>NW_026623067.1:53638443-56286776 GCF_023065955.2 Ursus arctos
CTCAGCCTCAGCAGGGAGTCTGCTTGTCCCTCTCCCTCTGCCACTCCCCTTGCTTGTTCTCTTTCTCTCTTAACTAAATAAAATCTTTAAAAAAAAATAAAAAAATAACAAAAAATGAGTGCTCTTATATATACCAACTATTTCCCGACGCCCATGAGGTAAGGAGTAGACTTTTGGGGAATTACTGTGTAGCATGAATCCACAGTTGAAATGGAGACATGGGACAATTTCCCAATAATTCAGGCCAAAGTGATTTTTATTATTATTATTTTTTATTTCATTTTCATTTTTTTAAAAGATTTTTGTTAATTTACTTGAAAGAGAGAGTGAGTGAGACAGAGGAAGCAGGTGCAGGGACAGAGGGGGAAGCAGACCCCCCCCCCCCCGAGCAGGGAGCCCGATGTGGGGCTCAATCCCAGGATCCTGGGATCATGAAATTAGCTGAAGGCAGATGCTTAACCAACTAAGCCACCCAGGTGCCCCCTCAAAGTGATTTTTTAAAAAAATCCAAATTTCTGAGAAATTGCTTCATTCTCTGCCTTAATCTGAAGGAATAATTGTTTGACCATTACCTCCTAAGTCTGGTGTGGGCTGTAACATTCTGCTTCCTTGTGGGCACAAACAGCCAGCTCTCTGGCTTCACTTTCAGACACCTGAAATAGAAGACAAGAAAGACCCTCTTTTCTTTATCTGCCTCCCTACTCTCCTCTTCCACCTGCCGTCTTCTCCAGGCTTATCCAAACTTTAAGGCTAGAATAATAAGACTTAGAGACTTAGAACCCAGATGTCAGCTGCCTGAATATCCCCAATTTCTCCAGGTTTTTGGAGCCACTGTCCCAGTTGGCAATCCAGTAGAATGACTTGAACCTTCATCTCATTGTTGGGAAGCCCATTGTGCCCCTATATTTCCAAGAGCTGTAGATAGCTTTATGTTTCTTCTTTACCTCTATGGTCCTGCTTCTGTTGAATTCTTTCTTGATCTCTTCTCATCTTTCCTCCTGTACACACTATCCTTTCTGCATATCATATCCCCCATATGGGCATAGCTCTTTCTCCTTCAATTCTCCAAGGCAGCCATGCACGTAGGCCATGATGTGCTATGGCCTTGGGTTGGAGGACCATGTCTTCTGAAGCTGGTTCATTGCCATATCACATAAGACATGATTTTCACAAAATCAGAAAAAATTGGTTATTGGACACTCCTGTTGTTGGAACTTCTTATTTTCACTGGTTCTGCTCATCACCATGTTTGCTTTAGTCTTCCAGTTTCTTTCTCCTTCCTCACACCTGTCTTTTCTCTCTTCCTATTCACTCTACACCCTCCTTGCAGATTATATTTGGAAAGTGACTCCCAGGGGGAAGAAGGGGAGACAACAAGCTGAGCCAGCCCCAATTATTCCTTTTTTTAACCAATCACGGGGAACGCTGGGGAGGAATAACTCCCAGGAGGAGGGATGAGAACCAATGTAGAGAAAGGCCAGGAGAATTTCTCATCTTGGAAACTATCCTAAGCCTGTTGAAATTTGTTTGCCATTCTTTATTCTCAGCCTAGCCTGACTGGCTTTCATATCTAAATGTAAAACAGTGGCCAGAAAGAGTCTGTGATTTTCAATGCTTCATTGAAAAGATAGTTTCATAGATTACACTCCTTTTGCTTTTAACTGCCACCATTCTTTTTAGATGTCACGTATAACATGCCAACCAGCAGGTACCTTGAACCTTTATTGTTGGCTTTTGTTTTCTTCTTATTTCATGACAGCTATTATTTAAAATCAACATTTCTTGAGAACCTAATGATAGCTGTGAGCTAGGAATGGTAGAGTATACAAATGTGATTCAGACATACTTCCTGTCCTCAAGGAGCTCATGATCCCATAGGAAATAAATATAAGGTTGTGCTGTAATCTTTAAAATGCTTCTGAAAACATTATCCTACAACACAACGACAAAAGAGAAAATTAAGGCCAGATTCGCACAGCTAGTAAGCGATAGACTAGAACTGGCACCCAGGCTGTCACTCCTGGTCTCATCTCCTTCATGTTTCCTACACCACACTCAGTGTATCACTCCTGCTTTCAGCACATTCCCGGAAAGAGAAAAGAGTATTCTGAAAGTTATTGGATTGATTCTAGATATGGAGGAAACTCATCAGCTTTTGGAAAAATTAATATGTTGTGGTAGGTAGTAGCTTTCCTCCTTTTCTTTTCTTTTCTTTTCTTTTCTTTTCTTTTCTTTTCTTTTCTTTTCTTTTCTTTTCTTTTCTTTCTTTCTTTCTTGGCAGTGTCCAAAACCATATCAGCCCCAGTAAATCATATGAGGATGATTTGACAGAGAATCATATTCCAGAGGCTATTTAGTTGTTTTTGTTGTTTTTCTGGTTATCTAGGTGTGGTTTCTTGTTTCATGAAGGTCCTTTTCCTATTCTTGGGTAGATTTTAAAGCAAATATTACTTGTGAGAATTGAATAATTGTGGACACCTCAGAGGTCAATCAATTAATGTTTACTGAATGCATTATTAGGCAAATTATATGAAAAAGTCTAGTTTGACACAATTTGCTATTGTTAGAAGCTTATGTTGACCCTTCCTGGTAGGAGAAAACCTAACAAAGGAGACATAAAACATGAATGTTTGAAGAGTGTGAGGTAGTATAGTCCTAGAAAATGGAGAGGCAGAACAGATACTGAGCTGTTTTCAACACCTCCTGAGTGAGGTTTTCATGTCATAGCTTTCTCTTCTTTATTCAAGGCTTAGTGCATTCCAGAACAGCCACCAGCCAAATTGAACTCTATGTGTACTTCTGCATCCAGAGCCACAAAACAGAAATGGAGATAATCTTTATCATTATTGTGTTGCTGATTAGTCAGCTCAGGAAGACTGTCTTACTTCTGGACCTGCTTCTGTATTTTTGGGTCAGATTGACTTGAGGCTTTCAATTATTTGCACAAAACCCAAAACAAATGAAAGTATACTTATCTACCATTTTGGATCGTCTCTTTTCCTGGACTCTCCCATTAGCACCAACAATTGAGAGTTGGGCAGTTCTGGGATTTCTGTCTCTGATAGTGCCAGAGTTTTTCTGTAGTGCTGTATACAGATTATCAAAATATGTGGGGTTCATTTCTCTGCTCTGGTCACAGATACATGTGTGAAAGTTGTATGTGTATTAGATTGTGACAAAAAAATTAATGGTGTTAATATAAATTAACCAGCCCCTGGTATGGTGCCTGACATGAATGCTTAATAAATATTTGTTGACTATCTGACTGTAGGTCTCTGATAAATGTATTTTACATTATTATCTCTCTCTTTAAAACATCGCTATGATATTAAATACTTGTCCTCATATGGCTTACTGGGTTTAAATATGTCTTATCATATTACTTGGTATTGTTTGATACATAATAGCATTGTTTGGGAATAATAATGATAGTTATCACTTCTAGGTGATAGGTGCTAGGATCTGTGCTCAGTGTTTATTATGTGTTATTTAATTTCATCTTGTTAGATTTCTATAAAGTATTATTACCCCCATTTTATAAATGAGGAAATTGAAGCTGTCTCTTGATGAAAACAATCTTAGCTTTAATATATTCCAATTTATTAATCTTTTTATTTAAGAATCAGTGCTGTATGTGTCTTCTTTAAAAAATCTTTCCTTACTCTAGGGTCTAAAATATCCTAAATTTTCTTCTATAATTTTTAATATTTTGTTTTTGACATGTAAGACGTTAATTCATCTGGCGTTGACTTTTACATATGGGATCATGTAGAGATTCCCTTTTATCTTATCCCATATGGAAAATAATTTTATTGTCTAGCTCCCTTTGGTTGAATTTCTCCTTTCCCCACTGGTAAGGTCTTAAACTCTGACATATATTATTGATCTATACATGGATTCACATAATGAGATATCCTACAGCAGTTTAAAATACATCACCCATATGCAGCAATATGAATGAATCTTTGCAATATGATGAGCTAATAATGGGAATAGGTCATGAACCAAGGGTTATGATGAACCAGATTTTGTCCATCTGAGGTCCTAGGGGGAAAGAAACAAACAAATCCAAGGCTAAAAGCAGTTAAATGATTTGCCCAACCTCACTTGGCTGGGAAGGTGGTAGAACTGGGACTGAGAACCAATTTACCTAACTCCAAATGCCAAGTTTTCCATTAGACAGTGGGCACAGTCAATTCACAACCTTTCTAGAAACATATCATTCTTTATTAAGATATCAACACTTGAGATACAGTTATAATTCCTACTAGTAAACCAAATACCATACAAAGTTAGTAGGCTCTAGAACTCACTCCTTCCTGAATCCCTGAATTCCTTGATGCATTAGTTACCCACCCCCTCTCTCCCCTCCATATTCTTCCTCTGTCTCCTCCAGCTTCCTTTCCAATAAGTTATATATCTTTGAGTTCTTGAATTTGCTTGGGTATGCTTGCATCTTTGCATCTTGATTGAAGCACAAAAACCCCTTGATCACTCCCACATCCCCTCTCAGCATTTGAAATATCCTAACATAGTCCTCCATTGTTTGTCTCCCTTGGTACAGAAAGCTGTGTGAGAGCAGCGTCAGCTGCCTTAGTCACTGTTTCACCTAGTACCTAGCACAGTGGTCAATATATAGTAGGCCCTCCATAAATGTTGGTCTAATGAATAAAGAAAAGTGACATGCTTACCTACTTTTGATTGTTTCTAGTTTCTGCCTCACCCCAGGCTCTTAAAAGTGCCCCCCACCTTTTTTAACAATAGAAATTTATTTCTTATAATTCTGGAGGCTGGAAGTCCAAGATCAAGGTGTCAGCAGGTTTAGGTTTTTGTAAGGCCCTTTCCTTGACTTGCAGATGGCTGTCTTCTCTCTGTGCCCTCACGTGGCCTTTCCTCTCTGCATGTGCACATTCCTGGTGTCTCTTCCTTTCCGGACCTGCTGATTAGAGCACCACCCTTCTGACTTCATTTAACCTTAATTACCTCTTTAAAGGCCCTATCTCAAAATACAGGCACACTGGGGATTAAGGCTTCACCATAAGATTTCTGAGGGGATACAATTCAGTCCATAACAAAGGGTTACTAAGAGTTAGTTACAGATCAGCTACCAATCAAGTTGTTAAAGGTAGTGGTGTTACTTGAGGTGGAATCCCATTTGCGTCCTGCCATGAAGCCTGACAGCCATGTATACTGGTGGACCTATGGTGTCTGTGTTTGTTGTCAGCGTAACCTCACTTCCCCTTCTACTTGGTAGCATTGCCGATAAAAGTGCCCCATTTTGAGGTGAGGGAATTCAGAGTTACTCTAGATGGGTAGCTGGGGATTTAATAGGCCATCACTGTTACCGAACACACTGTGACTGTGTGTTTCAGTTCTAATAACTGGATTCTTGCTTCATTCCTGGTTAGTAAGCTTCTGCCTCTGATTTCACTTCCAGTAAACAGATCCCTGCTCAGTTCCTGTGGCAGCTGTCCAGGGAACATGAGCCCTGCCACGAGCCTTGGTCCTCTAGCCTGAGTCGTCCACACATGCCCCTGAGGCAGTTCTGCCTTCAGGCTTCAACCAAGAGGCTTATCTTTGCAGCCCTCAGCCCAGACTCCCTGACGCACCAGCCTCGTTCTTACTCTTGCCTCCTGCTGAGGCCTTCCATGGGGATGCCTCTGGATCCCACAGGACTCCAGCCTCTGAGTCTTTTCCTCTTCTCCATGCAAGGGACCATTTTAATGCTCCGGAGCCCCAGAGGGACCCACACACCCTCCAAATGTCCTTAGAATCACCTCAGGCAGAACCACTGATCCTCAGACTCTTGTGTTCCATGAAGAATGAAGGGCCGGGTCAGGAAGGCAGGCGAGGAGCAGAGAGGATATCCCCAGGAAACTGGCAGTAGCCACATTGTTGCTCTAAGTCCCACACCCTGACCAGAGAGGAGATCCCATCCTAGTGGCAGTGGGTGACCCGAGTTGAGGAGGATGTGTATATGTACTGGGCAGGGAGCATAGTGTACTTGTCTTTTTATCCCCAACCCCTGCTACAGAGCCTGACACAACAGGTGGTCAGTCAGGAGATGTTATGGAAGTGTGTGAACACATTCAGCCTAAACTGTGTCCCCAGCACCCTGTGTGATAATGAACTAGTCAATTCACCTTTGAGCTTCATCTGTTAAGTGTACATCACAGGGCTTTCATATTGTTGTTTCAAGGATGAAATGATTTAATGCAGTTGAGAATGTGGCATCAATAATCTCTAATATTTTTCTGCATGTCCTCCTGTTAGTAGAAAGTTTAAATATACATTGCACTCTATCTATATCTATCTATATCTTTTTCTGTATATCTCTCTATGTATCTATATATAACACATATGTTATATTATATACTTACATAGTGTATGTTTTTAATGGACAAGGCAAAAAAACCCAGACATTCTAGTATATTCATCCTTTAACTCACTGAATAATGTCATATACCCTCGAGGGGTGTTTGTCTTACTTTAGATATCATGACTATGAAGTCTGATGTACACTTAGGGGGAAAAGATGAGATGTTGAACTGCTTTGACTTCCAACACTTCTGATATCAAATGCATAGTGTCCACTGCAACCACTTCAGTTCTCTGACACCCGCTGTGTCCCACAGTTCCATTCAATTCTGACACTGCTTGGAGTTAATGCCACATCTCACAAGCTGAGTGTTCAGTGCCACAAGACTGCCCCCACTTTAGATGCCAGTCACAAACCCTAGACTGTCACTAGTACTTCTGACCAATGAGCTGTAAATTCTGGGGGTACCCACAGCTCCCTCCTTAGGTTTGATAATTTGCTAGAATGACTCGTAGAACTCAGGAAAGTTCTTTACTTGCCTGTTTATTATAAAGGGTACAACTCAGGAACCAAAAAATGGAAGAGGTGCATAGTGGAAAGTATGGGGGAAGGGGTACAGAGCTTCCCTGCCCTCTCCAGGTGCATCACCTTTCTAGTACCTTGGTATGTTCACCACCTGGGGAATTCTCTGAACCCCTTTTTTAGGTGTTTTTTTGTTTGTTTGTTTGTTTTTTTAATGGAGGTTTTATTACATAGGCATGATTCATGAAATCATTGGCCACTGGTGATTGAACTCAATTTCCAGCCACTTTCTCCTCCCCAGAGGTGGGGTCGTTACCCCTCCTCTAAGCCACCCCCTTCCCCAAACCTCTAACCTTGTGATCACAGGGTTGGTTCCTCAGGCAAACAGCCCCCATTCCTAAACTATCTAGGAGCCCATCAAGAGTCGTCTCATTAGCATAAACTCAGTTAGGGTTGAAAGGGGCTTGTTATGAATAACAAAAGATGTTCCACTCAGGAGATTCTGAAGGTTTAAGAAGCTCTGTGTCAGAACCAACAAAGACCAAATATGTGTTTCTTATGATATCACAGATGTCTATGAATCGCTGCTTATATTAGCATTTCAGTGGCTGAAAAGTGATGCCCATTGCCCATTGAAATTTGTCTGATCAATAAAATACATGATCTCAATGGTAAAAATACACACCGTTCCTTCTGTCCCATAGGATTGAATAAAGTTTCTCATAGTACATTTAGAAAGGCTGATCATTGGCTCTCAAACAGAAAAGGTTGTTCACCGCTAGGTTAATGTCACTAGTAACCACTTGTGTTTTTTGGAGATGTAAATTCTTGGGCTCGTTAAAGCAAAATGCTCTCTAGGGTACTATAAACAGATGTTGTGGAAGCATTACCCACATCAACAGAGCAAACTTCAGTCTTTCTTTTGCTCTGTCAAAGAAGTTACATGGACAATAAGCTGGGGTCCACTGATTCTTTCATTTAACATCCTCACTGAATGCCAGGTGCTGGGCTAATCTCTGCAAATGAGAGGGTAAACACAACCCCTGTGGGTTTTGCCTTCGTGGAGTTGACACACCAACTAAGGTGAAAGACAACAATAAGCAAATGACAGAATTCTGCAGGAAATCCTCTCAGTGCTGACACAGAGAACCGTGGGGCTGAGGGTAGGCACAGAACCTCCTGAGAGTCAAGGAAATGTCTCTGAGGCAGTGCCTGTGTCAGCTCTATCTGAAGGCTGGGAAGCCTTGGGAAGAGTGTGTAAGCAGGCCATGGGACAGAGTGGTGGAAAGCATGGTTGGGAAAGGGCTTGGCAAGCCTAATGACCAAAAGAAGGCCAGTGGAGAGTGGTGAGCTTGGGGGCAGGCATAGAGCACACAGCTGGAGAAAGATTCTTTGGTCACCAGAGTTAGGGGAGGAAGAGAGGTAGGGCACAGAAGCAACAAGAAAAAACATAGGCTGATAGCTCTACACCTCATCTCTCTACATTTTCTCCTAGTAAAGCTTTGAACAACTTCTTATGCCCTACTTTTAGCCACAACCCACCCCCACCTGCCACCTCATTGTCCGCGGTGGGACTCTGGGGCAGGAAACCAGCAAAGGCCCTCTTTCTGTGAATGAGTTCTTTTCCTGTGAACGTTCCTCAGAGGTTCCATTGCCTGGGGAAGATTAGAGTGGTATACTGAGTGCAAAGAGAGAGAAGGTGCCCAGTTTCTGTTTTGTAATATCAAAATAAGATCTGAATATCAAGACAGTGATAGCATCTTGACAAAAAAAGGTGTTTTGAACATTTATGAGCTAAGATCCTGGACTAAACAATGGCCAAAGAAGATGGGTCAAAACAAGCTTTCTTAACTCCCAGAAATGAGGTGTTTGCCAGGCTACAAGAGCAGAGATGAAGAGCAAACCAGGGTCTGGGCCCCCCACAGAGTGTGGTGACGTGGGTTTCTAGAAGAGTGGAATCAAAAGAGTGAGGAATGAGGCTTAGTTTTCTGTCAGGAGAAATGGTGCCCTCTTCCTACACCCCTTGCACCCTGAAGTACCAGGATGTGGGGGAAAAGGACAAAATCAGTTTGAAAGGAAAGGGGTGTTCTCAGGTCAGAGTGAGTTTTCAGTTAACACAAAGAGGCAGAGTGAGTAGTGAAGAGGGTGAGGGTTGGGGGATATGTTTGTCATGGACTGTGTCTTCTAGAACTACTTGGGAGTCAGTCCTGTGAGAGGAGATTGGGTCAGGAGAAATGAACATAGAATTGGTACAGAAGAAGATGATCAGAGGGACTATGTCTTGGACTGGAGCCACACTATGTGAGTGTGAGACAGTGGGTTTGTGTGGCAATGAGGCTATTATCTTCAGTAGCCTGGGAAGGACTCAGGCCTCCAGAAGGAGCCTTCACCAGAGACGCAGGGATTCCCATCAGCAGCCCTTGTGACTGGAGGAACATTTATGAGCTTGCGGCCCCTGACATAGAAATGGTGGTCAAAGATCCTTCAGAGCACCATACACTTTCTGTGGCCCCTACTGGGCACAGGAAATGTGTAATGTGTAATGAATGAAGGGAATTGTGCCTTCCCATTGTATTGGTTTGCTAGGTCTGCTATACCCGGTGGCTTAAACAACAGAATTTTTTCTCACAGTTCTGGAGGCTCAAAGTCTAAGATTAAGGTGTCCATAGGGTTGCTGTTATGTCCCTTATGAGGGCCATGAGGGACAATCTATAGGGCCTAAGGCAGGCCGCCCCAAGATGGGCCATTCTTGCGTGAAGATTATTTTGAGATCCTGCAGGCTAAGAAAAATTTTTGCCCTTCCCTTAACTATGTAGAAGAATCTAAACTGAGGGTCTTTCCCAGAATAAGAGTTAGTAACAGAGATAAATTGTATCTCAGTGGCTCCTCTGTCTGGCAGGACAAGCATCTCATCACCAATCATCTACTCTTCTTATTGTCCTGTGAATTGCATTCCTTCCCTTCCAAGTCCCACACCCCCACCTCTTTGTCCTTAGTTCAGGATGACACATAGACCTTATTTTGCCTGGCTGTCTTTGGAACTTCCATGTCTGTGTGGATTTCCCATACATAGGATAAAATTTGATTTTCCCCTGTTAATGTGTCTTATGTCAATTTGATTCTTACTTCAACTAGACAGACCTTGAAGAGGACAGGGATTCTTACGCCCTGTCAGTTCAGTGCCTCTCTCTGGCTTCTGTGGTTTGTTTGCTGTCTTTGGCGTTCATTGGCTTGTGGGTCATCACCCTGATCTCTTCAGTCATGTTCCATGGCGTTCTTCCTATGTCTCTGACTTCACCAGGATGTCGTTGTTGTCATCTTCTTCTTCTTCTTCTCCTCCTCCTCCTCCTCCCCCTCCTCCTCCTCCTCCCCCTCCTCCTCCCCCTCCCCCCTCCCCTCCCCCCTCCTCCTCCTCCTCCTCCCCTCCTCCTTCCTCCTCCTCCTCCTCCTCCTCCCCCTCCTTCTCCTCCTCCTCCCCTCCCCCTTCCTCCTCCTCCTCCTCCTCCCCCTCCTTCTCCTTCTCCTCCTCCTCCTCCTCCTCCTCCTCCTTCTTCTTCTTCTTCCCCTGCAAGGTTGTCTTCATATAAAGACGCTAGTCATATTGAATTAGGGGCCCGCCCTACTCCAGTGTGGCCATATCTTAACTAATTACATCAGCCATGACCTTGTTTCCAAGTAAGGTCACATTCTGAGGTACCTGGGACTTCGGCATAGGAACTATTTGGGAACATAGTTCAACCCACAACACCCATTTTTTTGAAATCTAACCCATTGCAGTGTCCCATAAATACTTCCTCTAAACTATGACTTAAAGCCTCTCCCTTCATCCCAGCTCCTCTTCCCCTTCTGAGTCTGAGCTGCCACCCACACTTATGCCAACTACTGTTCTTAGCCCTTGGAGTTGAGTTCATACTTCTCATGTGCAGAAATGTAGGGTTTTGAATATTCCTGTAGCTGTACTGAGCTTGTCCCTCCAAGCACTGTGGTGACTGATGCAGGAAGCTCAGTCTAGTCATGGCCAGGTTGACTCAGTGAAACGCAGTGGTTTCTCAGTTTACTCCAGCTTAAGCTCAGTCATATGCAAGTATTTCTGCCCCGGACCTCCTTCTCCTTAGCAAGACAAGGCTATTCCTCTTGGGGGATGTCATGGTGCAGTGGTACTTAGGAGGCACCTGGGTTTGTGCTCACTGTGGGCTGATGTCCGTATCCTGAATACTGTCTTATCTTGCTTGTTGGCTTGTGAGGATCCCACACTGGTATCTGCTGAAACAGCCTGGGCCCACATGTCAGGTTCACACTGCTACCCATAGCAGCACCTCATCCTCAAGTCTGCAATCCTCATCATGCTCTTTCCCTGGAACCTTGGAGAATTTGGCTGCTCTCCCTGCAGCTGCTGGGATCTATGGGAACCTGGAAGGCTACCCCCTGGCCTCAGTGGCCCAGAGACTTTGCGTGGTAATTGGTCCTCCGTGGATTTATCTGCTTGGTTTGTTAGTGTCCCAGAGCTCTGGATAGAAAGTCAGCACCTGCTTCTTTTATTCCTGGATTTCCTGAAACCTATTTGAGGGTTCAGTTGTCTGTCTTCACAGGACACACCATTGATTGACTGTAATTTCTTGTCTGTCTTTAGTAGGCCATAAGCTTCCTGTACTCAGCACAGTAGCTGACATATTGTAGGTGCTCAAAAAAGTATCTGTTGAATGAACGAATCTCCAGCTATCTTCAGAAGAGAATATGTGACATCTAGGGTGGATGACATGTCTTAGGAGTTACAATGTAGTGGCTAAATCATGGCTTTGGAGGTAGAGCAGACCCTCATTCAGATCCCACCAGTGTCTTTTATTGGTTGTGCCACCTTGGGCAAGTGACTTTTACTCTGTAACCCTTAGCTTTCTCAGAAATGTGTGAGAAAGTCCTTCATAGGTTGAGATTGGATATAAATCAAACAATGTATATAAAGCACTTAGCATGCTTCCTGCTGCTTTAGTAAGTGCACTATGAATGGCTGCTTTTTATTATTAGTGTGCTTTCATGAGCTTCTGTGAACCCCTCTGAGCTTTCAGTTAAAATGATTACTGTGAGCTCTAGGGGAGGGGCCAATGCTGCTTGGCCTCAAATTCGTGCTTATCTGATCATTGAGAGTTGGGTTCTTCCCTTGAGTTTTTGTAGGCTCTGGAAAGGAGGAGGTGAGAGCAGCTGGTACCTCCACCCTCAGTTCCCTGAGAGCAATGATCATCTTGGGTTTGATGCTCGCGTGTCAGCTGGAAGGATGCGTGATTCTGGCAGCTGTTCACGTGTTCAGATAGAGGGATGAACAAGTTACTGTGTTTGAAACATGAAAACCACTTTTTTCCCCCTGGAAGGTACCTGATGATGGATCTGAGCTGTAAGTTCCAGAAGCAGCAGAGATAGATCAAGAGATTCTAGAGTGTTGGGGGGAAAAGATGCATTTTCCTGGCAGGAATTCCTTTTGAAATTTAGGTGTAAGCTGCTCTGTCATCATTGGTCATGTGCTCTAATTACTGTAATAAAACAGGGAGCTCTTGCTACTTTCTCCTCTTTCTGTTCTTTTCTTGGCTGGTTAAGTTCAGAAGGGTCAGTATGGGGTGGGGAAGTGGTGACACCACTGTTTTCTGTCTCTAGGTCTATCTTGAAGACCTGCTCCTATTTTCCATAATTAGGTCTCACTTTGTTGGGGAAATTTTCCAAGGTGCCATTCTATTCTGAGTTCTGCACTTTTATTTTTATGGAGGAAATTGAAAGGAGTCTAGCAAGTCTGAAATTGTGGGTGAGTTGGCTAGGAATACTGACCTCCTTGTTTCTAAAATGCACCAGGGGAAAATAAAATCACCCAGGAGCAGAACCCACACACCAAAAATCAATCTTATATTCAGAGTGGAATTTAATGTACTAAGCAGTAAAACAGGAGACTGAGCTCCAAAAGACTCCACCATCAACTGGCTGCTTCGGTTTGCTTGTTTGTAAAATGGGAACGCAGTAACAATCCCACTTAAATCATTGTCAGTTAATTAAGCTTCTAATAGCAATAATTGATAGCATTTTTTGAATATGTACCAGGGCTATTCTTTTTTTTTTTTTTAAAGAGAGTGCACGCATATGTAAATAAGGCATGGGGAGGGGCAGAGGGAAAGGGAGAGAGAGAATCTTAAGCAGGCTCCACGCCCAGTGCAGAGACTAATGCAGGGCTCGATCTCATGACCCTAGACGATAACCTGAGTGGAAATCAAGAGTTGGATGCTTAACCAACTGAGCCACCCAGGAACCCCACACCAGGGCTGTTCTTCACAGCAGCTCTTGGAAGTATGTTTTATTAACTCCATTTTACAGGTAGAGGAAAGAGGCAAAGGGAATTTCAATAACCTGCCCTACTTTGTCCAGTCAGGAAATGCAGCACCGGGATTTGGACCTAGCTGGTCTGGCCTGGGCCTTTCTGGCTCTAACCATACCCTCATCCAGCCTTTGTCACAAAGACCTTCCCTGGCCACTGGCAAGTGGTGTGAGGTTGTCCTCTGCCAGGTGAAAGACAGTGGGGCTGGAAAAGTGCCCTTTCTTGATAGAAAGGAAGCTTTACTCTGTGAGGATCTAACTCTCATGTCAGCCATTTGATAAAGTCCTTCCACCAACATCTTTCTTGCCTTCTACTCTTAAACAGAGTGTACAAAAAAATGTCATTGTTTCTACCTAACATATGTAGCGTTGCTTGCATGCCCTGTGCCAGAGCTGTTCCTGGTGCTTTGCCTGCATTATTGCACTTGAGTCTCCTACTCACCAGAGAGACAGGTGCTGAAAGTGACTCTTCCGATAATAAAAACGAGGCAGAGAGGTTAAGTGACTGGCCTTGGGTCACAGAGTTGTGACTGAGCCTGCATTTGAGCTCAGGCAGTCAGGTTCCAGAGCCTGTGCTCTTACTGACCAAGAATTCTGAATTGTGACCCCATACTGTGGCAGTGTTGACCCCATTTTATAGCTCAGGGCACAAAGACCTAGAGACATTAAGTAACTTGTCCAACATCACATAGCTAGTGGGTGGCAGAGTTGAGGTTCTAATTCATATCAGTAGCGCCCAGACTCATGCTTTTTCAACACCACAACCTTACGTTTGATGCTGGCCTCGATGAAAAAGACCTTCAGAGGTGGCTGGTGGTTATATGAGGTTGATTTCTCAGGAGGAACGGCCACAAGCTCCTCTGCTGCCGTTCTTCCGCTTGGCTGCTTCTGCCTTCCCAGTCCCAGTCTCAGTCTCTCCCCACAGTTCCCTGGCCCCCTAGGATGGGCAGAGGCTGACAGAAGTGGTGTGATATCCATTCCATCATCAGACAGCCTGCCATCTGGGATGTGGTACCACTGCAGGGTGCAGAGAGATTCAATTTGGGGTTTGAAACAGGCACAGAGGTCCAGTCCAAGGGAGTCGGCCGGCTACAAGACAGGTGGGCACCCAGAGGTGAGAGTGGGGCCAGACATTGCCAATGACTCCACCCCACAATACTCTGTCTTGCTTCTTTCATGCTGGCAAAGCTCTCCTTCCCCAGACCAAAAGTGCTAGAGGATCACTTTCCCAGACTCCTTTGCAGCTAAAGGTAATCCTAGGACATAGTCCTGGCCTTTGAGATGTCAGGGGAAGTCTACTGGAAAGTTTTTTCTCTTTGGTAAAAGTGGGAGGTAAATGAGGACAACTCCCTCTCTCTCTCCCTCTCTTCCTGTTGTGGATTTTATTGGTGAAATACTGGGGCTGAGAGCTGGTGGAAGCTGAGCAGAGCACCACGGGGAAAGAATTAGTGCTATGACAGTGCTGGAGCCACCTACCTCTGCATTTTGTGTTCTGTGAAAAAATAAGATTAAGCCACTTTTAGTCTTGCACTAAAGCACCCTCCACGGTGCACTCCCTCAGATGGGTTCCCTGAATCACCTGTATCTGTTGCTCCTCTGAATGGTGCTGCTGGACCACTGCCACCACCATCCGGCCACAGGCTGGCAGCACACAGACAGACTTAGAGCCACACTGCAGGCACCTAGCTGGGGCTCCAGGCAAGCAAAGGGGAAACAGCACCATCTGGGGAGAGAGAAAAGGGAAAAGCTGGTAATGCCATTGGTCTCTCCTTGTCCGAAGGTACTCATCATACTCCTTTGCAACTGAGCTGTGTTTCACAATTTTTGATTCAATCACATTTTCCCCCTTTTTGCATCCTTTAAGGTATGTCAGCTTCAAGACAATTTGTTCCTCAACCACTTCCTTTATTTTGTGGTAATTACTTTGTTTCAATGCTGATGAGGCAATCTTAACCTTGATTGACAGACATCAGGTAACTGTTGCCCAGCTAGTGAGTCATCAATGGCTGTGAGAACTCTTCCACTTGCACGTTCCCTTTCTCCTCCTGGGATCCAGATCCAAAGGCCAGGGCTCCCATGAATAGTATGGCTGCCAGCTGGTGGTTCAAGAGGCAGAATTGGCATTCACTAATTTTGCAGGGTGACCAAAACCCAGTCCCCATTGGTAACATTGGAGCTAGGACTTGAATGGAAGGCCATTTGGCAGGTGGAGACCCAGAGGCCTGACAGCCTATATCTGACTGGTCTTTGCCCTCACCTCAGCCTTAGCACAGGTCTGTGCCCACAGGAGCACCAACTCTGTGAGACTTGTATCGTGAATTTGTGATGGGCACAAGCATTAAAGGACTCCAGAAAAGGCCAGGCAGAAAACCAATTCTAGTGAAAACAGAAGACTGGAAAATTATTATTGAAAAGTGGTTTTTCTGTAGTTAATCATTTCACATCTGAGAGTTGAATTTTTTCATTGATGTAATTAGTGATTACACTTTCTACAGGACATTCTCATGTCAAGCACACACTGCTCCAAAGAAGAGGGAGGGTGGAACTTTGTGGAAAGACAAAGAAGTGTTCACCCTAATACAGTGAGGGGTGAAATTGGATTCAGTGGAGGTACACTTCTTGCACCATAAGTTATTCCCAAAACATTAGCAAGCCTGAGCTAATTTTTGAATTGTAGTTGAAACCCTGTGATAACACATCCCTTGGGATCGCCAAGTGATTTGGCTGTGGTAGAATTTTTAGTAAAATTCTAATTAGTAAAAAGTTCAGTTCAATTCACTTAATCTCTCTTTCTCCTGCCCTCCCTCCCTCCGTCTTTCTGTCTCCTCCAGTGGGTATTAGAAAAACTCAAATGAATAAGACATAGTCTCTATCCTTACATGGAGATAGGAGAGTACACCATCACAAGGTGATCCACTGTGGTAAGTGTCGTGAAGGGGGTAAGACCAGAATGCTAGAGGAACACACAGGAGGGGTGCCCAGCCAAGCCCTGGAGGATGGTTCACCAAAGGCTTTCAGAGAGTCCATCATGTCTGAGGTGTGCTTTCTGAGAGGAGTTACCACAAATTATTTACTTGGTTGTGGCGCTAAAGTCTTCCTTGGAGCTAATGCTTCAAATTTGTTCTCTTTATTTCACTCCATTCTGGGGAATCTCCTTGTTCTTAACTTTGGACCACTGGTCTTAACTCATCCATTGGAACTATCATTAGTATCAGCAGCATCCTGACTCCTACCCGCTTTCCCACCCCTGAGAGTCCCACCTGTGACACCTGACCCTGGTTATCTCATGGCTTCACAGCCCTGCTCTTTTGGGTCCCTGTGTATTAATTAGCTTCCTCGGGTTTGAGCATCACAGCCTTGCTCTAGAGTGGAGGTGAACTGTGAAGGTCACTGGAAGTAGAGGGGTGGCACATATCTCAGCAGATGCATGGTCAGGACTCCCGGAGATCTGGACCATGGTTCTGTCATGGGCAGCTGGGTGTGCCCCTATAATGGGGGTCCTGGCTCCCTGCTCAAGTGGCTCTCATGTGCCGGGTGTCCAGCCTTCATCTCCAGGGTGTCTACCGCTTCTGATGCTGCTGTTCTGCCCTGCCCCTTCTTCTCCCTGCCCCTTGCATTTGAGCATTCTCTAGAAATTTCTTCTCCAAGTCCGGGTCTGGTTGGCATTTCTTGGGGAGCACCTTTTCTTGACACAGATACAATAGTGTATGCATCAGCAGTCACGCAGCATCTGCTTTGCCCTGATTGGGGCTGGGGCATGACACAAACATAGGTCTCCACTGATTGACTGGTATTGGGGAGGAGTTTCCATTCCTGATTGTACCCTCAGTCCCAGAACTTTGGAGAATTCCCGTCTTGGCTCTGAGGCTAGCTTGATACTAGGATTCCTGCAAGAATCTCCCCTTGATTCCCCCACAGTGTGACATTATGGCTCACTGCCGTTAACGTCTTACCTTCTCACACTATTGCTGCTTTGCAACAGCATTGTCATGAGGTTGGATAAACCACAATGGCTATGTTTTGCAGGCTTGGTGAGTGCCCGGCCTTGCTTAGGAGGCTCGCCATCTGCCAGTACAGCAGCTCAGTTTCGCTTCCCCAGATTCTCAGGGCAGAGTGGCTGCTTAGTGCTTTCTTTGGTTTAGCTGACTTCATTTTACTGCTGTCATTCCACTTGTCGCAGTTTCTAGATTGCGTTCCTTTTAAAAATGTTTCTTTGGCATCACATTACCAGTTCTCTTCAAAAATGAGAACCAGGAAGCCCCCGGGTTAGGGGTCTAGCCTTAGGTTCAAACAAGGCAAGCCAGTTTCACACAAGCCCCGACCCCCAACATCTGCCCACTGGTTCCTGGAAAGTCTGGGAGGTTGCAAAGCTGGCCGTCTGGGAAGGTCCCACATGCCCCCATGCCCAGGGTTAACCCTTTAGGTCACTCGGCAGAGCTGAAGAA
Source organism: Ursus arctos (assembly GCF_023065955.2). NCBI lineage: Eukaryota > Metazoa > Chordata > Mammalia > Carnivora > Ursidae > Ursus > Ursus arctos. The sequence goes on from NW_026623067.1 coordinate 53,656,078, forward strand.
GTAAGTTTAGCCTCAAAATTGCCTAGTAGAGCTACTGAACATTGGTGATTTCTAAAAAGCCCTTCAGGGTATATGCTAGTGCATTAGTTTACCATGATAGGTCTCTGACATAACTGTTCTAGGCCAGGTCTTCCAAAGTAGCATATAACTACTATGGACTGAGAAGGATGTAGGCAGTGTTCTTCTCGCTTCAGTCTTTCATATGCTCGTCTCCATCATTTTGACTTTATGTCACTTGGACTATTATTTACTGAACTTTTTCTTTAAATCATCTCAAACAATGACAACATAAATACTTACCTTAACCTGGTCCTAATCAATGATATCTCTGAAATCGCATTTTTGGTATATTACTTTCATTTTTCCTAATTAACATGAAATAATTTCAGTATAGCTATAATAAAACATTTGCTTGTATACAAATTAAATCCTCCTATATACCTATGGGGGCACATATACCAACCACACTTTGTAGAACACAGACACAGAGGAGCTCTTAGTGGCTAGAATTCCTTATATGTCACCAGAATCCATTCTATTGAAATGATTCGCCTCTACTCAAGGTAGGACTTCCAGAGGATTCTCTTTGATGCAACCACTCCTGATGCTTTCTCGTTGTGGAAGCCAAGGTCACTTTCACCAAGGTTGCTGTAGTTTTTCACGAATGACTAGACTTCAAATTCTCTGAGTTCAACAAATATTTGAGTGGTTACTCTGTGCATGGCGCCACGTGAGGCACGATGGTTGGGGCACTCACGGTCCTGTATTTAAGCAATCCACTTTCCCTGTGAAGTTACAGAACACAAAGGCAAAAGAATGCAAAATCTCATTTACTATATATGGTGCCATGCCAGAAACCTCAGTAAAGAAGTCTTGGCTTAGGCTAGAGGTCTAAGCAGAACTTCTCCCTTCTCTGAAACCTGAACCACTTGACTACCCATCAGCCACATCAGAGGATAGAAAATGAAGCAGTTGAAAGAGTGTGGAGAAGAAAAGAAAGAAAGAGCACTGAGCCAGACTTCCCTGTGCCCGTTTATATCCATCACATGCTGAGAAAAGCACTGATGGGTGGACTTGGAACATATTGTGATCTCGTTCTTTAGTAAACAAGGTCTAGTCACATCCTGAAATCTCACGTCTGAAGCATTCTGCAATCTCTGTGTGGGAAATACGAACAAGGGATAATGGAGAGGCCTATGTAGAGAAAATTGCATTGAGACAGGTCCATGAAGGGTGAGAAGGTTTCCAAATGCATGAGTAGATCTAAGGTTCTTTCTTTCATCACCTCTGTGGCCAGCCTCCATGCTGTATCCAAATATAAATTAAGTCCATAAATATCCATAAATGACAATTATTATGGTAGGGACCCCTGGAATAATCTCCCCTAGGGCCTGGGTCCCTCCAAGAAAATGTCACTGTGTGATGAGACATTCTTTTGTCATCAGCCTGTCCTGTAGGGCAGGGAAAGCGTGTAGCCTTAGCTATGAGTGTGGTTGATGCACACGGATAGAAATACTACAGTTTGAATGGAAGTGTCAGTTCCACAGTTCACTGTGCCATTGTCCTCTAGCTGCATGTATGCCTTGTAAACCTGTATTTGAAAGTGTCACTAAGCAAGAATTAGGACCAACCTCAGCTGGTACTGTTTGAGAAGAAGCCCATTTCCCATTCCTGAGGATCAGCCTAAGGAATGAGAACAGCCCTGGGTCCCTGCTACTGCTCTTTCACCTGCCAGAATGCTGTAAAATGCTGGGATGGCACCGCTGCCCCTCTTTTAGAATCTGTATGAGCATAATTCTGCCTAGAGTGGGGGAAATTGTAACTGAACTCTCCACTCCATCTAGGGACTTCCCATTCCTCCCCACGGGTCTGGGGAGAAGGAGAGGCAGAGGGAAAGCTGTCTTGGGTTTTGGGCATGCTGTGAATCTGGCTCTTTGTGCAAACTCCCATTAGTGTAGAAGAAAAAGAACCAGCTTTATTTTTACCACAGGAGTGAGTAAATGAGTCCTTAAACAGATGAATGCAACATCCACTCTGCCACCAGCTCCCTGAGTGTCTAGAGAGAATGGATGACTCTTTAAACAACAGAAACAACAAATAGCATGTCATACACTTGTGAGAGACTCAACTGATAGTTGTCTGCGACCTAGTGATTGCTAAAGGCCACTTGACACATCTGTCACCTGAAAGACACAGTCTAAGGGACATGCTCCACATCACTTTCACTCCATCCTCTAAGCACCATCTGTATATTAATTCAGGCTTCCAGGAAACAGCACGCCAATGCTTTTGAGCTTCCTAAAAAAAGGTCTTGCAGGACTAAAGACTGAGTGTTCTGCTTTTGAAAGTCCTGAGAGTTGATACAGCGAAGGGTTGTTATGTCAGTGTTTTTCTAACTTTCTGTGTGTCTGTTTTTGAAAGTGTCACTCATCATATGACGCATTCCTGAAATTCATTGCTAGGAAACATTGACCTGATTAATTTTTTTATTCTCTCCACAAACCTTTATGAAAGTCTTTTGTGTGCCAGGCACTGGGCTAGGTATTGGAACATGGGTAAACTATTATGTTTTCTTTTTTTTTTGATGTAAGCACTATATCACCCAAGGTGTATTCAGTTTTGCTGTATCTGGCAGGAACACCAAACTAAATTGAGCCACAAACAGATGGAATAGCATTATGCATTATTCTTACAATACTTTTCTTTGTTTCAAGTGGGCTCCATGTTGGGCCCTGAGATCAAGACCTGCGCTGAGATCAGGAGATGGACGCTTAACTGACTGAACCACCCAAGTGCCCCTCTTACAATACTTTTCTATTAATTTATATTGGACTTCTTTCCACATTATTTCTTACATATCCAGTTCTTAATGGCTGTCAAATATTATATTATATAGATATATCACAAATTTTTTACCCAAGCTCCTTATATTTCACTATTAGCATCATAAATAGATGTGTTTTGCTAATCCAGTCTTTTCTTTTATTATAAAGATTTATCTCATTTACATTTATTTTTGAGAACATATATTTGTTGCATTTAATTTTATTACACTATTTATTTGGTTATAGTATATCTATATTTTCTGTTTATATTGTTGCCTTGAATTTTTTTTTTTTTTTTTTTTTGCGGCTATTTGTTCTGTACATTCTTTGTTTTGCTTTGTCTTTTTTTCTCTTCTGTTATTAGAAGTGTTATTACTTCTAATAATAATATTTGAAACTTTGATATAGTGAAACCTCTATTTCTTGTTTTACCAACATTGGACAGTTTCTACCTCCTTGTGAAAGAAGAGGGAAATATATATTTCATACTTTGTTCTAAGTTCTTCCCCTCATCTTACTTTTTATAATTTTTTGATATTACCCAACTTTGTAACTTACACAGCACTGAGTTCTGGAAACATAATTGAACAGTCAGTGGTAACCAACAGTCCTTCCACCCTTGGCTTCCCTATTCATGACATGACTGCAAACATTTTTTACATGTCTTTGAGTTAGCTGTATTTTGTTATTATGTCTTTTCTTTTCTATATGAAGTGCCATATTATTAAATTTTTTTGCATTATTAAAGCTATCTGCTACCTTTAAACACAAAGCATATATTTCTTGGGCTATATATTTCCCTTATTAGACTTCTGTAGATATTGTTTCCCCAATTTCTGGCGTTGACTGTTGGTATGGAGAAGGCTGAGGTCAGCCATTTTCTCCTTTTGGGGCGAACATGCTTTTAATTCCTGAGGCCCATAGGATTATTTTTTTAATTCTTGAACCTCAGGCTCTCCATTGAGATATGGCTGAAATTTGAGATTGCATTTTCCTTTAAAAAAATACTATTTTCCACAGATCTTAATCAGTGGCTTTATGTCTTCTTTTATGTCAGGAAAGCTTTCTTTTTGTTATCTTTGAATATTTGTTCTGTCCTTCACTTTAGGAAAATCAATTATGAATATGATGAACTCAAACTACCTCACTTTTCTCTCAAGCCTGTCTATCATCTAATCTTTTATTTTTTTAAATTCTTTTTCGTTTTTTAAAGATTTGTATTTATTTATTTGAGAGAGAGAGAGAGTGAAAGAGAGAGAGCATGCACACGAGCAGGGGGAGGGGCAGAGGGAGAGAGAGAGCACAAGCAGGACCCTGGGATCATGACCTGAGCCAAAGTCAGACACTTAACTGACTGAGTCACCCAGGGGCCCCCTTTTTCATTTTTTAAAATACAAATTTCATAAGCTCTATCTCTACCTCCATATCCCTTTATTTTCAGTGTTATCTATTCTTGTCACTGCTAATGTGATTTTCAATCCATGCTTGATTGTTATCTTAAATTTCTGCCAGTGCTACTTCAGTTCATAGTTTCTTTTTACTGTTTCACACTCTAATCTTTCATTCTTTGGTTTCTTCTCTTTTCTCTCTGTCTCTCCCCAATGCACCTAAATTCTCTTTCTTTGAAAATAGAGTTAAGTATTTGAAATGTTATTCTTTTTTCTGAAGTGATTCTTTTTCTGAATTGTTTTTAAAAATCTGCTTATCATTTGGTAGGTTTGTTTCTTACTTGTCTTTACATGGTTTTCATCTTGCGTTCTTTGTGGTAATAGGTGAAGGGGACAAGCCAATAGGGGGAAGTCATGAATGTCAATCTGGGAAATATCTTCTCAGAACTCTTTCTAGAATTCTCTTCTTTTGTCCCAAGCACAGGTCTTTCCTTAGGTTTCTGTTCTTCCCTGTTTGGGGAGAACAGATCACCCAGATGGGAGGTCAGTGTGGCTCAAGGTAGAGCCTCCAGCCCCCAACTGATTGCTTAAACATTCTTTATAATAAAAATTCAGATGAAAAACAAACCAACCCCACACATTCCCCTGAAGAATCTACCCTTACTGGTTGTTTTGTATCCTTCTTAATCACGAATCTGTGCATACACAACTCCGTTATTCAGTTAGTAGGGTAGTATCCACATGCTTGAGTTTTCTCACTTAACAATATATGCTGACAAGTGTTTCATATTAGCAGATATCAATCTACTTCAGTCTTGTTAATAGCTGCAGAGGGTTCTTTAAGACTCATACTAGGAGTATACTGAATAATTCAAGCTTTCTTAGCCAGCGTATGATTCCTAATCATGATGAGGGAGTATTTTCTGTCCTTTTTTTTTTAAGATTTTATTTATTTATTTGAGAGAGGGAGTGAGTGAGAGAGAAGCAGGTAGAGGGGCAGAGGGAGAGGGAGAAGCAGACTCCCCACACAGCAGGGAGCCCTATGCGGGCTCGATCCCAGGACCCTGAGATCATGACCTGAGCCGAAGGCAGACGCTTAACCCACTGAGCCACCCAGGCACCCTGTCCTTTTTGTTTCTTCCATGTGTTCTCCCACCTCATGGTTTGCTTGAGTTGTCAGGATCCCGCGAAGGCCTTGTAAGGGACAGGAGACAGAACAAGGACTGATCCTGTTTGCTAAAGGTGACAGGACAGTCAGTAATTCCTACTTGTACCTATGTCTGTGCAACCTTAATGTGCACAACTATGTGAAACGTGACTGTGCTAATTTGATAAAACAACTATTAAAGTGGGAAATAAAGTTATGTAAGTGAAAATGGTACTCCAGATATCTACATGTTCTCTCTAGTTCCCTTTGTACCCCAGGAAATGGAAACCCAGGAGATACCAAAGTATGTTTTGTTTTGGCCTATCAGAAGGTTGGCTTATACAGCTGGCTTCACTTTGTACTTAAAATGTTTTCCTTAAAAACAGTATAGTTACATCTGAGATTGGGACAGAAAATAAGTTAACAATATCAGATAGATTAAATAAATAAATTCAAGAAGGGTTGAGATAAACCAGTGGAATTTTTCGCCTCAATGGGAGAGATTATTAAAACACAAATCCTGAATTTGATCTCCCAACTTATATTTATTATCTCCCATTCATGAAGACAAATAGAAATTTCTCCAGGGGGGTTATTTGGAATGCTTTCCCTGGTGAGGTAAGGCTCTTTCCTGTGGTGCTTTCACATGGAGTAGAATTCAGCATAAGCAGTCCCCACACAAACTTTCTACATATTGCAGGTCTGTTGGCTGTAGTGGGAGTGGGGGGAAAGGTGGGGCACTCTTATTTAAAAGGATCTTCTAAAAAATTTATTAGATACGCTTGTAACACACCTGGCACTGTGCTGAGTATTTTATATGCATTATCTCATTTAATTTTCACACACGACATGGTGAGATAGATAAGAGACAGATGCCTAGGATCAACTTCCAGCTCGGCTAGCTCTTAATTCTTGGCCAGATTGTTCACCTTCTTATGGCCTCCATTTTCTCATGCATACGTTGGAAATAGTGATAGCACCCACCTCAGAAGGCAGTGTGAGGATTAAATGAGGTGCTGTATGGAGAGCTCCCAGCAGGGTGCCAGGATCCTAGTCAGCACTCATAAAATGTCTGATTATTCATATTATTACTCTTATAAATGAAGAAACTGGGACCTGCAGAGGGAGTGTCTTTTACCTTGTCACCCGGCCACTAAAGTGGAGCCCAGACCCAGACCCTGGTCTGACTGATGGCAGAGACTGAGCTTTTAAACACAGTGGTATCTGACCTCTTCACCATGCCCAACACCGAAGCCCAAATTTACGGCTCAAAGCTCTTTGGGGATCCTGTGTACTCTAACAACACAAAATGCCTTTGAACTTCCAGTAAGAGGTGCATTCCTGAAAATTGTGCTCATACCGCATCCTGATTTTCCTGGCTTTCATTATATGAATAATTTTATGATTATACCTTTCTTTCTTGTTCAGTATTTTCATTCACAGACTCATAAACATATTTGAATCCTATGATCTCTGGAATGTTTATTATTCTTTCAGAGTCCTCATCCATTTACTAAAGCATTAAGCCTGAGCTAGAGTAACTCATAGGAGGGGCTCAATAGCCATGTGTTGGATGTCACCGGGAATCTCACTAATGCGTGTCCCTTCACCAATTAGTGCATTCTTATTCTTATAAATGTTTTGCCTGGAACACAAGGTTGTTTTCTGCAAGGCTAAGTTGGTATTTATGGAAGAGTGTTGTTTTTGTTTTGTGTTTTAGAAGTGTGCAGTTATATAGAGAGACAAGAATAGAGAGTCTGTTATTTAAAAATCTCTTTTAAACCGAAAATGCTGAAAATGAATGGAAACACAGTTGGTTCTCATTTCTTGAGGTAATTATGTTCTATAAAATCATTGCAGGCACTGAATTAGTGAAAACAGAACCATTGCTCCTGGAGAAATATGGGGTTAGGTTCTTGTGAGCCTCTGGTCACAACATTTTCATCAATCGATCAATACATAACCTTGTTCTAGATGTCTGTCTGTTTAAAGACCTCTTATTTAATATATATTATTGACTGGGTAACATTGAATTCGTGGCCAATAGCTCTGTAATGCAGGCCCAGATGAAGCTTCTCTAACACATGCATTTTCTCCTTCGGGCACATCCCAGCTTCCTTGTGCTCAGGAACACTGGTTGGCCCTTTGGCACTATACCTGGGGGACATTTTAAACAGTGAAATCACCAATAAAATGTAAAAAATGTGACATTAAACCTATAATTAACTCTTGAACAATGTGGGGGTTAGGACACTGAACCCCCCTGCTTCCCCATGTAGCAGAAAACTCTGTATAACTTTTGACTCCCCCAAAACTTAACTACTTAGAGCCTACTGTTGACTGGAAGCCTTACTGATAACATAAGCAGTCATTTAACATATGTATGTTCTATGTATTATATCCTGCATTCTAAGAAAATGTTAAGAAAATCATGAAGAAGAGAAAATAGATTTACAGTACCGTACTGTAGTCACTGAAAAAAATTTGCATTTGAGCGAACCACACAGTTCAAACCCCTGTTCTTTAAGGATCAGGTGTACTATGAAAAGGACACTTGCTTGCAGCGTGAGAGCTGAAACAAGAAGGCAGAGCATCACCGTGTTCTGCCTCAGCAGAGGGAACGTGTGCACTGGGCAACTTACAATTTTTACCACTCTGCTTGTGTGGGAATGACTGTGTAAGTGCCCCAAGTGTTGATTTTGAAGTTACAAAGGAATCTTAGCAAATAGGCAAATTTGCAAATATGAAACCTGTAAATAATGAAGTTCAACTTTATTTTGTTTTCAGAATGTCACTTTCTGGGGCACCTGGATGGCTCTGACGGTTAAGTGTCCAACGCTTGATCTCAGCTCCAGTCTTGGTCTCAGGCCTGCGAGCTCAAGCCCCGCATTGGGCTCCACGCTGGGCATGGAGCCTACTTTAAAAAAAAAAAAAGTCCCTTTTTGTTCAGTTTCAAGTTTTAGTTTGGGAACTATGGTATTGGTTGCATTAATGGCATCTATGTTGGTCTCCCACTCTCAGGCTATCTGCCTTGTAGTCCCCAGTCCCTTCCTAACTTTAATTCCAGGCTTAGCCATGTGACTTTGTTTGGCTAATGGGATGCTCACAAATGTGGTGCCCGCAGAAGCTTAAAAAACACATGCACGTTCCCTCTTTCCCTCTTAGACTCCCGCCACCACCATGACATGCTGGGTCGACCTGCAAGAGGGGTGTGAGACACACGTGGAAGAGAGCAGAGCTGTCTCATACAAGGCCATTTAGACCAGCTGGCCTGCTAGCTGACCACAGATGCACGAGAAAGGCCAGCTAAGATGAGCCAAACCTGGCTTAGATCCACCAACACTGCCACCCAATCCACAGACCACAAGAAATAATCAATAGTTTTTGTCTTAAGCCACTAATGTGGGGGTAATTTGTTAGGCATCATTAACTAACTGATACAGGGACTTGAGTATCTTCAGTTTTATTGGAAGACTTTAGCTTTCTAGATCTTCCAGAAGAGCATCAGGCAGCCACTTTACCTGAAGATCAACACCTGCTGCTCCATCATGGGGGAGGTGGAAAAGATCAGTCATTTCAGCACAGACCAGGGAAGGTAGAAGAAAAATACTGGTAAAGAGGGAAGGACATTAGTCCGGGGCAGAACTGAGAGTATAGTTTTTCACCTCCAGTTTCCCAGGTCTTGATGAGTAGCTGCCCATTCTTTTAACTTAACTCTCGCTTTGTGCAAATACAGCCTGTTTTGTTTTGTTTTGTTTTGTTTTAATTCTTCCATTGGTAATGGTGGTTATTTTATTTACTTTGCACTGAAAGAAAAAAACAAGGCAGCAAGGGAAAAGGAGGGGTAGAGGTGGAAAGAAGGGAGTGAATTATGTACAGAAAATAATTTCTCTTGTTTCAGCCTCAGAACATGAAGGGAAATTCACAAGGGGTACCATACATCAATAACTACAGTATATTCCTCTAGAAAAGCCACTGGCCCCAAGGCATAATAAAAGTTACACTTAAGAATACCATAAACCTTTTAAAAGTCACATTTTGAATCAAAATAATTTTCTTATAAAATATTAATTCTCAAAATGAGTTGTAAAATATGAACACAAAATAGCTGAGGCTATTTTTATTTCTGGCAATAAAGCTAAAATTTCTTAGAACGACAGTTACTAGAAGGTAGCTCTGAGAGTGAATGCGTGGAAATGAGTATGTAGTTCCCTCCGCTTCTATTCTCTCTTTAGTCCCCAGTCACTGCACTGGGACCAGGCTCCATGCTAGGCACCGCAGTGGACTGCAATCCAGGCTGTCCAGAGGGAAATCTCAAAGTACCGTTGGAGCTCAGAATGCCACGTCAGGGTAACTCATCACTCTTGGGTTGTTCTGAACGTATTTCCTGGATCCTGGCTTTTAAAAATGAAAAGATAGATCTGAGCTAATGATACAAATCATAGGCAATTATTTTAAAATGTAGAAAAAATTAACTTACTTAGTGAAGGACAGCTCTGAGTATAACCTTAAATTCTGTAATTAACTGAAAATTACCTTATGGAAATTTATGCTAATGTAGTACTTTACAGTTAATGGTAAAAGGATCAGTTCCCTGATTTATACATTTTACTGTTGGGATTTTTGGTATGACCAATATTGGTTTTATAATGTATTCCTGTGATAGCCTGGAGTCAGACTCCCTGGGTTCAAATCTTAAATTTACCATTTACGAAATCTGTACTTCTATGTAAATCGCTTAGGTAAATCTTTTCTGTGCCTCAATTTCCTCATCTGTAAAACAGTGATAATATTAGCTGCTTCATTTTATTGCTGTGTGGATTGAATGAGATGAAGGGTGTAAGAGGTCATTCTTTATCAGTTACTAATAAATATATTTTAGCGTCAACTAGGAAACTATAGAAAATCATCTGGCATTTCCCAAATCCATCCCCTGACCTGTCTCCTGTGTTGGTTCCAGTTCCACCATATTCATGCCCTCCTCTTCTTTTCCCCCATAGCAGGCAAATTTCACGTGTGACCATCAGAGTCCTTTCCCACCAGGAACATTGCCCTCCGGGTGAAATGCAAAATCAACACAAATCCTTCCAGATTTGGCTGACTACGCCAATTGCAGCTTCTTATGTGGGAGATAAGAGGGCCCCATTCCCAAGCTGCTGGACCCCGTAACACCACTCTCCTGTCCTTCTAAACCCCACCCATCACCTCCTACCTCAACTTCCCTACTTATCTGCTGCAACCTGGAAATTCCCTCAGGTTCCAGGTTTGAGAAATTTCTACACCATCAGGGCTGGGCCCTGGTGATGACATTTTCTGGAGCCATTTAAAATAGCTGTTTATATTTCTGTGCTGTGCTTGAAAGTAATGGAACCATAATTCTTCATAAATGTGCACATTTGTATTTTCCCTACATTAAAACAACCTGCTTATTTAGAGCTCCAAATCTTTGGGGCTTTCCTTTTCAACCCTAGGAAATCCTAGGCACCTGGTAGGCTCTGACCCCCCAAAACACCCAAGTAAAGCAAATGTATACCCTTGTTTTCCTCCTACCTCTGTTTCAAATCTAAGTGCAATTCCAGCCCAGAGCTTTGGGCAACTCCCTCTCAGAGTCTTGGAGCCAACTTCCTGATTGACTGTCAATAGATCAATTCTCATCTTGCCTTACTTCACTCATGCTCTCTTGAGCTGTTGTTACACAAACAACAGAGTGTGGGGGGTCACGGGGGGTAAGGGATAATTTAGAGTCGCAGGATGAGGTGCAGTTTGGTGAGGCCTGACTTCAGCTGACCCAGCCTCCAGCCATAATTCTCCATCGCCATCCACACTGACCTTCATCAATCTTTTCTCTTCCAATTAGCCCCCTTCCCTAAAGAACAGCAACTCACTCACAGCTACGTGGGGTCCAATAACAAAGGTGATTAGGAGTTAGGTCTCTGAGTAGTTCTTCCCTTCCCTAGAAAAAATTCCTCCTGCATCTAGAAAACAGGGTTTAAAACAAAGGAAACAGAAAATCTGTGAGGGAGTGTAATGACATTGCTGTGAGATGGAGCCATGCCTGTAGCATGTTTGCCTGGGGGAGATAAAAAGTACAGAGGAAGACCAAGGCAGACTGTGTGACATTATTTAAATAATAATAAAAACAGTAATGGCTAACATTGACTAAGCATATACGATACGCCAGGCACTGTGGCAAGAGATTTCAACATTTTACCTCGTTTTGATTCTCGTGACAATCTGTTAGTCATTAAAAGGCCTATATGCTTACCATGTGTTCAAGAAATAAAAAGGAATGTAGGTGTGACAGTGATAATATTTTCAAAATATTAAGCCATTCACTGCATTTCAGTTTTTCTCCCCACAGTGCCTGGAAGCCATTCTCTCCCCCATTCGAGCTGAGAAACAGGGTTTTCAGGATATGACCCTGAAAAGTCAAGGATAGAAAGGAAGAGAAAGTGAAAATCCTATTTCTTCCATCCATGGGGGTTGTAGGAGGACGAGGGGATAAAATAGGGGACAGAGGTACTAGAAATATGTGGGTCCTGACCTTGCTTCCTCTGACTGGAGTCTGGGGGAATATGTGAATGTTTTCATGGGTGGAGGACCACTGTTCTGTTGAGGTACACGTTGGTAGCAGAAGAGATCTTGCAGAGATATTCTGTTGGGACTCATGAAGAAGACTCACTTGCCAAACGAACCCAACTAGGGGTTGCCAAGCTACAGAGTAGAGAGGGGCAGAGAGAAAGCCTGAGTGAGAACTCTGGAGCCCTGCATAGGATAAAATGGATGCAGATGTTTCTGTAGGTTAGTGGAGATGACTGGCTATCTACCTATTATTAATTTCTTTATTTTCTTTCTTCCTTTCCTTTCCTTTCCTTTCCTTTCCTTTCCTTTCCTTTCCTTTCCTTTCCTTTCCTTTCCTTTCCTCCCTCCCTCCCTCCCTCCCTCCCTCCCTCCCTCCCTCCCTCCCTTCCTTTTTTCTTTTCTTTTCTTTTCTTTTCTTTTCTTTTCTTTTCTTTTCTTTTCTTTCTTTCTTTCTTTCTTTCTTTCTTTCTTTCTTTCTTTCTTTCTTTCTCTTATACTTTCCTTCCTTCCTTCCTTCCTTCCTTCCTTCCTTCCTTCCTTCCTTCTTTTCGAGAGAAAGAGAGAGAGCATATGTGCATCTGGGGGAGAGACAGAGGGAGAGGGAGAGAGAGAGAATCTTAAGCAGGCTCCATGTGGAGCCTGACGTAGGGCTCTATCTCATGACCGTAAGATCATGACCTGCCTGAGCCAAAATTGACAGTTGGGTGTTTAACTGACTGAGCCACTCAGGCACCCCTCTTTGTTTTCTTAAGTAACAGAATTCAGAATTCCAATTTGAGGGCAGAAATGCACCTAGGTGAAAGACTATATTGGTGTTAGATATGTCCATAGAACTAAATTATGGACAATGAAACGTGACCAAATGTTTGAGTGAAACTTCTGAGATGGCTTTTTAAAGGAAACCAACCCAGCAGGGAGACACTCCTTGTCCTTCTTTCTGTTGCTTGGAAGCTGGCACAATGACTAGAGCTCCAGCTGCTATCCTATAACATGAGGTTATCTGGAGCATGGAAGCATGCACAGCAATCCTCAAACATATAGAAAGCCTAGATCCCTGGTAATTTCATGGAGCTACAACCCTGGACTGTGTGCCTTTAGGTTTTTTTAAGTGAGAGGAATGTAATCCTAAGAGGTATTCAGAGTCCACTTAGAGTCAGACTGGGGAGATTGTGGGAGCAGGTGGAAGTGAGGAGATGGACTCCCAGTGGTTGTGGTAAATTGAAAGTGCAGCTAAGAAGTACGAGGCTGGCTGCTTAGTCTGTGGATCAAATGGAAGTCACAGCCAGATTTCGGGAGTTCACAGCCCACCCAGGGGACTTCTCAGCAGAGAAGGTCCAGCGGGCCCTGATTTAGCCAGGAGAATACCCCACAACACAAGAGGCAGGCAGAAAAGGGAGACCAGAGGAATCAGTAGATACAGCTGGTTTCACAGGGACATGAACAGGTGGATATCAGTTCCCCAGAAAGCTCTCTAAAGGCCAGCTGTCATCATGGGGAGGACAAACACAAGGGCGTGAAATGCTGGAAGATTGGCTGTTAATCTGAATTAACTAAAGAAATTGCTCTACGTGTTTAAGTGTTGGATTGATTGTCACTGGATTGGACTGAATTTTCTTTCTTTCTTTCCTTTTTTTTTTTTTTTTTTGGTTCTCCTCATTTGACAGTGGTGAGAAGAATCAGAGCAGATATAGGGGGAAAAAAGATACTAACTACATTTGTTTTGCACATATGAGTATAATGCCTGCATTGGCTTTACCACAATATGGATACTTTTATCCCCATTTCACAGATGAGGACACTGAAACTTGGAGTAGCTCAATGACTTTAAAGTCTCATGGTTGTTAATTATGTTCGTATTTACTAATTCTATTTCTTTTTTTAATATAAGATTTTATTTACTTGAGAGAGAGAGCACGAGAGTGAGAGAGAAAGCACAGATGGAGAGGGAGAAGCAGACTCCCTGCTGAGTGGAGAGCCCGACATGGGGCTTGATCCCAGGACCCTGAGATCATGACCTGAGCTAAAGGCAGATGCTTAACCAACTGAGCCAATCAGGCACCCCAAATAATTCTATTTCTAACACATTTGAGGTTTAGAGCTCCATGTGCTTCAGTCCAAGAGAAGAAGGACTGGCAGTCACCACAGCCATGATCTCCTTGTTCTGTGTGTTCAGTGTTGGATGGCAGGTCAAGCCAGAACTCATTCTTAGAGGCTCGCCAATTTCCAAATTTTCTGCTAGGTCATGCAGTATTTAGGAACTGAGTGCTCTGGATCTGACTCCAAAATATACCAGCATACAGACATGTCCCTATCATTCTTGGCTACTGAGATTGTCAACACATAATTGATTTTTGAAATGAAAGCCAAAAGCCTATAGATCGACACATAAAGTGTCAAAACTGAGTCTAATAGATTTAAAGGGTCCTTATTCACTAGGGTATAGCTAAAAGGAGGTGAGAATGGCCAAACCTAAAACACTGATCTTGGATTTTTGAGCTCGTCTTCATCGTTATATTATTCATTCATTTGTACACTCATTCATTCATTCATCAGAATTTTTTTTGAGGGGACAGACTGAGTGGGTAAGAAAAGAACCAAGAATAGCTAAGTAGAAGCTGATCTTTCAATGCTCTGCCATCTTTTTATTAGTCTGCCACTTTTCCTACCTCAAATATTCCATTTATTCCAGAAAATTGTATTCAACTGCCTTAAATAGAGGCCACCTAGAACACAGACGTCTTGTAAACTGAAATGTCTAGGGTAAGTAAAAAGATGTGAGGAATGTATATATAGCTCTTCCCAAAGGATTGATACTTTTCCTGTGTTTATTTCTGGAGTTTAGTTCTCTAAGGCATCAGTAGGGTTATAATTATGATTTATACTCTACCTTGCTGTATTTATCTACAAAAATATTAAATGAACGTACCCTTTGACCCAGCAAATCCACTTCTAGGAATTTATCCTTATGGATATACTTGACCATGTGCCGAAATGTACACACACATACATACTCACGGTATAAAATAACAAAAGTCTGGATACAACCTAAAGGCCCATGCACGTGGAACTGATGGAACAAATTATAGTATACAGTGGAATACTCTGCAGCCATTGACAAAACTGAAGTAGAACTGTAGATCTACTGCTATAAATCTAATATGGAACAGTTCTGGTGTGTATTGTGAAGTGAGAAATTTAGAGAGTCAGGAGTATGAACACACTGTTATTTAAATAATAGCCCATTGGGTGGAAAAATTTATAGAGGGAACCAAAAACCAAAGAAAATGTATCTTTCTTATAAATGTTGGAAACCATGTGCTAGGTTAAAGTCCCCAGATTTGTGCAATATGCTCTGAATGGGCATCTGGAAGACACATTGTCTCCCTATAATAATATTGATAGTTACAGTTGGCCAGAAGCTGTCCTGCTCATAACATGGTTGAGGTAAGCAGGGTTTAAATCAGGGGTCCTGAGACGGTGCGGTGGCTGCCATATACTGTGCTTGCTCTTCCTTGGATAAGGTGGGAAGAGGTCTGGGAAAAGGCGGAATGGAGTTTAAAATGTAGAAACCAAGGTATTTGGGAAGGAGACAGGGAGGGACAGTGGAAAGCCTATGAGTTGAAGGCTATGAACTTCATGGGGGAGGGGGGGAGGGCAGCCCCCTCACTTCTTTCTTATTTCTTTTCCTGATGTGCTGTCAGTAAGGAAGCCTCCTAGGAGAGGGGTGCTGCCCCATCTCGCCTTTGGAGACAAGGAGCTGAAGGAGGGAGAGGGAGGGAAAGCGATGGCTCCTCACCATTTACCCTCTGAGAGGACAGGTCTCCCAGGTGTCCCCGTGGTCCCAGCTGTCTTTGTGTGCCTGACATTTAGGATTCATTAATCATTCTGTTGGACAGATTCATGGTGGGCAAACAGCTCTGAGTCACCATTTCCCTTGTGAATAGAATGTGAATGGAATTAAATATTTGCAAAAGGTGGGCAACAGATGGCTGTTTAGAACAGTCTCATTTATGGTCATTAAATGGGGCCTTTTGAAACAGAGCACCTGGAATATTGGCGGTCCCTTTCCAGGAAGGAATTATGGGGTTTGCCACACTATCCAGGGCCTGGTTCCCTATGTTTCCCCAGAATCCCAAGCTACTTTTCCCCAGTTCTTTGCACCAGGGCCCTGTGTATCCCCTCCCTAGTGTGGATGAATCCAGCAGGAATGTTGCTCTCTTCCCCTGCCTGTCTCAGGACCGTCAGGGACTCCTTTCATACCGCTAAGGTCCTTCACTGTGGAGGAGCAGGGTTTGTTTCCCGGGAACCGATCCCGAGGGGATATGGGCCTGAGCCTCCCATGGTGCCATGCAGAGTCACCTCTGCCTTAGCCTGGCCCTGACCTAAATCTCGTCTTCCCAATTTTGTTTTGTAAGTGAAGTACTGAAGTGACAGTATGTGTTTCATTGGCAGAAACAATAAGCAGCCCGCCAGGAAACTGATCTGCATTAGGCCCTGCGGGTATAGGGGTGCCTGTTACAGCTTTCATGGACAGGGGAAGCCCAATCCCTCACTTGCACATTTGGGCCTCGAGTCCAGAGTTGTAAAATGTCTTGTGTGGTTACACAGCTGGTCTTCCACACAGCTGAACATGAAGCTCTATCTCTTGATTCCACAGGCGTAGCTGTTCCCACACTACTAAGATACAGTGATGCGGTGTGTGAGGAGGCTGATTCTCATAGGAGAGAAGAGGGCCTTTATGTTGCATTTCTTTCATTCTGTGGTGGCATTAGAACCCTGCAGGGGCCAGTCCTGAGGATGGAAAAACCCTTCAGACTCTGAAGACATGTGTTCCTCACACTGTCAACCTAGGGCACCCGCCCCCAGAGCCTTCAGCCACAGTGTCACAGTCACACACCTCCCTCGCCCCCTCACGCCCCTGCTCAGCCCTCCTGAGGGCCTGCACCTCCCGCCCAGCAGTCCCTGCAACAACCCCTCCCGCCTCCCCTCCTTCTCAGGCACTTTTCATGCTCTGACTCCAAGTGTGGCCTCTCCCCCGAGTCTGCTTCAAGGAACATGCAATCATAGTTGAAAAGGGCAGTGAGTTCTTCTGAAGAATGAATGCTGTGAGTTTCATGGGGGCTCCTGGTCAGGAGGTTACCACAGAAGTGTGCCTACTTTGACCTCCTGCTCCATGCCGCATGCTTTCCCTTCAACTCTAGTATCCAAGTGTCCCCCCTGAGGCATGTGGGTCAGCTCCTGTAGCAGAGGGTGCAAGGGAAAAGTTGTGTTGAAACACGATTCCTATGAGCTCTAGGGGCAGAAGGGAACAGGGCTAATGCACTACATGTGAGCCCCAGAGAGTGAAGGCTGGCAGGCCAGCCATGGGGCATCTGCCAGGGACACCTGTTTGTGGTAAGAAGCTTTGGCTGCTTTGGGTGAGCAGAACCATGGGATGTGGAGAAAGGAACCACGCCAAGGTTCAGAGGTTCTGCCAAAGTCCTCTCTTCTTAGCATCTTAAAATCTTAGCATCGGGAAAGATTATAGACCCCAGAATTTAATCTCAGACTCAGTATTCCACATCTTTGACCTACTCGCCATGTGCTTGCATACTTCCAGTGATGGATATCTCACTACCTAGGAAGGAAGTCCATTCCATTTGGATCCCTCTCCTGCTATCATTTAAATTTTTAAAAAAAGATTTTATTTATTTAACACAGAGAGTACAAGTGGGGAGTGGCAGGCAGAGAGGGAGAGGGAGAAGCAGACTCCCAGCCAAGCAGGTAGCACCATGTGGAGCTCAATCCTAGGACCCTGGGGCCACGACCCAAGCTGAAGGCAGATACTGAACCAACTGAGCCACCCAGGCAACCCTTAAAATTATCTCCTTGTGACTTCTAGTTGATCCAATCTAGTTGATTCTACTCATGGAATAATACAAAACAGTTTATTTTCCAGAGTTTCCTCCATCAGTCCCCCCCACCCCCCTCCAAGTCTCCTCTAGGCTGTGCATCTTTAGTTTCCTAGACACTCTCATTTGGACACACTGCATCTATCAAGAAAGTACCATATAGTAGACAAAGCATAGGCCTTGGAGTCAAACAAGGGCTCCAATCTAGGCTCTGTCACTACATTAACCTCAGAACCTCAGCATTTAAAAAGGTCTCTCACATCCATCTTGTCTCTCAGTTCTGCCTCCTCTGTAAATCTGGGACTTCACCCTTGTCTGACAACTTCCAGCTCTAGGACCAAGGACAGAACTTTGCAAGGGGTGATGTTCATTTTATGTGTCAACTTGATTGGGACATGGATGCTGAGATATTTGGCCAAATATTATTTTGGGGGTTTCTGTGAGGGTGATTTTGGAAGGGATTAATGTTTAAATCTGTAGACTGAGCAAAGCAGAATGGCCTCCCCAATGTGGGTGGGCCTTATCCAATCAGTTGAAGGCACAAATAGACAAAAAGACTGACCCTCCCCCAAGTAAGAGAATTATTCTTGAATGACTGCCTTTGGGCTGGGACATGGGCTTTTTTCCTGCCTTCAGACTCCAACTGAAACATTGGCTCTTCTGGGTGTCAAACCTGCTGGCCTGCAGACTGGAACTATACCATTGTCTCTTTTGGTTCTCAGGCTTCAGACTCTGATGAAACTCAATCATTAATTCTCTGGGTCTCTGACTTATGCTGCAGATCATGAGACTTGTCGTTTCCATAGTCACTTAGCTCAGTTTCTTATAATAAATCTATCTACCGATCTATCTATCTACCTTTTTACCTAGTAAAATCTTATTGGTTTTGTTACTCTGGAGAACCCTGACAGCTGATACACCAGGGAAGATTGGATTCTACATTGACAGAGAATTATCAATGAATACACTAAAACGGGGATCAGCAAACAATGACCACTGCCTGTTTTTAAGTAGAGTTTTACTGGAACATAACCATGCCATTATATGTATGTATGGCTTACAGCTGCTTTCACATTGCATTGGGAGAGGTGAATAGTTTTGGCAGAAACAATCCATTCTGCAAAGCCTAAAATATTTACTATCTGGCTTTTTCTAGAAAAAAATGTTGCTGACCTCTTCTCTACAATATGGTTGTTTGGTCTACCTTGCCCATTCATGTTCCTTTTCTCCTTTTTGACTTGCTTCTTTTCTTTATTGTCCATCTCTAAAATGTGGGCATGTCCATTTCTGAACTTGGAGCCTTTGGTTCCAAGCTGGTTTCTGGCATGCCACCTAGGAATCACTGCGTTAGAGAAGATGAACTATTTCTAGAACCATTTGCTTAGTGGTCTAGAATTCCTAGTTCTACCACTATCAACTATAGCTCAAAATAGGAGGAAACACGCTTCCAGTCAGCTGACAGATTTAGGTGAGCTGTATTCCACACTGAAAACAGTGTGGAGGTCCCTTAAAAAGTTAAAAATAGAGCTACCCTATGATCCAGCCATTGCACTACTGGGTATTTACCCCAAAGATACAGATGTAGTGAAGAGAAGGGCCATATGCACCCCAATGTTCATAGCAGCATTGTCCACAATAGCCAAATTGTGGAAGGAGCTGAGATGCCCTTCAACAGATGACTGGATTAAGAACTTGTGGTCCATATATACAATGGAATGTTACTCAGCCATCAAAAAGAACGACTTCACAACATTTGCGGCAACATGGACGGGACTGGAGGAGATAATGCGAAGCGAAATAAGTCAAGCAGAGAAAGACAATTATCATATGGTTTCACTCATTTACGGAAAATAAGAAGTAGGAAGATCGGTAGGAGAAGAAAGGGAAGAAGAGGGGGTAAAAAGAAGGGGGAATGAACCATGAGAGACTATGGACTCTGGGAAGCAAACTGAGGGCTTTAGAGGGGAGGGTGGTGGGGGATCGGGATAGGCCGGTGATGGGTATTAAGGAGGGCACGGATTGCATGGTGCACTGGGTGTTATACGCAAGTAATGAATCATGGAACTTTACATCAAAAACTTGGGATGTACTGTATGGTGACTAATATAACATAATAAAAAATTAAAAAAAAAAAAAAAAAGAACTTCTCAATGACCCTGGCACCTACAGGCATCAGTATCCTCTGAATTTTGGCAACCCTACCCAGAGAGCCTTGAAAATGGCTCAGGAGTAATCTGCATTATTTAATTCACACGTGATTCTGTTCTGAGGCAGGAGAATGGATTAGACCTGTGTTTTCCAAAACGTAGTATGGTTTGGATCTAACAAACAGCATATAAGATAATTTTAGATGATATGTAGATCAACATTCTTTATTTTAATATTAATATCCTAATTTTAATTATTCAAGAAGTACTCCAATTTTAATGTGTGTTAGGAAAAAAGTATAACTAGCCCATCTATGCTCCAGTTTTATGGTTATTATTGCCTAGAATGGGGCTAAATAAAAGCAAATCAATATACAGTTGATTCAAGGAAAATAGTAAATAAATAGAGTTACAGGTATTATGCAGAAATGGCAAAAATCAACAAGGAGGGGCACAGATGAAGGAGGCTGGAGGAATACTGGACTCAGCCAGAGGGCTCCTGCCCTTGCCTCTGGCTCCTGTGATCTTGGTAAGAGTCTCAAGGTAATTTAGGTCTTTGAGGTCTCTTTCTTCCGTTCTGGTTGGAGGGACGGGAGAGATTCGCCTGGCTACTGAGATTTCCGGGTGTTTGGTGCCGAGGCCCTTCAGCTGACCTGGGTAATGAAGAGCTCATCTCCCTGGCAGCACAGGCAGCTTCTCATCCGTGGTGCAGCGAGCGGTGCGCAGCCGCTGATGAAGATCGAACGGCCAGGCTGCAGTGTTATTAATGCCGGCGCCGGGGCTGTGCGCCTCGGCAAGTGGAACAAAGTGAGATGCCCTTCACTGAAGCCCACGAGGACAAGGAAAGCCCGCATGCCGCTTGGACGGGCGCCAGAATGGGGCCTGTTGTCAGAGTCAAGAAATTCATCAGAGGAGATCTCCTAGCAAGGACTGAAGAGGAAAAGAAAGAAGGACATGCATTGCTCAAGCGATAGCAAATGTCAGCTTTGTCGCTTGCTCTAGGGTGCACTTAGGCCCCTACTTCTCAAGCAGATTTAGGATGCAGAGGCCTGAAAGGAGGGGCGGGCAGGGGTGGGTGAGTGCCTGCGGTTCTCTAGCCGCAGCTCGCCCTTCCTCCTGCGCCAAAGGCCTGCTTGTGTTCTAGAGTCTGAAGCAAGGGCTCTGGGGACATTTCTGTGCAGATGTAGACTTCTGAACCAGGGACGTGCTGCCAACAGAGGATGGAAGTCTGAAGACCACTGACAGGGTAAAATGACAGCTGGTGCAAAGTTTGCAAGTTTAAAGGGGGATAGGGCAGGTCACATAATTTGAAGTGGGCCAGTCCTGTGTGGAAGTAGGAAGTGGCAGAGGTCATGGCATCTGGGGGCCCCATACCCCATTTAAATGGAGTAGACACTGCTTGGCACCAGCCTATTGTTTTTTTCTTTCTTTTTATTATGTTTTTAATTTTGATTCCATTATAGTTAATATAGTGTTATACTAGTTTCAGGTGTATAATATTGTGATTCAGCACTTTCTTTTCTTTCTTTTTTTTTTTAAGATTTTATTTCTTTATTTTGACAGAGAGAGAGAGAGACAGCCAGCGAGAGGGGGAGCACAAGCAGGGGGAGTGGGAGAGGAAGAAGCAGGCTCCCAGCGGAGAAGCCCGATATGGGGCTCGATCCCAGAACCCTGGGATCACTCCCTGAGCCAAAGGCAGATGCTTAAGGACTGAGCCACCCAGGCGCCCCTGATTCAACACTTTCATACAGTACCTAGGTCTCATAGCAGCAAGTGCACTCCTTAATCCCCATCACCCATCTAGCCCATTCTCCCACCTACCTTCCCTCTGGTAACTATCAGTTTGTTCCCTGTAACCGAGGTAACCATCCATTTGTTCTCTATAGTTGTTCTCTGTAGTTAACCAGGCTGTTTCTTGGTTTGTCTCTCTCTCTTTTCCCCCCTCTGTTTGTTTTGTTTCCTAAATTCCACATATGAGTGAAATCATACTGTATTCGTCTTTCTCTGACTGACTTATTTTGCTTAGCATTATACTCTCTAGCTCTGTCCATATCATTGCAAATGGCAGATTTCACTCTTTTTTATGACTGAATGATATTCCATATATCTATATATATTACCTAGCCTCTATCATATTATCCACACACACACACACACACACACACACACACACACACACATACCATATCTTCTTTATCCATTCATCTATTGATGAACACTTGGGCTGCTTCTGTATCTTGGCTGTTGTAAATAATACCAGCCCATTGTTTTGATGAGGGAATCCAGGCCCTTGTTCCTAGATCTCCTGAGGTTTCAAGAGAAGCTATATTAAAAATATGTAAACTATCCCAATAAAAAAGGTATTTTTTAGAAGAGGAAAGAGAAAGAAAACACCAAGCTTATGAAACAAAACATGTCCATGGTCTGGTTATGGCCTGTTGGCCTCTGTGGTGAACGGAAGATTGGCCCCCCAAAGATGTCTCTGTCCTAATTTCTAGGACTTGTGAATATGTTCTGTTACAAGCCAAAGGAGAATTAAGGTTGCCGATAGAATTAAATTGCTAATCAGCTGACTTTGAGGTGAGGAGATTATCTTGGACTATCGTGGTGGATCCAATGTCATCACAGGGATCCTTCAAAGTGGAAGAGGGAAGGCAGAAGAGCTGGTGTCAAAGTGATAGGTGTGAGAAAGAATCAGTGCAATGTTGCTGGTTTTAAGGATGGAAGGAGGCCAGGGGCCAAGGAACGTGTTTGGCCTCTGGAAGTTAGAAAGGGCAGATCTGAGACATCAAGCTCTGTCCTGGGGGTGGTTTTGGAGTAATGATACACAGGATCTCTAGGTCAGTTGTAATTAGCTTATCGTGATGGAGATCCCTCAGTGCTCACTAATATCTGTAAGATTGGCTATATTTCTCAGCTTCCCTTGCAGCTGGGTTGGGATCACAGGACCAATGAAATGTGAGCACAAGTGATATAGGCTATTTCTGGGCTTGGTGCTTCAATAAATCCAAATGATCTTTGGCAACTCTCTCTCTCCACCATGGTGACACTGGAGGCCTTACATTCTAGTCGAATTTAGCTATGAGATGGAGGAAGGCTGTCTCACCTGTGTCATGGGCAAAAAATGAGCTTTCATTTTTTTGAACCCAAGTAAGATGTTAAGAATATCTGTGGCAACATTGCCTACTCATCAGTTACTAAGTCCAACCATGGACCCAACAAGATGGGGGAGTGAGTGTAGACAGATAAGTGAATTGGGAACCTAGGAGGGAGGATATGTGGGCTGGTTCAGAGCAGGAGTGTGACCTATCAACTACTAATAGGACCTGAGCATATGTAGGAGGCAAACAGAAGAACACTTTTAAACTTTTAACAGACGTACATTTATTTGATGATACATTAGAAAAAAATTTTACCTACCGTGTATGTCTACTCTGAAATTTCACAGATATTTTTTGCTTAGAAAGAAATTAGAAGTAACCTTAAAGAAAAATATTAAGTAATAGATACGTAAACAGTACATGGGAATGAAATGAAACTGTGAAGGTGGCGTTTGAGTTACTGAAATTTAGGGACCCTGAAAGTAGGCCACAGGAAAACAGAGCAGGCTTGGAGTATATTTCAGAAAAGAACAGGCAGCTGTCGTGGCTTTTGCTATGGGTAAGTCACATATTTAGCTCTAGCGTTTTAGGACTGGGGGATCTAAAATAACCAACTTCTTGTTGCCTTTATAATGATGTCTAACTTCCTCAGGCTGCCATTCAAGACCTTCTAGATGTCTAGCATATAACAGTAACTTACCTTGCCAGTTTAATTTCTGTTGGACTCTGTCCATGACTCTACCACTTAATTCCACTCACCTTGCAAGCCACAGCTCAAATCCCATTTCCTCCATGAAGCTTTCCCTTATTGCCCCCAAATAAAAATGATCTCACACTCTTTAAAAGTCTTAGGGCAGCTATTCCTGGTAACAACCAGACACACTGTCTTGAAGTAGAGTTATTTGTATAAACATCTTGTCTTCCCATTTTAAATTGTAGGCTCCTGGATAAGACTGATCTTATTCTTACAATATTTCTTTGAAACCTGCACACTTCCAGATAATTTTCAGTAACATACAATCAACATATTTGTTGTAAGTTTTTGTTGTAAAACATCTGTTTCTCATGCTTCAGAGATTTTCAAAGCACAAGCCAAGAATTGCTGGATCTAGCAGTGGAGCTGTCCTATGACATGAGGGCAATTTAATGAGAAAATTCTAGACTGTAATGAAGATATCTATTGGAAGTGTTATGAGGTTTGCGAGTACCTTGTTTATTCAAATGGTCATGTTGGCGAAATGTGTTCAGGCAGGATGTTCAAGTCATGGTAGCTCCTGGAATAAACAGACTTCAAAATTAAATAGTAGAATTTTATTTCTCACTTAAATAATAGTCAAGGCCAGCCAGCTTTCCTCATCGTGGTTACCCGGGGGATCAAGATTCCTTCCACTGTGCGGTTCAGCTATTCTCTCAGCCACATGACCATCTGCATTCAGCTGGCAGAAGACAAAGGGAACATGAAGAAGGTACTCCCACTTTTCAAAAACTCTGCTCCTGGGGGTCCTGGGTGGCTCAGTTGGATAAGTGACTGCCTTTGGCTTGGGTCATGATCCCAGGATTGGGCTCCCTGCTCAGCAGGAAACCTGCTTCTCCCTCTCCCTCTGCCTACCCGCTCCCCCTGCTTGTGCTGTCTCTCTCTCTGTCAAGTATATAAATAAAATCTTAAAAAAAACAAAAACAAAAAACCCAAACTCTACTCAGGAAATCACACACATGATTCAAACTCACTCTCTTTCTGGGTAAAAACCTGTTATGTGGTCATAGCTAGATGTCAAGAGGATAGGAGATGTAAGCGCTAAGGGCTTCCTATCACAGTTTTTAATTAGGGATTGAAGATCTTGGACTCTGGGTGGATGGCTAACTCTCTGGGGCACATGGCGAAGGCCAGGCTGCTAGCTGTCTCCCAAGTTTAGACGCCACTTAATTCGATTTATAAGGAAAAGTTTGTAAAATAATAGCAACAGCAGAGGAAACACAGTGGAATATGATAACCTGAGAAATTAGTAGAACATAAACAAAGCCCATCTGGGTCCCTCGATTACTGTCTTCATCTTTTTAGTAGATGAAGAAGGCCTTGCATAGGGACTGCAGCCCAAGTGTGTTGAATTCTGGAATGGGTGAGCATGGTGGAGTGTGGCTTTTCTCACCTGTGTGCTTCTCAGAAGAGTCATTTTGGGGTTTTGGCCAAGTGGAGGAATACATTTGCCAGGCACTTGCATCTGACTGCTGGCCCAACTCTGCTGTTTTTGTGGCCCCCCGGGGGTGGGAGAGAGCTCATAGCTCTCACTGGCTTTGAGGGAGAACACTGTATTTTTTTTTTCATTGCATTTTCTTATTTGAACTTTGTAATAATTTGGTGTCATAGGGAATATTGCAATTTAGTAGACCAGAAAAGTGAGGTGTGGAAGTGACCTAATACCTCACATGAGTGTGTGAGTTAGGATCACACCCTAAATCTTCTGACTCTATATGCAAGGCCTGTTACATTACAACACAGTCTCCCCTCCGGGAAACAGGTGACTTCTGGTAAAAATGCGAAGTAGGTCAATTCCGTCCTGCAGTCTACCAGATTCTTTTTTCTATGACCTTTTGCCCTTGCAAATATCAGTTGCCTAATTTTAAGCATAATTTGCTCTGATCCCATGTACTAACGTGTGCATCTCCTGGAGGCACTGCCGTTTTTTTCTTGGGCTAAATATAAAGGGATGTGACTCTATTAGTGGACATCCTGTGGGAGGATGTTGGTGAGCATGTGGGCCCATCCCAGCACCTAGGAAACACAATTAAGCAATCATATGCTCCATAAAGCTGGTTCTGGCTTCAGCCAGCATTGTCATAACCATCATTTCTTGCCAGAGCATAAATCACACAAGTCAAATTTTATAGCCACAAAGGATCTTAGAAATCACCCAATCTAGCTATTTATGTTTGGGTAATAAATATATGAGTACTTGAAAAAGAAGTTACTTCCACTCCTTTGCGATCAGAGCAAGGCAATTAAAACAATAAGATGAAGTTTGTCCCTATCAGATTGGCAAAAACAAAAACATATCCAGTATTAGCAGCATGTGGGGAAATTTGACTCTCTCATACACTGTTGTATGCGGGTAGATTGGTAGCAACTTTTTGGTGGCACAGTGGCACATTTCAAAGCAAAAATTGGAACAGTAAAAAATTAAAAAGCAAAAATTTGGAAAGCAAAAAATTTTTAAAACAAAAAATTAAATTGACCCAGCAATTTCACATACAAGTGTCCCTATACCTATGGAGGTATACAAAGTTATGTGTTCATTTGTGATCATGATTAACTGTAATCGTGAAAAAATGGAGAAAATGTAAATGTATTTAAGAGAGGAAGTATTAAATTCATCATAGAACATTAATATTGCTATATTGTGGGTTGTTCTAATGTAGCTATTAAAAAGAATAAATTAGAAATGTAAAATGGTACAGCTGCTTCAGAAAACACTTGACAGTTACTTAGAAAGTTGGACAAAGAGTTACCATATGACACAGCAGGATATAACCCAGAGCACTGAAACGTATATTCACATAGACCCTTGAACATGAATATCACAGTAGCATTATTAGCATTATTCCTAATAGCTGAAAAGTGAAAATGGCCCAAAGGTCCATCAGCTGATGAATGGATAAGCAGAAGGTGATATATCCATGCATGCAATGGGATATAACGCAGCCATAAAAAGGAACAGAAGCATTGATTCATGCTATAACATGTATGAACTTTGAAAACATTATGCTAAGTGAAAAAGGCCAGACACAAAAGGCCACATATTGTATGATTCCATTTATTTGAAATGCCCAGAATAGGCAAATCCACAGAGACAGAAAGTAGAATGTGTATTTCCAGGGATTGGGGAGAGAGAAGGAATGGGGAGTGACTATTGATGCAGGATTTCTTAGGGCAGTAATGAAAATACTCTGGAATTAGGTAGCGCTGGTGGTTCCAAAACTTTGTGGACAGTATAGTAAAAGGCGCTGAATTATATACTTTAAAAGGATGCATTTTATGGTACGTGAATTATTTTTAAAAAGTGTGTTAGATCTATTTGTCTAAAATAGAAGGTTGTCCCTGATACACTATAGGGTTAAAGAACAAGGGGTTGAACAATATAGAGCCTACTTATATAACATAACATACTAAAACAAACTCAGTTATGGTCCAACCAGAAAGATATAAAGCCCTATAAATATTTAAAAGAGAGGGCATTTCTTACAAAGGTGAAAAGCCCTTCTACATTGGAGAGACAAAGTGAAGAGAGTATTACCGGAGCCTGGTTGCTAGGTCCTTACGTGGAGGTCTGAAGCCATGGAGGAACTGCAGCCGCTACCAGAGATGCCACTGGGAGCAGAGTGAGGGGGAGACATGCCTTGGCTTCTCTCCTCCCACCCTCCAGTCTTCTCCTTTCACCACCTCTTAGTCCTTTCTACTCGGGAGCCGGGAGAAAGAGAGCCTACGAAATGTTGTAGTTACTAAAGTACAGAATAGAGCAAAAGAGGAACAGAGAGTGGATGTGAGGCAAACAGGGTTGACCTACACAGTGTATTTCTTTTGCAACTTGGCATCCATTCTCTTCTGTCTGACACGAGGCACATGTCATATAAAACAAAGTTCTCACCCTCTCATCAAGCGGAGACCCAAAGTCCCATCACTTGTCATTATCTGTTTCAAGCACATACTTTCCAGTTGATATGATCTTTCCCAAAGGTATGGATGTGGCTTCTCACAGTCCGCTGGCTTAGCAACTTAATTGTAAAGGTAAACACCAACACTTATCCTAAAAAACAGGAGAAAATGAAAGAAAGAAGAAAGAGCTGAATACTGTGAACATAACAAAATATTCACAGCTGCTAGAGTCATTTCTATAACTGGTCATGAGATCACAGTTGATATTTATCACAGTCAATATTTATCATTCTTCCACCACCCATCCCCGGTTGTCTTTTCCTTAGCCAGCGCTCCACCTGATCGGGGTTCTTGACCTGTTGGGGTGAAGAAAATCACAATTCCTAGAGGTTCTGAGTCTTTAGCGGCCACGCCTTTATTGGATTGGTGTATTGTTCTATTGGTTTTTATTTGGAAACACTATTAATTGTGTGAGATTATCCTCTGGGCTCCAGGGATGGCTTCTTTGCCTCCACCATGTAGTAACAACCCAATCTCCCCTTGGTAATTGAAATCAACCCTGTTCTGGGTCTGTTGATCCAGTGGCACACAGAAATCCAAATAGCTGGATTCCAGTCTCCCCTTCCTCTTCCCTGTGGAAGCCTTGGGGAAAACTCCAAGGTTGCAGGGACGGGAAGCAAACCTCTGGAAATGGGTATAGTAGTGAATGGGACCAGTTCTCACCCCTCGGTTCTCCAGCCCATGTGACCTGGCTACAGGAGAAAGAGCACCAGCCATTTATTACAGTTTAAAGCCTATATTGCGTCCTACAGGCGAGTACCCAGCTCACCCGGTGTTGTTTCCCAGCTCGCGTGGTGACTGGGTCTGTACCAAGCTATTCAGTCTGGCCAGGTTCCTCTGGGCAATTGAGGGGTATGGTAAGGTCAGTGAATTAATTCCATGGGTGTGAAACCATCACTGCATTTCCTTCGCTAGAAAATGTATTACTTGCTCAGAATGTATGAAATACCATGTTGATAAATGAGGCATTCCCTAAATCCGTGGACATTGGCTCTGACAAATGTGCAAAGCTCATTGTACCAGGGAAGTTGGGGCAGCCCAATGCAACTGAATGTAGGCAGCTGCATCCAAGTTTCAACCAAAGAAACTGTTGGAACTGTTTTCAGCTATATGATTCAGAACAGGAAGTCTGGAATCTTGAGTTAAGTGTGTCCTTATTGACAAATTCAGCTTCATCTAATGTGATTTTTTGTTTTTTGGCATTACCCTTAGAGTCTGATTGCACACTTGTTCTCCAGGACCCACTCATAAGAAGGACCAAGATCTTACTTTTCCTGTGGTGTATAAACTCTTTCCCCAGAACGCACCTTGTGATTGTGCTCCTAGAATACTGTGGGATCGGATCCCATTTCTGAGTCCAGAGGCAGTAAGAACTAGTAGGAATGGGTCTTGAGGAGACTAGTATCCCATTGCAAGAAGCTTCCTGGGGTAAGATCATTACATTATAGAGACTTTGAGTAGGGGAAAGCTTGTTTCCGCAGACAAGGGAGGATGGACTGCCTCCGTAGTACAGGGAGGTTCAGAGGGTTTTTCTGGTTTAAGGTTCTAAGTGTGTCAGCTCATCCAGATGTCCTCTCTCAAGGGTCAGGATCCCAGTCATTCTCAAATAATGCCCTGACATTAACATACAAGACATGGCTTTTGTGTTCGGCTTACAATGTGATTCTGCAACACATGCAATTAGAGTTGGAGCCAAACCTTCACCCATGTCTACCCAGTGGCTACTAGAAATAAGAGATTCTTCTAAATACATCGAAGTAGCTCAATAGTTTTTTACCTGTGCCTGAGCTTATAGTTTCATTTCGCAAGCTCTCTGCACCTTTGGAAGCAGTAGGCCACCTGACAGCCTACACCAGTTGAGGGTGGGAGTTACTTGATTTCCCAAAGCCTAGTCTTAACTGGCATATTATCCCAGGCACACTTCAGGTGATAATTTAAGGAAGGTGTTGCCACTGCTTGGCACATATTCCTGCCATTTGCCAGGAGATCATCACTATATTCATGTTCTAACAGGTAAGCAAGCCAAACCAGAATTCTATTATGAGAATCTGTTTCTTAAAAGCACTCCACGAGCCACATCAATCGGGAAAACAGAAACTTCTCTACCTTTTTAAAATAGAACGAATCAATGGTAAGATGAATAGACTGGACACCACTGAACTGTACACTTACAAATGGCTCAGATGACTTTATAAGTGAATTTAATACCGGGGATTGGCTTCGTGAAATAGAAGAACAAAGGAACAAATAAAAGATGTTGAGCTCCTCCGGTGATTAGTAACAGTGGGAAGCTGCTACCCTGTCTCTGCTAGAGAGAGACGAGGAGAGAAGATGGTACACCAGACCTTCAGAATCAGAGACATTCTGGGAGCTGATGGTGGTGGGCCCATCACAGGGCTTACAAGCTACGGAGGAGATGCCGTAGGAAGCAGAGGGGGGCTTCTTCCTGGCTCCTGCCCTCGGATCTCCCACCGGTGCCTTCCATTGGCAGAGCTGACAAGGTGCCCATAGATAGAGGAGCAGACGGGAAGGACAGGCAGGCAGCTGACCTGCACGCAAACCTCTTTTTAGGCATGTGCAAATGCATAGAAAAGTCTGGAGGCAATATAATCCAATAACAAACCAGACCGCCTCTGTCAGAGGGGTGCAGAGACTTGCTGACAGCCCCTCTCCTGGAGCCGCCCTGCCTTTGCCCAGAGCCCCCTGTTGGGGTGCCGAGAGCAGAGGCCACTCTGGGCAGGGAGATTCAGTCTGCCAACAGAAGTGGGGAGCTGGCGTGGGACCCTCCTGCCAAAACGGCTGGCAGGACACCCTGTCTTCTGTGATGGAGCTCTGCCCCGGGAGGAGCTGAGAGCAAAGCCGGCAAGGCCCAGAGCAGAAGAGGAAGGCACCCCTGCCGAGTGGTGAGCAGGGGTTTTATGGCCGCAGAGGCTGGGAGCCCAGTGAGTGCTGGAAGGGGCGAGGGGAAAGTGGAGGGAGGAGAGGAAACAGCCCATACAGACCCACCACTGTCTGTGTGTCAAATCCCAGCCCATCTGTACTCCTCAGGAAAGGATGGGGGGAGGGGGGAGTCTGGGTTGGAGTGTAGGTGCCTCAGAATATTTGGCCCTCCTTCTGTTTGGCTGTGTCAGTTCCAGCATGTTCACCTCAGACTGGCAGTTGACAGTGTCTTTTACAGGCACGCAAATCAAATATTCTATTGGGTCGATGCAGAGCAGTCATTAAGTGGCCCGCCTCAGGGAATTGGATGCGTCCCTGTCATCAGGCTGGTGCTTTCCTGTCAGGCAGGCACAAGTCTGGCCACAAAGGCACGGTTATTTCATGACCCAGACGCCACTGCAGGGAGTGGAGGTGCCCTTGGAAACCCCGGCCTTTGCTCTGCATAGATCAGCATTTGGCCTTAACTGAATTACGTAAATACTCATTTTTTAAAAATGTCACGATGAGGCAGTTGCTTAAGCACAATACATATATTTTTTTTGTGGCTCGCTCTCCCCTGTAGTTAAGGGGTCCCGGCAAGGCAGCCCCCAGATCCTTTGCAATCTTGGGAGTACCCGGAATGGGAAAAGTGTCTGAAGAGCAGGCGGGAGTCCCCTCACTTTGACAGGCCTGTGGGATCCCTCTAGGGCTTAATTACTGTGGTGCTGGTTTCCTCTGTCGGCCAGAAGCTGAGGTGGGGACAGACACGCCGTCTGAAGGTGAGCCTTCCACTATGGCCCCCGTTAAACGGGGAGGTGGCTGGTCCCTGGACCCCAGGAAGACCCAGGGAGCCTCCCCTAAACCCGGCGTGGTGGGCCACTGAGGCTGCCCATCTGCCACGCTGCCTTGGTTTTCACAGAATTAGTCCAAGTGCTGCTGTTCATTCCTAATTATCTGCTCCGGCCCGGCTGGCTGACGTGTTTATTCTGTGCCTGCCAGACTGGTGGAGATGGGTCTTTCATAAAGAATCACACTCCTTTCAAGTTTAGTTTTCTTTTTGCCCATCATTTGTTTTTGCAAACATTTCGGGATTAATTGAACACTCTTTCCCCTTCCAACCAAAACACATGCTCGCCTTCCCTGTGCAATATGGCAATCTTGGCATTTGAATATGTGCACTCTTTCATTTCTGAGGCCCCAGTGCTGACAAAAGATTGGTCTCAAGTAACCCCAGGCTGCTGTGGGGGAAAGAATGGTGCTTCATTTCAGATTAGCCTCTTCAGTTTCTGTCTCTGAAAAGCTCATTTTCTATAAATCTAGGTTTGGCTATCTTGAGGCTCACCTCAAGCATGCGACTGCATATCTTTTGCTCATCTTTTTAATTATAACTATGGGTTTGGAAGCTTCATAGAACATGTCATGTTTTGAGTAAGTGAAGAAGGGAAAAGAGTCAGCTCTGGGCATCTTTAAAAGGTGTCAAGTAAAAATTGCTCTTCTCTAACAATTTTGCTATTGAGACTCCACTGGAAAAAGGAGCTAGGAATTGGAATGAATTGTCTTCTTTATTTCAACTATGGCACGCCCCATTAAAAAAAATGAGACAAAAACAAAAAACCATTAACTCCATTATCATCCTCTTCCTCCTTCTAGTGTTGCTTAATCCTGGCTGCTCAGGAAAATCACCTGGGGTGCTGACAATTTTACACATGTGTGGCGATCTAAATCATAGCCTCCCAGACATGGCTACATTCTAATCCCCAGGGGCTGTTACCTTCCCTGTGATTAAAGTAAGGGTCTTGAGGTGTGGAGACTGTCCTGAATTATCCAGGTGGGCCCTATGTGGAATCCTGAGTGTCTTTCAAAGTGGAAAAGGAGGCAGAGGAAGAGATTAAGAGGGAGTTGTAACTATGGAAGGAAAGAACAGAGATGCAGTGTTGCTGGTTTTGAAGAGGAACAAAGGATTCGCCTCTAAGAGCAGGAAAAGGCAAGAAAACAGATTTTCCTTGAAGTCTGTAGAAAGGAATAGAGCTCTGCTGACAGCTTGATTTTTAGCCCGATGAGACCCATGTCAGACTTCTGACCTACAGAATTGTGAGATAAATTTGTGTTGTTTCAAGCCATTAAGTTTATGGTCATTTGTTACAGCAGCAAGAGAAAACTAATGCATCATGTAAATTCACTCTGGCCTTATCAAATCTCAATTTGGAGAGGTGAGGGCATCAGTGAGTCTCCAAAGCTCTGCAGGTGATTTTCACGTGCAGTAGGATCCATTGCCCATGAGCTGCATGTCTCCATGTCCTTACCTTTCCTTGCTCCTTGGTCCCCTGCAGTCTGGCCACTGCTCCCACCACTCAGCTGAAACTCTTCTTACACACCAGCCACTTCCTGTTGACAAAGCCAGTGGACGCTACTCTCCCCTTACTTTATTCATCATCTGGTTAAGGAGCTGCTGAACCGGTCCCCTACGTCAGCTTCCCTGACACCACTCCTCCGTTTGCCCTTTTACCTCTCTGGTCTTCCTTGTTATTCTCTTTGGCTACTGCTTTTCTTCAGCTCAGTCCTTAAGTGTTGATGCTATGAGGGTTCTGTCCTAAGGTCTCATCACTTCTCACTCTCTGTGTTGTTCCAGGGGTGTTTCCTTTATTACTCTGGCTTTTATAATGATGAATACTTAACCTAAATCTTTTGCCTAAATCTCATTTTTTACTTTCAGAACCATATATTCAACAATCTAAACTCAATATGTCCAACATCAAACTCATTTCCCCCACTCATTCCTTTTCTCTGTGTATGACATTGTTATCCATGCAGACACTTAAGCCAAAAACCTGGGAACCATCCTTTCTCCTCCTACTCCCTCACCCTCTCCTTCCCTAAGTCTAATTAATCACATCTCTCGATCCACTCAGTATCGTCCTGGCTCAGGCTCCTTTCATGTCTCCCCGATTATCACAATGGCCAAGGCCATCTCTCAAAAATGAAAATGTCATAACTCTACAAAAAACATTTTAACATCTTCCTCATCCTTAGGAATGAACTCTGAGCCTTTCACTCGTCTTGAAGACACAGTATCACCTTGCTCCTGTTTTCCTGTCTGACATCATCTCTTCACATTCTTGGCCTCTTTATACCTGCCCACCATCTCATCAACTCTGTGCCCCAAGCATTTGGACCTGCTTCAGTTGTATAAATTTATCATGCTTCCTCTCATCCCAGACTTTGCACATGTTCATCTTTCTGCCTTAAACATACTCTTTCCCCCCTCCAGGACTAGCTAAATCTTCCCCATGAATCAGCTTCAGCTTACTTGTTACCATGGACTTTTTTGTCATTTTGGGCTGCATTCAGTCTTTCTTTAGCAACTTCATTGCTTTCTGGATAATTAGCCCTTTTCTTCCTTTGTGTATCCTTGGTTAGATGGTAAAATGAAGTATCTGCTCCTATCACAGAACCTAAAGGAAGTTAGCTCTTTCTCTCATGGTCCCAGTATAATCAGATAGATGAGCTGGGACCTAAGCTGGTTGATCAGCTGCTTTCTTCCAGGAATTTGAGTCTTGTATAAATAGTGCCAGATGAAAGAATTCAGAGTTCCTCCATGCTCCTGGCAGGGCTCTGATGGGACTGTTCTGGCTCAGAGACGCTGCCTGGGTTCCAATTTCCCAACTCTTCAAAACTGCCTTAATTTGTCTCCATAGGTCTATTTTTCTAGCTGCTCCATTGACTCTGCTTGTATTTAATAAACGTTCACTGAATTTCTTTATTTTAAAGTTAAAGTTGGTTTCTTTGTTGCTGTTGTTTTTTTAATCTATAAAGTCTTTTGTGGCTCCTTAACCCTCCTATGGGCTTATCCTTTTTATAGTAGTTAGTACAATGTATTAAAATATCACTTTATTTTTCTGTTTGTCCTGTCAGACCATAAACTTCTTGAGAGCAGGAACAATACCTTGTTCATTAATTATACATCCAGAACCAAGCACAGTGGCTTATATATAATAAGCACTTAATAAGCAATTGAGGAATATGTGAGTGCAATTCATTCTTTGATATGAACAGAATAAATGTGGAAAAGACTCATCATCTATTGATTTCAGTGTTTCCTAAATAGGCTATTGCCACCTTTTATTTTATCACCAGAAAGTTTAATTAAGGCTTCCTCTGCCAGGTGGTAAAAACATGCAGGTAGTTGTGCACAATCTACACAATGAAAGCCCAAACCAAACAGAATCAAAACCAAACTAAAAATACCAAAACAAGGACTCCCCTTCTGGGTAGATGGAGAAGACATACTTTTTTCTGTCCTACCCTAAGGACAACAAAAAATACTGGGAGAACATCACTAATCATTAGGGAAATGCAAATCAAAATCACAAGATATCACATCACACCTGTTAGAATGGCTATCATCAAGAAGATGGGAAATAACAAGTGTTGGCAAGGATATAGTGAAACTGGAACTCTTACACACTGTTGGTGGGATTGCAAATGGGTGTAGTCAACTACGGAAAACAGTGTGGAGGTTCCTCAAAAAGTTGAAGGTACTGTACTCCCATAATCTGTACTCCCATAATCCTTGCCGCCAAGACACTGAAACAAACTAAGTGTCCATTAATGGATGAATGAATAAAGAAACTGTGAGATACACATACACACACACTCACGGAATACCAGTCAACCATAAAAAGAAGGAAATCCTGCCATTTGCAACAACTTGGATGGACCTTGAGGGCATTACCTAAGCGAAATAAGTCAGAGAAAGACAGATACTGTATTATCTCATTTATATGTGGAATCTAAAAAAACCCAAACTCCTAGAAACAGAGATCAGATGTGTGGTTGCCAGGGGTGGTGGGGGACAAGAGGGAGCTGGGGGCTGAGGAAATGGGAAGGTGGCCAAAATGTACAAACTTTCTTATAAGATAAATAAGTTGTGGGGATGTACTTTACATGATGAATACAGTTAACCATACTGTATTGTAAAATTGAAAGTTGCTAAGAGAACAGATCTTAAAAGTTCTGATCACAAGGAAAAAAATTGTGAACATGTGAGGTGATGGATGTTAACTTCTTGTGGTGATCACTTCATAATGTCCACATATATCAAATCATTACATTGCATACTTTAAAATTACACAATGCTATATGTCAATTATATACCAACAAAACTGGAAAAAACATAAAAATGTAACAGTATACATTAAAAATAATGTGTAATGAGTCATTAAGGAAATGCAAAACCATAATGCAACACCACAACATAGCCATCAGAATGGCCAAAATGAAAAAGTGTTGATGAGGATGTGGAGGTATTAGAATTAGTATTAGAATTCTAATACATTCTCATACATTGCTGGCGGGAATGTAAATTGCTACAATCATTACAATGGGCAGTTTTTACTAAAACTAATCATATACATATATTAGGACTCTAAATAAATGGAGGGTTGTACCATGTTTGTGGATGGTTCTCCTCAAACATAAGGATGTCAGTTCTCCTCAAACTGATACACAGATTTCACACAATGTCTATCAAAAGTCTAGAAAAATATTTTTGGTAGATATAGACAAAATTATTCTAAAATTAATATGGAAAGGAAAAGAAGTTAGAATAGCTAAAACAATTTTTGAAAAGTATAAAGTGGGAGGAATCAGTCTACATGATTGTAAGATTTATATAACTATGGTAACAGAGATCATGTGGTATTGGTGGAAAGATAGACCCACAGATCGTAGACCCACAGGATAGAGAACTCATAAGTAGACTCACATAAATATGCCCAACTGACTTTGATGAAGTTTCAGTAGTAATTTAATGAAATAAATAAAGCCTTTCCAACAATGGCATTGGATCTTGGCTATTCGGAGGCAAAAAAGAAAAAAAAAAAGTCTTATCCCAAGTTCCACACGTTAATATAAAACTTATCTAAAGACATAGATAAATTAAAATGAAAGAGATAGAGAAAGGTACATCATGTAAACAATAACAAAAAGAACTGGAGGGGCTTTATGAATATCAGACAAGGCAGACTTGAGAATAAGGATTATTACCAGCAGTCAAGGGTCATTATGTAATGACAGAAGTATCAATTCACCAAGAAGAAATAATTCTGAATGTGTGTTTAGGTCTTGTTGTAGATTGACAAAGTAACCGGTTGGTCCTTATTATTATCCTTAACAGCTTTGGCATTGTTGGCAGAGTCTAAAAGAATGAGTCTATCAGAAATGAGAAGTCACATTTATTGCATTCCGTGTTAGCTTCCAAAATGAACTCCTCGTTGTTTTTCAGTCGATGAAACATCTCTTGGAATCATGTTTTTTTTCTGCCATCATATAGGGTAGGAATCTTGAGGAAATATGACAAATGGCTTCTGACAGGCTGGCTTGTGATTTCTGACTCTAAAAGGTATGAGTGAAGCTGTAAGTCAGGACTGCAGTGAGTGATCATAAATGACCTCACACTTATTGCCCTCAGTCCCAGTATACAGCATGCTTTCTGCCTTCTGACTTAAGACAACAACAACAACAACAAAACACCTCTAGAAACCAAAGCAATGACCTTAGAAATTCTCTAAACTCCCTGCCTCCACAGCCCCCTCCTTCTTGGCAGCAGATGGCCTTGATGGGTCAGGTGGTCACCTGATATGGTGCTGGGAGGAATTTCCTACGTTTCCTTCCTTCATGGGATGGAGAGGCATGACCTGATTCTGATTCCTTCTGTATTTCCTCACAAGGTAAGTGAGAGGTTACAGGCCAGTCTATTGACTGGCTTTTGACCCATCTGCCTAATGTGTCTTCTTTTTATTTTATTTTTTTCCAAATGTGTCTTTAAATCACAGAATAGAATGTATGGAGGAAAATCAGTAATCAAAAAGATATTGGTAGGTTGCTGTAATAGAATGAAACCTTAAGATGAAATTACCAGGAATAAAGATCAAGTCCAATATTAATGTGTAAGAGATTAGTTTCATTGTAGTGAGCACATAGGAGGCCAGTGTAAGGAAACCCTCAGGAAACTGGCAGCAAGGTCGTTATCTGAGAGCGAAGCTAGTAAAAATCAACTTTAAATGGACAAGGATAAAGAGCACATGTGTACCCACACATACACACAAACCTACAGACTGGCCTTACTCATGACAATCAATGCAACAAGCCCAAAGTTTGTGCAAACAATAGCATGTTGAAAGATTGATGCCATGTGACCAAAGGAGTTTATTACATAAATACAAGGCTGTTTCAGTATTTGTGTATTTATTAATGTATTTCACATTAATTGATATAAATAGAAAAAGCATATGATTATTTATTTTTATGAGTGTTGTAGAGGTTTTTGAGAAAATTGAACACCCATTCTCCATTTTTTAAAAAAGAGTTTTGACAAAATGAGGATCAATTGCTATTCTATTATGCAAAACCCAGCATTATGCACAACAGAGTGGAAGCATTCCTATTGAAATCGGGAACAAGGAAAGGACACACTCTCACTTGTATGATTTTTCATGGTTTGGTGGTATTCTTCAGCACAATTAGAGAAGAGAAAGAAATGAGTAGTTTAAAAGTTGAAATAGAGGACATGAAATTACAGTTATTATAGTTATTAGCAGATAGCATAACTATTTGCCTCAAAAATCCAAGGGAGAGTACATTGAAATGCTGGTACTATCAGGGAATTCGGAACAAAGATAACTGAACAACACTCACATATGGAAACCAAGTGCTTTCACATGTGCAAACTATAATCGATTGGAACAAGAGACCCCAACAGCAAATACAAAATACACAAAATACTTATGAATAAACTTAACAAGAAATGTTCAAGATGTATAGAAAGAAAACTTTCAGTGCTAGTGAAGATCACAGTAGGACACTGGAGCAAATGAACCATATATTGAATGAATAGATAGGGAATTTTATCACCATTAAGGTATTGATTCTCCTTAAGATATGCTAAAATTATAATGTACTTTTAATAAAATACAAACTGGAGTTTTTTGAAACTAGGTAGGCTAATTCTAAAATTTATGTGGAAAAACAAACAATCCAGGAAAGCTAGGAAAGTTCTAAAAAGGAAAAATAAGGAGAGGAGACTGTCTTCTACCAGATATGGAAACATGATGTTCAAAACAGTGTGACACTGAAACTTAAATAGACTAATGGAAAAAAACCAGAAAGTCTTAGAAATAGACCCTCACATGTGGAGAAGTTTACTGTGTGATAAACGTGGCTTTTCAAAAGAGTAGGCGGGCTGGTCGTTAGCCCTCTGCTCCGTTCTTAGCCTTCCCTGCTCTCATGTGTTACAAAGGTGCTGGCTGGAACCCACTGCCCAACATTTCCAGACTCCCTCATCATCTTCCTTTGGTTCAGTTCTGTGAATGGGTGACACTGGTCGGGATTAGAGGCAAGTGAAGGAAGGGACCATGTTTATGCTTCCAATGCTGCTTCTGGCTGCGGTTAATACCATCGACGGCAGGCAATTTGGGCTTCACCAGTATAAGAGAGAGTGGTAGTGGTTTCAGCAGCATCATTAAAGTTGAAGTTTCTGGGTCCCTGCTCAGGGTTTGCATTGAGATTGTAAGAACAGAAACGATTGTGCGACTAGCAGTTCACCAGTGAGCATCAACTGGTAGTTTCCAGCCCACGGCCCTGGGTTTCGAGGTCACAGAGTAGTACACCTTTTCCCTTTTGCTCCTTTAGCCTGTTTGGTGTCTTTGTCACTAATTCATTGCATTAAGTTTCCCTCTAGAGTGCTTTCAGATTTTCCGGCAAGACACCAATGATATAAAGAGAAAATAATGCATATTCAATAAATGATATTAGTGAAAATAGATAGCCTCTGAAAAAAATAATGATCAAAAAGATTTGGTTCCCTCCCTAACACCTTATATCAAAATACATTTTAGATGAATCAAAAATTTGAATGTAAAAGAAATAAGCCATAAACATGCAGAAAAAAGCATGGTGGTTGTGAAAAATAACAATCTCAGAGGTAAGGTCTTTTTAAGATGTTCCAGGTAAGAAATATTTGAACAATTTAATTCCATAAAAGATGTGGACATGCAATAAAAAAAAAAAATTCCCAGCACAAATGAAATCAACAAACAGAAAAAAATAATTACAGTGGATATCCATAGACAAACTCCAAAACCTGTGAAAATTCAAAAAAGGTCAGGACAGAAAGTTTGCAGAAAGGATATATGAATGATTCTTAACAAGTCAGAATTTAGTAGTAAAACTGTCTGGTCCTGGATTTTTCTTTTCTGGGAGGTTTTTAATTACTGATCAGTCTCTTTACTCATTATTTTGTGTTGAGATTTTCTATTTCTTCATGATTCACTTTGAGTAGGTTGTGTGTATCCAAGAATTTATCCATTTCCTCCAGGTTGTCCAATGTGTTGGCATGTAACTGTTCATAGTGGTCTCCAATGATCCCTATTATTTCTCTGGTGTAAATTGTAATGTCTTCACTTTCATTTCTGATTTTTTTAATTTGAGGCTTTTCCCTTTTTTTCTTAGTTATTCTAGCTAAGATTTGTCAATTTTGTTTTGGAAGATGCTGGATGTGTCTATTACATGTGATGGTGACGGGATCGTGAATATCTGCATCTGTCTAAACTC
The DNA here is from genome assembly GCF_023065955.2 of Ursus arctos. NCBI lineage: Eukaryota > Metazoa > Chordata > Mammalia > Carnivora > Ursidae > Ursus > Ursus arctos. The sequence goes on from NW_026623067.1 coordinate 53,696,395, forward strand.
CTCAAATTGTACACATTACATATGTGCAGGCCTTTGTATATCAATCAGACTTCAGTAAAGCTGTTAAAAAATACTGTCTCCCTCATAATAAGTAAATGCACATTAACACCACAGTAGATACCATTTCCACCTATTAGATTGGCAAAAAAAAAAAAAAAAAAAAAAAAAAAGATTGGTAACTCACTTTGTTGGTTTTAAAATATGGCCACAAATTCTTTGATATTCCTCTTCTTCAAGAGAGAGAACTTAATTTTCCTCACTCCGAGGAAAGCCTGGTGTCAGTCGGACTTAATCACTCACTTGTAATGAGCAAAACGCACATTACCCAATGGTTTGTGACTTCTGAGACTAGGTCATGAAAGACATGGCAGTTTCCTGCTTGCTCTCTCTCTTGGTTCCCTTGCTCCTGGTAAAGCCAACTGGTATGTCGTGAAGACACTGAAGGAGCCCTTGAGTGGAGAAGTAGACATGGCAGAAACTGAGTGTCCTGCCAACCAACAGTCAGCAAGGAGCCGAGGCTTTCTGTCCATAGTCATTGAGTGAGATTTTTTGGAATTGGATGGCCCAGCCCCATTAAGCCTTGGGATGATTGCAGCCTTGGCCAACAGTGTCGTGAGAATCAGCGAGGCAGAACCACTAGGCTGTGCACCTCTTAAATTTCTGTCTCACCGAGATCATGAAACAATACATGTTGTTTTAAGCTATTAGGTATTATGGTAATTTGTTACATAGCAATTGATGACTAATGAACTCACTGACACCGCTCCACAGTGAGTGTATGGGAATAGGCATCCTCATGAAATGCTGATAGGAATAAAAATTCTATCAATGCTATGGGGACATATAAGGCAATATTAATTATAGTAAAAATGTAATTTCAGATCTAGAAATAAATCCAGAGAGGTACTTGCACAGGTGTGAAATGTTAAACATTTATTATTTAGTAAATAAATTTATATTTTAAGATTTTAATACATTTAATAAAAGTCCCATTTATTGCAGCATTGTTCATGATGGCAAAGACTGGAATCTAAATGTATGTTGTTATTGGGACTATTTGAACATGATATATCCATGTGACAGAATTCTCTGCAGCTGTTTAAAGGAATAATGTGATTCTGTAAGAAGGAAAAAAATACATATGGCATCTTACCATTCATGTAATATGAAAGAAGATAATGTATAGATTTTCTTTGAATGGCTACACAAGAGACTGATAACAGTGGAGATGGGGATCAGGAATGGGAGAGAACTTTTCACTATATGCCTTTTTAAAAAATATCTTTTGAAAAGAAATATCTTACCATGTGCATGCATTGCCTATTCAAATTATTAAATAATTGGAAAACTAAAATAGATGAATGGTCATCCATTTAAGAGAGTTTCCAAATGTGTAGCTGATGAAGGACTGAAGAATCTTCTGTTACCATCATGATAGTGGGAGAATATCTTCAAGCCTGGAATCTAACTTCAGAAAATTATAACCTAAGCCATTGTGTTTTCTTCTGTTTAGAGAAAGAATTAGATTTATAGGAGGTGAATAGTCTGCTTAGAGTCTAGATAAAGAGAAATTGGAGAACAAGGATTTGTCATGTTTACCCAGACCAAGGGAGAAAAGCAGTATTTAGTTGACATGCATACTTAAGTACTAGGGAGGAATATTTTATATGCGTCCAGTACATTCAGTTCCTTTGGTTTAGATTCTGTGCTCAATTGAGCAAACTTTTAATTACTAATTAGGCTTCCCTAGGTTTTTACAAGAGATCCCTTTCATATTAGACACAAGTACTGTCGTCACTATAGCACTGTAGACCTCACCAGAAATTTTAAAACAGCATTTTAGGTTATATATCAATCTTTCAGGAGTTAGATTTGTCTGAATCAGGCCCAAGAGCCTGAATGGCCATGACTGCTCTGAAACGGCGAAGTTTGAGAAGCAACGTCTACCTGGGTGCCATCTTCCTCTGAGGCCAGTAGTCAGCCCATCTGTCTTTTAGACACATGAGTCTCCTTTTTTTTTTTTTTTTAAGATTTTATTTTTAGAGTAACCTCTACATCCAACGTGGGTCTCGAACTCACAACCCCGAGATCAAGAGTCCCATGCTCCACTGACTGAGCCAGCCAGGAGCCCCAGATGAGTGTTCTTTTTTGAAATGTAGTAGGCATATACAAAACAAAAAGGAGCATGCCAACAACAGCTCATATAAAAAATCCCTAGGGTACCTGGGTGGCTTAGTTGGTTAAGTGCCCAACTCTTGATTTTGGCTTAGGTTGTGATCTTGAGGTCGTGGGATTGAGCCCGGTGTTGGGCTCTGTGCTTGAGATTTTCTCCTTCTCCCTCTGCAGTTCCCGTTCATGCTCAATCTCTCTCTCTCTCAAATAAACAAATCTTTTAAAAAGAGAAAAATCCTTGTGTGATCTGACTGTATGACCCAGCAAAGAAAAGAAGGCTGAAGAAGAGCTCAGTTCCACAGTTGTCGTAGGCATCGGATAATGAGAAATCGTCAGTTCATGGGATTCTTTGTTAATCCATTTGGAAAATCTTTCACCTTTATAATTTGAGAGGAATATGACCTAAGAGCCTTGCAAGTTCCCAGAATTTCTGATACCACAATAGAATATCATTTGCCCTATACCACACACACATAATAAGAGTCAAATTGAGATTTGAATATTGGAGTATCATTTAGGCTCACTCACAGGCTAAGTGATTTAAATGACTTAAATGTCATACCAGCCTGGCAGCATCAATCCAGATTTTTTTTTTTGGCCACAACCAAAGGACTTGGCACCTGGAATCTGAGTCAGCCCAGCCCAACCAACCCTTAGCATGTCATGATTTAACTGTTGTTCTTTCAAACGCAAAGCTCCATGATATGTTGTAATTTATCATTTTGATGAAACACATGCTTCAAGGCTGACATGTGGGAGTGAGTCCCCAGGCTGGCAAGAAAATACCTACATCTCAAAGAGACTCTGAGGTTCTAGGCGTGTGGAGTACACAGTAATTCTTGTGATGTATCCCAGTTTTTTCCATGACAAAAAGTAGTTAATGCTTCTGGTAATGAGCAAAAAGGTGGAGGTTCCTATCCTCAGTATGAAGTTTCAGATAAATTAGAGTGGCAGGTTAAATTCCATGGTGACGTGGGTCCATAGTATGAGATTGTTTCACTGAATGTTCTATAGTTTTGGCAATCTGCCACAGAGGTGGATGGGGAAATATTCAGAAAGAACAAGAATATTTTGTCCTCATGCAGCTGTATTCCACAGTCTCCCTTGATCTTTTTCTCTAAAAAATTTGAGCAACACTGGTTGTGAGGAAGGAGAAAGGATCCCTAATAAAATGCTACCATTCAGGTAAGAAGTGTGGGGAGGAAATTACACAGCGTCTCATGATATGTGGCTTCCCTGCAGGTCTGTGCAGGCAATGGGAGAATCTGGCTCCTTGTGACTTGATGTTCCAAGGTGGTGTGCCACAGTATAGGCACCAAGTCCAAGACTTTTCTGTCTTTCTCTTCAAGGAACAGGTCTCCTCCTGTCAGCGCTAGGCCCGAGGGACTGTTTCAGTATCAGCGGTTTTTCCCTGGATACCAAAGGCAGTTCAGGTTTAAATATTGAAAATATAAGCAGATTTTCAGTGGATGACTCCAGCCCCCACATTTCCCTCATATAAAAGTTCTTAACGCCCTGTCTCTGGACCAGCAACATCTGCATCACTGGGGAACTTGTTGGAAATGCAAATTTCCAATCCTCCCCACCCTCTCCCTTCCAGATGTACTGAATCACAAATTCAGGGGACAGGAGGAGGTCTTAGCAATCAGTGTTTTCACAAGTGCTGCCAGTGATACTGACAAGGGCTTGAGGTGAGGATCATTGGTATAAGAAGGGTAGCACCCGGAAGAGTGATTTGGGTTTAGTGGTTGGTTTATGTCCTCCCTGTCCTGTCCAGGCTCCTTCTCACCAGAGAGGAGAGTGCTCATGGAAACCCAACAGTGACCCACACCATCCTGCTTTGCATCCAGAATCTACTGGGTTTTCTGGGATTTCTGGGAACACGGAACAGTAAGTAGAAAATGCCGTTAGAAGTTTGCTGCTTGGCTCCCTGTGGCCTGGCTAAGGTTTAAGTGGCACCCAGGTTTTTTCACAAGTGGAGAATGGAGATGTCAGCACCCCCATGACAAGTCAGGAGTGGTGATTCAGTTTGCAGAAATGTGCCGAGACCCCCAAACCAGCTGCTTTTTGCATATTTCTACCTGCAAAGCTGTCAACACAGCAGCTTTGCCAGCTCTAGTTTCACTTGAGAAAGTCAAAGCCCATTTATGTGATTCGTATCTTTTATTACCAGAACTTTACCCAATGAAATGTTTTATAATTAAAATAACAAATTCTCTGCTCTGTGTGTGTGTGTGTGGTTCACCTGGTAAATATTTCAGTCGTCGTCCTTTTCCTCCTCAGTCACGCGGTTCCTGTTTTCCTTCTTCACTGCAGGCTGTGTTTATGTGACAACTGTTTTACGTTGAAATAAACATGCACCCCACTTTGCTCGGATAAATGTCAGGAGAACAGCGGGAGGCCTGTTTCTTCCTTTTACCTCCTCTCCCTGCTCTAACTGTGTGTGACCACTAATGACAAGTCTCATTTTGCAGAGGCCACACCTGGAAGCTAATCCGTGGTGCCCATTGCCTATAAGAGCCCAGGGATTAGGGAGGTCTCAAGTGTAAACCTTGAGTGGACCTTCCCTAGCAGCTCCGGATTCCACCAGCTCCTGATTGATGTTATCGGTGTGTTTGTGGAGTCCGTAAACAGACAGCTGAGAGGGAAGGCGACAGTGAGGAGAGGGGTGGTGAACGGGCGACTAGCAGCAACACCCCCGCCATCGAGCGGTTTGTGATGTGGGGGAGAAACCCCTCGTACAGCTGGATCTCCCCTGCATAAAAGCATAGACTATTTGTCAGTTCTGAAGTATCCTATTTCCAGGTGGTGCTCTGGTTAGCAGATGGTTAACTGCTTAATGGAGTCTTTTTTTCTTGTTATTGACGGCAGTTGATTTCAGACCTTAACCCTAAAGGCTCTGCTTTTTTTCCTGAAGTCTATGGAAAGAAGGGGGAAAAATACCAAAATCAGATACTATGTTCAGAAATTCTAATTTGGGGGTCCTGAATAACATGTTCTGATTGAAAAAGTAACCTTAAAAATTTGAGATGTGATTCTGTCTGGCTAGAGAGGGGTGAAGGGGCTCTCATGCGTGTTCCCCGTCTTCTCTCCTGGGTAGTGCTGGGGGCCAGGTGAGGAACTGGCCTAGTGCAGTGCTTAATAAATGCCTCTTGTGTCAAGTAATTTGGGGTTTATGGATAAAAGTGGGCCTCTTCCTATAAACCTCTTCTAGTAGTTAAAGGGCCATCTTGAATGAATAGACCAATCTGGGTTGGCCTTTACCTGGTTGGCAGAATTCATTCTGGTAGTGTGTGTGTGTTTATACAGAACCTCTGTGTGCTAAATAAAGGTCAACAGAACAGTAGGCAGCCTGTTTCATCCCATTATGTCATTGTCTCGTCACAAACCAGTTTAGCCTCCAAACCCTCCCGACAATACAAGGCTTTGAGGGTGGCTGTGCCACAGAACTCTGGGTGGCTGGACTGTCCCACAGCTCTATTTATAGTCATTTTCCTGTACAGTTTTTAGGATCCTGGTGGGAGCTGGGGTGGGTGAGACTGTAGCTGAATCATGGGACAGAGACTGACTCAAGGTCTTGGAAAGATCCTGTGCCTCTACAGGCAGCCCTGCCATGGAAACGGCCCCCTCCCAAACAAAAATTTGGGAGTTGGGCTGGGGAACTGGCAGGGAGTTGGTTGGAGGAAAGATTCATGAGAGTATATGGGTTATGAAACTGAGGGTATTCCTAAAGAAATGGGGGAGAGGCCAGAGCAAATCAGTGTGTTATAGTTCCAGATATTTTACCATGTTGAATCACATTAGGATGAATGATAAGGGAGGGGCCTGAAGGTAACAGGGATTGAACACTTGCTATGTGGTAGGCGTTGTTCATATGTTGTGTTCGTTGTCTCTTGTAGTCCTTAAAACAATGGATTCTCTCATTTAATCCTCATAATAATCCTCTGATGTAGGCAGTCTATTTTTTTTTTTTTTTTAAAGATTTTAGCCAGAGAGCACAAGCAGGGGGAGCGGCAGTCAGAGGGAGAAAGAAGCAGGCTCTCCGCAGGGAGCCTGATGTGGGGCTCCACCCCAGGACCCTGGGATCATGACCTGAGCTGAAGGCAGCTGCTTAACTGACTGAGCCACCCAGGCACCCCTGATGTAGACAGTCTTACTGTCTGAAATTTCACAGAATGAATAGAGGTTAAAGAACATACCTGGTGTCACGTGGGTAGTTTAAGTGGAGAACCAGGGACTCTAATTCAGATGCTGTAAATCCAGCCTGTATACTTAACCACTGTGGAGAATGAGTCTCAGACTTCAATGTGCATACAGATCACCTGGATATCTTGTAGAAAGCAGAAACTAATCCCATTGGGCTGACGTGGGGCCTGGGAGTCTGTATTTTTTCGTTTGTTTTTTTTTTTTTAGAGATTTTTTTAAAAATTTAATCTCTGCACCCAATGTGGGGCTCAAATTCCCAACCCTGAGATCAAGAGTCACATGTTCTATAGACTGAGGCAGCCAGGAGACCCTGGGATTCTCTAACAGGCTCCCAAATGATGCTGGTGCTAGTGGGCTGCTCCGGACTTCGGGCCGTCCTTAGGCAGGAGATAAATGATTTGCCTAAGAGCCCAGGGCCTGGACCCTTAACTCAGGAAGGACACAGGGGAAGGGACTTTTGGAATTTCCACTGTGGTACTTGCTCCCTGCTGCAGAGAAAGCCTTTGCATCCGTGACCAATGAGCTACCACCTCCCTATTTTCACATCCCTAGAGCGTGCAGCAGCAGGAACATAAAGCCACACTGCTTAGAGCTGTAGATTCACACCCTCCGTCCTTACCCTCGGCTCTGCCCTTAGAGTCTAAATCCCGTCTTAGAGCCACAAGAAGACACTTTTGTGTGTCTCTTGTTCGTACTACTAAAACGGAAACAGCCCTGGATTAGAAGGCAGGGGCTTGTGTTCCATCCTGAATTTATATCTTCATTTGGTCAGTGATGGGAAGCTAGAAGCTTGGCCTTTCTTAGGCTTCATTTTCTCTATTGCTAAATGGAGCTAATAAAACTAATGCCCAATCTGTAGTTTAGGAATACTCCAAAGATTAAGGAACTTGCATTTATAAAGCAATTTGTGCTACCTTGGAAATAAGTTCTTATTATGGAAATGTATAAATAATAATATAATTATGGCCAAAATCTGTGAATGCCTTCTGTGGCATTCAGCCATTCATTAGGCTTAATGACCAAGCCTTTCTCTTTGGTTTTAAAAACCTCTTCTCATTACAGCATGTCCCTGAAGTAGTCAAAGGAAATGGCCTGCTTGAAATTCACGCTCAATTTCACCATCAGTCAAACCCCACTTAAGTACCAAGACACTGCATTTTTCGAGAGAGAATGCCACATCTAGGTTGGAGCAGTGTGTGGCTGGGTTTCTGTACGGAAACAGTCAAACACGGGATATGCTCCATGCAGACGGGCTACAATGGAACCCAGACTGTTTCTTTGTTTCCCTAAGAATAGCCAGTCTTTTGGTCAGTTCCCAGCAGGTTCATATTTGCATCACCAGTTTTGCGGGCTGCATTAGTTGGAACAGCCGAGAGAGAGATCTCTCGGCGGGCATCCAGAGCCTGGGAAGGACAGCAGGCTGTGTGAACATGTCTGACAGGCACTTTGAATCCCTTATCCAAAGTGCCACTTCTCACTTCCTCTGCAATACATAGAGAAATTGTTCTTGTCTTAGGGCAAGATTGCTTTATTCCGAAAGGGAGAAGTTCACCCAGCGTATTGTCTGCCAGGGAATCAGGCAATCACATTGAGACCATATTTTATCTTGTACACAGGCTGTCTTAACAATCTTTCAATCACTTCATTACCATGTTATGTTTTACTTCCCCGGTCTCTTGACATATCGTGTGAAGTGCTCCTGCCTTTTCCCATTTGATTTTCATTTGTTCCCCTGCCGCATGCATTACGAAGCAAGGGTTCACATGGCTGGTGACCAGGCAGGCGGAGGGCTCAGAAATCATTTATATGCAGGTGGGGCAGGGCTGCCCCAATCCCAGTGCACTCAGAGACCTAGAGGGTTGATTGGTTTGTTTGTTTCCTGCCAAACAGATTATCTCTGATTTTCATGTAAACGGATGAAATGGTGAGCGGAGTCTGCAGCTCTCCCAGTGGCCCTCTGTCTAACTGGTCCCCCTGATGGAGGCTGTCTCTCAAGTCTGCTCGCTGGGGTCCGCTTCTCACATTTGTAGATTTAGTTTTGCCTTTCCTCTCGGTCCCTTCTGCTCCCCCTCTCCCTCCTTTCTTCTGTTTTTCTTCTTCCAAGTCTTTGCTTTGTATCTGGGAGAGCCACACATTTTCCTTGCTACTATGCTTAGGATTTGTTTCCAAACTCTCCTCCAGTCAGTCTCATCAAAGAAATCCAGCTGAAATGCACAGTGGCATCCCAGTACATCCACTTCGATTTCCTTCTCCCCTTGACTTTCAAGTAAAATCTTTAATGGTCAGAATTCAGTTTGTTTCTTGGTGCGTTTGAATCCATCACTGTGCCGGAAATAGGAGAATGTGCCTACAGCCGCTGTGGAAACAAAATCAAGCCCTTTTATAAAAGGCAAAGTATGGCACCCAACCTGAGATCTGGTTCTGCCGAAATTGACCAGTGCTCTGTTGTTCCATTCCTGCCCTGTCCTCTCTGGGGAGCCAGACAATGAAGGTCCACTGGGAATTGGTTTCTTCCAAAGTTCAGGATGGACCGTTCTTGCCGGCTGGCCAGAATCTGACTCTTTCTGGTGATGTTTGCTCAAGGTGCTGTTTACCCACTGCATGGAAACATGGGTTTTACAACCAGCAGCTAGTTTCTTCTTGTTCATGGCTGTTTGGCTTGGAGCGTTAGTATCCCCATCTGTAAAATACGAAGGATACTCTGGACCACATGGGATTGTGGGGAGGCCAGAACAAAATAATTGATGTAAAATATTTAGTACAGAGTCTGGCATATATTATGGAAATGATAATTTATTAATTATTTCAGTCATCAGATACCTCTAAAGCATGGAAATGAGTTCCGTTTATAACATGAAGTTACCCTTGCCCACCCCGCCCCCACAGCAGTCCTTTCTAACTGCACTGAGCTGCATGAACTACTCAGTTCACAAATCGATTTCCTCCCTCCCCCACAACTTTTGTTTTTTGTCTTGGATACTGTTTTTTTTCCCAGTAACATGGATAGAGCTGGCTTTGACTCTATACAATCTAACCCCTGGAAGAAAATATCTCTTTTCCTTGACAGATTTTTTTTTTTTTTGCCATTAAAAAACCATAAGAATCATCATTGTTATTATATGAACAGAACCCTCTAAATACTTTTGGAGAGGGCCTTGCCCATGTGGCTTTGAAATGCCACATTTGTAACCACAAAGAGTTGACATCAAGCAAACAAAATAGTTCACATTTTCTTCATAATGAGAGACTGCCTCACTTATCTAATTTGGTGCGTTTGGCAAAATGCTTTCAAGAGAACTTTTCCAATGCTGAAGCCAGCTGCTAGATTCAGTTTATATTTCTTCTTAATAAAAACATTCAGGACACTGGCCTGGCCCCTCATTTATATGTTCTTGCTGGTAATATACACTTTGGAGGCACAGTTTCATTTTCATATTAAGTGCTTTGGATTTTAGAGAATTGAGTTTTGTTTTGACTTTTTTTTTTTTTTTTAGATGGGGGTGGTGTGTGCGTGTGTGTATGTATGTGCATTTTACTGCCTGCCCACCAGTTGACCCTCTTCCCTGACCCTTTTCTTTCTTCCTAAAATGAATGATAGCTATATACTTCTCAAACACTCACTAAGATTCAGCATCTGCTAAGCTCTTCAAAGTCCTTCTTACTCATTTAAAATATGGATGCTGAGAGCACAGTCAAGTGTCACGAGACCTGTCCTAGCTCTAAATCGGGTGATTCAAGAGTCAATATCCTGAACACACGCAGGTCAATTGCTTTATAGTCACTATGCCCTTGATTTGATTTGACTTACCCAGATCAACCATTTGGCCTCAACAATTTAATTGTTTTGCAATTCACTATATTGTTTGTTTTTCTATTAACCATGGTTGTGGAAGCTACCCATTAGAAAAGAAAATTACTGAATAAAGGTACTAGGAGAACGCTTTTAAAACTCTGTCAAATTTAAAGCTACTGTCAGAACAAGTCAAAACTGCTTTGAATGAAATTCCTGGGTTGATCATTGTTTTATTGATTTGACTGCTTAATTTGGTCAAAATACCTATCAACTAACCAAATGACCAATTTGGCTGATCATGTATATAGGACACTGACTTTACACAGTAGTTGATTCAAAATGGTCACTATAGCAACTGCATTTATTCATTCACTAACTCATGCATTCAACACAAATTATTGAACATCCTGTTTTGTTCTAGGTATTCTAGGAATTGGAGATGTAATGAGCAAAACTGTCCCTGCCCTCATGGAATTACATTCAAATGGAGAAAAAGATAATAAGCAAGAAAGTAAATAATCCACTTAGCAATTTTAAGAGAGAGAAGTGCTCTAAAGAATGAAGCAAGAGATTGGAGAACAATACAGAGGACCATTTAATATTGAGTGATAAGGGAGGGGTAGGCAGCCTGGGAGGGTGACATTTGAGCCAGCCACCTTTAAGTATTGTGAGCCCACTAGGCTCTCCTCTTCTTTCAGCCTGCCCACCCTCTTCTGGAAGGAAGCCTGCAAATTGAAGTTTTTAATCAACTTTCCTATCCAAAAGAAACTGCTTCTTCTAAGCTGGGGCACCACTGCTGTTTCTCAGAGCTTTTATTTCTGCGGGTTTTTACAAATTGTAGAATATGGTATAGATGAGCAGATTTTTTGGGAAGCCACAGAAATATTTTACGATCTCCTCTGTGCATTCAAACATGTCTTCTCTACTCCCCCCCCCTTCCTTTTTGATTTAAGAGCCCCCTTTTATTTTCCCACAAAATAATGGCCACTGTAAACAGAATTTAAGCAAGTACTCAGGCAAAGATCCATTTCAGGATGTGGAGATGAAACAGTTGTACCACAAATAAAGTCTCTTCCTTCCAAATCCTGTTTCTCAAATAGCATTTTAGTCAAATCCTCCAAACCTTGCTCCAAAAAAGCAAATGCCTTTGAAATTCTTACAGTTCCAACCATGAAATGTGTCTGTTGTGAGTTTTTGGTTTCATTTCAAAGACATTTTCCTCCCTCATTGAAATCATCTAAATAAAGTATCTGATGCAGTTGGGAATTTTTCCAGTTTGTTTAGTTGAACTGAAGATGCTAATTGAATTTAGGAGTTTTTCCAAGAGGAGATCATGGTTGCATGAATGCATCATTGCCTGCCCGTGTGGCTTCAACACCTCTAAAGAAGCAGGACTCAGTTCTGTGGGTATGGGGACACAGATTTGCTCGAGGCTACGTTATTCAGAAATATATTAGCAACTAACATCTATTAGTCATTTTTATGTGCCAGACATTGTTCTAGAAACTGTTTTATAATCCCGTGATTATCCTCATGCTATAGATAAGGAAACTGAGACACAGAAAAGTTTAGTAACCATTCCCAAATTACAAAGTTAGAAAGTGGCAGAACCAGGGATAAAATCCAGTAAGACTGGATCTGAAACCTCCTAACCTCTACCTGATACTGCTCCTCAGTGGTAATCAGCGAGAGTCTTGCGAGGTACGTAATCAGCCAGTATGAAATGGTGTGACTTTGCAGGCTGACTATGTCCTGCCATTGCTCCTGACTGGTTGGTTGATGGCCCATTCTGATGGGTTGGTGCCCATACTACACTGATTGTTAAAAATTTTGATTCTATGGCAGCTTTAATTCATTTCTTTCATTCTCCAGGTAGAGAAGGAGAGAAGATTTTTTGGTTTTTTTAAATGATTTTAAAAAATATTTTAGAGAGAAAGAGAGAGAGGGAGAGCGAGCAGGGGGAGGGGCAAAGGGAGAGGGAGAGAGAAACTCAAGCCGACTCCGAGTTGAGCATGGAGCCCTACACAGGGCTTGATCTCATGATCCTGAGGTCACGACCTGAGCAGTAACAAAGACTTGGTCACTTAACTGACTGTGCCACCCAGGCACCCTAATACATTTATTACACGATATCCCATCAAAGTATCTTGAGATATTGCCAAAATCGTTGATTTTTTTTTTTTTTTTTAATGCAACTGCTCTACTTGGTCTTACTGATCACCTCTCTCTGGTCTTCTGTGTGGCTGCATTCTCCTGCACATTTCCTCTCTTTCTGTAGCTAGGTATAGATACTGTATAATATATATCCATCTATCAAATATATAACCTATTGTTGCTCTCTATGGGTCAAACCTCATCCTACTTCTCGAAGAGTACATTCAAATACATCCTCCTAGCTAACTTTCAACTGACCTTGCTTCATTTACCACTCATACATGAGTGATCTATATCTATTCCCAGGCTCATCTTCTCTCCTAAGATATTGACCCTTATCTCAAACTGTCTATTGTATTGGCTCAATGGCTTAAGCTCAATATGTCCAAAAATAAAGTTCATTATCTTCCCCGCAAATCAATTCTTTCTACAATATCTTTCCTCCATAAATCTCATCTTGGTTAATGCCAACATTATTCTTTTTTTTTTTTTAAGATTTATTTATTTATTTTAGAGAGACAGCAAGAGAGAGTGGGGGGAGGGGCAAAGGGAGAGAATCTTCAAGCAGACTCCCGCTGAGCATGGAGCCCATTGTGGAGCTTGGTCCCAGGACTCATGATATCATGACCTGAGCCTAAACCAAGAGTCAGATGATTAATCAACTGAGCCACCCAGGTGCCCCCACGCCAGCATTATTAACCAGCCTTGGTTCCTTCATGCCTGGGGTCTGGAATTCTACCATTGATGTTTAATGAGGTTAGAGCTCTGATACCTAACAAAATTCAAATATCCAAGGTGGTGTAGCATTCTAAGCCATTGCTAGTTTTGTATAGCATGTGTGAATCCTTTAAGAACACAGTTGAGTAAGGGTGCCTGGGTGGCTCAGTCAGTTAAGCATTTGCTTTCAGTTCATGTCATGATGCCAGGGTTCTGGGATTGAGCCCCACGCCATGCTCCCTGCTCAGCAGCAGCCTGCTTCTCCCTCTCCTCCCTGCTTGTGCGCACACACTCTCTCTCTCTCTCTCTCTCTCTCTCTCGCTATCTCTGTCACTATCGGTCTCTCTTTCTCAAATAAATCAATAAAATCTTAAAACAAACCAACCAACCAAACACAGTTGAGTAAATGGGAAGAGGGAGAACATGGGCCACCAGGATTGAGAGATTAAAATTTACCCAAGGGGTGAAGGTTCTGAGAAACATGGTTAGAGATGCCGCTCTTGTGTGCCAAAGGCAAGCTGCCCGCTCCACGGATTGGCTGGGGTCAGGCTGCTATAAGAACTAAATAGGGTAACAAGACTCTCTTCCCCTCACGTGTTCTCTTCCCTATTTAGATTCAGTTATTTGTTGTAAAACTTGAAGGAGTTAGAAATAATAATAGCAAGAACAAAAGTCAGGGTGAAACTCATGGGGGCCTTCTAAGTCAGAGTAGGTAAGACCAAAGAACTGAAAACCCACTTAGGTGAATTTACTTAATACAGTTTAGATCAAATTCATTCTCAGCCTCACAACACATCAAAGTATAATTCTCTGAATTGAACTGTGTTTGGGATGAGATCCTGAAAGGTATATGACTTAAATGTAATTAAGTCCACAGGAGAAACCTCTCAAAGCAAGCCTTCTGTAAATTCATTGTTGGTCTTCTGGGGGGTCTCTTTGTCTAACTTCAGGATTGCAATTTGCACCCTCCACTGAACTCAGGCTTTTGGCCCTTACTGCGACTGTTCCACCTAGTTAAATAGCTGTTTGTTGCAGAAAAACTCTCTTCAGCTTTCTTTATAGCCATAAGAAGAACATTCAGATTTATTTTTGATGACTAGGAAATAGAATAATATTACTGGTCAAAAATTGTTTAAAAGGGCCTCCCCTAGGCTGGCTTGAGTGCAGGGAACAATTGTTACAATTGTTACCTGCCATGGAGTTACGCCATAATTTTTAAGCCCAACTGAATGGGGAGAAGAGATTTTCAAATGCAATATTGTTGCTTCCAATTCTATCAGACACTATTCAGTTGCCCTTGAACATGTCAACAAGCAACTCAATTGCATCCAATTTCTTCAGGAACAATTAGATTGCTCCAGAGTAACTCAACTGACTCTCACTTTCTCAGTCAGAGCTCAGTTGTACAGAAAATGAAGGACATGTGGTCAAAGAAATACTCAATGGATGTCAGGTAAGAATTTGTCAGAAGCCTTTCTACACCACAGAAGTTGTTGAGCGGGAGTAGGGAAAGAAAACATGGAAGATGTGGTAACACGTATCACACATTTATTTTTGCCTTAAACAGTCTGCACACGCCAGGCACTGCTCTAGGGGGTAAAAGGGAGGCTAGGTAGAAAGTCCATTGAATTTTACCTCCCTAGCTCAATTATTTTTGTGGTTACGGTCTCTGACTTTGGAGATGGGAAATCTACCCCTCCATCCTGGATCTATGCAGTCTGTTGGGGATGGGGAGGAGGTCTTTATCCCAAGTTTTAGAGGTGGAACATATGATCATGGTTTAAACCAATTATTGTATCCCATTTCCTTGGCCACAGTGATTGATTCAAGACATGCGTGTGGCCCAATCTGATCCAATTAGAATGAACCTCAGCCCTTTAAGAGAGCTTTGCAAAGACTCTTGCTTTTTCTGCTATCTAAAAAGACCCTTGTTCTTTTGTCCACATGAGAGGTTTTAGCTGCTATGAGCATTTAACCACCACAGAGTGAGAGCTCAAGCTGTCAGAGGTCACCATGCAGTTTGAGCATTAAGCCAATGGAGCAAGAGGCTCAGCCAAGGGATGGTGAAAAACAGTTGAAATGAATTATTTGATCCCTGAGTCTAATTGTACCTGAAGCCGGCCCTGTAGCTCTTATACCTCACAGTCCCATACCCAACATTTTAGTTAACACACGAGATGAAATTCTCAGTGGATCTTGACAAAAAAAAAAAAAAAAAAAAAAAAAAATGCATGTCTTCAATCTGAATCAACTCAGGATCAATAAAAATGAGGCTGATAGAAAGAGAACAATGGAAATAGAAGAGTATTTTATGAGGGAAGGGATGGTTGGATTCTTTCTGTGTGTGCTCTCTATTTGCAGGATGATACTGACTCAACTGGAAGAAAAATTTAAAAACAAAATAGTAAAGATTTCCAACTGCGTGGCCCCAGGTAACAAACATGGTTCCCAGTTTTTAGTGAACTGACCGTTTATATGGCAGTGACAGCCACTACTGTGTGTGTGTGTGTGTGTGTGTGCGTGCGCACACGTATGTATTTATCTAGATATAGATTTAAGTGTCCTTGTCATCATTATCTTCATCATGGTGGGCAATATGGGAGATTGCATGCAACTTTTCTTTCTTAGTTTGCTTTCCTATTCAAAGGCTGGAAGCTACAACTGGCATTTTGTTAAACTCCCTTACATTTAAGGTTCTCGAATAGATTTAGGTTTCTTTAACTAGATGCACCCAAATGAGATTTGAAAGGCACAAGTGATGTATTGGACAGATTGGAAAGATTTCTTCTGTTTTTGCACTATTTTGCTGGTGTACACACTTGAGGAGGCACTGGGTTTCTCTGCAGCAAGATTCCAGTGTCTGGTCACTGGCTTCATGGGTGTTGAGAGGTAGATTATGGAATATCTTTTTTTTTTTTTTTTTTTTTTTTTTTTTGCCCAGTTCAGATCTAGCGGACATTGGTATAATCTTAGAGCTTCAGTTGCAGCAGCAGTGACAGCTTTCTGATTCCTAGATCAGGTGAGGGTGCTATTTAGGAAGTCAGAAGTTCATTTGGAGGCTTCTGAGTCCCTACCTTCAAGACTGAAGCGGCAACTTCCTTGATGGCTGGATCTGCAAAGTTGTTCTTGGAGGCCCAGCCTACTCCCAGTATTCTAGCCTTTCTTGGGAATTTGCAAACTTCTATAATCCTGTATTAAATCTGTTCCTACTTAACTATAGTCATTTCTGTTTGTTCCTACTGAACCCTGATTGAGATATCACCATGAACAAAAGCATTTATGAAGAAAGGGTTTGATTTTGAGTACTATAGAAACACAAAACTCTTTCCCTTCCTTTGACAAATTAATACTCTAAGACAACAGATGAAAGCAGATTTATCTAGGATGAAAAGCAAAATTGAAATATTATGTACAAGTCAAGGAAGTAGAGAATCAGTGGGGAAGGGGAGAAAATACAGAATGAGTTTGGTGCCCAGGATGAGTTGAGGGAGGAGAAATAATTAAGAACAGGAAATCCACAAGAAAAAAATGAAGTTGGATTCTTACCTTACAGCATATACAAAAATTAACTTGAATTGGACCAAAGACTTACATGTAAGACTAAAACTCTAAAATTCTTAGAAGAAAACAGGGAAAATTTTTACAATGTTGGATTTGGCAAGGATTTCTTAGATATGATACCAAAAGCACAGACAACAAAAGTAAAAATAAGTAAATTGGATTTCATCAAAATTAAGAAGCTTTGTATGTCAATGGAAAATAACAAGAATGAAGACAACATACAGAATGGGAGGAAAAATTCGCAAGTCATATCTGATAAAGGGCATTATCGACATTATATAAAGAACTACAATTAAACTACAAGGAAAAAAACATTTAAAAATGGACAAAGAACTTGAATGGACATTTCTCCAGAGAAGACATACAAATGGCCAATAATCACATACAAAGATGCTGAACATCACTAGTCATTAGTGAATGTAAATCAAAACCACAGTGAGCTAGCCCTTCACACCCATTAGGATGGCTATTATAAAAAAATAACAACAGAGAACAAGTATTGACAAGACTATGGAGAAATTGAATTCTTGCGCTTTGCTGGGGGGAATGTGAAATGGAGAAGCCCCTGTGGAAAACAGTATGGTGATTCCTCAAAAAATTCAAAATACAAATATTATATGATGAAGCAATTCCACTTCTAGACAGATAATCAAAATAAACGAAGGCAGGGATTTGAACTGACATTTGCACAGCCACGCTCATAGTAGCATTATTGACAAGAGCCAAAAGGTAGAAGCAACTCAAGTGTGTATTAATAAATGAATGGATATGTAAAATGTGGTAGGTACATACAATGGAATATTCAGCCTCAAAAAGGAAGGAACTTCTGACATATGCTACAACACAGATGTACCTTGAAGATATGATGCTAAGTGAAATAAGCCAGTTACAGAAGGATAAATATTGTATGATTCCACTTACATCAGACACCTAGAGGAGTCCAGTTCTTAGAGGCAGAAAGTAGAATGGTGGTTGTCGGGGGGTTGGAGGGAGGGGGAGAGGTTTGTGTTTCATGGGCAGAGTTTCAGTTGGAGAAGATGAAAAAGTTCTGGAGATGGAAGGTGGTGGTGATAAATTCAGTGGGAATGTACTTCTTACCACAGAACTGTACATTTAAAAATGGTTAAAATGGTAATTTTATGCATATTTGACCACAGCTTTTTTCAAAAGGAAAAATTGTGAAGATGGGTTTTCATTAGAAAACAGTGGAAGAGGGGCATACCAGGGTGGTGTGTAAAGAAAGGAAGAATTAGGCAGAAAATGAACTAGTGGGAGATGTGTTTATTGGTAGCTTGGGGGATGGGTTTTATTATTTCAGAGTTGCCTTATTTGAGATTTACTCATCTCTAGACTTTCAAAAAAGCAATATATGTATATACCTCAGTAGTATTTTTTAAAAATGATAATACCTTCACACAATGCTGATGATGTCTGTACTCTCAAGGCAGAATTTCATGAATCTCCTATGTCCATTTTCAAATCTCAGGTTTAATTTCACAGTAGGATATTTTAAAATCCATTTTACAATGTAAAGTAATAATAACATTTGAAAACTGGCTTAAAGTGGTTGTCCACGTTACCTTGTAATGGTTCACCATGTATTTTTATTGCTCTAATTTGTCTCAGTGACATCATGGTGAAAGTTCGATTCACTTACGGAAGATGATCTGTTAGGAAGAAGTGCCAATGATGTTTGTGAAAGGAGCTGTATGTTCAGGAATACTTTAATTTCAAAGTAATTAATTCCAAGGGGAACCTTTCTGAGATGAAATAGTGAGGTTATTTGGTCATGAGAGCTTTCATAGTCATGAAGAAAAAAGGAAGCACAGTTCTTTTATTAAATTGACATTGCATCAGGAAAAAGGGCTAAAAATGATTGATTGCAAATATAATGCAGGGGATAGAAGCATCTGGTTCAGACATAAATAACAAAGGCTTTTCAACATATGGCACTGATCTGCGTTTATGCCTATGTAATCTCACCTTTTCAAATTGCTGTGCCTTTCTCAAGATGGGCTGTTCGGGGAATCAGTGTGGAGCCCTAGCAGGGGAGAGCAGGTATCTCCTTGGCCTGTTTCTGAAAGGGAAAGGTGCTCAGTCTTATTACAGGGACTTGTGCCAGGTGTGTGTTTCTGGCTCCAATTCATCCGTGATCACAGCTGCAAACCCAAGAATGGGATGGCATTAATTCTAGTGGCCTTGATTAGAAATCAGACTCCAAGTGCTAAGTGCAGAAGCGCTTCAAGGTTTAATTGAGGTTTAAATTCTTCTTATTTCTAATGCAAAATGGAAAACCTAGCTTTGGCAGGGATTTTTTAGGCCTGCATCTCCATACTGAAGGGAGTTAGACTGTATTTAGCTTTAAGGAAACCACAGGAGACTCAGCAGCCCCTTCAAAGCTGGTAGCACTAAAGAACGTATCCTTTCGTTGGTGACTGATCCAGAATAGGGGCAGCAACATCTCCACTCCCTTACCCTTTGGGGGCATGCTGGTCTTTAGGAATTTGCACCCCAGGCATCCATGTGAGCCTCGGGCCTTGGTCCTCTGCACTCTGCTCCTAAGAGCTCACAGAATAAGAAAGCAGGAGAAATACATTTGCAGAGAGGATTAGAGATATCCAGTGGACCTCAGATAATAGAGAATAATTCTGCCTTTGGTTTTAACTACTGAGAAACGGTCCCCTCCTTCTTTCAGAAAATGCTCCATTTAAACCTGCCTTCTCTCAGTTTTCTGAGGAAAGGGCTCTAACTCCCGGCACAGTCCAGAGTGCTTCACTCTCAGCTTGACCTTGACTCAGGCAGCTCAGTGACTCAGCCCACGGCAGTCTGCAGCCATAACCTTGTGTGTAATTTCAGGCTGAGATTTCATCCTTGAGAATAGCAAGTCTTGTTCTTATAAACAGCCATTCTGTTTTCTCCTGGAAGACACTATTCAACTTTTCATGACCCTCTTCTCATAAATCTAATTTTCATATTAAATTTTTCTTAAAACAATATAAAAAAAAAATAGTTGCCTTCCAAGCTGAATGGTTCCTTCCTTCCCTCTTGCCCGCTGCTGGCCTCTACCAGGAGCAGAAGTCTGACATGGGGTTCCAAGTGTCTAGGGCTACCTCGAGCTTTACTAACTCTAAACTGTTTTATATAGATTACTTCTAACTTTCAAAATAAATATTTATCTTTTCATTTTTTAGCTTCCTTGCTGATACATACGAATTTTCTTGACAATAGAATTCCAAGTCTTATCTCTTTGCTGGGACAAGAGCCTCTATTTCATGTTCTGATCTAAAGAAACACAGCAATTGATATAATAGAATTTTTCTCTCTCAGAAGTGGCTTAAGTACGTGGGTGTTTCAAGATTGTGTAGATACAGCACATAGTTCCTCCATTTGTTTCATACTTGAAAAGCCTCATTTTAGTGTCTAATAAATTTTAAAATACTGATTTTAGCTCAGATCTTCTAATTAGGAAGCTCATCCCATATTCTAAATTTATCTTCCAAAGATTTGTAATCTCCCTGAAAATCAGTCAGCTGAATAGTAGATGAAAAATGTTTGGGATCCATAATAGTTCCCTGCTGCAAAGAATATAAACAACCAACCGAAATACAAACAAGCCACACCTTTATGTCCAAAATATTTCTTCCTGTAAAAGTGACGGTTGCTAACACACTTTGATTTCTGCAGGAAACTGCTTTTCTCAAAGAGTGATACCCTTGAGGGTAAGAAGGACTGGGGATAATGTAGAGGACAAAAGATGAATTTAGGAGTATTTGTGTAAAACTCTGTGTGACTAGTCTTATTCTGGAAACTGAATTATATTTACCCAAACTGTAAAAATTATAAAAAGTGGTTGTTTGCATACATTTCTGGCAAAATTTTGGAAATGCCAAATTTTAGCAGTCAGGACTTTGAGACTGTAGACTGAAAACACAGTCAAATGTATCTGGTAAACCGAGCAGCTACTATTTGTCTCTATGGTAGCAAAGGCTCTGGAGACATCTGCAGGGAGGAGGAAGAGGAAAGGCTCTGGGCACTTAGTGCTTTCTGTAATGGAGTCGTGGCTCCGTATAGAAGTTGAGAAAGCCAGACGAAGTTGTCACCATGGGTAGGGTGGGGAAGTACATGGACTACACTCCATCTGAGCTTCTTTCATTGTGATACTTCATCTGATTTGGTGCTAAATCTTTTATTTAACCTAATGGGATGAGTTTTTTGTTTTGTTTTTTAAGAAGTAAATGTTTTTATAGGGGTTTTAAAGGTTGTAAAGATTATCACTTACCATTGAAGGTTATTCATTTGTTTAGTATGTAGGGGACTTTATACGTTTACTAGAAGGTAGAGAAAGCACCCCTGCTTTTGTAAGATGTCTAATTCTTTTTTTTTCCTTATTCTTCTCCTTATTTTGAAAAAAAGGCACTAACCCATAAGAGAGATAATGTCAGCAGTATGTAGGCATAGTTTGTATATAGACAGCCTGAAAATATGGGAAATATAGGTAATCTAATTAAAACATGACTTAGGTAAATGATCAGTAATAGATGAACCCTGGAGGAAGTTCTGTTTCTTTCTAAATGTACTTTTTGCTCTTGTGCCCATTTTTCATTCCTCCCAGATCGCCTTTCCTCCCTGTCTTTACCTGTTACAATTACACGATAGCCCAAAATATGAACCTTTTGGAGGCCAGACATGATTTCCATGTCAGATCTCTGTAGGACCTGATTTCTGTGCTACTTACCCTGCAGTGGCTTGCAGGAGAGTTAAAATGACATAGATCCTGATCTGACTGGTAAGTCCAGATTAACTGCTTTTCCTAACATCCCTTCTTATTTAGTGTGTGTTCCAGGTTTTTTGCTTTTGTTTGCAACAAAACCTTATCATTAATAATGGTGTTAAAATAAGCTGGGATGAGTTGGGTAGACCTCCACTTTGCACTTCCAGCTTCTGCCCAGGTCTCATCTAGTAGTGTGTGAGATATCCCTGCACTGAACAGAGTTCTTGTTTACTTGTTTGTTTGTTTGTTTGTTTTTCTGAGTTCTTGTTTTAACACATAGTTAAATATAAAGATGACCAGCAGTAACCTCTCTTTTCTTGAACTTTTTTAGATACAGTGTTGACTAACATTTCCCTTTCAAGGACAGCAAGCAGGACGTTTATTGATAAAAGCAAGTGCTTAGGAATGCGAGTAGTGAAGGTCAGCTTGCTCATATCAGCCCGTGGTTCTGATGAAAGTGATTGGCCCTGTTACTCTAGCTGGACCGTAATGTACCAGCCAGTGGTGCCACAGCCTCTAGCAGCAAAGGTCAAGGCCTCCAGGCTAGTTGGCATGAGGATCAGTGGGAAATTGAGAAAGTTAGAGGTTGTACCACAGATAAGTCTAGAAAACAGGCTGAATGATCCTGCCACAGGGCATACAGAGAAGATTGTTGGAATGCTTTTGTTGCAACATTTCTCTCATTTATTATATGATACAAACCAATGTTAGTTTATTTTATTGCTTGGCAACACCCTTTATTTTACAAAAAAATCTTGTCATTGCAGGAGCTTTATTGTTATTAATGAGATAAAAATCCACATAAAACTCACCAACCCAGCAAATTTAAAGTGCCAAATTCAATGGTTTTTGGTATATGCACAGTGTTGTGCAATCATAACTAGTATTCTGGAACATTTCTATCACTCAAAAAAGAAACCCTTGTACCTATTAGCAGTCACTTCCAAGTTTTCCCTCTCCTTCTATTGTCTGGTAACCATCAATCTACTGTGTCTTCATGGATTTGCCTCTTCTGGATATTTTAAGTAGAGTCACAGAATATGAGGGATTTTGTGTCTGGCTTCTTTTATATAACATAATGTTTTTTTTCAGGTTCATCTCCGTTGTAGTAGGTATCAGTGCTTTATACATTTTTATAGCTGAATAATATTTCATTGTATAGGTATACCACGTTTTGTTTATCCATTCATCAGTTAGTGGACATTTGTGTTTTTACCAATGGCTATTATAAATAATGCAGCTATGAACATTTATGTACAGGCATACTTCAGAGGCATTGCAAGTTCAGTTCCAGACCACTGCAGTAAAACAAATATTCCAATGAAGTGAATCATATGAATTTTTTGGTTTTCTGGTGCACATAAAAGTTATATTTACATACACTCCAGTGTGCTCTAGTAAGTGTGCATGAGCACTATGTCTAAAAAAATAATGTATATACCTTAATTTGAAAATACTTTATTATTGGGGCACTTGGGTGGCTCAGTCAGGTAAGCATCTGCCTTTGGCTCAGGTCATGATCCTGGGGTCCTGGGATTGAGCCCCACATCGGGCTCCCTGCTCAGGGGGGAGTCTCCTTCTCCCTCTGCCTCTCCCTCTCACTCATGCTCGCTCTCTCTCTCAAATAAATGAATAAAATCTTGAAAAAATAAATAATACTTTATTATTAAAAATTGTGAACTATCATCTGAGCTTTCACCAAGTTGCTACCTTTTTGTTGGTAGAGGGTCTTGTTTCGCTGTTGATGGCTGCTGAGTGGTCAGGAGGTGGTTGCTGAAGCCTGGGGTGGCTGTGGCCACTTCTTAAAATAAGACAAGAGTGAAGTTTACCATATCAATGGACTCTTCCTTTCACAACTGATTTCTCTTGTAGCTTGTGATTCTGTTGGGTAGCATTTTACCCTTAGTAGAACTTCTTTCAGGATTGGAGTCAATCCTCTCAAACCCTCCTACTGCTTTCTCAACTAAGTTTATGTAATATTCTATAGCCTTTGTTGTCATTTCAGTAATCTTCACAGCATCTTACCAGGAATAGATTCCACTTCAAGAAACGACTTTCTTTGCTCACCTGTAAGTAGCAACTCCTCATCTATTAAAGTGGTAGCATGAGATTGCAGCAATTCAGTCCCATCTTCAGGCTCCACTTCTAATCCTAGTTCTCTCGCTGTTTCCACCACATCTGTACTTGCTGCCTCTACTCAAGTCTTGAACCCCTCAAAGTCCTCCATGAGGGTTGGAATCAACTTCCAACAAACTCCTGTTTGTTGATATTTTGCTCTTTTTTACATTAATCACAAATGTTCTAAATAGCATCTAGAAGGGTGAATCCTTTACAGAAGATTTTCAGTTTACTCTGCCGAGGTCTATTCAAAGAATCCCTACGTGTGGCAGCTAAAACCTTATGAAATGTACTTCTTAAATAATGACTTGAAAGTCAAAATGGTTCCTTGATCCATGGACTGCAGAATGGATGAAGACAACATTAATCTCCCTGTACATCACCATCAGAGCTCTTGGGTGATGAGGTGCATTGTGAACAAGCAGTAATATTTTAAAAGGAGTCTCTTCTTTCTGAGCAGTAGATCGCAACGGTGGGCTTAAACTATTCAATAAAACATGTTGTAGGTGTGCTGTCATCCAGACTTTATTGTTCCATTTGTAGAGCACAGGCTGAGTAGATTTAGTATAATTTTTAAGGGCCCTAGGATTTTCAGAATGGTGAAACTAGTGCTTTGAATCTTTGAAGCCAGGCATTGGCTTCTCCTCTCTAGCTATGAAAGTCCTAGATAGCATCTTTGTCCCATAGAACGCTGTTTCATCTGCACTGATAATCTGCTGTGTAGTGTAGCTCAATCTTCTGGTTAACTTTCTGCAGCTTCTGTGTCAGCACTTGCTGCTTCACCTTACATTTTTGTGCTGTGGAGATGGTGTCTTTCCTTAAACCCCATGAACCAAACTCTGCCAGCTTCAGATTTGTCTTCTGTAGCTCATTCACCCCTCTCAGTCTTAATAGAATTCAAGAGAGGACCTTGCTCTGGATTAGGCTTTCATTTAAGAAAATGTGACTGGTTTGATCTTCCACCCAGACCACTAAAATTTTCTCCAGCAGTAAGGCTGTTTTGCTATCTTATCACTTGTGTGTAATTTGGAGTAACACTTTTAATTTCCTTTAAGAAGCCTTGTTTTAGACCTATCGTGATGTGTGACATGCTTTCTTCACTAAGCTTAATCATTTCTAGTTTTTGATTGAAAGTGAGAGATGTGTAATCCTTCTTTTCTCTTGAACACTTACCATTGTAGGGTTATTAATGGACCTAATTTCTATGTTGTTGTGTCTCAGAGGGTAGGGAGGCCTGAGGAAGAGGAGAGAGATGAGGGAACAGCAGAATGTTGGAGTAGTCAGAACTACACACAACATTTATCAATTAAGTTTACTGTCTTCTATGGGAACAGTACATGGCACCCCCAAAACAATTAAAATAGTAACAAGAGAGGTCACCGATTATAGATCACCATAAGAAATAGAAGAACAATAAAAAAGTTTGAAATATTGTGAAAATTATCAAAATATGACACAAACACTTAAAGTGAGCAAATGCTGTTAGGAAAATGGTGCCAATGGACTTGCTTAAAACAAGGTTCCCACACACCTTCAATCTGTAACAAATGCAATTATCTGCAGAGTGAAAAAAGGTCTGCCTGTACAAGCAATTACGTATACCTATGTTTTCATTCTTGTGGATGTATACGTAGGAGTGGAATTGCTGGATCATAAGGTTACTTTTTAAGGAGCTGCCAAACTGTTTTCCAAAGTAGCTACACCATTTTACATTCCTGCCAGGGGTGTAAGAGAGACCCAACTTCTCCACATCCTTGTCAGCACTTGGTATTGTCTGCTGTTTGGTTGTAGCCATCCTCATGGGTGTGATCTGGTATCTCATTTGTGGTTTTAATTTGAATTTACATAATGACTAATGAATGATGTTGAGCATCTTTTCATGTGCACATTGACCATTTGTATCTCTCTTGGAGCAATATGTGACAAAGTCCCTTGCTGATTTAATTGGGTAGTTTATCTTTCTATTATTGAGTTGTAAGGGTTCATAATATGTCTGGATGTTAGACCTGTAACAGATATTTACAATTTTTTTCTTCCATTCTGGGGGTTGTCTTTTTAGTCTCTTGATAACATTCTTTGATGCACAAATGCTTTGCATTTTGATAAAGCCCAATTTATCTGTTTTTTTCTTGTGTTGTTTTTGATTTGGCATTATATTTAAGAAACCATTGCCCAGTCTGAAGTCATGAAGAATTACATATGTGTTTTCTTCTAAGCTTTTATAGTTTTAGCTCTTTGATTTAGATCTTTTAACTGTTTTGAGTTAGTATTTATTTATGCTGTGAGCTAATGACCCAAATTCTTTTTTTTTTTTTTTTTTTTTTGCATAGAGGTATCTGGATGTCTCAGCACTGTTTGTTAAAAAGGCTGTTGTTTCTCTAGTGAATGGTCTTGACATCCTTTTCAAAAATCAGTTGACCATGGTTATAAGAGTTGATTGCTCAAGTCTATCCTTATGCCTGTACCACAGTATTTTTATTACTATAGCTTTGTAGTAAGTTTTGAAACCAGGAGGTGTGACTTTCCCAGCTTTGTTCTTTCTCGTGATTGTTTTGGCTAAGGTCCCTGAATAGCCTTGGCTTAGTGTTTAGGTAATGATGAGATATGGATTTCCTTCAATGCCTAGAACGAAAGAAATTTTGCAGAGGGTCTTTGTGATGGGGCATGCCCTGAACACTTAGCCAGAAGTAAACAACCCTGTCTCAGCCTTCACTTCTTGCTTCTCCAGGCCTCAAAGTCATTCAGAGGTGAGGGCCTAGAGCCTTCTCCCATCTTTCCTGAGCCTGAACACAGCTGAATCTGAGCATGACCTAGGCATGTGTATGACTTCCTAAATTCCCTGGAATATGTCAGAGCTTTCTAAGCCCTTACGTTTTTTTTTTCTTTTTCTTTTAAACATCTCACTCCAAGACTTTCCTCCCAAGTCTTTTTTGGTTCATCTGTTGTTTGTTCCAGTGGTTACTTATTGCATTAGGCAACAGGGACTACAATATTTGCCTATATGTATTTTCCACAGAGTCTTGACCCACTTGCTTTAGCACAAGATGAGAGTACCAGTCAGGTCAGGAGCTTTTGAGAAGCTCCTTCCAAGAGCCACCAGCTAGATCAGCTAAGGACAATTTGCAATTGATGCCTGTCTGCTCTCTGCTCCACTGTTACCAGGAAGGTAGAAGGTAATTTTCAAGGCTACTGTTGAGCTAGGGACTAGGAAACCATAACAAAGTAAGTTAAGATGCCACAAGCCTCACTGTTCTTATTGAGATTCAGCCGCTTTTCTTGAATAAGTACTTCTGGGGGTTGCTGCTAGCCTTTGGTTAGTTTCCAATGATCCACAAAAGTTGGTTATGGTTTTGTCAGTTCTTTCATTGCTTGTATGGAAGAGTGGGCTTTTGGAATTCCTTATGCCCCTATTTTGTCTAAGCAATGAGCTTTTTAAGTGCACATGTTTAATGAAAAATTAAAAACTGAATTTTGGTTTCTCAAAAAACGTGATGTGAGCAAAAAAAAAAAATAAATAAATGTTACCATTCACCATGCAGTCAGTGGTGACATCTTTGTTCACTGAAAAATAGACACAAATTTGCTGAAGAACTATGAAAATCTACTTGAAAAGTTGGTAGTTATTCTAAGAATATCATGTTTAAAGACAATTCAACATGTAAAGCTGCAGAAAGTATGCTTATACATCACTTTGCGAAGTATGACTTTTCTTTGGATAAAATGACTGTTGTTATAAGTTAATTTCTCTCTCTCTCTCTCTCTCTTTTTTTTTTTTTTAAGATTTTATTTATTTGAGAGAGAAAGAGAGACAGCCAGCGAGAGAGGGAACACAGGCAGGGAGAGTGGGAGAGGAAGAAGCAGGCTCTCAGACGAGGAGCCTGATGTGGGGCTCAATCCCAGGACTCTGGGATCACACCCTGAGCAGAAGGCACATGCTTAACGACTGAGCCACCCAGGCGCCCCAATTTCTCTGATTTTTAATTGCACATTCTCTTGTACATGTACAAATGAAGCAATAACTGGCAATGTGTTGTGTCCATTAACAAAGAAAGAATTTGCAAACAGAAAACTAATGCTTGTTTTAAGTCCATGACATCAGATGCTTCAGACAAAATCCATTAATATCAATAAGGTGTCATTTTTTCCATAAAATTGATGGAGTCAAAGTAAAGCTTTTTAGAAATTCATTATGTTGAATTTGAAATATCTGACATCATAGTGAATTTCACTTATAAATACAGTTCAGAGATTTAACATTGAAGAGAACATGATTTGTTTTTGTACAAATACAAATTTTGGTAAGGCACAAAATCATAGCAATAACAATGTTCTTACTAAATTGGGAAACTATGGAGCAGAAATGTATTTGGAATTGATTGTATACATGCATAATTCATAATTGTGTGTTCAAACAAGTCGCAGTACTCTACCAATAAAAATAGAAGTTGTAGTTAAGATTTACAAATATTGTTATATATGCATAAAGGAACTGAGCTACAAAATTTTTTTTTTTTTTTGTGACAAAGCTGGTGCTGAATTTAGAAAGATATTTCAGTCTGGCTGTACTTGTTCTGTCTTTACTGTCCATCATCAAAATCTTGAGCCTTTGGAGAACTACACGTCCACATGAGTGACCCATGATAGTATTATATTACTTTGTAAAGGAGTCCTTTAAATATTGGTTGCATTTCATTCATGAAAAAGCATTTCTTTTCATAAAAATCACTTTAATAATAAACAGAGACAATATATTTGACAAGTTTTATCCTATAAAATGGTCAAGGAAAATTACTCTGAATTGAGTCAAAAAGGAAGTACATGTGAAAATATGGGGCTCAGATATTTAAACATTTCAATTTTAAAATGTAAAATTGGGCACTTGGCTGGCTCATTCGGTAGAGCATGCAGCTCTTAATCTTAGGGTCGTGAGTTCAAGTGCTGTGTTGGGTGTAGAGCCTACCTTAAAAAAAAAAAGGAGAAGTGACAATACCTTCCATTAGTGGAATTTGCAATGAACTTCCCATCTACCTGAACCCCTATACAGAGTGTATTTTCTCACTTAAAATATTATGGCCTAGAGAGAAAAGTCAATTGATGGGGTCAACAATTGCAAATTTGGTAACTATAAATATAATATTGAAAATGTTACAGTAAATGTTAGGAAAATTTTAAAAATAACTATACTAAATAATTATACTTTAAACAAAAGCTTCTGTATAATGAAAGGAACCATCAAAATGAAAAGGCCACCTACTGAATAGGAGAAGATATTTGCAAATCATACATCCAATAAGCAGTTAATAAATAAAATGCACAAAGAACTACAACTCAACAACAAAAAAAGCAAACAACCTAATTTAAAAATGGGCAGAGGATCTAAATAGACATTTTTCCAAAGAAGATATATAGATGGCCAACAGGCACGTGAAAAGATGTTCAGCCTTATGAGTTATTAAGGAAATGCATCTCAAAACCACAGTGAGATATCATCTAACACCAGCCAGAGTGCTAGTATCAAAAGACAAGCATTAACAAGTTGGAGAGGATATGAAGAAAAGGAGCCCTTGTGCAAAGTTGGCAGGATTATAAATTGCTATAAACACTATGGAAAACAGTATGGAGAATCTTCAAAAAATTAAGAATGGAATTACCATGTGATGCAGTTATTCCATTACTGGGTATCCAAAGAAAATGAAAACACGACCTTGAAAAGATAAATGCTCCCCTGTGCTCGTGGAAGCATTATTTACAATAGTCAAGATATGGGAGAACCTAATCGTCCATCGATGCCATTTGAGAAAACGTGGATGGACCTTGAGAATATTATCCTAAGTGAATTAACTCAGAAGGAAAAAGACAAATACCATATGATTCCACTCATTTAGAATCTAAAAAAAATAAAGAATACCCCCAAACAGAAAGAACCCCCCCAAAACAGACAAAAAACCCCTAGTGAAGAAACAAAACGAAACAAATTCACAGACCAGATCAGTGGTTACCAAAGAGGGAGGGAGTTGGGGGGATATGCAAAAGGGGTGAAGGGGTATAGGGTGATGGATAGTAACTAGAGTTTTGGGGATAATCACTTTGTAGTGTACACAGATGTTGAATTTAATGTTGTACACCTGAGAGTTATACGATAAAAAAAGTATATTCAGAAAAGTAACTGTGACATGTTATTAGAAAGAGATATGACCCAAAAAAATGGATTAAATGAAAATGTTCCCCCAATCTTTATTCAGTCTTTAAATATTCAGATAATCAATATAAGGAATTGTTAAAATTTTTACTTTAATGTACATGGGTATGTAATTTTATTTTAGATATATTAATTAAAATGTTCTAGAAAGTTTTTAAATCTGAAAATAGATTAGAACTTTTTCTTTAAGATTTTATTTATTTGAGAGAGAGAGCATGAGAGGGAGAGCACAGGCAGGGGGAGGAGCAGAGAGAAAGGGAGAAGCAGACTCCCTGCTAAGCAGGGAGCCCAATGTGGGGCTGATCCCAGGACCCTGGGATCATGACCTGAGCTGAAGGCAGACCCTTAACCAACTGAGCCACTCAAGCACCCCAGATTAGATCCACTTTCTTATAGATCCACTAATATAATACCAATTTGTTAGTTAATAAAAAGTGTGTAAAATTATGTAGTAGTAATTATTTTTAGAGTCCCTTTCACTCTCAGTGATGTCCTCATTTGGGTGATAAATTACATAATCCTAGTTAGAGTATTAATCATGTACTCAGAATACCTGGGCTTCTGGGTTATCATGGTAAATGGATACATTGAGTCATCTCTTATCCTATAAATTCCACCAAAACGACTGTAAGGGAATAAAATGCTTTTAAGCCAGAAAGCCAGATTAGAAGCATGGAGACAACAAGGAATGTGCAATAGCAATGAATTGCTATAAGATTGAAAGCAGGCGGGTGGAGGTATCTGATTAAGAAGAGTCAGGGGGTGCCTGCATGGCTCAGTTAGTTAAGCACCTGCCTTCAGCTCAGGTCATAATCCCTGGGTCCTGGGATTCAGCCCCACGTCAGGCTCCCTGATCAGTGAGGAGTCTGCTTCTCCCTTTGCCTCAGCTCCACCCCCAGCTGGTGCTCTCTCTCATACTCTCTGTCTCAAATAAATAAGAATCTTAAAAAAAAAAGAGGAGGCTTCAATCTAAGTGTGTACAGAGGGGCAAGCATGTCCTGTGCAGAACCCCAGTAACTGTAGGACTTGTAAGACGGTGGGTGAGTTGTGGGGCTGACAACCAGGAGAGACCCTGAGAGTGTTGACATGCAGTTGTTACTGGCTGTTCTCATGTGGGATTCTGCAAGAGAATTAAGTCCTACAGAGAATAGTTTGAGTGACCATTCCTTCAGTTCTTCCAAGGATGGTACACAGTGCTTTTTTAATGCGTAGGAGAGCAGTTCCATCATTAACTGCAATGCATGACTTAGTGCATCAGAGCCTAAGCATCTTGCATCATGAAGATGCAATTTTCAAGATGCATCTTGAAAATACTGAATTCTCAGACCCTCTGGCTCTTCCTCCACCCATCTACCACATTTATACTTCCTGAGGCAGAAGATTAGAAGATGCTTCCTTGGGAAGACTGAAGAGCTGCAGAAGAAAGAACTGCAAGTGTTGACAGTGAAACCCTCTAGTCAAAAAGCCCTGCCCAGAGCCAGAGTTTTCAAAGCAGCATTTTAGTGTGTCCCCCTCACACAGGAGCAATTGTACTGATCAGAGGACTCCAGGGAAACAGAACCAATAGAGTGTGTTTGTGTATAGAGATGACTTTTAACGAAGTAGCTCACACCCTCATAGAGGTGGGCAAGTCTCAAGATTTGCAGGGTGAGTTAGCAAACTGGAAACCCAAAAGAACCAATGGTGTAGTTCTAGCGTGAGTCCGAAGACCTGAGAACCGGGAAAACCAATGGCATAGTTCCCAGCCAAAGGCCCATCCATAAGCTCAAGACCAAGGAAGAGCAAATATTTCAGTTGGGATCCAAAGGCAGCAAAGAATTCCCTCTTACCTGTGGGAAAGTCAAGCCACTTTGTTTTATTCACATTTTCAACCAATTTCATAGAAAAAGGATGTAATAATTCCCAGGACTGAAGGACTACATCTCTAGACATAGAGTGTCCATCAAGTTCACTGCCCAGAGAATAATAACAATTTCAGAAAGATCCATATCAGGGTATATTAAAGAAGGAAAAAAGTGGATCACATACAAAAGATCAGGAGTCAAAATGACATCAGGCTTCTCATCATCAGTATAGAAATCTTGAAGGCAATGGAGCAAGACCTTCAAAATCCGAGTAAAAGTGACTGTCAGCCTAAAATTCTTAACGCTACTAAATTACCAATCAAATGTGAGGGTAAAGACAATTTCAGACACTTATATTCCACTCATCCTGTGTTAAAAAAACAACTAGGGAATGTTCTGTAGCAAAATAAGGAAGTAAATCAAGGTAGGACAGGATGAGAGTCCAGGAAATGGGTCCTAGGTAAGCAGTGAAAGAGAAGCCCCAGTCAACAATTTACAGTAGCCTGGGTGTGAACCAGGTCTGACTGGACAAAAACAGGGGATGTCAGGAGGGAGGTTGCCCGGGAAGAAATGGGACCAATAGATGACATGGTAAGGCTGAACTAATGAAGAAGAACATTGCGTGGCTCTGCAGAGCTGTTAGGAAGAATCAGAAACATTTACAGATTTCTGAAGTTTGTAGTGTGATCTCTCAGTAGCCTGAGCCCCTAGCAGAAGTTTTCGTGGGAAATCGAGCAAATAGAAAAACAATGAGGCTGATGAAAGGAAATGAGACACATGAGTTGGCTCAGCAATCCATGGTGTTTATACATCCACAATTGTTGGGAGGATGACAGTAGAAGGAAGGAGCCAAAGTTAGAAATACATGTGTTTGTGAAACACTCAACAACACTATCCTGGTGCCCGTGGTGTATCCGGCTCAGTGCTCGGCTGGAGACAGCCAGGTTTGAAGACTGGCCTGTAAGGACCTCACAGCCTGAACAGTCGATGGAAAAGTCCTTTGTGTTAGTAAAATGCTTCCAGCCTTGGGGCTCTTGCTTTACAGGTGCACCCGGGTTTCTTTTTGAAAGCCTTGATTGTTTAAATGGTTGACACTTTACACTTGAAAAAGGATTTTTGCATTTTCACTGCAGGGTTCTTGTCATTGTGCACTTCCGTTCTTTACCTATTTGTTTACACACCATTGAGTGTTGCACACAGTGAGGTATTACTGGAATTCTAAATTTCCTCTCCTAAGAAGAGACAGAGTACTGTATCTGAATCTCTGACCGGCTCCCTCAGTTGCTTCACTGTCCCTTCCCTGGTCTCTACCTACCTTTTTGCGGAAGACGAAGCTCCTTCAGGCTTGCCCATTTCCTTAAATCTCTGTGGGTACAAGAGTTCCCCTAACATTCATTCGTATGAGGTACTCATGATGGACCTCATGATGAGGCATATCTGATCCACTTGATTCAGAAACAGGATGCCTGTCCTGCTTGAACATACCTTTGGGAGGAGGTCTGGTGAGGCCTGAAGGTGGATGATATCCTCAGCAAGAGAGAAGGACTTTTGGTGAAAGAAAAACATTATAGAATAAAAACAAAACAAAACAAACAAACAAAAAAACCCCACAACATTAGAACTCTCCTTCAGAGAAGGGAATCTATAAAAGCACTCTGCCCCATAGAACTTTCTGTGACGATGGGAATTTTGTGTGTCATCCAATACCTTAGCTGTGGCTATCAAGCACTTGAAATAGGGCTTGGGAGACCAAGGAACTGAAATTTAAATTTCATTTCATATTAATTTATTTAAATGTATCTTTAAATAGATAAATTTAAATTTATCTTTAAATGTATCTAGGGGCTACCGTATTGGACAATCACGTCTAGAAAGAATCTGTAAATGTTTCTGGTTTCTTAAGTTATGGATATAACTTTTTAGGATTTTTCCGAACTCGTTATTTCCCTCATAGTAATAATGTAGAACTACAAGGGTCAGACTGATTATTTTAGGGAGCATGGAAAGAGGGAGAAAAGAGATAAGTTTGTGGAATAAAATATCCTGGGCGGTGGGGGGGGGGGTGCTGTGGTTACCACTAGAAATCAGAATGACCCAAGTAGTCACCATCTTTGGAAGAAGAGAGAAGACAGAGGGAGGGTGTTTAGAAAACTGTCAGAGGTGAATAAGAGAGCCCAAGGGCTGTAGCCTTCCAGTTGCTAGGGGCCCAGGCTACTGAGAGATCACACTACAAATAGTGTGATCGATTCTTTCATTTGATCAAAATTGACCACTCATTTATTTTAAGAAATACCTTCCAATTTAAATACTTAAATTTACCATGAATAAATAAAATATGTTTTACCTTGGTAAGTGTAATCAAGGCTGTAATTCTTTTTAAAAGTAATAGGTGAAGTCTAATTATGTATTTACTAGTGAATGATTTGAACACAAAAACGTGCACAATGGCAGAATCCTACCTCATATCTTTTCTGTAAAGGATCTAGATCATTCCTTAATTTATTGACTGAAAAAAATATGAGCAAAGATCCCAAGGAACTTCCCGTTAGTTTTCTGGAATGTGTGATGTCCTTCCCTCAGCTTATTGTAAAGGGCTCTAACCTGAGTAGTACGATTCGAATATATTTCATACACACACGAGAGACACAAACGCTCTGTTTGTTTTTTCGTAAAACTTTAGGTAAATGAATAGGTGACCTGAGTCTTCTGGAGACCTACTTTCTATCAGAAGACATAAGTTTCTTAAGTCCAAATTTGGCCAAATGTCTTAAGTATCAACATTTACTCTAAACTGTCGCAGATCTGTAAGTCCGGGACCTGAAAGATATTCCCTTTGGAAAGTAAAAAGTAATAATTCAAATAATTCACATTTGACCCACAGCATTATTAGGATGGCTCGTTGCTTCAGAGGAACAATTATTGTATCAGGGGGACTGTGGGAAGAATTCGTGAAAACTCTACAGCTGCTGAGAAAACACTGACCCAGGGCATTTACTGATGATGATCACAAGTAGCTATACCAGTACTCAGAGTAATACAATTGATTATATTTAAGACTCTCAATTCTTTGAACCGTCAAAACTTGATCAACAATTCTTTATTTAAAGAGCTCTAGAGATTGACAGCTGAGCAAATTTCAGTGGGTTAGTAAGAAAAAAAAAAAAGCACCATTCAGGAAAAGAAAAAGACATTTTGAAAAAAATGTTCTTCAGAAGCCTGGAAATTTTATCTTTTCTCCTTCAGCTCTTTCAGTTCTCGTACTTGAGAATTACAAGTGTCCGGTTACCTGTATAGTCACGTACGTCTGTCAGTCTATGGCAATTATGGGGTCTGTCCTCTGTGCAGAAGTGTGAACTAACATGGTCCAGGGGTTCAGAGAACAGTGTGCATTCAGATCTTTCTCTCAAGGAACTGCGTACGAAAAGAAATGAAAGCATATTCATAAAATAATAAAGTGAGAGCATATGACTAGAGGAAAATCTCTAGGTACATAATTAATGAAGGCTCATTGAGTAGAGAGATTAAGAGAATTGGGTCAAGGTAATCAGAGAAAGTTCGTAGGGAGTGATTTTGAAGCCACATTTGGAAGGTGAGAGTTTAATGGAATGGTATGGGAATACCTCCCTCGTGGCTTGCCCATCTTTCCCGAATATGGGTGTGACTGGGGCTTGTGTAGCCAGTGTTACTTGCCTTGGTTGTTGGTGTGACTGAAGCAAGGCGGCATTCTGCTGTAGGCACTGTTGAGCTGAGCTACAGGGCAGGCAGGGGATGGGGTGGTGTTCTATGATCCTTCTCTTTGAATGCCAAGTTCCAAGCCAACTTCAGATCGGACAAGGGTACAGATCCTTCTCAAGAAAAGAGAAGTTGAGGGTAGGGAAGCATGCTGTGTGTTTGGAAACAAATGAGCAGAGCACCTTGTAGGCACTGGGAAAGGAAGCAAGGTCCTTGTGAGAGAGTGCCCCTCTGTGGACCATGGGGTAGTGGGGGAGTGTTAGGGATCCAGGGCTGTTGACCACACTGAGTATCTGCTTACTTAAGATGGTTGCTGCTTTCAAGGTGCGGGGATGGGGCGGGGATGGTGGTGGTGGAGAGAGTTCAGGCAGTTATGACATGGTGTTAGCAAGTGCTGTGATAGAGGGGGAGAGAACACGGCCAGGACCCGGTGACATATTTTGCTGAGGGCTTGTGGGAAGACTTCACAGACTTGTGAGTGACATGTGACTTTTGAATTGAGCCCTAAGGGCCATGTAGTGGGTTTCTAGGTGGAGAAAGCAGGCACGGTGTTTCAGGCAGTGGGACAAGCTGGGAAGAGAATATAAAAACATGAAAGGGGTGAGGTGCCCAGGGAGGGTGACTCTGTACCTTGGAGGGAGGGCCCTTTCTTGGGGGTTGGGAGAGAGAAGGATGGAATTTTGGTTTCTGACTTGTTTCACTCAAGCACTAGAGAGAACCCAGCTTCTACTGTGTGGGAAATCCCAAGTGCAGGAGAACACGTTGGAATGTACCAGCAGTGAACTGTCAGCCAAATCCAGATGGGGCAAACTACCGGCCAAACATCGTGAGCTCTTCGACAGATAAATTATAAGGAAAAGAAAAGGATTTAGGGGGTATTTGCGGGTTTGAAGAGACTTAAAATACACCTTTTCTTCTTAGTAGGCAAGACTAAGCTATAGTTTTTATCACTTGGGTGAAAAACTCTAAGGAAACCAAAAAATTCTTCTCTAAAAATCAGAGCGGTACTTACTCGGGGGGGGGGGGGGGGTGGAACGGAAGGGCTTGCTGCTGGGGCATGTGAAGGCGTTTCTGAGGTTGCCAGCACAGTCCTGTTTACTGACCTGAATGGTGATTAAAAGGCTGTCTGCTTTAGTAGTTGACTAAACTCTACATTTATTTTGTGAGGTTTTCTGCATTTCTGTATGAGAAGTTTTAAAATGAGTGATGCTTTTCCAGGAGTAAGCTGACTTTCCTGCAGGGGTGGGTATCACGTATCGTGGAGATCTTGCTGGCACCAACCCCAGCTCCATCTCAACTGAGCCAAAGTGAGAGCGACAGGCAACCAGGGACATGCTGTGACAGGGATCAGCAGTGCTGCACCCTGGCTGCTCAGAGCCCCGAAGCCGAAGGCATATTGTGTTCTGCCTAGAGAGCCATCACCTTCCCAACTCACCTTTCCAAACGGAGCAGCTTGTATTAAAAACAAGTGAATAACACAGTATTCATGACCCCAGTTTCTCTTGGCCCCAAAGCCTCAGTTCTGTGCAGCCTACTTTGGATGAATAACTTAATTTTAGTTAACTTGGCTTAGAGTATATCCGTTTACTCTTCAATTTGCTTTTTAAGATGGGGATCGATGTGGTTCTAGGGCAGGAAAAAACCCCACCACGTTCATGAAAACCCCTTGTCTTTTCCTTTTCCCAATAATCTATGCATCGAGCAGGCTTGGTGTTAAGTTTCAGATCACATCTGCCGGTTCCTGAGACACTCACACATGTTTGTTTTGTAGCAAGGAGTTAAGCCTCTCAAACTGTGGATTCCAGCATTGAAGATACATGACTGCGGGGACATTACCAATATTAAACAGGAATAATAGTAAAGCAATAAGTAATGCGGTTAAACAAATACGTTTCCAGTTCTCTTTGTCTTCTTCAAATACCGAATGCAGATGCCTCTGTCCTCATTAGCCAAGTGCTTTGCTTGCCTGTCTGCCCTTCCCGTGGCACTGGTGGGAGCAGTGTGTCTTCAAGAGTGCTTTCCCACAAGGAAGGCTGTCAGACTCTCTTAAATATAAACAAGTGAAAGTAAGGACTATTTTTGTGTGTGTGGTGTTTTTGATACTGGTCCCTGTAGTAATTCTGGCTTACTCGTTTTAATGAGTAAGGTTTGGACCTTGCTGTCCCTGTATGTATATTAAGTTGTCACACAAGGGCAGGGTGGATATGGTGTGAATAACAAATCAAGGATCAGAGCCTTCAGGTCAATAGGGCCTTCACAGGCAAACACTGTTCAATGGTATAGCCAAGGTCAACTGAAACTGTAAAACTCCTTGGCAGAGGTAGACGAGACCAAGAATGAGCCTTCAAAGTTGGAAAGGGATTAGCTATCAAGAGTTAACTGGCATGTGTTAGCTATTTTTATAAAAGAGAGCTAATAGTTTTCATGCAGAACTCTTGTATGGAATTTGTGGGAGAGTAAAATCTTCATTTTCTAAAAATCTCATTTCTTTTGGGATGGGTCATTTCAGAGAGCCAAGCATTCTTGAATAGCCTGAAATACATCTAGTTAAACACAAAATACGTTAAAACCATAGTGGTTGAAAAGCTTTCTGGGAAATGTTTTACACAGTCTCCTAAATGGCCAATAGAAAGAATGCACACTTTGAAGGGCAAGAGGCATGGATTACTTAGAGCCCCATTTACTCATTGAGTGTCTTTGGTTAACTATCCTTACCGAGCCTCAGTTTCTTAACCTGTAAAATAGTTATAGTTGCACCATATAGTAGGTATTAGTTAATTGTATGACGTTGTAGGTACTCTAAGGTATTGGCTTCTCTGAGGCCGCCGGCCTGGCTCTGATCTTTCAGATGTTAGATAGACACCTGGGAGAACACCAATACCTAGAAGGGGGCTCAGAAAGGATGGAAGGATCTGTGGTTTGAGAGGTCTTAGAGGAGATTGGGGTGGTTTGGGTAAGGCTGGCTTGACTGAATAGGCTGCATCTTTGTGATGTGATTGAGAAGGATCTCCTGCCCCCAGTCTTTCTCATGTACTTAACATAATCAGGATGCCTCTTTTGAGATCACACTTTGATTCTTGAGAAATTTCTTCTTAAACAGAATCTTGGAGGATGTGGCAGACATGACAAGTCACCAAACAGATGCCCCTGTAAGCAAGATCTTGCTGCCCAGCTTCAAGGAATGTAATTAGTTGTAGCTTCCACCTGTTGTGAAAAAATGAATTTCTGTTGCCTGTAAGGCACTCAGTCTGTGGCATTTTGTTACAGCAGGGGCACAGACTAAGACATCAAGAGTGGGGCAGGGAAGTCCACCCAATTGGAAATGAGGACAAAAAAAGGTGGTACAATTTCCAGGCAGCCAGAGGACAGCTCCAGGAGTTGGGCCTGTAGGGGAGTGGGTGGGTGCACGGGAATGCTGTCTTGTTCACTACAGGCTGAGGACTGGCGTTTGAGGGGATCCCCTTGGGGACATGCAATTAGACAGGAATGCACACAGAAGGGAGCAAGGGAAGTAGCTGAATAGCGCTACTATAGATGATCTTCAACCTTGCAACAACTTTCCAAGTTTGATACAAATGAGAAAAAATGAGCCTCACAGGAGTTAGGTAACTTGCTCAGGCTAGTGAATGGTGCAGGTCTGTCTGATAATAGATCCCTTGCACTGAGATGTCTCTGGAAAGAATGAGATGTAGATTTATTACTTTTTTTGTCTACTCAGCATCTTTAGCCTTTGGAAATGGACTATCATGTAGCTTTACCTTTCGCATTATGATGGTGGGGGTGGGAAGGGTGGGACAGACTTGGGCTGGCCCATCAGATGACTCAGAATCTCTGGTCCTAGTGAATTGTCTGGAAGAGCGTGTGACCCCAGGGGACCATAGTATTTTCAGTGATTGCTATGGATGTTGCGGGGGGAGGGGGATCTCTTTCTTTTTACTGGCATTGGAAGCCAAAACACAGTGTAAACCTGGAGCTACTGGGGGCATCTTTCCCACATGGAGAGAGCCAATTTGAGGATAAAGCCATCATGATGATATAATTTGAGGACACTTTAGATACATAAGAGAAATGTATTATTTTTGATTCCTTGGGCTATTTTGGGTCCCTTCTATTTATTATAACTGTGCATTATGACAAAGACAATGCCAGTTGCCCAAATCTATCCTGTTGGTAAAGTCGATACTGCCTCTGGAAAGTGTTCAGCTGCTAATCAAAAACTAATGTAATTTTTTTTTTTTTGAAAACTAACATCTGTTTCTAAAAAAGATGGCCTAATACTGTATACTTCTTAACAAGAAGCCAATTATAAACTTGTTTGTGGGTTAAAAATAGCCATTTCTCTTAGATTTGTCAAGTTCTATAGTATGTCATTCTGGTGCAGGGTATTCTATCAGGGAAATACCTAATTTTGTAAAAAGTTTATCATTAAAGAA
This sequence comes from Ursus arctos, assembly GCF_023065955.2. Lineage (NCBI taxonomy): Eukaryota > Metazoa > Chordata > Mammalia > Carnivora > Ursidae > Ursus > Ursus arctos. Next base: position 53,736,095 of record NW_026623067.1, read on the forward strand.
AAGTAATTGAAATGTGGCCATTGGGTAGCAACACCAAACTGGATTTTTCAGGGTCTGAGAAAAAAATGAAAATGAAGATGTTTTTAGATTCTAAACCTGTCCAGAATGACATACTTATTTCTGATAAGTTAAAAGAATGTCACCCTTTGAAATTGCTCCTTAAAGATAGGGAGAAGTCGACATCTGGGAAAATCATCCCACGAGTTAGTCTGTCTGGGAAATGATTTGTTAATGGCAGTACTGCAGAGACTGAAGTGTTTCTTAATTTCAGAAAAGGTTTTAGGTGATTCCCTTCAAAGGAACCCATCAACACAAAAACACCTGTTGTTGTCGATAGATACTCTGTAATCTTGGAAATGGAGAGGTGTAAGGACAAGTCTTAATGATTCAATACAGAATATTAAAAAAGGTTGTTGAATATCAATTCGGACATGTACATGGGATGAAAGATACTGTCTCAGCCTGAAATCCCAGACTCCAATGATGGCTCATACACCTCCCCAGACATCTTCAGGCTCCCTTGAGCCCTGCTTCACGTTTCATTGGCTTTATGAGACAACTGCATTAGCTTCTGGTTAATGTGGTTCCACATTCGGGTTAAGTGCTCCCTTGGCCCCTCTGGCTCTAACATGATGTGTCTGAAGGGGTCCTTGAAAGTGCCTTCTGGCACTTCTCATTTCAAAGATTTTGATTCCTGTTGTACGCAGATGCTCCGTTCCCATGCTCGCTCCCTGACCCTGTCCCTGCCACCAAATTTTGATTTGAGAGATGCATTCAGTTCTTGGCTCATCTGCAAAACCCCATCACCCACTGACTGCTAACTTGCTCACTTCCCGAGTTCTCTGTTCTGTCCTCTCTCACCCTCCATCACATCACAGTATTCAACAGCTCTGTTAATGTATTACCCAATAATTACCATGCATTTATATGTACCTGGCCCTGTTCAGGTATTGAGGTTGTAGTGGTAGCAAGGTAGACAATTATCTGCCCTCTTGGAATTTATATCCTCTGGAGAACTTGCAAGCAAATACAGTTGACAGGTGGGAATGCCCTCAACTGATTGCCCCACCCCATTCCATAAATAAACTCTGGGTGCACACACATCCTTCCCCTTCTTTTCGTGGATGAGCTGTCCTTCTACCTGTTCAAAGCTAACCTTGCTACCTGAGGTATTTCTCATCCCCTCCTGGCTCCTCATGGCATTTTCCCCTTTAATTAATTCCTTGTTCATAAATTTTTGTCTTCTTTACTTTATTAGCTAGTTTTCCTTTGTAGATAAATATAAGCCAAATATAAATGAAGGCCTCCTACAGTCTTTGGTTGGTGATATAACAAGGGAACAAGCAACAAGGGGAGTACGGGTAGTGATTGCATGAAAACAAACACACCTGTACAAATCATAGACTATAAATGCGTTTTATTCTTGGTCATGCTTTATGAATCAGTTTCCTAGCACCCTTCCTGAACTGAAGAAAATTAAACTCTTGATGAACAGTGATCCCACAAAGACGCTGTCAACTGATAGTCTTTCTGAAATAATTAGCTCTCTCCATCTGTCTGAGTTCAGCTGCTATTACAAAATACCATAGACTGGGTGCGTTAAACAACCCATATTCATTTCTCATTGTTCTGGAGGTTGGGAAGTCCCAAGATTGAGGTGCCGGCAGATGCATTGTCTGGTGAGGGGCCTTTCTCTGGTTTGCAGGCAGTTGCCTTCTTACAGTATGTACACAAGATTAAGAGAGAAAGAGAGCTAGCTCTCTGGTCTCATCTAAGGTTGCTAATCCCATCTCGCACACCCCATTCATGACCTCTTCTAAACCTAATTACCACCCAAAGGCTCCACCTCCAAATAGCATCACATTGAGGGGCAGGGTTTCAACCTGGAACTTTTGAGGGGACACAACCATCTGTCCATAGCACCATCTCCTGATAATTCAGTCTAAATTTCCTTTGTATATATTGAGACTGTGTTGTTAGATGCATATTAATTAAACATTTTTTAACATTTTGTTTACATTTTTTCTTTTATCAGACCTTAATGGCCTGTTTTATCCCTAATGTTACCACCTTAAAATTTATTTTGTCTGACAACAGCTTTGTTATCAGTCTTTTCTATTACATTTTCCTAGTATATCATTTCCATCTTTTTAAACTTTCTGTGTTGTTAAGTTCTAGGCATGACTCTTTTTAATAGCTTATAATTGGATTTAATTATGATATTTTTAAAAACATAACCTGAGGGGCGCCTGGGTGGCGCAGCGGTTAAGCGTCTGCCTTCGGCTCAGGGCGTGATCCCGGCGTTATGGGATCGAGCCCCACATCAGGCTCCTCCACTATGAGCCTGCTTCTTCCTCTCCCACTCCCCCTGCTTGTGTTCCCTCTCTCGCTGGCTGTCTCTCTGTCAAATAAATAAAATCTTTAAAAAAAAAAAAACAAACAAACCATAACCTGAGTACTCCTGCCTTTTAAACAGAGAAGTTTAACCCATCTACATTTGATGCAAATTCCTGTATATTTGAATTGATTCCTACCTGTTATTATGTGTTTTCCATTGATTATTCTTTGGCTTTTCTCTCTAATGTTTTCTTTTTTGACTCCTGTTGGATTGCAACTTAAAAGTTAACTTTTAATCCTTTTACTGGTTTCGGAAGTTAAACGTTTCATTTATATTCTTGTGGGGTTTTTTTTCTTTAAAAATTTTAACATGCACACCAGACTTAAAATCTAAATTATTGTTGCCCAGTATTGTGTTTCCATCGTATTTTTAAGAACTTCAACATCATTTATTATTATTAAAGCATATTTAATTTACCCACTGAAAACGGGTCTCTTTGCTCATCATTGCACCCAGCTCCTTCTTTTTGGGTTCACTTTTCTTCTTTCTGAAGTACACTTTCCTCTAGTCCTTTCCCTGAGGGTATGTGAATCATATACTTTTTTTCAGTATTTGTTTCAAAATATCTTTAATTTGGCCTCACTCTTGAATGATAGTTCTTTTGGGTATCGAATTGTGGGTTGTCTTTTATTTTTGCTCAGCTCTCTGATTTGATCCTCTTGTTTTTTGGATTCTATATGTTAGTGATGAGAAATGTGCTATCAGCTGTTCAATTGTAGATACTCTGTTCTCCCTGGTTGATTATAAAGCTTTTCCCTCAATCCTTGAATTCTGAAATTTTATTACAATGTGATTCAGTGTACTTTATTTAAATTTGTTTCTATTTAATTTGCTTGAAACTCAGTACACTTATTCAGCCTAAAGATCAAGAGTTTAAAACTTCAGGAAAATTATCTACTCTGGTCTCACATATTGGCTTTCATCCAGTATCTCTGGACCAATGGTCAGTAAACTACAGTTCGTGGGCAAATCTGGCTATTGCCTGTGTTTGCAAATAAAGTTTTATTGGAACACAACTATGCCCATTTTTTTACATATTGTCTATGGCTGATTTTGTACTTTAACTGCAGGTTTGAGTACTTGTGACAGAGATTATATGGCCCACAAAGCCTAAATGATTTACTGTTTGTAAAAATTTGCCAGTCTTTGCTCTAGACTTTTATTCTGGAACTTACGTTGGACATAAGTGGACTTTTCAATCTATCCCTTATATCTTTTTTTTTTTTAAAGATTTTATTTATTAGAGAGAGAGAGAGAGAGAAAGGGAGAGCACAAGCAGGGGGAGTGGTAGGCAGAGGGAGAAGCAGACTCCCTGCCGAGCAGGGAACCCGACACGGAACTCAACCCCAGGACCCTGTGATCATGAACTGAGCCGAAGGCAGATGCTTAAATGACTGAGCCACATAGGTCCCTTGTGTCCATTAATCTCTAGTTCTACTTTTCTTCTACTTTTCTACAATTTTATTTCTCTGTACTGCAGTTTTAGTAATTTTTTTAAGTTCAGTATTTTTCATATTTAAGTTCAATATATTGTATTTTATGTAGGCTTTCTGTGAATGGGTATCAAGATTCAGGGCTGATTAGATAGGTCAACCAGGTTTCAGAACCCAAAGTCTGCATATCCCATTAATACAACATGCTAACTCAAGCCCTCATGGCAGCCATTAACAAATAATCTAATCATCTGGTGTGTTAGAGTTCTCCAGAGAAACAAAACCAATAGCATATTTGTTTAAGAAATTTGGCTCGCAAAGTTATGGAAGGTGGCTAGTCCAAAATCTGCAGCCTGGGCCGTCAGACAGGCGACTCAGGGAAGAGTCAGTGTTGCAGTTCAAGTCCAAAGACAATCTACTTATAACACCCAGTGCTCCATGCAATACGTCCCCTCCTTAATACGCAAATAATGAATCATGGAACACTACATCAAAACTAATGATGTACTGTATGGTGACTAACAAAACGTAATAATAAAAAAACCAAAAACAAAAAAACAAAACAAAACCAAAGGCAATCTGCTGCAGACTTCCCTATTGCTCAGGGGCAGTCAGTCTTTTGTTCTATTCAGGCCTTTAACTGACTGGATGAAGCTCACCCACATTTTGGTGGGTAATTTGCTTTACTCAAAGTCTGCCAACTTTAATGTTAATCTCATCCAAAAACAGGCTCACAGAAGCACCCAGACTAATATTTGACCAAATATCTGAGCACCGTGGTCCACCCACTTGGACGCACATACCATCTCAAGTCTACCTTTTGTCAGTTTAGCACCCATATTCATCTTTTTAAATCATGTTTAATCTCCATATAAAGATAATCATAGGGTCATACTTAGGCTTCTCATGACACAACTATCCCGTATGCAATCAAAACTGCACTACCCTTTCCCCAGAAAATGATGCACAGTTCTTGGTGATGTTTGTTCTTCTCTTTGATATCCTGTAACTGAAATATTATGATGTAAAGTTAGAAATTATTAAATACTATGAAATAACGTCACCGTATCTTATATTGCATGATAAGGGGATAAGAGAAGAAAGGTGACAGAGATATTTGCTATATCATAACAATTTACATACACACATATATTCATAACTAAATACTCATAACAGTTATAGTCCTTGTTTCCGTAACTGGTCACAAAGTTGTAGCTGATATTTAGAATATTCTACTTTACCTTCACTCTCAGTGAGCACCTCATTTGGTCATAGTTCTTTGCTTGGTGGGATGACCAAAAACTTCATTCCTGCAGAATCCTAAAGAACCTGAGCCTTTAGAAGTCCTTCTTGGGTTGGGTTGTTAGAGTTTTGCATTGACTTTCATCACAGCATATGGTAATACTAAGAGATATCCTAAGGGATCTCTTTTATTCCAGGCACTCTTCCTTACCTCCATTGAAGAGGAGCGGTCCACTTGATCCTTGGTAGTCAGGATCCGTCATCCCAGCCAGCACAGTAAGTTGCTTTTTTGCTTGTTGATTTAGAGGCACAAGGAGGCCAGAGTAAGTGGGTGTCAGTCTTCACTTCTAGTTCAGGGGAATAATTATTATGCCTCCTGGTGGAAGTGTTCCTCCTGCGGGAATAAAAATGTCTAGACCAGCAGCAGAACATAGTATTGTAGGGACAGAAGACAAAACTTCTGTTCGTCAGTCTTTTGGGGTAATACTGAAAGGTACCAATCCCATTTTTATCTCCAATTCCTGGACCTCTAAATTTTGTCTATAGAACAAAAAATATCATATATTAGACATTTATATAGAATATGTCCAGCCTCTTGGAGAACCTTGACCCAGCCCCACAAGATAATATCATCTAGCTAGCTAGTGTTATAACCAAGTCTTCAAAAAGCCCTTCCACTGTTCTATCAAGCCACCTGCTTCAGGATGGAGGGAAATACGGTGAGACCAGTGAATTCCATGAGTACAGACCCATTGCCACATTTCATTTGCTCTGAAGTGACTTCCTTGATCAGAAGCAATGCTGTGTGAAAAGGCATTCTGTGAGGCCATGGCCGATGGTTTTGGCAGAAGCATCATAGGCAGAAAGGGAAATGTATATCCAGGGTAAGTGTCTTTTTTTTTTTCTTTCAGCACACAATGTACTAAGTCAAGTCTCCTTTCTAAAATTGTGTATAATCATAAACACAGCTGGTGGACTTGTTGTAGGTACCAGAAATAAACTGGAGCTATGGGAAGCCTGTGGAAGAATTAACGGTATTTTAGAACCAGGAAAAATGTAATAAGTCTTGATATGACACCATTGAACCCACAAAAGAATTGAAGCATTCATATTCCAAAAATCAATCTGAGATACAGAAATGATTGAGTAAAACGTCTGCAAATATATACTCATTTTCCTGTGTACTAAACATAGCCATCTTTTAAAAGGAAACACCAGCGACTCATATTTTTAAATGAAAATACTACCTTTAGTAAAAAAAGCAAAGTCATTTAGAGCAGCTAATTAAAATGCCATTTAGGCCATTAAAGTGGCTAACGGGATCCCAAAATCGCTCGCAAAGTAGAAGCTGTGTCTGAAGCTTCCGTATCGTCTGAAGGACGAGTCAACTGGCCAGGCTTCATAGATATCAGATAACTGAAGTCACCCCCTGCCGTTATATCCTCACATTTCAGTGTCCAGGTTCTTTTCTGAAGAGCACTAGAGCAAAGAAGAAAAGACTGTGCTAAGGAAAACACACTATGTCCTATGGTTAGGATTGATCCAAAGTGTTAGGCATAAAAGTTTTGTGTTGATTTCTATATATAAGCCATCTAGGTCACCTACCAAATACTTGCATCTGTTAGTGTTTTGTGGGTGACTCTGGGGAAGGACAAGAGACATGAAATGCTGTGAGATGCTTCAGCCTTGTCGAAAAGACTGAGACGTTCAATTAAAGCCCAAGACGCTGTGTACCGCAAGGCTAAATCATGCAGTACCAGCTTGTAACGAATGCGTGCCTCCTACGCAACAGAGCACCCCTCAGCGGGAGAGGCGGCGATTGCAGCAGATAGTGCAGCATGGGGAGGTGCTGGCCAATAGAGCTCCCCACCCTTAGTAGCTCCTGATGCCAGGGATAAATGCGCATCCAGAAATAGCATGTATTACTTGGTTCTAATTTGGATAACACCTTTTCATAATTTAAACCACCCAGTCATTTTGCTGCCTGGAGTGAGAACTTCCCAGGAGACCTAGCACTCCTGCTCCTCTTCAGTGATAAATGCCACACGCTGTGGGACTCTATTCTTTCTCTGGCTATACAGACAGACCTTAAGGCCTGGACCAGGTACCCCAGAGCCGGTGGTCTCAAGTGTGAAAGGACAGGATGGCAAATGACTTCTGCCTTGGGAGCAGCCTCTTTCTTGGTATGTCCTCCAGTGCATTCTCCCTAACTCTGGACTCTAGACATCTCTGAGCCTCGACCTTTTAGCTGTGCCTCAGCCTTTCTGCCTTTCCAGGTCCCTGGTTGCTCGTTGTCTGACTGTTGATGTCGGCCTTGTGCTTCCAAGTCTGTCCATTGCCCTTGATGGCTTTCATGGTTTCTCTGACCTGTCATAGCAACAGATCTGTCCTATTAGCGGAATGCTGAGTCCTAAACACCCCTGACACCTGACTCCACTGTGCCCTAGATGATTACACTCTGCAGAAACTGGCAGAGGAAATAGTCCTTGAGGTGTCTACCCTCAGGGGCACGATGTTCGCATTCTGCTCTGCCCAGCCTTTCCCTGTAACTATTCCTCAGGGCCCTGTCCTCAACCCACTTCTTTTTTTACCCTGACCCTTTCTCTGTGGACTCTGGATAGTCTCATTCACCCCTGTGGCTTCTACCTCCACCTTTTCTCTGATGAATCCCTAGTCCCTCCTTCAGGTTCCAGATTATAAGCTGGCCAGGGATCCGAGCTGCAAGCTACAGAGGGTCACTCAGGCAAAATGTAAATTATCAAAAACATATTGTGTAGCTCCCAGAATTTTCAGAAAAGCTAAAGAGCAAGACTCAGCAAATGGGCTAGAAGAAAGGGAAGCCAAAGCTAAGGAGTGTCATGAGTCTAGGAAGTTCCCTGCTGCCCCAAGCACTGGACACCACAGTTTGCACTACCAGAAAGCAAAATCTGGCCCTTTAAGATTTTATACTGGGATGTGGGCTGTCTCTCAGTGGGACTCATTCATTGGGGAATTTCCCTCTATACAAAGCAGGAAACATGGGCAATAAGAATAAATAAGGAGGAAAGGGAAAGGAAAGTAAAAGGAAGGAAAACAAATACCCACCACAGAAACATATCCAATTGCCCACTGTTCACCTTCATTGGATCTCCTACAAACACCCAAATTCTGTGTGTTCAAAAGTGAAATCTCCATCATTTACCCCCAAACACTCCTCCTACTCTCTTTCTTTTCTTGGTATCCGATGCAACTCAGTCATCCAGCCACTCAAGCCCCACACTCGAGTTCTTCTCCCTTCCTTCTTAAAGCCACTGGTCATCAAATCCTATGGATTATAAGTTACAAATGTTTCTTAAATTCTTAAATGAGATCCCCAAATCACTGAGTCTTACATGGATTACAAAGGCGCACCCTAACTACTCTCCCAGCATCTAACATCGCTCCGTGGCTGTTGTTCCACTGCCGGCCCATTTGTTATGGGATGATTGTCTGCCCCTCCTCATCTCTAGTTCTATTTTCCTCTGATCTGTTCATGCCAGCTCTTCAGTTATCTGAAAGTGGAACAGTGAGAGAACCATCTATAAATGGAATTAAGTTGTTTGATCACAAATGGCTGCTCTTGGCCTTTGCTCACTCTGAGGTCAGGAATGCTGTGGAATGGCAACACCCCCCTGTAAAACAGATTCCCAGGAAAAAATGAATTGAAGAGAAAAAAGATGAGAGGCCAAGTACATCGAATTTCTTATCAGGCCATGCTGACTGCTTTTGGGTCTGGCATGGTGCTTATTCTTACTGGTGAGCTAGGGATTTGGTAAAAACCCCTTAAATGGTGCCCAGAGAACCACACCTTCTAGTATACACCTTTTTGTTTCCAGCCCATTGAACCAGGGCTGGACCTTTGCCCCACTTGGACCATAGAATTTGGCAGAAATGACCTTATGCTAGTCCTGGGACGAAGTCTTAGTAGGACTTGGCGGCTTCTGCTTCTTTCCTTTTGGGAATCCAGAGCTGCCGTATTAGAGGTGTGTCTACCCTACTGGAGAGAACTTGTGGAGAGTGCATATGGAAAGGAACAGGCCTTGAGATTACATGGGAAGATAAAGAGGTGCCAACTGTCCCAGTGATCCAGCTGTCCCCAGTCTTCCAGCTGTCCCCACCAAGGCACCCGTTCTTATGAGGGCGCCAACTTGGATGATCCAGCTTAATCATGCCCCAGGATGAGTGCAGCCCCAGCTGACATCACGCAGAGCAGAGCTGCCCAGATGAGTCCAGTCAACTCACCGAATCATGAGGGTAATACAATGGTTCTTGTTTAAATCCACTGTTCTGAAGCAGTTCCTTACACAGCAATAGATAACTGAAACAGGGTCATTGATTATGTGTGTGGTCTTGTTTAATTATTCATTTAACTGAATTCCACTTGCAGGCATTTAGTATGGTTTTTCTCTGTTTTAACACTAGCTATTCAATGCAGAACCCCTTTAGTTCGCTATCAGAACAGGGCTTTGATGTTTTAAAAGATGGACTCATTTCATGGCCCTTATCAATATTTGAAGCCCAGAAAACACACACATAACAAAACAACAAGCTTCAGGCTATCACTTGAATTGGCCGGATTCCTCTTGCTCTTTTCTCCATCAGACTTAGCATAGCACCATTACCTTGACTCATGAGGGTAGTTGTTTACGACCCTGAAGGAGATAGATCTAAAATTCCTTTGGTAAGAAATAAGGACAATGATAGGTAGAAGAGGAGTGATGTTTTAATTTGGAGAAATTTTGTGGAATAGAAGGAGAATAAAAGAAACCCTCCAAATCAAGTAATGTGCCTCATGCTTGAAGATGCTATCCTTTGACCCAGTGGCAGCAAGGAATGAATGCTATATTATGTTGACATTGTATTCCCGCCACCGTTGGATAAGGCCTTCATGGGAAATAGCTACCTGGCTAGGGACTGTACTTCCCAGCGCCCTCTGCACCTGGGTGTGGCCATATGGTTGGCTCTTATTTATGGAATGCCAGCAGAAGTCATGGATTACTCTGAGCCCAGGATTTTAAGAAGTCATTATACCTTTTCCATGTTTTCTTTCCCCTTGTGCTAGCTCGACATGAGGGGCTTTAAGGTTCTAGGGGACAGCAGCACTTCAAAATGGAAAAAGTTGGATGTATGAGTCTTGACAGAGAGAGAGTTATTTACCAACTAGGAACCCACCGTAAAGTGTTACATGAGAGAAATAAATCTTTACTGTGTTTGGGCTTTTACAAACTTGAGGTTTATTTGTTACAGCAGCTACCATTCCCTTAAGGAATATCATTGTTCATTCTTTTAATTTTTTTCCTAGGAGAGATCATTGCTAGTTTTAAAATGGTGGGGAATTTAGTTCATTTTACTTAGGCTCTGTTCTCACATCTATAAAATGGGGCTAATGCTTGTACCTCATAGGATTATTATTGTGCTAAATGAGATATTATAGCCTCATCTATTGCAAATTGCCACGTGCTAAGCACTTTATACTTATTGAATCCTTCCAATAACGCTTTGAAATAAGTTCTATTAGTATCTATGTTTAATAGATGAGAAAAGGGAAGCTTGGAGGGGTTCAGTTCTTGTCCAGTGTCACATGATTAGTGACAGCAGACCCAGGATTTCAACCACGGCAGTCTGACTTCAGAGGCCACATGCCATAGCACTAGACTGCTATCCTTAGGGCTAGCACAGAGGCTGACATAATGAATACACAATAAATACAAATTTCATTTTCCTTCCTCTTCAAGGAAAGAAGCAATACAAAACATAAGTATCAGTGCATGTATTTGAGGCTAAGTGTACAACACGCATGTACACACATGGAAACTTTTGTGACTTTATTCCCACTCACTCAGCCTGCTGTGTTTAAACTGGAAGCAAATTAGAATTTACTTGTGGTCCCTGCTGCTGAGCACATGTAGGTCTGTCCTCTTACCTGGAAACGTTATTTTGTGCTCACAGCCCAACTGCCGCTGCACGGTCAAAAGGACCAGCAAGAACACTGAAGAAATGGATCCCAAAATGACTAATGCATTTTAAAGTTGCTTGTGAAACATTCATGTTATCGACCTGCTGGAGGAAAATTGACAGAAAACCCAGCTCAGGATGAACATTACTACAGGAAGTGGAAGGAATGCTGGGTCCCTAAAGTCTTTCTTATTTCACTTATTATACCACATATTTCTTGAAGGAAACTAGTTTAAAGCATCCAGTCTGAGCTATAGCTTACAAATAGACTGACCTTCATCGTTTTGGTCATGTGGCATTTTATATACCTGAAGTACTTTTTTAAAAAATTACAAAGCATGATAGGAGTGCTAGTGCTTTTTCTAAAGTCATATCAGCTATTATTAGATTGTCTACAGAACCAAGCTCAGAGTGCTTTTTCAAAAAGGTACAGCAATTTCCCCCATTCTAATTGCTGTACCAAGAGTAATTTGTCTTCTGGGCTTTGGGGCTGCTGAACTACTTTCCTCTTTTGCCTGAAGTTTTATCAAGGCAATATGCTTAATCAATGTTTGCTGATGTTTATGGTCTAATGCTTACTGACAGCAGGTGCAAAAAAAAAGTAAAACCCCATCTGCATAAATATCTTCCTTAAATTCACCAGCATGCTGTTTTGCTGTAATTTTAGTAGACAGGTGATTTTTCATGGCACCTTCATGCGTTTCATCCCCCCCAAAGCTGGCTCCATTTCCCTACCTGCTGTCCCCAGAAGCTGTGCTCTTATTTGCACCACTGTGTGGTAGTTTCTTTCAGACTATCTACTTGGCCTGTTGATGAACTCTCCTTAGTGCTTGGTGGTGATGTGCTGGTCCAGGAAAGAGACACTCTCTCTGAGTAATTTAGACTCTGTTGCTAATCCATCAGTTAAGCCAGACCAGAGGTGGGCTATGGCACTGTGCCTTTGGGATAACAGCAGAAACCCTAGAAGAGCTTCATTGACCTAAAGGATCTGTTTCCAATGGTATACAATGGAAGGGAATTTAACAAAGGGAAGTCCATTAACTTTGATGATAGTCACTTGGCTAATTATCCAACCAGACCCTGGGAACTTGCATCTAACTACAGCCTCCTCCTCCTCATTATTTGTTTACTGAAGCAAGGGTGGTGGCTCACCTTTCCTCTCCCCATTAGAGAAGGGTAGTTTGTTGGGGGCGCCTGGGTGGCACAGCGGTTAATCGTCTGCCTTCGGCTCAGGGCGTGATCCCGGCTTTACGGGATCGAGTCCCACATCAGGCTCTTCCCCTATGAGCCTGCTTCTTCCTCTCCCACTCCCCCTGCTTGTGTTCCCTCTCTCGCTGGCTGTCTCTCTCTGTCGAATAAATAAATAAAATCTTTAAAAAAAAAAAAAAAAAAAAAAAAAAAAGAGAAGGGTAGTTTGTAAACTGAGGACAATAGTATACATGGCTCCAGGCAGGCATTTTTTCACTTTGGCTTCCTCATTTCAGCTGGCCTTCGATTCTTTTAGACAAAGGGAACAGTTTGTCATCCATTTCTGCTGAAGAGGAAAGAAAAGAAGAGGGTTTGGCCCTTGGAGAGACTCCTCTTGACTCCTCAAGGTTACGAATGCCCTCTATCAGCTTGCGTGTCTATTCCTGTCCTACCAGTATGCGGGCTTGTGCTGAAAATCATGTGAGGTCCCACACAGATCTGAAATTTTAAATTTATAATTTATTATAAATTTATTTTTTTAATTTAAATTTGTTTAAATTTAATTTTTAAAATTTAAATTTATTAAATTTAAAGTGTTATACAAAGGTAAGGCATTATTTTACTCTGTAGAAGTAAAATTTTAGTAGCACCATGCACGGCCAGCAGGCATCTTTGAAGCTCAGGCAACTACAATAAAGACAGCAGAACTAAGCCACAACATTAAGTGACTGTTTGGTTTGCTTGTTCTTATGGAACATATGCAACTGCCCTGATCGGAAGCACTCCAAAGACTCTCTGAGAATAAGGTAGACATTTTTAAATGGAAAGGAGTTGTGAATATACCACTGCTGTTTTACTAATGCGGCTTCCTCCTCCCCACCGTACATCATTTCTAAAACACAACATGAGGATCATGCTAAATCAAGCTTTAAAAAACAAGAAAAACAGGATAAGAGAAGGAGGGGTAGAAATCAAGCCCCTCCAGGGTTCAAAGGCCAGACAGAAAATGACAAGCAAGTGAGAATTAAACAAAGCTTTGTGAGAGAAATCTCAAAACAAGATGCATCAGAACCAATAGAAATTCAAGATCAATTGTGTCAGCAGATCAAAGAAGAGACCTAGCCTAGTGATGAGCGTTAACTATCATCAGGGGAGATGCATCCTGCTTACTAGAGTGAAATAGACCCTTTCCTTCTCTATGGTGATTGGGCTAGCTTTTGGGTAAAGACAACCAAATGGAGGAATACAGATACATTTACCCATAGATGGGGGTTAGAAACTGAGAAGAGATTATATTAGTTTTGTAAAAAGACATTCTAGAGAGCTTAGGTCTTAAAGATTGTAGAGGCTAGAGTTGATGGTCCTTGTTAAAGGAGTTTTTCTACCTAAACAAGGATCTGTACCCCATTGGCAGGTAATCTGTAAGATTTCCTCTGACTGTGCTTCAGTGAGTAACCCTTGCTGCTTATCTGGCAGATAAGCAAAAAACCTGTTCCTCAATTTTAATTTAGCAGACTTAAATAAATGTATTGTTGGCTGAAAATCAGGACCATGGAGTGATGGTAACAGTCATGGTAGAAAGACTTGGCAGGAACAACTGCACAGATTTGTCCAGACTCTATTTAGAGACCTGCATTAGATGGAGGGTGATAGACTGCCAGTACTCTGCCTAGCTGCCAGGAGTCTATATTCATCTCAGTACTGGAACATTTAAAACAATGCTCAAAATGAACCATACTGCCCATGCGGTTGAGTGATACACATACCTACAAAAGTAAAAAGTTACAAGTGTAACCATAAAATTAAAGTGTTTTGAATATTTGTCTTTTTGGTTAAGGTAAGAAACAGAGCTAAAGCATCATGAACAACAAGTGTGATTAAGCAGGTGATTCAAAAAGTAACTGAACTCGGGCGCCTGGGTGACTCAGTCATTAAGTGTCTGCCTTTGGCTCAGGGCGTGATCCCGGCGTTCTGGGATCGAGCCCCGCATCAGGCTCATCCTCTGGGAGCCTGCTTCTTCCTCTCCCACTCCCCCTGCTTGTGTTCCCCCTCTCACTGGCTGTCTCTCTGTCAAATAAATAAATAAAATCTTAAAAAAAAAAAAAAGTAACTGAACTGTCATATAGTGGTTATCAACAAGTGGAATACAAGAAAACAGAAAAATGGGACAGATTAGCTGTTAATCAAATATCTGTGTAAGCTCTGTAATGATTGTTATAAGGAAGTAAATTATCATCACCAAGGGGTACTTGAGAAAACACACAATGAAGTAAGACCAGCCAATCCAGCTCTATGGGATGGACAGATATGTCTCAGATAATAATCCAGTTTCTGATCTATTGATCACTCATTGTAACAGAGTACCTTACTGCTGTTAAACACACATTAGGAAATTTTTTTTTTTTTTTTTACAGAGATAGTCCTCTAAGTCTGTAAATAGGTTGATGTAGAAAATTATCTCCATGACATTCTAGGCAGGTAGTCTTTCCCCAACCCTTCTAAAAATCTCTCAGTTGATGTAGTTTAAGTAGAGGATGGGTGAGAAACCTTAAAATTTCAGATAAAATTTGGGTCTCACTTTAATTTCTTTGCCTTGAACAAAGAGCAAATGGTTTTATTATCACTTAGAATAATTTTTTCTATGGAGAATGTATTCCACTCACAGCAGTCATCTAACACAGTTCTTGCTGAATAAGGATACACAAGAGAGCTTCAATGAATAAATGAGCCAACTAATTTATTCTCAAAGTATTTTAAAATCTCCCAGTCTGGTTGTGGATTCATCTATTACTCCTTGAAGTACTTTAAATTTTGGCTTTATATATTTTAACACCATATTATTATATGCATACAAATTTAAAGCAGTTTTTCTTTCTGGTGAATTGAACATTTTATCATAATAAGGTGCCCCTCCTTATCTCTAATAATGCTTTTTGCCTTAAGGGTTACTGTCTTTAACATTAAAATAGGTATGTTATTTTTGTTTTGGTTAATGTTCATATGCTCTATATTGTTCCCTTGTTTTACTTTCCATATCCTTAGTTTTTGATGTTATCTCTTATAAGCATCATATCTATTTGTTTTTTTTTTTTTAATCCTGGCTGGTGTTCTTTTTCTTTTAATCGAGACATTTGGTTCATTTAATGTAATTGCTGTTATATGGGGATTTAAATCTGCCATCCTAATAGATTGTTTTTGTTCCCATCCTTCTGCCACCTTTTGGGTTGATCTGAGTAGTTTTTACTGATTACCTTTTTTTCCTACCTCTTAGCTTGGTAGCTGTTCTGATTATCTACTGTTGTATAACATACTGCCCCCAAAACTAATGACCATTTTAATTTGGTTATGATTTTGTGAGTTGGAGCCCAGAAAGACTTAGATAGGCATTCCACTTCTGATTTCTGAGCTGTCTGCATATGCATCTCGTCCCAACTCCATCTTTAGTGAATAATGTTGGTAGCTTGAAGTCAGTCATGGTGGTAGTATTTATACCGGAAATTGGCAGATGCTATGGTTCAGGGCTTCCTTCTCCTCTCACCGAGAACCAGTTTATAGCATACTCCATTTTGGCCAGTGTTTAGCAGAGAGACTACATAGATCCCTTTGTGTGACCCAGGGTACAGTAAGTTCTCACATGGTTTCTCATTGATGGGGTTAAGGGTCCAATTATAGAGGAATCACACAATAACTAGCCCACCTAGAAAGGTATGACAGAGGAAAAGACAGTTACATGGGAAAATAGGAAATAGGACTTGAAAAATAAAGCTGATTTCCCCCTACATACATGTTCCTCAATCCAGTCATTTGGGGCCAACTTTAAAAGAAAAATATGCCTGCAAGGAGGGTTCTGTAGCAGAAGCTGATGAACTCTTAAAAACAAACATATTTTAAGTATTCATAGAAATTAAAGTCAGAGAAGGAAAAAGTAGAGAAAATACGTCATTTAGAGCAGGAACACTTTCATTAAAGAATTAGTGTTACTTAAGAGCTCAGAGAAATCAGGACAGGAACTAGGGAGTTGAGCTCCTATTAAGAGACCATATATGGCTTATTTAATGGTTCTAGACGAGGTCTGTACTTTTTTTTTTTTCCCATGTGTGCTTGTAAAATAGGACTAAAAATAGCTTTCACCCACCTCACCCACCATAATATGTTGGAGTAATAAATTAGGTTGAATTAGAAATTAGTAAATATCTGTGGGCTACTTTGATTTAGAAAGAAATACCTGCATGTACTTTATTATTATTTGCAGCCAGAGACCTATGTCTCTCTTTGGGTGGATTCAATTCCTGTAAAATCCAGTTGGAGAGCCTAGTAAGTATATGAAAGAAGGAGATGCAGTGAAAACCTTCACTGAAGCACCACGGGAAACAGCAGAGTGGTTGACTTCCCTTACCTCAACTTCGTTGCAGTCCTAGATTATACAGAAAAAGTCCTATATTCTAGCCACTACCTGTGCAATGTCTGTTCTGTGTAGTGAACTCAGGGATTTCCTTGCTTCTCCTGGGCATTCATGACATTAACATTTGAAAATCTGTTTTAGGAGGTCGAACTTCAAGCTGCCCTTTCAAGGAACCAGTCACATCACATATAATTTCCATTATCTTTCAAAAGTATAGAAAAAGCTCTTTACAAAACAGAAAATATCCCAAGTTTACTAAAAACATAGATGCCATCAAAAATATGGGAGGTTATTTTCCAAATTATTCCTATGATTGTTTCAGAGCAGTGGATTATTATGTATGACTATATATATATACACACACACACACATTTATATATATTATATAATTATATTATATAAATATATATGTATTTGCATATCCTAAAATTCAAAAGTGAAGATATAATATCAGAAAAGAATAATGCACACATAGATATATACATTTGTGGTGGTTTTCCCATGTGTAAGCCCTGCACTTCCAACAGCACTGTATGACCTCAGATTCATAAGGCAATACTTTTAGAAAAGAGAGGTAAGGGGATGTGACTTGATTGTCCTTTAGTAGTGCTATAGAATTTTATGTCTCAAATGTATTTTGAAAGCCTCTACTGAATAATACTCCTCACAGCTCTACAAGAGGCTTTCCCTTAGATGATGAACTGGAGTTTTAGGATAAACTGATGTGTTGACTCTCTGTTGAAAGTCAAGTGTTTTTCTTTTGGTGTTCCTTACTTCCTTTTCTGGTTCATGCTGCTCCTTTCCATCCTTAGAATCCTATGATTTGTGCAGACACGGCTTGCCAGCTGGACTAGAGTTATGGCAAACTAAGTATTGACATCATCTGGCCAAACACATAGCCAAGGAAATGAACATGCCTGATATACGTGTGTCCTGATTTACTTTGGAACACCATTGCACAACTCACAAAAAGTCAGTTGTACTTTTTCCATATGGCATCCCAAAATCCACATACTCATGGCCAAAGGTTAGGGTGTTTTAAGTGGTTAAGGAAAGACAGGAAAACCTGCCACATCATATGTACTCTGAACTGTCTGATTAGGGAGAGATTATGTATTTGATGTTGTGTTTTGAATATTTTAACTCCAGGATTTCCATTCTAGACTGTGTGACTTCACCTGGTTATAATTTGCATTTTGCCAGAAGAGTCAGTGAAGCACTAACCCCCTTGGAGACATTACCTCATCAATCCTCCCCGTGGTCCTTTGGGAGAGATGGGGTCAAGCGTTAGGGAAGAAAAAGCAGAAATCAGGCTTTCCTCTTTGGACTGCAAGTCAGAGGCCTGGACTCCAGTTCAGAAAAGAATGTGGGCTCCTGCATCCATTGTGGGGCTCCTGCACCTCGGAAGCCATCAGGGGAGAAGCTGCTTTCTTACTGTGTACCCCCCATTTCTGATCCACACGGTGATGCCAAGGACCTTCTGATGGGAGTTCTGCTCTTTGTCTCTCTTTTCCCCTACAATTTCTTTAATTTCCCAGCCTAGCCCAAATCCTTTTAGAGTTTAGTTCAAACACATAAACCAAACATATCTTGTTTGGTCCCCTAGATGTCATTCTGTGGTGTTCAGTCTCTTTGTGCAAACTATAAACATTTTATGACAGGGATGGTGTTTTATGATTTCTGTTACCACTCACAGCCTCTGCCCGGCACAGCACGACACGACACATGCCCATCTCTCCCTACTTCATCCCTCTCTAGCCCTCTACTCAGCATTGTTCTTCTGCTTTGTGCTTTTTCCCTACTGTGTGTCCGTCTTTCTAGAACGTAACTTCCTTAAAGGCAGGAGCTTTGTCTGTTTTGTTCGTCACTGCATCCCAAGTGCCTAGGGTGGGGCCTGGCCCATAGGAGGTCCTCATGAATGAGTAAGTATTCATTGAAGGAAAGAACTCATGTTTGTAGGAGGAACTCCTATATTTTTGTTGCTATTAATTGTTGGGGGCTGGTTTTCTAATTACTTTTTTCTGATGGGTTTTGTTTCCTAGTCTGAGAGTGACCAAGCCGAAGATCGTAATTGATGACTTTCGGGTGTACAGAGATGATGAGCCCATTTTAAATGGAGAATAGATGGAGGGCAGAAAACGCTCAGCTGAATGTCATATTTAGAGCATCTATGTTGCCTGGCATTGAAGAGAGCTTTTCATTCCAAATGACATAGAAAAATGTACCCTCTAACAGAGGGGCTAGGGAGAGGGCCATTGAAATACCGATAGGGAATAGGACACTGGGCACATCTGTAGACTCGAAGAGGCCCAGCACAAGCAGGGATCTAAGTAAGGAAACTGGGGTACGGAGAGATGCAGTCATTTACTCAAAGTGGCACAGCTAAATAATGTCTGAGCTGACTTCTAATCAAGGCACTATATTAAATGATCTTTAAGAAGTTTTAATGAAAAGATAAATCTACTAGGGCTCACATCTGGTAAGATTCCATCGTTTTCCAGAAGCCCAAAAGTATCTTAGCTAGTTTTACAGTTAGTGGTTATGTAGAATCAAGTGCAGCACATGGTACAGCTTCTGGTTGTATCCACTCAGACCAAGTTCACCTGCTTTTGGTAGGAGAGGCAAACTTTACAGGAAGACACAAGTTCCTCATATTACAGAGCGCCTGGGTACAAATCCAGCTGGTCCAGTAGATGCTCAGAATTGCCTACTGCCTGTGAGTACACGAATAATCACCCTGGCGGGCTGCCCTTCAGTGCCAGCTTTGTGGTTGCCTTTCGAAAAGCTGAGCAGGGTTAGAATCAGGCACTTGCTATCACAGCTTGACTACTGCTTCTTGATAAGGAACAGGGCAGGAATGCGGAATGCTGTGACTTCTCCTGTGTGAGCTCTCAATGAAGGGTAATGCCTTCCTTCTCTTCTCAGAGCTTGTGGTAATCCCTGCCCATGGCATTGCTTTCTGATCTTCCCTCTTCTCTTCTTAGGCTTGAACAGAAAATAACACTGGAGTGAATCCAGGAGGCTCAGAAACAACTTAAAACCTCCCTTTCTACAATTGGAATCAAGTTGATACTCTTTGTGTCAATACAATACCTATTCTATGAAAATGTTAACTTTGACATTATAGGTTCATCCAAGAACCTATACATTTCTAAGAGTACTTAGAAATATGTCTTTCTTTGTAGGACGCAAGTTAGTGGTAGGGTACTGCTCATTACCAACTGTACCTTGTTCTTTCTCTCTCCTCTACATTCACTCTTCTTTCTGTCCTTTTCTCTGGATGACCCTTTCCTTCTTGCCTTCCCCTCTGCCTCCCTCCCACTCCACTCTTGCCTGTGTCTTGAGCCTCCTTAGAGAACACTCACAGCCACCTTAGGTCTATCACCAGCAGGCAGAAAAGTTCCTGGCTCTCCAGTTGTCAAGATGTTCTTCAATATGGTAATTTCTCTTCATGCAAATAGAATATTCTAGGCTGTGGTTTCCTATTGCTGCTGTAAGAAATTACCACAAACCCAGTGGCTTACAACAACACAAATTTGTTATCTTATTTCTAGAAGTAAAGAAGTCCTAAAAATCAAAGTATCAGCAGGGCTGAGTTCCTTGTGGAGAATCCAGCCCCTTGCTTTTACTAGCTTCTAGAGGTCACCTGCATTTCTTACCTCATGATCCCTTCAAATCTTCAAATCTCTTCTCTCTCTCTCTGCTTCTGTCATACATGGTAGCTTCTCTGGCTCTAACCCTCCTGTTTCCTTCTTATAAGGACTTTTGTGATTACACCAGGCCTACTCAGACAACCCAGAATGGTTCCCCATCTCCAACTCCTTAACTTAATCACACTTGAAAACTCTGTTCTGCCCTGCCATGTGGATATCTTTGGGGGCCATTATCCTTTTGACCTCAGCTGTGAAACCAGTGACCTTACAAGCAAGTTACTGGCTTGAACATTCTAATTCAAAGAACAGACAGTTTTAGGTCGTCTTCTGGAAACAAACTCAGTTTCCAGAAACAAAACAAATGAAATAATGAGCAGGGTCTTGCACAGGGATAGCATTGTAGTTGCTTGTGGGTGAATTTCTGTCTCCAGTGGTTTGGTTTGGGAAAGGTAAAGCAGCAGTATGGTCAAGCAGAGCTTTTGAAACCTGGACTCTGAGTTTGAAGTCTAGCTCTGGCGTTTGCTGTCTGATCTTGGGTGTGTTTTTCTTAATTATAACCAAACCTCTACTTAGCTGTAAAATGGGTATGATAATTCTTCCCTCATAGGGTTGGAAGACTAATACAATTATGTATGTAATATGTCTAGTGTGGTGCCTGGCTCATAGAAGTTACTTATTTTACCTCTTTCCTTGATGATTAGATTAAAGGTCAAGAATGAAATTGCAGTGTGGCCCAAAGTAATTAGGTTGAGAGTAATCAAATGGATGTTGAGCAATGGAATTTTAAAATAAACTCAGACGATGCACTTATGCAACCCAATGGGAACCGACAAAATCTATTTCTTCTTATCTGGCTTCATTCTGATTACAATTTATGGCTCCAAATTGAATGAGGATATGTAAGGGAAGACTTGACCTGTCTCATGTCTATACCTGAGGAACTGTAGAAACATAACAAATATCTCTCATTCTTAGTTTGGACAGAAGCATACCATCTAAAGATTCAGTGGGTCTTTAGGAACCACCCAGAACAACCTCCCAACAAATGTTAGGGCTCTTTGCTTGTTTTTATTTCAATGATTTCTGCAATGAGAAGATCACAACCTTTTGAAATAGTTCATTGCATTGTTGATCAGTTCTTATTAGGAAGTTCCTTCTTATTTTAGTGAGGGAACTGCTTCCCTAAAGTTTCTATCTTTTGATTCTGAGACTACCCTCTAAATTTAAACAAACCTAATACAACTTATACAATAACAAACAATCCTACAGATGCACACCCCCTCAGCCTTGTCTTTTCTAAGTTAGAATTTCAAGGTTTCTAAAACTTATTGTCATTTATATTCTTTTCAGGTCTTTCCAAATCTTACAGTTGCCCTTCTTTTACTGTGCTGTTTATCAATGTCTCCCATAAAGTAAGTTCCCCAGAGCTAAACAGAGTATTCCAGATGTGGTCAAATTAGTGCACAGTATGCTGAGACTTCTATTTCTGTTGGATCTTGCTTAACTTTCCATTGATGAAGTCTAATTTCATCAGTTTTTTTTAAACATTAGTCTCATAGCTCTGTCATTTGGCTTTTTCTGAGCTTGTAGTCAATCAATGTTTTATAAATAAGCATTTTCCCCCTACCCTTACCTGTCCAATTGATTTATTATAATGTTTATTGTACAAACAATATTATAAGAGAATAGATAAATATGAAATAGCTGACCCAGGATCTTACTATGCCCACATCTGTAATTTTCAATTACCCATATTCTTTTTTAGTCCTTGTTCATAAGCTTCTATAAATTTTACATTGTTTCCAACATAACCTAGGTAATTTTTCATATTCCCACCTTAAAGACGAACATGTTAACATTTTCTCATGCTACTCCATTATTTTTTATAATTATGCCTAAAGATACATTAAATTCCATAAGATGTACCATATTAACTCATCTGTTCCCTACCCCAGACATTGAAGTTGCCCTATCAATATCTGTAAAATGTTTTGCTTTGGGGAGATTTTATTTTATTTTTTTAAAGATTTTATTAATTTGACAGACAGCCAGTGAGAGAGGGAACACAGGCAAGGGGAGTGGGAGAGGAAGAAGCAGGCTCCCAGCAGAGGAGCCTGATGTGGGGCTCAATCCCAGGACTCTGGGATCACGCCCTGAGCCGAAGGCAGAGGCTTAACGACTGAGCCACCCAGGCACCCCTGCTTTGGGGAGATTTTAATACGGTTCTTGAAATCAATGACTTTTCGGACCCAAATCCGGATTTTATGTTAATCTATTTTAAATTTCCTCTGTTTTGGTTTTATTCCTTGTCCAGATCATTTCTCCATCCTCCTGCTCTTTGCTTTTAACATCATCTTTCAAGTCTAACCAAATATTAGAAGTAAGACCAAAACTTTGTTTTACTCTCCACATTAATTTCTACAGTTAGCTCATCAGTATCTCACCCTGAACCAACAGCCCTGTCAGTGCCAGCCTAAGGGCTCCAATGTCAGGGGCAGTTAGGAAACCCATCCCTACCCTTAAATGCTTTTTTCTTTCTGGTCAGCTGACGCCTGCAATTAATGGAGTTGAATTTGTTTAAGTTCCTTGGGGGCAGGCTCTGGGTTGCTTTCACTTACTGTATTCCAGCCTCATCACGGAAGGCTCTCAGTGACTACTTAGTAGTAGAAGGAATGGAAGAATATAATTAAAGATAAGACTTAACAATTTAAATCAGCCTGGGGAGCTACCACTTCATTCACACTAATGAGTAAATTGCTGGTATTAGATATTTCCCTGGGCACAGGTTTCAGTACGAGAAACAGAGGTTGTGAAGTGCTCCAGTCCTGTTGGAGGAAAGATAGTAATGGACTTGGGGCACCTGAAATAGGTACATTATAATTTGGCCCAGGGCCAGTTTTGGACTTTATAGTCCTAGACTATTAGCGCTGGAACTAACCACAGAGAATTTGTAAGGCTTTCAGATACTACTCTCAAATGTGTGGCATGTTTTGTGGCCTTTTATAATTTTTGACTAATCTGTTTAATTTGGGCTGATGCTATCAAACAAGAGAACTTGTTTGATTTTTACTTTGATTTTACTATAGAAATGTCTACTATGGGGTGGAGAGAATAATGGGAAATAGGGAAGACTTCGTAGTATCTATATTGTGCTCTACCAATTCTTTACTAAAGAGCTAGCAGGGTGCAGATGGTGGGTCAATATCCTTTCCTGGTATTCGTCATTCAAGTCAAGGCCCGAACTGTGAGAAGGAATATTAGGGTGACCCATCATCTGAGTTTGCTTAGGGTTTCCCTGGTCATCATACTGAGAGTTCCGCATCCCTGGAGACTGTCAGTCCTGGGCAAACTGCAACAGTTGGTTCCCTTTGTCCAAAAGTTGCCAGCAGCCCTGATCAGATTCTTGGAGAATTAAATGGAGAAAAGCCCAAGTAGCCCCACTTCTGTGGACATCTCTCAGTCTTCTGGCCATGTCCCTTGGCAATGGTCTATGGAAGGTAAAAGGAAGCTTCTTCTCTACCTCCCCTTTATGGGCAGAATGTGAGTTTTATATGGTGTGACCTAAAAGTCATGCCAAAAGAACTTCCCTTTCCAAACTTGTGTTCACATCTGGTCTGTCAACTTAGCCAGGACACCTTTGGAGCCTAAATGATTGTTTCTACAAAGTCATCTAGCATCATCACAAGTGCTACCTCAGATTAACTCATTCATATTCCCATTCCCATTTGTATGGGTAAGTTTACCAAACCATCACTGAGAACACTGTTCTGAAATTAGGGGACAGCAGATAGGAATATTTTAACTGGACCGAGGAAATAAGTAAATTACAGAATGGTGCTCTAGGTGAGGCCTCAATGGCACTTTCTGTCCAGCCAGGGCAGGAAGAGGCACTGGATCCCTTGGAAGAAAGTTACCCATTATTTATAATCCAACTTATAATGTGTGCTGACTCTTGTTTAAGTTCCAGAACAGAGATACTCTCCAAGTTACCAGCTTAGACTTTGACCATTCATGTGATTAGTCGATGGTGTTTTTCCTCTTGGCTCTGCACAGCTGCACTGCCCCTGCGAGTGGGTTTATTAGAGTAACGTCCAACACCTCCTGGTGGCCGGCTTATATCTCTCTCTTCTTTTTCCTTTTTCTTTTTGCTCTTCATAGACCAATTCATTTCTTCTTCCGTACACACATGCTTTTCTTAACTTCTTCACCTTTTCTTGATTTACATTTACTCTAGAAAAATCTTTTTTTCTTCAGCCACATTATTCTCTTTCCCTTCTTGTGTCCCTTTTACAAGTATATACATTCCTATGTGTGTGTGTAGATTTCTGCTTCTGGACATAACACATACACACACACACACACACACGTACACAGACATCGATGTCTATATCGTCACAGCCTGCTTATATTTACCTGTTTCAAGTAAAAATGATGGGCAGAGATTTGAAGTTAAATTCAACATAATAAAGACTCAAGACCTATAATTTCTAGAGTATTTGAAAGTCCTCAGGAGATTTTCTTCACAATTTTTACAAAAATCTCCATCTGCCCCTTTATTCACCACTGATTTACCCAGCTTTTCCTCAAGCACTAGCACTCAACATAAATAGAATAATTTCCTACACATTTTCCTTTTTTCCCCTTTACTTAAAAAATGATAACCAGTATGGTAGCAGCAACTTTTTCTATTTTTGTTGTAAGTTTAAGGCATATGCAGCAATATTGCATGTTAAACAAAGTTTTGTGGACTAGGTGGAGACAGAAACACCATTTTATTAGAAATGATTAGAGACAGGGAAAGCAGGTGGCTTATACAATGAGACTAGATGTTTGAGAAAATAAAAGACACAACAGGAAACCCTGGGTGGCTCCGTCAGTTGAGCGCCTGACTCTTGGTCTCTGCTCAGGTCATGATCTCAGGGTTGTGAGATCAAGTCCCACACTGGGCTCTGCACTCAGTGGGGAGTCTGCTTGAGATTCTTCCCCTCTGCCCCTCCTCCTGCTCTCTGTCTCTCTCTCTCAAATAAATAAATAAATCTTAAAAAAAAAAAAAGAGCCAAGTACATCAGGGTTTTGAGCTGCGATCTTTTATTTGTTGTGGGAGGGACCTCAGAAATCTTCTAGAGACCTTAAATGTGGATGTGCTTGAAAATAAAGCAGAGGGCCTCAGTATGTTCTGGAAAGTTCTGTTACATTGCAGTGGTTCTCGCCTGAGAGTATAACATGTCCAGGACCTTAAGGAAAAGAGGGTATGTCGGTCTTGCCCTTCAGCTGGATCTCCTTTCCTGAGGCCCCGGCTGCTGGAATGAGAAGAGCAGCTCTGGGCCATCTGAGTTCCAAATGATGGATTTAAATTGCATTTGTATGCCAGAGATTTCCTGTATTTTACAAAGGCCTTTTTATTATTAATTCACACGGCAAACCTGTAAAACACAACTATTATCACTATTTTATAGATGCTAAGTAATTTGCCTAAGTTAATAGTATATTTGACTTTTCTTTCTCCCTCAGCTCCAAAGAATCAAAGCCTTGTTGATTTTCACTTCAGTATGCTACTCATGCTCGTTGATCCCTTTTCATTCCACTGTTACCCACTCTCTTCCAGGCCTGGGTCAGTTGCTGCCTATACCCCATGCAGTAGCCTCCTCCCCACCCTCCTCTCTCCAGACTGCCTTAGTTTCAGTATATCCAGGTACCCAAATGTTGCTGCTAGGGTTCAATGTTACTTCATTGTCATTATGCTGCTCTAGTTTTATCCCTTCCCTATGCACACAGTTCAAGGATGTCCCTGTCCTGCTATGGGATAGTGACCAAACCCTTTTCAGCCCTGCATTCAGGGTCTCCTGCAGTAGTTTCTCAGCCTACCTTTGCAGGCTTAGCTCTCCACACCTGGCATGACAGTCAAACTCTCCGATTCCTTTTGCCTGAAACGCTTGAACTCCACATTCACACTTCTGCTTATTATGTTTCCCCACCTGAAATTCCACCTCTTCTCCCTGTTATCCATTTAAATCTGTGCAGCTCCGACTGCACCTTTCTGTGAAAAGTCACACTTAGGGTCTATACCAGCCCTTGAGTATTCATCATGTAGATCCAAGTGACACCTCTGTCATTTCTGTTTAATATTGTCACTTGACTCTTTATGGTTATTAACTATTCATGAATTTCCCCATTTTTCATGTTTTTCCAGTTATATAGGCAGCTTGGAGGCAAGAATCATGTTTTCTACTGTTTTGATGTAGCAAGAAAATATCTTGAAATATTAATCTTTATGCTTTTGTTTTCCTCTTGTCCTTGCAAGTGACTTTCCCCCCTCTCGGGCAGAGGAATCTACACTACCATAGGGAGAAAAGTAGGAGCAAGACAAAAAGCAAGAAACTGTTAATGTTCCAGGTTTCTTTTTAACTTCTGCAGTAGATTTTTTTTGAGAATCAAAAGGGGCAGGCTTTATACCATAGCAGTGAAACAGGAAAGAGAGTGTGCCATATTGCCCACAGTCTATTCGGCAGAAGAAGGCCTCCATCTGCCTCAAGATTCTTCTGAGACCCAGTTAAAATGATCCATGTAGATACCTTCTACCCATACTGTGGTCCAGGATGCTCATAACAACACCAACCCTGAAAGAGGGCTTTGATATCCTGGGGAAGATAGAAGTGGGAATGGAAAATCCCAGCACTGAGACTTGGGAGGACAGAGAGTGGGAAGCTTCCCCCTCTGTTACCTTGTGTCCTGCATCTGTGCTGACCAAGATGGTAGCCACTAGCCACATGTGGGTATTGCATACTCGAAATGTGGTGCATGGGACTAAGGAACTGAATTTCAATAACCATGTGTGGCTAGTGGCTGCCATCTATTTTTTTTAAAGACATTTATTTATTTGACAGAGAGGCAGTGAGAGAGGGAACACAAGCAGGGGTAGTAGGAGAGGGAGAAGCAGGCTTCCTGCTGAGCAGGGAGCCCGATGCGGGGCTCGATCCCAGAACGCCAGCATCATGACCTGAGCTGAAGGCAGACGCTTAATGACTGAGCCACCCAGGCGCCCCTAGTGGCTGCCATATTGAACAGAGCAGCTCTCCAGTGCCTGACCGTAGTGTGATTCCAATGATACACGGTGTCTAGCACCATTCCTGATGCATAGTAGGTATTCAGCAAATATTTTTAGTATAAATTAATGACGGACACATTTTAAAAGCATTACATACATGTTGACCACCAGTTCAAGATAGACCTGAATTCTCTCAGCTTCAGTGTTCTCTGTTCTGCTGTTCATACAGAAGCTCCTATGGTTTTCCCCATTTAAAAAGCTTTATAGGAATTGATTTTTCTAGAGGTGTATAATTCCCAGACCAATGACATCAACAGATAGCTAGCTATTGAGCCTGACAATCACTGCACTGCTTTGAATCTGAAAGCACCTAGACCAAACTTGCCGAGGCTTTAAATTACTCTCTAACACCCTGATGGGAACTTGGGTCACAGGCTTTTCACTTTTCCTGGCTGAGTCTGGTTTTGTTTTATATTATATTTGGGACCTCATTGTCCCAGGCCTTCCCAGTCTGTGGATAAAGAGATAAAGTCATATTGGTATTCGAATGACAGCGGCTGTGTCAGCCCCTTGCTAGGTCTATGTCCCTACTGTGATTTCTACTGCTACTGCCTTCTAGGAGAATGTTTTTGAACTAGGCGTAGCTAGTTTCCCTGGGAGCTGCTCCATGCCCTTGGAAATGTCTGGGCTCCAATATGGAACAGGGCTGACCTCCACTTTTCTACCTGGGCCATGAAGCAGTTGCTGATGCTCCAAGTCCCAGAACAGCTTTTATTTTGTTCTGTTTTGTTTCGATGAACATAGATCTTTCAGCTCCTGGCTCGCCCCACTCCTTTGGGGATCCAAACCAGTTGATTAGGCATAAGGACCAGACTGAATTAAATAATCAACAAATACTTGCGCATTCTATTATATGTAAAGCTTCTATTTTTTCAATTAGTAGATATTGAATATGTACCCCATTTACTATCCAGGCAGGACATCATCCACGTGTCTCTCCTTCATGTAGGAAACCTGAAACCCCTGTACATTTCAGTTCATGAAGACAGAGACCCATAAGGATCACCAGTTAACACCAGTTGCCAGATGTTGAAACTTAGATTGGGCTCAGCTGGGAATAATTACAAATCATTCCTCATGCCAAAAGTTATCAAATCTTAGTGTGTATCAGAATCACTTGGAGGGATTATTAAAACACAGGGTGCTGGGCTCCACCTGCAAAATTTCTTATTTAGTAGGCCTTGGGTGGGACCCAAGAATTTGCATGTCCAACAGGTTCCCAGGTGATGCTCCTCCCGGTCTGGAAAACACACTTGAAGAACCACTGCCTTAATCATTTGGTGACTAGCTTTCTGGAGAAACAGTTTGTGGATGTATAACAATCCTGCAACTTTACTTCATCCTCATTTTCACTTGTCCTAAACCTTAGTCAGTAAAGACCTTTCTTGCCTGAATCCAAGAAGTCAATAAGTTTGATGAAAATTTTCCATACCTTCATTTTCAGTTTTAAAAAAAATTATCAGTTTGTTTAGGATTTCTGTAAGCTCTTAGACAACTTGGTTTGTAGACAGTAGAAAGCAGTGATTCACTAAGGAGTCAAGGCATTGAGTTATTTGAGTAAATCTCTGTAATCTCACCATAGGGACTTGTGAAATTAGATGGAGTTCTGTCTGCTCTATGAGCCCATAAGAATGAGTCCACTTGCAGATGGACACTGTTACTCTAATTATATAATATAAATTATTTCAGAACAAGATCAGACAATAGGACTCCTATGCTTTTCTTTATTTGGGTGAAATTTCCCCAAAACTGCAAAACGTTTACTGAGTTCAATTAATTCATTAACAAATTCACTTAACTTACAGATGTTTTATGCACATGACTTTGAAGGGTCGACTGGATGAAATTTTCACTATCACCAAATGCTTTGCGTTAGGAAGAAGCAGCTTCACTTAAAATATTTTAAGAACCTAGACTTTTCTCTGTGCTTACTCACCCTTCTGGTCAATAAATTCTACTCTCAGTGATCAAACTTCACTGTTGCAATTTAAACTCATTCCTGCTTGTTTCTATCTCGTATAATGGGAATGAGCTGTACGGTTAATTATCTATTGGTAATTACTCTTAATTTATTTGGAGACAGCTAGTCACTCTTTTTCTTTTTCATGCAAAATTACCTCTAACCCTTTATCAAGCGTCCCTCATAGATCCTAATTTCAGTCTCCTTAATTTGCTCTTAACTGTTCTCTAGACTTTTTTTCCCCAGACCTTTTTTAAAATGCCAGACCTAAACTGTGAATCCCTGGCTCCTGACAGATGTGCCCTCATCGTGTGGGTCCTGAGTAGTGAAGATTCCGAATCCTGTGATTCTTGGACTCGCAGCCTTGTTGTGCTCAGTCTCCATCCCATGCAGTGGTAAAGCAGGACAGCCACATGTCATCTGGTTTGAGGAACATGGTGATGTGGCAGAGTTCTGTTTTTAATAATTATTTTTTAAAAAATATATGAATTTGGATTTTTACAAATTGGCTTGGTTTATTTACCATTAAGTAAAATTAATATTGGGTTCTATTAGTGAATGCAAATTTGTCTAATTCCTGTCCATCCCTGGGTCACTTTGATTTATTTTTAAGGTGTTTTTCATAAATAAAAATAAAGGCAATTCTCATGGGTATGTGATAAAAAAAATTTTTTTTAATTAATTTTTAAAAAAATTGTGAGGAACCTATTGCTCTAGGCTCCTCCTAGGGAAAAAGCAAGATACCGACAATAATAACAGTGTCCTTCACCCTAATCCTGCACCACCCCCTAGTTACTGAGGTCTGGGGCCCTCCAGCCTCCTCTCTCCAGCGAGTTCTAGGTGGCTCAAGTCCACTGACTGCGGTCACCATTCTTACATCATTCTTCTGTTATGAGAGAACAGGATGAGGAAGAGGTCTCTCCTCACAAGTTACGCTTAGATCAACATATGGTATAAAATCCTTAAAACGGGTACCTTCATTCCTGCTTTTTCATCTTTCATGATATTATTATAAATCGTATTTCTTCATTACATTTTCAGAATATATTGATATTTTTATTTTAAACGATTTTATTTAAACGATTACTTTTAAAACATATTTTTGAAGGAGAAAAATATCTTTTTATCTACATATTTACAAGTTCTGGCTCTCTTTATTCCTTTATGCATTTCCATCTGCCATCATTTTCCTTCTGCCTGAAGAACTTCCGGTAGCATTGCTTATAATTCATGTTGGCTGGCAGGGAGCATTTTTTGTCTGAAATATCTTTAGTTTGCCCTCAAGTTTGAAAGTTTTTTATGGTTAAAATTTTAGATTGCTGCTTTGTTCCTTTCATTCTTTAAACATGACTTTCCATTGTCTTCTGATTTGCCTAGATTCTGTTGAGAAGCTTGCTAAAATTCTTATTGTTACTCCTTTTTACATGCAGTAACATCCCCCCCGCTTTACAAATGTTTTTCTTTATCTCTGGCTTTAGTAACTTAATTACGATGTACCTCTTTTTGTGCTTATTCTGCTCTAATTCATTGAGCTTCTTGAATCTGTGAGTTTATAGAGTTCATCAAAATTGGAAAATTTTGACCATTATTTCTTTAAAAATTTTTGTTCTCTCCTTCCTTTTTTCTGAGACTCCCAACTGCATAATGCATTACCCCACTTGGCAGTGTGTCCCAGGTCACGGCTGCTCTTTTCATGTTTTTCCGTTGTTTTTGTTTCATTTTGCCTTTTTTTTTTTTTTTTAATTGTGCCTGGATAATCATTGAACTTTCCTCTGCAGTGTCTAGTCTTAATCCTACACAATCTATTTTTCATTTTATGGTTTTTTTTCCTTGAGTCTTTGTGTCTTTTCTATATCTTCCATTTTTTTTCCCACACCATGGTCACGTTTTCCTTTACCTTTTTAAACATATGGAGAATATTTATAATAGCTGTTCTAGGATTTTTTTTTAGAAGCTTGTTTGCTACTTCTACTCTTTGTCATTTTTGGGTCTGTTTCTATTGATTGAATTCTCTCCGGGTAATTTAGGTCTTATTTTCTTACTTCTTTGCATGCCTGCTTGTTATTGGATGCTAGCTGTTGTGAATTTTACATTATTGATAGCTGGATTTTGTGGTATTCCTTCAAATAGAGTTGGATTTAGTTCTGGCACCTGAGTAATGTACCTGGAATTAGTTTATAACATTGGAGACTTCCTTCTTAATTTTATTAGAGCAAGTCTAGAGCAGCTTTTAGTGTAGTCTAAAGAATATCTGAAGATTTTGCTGTTATGTCTTGTGCATTTCCATTCTTGCCCTGTGTGAAGTCTAGAAACTACTCTGCTTACTTCTTCCTGATGGTAATTTCCCTGGATTCATGTAGTTTCTGCTCAGACATGCACAAATTAGTACTCAGGCAAATACTAAAGAGGACCCCTCAGTAGATTTTCTGAGCTTTTTCTTTGTGCATTCACTACTCTGTCTTATACATTCTTACTGCCTTGACATTCCTGAACTATTCTCTCTGTATCTTCAGCTCGTAGAGCCTGCTGGATTCTGTTTGATTTCCCCTTTCATGCACCCTAGCCTGGAAGTGCTTCCTGGCAGTAAGCTAAAACAGTTGTTCAGCTGACCCTGTTTGTTTCCCTTCTGTTAGAAATCACAGTCCCTTGATATCTGTTATTCAATGCCTGCATGGTAGGCAGTGTCTGGGATGGCCCTCAGCGATCTCCACCCTCTGGTATTCATATTTCATGTATCCCCCTTCTCTTGAGTGTGGGCTAGATCTAGTGACTAAACAATAGGCTATGGCAAGTATAATAGGATGCAGTTCCTATGATTACAGAAAGTTACAGAAAACTATGGCTTCCTTCTAGCTTGCAGACTCTCTCTTGTTTGCTTCGATGAAGCAAGCTATCATGTTGGAGAGGACTACATGGCAAAGAACTGAGGGTAGCCTTTGGCCAACAGCCAGAGAGTAATGGAGGCCCTTAGTCCAGCTGTCCACGAGGAACTGAATCCTGCCAACAACAACACGAGTGAGCTTAAAAGGGGATCCTTCCTTAGTCCGGCATTCAGATAAGACCACAGCACCGGCCAGCTCCTCAAGGACAGCCTCAGGAGAGACCCTGAGGCTCATTCTTGGTGTTGGTAATTTGTGGTAATTTGGTAATAGTTAAACCATGCCTGGATTCCTGAAACACAAAAACTGTGAGATAATAAATGTGTGCTTTTATTAAGCTGGCAAATTTGGGGGTATCTACTCAGTCGGAAATAACTAATATAGTCTGAAAGTCATTATTTCACATATGCTGTTTTTGTTCAGCCATTTAAGACAGGAGGATAAATTAGGTCTCTGTTACTTCATCTTGGTTGGAAAGAAGTCCAGATTATTCAGATTAGAATCTCTAGAGGTGGGACCTAGACAATAATAATGCATAAAACCTTCTGAGTGAGTATGACCCAGTAATTCCACTGCTAGGTATTTAGCCAAAGAGTACAAAAACACTAATTCAAAAAGATATATGTACCCCTAAGATTATTTATTGAAGCATTATTTACAGTGGCCAAATTCTGGAAGCAGTCCAAGTGTCCACCAATAGATGAATGGATATAGAAGATATGGAATATATACAAGGGAATATTAGTCATAAAAAAGACTGAAATCTTGTCATGGTCAGTAACATAAAGGAATCTAGAGAGTATAATGCTAAGTGAAATAGTTCAGTCAGAGAAAGACAAATACTGTATGAATTCTTTCATATGTGGAATTTAAGAAACAAAACAACCTAACCAAGAAAAAAGAGAGACAAACCAAAAGAGACTCCTAACTATAGAGAACAAATTGGTGGGAGCATGGGTGAAGCAGGTGAAGAGGATTAAGAGAACACTTATTAGGGGGCACCTGGGTGGTATAGTTGGGTAAGCGTCTGACTCTTGGTTTTGGCTCAGGTGGGGACCTTGGGGTCATGGATCAAGCCCTGCTTCGGGCTCCATGCTCAGCGTGGAGTCTGCTTCAGATTCTCTCTCCCTCTGTCCTTCCTGCTTGTGTACACACACACACACACACACACACACTCTCTCTCTCTCTCTCTCTCTCTCTCTCTCTCAAATAAATAAAAGATTACACTTATGGTGAGCACTGGGTAATGTATAGAATTGTTGAGTCATTCTACTGTACACCTGAAACTATACTGGAAGTAAAATTAAAAAAAAAAAAAAAACAAAACAACTTCCCAGGCGATTCCAATATCCCGCCAACTATGAAAGTCACTCTCTTAGATTATCATTCTTATCCTTTAATGTTCATGTGAATCACTTGAGGATCTTGTTAAAATCAAGATTCTGACTTGGTGGGTCTGGAGTGGAATCTGTGATTATGCATTTGTGACAAACTCCCAGATCATGCTGATACTGCTGGTTTGTGGACCATACTTGGAATAGCAAGGACTTAGATTATTGGGTGCCCTCTGTTTATTCCATCTATTGAGAAACTTGGAATATTACTAGTATCTATACTATAGAATATTTGAATAGTTCTACCCTCTTATTTAAAAACACCCCTCTTCATTAACTGAAGTCTCATTCATTAATTCAACAAATATTTATTTTATATTTCTTGTATGACAATTGCTTCCCTAGATGAGTAAGACACAGCACTCTCCAATCACCCCCCAACCCCTATCATCCCTTGCAATCTGAAGCATCCTGTTGAGTCAAAGAAGCAGAGAGGTGAGAAAATACATTATAAAGCAGACTGATCAGTGCAAAAATAGAAGCACAAATTAATTATGAATTCTCTTTTGGTCAGAAGGTTTTCTAAAAGAGGTGATGTTTGAAGTTTGGAGTTATGAATGGCCTTCCCTGTGTGTAAGTTGGGGAAAAGAATCCTAGAGTGAGAGTGAATCCTAAAACACCAGTTCTTCCTCTATCTGCTTGAGAGCCTTAATCTTGGTATTCCTTGCTCTCATGCAAATTGGACTCTTACTGGTCTGCCCAGAAGTCCCATACCCTGAGCTAGGTATGCAGGTTACATCCTTCCAGTAGCCGTCACTGTCTTTACCCTCCGTATTTGGCAAACAAATTTAAGAAATATCTTTATTTTTGCCTCAAGTCCATTTTATCATACAAAAGTGTCAACTGTTGGAACACCTGAGCCTTCAGCTCGGGTCATGATCCCAGGGTCTTGGGATCAAGCCCCGCATCGGGCTCCCTGCTCAGCAGGGAGTCTGCTTCTCCCTCTCCCTCTGCTGCTCCCCCTGCTTGTGCTTGCTCTCTTTCTCTGACAAATAGATGAATAAAATCTTTAAAAAGGAAAGAAAGAAAGAAAAGCTTCAACTGTCAAAAACTACCATCTTTCATTTTTATCTCTTCTCATTTCTCAGAAGGTGGGATATGAAGTGGAACGCATAGACAATGATATGTTTCACATTTATTTTATCGCTTAACTGAGTTCTAGGGGAATTACTTGTTGTGAAACCCCTTTCAATGCTCTCCCCAAATATTTCAGATTAACTAATGAAAGTAACAAATGAACTTAACTATGTAGAAAACCAAGCAGAAATTTCTAAGCTTTACTCAGATGGAATCATAAGTAAGAGAATGTTAGTTTATTTTTGTAGAACAACCAGTGCATTATAGGCTTATGAACTGAAAACCACCCAGAGTTTTTTCCCTTGAGGTGGAAAAATCAGTCCCTTGATATTACTCTACAATTTTTCAGTAAAGATTAGAGAGAGGAGCAAGACTCCATCCTCTTCATAGTTAGAATGCGAGGCCCTTTTTTATTTCACATCTGAGCCTGCATCAAACTCAGCATCTGCAGAAAAAGTATGGTTAGGGATACAAGAGAGCTGGTAAGTAGTCTAGCAGAGTCCTTTTTCCCACTCACAAATTATAAGAGTGTTGAAATTCTAGAACCAAATAGTAATAAGTGTGGCATCGAGGTTGGGAAGATTAATTTTCTTCTAGTCGTAAGGACTCAGTGGCTTACCTTCCCACAGTCTAATGACAGAATCCAAGTGAATGATTGCTATTTGATGTCTCTCATCCTGATTAGGATCATGATGAAGAGAGTAAGGAGGGCAGTGTATGAGTTAGCTTTTGCTGTGTAACATACGACTCCACAACTTAGTGACTTAAAGCAAAACATTTATAATTTCTCTGTATCCTGTGAGTTTTATGGTCACTTCTTACCTAGGTCAGCTTAGCCGAGGCTGGATGATTTAGGAATGGATGGGATAGAACCTCTGTCCATTAGGTCTCTTGTTCTCCAGAAGGCTAGCCTGGGCTTGTTCACAGAATGGTGGAAGAGTTCCCAGAGAACAGCAAGAGATGTAAACTCCAATATGCAAGCAGTTTTCAAGCTTCTGCTTGCATCACATTTGCTAATGACCTGCTTGCCAGAGCTAGTTACGTGGCCACGCCCAGATTCAAATAATGGAGAAATATACCCACCCCTTGACGGGAAGAGCAGCAAAGTCCCATGGAAAAGGGCATGCATGTAAGAAATTACAAGCTATCCCAGGCAACCACGCCTCCTGTTCTCAACATCCTAGTTGAATCATTCCATGCCTCAGTTACCCAGGCAGCCAAGTAAGTACAACCTGGCCACGATGGTAATTTTCAGAGTAACCTGCTATCAGTCTCCAATCATATACTTCTGTGTTTGTCCTGTACCTCTTGTCTTTTGGCAAAAACGTTAACATCTCTGGCCTCTGCTTCAGGCTGGAAGGCCCATCCACAATATAGTCATCGAATGAACTCCTATGTGTACCCCAATCCCTAGTTTACATATTACTGTTCTTAAACCCTTTCATGACTTCCCCAGCTGAATACAGATGAGCTCTCTGCCCTGTGCTCTCAGATCACATTGTTTAGAACTCTATGTTGCCCTGTGACGTCACATCAAAATCTTTTATCTATCACTCCCGCTGGGCCATAAAGGAAAGTCATTTTGTCACGTTCATCTTTGTATTCACAGTGCCTAGCCCAGGGTCTGGCTCACAGTAGGCATCTAGTAATTGTTGTTTGAGTATATGATATGTAGCATAAATAAAGCTGTACTCAGGTAGTTTATGATTGGTTGAAAAGACAATACATTAAAACAGAAATCAAAATAGATTTCTCTCATGCTGGAGGAGAGGGCTGTGAAACATGTAGAGAATGATATAAATCATTTGCTGTAAGAATCAAAAGAAGGGAAAAAACAATTCCTGATCCAGTTTATAGCCTCTTAACCACCTTAACTTCTTCCTGTTCCAACATTCCTTTTTGTGTTCCCCTACCCCCAGATCTATTCGGCCATCATTTTCCATGGCTTTGGACACAGCCGCTTTGGGTCCTAAACCCCATCCCTTAGGGACCTGGTACAAGTTACTTAATCTCTGAAGGTCTCAGTTTCCTCACCTGTTTTCTGAGGATCCGAGAGAACTGAATAAATGAAGACACCTAAAAGCACGTGGCATGGTGCTCAATAAATGTCAGTTTGTGTTGATGTTCATAATATTGTTATTGTTACTACATTTCCAACCCTGCTCCTGCTTCCGCTGGGTCTTGTCATTCCTTTCCTGGACTGTTAAACTCTCCTTCTCCAGACTTTCCCCTAAATTATCCTGCAACTTTCTCTGATTATCTTTTCTAAAGCCACGCATCTGACCACTACTTTTACATGCTTTGAACCCTTTTTTTGCTTCCCTTTGCCTCAAGAATCAAGTTCAAATTTTCAGCTTTCCTCCAAGCAGTACTAGACAATTTTCAGTTCCCTGAATATGCCCTGCTATTTTAAAACCCCTGCTTTGCACAAAGGCAGATTTGCAATGATGACATGAGGTTTATGCTCCAACAAGTACATGTACCTTCTGAAGCTTGGAATGATCTTCAGGATTCGGGGAGGAAGGAGCAGCCTAGCTAGGGGCCTGAACCAAGGAGTACTGTTGCCCCCTGGGATGGTAGTCCTGGGGCTGCAGATGGAGCCAGTGTGCTGCTGGCCCTCCCTCTCCTTCTGCCCAGACCTCAATGACAGCTTATCCCTGGCAAGCTCACTGAGCTTCTGGACTCTGTCTTGGACCCCCAGGAGAAGATCTGAAGTAGGAGCTGCTCCATGGCTGCCTGGGGGGACATTATGACTCAGGCTCCTCCTTGCATATCCTACCCCCAACTCAGGGTCACTATCAGGGAACCGGGAGCCTCTCAGGCTTTCCTCTGCTTGAGCAAGAAGCTGTAAAGGAAGTTACGGATGACGCATGACCGATAACAAAGTTACGAAATGAAGAAACTTCTAAAACCATTGGTAACAAAAAACAGATGTCTTTTCACCCATGCCACAGGAAAGACTGAATTGTCTTCCCAGTCTCTCTGCAGAAAATAGAAAATCAGTCAGGCTAAGGGGCCAAAATCTAGGGGGGGGATATCATAGACGTGGTTCAGGTAGTTGATTCACTAATAATGACAACAGCAAAAGAACAATATGTTGGTCTTCTAGAATCTGTGATGTTTATGGTATTTATCGGCTTTTGAAATTTTTAAATTTTATCTAATGTATATTTGTGAAGTTGCATTCTTTGTAAGTTGAGGACCCCAAATGGCATTATTAGCTTCAGGCCCCACAAACTGAACAGCCCCTGGAGCTCACATGAGGGTCCCTTGTTCATAGAGCACTAACTTTCTCTGAGGACAGTTTAAATGTTGTCACCTGACATCCCCTTTTCTGGGCTCTCGCTGTACCCCATGCATGTACCATTGCTACTGTATGTGGCGCATTGATCAAAAATCACTTATTACCTCTCTCTACCTCTTCAGGGAAGGAGGCTTGTTTGACCAGTCTTTGTGTTCCATATACCTAATGTTGTGTCTGTCACATAGTAAGTGCTTCATAAATGTTTGTTGAATACATGCATGAATGAGTAAATAAATGGATGAATAGCTGGATCACTGGAGGGTGAGGGGACATAATCAGAAAGAGTTTCACGGACATCTGGAATTTGTGTGATATCTTGAAAGATGATCGCCATATAACTTGAAAGAGGAGTGTGAACATTTTAGGTCGTGATGTCAGCATAAACAGAAGGTTAGTCGGGGGGATGGTGGAAAGAAGGGGTAACAGACAATAAGGGAGCTTTGGTGATGGTTACCTGAGTCTGTGCATGTGCTAGCAGGTGTCCAACTGCACATCAAAAGAAAGATGGACATTTTCTTGTATGATAATTTCTAAAATAAAATTTACGTTAAAATGGCTGGGACCAAACAAAATCTGGTATTTGGGACAGACAATAGGGAAATTAATTTGATGCAAATAAATATCAAATTTTATTACTTGTGTAATACAATTTCTAAAATAGCATGAAGCAAATGATTTCTATTTGGGAAATGGTGGGAGATAAAACTGAACAGGCACAATGATTGGGCCTCAAGTCAGGACTGGTATCTAACTTTGATCCAGTATGTAGCAGAAAGACCCACAGGTTAGGAGATGGATCAGTGATCACAATGAGCTTAGATGACAGGTGACATTAGCAATACAATGGAAGTCAGAGAGCACAGACAGATTGAAGGTAAGAGCTGACAATTAAAAAAAATTTTTGGAGGTAGGGAATGGAGAGATAGTCAAAGCAAACTTCAAGCTTTCAGATCTGCCAGAGGATCGATGAGGCTGCCATGAAAGATAGGGTGGGATTGAGAAAGAGAAGGTGGTTTGTGGGAGAACAGAAGGAAGGTCTTAGCAAGCTCAGTGTCTATCTCCCGCGTTGAGAGGGAAGCCAGAATGTAATGGAGACTGAGGCTCCTGGAGCACAAGAGACACTGGCAGGAGACACTGTCACAGTCCCAGCTTCAGTGAAAGAGCTGTCACTCAAGAGAGCTCCTTTCTCACTGCCG
The DNA here is from genome assembly GCF_023065955.2 of Ursus arctos. Lineage (NCBI taxonomy): Eukaryota > Metazoa > Chordata > Mammalia > Carnivora > Ursidae > Ursus > Ursus arctos. The sequence goes on from NW_026623067.1 coordinate 53,775,299, forward strand.
GGTTGTCATGTGCCAGGCTGTGTGCTCAATGCCTCCCCTGCCCCGCACCTCCTTTAGTCTTTGCGGTAACACTATGAGGTCAATGCTCTTGTTATCTTCAGGTTATAAATAAGGAAATTGATGCTTAAAGAGCTTAAGTCATTTGCCCAAAGTTATAGCTTGAGTGTTTTAAACTTTTTTTAACTGAAGTGTAGTTGACTTACAGTATTGTATTAGTTTCAGGTGTACAAATTGTGATTCGCTCTTTATATATATATTACAAAGTGATCACCATGCTAAGTCTAGTTACCATCTGTCACCACACAAAGTTAGTAAAATATTTTTTACTCTATTCCTTATGCTGTACTTTACATCCCTGTGTCTTACTTGTTTGATAACTGGAAGGTTGCACGTCTTCATCCCCTTCATTTATTTCATGCATGTCCTACCCACCACCCTCTCTAGAAACTACCAATTTGTTCTCTGTATTTATGAGTCTGTCTCTGTTTTGTTTGCTTATTTTGTTTTTTAGATTCCACGGATAAGTGATATCATACAGTATTTGTCCTTCTCTGATTTATTTCACTTAGTATAATACTCTCTAGTTCCATCTGTGTTGTGGCAAATGACAGGATTTCATTCTTTTTTAATGTTTGAGTAGTATTCTGTGTGTGTGTGTGTGTACACACACACCACGTCTTCATCATGTATTCATTTATCGATGGACACTTAGGTTGTTTCTGTATCTTAGCTATTATAAACAATGCTGGGTGCATATATCTTTTCAAATGAGTGTCTTTTATTTTCTTCAGATGAACACCCAGAAGTGGAATTGCTGGATCATATGGTATTTCTATTTTTAATTTTTTGAGGAACCTCCATACTGTTTTGCATATTTGCTATGCCAATTTACATTTCCAACAGCAGTGTGCAAGGGTTCTTCTTTCTTGGCATCCTCCCCAACACTTGTTTTGTCTTATCTTTTTGATACTAGCCATTCTGACAGGTGTGAAGTGATACCTTGTTCCAGTTTTGATCTGCATTTTCCTGATATTTAGTGACGGTGAGCATCTTTTCATATGTCTGTCGGCCATCTGTATGTCTTTGGAAGAATGTCTATTCACATCCTCTGCCCATTTGTTAGATTGTTTTTTGGTGTTGAGTTGTGTAAGTTCTTCATGTATTTTGGATATTAACCCCATACTGGATATATCATTTAGAAATATATTCTCCTATTCAGTAAAATGCCTTGTCATTTTCTTGATGATTTTCTTTGCTGCAGAAGAGCTTTTCAGCTGGATTTACCTATTTGTTTATTTTTGCTTTTGTTGCCCTTGACTGAGGAGGCAGATTCAAAGAGAGTTCTTTAAACTCTTAAACTTGAGCAGTATTTATTACCTCTCTCCAATAACCAAAGACATCTTTTAGGTTCTATTTATTTAAAAATATTCTTAAGAAAAAATATCTAAAGTGGTATATAATGTTTAACAACATCACAATTTCTACTCAAGTGGCAAAGAGTCCTATTGTTACTTCATTTTTGCCCCAAGTTTTCTTAATGAGATAGGTTTTATTGTCTTTTATACACATAGCAGACCACAGTTACATCTTGGTGTATGGTGGAGGCTTTTCCCAAGAACCAGGGAGCTTACAATTTAAATCTTTCTAGAACTGTGTGCATCTCTGTCAGGGGGATCCATTTCCCAGAGTTCTCTGTAGTTGGCTCTTTGGACATTGAAGGTACACTCTGTGCCAAGTAAGAATGCACCCGCTTCTCTCTGGCCTAAGTAGGCTATGTCTTTCTTGGCTTCATTTCCCCTGGTATGTGGCTTTCTGCCATTGCCAAAGCCAAAGATGAGTGAAACAGTGAGTCACATGAATAATCATTGATGTTTTCTTGACATATCACAAGGGAATTTGCAGATGCTTTTATGTTTCCATGCTTTCAGCTGATCCTTCTTACGTAGAATGAGAGATCAGATCAGAAGGATGTGAATCACTTGGAAATGATGAACGGTGGCCTCTGGCAGAGAAAGGGGTATGTCAGGTGTGTGGTTTTTCCAACCCCAAAATATTTGCTTTCAATGCACTTAGTAGGATGATAATTATAGGGTGTTAAACTCTTAGGAGTGTCATGCCTACTCAGCACTCCACTTGATGATAATAATAATAAAAAAATAACAGCTTTATTGAAATATAATTTACATATTTACAAAGTATTCTATCATTACCGCTCATTTACCCAGTAGCTATCACTTTTCATTCCTTCTTCCTCCAGCCCCTGGGAACCACTAATCTACTTTTTGTCTCTATGGATTTGCCTATTCTAGACATTTCATATAAATGGAATCATACAATATGTGGCCTTTTGTGACTGGCTTCTTTTATTTAGCATATTTTCATGTTGTAGCATGTATCAGTACCACATTATTTTTTATGGCTGAATAACAATCCATTGCATGGCTATATCACATTTTATATATGCATTCATTAATTGATAGATATCGAGTTGTTTCCACTTTTTAGCTATTATGAATAATGCTTCCATGAATACTCATGTGCAGGCTTTTGTGTAGAAATTCTTTAAGGTACATACCTAGGAGTGGTAATGTTGGGTAATATGGTAACTATATGTTCAGCAAATTGAGAACCTGCTAAACTATTCTCCAAAGTGGCTACCATTTACATTCCTACAACAGTCTATACGTGCTCCAATATCTTTATATGCTCACCAGCACTTGTTATTACTCATTTTTTTAATTATGGCCATTCACTGGTTGTGAAGTAGCACATCTTTATGGTTATTAATTTTATCATGGTGAAATATACATAACATAAAATATACCATTCTAACCATTTTTAAGTTTACAGTTCAGTGACATTAAGTACATTTGCAATGTTGAGCAACCATCATTGTTGTTCATTTCCAGAACGTTTTCATTATTCCAAACAGAAACTGCCCACCAAACAATAACTTATCATTTCCCTTTGTTCCTTCATTGTAGTTTTAATTTTTGTTGTCTTAAGAGCTAATATTTTCCTAATGGTTGAGCATCTTTTCACATGCTTATTGGCTGTTTGTATATCTTCTTTGGAGATATGTCTGTTCAAATACTTTACTCATTTGTGAATTGGGTTATTTGTCTTTTTATTGTTGAGTTATAGGAACTCTTTACATATTCTGGGTATGAGTCCACAAGATATTTGATCTGCAAATATTTTCTCTGGGTTGTCTTTTGCTTTCTTGGTGAAGAAAGCACAAAAGTTTTAAATTTTGATGAAGTCTCATTTACCTGTTTTTTCCTTTTGTTGCTTGTGCTTTTGGTGTGGTAGCTCAGAAACCATTGCCTAATCCAAGGTCATGAAAATTTACTGTTATATTTTTTTCTAAGCATTGTATAGTTTTAATTCTTACATATATGCCTATGATCCCTTTTCAGTTAATTTTTGTGTAGATTGTGAAATAGAAATCTGACTTCATTGTTATAGGTGAATATCCAGTTGTCCCAATATGATTTGTTGAAAAGATTATTCTTTCCCCCATTGAATTGTCTGACAACATTATAAAAACTAATTGACCTTAGGGGTACCTGGGTGGCTCAGTTGGTTAATTCTTGATTTCGGCTTAGGTCATGATCTCAGAGTCCTGGGATCTAGCCCTGCATTGGACTCCACACTCAGTGGGGAGTCTGCTTGGGATTCTCTCTCTCCCTCTGCACCCCCTTCAAATAAATCTTAAAAAAAAATTAATTGGCCATAAATGGACTTTCATATAGATTCCATTGATCTACATGTCTGTCCTGTCAGTACCACACTGTCTTGATTTTTGCAACTTTGTCGTAAATGTTGAAATTGGAAATGTAAGTCTTCCAACTTTGTCCTTTTTTTTTTCAAGATTGATTTGGCTTTTCAGGGTGTCTTGCGTTTTCATGTGGATTTTATGATAAGTTGATTAACTTTTGCAAAAAACAAAACCACTTGGGGTTTTGATAGGGATTGCACTGAATCTGTAGATCATTGCATGTAGTATTGCCATCCTAGTAATAGTATGTCTTTAGATTCATAAAGCTGAGATACCTTTTCATTTATTTAAGTCTTCTTTAATTTTTTTCAACATTATTTATAGTTTTCAGTGTATAAATCTTGCATTTCTTTTGTTAAATTTATCCTGAAGTATTTTATTCTTTTTAATGCTGTTAAAACTGTAATTGTGATCTTAATTTCATTTTTGGATTGTTCACTGCTAGTGTATAGAAATATAGTACTCTTCTGGCTGTCTCTATCTCTGTTGAATAAATAAATAAAATCTTTAAAAAAAAAACAACAAAAACAACAACAACAACAACAAAAAGAAATATAGTACTCTGGGGGCGCCTGGGTAGCACAGTCATTAAAGCGTCTGCCTTCGGCTCAGGGCATGATCCTGGTGTTCCGGGATCGAGCCCCACATCGGGCTCCTCTGCTGGGAGCCTGCTTCTTCCTCTCCCACTCTCCCTGCTGTGTTCCCTCTCTCGCTGGCTGGCTCTCTGTCACATAAATAAATAAAATCTTAAAAAAAAAAAAAAAGAAAGAAATATAGTACTCTGCCCCTCTTATCTGAAGTTTCATTTTCTGCAGTCAGCTGCAGTCCAGAAGCAGGTGATCCTCCTTCTTACCTATTGTCAGAAGGTCGGTAGTAATGTAACACAACATCACAATGCCTGTGTAATTCACCTCACTTCATGTAATCATGTAGGCATTTTATTATTTCACCTCATTGCAAGAAGAAGAGTGAATATAGTACAATGTTTTTAGAGAAGCCATATTCACATCATTTTTATTACAACATATTGTTATAATTGTTCTATTTTCTTATTGTTGCTAATCTCTTACTGTACCTAATTTATAAATTAAATTTTATTGTAGGCTTGTATGTATAGTGTATATAGGGTTCGGTATTATCTGCAGTTTCAGGCATCCACTGGGAGTCTTGGAATGCATCCCTCTCAGATAAGGGAGGACTACCATACAATTAGTTTTTGATGAGACTTCATCAAAATTTAAAACATTTGTGTTTTCTTTACCAAGAAAGCAAAAGACAACCCAGAGAAAATATTTGCAAATCATGTATCTTGTGGACTTGAACCCAGAATATATAAATATATCTATGTATGACATATATAGATATACAGTATATAATTTTTGAATATTGATAGTGCATCCTGCAACCTTGTTGAACTTGTTTATTAGTTCTAATATTTTTGTCAGATTCTTGAGGATTTTTTATATATAAGATCATGTCATGTGCCTGTAGAGATAGTTCTCCTTTTCCAGTCAGGATGCCTTTTATTTCTTTTTCTTGACTAATTGCGCTGGCTCAATGAGTGTTTAAATCCAATTTAAGAAGAGTCAAAAGAATTTAGAACTTCTTTTGTCAGATAAGGAACAGATCAGTAAGAGCAAGACCAAGAATATGTAGGAACCCACTGTCTTGCAAATAAATCTATTTGTTGATGTTTCCTATTTCCTCATTTCCCACTTAAACCATCTCTTCTCTGACTTCCCCAGAAGATGTATTTGAGGCAGGATAATTTTATCTTTTCTTTTAAAATGTGTGTTCTTAGATCTTACCCATTGACCTGGTGACAAGCATTCATTCAATTCTCTTTCACTCCCAGTCTCCTGTCTTATCCTAAACCACCATACTGGATACAAAGGACAGGAAAATGTAAACTTTAAACAGTAGAAACCAATGAACTTAGGTTGATTTTCATTTATTAGCCTGGACTGGAATCCCCAACTACCAGAATAATGAATATCAGTTTTTCATTTTTGGTCTTTCTCACCCTGACTTGGGATACCTCATTTTTTATTTATTATATATTCCCATCTATGTCAATGTTGGGAAATAAATGTCTCAAATTTATGATTGGGCCCCTACTGCACATACATTATTTAGCCTCCTTATTACCTGGCCAATGTAGAGAATTTAAAGCATCAACATAAATCTGATTTTAATTTTCTCCCAATAAGAACTGAAAAATACATCTAATTATACGGATGCTATAGACTACAGTGGGAGAATATGCAGTTCCTGCTAATAACCCTGACAAGTCTGAAATACTGTGTGATTTTTGGAATTGCTATATTGTGCTTTAAGCTGGTAGAGCTATTTTTCAGGGAAGCAGCTAAAAAATAATAGAAAGCATTGCCTGGTATGAGTGTAGTCCTGGGTTCTGGTTCTTCTGCAGTGAGCGAGCTGTGTAGCCTTGGCTAAGTTAAGTCACTTGAGATCTCCAGGCCTGAAATGAAGGAATAGGACTAAAGAATCCCTGCAAACTCTGATATCCTGTGATCCTTGACTGAGGTGTCTGTATGCAAGCCAAGTGCCATGTCATTTTAAGAGGTGCATGATTTTCAGAAAGCACAGTCCACGTGCGGGGCACAATCACAGCTAGCAGGGCAGAGGAGCCTCTTGAAGGAGGGCGTGCATCAGGTTTGATTTTAAATCTCTACCTACGAGTCTGTACAGTCTTCAACTTCAAAGATCACAGAGCAGTGGGTGACCACATGACAGGATGTCCTGCTGAATGAAGCTCATGTCCTACCTGAGAACTGGTGTTTCCAGATAAGTCTTAAGAGCAGAGTTCATCTAAGCAGAAGACAATATAAACTTAAAATCTCCTGAATATTGCTGGCATACAGCCTGGGGATTTTCTCATTGCTGTTGTTATTCCCCAGCCTAATGACCATCCTGGAGTAGGGGCTGATGGGCCGGGGAGGGTGCAGAGAAGGTCCCGCAGCTATGGTCTCACACCCCTGCTTGCTAGTAGGTGACTGTGCGTCCTGTTTCCCCGGGACAGTCTGTTTCTACCTGTTACCCCAGATAAATTGTTTAGGGCCCTTTTCCTCTCTAAAGTCCCCTGGTGTAGACGATAAATTATATCAACACCGTAAGAGTAGTTATTCCTAGGTCCATTTGCTCAAGTGGGTTTTATAGTAGTAAAATAATTAAAAATGTTATTCAATTAAGTTTCCTCACTTGCTTCGTGTTCTTGCCCTAATAGCAGTATGAGATTCCGTTTATTCTGTAACCACATGCAGCACACACTGGGCCAAGGTTTTTTATAGAGGAATTCTTATTCATAGAACGTTGGTAGAGTGAGAATTATTAACCTCCTTTACAGATGAGGGGACCGAGGCTCTGAGAGGAAAAGCAGCAGATCCAGAATTTGAACCCAGGTCTCTTGGCATCAGAAGGGTTTTGTCATCGTGCCTCTGTGTGTTCAAACCAAAGACTGTTTTTAACCTTCAGGAAGTGAAAATTTTCTCATTTGTCAATTTAGATTCAAAGGGGTGATGAGAAAATGAATAAAGCACTTCAAATCCTGGCCATGATACCCATTGTGTAGTCTCTGTGTTCCTTAGTCTCTTCTTCAGGAAAATGGGGTTATTCATAGTTCCTACCCCATAAGGGTGTTGTCAGGATTAAGAGCTAATACATGTGAAGTGCTTAGAATGGAGCCCCCGGGCACGTGGGTGGCTCAATCAGTTAGGCATCCAACTTTTGATTTTGGTTCAGGTCATGATCTCAGGGTTGTGAGATTGAGCCCCCAGTGGGGCTCCCTGCTCAGCGTGGAGTCTGCTTGTCCCTCTCCCTCTGCTCCTCCCCCACTCACCCTCACTCTCTCTCTCAAAAGACAAAAACAACACCAGTGCCCGGCCCACTGAAATCTCTCCATACATGTTAGTGATACCATCATCAGCACCACCACCATCATCATTATCACCATCATCATTTATACTTGAATTCAGTGCCACCAGTGTGCATGATATGCTGATAAAGCTACTGGTCCTCTGTTCTCACAACTGTCCATCTTATCTTCCCTGCTGGTTTCCTCTCACCTCACTGTCGGTCTCTGCTTATATTAACTTTTCATTAGCTCACTATTTTAATTTCAATGAGTACAAAATATGTAAGAATTCAATGTTTTTTGCTCTCTTTACGAACTCATTTATCCTACTTTGAAAAACTAACAGGGTCTGTGGAAACACCTGAAACATAACTTGGAAAGGAAACTGAGGGATCCATGATGACTTCTCCATTTTGCAGGAATTCACAGTGTCATTTTCTCAGTTTCCGCTCATCCTCAGTTTCTCCTCAGTTTCTCCATCCCTAAAATGGGTAGAACAACAGTGTGGAGATTCTTGTGTGAAAGTTAGTCTTTAGGTGAAGAATTGGTAGTTAGCTATTGAATTGATTTTGGCCTCCTAATGATTGAGAAATTTGAAAAGTCAATGAGAACCATGTAGAAAAATATTAACTTATTTTATTTTTAAAGTAATCTCTCTGCCCAACATGGGGCTGAGATCAAGAGTCACATGCTTTTTTTTTTTTTTTTAAGATTTTATTTATTTATTTGACAGAGATAGAGACAGCCAGCAAGAGAGGGAACACAAGCAGGGGGAGTGGGAGAGGGAGAAGCAGGCTTATAGTGGAGGAGCCTGATATGGGGCTCGATCCCATAACGCCGGGATCACGCCCTGAGCCAAAGGCAGACGCTTAAGGACTGCACCACCCAGGCGCCCCAAGAGTCACATGCTTTATCAACTTGAGCCAGCCAGGTGCCCCTGAACAAAAATTTAAAGTTAAAAATAACTTTTTTTTATTACCCCAAAGAATAACATGTTCATTGTTATATGGATTCTTTCTGTGCGTGTATTTTCTCATGTGTAGGTATACATAGACATATAAACAAAAATGAGATTAAACAGAAGTAGTTTTGTAGTCTTTTTCTACTTTATAGGGTATTTTTTTTACCACTTTCTATTTTAATAATACTTTGTTTACAACTATTTTTGGCAGCAGAACTAATTTTCCAAAAGAAACAGATAAAATTGAAGCTTTTGAGGTTAAAGCAGGAATGTGAGATCCAGGGCCCCACCCACTCAGGCTCCCATTGGTTTTTTTTTCCTTCCCTACGCTTTACCCAATTGCCCCTGAGTCACCACCAAGGAATACTGTGGTTCCAAGGATCATTACCGATGATGTGCCATAACATACTTAACTAATCTTTCTTCATTTAGATTATTTCCAACTTTTTCCTGTTATAAAGAACACTGCAATGAACATCTTTATAGCTTATCTTGGCACATATTGCTCATTTGTATATTTATTTCCTTTGGACACTTTAGAAGCAGGAGTTCTGGGTCAAAGGATATATGTATTTTAAATCAATTTTTTAAAGCAATATTGCAGAAATTGTCTCTTAGAAAGTCTGTACAAATTAACCTGCTAACCATGGGTATTTTCATAAAAAGTAACACCCTGGCCAATGATTAGTTAACGGCAAAATCAGAAAATTTAGAACTCGCTCAGATATCTTAAAATTAGTAGAGGCCTGTAGATAAAATCTCCCACACCCAAAGGATTTTGTTCTTAAATGCTTGCAGAGAAATTAAAGGCAAAGGCCCTACCCTCAAAGAGCTTATATTTTTACAGGGGAAAAAAAAAGATAATAAAACATGGGGGAAATTTGTTCATTTCTATAAACTGGGATTAGGATAGTTTTAAAATAGCAAACACTGTTAAAGTAGGAATCCAAAAAAGCCAACTAGCTTGAACAATGTCGGCCCTTCTGTGGGCATCGGTGATACAACCTGACCGTATAGTGTAGCTTTACCCAACATGATCATACACTAGGCTTACTGGGCCCTGGGCCCAATAAGTAGTCTCACTCCAGCGTAAGAGAGAGTCCTTGAAAAGGCATCTAGGACTCCCTTCATGAAATCACTTTTGGCTACCTGAAGGTGCTATCTTGCTTCTACTTATCTGCCACATCAGCAGTCCTCTAACCCTGCAATACTATGGTGTCAGGAAAGTGACACTGGGTGGGGACAGCAGCTTGGGGTGATGTAGCAGTGAAGCATCATCCCATTCAAGTTGGGTAAAATTTTTCTTCCCTTTTGTCCTTGTAAAGAAGAGATTGACTTATATTCCCCAGGAGATTCTTATGTTTTTTGCACTGATTGACTACCTTTTTTTTTTTTTTTTAAGATTTTAGTTATTTATTTGACACGGAGACAGAGAGCACAAATAGGGGAGGGGCAGAAGGAGAGGGAGAAGCAGATGCCCCGCTGAGCAGAAAGCCTGATGTGGGGCTTGATCCCAAGACCCTGGGATCATGACCTGAGCCAAAGGTAGACGCTTAACCAACTAAGCCACCTAGGTACTGCCATTGATCAACTATCTTTAACAGTCACCGAGGTCTCTATATATCTCTCTGCAGAGAGAAACTACTTGTTGAAAAAGTTGGTGTGGGGTATCTTTGGTACATAGCAGTGCTATATTCTTGTTTGATTCCTCTTGTTACAGTAGGTTACTAAGAGTCCCTATACTAGCACTGTGCAAAAATTTCAGAAGTCTTTTTAGTTAAACCAAGTGAAAGCCTTGCCATAGATAATTTCATAGATACAAATTATCCTTCAGTTTCTCTTATGCCATAGGATTCAAGAAACTCCCGTTTCCAGGCCCGGTACTGTGCCTGGGCAGGGGTACTAAACTAACTGCCTTTTTGAAGACCCAAGGGGCAGCTCATCAACCTGACTCAGCTCTCCTAGAGTCTCAGCCCTGGCTACACACTGGAATCTCTTGGAGACCTTCACATACAGATACCTCAATCCAGCCTCAGATCTTCTGACATAATCGGCCAGGGGTGAGGGCTGGGCATGGGACTACTTTAGGAGTTCCCTGGATAATTCCAATGTGCAGCCAGGATTGAGACTCTAGGCTTAACCCAGTACTTCTCTGATTTCATATTTTTGTCGAAGAGCTGGTTTGAATGTAAGTCACTTGAGGGAAGCTGGAGAAAAGAGGAAGAAATTTTGGAAGAGAAATAATTTCTCTATTTTAAGAATGTCTGTTTCACTCTTCCAAATAAATACTGGGGACAAGATCAGGGTTCTTTGTCGTCATCAACTTAACTCCCCTGGAGGGAGGTTGAACATCAGGGCAAAGACATGGGCAGTGTGGGAGAAGATAATTTGAAATTAGTATCACTTTAACATAAGTAACACCTTCTTACAGCATCATTGCTAAGTGGCCAGAGTGCATCCAGCGATCATTCCAAGCTAAGTTCTTGGCAATTCGGAAGAAGGCCTTTTTCCTCTGAATCAAGTGCTTAATTATTTAATTTGTCTGGGATCTCATTGTGGAGCTCACTACTAAATTCATCAGGACCCAGAGGGTGTCAGAATGATTTAGCAGTCATAAATTTCTCTATATTTGCTAGTAATTCTCATCATATGTTAAACACTATAGAATGGCAGGAAGATGTAACTTATCAAAATGACTAGGGATGACTTTGAAAACTTTTTTTTTTTTTAAAGGTGAAAAGAGCTGTGGTAAAAGTCTTTTAAATCCCCAAATTAATATTTAACTAAGTTAGTACTAAACCTGTTTTCATTCAAACCCTTGATTGCTTTAATAGGACTAATTGCTTATCTCGGTTTCAGAAGCTTGGTTGAAGCAGGTTACTCCCTTTCACGTCTCGTTCATATAAACTCTTTATTAAGTATTTTATATATGTTTTAACTCTTAAAATTTCGTGGATTAGACAGGAACCTACAAAAGGAAGAGGTATGCTTTTTTTTTTTTTTTACAACAATATATTACTCCTATTAAAAATAACATTCCCACTAATGTCAAATGGTCTTTTGGTACCTAATGATCTTGACAAGAACAAATACAACTGTGCAGACTTGAAATTGGGAGAGAATATGGTCATTTATCTGTGGTGCTGTGGGAGAGACATTTTCCTTTTCAATTTTCTCCCTCCATTTTCTTATACAATTACTGTTTGGGTTCATTATGACAACTCCCATCATTATGACTTTGCCAGCTCACAAGCCAGAGAAAGATTAATGGTAGAAGAAAATACAGTCTTTGGCATGAGAGCTACATCTAGCTGTTAATATAACAGAAGTACATGAAATCCATTTATAAGATTTATGCTTGTGATGGAGAAAGTGGCACAAGGTATAAAATGTGAAGACGTAGAACCTGAAATCTTGGCAGACAGCATGCATATTTCATTCATTCATTCATTCATTCATTCATTCAACAGATCTTCAGCATCAATTAATTGTGCATGTCACACACTGAGATAAAAGTAAACCCTAATAAGACCCAATCTCAAAGGAATGTGGGGTGAGGACGCGTGGGGGGAGGGCAGGGAATGGGGGAGCTACTTACATGGTTTTGCCCGTTCTGAAGGTTAGAATTTTGATCTCATGATCTGGCAGGAATCCTTGGGTCTAGGGTGCCTATAATAATAAAAACTGAGGTTTAACACAAAGCTGTTGAGAATAACTGAATCTGTAAATGAGCACTGTATATTGACTAATTCATCCTACAGTACACAAACAATAAACGCTCCACAGTGAGTCTGATATAAGCCTCTAATTTCTCCTCACCAAAGAAATTGGTCATCTTTTTTTTTTTTTAAGATTTTATTTATTCGAGAGAGAAAGAGATAGCGAGAGAAAGCATGAGCAGGGGAGGGGGCAGAGGGAGAAACAAGGTCCCAGCTGAGCAAGGAGTCTGATGTGGGGCTCAATGTGGGGCTCGATCCCAGGATCCTGGGATCATGATCTGAGCAGAAGGCAGACGCCTAACTGACTGAGTCACCCAGGCACCCCTTGGTAATCCTTTTTTAACTTTTGTGAAAGAAGAGGTCTGGCCCAGGCTGGGTTATTTTCCTCTAATGTAGTTGTATATCTATGTGGTGTCTTTTCATGCTGGGTTTGGGGATGGCCCCCTTGCTACAGGTCTCTTAGTAGTGGCCCCAAAGAGTTATTAGACTCTGTTTTTTCACCTTGGGAGGGACAGCTCCAAGTCTTGCTCACAAGGGCTCTCCACATGTTCTCTCTGTGTTATTTTCTTTCTCAGCCCTATGGCTTTGGGTGGGGCATTTTAAAAAAGCCAGGAAGTTAAAGAGTCATATCCCACTTGCAGGTCTAACTGTAAATGCTTTTGTCATTGCTCAGCAATGGGGAGTCCGGGACAATTGTTGTGCAACACCATTTCACACCTTCCCAGGTGGAAATAGGTTAGGAATTAGCTCAGGGATGTTGCCCTTCAATCACTTCTTGCTCAGTGTCTTGTAGGTTACCGTCAGCACAGTGCTAGGCACTGCAAATGCGGCATTGACAGCAGTGTCCCTGTCCCCAAGGATCTCACAGTCCATGGGAGTCAGACAATGATAAAACTGTGTGATCAGGGCTATACTAGTGGTATGCAGGTGGTGGTGGGGTACTATGGGATCACAGAGAAAGGTTACTTCATCCGGAAAGGCTAAAAATTATGCCAGAAGTTATGTTAAATAGCACAGTTTTTAGAAAGGTGATCTTCCAAAATAACCTGGAACCTTTCTCCACGATTTTATAGTTCTATTTAAAAATATAAATTGGTAAATCTTGTACTGTGTTTGTCATGGTAGTATCCTGTTGTCATTCAATTTCATTAACTCTTAAAATGTGAGATGTACTTGGAGGTAGTCAGAGATGATTCCCTACTGGGGCAGGGGCTTAAGGAACAAATGACAGTAAACCAGAAAAAAAGAAACAAAAAGTGGAGAGCGGGTGTTCTTTGCAGAGGAAACAGCACTCATGAAGGCCGGGAGACAACGGGGTAAAGGGTCAGGAAAGTTGGGTCAGTGCTTCCCGTGTGGCATCAGGGAGGGGAGCTTATGGCAGGGAAGGAATAAGGCTGGAAAGGTAAGCAGGGGTGTGATATGGAGAGCCTTAAGTGCTGAATAAGGAGTTCTGACTTTATCTTGAAGGCAAAGAAGTGGGAGATAATAAAAGCCTTTGAACAGGAATGGGACAAGATCAGATTTGTGTACTAAATAGAACATTCAGGCAGAACCCTGGAGGATAACTTGAAGGACCAAGACTGGAGGCAGGAAGACTGAGGGGAGGCTGATGCTATAAAGCAGGGAAGGGAAGCTGGTGGCCTAAGCTTAGGCAAGAGGAGTTGAGGATAGAAAGAACCGGTGGATAGACAGATAATTCCCTGAACTCGATTGGGTGCCTGATGAATAAAGGGATGAGGGAGAGGGGAACATCCTACTCAGGCTTGGGCATCAGCCTGAGGGTCCTGAATGTGACAATCGCACGGTAAGCGTTCACTGGAGGGAAATAAACTGTAACAATCCAAATAAACAGATATGCTTCCTCCCTTTATCATGAACACCACAATTTTAATATTTCTACATTCTTCTCTTTTACAGTTTTGTTATTTGTTTTGAATAAGTAATACATTCACATGGTTCAGAATACAGAAAAACCTTGACAAGGTATACATTGGAAAGCCTCCCTCTCTCCCTCCCTCCCATTCTCTTGTTTCTTGTGACTCTCTCCAGGGTGTTTATGCAGATGCGAATAAGCACGAACATGTACTATTCCTTTCTTCCACAGAAGCCAGCAGTACACTTTACACAGTGATCTTTACCTTGATCTTTTGTTTTGCTTTGCTCTATTCTGTTTTGTTTCTTACCTTAATAGTATATCCTCTGTAACTTTCTGTAACAACTTTCTCATTTTCTGTTTATAGCTGTGTAGTATTCATGGATAGACAGTTGTTTATTAAACCAGTTCCCTGCTGTGGACCTTGGATTGTTTCTAGTCTCTTGCTGTTATGAAAAATGCTTCAGTCAGTATGCATTCATCGTTTTGTGTTTGGGTGTATGTATCTGTTGAAATGGGCTTGACATAGTGAAGGGAAAAAGCATGAATACATTTGGTACATAGCACTGTATTTTAAAAGTTGATCATTCCAATACAGTCGGGAAATTTTCTTCAAGATACTTTGTATTTATGTATTAAAATATAAACTGGTAAATCACGCATTATGTTTGGAATGGTAGCATCCTGTTAATGTTCAATTTTATTAACACTTTCAATGGCATATTTGATGTATTAAGTTGATACATGTGAAAGTAATTTGGGATATTCAGTGCTTCACAGAACGTGGGCTTGAAGTCACTGATATCCCATTTTTTGGTACCAATAAATGATTGACTTAGTCATCATTTTATATTTTTTTCCTCATATTCCTTGAAACACCCAAGTTTTTAAGAGATAACTAGGTCCTTGATGCAAGCGGTTCATGAGCAGATAAGAAGAGGTGCATTCATTATATGTTCAGTATCTCAAGATATTGAGATAGCATACTGGCTATGCTAGATTTCTTAAGCCAGGAGTCAATCAAAGCAAACAGAAACAAATATATTAAAAAAAAAAATCTTTCTTGGATCTGGGGTGTCTGATCTTGGATAAATGTGTCTGATTATATACATTTTTGATAAATTTGCTGTAGAGACAAGACAGCTTTTCCATTCAAATCTCTCTATATGAAACCAACCTCTAGCTTAGATATTAGAATGCAAATCCCATGAGGCTTCCACCTCTAAAAGGCCAGTCTGTTCTTTCTACCAGTTGGCGTGGGATTTGGATGTTGGTATCCTATGAAACAGTGACAGTCTCTTTGCTAGCTGAGGCCACACAACACTTCCTTTCTGGCAACATCCAAGTCAAGGAACCCTGCCTATCTTAACTCCAAGTCTGGAGTCTGAGCCTGTTGAGTCTGTGGTATTCCATTTGCACTTGATATTTAGTCAGTAGGAAAACTGAGAGGATATTGAATGTCCTTAGGTGTTACTTAGAAGCACAGATATTTCTTGGACACCAGAAGAAGAAGAACACTGTGGCAAAAACTAGGGGTTATCTTTGGTTTTTCTGCATGTCTTGCTCATTGATAACATAAGCCCACAGCACCCTTGCAGACCTACTCAGCACATGGTGTCTGTTGCACTTCATTGGGCACCAACTCGTCTTCCCCACCCCTCTTTGCCAGAAGTTCATATATGTTGCCTCTCAGGATCAAATTGTCCCCTCCCTTGTTCTCCCTACCACTATTCTGCTGTTGTGTTCTCTTCACAAGACAGGGACTCTGGGATGAATTATCCCAGCAATTCGTAAACTTTATTATGCTTCAGAATCTATGGGGGTACTTGTTAAATCCCTGGGCCAGGGCCTAGAAAGCTGCATTTTCATAAGCAGGCGCTACCTCGCACCCCCAGTGATTTTGAATTGGCCAGGAGGCCACACTTGGAGCAGCCCTCTGCTCTGCTGCAGGAGAACAGCACTGTTTTTCTGTCAGGAGACCTGGGTTTAGTTCCATCTCTGCCCCTGCCAGTTCTTTGGCTTTGGGTCAGTCACGCCAACTTCCTGTGCTTCTACCTTCGCCTTGAAAGCATGGCGACCAAGGAGAGCAATTGCACTGGAGATCTTAAACTCCCTTGCCCCACTGTCTTTCCTTTAAAGCTGCTCAGGAAACTCCACCTTTGAGAGGTCCTACAATGTGCCTTCTCTTCCCTGCACCCTGGCTGTTGAACGAAACTAGAGAAAATCACAGACCTAGGCCCAATGGTGCTGCTCAACTGCGCTCTCCCCATGGAGCTCCAGCCACTCTCTCATTCTCCACAAGCACGGTTCCAAATGTTCCTTTCTCTCCTCAGACTTCAGACCCAGTCGCTTCCCCTACATCTTAGCATGTGAACTCACCTTCCAACTCACAGAGAAAATGGGAGCCACGAGAAGGAAATTCCTTAACTTCCTGCCACCAAACCTACAAATGCTCCTGCTTCCACACCTGTCCTGTCCTGCTTCCTTCCATGACATTGTCTCTCCTCCTAGCTAAGCCAATGTCTTCACGAAGGCTCTGGATCTCATTCCTCAGTGCTTCGCCATCTCTCTTGTATCTTTGGCATCTTCCTCTATGTGATTGTATTCCTGCCATCCAGAGGTTAGCACTGTTAATATATTGATGTATTTCCTTCCAGTCTTTTTATACATATATAAGCGTACATTTTACACATCATTCGGATTTTTCTCAGTTTGAGATCAAACAGGGGAGCAGAACCATTATGCTACAGGATTTATTATAGGAATTGGATCTTACACAATTGTGGGAGGAGAGAAGTGAAGGTCCATGATAGGGATGTGGGAGGAAGACAGGAGTCATTAATCATTCAACTAAGAAGCCAAGGACATTATCTTGGATTATCCAAGTGGGCCCTGTGTGCAAATAAGTGTCCTTGTAAGAGCGAAACAGAAGGAGATTTGACCACAATAGTAGCAAATGTGAAGACAGTTGGAGCAAAGTGAGGAAAGGGTCATGAGCCAAGGGATGTGGGAGGCCTGCATAAGCTAGAAAAGGCTAGGAAACAGATTCTCCCCTAGAGCCTCCAGAAGGAACCAGTCCTGTAAACTTACTGGCTTTAGCTTAGTGAAACTGATTTTGGACTTCTGGCTTCTGCACCTACAAGAGAATAAATCTGTGTTGCTTAAAGCCACTAAGTTTGTGGCAATTCATTACAGGAGCAAGAGGAAACAAATGCCACAAAGTGAGATCACAGGGAAGTCTCTTGAAAGCCGCTGTCTCTGTGTGGCTTTGTCCTCTGCGGATATACAGGCAGGCCTCTCGTGCTGGGTCTGAGACCACTGTTGGTTGGTCAGCAAGACCAGAAGCAAGAGTGCTGGGTGTTGAGTGAAGAAGAGCTGGAACGCACTAGACAGCTCTCGATCTGTCCTTTGCTACATCTGACCACAAATGCCTTCAGAAAGTAGTGGCAGGGGCGCCTGGGTGGCACAGCGGTTAAGCGTCTGCCTTCAGCTCAGGGCGTGATCCTGGCATTATGGGATCGAGCCCCACATCAGGCTCCTCCGCTATGAGCCTGCTTCTTCCTCTCCCACTCCCCCTGCTTGTGTTCCCTCTCTTGCTGGCTGTCTCTATCTCTGTCAAATAAATAAATAAAATCTTAAAAAAAAAAAAAAAAAGAAAGTAGTGGCAGCTTTGCCACTCTTGCCTTCTAAATCTCACACAAGTTCTTGTTTTGGCCAGCCCCAACCCATATAGGGAACAGAAATCATAGTTCTGGGACCCTCAGTTCCCAGCTTAACCAAACTGACGCAACACATTCCATCCTAAAATCGCATGGTTTTATAGGTTTTCATCTGGCCTTTTCATCCCACTTATATTAGAGCAAGAGCAGTTTCCTGTGTCATTGAATATTCTCCCAAACTAATTTGGACAAAATTCTGATGACCTATAATTTATTTAACCATCCCTCTGTTATGGGTGACTTAGGATGTTTTCTTTTATTCTGTGTTACCAATAGCACTCCAGTAACTCTGTGTGCACACAAATCTTTGTCAGTATCTCTGATATTTCCTGGGAATGGATTCCTAGAAAGGGGATTACTGAGTTAAAGGAAGTCAAATGCTACAAATTGTGATGATTCCTGCCAAACTGTTCTCTAGAAATGATGTATCAGCTTTCATTCCTATTAGCGCTGGGCCCAGGCCAGCATTGAAAACTGTGTTTTAAATCTGTTCGAAGAGGCACTTTTTGACTATTTCTGATGCTGGTGATCATCATTGTTGGAGCATTGAAAGTAAGATGAGCTGGCTGTAACACTCATCTCCAGCTGGCTGGAGAGGCTGGTGACACTTTCCTTCCTTTACCTTCACAGGCACCTGCATCTTCAGAAGCTAGACTCTTGGTGAAAGACAACCTGCTCTAAATAGGCAGTCCAGCATTTTTAGTCAACGGCCTCGGGAAATATATTGCTTAAAATTATTTATGCCCTCAATAAATACTTGTGTACAAGGAAAACTGCTATTCCTATTTCACAAATAGAGAAACAGAAATTAAATGAGAGCAAATTATTTCCCCAGTTATGACTAGCAATCCCTAGCAGATTAATAATTAGCATTAACTTTCCTGAAGTTTTCTATTATTATTTAGGACATTTCAGAGCATCTACATTATACCAAAAAGGTAGATTCTGGATCAAACACAAGGAAAGCATATTCTCTGGTTTACTACTTAAACATGAAAACACATTACCTGGCTAATTCCCATTGCAAATATTTGAATTAATAAGGATGGTTTTATGGCACACTATTTTAAATAATCTTTTTGATTCTCAGCTTTACTGCAATAGAAATGAGAAATAAAACGTGATTGCATAATGCTGAAGTGACCCAAGGAAAAAACCTCTCACATCAGAGAATTTTGTGCAGGGAGTGATTAAGCAATTTGTCTACATGTTTTCCCGATTTTATATTTCAGCTAAAGTGTAATGGTTAGATGGATAAGCAGTAATTGGTACATTGAGAAAAGAAATTAATACTTATCTTCTCTCCAAACTGCAAAGTTTATTTTTATACACAGTTTCAGAATGCTAATATAATAATCTAGTTTCCTTTTTTTTTTTCAAAATTAGAGATGCCTGGATTTCTGATGACAGTTTTGCTTTATGAAAGCCTATTTTAGAGTTATCAGACTGTCCGTGATCTTTAGAGTTTTTGCATTAAGGAAGTCAACCAGCAAATACCCACTTAACACGTACAAAATTCTAGGAAGCTAAGCTACAAGGAACATGGCAGAGATGATGAGTCGTTCTCAGGGTGGTCCCTAAGCTAACAATAGTGCCACACTTGGAATTGATCAGAAGTGCAAATTCGCAGGGCCCAATTCAGACCTATTGCATCCAAAAACCTGGGGAAGGGCTAGGCAGCTTGTGTTTTAACAAGCCCTTTCTGCATGCTGAAGTTTATTTAAGAGCTAATGATCTAGGATGATGCCTTCATTGTGCTGGTGAGGAAGCCAAAGCCCAGAGATGTTGGATATTTGTCCCTGAATCACATGAGAAATTAATGACATAGCAGGGCCAGACTCCCTCGTCTCTCACCAATTTCAATAGTCTTTTTTTTTTTTTTTTGAGACTTTTATTTATTTATTTGAGAGAGAAAGCACAAAAGTGAGCTTACACATGAGCTGGAGGGAGAGGGAGAGAGAATCTGAAGCAGACTCCACGCTGAGTGCAGAGCCCGACATGGGGATCGATCTCACAACGCTAAGACCCTGTCGAAACTGAAAGTCGGCTGCTTAACTGATTGAGCCATCCAGGCAACCCAACAATTTCAATAGCCTTTTACAACATGGGGTTTCTTTGAGATACCCAGTGAGGATAAAAGTGTATTTAGCATGCTTTGCCAATGCAGCCAGGAAAGTTATGTGAAAACTTTTTCTAGAAAGGAAAGCAATGCTGTAAGAAACAACCTGTACAAAGCTTTGCCATGAAGAAAATTCACTACTGTGAACAGCCAACCAATCCTTTAATGAACTAGATGAAGGGGCTGTTACTATACCTCTTGATTAGATATTTTAATCGTAAACATTAGGGAAAGCTCTCTGTTGAGATCACAAAAATTCTCATGGAGGTCTGTATAAAATCTGACTAGTTATCTACCTTGTAAAACATGAAAAACTGTGTAGCTCTACCCCTTGAGGGAATTTCCCTGTTCAAATGACCTCATTCATTGGAGGCAGAAGAAAAAGTGGGGAAAGTTTGCCAAATTACATCTGCATAGTTTATCTCTGATTTCTAACCAAAGGGAAATTTCTATTTCTAAAAGGAAACTCTTGATATATTATTAATGGGAAGAGGATGTGAGGTAACTGATTTTTGTGGTATGTTAAGAATTTCATAGATGATAAAAGGAAAAAATTCAGTAATTTTAACTCATATTGTGACCTTATTAAATAATTAACTTTCTCTTCATTTAATCAAGTTGTATATCACCAGATGGAAGAAGAGATTTATTTGATTGAAATTCCTTCATAGTCACCAAGGACATCCTAAGGCTTACAAATATCAAGGATATGATACCTCCATTTTAATCGTTTCCCAGTTCAGCGAGGATCAAATGATCCATGTGGCATTTTCTTTGCTAAAATATAGGTTTATCTGCACAACATAAACACATATCGAAAATATGCACCACAATAGCACTTTTCTGTATGTTGTGGACATGATCTGTGCCTTAATAAATATTTAAGAGTAAATAGCTATGAAATTCTCACATAAACTCAAGAGTACTTTAATAGGTCACAGTGATTTTTTTCTGGAAAACCAGAATAAGATGATGAGCAGAACATTCTAGACTAACTCAATAGAAAGAGAAAGAGAAGCGGAATGTGAGCTACATATGCAATTTTAAACTTTCTGGTAGCCTCATGAGTGCGTAGAAACAGGTGAAATTAATTTTAATGACAGTTTTATTTAACCCAATATATCCAAAATATTATCATATGAACATATCAGTATAAACATTACTAGTGAGATTTTACATTTTTTGTATTAATTCTTTGAAATGCAGTGTGTACTTTATACATACACACATCTCATTTCAATGAGCCATGTTTTAAGTGCTCAGCTAGCCACATGTGGCTAGTGACTACTGTATTGGACAGCATTGGTATAGAGTGAGTAGTCAACTGAACATATTTCTAGATGCTTCCCTCAGCCTACTTTCACAAACCCAGTCCTAACTTCCAAAGTGTCAGCCTTACCCTCTGATCTCTATAAGTGATTCTTTTGAAATGCCTCTGGGTTTCATTCTTTGTTCACTTTTCTTCCACAGTCTCTCCTTAGGTCCTAAGGTGTTAAATGCTAGCCATATGCTGATGACTGTCAAGTTTATGTCTCCATCGTACACCTCTATTCTGAGCTCCAGACCCTCATATACAACTATACACTCAACATTTCCTTGTGGATGTTTAGTGAACACCAAAAAATGTAACATAATTAAAGTAAGTATTGATCACCAACCCCCAGCATGATCACCCTATTTGCTTCCCCATAATCCTCCCTCTTGATAATAAATGGCAGTACTACCTACACAGTTGTTCAGTTAAATGGCATTCTTTCCTGCACACCCACACCCCACATCCAATCCATTAGCCAACTCTGTTGGCTCTACCTCCACAATGTATATGTATTCATACTCCTCTCTACCTCCACTATTATAACCCGAATCTAAGACACCATTGTCTCTCTCTGGATTACTGCAACTATCTCCTAACTAGTTTTATGCCCATAGTCTTGTTACCATTTAGCAAACACATTGAGCTTTAACACACACATCATTTCATATCTTTCCCTTGCTTGCAACTTCTCCATTGGCAATAAGGGCATGAAAAGATGCTCAACATCATTAGTCATTAAGGAAATGCAGGAGAAGCCTATGATGAAATACCATTTCCCATCCAGTAGAGTGTCTATCATAATTGAGATATACAAGAACAAATGTTGTTGGGTTTGTGGAGAAATAGGAACCCTCATGCACTGCTGTCAGGAATATAAAATGGTGCAGCCACTCTGGAAAAACAGTTTGGCAGTTTCTCAAAATGCTAAACGTGAAACTACCACATCACCCAGCAATTCCACTTCTAGGTTTCTTCCCAAAAGGAATGAAAACAGATGTTCACTCAAAGGCTTGCATGCAACTGTTCATAGTACCATCATTCATAGAAGCTAAAAACTAGAACAACCTACCTATTCATCAACAGGTAAATACATAAATAAATGGTGATACTTCCATATAGTGGAACACTATTCAGCAATAAAAACAAACAAACTATTGACATGCAGCCTCAAAAACACAACGCCAAGTGAAAGAGGCCAGACACAGACTAGATATTCCATGGTTCCATTTATATGAAATGTCC
Organism: Ursus arctos; assembly: GCF_023065955.2. Taxonomy (NCBI): domain Eukaryota; kingdom Metazoa; phylum Chordata; class Mammalia; order Carnivora; family Ursidae; genus Ursus; species Ursus arctos. The sequence continues at coordinate 53,797,899 of NW_026623067.1, forward strand.
AGAAAAGGCAAATTTAAATAGACTGGGAGTTGCATGGGCTGAAGGTAGGACTAGGGAATAACCGTAAGTGAGCGTGAAGGATCATATTGGGAAGATGAGAGCATTCTAAAATTGCTTTATGGTGATGGTTGTGTTCTTCAGTTGAAGTTATTAGAAATCATTGAACTGTACATTTGAAATTGGTGAATTTTGTGATATGTAATATATACCTTAATAAAGGTGTTTTTTTAAAAAAAACCCTCCATTTTGTTCACCATACCCCATGTACATTGGTCCTTTACAAACTCTCTAACATGCCAAGTTCACTGCTGCCTTAAGGTGTTTGTTCGTCTGCTAGGGTTGCTATTCATTCAGTTCACATGCCTACTTCCTTCTCAACACTCCGGACTCAATTCACAGAACTTCCTCAACTCCACCAGAGCTAAAGCAGCTGCCCGCACCCACCACAGCCCAGGTTCTCCTGGGTGATGTTGCTTCTTGCTTGTCTCCCTGGCAATTACCAGTACTTGACATTATCTTATGTGTACGTGCTGCTGTGATATGAATGTGTGTGCCCCACCTCCAAATTCATAGGTTGAAATTCTAACCTCCAAAGATGATGGTGCTAGGAGGTGGGGACTTTGGTAGGTGCTTAAATCATGAGGGTGGAGCCCTGATGGGTGGGATTAGTGCCTTTACTAAAGAGGCTCCAGACAAATCTCTTGCCCCTTCCACCACGTGAGGGCACAGAGAGAAGTCTGTGATCTGGAAGAGGACCCTCCCCCGAACACACTAGCACCCGGACTCTTTTACTTCCAGTCTCCAGAACTGTAAGAAGTAAATTTTAGTTGTTTATGAGCTACCCAGTCTGTGGTATTTTGTTATAGCAGCACCAACAGACCGACACATGCTTAAGACACATGTTTACCACTTGTCTCCCTTTGCTAGCTCCCACATTTCTGACTGAGGGGCTTACCGCCGTTTGGACCCTGTTCAGAACACCACGTGCTGATACACAGGAGGCCTTCACTAAGCCAGACAGATTGACTGACTTGCTGAATGTTCTTGGATGTTTCATTAAATGCTCTGAGCTTCAAATTATTCTTCTGTAAAATAATAAATAATAATATCTGTCCCCCCTCCCTCACAGACGCTGTTTGGGAGGGTTAAATCAGAATTATGTGACACACTCTGGTCACAAAGCTAGCCGTTATCATATTTACAAGAGGATTATCTCATGATTCCTTCGGACTGTCTCCTGCTTACATATTTTGGAGGCAGGAAACTACTAGAAGTGAAAGATGGAGTTAAACACTCTATGTACTCCAGGATACAGGCGACACAGCACAGAAGCAACCATTCTATGTGGTTATCCAAGGAAACCAATGCTCTACTGCTATGTAGGACAAACAATCCCTTTCCTGTCCCCTGATTCCATAAGTGAAAGGGGACCTCATACAGCCTCATAGGAAACCAGCTATTCTGGTGACAATGAGAAATTATAGGGAAGTAGATGTGTTTGTTTGTCCTTTGTCCTTGCCATGTAAAGGGGACAAGGATAGATCACCTGCCATATTAGCTGAAAGTATAAACCCCAGATTCCACATATAGGAAAGTGGACTTCAAAACTGGCTCATTTCATATAAGTCACTAAAAAGATACCAGAGGGTAATCATTTTTTGCTACCTTTTAAGTAAGCTACTGAATACAAAGTTATCCTTAACTCACTTTCTCCCCTTTTTTCCTTTGATTCTTTTTTTTCTTTCCTTTTGTAATAATATATATAATGTAGTCTATATACATTATGTATAATGTAATAATGTTATATATAGTATTTTATATTATAAAATTATACATATATATGTTAGAGATAATATATATAAAGACTTCACTTAGAGCAGTTTTATCTTCACAGCAAAATTAAGAGGAAGATACGGGATGCCTGGGTGGCTCAGTCAGTTAAGTGTCTGGCTCTTGATCTCAGCTCAGGTCTTGATCTCAGGGTTGTGAGTTCAAGCTCTGCTTTGGGTTCCATGCTGGACATGGAGCCTACTAGAGAGATAGAGAGATAGAAGGAAAAAGGAGAGATTTCCCATATATCCCTGCCCCCACACATGCATAGCCTCCTCGATTGTCAACATCCCCACCAGAGTGGTACATCTGTTACAATTGGTGGGCCTCCACCAACACATCATAATCACCCGAGTCCACAGTTTGCATTAGGTTTCTCTCTTGGTGTTGTATATGCTGTGGGTTCAGACAAATGTGTAATAACCTCTATCCATCCTTGTAGTATCATGCATGGTATTTTCACTGCCCTAAAAATCCTCTGTGCTCTGCCTCTTCATCCCCTCTGTTATTTTTATTATCTCAAAATTTTTGCTTTTTTCAAACTGTCATATCGTTTGAGTCATATAGTATGTAACCTTTTCAGATTGACTTCTTTTACTTAGTAACATGCATTTAAGTTCCCTCCATATCTTTTCATGACTTGATAGCTCCCTTCTTTTTAGCACTGAATAATATTCTGTTGCCTGGATGTACCAAAGTTGCTCATGCATTCACCTGGATACCGAAAGACATCTTGGTTGCTTCCAAAATCTGGCAGTTATGAATAAACCTACAGCAAACATTCCATGTATAGATCTTTGTGTGGATGTAAGTTTTCAGCTCTTTTGGGTAAATATCAAGGGATGCAAATGCAATTGCTAGATCATATGGTAAGAGTATGTTTAGTTTTGTAAGAAAGCATCAAACTGCCTTCCAAAGTGTTAACCATTTTGCATTTTCACCAGCAATGAATGAGAGTTCCTGTTGGTCCACAATCTCACCAGCATTTGATGTTGTTACTGCTCTGGATTTTGGCCATCTAATAGGTATGTAATGGTATCTCATTTTCATATGTTTTTCCCTAATATACAATAATATGTTTATTTTCCATCTGTATGTTTTCTTTGGTGAGGTGTCTGTTCAGGTCTTTGGCTCATTTTTTAATCCAGTTGGGTTTTTTTTGTTGTCGAGTTTGCAGTGTTTTTTGTACATTTTGGGTAACAGTCCTTTATCAGATGTGTCTTTTATAAATATTTTCTCCCGGTCTGTGGCTGTCTTCTCCTTCTCCTGACATTGTCTTTTGCAGAGCAGAAATTTTACATTTTAATGAAGTCCACCTTATCCTTTGTTTTTTTTCATGGATCATGCGTTTGGTGTTGTATCTAAAAAGTCATTGCCATAACCAAGTTCATCTAGGTTTTCTCCTTCTTCTAGGAGTTTCATACTTTTCAATTTTACATTTAGGTCTATGATCCATTTTGAGTTAATTTTCATGTAAGGTATAAGATCTGTATCAAGATTCATTTTTTTTACATGTGAATGTCTAGTTCTAGCACCATTTGTTGAAAAGTCTATCTTTGCTCCATTCTTTTCCTTTTTAAAATGTACATCTTTAGCAGTTTCGTTGAATATTCTCTTGAGAATTATTTCAAAAGCAATCAAAATCCTTCTTTCTCTCAGATTAAAATACAGTTTCCCAACTGCCTCAACATTTTAAAACTTTAATCCCCTTATAAATTCTTTAATGCAACAAGAGGTACTTGCTCTTAAAATTGTCATTTTCTTGTTGCCCTGTCACTTGAATTTTAGTTTTTTAGGAACAAAATACTCCATTCAAAATACTTTCCCCTTAAAAATTGAGATTTTCTCATGTCTTTTAGCATTCAGTTTTTTTCATTTGTTTTGGGTTTCGGTTTGTTTTGGTTTTTAGCATTCTGTGTTTCTCATGGCAGTATGATACACAGTCGATTCTCATTCTAAGTCATTTTTTCTCTCTCTCTGGAAACTTTCTCTTGATCTTTAGTATTCTATAATTTCAGCAAGAGATATCTATTTCAAGCTGCTTCGAATTCCGTGGGCTCTTCAATCTGAAAACGTGCCTTTATTCAGCTTTGGGAACTTTTCTTACATTATTTCTTTGATGTTTTGCCTCTGTCTCTTTATTATTTTTTCCATTTTGGAGTTCCTCTTAAACCATTCCCACTCCCTTAGTTATATTTTGTCTACGTGATTTGGGCTGTGGTTTCTTCTACCAATGTGATCACATCATTTTTGTTTTTTCAGGATTTCTTCAAAATTTCTGGAGTATTAATAACACAAATTTCTACTTTTCCAGGGCTAATTGTGTCTGCATGTGTGTTTGTTTTTTGTGATTTGAGGCTAGGAGTTAGAAATATGTGACTAATCGACCATATTGACCTACACTCCCGAGTGATTATTTCTATAAATCTGGAACTTGTCTGTTTCACACGTGGAAGTTCCCTATTTAAGATTTCACAATGCCTTCCTCAGATAAAATTTTTGGAAGAAGTATGCTTTTTATGGACATAGAATACAAGAATTATTCCTTTATTGCTGTGATTTCATGTAAGTCAACCATTTCCTTTCTAGTCTGCCCTACTCCTTCCCAGGTTCTACTTTCTCTTAATAGTTGTGACTGTTTTCCATATTCTGTTACTTTACATGGAATATAAATACAGTCTCCATGGGGAGGCAAGGTTTTTAATTTTCATCCTATAATTCTTGAAAATCTTGAAAAGAGATGGTTCTTTTATGTGGTTCAGGGATGGAGGCTTTTTAAAACATGCTGCTTAGAGAATTAACCTTATGTCAGCGACACCTTTATGTGTTCTAAACATTTTAAGGGGAAGAGAGATCATTAAAGAAAGAAAGTGGTCATGCCTCTCAACTCCATAGTCCTGGGAACTGGTCAAAGGAATAATAATGCTCCAGCCGGAGTAATCAAAGCAGATACGGCTAATAGGTTTCAACTTGAATTGAAATAAATGATTGATAGGGGCTGCCTGGAGCACAGCTGTGTTGGAAAAGATTTTGAGGCCACATCTGGGTTCACAGGACAAAGTGTGATTAATGATGTCTGCCATGGTTATGAGAGGAGGTAGTGGTGGTAGCCATGCCATGTATATTTAATCCCTGAATAGGAGTCTTCTAATGAATAGAACTATTCAACCATGAGGTTGCTAGATTGCAGTTAGAAGATTATGGGCACATTCTGACAGCATGGAGGTAAGATGCTAATGCTATTTGGACTGATTTTATTCAACTTTTAGTCAGAATGATTTCCTGAGTTGCCAGTGTCAGTAAGGTGGAAAGTAAACTGTGTCATATTTGTATGTCTACTGTTTAGTTCAAACTTAAGCACTGGACCATAATGCATTCCGGTGCAGACACAAACAGGTTGTTACACAGAAAATTGGGATATTAGGCTGTTAGGAAGATTTTTATTAGAATGATAATCCAGTGTCCTAAAAGGCAGGGGTGGATTCTTTTTTTATTTGTTTTATTTTATACTTCATTCAATCTATATAGAAATACAAAGAAGAGAGTGGTATTTATCCATAATACTTCCAGACATAATATTGCTATTATTTTGGTGTAGAACCTTCTAGATTCTTTTCTATGAATACATTTAAAATTAATGGGATCATACTGTGCATCCTGTTTTCAGCCTAAATTTCAGCCTCTTTCCAAGTTAAAAATAAATATAACTGCATTATAGTATTTAATGGATCAATAATATTTTGTCATATCTATATCCCATATTTGTTTAATGAAGCTTCATAGGTTGTTTCACATACTTTGGTATTACGAACAACACTTTGGTAAATATCCTTGTACATAAGTATATGTGCGCTGATTATTTCCTTAGAATAATTTTCTAGAAGAGCATTTCCTGGGTCAAATTAATAAATGTTTGTTTTCATTTTAAGAATTTTGATACTGTCCTCCAAAAAGGTGCTAACAATATACTTAATAAATCTCGAAGAGAGTGATATAGAAAGCACAAGAAAGTTAAGATCACTCCTGTGAGTGAAGAGCCTGAACTATTCCTTCCCCCCCCCAAGTCTCTTTTCCTACTTCGTGATGTTATATCTCTTGATCATACAGACCGTTATAGTTCAAACTACAGCACCCAGTTCAGAAGCAGGCATTATGAGCACTTGGGGTCTTTGGAGCAGAGCCATATATGATCACGGGGGTTGTTACATTCCACAGACCAAACAGCTACACAGTTCCAGCTGTCCCAGGACTGCTAAGCTCGGAGGAAGGACTGAGCATTCTCCCCTGTACTTTGTAGAGCATGCTGGGCGCATGCCTGATACATTATGTAGATCCCAGTTCCATTCTATCCATTGATTTCTGAGGTTACCGCAGGCATGCAGAATTTGGAAGGCTGGCAAATGGAGGGCTGGTGGATTCTGGAGGAAGACTAGGCTGTGATTCCCTGGGTGTCGGGGTGAGGGGCGGAGTGCTGCCTCACACAGTGAATATTATAGGGAAGTTGGAGTCAGTGACTTCCTTCTGAAGACTCAAATTGTTAATGGGTCAGGATGGTGTTCTCTTACCTACATACCTTTTCTCTCTTCAGCTTGAGACACATTTCTTTATCCCATTCCATCATTTTCTTTTTTTTCTTAAAAAATGTTTTGACCTTCAAAAGTGCCCTTTGTCATTTGTGGTAGCTGAACAAGGGTTTGGTGTTGTGTAGAAATACTGGAATAAAAAAAAAAAAAAACACAGTTAAGGGCTTCATAAATTATAGTTCATACTATCTCTACAAAGTAGGAAATTAAACTTCAAATCATCTATACCTACATGTTCTGGGGGGAAAGTTGTCTTTGTGCCTTTTTCAAATAGTAGCATGAATATTTAGTTAGTCCAGCTTCACAGGTTTCATTCTCCCCATAAATTGTTGTGTTGGTGCCTTTTTAAAACTGGAAACCAGAACAACTGGGACAACTCCCGCACACTGGAAAACAGTGATTTAGAAGGCGCAGTGGATGACTGCTTGCTCACAGGATTTGTCGGGCTGGCTTCCAGACACACCCAGTCTAAGAAGGTGGCATGAACAGTCATTATCAGTGATAACAGAGTTTAGTTTCAGACCTAGAAAATTCTAGTGGCGCACGCGGCACACACACACACACACACACACACACACACACACACACATCTCCCAGGAGACTAGAAAAATCCAATTATTCACATAATACTTGTTTTTATTTTTATTTTTTATTTATTTTTTTTTTTAAAGATTTTATTTATTTATTCGACAGAGATAGAGACAGCCAGCGAGAGAGGGAACACAAGCAGGGGGAGTGGGAGAGGAAGAAGCAGGCTCATAGCGGAGGAGCCTGATGTGGGGCTCGATCCTGGAACGCCGGGATCACGCCCTGAGCCGGAGACAGACGCTTTAACCGCTGTGCCACCCAGGCGCCCCAACATAATACTTGTTTTTAAAAACCATGTTAATAGTAGGGATTTGTTCTTTCTTTTAAAAAGAGAAAGTAAAAGTTTTTAAGGATAGGAAAAAACCATAAACAACTGGGGAATTTGAAATATATTGAAATTTATTTCTGGAAATCTTACTCTTTTTTTAATATTGAGAATTATAAAAAAATGTTGTCTATTTACAAAAGTAGTGCATATGTGTGCGTTGGAGAAAATTTGGAAAATGTGGAAGTGTAAAATACAGAATTACTTATATTCCTGCCATCCAGACACTACCTAAAGACAAGCAGTTGTGTTTCTTCTTCTTTATAGCTATATATGGAAATAAAATTTCTCCTCCTTCTTTATCTTCTTCTACGTTTGGATCAGATTTCTTATGTAATTTTGTATCCTATTTTTTTCATTTAAAATTTTATCATGAGAATTTCCTTGAATGTTTTGGTATTTATTTAGCAACTATTTATCAAGTGCTTACAGCGTGCCAGGTATTTCTTGCCCTCTTGGACTTTGTAGTCAAATGGGAAGACAGGTAATTAAAAAGCAACTGTAATGGAATAAGGTAAGTGTCACAATATGGGAATAGAAAATTTGAGAGGAGCCCCTAACTGGGATGACTTTCTTGGAGAACAGAGCAGATAGCTAAAGGATGAGTAGAGGTTAGCCAGCAATATGATTCCTTTTATGGCTACGTAATATTCCATAACATAAACATGCCACAATTTAACTAATCTCTTATTATTGGGCAACTAGACTACATCTGAGTCCTTGCCATTATAAATGATACTATAATGAGAAAGCTTGCATTTAAATCTTTGTCAATATTGCTGATATTTCCTGGTATCCGATTCCTAGGAATTAGATTACTGGGTGAAAGAAAACGAACCTTGCACAATTTCCTGATACACACTACTGAATTGCTTTCTAGAAAGACTTCTCTACACCCACACCCAGCACATGGTATTACTCATGGTACTCCTCTCTTGCTGCAGTTGGATATTATCATTATTTTAAAATGTCAAATTGAGGGCACTTGGGTGGCTCCGTCTGTTGGGCATCTGCTGCTGGCTCAGGTCATGATCCCAGAATCCTGGGATAAGGCCCGTGTCTGACTCCCTGCTGAGCAGGGAGTCTATTTCTCCCTCTGCTTCTACCTAACCCTCCTAACCCACCTCCCCTGCCACTCATGGTCTCTCTCTCTCTCTCTCACTCACAAGAATAAATAAATAAAATCTTTAAGAAATAAAAATAAAATACCAAATTGATAGGCAAACCATCTATTTTACTGTGTTTTAATTTATCCTTCTTTAATTACCAGAAAGATAAAATATTCTTTTTTTAATATGTGTTAGCCTTTTGGGTTCTCATTTATTATGTCTTTATGCCTTGGAGTCAGTTTTCTATTGGAGGTTCATTTTTGTGTGTGTTTGTTTTTTTAGTAACTATCTTTAAAAATGATTTTATTTATTTATTTGACAGAGCACAATTTTAGGAATGGTTTGCTTTCCAGATGTATCATTATTACTCAGATCATTTGTTTCCTGTCGCCATACCTTGCTATGAGTGAGCACGTACGCAGAGCAATGTTGGTAAAAGAGTAAGCAGTCGGGCTGTAATCTTGCTTTAGATTCTCTCGTTCCAAGTGAGTGAGCATTGGAAGCTATCTAAACAAAATGTCAAAATTCCCATGCTGGACAAATACGAAGACAGGGAGGGATTTAAGATAAAAATGACCCTTTATTTACTGACCCACCTAGGTCCATTGCCTATCTTTACACACAGACAGGAAAAGGAAATGCCTACCTAAAACTGTCTCCCATTTCTGAATAGAGGACCCGTCATGGATGTTAAGTCCCAGGACTAGGTCTGAGGGTCTGTCTTGAGAGTCTTAGAGATAAAGGCTGGTAAGGTGCTTCACCTGGAAGTAGCAGCTGCGGGGCTCAACTGGATATTTCAAGTAGCTCATCAAAACATCACAGGTCATGAAGCATCAGCCTGGGACTGAGGACTAGGGGCATGGACCAACAGAGTAATACCGGAATTCTTGACCTATCATGGCGCCCGGGAGAGATTCTGCTTTAGGGCATGGATCAGAGAACCTAACTTGATTGGCCTAGCGTGATTTAGAAAAGAACTTAGAAATCAGTAGGAGTGCTGTAAATTTTTAATCTGTGACTTAATCCTAACCTAAGAAAAATTATCACCCAGATAATTTCCTTCTGCTTCAGCTGTTGGCCCTACACTTGAAATTTTAAAATTCCTTATTACCAAGCTATACATAGATTTGCTTCGTTTTTCAATAAACATGGACTATACTATATAGTTTGATAATGTGCTATTTAACTTGACATCAGTTTAAAAACTTTTTCCAATTCATTAAATATTCTCCAAACAATGTGACTTTATAGCACAATGGACATACCACATTAAACTGACCAATTTTTATTATATTTATTTTTTGTTTTTTTTTTTAAGATTTCTTTATTTATTTTAGAGAATAAGAGTGAGAGAGAAAGAGAGCATGTGTGCACGGAGAGAGGGGCAGAGGAACAGAATCTTCAAGCAGACTCCCTGCTGAGCTGGGAGCCTGATACGGGGCTTGATCTCATCACCCATGAGATTGTGACCTGAGCCGCCCAGGTGCCCCCCAAGTTTCTGTTTCAGATCTAGTTCGTTAACATATAGGAAATTGACCAATTTTTAAACTATCTCCTTTTTTTTAAAATTATAATAAACTCTATAATGAATGTGTGCATCATTTTTTATGCATTTCTGGTTATTTTGTTAGGATAAAAATTAGAATTGGGGCAGCCTGGCGAATTTTATTCCAAACATTTATATTTAAAAAAATTGATATTGTACTATACATATTTATTGTCACTCAGATTTTTCACTTAGCGAATTGTGAGCATTATTCCATGTCACCAAATGTTCATTATAGACATTTTTCTTTAGTTGCCTTATGGTAGTTTACTTTGTGAATATGCTATTATTTATAATTTTTTAGCCATTCTCTATGATTAAATAATCCAGTTATTTCTACTTTCTTTGGTGTTATAAATACTGTCACTGTGAATATAATACTTGTATGCACATTTTATCTAATTAAGAAAACAGAAGAGAATAATGAACTTTGTCATCCCATCACCCAGCTTTAAAAATTATCACTACATGGCCAATCCTGTTTTGCCAATAACCTTCAAGTCCCCATTCCCCAGTGGAATATTTTAAAGCATGCAGCCCAGGACATTTTTGTTGCAGAAGGTACAATAGGAAAATAATCATTTGTAGCAGATAAGAACTTTCCAGGGGTTTCTTGTTGGATAGCTCTCAAATTTTTAACTCCGTAATTAATTAGAAAAAGTATCAGAAGATTGACAAGAGGTAGAAAACAACATCGTTGAACAATGTGGTTCTCAAGTAAACACACTGTTCTTAATTTGAGTTTAGTCAATTTGAGGTTATGCCTGAGGGCACAGGAGTCTTCCTTTGGATTCTCTGGCCAGAGACTGTTTGAAGTAGAGGAAGTCAGCGCTGCTCTTCCTAGATAAACAAGTGTCACCTCTGACTTCATTAATGGGAAAAAGAGGAAATGCTGAAAAGAGCTGGAAGGTGTTTTTACTTTGTAACATGTAGAAAATTTTCTGTGACTTCGTGTTATGCTTTTAGCTGTGAAACTAGAAAGAGAAAAGAGTGAAGGGGTGGTTCATATGAGGAGAAAAATTGTTCACAGTCATCCTCCAGAAAGTCAGTGAGAGGCTCTTTCGAGTGCGGTATGCCACATACCCACCCACTTGGAGCCATGTGAGGGAGACTGAAGCTGTAAACACATCCCTAAAATGTTTCAGCGCGTCATAGGTCAGCTATCAGTAACAGCGCTCCCCTTTCTTGTCATCCAGCAGAATTACCTCTGCACAGAAAATCGTCCCCTCCTTCCTCATCCCCACACTAGCTTCCTCCTAGAGCCTCCTAACCTTTTGTTATTCAACAAATACATATTAATTACTCACAAGAGATCCAACAAAATACAAGGCACTGGCTGTTAAGTCGTTTCACTCACTGTAAATATTACAATGAAATTATTTTTTCCAACCGTAGGACCAATATTTCCCGAGTTCTGTTTTTTAAATCATCCATATGCTTCCTTCTTTCTGCCCTCATTGACTTTAAGTACTTCAGTTTCTCTTGGAAGCAAACAAATGCCACCTTCTTGTCTTCTCTGTTTTTCTTTAGTAGCTGTCTGTTTTCTTATTTTAGTTCCACCACCATTCATTCATTTTCTCAACTTTGCTGTATTTTCAAAACGCCAGCTAAGATTTGATTGGATCTTACCTTCTCTTTAACCTCTTTACCTTCTCATCTTTGCAAAAATAAAAACAAAAGTGCTGTCAAGGGCATGTATACACCCTTGAAATTATTGCTTTTGTTTTTCTGCCAGTGGAACATTAGCCAACTAAGGTGACATCATTTTATCTCTTTTTGAACAATCATAAGCTCTAACTAGAAAAGGAAACTTTTGATAAGCTTTGCTTTGTAACCCTAGCCTGTTTGGAAAGGAGCTTTACATATGAAATCATGATTCAGGATTGACTGCTAGATGGGAGAGAAGCAGGCTCCCTCCTAAAGAGGGGGTTGGAGAGGTGGTAAGATGGAGAGCTCCCTTCTGGTTTGGGGAAGAGCTTGTCCCACAGCACTCATGGTATAATTGCAGAGGTAGTACATGTCTCTATATATATTCTCTCTCTCAATTTCCACTAAGATTTCTGAAAAAAGAACAGAACAGAAAAAGAACAAGGATATGCTTTAAAAAGAAGAGAGTCAGAACTTGTGGAAAATTGTGTTAGCAGTAGCCTGGAAAAACAGGCAGTTACAGGAATATTCCTTAATCTGAAATAGCCAAAGGTGTGCCAATTGGGGAAGGTCTTCCAGAAGTTTGAGGTTTGAATCTTGAGAAGGTAAAGAGTTAGTTAATTCTGTTTAAACTCAGGATAAACCCAAAATTAAATTGAGCAATGATTAACCACAAAGATTATGAGAAAGGAGGACATAACTGTGCCAAGAATCTTACATTTCTTTAAATTGCATCCTAATTACATGTCCTGTTTAAACAGAGCAATTCGTAATATTTGTAAATATTTGTGCTTATATGTTTTAATAGGTTTACTTTCATGTGAAGATGCGTAATTACAGGGTAAAACATACTACTCTTTATTTCTCAATTCCTAATGCCTGTGGGACATCATTTGGCGGGGGGGCAGCAAAGTCATAACCACCGATAAAACTCTGGCAGCTGACACTATTTATAGTTTAAATGTTTATAGTTTAAGTCGTATTAATGGAATAAAGAGTCCTTTAAGGATTGACCTTGGAAACCCAAATTTACAAATGCTAGCAAACGTTAGGCCAACGAAGTTGCCTTTCTCCTAACAAAAAGTCATCAGCAATATTTTAAATTCTATGATTTGATCACTTACCATGCATAAACAATATAATGGATAATACTTTTGAAATATTATCTGATGTACTTTTTGTTAATGGAAAATCTTAGTCTTGTTTTCTTCCCATGGTATCAATGGCATTCATTGGTAGGAAATGGCAAATGCAGTGCAGAATAAAGTAATTCTCACTTTCAAGAAAGTTATTAAAGTCCAGAGCAAAGAAAATACTCTGAAAGCCAAAACATTTTTTATTTTCAAGAGCTCTTACAGCTCTTGAGAGAATAGGTTTGGAAGAAATGCTGAAAATTTGGCTTTGACATTCTATGCCCTGATTTGGTATTATGACATAATTAGAAATATATAACAGTGTTTTTTCCTTTTGGTATAAATTTAGAGAATTTGTGCCACGAACTCTAAAGAAGCTCTTTATCTACTATACCCCTGGGTAGTAGAGGAGGAATGACTGAAGGAGATGTCCAGCATTCTTAGGATTCTGCCCACTGGAGCGAAGGATAAGTGAGCAGCTAGGTGGAGGGTAAAGAAGGAGCGACTCGTAGACTTGAGAAGGAACAGAGATGTCCAGTTTGCATGGGTCAACACGATGGGCTTCAGACGTTCGCAATGGATATAATGAAGGTTGGAGGGATGAGCTATACTTGAGCAGAATCCACTGTGAGCAGTGGACCCAAGGGGAAGCAGTTTCCCTGCCAGGACCATACATCAGCACTCTGGAACCTGAACCATTTCCAAGGGAAGACAAAGGGGAATGGGGAGAATCCTGGACCTGAGCGTGCACACACACACATGCAAAAAGCAGTTTTAAAATAGAAAAAACTACAGGTACATGAAAGACGGCAGATAAAATCTGCCATCTGCAGAAATGGGGACTGAGATTTCATTTCAGTTAACAAAAAGGAGTTTTTGCTTTACACATCTGAATCTTGTAACAATGTGAAATTTAAGTTTGCAGCACAAATAATTCCCTTCCACAGAGAGCGTATAACTTTAGAGAGACCTTAATACCTAAAAGTGTTCTCAAGTGACAACCAAGACCGCAGTGAAAGGGGTGTCAGAGACGTTCTGATTCTCTATATGAATGTTATGCTTTTTCTTGTTTGGCGCCTGCAGCATTTGGCTCACAGGACTCTTACCTGCTCTTTGAAACACTTACTTACCTTGATTTGGGGGATCCATAGGCTTTGGTTTCCTTGTTTTTTTCTCTGATCCTTCTCTTCCTTTGAAGGACACTCTTCCTTTGCGTTCCTGCCTGGGCTGACTTTTCTACCCCTGTCCCTGGGGAATCTCATCCATACTCTTGGTTTGCACTATCATTGACGTGCTTTTGACCCTCAAATCTAAATCTCCACTCCACTTCTTTCTTCAGAACCCCAGACTTACATACTCAATTACCTCTAGAATAAGTTTGTATCGATGTGCCACAGCCTATAGAAATCAGTATTTCCAAACTTATTTCTCTATGACACAGTGCCTGGCACAAAACAGGTGCTCACATATTTACGTGCACATCATGTATTATAATTGCCAGCGTTCTTGTCCATCTTTACCAGATTATAAATATCTTGAAAGCACAGATAGTGTCTTTCTCAAAACCTGTTGCCTCCTCAGCATCCAGCACAGTGTCTGCCACTTAGTAGATGCCTCAATGCTTCCTGAATGAACAAGGATAGAGAATAAGTCCTTGGACTTTAAAGGAGTGAGAGGTGATTCCAAGATAGAGGTCAGAGAAAGAATTTATGGGAGCATTCTAGTCATTATTGCGTGACAAATAATCCCAAAACACAGTGGCTTAAAACACCTATTTATTTGGCTTCTGATTTGGGGATCAGAAATTTAAGCAGGGCTTGGTGGGGCAATTCTTTCCTAGGTTGTTGATTAGGGCAGTCATCTGAAGGTTGGGGGGGTGAATATCCAAGATGTCTCTCTTGACCAGTAATTATGCTAGAGCTCACGTGGGCTGTCAACCAGAGTGTGTAGACGTGGTCTCTCCAGCATGGTAGTCTCAGGGTTTTTGGACTTCTTACTTGGTGTCTGACTGGACCTAGGGCAAGTATTCCAAGACAAGCAGTTAGAAGGTACGTGGCCATTTCTCACTGAGCCTTGGAAGATATGTGGCATTTCATTCCTTTTGTTGTATTCCGTTGGTTAAAAGCAAATCCCTCAAAGTCAAGCCAGATTTAAGGATAGGGGAGCCAGACCACACCTCTTAGTGAGAGATTGTCAAGAATTGGAGGAAATGTTTTAAAATTGTGACGAGGGAGACTGGATTTTAGTCGAGTTTGGGCAGATATATAGAATTTGAGTAGTTGTCAGATTTGAATGCATGGAAAGAAGGCTAAATAAGCTTCTAGGTGCATAGACACCAATGGGTAACAAGACTGGAGTAGAGTCTGAGTCACACATGGTGAATAATCCAGTTTGGCATGAGTGTAAGGTCTGTGGAGGGAGGTTTAGGAAGGTGGACCTGGAAAGAGACTGGGTCCTGGCATGCTAGGCTAAGAATTTTGGCTTTTGTCTTATTGACATGCAAGAGAGAGGCATGATTATGGCAGTGTTTCTGGAAGATGAATCTGGCATGGGGATGTAAGATAAATTGAATAAAGGGCTGGACTATAAACTAGGAAGTCATTTAGAAGGCTACTGTAGTAATCTTAGAGGTCATAAAGACCTGAGTCAGGGAAGCAGAATTTAACATGGGAAAGAAGGGATGAATGGGAGAGTTATGGGAAGAAAGCATCAACAGGACTTGCTGAGCACCTGGCTATGGAAGGGTCGTGAGAGCTGGAGCATTGTGTGCTTCCAATAGAGGCAACACAATGTTGTTCTTGTTTCCTGTGCCCGTGGCAATTTCAAGACTTCTTTAACCCCTAGGAAGGTAGCTCCCACTCCTACATTAGGCATCTAATTGAATAAGTACAATTAAACTTCATCCAAGCAATTTCACATGCAAGATTCTACTTTGAAATTACAAGCTACAATAGTTGGAAGAAAACATCAAGTGAAGGCTGTTTTCAAAAATTCTCCTTTGTCCCTTCTCCCTGCTACATGCTTAGTAAATATCATATGTTGAATCCTTGTATTAGATACCACCATAATTGTGAATTCTTCATGCTTTTCTGTATAAAGACCACTCAAACAAATAAACAAGCCAACAAAACTCACAACACAACAATAACAGCAAGAACAACAACCAAAAATCGAACCTCATAGTATCTGGCCTTTTACCCTATTTGAGAAGAGCTCTTGACTTCCCTTGTTGATAATTTATATTTCCATTAGTATGAATGAGCTGAGCTGTGGCAATCACTCAATGTTTATATTTATGACCTATTCCCCAGCTTTCAAATTAAGCTTATATTTGGTATTAGTAGATATTCATTACCTTTCTAAAATGCCATTTAAAAAACTGATTGCTTGGGGACTAGATGGCAAAGAAGGGAACATTTCACACCCAGCTGCTTGACCCTATTCATAAAATGTTGCATTTAGACCTTCTATATTTTGTATATTGCTACTTCTACTAGGGGACCAGGCTAACTCACTTCTTTGCATCTTTCTGTTTTAAAACAATTGTTACCTTGTTTCTAGAGTAAAGCTTTTGTATTCTGTAAAATAATATGCATGTTGACAGCAAGACATAAATAATGAACCATCTAAAGCAACATTCTAGCTAGCTAACACAATTTAAGAGACTTATTTCTATTGGGTTTTTTTATTTAAAAAAAAAAACACAATAAATGGAAAGGGGGAAGAAGGAATCTACCAGAATAGTAAAACTAAGAAATAAACACGTTGTTCCCCACAAAGAACCTCCTGTATATGGATGCCTGTGAGGCTCAGAAATCACTCAGTCCTGGAAGCTGGAAGCCAAGTCTTCTCTGAGGTGCTTTTCTTCCCCCCAAAGAAGTCATAACAGGTATACATACAGATCTATAACACTTTTCTGTTGGGGAAATGAAAGTACTTCCAAAACAATCTCATAACGCTGTGATGGAAGAAATGATGGCAGGTTTTGTATTGCCCCCATCACACAGGTGATGGAGGCTCTGATAAATGGAGTCAGGGACAAAGTCACAAATAGTTGCTAGGCCTTCTGATGTACAGCTGGGACTTCAGTAGTTAAGTGAAAAATATGTTCCTATTTTGCTCAGCCCTTTCTCATCTTGGAGCGAGAACCTATCTCATTGGTTTTAACCCCTGCTCCTTTCTACACAGACACATATCCCCGCAAGGGATAGGGCTCCTTACTCAAATTTTAAACTTGAATAATAACAAATAGTTGGAGTGTTCCCTCCGTTTCTGTAACAACAGTTTAATGATCATAATCTGATCCAGTACGACTGCTCTACTTCTGCTTAGGGATCATACACCCCTTTGGAAATCAGATAAAAGCTCTAGGTGACCTCCCCAGAGCGATGCACATTGACAATTCCAAGAGCTCCTGAGGCCAGTACTACCTTTGAAAGGTCCATGAATGCTCTGGTTAGGAACCCAATATTAGTAGAAAGAGCATAACTCGAGAAGGACCTTGGATTAAATCCTAGTCCCACCTTGCTGTGTGACTCTGAGAAACGCTATTTCATTTCTCAGCACTAATTTCTTTATCTGTAAAAATGGGAATTGTACCCTTTAATTGGGGTTATTGAGGAGATTTTAAAAATAATGCATCTAAAGCATTTGGTACAGTGTCTGGCATATAGAATGTGCTCAGTGCGTGATAGTTCTTTTCCTTCATGAGATAATGAGCAAGGAAATGACTGATGGGTGGAGCAGGCATCCTGAAACTGATTCTCACGCCCACTTTACCTGATGGCTGCAAACATTATCCCGGGGGCATATTAGTACAATTAATCAAGACCTGGAGACTTTTCAAGTCTAAAGCATTCTGGTTTACCCTGTTAGCCAAATCTTTTGACACTCTTCCTACATCACGATGGTTCCTCATGGTGTGAATCCCATCTTCCCAAGATAGAAAGCACAGCTCCCTCATGTTTCAGTTTCTTGTGCCTCCAGGGTAGAGTCATGTGACTTAGGCTCTGCTAATCAAATGCATAGACGGAAACATAGATACTGAAGTGATTTATGTGAGGAAGCAGGTTGGGGGCAGGGCATCCATTTCACCCGCACAGATGGTGGGAAGGCCATGTGGTTCAGAAATCATTCGGGAGCAGCAACTCCCTTTCCAGCCAGTTGTGCAGTGAGGTTCTGGGGATTGTTCCTGCAAGCTCACTCCAGAGCCTGCTTCTTCAGTTCTCCCAAAGACTCTTTGAGCATTCTAAGATCTTTTAATAAGTCACTTCCTTCCTTAACCACATAGACTGGATTCTCTGGCTGGCTTCTAAGAACCCTGACTTTCACATGCTGACATGTCCCACGATTTCATGTCATCTTCCTTCCTGCCACAACAGTTCCTTTGCATGAATTTTGCAACATGGCTAAGTGTTATAAAGGGTCCTAATATTCTTAGACAGGAATGGGGTTTCCACTAGAATAGAGCTTCCTATAAACAAGGGCACAGGTTCTTTGTACCCTCACTAGCATGCTGAGTAGTAACCTTGGGTTCTTGTAGCTTACCGTAGCGTTTCCTGCTTTGCCAACAGGCTGGACCAGTAAGAAATTGCAAGGACTTGTCAAGTGTTCCTTCCACCCTATTTGCATCACGTGCAGGTAGTTCTAATTAGTTTGGCTGTTTTTGGAAGGCAGGTAGCTGGGAAGAAACTTAAGTGACCTTAACAGTTATAGTGGTTTGAGATGAAGATTTTAATGCAATTATTATTTTATTAAAATGAGGAACTAGTCAGGAACGAAGTCACCTTATTACATACACGCATTTCCCCCCTTCCTAAAATGTGGGTTCTTTTAATCAAACTATACAAGTCTTAGACTGAGCAAACTGTAAACATAGAATTTTAGTAAAAGCGGTTTAAAGCCATGTGATAGCAGTAGTCCCATGCACTCACTCAATAAATACTTATCATGAACTCTTCTATGTCAGACGTGGTGCTAGGTGTTGGCACAAATAATGTGCTAGATAGATAACATTCTTTAGTCCTCAAGATCGTCATAACCTGTAGGAAGACAGACAGACAATTCTGACATAGTGTGGTGTTAGGATCTATTTCTGCCATAGCTGGAAATATTTTTTTTCTGCCAGTTCACCATTTTTTCTCAAGCATTTTAACCGCCAGTAAAAGAAATCCCTACTTATACCTGGAACATGGATGGTTTCCTGAGATCTGATGGAAGCAGCACCATTATTGAGGTCAGGAATACGTTTTTAAGTTTAGTATCACTCCTAGCTTTCAGATGACGTTCAGGTGCCTACTTCCCACCTGGACTGGGTGACCAGTGGATTCAGGTCACCCCTGTAATTTTTACAGTTGCTTGGTGGCAAGCAATAGCTTATTTTAGCTAATTCATTCAGAAGGAAGTTTCATTGGTAGTTCAGATAATCAAAGGAAAAGCCAGAGAATAAAACTTGGAGAAGTGCTGGAACCGCAGCAGCTCTGGATCTAGTTAATGGGAGACAACTGAGAGCTTTGTCCAGACACCACTTTCCTTATGTTATTCTTCTAAGATTCAAAGTCCAAGGATATCCCACTCCAGCATTAAGAGCATCAAAGCTGCTAAGAAGGAAATATATAATTTATTAAAAATAAATTGGAATGCTCTTTCCAAAAGGAGGCAGAATGGATATAAGGCAGCCAGATACCGAATATGTCTATCATTACGTTTATGCTCCAAGTATATGATCCCCATAGCACCAACCATGGACATTTTCCTGGGCATAGCATTGATGTTGTTACCGTGTTGCCCTGTACCTCAACTATCTCAAACTAGTCCACTTCTTGAGGTCAAGATAGGAAAAAATTATTTTCTTTGACTAAGGAGAAAGGATGGAGGAAGGAGTTTGGCCATTGAGGGCTGGAATGGTAGTTCATAATTTTGACCACTATTGGATTCACCTAGGGACTCTTGCTTTTTAACATTTTATTTTCAACTAATTTTAGATCTAAAGAAAAGTTGCAAAAATAGTACAAAGACTTCCCTAATATCCCTTACCCTGCTTACCCTAAAGATAAGCTTATAGAACCATAGTAGAAAAACCAAGAAAAAGCGTTCACATTGGCGCATTATTAACTAAACTATAGATAGGCATGATTCACATTTCACCATTTTTTCCATGAATGTTCTTTTTTTATTCCAGGCTTTCTTCCAGGATCCCACATTGTACTCAGTTATTACTTCTTCATTTCTGTAACAGTTGCTCCACTTTCTTTATCTTTCATTACCTTGTGCCTGTTGGAGAGTACTGATCATTCTGTACAAGGTACTTCAGTTCGGGTTTGTCATATTTTCTTATAATTTGAGTGAGGTTATGCATTTTTGTCAAGAATACCACAGAAATGATGTAAATCAAACAGGGAGTTTAAGATGTTGATATGTTGTATTGCCGGTGATATTTATATGGGTAAGTTGATGTCTGAGGGGTTTCTTCACTGCACAGTTACTGTCTTTAACTTTGTATTGGTAAGTATTGGAAGGAAGAACTTCAAGCCTAGGCAAATCTTTTTTCACTTCAAACTTCAGCTTTTTAATTTGAGCACCCATCCTTTTCTTTTCTTTTAAGATTTATTTATTTTAGAGAGGGCGAAGAGAGAGAAAAAGTGAGCACGAGTGGGGCGGGAGGGTCAGAGGGAGAGAATCTCAAGTAGAATCCCCACTGAGCACTGAGCCCCACGAGGGGCTCGATCCCAGGATCTGTGGGATTGTGAGCTCAGCCGAAATCACAAGTCAGACACTTAAAAAAGTAAGCTACTCAGGTGCCCTTTGAGCACACGTCTTCAAGTCTTACCTGCAACAATTATTCCTTTGGTGTCTGACTTTTGGTGGTTCTCTATTTCCCTCTTCTTTTCCACATTTGTTAATTGGAGCTCTATTGTGAAGAAGCACTATCTCTGTTCTTCCATTTAAATTTTTATTTCATTATTTATATGAGTTCGGACTTATGGCTATTTATTTTATTTTATGACTTAAAGTCCAAAACTATCATGATTTATTTTGTTGCTTAGATTGGTCTAACGTTGGCCATTGGGAGCTCCTTCATGGTGGCACCTATGTTCTTCTGACAAAGTCCTATCTTTTTTTTTTGAGCATTTCCTTAATTTGTAGTACCATGAGTTGTTCCAGGCTTATCTTGTATTTCCCTGCCTTGGCCCTGAAATGAGCCATTTCCTACCTAGGGAACTTGCTAAATCTTAATGTCTAAGCCCCAACCCAAACCACTTATCAGAAAACCTTGGGGATGGAACACCGGTATGTTTTAAAGTTCCATTAGTAATTCCAGGTTTGAGAACCGAACTGGAACAGTACTTTGCTAACCTTAATGTGGCTATGAAGTCCTCACAAATCTGTTAAAATTCTGATAGAGTAGGCTTGGGGTGGGGACTGAGATTCTGCATTTGTAATAAGCTCCTAGGTTGGCTTATTGGCAAGCCACACTTTGAGGGGAAAAGGACTAGAAGACGCTATTTCCTTAAGTACAGAAAGCCTTAAAAATTACCCCTAGGGTTGCCAACTGGCTCATGGCTGTGGAAGGAGTTGCTACTTCCTAGGTTACTCTTCAGCATCATTTTATTTTCTAATTAGTTGGGGTTAGTGGTGGAAGGAACTTCTTGCCAAGCAGTGTAGATAGAGTCAAGGAAATTGCTCTATGAATTGAAAATGGGAAACAGAACCATTTGACTCTGAAAGCAAACCACTATAATGAATAAAAATGAGTAAATGTGTTTGCTTGTTTTCTGTTTCCTAAACAAGCAAAGAGTACTGAATAAATCTTTTTGAAAAATGAAGAGTGATAATAAAAGAACATTTCATGCTGAAAGCATAACAAAGAAATCCCAGATGTGAATATCCATCTTGTCCATCTTGGAAAGACAAATGCAAAAAATTGGAGTCTTCTGTGGGAAATAGGTCACCATTTTGAATTTTGTTTAAACAGAATCCTCAAGGGAACATTATCCTCAATTCTTTTTCTGTATTAGCTCAGTTTTTCCGGCTGTTTTCAGACCATGCATATTTCTGTCCAGCTGCTAAGTTGTCTTGGTCTCCCAAAGGTAGTTGTACTCCAAGAGAATAGGAACAAAGTGGTCCAAAGAGATGTCCTTGCTGTCAGTCAGGCTCATTCTAGTCACCTTATATTGAGCCATGCACATTTGCCCTATAAAATGGCTCTTTGATTTCCAAATTAGGAACATCTTCAGTGATCCTCAAGCTTTAGTATACTTGACACTCCCTTGGACCAGTGCTTAAAAATGCTGATTCCCAGACCTTGGGTGAAGCCAGGGAACCAGCATCCTTTGTTCTCGTGTTTGCGTTCTGATCTGCTGCGGGTGTTTCATGTACAACTCACTGAGGAACCTTGATCTAAGAGATCAGATCAGCAGCATCCTCTGCTTTGGTCTGCTGCAGGCTTCTTTTAATTTACTCACATAGCTTAGTTTCCCATCCTTCTCAACCTCTATGTCAGAGACTCCAACAGCTGCGAGTCGCGTTACTACTCTTCCTCCCTTGTCCTGTTCAACCATCATTTAAAGATTTTTCTACTTATCTTCTGGAACCTTGTACTGTAACCCTTCCTTTCCTAGAGGCTTAGATACAAACAAAAGCCTGAGAAACTGTGGGAGCTTTTCCTCTCAGCTGGGCGGTCAGAAACAGCCATGGGCTGGATAATGCTACACCTTCTGGTTTAAATTAGAAACTGCAGTCTAGGCCCCTTCAGTGACCACCTTTTCATTGATGTTTACTTTGTCCTGAAATTGCATTTCATTGGTCAAGGGGAAGCAGCCAAACCTATCATTAATAATGATGATAAAAAAAACCTGCCAAAAGTATAGCATCATCATCTTCATAATCTAAAGATAATATGACAGTATATTAAATAGGAACATATTTACTTGTAATTTTGAATAAATGTTTGTTTGGAGTTGATGTTGCCCTAATTTCATGTAGGTAAGATGGAAGGACAATTGATTTCAACTTTATTAAATTGTAAACCTAATCCATAGGAGGAAGGTCAAAACAGTGGACTAAGGATGTGATGACTTTTCCTCCAACGTCCTCCATCTTGGAGAAACAGATCTTGATATTCACACTTGGCCTCACCCACAGACAGAGACTGGCAGAGACAGCAGAGACTCCCAGAGGCAATATCTCCTGTTACTTAGGAGGACAACAGAGAAAACTAAGGTAAGTGTTTAATCACTGAACACAATGAATACTTACTCAAGCGCCCAGAGGTTCTTGTCTTTGAACCAAGCACTTGGGACCATGTCTCATACAATGTATGGACACCGATTACCTTGTCCTTCCTCTCCTGTAGGCTGGTCTGGTTCTGTCATGTGAAGTTACACCATTGGCTTTCCAAGAGCTATGACTAAGTCATTTTTATTTTTCTGGCTCTTGCCTACAATGACAATACAGGAAAAAAGCCATACTTTTATACCTAACATGAGGGACGTTTATGAGAAGTCCTTTCGGTGAAGTCCTTTCTCAACACTGAGAAAGATGATTATAATTTATCAGATAAGAAAGGTGAACCACAGGGTTCTGATCAGTCAAAACTGATTTAGTTCCAGTGGTTTGGCCATATCTCAGCATTTGTCCATAGGTCTAATTGTGATATTTTTTGGGGAACTAGCCTGACCTTATGATTACCTTCTATTTATAGAGTCATTCTTTGAGCTTGCCTAGTTCTGGTCTGGAAACTCTCAGCCTGAACTATAGTCATATTTCCCTTGTGGGTCAGCTCTGGGGATGATTAGGTACACTGCTTTCGACTGCATGTGTCATAGTGGAGTGTGGAATATATTTAGCTGATCACAACTAGCATTTTTACTTTCAATAAAACGTAATAAAATTTCAGACTGCATTGCTTATAGGAACTTAGGATAGGTATTATTTCAGGGAATTTTATTTGTAGTGTATTTATATGTGTCATGAGTTGTAAAATATATTTCTTGTGCAGGACTAAGGTTTAAAAAGTTAAATACTGATCTAGTACTTGATTTTGATCGGTAGAGGCTAAAAGCATGAACCCTGAGACCAAACTGTTCAAGTTTGAATCCTGGCTCCATCACTTGACAGCTGTTTGACTTTGGGCAGATTACATAACTTTTCTGTGCCATAGTTTTCACATGTTCATGTATGTAATATAAGAGTAATAACAGTGGCTACCTCATTGGGTTGATATGAGGTTTTCAAAAATTAACATTTGTAAAGTGTTTGAAAACATTTTAAGTGCTTGATAAATGGTTGTGGGAGAAACTATTCTCCAAGTATCCTTTCATATTCTTTTACATATTGAATCAAAACAACCATGTTCCTGCTCTGTGGATATTTGTAATGTAGCATGTAAATATGTGCTTGAAAAAGGGGTCTATTCTGAATAGCATTATATTGGAATGTTTAACAGTGCCTCGGCAGCAGACCGGTGGATTCAAACCACAGTTCTGTATCTCAGGTGCTTAGTGATGTTTGGCAAATTATTTGACTTTGCAGATCCTCAGTTTCTTTATCTACAAAGTGGGGCTAATAGAGTCTGTCTTATAAGATTGTTGCCAGGTTTAAATGAGACCACCTACAGACAGTGCTTAGGGCTCAAGCAAGAATCACGATCATTGTTCCTCCTGTTAGTAATTCAGATCATGTCATTGCCTCCTCTTTCCTGATGCACTGAAAAGCAACCTCTCCTTTTCTTTCATGTGAATGGTTTGCTTAAGTCCTGATTTCACTTTGGCTCTGGCGAATCAACCACATAGGGGTTCAGATAAAGACCAGTACTCCTGACTAGAAAAGCTATTGTGAGGCCCAGGTCTGGATTCTGACCGTCCCACTGTGCTCTCTCTGCAGCCTTGCTGTCACAACTTAGCCAAGTCACTAGAATTGTCCTTTTGCCTCAGCAGGTATTCACATCCCCACAGATAACCCCAAAGTGTCACAATGCAAGCCTGACAGCCAGAGCCTGCTTTGCAATACAGCTGTCTATGGCAATAGGTTCATGCCGTATTTCCTTCCCCTTCATCCTGGGGGGGGAGGAAACTGATCAGGACAAAGCTTGCTGTCCAATATAATGAAGTGCTTTGTGTGATGTATCACTTATAAATACCGTGATAGCATAAAAGGGCTCATTAGCTGAAGGGGCTTTCAACTCCAGTTCTTCAGTTCTTAAGGACCTTTGGCAAAACTGTTCTGATAAAGAAAATGTAAGATTCTTGAGGACCTGTTAACTGTTTTTCTGTAACTCCCTCCCTTCTCCCATGACACATTGTTCTTGTAGCACTACACAGCTTTAAAAAAATTAGTAATGGAGATATGTTATGCAGCATTAATCTCTCACCTGACCATAAGCTCCTCAAGGGCAGGGGACCTGCCTTATTCATCTTTGTATCCCCTGCAAGCACCTGGCATACATCTCAGTCAGTGTCTGTGGAATGTAATCAGGTTGAATTTATATCTCAGATCACAGTGCCAGATCTCAAAATAGGGCTGGAGCTGAAGGCAAGTGAGGAATCATTTATTTCCCACTGCTAAACGGAGTGCTGGCTTCCAAGAAATTTAAGTCACCCAGTAACCCCAAAGGATGCATTTTCCAGCCCAAGGGAGGGCTGCAAGGTGATTCTTGTGCTTTTGGTGAAAGTTTTTTTCTCCTAGTTCTTCGGGGTAAGGAAAATGAAGCCCTTGGTCTTGCTTCCTGCTGGTTTACAATCTAGGGCTAGGAGAAAGTAAGCTGGAAATGTAAACTCTTTTCATGCTCTGCTTAGCTGATATGGAGAGACAGGCAGTGGGTAGGGCTACAGAGCCCTTTCTAACTCACCTTTATTTAGGGCTGGGGACAGAATTGGGCATATTCTTGTTCCCAATTAAATATAGGGGCATTATTTGTTATTTTCTTCCCTTTCAGAGGTACAAGTCCTTGACTTAATCTTCTAGTTTATAAACAGAAATAAAGAAAATAGTCTTCGGAAAACTATCCATGTTTCCAAGCCAGGCACTCTACTGAGGCTTTATGTGTGTGTGTGTGTATGCATGCGCATATATCTATCTAGCTATCTATTTAGATATCTATTTTTTAGATATCTATTCTTTATCTAAATAACTAGCTAGCTAGCTAGATATTTTCAGCCTATAACCTGACAAGACAGGTATTAATGTCTCCATTTCCAGTTGAGGAAACTGAGGCCCAAGGCGTTTAAATGGAGAATCCCGGATTGGTTATCAGGTCCATTTAGACCCACTCAGTATAGCACGAAGTTGCCCCCTTTCTCCTCCAGCATGCGTTCGTGTGAGTGACTGTGTTTCCTTTTACTCTTAAAGTCCTATCACTTTTTCTTCTGGTCAGTTTCCTCGATTTTACTTTTTCTAAACAAAGTCCAGTTCTTCTCCAAGGTCTCACCGCCCCCTCAGCCATCTCTCCCTGGCGTTCCAAGGCCGGTCAGCCGCTCCCCCGCCAAGTTCAGAATTCCAGCCTCTGGCTCGGATTCAGGGTTCCACTCCCACCCTCCAGGGCTTCCCCCCTCCTCTCCCGAGTCCCTGGGGCCCCAAGCGCTCCGGCGGGAGCCCGTAGTCCGATCCTCGGCCCCGCCTCCCCTACCTGACGCCCGTGCGGCCGGGGGCGCCGCAGCCTCCGCCCACCGGCGCGCCTGCCCTGCCATTGGCTCCCCGGGCTGCCCGTCTCCTCCGCCGGCCCCGCTCCTGCCCCGAGGCAGGTTTTGCTGGCGAAGCCGCAGTCCCGGCGGCGCGGGCGCAGCGCGCAAGAATTGTGGAACGTAGAGCGCGGACTCGAGCTGGCCTGTCCCCGCGCGCGGGAGCCCCCGTCGGCCGCCGAGTCTAGGCGGCTGGTAACTTGGCGGCGGTCTCCGGCGGCCGTGCTGCGGCCATGTAGTCGCCGGCGGGGCTCCCCGCAGCCCGGGAGCGTCGGCGAGAGGAACCCGGAGCCGCGCAGCCCGCAGCTTTCCCTGGAGACGCTGAGTGCGCGCCGCGTCCCCTCCGCCCCTCGGGCCGCACTTTGGGCCCGAGAGGGAAATGGGGGAGAAAGTTTCGGAGGCGCCGGAGCCGGTGCCTCGCGGCTGCAGCGGCCACGGCCCCGGAGCTCCAGTCCCTGTGGTGGCCGCCGCGTCCTCTCCAGGCGCTTCCTCGGCCGAGTCCTCCTCGGGCTCAGAAACTCTGTCGGAGGAAGGGGAGCCCGGCGGCTTCTGCCGCGAGCAGCAGCCGCCGCCGCCGCCGCCGCCGCCACCGGGCGGCGCCGTAGGCGCCCGGCCGCCCGCCGCGTGGGCTCCCGCGCGCGTGGTGCTTGAGCTTGGAGTCTGTGCGCCGCCGCCTCAGCTCCCCGGAGGAACCGCGCCACCCGCGCCCCGGGGCAGCAGCGCGTCCCAGGAGGAGCAGGACGAGGAGGTGGGCCCCGCCTTCCCCCGCTCGCCCCCTCCGGGTCCCGACTATCCGGAGACCTCAGCTCTCCGCCCGGCTCGCGGCCCTTGGCTGAGCGCACTGGGGCATAGGGAGGGAGAGGGGGAGGGACCCCAAGTGCTCTGCCCCGAGGCCGGGGTGCTGGCAGTTAGGAGCCTCCGGGTGGGTTCCTGACTTCCCGTGGCTGTTACCTCCGCGTGTGTGTCTTCAGGTGCTGTCTGATAGTGTGCTTTTTAAGATGTCAAAGCAGCAAACTCCTTAACGTCTGTATCTTCTACGGTGGGTGTGTGAGTGCATGTGATCTAGACGCCTAGCTTGTTCCACAACTAAGAGCTCATTTTCCGAAGTGGGCGTTGCTTCCCGCCGAAGCTGTCGGGCCGAGGGGGAGTGTGGTGAGGGTATGGGTGTGAGGGGAGGAGGTGGTGTGTGGGTCCTGGCAGACGAGTGGAAGCAGTACCCCCGGAGTTGCGCGGAGGCGTGTCAGTGACGTCCCCACCCCCCGGATCCCCTGAGGGTGGTTTTGGCTGGTCCGCGCTGCGTCAGTCTTCAGAGAGAGGGGGACTCTCAGCTTTCCGTCTGCGGCGCGGACATGCCCGCCTGCAGCTCCCATTCGGATTATTCCCGGGTGTCCAGATGCGTGCTGATTGCCGAACTGGATAGAGACCCTCCCATCTTCTTTGGGAGCTGGGCGGGGGGGTGTTTCTGTGTCCATCCTGATTTCTTGGAAGAATGTTCTCCCAAAACTTGTGGGTCGGGTCCCGACACATTGGGCATCTGACTTTGGTGTCTTCTCCACTGCTTTTCTTGGCTTTTTTCGGCCTTTGGAGCACAGTTAGGGAAGGATAGGGTTCTTCATTATCTTTAAGATTGTTTGCTTTGGAGGGTGATTGTGCAGAAGTCATCTTGGTCAGGCAGGGCTATAAATAAAACATCATCCTAACATAGACTCTTTGTGAAGTTCATTTTTCAGTGCCAGAGTCCTATTTTTGTCCTCTTCGATGGGGTTAGCTTTAATGTGTAATTGTCTCTCAGAATATGCAAGTTGAGGTCAGTGTCCTGACATTGGCCCCCTGGGACCTCAGTCTGAAGGCAAAGAGTGGATCTGGCACCAGGTGGAGGAGTAAAGTCCTCCCTGTCAGGTCAATGGCCAACCTTCTGGCAGTAACCCTGACTGATTTCCCAAAGCCCAGGAGGATTGTAAGGATCCTGGATAGGTGTCTGGAGACCTGCGTTCTAGAACTGTCGCTGCTCCTGAGTTGTGAGGCCTTTGGTCAGTTGTTGCATTCCTCTGACGTTCAGTTTTATCTGTACAATGATGGGTTTGAACCAGTTAACTTCAAGGTAAAGTTGATCAGGAATTTAGGATGCATTGATCGTTCAGATTGATTTTAGGGACAGGATGGCAGGAGTTAAGCTGAGTGCCACAACTACCACAGAGCTGTCAGGGTCCCTCAATGGTTGTGTCCTGTTTTGAAGATGCCGAGTATGTGCCAGGTGTTTACCCTGTGATACCTGCCTCAACTTTAAAGATGAGCAGACTTGCCATTGGGCAGCTGGGGGTATGCCCTCACTAATTTACTACTCAATTCTCATTCAGTGTTTTCATTAGTAGAAAAGATGCCCACTCTTTTCTGTGTAGCTAGGAGAGGGTGCTCTGGGGTAAATGACATGGTCTTGCATATCTTGGGGTGGGGGAAGTAGGGAACTTCCACTTTGGATCCTAATTCTGGAACACCCTAAACCTGGCCTTAGGGTGACAGTGTTTGACTTTCTCGGAAGTGAATATAATGATAGCTTATTTCACAGGCAATGCAGTGAGGATTGGTTGATGGAAACATATTTTCGAAAGTGGAAT
Organism: Ursus arctos; assembly: GCF_023065955.2. NCBI lineage: Eukaryota > Metazoa > Chordata > Mammalia > Carnivora > Ursidae > Ursus > Ursus arctos. The sequence continues at coordinate 53,826,951 of NW_026623067.1, forward strand.
GACTAAATAACATTGGTCAGTATTTGTGAAACCTCAGAATTGGATGTAAACTGATACAGTATTGCAATTTATTGTGTAACTTACTCTGTGGCAGGGGTTGCTGGAAATTATCCAGGAGTGGAAATCTTGACTTGCTCTGAGGATTTTAAAGTGCCTACTGTAACTGTGGAGTTTTTACCTCCTCAGGAGTACAGAAGTGATAGTCTTGATGAAAGGCCTTGAAGTCCAGTGTGCGTTTTCTTTTTCATTTTGTTTTTTCCCCCACAGGTGATTGTATGGTGCAATGATGTTTTTTAAACTTTTGCAGGGATTGTGGGCTTCTTTGAGAATCTAATGTAAGCTCTCCACCTGCTCCTAAGAAAATGAACATAGCTATAAATACTGTTCCAGAGGGTTCAGTCATGTTACAAACACTAAGTTAGTGGGAAGACCTGGGTTTGCGTCCCAGCACTGCCACATTAACTAGATGTGGGATTGTGGACCATTCCACTCATGTAAGCCCTGGTTTTGGCACCGTTAAATGGGAATGATAGTAATAGAGTTAGGCGTTTTACACATGCCATTTAATTTACTTCTAGTACAGTATCTAACATATAGCATTACGTACTAAGTAAATATTAATTCTCCAAGTTAATTTGTGATGAAAGTTTTGTGAAATGGAAGTATGAACTTGGGCTGCCTTGTTATTTTTATTTATGCCTAAATAACCTGTTGCTTTGAGAGAACCTGAGACTATGTGTGTGTTCAGGTTATTCTCCTTTTATTAACATAAGCTGGGAAGCATTTTATTTGTATCAGGTTGTAATATGGCAGGGCAAAGTTAGTGTAATGTTATTATTAATACAGCAAGGCCCTGAGTAAAAAGCATTAAAAGGCTTAAGTGCAGCCCATAAGATGGGAAAAGATTCGTTTAGATTTTGAAACTGTTATGTCTAGCTTGGGAGAGTCATTGCTTTCCAAAGTGTGTTTTTTCTTTTTACAGTAACTTACTGCATCACTTGTTAAAAAACAGCAAAATTCAAGTATGTAGTGTGTAATTGCGGTGTTAATTTTTTTGGCAACCTTGTTAAAGCTGATTTGAATATATCTAGTAGTGTCTTGTAGTATCTTGTAGTACTTTGTATTTTATCTTACTATCAGCATGTGTGTGAACTTACTGAGTCTCATAGACTTAAATCAGTCCTTTGTGCTTTTGGTGCTTAAAAACAATGGTTTAGCAAGGCAATGACTGTAGTTCCTTTGTTCTGAAAGTGGAACACTGGAGAGTTAGAGATGATGCATGTCATTTGGTTTAATAAACTGCATCTGACTCCCTCTGCTGCTTTCTTAAGTCTGTGCATTTGGAGTCTGTGGGTTTTGAGGGGTTGTGGGTTCTATTAATCTACAGTGATCTAGATTGGAGGACTGTTCCTCTGATCACATTTCTCAATAGACTTCTAGGCACTTTGCCCTGTCCTTTCCCAGAGCAACTGGTGATGACATTAGTGAAATACTCAGGTGCTGTTTGCTTTCACTGAACTCTTCGAGGGCAGGGATTTTGTTCTGTGTGCCTAGCACTGTACCTCTAATACATTAGTAGGGACGCAGTGAATATATGTTGAATGAATAAGGAAAAAAATGACATCTTTGAAAATAGTTGTGCATTTGATTGAAGGGTGACTGTATATTCATTTGTTTCTGCCTATTGTGAGTTATGCTCAGACCTCCAGATCTCTTATCAAAAATATCCCATGGATCCAGGTTTTTGTTTCGTTTTGTTTTAAAGAGAATGGGAGAAGGGGCAGGGACGGGGCAGAGGGACAGGGAGAGACTCTCAAGCAGGCTCCACGCCCATCACGGAGTCTGATGCAGGGCTGAATCTCACAACCCTGGGATCATGACCTGAGCTGAAATCAAGAGTCCAACACTCGACTGACTCAGCCACCGTGGCGCCCGCCCCAAGATCCAGGTAAATTTTGAACAAAGCCAAATCACTGAGGTTCTATTCAAAATACCTTTGAAGGGACTTGTGTATTAAGTCTGCTTTTCACTGTGTATATTAGAACTTGAAACTTTGAAGGATTCTTAGAATGGCTGAAAAAAACGCTTAGTGGTTGAAAGGATTTTCAACTTGATACAAAAGCGGCTCATTTATACTCTATGACACTAAAGGATTTGTTTTGTTGACATATGTTGGGAAATAGTTTCCTATGTTACAATAAGCATGGTTATGGGATGTCTTTGAACTGTTCTATTAAGTAGTGTTTGATTTTGAGTACTGCGTTTAGCAATACTTGGGGTGTGTGTGGAATTCCTGCATGTGATAGTGATGCAGCAGGTGAATTTCTGGTGTTGATTGGTTAAGAAAATAGCAAAAACAACCATGGATTCAGTAAAGCTTTTCTTCTCTCTCTCTCTCTTTTTAAAATTTTATTTGAGAGAGAGAGAAAGCGTGCTCCCACATCTGAGTGAGCATGGTTCGGGTAGAGTGGGGGCAGAGGGAGAGGGAGAAGCAGACTCCCTGCTGAGCGCGGAGCCTGACTCAGGGCTCTGTCCCAGGACCCCGAGCTCACACCTGAGCTGAAGCAGCTGCTTAACCGACTGAGGCACCCAGGCTCCCCTCAGTAAAGCTTTCCTTGAGTTTGTATTTTATTAATCACAGCAGCGACATAATTTGAACAAAAGTAGTGCATAAATCTTGGCGCATTTATTATTTAGTCTCCTTTTTTGGCTCACTGTTTCAGTAAGAAAGCCACAAGCTCAGAGAATCAGTCAGATAATATATATTGCATGAGACTCTTCTGAAGCATCGGCCTCAGTGTTAAGGGCCTGAGAGTGGATGAGACAGAGATAGCTTGGATCTCACGAAGCTTCTAGTGTAGTTGGGGGAGATAGTCCCTAAACATACGATTACTAGTTGGTTTCAAAGGTGGTAAATGGGTACAGAGGAGCAGACTGTGAGGGAGTGTGTCTGTATCGTGTAACTCATCTAGTCTGGAAGGTGAGAAGTTCCTCACTGAGGAGGTGATATTTGAGCTGAGACCTCACGGATGAGTGGGGAAATAGCTGGGAGGAGGGAAGGGGTCAGAGCAGTGCAGAGAGCAGGAGGCCGTGAAGCAGGAGAGAGTATGGTGGGTCTGTAGGTTGTTTGGCATGCAGGAGGGAGCATAGCATCAGATGATGCTTCAGAGGGATGCTGTAGGGCGTCCGGAACCTTTGGGACTTCATTCCAAGGGTACTGGGAGTCATTGAAGGATTGAATTAAGAAAGTAGTATGATAAGATTTGTGTCTTGGGAAGGTGGTAAGCATGAAGCCCAGCTGTTGGGAATGGCTTGTGTAGCCTGTTTAAATGTTCCAGGGCTGGAGCTGATGGTCTAGAAGACGGTGTCTTAATAAACGGTGTGTACATGGAACAGGGGGCTCATTCCTGGTAGTTCTCCAGGTAAACACATGGGAAATATCGTAGAAAAAGAACTTACCTTTCTTCAAGAGATTATCATAGAGTGAATATTAATGCTCCTTTTCACAGTGATGTTGCCTTAAGCCTATTATTTTCTTGGAGGAAAAACTTTATTAATGGGAATGGTGACTGAGAAGAGGGCCTTGCAGTCATTCATTTCCACAGTAAATTGCAGGAAAACATGTACCCAAGGTGAATACAAGGTGAAATTGCCCTGAGATTGCATGAGCTTCCCTGTTGATGGGAAGTGTGGTGTTTGTGAGCCAATACACATTATGAGGGTCTAGCTTGTTTGCTTGTATTTTTCTAGAGAATGAAGGGTCAGCATCAGAAAACTCAGGAATTTGCCCTTTCCACCTCTGGTCTGAGGTATTCTAGGGAAAAGTCAATATTTATATTTTGCCAGTGTTTTACAGTCAGTGACAAAGCTATGTATTTCCTCAGACTTATTGGATACAATGTGTGAATGAATCCAGTTGTTTCTCAGTTTATCCCTTTGAGGAAGGGCATGGAAGAACTATAATGCGGGGTGCAAACATGATAAACTGTAGAAAGAGCTTGTTAGAAATATTTCTCACAGGACGCCTGGGTGTCTCAGTCAGTTAAGCGTCTGCCTTTGGCTCAGATCATGATCCCAGAGTCCTGGGATCAAGTTCTGCATCGGGCTCCTTGCTCAGTGGGAAAACTTCGTCTCCCTCTGCTTGTCGCTCCCCCTGCTTGTGCTCGCTCTCTCTCTCTGTCAAATAAATAAATAAAGTCTTAAAAAAAAAAAAAGAAAATTTCTCACAATGAGGAGGATCCATAACAAGGTGGCCTGGCATTGGAGAAAACAGTGTGGTGTATGTGTATGTGTGCATACATGCACATTTATATCTTAGAAAAGATGACTAGACTTTTTGGATGGAAGAAACCCCATGCCATTTATAATCACGTTATCACAATCTGTAGTGTTGTCTGGAAAGGGCTTGCGCTCCTCTCCTTCATCCTGTCAGGGCTAGCAGCCAGTTTTTCTCTGCTCTAGGGTCAGGGTCAGTAGTGCCTGAGGGTATAGACTAATGACACTAGTTCAGCCACTTATGGGTTGTGTGACTTTGGAAAGGTTATTAATGCTGAGACTGTTTTCTCCTCTGTAAAGTGGGTATGACAATGTTTATTTCAGAGGGTCGTGAGGATTAAGAGGTGTTTTATAGAGTACCCAGCATGATGCCTGGCACACAGTATGCATTCCATAGTGGTATTTCTTATTACTACTAAGTATGGAAGAGCTGGCTTATGCACAATGTCCATGCCATAGCCAGGAATAATTAGAAGCCTAGAGGTCCCTTCCCTGATGGATTATGCTGCCAGCCTGTTCTGTTGGTAGTCCTCACAGGCCCTTTCATTAATGAGTAGGTAGATATGTAACATAGTTATCACTTTTCATTTCATAGAGCATTTCTTATAATGTGGTGTATGGTTCATTAACCCTTCTATTAAGATAACATCTCTCTTTTACTCATGGAACCTGCTCTTAGTGATCATTTATTAAATAATATCCTAAAAGACTCTAGCCACATGTAAATTACTAGCTGTGCCCAGGGATTTAGTCAGAAGGCAGCACGTCAACCATGTGGAGAGGCTGGTGAGATGACCATGAGCTTAAACATCGTATGTAATGATTTGGAGGCTGAGAAGGGAGTAACAGGACACATCAAATGATTTTCTGATAGCCAGCGTTGGCTCATAAAAGCATTAGGGTGAGGTGGGACTACGCAGGTGTTTGAGGGGCCACCCCGGTTTCACAGAGAGGAAATCTGTCAGAAGTGTGATAGTACTTTTAAAAGTACAAGAATTCATGTATGTAAATTGCGCCCCCCTCCATTTTGTTTTGTCTCTTTGGGGGCACTGTAAACATGTCAACCTTTAAGGCAAAAATAAAAATAATCTAGGAGCTCTTACTGTAAAACTCAAAAGCTGCTGCAGGGACTGCAGTTTGTTTCCCTCTCACCAACCTCATGCACTGCCCTATGTGCTTTTTCAGGCCGCTAGTTATATAACTGCATTGTTCAGTTCAGGATTCTTGTTCTTGTATGTTTCCAATATTTTGTCTGATTTTTTTTTTTTTTTTAATCTGGTACTGTTCTTACTGTTCTTACTCGGTTAAAGCGTAACGTAAGATTCAGCATAAGTCTTATCCTCAGCAGCTTCTCTGTATTTGTCTCTCCCTCTCTATGCCCTTCTGTCTCAGCACACTCTCATCTTGTTCATAATCCCTGGGAAGGATAGGAGAGAAAACCCTTCCCCTGAAGGTGAAATGTTGGTTCAGGACCGTGGTCAGCGGCACACATACAGTAAAGTCACACTTCAATGTATAGAACTTGTGTGCAGTTTCGGGTGGACCCTCGCACTTCTCTTAATGAAGAGCATTCACTGCTTATTTAATGATTTGACTTCATAACTGTCTCACATGTGTCTGTGAGACAGCCTGTGAATTTGTACCCTAAGCTTGTACTCTTTTGCCAGCCCATCAATTCCTTTCTTGGACACAGTCGATATAATTTTGATTATGGTACTTACTTCCACTGAACCTTTCAGCCCAAATGGTTTGTACTGATATTGGGGGCTGGGGGGAGGTAGGGATGTGGGAGAGAGAATGGAAATACTGACAAATTGGCTTTCTTTTCTTAACTAATTTCATAGGCTATCATGTGGAAAATGAAAATTTAATTTTATTATTCTTGACTTTGTAATTGAGTGGTATTTTCAGTGGCTGGCAAGCTCACAGGTGCACCTTATTTAGTATGGATAGTGGAATGCACATTAATAAACTCACATCAGATGTGGGTCTTTTGACCGCTTAGAACTTGGTCAGTTCCTTTTTTGATAAGCCGAGAAGGTAGGTATGTAGTTCAGTCCTGCCTAATGATTTTGTGCCTTTCTATGCTTGTTTTAAAAAAATAATACCATCATATCTCTGGCTTCTGGTGTTAATGTTTGTTTTTAGGCATTTCTTTAGGCAGTGATGGGTATATGTTTTGCAGTGTAGGAAGGGCCCCAGTGCATCATCAGTGGAAGAGAAATAAAATTGGGTTAGAATTGGTTAAAATCTTACATCACTGTACGTGCCATTGAGACTTCAATCACAGAAGTTACAAATTTAAAATTGATTCTTAGGGTAATCATTGCTCCCTAAACTACCTTAAGGTTTTGAAATGGGAGGCAGTGGTGATGAAATCTATTTTGTGTATAAAGGTTAAAGGATTATTTTCACAAACAGCTTTTTTTATGAATAAATTGTTTCTCTTAGGAGCGTGTCTAGCTCCTACATACGTAACATAAACTAAGAAAATCTGCTTTGTTACTCCCTTAGTTTTAGCTGGGGTGCTTAGTTGAAATTATCTGAAGCTTAATTGATACGGTTTGAGGCTTACTTGAAGTCATCATTACCTCAGGCTTGTTTTAAAAGGGCAGCTGTGGGGATTCTCCCTCAGGTGTAGCCAAGAGGAGGAGGGGAGAGTTGCTCCAGACAGAAGGGCAGCCCGAGATGTTTGTCTGGAGAGAGGTCACCATTGAAAAGTTTGACTAAAAGAGAACTTCACTCACGCTCCTCTTGCATGAGTAGAGTACCTATCAGGAAGACGCAAGAAAAGGCTGTCCTTTCATTTTTGTGGCCCTCTTGTGACTAGTGAGTAGAAGCTCGGGGTTAAGTTGGTGTGGCTTTAGTTTAAAGATTGAGTGTTGTGTGAGCGTCAGAAAGCTACAGAGAAGAAGAGGCAAATGGCTTGTCAAATAAGGAAAGACTGCCTTCTTCTTGCTCTGCATTTTGGCCCTTTAACTTACGTAACTGTTGTTTGAAATACTCCTTTTGTAAATTTTACTTAATGTACCACTTAATGTCTTTGAAATTTCTTGGTGTTTTGTTCTATGGACGTTGGCTAAGTTACCCTCATAAGCTGTTGACTGCTGGGTGGGAAGACAAATAGGGTCAGAATGGTTCTAACCTTTTAGGACTAGTTTTAATCTGCGGTGATGGATGGCTTTTAGACATGGTGCAAAATCGCTATTTGAATAAGAGATAAAATGGAAATTACAACTTGGAACTCTCAATCTTATTAACAAGTCAACATCAGTTTTATTTTTGGGAGTTACACTGTTGAAATTAGAACATTTCCACCTGGAGCAAGCTGAGGTTAACAGTTTTAAAATTAGGGAATAAGACCAGCTGGGAGGAGTTATACCTTTAGAGAAGCAACTTGACATTTTGGCATTTTTTCTTTCTTCCCCTTCTGAAGTGTGGCTGTGGAATTTTAAGAAGAACACAACAAACCAGGTTAGTTGGAAGATTGTAGTAAATCTTCAGTTGAATAGAATGTTTGGGGGGGAAAAACCATTTTTGGTTATGGAATTGTATGATTCACCAAAAACTTAAAAGCCCTTTTTGTTCTCACTTTCTTGTTTTCCATTTTTCCCCGTAATGCCCTGGTGTGGTTTTCCTGCCTTTACTGTTCTGTGAACAAGGTACTTTTTTTTTTTTTTTTTCTTTTGGGTAATGGTTTGACATCTCATCGTGCTTTAGGTCTCTCATTTTGGGCATCAGTCATCTTTGAAAACTATCGAAGATGTAAAAGTATGTAAGAGGAGGTAGAGTGTGAGGATAAAAGTGCATGCACTGTTGATGAAAGTATTTTTTTTTAACTTTAAAGTTGAAGATGGCTCACTATGTTGTACACCTGAGACTAATGTAACATGTGTCTCAACTATACTTGAATTACAAAGGTGAAGGTGGCGGGAGAAGTTCTTTTTCTGAGGGTTGCGCTGCATCTCTTGTTCCTGGGTTAGGCCAGCTCTTGTCTGTATTCTTAATAATCGTGCAGGAATTCACAGTTTGCCTTTTATGATACTTCATTTGTTTTCTCATTCCCATTTTGTGCAGTTGTTCTACAGTATAGTTGGTAATCACTCTCTCTCCCCTACTGGATCGTGAGCTCCTCTGAGTGAGAACAGTGTCCTATCAAGTCACATCCCTGCCACAGGAACAATGCATGGTGTACAGTGGACAGTAATGCACAAAATTGCATTTGAGGCATTTTGTGTGTCAAGACATCATTCTGAGGGTTTTACATGCATTTATTCATTGCACTTTTACCAGAGTCTTTTAAAATTTAGTAATTCACTGGGTCCACACCACCATGCTGTAGCTGTAGCTAAGTGACCTTCTCCACATTATACACTCTGCATTCCTTAAGGTCCCGGCCTCTTTGCCCTCTCTGTATTCAGGAACCTAGCACAGTACCTTAGGTGGTGTGACAAGAATAAAGGAATAATCATTAGTGGAAAGACCACTTAGCAGATAGGTCTTTGTGCCTTTGGCATGAAGAGTTTGACTGAGGCGTCTGTCTGTAGAACTTAAGGTCAGAGCTAAGATTTAAAAGCTATGATCCTGAGTTTTAGGTCCTCAGTTAATGGGCTGAGTGAGTTTCTACAAATGAAGGTTTTAAACTCTAAACCAATTTTTATTTTCTGGTTGGCTTTGGGAAACTGAATTCTGCTAGGAGAATTTTCGGTTATTCATTACGATCACACTTGTAGCAGTAAGCCATTATTGGCCACATGTTTAAATGAATTACTTTAATTTCTGATGAAATATTAATATCTAACCTTTTAACACATTAACAGTGATACTGGGCTGTACTCACTGATGCTTAGGAAAATGCTGCTGTTGGTGGAAATGGGTTGCAGGAATTCTGGTAATTTTATAGTAGTGGCTGAGTATTGGCTGAGGGGTTGAGAGGCTTGAACTCTGGCTTGGCGTCTTACTACGTGGGTTACAGCCTCTGTGATTTTCACATGTGTTGAAATAAGAGGTCCTTTCAGCTCCAGTTTTTTGTTTCCCTCTTGCTATAGAAATATTGGAATTTCAAAATTGTCATCAGCATATAATTTGTTCTAGAACTATTTATACACATTTTTTCTTTTGACAAACTTGGTCGCTGTGTTTTCTGATTTGTGGATAGGCACATAGTCTTGAAAGGAATTCTCACAAAGACGTTTACTCATAGATTCTTCCTCTCGGATTATGCTGACTTAAACATACAGGAAAAAAAACCTTTCATGTCCATTTTTATTCATCCTTTATAATTACTTGTATGTTTCTGTTAGTCATCAGAAGAAAGTGAGGGTACTGTCTCTTAACTCCCAATCTGGATACCAAGGTCAGTTCGTATTTCGTTTGATGCTATAGCATACTGTTGTATATGTTGTATATAGCATACTGTATGCTATATGTATGAAGTGATTGTTCCGGGGGCATCTCAGTGACTCATTCGGTTATGTGTCCAGCTCTTGATTTCAGCTCTGGTCATGATCTCAGGATTGTGGGATTAAGCCCCACTTCGGGCTCTGTGCTCAGCAGGGAGTCTGCCTGGGATTCTCTCTCTCTCTCCCTCTGCCTCTCCCTGTGCTAGTGTCCTCCCTCTCTTTCTCTCTCTTTCTATTAAGTAAATAATTAAAAAAAAAAAAAGAGAAATGATTGTTCTAGGTGAAATTATAAAGGATGGTTTTTTGGTATTAGCTCTTGGAGACTCTGACTGCAGAATTGGGTCTTTCCCATTAGAGCCGTATGCAAATCCTTCCATCAGTGGCAAAATCTGCTTTTTTTACCCTAGGCTCTAGACAGAAAAGACTTGGGTTTGAAATTTTCTTGCTGCCCAGAATTAATGTCTTTGGGCCTCATGGCACATCACAAGTCTTCATTCCCATGTCCTAGACCAACAACTTCTGATTTAAAAAAATTCTTTGATTTGAAAGATATTTATGGTGTCCACTCTCCCAGGCGGCCAGGGCTCTCCCGCACTGTTCTAGCTCCCAGCTCCCCAGCCCTTGGAGTGAACTAAAGTTTGCTAAGGAAGTTAAATCAGAATAAGGAGATTTTTTTTTTTTTTAAACCAATGTGCTGACTTGCACTTAATTTTTTTTTTTTTTTAAGAACAGAGGCTAATATCTCTAGCCTAAGTTATTAGCCTTAGCGATCAGGGTTGTTTTATAAGTTTGCTTGCAAGTCCATTGTTTGGAACTTGGACTGTGAAGTTCCATAGAGATGTGGTTTTAAAGGGCAATTGGGTTTCTAGATTAGCCTACAAAAGCATAATTAACCCCCAGAATGAATGGGATACTGGGGCAAACCTCTTTTCCCTATAGTGTTGGGGGCAATATAATAGCTTCTGGAGGTAGATGCCAGTGGCACAAGGAATTATTGGTGTTATTTCTCAACATCGGCACATGGGGTGATCCGGGCCCTGCCCTGCCAGGCTTTGTCAGGGCCCAGGTGAGCCAGGGGAGAGGGAACTCTAACCACTCAGGTGTCCCTGAAGGACACCTTCAGGGATCCCTAAGACTCCTTCACATGTGGGGGCAAATCATTTGAACCCGAAGCTAAACATCCACTGGCCCCTTTCAGTTCATTTTTTTTTTTTTAATTTTTTTTATTACATTATGTTAGTCACCATACAGTACATCCCTGGTTTTTGATGCAAGGTTTGATGATTCATTAGTTGCGTATAACACCCAGTGCACCATGCAATACGTGCCCTCCTTACTACCCATCACCAGCCTATCCCATTCCCCCACCCCCTCCCCTCTGAAGCCCTCAGTTTGTTTCTCAGAGTCCAGAGTCTCCCATGCTTCACTCCCCCTTCTGATTACCCCCCTTTCTTAATCCCTTTCTTCCCCTACCGATCTTCCTAGTTCTTATGTTCCATAGATGAGAGAAATCATATGATAATTGTCTTTCTCTGCTTGACTTATTTCACTTAGCATTATCTCCTCCAGTGCCATCCATGTTGCAGCAAATGTTGAGAACTCGTTCTTTCTGATAGCTGAGTAATATTCCATTGTATATATGGACCACAGCTTCTTAATCCAGTCATCTGTTGAAGGGCATCTTGGTTCCTTCCACGATTTAGCTATTGTGGATAATGCTGCTATGAACATTGGAGTTTCAGTTCATTTCTAATGGGGGAGACCTGGGAAGGCCAAGAATTTAAGGTAGAAGGTGGTTACCTCAGAAAACCCATCAGAATACCTTTTAAATAAACCAAGTACTATTAGTAGAAAAAATTAAACTGAGGGACATTTGTCCAAAACATGTTTTCTTTGTAAATAAAATTTCGGTGTAGAGCAAATGATGTTCTAATTTGCATGGCCTCTCCCTCAGCAGCGGATGCTATTAAATTTTCCCCTGCTTTTTCTTTTAGGTTAATTCCCATGACAAGGTTTAGCGTTCCTATACAGATGAGGTTTTAAATAGTTGCCACACACCCTCCTTCCATTGAGGAACTTGGACGTAAATAGTGTTTTTAGGGGTTGCTTTGTTTTCTGAACCCGACTCTGCAATAACTGAAAGGATGGCTGCATCATTCCGAGGAGAGGATGTTTTTATTCATAATGTTTAGAGCTGCTTGCTTTCTCTCTCTTGTCTGTCTACCCTCCTTTCAGGAGGGAGTTAAAGCTAAGTTGTGAAATTAGTGCAATTGGTTCTTGTAAAGAGATGGTGAAGGCCCGTCAATGTCGCTTACAGCTAGGTTCCACCAGTGGAGACAGCTCTATCAGAGCCTCTCAGTGTCCCTTGAGAGGCTGTCAATGGTAATTAAAGGGAAATTGAAACACAGATTTTTAAAAAATGATAAATACAGGTTTACCAAGTGATTTCATAATGATAGGTCCAAGTCCTGCTGAGAAATGTCAGGGGGTGCTCACTTTAGACTCAGGAAAATCCTGTGATCACTTGGGCACTGTGTTGAATTGTTCAGGTGCTATTACCTGCAGTTTTTAGGAATTTATTTTGACACTTAAGGACATCTAAGGATGTAAATTTAATTATTACTGCTGCTCTCTCTGTGGGCTTAGATGAGAAGTGGCAGATTATATAACAGAATTGCCATTACATTTTTTTCAATCTTTGGCAGTCAGACTGATTTGACTTTTGGGGAGGTAGCTTTCCATTTGTGGGTAAAACAGTTGCTCATTTAGGATGTATTAGAAAACTAGGGCCTGTTACAGTGGTGTTTTCTGGGGTGTGGGGGGACTCATTTTAACGTAAACTTGTAGGCTGGAGGTAAGTCTCTGGTATTATCCAAGTACAGTGCTGGTGCCTCTCTTTCTTTCCGTTGCCTTTTGGCCTGTACTTTCGGAGGACAGAAGGGGAGGAAATACTAGAGGGCTGGATGGGTGGACACAGGATCCTGGGATGTCGCAGTGTTACCTTAGCATGTTGTTTCGGTAATAGGTGCTGGCAAAGGTGATCTTGGAGGTGAGGTGTAGGATTCTTGCCTGGTACCCAGCTGCTGCTAACCCTTCTTCTGGTGGGTTGGAGCTGGTGCATAGGTGCACGTTGTTTCTCTTTCTCAGGTCAATTGGTATTTACTGAATACTTCTTGGAAAGCTCTGTAGGAGTTGGCATGTGCAAGGGAAGGAAGGCATATGCAAAAGAAATTTTTTGAAAACCTGGTCCTGCCTAAAGCAGCACACAGTCGGTTTAGGAGACGGAGCATACGTGGAGTGAGTTGAGTTGAATGTGCACAGTGCCCTTTGAACAAGTGAGAATGTGATTCAAACTGAAGGTGGGTCAGGGGAGGGAAGGAAGTACAGAATCTAAAGATAGGATTTTCCTGAAAGAGGGTTTTCCTGGTGCCATGAAGGTGAAAGTATTGGAGAGGAGAGGAGCAAGTTGTACCAGATGAAGTGATTTGCCGTAACCTGTAAGTTCACCACGTATAGTTGGTCTTAGAAAAGTCTCTTTTTTTTTCCTCTTCCAAAGTAATAATATTGTGAAGGAAGAGGAATTGGTAGGTTGGTTTTTCCATATGTTTATGGTTAATTCTTTGTGCTTGTGTAATTTAAAATTGCTAGTACAAAATACTACCAGGATTGTAGTATTTTCCTTAATACCAGTTTATTTATAGCTTCATAACTTTCTAATCGAGATTCCTTTTTTAAAGATTAATCTTTGCCTAGATAATTAAGCAATGTTTACGACAAATGCTGTTTTAGTCACTGTGGTAAGGAACTTTGTGTTTTTGTTGGTGAGGGCAGAGTTCAGGGAGAAAGTATGTTTGGTAAGAATTGACCAGGTATGCCATTTTGGGTACTGTCTCTTGAGGATAGCACTTTCCTTGCTTTGGGATATCTTTTGATTACTCATTGCTTGAAATTTGCCAAGTTTAGAGCAATGATGTTTCTGGCCCAGATAGAATTTCAGATACTCCCTTAATCTTTTTTTTTTTTTTTCCTTCTCAAAGTGCACTTGGAAAACTTGAAGGAGAAGCTCTTAACCTCTCAGTCTCTGGCGGGAATCACGGCCTGTGTCAGAGTGGGCCTCCTGACATAACTGAGGACTTGACTTGTGGCCATGGTAACCCCAGATCTAGGAGCTTTTTGGGACCTCCAAGCCACGTGGACTTGTTTTTAGGCCTCAGCCTCCCTAGGCTCACTGGTTTTATGAGGCACATCCTATGATTTTATAAGGTAATTCCTGCAGGCCTGTCAGGGTAGCTAGTTCCCGGTGTTGGAGGTGGGGAGGGAAGTGAACCTCCTAAGGATAAAACCCACCCTCTATAAAACTCCTAGGACTTAATGTCTCCTTCAGGCTTCTGCAAGCATGGGAGAAAATTCCTTCGCCAAAGAGTTAGTGATTCTGGTCTACTGGTGTGGGGATACTGGTGTGGGACTCCTTCCAAAAGCCACACCAAATTAGAAAGCAAGGCAGCAGGGGTACTGGAGAAAACGTGTATTGCATGAACGGGAAAAACTTATTGGAGGTGGTGCTACTTAAAATGGGCAAACCAAAGTGGAATGATAAGGGCAGTTGTGCTTTTGTAAGTAACATTAAGCTCCCAAGTGAACCTACTTTTAGCTCTGTTCTCTCTTCTCTGGCCAAGCATGTCTTACCCGTCACTCTTCCCTCAGGAAAAATAAGGAAAGCAGTCTCTGAGGCCCCAGTGAGTGTCTGGCCGGTTGCACAAGGCCTTCAAAGATTCTCTGTCCCAGTTATTTTTAGCTTAACCACAGTGTGTTTCCTGAATTTGTGAAATTTGCAATTATAGCCAGTGCTATTAATTTTAACTCTTAAAACTATTCCCTCTTTTTATATACTGCTTACAGATACCTGGTTAATGCATGAAATGATAGAGTAGAAGCTATTCCTGTAAGACTGAGTTGCCTGTCCTGGAAAGTCTATGAGCTTGTTGGTCCTTATTAAAATGATATTTGGGGTCTCTGGAAGTCTTTGGCTTTTGAGGAGAGTGATGATAGATCCCAGTTTTTGTTTTCAAAGTTTAATCTATCTTAATGGAGGTTTTCTGTACTGGAGAACAGAAGTCCTTTTGAGGAACCCTCAGTCTTTCTGTTCTTTGGGGAGCAAGTTCCTCCTCTTCTTTGAGCTGGCAAATTTCTTTTGGACCAAAAAGGTACAGTACTTTGCATACCTCCCAATGTGAATGTGCTGCTCCGATAGTGGTTTGGAAAGAGTAGGAACCTCATTGTCCACATTGAGGGAGAGGTCTACAGATCCCTCCTGTTGGGACATGGTAGGTTGCTTCTACTGGGGATCTTTCAGCTGCAGCATCTTAATGCTTTGTTTGGGGTGGGGACACATGCTGATTAAACCTGTGTCTTGCTCTGCTTTTCTCTTCTTTGGCATTCGAAACTGGAACTGAGGTAGTAATAATTCTTGCCTTGCACATAGTTGCCTGGCAGAAAACTGAGGTAATTTGAAGTAGATGTTCTGCTCAGTCTCTCCATAAAAAGTCTAAACCTATAGAATAGAGAATGTTGATAAGCCTCTTGTGGTATAGGCAGTTTCCCTTAGAGAGCAAGGAGAGCAAAAGCAGATTTCCTTGGATAGGAAGGGAGCATGCTCGGGATCCTTGATGATCTTGTTGGCAGCATGAGGCCAGGGAGGAGGACACTGGCCACTGGGTGGGCCTGGGGAGGCTGGATTTTAGACATTGGGTTTCCTGCCTTCACAGGGATTCTGGTGCCACCCGAGAGGCATGGAATTGTAAATGTGTTGGCTTGCAGGGCTCTCAGGGTCTGGTTGGCAGAGGATTCAGTAGTAAGCATAATAGGCTTACCTTTGTGTGACATCCCAGGAATGACTTTGAGAGATCAGTTTTTCACCATGGGCCTTGGACTGAGAATTAATTTGATTTCAAGAAGAGACTTTTTTTTTCTTTGTACGTCTGACTTAGTAAAGGTTTTATACCTGCTGTACCCACAAGCAAAACTTGGGTTCCTGAAAGTCCTATAGCCCCATTAACTTAAAATGGTGGCCGTGCCATTTGTATAATTTGACTAAAAATTAAAGTATGACCATCTAGACAAATAAGGCGCCTAGAGCTTCGTTTCTTTCCGCTCAAAGGTCTTGGGCTTCGCTTCTTTCCGCTCTTTGCCCACCCCCAGCGAGTCCGTAGCTTCTTACACTGGTCATCAACCAGAAGTCTGAGCTTGCTGAGTTACAGTGTCCTCACCCCTCACCAGACAGCTAGCTTCATGGGAGTGGAGACCCTGTCGTGTTGATCTCCGTGCTCACCGCAGCTACATCCCAGTGTGCAGGAAAGCTGAGTAAATACATGCATGCAGGGAAGTTGACTGTGTAGCTGAGGAAAAGCTGAAGCTCTGAGATGAGTGGCGGCACTGAGATACTTGTACTAGCAGAACTCCAAGCTGGAGTCTGCTCACCTTGCCTTGAGGATCGTGGGTGGTGTGGCGTGGGAGTTTCTCATTTATTCTATGTCCCCAAAGCAAGGCGGACAATTCAGAGTGGAACTCAAAGAAGAGATGATTTAAAAACAACAACAATTTTTTGAAAAAAAGTTTTAAGTGTTTTATGTTCAAGTTTTATGTCAGAATTAGTTACTAGAAGTCTGGCACTGCTGGCTGGCCGATTGTCACTAACTAGGCAGAACTGCCTGGAATAAGACCTGTTCAGCCTGGCTGGACATCTGAGTCCATTGATTTGGGGCCCCTGGTTTTCTCCCTGTGGAACATCTGAGAGGGCTCGTCCAGGAGAGGGAGAAGCCCAAGGCTTCCTTGGAGGTAAAGCACTTCCTTTCTGGATTGATAAGTTTTGTGAGGCCCCGGGGAAGCCAGAGCTTTGCTTTCTCAAGCTCCCGAGATGAGTGACTGGCAGGGACTTCAGTGTATGTGGATATGGGTGCTGTGTCTCTATCCTCTGAAAGGGCAGACATTTAAAAATGTATGTAAAAGCCGATTCAGGAAAGAAGACCGAGACTTCGTTGTGTAAATAGATGGTAAGTACTGCTCCTTTCTTTCCTTTTCCTAATGAATTTCCCTGACAGCTTTGCTGGCGGCTCTTATCCACAATTGGTTGCTGAATTGCAGTGCTCAATTATGTGTGTAATAATACGCTATAAAAACATACAAAGCCAGGAAAAAATGGCTTCCACCAGAGAGGCTGAGCCTTGAAAACAGATACCTTGCACATTCATATCTGGTCTGATAGGAGAACATCAAATCTGTCATTAATGATTTAATGGACTGAATTTCTTCCTAAAAGTAAAAGGAAACATTAAATTTGAGTACGAGGTACTTAAATTACCTTGAGACCTAGCCAGAAGCAGGAGCTCATTGAAATATTTGGGATTTCTGGTGCTGTTCATTCGAAGTGGTGTTCCATGGCGATCTTGTTGTTGGTAATGCAGTTACGCCCAATCTTTATTGAAGGCCTACTGTGTGCTGGGCACTGCAGTGGTGATTCACATGCATTACTTCTTAAAATTCTACCTTCAGCCTTACAAGAAGGTAGGGATATCTCTGTCTCAGTGCTAGGAAAGTAAAGCTCACAGAAATAACTTGCTCACAGTTTGTCTCACACTGAAACCAGTGTTCTTCCCCACTGGGGATCAGTAAAAGCAGAGAGGAGCTATTTTTTTTTTTTTTTAAGGTCGCGCATGAACAGATTGACCAGTTTATTTTGGCAATTATATAACAAAATGTAAGAAATATGTAGAATGGATTTGCTGAGCCCTCCTTGAATTCCTGGCTCCTAAAATTGTGAAGTAAAAGGACCCTGTGGTTCTTCTAAGCCACTAAATTTTGTGGATAAAATGGAACACACAGTGGATCACCAGCTCAAATTCCATGGTTCTTTCTTTTCCCCTTGCTTAGGATGTTCATCCTGTCACCAGAGTGTGCCCTCTCCCCCGCAGTAACTGTAACCTTCAGGGAAGTGTACTATATAAGCACAGAAGTGGAAAGGCCATATACCAATAACAAAATATAAAACACCAAACTTAGGGAGAAAGACAATGTTTGAGAAATCCAGGAGCACAATAAGCAAGATAGGGAGCCTGTCTTGCGGGCAGTTTTGGTTGAATAGGGAAGTTGGTGCTATGGCAGTATTTTTGGTCTCTGCTTTGAGCACATTTGATTCCCCTGTGGAGCTTTGACCTGGTGGGTTTCAACTAGGAGATCCCGATTCTGTGTGCCTAGGTCTTTTAAAGGCTGCCAGGTGGCTCTGTGAGTGGCCAGCAGTGGGTGTGGAAGCATGGGCTTAGCTCCTCTTGGCTTGTGGGGAAAGGTGATGGCGACTGCCCAGTGGCATTTGCTGAGGGCCCTTGACGAGCAGGAGCTGTGCTAGATGCTTTGCAGGGATCATTCTTTTCATCCTCACTGGAAGTCCACGAGCTCTAGCGCCATAGCCTCCTTCTACAGCTGAGGAAATGGGTTACAGAGAACTCAAGGAGTTCATACCTGGTCTTCCAGTTAGTGACTGGCATGATTTTAACTCCTGTGTTGTATTCCACTGTTACACTTGTGGTACTTGGATTTTTACTGATCTTCATCTTTGACCCAAGAGCTTTCCATAAAGGGTACTGACCTGTGTCTTCAGAGTAACAAAGGATTTGGATAGCTGGCTCTCCTTTTTGTGGTGTTGATGAATATTTCGTAATTTGAAGGTTCCATGGGGGTTGTGTGTGTGTGTGTGTTTGAACGCATAATTCCTTGCAAAATCATGTCCTCAGTACACCTTAAGTTTTGAATCAATATGAATGTCTCTGTTTACAGAAATAAACACTTCTCTCCATATTGGGAAACAATGGGAACACTGGTTTAAAAGACCTCCAGTTAACTGGATGTGACTTTGGATGTTTACCCTGATAATTGTTGAGTCGATCCTCAAATAGCAAGGCGGCTATTAACATGTGTAAGGCCCATTAGAATGATGGTGCTTTTCATTTCCTTTAGTAGTATGTGAATTGCTGGTGAACATTTAACGAAAAGAGAAGGATTTTTTTTTTTTTAACTTTATTTTGCTGCACTGATGATTACTTTGGAGTGTGAGGAGAGGAAATAGAAAAGGGAGGCTACCTGTCTGCCTTTCTAGGACATCACTGCCTTGTGTGGTCTCCTCAGCCTGCCGAAGGATGTTGTCCAACCACAGTACCTTTTATGAATGCAACGTTGCCTTCTTGGCAGCTCTCTGAATGCCCTCCTGTCACCCTGAGGCAGGCCTGTGACCCATGTGAGGGGTGGTATAGGCAATGAAAATAATGGCAAGAAATCCACTGAGGAAGAGAGTCACCCTATATTTTTGTTGTCATTTGTTAGTGATTTGATCTTCAAACAGTATGACCGTTAGGTGAGAGTAACTTTTCTAGGAATAATTGTAGTAGAAGGTTTTACCCTTGGGACTTGATGGGGTTCCTACTTCGGAGCCTTGAGTCCCTCACGGTGACAGGGGTTCGATGGATTCTGAATTAAGTCCATGCCTCCTGCACAGCGGGGACTTGGTGAGCAGAGCCCCAGGGTGTATGTATGTCACTTCCTCAGAGCTGTCACATCTTATCAACCTTTCGTTAGCAATATTTTTCCTCCCCGAAAACTCATAAAAATTCATGTTATAATATCAATGCCTGCAGGATCCTGTAGAATTTGGTTGAGCTGCTTATACCCTTTTCTCCTAATAGATATGTCATTCTGTTCATATACAGGGATACAGATGTGTGCTTGTAAATCTATATAGGAGGCTCATATATATGCCCAAGTAGGTTTGCTGAGGGAAATAAACTTATTTTCCCCCCACTGGTTCAGTGTGACTAAGATAATTCTATGCATATTCTCAGAAGATTCCATTCTGGTGATTATTTGGAATTTCATTAACCTTGTATATATTTTACCAGGTAACTTTCAGCATATCTGTTTATTACAAAAGCAAGCAAAGCATCATTATAGTATCTGGAGAGAAAATGAACTTTTTTTTTTTTTTTAATGATATCTTTATTGAGGTCACTTTCTGTGTTAGGAAAGATTTGTAAATTCTTACCAACACAATGTATATTCTTGTGCCCTTAAATTAAAAAAAAAAAAGTGTGATGTTAGCCTAACACAGTATACGGGAATTTCAATATTTTAAATATAGGTCTAAAAGTGCAGGAAACATTTAGGTTCTTACTGTTTTCTCTTTTTGGTAGAATGAGGAGAGGGGGCAATATTTAAGAGTTCCCCTGTGATTTAGATTACTGAAGTCGTTAGTAGGGAAGATCCTATCCTGTTATGCTTAACTGTGTAAGATCAAATCCTGGTAGAGTATCAAGTGGATAGCTTGTCCTTTTCTCTAGCACTTTTATTATGTAGTGATTATATTGGGTGTGTTTATTTGTGAATGGGGGAAATAGGTGGAACTCTACAGTACTGATTGTCTTCCACCTTAATTCCATATGGTGTTATGCCTGTAACTACATCCTGAAAGCTCAGTACACTTTGAATAAAGTTTCATAGAACTTCCCCTTTATTATGGATAATGAAGTTATGCTATGAAATTAGAAGTGGGCGATTGGTCTGTACTACTTGGTATTACAGCAGACAGCCCTAAGTGATGACCCTTGGAAAAAAACAAAACCGTTTATAGCATTTCTGGTAACACAATAGAACTTAGCTCTGTGGGCAATAATTTCTTTTAGGAAATGTTAATTATTTGTAAAATGTAACATTTCTATGGATTCGATGAGAAAATATTGTTGGTACTTATTTCTCAAATCCTTTCTTCCTGCCTCTTTGTCCATTCTTTTCTCCTACCCCATAGGAGGACAATTCCATTTACTTTTTTTTTTTTTCCTTATGTCTCAACAGAAGTGATAACTCATTTTGTTAGAATGGTAGCGATCTCAAAAGTAGAGGATTATGATTCCACTTGGGGTTTAATCAGCCTGAGCAGGTGCATTCTAAGTAAGAGAGATACTGTTTTTAATGCAAATGTCCCCCCTTATTCAGAGGAAGGGAGACATGGATAGGAATTGACACAGCAGTTAAGTCAGAATTGTTTAAATAGATTGTTTTTTTTTTTTTCTTTCTGAATTCTCTGGGCACCAGCAGCAGGGTTGTTAATAAATGGAAGTGAAATATAAAGGAGGAGAAGTTGAAGGTGACTGTCTTAATTTTTTGCTCTGAGGGATCACAAACGCTTAAGAAAAATGAAGTTAGCGGCTTACATAAACACAAGGATCCTAAGTGGTCTAGTATTCATTTTAGAATGGAATTGGATTTGGGACCCCAGATAAGAGGGGATGGTTATATTAAAGTGCCCAAAGCCTTCCTGGAAGGCAGCTTAACTGAAAGGGCCTGAGCCTTCACAGTGAGGGTCTGGAATTCTTCCTCTTCTTCCTTTGTCCTGAAGTGTGCTACCGTATGAGAAGGGAGACAATTTCTTGAACAGTGTTGAAGAACTGGAGCACGCAGAGTAATCCGCGGCTGTTAGGTGAATATAATCTGCTATGTGTAATTCTATATTGCATTTTAGTTAACTTTGGATTTTAGACAGACAGTTTTGTGACTGAAATGATATTAGCCTTATTCTAGTTTTTGGGTGGTGGTTACCCTAGTGTCTGTAATTATTACAGTGTACTTTTATGTTACAGATAGATTTTTTTTTGTGCATTTCAAAAACCGTGTAAAGAGAAGTCACCAATGTGTCCTTCTAAAATGAACTATGTCAATTCATTACTCAATAATCCCTTCCTCCAGCTACTCAAAAAATATTTATTGAGCACCTACTATGTACCAGGCACTGGTAGTGGCCCTGAAAATACAGCAATAAACGGATTAAAGTACATGATCTCTTGCATAGAGGGGAGACCAACAATATATTAGACTAGTGTTAGAGGGGGCATCTGCAAACTTAGTAAGGGGCCAGATAGTAAATCTTCTAGGCTTTGTGGGCCAGGCGATTTCTGTCACAACTGCTTGACTGCCCTTCTAGTGTGAAAGCTGCCATAGGTTATACATAGGTGAATGGATAGGCTGTGTTCCAACAAACTGTAATTTACAGAACCAGACAGTGGTCTAGATTAGGCCCACAGTCCATAGCTTGCAGACCCCTGTTAGAATGCCGGGTGCCTTAAGGAGAAAGGAAAATGAAAGGGAATCTGGAGTATTGGGATATGGGGGCAAGCAGTGTTGGAGTTTCTGAGGGGTGGTCAGGGAAGGCCTGGCTGAGAAGGTTATTTAAGTAAATATAAGATAATGTATTCAGCCATGTGTGTATCTGGGCGTGTATATGTGGGGAGAATGATCATCCATACAGAGGGAACAGCCAGGACTAAGGCCCTAAGGTAGAACATCCTTGGAGAATTCAAGTAATGGTAAAGGAGGCCGGTGTTTGAGGTAGAGTGAGTGCATGATAGAGACAATCAGAGATGACGTGAGATCAGAGGCAGAGACTGGGGATGAGGGACAAGGCCCCATCATGATACCTGGTAAGGCCTTTACAATGAAAAAAGTCGTATTTGTTGCTTGGGTAGTCACTGGGGGGTTTTGAGTAGAAGAATGAGTGATGCAATTTAATTTTTAACAGGATCACTGGTGTCTTGTTTAACCAGTGATAGGCTGTTGGGGAGCTGTAGCGGAAACCCACTGGACCAGTTAAGAGGTTATCGAGGTAGTTCGGGTGAGAGAAGGTGGTGCTTGGATGAGGTTCCTGGTGGTGGAGGTCGTGAGAAGCAAGCAGGTCTTGGGTGTGCATTGATCCCTGGACTTGACGGGATTTGCTTGCAGACTGGAAGTGGCTTAGAGAGCTGGAGGAGTTGAAGATGAGCTCACTGCTTCTGGCCAGGTAAACTGGAAGGATGGGGTGCCATTTACTGAGTGGGAAAGATGGTAGAGAGACAATCAGCAGGATAGCCAGCCTGGCAGCCTGCATTCTACCTGTGCAGAGTCCCTGGCCTAATACCGCACATAGCTTGAGATGGAAGGAGAAGCCCTTTTCTGTCATCTCCTAGCTTTGTGTGTGCCCTGGTGGCCAATGGTGTCCATTGAACTAGGATGCATTCTGTGGCTTTCCGTGCTGGCATTTGTTCACAGCTTCCAGTCTGTTGCTGAGGTTTGTGCTTTATGCTACTGTGGGTCCCTAAGAGCCCTCAACTCCTAAGTGGCAGGTGAAGTTTCCACATAGAAATTCCTTGAGTGAATTTTCTTTCCTTCTCTCTCTCTCTCTCTCTTTTTTTTTTTTTTTGATCCATAAAGTTATTAGAAGAAATCCTGCTATCCAGTGGATCATCATGCAAGCCCTCATATACAGGGAAATGTGCAGGCTGGCATCTGGTGTCTGATATCCTGGTGGGTTTTTGTAAAAGAGTCATGGATTCCACATGATATTGATGGTTCTCACTGTGCTGCTTGGATAGAGTGCAATACGGGCCTGTTGCATTGTTAGTGTGCATATAAATAACATGTAAAATTCAGTGTCAGTAAGCAATTGAGGACAGTCATGCCTGCGTAGAGTGTTCTGTAAATTGTCTGCTGAAACATCTGCAGATTGTTTCATGAGTGCATTGCTAAATTTATAACAGTTCAAGGGCAATAATGATTTGAAGACTGTAAGTGGTGGTTCTTGTTTCTAATAAGACAGATGCTTTGGTCTTTATCTTATTAGGGGAGTATATGTCATCAGTGCTTAAAATGCTCTGATGTATAGTATGGAGGGCATTATGTCCTTTCCAGGGCTAGCGTTGAAATTTCAATAAGACATGTAAGTGGCAACATGAGGAGGTAGTTAGATAAATGATTCTGGAGGTGAGGAAAGACAACAGGCTAGGGAAGTACATTTGGGGAATCATTCATGATACAGAAGGTTCTAGAACCAATAGGATTCCTCAGGGAGTTAGAACAGATGGAAGAGAACCAAATCCTGGAGTACTTGGGGACCTAGAGGTCAAGCAGATGAACAAGTAGTAAAGGAGCCGAGAATGCTTTGCCAAAGAGAAGATTGAAGGGAAAAAACCATTGGTGTCCTGGAAACCAAGTAAAGATGGTGTTTGGAAGAGGAGGAGGAAGAGGAGCTCATCAGCCACATCCAGTGATGCTGAAAGGTTGAGGAAGGTTAAGACTGTGAGCCTTCACCAGCATGGAAGTCCCTGATGACCTGCGTTCAGGGCAGGATGGGTAGAGTGGTATGTTCATCAGTTTTTAGATTGATGGCTGCAAATAATTAAGCATAAACAGTTTGGGCAGCTATGACCTGTATTAATGATTGCCATTTTTCTTCTAACCATATATCACTATAATTTTAGTATTAAGTAATTTTATAGAAATGTTTGTTGACCAAAAAAAAAAAAGCTGAAATAGGAAGATTTAAAGCTGCTTTTACAAAATTTTGGTCTTTGCTCGTTGAGCCATGTGAATTTGCGGTCCTATAGTCATTATAGTATCAGTGATTTATGCCATGCTCTTTGAGATTTACTGGAAATTTGGACAGAGTTTTTAACTATTCTTCAGCTTCCCTTGGACACAATGCTATCTATGCATTTTTTTTTTTTTAATTTAGATTACAGAGCTGTGAAACAGAATTCTTGACAGTAGATCAGAGGTGGGGCAGTTGTGTATCTATTGAGTTAAAATCATGTTGATTATGTACAATTACATCAAAACATGGTCAGGTTGGATTTCTTCCTATAGTTCTTGGGAATTTTTATATGTGCTTAGAAGTATAAGTTAGTAGATCAGGAAATTGGAGCAAAGGGCAAATTAAAGGTAGAAGGGAAGAAAATATTAAAAGTGATGGAATAGTTTAGCGTAAAAGAATGCATGATAGCAGGTCTGCGTCGTTGCTAGAAGAGGGCTGAAACTTGATTCTGGTTTTCATAGCATTCTAGCAGCCTAGGGAAGAAACATGATTGATCTACCATTCAGCATTATAAAGGCAAAATCAAACCGGTTACTCAGGCAAAGTGGAGTTTTTCTAGGTATTGAGGTCTGAAAAATGTTCTCATAACATGGGAAACTTTGAATGATGAGTGTACAATGTCTTCAACAATGTCCCTACAATATATATTCTGATTACCTAGAATTGCATTTAACATGGAGGGAAAATGTGAAAAGCGTGATCACATTAGGACCCCAAACAATGCTGTTGTTGATAGAGAAAACCTGTATAGTGGTATTCAGTGTTGTTACTTTAAGTCATCTCTGTGTGTTTTGACAGTTGAGTGAGTGCAGTACAAGCTGAGGATTTCTTCTGGAGATTAAAAAGCTGACTAGGGCTGTGTGTTTGCATGGATCACCACCAACGCGGGGGTGGGGGGAGTGATGCTAGAGAGGTCTGTGCTTCTTCCTGGAATCCCTTTAGATAAAAACATACTTGGCATATAAACATAGGCTCTCCCTTCCCCGAGATTCCTTCAGAAGGCTGGTCAAAATTCTGGCTTTGACACTGACGGTTTTGGTACAATCTCAAAGGTGAAAGTGGGAAGAAACACCTCTCCCGCGGGGGTCCTGCATCTGATAGCTGTGTGTTCAGCTCTCTGATCAGCCGGGCAGAGCTCAGACTCACACGCCCACCTGTGGATTGGCCTTTCCCTCTGGGGAGGACCCGGACTGACGTTTATTATCCCTGTTCTGTCTTGACAAAGAGACTTTGCTACAACATATGCAACATGAACAAAGTTGTGAGGGGAGTTTAACAGAGGTGATAAAACAAATTTGTAAGCACTTAGGATCATATATTGAAATTTAGACTAAATACTGAGTTATGTGTGTGTTAAATCATTTTCTCTAAGGACTCTTTTTTTTAAAATTATACCTGGCAGACCTCATCAACTAGTTTTTATCCCAGTATATATATAAATTTGGGCTGTTGGCCATGTTGAGGATTATTCTAGGATCCTTGTTTTCTCATATAGCTCAGTTGACCTCTGTAGAGAGCATCAGAACTTAAAGGAAAAAAAAAAAGTGGTTCCAGAAAGTAATCTCTCTAAATTTCTGCTTTTTAGATTGCTAAGGCTGATTAAATGATTGAGTCCTGACTTAGAGGTTGCATTACAAAAGTAGTTACCATGCTGGGCATTAAAGGTGCTGCATTCAGGAGCAAGTGAGAAGGTGGGCAGGGCCTTCCTCCTCTTACTTAGTATGGAGACTGCTCTGGTTTGTTTTTCTGTATTTCTGTAGCATTTCTTCAATAGCGTCCTTCTACCCCCCCTTTTAATTTGTAGCTTTTAATCTGCTATAGACCTGCAAACCAAGTGATCAAATTAGATTTGTGTGTCAAATCTAATAGGCTGTGAGTAAGACCTCAGGTCCTTTCTAAAGAATAAAATCTGGGAATTGAAATGAATGGACTTAACTGATTGATTTACTTCTGATTTTTTTTCATCTGTGCTCTAGAAAGATGATTTGGGGTAATTTCCAAATTGGTGGGGGGAAGGTAAGGAGTTACTATATGTAAAGCACTGAAGTGGGGCATTAAATGAAGAACATTCTGGAATTCGGAGTTTCCATGTTTTATATGCACTTGTATCTATAAATCCGAATGCCATGTCTCAGTATTCAGTCTTACTGAGGAGATAGTGCACACATACATGCATGAAAGAGAGAAGTCACAAGAGGACCAAGTGTCACAGTGAGTGTGGGAGACCAGAGTTAGGAGAATGAAGTAGCACTTGCCATAGTAGCTACTCCTGCAGCTGACTACTCCACAAAGGTGAGAATGCCTTCTGTTCAGGGCTGGGCCCCTCTGGACCAGCACCGCCATAACATATCACATGTTTGTGTTTGAAGGCAATTGAAGTGTTGGTTCCCTACCAGGTACTTAGTGGGGAATACAACTAGGAATTAATAGCCATTTGATGATGTAATGTTAGACTGGGAACATAATAGTTACAGAGAATTAATTGAAGAATATGCAGTCAATCCAATATTTGAAATCAAAAATAATTTATCTCTGGGCCTTATTTGCACATCATTTATTCTACTTGATTATATAGCCAATTGTATATATGGGTCTGAGTTAGAGGTTTCCAAAGACCCTTCTAACATCCTTTTGGATTCTGATGATGAAAATATTAGAATTTTAATAATTTTCTAATACAATTTCATGGAATTTAAGCACTTTCCATAAGTGTTAATTGGAGGCTAGGTTGTTATGTTTGTTTTTCCAACCAAGGTATCTGCCTTATTAAAATTTGTTAATACATGTATCTCTAATTCCTTTTTTAAGATTTTATTTATTTATTTGAGATAGAGAGTGAGAGAAGGAGAGCATGAGTGGGGGGCAGAGGGAGAGGGAGAAGCAGACTCCCTGCTGAGCAAGGAGCCCAGTGAAGGACTTGATCCCAAGACCCCGGGACCATGACCTGAACTGAAGGCAGACGCTTAATCCACTGAGCCACCCAGGCGCCCTTCTAATTCTTTCAGATAAACTAAAGTTTGTTGCTGAATCACTTCAGCTCACCAGACTGTTCAGTTTCTGAAAACCAACTTTAGACCCTTGGAATTGGTTGTTCTTAACGGTCCTTTGGTTGGAGGCTGTCCGCTTTCACCGAGGCGCACTCCAGAGAAAAGTCCCTTGAAACACTGATGGTCAGGATCACGTTACACAGTGGCCTCATCATGAGGACACGAGGGAGAAATTTCTCCCTGGTCTGGGTGCTGAGGTTGTGTTGCTTTAGAGTAACTGGTTTCTTTTTACGAAGGTGGCTCTTCACGTAACTGATCCCGTTGCTTCCTTGCGTTGCCTAGGAACATGCTAAAAAGCCGCATTTGTGGCCTTGCTATCTATAGTGCACAGAACCTCCCGTCCTAGGGTGGTGTGTTTTGATTTTTTTTGATAATTAAACTCAGTCTTGGCCTCATTTTTTTTAAATGAAAAAAAAAAAAAAAAAGTCCTTATCGCTTTTCTCTTCAGCTCTGATTTCTTAGAAAAACAAATGTACACATGTTGTGAATTGACATTAAAGTGCCTCCCTCCCCCCCCCAAGTGCTTTTTAGGAACACACCAGGCACAAAATAATCATAAGAAGTGCTCAGTGACTAGAAGCACATTTCCTGTGGTTTGCTCAGCAGTGATGAACAGGTGAACCGTGTTTGATGGAAGCTGTTCATCCCTCTGTGCCAGCCACCTAGCCCTAGGTGAGAGCACACTGGGCTCAGGGGAGGGCCTGAGTGATGGACCTCCTTTCACCAGGTGCCCCGTCAGCACAACCCAGCCCATGCTTCTGAAATCCACCCTGAGCTTGTCTGCTTCCCTATCCTAGTCGGTACTCTTGAGTGCTCCCTGTCAGTAGAGCCCAGATGGTCCTGCCCCAGCGGTGCTCCACATAGCACCAGACCTGCTGAAGGTCCCAGCCTGCTGCCAGGATGCAATCTCTGCCATCCTAGTGTTGTCTTTGAAAATCTTAGGCACTAGGTTCACCAGTCAGAGGTGTATAGGTTCTCTTGAACCTTAGTCCCTTTAGGCTGGCTTATGCTGCAGATGGAAACACCACCCAGTCTTCCTGGCTTAAAGCACCAAAAGTGCATTGCAGGGCCATGGGAGCAGCCTTAGCAGCCTTGGTTTCCAGGCTTGCTCCTAACTGTGCCAAGGGGAAAAGAACTCAGGGGTTCCCCGAGCAGTTAAATTGGGTGATCTGTAAATGACACGTGTCACTTCTGCTCCAGTCTCCTTTTCTAGACCTTGTGTAGTGGCCAGAACATGCCGTGCTGTTGACTGCATCCCAAGTCCACAGGTCAATCACATTAATGACTGTCACACTAAGTTGTGTTATTACCGTGATGTTTTGTATACTCTTCCTACCTTTGTCCTCTGCACCCACTGGAAAAAAAAACCCCACTTTTCTAAGATATGTGAACTTCAGCAAAACAATTAAAAGTTTGGGGTAGAAATGAGTATAGGGATGTGAACTGCAGCAGGTATGCAGGATTGCAGATGTCTACCGAGATGAACTGTCTGCTGGGTGAAGGTGGATATTGGAAATCAAGCTTGTTAGCAGCCCCTGTGAACACAGAACTTGGGAGAAGGAAGCTTCGTCCATAAGATGGGAGTTCTTAACCTGGAGCCTGAGGAGAGGTCTCTCAGCTCCCTGAAATTGTAATCAAAGTGTAGTGTGTGCGTATGGAGGAGGAGTTGTGACTTCCATCAGGTTTTCGGGGGCACATGGAACCATATCTCACTTGGAAGGGTAAAAACCACTACTGGAGGGTAAGTATAGCCCCTTAGGTCAGACGAAGCCCCATGGACTTGGGATGCTAAGCCCAGGCAGGAATTGTTCCCAGGTCACATACTCTTCTCATTCAGAGGAGACATAGGGGTGAATTTCATAGGCATGTTTTATTACAACACTCCCTAATGTAGGCTGATGGAATTCCATGAGAGTGAGTTCAGTGAGAGTAAGTCAGTAAAGGACTGGAATGTAGGTTTGTTAGACGCAGTGGTGGCCCTTGGGACACTAAGTTATGAGGCCCAAACTGCTGCTCTGTTGATCTGGCCTAATCTAGTTGGACAATAGAAAAGAAAAGGTGATTTCATATCCTTCAGGCCGTGATCCCTAAGCCTCGTTTCTTCTCACCTGGCATTTAATTAAATAATTATAAAAAATAAATTATATAAATTACATAAAATTATATAAAATAATTATAACAAAATATAATAAATACTTTAATAAAAATTTGGTAACAGTATTGAGATTGTAATTACTAATAGTACTTCAGGTACTGCTTTCCTGTGTTGCATTTTTAGTATGACGCATATGGTCAGGAAAGATAGTAAGGAGAAGGGTGTGCTGTTTTGATGTGGAGGTAGCTGCAAGTGTTTCTAGCTGCAAGTGTTTCTGCACCAAGATTGTCCTTAGAATGACCTTGCTTCAGAGGATGCTTTATTTTCATCTTACTGTATGATTGTAAATGGTTTTTTATTATAAAAATGTTACTGTTAAAAATGACAAAATTATAAAATTATTTTTTATATAATCTAGATGTGACAGTGCTGTGGAAATCTTGATAGCCTTCTAGATTATGTGTACAGGTATGCACTTTAAAAAAGTGGCTCATAGAAGACAAGAAAATGAGTAGAATAGTGTTTCCACTTAATATATCTTAAGTTTTTCCATATTAGAAATACTAGATTTCTGTTTTAAATGATTTCCCGTTGTATGGATATACTATAATGAACTTCCTTTTGGCTACGTGGATTATTTTCATTAATATAAGAAAATGGTGGTTGTAAACCATTCTTTGATCATACTGTGACCTAATCTTGGCTCACATGTGTGATCTTCCTTTTAGGACAAATTCCAAGGAGTTGCATTGCTAGGACAAAGAGTAAATAAGATTTTAAGATGTTGGATATGTATGTTTTATTGTCTTTCAGAAAAGCAGTCTAATGTATATGAGTATTCTCATACTTTTCATTTTTGTATCAAATGTTTTTTTTTTTTTCTTGGAATTTGTTAACCTCATGTATGAAAATATTGTCCCTTTGTTTGAATTTGAAATTTTTTGATTACTAGTTCAGTTGAAAATTGTCATATGTGTGTGGGCAGTTTATCAGGTTTTTTTTTTTCCTCTAACTTGCTTATTTGTCGATTTTAATAGGGTCTTTTTCTTACTGATTTGTAGGAGTTCCATATAGGTTTACAGTACTGATCGTTTCCTGTCAATTTTAGTAAGTGATACATTAGTGGAGTATAGTCTCATTCTTATTATTTCTTGAAAATATTTTTTTTATTTTAAAACTTTATTATATGTCTACACCTTTTCTTCTGTTGTTTAATTTTTTTAGTGATTTTTGTTTCCATATCAAAGACTTTAAAATTAGGTACCTAATTAGTTTTAGCTCCCACTCAGGGATTCTTGAACCTTCTCTGTAACATGAGCTCCGTTGGCAGTCTGGTGAGATCAGTGGGATTCCAAGGAGGGGGTGGTGGAGTGATTCACTCAAGCAAATGGGGATAGATGATCTGGAGAGAGTTTTTAAAAAAATACTAAAATTGACAAAAAGTCTGTCTCTCCTTTTTATTGTCTCCATATGCTGCCACTTCAAAGCAAGTCAGTGAATGAATGCTTTTCCCTACTAGGGTGGATCTCTGCTACCTCTTACTCTTTCCTTACATCACTAGGATGTGGACCCATGCAAAAGTTGAAATGCATAAAGCAAAGTCAGAATTACAAAGTAAACCAATTATATTGAAATACCAGTATCAAAACAGTTAACATGTGTAATATAGAAAAAAAATTGCTTTGTTAAAGCATTGACTGACAAGCACTAGCAGTGGGTTTAATAATTGTAATTGCAAGGTAGTAATGAGAGTAAGTGATATTTCAAGATACCAAAATTATGAGATCTGAGATTTCTACTGGTGAAAAAGCCACAGGTCTTGCAACTAGTACTGTAGTTTGGACCCTACCTCGATGATGACTAGAAATGGTAAATTGCAGAGGATCTTCAGGATCCACTCAAATTATGGGAGAAGGGATCTTCAGGATTCAGTCAAATTATGGGAGAAGGCACTGGTGCATTTCACACTTCGGGATGATGTGTTCTGATTGGTCTTGAAAAGGATCACTGTGGTTGCTGGCTGGTGAATCCTGTGGAGGGGGCGTCATGAAGCTAGGAAGTCCATGAGGAGGCCATTGAGGTGCATCAGGGAAGGTGGATGACACAGGAGATGGAGAGAAGGGACTCAGTAGAAAAACATCTTACAAGATGGGGTTGAGTGTGAGACAGAGGCAAAAATCAGGGACGATACTTGAGTTTTCACTTGGAACTAACTGTTGGGTGCCATTTACCAAGGTGGTGGAGAGGAACAAATTTGGGGGAGCAATGGGGCTTTAAGATTCTGCTTTTGTACATATTTAGGGTGCTTCCTAAAAATCCAGGCACCAAAGCTTTGTAGGTAACTGGGTTTGTGAGTCTAGAGCTTAGAGGAGAGCCTCTGGTTTGAGATAGAAATTTGTAGTCACTAGCACATAAATGATACTGAATGGCATAAGAATAGGTATGTTGCTAAAGAGAAGGTATAGGGTCCTGGCTTGAACCCCAAGGAGCTCCATGAGGTAGAGGCTTGGGAGGAGGGAGGAGAGAAAAGGAAAAACCAGAGAGACAAGGAAAACCTGGCTGGAGAGGATGATGTCTTAGGAGCCAGGAGTAGAGAGTGTTTCAAGGAGGGAGTGGTCTTTGGGGACTGCTAATGAGAGGCAGCTCATGGTTAAAAAAAAAAAGAAGAAGAAGAAGAAGTGAGGGCATGGGGTGGCTCACTCAGTTAAGTGTCTGACTCTTGATTTTAGGTCAGATCATGATCTGAGGGGTGTGAGATCAAGCCCTGTGATGAACAGGCCCGAGGTCAGCAGGGAGTCTGCTTGAGGATTCTCTCCTTCTCCTCCTCCCCCAACTGGCACATGTACGCGTGGTTTGGGTCTCAGTCTCTCTCTCTCTCTCTCTCTCTCTCTGAAATCTTCAAAACATAAAAATAAATGGAAAATTCCAAACCTAGACAAAAGTAGGACAGCGATCCAGCTGCCATTATCAACTCATGTCATTCTTGTTTCCTCTCTCCCTGCCCACTTCCCACCTTCCCAAGCATCATTTCATTAAACCCATGAAAACTTCTGTAACTCTCTAAAAAGTAATACTTTTTCAACATAAGCACAGTATCATCACATCTGAAAAACTGAACAGTAATGGTTTCATAACTACCTAGTGTTTGCTCAATTTCTCCGGTTGTCACAAAATATTTACTTCATAGGAACAGAGATTTGGATAACATCCATACATTGCAAATGATTGATACATTTTTAAAGTATTTTTTAAATTTTTAGTTACCAAGTCTTTTTTTTAATTTAAATTCAATTAGCTGACATACAGTATATTATTAGTTTCAGATGTACAGATAAGGAATTCATCAGTTGTATATAACACCCAGTTCTTATCACATCACGTGCCCTCCTTAATAGCCATCACCCAGTTATCCCATCCCCCACCCACTTCCCTTCCAGCAACCCTCAGTTTGCTTCCTAGAGTTCAGTGTCTCTCATGGTTTGTCTCCCTCTCTTATTTCTTCCTATTCACTTTTCCCTCCCTTCCCCTATGATCCTCTTCACTGTTTCTTATATTCCATATATGAGTGAAACCATATGATAATTGTCTTTCACTGACTTATTTCACTCAGCATAATATCCTCCAGTTCCATCCTGGTCGATGTAAATGGTAAGTGTTCATCCTTTCTGATGGCTGAATAATATTCTATTTGTGTGTGTGTGTATGTGTGTGTGTGTGTCTACACACACCACATTTTCTTTATCCATTCATCTGTTGATGGACATCTGGGCTCTTTCCATATTTTGGCTGTTGTGGACACTGCTGCTATAAATATTGGGGTGCAGGTGCCCCTTTGAATCACTACATTTGTATCTTTCGGGTAAATACCTAGTAGTGCAATTGCTAGATCATAGGGTAGCTCTATTTTTGACTTTTTGAGGAACCTCCGTACTGTTTTCCAGAGTGGCTATACCAGCTTGCATTCCCACCAACAGTGTGAGAGGGTTTCCCTTTCTACACATCCTTGCTAACGTCTCTTGTTTCCTGACTTGTTCATTTTAGCCATTCTGACTGGTGTGAGGTGGTATCTCATTGTGTTTTTGCTTTGTATTTCTCTGATGCCAAATGATGTGGAGCATTTTTTCATGTGTCTGTTGGCCATTTAGATGTCGTCTTTGGAGAAATGTCTGTTCATGTCCTCTGCCCATTTCTTGACTGGATTATGTGTTTTTTGGGTGTTGAGTGTGATAAGTTCTTTTTAGATCTTGGATAGTAGCCTTTTATCTAATAGGTCATTTGCAAATATCTCCTCCCATTCCATAGGTTTCCTTTTAAATTTGTTGACTTTGAATTTTGCTGTGCGGAAGATTTTTATCTTGATGAAGTCCCAGTAGTTCATTTTTGCTTTTGTTTCCCTTGCCTTTGAAAACGTGTCTAGCAAGAAGTTGATGCGGACGAGGTCTTATAGATTGTCACCTATGTTCTCCTTTAGGATTTTGATGGATTCCTGGTCTCTCATTTAGGTCTTTAATCCATTTTGAGTTTGTCTTTGTATATGGTGTAAGAAAATGGTCGAGTTATATTCTTCATGTGGCTGTCCAATTTTCCCAACGCCATTTGTTGAAGAGACTTTTTTCCATTAAATCTTCTTTCCTGCTTTGTCAAAGATGAGTTGACCATAGAGTTGAGGGTCCATTTCTGGGCTCTCTGTTCTGTTCCATTGACCTATGTGTCTGTTTTTGTGCCAGTACCATACTGTCTTGATGATTACAGCTTTGAAGTAGAGCTTGAAGTCTGGAATTGTGATGCCACCAGCTTTGGTTTTCTTTTTCAACATTTCTTTGGCTATTTGGGGTCTTTTCTGGTTCCATACACATTTTAGGATTATTTGTTCCAGCTCTGTGAGAAATGTCAATGGTATTTTGATAGGGGTTCCATTGAATGTGTAGATGGCTCTGTATAGTCCTTATCATTAGTTTTTGATTTAGTGTTCAATAGTTCTTCTTTATTTATTTATTTATTTATTTTTTTTTTAAAGATTTTATTTATTTGACAGAGATAGAGACAGCCAGCGAGAGAGGGAACACAAGCAGGGGGAGTGGGAGAGGAAGAAGCAGGCTCATAGCGGAAGAGCCTGATGGGGGCTCGATCCCATAATGCCGGGATCACGCCCTGAGCCGAACGCAGACGCTTAACCGCTGTGCCACCCAGGCGCCCCATAATAGTTCTTCTTTAAATGATTGGTAGAATTTCCCTGGGCAGCCATCTGGCCTTGGACTCTTGTTTGTTGGGAGATTTTTTATCACTGCTTCAGTTTCCTTGCTGATGGTGGGTCTGTTGAGGCTTTCTATTTCTTCCTTTTTCAATTTTGGTAGTTTATAAGTTTCTATGAATGCTTCCATTTCTTCCGGATTGCTTAATTTGTCAGCATGTAGTTGCTCATAATATGTTTTTAAAGTTGTTTGTATTTCCTTGGTGTCAGTCATATTCTCTCCTCTTCATTTGTGCTTTTATTAGTTTGGGTCCTTTCTCTTTTCTTTTTGATAAGTCTGGCTAGGGGTTTATCGGTCTTATTAATTCTTTCAAAGAACCAGCTTCTAGTTTTGTTGATCTGTCCTATTTCTTTGGTTTCTGTTTCATTGATTTCTGTTCTGATCTTAATTATTTCTTGTCTCCTGCTTGGTTTAGGCTTTATTTGCTGTTCTTTCTCCAGCTCCTTTAGGTGTAAGGTTAGCTTGTGTATTTGAAACTTTTCTAGTTTCTTGAGAAAGGCTTGTACTCCTAAAAATTTTCCTCTTGTGACCGCCTTTGCTGCATCCCAAAGGTTTTGAACAGTTGTTTTCATTTTTATTAGTTTCCATGAATTTTTAAAAAAATTCTTCTTTAACTTCCTGGTTGACTCATTTATTAGGTAGAATTCTCTTTAGCCTCCAAGTATGTGAGTTCTTTCCAGATTTCCTCTTGTGATTGGGTTTCAGTTTTAAAGCATTGCGGTCTGAAAATATGCAGGGAATGACCCCAATCTTTTGGTACCTATTGAGACCTGATTTGTGACCTAGTATGTAATCTTTTCTGCAGAATGTTCCATGTGCACTCGAGAAGAATGTGTATTCTGTTGGTTTAGGATGGAATGTTCTGTATGTATCTGTGAAGTCCATCTTCATTCAAAGCCCTTGTTTCTTTGTTGATCTTCTGCTGAGATGATCTGTCCATCTGTGCGAGTGGGGTGTTAAAGGCCCCCACTATTATTGTCTTATTATTGATGTTTCTTTAATTTTGTTAATAATTGGTTTATCCAAGTGAAATACGCATAGATAAATGCGAGGAGGTCAGAAACCATAAAAGAAAGAAAAAGGAAAACAGAGACTATAATCTCGCAGGTGGACAAAACAGTGTGATCCACTTGGTCCTGGGTATATTTTGGTCTGTTTGTTAGAATACACTAAATCCCAAAATTGTAAAGAAAGCAAAACTTAAATATATACAAAAATAAAATTGAATACAGTGAAAGGAAGCCAAAAATGAAGAATTTATCTATAAAATGTAAATGTAAAAATGAAAGTTAAAGACTTAAAGTGTTGGTAACATAAGAAAGTAGTTGAAAAGGAAAAAAAAAGGAAACTTTTAAACTGAAAGATAAAAGAATCATGAGAAAAAAACCCCTGTTCTTCTATATACTATTTTCCCCTCTCGCTGGAGTTGTGCAGTTCTGTGTGCTTGGTAAACTTGGTGTTCCCCTGATGATGCAGCTGGTCTTCTGGGGGAGGGGTTTGCTGTGGTGATTCTCAAGTGTCTTTGCCCCAGTAGAGTTGCACCACCCCTTGCCAGGGCTCCTGGCTCAGTGTAAGCTGCTTAGGGTTGCTCTGTGCAGCTTTTGTTCCCTGAAGGCTTTCTGCGCTGCTTTAGAGGATGAAAATAAAAGTGGCCGCAGCCTGATCTCCAGCCCTGGAGCTGAGAGATCGTGGCCTCCTCTCTTCAGTAAGACCTCAGAGAAAAGCAATCTTCACTTTTGTGTGTGCCAAACTCTGCAGACTTCTGTGGTGTGCACCCCTGCTGATCCTTCCTGGGAGGGAGAGTTGTCCAAGGGCCCGCTGCTTGCAGGGCCCCTGCACTGAGAGTGGTTGCCTGATCATGGGTGCACCTGCACTATCCCTCCCGGGGAAAGGCAGAAAGTCACTGCGTTTTTGCCCTTCGCGGGGGCCCCCACATGGAGAGCGGTCGCCCGATCGTGCTACGGTTTGTGGTTTATTGCACACCGAGCTGACACTGAGCTGAGAGTCTGCTCACCGGCTTGCTGACCCTAGCCTGTTTCCCTGCTCCAGTGCTGAGAACTCTGCTGGCTCAGGCACCTGTGTTCCTTCTGTGACCTCAGGGATCCTGAGGCCACACTGTCCCACCTAGGATTCTGCCCCACTTTGCCACCTGTGCACCTTTCAGGCAGGGACGTCTCTCACTGGAGCAGATTTCTAAGGTTCTGATTTTGCACTCTGAGGGTCTTTCACTTTCTGGTAGCCAGCTTACAGAGGCCCTCTACCCTGACTGTTTATCTTCTGATACATTCCCTCAAATTCACATCTCCTTACCTCCTACCTTGCAAAAAGTGGTTTCTTTTCTATTTATAGAATCCTAGCAATTCTTGCATCTCTGGTTGAAATCACAGGTGTTCAGAATGATTTGATAGTTACCTAGCTAAATTCAAGGGCCCAGATGAAGTGAGGTTCCCTACTCCTCTGCCATCTTGCCTCTCTCCTCCCCCACTCTGTGTCTTAATTTATTGCAGTTTGTTGAAGAAACAGTATCCTTCATCTTTTACGCAGTTTCCCATAGTTCATAATTTGCTGATTGTATCCCTATGGTGTCAGTTAACAGCTTCCTCTTTCCCCTGTATTTGTTACAAATTGACAGATCTAAAGACTTGAGCAGGATCAAGGTTTTATTTTTTTATTTTTCTTTTCACTAGAATACCTTCTAGGTAGTGTCATCAGCTGCCATCAAGAGATATGTAGTATTTGTCTCTGTGTGATGTTAGTAGCTATTAATGATAACTGAATCCATTATTAGAGTTTGCTAAATGGTCAAATTCTAAATCTGCAGTTCTTCATTAGCTAAAATATTTCTGTTAAGTAAAATATCAGTCATTTGGGTATCTTGTCTAATTCCAGTTGGAAAGGCAGGATACATGATTATTTTTTTCTCTATTTTTAAGGATTTTTGTTTGTGGTAAGAACACGTGAGTTTTTTATTTATTAATTTTTATTATTTATTTAGAGAGGGAGGGAGAGGGGCAGACTGAGAGAGAGAATCTTAAGCAGGCTCCATGTCCAGTGCCAAGCCCGATGTGGTGCTTGATCCCACAACCCTGAGATCATGACCTGAGCTGAAATCATGATTTGGATCCCTAACCGACTAAGCCACTCAGGTGCCCCTACTCTTATAATTTTTTAAATGAACAATACATTATTATTAACTATAGGCACAGTAATTTTTAAATTTTAACTTAGGTTTGTATTTACATAAAATGTTTACTTTGTTCCCAAGTGACAGCTACAAAACAAGATGTATGTTTATTCCACCTTCCTTCCCCTCATGCCCCAAGCATTCTTTGTTTTTTTTCTTGTAGTTTTTTTCTCTTCCATTTTTTTTTTTTTTTTCCCCAAGAGAGGGTGGTGGGGAGGGGCTGAAGGAGAGAGAATCTTAAGCTCCATGCCCACCACCCAGGTGCCCCTCCATTTCTTTAAAAGAATAAAAAATCACTAGATAGAATTTTGGTGTTACTACCCATAGTTATACGTTCTGAGAATAGTCAATTCTGAGAGTACTCAGACAAAATGAGTGGCGGAGCACTTAGTCAAATACTTGTGAACTGCATTGCAGTGTCTCTTGGAGTGTCTACTCCCTTCCCCCTCCCTACCCCCCCGGGAGTTTAGGATGGACATGGCATTAATAATACTTGGAGATCCTGTTGTTTCTATGTTGTTACTGCTCATGTTGCTAGAAAGCTGTAAGAAACAGCACCATGTCCTTAGTTAAAAATTGGACCTATAGTTTTATACATAAACCATCATGTAAATGTAGATTTCTGAACAAGTACCATTTTCTCTTTCAGTGAACTGAATGATTATTTAAAAACATATGTTTTATATATATATACGCACATGCTGACATAGGCTTCTGTAGAGATTTTTGTTCTAGGAGAAAAATGGTTTTTGCTTCGGCCCCATTTCTTGTACTATAGAATTAAATATGAGAAATACTTGCAGGGTAGACTTAGGAAAAAATCTGCTTGATAGGGTTTAGTCCTAAAATGTCAGGGGAAGCATATGTCCTTGGCAGACATACTATGTGAATTTCCAGGAGTGCTGACTTAGGAAGTCTTTGCAGAACTTGTTATTGAGGTATTATCTGTCAGAGCAGTTGATGTGCCCTTTGTGACATGGTGTGTTATGATATCCACATCTCCTATTAACAGAGTTTGTTTCTGAACATTAGAGTCACATGTAAAGTTCAAGGTAGTAAAAGGAATCAAAAGGAGTGAGAATCTAAAAGTTGAAACCAAATGGATATCCGTGGACTTTAAGGAGTGTTCTTCAGTATTTAATTTGCTCTTATGCAGAGGATGGGTACCCCATAGTCCAACATCCTTGGACCAGGCATGGGACTGCTGTGTTTTGAAATTTATCTTTGACTTTAGCTATTTTTGTTTTGTTTTATTTTGTTGTTGTTGTTGTTTTTTTTTAAGTCAGGTTTTCGCTTTTGACGTTCTTTTTGTTTTGCGAGTCAAAATAAGTTTTCTTTCTTTCTTTCTTTCTTTCTTTCTTTCTTTCTTTTTTTCTCTTTTTTTTTTTAAACCTATTCCTCTGGGCTCAGTCTACCTCCAAAAAAATTAAGCTGTATTCCTTCTGTTTAAGTCATCATCAAGTATAAATGCAAATGGAAAATCCATTTACATTCCTAAATTGTTGCTGATGTTTCTAAGGGATTTAATGGGAAAGAAAGAAGAACATGGCTTGATTTTATCATATTCAAGAGACTCCAATAACTTTCAGAAGTATAAAATGAATTTCTACCAAGATTTGTAATACTCAATATTTTCCATGAGTTACTGTGTTCTTGTATTCTAGAGTCCTTTATATAAATAAAAGTGTTCATTTACAAGCCCCCCCCCCTTTTTTAAGCTATGCACTTTGATTTTTAGTACTTACAGTGTTTTGGTAGTTAATAAACTGCTGGGGAAAATTTCAGTTTGACTCTTTCAGATTGGAAAGGAAGTACTAAGATTCCATTAGATACATGTATGAATGATATCAATAGCTTTTATATTGTTGGAATAGTAGCAAACATCTTTATATGATAGGGATCTACTGGTCAGACCCTCATTTCTCTAGGGATTATATTTGAGGGATAGTTAGGAGATTATTGGCTTTTTGCCAGTTTGCATATAGGTAGAGGAAAGGATGGAAATGGTTATTTAAAAACATTTATTGTGTCAATCAAAGTATTTTCTGTGAGTGGTCTCTGTTCACACATTCATTCCCCCCTCTTACTCTAGTTGCCTCATTTCTTCACATTATTGAGGGAGAAATCTCATTAGTTCTGTTGAGTTTATGGATTGAACTTCTCTGGCAAAGGTAACTTTATGGAATTATTACTGTTCCGGAATGGGGACATTTCATTGGGTAGGGTTGACTGTCAAGGGCTGTGGTGGGGTTAGTCCAGCCTGTAGATGGTAGACTCCTAAGTGCCTGTACCTCCCAATGTAGAGATCTAGATCTAGAGTTGGGCAGGAATGCCCAGTTCTAATAAGTTAGTGTTCTTTGTTTTGGAAAGCTACATTTGAAGTAGTTGATTTCTTTTCAGTTGAAATTGAGGTCATGTATGGGGCAAATCCTAGCTCTCTCAAATGTACTTGACTATGTTACAGCCAGACTCTGACCTCTAGCGGTAGATGGGGGTGGCCCAATCTTTTCATTTTGGGAGATAATTTATCAAGGGGTAGTACACCAATGACAGTGTCTGGGAACCTGATGGGACCTTAGAAAACCTCCAGAATGGTGATTGGACATGGGGTTGATGGGTAGTTTTCAGGGAGACAGGTGGTGACCCTCCCTCCTCATACCTAATTATTGAGTACTGAGCATGTGTCTAATTTTTTTTTTTTTTTTCAGTAGGGGATATCCTGGAGATTTAATTAAAAATGTGACCAGGAAACATTAGAACCGGTCTCCACTCAGTTCTTTCATGTTATAGATGATGAATCTCAGGCCCAGAGAGATAAGAAGCCATACTTCAAATCATTTTTCTGAGTTATCAGAAAAATCTGGGTTTGGGTCCAAGTTTCTCTTATTCCTTGTCCATTCTATCTGTAGGCACACTGACTTTATGGACTGTTACCTAAAATGTGGCTTCCTAAATTTAGTTCTCTTAGACTGTCAAGTGGAAGGAGAACAGTTATGTCAGTTAGATTCTCATAATGACGAAGTGAGAGCGTGACTAGGCCGATGCTGCTTTAATATGATGAACACTGAGCTGGGAATGGTGTTGGACAGTTGAGAGTTGCAGAATATTTATTTCGGTTTGATGATTTTCAACTGCATGTGTTCACTGTCCTAGCCAGTGACTTGGTGAGAGAAGCTGTTGTCTGCTTTAACTTAGTAAATGTCTGCATGTAAGAAGAGACTTGGATACAGTTGTTTTTTTGTGTGTTTTTGGTTTTTTGTTTTGTTTTGTTTTTTGCCCCAAATAGTTAAATGTCTTGAAAGCACTCTTAAAATACTTGCTTAGCTGCCCCTTTATTGTTAAAAAAGTAAGGGCAAATTAGGACCAAAGGTACATGATTTTGTAATATGAAACAATTGGGAACTGCTTGGAATTCTCTGGCAGCGTTTGTAATTCTCCTTTGAATTTTTCACTTTTCAAATGTTGGTAATCTTTGTTTTGTTCTTCAAATTCTAGTCTGTTCCACCTTTTTTCCCCTTTCTTCTTTGTCTGGTAGGACCTTCTTCACAGATCTGATATTTTCTCCAACTTGGGTTTTAAAATAATTAACAGAAAATTTTTTTATTCTCGTAAGGTTTAAAATAATTGTATTTTTGTTTTAGATGGTTAA
This sequence comes from Ursus arctos, assembly GCF_023065955.2. Classification (NCBI taxonomy): domain Eukaryota; kingdom Metazoa; phylum Chordata; class Mammalia; order Carnivora; family Ursidae; genus Ursus; species Ursus arctos. The sequence goes on from NW_026623067.1 coordinate 53,868,292, forward strand.
TTCTTTGATTTTACTCTAACAGGTTAAAATGTTCCCAGGAAATAGGATTGATGGCATGGAGATTGCAAGGCCTGTGCTAACATTTGAGACAATGTACCTTTTTTGTACATCCTCCCGCTCCCCATTGTTTGGTATTCCTTCCCTCCAGAACTTGCGGTGGATAAATCTTAAAAACCCTCCTTTCTGCCATTCAGTCAGATATCGCGATGTGCGATCTTTTTAGTCATTAATCATTGATAAAGGATATACTTTTTAAAATGTTCTGTGATAAATCATTTTGACAGGTTTTAGAGCCGAAAATTTATAGGGATGCCATTGGTTATAGGCAGAGATCAGAAACTGAATTGTGACAGCAACATATTTTTAAAATCTCAATTATAGACTCTGATTTTAATCCTTCACTTCCTTCAAGGCAGAGGCCAGGAGCATCTCTAAGTGCTAGAAATTCTCTTCACTTGTCACCTTTAAAACCGTGACGTTCTATACCACTTGTCATTTTTGCTTATGTAGAAAGAGCAAAAACATAGTGATAAAGTGTAAATCCAGTAGAATTTTCCAAAAAGCTAGTATTACTACTCTAGAGACTATTGTGTTCATTATCTATGTTCATAGCTGTATTAATTGCTTTGTTAATCTGTTTGAACACCAAGTATTAGAAAATTATTCTACCCTTTATTTTCCATTTAAGTCCATTTCATGTTTTGCTTATTCCTCAGCTTCATTGGATGATGTCAGCACGGCCACAGTACCATTTATCATGTGATAATGTGATGAAACCATTTATCACAACTATAAGGAGAGGCCAAATAATTCGAGAATGCTGTAGCCCCAAGCAGCTGCCCTAGCTGGCAGAAGCAAATGTCAGAGTCGAGATGGACGTCACAATTCTTCATAATGTCTAGGCTTAATACCTATAACATTTAAAAGCTTACCATTAACAATGTGATTGAAAATTTAAATGACTTTTAATAGAACCTTTAAATAAGGTGTCCAATTTAGCTGTTTGTCTAAGTCATTCTTACTAATTTCAACCTTGGATATTTGCCCTCTGCTTGCAAATGTAATATAACATCAATTAATTTTTTTTCCAGTGTACTTAACTGCCATTGTAGGACTAAGGTTTGGGGTTATGAATATAAGTGCTTCCTCAACACTATTCTAAATGATCTTCATATACTGAATCCCTGGCCAAGTAAGCTGCCTCTTAGAACCCGTGTCCCCATTCTCTTCTAAAAAACTTGGATGTTTTTCAAAAGTTTGGTTCCAGGATCACTTACTGGGACATCATTTAAATATTTTGTACTTTTATAGCAAATCATAAAATCTTTAAAGAAATGGTGAGTTGGAAGAGCCCGCTCCAAAACGAGTTATTCAGACCTCTGATTGACCTTCTCCTCCCATTCCCAAGTGGCTTCCCTGTCCTCGAGTTCAGTATCTAATTTCAAAATATCTAATAAAGCATTTTTACTGAATGACTTAGCTTTTGTTCCTATGGATTTTTTAAAAAATTGATATCTGATTTTTTTTTTACTTTTATGTATACTGAAGTTTGAAAGTTACCGTACATGTTTTGCATAGGCTAACCAATTCTTAAAAGAAACATTACCTAGAACTATCTGCAGCATTTTAAATAAGGAAGAAAAACCAAAAAGCGAAAATGCCCCGAATGATCTAACTGGCCCAAGTGTTTTATAGTTTGAATACTTAGTGTCTGCATAACCAAGCAGAATTCACATGGCACAGGGGTGACGGATTTCAGGTCCTCTTAATGTAGCACGGGAAGTGAAGGTCCGTTATATCCTGACACATGACTAGTTCCTGTATCTGCTGCCACTGGTGGGCTGTACTTGCTTCTTGAGAATTTACTGGACCATTCATTTTTCATACCTTTGCGGTCTTAAACGTGAAGGGAAAAGGCTGAATTTTTGTGTTGAACTCGAGAAATACATGGGTCAATGTAGGAATTTGAGCTAAGCTTTATAACTTCACCTTAATTACATCTGATAAGACATTTGCATATTGATCTCCAATTGGAGGGAAATGTCTGCCTTTTAGTGGTTAATGGAGCTCGCGCGCACACGTGTGTGTGTGTGTGTGTGTGTGTGAGAGAGCGAGAGAGAGAGAGAAGGAATCGCACTTACTGTATACATGCTATTTCAGACTTGGTGGCAATGTGTGACTTTGGCCATAATATTTCTGAAAATTTTAATTCTGAAGCTACTTTTTGTTATAGGTTCATAATATTTTAAGGAATCTTTAGTTATTTTTACTAGAGTTTGCTGTGCTATGATTAGACAAGAAGATCTGGGAAAGTTGAACTTGGCGTGGCAGAGATTCAGCTGAGCAGAGAAAATATTTGGTGAGAAAAGAATCAAATATACAACATGCTCAAGAGTAAAGTCCAGCAAAAGCAAGAAAATAAAACAGTGGGCCTGTGTTAGGTCTCTTCCACAGTTTATATTTTGGTTTTTATACTGGAAATGCCTTAAGGGTATATTTAATTGTAGCAGAGAAAGGCAGTAATGATTTGGTGATGTAGCTTCCTTTTCTTTTAAAAAATGAAATGATTATATCCTGTCTGTGGCATTCCTACTGAGTTTTTAAATCAGATCTCTGAAGAAAATGGTCTTACTAATTTTAATATTTCATTGCAGGCTAACAATCTTCAGAAGAAGAGATTGGTGCTTGATTGAATGGTATCTTGAGATACTTTTTAATGAGAGCCTTGTCAAATATTTTATTTTCCTTCTGTTTCAGTATTTGAATGTCATCTAGTGGGATGGATTTAGTGTGCTTGATTTACCAATGTGGCTACAATGAACTTGCTTTTTACATTTTTTGCAGGATAGTCATATTATAGGATTAATTCTTAAAGCAAAAATCTTAGAGCAAGAGTTGTATGAATTGGGACAGTAGAAATTAAAACACTACATTTTAGAATACCTTTATATTTCATTTTTCCACTTAAAATTGCTTTTCTTAGCTGGGTAATGTGGCTGTACTTTACTAATTTTAAGCAATAGTTTCATACTTTGGATTTCAAAAAGAATATAAAGAATGTGGTGTTCTACCTGTGTGTGCATTCTCTCTGGTTGGGAGCACAGGGGCGATCCTTGCTTTTGGGATGCAGTGTTTCCTGGAGGCCCTGGCTCAAGTACTGAATTAATGCACTTGGTTGCCATACCGATTACAGACAGTACTTGGGCATAAATGCTCTTAGGAAATGCTGACTGAACTTCAGCTGTTGCGTTTTGTTTCTGGGACATGTTCAGGGTTGTGTGACAGGTAAATGGATGAAATGTCAAAGGAGAGGTGGGAACAATGGCAGTCATCAGTGAGCAAAAATGTTGGACCAGATGCTGTGCTTATCCATAGGCTTGCCTAGATGAATAGGACCTCTACCTCTGAGCAAGCACCGCCTGATACAGGAGGGGCGGAAATGGGCTGTACTCTCATCCAGTTGCTGTTTCAAGGCCAGCTGTGATGCCTTTGGATCTAAACACCTGGCAAATCCTGCTCATTTTTTCCTGCATTACCTTTCGTGTTTGATTCTAGAAGCCTTCTTCATTATTTAGCAGAGAGTTAGTTACCTTTAACTGAACTGTTGGAGTAATCTCAGTTCAGACCTCTGAGGTGAGAAGCCTTCTCAAATACCACGGACTGGCCTGGATGCCCCTTTGCTGTGCCCTTGTCCTTTCCCCAGTCCCTCAGCACCCTAGATTGTGCTGCCCTGTTCCTCCCACCTGTTCTCCCCTGTTCCTCCCACCAGTCGTGAGCATGTCCAGTGCTTCTCTCATTTTCACTGCTGAATCCACAGTGCATGGTAGAGCCAAATCAATTCTTGCTGAACATGCCTTGCAGGTTATCCCCCTTACATGACGCAAGGTCAGTGCTACTGTTTCACTGTGCTTTGGAGCATGTCCTTTTTATCAGTCTCTCAGTGGTTGCCCATCAACATCTCACTTTCAGGACCTCTCCCAAGTTAATAATTTGGTTTTGTTTTTAAATGCCAGTCTTTCCTTTTCTGATAGACCAATTGCACTAACTCCAGTTTACCATGTGTTTCAGTCATTCATTGCCACAATGGTGTGGGATAACTAACTCTCATAGATACGCTTATTGAGTCAAGGTTTGTGCTTGGACTCTGGCTTGGACTCCTGTGTGACTGTGGATTGGCTGGTCTAGGCTGGGCTCTACTGGTGACCTTCCCTCCACCTGTGATCTGGCTGGACTTGTCTCCTTGCTGTGAGTTGACCTCAAGTTTACTGCGGAAATGCTCGTTTGGGGGCCCCAGGCTGAAATGATGGAGACCACAAGGAAGCTTTTCTAAAGGAAGTAGAACACTGACCAGCTCTCTGGAAGAACAGATAAGCTCGGATTTGTAGCATTTGCCCATTTCTGTGGTGTATATACTCCTGTCATGGCTGATTTTGAGCTACAAGTATGACAGGAAGCACACCACTATATGGTGTTTTTCGTCTCACAGATATAATAGAAAACCTCAAAAACACATGTAATAGTAATAAAATAATTAGGAAGTTAGAAAATTGAGCACCTTTGTTCTTAATAGTTTATTTTTAAGTTTATGTAACTTAATTTTCATTAATAGATGTTTTTGACAATTGACCTATATGTCTCTGAACACTTAATCCATTTTCCTGAGGTAAACACAAGATCATGGTGTGCGAGAGAGATCAGAACTGCTACATTGTCACTTCTGTATGCATTCCACTGGTCAAAGGAAGTCTTAGGGCAGAGCTCAGAGTCCGTGGATGCGGAGACGTGTTGCTTCTGGAGGGAAGACCAGCACACACTCACGGCGCAGGGCATGGTAACGGGGGAGAAGAATCGGTGCTGTGAGTCAGTCTGTCACACATGTTGCCTATTGGCCATGTCACATATTGGAATGTTATCTGTATTATGTGTGAACTGCATTTAACCCTGTCTCCTGAAAGCTTAAACCCGACTTCCTATGGGAGAACCTTGGATATAAATTCCTTTAGTAGATTTGTGTAGAATAATTTCAAGTGTCATACAGTGTAACAGCTGTTATTCAGGAAAAATTTGGGGTCATAAAATCTGAGGGCACCTGGGTGGCTTAGTCGGTTAAGCATCTGTTTTCAGCTCAGGTCATGATCTCAGGGTCCTGGGATCGAGTCCTGCATTGGGCTCCGTGCTCAGCAGAGGCCTGCTTCTCCCTTTTCTCCCTTTCCCTCTGCTCCTTCCCCCTGTATCTGCTCGCTTTCTCTCTCAAATAAATAAAATCTTTGAAAAGAATAAAATGAGAGTGTTTTTCTCTTTGTGTTAGGAGGCAGTGCCTGCCAGCTATAAATGCAGGATTGATGTTTCCTAGTAGACTGACTGCTTCTTTATGGTTCATTATGGTCTTCTATGCTTAATTTTCTCAAAAGACTTTTGTCTGATATTAATGTTCAGTCTTAATCTCCCTTTGTGTTTTGGCTCTGTGTGTGCTAAGTACCATCGATACCTTCATAATACTTGTTAAAGTTCTTTTTTTGATGGTTGATAGACTACTAGTTTGGGATACTAATTGTTACCACTGATGAGTTAGTTAGATAAATTTCAGTTGTATTAGATGACAGTGGATAAAAACTGATTTTTTTTTTTTTGAAACAAGGTCTTAAAGGGGGTTTTTAAAAAACCTGCTTTCCTATGGGCCCAGATAGAATTTTTTTAAAGCCTTAAATAATGTATTATTTTATAAATTTCATTTATATTATTGTGTTATCTGTTGTTCTGCAACCAACGATCTCCAGATCAGCAGCTTAAAATTTAAACATTTATTATCTTTCAGTTTCTGGTGATCAGGAATCTGAGTGTGGCTTCTCTGGGTGCCAGGTTTTTCATAAGATTACAATTAAAATGTCAGCCAGGCCTGCAGTCTCACCAGAATCTTCAGCTGGGAGGGCAGCCACTTCCCACTCGTTGATGGACTTGTTGGCAGGATTCAGTTCCTGGTGGCTGTTGGACTGAGAGCCTCGCTTCCTCACTGGCCATTGGCCAGAGAACGCCCTCAGTTTCTCGCTGCATGGGACTTCTCCACTGAGGTTGAAAGTCACAGTCTTTTTCTTTTTCTTTTCTTTTTTTTTTTTTTTTTTAAAGATTTTATTTATTTATTTGACAGAGATAGAAACAGCCATCGAGAGAGGGAACACAAGCAGGGGGAGTGGGAGAGGAAGAAGCAGGCTCATAGTGGAGGAGCCCGATGTGGGGCTCGATCCCTTAACGCCGGGATCACGCCCTGAGCCGAAGGCAGAGGCTTAACCGCTGTGCCACCCAGGCGCCCCAAAAGTCACAGTCTTTTTCTGACAGGATCTTGGAAGTGACGCCCATAATGGTTGCCGTATTCTGTTCACGAGGAGCCAGTCTCTAGGTCCAGCCCACATTTAAGGGGATGAATTACACCAGAGCGTGCACAGGAGGAGGTGGTGATTGTTGGTGAATATTTTAGTGGTTTGCTTATCACACTTACATTGGTGAATCTGGCACCCTGTAAATTTCTTGTTTTTAATATAAAGAAGTAATGGATTGGAGAAGTTAAATTATTTGTTTCAAGTCCAGGATGGCAGCATACACTGTAAATGATGCTTCAGCTTGGAATCTTTTTCATCCCGGAAGACAAAATGAAACAACGAGGTGTGTTCATTGTTCCATGTCACCCTGTACGGTGTCAGAAATAAAATCAGGATTGCTTAAGTATGTGTACTGATGATTGATGAAACAACAAAGATAGTATCACTTTCTTAGCTCCTGCTATTCTTCTACTTTCCATTGTGTGTATTTCCTTAGCTACAAAGATACAGTACAGTACAACAAACACATTTAATAGTTTTCAAGCTTGGAAATAAACCATCAGCTTAGATTATTTCTTAATCTGCAAGCTTTTTAAAAATGGTTGCTATTAGCTGAATCAGAAGAGTAAAGTAATATAACTGACTTGTTGACAAAGCAGTTACAATTAATTTTGTCTTTATTTTTGACTAAGGTATGCAGAAAAATAGGGTAAATATCCATAAATGTCCATTTATCTACCTAAATAGTCCATGGTGCCTAAGAAATAGAATTCAATCTTGAATGCAAGCTGAGAGATAAGGACGTAGTTCTCCTATTTTTTTGACAGTTCTTTGGTCCTAGTAGGTCCTAAGAGTCTAGTTCCTGAGTGTCTTTTCTTCCTTTCTTTCTTTCTTTCTTTCTTTCTTTCTTTCTTTCTTTCTTTCTTTCTTTCTTTCTCTCTCTCTCTCTTTCTCTCTTTCTCTCTTTCTCTCTTTCTCTTTCTCTTCTCTTCCTTTCCCTTTTAATTCTATGTTTGGTTTTGGTGATTTGTGTATAAACTAGTATTACCTTTTGCTTCATTTTGGTTCTTTTAAAAATTTATTCAAGGAAAACTTTTATTGTAGGCAAGTGCTACCATTGCTTGCTTCTCTATTTTGAGTCCAACTTTGTCTTTTTAGGGTGTTTCCTGATCCTTTTGAGAGGCCATGTGGCTCTGTTCTTTAGCGCATCTTTATTTATTTATTTTTTATTTTAATAATGATTTTTTATTATATTATGTTAGTCACCATACAGTACATCCCCGGTTTTCGATGTAAGGCTCGATGATTCATTAGTTGTGTATAACACCCAGTGCACCATGCAATATGTGCCCTCCTTACTACCCATCACCGGTCTATCCCATTCCCCCACCCTCCTCCCCTCTGTAGCCCTCAGTTTGTTTCTCATAGTCCATAGTCTCTCATGTTTCATTCCCCCTTCTGATTACCCCCCCTTTCTTTATCCCTTTCTTCCCCTACTGATCATTCTAGTTCTTATGTTCCATAGATGAGAGAAATCATATGATAGTTGTCTTTCTCTGCTTGACTTATTTCACTAAGCATTATCTCCTCCAGTGCCGTCCATGTTGTAGCAAATGTTGAGAACTCATTCTTTCTGATTGCTGAGTAATATTCCATTGTATATATGGACCACAACTTCTTAATCCAGTCATCTGTTGCAGGGCATCTCAGCTCCTTCCACGATTTAGCTATTGTGGACATTGCTGCTATGAACATTGGGGTGCATATGGCCCTTCTCTTCACTACGTCTGTATCTTTAGGGTAAACACCCAGTAGTGCAATGGCTGGATCATAGGGTAGCTCAATTTTTAACTTTTTAAGGGACCTCCACACGGTTTTCCAGAGTGGCTGTACCAACTTGCATTCCCACCAACAATGTAGGAGGGATCCCCTTTCTCCACATCCTCTCCAACAATTGTTGTTTCTTGCCTTGTCTATTTTTGCCATTCTAACTGGCGTAAGGTGGTATCTCAGTGTGTTTTGATTTGAATTTCCTTGATGGCTAATGATTTTGAACATTTTTTCATGTGTCTGTTAGCCATTTGTATGTCTTCATTGGAAAAGTGTCTGTTCATATCTTCTGCCCATTTTTTGATTTGTTTATTTGTTTCTCGTGTATTGAGTTTGAGAAGTTCTTTGTAGATCTTGGATACCAGTCCTTTATCTGTAGTGTCATTTGCAAATATATTCTCCCATTCCGTGGGCTGCCTCTTAGTTTTTCTGACTGTTTCCTTGGCTGTGCAGAAACTTTTAATCTTGATGAAGTCCCATAAATTCATTTTATCTTTTGTTTCTCTTGCCTTTGGGGATGTGTCATGAAAAAGGTTGCTTTGGCTGATGTCGTAGAGGTTGCTGCCTATGTTCTCCTCTAGAATTTTGATGGATTCCTGTCTCACATCGAGGTCTTTCATCCATTTGGAGTTTATTTTTGTGTATGGTGTGAGATAGTGGTCAAGTTTCATTCTTTTGCATGTAGCTGTCCAATTTTCCCAGCACCATTTATTGAAGAGACTGTCTTTTTCCCACCAGATGTTTTTTCCTGCTTTATCAAATATTAGTTGCCCAAAGAGCTGAGGGTCCATTTCTGGGCTCTCTATTCTGTTCCATTGGTCTATGTGTCTGTTTTTGTGCCAGTACCATGCTGTCTTTGTGATCACAGCTTTGTAGTACAGCTCGAAATCCGGCATTGTGATGCCCCCAGCTTTGTTTTTCCTTTTCAACAGTTCCTTGGAGATTCGGGGTCTTTTCTGGTTCCATACAAATTTAAGGACTATTTGTTCCAGTTCTTTGAAAAACGTTCTCGGTATTTTGATCGGGATAGCATTGAAAGTGTAGATTGCTCTGGGTAGCATGGACATTTTAACTATGTTAATTCTTCCGATCCATGAGCATGGAATATCTTTCCATCTTTTTATGTCTTCCTCAATGTCTTTTAAGAGTGATTTATAGTTTCTAGAATAAAGGTCCTTTACGTCTCTGGTTAAGTTAATTCCAAGGTAACGTATGGTTTTTGGTGCTATTGTAAATGGGATGGATTCCCTGATTTCTCTTTCTTCGTTCTCGTTATTCGTGTACAGAAATGCAACTGATTTCTGAGCATTGATTTTGTATCCCGCCACGTTACTGAATTGCTCTATAACTTCTAATAGTTTGGGAGTGGCTTCTTTTGGGTTTTCCATATAGAGTATCATGTCGTCTGCGAAGAGAGACATTTTGACTTCTTCTTTGCCGATTTGAATACCTTTGATCCCTTTTTGTTGTCTGATTGCTGTTGCAAGGACTTCTAGTACTATGTTGAATAATAGTGGCGAGAGTGGGCATCCTTGTCGTGTTCCTGATCTTAAGGGAAAGGCTTCCAGCTTTTCCCCATTGAGAATAATATTTGCAGTAGTTTAGCGCATCTTTAGGGAGCAGTTCATGTAGAAATCTACATGATTTGTTCAAAGGGGCAGAGCTGTGCTAGGTTCATCATAGATTTTCAATTGCTCATGCTTAAGATCAACCTCACTGAACTAGTGTTAAGCGTTAGCAGTAGGTATAAGGAATTAGCATGTGTCGTTAATGGTATTGTATCGTTCTCACCTCCTAGGTGTCTAGTATACATTGATGTGGGGCCAAGAATACGTGTAATTCCAAATCCCACTAAAAGCCAATACTTTCTTCTTTTTCACTTTTCTTCTCCTTTTCTAACATTGAGGTGGCCTTTGTGGGAACTTGCAGATTTCAGTATTTGTTACTTCTCTGTTCTCAGTATTGTTACCCTCATGACCAACAAGTCTTTGTTGGTTTCTTGTCTTTAGTCCTTTGGTTCCTAGTTGAGTGTCACTAGTGGGCTCATGTCCCAGTGCCAGCATCCTACTCTCCACCGAAGCTGGGAAGGCTTTCTTGACCATGACATCAAATATAACGGCTTCTTTATTGCAGTCAAGGCTTCTCCTAATCTGGCCCTACATCATCTGTTTCCGGCTCTCCACCCGCTCTGCTCAGTGGCGTGAATCTGTGTGTCATTTCTGCACGTCTCCTTCCCTGGCATGTGCTCTGCCAGCTTCGTCTCACTGTGGAAGGCCATCTGCTTTCCTTTCCAGCTCTGATTTAATCCTTCCACCGAACACCAGCACGAGTCCCACTTCATCCACGTGACTTTCTCTGATGGCTGTGCTGGTTCATTCACCTCTTCCAATCGTGGTGCCCTTCCTGTTGGGTGACTGAGAATCTATACCACGTCTTTTGTGTATTTTTCTCTGGTTAGTGTGTCTTGTTTCTCAAAAAAATAGTAAGTTTATGAAATTCTAACCTTCCCAGATAAAATCTGTTCTAAATTCTAAGTTTCCGTTATCGAGGGCCGTATCCGTTGTGTTTTCCCCCGTAGGGCCTGACCAACGCACGTAAGCATCTCAGATGCCATTGATGGATTCAATACATACATAGCGAGTACTGTGTGTTATCTGTGAGACACTGAACTACATCATTGGCCTACAGTGGTGAATGAATGAATGAAGCCACTGTCCTCATGGGGCTTGCAGGCCGGTCAAGGAGGCAAGCATTACATAAATCATGTTGTGGTAAATGCTAGGAAGCAAATGGTGTGCTATGTACAGAAGAATGGGGGGCTTGACGTGGAATAGTCAGGGGAGACCTCTCTGGGAGATAAGGTTTAATAAAGTACTAACATTAAAAAAACAAAACAAGTACAGGATACTTCTCCGTTAGGCATCCAGAAGGGAGAGTAGTATCCATTAAACATCCGGTACCCTTACTCTTGTTAAAAAGGCAACCAGATGGGGCGCCTGGGTAGCGCAGTCGTTAAAGCGTCTGCCTTCGGTTCAGGGCGTGATCCCGGCGTTCCGGGATCGAGTCCCACATCAGGCTCCTCCGCTGGGAGCCTGCTTCTTCCTCTCTCACTCACCTGCTGTGTTCCCTCTCTCGCTGGCTGTCTCTCTGTCACATAAATAAATAAAATCTTAAAAAAAAAAAAAAAAAAAAGGCAACCAGAGGTGGTTTGATTCTAAGGGACTGCTTGCTGTGGAGTAGATAATCTCTCAGGGAGCTTCATGAAGGGACTGAGGCCCTAGGACCCAGAAACGGTGATGGGGTGGTCAGAGGGGAGACAGGAAGGGCCTTGAGGACCCAAGCAGTGCTGTTGTAGGAGGAGGTGCCTTGTGACTCTTGATCCAGAGAAGAGATGAAGGGGGGAGGGAAAGGTTCCTATGGGCAGATGAGATAGGAAAAAAGTAAAAGGTTTAATTGTAGATTTTTTTTTTTTTAGTACAAATTAAGTAGCAAAGGTAGAAATGAGGTTAGAGGAAAGAATAACTTAATCATTGTATCAACATACTATTTTATTAGAACAAATAAACTTTCACTTTGCCGGTAGGTGGCTTTATTTGGAATTGTATTTTTTTTTTTAAGGCAGGAAACAAGATTCTACAGGGAGATGACAGAATCCTACAAAATTAGATATGGAAATTCTGGATTGCTAAGATGTGCTTTCTTTTGATCATAAGATGTTTAGTGATTGAGTGAATACTTGACAATTTCCTTTCATTTATTTACCTTTTCAAGGAATTTCTAAACATATTCAGGTCTGTCAACTTAATTACATTGATATTATGGGTTTTGATGAGAATCTACAGAGTTCTGATTATATTTCTTTCAATAGCAATAATAATGACTAGTATTTATTGAGTGCTTTAGTAAATGCTAGGCATTGAGCTAAATGCTTTATATTTGTTATTTGATTTAACCTTCACCACACACGGTAACATTGTGAGGTAGACATGCTTTCAATCTTTGAATTAGCTCAGACATATTGCACTGAAATTGAAGTCTTAGAACTTTGTTGTTAAATGCTTCAAAACTGTCTTTAGTGTTAGGGTATTAATGCTTTCGTTAGAAGATTGCTACACTTGAAAAATAGGTCTTAAATTTAGAAGTCATGGAACTTTGATAGAAGAATAGGCTTCAGCATTTCGTAGCTGAGGGAGCTGAAGGACAGGGAAGTAAAAGTGATTTAATCAGTTCTGTAGCTAGGTGGTGGCCTAGGTGGACCGAGAACCCAGGAACTTCATTCTCAGTCAGTAACGAGGTAAAGAGATCATTTTAGAAACTGGAAGTTATTGCAAGGAGCAGTGAGCAGTAACCTGGATGTTAAGAGACTCCATTTCTAAGATAATTCACCAAAACCCAACAATCTTCATGTGCCACCTTTGGTCCCAAGTTTATTTTTCAGGAAAGTGGTCTTGGATTGGCTCCAGTCTGCCCTGCAGCAAACCCTCAAATGAGGGTGCTCTGAGAAAGGGCAGAAAGAAACCACCCTGAGTATTTTCTCTCCCAAGGAGCTTATGCCCCAGTTTAAGAAACAGGATGATCACTTTGTGATTATTCTACACTTACTCACGTGTCATAATGCAATGTAAAGCCCTTGTGTTAACAGTCACACTATGGAATTGGGTTATTAATAAATAGGGCAATGCACCTTAAGTGTGGTAGTTCCTATGCTGAGCACAAAGAGTGCCATGATTCAGAACTAATATTGTGTTTAAACACACACACAGACACACACACACACACACACACACACACCATTAGCAGTAAGTCCTTTTTTTTTTAATTTGGAAAATATTTGTTGACAACTTAAGCCATTAGAAAGGTAATGGCTTCAGTAATTCACTAGTGGCGTATGAAAGTTGGGAATAGCATTTTTTAAAAAAAAGATTTATTTGTTTTAGAGAGAGAGCGGGGCTGAGTGGGGTGGGGTAGAAGGAGAGAGAGTCCTAAGCAGATTCCCTGCTCAGCGGGGTGGACTCAATCCCACGACCTTGAGATCATGACTTGCGCCAATACCGAGAGTCGGATGCACAACCTGGGAACAGCATTTTATAGGAGATGAACCAAGAACGTGGTAAGGATGAAAGTGGTACCCATGGCTTATCAGAGGCAAGAAGGGCAGGCTTGCTGGAGGTGGCCACTAAAGGGCCAAAGCATGGAGGTGAGACCTCTGGACAAGGGGCCATTTGAGGGTAGAGCCCTTTCTGCTTTGTACTTAATAATAGGCCGCTGTATATCACATGTTGCTCAGGGGGTTTCTTTCATTTTTTTTTTTTAATAACCCTGCAATATGAATGCTGTATGTATGTTACCTTTTGTAAGGTTTGTCTTCTCTAGCATATTTTCCTCAGAAATTGCCCATTTGCTTGCTGATGAGGTTGGGAATGTTGTTAAATCCTGTTTCATTATATTCCACATTTAACCCTTTTCCATTTATTCAGTAATTGAAATAGCTTCCTGGGTATGTTAACTCTGTGTAACAGTGGAAAATAAGGTTGTGCGTATCACCCATCAGTCACAGGGTTATCTGGTCTTTTGTAATTGGGGAAGAGGAAGCACTAAGAAATATTGATGAGAAGACAATGTGGGTGGGATTCTAGATTCAATTGAAGAAACTCTGATAACCTCACTTGATTAGGTTCACTGTTTTTTCCCATGTAATGGAGAAGCTGTTCTCAGTCTGTTTTATTGGCTAAAAGAATTGCTTTTTGCATAGCAAGTGCATCTTCTTGCTTATGTGACTGGACTTTATGAAAAAAGAATATCTCTCACTTTTAAAGTACTCTGAAGTGTTATGCTCACATACGTTTTATAAATTGCCAAATGAAATGATTTCCTTTTCCAGTATTTTGGAAAGGAAAAATGCTTTTGTTTCTACTTGTGAGACCTAATTCTTGGTTATATAATGCATGTAAGTTCAAGTATTGGGTATATTTATTTCATTTTTCCTAAGCAAAATTGTATTTTGAAAGCCCACATACCTTATTTTGCCCAGTGGTGTCCAATATCTCTTGATTTCATGTATTTATTTTTGCAATTGTAGAGTAAATGTTATTCACCATATTTCTAAGAAGATTCATAAAGGGAAGCAACTTAAAAGAAAAATGTTCCAAGAAAAATGTTTGTTCCAGAGGTTTTATGAATTATTTCTATCTTACAGACCGATTGCTGATCACCTGCATGAAACTGATCTGTCTTGCCTTTTGTTAATGACTGAATTTATTCACTATTCATTATTGTTTTGGTATTTGGATGTCCAACCTAAATCAATAGCCTATCTAGTTTACTGGGTGACAAGCATAGATAAAAATTATCATTGTCTTAACAGAGGACAGTGTCTTATCACCAAGGAGAATATCTTCAGCGTCTGTAATAGGTTAGCAGTCTGCAGACGGATCGCAATTGGACAATGCCCAGATACCCCTTAACATTCTAATTGTATCCTCATAAAATAAATATAATGCTACCCTAATATTGTCTGGAGAAGAAATTGCATATTCTGTGTTAATGTGCTGATAATCTGTTTCTCCCTGATTCAGTAGCAATATTTTTCTTCAGCATTTTATAACAAAGTTAAATCGGTATTTGTAGTATAATTCCCCGTATACATTTCTAGTTAATCGAATTTTGCTTTTGTCAATGTATGGTCCTGAATGAAAGATGCTGTGTAAGTACTATCAGCAAGGGAAGTTTAATTTCCATTCAGCTGGAGTTCTGCTTATTTCTATATGCTCTTTCTTCCTCCTTTGCTGCCTGTCATTTTCCTTGTTAACCATGAAGATGGTGGGAAAATGTGCCTTGCTTACTGATGGGTATGTAAGTTCTTCAGTTCTATCCCAAATGCGATAAAACATAGAAACAATTAAACAATGGAAACCACCCCACAGGAGAAAGCAAAACAGAAAATAAAAGAGGATGGTTAAAAAGTTGAAGGATACTTTGTTAAAATCCTATCTATAGTGCTCACGGGGGGAGTGAGTTGGTGTTAAACTATCCAACGAGTGATTACATTCATATTTAGAACCTGCATATAAACATTTATCGGATGGGCACTAGTAAGCTTTGGATTATCTGTTCGCATTTTTCAGTGCAAGGAGCTGCTGCTGGGGCTGCCACTTCCAAACCAGTTCATCACGTCTGAAGATCAGTATTAATTGGAATATGTACAGTGTATAGATAGAGCCGAGGGATAGGAATAGATGAAAATACCAGCTACATTATTCTACTTTTTAAATTTGCATTATGAAAATACATAGGTGAAATCTTTGGTTTTTATTCATAATTGTGAATATACCTTTGATTTTCCAGCTAAACCTTTTACACGGGCCTGTCTTGATTCAAAAGGAATGTAGTTTCATTCTGAAGAAAACAAAGGCTCACAATGACTGGCCTATTTCCAACCAGTTTTATGTTAAGTTTAACTGTTAATTGTAGAATGGTTATGGGGTTCCCCCCCCTTTTTAAATCAATATCAAATTAAACCTAAGCAAGTGGAATTGTCAAGGCAAAAGCTAGCAAAGAGTCCTTCAAGAAAACACTGTAGTGAAAGAGAACTAGTAACTGATATTTTTAAACTGAACTTGCAGAAAAGTGGTCTTTTGTGAAAAAGCATTATGAGCCTGCAGTGTGTGGTGGGGAAAAGCCTGGTCTTTGAGTCCAGACACTGTCTTCTCTGGGTCATTTGTTCTCTGACAGGTGTGTACCCCTTAGGTGCCAGACACTGTTCTGGCTCAGAGTGGCAGCAACAAATAAGAAATTTTACCATCACAGCATCCTGCAAGGTAGGCAGGAAAGCAATGAATGGTTGCTGGGAAGTAGCCAGGCTGGCATTTGAACTCGGGTCATGTGATTGCTACTCTGTTATGTGTGATCTGCCACATTGCCGTATAGTATCCTCTTCCTCTGGGTGCCATAACCTAATCAGACCGTGGGTGTGCAAACAAATGCTAACATGCTTCTTGAATGTAAGGTGGCCCTGGTACCCAGGATTAAAAGATATCTAGGCCAAACGATGAGCAAAACAACTCTTTATTTTCCTTTAAAGATTCTATTTAAAGTGATATATATATCACATATATATATCATATATATCTATATATCCTAAAAGTTATAACTTAAATTTTGATGGATTTTCCTATAATATTGGTAATAGCGAATGCAGTCATGCAATCATTGAGTCATATAGTCATTCAGCAAACTGTGATCGGTTATATTTCCATGTTTTTTGTAGACTCAAAACATGCAAAGATAAAACATGGTCTTCATGAGCAGTTTATAGCCTGTAAGAAATAATAACAAAGAGATGATGATGCTGTATAGGGCATGCTGTAGTAAATGTATAAATAAAACATCTTGGGATAATCTTCACAGAGAGGATGAGGCATTGGTTCTGGGACTTATGGGGTCAGAAGGAGTTGGCTGGGTGGGAGCTGATGGAAGACTATAAGCTATAGTCTTCAGTTTCAGAAAGGGAAAACACAGCGCTTCACTGCGCTTGTGAAGACAGAGATGTGATTCCTCATTGTGCATTGCCCAGGGTTTGGGAGTCACTGTGGAATGTGATGTCCATGCGCAGTTGCCCCTTGACTGTCCCAAACCAGAGGTATATGGGATCGTAAAGGCCAAGCCTCAAATCCTCCTCTCCTGCCTCACAGTGACCAGGACTTAAAGAACATCTTTGAGAGTATAGTGAAACATCATTATGTTGTCTGCAGTAACTGGAAATTTGTGATAAATATGGTAAGGCTGGCTGAACTTGCTGATGGTGGTGTAGGAAACATTGTCTTCCTGTTGCAAGGCATTTGTTTTTGCAAGCTTTGGGAAGAATTTTAATTTTTGAAATTCCGTTGTTTTTTGATGGCAGCAAATAGTTTGGAAACTTTTTTTTGTAAATATCTATTTTGTTAATTACCAAGATGAAAGGGATACCATTAAATCTTATAATTCAGACTTGATTAGTGGTGCTTAGCGTTCCCAACCCCAGCATGATTTTTTTTTAGTTAATTCAGTAAAAGACTATTTTCTTAACAGTTTAATTTCTCTTAGCACCAGTTGAGTCATGTTTCAGGACTGTTGCCTGGCTAAAATGTGAAAAATCAGATATTAGTATCTATTTTGTTCTTATTTTCCTAAGTATACCAATGTAATGAGGTTAAGGAAAGCCCAGCAAAAGCTATATTGTATGGTCTCTTAGTCCACTAATAACTGTATCAGGGAGGATTTAGCTGAGTATCAGGAGATATAACCTGGAAACAGTGGCTTTAACTTAGTAGAGGTTTTATTTTTCTCCCTCAACGATAAAGTGAAGTAGGTAGGCAGTATGCACCTGATGCGGTGACTTCCGTGTTTCTTTAGGCATCCAGACCTTTCTTAAAGTACAGTCAGCCCTCCCAGGTGTGGGCTGTCCCCTCAGGGACTTAGGATGGCTGCTCTGCTGTATTACATTGCAGACAGGATGAAGGGGATAGGGATAGCACACACTCCTGCTGTCTGCCTGACTAGAACCCCACCTAGCCACTTGTTTATTCTTGTCACTGGACAGAAATGTTACATGGCCATTCCTTGTTGCAAAGGAGTCCAGAGAGTGTAGATTTCTTTTTTTCATTAGCTGAGCTTATTGCTCTTCTGAAATAAATCTGGAGTCGGCTAGTGAGAAAGAAAGGAGAAAGGATATTTGTTCGGCAGCTATAATGTGTGTCACCATGCCCGATCTAAGGGTCTTCAAGTATGCTTCAGAGCCCGGATCTTATATGCATTTGCTGTATCACATTAGAGATGGAACTAACATTCCCTCCAGCAAGAGATTGGATGGAAAAAGAAAATTCAAATAAAATCAATGTAGACACCTGTATTTGTCCTTAATAAATTGGGAAATCAAATAGGCTACACAAAGAATCGCTTAATATTTTTAACTGAAGGGTGTGTTCTCAAATATTTAGCCAAATGAATTCTAAGAGCCTGTGTCAATTTTAGGTCTACCTAGTTTTTATTTGGAAAGCAACAGCAGCAAGTAATAATACCCTCTTTTATAAGTTTCCTCCCCCTTCCCCCGAAAATACACTTTTTGAGTGCTAACTGAACCTGAAGGGAGCCATGAACTGTAGGTGATATTTTTTCAGTGCTGGTGGTAAGCCCAACAGGTAGGTTTGCCCTATACTGTGTGTGCTATTTAGGGTACTATTTGACCTTCAATTTTTTAAAAATCTTTTTATGACCACCTAAAATGTACCAGGCACTATTTTAAGTTCCAGGGATCCAGCAGTAAAGAAAATAGGCAAAAATCTCTGCCCTCATAGAACTTGGAGTTTAGGGTGTTAGGTGAGCTCTTCAAAATCTAATCATAGTGTTTTTTTTTTTTTTTAAACACTCTTGAGACTATTATTACCCTTACATTTTGTTTTCTGTCCTTGAAACTTTTGTTGGCTGTGTGTGAGACATAATGGTTAATGAATTAAGCTATAGTCTTCAGTTTCAGAAAGGGAAAACACAGGCAATGAAAAGTTGTGAGCAGAAAGACCTCTTTAGAGTCTGTCAAATCATTTCATTTTAAGCTCTTCATTTCACAGTTTCATCATGTAAGGTACCTTAATTACAGAATCCTTTTCTTTTCCTAATTAAATATTGTAATACAGTCAAGGATTTTAGTTCTTCAGGCATTTCGTAATGTGTTCAAGAGTACTTATTATTTTGAACTTTGGGCATATAAAAAGTTTATTTTAAAATTAAAGGGGCAGTGGTTTTTGAAAAGAGCTATAGTCAAGTAATTAGAGCGCTGAGCTTGCTGGATGCCTTTTATTGCTTGCATGTGTTTAAAGATAATGAAAAGAAATTGGGGAAAAAATCTAGGAGATTGTAGATCTTTAGCTGTAGAATGTGCTTTTTAAAAAAATATTTGATCTCAAAGATACTTAGTGATGGATTCTTTAATAATTTTGATCATTCATTGAAGAGCTCTCAGTATTATGTGTTTATACTTGGGTTGTATACTACTTTGGGTGTTGTGGGTTTTTTATGATTTAAGTAAAAAATCCTAATAGAGATATACCCTTTTAGGAATGGTATTCATCTATTCATGTAAGTCAGGCAGGTACAAATCAGTCGTTTAACTTAGTTTTTCATTGTTCCTTCCTTCAAACAGTTATCTGAGTACCTTATCACCTGCCAGGTTCTGATTTCTCAGCAGTGAACAAAATAGATGTAATTCTTGCTTTCATGAAGCTTGAAATCTAGAAGGGGGAGACGGTTGAGTAATATAAACACATGACATGCCAAATAATGATAACAGCTATAGAGAAAAATGAAGCTGGGTAAAGGGGAGAAGAAGTGACAGGAGGAGCTGCTATTCTTATTCCTTGGTCCCTGCTGTGAAGACTCTGTTGGAAGGTGACATTGAAGTAAATACCTAATGGAAGTGAGGGAGTGAGTCACATGGCTATCAGGGGATAGGATATTTAAGGTGGAGGGAACAGAAAAGGCAAAGTCTTATGACTTCTGACTTGTTCAGGGAACAGCAAGGAGGCCCCTGCAGCTGCAGCAGTGAGCAAGCAACAGGGAAGCAAGAGAGGAGCTCAGAGAGATAACCAGGAAGATCATATGCGGACTTAGGCACCACTTTAAGAACGCTGCTTTTTGTATTGGTTGAGAAAGCCTGATGGGCGGTTTTAAACAAAGGAGTGACTGTTATTTCTTAAATCTTACAGCAAAGATCATGCTACTATGGTAATAGATTGTGGGAAGCCGGGGTAGAAGCAGAAAGAGACCAGCTGGGAAGTTACGTCAGTACTACAGGTGAGAGAGGGTGGTGCTTGGACGAGGCTGGTGGTAGAAGCAAGGGTGGTGAGAGGTGGTTGCATCCTTGGTTATCTTTTGCACACAAATCCAAGGATTTGCTGAGGAATGTGGATGTAGGGTGTGAAGAAGAAAGGAGATAAGGATGCCTCCAAAGTTTATGATTTGAGTGATCAAAGTAGAATTGCCATTTACCAAGGTGGGGAACATTGCTAGAAGAGAAGGTAATAGAATTGAATTTGATTTTGAATATAGTAACTTTGATGATAGGCTTATGAGACATTCAAGTGCCTATCTAGTAGGCACAAGAGACAGGAATTTGAAGTTAAGGGGAGAGGTCACAGCTGGGAATATTAATTTGGGAATCATCCACATATAGGAGGCATTTAAAGGCATGAGACTGAATGATGTCATGAAGGAAGGGAGCATAGAAAGGGAAGAGAAGAAAAAGGAAAAGCTAAGACTTTTCTAAAAACCAAGGGGAGAGGGAAAGAGATTGACAGGTAATGCAGAAAATGATTACAAACTTAAAATAACCATCTGTATATTCAAGGAGGAAATTGAGAATTATATGAGAAAACTGGAAATTATAAGAACAAACGGAAGTGTTAGAGCCAGAAAATGAAATAATCAAAATAAAGAAGGTGATGGGTTTAGGGGCGCCTGGGTGGCACAGCGGTTAAGCGTCTGCCTTTGGCTCAGGGCGTGATCCCGGCGTTATGGGATCGAGCCCCACATCAGGCTCTTCCGCTATGAGCCTGCTTCTTCCTCTCCCACTCCCCCTGCTTGTGTTCCCTCTCTCGCTGGCTGTCTCTATCTCTGTCAAATAAATAAATAAAATCCTTAAAAAAAAAAAAAAAGAACGTAATGGGTTTAATGGAAGGTTAGACTTACTTGAAAAGTTAACCAAACATATTCTTCACGTATGATCCAGCAATTACATTCCTTGTTTTTTTTCTTTTTAACATTTTCAAAGATTCTTTTTATTTATTTGTCAGAGAGAAAGAGAGAAAGAGCATGCACAAGCAGGGGGAGTGGCAGACAGAGGGAGAAACAGCTCCCCGCTGAGCAAGGAGCCCCATGTGGGACTCGATCCCAGGACCCTGGGATCACGACCTGAGTCGAAGGCAGATGCTTAACTGAGTGAGCTACCCAGGCATCCCTTCACATTCCTTGGTATTTTTATACAAAGGTGTTAAACTTGGGCCCACAAAAAACTCTGCACTTGGATGTTTATTTCAGCTTAATTTATAGTTGCCAAAACTTGGAAGAAACCAAGATACACTTAAGTAGATGATAGATAAATAAGCTCTGGTGTGTCCAGACAATGGAATATTACTCAGCAATGAAAAGAAACTACTTAACAAGACACAAAAAGACATGGAGGAACCTTAAATGTGTATTACTAAGTGAAAGAAGCCAATCGAAAATGTTATGTGTTGTATGATTCTAAGTACCTGACATTTGGGAAAGACAAAAAGATGGAAACAGTTAAAAAAAAAAATCAGTGATTGCTAGAGGTTTTATTTTATTTTATTTTATTTTATTTTATTTTATTTTATTTTATTTTAAGATTTTATTTATTTATTTGACAGAGATAGAGATAGCCAGCGAGAGAGGGAACACAAGCAGGGGGAGTGGGAGAGGAAGAAGCAGGCTCCCAGCGGAGGAGCCTGATGGGGGGCTCGATCCCATAACGCCGGGATCACGCCCTGAGCCGAAGGCAGACGCTTAACCGCTGTGCCACCCAGGCGCCCCAATGATTGCTAGAGGTTTTAAGGAGGGAGAGATGAATAGGTGGAGTGAAGCACAGAGGATTTTTAGGGTGATGAGTCTTCTCTATATGATACTATAATAAATGTGTAATGACATGTATCTATTGTCCAGACCCATAGAATATATTAATACCAAGAGTCAACCCTAATGTCTCTTGGAACCCTAATAGAATTTGCTTGACCTTGATGTGTCAGTGAAGGTTCATCATTTGGGAGAGATGTACCACTCTAGTGGGGGATGTTGATAATGGGGACGGCTGTGCATGCGTGGGATGGGTATATGAACCTAAACTCTTAAAAAAAAAAGTCTTAAAAGAAATAAAGGTAGGGCACAATTTTAAAAAGTTGACTGAAAGATGAGTCATATGGATGTCTTTAGACTGAAGCAGAAAAAGAAGCTGAAGGGCTATATGGAATATGGTGGAAAGATCTTAACATGCGTGTAACTGGGGTTTAAAAGCAGGGAAAAGGGAAAAGAGAATAGAACAATATCTGAAGAGCTACTGGCTGATCATTTTTGAAAACATACAAGAGGAATGGGAGAAGAATTGGTTGCAGTATATATAGAACATTGTTTTGAGGAGTTTCTTGTGAAAGGAGGCAGAGAAATGAGGTGAGGACAAATGGGACAAGCAGGCAGACAGTTTTCTTCTCTTGGTAGATATTAGAGCATGCTTATAGGCTGATAGGAATGTTCCAGCAGAGAGACTGTTGGTACAGGAGAGGTGGAGGCAGTTGCCTGTACTGTATCCTTTAGTAGGTAACATTGGCTGGGATCCAGTGGCAAGAATCATACTAACTTTGCTGCACAACTGCCCCCAAATTTCTGTTTGGCTTTAAATTACATAATGAACAAAGAAAGTCATTTGCTATAGATTGTGTGGCTTGGACTATCCTTGATTTGCTCCACTATTAATAGCATGTGGAAGCAAAATTCTTCTCGTGCCTCCCTCTGGTGACCTACCTAACTCCCATGCCCCAAATCCTGTTAGATATTGAGACACCAGCCTAAGACCCCTGGGCCTGTTCTTTAGTGCTGATATTTGAACAATAGAGTCATTAGTAGAGCTGACTTGGCAGACAGACCGCTGAGGTTTGAGTTGCATTTTCTTAATATATTACATGTAGAATATGGGGCAAATTATTTAACCTCCCGGGTCCTCTGTTTCCTCATTGGTAAACTGTGGTGGATAGTGTATTAGTATCTACTCTGTAGGGTAATTATGAGTATTGGATTAGTTAATGCATACATGTTCCTAGAATTGTGTCTGGCACACAGGAAATACTCAAAAATGTTTCTTACTGCTGTCTCTGATTCTGGGAAAACCTGTGGGAAGTGGAGCAATAGTTCTCACAGAGGCTATGCATAACAGCCCCTTAGGGGCTCTTAAAAAATACCAATGTCTGGGTTTTATCCTTGGAAGTTTTTAATTTTTTATTTTGTGCTAGTCACCATACAGTAAATCATTAGTTTTTGATGTAGTGTTTCAACCTTGGAAGTTTTTTTTAAAAAAAGTTTTATTTAAGTAATTCCTACACCCAACAAGAACCCTGAGATCTAGAGCTTCACACCCTTCTGACTGAACCAGCCAGGCGCCCCTACCCTTTGAGGTTCTCATTTTTTATTGGTCCAGGGTCAGATCCCTAGGCCAACGTAGGTTATTAAAAATGAAAACACTCCAGTTATTCTAATTTGTAGCCAGGGCTGCACTAGCCTTGGAAGTCATTTAGCATATTCCTGCCCTCAAGAAGCTTCTATTGGGCTTCAGTTTGCCAAGGCATTTACATATGTTCTTTTGGCTGAGCTTTTAAAACTTGGCTATTTTTATTCTGGGTGACTTTGAAATGTCTGTGATAGTAATTACGTTTATCTTCACAGACCCTCAACCAGCTAGAAAAAGTACGTATCGTTCTTGTTCCCTGTGTCATATCTGGTAATCTGTATTCTGCTGTATGATTGTTTCCTATGGAACTTTGGGAGAGATTGCAGAAATCACACCAAATGAATTGTGCAGCGTGTCAAAAATAAAATGGAATATTCATGCCTGCACATTTCCTTTTTATGTGACTTAAAATGTACAGCCTTTTGGGACAATGTTATCACGTTGACTCCATTATAGCAAGGAAAGCTAATTCAGGAGAGAAATTGGCTAGAGTGTCTCCTCTAATAGAAATAAACACAAAACCACTTTAGTGTCTCTTCTTTTCAAGGACTGCTGTTTTTTCATAATATTTACAAGCCTACAGGTTGATATAGAAGCCCCTATAACTCATGTACCTGTGACTTGAAAACTTTTAAGATGATTTCTCCAAGAATTAATGGTACCAATAAATGTGGGACTGTTTTAAAATCACAGCTTGCAAATGAAATTTAGTATTACATTTTTGGCATACCTAGTAAAGGGGCCAGTCGAGTAGACAGACATTGATAATGCAGTGTGGCAAATGCTGGGGTAAGAATAAAAGCTGGGTTGCTTGGGGTAGTAGTTCAGTTCACAAGGGTCCTGCATGATGGCAAGGGGTAGCAAGGGAAAGAAGCACCGTGTAGATGGACGGCTGCAGGATGAGTAGGGGCAGCCAGATGCACAGGGAGGGGTGGGGGGAAGGGAGAGCACCATCTTTTGTGTTATGGGGAGGAGCGCATGCTAGGGGTCATGAGATGGTGTAGCCTGTGTGAAGTTCAACCATACCTGTGCATGCCTATCCTGTGTAATTATGAATGGCTTCACTTTTTACTAGCAAAAATAAATTGATATGGATAATAAGTTGGGTGTCTAGTCCCCATACCCATGGTGAAGACTTAGATACAGGAATGGTAGAAGGAAACGTTTAGGAGTTTCCATTCATTAGTTGTTTTTCATTCAGGTGGTTTGTCTTTTTATTGTCTTTGGCTAATTAGTCCATTTGGAAATAGTGACTTATTCTGCATAAACAGCTGTGGTATTACTGCCAATGTCTTTTTCTTCTGTGGGAGACATTCTTCCATTTTTCTTTTTCTTTTTCTTTCTCTTTCTTTTTTTTTTTTTTTATGGAATGAAGTCCCATTTTAGGATGCATGATGGTCTTTGCTTCTTAGGACTTTTCTGTTGGCCCTTGTGCTCTGTTCTTTCATGATGTTATGTGGCCAGCACTGGACCCCCAGTGCCACTAGCAGCATCATGCAAATCAGTGACCCTCAGTTCGCAGCCCCAGATGAATGGTTTATCTCAAATTCTCATCTAGTTATTCTCTGTCCTTGTTGATGTGGAGTTCCCACGTCACCACCAGTCACTGTTGGTGGATTTTATTCTGTTCCTCATTTCACTGCCCAGACTGAAATCTTGGGAACATTACCTGTTTGCCTAGTACTTTGGTCTGTGAAATGGGGTTGCTGTTACTAATAGCATCTTTAAAAAGTGGGGGTTGAGTTTGATACCCACATTCTCAGAATGCAATTCATTTCACCTGTGCATTGTTGATTGAAAATGTGAAGGGTCAGTGCCACTGTTGATCCACACAGAGGCTAACATTTCAAAGAATTGAATTTTGAAGTTGGCTCTAACAGTGACTTAATTTTTTCCTCCTATGTTGACCTTGAGATTGCTTAATTTATTAATCACTTCCTATTCACTATGTATTAAGGAAAATGGTGCACTTGAATTCAGATGAGGAGAATGGGATTCCATGAGATCAGTGAGTTGGCCCATGCCTTTGCCCCAAATGCCAGACCATTCAGAGCAACATCAAAGTTGTGCTAGTTTGAAGCAATTTCATTTTGTAGTCAACATAATTCAGGATTCAAGGAATAAAACTGCTTTTTATTTTCAGCTTCTATTCTGTAATTAGACATCAGGACCCATCGCCAGGAAGCTTACT
This sequence comes from Ursus arctos, assembly GCF_023065955.2. Lineage (NCBI taxonomy): Eukaryota > Metazoa > Chordata > Mammalia > Carnivora > Ursidae > Ursus > Ursus arctos. The sequence goes on from NW_026623067.1 coordinate 53,893,889, forward strand.
GTCAATAACTCCAATGTTTGAATAGATTTTATGTATCGTTTTTATCCTGGGAAAGTCTCCTTTACTCCTCTTCTGAGTATTAGTATTGCCTGCATTTAATTACTTGCTTTGACATTTTAGTTTTCTTGACTGTGGCAAGTACACGAGATGTTTGAAATCCAGTCTCCAGGTGTTTCTCACCCTTTTAAACAAAGGTTTGAAGGGTGGCTTTTCTGCTGAGGTTGGTCATTTGTACCTAGTTACGAAAGGACTGGAGTGGGTTATGGGACATACTGAGGCTAGGAATCTGAGGGTGAACTTAGCAACTTGACCACTTGCCCTAGTTGGGTCCCCCAGTAGAGTTGTCTTCTGTAAAATGGGGTCAGTAAGAGTACCAGTCCCACAGAATGGTGAAGTCTAAATGTTAATTCATATAAAATGCTTGGCACAGTGCCTGAAACATAAGCAGTATGGAAATGTTAATGGTTATTGGTTTGGTATACTTTTGCTTGAGAGAATTGCCAGGGCATCGTACTTAATGTCTCAAGAAAACTGTCCATGCTTGTAAAATAGGATTTGCTTAACATTCAAAGGTAGTAGAAATAAGAAGCCAGGGGTAGGGGGAAATGTAGCCTTCGCCCAGTTAGATCTCCAGCTGCTGGTTGCTGAGTGAAGTAGGAACAGTGGTACGCAGCAGAGCTCTTGTGGCACAAAGTGGAGGAATCCACTGGGGGGAGAAATCTGAAAGCTACCTTAGACTTGCTGAGGGGAAAAAAAAGAATGGGGCAAGTGTGCAAAGCTCTAAGAATCCTGAGCTTAGTGGATATAACAAGAACGCAGCATCCACTGTGTGAGATCCTCTGCCTGATTCTCAGTCTGGTGCCTGCACAGGAATTCAGCTAGAGGAAAATCGTAGAAGCAGCTTGGAAGAGCTTTCCTCTCATCCAGCATGGGTCACATCTCAGGCTTAGTTCTCAGAGAAGCTGGTCTCAGAGACACATGGGTAGCGTTCTCAAATAATTTCTAGCGAGGTGTGCCCTGCCACTGGGATACTGCCGGCATACTAGCAATTGAGAAACATGCTTCCGCTTACCGGTAGGGAGACAGGACATAAATTCTTGGTGATTTAAAATGAGAGGAGATCAATAGGGATATGGAAGGTTACCTGGTTTCAGATGGTTCTTCATGTCCTTTGAGACCGTGTGGCTAAAGCATGATGGGAGCTGTCGAGGGTGAGGTCACGGTTGGGAACGGGTCCAGGGAGGGAGCTGGTGGAGATGGAAGACAAAGGATGGCAGGCTGGTGCAGGGACTTGGAGATTCTCCTGCCTGGATTCAGCAGTGTGGGCGCAGGTGGGGGCAAAGACCAGAAAAGCAGGGGAAATCCTGGGCTGGCAGGTCACTGGGCTGGGAAGCCCCACAGGTGAGGAGAGTATGGACTTAGGGCCCTTGGCTCAAGAAGGCCTTGGAAGTGATTGTCCACAGTTCCCAGACTGGAGACAGGGAAAGTGTTGAGGGTCGGGAGGACCCTGTGAGCACCAAGGGGAACTGTTTTTGCAGTAAGTGAGCTAGTACAGTGGGGAGCCAGGAGGAAAGAATTACACTTCTGACCTGGGCCAGGGGGTGCTGGCATCTGAAAGAGTGTGACATTTGAGTTGTCCCTTGAATGAAGAATAGAAGTTCGCCAGGAGAAAAGGAGGTAAAGGCAGAATTGGAGGACAAAGCTTATCTCTCAACTTGAACTTGAATGTTTGCCCAGCTTTTTGGCGATAGGGAAAAGTGATAAGAGATGAGCCTGAGAAGCCAGGTTACTGCTGGGACGTGCAGGGCATGATAATGCCTTGCTCAAGATGTGGTAGTTTACACTGCAGAATTGGGGTGATTCTCAGTGAAGGTGTGGCAATTAACCTCCTGCGCTACGTGGTTAAAATTTTTGTGAGGCTATTACAGAAGTTGACAGTTCTGTGTGTCCTGATCTTATTCAAAAAGGAAGCATAAGAACAAACACTCCAAGGTCAGATATAAATGGCTCTTGGAGTTACTGTTACTTTGAATTGGTCATAGCTCTCTAGAGTTTTCTCCATTGGTACAAATCACCACTGCTTGATAATGTGTATGTCTTAGATTTAAGCAACATATAATTAAAATATTTTACTGTTCAGTACAGTGGCTGTAGTTCGTTAAAAATCTACCAGCCCCTAATCTTTGTCTTAATTATCTCTTGAGTGGATCAGTTCTTAGAGAGCTTGTTAAAAGTTGGATTGTAGAAGCCACTTAGTGATGTTACCTTATGAACATGAGCTGTATGATCGTATTTTAGATAGAATATGCTAGTTGAAAAGGAAGTTTCGGCTGAAGAAATTCTCAGAAAGACTACTTTTTATTGAAGGTATATGGAAAAAGATGAAGCAAGATATTTTCTTTTCACTGAGGATTCCAGGCAGAGTCTCACCAAAACTATTGTTGACTTCCTTATAAGGACAAGCACAGAATCTGTTACAAAGATGAGGGGATATAGTTTGGGGATTGGTTAGAGAAGGAAGCATGATTTTTTTGCTCTTTTGTAATAAGGCGAGATAAAGCTGTTACTTGAAAATTTTTGAACAAAGCAAAAACCTGCCTCCTGTCCTACAGCTTGCCTGGGCCAGTGTTCATTCACACTGGTGCCAGCATAGTTATTAATACTGCCCACTCTTGCTCTAAAGTGTCCCACTTCAGAAAGGGAAATTATTATCACTTGTCCCATATGTAGGCCTCCTTCCCTGACACAACTGTTAAAACATTGTATGTTCCTGTTTAATCTTTCACCAAATGCATTAGTAGTTTGTTTTCATTTCATTGCTTTTATGGTGAGCATGCCATCTCAGTCTTTTCCACTTTATATTCTCTTACATTTTTCTACATTCCTGCACAGTTTTGTGTTTTTTTTTTTTTTCATTGCTGCTATATCAGGAGTGCATTGAGCTAAAACTCAACTAGTAGTGGCTTACATGGTAAACAGTTTGTTGATTTCACTTACTAAGAAACCTGGAAATAGATGGTCTGGGGCAGGTGTGACTTCTCAAGGATGTTCTCAAGAGTGGAGACCCAGTCTTCCCATGCTGCCATCTTTGGGGTATGGATTTTATCATCTTGCATTGCCCCGGTACTCCAGTGGGAAGATGGGGGAAGGGCTAAGAGCAAAAGAGGCCCTGCCAGCTAAATTTCTCTGTAGGAATTTTTCTCTAAGATCTATCCAGTAAATTGTGTGACTGTCTTACTGGTTGGAAGTGGGTCCCATGCTTACTTCTAGCTGCAAGACTTTCTAGGAAATTTTCAAATGCTATATTGGAGGATGACAAGGAAGATGGGTCTCTGAATGGCTTTTTGATATCCAGTCTACCAAAGTCTGTTACAGCTGTGAAAAAGTACTTTGATGTAAGAGTGTGTTTGTTGGAATAGTAATTTTCTTTCGAGAGTTAACCCCTGCCACACCAGTATAAAACCATGTAACATCCATGACTGAGCAAGGGTTAGGAGAGGTTAAATTAAACTCTTTCAAAGAGTGAGGTACGGTGGATCTTATACAGTGTCCCACTTAATTTCTTAATTTAATTCTGAAAATAAAGCTGATTCACCAAGTCTTTCAAGAGTGTGTATTTCATTAGCTTAGATTGTGTTAAGCATGACTGACTCTACAAGGTACTTAATGTCATTAAAAATTTGGAAAAAATGCTGTTCAATTTTTAGAAGCATCTTGGAATGTCAAGTATCTTACATTGGCAAACCAATTTTAATTTCTCCCGTTTTTAGCTGAGCTAGAGACTTACCAAAGATGTACGTGAACATTCTAATTCTTTCGAATCTTTGCTCAGTGACTTAATTTTGTTTAATATAAGCATGCAGTATGTTTTATGTAATATCTGGAGCTGTTATGGTTCCAAACCATGTTTAGTCAAGGTTGGATGCAAGCGATGAAATGTAATTGACTTCCTAGCTCCCTTTCCCATTGTCAGAGAAAAACTGTCCCTAAGCATTGCCCTGGGATCTGTGATCTTTTTTAAGTTGAAAATTTTGTTGGGTGATTATCCTTCCTTTTGCCCTCCTTATCCTTTTATCCTATATTCAGTTTTTATGTTCTCCCCTCTCCTATAGGCAGTCACTTTAATGTGCATTTTTTTATTTGAATGAGCTATTATAAAACATTTTATGTGAGTTTATTTCTATATTTTGTATTTCTTGTATGTATATTATTTGCATTTTAAATATTATCTATTCCCAAATGTGATGGAGGAAAGTAAGAAAGAGAAAGGATACCTAGTATCTTAAAATATATGTAAAATATTTCCTACTTTTTTTTCACTCCACACAGTGTAAGACCATTTCCATGTTAAGTATAAGTACATGGTATCTTGATCTCTCAACTGTTCCATGGGCTGCATTTGACTTAAGCACTGTCTCATCAATGGGTACTTGGGTTGCCTCCTGACCACGTCCAGCATTTCCCTCTTGCTGCTTGTTACCCCAGATGGCATGGTGGTCTTTTCCTAGGCTTTTTTCATGTGCTATGGAACACGCCTTCGTACCTTCTTCAGTCCTTGCTCACTCCACCTTGGGAGAAGTGCATTCGTCAGCAAGGCAAGCAGTGTCACAGGCCAGTTGTATCAGAGTGTGGCCTCTCTTAGACCCTGGTGTGGGGTATAGTCTTGCTCCCTCTCTCTGCCACTGTAAACAAGTCTCCAGTGACCATTCCCGTTCCTGTTGCCTTATAGACCTGTGTGAGAATTTCCATGGGACTTGAACACAGGAGCAGAACTGTTGGGTCATGGGATAATTATATATGTTGTTGTACTTAAATAGTGCTGAGTGCTCTTGTAGGGGTCACACCATGTGCACTTCTCTCACCAGGTGTCTGAGGTCTTTCCCTGTCTACATACCCGGCTGCACTTGGTTATCTTTCAGCTTCCTGGTATTTGCCAGTCTGTTTGATGTAAAGTAGTAACTCCTGGTTTTAATGAGCTTATCTCTTGATTTCCTGAGCATACCATCAAAAGTAAACTGCTGGTTCACGTCTTCTCATTTTTCTGCTATACTTATCTATCTTTTGTTCATTTGTGAAGGTTTCTTATGTATTGTAGAAAAAAATCCTCTGTCAGTTTTATGCATTTGAAATATCTGCTAACATTTTCTCAGCTGTTGATTAACTTATTTTTGCTTGTTTTTGTAGATTCCTAGGCCAACAACCTGGCTCTTTGTGTGTGTGTGTGTTAGAGTTTCAAAAAGCATTTACTGTACCTTAATTTTGAAGAAACATTTCGACTTAACATGCTAAAAAATCACTGGCTTTTCTGAAACATAAATTGCTGTATTTTTATCTGTTGCAACTATAATACTTGTGATTTTTTAAGATCTGTAGAGAGTAGTTTAGAGCAAATTAAAATAGAAGTTGAAAGTTTAAGCTTCTTTCATAGCTTTCCAGCCTTTCTCTTCATTGGCATAACAAAGTGGTCATCTACATGAAGCTATACCTTGCATTTTTATATTTAGTTAAAAAATTTAAAACTGTATTGTACAGTATAAGGCTCTCTAGGTGACAAAGTCTAAAAATGTCATGAGATGCAAGCGTGTTTATCCAGCTTAGTTTCCCCAGTAGGGAACTTGAATGTATAATGTGAAAGTTAAAACTTGACAAGAATGTGCTGATCATTAAGTCATGGAATCTATGTTGTCGTGAACACATGAATGAATATATTGTGTGGGAATTTTGAGAGTCTAAACTTGAAAATTATTAACCTGTGCTGGAACAAAGTGGAATGAGTAATTTTTTTCGAGGAGGGGAGAAGTAATAGGTCTTAAGAGAGTTACTGGCTTCTATTCAAATATAACCAGAAGCCAACTACCTGCTTAGTTTGTTGCAAGAGAGTCTTTGGACTCTTGGGGCAAAGGCAGAGATAGAAGACCATTTCTTGGTATGTCTGCATGAATTACAGAGAAAGAAAAATACTAAATTTCTCATTAGCTTTTGCTTCCTTATTAGAATGATACAATGATCTGGAAGGATAACGAACTTTAGTAAAGGGATTAGAGGTGTGAGATGAGTGAAAAGATCAGATACAAGTGCATTTTGATCATAATGAGTTCAGATTTTCTTTTTGGGATGAATTGCATTCCAGCATTCTGGGAAAATCTTTACATGGAATTGCTGGAAATAGTTTTCCTGTCTTTCAAAACTCCTGGGGAGTTAGAATGGTCCCAGAAGTGGAGATGGTGGTGTCTAGTTTCTGAAAGGCAGAAGAAAGAGGTGGATTCTGCCATGTTGGTATGGTTTCCAGGGAGAATTCCAGACCGATGAATGGGTAGATGATGAAGCTCTTAACAGTCACTAGTCCTGGGTTGTGAACAGCAGAATCCAGCTCTGAATAACTGCAATACAAATGGGTCTTGCTAAAGGATATTGGGTGTCTTGAAGGGAAGGCTAAGAGAGCTGGTCTCAGAAAATGGCAGACCCCAGGGAAACCAGACGTGAAAACACAGCCAGCCGGTGCTGAGTGAAAGGAGCCGTGAGAAAGCTGCCGCCGGGGTCACTGCTGCCTGCTGGACTCGGGACTTGGCCGCCAGGGTGCATTCTGAATTGCCTTTGCTTTCTGTGTCATTTCCTGCAGCTCCAAGTCCTCACTGGGTACAGCTGTTGGCTGAGCTTTGGGAAGTTGCCATGTGCTAGCTTCCTGGGTTATGTGAGACTTTGCCTATATTTAGCGTCCTTTTTGCCTTCCTTAGAAGAAGGTGAGGTTCGCACATCCCCACCAAGTTTCTCTCTCTGCAGAACCCTCCATTGTAGGAAAACTGCTCAGAAATGGGAGAGCCAACAGGAGCACAAATGTTTGTGACAGTAGTCATAGGGTAGGAAAGAGCTTGCCCTGGGAACCAGAGTGTTAGCTCTGAGCCAGCCATAGCAGATGAAACCTACTTTTTTGAAGAAATTCCTCAGTTACAGTGGTACAAAAATTGTTGTTGTTCTGAGTTTTAGAAAGGCCTTTGCTGAATGCTCTCCACAAAAGTCTCATGTACAAGCCCTAAGTGATTGAGTATCTCCTCTCTGAGAGTGTTGGGTAATGGGAGTGATGCCTTGAGGCATCTCAAGAGGGGAGACTCTGGGCTTCTTAGTGACTTGGTCACCATATCAGGGGATGCTCATCAAATCTGCTGTTGAAGTTAAGCAGGAAGGAATAGTGAGTGCATTGGAACACAGAGCTGAATCTAACAGGGTGAAATTTAATAGGGAATAAACATTACGTCTTGTCATGGTGTTCAGAAAACCAGCTGTGTATGTATGTGACGAATAAAGTAGTCACCACTTTACAACATCACATGTAAAAATGTCTTTAACATTTAAGCTGAATGGAGGCACTATATGAGTCAATAGGTTGATTTTTTTTTTTTAAAAGAAAACTCCTTAACCACATCTTAAAGTGTGTTCATGGATATAAAGGTCCTTCACAAGGGAGAGATTTTTCCCTGTTCTTTGTGGATTCGGTGATATATGAAGCATTCATTGATTCTTGCCATACACAAGAGTGTATGTACAGAGTTACCAAAATACAAGCAGAGGTTAAAGCGTGGCATATGGGAGGCACTTAAAGGAATGAGTTGTTACTGTCCAAACCTGGCAGACACCGTTGCTGTCTCCAAATAGAAGCAGGTATGTGGAAGGAGGAGTAGGTGGTATAACCACAGAGGACAGAGCCGAAACCAGTGCATGTCAGTTGCAAAGAGAGAAGTTTCTAACATCAAGAGCTGGCTACACCTTGGAGAGAAGTAAGTTGCACGTCACTTGTGACCACTAATTGTGACCAACTAGACTCTTGGGGAAATGAAAGCATTTTGCCAATTTATTTGCCCACCTTCCTTTCATAGGCCTTAGGATTCCCTGATTGTTGAAATTCCCCGAAGCTTTTAATTCACAAGGCTATGAAACCATTTTAATATCCAAATGAGGTTGGTGAAAGACTCAGAATTGCTTCAGACCTGGGAATATTAATTCATCATAAAGCTGGAAGGGAAGGTCTTAATAAAGAGCAACATGAGACGATAAATATTTGATTTGAAAAGCTGGGATCATAAACCAATCACAGCACTTGCTGAGACGGAAGTTTTTTCTTAATTGGTGCCAGGCTGCCATAACCCACGTGGCAGCTCTTCGAGAAGCTTGTCTTTTTCACATTGAAGGTGTTTTCCTTTCAACTTTTTATCCTCACGATGTCAGTATGTTAGAATTGCCTGGCTGATGAAGTAAATTCTAAAGGTAATTGCTGAGGGAATTTAACTTGCCAGACACCTAGAGAAGTCTCTTTCATACTTTAAAAAATATAAACAAGGAGCAAAATAATAGTTCTGTCAAGAAAATTACATATCGATTCATCATCCAGTATCGGGAATTGAGCTAAAGAGTTTGTTCATAAAACATCTCCTTTTTGAAGGTCATTGAGTGGAGGAGCAGCTTTTAGGAGGTTTGTGTACTTTGTAGGCATGATTGCCGTGTTCCTCAGTGGACGTGTACTGAGTGCCGCCTCCAGCCTTTTCTGAACTGAGGAGAATTCTGGCACAGATACTCAGAATAGAAATGAAAAGTTGAAGAAGTGGTATCTCGCAGGTTTTTGGCCTTTACGATGCAAACGAGTGCCTGTGTCATCTTCAGCAGTAGTATTTATTGAGGGAGATTAGCATAAAAGTCGTTAGCTTGCAGCATGATTTGAAAATTACAGCCTTGTAAAGGATCCCCCGGTTACAATGGCTGGAAACATGCAATCACCAGAAACTGCACTGTAAAGTCTGTACTGATCCCTGGATGAATTTCACTCCTTTGGCACTCCTCCTCTCCATCTCTAACCTCTCTCTTCATGTATTGTTCTGGGATGATAAAAGAGTGTCTGAGGGTAAACACCGCCAGCTCCCCGGTTTGGATTTCCTTAAAGCTTCTGTGTTTGTTTGTTTCTTCAAAATATGGTCAGCAACGTTTATTAAGAGCCTACTATGTGTCCGAGTGGCAGTGGTGATTAAAAAAATAAGTCTTAGCTGCAGCTCTGAGGCCAGTAGGAGAGATGGGAAAGAAATGGGGTCTGTTAGTTTTGTGAAAATGTTCCTCCAGAAGGGATGCTTGATCGCATCTGGAAAAGAGGGTGAAGTTAGCCAGGCACATGTGGGGGAAATGGGGAGTTGAGAATACATCTGCAGGGGTTTGAAGGAGGAGGGAGGGGCATGGGCCAGGGGATGTGAATGAAAAGACTGCAGTTTGAAGTCCAGGTCAGGGTTCTACGGTGTTGTTCTGTTAGAGTCATCTGATGAACTAGTTGAAAATGGAGCTTCCTGGACCCATACCCTCTGCTTTACCGTCAGGTCAGATTTTTTGGGGGGTAGGACCAGGCCGATCTGATGATGAAGGCTGCCAGAGTTTGAGAACTGTGTTTTGTGGGAATTGGTTGTGCTGAAAAATATTGGTAAGTGCCATGGTCAGATGAGGTCTTAGAAAGATGACTGTGACCATGGAGACAGCGGAAAATGATGTGACATGAGGTAGACTGGAATTACTGATGGTTCAGGAGACAGGTGAGGGAAGAGATTGAAGCTGCAGGGAGGGGGGTGGTGGGTGAGGAGGGGACAGACTGAAATCCTATTTAGGAGATAGAATGACCCAGATGTAGTGATCAACTGGATGTGTCCCAAGCTGGGCCAACTGCTGGGATTCTGGTAGAAATTGTGTTCAGTTTGTGTTCAGAAAGATACTTCAGAAGCACCGTTACAGATGTGTTCATGGTGGCAGGTGTGGGCTCGGGGCAGCTTCTGTGTGAGCATTTGCCAACTCTGGGTTCCTACCTGAGCTTCTAACCAGCTTCCCTTCTTTATATGTAGACCAGACCGAAGGGGAGGCTTGGTGAGACTTTCTCTTTCCAGTTGCTGTGACCTCTTACCTCTCTTTCTTCATCACTGCTTAAATTTGATGAACTTGGTTGTCCTAAAGCAAACCTGCTGTATGAAAAACATCCACAGTTACACCATTCCAGCTATTCAGAGAGGTGGAAACTGAAGGCTTTTTGGTAAGGTTCTAGGCTCCCTTAGTTAAGAGCTGGCGCTAACCACGGATCTGAGCATACATACCTTCCAGATAATTCCTGCAGCAGCTACTTGGGCCAGCTCTGTGCAGAGCCATCACTTGCCTCTCCCCTTGACTAAAGCTATTGAACTGATGGAATTCATCACCCTCCAAAGTCTGGATTTGGAATCACTAAGCTCAGTGCAGATTTTTTCCTTTAAGTTACATGTGATATTGGTTATTATTTTTCTATTATGCGCAAGTTTATGAACTGCATGGGTATAAATTAGGTCCTTACTCCGCTTTTGGTGAAGACTGGTGAGTTACACCTTGAGAAAGGAAGGATAACCTTACATCCTTAGCAGGGAACCAGTTTTAGTTTGCATTGGGCCTCTGGCATAACTTGAAAATGGTACACCTGCTTGGAAGGGTGAGCTGGGGAAAGGCTGGGATACACTTGTTGTGAGCCTGGGTCACGTTCCATTTACGGTTTCCTGACTTTTCTCATCCTGGAAGGCTACAGTAAATTGAGGCTGAGTTCTGTTGACTTTTTTTTTTTTTTAATGGGATTCACAGGTTTGTAATTTAATTTATTTGGTTGTCTTGGAAGGAAATAAGGGAAGAGCCAGGCAGCAATTGCTAAACCTGTCTTCCTTGCTGTCATTCATTGTCCTCCAGGTTACCTCCGAACCTCATTGACAGTCCCCTCCGTGCCTGCTGCCAGAGCCCCCTCCCTTAGTAATTAGAGAGTGAAGGAGGATGTCAATTCAGCTTCGCACTGAGAGCTGGCGCTAACCACGGATCTGATTTGAGGGCAAGGCCTTTCCCCTCTAGCTTCTTTAAATCCCCTATTAATTCAGACGCTTTATTTACTGAACAAACAAGCTGTGATTTCACAGAGAGTAGTGAACAAGCAGTTTACTTCTGGGGGGAAAAGCTCTTTGTGTTATTATGTTCATGCTGAAGCCTAAGACATTTTCCTTCCTTCTCTGTGATGTGATTCTATCCCTGATATCTGAAGTAGAAACAAATTAAGACTGCAGTGATGTCCTAGTGGTTTGGATGAAAGTTCTTTTCACTGGAAAGAACTTTCAGGAGCCTTTCGTGCAGAAGGGAGTCCCCTTGAGTTAGAGCAAGTGTGCACGGAAGCAAGCTGCTCTGAGGAGCCCAAGGGCACGGGCCTCCCTGCCATCCGGGCTCTTGTGTGGTATCCTTCTGTGTGGCAGCCAGCACCTCTGACCTACCATGCAAGGGGTGCTTGCTTCTGCCCACAAGGGGGGCCACAGCAGAGTATATATTTGATTCCATGAAGTACTGCCAGTGTGATACTTGTAGATTCGGTTTTACCTCGCTTCCCGTACTCAGACCCATAAATAACTATACCAAAGGTGCTAACTTTAAGAGTTCATGAAGCACACACATATTAGACTTTAGTATCCTTTAGTATCTAAAGCACTTCCCACAGTCACAGTATTCCAGGGCTAGAAGGGACCCTGAGAGATCATTTCCCATTTCCTCATTTATCGCAAAATGCAAAAGATCCAGAGGGGTGAAATGACTTGCCCCAGGTCCAATAGTTTCTGAGTGACACAGTAAGGACTTGAACCCTTTCCCAGCTCTTTGTCTAGAAGTGCTTCCCCCACTGCTGGGCAGGGATGATTCAAGTTGGCATGTGGCATATGGCATGTGGCCTCAGATCACCTGGGGCCCATTAATGTGCAGACCTCTGGGTCCCACTTCAGAATGACTGGATCCGCATCCAGGGTGGGTGGGAGTCTGCGATCTGCCTTTAAAGCCGGCTTGACCTGTGACTCTCAGCACTCTGATGGTGGAGAAGTGCTGAAGGAAGTCCTCAGGATTTCACTTGGGCTCTGCCCTTCCCTTGTTCAACCACAGACTTAAACCCCAATGTGCTTCTTTGGCCCTAACTGCTTTATGTTTGTGCTTCTCATGTTGAAGGGCACAACTTGGCTGACAAGAGGGAATTGCAGGGAGGGTCTGGGTATTCAAGGAATGGACTGTGGTGGGGGACAAGTGCAGTTATTTAATGCTGACCCACTGGACCCCTGTCATCTTCTCTGTTCTCCCAGACTGCTTCTTCATTAAGGGGCAACAATAGCAAAGTTTTCAATTGTCACTGCTTTCCTGCGTATCTCTCCTCTTATTGGCATTCTGCCTCCACCCCCCACCCCGTAGGTTTACCGTCATAAACTCTTCAATTCAGGATCCTTTTGGGGTTGGGTGATGACAGCTGGACCATCACTTAAGGTGACAGGTAACTCAGAATTAAGCAAGAGGATGGGACAGCTGGACATTCTAGTATGCGGGTGTGTGTTAACTGCTTTAATGTGTACACAGATGTTTATTTTTTTTATTTTTTTTAAAGATTTTATTTATTTATTTGACAGAGAGAGAGAGAGACAGCCAGCGAGAGAGGGAACACAAGCAGGGGGAGTGGGAGAGGAAGAAGCAGGCTCATAGCGGAGGAGCCTGATGTGGAGCTCGATCCCATAACGCCGGGATCACGCCCTGAGCCGAAGGCGGACGCTTAACCGTTGTGCCACCCAGGCGCCCCAAATGTGTACACAGATGTTTAGGCCTTATTTTACTTCATAAATACACTTGCTCCATGACTATATGAAAGCTTCCGGGTTGGATGGGTTTCTTGCCAGTCCTTGTGGTAAAAACTTCCACATGGACAGAGTTATAAGACTGTCCCTTGGATCAGGGCGGAGAGGAGTCGTAGATGGACCCACACCCCAGAAATGGGTTAGAATGTGTTGGGGCATGCCTGGCCTAATGTGCTTAGTCCCTAAACCATGGGGGCACTGAGGTTAATTTCATCAACAATTTCATTAATCCCAGTTAAAAAATTTTAAGGGCTTTCATATGTTTGTGGGTCCCTGAAAGACAATGTGAGGAATCACCTAGACGGTAAATGTCACACGTGAAAGATGTTAGTCCGTGCTGACACTGATAGCAGTGAATTGCGTCAAGAGATAAGCTGAAAATAAAGGTGGGTTCGGTTTACTTAGGGCTTTGGAGTCAGACCTGGTTCAAATTCTAGACCCTTAGAACTGGAAAAAGAGGAAATAGTAAGACCTATCTCTTAGAATTGTTAAATTAGATAATATATTCACAGATACATAGGTGTATGTTCAGTAGAGTGGCTGGCATAGAGTAATGAGGGAATAAATGTTATGAATTGCTGTTATTGCCTGAGAGAAAGAGTGCCATGTAGTAATAACCTACTTGATAATAATGATCATGTGAAGAGGTGAAGGGAGGTGGGGGACAAATAATGACATAAGTACGCTAAAAGAAATCTAGATTTCACTTCCTCAAAGGTGGACCTTTGAAGAGGTTTTTGAATTCTAGATTATTCTTTGGCTGGTCTCTTGGCTGGTAGTCACAGGAAGCCCTGGATGGAATGGAAGTTGACAGAATAGGTGGTGGGTTGTCAGAGGAAAGGGGTGCTTGATACAGGAGACTCAGCACTTACCTCAGTCAGAAAACAAGTTCCTGTGTGTTAGATGTGGGTGTTTACTTCCTTCTAACGGATGAGAAGCTACCTCGCTGTCCTAAAACACAAGCTCCTTTTTTCTCCAGGGTTCTATCAGCATCATTTTGGATGCTATTTAAAAAATTAAATTAGTTAATTTTCTCCATCTGTAGCCATGGAAGCTAGCCCTTTGGTATCATGTAGGTTGAAGAAAAACTACCGTCAAGATAAGAACCAACATTTGAGTGCCCCTTTACCGTTCTTTCCTTTAACAATTATTTGGGTGTTTCGGACCCTTTGATGCTTTCTGCTGCCTCTTGACTACTTGTATTGAAAAGGTACATGTCGGCGTATTTCCTAGGTTAAGCTAGCATCTAGTGTATTGACCCGGTGCGGTAAACATCTTTCTTCAGACTGTTGTTTTGTTCTGTTATTTGACCAGACTTCAAGCCTTTCAGTAAGCATCACGGCTGATGGGTCACCAATAGGAAGGAAAGAAGAGTGTCCCAAAGATGACTAAGTTGATACACCAGCATTTCAGGAGCAGATTTCCAAGGTCAGCTGTGCACCCTTTAAAGTCAGGTTCTAGGTAGATGCAGATGGCCTGCCTTGGTATCCTTAAGGTGGTGTTTCCCCAGAGAGTCACCTGAGATGGGGCCTGCCTTGCCTCAGGGTAAGCTAGACCCCTGTGACACATCTTTCAGCTGTTTTTTCTAGCTCTGAGGTAACCAGTGGGTGCACGTTAAACCTCAGTTTTCCCCTTGGCACTCTGAAGTGGGCCTGAGATAATGCAGAGACTGGTATTCACGTTGACCTGGCACCCAAACATATTAATCGTGGTGAAAGAAAAATTGGGGTGGAGGGCACAGGTTTGGTGCTAGATAGGGATTTTGCCTTGGCAACCGGGGCATACGAGTCTTAGGTGTTGTTCACTCTCATCTTTTAGATTTCGGAGAAGAGGTTTCACTACTTTAAGTAGTAACATAGCAGCCTGTTTGAAAAAGGCAAGATAAAGTGAGTGGATATTTAAGGAAGGTCAGCATGTTTTGTCCCATACTTCTGAGGAAAGCCCAGACCATGCTTGCTCTGCAGAGCCCTTTGGAGTATCTTTCCATCCAAATAAGGCCCAGATCTGAATGGCCCTCTTCCTGCATGGCCATCCAGGCCAGCCTGCCCATGGCATGTGAACGTGGACAGTGAAACTGGAGGAAAGGGAAAAAAAATGGAGGAAAGGAGTCTATTGTACAGTTGTCACAGGAAAACATAGTCATTTCTTGAATCTTCCAGCTATAGCAGGAGTTTTGTTTTGTTTTGTTTTGTTTTTTTTCATCTTTTTTAGGTTCGTTTCTCAAAGAGCACTAGTTAAGAATTCACACACATTTACCAGTTAAGTAGAAATTTCATTTGTAGCAACAGTAGGTTCAATTAAATGTGTTTGGAAATCAGGTGCATAAATTGCTCTGGAAGGAATGTATGTGTGTGTGTTTATATGTATGTGTGTGTAACTGTATGCTTTATACATTAATATTTGGCTAAAAGTCAGGTTAGAAAAATTTCCTAAAGGTCTAGTTGCCAGTCACATGTCTAATTAGTCACACAGAGAAAATGTAACAGTTGCTTTGTCAGTTAAAAGCAGGAGGAGTTTGCATTTTCACCCCAGTGTTCCTCGAAAGAGTGAGGTCTAGTAATTTTTGAACACTTATATTAGAAGAGGAAGGGTCACAAAGGGGGTCAGTTTCTTGGCCGTTGAGACATGCTGCAGAGAGTAAGCCTTTGGTGTTGGTCAGCCAGCACCTGCTGTGCCCTTGTAGGAGGTAAAAGGGCATGACGCTGGCTGGCCTCTAAGATTCTAGTACCCCGTGTGGGGTAAGAACAGGAACAGATGGGTGTGAGCTTGGGCACGTGTACTTAACAAAGTAATTGCACACATGGCCACATGAGTTCTACAGAGATAATCTGTCAAATTCAAAAGGACCAGAGAAGATAAAACAAGGAGCTAAAAGCAGGATAGAAGTGTTAAGAAGTAAAACGTTTATATAGTTGTTTCTGGGGATGCAAACATAGTGGATCACTTTGCTCTTACTACTTTCTAGAGAGCTTTTTCTGAAACCATTAATAAAATAAGAGTAGGTAGGGAAGAAAAATCCCCCCACAGATTGGTCCTCGTTGAGTATGTGTTTCATAGAAACACATTCACCATAGTTTTGCCCTTTGTTTCATCTTAGGGAGCCACGTTTAGGAGAGAGTCCTTCCCGCTCTGTCCATTACTGTGGAAAGATGGTATGCTTTCTGCTGAACTTTGCTCTAGAGGGAAGAATGATGGCTGATGCCATCAGAGCATGGAGGTTCAGAATATCAGCACTATTGGAACACCTGGCTGGCCCAGTCAGTGGAGTATGTGACTCTTGGTCTTGGGATCATGAGTTCAAGCCCCACATTGGGTTAGAACTTAAAAAAAGACAAAAAACCAGTGCTAGAGTCAAACCATCCAAGTTAAAATTTTGGCCCTGACAATAGTTTTGTGACCTTAGGCTAGCATTAACCTTCTAAACATTGGCTCTGTATCACTAAAACGGAGATAGTAACAATACATAACCTCACAGGGTGGATAGAAGACGAACTGAATCGATGTATTTAAGTGTTTAGACCAGTACCAGTGCAATAATCTACATTCAGCAAATGTTAGCCTTTATTCCTTACTATTATTGTTGTGGTTTTGTTACAGTGGTGTACACTTTCAAAAGGATGTGACATTTTGGTAGAAACTTTTTTTTTTCCCCCTAAGTAAGCACGCTGAAGATTCCAAAGAATTTACTAATGTGGAGATTTAAAAATTAGATAAAAAATTTATCATAGAAGTAGAGCTTCTTTTATTAAGATATCAAGGAAAGTCTTGTGTTAATATTTCTCAGCTGTCCCTCTCGAGGACAAGATTTTTGTCTGTTAGCTCTGATGCCAGAGTGGAACTTAAGTATAGCATAGTTCACAGTATCAGAATTCCAGCTGTATGCCCCAAGTTGGATTGCTTCCTCATCAGTCTGCAATCAGCTCTGTGCCTATGTTTCTTCCCCACTCCTATCCCTACATTTTCTGCTCTTTTTAAAAAATTACTTCGTAAATTCCCTACTCCGTTTCAAACCGCCTCTCCACCCTCTCCACATGAGGGTTGTATGAGCTTGAGCCCCGTGGCAGAAATGTATGTTCCTTGTTTTATCAAATACGTAATTGTGCACCTTCTATGGAAAGCATTTATAGAAAATTTAAAATGTAAAATATAGCCATCATATTTTACGCTTATTTAGCTAAGCTTTTTTAGTGGTTTTAAATTGGTTGCCATTTATAAGGTTTAAAGTCAAGGGCACAAAGAATGTCCTGTTTTTTTTTTTTTTTAAAAAGTGTTTTTAGTGGATTGGCAGAAATCCTGACTTCGGTTACCTATCTGAAGTTGTTTGGTTTCATAACTTCTTTCTTTTCTAGCAGCTGTTTTTTTTTTTTTTTTTTTCTTTTTTTAAAGGATAAACTTGACTTTAAAAAAGACATTGATCATAAATTCAGTTGATATGTTTTGTCCTATTTGAAGGTGATGTAGCAGTTTTCCAGGTGCATATGTGAGTCTATTGCAAGATGTCTAACTCTATAGCCAAGTGTTATATCCATGAGAATTGTCAAATTTTTCCACTGTTGGGTAAACCTTTGCCTTGCTTTGGAGATTAATGCAGTGTGACTCAGAATCCTCCTAAGGTCATGCTGACTGCATATTTGTTTTTAAGCACAGTTCCCACAAGGTTCAGGTGCCTTTGCCTTGGAGCACATCTCTGCCAAGTAGACCAAAGGCAATGACCTGTTTTTCCAGACTGCTGTACATTAGCAGTGACACTGGGCTCATTGGTAAGGGTGCCTGCAACTTTGACATGCTTACTCAAATAGGTATGATGTAAACTTAGGAATGTTCTGGCTGTCATACTTCCTGAAGCACTATCTGGAACCAGTTCATGGTTTCAGAGCAAGTTTGGGTCAGCTGAGCCTTAATGGCCAGGCTAATTCCTAACTGTTTTGTAGACTTGAATTCTTCAGTGGTTGAACTTGCAGGGATGGCTGGGACCCTGTGCTTTGTTGAGAGGATAAGGATGAAAAAGGGTTGCTGAATCTTGATATCTTTGTTCTTTTCCCTCAACCAAGAAAAGTACCAGTCTTTCCACATTTGCTCTTAAACAGTTGGTGAATATTGCAGAATCATTCCTACTGCTTCTGGAATGAGACAGAAAAACAGGTTGCTATATTGTAATAGACTACCTGATAGAGAAATGATTCCCATTCAGGGCAGTGATTTCCTGGTCTGAGAACTAGGGTGACAATCTGGGCTCCTACTAGGGGACAGGGGAGGTAGGAAATGATCTTTTTTTGGACCAAGACTGGCCACCACGGCTAGTAGTACAGATCCAGTCAGGATCTGCCCATGGCAGTCATTCCAGTGTGGGGGAACTGGGGATGGAGTTAACTGAAGAGGAACGTTTTGTAAAATTTAGCTTAAAAGGTCTCTATTCAAATTTATGTCCCTAACCTTTCCTCATCAGAGTAAAACCACAAAAGAATTTCCAGGCTTTTCAGGCATTTCAACGTTTATCCTATCACCGGGAAGAAAAAATCGAAAGGAGGATTTGAGAGTCTCTTAGTAACAGTGTCTTAGGAGTCAGTAACTGCTCTGGTTAAGCAGTTTCTTTTTTTGCAATTTAAGCTTTAGTGAATATGAAGACAGTTGGTTACTTTGACCTTCATAAAAATGCTTCATATTCGTGAAGACCATTAATTGTTACTTAGTATTCTTTTCTTCAGGCTATCTGCTCTATGTTGCTTCATCATTTTATCTTAGGTCTCCACTGAAATAATCTTGTGAGCTGTTAGAGGTGAGACCAGGCCAGATTTGATCTGCACCCTAGTCAGGATTGCTTCAGTCCCAGGGAGAGAGGAAGGTCGGTCTCCTTGAAAGACTTGAGTTTCCTGAGCTTCATGGTGATGGCTCTGCCTCAGTCTATTCCTTTCTCCCTCCCTCCCTCCCTTCCTTCTTTGCTTTTTTTAAGTAGACTCCACACCCACCATGGGGCCCAAAACAGGCCTTGAACTCACAATGCTGAGATCAAGAGTCAGACCCTCAACTGACGGAGCCACCCAGGTGCTCCTGCCTTGTCTACTTTTGTCTCTTCTGTTGACTGAGGTTTCTTATTCTTTCTCATGGAGCTTTTCCATTCTTAGAGGCTTCTCTGTCCCTTGCTTTGCCTTCCTTCCAAAACCTACCACTGTTTCATCTTTCCTGCAAAACTTCAGCTCAGCACCTTACTGTTTGTTTGACCTGCGTTGATCTTAAAAATTCAGTGGCTTCAAACTTGTTGGGAATTCTAGGCCTGCCCTTGTCCACCCATGGTAGTGACCTTCAAGGTGCTTGTCCCTAAGTTGATGAATAACATCTCCAGTGACTATGTAACCTTAGCTCTATGTTTTTAATTATAAACAGTTTACTTTTTATCCTAACAGTCATTAAGAGGTACAGTGTCTGCTAGTGTAGCATATTGAATAGTACTATCCACATGGGAAGCTGATGTATTACAAGGGGGTCACAGGATCTCAAAATACATTCTCTAGCTCTTACTGGGTAGGAGCGTAGATCTTTTGGGGTCTTTTTTCACGTGCTTTGGGTACACCTAGAATTTGCCTCCTCTTTTGGAAAGCTTTACGTATATTGTCAGCATGTGGTGTGGAAACTTTCTGGGACACTCACAATCCTTGCAGTTGCATTAATCATTATAAGTAATAATTAATCTGCATGGGGTGATGGAAAAGCTCTGATTTAGGGACACACTCTTACTGTTCCCCTGCTAACTGGGCATGTGACTTTAGACAAGTCATTTAACTTGTAATGCCTCAGTTTCTTCATTTGTAAAATGAGACCCATGATAACCCCGCTTGTCTACTTCACAGGATCACTCATTTGAGGATTAGATAAGGAACAAGTATTTGAATAACTTTGGAATATTTTGTCAGTATAAGGTGTTTAGTGCTATTAATAAGGATGAATATCTGGGAATGAGATTAATTTTTGTGTTTCTTGCATTTCAGAAACCACATAACCTTTGTTGAGAAGCTGTAGAAGTTTGTTTTCATTGTCTAAGATTAGAAAGTACTTGCTGTGGTTTTCTTCTGGTAATTGCTTCCCACCCTTGAGCTAAAATGTCACATGCCATTAGCTATTAATTTTCAGAAGATTTTCAAGCTCCCGTTTCTTCTATTACTAGAATGTTCTGAAAGATACCTCATTGCTCCCTTCTCTTGCTTTATTATGATTACTTCATCCAAGTTGTTGACCCTTTATGGGCTTTCTTCATATACTTGTTTGCGTTGTGAAAGAAGAAAATACTGTTAAAGAATTTCTTATCCAGCCCTGTTTTGAGATAGTGACTGAAGACAGGGCAGGCAATAGAACTTTTGATGGAGTTGTTTTTACTTTAATAACCTTATCCCTATAGTTCTGGAAGTGTGAATGGGTCCACTGGTGATTGTACTGATGATACCTTTTATGTAGAATGGTTACTCTTCATCCAGCATTATAAGGCCTTCGGGACATCTTGAATCAAAATCGGTTTCAGTTTATGGCGGTAAATAAGAACTGGGCATTTTGACTTCACCATACTCATTGTGTGGTGGTTATTGAGGTCTCTTTGCTAAGTGACTGGCACCATCGTGTTTAAGAACTGCTATCCTAGGCCTACTCCACACTGATAACTGTACACGCTTCCGGAATTTCAGTTTCAAATATTCCTTTATTTGACCACCACTTCCTACCTTACCATTGATGTACTCCACCATTTCTGCTTGGAAATGGCTAATCCTCAGGCTTCGCCTCTGTTTTACAATCTGTCATCCTTCTCCTGGCTTGGCTTCCCACCTGTTCCAGCTTGGAGTACGTGGACTGAACTCCAGCAAACCCATTGTCGCTCTCCTTCTGCCAGTGGACAGTCATTAACACAGCCCTGATGATGTAAGATGCAAGCATGGAGCCTATAGTTGCATATTCTGCAGACAGTCAGCAAAACCGGCTCCCTGGCTCACCGCAGCTCTGCTGTACCATTTTGTTCCCGGTCCCTGAGATGGTGGTGTCACAACACCTCTCCTTTGTTCCCTCACCTTCTCTACTGCTTTGCCCACCCTTAAACACCCACCCTTCATCTGGTGTCTGCTGCAACCCTACACACTCCTGTTTTCTTCTCACTCGCTGGCTGCTCTTCTCCTGATGGTTTTAGAGGGACCTCCTGCTCTGCTTGGTCTACAACGGTTGGAGTGCTTCAGCGCTGAGTCCCTGGCTCTTTCCTCGTCTAGACCCTTTTTAAAAAGTGATCTCCTAGTCCCTTGACTATAAACACACCTATAAGGTGCTGTCTCCTGTCCTCATCTCTCTCATGAGCTCCAGATTCTTGGTCCAGCTGTCTTCCTGGCATCTCCACTTGGATATCTGAAGGGCATCTTCATAAGCACAAGAACAGGGTTCTAGGTTCCCCATCTCATAAATGGAACCACCGTGCATGCTCAGCCCCCTAAGCTGTGAATCATTCTTCCTTCCCCTGTGTTGTTCACACACACACACCCCCACCCCGAGTTCTGTACCTTAGGTGATCTCCACTTCTAAACCACTCCTCACCACCTCCCTTGTCATAACCCTTTTCCAGCACCACCTTTTGCCCTGGGACTCTCCCCCAGTGCTGATCTCCCTCTTCTCCTTGGTCCTTCCTGACATCCTTTCTCTGTTTATCAGCTTGTATCTTGTCTAAAGCATAAACTAAGTCATGGTACACTTCTGCTTAAAATCTACCAGTGGCATCTCACTGCAGTTAGGATAAAAACCAAACTTATTTTTTGCACACCCTCCCCACACCATGTGTGACCCAGCCCCCTTCAGCAAGGCCTCCCCAGCCACACTCGCCCTCCTGCTTCCCTCATTAATACCTAGCTCTCGTCTCGGAGTCTTGGAGTGCGCTGCTATTTTTTCCTTGAATGCTATCTGCCTTAGATCTTGTGGTGGTTTCTTCTTATTATTTAATTCTCACTCAGAGGTGGTCTTCCTCAGAAAAATGTCCTCACCACCCTAGCTGAGGTGGCAGCCCCCGCCCCCAGCCCTGGCATTCTTCCGCACACGCCATACTTGCTTGTCTGCTGAGAACCTCATGTTCTCGGACATGTGCCTGTTGGTGTGGATGCACGTCCGTCTCCCTGTATCTGAGCGGAACTCCTGGAGGCTCTTGGTCTTGCTCACCCCTCCATCGGCAGTGCTTGTGTCACGGTGACAGCGCTGTGACCGAAACTGGCGGGGTGTGATCCCCGCTGTGTTGTGGCTGTCATCCGTAGCTTGGGGTCTTTCTGCTTCTACAGCTGTGGCCTTAAAGCCACTCCCCCCACCTTCCTCCATCCCTCGTAGCATAAGGTGTTAGGGCTAAAATGGAAGCAGGTGATTTTGTGTTTGCTCTACTGGCATCAGAGAGAATAATGAATTATAGTTTAAAAAGCAGAATCTTATTACCTTTGCTTTTGTTAGCACCAAGATGGTTTATAGAAATTTGTCTGCTGTTTCATGATGGAAAATTCTGGTAGTTCCTCTCTCACCATTGTAACCCCATACAAATTGTTGTTCTGTCTCTTTTTTCTAGTTGATACTTTCTTTAGTCTTGGTGAAATCCCCTAAGCCTTAGATTTTGGTCTGATACACGTAAGTGCTTTGACTTTTGTGTTAATGTTCTTACAACTTGTCAAATTTGGACAGCCTGTTTGAATTTTATCAGCCAAAAAAGTCATATTGAAGTAAAAAGAAATTGCTTATTGGAAGGCTTTTATTAATAGTTAAAATACGTATTACTTTATTTTACTTTTTAAACTTCTCAGTGCAATTCTTGTGTAGACCACTTAGCAGTTTAGACTATTGAGAAGTGTGCCTTTCTAGTTGATTTTTCCTAAAGATTGTCCTGCATGGAAGTGCCTTCTCCCTGTGGCCTTCGCGTGGAGTATTCATCTGTTGTGATGAGAAGCAAGACTCCCAGCACCTGCTTTCCCTGAATGAAATGGGGCTGTAACATAGATATATGTCTTCACTGTATTAGGATTTCTGGATAACATTTTGAGATACTTTTTTTTTTATTTTGTTTTTTTCTAAAGCAAATTGCTTAATGTGTGGGTTTTTTTGTTTTTTTGTTTTTTTGTTTTTTTGTCTTTGTAAACATACTGAGAAATAGACCTTTGGAATGATTTAAGACGGCAATTTGGAAATATGTTTTTAAATTTTTGTGTTAGATTGTAAATACTGTTTACCTTTTACTATTTATAATAGAATGAGGTACATTTACCACCTTAGTCATGAATATAATCATTAATATAATTAATTGCTACAGTATTGATTATCATGGCTAATGACGAGTATTACTGAAGTCACTACTACTGACTGTTTTAACATTTGAGCAGATGGTGATGAAGTTTGAATGGTAGTAGCTGACTCAGAGTTGGCTGTTACTGCATGGGTTGAATGCGGATGACATTGGACATACATGACACAACTTGCTTTCCTATAAATGTATCTTAAGTACGTTCTGCGTGGGGGCACTCACGTTGCATGTCTTGTAGCACCTGGCTGTATTTTCTTTCGTGTTGTTTTGCTTCTCTTCCATTTTTTAATTAGCTAGTTGCATCCCTGGGTCTCTGTTCACAGAACCTCTTAGAACTTAGTTTTCTGTTTCCCTCACTGATTTTCATGCTGGTCTGGATCTCACACCAGGCAAGGCAATGCACATTTGCTTGTCTAGTTTCCTGTGGTCCGTTAGACCTTGATTTTCTCATCTTGAGTTTTTTAAGGGCTTAAGGCTACCACTCTCTGAATTTAGATATTTCTTTAGTTAGGGCTTTGTTTTAAAGAAAATTTTTACTTTTTTTTTTTAGAAATTGATCTTCAGTAAACCCAACCTAAATGATGGAAAAAGAAGTAAATTTGAAATGGAGGGAATAGGTCAAGTCCTGATGCTGGGATTTCACAGCCTTGAGCCAGTTGCTTAACTTACTTTTTCAGTTGCCTAACTTTTCTTAATCTTCCCAGATGGATGTGGTGAGCATACCTACCTTATAGGTTGTTGTTAAAAAAGTTTTATATTGAAATTGCCTCGGAAATACTAGTTTTCACCTCTCAGAGGACTCAGCTTTACCAAAAACATGGACTTTTGAAGTTAAAAACTTTTTTTTTTTTAAGACTTATTTATTGGTTGGGGTGGGGAGAGAGACTCTCAAGCAGTCCCTCCTGAGCACGGAGCCTGACATGGGCCTCAATCCCAGGACACTGAGTTCATGACCTGAGTCAAAATCAAGAGCTGGCCACTTAATCCCCAATGGTGGGCTCGACTCCCAGTCTCTGGGATCATGATCTGAGCCAAAGGCAGACACTTAACCAACTGAGCCACCCAGGTGCCCTTGCCGTGTCTGTTTGGAATGTCAGAGTCGTTCTTCTACAAGTACACTCCGTTGGGTTGATTCATTCGTTGATCAGAAAAATAGCTGTGGTATAGAGTACTTACTAAGTGCCAAGTGTTCAGCCTTAGTTTAGCCTTAGTTAGGACGTGGGAATCGTAACACCTGCAAAGACTACATGAGGGAAGGTGTACAAGGACTTAGGGCATTTAAGAAATAACTGTTAAGTAATAGGTTGTGAGCTGTAGGCTAGACTTTCTATTCCCTACAACTGCTGTTGCAGCCTTCCCCCTCCTCCCTGATGCCCCCTGCTCTACTTACCCTTTTACAAAATGCCTGCCGCAGACCACCACTGCTTCTGCTCCTCTGCTTTATTCTGACGTATCATTTGTGTCTCCCTGTGCGTAAGAATCTGGAGCTTATTGTCCTTTAAGTAGACAGTCAGAAGTTTCATATATTTTAGGATACCGGGTCCTCTGGAAGAGGGACTACTCAGCTGGCACGAGGGTTTTTCTGGGCTTCCTAATCTGGGATCAAGCTGTGAATATTTTGTGTCCCCCAAGCCATGGAAACTGCATTGCATAGTCATCCTCGTTCCTCTGGGGACCTGTAGTTCCTGGATGGGGCTCCCTTCCAAAGTGTTCCAGAAGCTGTTTTTGGAAAGTGGATATTGGAGGGGCAGATTTCACATTTTTTATTTACATGCAGTAATTTGGAATTCTGCTTGCACAGATTCATCTGAGATCATCTAAAGATTAAACTTACTGTGTGCTGTCTGCATTTCCCCATAGTTTCTTTTTTTTCTGTTTATAATGGGTATAGCATGAGCATGTTTAGAATGATAATGACAGAAACCTCACCATAATTAAATACATGTGCTGCTTTAGTTCCACAAAAGTCCCAGGTGTGTTTCTAATCTCTGCTCTACTAGTACATAGGAATTTTTTTTAAAGATGAAAACAAAAGATATAAATGATAAAAACCAAATCTGAGCCAAATACGTAATTATACAGGCGAATGCTGTGGTGTGATTTTGGATGGCAAAGTCAAATAATGTTTCACAGGAATGGTTTCAGGTTCCCTCGAGTCTGCTCTGACACCTCCATTTAAGATGCTGTGAAATGAAAACCTTGTTGACTACAGAATTCCGTTTTCAGCATGTGTTCTTAGAGCCATATGCCTGGCACTTACCATTAAACAGTATTTAAAATGTGAGCCCTCAGAACCTTGTGACTTATAATCAGAAGACATGTTTCCATGGTTCCCTTAGAATATTCACTTTGTTTTAATGTGCTAATCAGTGACTCAACCAAAATTAATCAATAAATTCAAAGTCCCTTTGTATATTGTAATTATAACAGCCCACATTTGTTAGTATGTGCTGTGGGTTAGGCAGCATGTTGAAGGTTTCGTGTAGGTTGTTTCGTGTCCTCCTCCAGCACCTCTCAGGGGTAGGTACTGCTGTCCATAGAACACAGGTAGGGAAGTGAGGCGAAGTAACTTCCCCGTGGTCGTACAAGCTATAAAAGGTAGTATCAGAGGCCAAAGCCCCAGGCCATCTGCATATACTGTATGTTGCTTTGGGTCTTAAGCTGTCCTCAGCATAAAAATCAGTTGGGAAGTTGATTGATGTGAAGATAACTGGGCACTGCCCTGAGATTTCATTAGTAACTCTAGCTGCAGCCTAGGAATCTGCATTGTTAACAGCCTTCCCCTGTGATACCAGCTGAGTTGACCCAGGGACTTCTCTGAGAAATAGTGCTCTACTGTCCCCAGAATTTTTATTCATCTTCAACAGTACCAAGGGACTTTAGGGTAGCAGGGAGACCTTTATGATCTGATTTACTCCTGTGATGATGACCGTAATCCATGCCTGGGGCAGAGAGGACTCAATAAATATGCCAAGGTGAGTTGGAGGACAGAGCCAAGCCCAAACACACCCCTTATTCATAATACCATGTGAAATGGGGGGGGGGGGGGAATTTGTAATTTGAAATTTAAATTTATTGTAAAAGGAAATAGCCTTTGAGGTTAATAAGACGTGTTATTCTGTATTTTCTTTTAAGGAATGTAATTGTCAAAATTGTTGTCCATAACTTCTTTTTACTGAATGCTGCTCTGCCAAAACGTAGAATTTTCTAGCAAAATGTGTGTTCTAATGGTGGAACAGAGAAATAGTAACTTTTTGTTGTTTAAAATGATGAGATGAAGTCCTCAAACCAGTGTTTCATAAACATTCTTCATCTTCGGTTAGTCCGTTTCTTTCTTCAGACCAGGCATTTTGAATAATTGCTATTATGTTAAAAGGGGATTTAGCTCTCTGGGGACAATCCAGCAGAGTTTAACTTAGATTTATAAATAGCCATAGCTGAATTACTCTATGTTGAGTAAATGTTTTGAGCACAAGAAACTTTGCTCTTAGGCCTTATCTGAACGTCTAAAAATAATAGTGATAATAATACAATTTCTTCATAATCTGATGTAAGTCAAGAAACTACAAATGCAGTGCTAGTCTTTGAAAACTACTGTAATTTTTTTGTTTTACATTAATTTTGTATTGAAGAATTGACAAAGTATTGTATTCGTTTCGGGGTACAACATAGTGATTTGATATTTATGTACATTATGAGATAGTTACCACAATAAGTCTGGTAGCCATCTGTCACCATTCAGAGTTGTTACAGTATTATTGACTTTGTGCCCTATGCTGTACATTACATCCCCATGTCTTATTTTATAACTGGAATATCCTATCTCTTCATTCTTTTCACCTCTGCTTTCTTCCATCCCCCCAGCCCCCACCCCTCTGGCAACCGCCAGTTTGTTCTCTGTATCTAGGAGTCTGTTTCTGTTTTGCTTATTCTTTGTTTTTTAGAATACACATGTAAATGAAATCATACAGTTTCAGTCTTCCTAGGTCTGACTGATTTCACTTTGCATAATACCCTGTAGGTCCATTCATGGTATTGCAAACGGCAAGATAGCACTTTCAAAGCTGTTGTAATTTTTACTTGAAAGTATACCTGCCCTGGGTGGGTCAGTTGGTTAAGCATCTTCCTTTGGCTGAGGTCATGATCTCAGGGTCCTAGGATCGACCCCCACGTCGGGCTCCCTGCTCAGGGAGCCTACTTCTTCCTCTGCACCCCCTGCCCCACTCGTGCATGTTCTTTTCCTCTCTCTTTCTCTCTCAAATAAATAAATAAAATCTTAAAAAAAAAATAGCTACTCTAACTCTGAAAGCTTTGTGGTGCTCCTGGATGTGGAGCAGCAAGGCTCCATTTTCTGGGCCTTAACCTGTTTTCCTATAGGGAGTCTTCCACCCGAAGAGAGCCCAGTCTGACTTAGAAGATACCAGTAGAGGGCCAGAGCTCTTGTGCTCTGGAATTCCAGTTTCTCCTCATGGAGTCCTATGAACGAGCCACTGTTGTTGGAAGTGATAGAAAAGGTTGATCCTTTTGTGGACTGGAAACACCGGATTGTCTAGCATACAACAGATCTTCCTTAGCACTCATTTGTGCCAGTTTTCAGGCACCTTGTGTGGTAGTGGTGGCCATAGCTGTGTGTCCCTTGTACCTGGGTTGAGCTGCAGGTGGGAGAGGAGGGCACTTGATGGGTATATTGGTCTTCCAGGGCGGTCACAACAAAGTCAGGGTCTTGGTGGCTCTAACAAGAGACATTTATTTCCTCACACTTCTGGGGGCTGTAAGTCCAAGATCAAGGTGTTGGCAGAGTTGGTTTTATTCTGAGGGCCTTTCTGTTTGGCTTGTAGGGGACCATCTTCTTCCTGTGTCTTCACGTGGTGGTTTTTTTTCTCTATGCTCGAGTCTTAGTCTCCTTGGATTTGGTTAGACACTACTCTAGTGACTTCATTTAATTTTAATCGCCTCTTTGAAGACCGCGTCTCCAAATACAGTCACAGTCTGAGGTACTGGGGCTTAGAATTTCAACATACGAACTTGATGGAGGAGACGTAATTCATCCCATAACTGGAAAAATGTTTAGACCCTGGAGTGATAAACATGAAGGGCATATACTGTGGTAAAGAGCAGTGCCTTTCAAACTCTTTACTGCGAAGTATTTGAACTCTTTGTGTTGACTTCAAAGGGTTGATTTCTCGGGCTAGCAGGCATTCAGTACTGCTTAATGAAATAGTTACTACAAGGAGAGAGCCTGTGTTGTCATGGATAATACTAACTGCTACCATTTGAGTGTCCGTAAGTACCAGATCTTTTACCTGTCTACTCTGGTCTTTCCAGGGAAGGGGATGGTGCTGATAGTTGCATTTAATAAACAAGAAGACTGGAAATGAAAGAAATAACTTTTCTAAGTTCACACAACTACCAAGTGAGAGGCAAACCCAGCTGTACAAAACTTGTCCTAGTTTTATTATACCCTGTGGCTCCTGTAGCATGTTTGCTTTTATGATTTGTGGAAAAGAGTGCAAGACTTGGAGTTGAAAAATGAGATTAGTGTCTTGGCTTACCCACCAGCTTGGGTTACACTTAACTCTGAACTGCATTTTCTTTTTTTCTTTAATATCTTAAAAAAAGAAATCTCTACACCCAAGGTAGGGCTCGAACTCACAATCCCGAGATCAGGAGTTGCATGCTGTCCCGACTGAGCCAGCAAGGCCCTGCACTACATTTTCTTCCTTCTTTCCTAGTCTTTTCTTTTTAAAATAGTTTATTTATTTGAGAGAGAGAGAGTGCGCACGAGTAGGGTGGAGGGGCAGAGGGAGAGGCAGACTCCCTGCTGATCAGAGATTCCCAGACACAGGGCTCGATCCCAGGACCCTGAGATCTTGACCTGAGCCAAAGGCAGATGCTTAACTGACTGAGCCACCCAGGCACCCTGCACTGCATTTTCTTGATTCATGAAGTCACATGGGTATGACTGTCTGGCTGGCTGAAAGTTGGCATGACACTGTGAATGGACCTCTCAGAGTCTCAGTGAGCTCTTGGTGATGTTGAATTTTATTGGTAGAGGCAGGATTGCATAATGACACAAAGAATCTTTTGTTGGAACTCATCATACCTAATTGACTTCAGTGAGCTACTTGAACTCTGAGCTTTGGTTGCCTTTTCCATAAAAAGAACAGTAGTGGCTGGAATGTGGTAGCCAGTGTACACTGTTTTGACCTCCTTATTAGGATTGAGTTTGTGGTTGGCTTTCTGCATTGCCTAAACTTGGCCTTTTGTTTGTAAGGGGTAAAGAGTCTTTTCCTCCTAGTTACAGTGAGCTGCAGATTTGCCTGTTGTTCAGGTCTTAGATGGGTTTTCTGTTGTAAACCCATTTGTTAGCCATTAATCATTTAAAACAGTAATGATAACACCCAAAAGAACTGACTTTCAGTTTTCATGCATTTTCTTTGACTATAAGTGAATTTATTTCCTGGCGTGGTAGCATGTGTTCGAGAGAATAGAAATTTTCTGGGGGAAAAAACACGTGTAAAAATGCTGAAATTTTAAAACAACGTGAAAATGGGATAGGTATTAATAAGAATTTACATTGAGAGATAATTATGGGGCTGTGCCAGTAGAAAGCATATAATTTTCTCTGTTAGGACTTTGTTTTTCAAAGCTAGACTTCTTCTTTCATGTCTGTTACTGGCTTTTTCCTCAGAGCACCCAAAACATTTTTTACAGGTGGCTGTTTCATAGAAATTTCCTGTGAAATTCTCTAATTTTTCCTTCTGTTAAAATTGACACTTTCCATATTTCCAGAAAGGCACCAAGAATATCACAGACACCACCAAGATTTAGCTGTTGTTGACATTTTGCTTTCTTTCAGGTTTTTTTCTAGATTATCAGTTTCCTGAAGCTTCAAAATCCTTCATTGTTCTGCCTTTTGGGTAACGGAGAATGTAGGTTTTGCGCTTGACCATATTACCTTCAGGGACATCGGAGTGTCAAAATGCATTTTCAAAGCCATATTGACATTCTGACTATTGATCTCTTCATTTCCTATTGAGTTTACTATAAAACTCACTTTATATGCAATTGTATGATTTCAGTGAAAATCTAGTGAAATTAAGAATTCAGTGGGGTTGAGGTGTTGTACAGTGTTCATTTTACATCTAAATTTTGCACTGGAGTGCAGAATTAAGCCTAGTCCCCTATCGCTGTGTTACTGGTGAAACCAATTCACCGGAGACTGAATGTGGGGTAAAGAGAATCAGCAGGGTGTGGTGACATACTAGCTTTGTGGTTCTCAACAACTCCGAGCCTCATCTGGTCCATGTAGGTGTTGTAGTGGATCTTAAGCTTTGCAAAATAAAGTGTTCCACCAAAACTGGGTACCATACTGGCATGTGGACTGCAAACTGTTTGAACTGTAGGACTGATTCCGGCCACCAGATTCCTTCATACTCCAATATGAAGGAGTATGGCTCCAATAATAGAAGGGAAAAAAATAGTCTCTGCAGGCTCCCTCCTTATGTTGTTCAAGTTGGGACTTGCCCTCTCTGGAACTGGCGTGACCCATCTCTGCTTTGGTCCTCCTGGTAGTGCTTCAGGTTTACCTTTTTCCATGTCTTTATTGGATTTACTCATTTTGAATTATGGAAACTACGTGACTTCGCATTCAGATTCATTCTGATCTAATATGCCAGAGGAAACAATGGTTGATGTGTGTGTTTGTATAATATATATTAGGAAAATATTGTATGTTTCTTTTTAACTCTATTATGATGTATGTGGTGTTGGTTATGTTTTCTAACATGTCAAGGTCAAAGTATTAATACTTCTATCATTCTTGCACTTGAAAAGAGCACAAGAGAGAAGGACCCTATGGTCGCATCTTGACCTTGTTAGCTGGCAGGCCTTTTGTCACTGGTTGTTGTCTTTCTCCATCTTTTTTCCCTACATGCGAGTGTATGGACACATGCCCATCTTCCCTGGCCCAGTGGATTCACTGGAGCTTCTCTACTAAATTCTTAATCTAACTTTGTTAGTATAAAATAATAGATGGAATTGTTGGAAAGCAGGAATTGTCACTCTAGACTCTTTTTATTTGCAAAAACATCATCTTCTGTTAGAATCATTGATTTATTTTTGTTTGTCCAGGACCTAATTCTTCCGGTTTCCTTATGGACTGCGTGGGTGTAGTCAGGGGCCTCCTTATCTTTGTTCCTTTCCTTCACAGTGTGAAAATGGCCAAGCTCTTGGATGGCTCCCAACCAGAGCCTCCCCTAGGGGATTTATTTAATGAGTCATTTGGATCTAATGATTAAAAAGAAAAAAACAGTACAGTTAAAATAACCACACGAAACCTCTGTTGATGTATAGTATTTGAAAAGTATACACATTATATGTGTATAATTTGATGAATTTTCTCAGAGTACATTATACCTGTGTAACCATAACCTGTATTAAGAAAGAGACTCTTCTTCCAGATGCTCCCATGCATCCCTTCAAGTCCCTGCCACTTCACAGAGAAAATAACTGCTGTTCTGACCTCTAACCCTATGCCTTAGTTTGGCCTGTTTTTGAACTTGATAGAAATGCCCTCATACACTATGCCCCATTATGTCTTGTTTCATTTTCCAAATGGGATGCCTGTGAGAATCTTGCCTGCCGTTATGTGTAACAGTTGTGTATTCTTTCCCATTTCTGTTTAGTATCCCGTTGTGTCAATTTCCTGTTACTGTTGTAACTAAGTATCACAAAGCAGTTTAAAACCACGGAACGTTATTCTTGTGCAGTTCTGCAGGTCAGAAGTCTCCAGTTTGGGCTAAAGTCACCATGCTGGTGGGACTCCGTTTTGTAGGCTCTGACGGGAGAATCTGTCTCCTTGTGTTTTTCTGCTTCTCATGGCCACCTGGATTCCTTGGCCTGAGGCTGCTTTCTCCATTGTCAGCATGGCATTCCAGGATTGGCTTCCTTTTCACTTTACCTCTTCTGTCCTCAAATTTCCCCCGCGTCCTTCTTAGAAGAACACATGTGATCACAGTTAGGGCCCACTTGGATCTTCTCCCCATCTCAGCACCCTTAACTTAACCACCCTTGCAACATCCCTTTGCCACGTAAGGTAGAAGTCACTGGTTCCAGGGATTAGGATGTGGAATTTGGAGATGGGAACATTTTTCTGATTACCACAGCCATTGTGTGAAACTAGTATCATTGATTTATCCCTTCTGCCATTACCAAGCGTGTTGTTCTCAGTGTGGAGTCACTATGAATCTGGGCACTCTTACACGTGGTTTTTCATGACATTTGCACATATGCATGCATACATATTCCATTGCGTATGTATCTAGGAGTTGGTTATATGGTAATGTGTAAGTTTGACCTTAGGAATCCGTGCCAGTCGGTTTTTTCAAAGTGTTTATGCCAACTTAAACCCCTCCTAGGAGTGCATATAAAAGTGGCTGTTATAAACAACAGAGCATAGTTTTGACCTGGCAGCTTTGTTTCAGAATTTAACCCATCGGTAACTCCCATTTTAGACTCCTTGTATATAATCCAGGAGTTTTCGAAGTATGTTTATATGAACAGAGTCCTGAACAGTACTGTAGGAGGAAAGTCATCTTCTCAAACTGAGGGTTGCTGAAGGGGAGAAGGGTTGGAGGGATGGGGTGGCTGGGTGATGGACATTGGGGAGAGTATATATTATGGTGAGCACTGTGTACTATATAAGACTGATGAGTCATAGACCTGTACCCCTGAAACAAGTAACACATTATATGCTAATTAATTGAATTTAAATGAAAAAATGTGTTTGGGAAATACTGGATCCTGCTAGGAGATTCACTTTGCAAATGAATATGGTAAAGATTTGAAGCCTGTATTATTTCTGTTTGACTTGTTTCCGAAGTGGAATTTAACTTTGACTCCGTTTATCTCTATTGAAGTCTGAAAGAAAAAGAGTTCCAAGGAATACTCTTTGAAAATTCTAGAAGAAAACCATTACTCAGGATGATTTTTTATTAAATTTTTTAAATTTATTTTTTTAAAAAGATTTTATTTATTTATTTGACAGAGAGAGACAGACAGACAGCGAGAGAGGGAACACAAGCAGGGGGAGTGGGAGAGGAAGAAGCAGGCTCCCAGCTGAGGAGCCTGATGCAGGGCTTGATCCCATAACGCCGGGATCACGCCCTGAGCCAAACGGAGACGCTTAACGACTGAGCCACCCAGGCGCCCCTTATTAAATTTTTTAGAGAGCAGTTTATGGTTCACAGAAGAATGGAGAGGCAGGTACAGAGATTTTCTTTGTATTCCCTGCCCTTACACACACACATTCTCGTCCACTATCTATATCCCCCACCAGAGTAGTATATTTGTTACCATTGATGAACCTACTTTGACACATCACATCACGATCACCCCAAATCCATGGTTTACCATAGGTTTCACTATTGATGGTGTACATTCTGTAGATGAACAGATGTGTAATGACATCCATCGTTATCGTATCGCGCAGAGTAGTTTAACTGCCCTAATCCTGTGTTCCACCTATTGATCTCACTCCCACCATCTCAACTTCTGGCAACCACTGATCGTTTTACTGTCCCTGTAGTTTAGCTTTTTCCAGAATGTCATGTGGCTGGGATCATACAATATAGGCTTTTCAGGTTGGCTTTTTTCACTTAGCAATATGCATTTGAGGTTCTTTTATGTCCTTTCATGGCTTGATAGCTCTTTTCTTTTTAGTGCCAGGTAGTACTCTGTACTCTGGGGTATCCGTTTACCCTGCTGAAGGACATCTTGGTCACTTCCAAGTTTTGGCAGTTAGGAATAAAGCTGCTATAAATATCTATGTACAGGTCTTGTTGGGGACATAAGTTTTCCACTCCTTTGTTTAAATACCAGGGAACATGATTGTTGGATGATATGGTAAAAGTATGTTAGTTTTCTAAGAAACTGCCAGACTGTCTTCCAGAGTGGCTCGGCCAGTTTGCATTCCTACCAGCAATGAATGATAGTTACTGCTGCTCCACATCCTTGCCAGAATTTGGTATTGCCAGTCGTTTGGACTTTGACTATTCTAATGGGTGCATATGGCAACTCATTTTGTTTTAGTTTATGTTTCCTGGACGGCATATGATATGGAGTATCCTTTCATATGCTTCTTTGCTATATGTATATCTTATTTGGTTGGTTGTCTATCCAGGTTTTTGACTAAATTTTTAATTGGTAGCTTTTTTTTTTATTGTTGAATTTTACGAGTTCTTTGTATATTTTGGATAACAGTCCTTAATCAGATTTGTATTTTGCAGATACTTTGTCACAGTCTGTGGCTTATCTTCTCATGCTCTTGACACTGTTGTCCACAGAGTAGGAGTTTTTAATAGTAGTCAAGTCTGGCTTATCTCTCATTTCTTTCATGAATTACACTTCTGGTATTAAATTTCAGAAGCCATTTCCATACCTGAGGTCATCTAGGTTTTCTCTTGTGTTCAAAGAGTTTTATAGTTTTCTATTTAACATTTAAGTCTAAGATACGTTTTGACTTAATTTTTGTGAAGGGTGTTGGGTCTGCATCCTGATTTTATTTTCTTGCATGTAGATGTTGTTCCAACACCATCTTTTGAAAATATTGTCTTTGCTCTATTATTTTGTGTTTGTTCCTTTGTCAAAGGTTAATTGACTATTTATGTGGGTCTGTTGGGTCTTCTCTGTTCTGTTCCATGAATCTGTCTGTCTGTTCTTTCACCAGAACCATATGGTCTTGATTACTGTAGTAATCAAGTAATCTTGAAGTTAGGTAGTATCAGTCTTCCAAGTTTGTGCTTCTCTTAAAATTGTATTGACTATTCTGGATGTTTTGTCTCTCCATAAAAACTTTAAAATCACTTTGTCAGGGGACGCCTGGGAGGTTCAGTCCGTTAAACATCTACTTTGGGCTCAGGTCATGATCTCAGGGTCCTGGATTGAGCTCTGCATTGGGCTCCCTGCTAAGCGGGAAGTCTTCTTCTCCCTCTACCCCTCCCTCCACTCATGTGCTCCCTCCCTCTCTCTCTCTCTCAAATAAATAAGTAAAATCACTTTGTCACTATCCACAAAATAATTTGCTGGGATTTTAATTGGGGTTGCACTGAATCTTATAGATCAAATTGGGGAGAACTGCTGTCTTGGTAATAATGACTCAGGATGATTTTTGCTAAAAAAGTAAAGGAAGTTGTTACATTTGTAGAAGGTAAAAACACTAATTAAATCTGAGTATTCTTTCTATAATGTGAAACTACAGAAACCATCAGAAAATGGGTTGAATTTGCTTCTGTTGAGCTTTCCTTTAGTGAGGCCTATGCTTTTGGGGGTAATTTGTGTTAGTGTCATCTTAAGTTTTGTACCAAGAAGACCAGTATAAAAAACAATTTCTACTGGGAGCATTGTTGGTGGGATTCATTCAAAAAGATCTGTCCCTTGTGTACTTGTCCTCCACCTGAGTTTCTCCACACATTCCCCTGCCTCTTAAGCCAGCCTGAGGTAGAGGGAACATCTTCCTTCTTGTTTATTCTTTCTCTTGGTCTGTTTTTTTTTTCTTTTTTTTTTTTCTTATTTGCATCTCTGGTCTGTAGGGGGGAGCTTGGCCGTCAGTTTCAAGGTGATGAGCACTCAGCTAGAGGGAAATAAAGGTTTGCATGGGGCCTTGGACCTTAGGAGGGAGGGTTTCCTAATGGAGCTTGGACTGAATCCTAAGCCGTGTCCTGAAGAGGAGGACCCAGGATTTGACTAGGACTTTTTAGCCAGGTAAAGGAGGATGGAAAGAAGGATTCACTTTTGGTTAAATTGCTGTTAAAGAAAGAAAGATGGCCAATGTTGCTGGCTCCACGTAGCCCCCCCCCCCCAAAGAACTGCCTATTTCTTTGGTCTTTTAAATATAGCCTGTTTAAATAATTGTCTTATCTAGGTAAAGGACAAAGTATTTTTAATGTTATAAAGTCACACCTTATGCTCCTATCCATAAAGAAAAGACTCCTTTGCCACTTTTAGTTTTGACTATTTTCTGACAAACTGTGGGTGAGTAGCATATCCAATGTATTAGTTTTGACATATGGTTACACCCAGTGCAGCCTCAGCCAAGCTGTCTCTGGGGATTACAAAGGCATAGAGTTAAATTTCCCAAGTTGGAAAAGAGGCTTTCAGAAATGAATTTCTCGCTCCACTCTCAGTGACTTCTCTGCTATTTCCCTGGGGAGGTTGCTAGGCATTTAACAGATCTCCACGTTAGAAAATTCTTCCAAGCATTTCAGTCTGAGGTATTTTTTGTGTGTGTGTCCTTGGCCTCAGTTTGGTGTTGTGGAGGCTGCATCAAATCTCCTTTATGTTCATATTTATGAAAGGTTTCTAGAAGATTATCTCTACCCATTATGATTGGGATAGTCCTCAGATACTAGTTGTCTTAGTCATTGCCGTTTAGGCTTAGCCCTGCTAAGGTCAAAGGAAGCCATGTGACAGCGGAGTCCAGGCCTGGTTCCCACCACCTCCACACAGCTGTTAGCCTTCCTGCATCCCCAAGCTCTTGCTGGGACACGAGGGACTTCATTTCAGCTGTGACAATGTTTTGTTGCTCTTGGCCATTGCACAGAGGCTCACATCCTGTATGCTTTAAAAAATATCTTCTTTGAAAGGCTCTTTTCAGTATCTGTGGGGTTTATATGATATGATATGTATGTTTAAAACCAGTTTTTTGTTTGCTTTGTCAGGGTAAGAAAGCATAAGCAAAATGAAAGGGGACATATTGGAAGGTATTTTTAGAAGTACCTTAAGGTTTACCATTAAGTATGGGTTATCAAATTACAAAGTCTTCTTGCTCATTAAATCAGACACGGCCTCTTCTACATGCTCGTATTTTGTTAGGTTGGTATGGGCTTTTCTTAGTACAGGCTCTTTAGAAATCTACTGAACTTGAGGGCCTAGGACAAGTTCAAGTACCCAGCAGAGGCAGACTGTCGAGCACATGACTGGCTCAGTGTGTGGAGGTGATGACCTCAGGGCTGCTGGCTCTGGCGAAGTCATGTGGCACAGACATGACCGCTGTGTCTCCCAGGTGACTGTTTGTAGAGAAATTGGTGGTGAGCCTGGTGAATGAACTTAGAGATAACTATTACAGGTCGTTGTGTTTGATAATAACACAATTTAATGGTTTCAAGAAAAACCCTTGTTTGAGCTTTACATGCATTCCTAACCTCCCCAAATTGACCTTGATTGTGCCGTTACCGTAATGCTTTGTTATCCTCATGTCCTCTTCCTTCGCGTGGGTGTCCTGTATATGAGGTCTTGTTCCTTCTTGGTTACTCTCTCTGCTATTCAGTTTTTCTTCCATGCCTCTTGTTTGACATCCAGTCAAGCTCTTCAATAAAACTTTGCTCTTTTCAAGAGTAACCTTGTTATGTTCTTAATACCGTTGTCTTTCACATGCTTAACTCACTAACTCTGAACTGCCTCCTCTTTTGGTCTTTCACAGCAAGTGAAGTTACATCCTGGCATTTTCTAAGAAACAAAGAATTTCCTGGATTCTCTGGAGGAGAAGCAATGGATCTTTCAAATACAGAATGGTTGCAGTGAGTTATGGAAGTGAACTGTATGTGTTTGGGGATTCTTTTTCTTTGGGAAGCTAGGAATCCGAGTATAGTGGGTGTTATGAGGTTGCCTTGCACTAGAATTGACTACAACCAAGAAGGTACCACCTCGGTTGCTTCCTTTTGCTTGGCGATTTAAAAGGCTTTCTCGGGGCGCCTGGGTGGCACAGCAGTTAAGCGTCTGCCTTCGGCTCAGGGCGTGATCCCGGCGTTCTGGGATCGAGCCACACATCAGGCTTCTCCACTAGGAGCCTGCTTCTTCCTCTCCCATTCCCCTGCTGTGTTCCCTCTCTCGCTGGCTGTCTCTATCTCTGTCGAATAAATAAAAATCTTAAAAAAAAAAAAAAAAAAAGCTTTCTCAAACGTTTCTCCAGAGTTTCAAGTGAGGATGTAAGTAATTCTTTTTGGAGGAAATATAAACCAACTAATTCAATACCTAATGAGCTTTCTTCCCAGTGGGAAATCAGTGTAAAATACAGCTGGCAAGTTTTTAAAGTTTTCTTTTCCTCCTTAAGCTGAAGAATTTCTTATTTATAAACTATCAGCTGAGTAAATATTAAGACCAAATGTTCACTGGGTTATACATAATCCTCTACCTTTTACAAAGTGAGTTGACATAAAATATTCTTGTCTTACCATTCAGTGTTTTATGAATTTGTTTTTCCTGAATCATTGAAATTAGCACACATACCAAGATCTACTACATTGTTAAAATGCAATTAAAACAGACTTTTTTTCCTTAGAGAATTTGTGTTTCATTTTAGAAAAGTTTGTGGTCAACCTGCCTGCATTTATGCTTAAGTTTTTTTAGGCATTGGCCATAGTTAATTCCCCTGAGGACAGGGAATAGTTAGCTTTATAATGAAATATTAAATATTAGTGGTAGGAGCAGACATTGTTTTAATACAGTAATAATGATAATAACTAGCTAATATTTGTTGAGCACTGATTATGTGCTTCTGAGGCTAATGGGAAGGACTTTGGAAGTTATTTGTGAAACAGGATCTCAGACACTGACTAGTGAAAGATGTTTAATGTGAGTTTACTAAATTATCTTATTAGAAATCATTTTTTGATTTTTTTTCCAAATGCAATTTTGTCATCTAACAGTATGATCACATTATAACTGTGTGTGATTTGATAATTAGGATTTTTGATTTATATTTATGAATAAAATAGATTTGTATTTCTTACACTATTTTTTGGAGTTTCTATGTTAAGGTTATGCTGGGTTTTATAAAATTAAATGGGAAACTTTCCTTGATTTTTTTTTTCTGTACCATATAACATTTTAAAAAGCATAAAAATTCGGTCTTGTAAAGGTTTGATAGTGCTCCCCTGTAAAATCTTTGTCAGCATTGTCTATTTCCGTACAGTTATTGAATTGTTCAGAGTCTACTTCTCGAGTCAATTTTGACAATTTATATTTTGTTAGGAATCCTTTCTTTTCATCTAGCCTTTCAAATTTTCAGCATACAATCATATGTATTCCCTTATACTTGTATTAAATTTCCTTTGTGTCTTTGGCTTATATTCATTTTCTTATTTCCAATGTTGTATAATTGTATTTTCCCTCTTGATGAGCTTTGTGAGAGGTTTGTATATTTTATTGATCTTTTCAGAGAAGCAGCTGTTCTACTGCTTATATTCTAATCCCTTAATTTCTGTTTTATCTATTTAATGATTCTTTCTTTTGCTTCCCTTAGGTTTATTTGATTTTCTTTTAGCTTGTCGAGTTGAATAATTGAATATTTTTTCTTACTTAATAATGAAGATGGCGTTTTTTTTTAGGGTGACTTTTTCTGATCCCCTCTTTCCTCAGATTTTAAATATCTTTCCTTCCATCTTCACTCTTAGCTCATGAACTTGATCCCTACATTGGTGAGAAAATTGAAACAGAAGAGAGACTTCCCCCACCCAGTGTCTCCACTCATTTCCTCTCTCTTTCTGCTTGTTGCTTAGGTAACCGTTCATGCTAGTCAGAGAATAGTCCTGAGGAGCTAATCATGCTCAAGTCTAAGACCAGTCCATTTCCTAGTCCCCCCATTCCTCCTCTCACCTGGTCAGAAGAAACCACCCATGGCCATTGAGGGTATGGAGGAGTGGTTGGTTAAAGGTACAAACTTGCAACTAGTAGATAAATAAGTTTCTGAGAATCTAATCTACCTCTTATTGATTACAATCAATAAAACTATATTATAAACTTCAAAGTTGCCAGGAGATGAGATCTTCGTTATACTTACCACAAAAAAAGTAATTGTGTGTCATGATAGAGGTATTAGGTAACACAGTGGTTGTAATCATATTGAAATGTATAAATGTGTCAAATCAACGTAATGTACACCTTAAACTTACACAGTGTTATATGCCAGTTACATCTCAATTTAAAAAAGAAGGTACCTTACCAATTCTCCCGTCTTTACCACACGTTTCCCTCTCGCGTGTCATGCTTGACCGCACGCAAGCATGCTATGATAGTTGCGTCTCCATAAACCTTCTCTTGCCCTGCTTTCCTACCAGATGTTCACATTGTCCTTGCTGTATTGGGCAGCCGCCTCCAAAAAGTTATTTTTATTCATGGCCTCAAATCCATTCTTTTCCTAGTCTCCTGAACCCAGTCTAGTAGGCTTTCATCCTCTTACTTCATAGAGACTATCTTGTCGAGGTTATCCCTTGCCTCCATGGCTCCTTGAGCTCCAGTGGTCATTTCCCAGACCTCATATGACACGGCAGAGTCCTTTTTCTTTTTTCTTTTCTTTTCTTTTCTTTTCTTTTCTTTTCTTTTCTTTTCTTTTCTTTTCTTTTCTTTCTGTCACATGTGGTCCTCACTTGGCCTCTAGGACATTTCAGACTCTTGGTGGTCTTCCTACCTCACTAGTTGCTCCTTGTTACTCTGCTTTGCTCGTTCTTTTTTCTCTGACCTCTTAATGTTGGAATGCCTCATAGTATACTCTCATTGCTCTTCTCTTGTCTATTTTTAATCTATCCCGTGTGGTCCTATGTGCTATGATGGCTACCACCCATATACTCATGGTCTCTGAATTTACACCTCTATCCCTGACCTCTCCCACACTCCATGTGTACATTTCCAACTCCTTCTTTGTATGTCTATTTGAATGTGGCATCTCCACGTTAATGTGTCCAAACCAAGTTTTCCATCTGCTTCTCAATCCTGTTCTACAGCTCTTTTCTGTTTCAGTCCATGGCTGTTTCCCCTTGCCAGTTGCTCTGGCTACGTTGAAATTGTCCTTCACTGTTTATCCTCTTTTTCAGCTTGTCGGGGCCATAGGACAATTCTGTTTGGTTTGCCTTCACATATATCCAGGATCTGGTGTCTCCTCAATTTCTTCACTACCATCCCTGGGTCCACGTCACTACTGTCTCTCACTGTATGTACTACTGTGGTCTCTAAATGGTCTCCCTGCTGCCATCACTCCTCACTATGGTCTATGCTCAACAGAGCAGCCAGAGTGATCCTTTCCAAATGTAAGTTGGATCAACTCACTTTGCTGCTCAAATTCTGCATTTGCTCCACGTTGCATTCAGAGTAAAAGCTGAAGTCCTTACGCATAACATGGCCCTGTTACTTCCTCAGACCTTACCAACTCCTGTTTTTCCTTCCCTCCCTCCACTCCACCTATGTGGGTTCCTTGGTACTCTCGGTTGTGCCAGATGTGCCGTTGCCTCTACCTCTTCTATGATTGTTGCCAGCCTCTGTTAGAAATTCTTCCTCTGGGTGTCTAGGAGGCTAATTTCCTTCCAGTCTTCACCAAATGTCGTCTTCTCTTTGAGAAGCATCCTATTTAAAACTGCTGCCCCTCCCCTCCCTTCTCAACCCCGTTTACCTCTATTTTTTTTTTGTTTTTTGTTCTGTTGACGTGGTACTTTTCATTGTCTGCCAAATTATATAACTGACTATATTTGTTTATTATCTACCTCCCTTATTGGAATATAAATTGTGGGAGAGCGGAGATCTTTGTCTCTGTTTTCCACTAATATCTGTCAAGCATGTAGAACAGTCCTTGGCACGTGGTGGAAACTCAATGAGTATTTGTCAAATGACTGGTAAATGCAGGCTGTGATTTGGCTGTGAGAAATACTGGCTGCAGCACATCCATTTTGATGTTTAACATACCCATTGACCTTGGTTCCTAAATAGTTTTCTGGGATTTGTAGTGCCATTGAGTGGAGAGAGCTTAGTGTTTAGGGAGGTGGTCACACTTGGAGTAGCAAGGGGAGATATTCAGGGAGTAGTGCCCTCCTTATATCCCAGATCAGTGTCTGAGGCACAGGATGGGACAGCTGCCGTCTATTTTACCTGAAGAGGGATGTGCATGGGTCAGACAAGTAGTAGAAAAAATTAGGAAGTGGGGCGCCTGGGTGGCTCAGTCAGCATCTGACTTCAGGGTTCTGGGATTGAGCCCTGCGTTGGGCTCCCTGCTCAGCGGGAGCCTGCTTCTCCCTCTCCTGTGCCCCCTGCTCATGCTCTCTCTGTCAAATAAATAAATAAAATCTTTAAAAAAGAGAGAGAAAAATTAGGAAGCAATGTCCCAGCTTTGTAAAGAATATCTACTAATGAAGTCAAGTGAGGAGGTGCTCTGAGCAGTGGTGTGGGTATATCTCCATCTTATCATACAGTGGATACTTTCCAGATTCTGACAGTGCTTTGGTTTTTAGTAGGCTTGGTTTTGGAGGTACTACAAATAGTTACTTCTTTCTAAACTTCAGGGACATTGAATGAAAAGTTGGGAGAGATAGTGCCAGGGAATTAGTTGGACACCATTTTTAGTTAGATATGTCTTCCTTTTTTTTTTTAAATAATAATATTTTTTAGCATATTATGTTAGTCACCATACAGTACATCCCTAGTTTTTGATGTAAAGTTCCATGATTCATTACTTGCATATAACACGCAGTACACCATGCAATACGTGCCCTCCTTACTACCCATCACCAGCCTATCCCATTCCCCCACCCCCCCTCCTCTCTGAAGCCCTCAGTTTGTTTCCCAGAGTGCATACTCTGTCATGGTAAATTCCCCATTCTGTTTACCCCCCCCTTCTTCCCTTTCTTCTCCTACTGATCTTCCTACTTCTTATGTTCCATAAATGAGTGAAACCATATGATAATTGTCTTTCTCTGCTTGACTTATTCCACTTAGCATTATCTCCTCCAGTCCCGTCCATGTTGCAGCAAATGTTGAGAAATCGTTCTTTTTGATGGCTGAGTAATATTCCATTGTATATATGGCCCACATCTTCTTTTTTTTTTTCTTTTTTAAAAGATTTTATTTATTTATTTGACAGAGACAGCCAGGGAGAGAGGGAACACAAGTGGGGGAGTGGGAGAGGAAGAATCAGGCTCCTAGTGGAGGAGCCTGATGTGGGGCTCGATCCCAGAATGCTGGGATCACGCCCTGAGCCAAAGGCAGACGCTTAACGACTGCGCCACCCAGGCACCCCGGACCACATCTTCTTAATCCAGTCATTTGTTGAAGGGCATCTCGGCTCCTTCCATGATTTAGCTATTGTGGACAATGCTGCTATGAACATTGGGGTGCATATGGCCCTTCTCTTCACTACATCTGTATCTTTGGGGTAAATACCCAGTAGTGCAATTGCTGGATCATAGGGTAGCTCAATTTTTAACTTTTTTTTTTTTTAAGATTTTATTTATTTATTTGACAGGATAGAGACAGCAGGCTAGAGAGGGAACACAAGCAGGGGGAGTGGGAGAGGAAGAAGCAGGCTCATAGTGGAGGAGCCTGATGTGGGGCTCGATCCCATAACACCGGGATCACGCCCTGAGCCGAAGGCAGACACTTAACCGCTGTGCCACCCAGGCACCCCAATTTTTAACTTTTTGAGGGACCTCCACACTGTTTTCCAGAGTGGCTGTACCAACTTGCATTCCCACCAACAATGTAGGAGGGATCCCCTTTCTCCACATCCTCTCCAGCAATTGTTGTTTCCTGCCTTGTCAATTTTTGCCATTCTAACTGGCGTAAGGTAGTATCTCAATGTGGTTTTGATTTGAATTTCCCTGATGGCTAATGATTTTGAACATTTTTACATGGGTCTGTTAGCCATTTGTATGTCTTCATTGGAAAAGTGTCTGTTCATATCTTCTGCCCATTTTTTGATTTATTTGTTTCTTGTATATTGAGTTTGAGAAGTTCTTTGTAGATCTTGGATACCAGTCTTTTATCTGTAGTGTCATTTGCAAATATCTTCTCCCATTCCATGGGCTGCCTCTTAGTTTTTTTGACTGTTTCCTTGGCGGTGCAGAAGCTTTTTATCTTGATGAAGTCCCACAAGTTCATTTTTTCTTTTGTTTCTCTTGCCTTTGGAGATGTGTCATGAAAAAAGTTGCTGTGGCCAATGTCAAAGAGGTTGCTGCCTATGTTCTCCTCTAGGATTTTGGTGGATTCCTGTCGTCTTCTAAGATGTGAGATCGTGGAAACCTCTGTCTCATATGTTGGTTGATCATTTCTAAGTTTTAAAAGATGGTTTGTTCTGTGGGTTATTCAGAGGATTCTTGTTAAACACGATGAAGTCTATTTTAGAATTCTTTACTCTAGCTCTCCTATTAAGCTTGATTTATTGAGTGGTTGAGGAATAGCCCAGAGCGGAGTTTGTTTCTCTGCTGTGGAAAGAGCAGTGCTGTA
Organism: Ursus arctos; assembly: GCF_023065955.2. Taxonomy (NCBI): domain Eukaryota; kingdom Metazoa; phylum Chordata; class Mammalia; order Carnivora; family Ursidae; genus Ursus; species Ursus arctos. Next base: position 53,938,112 of record NW_026623067.1, read on the forward strand.
CACTATAGTTGCTGAAAGGGAGTTTAGCTGTGGCATTGCTGACTTTGCCCTTTCGAGTACTTCCTTCCAGAATTCTTTAAAATGATGGTGAACCTTAGCGAGAAGAAAAATGCTAAATATTCTTCATTTTTGATGATGCATAAAAGTATAAAGAATTTGATAAGGAGAAGTGCTTAATCCCTTATGAAAAAATTGAGCTTTCGTTGTGGCTGGGCGACTCTAAGAAAATGGAAATCTTCAAAGGTGATACTTGTGTGCTTTTCCCAGGAATGATTTCAAATTGATTTTCATTTTTCTTTTTTAATTAGGTGACTACATAATACTTTTCTCACTTTAACCAGGTCATTTAAGAGGAAAGACCAAATTACTTAAAATCAAATCAGATTTTGATTTCATTATGCTTTATTGAAGCTGACTTCTCTTAGTCTCCTATTTAAACAACAACAACAACAACAACAACAACAACAACAAAACCAACTTTGGGAAGAACATTTGGTGATGGTCAAATTTACACCGGGCACACTATTCTGGAAGCTATTGCTGGTACACCTCCCTGCCTTCTGCCTTTGCCTGATACATGACTAGGGTATTTCTGGTGATGTAGGCTGAAGGTAGGCAGGGAGATTTTTAAAGTTCAACTCGAGGATATAAAATATACACATACATATATATGTATATATGTATATGTATATATGTAATATATATAATATATATATTATTATATAAATGAATATATATAGAAATTGTCACTTTTAATGAAATGATTTTAATTTCCAAGCAAACATGGTTGGAAATGAGAAACATTGCCTCACCTTACCAGGTAAGGTATTATTTTTCTTACTGGCAGAGGAAAGAGTTCTTGTTGATCCCTTTCTCTTTGCTTTTACAGCAGTTATACTGATGTTTAATTCTTGATATTTGTTGTAAGATGTCGTTTTAAAAATACACTTGTAGGGTGTAGAGCACAGAAATCCAGGGCAGGGCTTTGTGTATTAGACTTTTTCCCTGGTTAATGAGAATGTCATAGGTCAAAGCAAGTTTTAAACTCAAATATAGTCATCTGTCCAGGTGGAGTTCTGACTGCTAATGATGAGTTAGGGATTGGGTCTAGGTCATTCTTGCCCTAACTTAGTAACTGGAAAGTATACCTATGTCTTACAAAATGTAGAAACCTTTCACATTGTGTTACCTTTAGTGGTTCCTCTGTAGGCTTATAACCATGCGTTTGTTTCTCTTTAAATGTTCCGTTTTCTTCTTAGAACAATCACTGAAAAGTGGTTGTTTCCTTATTTTTCATCCAAGTCCGCCTTGTTCTTAATGAAATATTATGTCATATTTAAGAAATAATGCTACTTTTCTGTTACAGGATTTTACTATTTTTCTTTTTAAGTTTCTGCCAGTTTCAATTTATGTTGTAAGGATGAAGTGATACACTTTTCTTATTAGAACATCTATATTAATCTTTCATTTGATGAGAAGAAATATTTTTTAAGTGGCTTCATATTTCTTTTCTAGTTTCAAGTATGGGTCACAAATTTGTGTTTTAACAGAAATTGCTCTAGTACATGTATGAGCTATAGTTGTAGGCTTCAAGAACGTATGCATATTTTATCATTCTTACATTCTTAATCTGATTTTTAAAATGATTATAAATAGTGGATGTGCCCATGACTTAGTAGCATGGGAAGGACTTCTTCCCGCCAAAGAATAAGATGCCTTCAGAGTTTTAATGGTTCTAATGTCAACAAACAGGAGTGCTGAAAATAAGCATATCAGAACATTTTAAGCTTTATATGTTTATGCCACATTAGGGAATTTTTTTTTTATAGTATTCACTTTGAAAAGACAGCAGATCCCTAAACATGCCTTAGATGCCCTGCGCATATCCAAGGTATGATGATATTCTAAAGTTTCCACTTTCCTTTCAGTCAGCTAACTGGTCTATCTAGCCTTATATTTTTCTTTGTGTCCTTGTTTCTGCTAAAAGGAAAAGAGTATGCAGCAAAATAGAGAATATAGCTTATAAGAGTTTCTCTTTTTACTTTTTAAATGGAAGCATTGATTGTGTACCAACTCCATAAGTGGGCATAACTTTGGAGGCTCAAAGTTGAGTTTAGTTGCAGCCTCTGATTTTGATGGTATTTGCTTATTTATTCATTAAGCAATTATTTATCAAGTGCCTCTTTATGTGTCAAGCATTAGGATATAGCAGTAATAGACATAAAATGGAGCCGGCGTTCCTATATGTGGAGACAGATATTAAGCAAGGTATTAGGTTAAAAACATGTATGATATACTAACATTGTCTATTCATATGCATATGTGTAATATGCACACATATAACTAACTCATTATGTGTATTTATGTACTTACACAGGAGTTAGATAGTGGTGAGTGATAAGGGAAAAAAGCCAATGGAGGGAGCTGGGAAGAGGGTGGGGAAACAATGACAGGGTATGAATTTAGATAAGGTGGTCAGGGAAGGCAGGGCTCTCACTGTGAGAAGGTGACATTTGAGTAAAGACCTGAAGAGGTAGAAAAAATCCTTTGTGTCTAGTGGAAGAGACAGGCACACAGGAAGTCTAATTTTCATGGGTGTGTTTAACTCCATCAATTTTACAGGGTGTGTTTAACTCCATTCTAAGATTCCAGGGAGACTCTGGAAGAGAAGACCTCCGAGTGGAGTCTCAGACAAATGCCTGAGCAGAGAGCAGGTAGGTTATGCAGGATGTAATAGCTCCTTGGGGGTTCCTACTGATTGGTGACAGAGGCTGGAGTTGTAGGAGATAAATTTGTAAGGTGTTTGGGGCTGGTTTGTGGAGCACTTTGTATGTCATGCTGAGAGACTGTGATTTGATTGTGTAGGCTCTGAAAGACTTTAAGTTGGAGAGTGTGATGGGGTCAGATCTGCATTGCGGGGTGCATGACAACAGAGGTCAGTTTGGAGGCTCTTGTAATGGTTCAGGTGAGAAATGCTTACCTGGGAAGTTGTATGGTGGGTGGTGCTTGAGGCGTGGGGGTTATAGAGGTCAGAATATATTTGCCAGGTAATCTCAGCAGAGTTTGTTAGTTGTATGTGAGAGGTAAAGGTGAGAGGAGTCAAGGAACGCCGCTAACCTACACTAAGATATATATTTTATATCACAACCTAGTACACATGCTACAAATACACACCTAATTGATTATAGAACATGTTGCTGAAACAAAGTTTCATAAAACAGTTTTTACCTTAGTGTGTGTAGGATATTTTGATCTTTTTCACTCTATTTTGGTGTCTTTGAAATGCTGGCCATGACTTGATAAATTGATTCCACTGGTGGTCATGACTCACAGTGTAGAAAACATCTGCACAGGCTTCTTTAGGTTATTTCCTAATAGATAGGATGCCCCCCCCTCCCCCCAGTTCTTTATAGTGGCATGTCTGCAGACACCTTCCACTTGGTGGAGGAGGGAGGGGGTGAAGGCAGTACAAAGTATTATTTCCAAGTTCAATACACCGTGGAAATATTTATTTGAGGAAATAGAGTGCTGAGCCAACTGATGGCCTCTCAGTAAGATAGTAACAGAGGAACACACAATGTGTCATCACGGATTGCCTAGATAATGTATCTCTGCTGAGAGGGTGGCTAGTTGTGTTGGAAACATTATGTGGATTTTTTTTAGTGGGGTGAGTTGGAAGGAGAGGGATGTCATCTTTCTTTTTCTACTTTCTTTGCTGCTAGAATGGGAGCCCCTCGTTAGATACAGAATGGCAGAATTTGGAATGCTTCATTTGTGGTGTTTGCCTGAGGCACCCTGAATTAAGCTCATGTTTGAAGCCATTGTCGGTTCTCTCTGACCAAATAACCCAAAATTTTAAGCTATAAAATGGGGGATAATATCACCTGCTTCGTTTGTTTCATGAGGCTTGCCTGAGATAACATGTAGAACATACAGTGAAACATAGGAAATATTTTAAATGAATGGCTACTTTGATTTTCTTCATGTAATGGAAGTATTATTGACACAGAACTACTTTGATCATGTTCGTGAGCACAGGGAAAGATGGGGAACCTTTCTGAGTTTTATAAGTAGAATAAGCTAAAATTAAAGTTCTTCTGTTGGTGTGTGCTGAAGTTTTTAGGAGCGTAAATTTTCATGAAAAATAAAGAGGCATTTGAATTCTAGAAGGAAAGAGATTAAAGTACATCCAAGTCGAGACTATCCTAGGGGTGGCTTCTGAAAGAACTTTGTTTTTGGAATAGCATATCCTGAATTTGCTTAGGGTGAACAGAACTTTCAAACAGGACTAGCATGTAACATAGAGACACACTTGTATATGTGTACATGTGTATGTGTGTATGCACACACATGTAGGTTATATGTATGTCTATATGTATTTATGTTTGTGTGTGCGAATATGTATGTAGAGACACTTGACTATTTTAATATCTTTGCTGTAGTCCTTTGGTAGGTTTCCATTGCATTTTGGATGATTAAGCTTGAATTTTTGAATATACAGTTTCTTTGAATGATGGGGAAGTCATGGCTATTAGAGATTAGATTCCTTTTGAATAGTGAAAGAGTTTAGTTCAATGAACTCAATGGGGTAAGTCTGTGGGAAATAGGTAACGGAGGATACCTCCATCAGAAGAATTTTATTGCGACGAGTTTTTACTTTCAAGTAAAATACAGAGAAGAGGCTGAAGGAAGCTCATTTTCTTTTGGAAGGAATTGGCAAAGTACTCCTTGCCAAAGTGATGATGGCTTTCTTTACAGCAGTAGGTGGTAGATAGAACTGTCTAAAATGGAAGTCACGCCCCAGTATTCGGGTTCAGAGGAGGGGTGGAAAGGGTGAGCCCTGAGAGGAGAACGGAGAGGGGGTTGTTGAGTGCTCCATGGTTCCTGCGTTTCCTGGTGCACCGTTTGCCTTTTGTAGTTTTTCTTTTGCTTCGTAAACACAGTACCATATTCTGAGTAAAGTTAACTGAAGCAAAAAACATAATATTTAGCTTTTAAATCTGCTTTTTGGAAAAGTGAAAGAAAGGGAGCAGCACTTAATTGACCCATTGAAAAAGAAGCAGAAGATGAGTGTGTGTTTTATTCCAGTGAGTCCGATGACTATGCCTTTGGGGGTATTTAGTTATGGAATTTGTGCTGTGGTCTGAGTGAGAATGGTAGGATCTGTATCGATGCTGGGTTTGGGGCGGAGGGGGTGCGTGTATCTGTTAAGTGAAGGAGTGTGTTAGAAATCGGGTGTGAGGGGCGCCTGGGTGGCTCAGTCGTTAAGCGTCTGCCTTTGGCTCAGGGTGTGATCCTGGTGTTATGGGATCGAGCCCCACGTCGGGCTCCTCCACTGGGAGCCTGCTTCTTCCTCTCCCACTCCCCCTGCTTGTGTTCCCTCCCTCACTGGCTATCTCTCTCTGTCAAGTAAATAAATAAAATCTTTTTTTTAAAAAAAGAAATCTGGTGTGAGGGGATGTATGTGTGTGAATGTGGACACTTAAATCACTAAGGAAATAAGGAATTTCACTCAAAGCTCCTTGCTTTGAGTGAAATTCCAGAAATGATGGTGTTGGTTAGCTCTATTGCTAGAAATTCTCTCTATAAACAATTTGGTACGTGTTATAGTGCATGGCCAGGCATTCGGTCTGCTTACAGCATCATCTTTTTTGTAATGAAATGTATATGAACTATGCAGCCCCTCCATGGAGCGGTGTTTTAATCATTCTGTATTGATTTAGCCATCACTTCGATGCTGCCAGTTGAGGGCCTCTTCTTCTAAGTCTGCTTTACTCAGATTCTCATTCTCTCTACCTGACTTGCATAATGCTTTGGGACTCTCTTCACTTCTGCACACCCCCCCTCCCCCGCCTGTGGGAAGCAATCATGATTAGGAAGCCACAAAAGGTCAGCTGTATTGTTGCTTTCTCTTAGCTTTCTGAGGTGCAGAGAACAAATAATGGCATTCGAGAAATATTGTCATTGTCCATAACTGATAATGAGTATCAGAACTTACTTAAAACTAATCCATGCTGAGTTTCCAGCTTTGGCGTGAGTCTGAATGATTTATCACAAACTGTGGATGCCAAGAAAATGTTTTGCATTTACCAAAGAAGAGGGGCAGTGATCAGAGGGCTGTGGTGGTGCCTGGTTTTCCCGCAAGGGGGGACATTCTAGGCAGGGCCATGAGCAGCTTCTTGAGCAGTGGCTGTTCTTTGAACCTAGGGTTGTTGCTACAAACTGGCCAATACAAATGAGATTATTTTTCCCCCTTTTGTCTTAATGTTAATTGGAGAGGGAGATGCACATCTGGTTGGTGTGGATGAAGGATGCCTACATGGACTTGCATAAATAACTCAAATCCCTTGCCCTCCACCTGCAACTTTTAGAATCTCATTTGGATTGAAAGACTGGAGCTCGATTTTACGTACGAAGAAAACTCGGCTCACTTCATTATTATTCATGGTCAAATCCCCAAATCTCCTCCCTGAAGAGATGTATTCTTCCCAGCAAATTAAAACATCTTTTTTTTTTTAGAGGCCAAATGATGATGGTGTCAAGTATTGATGAAGATAAATAAGTCATTCTTTTCTCAATTTATACATTCCTCCCTCACCCCCTACTGTTCAGGATGGGGGTTTGCTCATTTAAACCAAGATCCAGTAATTCATTCCCTCTCCTCTCTGTAAATTGTATGCGTTGTGTTAATCTCCAGGTTGGGTAATGGAGGAAAATATTTGAAAATGTGATAGCTCATTATAAGGGCATTTGACATAAGCATATTTGCTGATGACGGATTGCTGATCGTTGGTAATTTAAAGGCATTGTGAGCAGTGGTTAAGGTAGAACATTTGCCTTGCATTAATCAGTTAAGACCATGGTAGCCTAATTTACAGATACCTTTCAGAGGCTCCGAGTAAAATGCAGTTTTGGAAGCTGGCTATTATGTGGATGCACGTACACCCTACGCTTACTGGTTGTGTTTTGTCCCCCTGCTTAATCATGTTGTCATGAAGTAAGACATGGGTTAACAACAGGCCATTTTACTTTACGTACCCATATGTTCCCTCCAAAAAAGAAGTATTTTTTTAAAGATTTATTTATTTTTTTTATTTGGGAGAGGCAGGGGGCGGGGCAAGTGGATCTGAAGCAGACTCCCCCCTGCTCGCAGAGCCCAATGCAGGGCTCAATCTCGTGACTCTGAGATCATGACCTGAGCTGAAAAGAAGAGTCCCATGCCTAACCGACTGAGCCATCCAGGCTCCCCAAAAGGAAAAGTATTTTTAAACACATTTTAGAAAATGAAGCCTGGGACTAGAATAGCATGTTGACTTTGAAGATTTTCATGATATTGACAGTAGACACAGGTATCATATCCTACTCTAAGTAGGTCTTGGAACTTGAATCTAGTGTGTTTTCAGCGGTATGATGTCGTTACACACACTCCTTAAAATATACATTAGCCCATCTCTGAAAATTATTGGGTGGTTATGTTTTCCTTTGTGGAAAAACACTGTGGATGTGCCCCAGGTGAGTAATTGTTGTTTAGAGGCGGTTTGGAGCTCTTAAAGAGATGCACAATTGCATAATAACACTTCGGATTGGTCCTGACATGCTTTATGATAAAGCAGCATTGAGTGCAGCTTCGCAGTATCCAAAGATCAGAGCAGCTGTTATCTACAGAGCCACTGGGGTTTATCTGTCAGGCGTTTGCATCTAGAACAAGGTGTTGCAGTTAATGTGTCATGATAGTTTAATTACATCACCTTTCTTGGGAGTTTGCTTGATTCCTGCTTCAGGAGCATCCAGTGAGACGGTAACCTATCAATTTTTCTGTCTTTAACAGCCTTCACTTGTTACTGTTTGCTTATGTTATAGCTGCTCATTTCTAAAACATAACTGGGGGAAAAATGTGCCCTGTGTTTTACTCTGCTTCCCTGTGGCATTTAACCTTGTTCTTTAAAACCACCTTGTCCTATTTTTGTTTCTGTTTGTTTGTTTTTTTTTCCCCAACTTTTCTTAATAAGAAAAGCTAGCTTTCCCTCTGGTTCGCAGTCTTCTAGTCATCCCCCCTCCTAACTGTTGGTGGCCTCTTCTTTGTGTTCTCATTCCTCTTATTGCTGTATTGCCAGCTCCCAAATGGATTGCTTCTGCCAGATGTCTCTCCTGTGCCTCACAGCTGGAGATCCCCCTGCTTTCTTGACAGAGTCCATTACAGTGTCCCAGAGGTAACCTCAGTTCAGCTTGTTTAAGGCCAGTTTTCTTATCTTTCCTCCCCAAGCCCAAGCTGCCCCTACCAACCCCCCACCAAGTAAGAACTCCGTAGGGATCTGTGACTTCCTGTTGTCCTTCACCTTCTGTGCAGTCAGACACACACACTTGCCATTTTGCTTTCACCACCTCTGCCCGCCTGCTCCTTCCCACTTTTGCTGGTGGTGCTCTCCCCAGGACCTGCTTTGTCAACAACCTTCCTTGCTGGCCCCCCTCAAGGCTTGTTGGACCATCCACTTCACCTCTTAAATAGTTGCATGTGTTGGCTTTTTAAAGTATGGGCTTGATTTGTTCTCTTTTCTGGCTGACAAATGTTTGGTTTCCAGGTGCCTTCATGACGCAGCTTGCCATTGTCACCAGTGCACACAAGATCGTTGGCGTACTGGTAGCCCCTCCTTTTGCAGCAGCAGCTTCCTATCTCGGGCGCTCTCCCCACCCCATCTTCTGGCTCCTCTGTAGTCCTCCTTCCTCCTACACACCAGGCACTTTCCCGCTTCCCTGCTTTGTCTACGCTGCGGCCCCTGATAGAAAACTTGGTTGTTATACGCCCTCTTCTTCTTGGAAGCCTTTGCTGACCCAGGCAGAACCGTTCACTGAGGGCTGTTTGTGCCTCGCTTGGTGCGCACATCGAGCTCCTGCCACTTTGTGCAGTCGTTGTTTAGGAAGCTGATTTTTTACTGTGGTGTCTTGAAGGTGGGGACTATGCTTGGTGAGCTCTGTACCTCTGTTGTCGGGTACGTGGTAGGTCGGCACTGTTGGACTCGTTGAATGAACAACTAAATGGATACAGGCCGTCTAGATGGGCTCAGCATCTGGATGTGATGGGGCATGGAGACAGAGCTTGTCCCTTTTTCCATGGGGGTGTTTAGTCATGGCCTGTTCTACCTCATTGGGAAAAGAAGCAGATCAGATGGGACCAGCGTGGTTTGTGGAGAGAGTTGATGAGGTTTCTTCTGTCTCCTCCCCACCTACATCTTTCCTTTAGTATTTCTGTCATTTGGTTTCAGAAGCTCGTCTTGTGTTTTTTCTCTTCCCGTTGGGAAGTTGTGCTGTTCCCCAGTAGGCCCTTCCTCTGCTTTTTCTTACTATCATATCCAAGTCTTCGTTTGATTAGGTTTGTGTTCTTATACTTCGTAAACAGCCATGGCTGGCCTACCAGGTCTGTGTGTGCTGTATCATAAGTCAGTTTGCTATTCCGCTTTCTACAGAGCCTCCAGGCACATCTACCCCACTTTTTGTTTCAACAACAACAGAAGTGATTTCCTCTTGTCTGGCAAACGTAGAAATTCACACATAAAACATTGTATTAAACATGTTTTCCCTCCTGTTCTTGCTCTCTGTCACACACACAGTTTTTGATCCTTTTTGTACAAATAGGGCTCCCCTTCTGCAGGTCAACCATTTACAAATTCCTGCAATAGCTTAAAGTATTTTTTATCCTATACGTTGGAACTCATAAATAGGTCATAAAATTAGCCTAATAGGTCATAATTGCATTTCTAAATAAAATTATAAAGGGGAATATCAGAACATGTACATAGAAATGAGACTAAGTTATTGCTCTGTGAAATGTTTTATTTGTATGCCTGCTGGATAACAATCTACAACGTCTTACATATGTGGTCAAAATTTTGAAAGTTACTGTTAGTCAGTAATACAAAACAAATAGTTTCTTCAGTATTTAATGAGTTGATTACTTCCATTATGAATCCTTTAAAAAAAAAAAAAAACAATCTCTATACCCAGCATGGGACTCAAACTCACAACCTTGGGATTAAGAGTCACATGCTGTACCAACTGAGCCAGCCAGGTGTCCCTCTTGAACCCTTTTGTGACAGAATAGTAACTCCATCATAAGAGCATTGCTCCTGGCTTTCTTTTTAACAAATGTTTAAAAAAATGGCTCAAACTGAGTTTCTCGTTTCTCCATAATGTCACCTTTTCTAAATGAAAAGCTGTCACCATGTGAACTTCTACTTAGTCACACATGTTGTGTAACTCTTCTGTAGTTCCTGTGTGTGTCTTACATAATTCCCCAATTCCCCGACTTCAAAGTTTTTTCCATTTTTTAGAGCATTCTGAGCAACCAGCAGAGTCATAGACCTTAGAGAACCAAAATGAGGAACAAACTTAGATGATTTGTCCAATCTATGATTTTTCAGGTGAAGAAAGTTGGGCTTTCCAGAAAGGTCCTATTTTCCTGTTGACCTAATCTCCACCCATGAGCCAAAAGGAATTAGGAGGCATGTAATGAAAATGAGCCTCTGGAAAAGACAATATTTGAATGAAAAGCAAAATGATACCTCACAGCAATAATGTTATGCCTTTCCCTAAATGCTTAAGATTAAATGCAGCATGACTTTGATATGTGGCTATGGAAAATATGTGGGCTATAAATACATGAATCATAGATATATATCAAACGTTTTTTTCCCTGCCCCTCTGCACTGAATCCCTGAAGCCTAAAATATGTCTTATTATTTTAGCACTCTCTTTCTCCACAGGGCATAAATAGATATTAGGAACTCAGTAAATGTTGTTATTGGCTCACAAGGAAGAATAATCCACAGACCTTCCACTGGCTTGGCAGCTCCTGAGCCACTTGAATCTCAGATGGAGTCCAGAATGTTAGGGATTTTATTGTGTAATGTGGGACCAGTTCTCTGTTGCACTAAAAACTCTTAATATTGACTATTCGGTCTGCTTTGTATCAATTCGCATTTCTGCTTAATTGAAAGAACTTAGCTGAAAATTGTTTGTGAATCTGTGTATATTCTGGTTAACACTAAGATTCTCCATGTTTTCTGAGGTGGCACTTTGTGGAATAGCGCTGTCCTTTAGAACCTGCTGAGAGGGCGGAAATGTTCTCTACTCTGCAATGTCACCTCTGGTAGTCATTAGCCACAGGTGGCTTTTAAGCGCTTGAAAAGAGGCTGGTGCAACTGAGGAACTGAACTTTTTGTTCAAGTTAATTTAAATTTAAATTTAATGTAAATTGTGGCTAGTGGCTGCTATATTGGACTGCACAGTTCTAGAAGCTGGAAAACACATTAGTTCATGTCTGTTTCTATCCTGTTATCTAGCTGTGTCCTCACTCTCTCCCAACCCCTTGCAGTGACATTGTTTCTCTCTTTGTTCTAGTGAGTTCTCAGGTCTTTCACCAGACATACCCTGTTAGCATTCCATGCCCCACCTTAAAGAACCCTAAGAACTTCTGGGTTGTATATAAGAACTTGGCTCTTGAAGATCCCAGAGACTATGAGAGAGAAATTTTAAAAACACCCCTGGTGTCTAGTTCAGTTGTCATTCATGTTTCCCTTTTGACAGCATAAATAGTTTATATAGAGAAACTGAGCTTATTTAAAAAAAGAAAAATTCAAGTGAATCTTTTTTTCTACCAATATCATAGGCAAAAATTATTTAAGCCATTGAAACTAATGACAAGTGCTCAGCTTGCTATCTTGCAACTACAGAAAATGTTTTATATTCAGAATTAATCATACAAAATAACTACACTTAGTAGAAGGATGAGATTAAAAATTCCGGTTTTGGAAATTTAGGTTTCATGCAAATTTTATTTCAGTTCAATTACTATTACCTGTAAAAAGTGATGCCAGAAATATTAATAAAGGTTACTTTTCCGTAAATGTTGCTTTTACATACATAAGTAAAAGTTTCTTACACACGTGTGTATGCATTTTGTCTTCTGCAAATTCTGGTACTTGGAAAAGACAGAAGACAAAAAGGTTGATTTTCAGCTGCTTGGAAGAAAAGGTTACTATCTATCGGTACGCATCATGTAGTAAATAATTAAATAAAATTCTTCATGTTTTTCTCTCCTAGTAGATCAAACAGTGCTTGCCCTAGGAGTCATAGGCCTTGAGGTTTTATGAGTAGCCTGAAATTACTACTAAATTTTTATGTTTATACATGTATTATGAGAGAGGAGGTGTAATTTTTGTAGGATTCACAAATGTGCTCAGCCCATCAGAGACTGAGTCACTTATTACAGTGAGATATTCCTGATAGCACTCAGCCCCCCCCCCCCCATTCCACAGTACCTTCACAGAGAGTAAGCACTCAATAAATACTGTTGGAATGGAATTGGAAACCATTTCTTTCATAGGTGAGACACTGCCTTTCTTTTTATCAAGGCAAAAGAAATCAATGATGACCTTTATTTTTTTCAGTGCTTCTGATCTTAGCTTTCCATGATCCACCTGATAGGGTGATATGGAACTTTTAATCCTGGAGGAGATAGCAGTGGGATTTGGGAGATCTGGAGAAGTTAATTTTCCCATTTCTACTGCTTGCTTTCTGTTGAAGTGGACTTAAGTGCAAGCCTCAGCACCTTCGTATTTCTCTGTTGTTGTTAATGATTTTATTTACTTATTAGAGAGAGAGCACCTTTGAGGAGTAGAGGGAGAGGGAGAATCTCAAGCAGACTCAGTGCAGAGCCGGACATGGGGCTTGATCCCACAACCCTGAGATCATGACCTGAGCTGAAATCAAGAGTCAGACACCCAACCGACTGAGCCACTCAGGTGCCCCAGCACCATTGTATTTTGACCTTACCTGGCTCTCTCCTCCCTTCCATTCCAGCCCTCATCCAGGGGGTGTGACTTACTTAACCTTTTCTCAGAAGTTAAACCTTGGAGTGTTTAATGTATCTCCCTGCTATGAGTCATACCCCCCAACTAGGAAAGAGACAGGAGATGTAAAATGCTAGTAGATGGGGAGTTCTTTTGTTAACTGTATGTTCTGTCTGTTGTTGTCCTGTGCGTGTGTGTGTGTGTGTGTGCATGCGCCCGTGCTCCTTGGCTTACACGTGCGTCCCAGCCTGCTGATGAACTCACACATTCGCACAACTGGAGCTGTAGTTTTACTCTGGGCCTGTTACTGAATTATTGTTGAATAAAAGATTAAATGACCCAAAGAATCAAATCTAAGTTCCGAACAGAAGTAGAAAGGCAACAACAACTATTTAGCTGTTGAAATTGGCAGTGGGTTGTAAGTGTCAGGAGAGAATCCCTATCAGAGTTACTATACTAGAGTCTTTAACACTTTCTTGGAAAAAGTTAGAATATGAATGAAAAAATATTTAGTCATTCCACAGTCCTGTCTATGTTCAGGTACTGTTAACAGTGGTCCATTCCTTGCTTTGCTGTTCTTCGAGTTTTCTGAGTCGTGCTAGAGTGAAAGGCCTATCATAGATAGGGTGATAAAGAAATGAAGCTGGTTTTCACATGTGATACATGGAAGACTGTTGGCAAAAGATCAAGACCGCGACAAAGCTTATATTCTCTACTGGAATATTATAAACAGGAAAACCTACGAGTAGGAACTAGGGAATGCTGTATTCGGTCACACATGCTGGAGACCTCTACCTTCTGTCTGGGCCGTCTGAGTCAGTGTGTAGTTCATTGCATGATGTCACTGTGAACACATCACTCATACAGCATACACCCCCCCCCAACACACACACCCACGCCAGAGGACGCTTGACATTGAGTTATCTTCTGTGTAAGAAATTATCCCCCAAATTGAGCAGCTTAAAGAACAAAAGAACACAAAACCAGACCCAACAATGTTAGAATGTTTTTTAACATCCAGAAGCTGTCTTAGTAATTCAGGAGCACCCTAGCTGGGCATTTGTGGCTCAGGGTCATTAGTGAGGCTGCAGCCAGGGCTGTGGTCATTGCAGGGCCTGCCAGGGAGCAGGAGGATCAAGGTCACCTTGACAGTGCTGTGACTCAGGTCTGCCTTCTGACTTTATGATGGTGGTGAGTGTTTAGCTACCTGCAGGCCTTTTGCATTGGAAGCCCCATCATCCCCGTAGGCTGTTCATAGGTTCCTTTCATCTCACTTCCTTGATCTTCTATTTCTTAATTATATACCACTGTTGATGATCAGATTTTGGTAGTGAGGTATTGTGACTACACAAAATTCTGAAATGTAAGAATCCTGAAAAGATTTTACATAGATTGCTTCCTGCTCATTGAAATCTTGAATTATTGGTACCTTCCTTGTCATTTTCCTTCTTTTTTTTTTTGTCATGGTTTTAATTACTATAGTGATAAAATGTGCTTTATCATGAAGTAAAATATGCCATCACTTAATTACATAGGGTGATTTGTATGAAGTTATTTTTGAGTTTTCCAAAAATGATTCTGAGAGTTGACTTTCCTGTTTTTTTTCCTATATCTGAATCGTTGGGTAAATGGGAAGATGGTGCATACTTCCCATTTTGAGTGAAATATCATCTATAAATAACAAAAACATAATATTATTTCTCCCTTCCAGTTAATTTTGACATTTCTGCCTCCTTCCCACCTGCTTAGCCACATCTTTCTCCAGTTGCTGGATTTGAGGCCATTCTTGTTTACTTATTTTGACCTCTAGACTCCTTGGGGCAGGAATTCTGGGTAAAACAGGAGAAGGGTCAATCAGAAAGGAATAGCAGTAGGGTGTAAAGACGACTGGACCCTTCCTAACCCAGCTTCAGGGCATTTTTCACACACTTCATCCTCCTGTCATGTTCCACGTATGGACGCATTTTAACCTACTTCACTTTTCCTTTCATTCCCTCTCAGTGACGCATCTCTTAACTCCTTGGGTTACTTGTCAGCTAATATAATACCTTCAGCTATAAGTAGATGTTTATTTCTGTGACACACATACTACGTTGACCATGTCAAGCCTTTGCTCAGTTTTGGGGGAGCAAATGAGAGATTAGGATTCATAGGGGCAGCAGGCCTATTAACTGAGGATGGGATTGTTTTCTTGTGTAAATGCTTAAATAGAGGAGTTAGCAAAGCATTTTCATAACCTTTTTCCTTTGAGCAGGGAAAGATAATTTCAGTTACTCTTGCCATTTTTCCCGTTGTGTTTTTTGTTGCTAGCATTTAGTGAGGTGTGCTCCGCATGGTCTATTTTGTGTTGCTTTGGTACTTTGTTGTGAATGATTGTTGGGTTTCTTAGTAGTAGTAGGTGTGGAGGGCTACACTGGGGATTAATCCACATACCTGTTTTGGGAATGCTTGGGAAATCCTGGTGGGTAAGCCACGGAAAGTCTTAATTGCCTAGGGTTCCCCATGCCTCTGTAATCGAAGTATGCATGTGGGTACATGGTGGCTTTAGGACTAATAACTTGTGAGCAAAGCATTAAAGTCTGATGTAAACTCTTAAAAGAGACAGAGGAACCAGGAGGGAAGTGTCAGAGAACATAGTCAGAGGTAGGAAAGAATAGGAAGTTGCTGTAGAGCTTGCCTCCGGACATTGGATGATGATTAATCCTGAGGAACACAGTAATATGTGCTGTATCTTAAAATTTTATTGGGTCTGTTCTGGAGACTTCTTAAGCAGCTCCTGCACTGGGGACTGCCCAAATCTACGTGCAAGATGTTGTTGTTTTTCTCCTTTGATATTTCCCCTAAGCATCGTCTCCCAGAAATAAAGTGAGCAGTTTATACATGAGTCCTGGCACCCAGAGGCTGTCGTTAATACTAGTTCCCTTTCTCCTGCCTTATTTTGCAAGTTAGTTCCCTGCCTCTGTGAGCCTTCCGTAGCTTAGTGGGTTTGCTCTAGAGGTGGAGTATTAAGAGGCTTTTATAATGATAGAGCTGGAGGAGGTGGGGAAGTTCAATGAGAACATGGACTAGAAACAGTGGAAAAGACAGCAGGCCCAGTGAAGCTGTCGCCCCATCCACATGGCCTGCCACTAGCTCCAGGCCCAGCAGAGGGGTAAAGCTGCTGGGCTGTCGCTACGTGCCATGGCTGGTGCTGCTTACACAAAGGTGGAATGGGAAACCGTGTAGGAGGAGCTTGGGTCTGACAGCTACCCATGGATCTCAGTCATTATTGGGCCTTAGCTCTGATACCTTGGCTAAATCACTAAGCTCTCTAAGCCTCAGTTTCCTTATCTGTATAATGGGGATGAAAACAATTCCATGTTGGAAGGTGGTTTTAAAGATTAAATGAGATACATGCTTGAAGCAGTTAGGACGGTGCCTGGAATGTATCAGGTGCTGTACCTAGCTGGAGGAGGCACTGGTGGTTTGAGATGGTGGAGAAAGGAGGCATGGTCTAGCCACTTTGCTTGCTTTTATGCAGACATGCTGAGCTCATTCTCACTTTGGGCCCTGATATGGCTCCCTCCTCTCCGTCCTTCAGGTCTCTGTGGATATGGGCCTCTTTCAGTGAGAACCTCCTCCAGTCACCCACAGAATAGAGTGGCCGTTCTTCTCTGTCCTAATTGGGCCATTCTTCTCTGTCCTGCTGCTGCTTCTTCACAGCCCTGTTACTCCCCCGAAGAAGGGAACTTGGCTGTGCTCACTGTTCTCTCCTCAGGGCACAGACCGTGCTTGGCACGTGGTAGATGCTTGGTAAATGTATTGAAGAAGTCAGGCACTGGCAAACTTATAGAGGGCCAGAGAGCAAATGTTGTAGGTTTTGTGGGCCATATGGTTTCTGTGGCGACTGCTCAACTCTGCTGTGGAAGGCGGAGTGTGGACAGTCTGTCAATGAAGCGTGGCTGTGGTCCAGTACAATTTTATTTGGCATGTGTGGGCTTCTGTTTGCTGATCCCTGAGCTATCAGTGAGTGGTGAATGTCAGGAATGGACCTTGAGGGCTGTGGTGGTTCGAGCTTGGTGAGAATGGGTCCTCTCAGAAGTGGGGGGTGACTGGAAGCATTAGAGGAGTATATGAAATTGGAAGACAGAACTCACAGCCCTGGTGGGGAGGCAGCCTGGTTCCGGCAGCAGGGATAGTAACAAATGGGTGCGGGGTATGTGCTTCACTGACCAGACGAGTCCAGTGGGCATGGCCTTGTGAATGACCACTGTGCTTTCATAGGTTGTGAGCTGGCTTTTGTCAGTCTTTAGATAAACACTTACATGGAGGAATTCATTGTTAGAGTCCCCATGTAAGAAGAAATCTAATTTATCTACCTATAAGAGCCATAGATTTTTTCCTCCAAAGTTTACGCACAGTGTATTTTCCATGTGTTCAGCATGCGGCTATTCCCGTAGGCTTCTATACATAACTTTACAAATACTTACATCTTAGTGCAAGAAGAGGTTACTTGCAAGAAAGTTTATCTACAGTGCAGTTTCAATGAGTTACACATGCGAGTATTCCCACATGCTTCTAACATAGATTTGCAAACACTTACATCTTAATGAGAGAAGGTGTTACCTGAAACACACATTATACGCCGTGTTGTTTCATTGAGGTAAGAGTAGTTCTATTCCCACATGCTTCTTCACATCCATTTACAAACAGATACCTGTCAGTGAAAGGAGAGGTTACTTGAACAGTGGTTTATACATAACAGTGTCATTTCAGTGAGGTAAGCAGACAGCTTTTCCCATATGCTTCTACACAGACGTGTAGGAACTTTTAATGAAAGAAGGTGATACAAGAGCCATAGATGTTTTGGAAAGAAGTCTCTCCCTGCAGTGTGGACTGCCCTGCTCTCAGGTAGATTGCAAGCTCAAACTTGAACATTGCCCTAACATAGCATGTCCTTTATTCCAGCCTTTAGATCTGCATGTGTTCAATGCAGAGCCCTTCTTCCTTCCACCTGAGTCTCCGGCAAGAAGGGGAAATAAAGACTTGAGATGTGGGAGCCAGACTGGGTCAGATGCTGACCGTGAAGTTGCTTCCCGTTTTCATCTGCCAAGTCCATTTCGGACATGAACATGGTCAGATGTCAGTGTGTGCGTGCTTTCCTAGGTAGGCACCAGTTGGCGCTCTAGCTTGTCAGCTGCTTCCT
The DNA here is from genome assembly GCF_023065955.2 of Ursus arctos. NCBI lineage: Eukaryota > Metazoa > Chordata > Mammalia > Carnivora > Ursidae > Ursus > Ursus arctos. The sequence continues at coordinate 53,956,142 of NW_026623067.1, forward strand.
TGGATTTCTTGAGTTTTGGCTGGTTTTGTTTTTGCTTTTTCATGGGAAGGGAAACAGAATCGCTTCCTTTTATTGGCTAACATTGGCTGTGTTTTAAGTAATAATCTTAGAATTAATGTTTGCAGGCGCCATTAAAAAAAATGATGAAACTTACACCTCTTTAGCTCTTGGTTGTTGCCTGGATCTTATTTATGGAACTCTCCCCAATCCTTGTTTTGAGAACTCAGGGGATTCTCAACAGTGAATTATCTTCTTTCTGTTGTTACTACACTGTGGCTTTGGATGAAGTACCTCCTTTCGTAGAGTTGGGAACCTGTCCCCAAAGGCAAAATCTTTACTTGCTTTCATTTGGTTGTTGGGAACATCTTGATTTGTTCTTTGCTCCTGTAACCCGGAGAAGAGTTATCTTCCTGGTAAGGAAGGAGGGAATCAGAGCGGAGGGCCCGTGTTCTTTTTGTAAAGAGTAGGTTAAACATGTCAGGAGGTTCCAGTGGTGGTTGGTCAGCCACTCTGAGTTTCAGAGGATGGTGTGATAGCATCTGAGTGATCAAGTTATTCCTGACCCAAGTGAATGGTAAAATAGGTAGACAAGTTAAAGATGGATACATTTTCTGCAGAATCTACAGAGCTATTAATTGTCCTCTTTTCTCCTCCTTGTGTCTCTTGTTGCATTGCCCACCCCTTCCCTTCTTCCTCTTATATGTCTCTCTGTGGCATTTTCTCCTTCCCATGTTGAGAGCTTTAGTTCCTGTCCGCCTGGGGGGCTGGCAGGTTACACACGGTCTGACTCTTGAGGACTGGGAGTTGAGGTGGTGGAAAATGGCTTCGGATTGAGCCCTTGGAAGGTGTGAGCTGGACTAAGGAAACCTGGGATATTGGCCCATTACTTAACTTCTAAAGCAAGCCTTAAATACAACCTGTGGCTCCCAGCAGAGGCAGGGCACAGGGTCTGTAGTTGGTCAGGCCCCAGGCAGGCAGGGAGTCCCGAGACCCAGCACCATGGTGGGATCTGGTCTCCAGCAGGTTGTGCTTCAGAGGCAAGAGCCAGTCAGGGCAAAGCCCTGGGCACAAGGCAGCCCCTAGACCTCAAGCTCGGAGGGCACATGTCAGGGAGCCTAGCATTTGAGAAGCAGAGACTCAGTCCAGGGAAACAGGGCAGACATCAGGGCGGGAACCTAGTCAGATGGTAATCCAGGAGTAATAAGGAGCAACTGACTGAGGGTCTTGGCGTGTCTTAGTTTATAGTTATGGAATATGTTTATTGATAGTTATTTAATAAATTTATTTACTTATTGTGGTTATTTGTTATTTACTCCTTTTGCCAAGAGAGAAGACTGATCTTACGCTCTGTGTTGGGACACAGCCCAGAGCAGAGGGGGATTGATGTGAGGATGGGCGCGTACAGGGGAGTATCTTCCCCATAGCTCTTGCAACATCACTTACTCCCATTTCCAGCTTCCTCTCCCTTCCTTTCGCTCTCAGTCCTTTCTCTCTTTTCCCTCACGTTCCTGGATTATTATTATTTTTTTCCTCTTGAAGAAGAAATGAAGCTGGTAAAAATAGTTAACATGACTGTTACCACCCCGCCATCCCCAGAACCCTCATTTGAGTTCCCCATTATTTGCCAATTTCTCAGTGACAGTTGTCTCTGTCCTTCTAAATGATTTTTGTTTAACCAGGTAAAACCTCATGACTTCTGAGGACTTATGGCTCAGGATTCTTAGGAATACTTTTCTTAAGAATGTTTATTTTGCCTCTTGGGTCAGAGCTGGGTTTGCCACTGCTATCCGTGCAGACTCGCTCAAACATCCCGTTTTCCCTCTTAATGTAAAAACATGAAATGAATATTCATTCATGTTTGTTCAGCTAAAGAACTTAAACATTATTTTACAAGGAGAGCGTATTTTGAAGTTTTTTCCCCAGAAACTTGTATAAAGTTTATTTTTTAGCTTTAATAGATGTTATTTGAAAAGAAGTTCTAGTTCTTGATGATTTTTTTTTTTTTTTTATGTTTCTAACAAAATGAACTAGGCTAAGATAAGGAAGGGGGAAGACACTCGAATGTGTCACCTCTTGCTTTATATACTAATCAGTTAATTTAATCCACAGAAATCCTGTGAGGGAAATAGAATTATCCTTATTTTATAGATGAAAGGATAATTGAGCCCCCTTTCTATGGCCAAGTGGCTGAATGCCCTTCTGGCTGTGGGCTTGCCTCAAACCACTGTTGTCCTCCTCTTTGTTTTCTGGTCCTCTCGGGAAATAGGAAGTGATGCCCGGCACGACTCCTAGAGCATCTGGCCCCTGGTGGGCAGTTAGTGCCTCAAGAATGATAGATGATGAGGATCTGAAAAGCTCCAGTCATGGTGTGGTACGAGTGGTGGAAAAAACTCTGCTCTGTCTCTTCTGTACCTTAGGACATGGTGGTTAAGTTTGAAAAGTGCCAATCCAGAAACAAAATGAGCCAGTGTTTACACACCGCTCTGTGCTTCTCCTGGTCTGGCTTCTGAGTATCTGAGAAGACCATCGTCTGTGAGAGTACGTACGAGTCACCCCCTTCGCGCCCCCCCCCCCATTTCAGGCAAAGTAATACCAGCATTTTCAACCAACACAGACAAATTAATTAGGTGCCAGGCCATAGCTCTGCTCAAAGCCATTGTAGTCCCTCATACCTAATTCCATCTTTGCATCTGGCATGTTGTTTTATGGTTGGGTTTTTGTGTCTGTTTCCTGCACTTGGGTAGAAGTCTCCTGAGGAAGGTGACTGTGTCCATTCTGTTCTCGGTTTTTCAGCCCTTAGCACAGTGCCCAGTCCATAGTAGACATTTGGCTAAAAAAAATATTTAAAACAACCCTGAGTTAATAGAGCATGTATGAATAAAAGCCCCCATAGAAAATCCTATAAGTCACCTATAACAGAGTGGGGAATATCTGCCAGGTGGCAGGAAGCAAAGTCGGTAAGAGAGCATGGTGTAAGATGCAATAGATGGTAGGTCTGGAAGTTTGGGTGCTGGCCAGCATTCATGCACTAGCTATCCTTTTCAACCTGGGCGGTTGGCTTATCTGGGCCTCAATCTTCCAAAAAGCAGGAAATCAGACTGAAGATGGTTTTTAGGTCCTTCCTACTGTTCATATTTTGTGATTCTGTAACTCTGGTTTAAGGATTTCAGCTGTAGAAGCCCTAGAAATGGCTTGTGTAGTGTAAATTGCCAGTTAGTATTGAACTGGTTGACATCAGACTCTAAGATCCATTCTCCTCTAGGGAGTCTTCTTATACCAGAGATGGAAGAGAAAAGTAAAGTGAACTTTCTGGGGTTTGCTGTGCTTCCCCACTGTGAGCCCCTCTCTAGGGACTCTCTAGGAGACCACTGGGATTCCAGCGGAAGACACAGGGGCTTTAGTGGAAGCAATCTTGGGCTTGATTCCTTTTGTACTGCCCAGGAAGCTGATCAGTTTGCAGGGGCTAATCTTGCTGAATATGTGTACTCACTGGTAAAATGGGAATAATACTACTGTCTACTTGGGGGTCTACTCCCTCTGCCCGAGGGGGAAGTGGGCACATCATGTAAAGTTGTGCAGAGTGCTGAGCATTCCCCTCTCTGACTTGAAATGGAGCGTAGATGTGTCCAGAGGAGTGTATTGTCTTCCTGCTTTGTTAACTGTGGTCTGAGTCTTGAGTTAGGTCGCTGATGGAGACATGATGGTACCAGGGAATTTAATGACTTCAGATAAGTAAACAGTTTCAAGCATGGATCAGATCCCTAAATAAACGTCAGAGAAAGATCAAGAATATTAAAGTGACAGGAAAACAGGTGATACATGTGAAGTCAAATCAGCGTATTCCCTGCGCTTTCCCCAATGTCACGGATCCCACTAAACTTTGAAAAGCGCTATGTTTAAAAAAAATTAACATAATATTAGCTATTTTTCTTTTCCTTTTTTTTAAACATCTGTAGACTATTGAATTTATTGCTTAATGTAAACATCACAGTTAAATGCCTGCTGCGTGATGCTCTCTCCTTGGGATTGTGATAATGCTGCTTGCTGGTGGGGCGTGTGTGTGCACGCATGTGTGTTTAGAGATGTTCATAAGCAAAGGAATTGACTTTCTTGAAGTTGAGTTGACAGACAAAAGTGAGATAGTGGTATCAAAGTGCTAATTTACATATTTCTCTCAGAAGGGAAGAAAGAAAATCAATTCTCCTAACAGATGAAACCAGTGGTGCAGCTCTGTTTAGGTGCATGCCATTGTAGTTTGATCTAATCATGTGTTTTTAGGACGTTTCTGAAACACTTTTTATTTTGCTAATTGAAGTTTGCGATTCAAAGAATTAATTAAAAACTGAAGATGGAATATGATCCTGGTATCTGGTACATCTCCCAGTTTAAATACATTCGATTGATGTATTATTTTTCAAAACATGGTGTTCATCGGCAAAATGGAATTGCAGCAAACAGCTAAGTAGGTTGGGTAAATTAATGTGGCTCAGGAAATTATTTGCTTAACAGACTCATTGACATGATCAGTTTTTGCTAAGATTCCATCTGTGCTCTCCGTCTGTCCCTTTTCTTGTTCTCAGAAGGTTTTAAGATGACCTGAAATAACATGTAACTCAGCAAGTTGAATAACTTAAAAATAGGTGAAGATAGACAAATGAAAAGCGAGTGCAGAACAGCAGTTCTCCTGAGTGACATGAGGGACATGTTATGCTGGGTATTTCTTTCTGATTGGGGCCTCTTCTGTGCCTTGTCCTGTGTTGAGTAGTGTCTTTGGTCTCTAGCCAGTAGATACCAGCAGCATCCCTGCCCCCTTTAAACTGTGGAAATAAAAAATGATTCCAGACATTGCCAAGTGTCCCCTCGGTGGCAAAATTACCATGACCTGAGAACCACGCTGTAGGGGGTGTTTTCGTCAGTCTAGCCTGCCGTAACACCTGTACCATAGACTGTGTGACTTAGAAACAACCATTCATTTCTCCAAGTTTTGGAGGCTGCTAAGTTCAAGAGCATGCCCCTGGCAGATTCAGTGTCTGGTGAGGGCTTGCTTCTGGTCCATAGAGGTTATAGCTGTGTCCTCACACGATGTGAGAAGCGAGAGAACTCTGTGGGGTGTTTTGTGTAAAGTGCTAATCTCATTCAGTGGATTCCACTTTCATGACCTCATCACTTCCCAAGGGCCCTACCTGCAAATACCATCACACTGGGGGGTTAGTGTTCAACATAAGAATTTGCGGGGGGGGGGGGGGTGGCAGAACACAAACATTCGGCCTATAGCATAGGGTAAGGTGAAATCCAGCGTGAGGTTGGTGCCACAAGCAGACCTGTGATGTGTCGATGGAGATCGGACCTGCCACACTTGGTGGTGGTGGGCCGCACAGACCTTGCCCTGTGATTTCCAGTGGTTGAATGAAAGAAACGTGATGAATTCTCTGCTTTGTGGGGTTCCCAGGGTAAAATCAGACCATAACCCAGCAGAAGCACACCTGATTGTACTACAGAGAACTGACAGCATTTTCTCCAGGTTTCTCTCTCCCCAACTAGAACGAAGCTTCTGGTGGGCAGGGATTTTTGTCCCCTCTTGTGCCCAGAGGCATACCGTGACAAGGTAGATACTATCTAATAGAGGCTCTTCCTCATTTGTCTGTACAATAGCGTGGCAGGATTTACATGGCTGTTTCTTAAAGTATCATTAAATGGAAGCATGCATTCTGGGTGGCGTAATCCACAGTGAATGTCAGCAAAATCAATTACATGAGCCCCACAACAATGTGGGCCAAGATTATAGCCCTGTCAGTGTCTGACTCAGTCTGTGTAGTTAGATTTTAGGATGCTGGGGAAAGGGAGATGGCATATTCTTCTTGCACCGGTGAGCATGTTAACTGTTTGTTTCTCTACTGGAGTAGTGTAGAGGTAAGAATGCCTGAGAGGTGCCACTCGGAAGGGTCGGGTGAATAGCCATATGCTTTACCAGTCATCAGGCTAAGAGAACGTGGAACTTGAGCTCAGCTCTGGTGACAATTACCACCAACATTGTTGAGTGCTTAAATGTGCCAAGCACTGTGTCGAGCCCTTTTCATCCATGTCTCCCTGCCTCGTCCCTACCTCTGAGGCCCATCCTTCAGAGAGGAGTCAAGTAGCTTGGCCAAGGCATGGCTCTGCAGTGCCAGATTTGGGCTAGGCTCCTTACTTGCATACAGCTCTGCTTCATGCATGCTGAACACCCTATAGCATGAGAATAACAGCCTGAAATAATTGTAAAGCAGTTCAAGCCAAGTTCTCCTTTGAGCCATAAAGAAAAATAAGACAACTCAGTAAAATTGTAATCAGTTTAATTTCCTTGCAAGCCATTTGTGATGAAGTAACACATGCAGAGATGTTTGTGATTGGGATGACTTCCTATATGGCAATTTTAATAACCACCCCGGCTAACATTTACTGTACACTTACCATGTTCTATGCCTTGTTCTAAGTGCATATATGAATTCTTTGAATATCCACAATAACCTCGGGACATAGGTAGTATTATTATTAACATTTTGCAGATTAGGAAATGGGCATAGAAATAGTTAATTGTCTTAATTAGGTAGTAAGTGTTGGCGTTTCTAACCACCGCGAAATTAGTAGGAATCCAGTAATGACTGTCTTAACGATGGAACTCTATTCTATCAAATTTTAAAATGTTGATTATAGGTTTTGGTTTAAAAGTAAATGAAATCCTGTTTTGAAATAAAGTCGTTTCAGGTTGCTCATTGGATTCCTTTTTGGATGGAGGCAGTAGGGCAGTTAATTAAGATTACGGGCATAGTCTATGTAATTTTTTAATTATTCATTTTCATACCTATGGTTTTTTAGAATATTTAATATCAAGAAACAGAATAACTGAACATTGTCTTCATAACCCCATGTTACTAGTCAGTCTTTCGCTTTTTTCTTTCATTTCTTTTTTCTTTTCTTTTTTTTTTTTTTTTTTTTTTTTTTTAGCATAGAAAGACTTTTCTGGTGAGCCTCATTGTGTATGCAGGTGACATGATCCTGGTGAACTAATGAACTTTGGCCTTAGGGCACGTGCATTCTGGATGGGTCTTTAAAATGCATGTGCCACATCTTGGGAATGAGTGAGGAATTACAGAAAAGAGAAGAGAGTGTAGGGAAGGGCATGGATTGATGGACACAATTAATATGCTAGTTAGGATGTAGTTAAGAGGCCGAATAATTCATTATTTAGGAATCACCTTCAGAGATAGCAGTGTTAAAAATTAGCATATTAGTTTGTATATAGAAAAGATTCTCTAAAAAGATGGCGTTTGCTATAACCTCAGGGTCTTTTTCATACATGAAGCGTTCAATTTTGTCAAAATGCTCAAGACTCAATTGAGCATTTTCACCTTGAGTAACATTTGATATAATTTTATTCAGCTTTCTCCAGCAATAAAAACCCTTAATTTCATGTGTTCTTTATTTTGCTGTTGTATTTTAAACTAAATACCGGAGATTGCCATTCATTTATTCTTTCAACCAATGTTTACACGGTGCCTTTTAGGTAGAGCAGTGGACAAATGGAACAGGCTAGTGTGTAATTTCATGCACCTTAGGATCTAGTGGAAGAAGGACAATAAACCGATATAAAAGATCTAACATAGGGTGATAGATGCTAGGAAGAAAAATAGAGAAGGGAATGAAGTGGTGGGCATGCTGTTTTACACAAGGCAGTTGGAGATGGCCCCCTGGAGGAGTAACCTTTGAATAGGGACCTGGAGGATTTGGGGGGGTGACGGGGGAGAGGAGCATGGTAGTTAATACCTGGGGTGAGTCCTAGATACATGCTGTGGTCAAGGTAAATGTGCTAGGTGGCAAGATGCCTGGGGCACCAGAGGTCCAGCAGCATGCCAAGGGGGATTGAGTATAGTCGTAGTAGCAGGGATCAGAGACTTGGGCGTAGAGGTGGTACACCTGGTAGGACCTATAGGGCGTTGCCATGATTTGGGGTTTTGTTCTGGGTGCAGGGAAGTCGTGGAGGACTCCAGCAGAGGTTGTGGAACATCTGGCTTGTGTCTTAGAAGGGTCCGTAGCTGCTGTGCTGAGTCAAGGATGGCAGCAGAGAGATCCGGATGGCAGGGGTCAGAGCAGTAACAGTAGAAGGGGCGAAGTAATTGGATTCTGGATATTTGTATTTTGGAGGTTGAATTAGAGCATTTGCTGACTGAATATGAATAAAAACAAGTACAGAATAACTGTAAGGTTTGCGACTTGAGTAGCTAGAAAAAGGAGTCACAATTTGCTGCAAATGGAAAAATGCCTTTATGCTCATATGATCATTGGGATTATTTAGAAACTATAGACTAGAGAACTTGTGGACTCAAGCATGAAAGTGTCTAGAAGGGGAGTTTGGGGAAAATGGTCAGTTCAAAAGGTGCAAGTTGAATGTTCATTGAAAGTTGGGATATGCCCTTTTAGAAAGAGATGATACTATTCCTGGGGAATATAGCCATGGAAGAAGAAACCCATGGTTTCTTGATTTGCCTTTACATGTGCTTTTCGCTGATGAAAGAAGCCACAGTGTGATCATGGTGTGTTCTTCTGTTTTTCTCAGCATGATCATTGTAAAACATCCAACAGAGGGTAGATATGATAAATAAAGAAAATACAGACGTGGAATTCTGGTGATGACCTTTTCCGTGGGACTGAGGATTTTGGAAACGTTGCCCCAAATACACCTAACACTTGAAGGAATTGTATTATAGTGTCTGTCCGGCTTTTGTTCTCTGAGATGCTTCTGTGTTTGCTGTGATAAACTCAAGCAATGGCAGTTGTTTCCATGTGCGTGGTATGCATGCTGCCTGTTGTTCTGACTTCAAAATTCTGTGGCTCTTGGGACTACAGGAGGTTAAGAAAACTGACCTAGGAAATTTGGAGCAACTGGAGTCCACCACGAGTCAGTTACTTGCCATTGGTGAATGAAGTAAGGAAGGATTTCTGGAGAATGTGTGTCGATCGGGGCTACTCTGTGGCTAGCAGTGGGCGAGGTAAGTATGTGACAGGGCAGTAGGGCTGGCTCTCCAGCTGTCTGTGGTCTGCTTGGGGAGGAAAATTTGAAGTGTGTGAAGCAAGGATGCCGAGTTCAGGTTTAGATGCCCTTAAACGTCACTGGAAGTTTCAAGACAAGCTCTGTTATTAGTTGAGCTTCTTGGAGTTTGGAAAAGTTGGCAAACATTAAACTGGAATCATTTAAAGGGCCGTGTCCAAAGTGATGGGTTTGATGTCTACCGTAAGCTCTAGGGTGTGCTGAAGTGTTTGCAAATGGAGCATGAGAGTTTGAATCAGGGCAAAAAATGAAAAATAAATTGCAGGGCTGCACTGAACCATTTTGGGAAGCTTTGACTAATTGTAGAAAGAAAAGTCAAGCCACTGACAACCCAGCAAATTTGGAAAAATGATCTATTTAGGGAGAGCCCTGTTGGGACTGTGATTTGATGTGAAGAAGGAAATGGGATCCTGGAACCTGGCCCTATGCTTACAGGTTTTTCTGCTTATATTGTGTTTGAAGCATTTACAGCCCTCACAGTTCACTGACTCTGTTTTCCCAGATTTAAAATAATGCTCTCCCCTCTTGGGGTTATGATTCTGATTAAAAATGCTGGCTGACGGACTAAGAGCTTGTGGCTCTATATGCGATGAAATGGATTTTCTTTTTTTGTTTTCTTACACTTTCTTCTTGATTTCCTTCTCCTTCCTCTGCATTTGTTTTGTCTTGGAGGGCTTTGTCGGAAGTAGGTAAGGAAATCACATCATTCTTATTTAGAAATTATCTTTCTCCTCTCTTATTTTTCCACCCTCTGTTAATTTGTGATTCAACAATCTTCCCCAGAGAGAGTAATTGTAATTCTGCAAGCGAAAAAAATTTAACTTCAGGTGAAAAGTAAGTAGCAGAAATTGATGAACCTTAAACAATAAATATTTGTATTTGACACAGCTGCCACTAGTAATTAGGAGAAGATAACTAAGTGGAATGGAGTTGAAGTCACTCAGATACTCTGAGGGGTTCTTGGTGCATTTAGAGGACCTGGTAGCAAGCTGTTAGGGAACGTTTTGTTGAATGTCTGGGGCACATTGCCACCTTGTGGCTGCAAGTTTTCCTTTTAATGCAAAAGAGCAAATTTCTAATATTAAGTCTACATGATAGAATCTTATTTTACCTTTTCCGTACTATTCATAATTTAAGTTGGTAACAAAAGACTTGAGACATCGTAAAAGGCTACATACAATACAGGGTAGGAGAATTGAAGAGAATGTCCTTGACCTTAGCAGAGGCCTGCTGAAGTTTTGAGGGGGGGAGATCCATAATGTCTGCAAGGAACTCTCCACTGTGTGGGGATGGGAGGAAAAGAGAGAGAAAGAGAGAGCAAAAAAGTATGGCAAAGGTTAACTGTTCACCGGGGTCATGGGAATAAGGGACCACATTGTACTCTCCTTAAAACTTTTTTGTTGTTGTAAATTTTGTTCTGAAAATTTTCAAATTAAAAAAAATATTGGCAAGGAGGGGCGCCTGGCTGGTTCACTTGGTAGAGCATGCTTGATCTTGGTGTTGTGAGTTTTAGCCCCACGTTGGGTGTGGAGCGTACTTTAAAATTAAAAATATTTGAAGAATTGGCAGGGAAAAAGAAAAAAAAAGAACTGGGTTAAGGGCATAAAATGGAGCCAAGAAGGAAGCAAAAACAACCTCTACATTGTGTAATAATCAGACTGCATTTAGACCACCGATTGCATTTTCCAGTAGCTGATGTGTCACTGACCAGGGTTCCCTTGCTCCAATTTGGTGTCCATAAGGTTTAAGGCCAAGGTGTCTAAAATTAGATACAATTCCTTCTTGGAGGTCCTCCTAAGTAGGACAGTGTTGTAATGAACAGCAGACTTCCAAGAGTGCAATCTGGAATCCCTTTTCCCTACTGATCTGGCTTGATCCCGGAGGGGATGGATTGCAAATTTTGGGGGGACCTTTCACAAGAATGCTAAGTGGCAATGAAATGCAGTAAATAACTGATAGGCCATGAATTTGAGGCAGTACTTCTTGACCAGTGCTTGAAATCTAGCTCTTCAGTGTTACTAATGAATACAGTGAGCTTGGGGGAGAGTTGACATCTTGTAATAGCCCAGCCAGTGAGGTCTGTTCCATCTCAGTGCACTTGGGAGGAGTTACTCACTGGTTAAATTTCTTTTTGTGCAATGGCTTTTGAATATGCTTCAGTACAGAGACGGACAAATGGATGATTTTGCCCCTAAATTTTGTTTTCCTATAAAATATATCCCTGATAGTCTTAATCTGAAAAAAATGGAGACAGGTATAACCAGGTATCCTTCTCTCTGCCCAGGAAAACAAAACAAAACAAAACTGAACAAAACAAGTCTCGATGAAGCATCCTTAAAAATGCCCAGATTTGAGCAGTGCTACTGAAGTCTTGTCTGAATTTAAATTTCTACAAATTTTCTGTGACATTTGGAATTTCCATGAATACCTTTTGTACTTCTTTCTTGTTCTTAATAACTCTCTGGATATAGATATGTGCATGTGAATATTTTTGTCCTTAATAACCATCTAGACACATATATATGCATCTATACTTTGAAGGTGAACATTTTAGAAGATGTGGCCCTATTCAAGTATGAAAGGTCTTAGAAAAGGAGGACAGATCTTGAAATAAGTGTTGCGACACAAGGGATTCTTTTGTAGAAAGCTGTTGCTTGAAGTGGTTGTAGTTTCTCTGATTCTGGTGACAGATTTTCTTTTAAAAAGCTATAAAGTGATAGAGGGATGTATTGATTTGCATTAAGGGCTCTGGTGCTTAGAAATTGCCCTTCCCTGCGTGTATTTCTGAGCACCAGAAGCTTGTGGATTTTCTTTTGTGAACAACTGAAGCAGTGATCTATTGATTCTCTATAGAGCAATATTATTTATTTTTTAAAAAGCTCACGGCCCACGGAAAGATGTATATTTGACACAGTGACTCAGGACACATGCACACGTATAGCTTTATCAGACATTTCATGAAACAGTCCTTTTCTTTCCTTCGTTGGACTCTAACAGCTTCTACTGTATTAAAAAAAAATATTGCTTAGATCTACGAAACTTGATTTCCTGACCCAGTAGTTTGTTGTGACCCACAGCTTAAAAATCATTGCCATTGAGATTTTGCAGTAAGCCAGAATGTTTTTCAGATACAGGACATGACAGTGAAACCCTGAATGGTCTAAAGTAACCAAATGAGCAGGAGGCTTGGGCGGGAGGGATTTAGAGAAGGATAAGAAAAGAAGAGCACCGGACGGGTTGGTGTTCACCGGATGGGCTGGTGTTGCATGCTGGCTGTGTTGGCAGTGTCCTCAGTGAGTGACGCCCCTGTCTTTCTCTCTGCAGCTTGACCACATACTCTCCCCACCACCCATGCCATTTCGGAAATGCAGCAACCCAGATGTGACTTCTGTCCCTGCAAAGTCCCTGAAGTTTAAAAGACAGCTGAGTGAGGACGGTCGAGAGCTGCGGCGGGGCAGCCTGGGAGGGGCTCTGACAGGTGAGTCCTGAGGGGCAGACGTGATAGAGGAGGACCCGCATGGACCCACCAGCAGGTGCTGACAGGTGCGGGAGTCCCACGTGTGAAAACCGGCCTGCTTCAGAGTGGGCCCACCCCTCTGCAGACTGTTTGGTAAAAGCTGATCCAATCCAGACAGCAGTAAAATGGAGGATTGTAGGAATGAAGTTTCTTACTGAAATAAAATTTACATACAATAAAATGGACCCATTTTAAGTGTCCATGTGTATGGATTTTGGCAAATGTATACTGCCGCATGGCCACCACCACAGTCGAGATACTGAATGGTTCCTCGGCCCTGATCTTGTGTTTCTCACTCCCACGCCTCCTTTCTTGGCCCCAGGCAACCAGATATCTTCTTTTTGTCACTGCAGCTTCGGTTTAGCTGAAAGTTATAACATGAATGGAATCAAACAGTACACGTTCTCTTGTGTCTGGCGCCTTTCGCTCAGTATGTTTTTAAGATTCTTCTATGTTGGTGCATGTATCAGTAGTGTATATTGAACTTGATGAGAAACTGCCAAACTGTTTCCAAAATTGTACCGTCTTTACATTCCCACCAGCAACAGATGAACGATCTAATTGCTCTGCGCCATTGCCAACTTGTGGTATTGCCAGCCTTTTTAATTTTAGCCATTTTAATGGGTAGATAGTCCTGTCAGATGGTGGATTTAATTTTTATTTTCTTGACGACTAAATGATGTTGAACATCTTTTCATGTGCTTGTTGGACATTCGATTATCTTCCGTGAAGTGTCTCTTCAAATCTTTCATCCTTTTTTTTTTCTTTCGTGCACTTTTTCATCATGTTGTAAAAATTAATTTAAAAACTTTTCAAATACAGAGAACCCAAAAATCCCTTGTAATGACTTGAAAGATAGAAAACTTAAGATATTTAAGAAATTTTTAATAACACACCATATAAATTTTCATGTTACTAGACTTTAAGTCATTCCGAGTGCTTTTTCCTCTAAATATAAATATCTCAGAGAAACTGTTTTTTAAACCCTAAAGTGGAGTTTTCTCTGTACATGATGGTCTTCTCTGCCAGTTCTTAAATGGTCTGAAAAATAAGCTGAGTTACTCACATTTTTTTTGAGAATTGCAGATTTTGACATCCTGGAGATGAAATTTCTGGGAACGGAAATGATTCTGACATTAGGCTCAGTGGAGTCTAGAACATTTGACCCATTGTGGCATACTGCTGGAATGCACAGTGAAACTGACCTCAGGCCAGAGGGAAGAAATTCATCAAAAAACCTGTTGTACTTCACTAAATTTAAGTAAATGTCCATGCCTGAGTTACAGATGTTCTTTTAATGCTTGTTAAGGAATTTTTCTTTGCTTTCCTTTTATAGATTCAGACTATTTGCTTTTTTCAGGGAGATCCTAAAAATTAGGTAGTCCAACCTTTATTTTGTAGGTGGGAGAATTAAATATTAATGGTTACTCATCAGTTTGCTTACTAATTTCACTTAGGAAGTTTACTTACTTTGGTTAAACTATTTTTGACTAAAAGTAGGGGCAATAATGGTTCTCTGCAATTTTGCTGGAGGAGTTGACTTAAAGCTTTAAAACAGTGCAAGGGTATAGGTGTTGATGCAGATATATGAGCCGAATCATACAATTCGGCTTACAGCTTAAAAAAAAATTCTGAAGTTGATTCCCATTTCATAATCTCAATAGCTCTGGTATATCTACTCTTACAAAATTTAGTGTGCTCTACAATCATTTTAGATAATTAAATGTTAGGTCAAATAATTTTCAAAAATATTTATTAGCCCTTAGGAGAGAGGGAACGTAAAAGAATCTCATGAAAATCAATCTGGTTTTAAAAGCAGTTGCTTGTAAGTTTTATTGGAATATGAAGAAAACATTCTGACTGGTCCCCTAAATAGCTTAGCTGAGGATTTAATGAAAGAATTTTTGCAAAGCACTTAGCCAGTGACGGGTGGCTGTTACTATTATGTGCAGCAGGAATTGAATCGCAGTTGATGGAGAACTTGGGCTTCTGAACACCAGTTTGGGTGCCATATCCACTGAGTTTCTACTTTGTGTCAGGCAATGTGCTAGTGTCCAGTTGGAGCAGAAAGAAAATCTCCTTTCTGATCTTTAAGAAACATAGTTTCCACTAGTTATAGGCAACTATGAATAATCACATGTGATCTTACCTTGGAGCATACTTGTTGCTAAACTTAATTAAGTCAAACTGGTTTTAACATCAGAAGTCTGTGCCCGATAGATTTTGTATGGTAAAGACCAGCCATCTTCCTCTTGCTTAGCCTTATTTTAATCTAAAAGTCTTTTCTTTGGCAATTTTCTACTGTTTTCTTTAAAACAATTTTTTTGTGAAGGTTTGTAGCTGGAAACTTTTGTCACTGAATTATCCTTGATAAGTTTCATTAAACTCAGCTCTTTGAGAAGAAGATCTGTGATGTTTTCATCTTACCACTAATAATAATGACAGCTAACTCTAAGAGCTTACTATGTCACATGCACTGTTGGCAGGGAATTACATTTACTGACTTACTTAGTTCTTACCATATTTATCCACTTGGGAGGGAGGCAGTCTTATCCCCATTTTACAGATGAGAACACTGAGGAACAAATAGTTTGAACGGCACAAGATCGTGGTGTTCACGAACAGCAGAGCCAAGACTTGAACCTGAGTGCTGTGGCTCCAGAGTCCATCCTTGTAACCACTGCACTGTTCCTAATACAGAAAGTACTTAGTAAACTCTGGTAGGATTATTTGGAGTGAATCCTATGTGGGAAACTTTATTTCATTTGGAAGCCAGGGCTGACTCAATCCATAGGGATCCTTGTCCCTTAATTACAAAAGTAAATTAAAACCGTGCAGTTGATCTATAGTAAAACCCATGAAGTTTGCACATTTGTTAACCTAGCCATTCTTTTGCTTGGATTTCATCACAAGGAAATAGTTGTGAATGTGTGCGGAGAAATAACACTAGTTATATTTAGATCAGCACCATTTATTATAATTAAAATTGCATGTCATCTAAATATCTGGCAAAAGATACTGGCTACACATATCACGGTATACACATAAAATGGAAGACAATTGTAAATATTAAATACCATGTTGTAAAAGAATAGGTTTTAACGTTGACAGAGGCTCACAATGTTTTTATGTGAAATCCCATTGTTGAATGGTCTCGGGGGCATCACTTGCTTCATAGGACTTGCTATAAATGTGATTAAATAATTGGATGTTTAACAAGGTGGAGGAAAACAATTCCTGTCTGCTAAGGAGTTTTCTCATACTGGGATGGTGGTTGATTGGGTTCCCTTATTAACAGGCACATGAAGGATGCTATGGCCTTTTTTTACACCCTGCAACTCAATCCACAAGACATTTTTTTGCCACTGAGTTTTTTGGTGGCAGTAGTTGGTTTATCAGTTGGTGATAATAGTATTGTATAACTACAAAATTTCATTGGCAGACAAGTGTTTCTTTCTTACTCACATGGCTGCGGGTCAGCTGGGTTTTGGATAATTTAGTCTGAGCTCTGCTGGGATTGGTTCTAGGATGCTGTTTGGGTCCAGATTAGCTCCACGTGTCTGTCTTCTTTCTTGGACCAGCAGCTATCCAAGGCATTACATTCTGGTAAAAGACAGGAGCGTGAGAGTGCATGTCCATCAGCTCCGGCACGTTTCAAGCCTCTGTGAGCTTTACGTCTGGCAAATTTTCTATTGGCCAAAGCAAGACACATTGTCAAGCCCAGAGTCAAGGGGCGGAAGCATGTTCTACCCAGGTAATACCTTGACAAAGGTGCAGATATATAATGCTACTGCAGGGGAGCAAAGAATTGGGACCAATAATTCCATTTGTCATAATTGGTCTCTGTAGTTTAAACCATCACTTACAATAAGAATATTTGCATGTGCCTATTTTTTATTATAACAGTGATGTCTGTTTAGTGTAGACAAGTTAGAAAATGAAGGGGGGCAAAAAGCGAGAAGCCCTTACCTCCACCATGCACAGATAGCCGTAGTTTAACTTTTGGCAATTTCTTCCCTAAAACTGGGGTAACTTAAAGTTATTAGATTAAAGAAAAAAAACCATCAGTACCCTTTTTACAGGGCTAGCATTTAAACAACAAACCCAGAGCTTATTACGTCCAATGCTGCCTGAAAAAAAATTTTTTTTTTTTTGGAGGCAAATGATATTTTCTGTCTTCGTGGCCTGCAGCTTGCTAAATAGGCACCCAGAAGCATGCTGTAAACACTGACTGAGCTCTGGAGCCCCCTAATGAGTAAGAGGAGTAATCATTAGCAGACCCCTAAGTCAATTCATAAATATGTGGTAAGGTGCCTGACAGTTCTCAGCAAGGAAGCTGCACAGAGAAGGAGAGAACCTCAGCCTTGAGTCCTGGCTTCTTGATAGACGAAGGAATGCCCTGAATCCTGGTCCTGAATTTCACAACTGGGATGTATGTTGCAGCCCTAACAGTCAGAAAAGGTGTGATCCTTTTCCTTATGAAGAAAATTGTGGTTTTCAAAACATAGTGGCTTGTTTGGAATGTAAAACAAAGAAGAATCTGTACATGTTTGTAACTCGCATTTAATGATAATAAACCAACTTTGTGGATAGTATAAACTGGAATTTCTAACACAGTAGGATCTGGTGTTCGTTCTATGTTGGGGGAAATATTGAGACTTTTTCTTTCTTAGATTGTGGTAATCAGTTTGGAATGACATCTGAAAAATTTTTAAAAGCATTTCAGAGGGAATTTTACTTCAAGAGGGAAAGGGAAAAATAAACAGCACAATCCTAGAAAACATTTTTTTCTTTAAAATTAACCTGGAGGCTTTTGTGTTTCAATGCTGTGTAGAGCTTAACGGGTTTCTCATCGTAGACGCCTCCTTAGCTTAGTAGTCGAGACAAAGAATTGAGATTAAAGTGAATTTAGATAAAATAAGGCTTTTTTCTGGGTAGCCTTGATACTTAGTAAATTTTGCTCCTAAATCTCCTTGATACCCCAGATTTCTTTATTTTCATAATTCCATCAAAAGAATGCCAAGATAAAATGATGTGTGTTGGAATGCTATAACAAGTAAACGAGAACATATCAGTGGCTTAGCACAATACTCATTTATTTCTTGCTCATGTATGAGTTGCTGGTTAGCAGGCAGCTGTCTTCCTCATGGTGAATCAGGGACCCACGCTCCTTCCATTTTCTGGTTTTATTTTTCCTTGTGGCTGTAAGACGCAGTGCTTCCAGCTGAGAGAAGTGGAAAAACAGAGGTGAAAGCTTTCCAACTTCTTAGAAGTCCCAGCCTGGAAGAGACATATTCTTGTTGTCCATTCACATTTTTTCTGTCAAGATTCTGTCACATGGTCACAGCCAAACATCAGCCTGGTGCCGCTCTTGGAGGGCCCTAGAGTGGTCCTTGCCGGGCCGTTGCCTCTGTATATAACTACATAAGAGGCAATGGCAACATGGCACTTGGCCTGAGAGAGAAGTAGGTTTTAATAAGAAAATGGGATAAATTCAGTTTTCAGTATGCTAAAATTGAAAACCTGTAAGACTTGTGAATTGACATACTGTCAGGACTGTGGAATCACAGAAAGGGAGAGAATTGTATTTTGGGAAGGAAAGGATTGGCTCCATCGCCAAGAGGAAGATGATGATAAGGAATTGTCTTTCAATTCAACAATACTGTCCCTGGTTACCTTGGGGAGAGTAGTGAGGTGCGGAAAGAAGCCAGAATGGAGTGGGTTAAGAGCAAACAGTAGTTAAGGGATGAGAGGTAGCTAACTGGTTGATAGTTGAGTGTAGATAACTCTTTTGAGAAGTGGTGCTGGGAAGGAGGCTAGAGACGTGGGTGGGAGCTGGAAGGGTATGAAGGATCAGAAGGAGACCTCTTAGTGTGGGTGCATGTGAGCGTGTTTGTTAGGTTGGCGTGCTACTGAAGAAAGAGATGATAGCCAAAGGGAAGTACTTTGGGAGGAACCCAGCAACGTATCTGCAGCACATGTAAGAAGGTTGGCTTTTTTATAGGAGAAGGGGCACTTCCTCCCTTGGAATAGGAGGAGGGAGGAGCAAAAGGGAGCAAAAGCCGGTAGTCTAGGTACATCTGTATCATGGAATACTATTCAGCAATAAAAAGGAATGAACTGTTGATGGGGATGACAGCCTGGGTGAATCTCCAGAGAATTAGACTGTATAAAAAAAGCATGCTGTTTAATTCCATTTGTATATGCCATTCTTGAAATGATACAGTTGTAGAAATCCACTGGTGAGTGGTTGCCAGGGATTAAGAAGAGGGAGGTGGGAGGGAAGTAAGTGTTACTGTAATTGGGTGACATGAGAGATCCTCTGGGGATGGACACGTTCTAGATCTTGACCATGTTGGTGTCATTCTACTGATGGTTATAGTATGCTGTAGTCTTGCAAGGTGTTACCATTGAGGAAGACTGTGTAGAATGTACCTGGGATCTCTGTGTACTGTTTCATCCTACTACATGTGAATCTACATGTATCTGGAGAGTAAGAAGTTTCATGTTTTAATGTCCCCTTTCAATATCGCTGTTTTCAATAAATTTGCTTAATAAAAAGTAGGTAGTTCAATAGATTTGGTGGCTTCACTTTTGTCAATGCATTATGAGACCCCTGTGGAGTGGTCAGGAGGGTTATATGGTGTGAAGTAGAGAAGGAAGTCATAGGGTCTTGGAGAATAGGAAGGGATCTATAAATGTAGTAGGATTGTTTGGAAGCATTGACAACTGATTTAAGGTCTGACGTCAAGAATCTAAAGTGAAGCCTGTCTGCATGTTTGAGGAAAAGTTAAGACACCAGGGAAATGGGTGTACCAGGAATGGTATTTCCACAGAACATAGCGGAGAGGCCTGGTTGGGGGTCATTTAAGATAGAGGTGGGGAGAGCGGAGCTGAACTGTGTAAGAATGAGGGGACTTCTGGTGCCTTTGGTGGAATTGCCCAGCAGTGGAGTCAAAGCTCATGGGAGCTTCAGAGGAGGATGGGAGGTGGGGACCTGGGCGTGTGATTGTATTGGGGACTGAGCATTGGGTAGGCTGAGTTGGACTTAACCAGACCCTGAAGGATATATAAAATGTTAATATTTTGAAATATGGCAACATTTGAAACTCTTAAAGAGCAAAGACATTTACAGTTGTTGTAAATGGTGCTTTTCTGTGATGCTCTCAGTTTGGGTTCTTGGCTTTTGGCCAACAGAGAGAAAACCCCATATCCACAGATAATTCTCACTTAAGGTTGTACCCGTTTAAAAACTAACTATTTCTGTTTGTTTTGATATTTGTCAATGTTTAAAAAAATCTCCAGGCTGGAAACATATAACTGGGAGCAGGCATTGTTTTAGTTTGGTTTACTGTTTTGTTTTAGAACTTGTAAAATTGTGTAGTTCATCAACAATAGTTGATGAAACTGGAGGCTGTCTACCCATTCTTCTGGGTTGCTAGGCAATGAAGAGGCAACTCCTTTAGTATCTTCTTCCTGGTGAGAGTGCCGGCTTTGAAGTAGCCTTTAAAACCACTGCTGTCTTCACCGCTCCTAGGTCCATTTATGTCTGGATATTTTGTTGGTATCTAGGTGCTCTAATTAGAAGATGACTCTTGTGTGTATTTTTGTTGTATGATTTCTCCTTGTCAGAGTAGGAAAATCTCCAGAGACTTCTACTTAATGGGGCCTGCAGCTGTTAGCTGGTTCCTTTGGCAGATGCTGCCTCCCAGTGGCTCTCTGTCAGGAGGCCGTCTGCTGTGGCTCATCTCCCATGCAGATGGCCTACCAAGGAGTCATTGCTCCCTCTAACAGGGCGATCATAAGGTGGTTCCCAGGCCCCTGGTCACCTGCTGCTTAGGAACTGCCATGTGGCCACCTTGTTGAGAGCCAGGCTGCAGAGCCCTACTTGAAACTCCAATAGCTCTTTCAGGGCTTTGATACCATGGAAGCCTTCCCAAGAGGTGATGATGTCAGGCATGCTGGGAGAATTAATTAAGGGATGAGTCTACATGAGGACTTGAAGACTCAAACGTGGTTTTCTGATACGGGGAGTCAGATGAGACACGAGCCTGTTAGCTTTGAAGGGATGGAGCTCCAGAGAGTGATGGGAGCCAGGCTATGTCCGTCAGCAGCGCTGGCTCCTCAGAAAGTCATGTGACAGTTTTGTACCAGATCGAGTTCGAAGGACTTAAAAATTAGTTCTGAGTATTAATTAAGGTGTTGATAGAAGACTCTGTTTCTCTTAAGCTTTTTGAGGTGCCTTCTGCAGACCAAAAGTAGCTTGGGCCTTATATCATTGTTGACCTAGAGTTTCAAGGTTGCCAGGGTAGGAAAATCAGCTGAACACTAGAGCTGAACCATTCTCACTTGCAGAGTAAGGTCACCTGCTTGACCTTCTCCTGGGTGTGGTGGATGTGGCAAATCAAATGTTGTACCTGAACTTCTTTAAAGTACACCAAGGAAGAATGTCTTTCAAAGTTTTTGCTGATTTTATTTTAAAAGTTGTATGTGTCTAAATAGATAAGGAGGCTCTCTGTATCAGGGTAATGAAGAAACTCTACAGAAACAAATGAAAGATAGATGAACATCAAGATCCGTCAAGCACTAGACTTTCCCCCGCCCCCTTCCAGTCTCTCTCTTGCTCTCTTAATGTCTCCCCATATTTCTTATGTTCTAGTGTGGTTCTATAACTAATGGACCTTTGTTCTTCCTGGGAGAAAAATGGAATTTATTGAATCCATATATCAAAGATTCAAGTTGTTTGTTCTTCAAATTCTCTTTAGAATACAAAGTTGATTTCAGGGGGGCGGTGGTTTGGGGGCATTTTTATCAAGGGGTTGATTTTTTTGAACAGGCACAATCATATTCTTTTTTGTTTTCTCTCCACTGACTATATATTTGTGTACATCCCTGAAATTTTGTTTTGTTCCACTGGATAGCCTGAGGCCTGCATGGCTGCACATGATTTTACTATCCTCTATGACTTGTCTACTTTCAGGTTCTGAAAAGTGTACAGATTCCAAGCTTTTCTTCTCAGTTCCTTACATGTTTCATCTATAGAAGATGAAATGGTTTTAAGTCCCTGTGACACTTCACTATAAATGTAAGGAAGCCACAAAAGTTGAATTCATTACACTATAGTTAAGAACATGAAATACACATTGAAATAATAGAAAATCAGTGTTGCCTGTTAAATCCCACACGGAGCACTCCTGGGATTATTAGGGAGGGGAGATAAGGTTGGGGAAGGCCAGGAAGATTTCGTGCCATGCTGGAGCACACGTATGCAGCTGGATATGGGTAAGTGGCTCTCCTGGTGACATTTTTTTAGCATGTACAATGAAACCGTAGTGCAGCTGCTCAGAGGCGCATGCAAGGTGCTAATGGCTCCTGTGCTGGAATCTTCTGGGTAACACAGGCATGGTGGTTGGGTGTGATGCAGTAGCAATTAGGGGAGATGTGTGTCAGGAAGAGAATGAGATACATGGATTACACTGAAGAGGGTTTAAAGATCAAAAGCTAGTGACTTGGCTGGGTGGAGCTAGGCATCTTGATACGCTCTACACTGCTGTTGCAGGATGTGATAGGAATCATGAAATGGGGATCAGACGACCAGATTCTAGTCAGAAATACAGCCCTAAGTAAGGCGTGTCTTGGTTTCTGGTTCTTAATTTAATCATCTGTAAAATGAGTGGATTGGATCAGACAGTCTCCAAGTCCCTTCGAGCTAGAGTAGTAAATAATTTTAGCTACCAAGATGAGAGGGGGGAAACATCTTTGCAGAGACTGGTTTCCCTTCATTTGTTCCCTTCCCACATAAATACTTGCTCCATTGTTGAGCACCGAAGCCACTGTCTCCACTGGAGGAGCATTTCAGTGATGTCCTGTCATCAGCCCCTGAGACCAAGTACCCCAGGCCATCCATCTCTTGTTTAAACCTCATTTTCAGTGGCTAATCAGAGATCAAGAATGTAGACCTTTTTCTTAACTTCCTGGGTGGAAATGGAAAATGAAGCTGACTTGATGTCAGCTCCGCTGTGGAAAGAGTAGGCAAAGAAATGCAGATGCCACCAACCGGGAAGTTTAAAGATTTATAAAAATTAGTGTTTCTGCTATATTAATGACTCCGGTGGTGGTAGCCTGCATTTGTCATTGTCATGTTCTATTGTCATTCAAGTACTTAATCAACGCATATTGTCAGGGCTACATTTATTTTCCAGTGTCTGCCTGGCCAGATCATTTCTTCGTTCTCTGACTGTGTCAGGTGCCCTGCATCACCCCAGGGCCAGAAGGGAGAGCTGGAGGGACAGTTGCTGCTTTGCTTTTAACCCATTGCTAACCTGTTCACTGCCAGGAGTGGAACTTTTAAAAAGAAAACGCAACATTATGGAAATGTCTTGTTCCCTTTTTCTGAACAAGAATACAGGTGGAATCATTACCACCTTAAATGATGAACCCTGAACCAAATTAGGCTTGAAGGATCTTGCATAAGGTGGCAGAGTTCCCAGCATCCAAGTCCCTGTGAAAGAGAGTCCTGGATGTGGGTAAAGTAATGTACCTGGACATGCAGTGTGTGTTGACATGTACGCATGTGTGCATGGCTTTGTGCCCTCGATTGTTACTTAGTGTCCCACAATGTAGGATGTGCTGTAGTTTTTTGCCTTATATCACTCTAGAGGCCAGGAACAATTATGTATGCCAATGCCCTTTAAAAAAAACCAACAAACAAACTTAGAAGCAAATATCTCAACAAGCAAATTTCTCTGGGCTCAGAATAAGGAAAACAGGGGTTAGTTTGATAAATTTGAATTCTTTCTTTGGTTAAGGAGGGAGAGTTGGGTCACCCACTGTGCTTGCCTGGGTTGCCAGGAATGTCAGTGCAAAAGCATTTCGTTGTTCTGTGCTCCATTATACTAGGTTTTGGCAGCAGTGGCATATGTAAATAATAATAATTTTTTAAAAAGGGGAAAATGATACATGTATGGACTCCCAGCAATAAGGGGCACCTTGGTGGCTCAGTTGATTAAGCGTCTGCCTTTGGCTCGCATTCTGATCTCAGGGTTCTGGGATCAAGCCCCGCGCTGGGCTGCCTGCTCAGTAGCAAGTCTGCTTCTCCCTCTTCCTCTCCCCCTGCTTATACTTGTGTGTGCATGCTCTCTCTGTCAAATAAATAAATTAAATCTTAAAAAAAAACAAACCCAAAACCCCACAGCAATGAGATGCCTACTCAGGTGTACGAAACAGGGAAATGAAACTCATGATCCTTTACTACTTCAAATTCCATTCCAAACACTTCTTCCTATCACTTGCTAATTCTTCAATAGCCCTATTTGAACTGTCTCCTTCCCCCTCCTTTGCTTACATTGCTCTCTTCTTAGAGGATGGGTCACTTTACATTTTCTATTCTTGGTATACCTATCATCCCTTTTACTAGTTGATAAATTCCTCCAGGAACTTTTCCTTGTATCCTCAAAGCAAAATTTCCTACATTGCACATATTAAGTGCTCAGTAAATAGGGTTGTCAGGCAAAATGCATAACACCCAATTATTCATACCAGAGAAAGAACTAATAATATTTTTAGTATACTTATGTCCAATATAAAATTTGGGGCATGTGTATTCAGATTTATTTGAATCCAAATGTATTTAAACATCTTATATTTTTGTTTGCAAAGTGTTTCAGTAAAGACTGGAATGGTTTTGTACCTAGGCCTTCTCAGACATGTTGTCCCATAGGGACATGCATAGTAAGAAAGGCAAGAGGTTAGAGGCCTTACACATAGATATTAGTACAGTATCCTTTTCTTATGTTTTCTTTGACCCTCTGGTTGGTTACTCAGCTCAGAGACAGTACCATCTTTGTGGACAACCCCAAGCAGACCTGGTACATGATATCCTCTTTGATATATGCAAGGCTGTATACAACCCTTTTGCCATGCTTTCAACATAGTCCTCTCTGTAGATTCATGTAATGGGAGATTAAATGCATTTAATTGAGCTGTTACAAGAAAACAATCAGACTGTCAGTCTTGAGAGGTGGCTATTTGGAGGGTGACTGGAACAACCAAATGGCTACCTTCCCCCACCTCAGCACCAAGCACACTGATTTTCCCATAATCATGGCTGAATTCTTTAAAAAGGAATGCTGACCAGTCTAGTGATACTGTTACTTCAAAACATGAAGAACTGACCCTGGAGTTCAAGGCTGCTTAATGCCCTCCAAGCTTTCAGAAGAATGCAGTGGGGGTGCCTGGGTGGCTCAGTCGTTAAGCGTCTGCCTTCAGCTCAGGTCATGATCCAAGCGTTCTGGGATCGAGCCCTGCATCGGGCTCCCTGCTCAGCGGGAAGCCTGCTTCTCCTTCTCCTACTCCCGCTGCTTGTGTTCCCTCTCTCGCTGCCTCTCTGTCAAATAAATAAATAAAATCTTTAAAAAAAAAAAGAAGAAGAAGAAGAAGAATGCAGTGACTAAGGTATAGACCAGAAATGGGGGTGAATTCCAATCCTATACCTCTCATTAATTTCTAAGCAGTCCTGAGGAAATCAGGAAGATAATCGTGGCTTTAATTTTTCTCTTCCTAAAAACAAGGGCAGTGTTGTGTTAGGTTTTGGAAAGCACTTAGTGATCTTTTGGAGCTTAATTCAGGGTATCGATTGCAGTTTGGATAGCATTGGTTCTTAGATTTCGTTGCTTTTAAACCAGGTAGGAGGAACATTAACTTTCCTACTAAGAGAGGAAGAACAGCGGGCTATACACTCCCTGGTGGAGGTCTTTCTCCCTGGAAATGGGGTCTTCAACAAACTACCATTTGGAGTCCCTGGAGGAGATCTACTATATGGTATTTTTTGGAGAATCATTCACAGTTGTGTTCTAGATTTTTTTTGCTTACTCGTTAACCAGTATCAGCAAACATCTCTGAAGACAAAAATACTAGTTTCTTCAGGAAGTATAGACATTGTTATTGAGGAAGAAGAATTTGAAATCTGCTTGGAATAAATGTCAGCTTGGAACTAGAAATTGTTCCAAATAAATATATGTGGAAGTACATTGTTAGGTGACGTAGATTGTGTATATAAAAGTTTCCTTGGGTAAACAGAACTTGTTGGGAAATGAGGACTTGTCTGGAAATTTCTGCTTGGATTGTGACACAGAGTTTGTTTTATCCCGTTGTGGCTGCCTTTGTTCTTTTTGTTTCTCTTGTAAAGCTCCTGATGGCTAGCTCCTCCTTGGCCTCTGTCCTAAGTGTTTCGATGTAGGGCAGTTGTCAGGAATGTTCAGCCTCTCAGGGCTGCCAGTGACATTTGGGTGTGTCAATCAAAGCATCTTAGTTTGCAAAAGAATGGAATTGTGTAGGATTCATAATTTCTTCCAAAGCAAGATGATAAGTACAAATTGTCTAGTGTTTTGAGGCCAATCAGCTTACTTTGAAAAGTTACAGTATTTTGTGGAGGTGTCGGACTTCTTTGGAGATGAGTTTTAGAAGTGAAAGTCAAAGCCAAGAAAAGTGAGAAGTAAGGCTGCTGAGTCTTTGGCATTAATATTACAGAGCTAATGATTGGACCAAATTTGAGTATTTTTCTAGGCAATGCGGAACCACATAGTAATGGAAAAATATGAACCCTGGTAGAAATATAAAGGAGAGAGAGAATGGAGAGTTACTATGCATAGACATTAAGCATGTGATCATGTAAAAGTTTGGTAGCTTTGGTGTCCGGGATGTGATGTAGGGCTGCAAGCGCATATGGGGTACAGTCCCAGGTGACAGTTTACAGTGGAGAGAGCATGTCGTGCGTTACAATAAATGGGACTCTCTATGCAAGGAGCCATATAAGAACAGGTTGTATGATGGGGAGAGGGAAGGCTAGCAGTGCCTTGGGGTATGGGTTCAATGCCCATGATGCCAAGATGCGTAAAGCATCCTGGAGGGGGACCTAAGCAACCACTGAAAACAAATTGTGTGTTCCACACTGTCCTGTAGCCATGCAGCTACTGCATTATAATAGGCTGTGAATCTTGGATTTCAACCTCGTGACTGGGGCCAAATGGGGATGGACTTGAATTCAACAGTTTCATGAGTTTAAACATTGAACATATTTCCAGGATCCAGAGGGGGCAGTGAACATGTTTAGATGGAAAGATATTTTGGAAAGAATTGGACATACTGGGTTGGGAAGAGAGTGATGGGGAGGAGGGGATGACTCCTACTCATTTGGTTGGTGTTTTGAAGCGTGCAAGATTCTGGTCCTCCCGGGGATTTTAGGAAGGTTTGGAGGCAGATGGGGAAGAGGAAGGAGCAAGAGGAAGGGAGAACTGGGAGCTTGACAAGTAGTTTAACAGCTGCTCCACATATCCTCAAACTGACTCTGAGAAAAAATGGTTCTATTTATTTGTCGTTTCCTTCCATATATCTTCCCAACAGCATTCATCAATATCTGTCATTTCCCAGGGGGTTTAGGCATGTCTAGCAATTCATTCTGCTGAATTATATTTCAATACGCGGATGGAGGGAGGCCAGATTGCAGATGTTAACTCTGACCTATGCCCAGCGTTGCCTAGACACGGCCACCACCCAGCTCCTCGGTGCCCTCACGCAGACAGCCATTCCAAGCCATACCACTTGCTATCGGATTCTTGTGACCATGTTCTTGTTAGAGTAGGCTCTGTATAATACTTGTTTACAAATCAATTTTACGTTATCCCATTAGCATTTGGTCTATACAGCTAGCGCTCAGGGCAAAACCATCATTTATTTTTTGATAAGAAATTTAAATTCAGATAATCATCATCTGAATGGAGACATTTTGGTGGTGGAGGTGAAGCAGGGATTTGCTGGCTAGGGCTGGGTCTCATTACAGAATGGGAGGATTTGCTGGGTGTTGTGAGCACTTGTAATAATAGGAACACTGAAGTTTACCAAGCTCTCTTTCATGTACTAGTTCATTTGGTACTACCATCTTCCTGTGTTAGAGTTTCAGAGTGGTAGTCTTAGTAGATGAGAAAAAATACTTCTTAAGGAGCAGTTTAAGGGAAAACAAAAGAAAGGAAAAAAGAACAAATATATTTCTAAGTGCAGATTCAGGCTGTTGGCATTTTTCCCCTCTTATCATAAACTGCCAGGGGCAACATGGTGGCTGTCTATGATTGAGGGTGAAGAGAGTACCTTTGAATCATGTTGCTGTATTGCCCACAACTAAAGTTACTTTCGATGTAAAACTTCAGCTGTAGTTGATAGTGGCAGTGGCAGCCAGAGATGGTTTGGCTAAAGGCTTTGACTTCTGTATTGTAGACAGGAGTATGCTGTTATTTTTCCACAGTCCCGAATGCTCTCATGGTGTGAAACTGGCCTTTCGTGACTCCCTGAAACCTGTGTCACGTACCCAGTCTGGGGTCGGTACACTCTCACTTTCTGCTACCTACTCCGCTTGCTGCCAGCTTCCTTCTAAAGTGTCTCCTTAACTTTCTCACCAGGCCCTTGTGGTTCATATCGTGCCTTGCCATCCTTTGTTAAATATAGAATGCTGGTGGTAGTATTCAACACAGTGAGACTGCGCATCTCCATTGGGTTTGAGTCTTATAGCAGAACTGAGGTTTAGAGATGGCTGCATCGTGCAGTTAGTTGGGTTCAGGCCTTGGTGTCCGGATGGCGTCCCATGCTTTGACTGCCAGCCTCTCCGAAGGCATGCGCACTCTCTCCTTCAGCGTTCACTTCCCTTGTCAATTAGAGATCCCTGTATAGGGGGCAGTGATGTCTTTAAGGACTTAGGGTCAAGGCTATGCTTTGGACTTTCCTTGTGTGAGTAAACATACACTTTTTTTTTTTTCCTTTTAAGGCGAAAATAGCAGCTCGGTATAGGAGTCAGTGAACTTCGCTCTCTGGTCACAGGTCTGTTGGTTTCTCAAATTATATTTATTTGTGCCATTAAGAAGAATGATTTAGCAGCATTGCCGATGCTGTCTGTATAGTTATTCTTTTGCAGTGGGACAAGAAATTGGAAGTCAGTCACCCGTGTGAGAGGGAAGATGGAAGGAGCCATGTCTCTGTGTTGCAGTAGCAGCTGAAGATGAATAAAGGGAGGCTCTAATTGCTGGGAGTCTGACAGTCACTATGATGAGGAAACCACTGTTGAGGAGTGAGCAGTGGAGCAGAGAAGAGGAACATCTTGAGGATGATGGAGCATACTTGAGGACAGTGGCTGCTGACTCATACATTCTTCCCGGCTTCAGCCAGTGACTTCTCCTGGCCTTTAACCTTTCTCCATTTCTAAATTTGGGAGTGCACTGGGAAAAACTCAATTCCTCTGACTTGTCAGTGATTCCAACGGCTCAAGTTATTTAAGTGTAATTTGCAAGAGCAGGTGCTGACGTAGTTTAGTGTGGATGCCTCCCAGACAGTAAAACAGAGTTGTTTTTTCTCAGGAAGGTGCATAGTTACAGCTAAGCAAGTGAAGGGGTGTGTGTGTCAGTGTGTGTGTGTGTGTGTGTGTGTGTGTGTGTTAAGATATACCTAACAAAATTCACCATTTTAACCATTTTTAAGTGTCTCAGTTCAACAACAGCATTAAGTATATTTACAATGTTGTGCAGCTGTCACTGCCATCCATCTCTAGAACTCCATCATCTTCCCAAACTGAAACTCTGTACCTGAGAAACAGTAGGTCTCATCCCCTCTCTCCACAGCCCCCATATCCACGGTTACACATTCTGTCTCCGTGAAACTGACCATTCCATGAACCTCATATACGTGGAATTATACAATATTTGTCCTTCTGTGTCTGTCGTATTTTGTTTAGCATGTCTTCAAGGTTCATCCATGTTGTGACAGGTGTCAGAATTTCACTCCCTTTTAAGGTGGACTCGTACCCCACTGTATGTGTATACCACATTCTGGTTATCTGCTCCTCTCTCAGGGATGTTCGGTTTGTTTCCACCTTTTGGCTCTTGTGATTAATACTACGATGAACTTGGTATACACCTATCTGTTCATCCCTGCTTTTAGTTCTTTTCTCTATATACCCAGAGGTGGGATTGAGCAAGGGAGGTTTTAGCAGGAAGCAGGGAGTGGGGGCAGGCGGTAAAATGGTGGGATGTCCCTCTTCCCACTTCAGTGGTGGACGTGAACTTTCAGGGAGCTACTTTGAGAGCCTCAGGAGATGCTCCAGGTTGGCAGCAGGCTGGTAGCTGAAATGTAAAGATGAAGGATGAGGGAGATGAGTGCATGGCCCCCTCTGCCTGCTCCTGGCACCCGCATGGTGATAGCTTCATAGTGTTCATTGTGTCGCCAGCCCCGTGACTCCTGTTGGGCCATGGCCACGCCCATTCTCCTTCCCTCCCTCCTGTGGCTCCCCCGGTGGCTCCCTGGCCCCACCTCCCCAAAACTCTTGAGAGCAACACAGCTGTTCCCTCAACTTCCTTTTGTTCCTGGTTGGTGCCTTAGAGGGATAAACAAACTTTTTCAGAGTTTTATGTATAACTGAGCGCCAGAAGCTGTATCTATCCAAAGACTGCTTTGTTCGTAGTTACTAGGTCTTATTTTCCCTTTGATGGCTTGTTTGTAGTCCAAGAGAAATAACCCAAAATGTAAGACTGTGGACTGCCTGCGAAATCTATGTTGCACTTCAGGTAATAAGGAACTTTTTTACTGGAAGCTTTTAAATCTAGTCAGGTACCATTATTCCCTGATGATAAAGTAGTTCTCCAGAGGCTGTATTTAATTCTTTATATAGCCATTCTGCTAAAATTATTGCTGACCTGGTATTTTCCTACTTCAGAGGGATACTTCATGCTTTGGGGGGCTTTGAAAGCATGTATTTCATTTTTGAAAGCTTGCATTTATGGAGGTCTTCTTGTTTCTTGGGATTCAGGATGGAAACAAAGGAAAACACACCCCATTAATGAGACCATATGTAACGTTCATAGAACCAAGGCACAATCCAGGTCTAGGCTCAGAAATCTACTTATTTTAATATATAATCTTAAAAGGCTGCATATCTTCCACTCTGTTAAGTAGAGGCCCTGTGACCAAAACAGTAACAATAACCAATATAAAAAGCCCATTCAGGTAACTCATACCTCTATGTTTGAAGCCTGACAAGTTCTTACATCAGTCTGGTCAACGAATTTCAGCTTTAATATGGACCTCTATTTATTGCCTCTAAATTTCTAGTTATGTCAGTAGAATATATGTAATAAATGCTATAATAAACATATCAGAATTTTATAAATGTGTTTCCAAAGAGCATAGAGCTGATCACAGTTCCAATTGTAACAGCAAGCTCAATTTGGTATTAAAATAAAGCAGCCAGATTGGTAGGCAAGCTCACCTCTCCTATAAGAAATTAGGAATGGTATTATCCATTAATTTCCACCCCGTGCAGCTGAATAATGCAGTTGACAGATGCTAATTTTCTTAAATTGTAGGCAGCAAATGATGCATGAATACAACAGCAACACACTTTTTAGAGGCTCTTGGTAGTCATCAGAAAGCGAATTTATATAAAGTTTGATGTAGTCACTACCAAGTATGGCATGATGTTAGTGCCTTCTAATGACTGTCTTAAATCCATCTGTTGTCCTCTTTTCCCTATTAACACTAATGGGGGTCTAGGCAGGAATAAAAACCTCCCATGTGTTGTGCTAACAGACCATTCAATTTATAACATTCATGTGATTCCTAAGGATAAGACTCATGCAAGAATAATGACATCTAAAATCTAAGCAGTGACAGGATTATAAATATTTCATTGTATTATGTGTGTGTTTCCTAATTTAATTATTTTTCCAGTGGCTTAAAGAAAGTTTGTTTCTTGCTCCCATTATCATATGTAGTCTCATGGATAGCTTTTTGTGTTTCTTACTTTTTTAAGCTGATGTTATTGAATGTCCATTGTATGATGTTTTTTCTTTTTGGATTTTAGGAACACCCTGTAAGTTTACCCCTATTTCACAGCTGAGGAAATCGAGACTTGGGGAAGTTCATGAATAAGTGATAGAATCACTTTTGGGGGGTCAGAGTTGGCACTCAGCAATTAGGCTGTAAAGTCAACCATAACATTACTGGCAACTTTGATTGTTTATGTCCTGTTGGGTTTGAAGACTGTATGAGGTAAATATATGGACTAAGTTGAAAAACCTAGTTCAAACTGAATTCCAAAATTGATCAATTATTGAACATCAAAATGTGTCCTTGGGGTTTGGGTCTGTTGACATAATAAAAGAATTGAAGCCTGACGGAGAGCCTCTCCTTGACCAAACTCTAGCCAGTTTCCTCTGAGACCTCCTTCTCAACCAGGCCTCAGACTTGGTCAGTGAAGACGCGAACAAACAGTGGCATAGGTTCTAACAGCTCAAGGCAACCTTCTTAGCATGACCCTAGTCCTCTTAAAGTGCCTGCCTGAGAAAACTCGGGGCTGTCAAAATTTTTTCTGTTTGGGCCAACAGCTAGGGTCTCTGCCTCCCAGGCTCTGTGGGAGGGTAGAATGTGAATTTGGCAGTTGCCAGCTGGCAGGAAGAGCTGGCCTGATCGCAGTTACACTGAATGACCCTGTGTCATTTTTCACTTCTATTGACTCGACTGAGCCCCCACTGGCTCCCTGCCCTACTCCCTCATTCTCTTAGTAAAACACTCAGTTATTGTACAAATTGAAGGTGAGTTCAGTTCACACTGGACTCTTTTTTTCCTGTTGCAGTAGTTACTACTGATTAAAGTCTGTCCTCACCACTTACAGTGTCGCACTTGGTTTTCCTTTGATAAGGCACATATATGGCCTTGCTACCAAGATGAGACTTAGACATGGTACAGTAACACATAAAGCGTACGGGATGGTGGTAGACAGGGTGACTTTGGAGGAGAGGACACACAGGGGTCCTGTTAGCAGTGGTCTCTGCTTGTTTTTGAGTGCACTGTGAGAACTAATGAAACTAAAGTGTTCAAAGTGTGCTTCCGAGTGAATGGAGGGAAGGGAGGTGGTTCTGTTGCTTGTGCCCCTCCCCCAGTTCTTGTTCTGAGTCTGACCTCCGTTCTGAGGTGGGGTTGGATTCCCTGAGCAAGGATCCTAGCATATGAATTTCCTACACCGGGGATTTATTTGAGAACTGTCCCCGTTTCCATTCTGCTGTCCCATTGGCACAAAGGGAGTCTTTCCCAGTGTCTGCTGCCATGACTTTCATTCTGGGACTGTGGTAAGTGTCCTCGTGGTTCCTTTTGGCTCCCATTCTTCATGGAACCTTCCCTCTAGCTCCTTTCTGTTCTACCCAAACCCGTTACAAAGTTCCCACCATCAGCAGATCCCTCCCTGACGTGGCCTTATCCGTGGAAGGAATGTACTCCCGGCTAGTTGGCCGTATTAGATGATGGAGCACGTGTTTTGATAGGAATTGTTAAAAACAACGTTATATAATAGCATATACAGAAATTAAGAGCGAATACTTCAGTACAACCCATATATCCACCAGCCAGCTTTAGCTAAGCTTAATAATTGACACATTCTTCAGATGTATTAATATTAAATTTATTAAAGCCACAAGTGAAAACTTAATTCTTTGAAGTTTTAAGTTCAACTCATAGACCCCATTAGTGCCTGCATATGATTTTTAAAACAATAAAATATTACAGCATTTTCCTCCCTAGGCCCATTCCCCATTTTCCCTGCCAGAGATAACTACAATTCTGAATTTGTTGTTTATCCTTTCCACAAAGAAATACTAGCCTTTATTTTAATATTATTAAATATTTCTCTTTATTAAAGAACACATTGCCCTGTTTTGTTCCTAGGGTGGACTTGGGGTTGATGTTGACAGAATTAAAAAGTTCTCATGATAATGTGAGTAGTGATAGTGTATTGACTGTTGCCCATGTCCTAGGCTGAGTGTGTTAAGTGCATTATATCATTTAATCCATTCTGCTACCATCTCCCATCTTTTCAGCCATTTTCTCTCTTCCCCCCCCTCCCCCCCATATATATCTATAAATCCACTTAATAACTTACCCACTTAATAGCTGTATGCCCTCCCTGGGCACTACAGTGGAGGTAATATTACCTAATACACATTGGGTTGTTAAGATATTGGAAGTACTTGGCATATAGTAAGGATGTGTAGCTATTAGGCTATGGTACAAATGAAATTTAAGAAAATAATCTGTTTAGTTTTATTCTTTCTGTTTATATTTGACAAGGATTGATCAAATAGTGTAGTTTAACTGCATTTCAGGCAACATTTATTGAACACTTCCTAAGGGCCAGATATTGTGCCTGGTACTAGGGATAAAGAAATAAATACCTATTTATTCACCTCGGGGGGGATTATAGGGAGATAGTCTAACAATTATTTTCTACTAGAAGAAAAAAAAAGGACTAATATGTAAAATTATTCAGTTAACTGAAATGTTTGCCCTCTAAATTTTTCCACTGCTACATTAAATTCTTCAACTGTTTTTGTATGTACTCTTGGTTTTCTTTAAAATGAAGCATCTGGGGCAGAATAGTGGTGAGGCCAAAGTAGATTTTCTCCATGCTGTAAACCTTGACATCACATAGCCTCTGTACCCTCTCTCAGGCTTCTTTCTGAAATACGAACAAAGAAAATATAAAACACAAAATGTAGGAAATGAAATAGAAGGGATCAGAAGAAAAAAAATCTATGGATTCTGATCACTGGAGGTTCGTATATTTTTAACAAATGATGTCCTTCAAAGACAGTGATTTCTATGTTAAATCATTTATTCATGTAATACTGATTTTAGTTTTCTTAAATGTAGTCTGTAGTTCTCCTGTCCTTTTTTATTAATGTCCTGCTTTTGGATCTAAAGGGGGCAGATTGCCCAAAGCCCCTCTTAGTCCAGCTTTTAGTTCATGTTTTAAAATAAGGCAAGGAAAAAACAAATTCTGGACTTCCAATTCTGTAACCTTTCCTGCATAAAATGGGGCTGAATGTTTTTGAGGTGGTGACCAGAATCACAGATGAGGGTAATTATATTTGAATTTTCAGTAGTAGAGTTTATGCTTCAATTAATTGGCATTGGCTATATGTGTTTGTTTGGAAAAGGTCATAATCTATTTTGTGGGGTTGGGGGGAGCAGGTAACAAAAATCAGTATAATTCCATTTTTGCAAGAAAATAGAGGTTACAGAAAGAAAGCCTGGTAGAAAATCACTGAAATGTTGATAGTGTTTTTCCTTGGTGTGATTATAGGTGACTTTTCCCTTTTTATATATATGTTTACACTTCCTGCTTGTGAGTGAAAAGGAACAAAACCCAAGTGAAAAAAGATACTTACCATTTTTACTACTGTTATGGCTAAGGAGCTAACATTTACTCAGCACTTTACTTAGAAAATTCTTTAATCCCCCAACAATTTACACTGTCCCATTCTCCCCACTTTAGAGATGGAAAAACCAAAGCTGGGAAAGGTTGGCTAACTTCCTTCCCCATTTGTCACCAAGGCAAGATGAAGATCTCAAAAGCAAATCTCAATTTCTCTAGAATCTGTGCTTTCACTACATAATATAGGAAAAGAGCAATTTTGGCAAAGTAAGTAATTATTTGCTTTGCAATGAAAATATAAATTTCTGAAAGCACCGGGATGAAAGCATTACACGTCTTCACATGGACAATGATGGGAGCTGTAGCTCACTCCTATACTCCGATAGTGCTAGTGATTACCATGCACACTGCTAGTAAATCAGTTAATATATGGCAACAGTTATTACCTAGTGGGATATGCTTGTTGCCTGAAGTAAGAGAGTGAGGCTCTTTTACAAGGAACAGATCTGGGGAAAATCCAGATGTTGCTTCTGCTACAGGTCACCTAGCCACACGAGCGGCAATCCCCTCATGTTTCTGAGAGGAATGTGGCTGGATCCCCACCCTGCCCCCCCACAACCTTGTATGCGGTTCTGTGGGTTGCCTGCCATCTTTTCTCTTTGCCAATGTGTTTTCTGGGGAAAGAAGCGCCTACTTGTTCTTTAATCATTCATGGGATGCTTAATGAGCACCTACTATGGCCAGTCATTATGCTAGTATTAGTGTGAAACACATAAAAATCAAACATGTTTTCTACTTTCACTGAGCTCCATTACTGCATAAATATTCATGTCCATCCTAACTCCCTGAAGTCAAGGAACCTTATTTCCTGTGTGTTGGTAACTAGTTTAGTCCTTGTAGTGAGGGAGTAATGTAATGCGAATTGCTTCACCTGTTTGACTGTTAAAGGCATACACATGTAGCAGAGTTCAAGGTTGATGTAAATTGCTCAGTGAACCTAGTCTGACATTGATGTCCTGATGTATGCGAATGGATACCACGTGTGTCCTGTGGACATGGTTGGATGACCACCAGTTCTTCAGAGAGCGAAGCTTTGAGAATGAGGCCCCAGCCCTGTTTCACCTTGACAGAATTCTTGTAGTTCCTTTTGTAGGTCATGATCTCTACTTTGTCAACTCTTTTTCTAGTTGATCTTGAGATCATTTTTCGTATTAGATATCTCAATAGTCCATTTGTAAGTGCATGTTTACTTCTTTGATGCTGAGGATGCTTTGTGTATTTATATGTATCCTCTGCAAGTTCCTGTGGAATAGGCAGTAGTATTTTACCCTGCCCTTGCTGAAAGCTGCCGATCCTTGGATTTATGTGGGAAATCAGGGTCAGAACTTGGGACTGGATCCCCTGACTTAAGTAAAACAATATTCCTCTGGTTGCGATGAATAAATGTAAGGAGTATGACAGAAGCAGTATAGAAGGATGGCCAAGAAGGGACTTGCCATTGTCACAGAAGTGCCGATGTTCTGCCTGCCACTTACGCTGTCTTCTCTTTCACCCCAACAGGGAGGTACCTCCTTCCAAACCCTGTGGCAGGGCAGGCCTGGCCAGCGTCCGCGGAGACGTCCAACCTCGTGCGCATGCGCAACCAGGCCCTGGGCCAGTCGGCACCCTTGCTCACCGCCAGCCTGGTGAGTGACCGCTGCCCGTGTCAGCTGCCCGTGTCTGCGGTGCCTCGATGCGGTTTCATCTCCCCACCACCCTAGGGACTATTTTAACTTTATTGAGTTTAACTAGCTTTGAACTTAACCACATTTAACATTAAGCAATGTGAAATTTTTTGTGTCGAGTGTGCTAATTTTTTCCAAGTTCCCGCTCCACGCCCCCGACCTAATCTGTAGTGTTTCTTTCCCCTTGACTGTCTCCTCTCTTCCCTTGCAAGAAATGAAAATATCTCTGAGCTTTATTTCTTAAATACTATATTTGAAAATAATTTCAGACTTACAAGAAAGTTGGAAGAATATGAAAAATATGTAGAACATTGTTGATCCTTACCTTGATCCAGCTATTAATTTCTTGACAAAGTTGCTTTTTCTCTCTCCTTGGATATATGCTGAGATAGATATACACATGTGTGTGTATACATATCTATGTACACACACTGAGATAATTGCTTGAACTATTTGAGAGTAAGCTGTGTCTATCATGGTCTTTTGTTATCACAGTTATAAACGTTGGTAAATTTATGGTGACTACAAGCCTTTTATCTACTCTCTGTTCTGGATTTCATTTTTATCAGTTGGCTCAATCGTGTCCTGTATAGCATTTCTCCTCCAGTGTAGGATTCAGTCTAGGGTCATATATGGCATGTAATTGTCGTATCTATTTCGTCTCTATTAATCTGGAATTTTTCTACAACCTTCCTTTCCCTTTTATGACATAGA
Organism: Ursus arctos; assembly: GCF_023065955.2. NCBI lineage: Eukaryota > Metazoa > Chordata > Mammalia > Carnivora > Ursidae > Ursus > Ursus arctos. Next base: position 53,993,419 of record NW_026623067.1, read on the forward strand.
CATTTTTGAAGACTTCCTCCCCCTCCCAATTTTAAAGAATGAAATGGAATGCCTGATGTGTCTGATGTTTCCTCCTGGTGAGGTTCACATTTTGCACTGCAGGCCGGAATAGGGCATGGGTGGTGATGTGTCCTTTCAGGGCTTGCCTTCTGCAGTCCCATGATGTCCATCTGCCCCTCATTGTGATGTTAAACACCCCCTCCCCCCAGTCATGGTGTTGATATCTCCACTGGAGTTATTAGACTTTTAATCTTGTGATCAGTAAGCATTCTGTGGAAAGATAAATTTCAGGCCTTGTGAAAATATTTCTTTTCATCAAAAATTTCCCCTAGATTGCTTATCCATTGGTGATTCTTGTCTGGACCCTTCTTTTTTGTGGTAATTGAAACTGGTCATTATTCCCACCTCAGGACTCTCTCCACATTTACTGGTTGGCATATGGCATCCATGTTTGTATATTTGTTCACAGCTTGGCCTTCTGCATTCTTTGTTCACTTTTTCCAGTGTTGATCTTGATTTTCAGCCACGACGCTTCCTAGAATTTGTTTTGTCCTGGGCCTGTTACTTCTCTCCTTTAACCTCTGGCACAGCCTTAAAGTCTCTACAAGCATTTTTGGTGGTAGGGTTATATGTTTTGGGAATAGATTTTTAACTATCTTTTACTGATGGACATGCAAATGATATATTAGTGCCTTATATGCCTTATAATTTTATGCATTAGTAATAAATTAAGTTGGATATTTGAGAATCATTCAGTAATGCAGAGAGATTTGATTTAGGTCAGGACTCTAATCTTACTTTTGCCACTAGATAGCTGTTTAAACTTGGGCAAATCACTTAGTTTCTCCTATTTTATCAACTCAGCTGCACCTGCAAGATGAAAAGAGATATTTAAGCACTCTTTGGAAATCAACTTTGGAATCCCCTGATTCTACTTCTGGAATAATGAAGATTGTGAAGGTAGTGAATAATTATCCCTAAAAAAGTTTCAGAGTATTTTATGACTTCAAAATTGACTATGGTCTTTCAACCAAAGTTCATCTTTTTCCTCTCATGAAAATTTTAGGACTTTTTATTTAAAGGTACAGTTAAAATGATGGTAGTTACCATTTGCCATCATCCCATCCCCAAGTTCAATGTTACTTTTTCTTCTCGGGGAATTTTATTAAAAGCTTATTTTACTTTAGCATTTACTTTTTAAGGAAAGAGGGAAATGCCTTACAATTAGTGATTTTTTTTTTTTTTAAACAGAAGTGCTTTTTGGGTCACTGCAAAATTACTCTTAATACTCAGATAGTAATCCTGTATGATGATTGCCAAGTAAATGATTCTGATTAAAACAGTACTGTTAAAAGGAATATATCTTATCTAATACTGGTAGTCCTATACTCAGAAACAGAAATTGATTCATTCATTGGTAAAACACATGTCAGGTGACCTAAGATACTTGGGAATAAGATAAAAAGATAAAGAGAACTATTAATAGAAAACACGAAAGAGTACTCCTCAAAATAGGTCTGATAAAATTCTTACCGAAGAGCCGTTTAATTATTAGCTTATCAGTCCTGTGAGTTTTTATACTGTTTGCTTGAAAGCAAAACTAGAGAAAGTGCTAAAATCCCATAGGCAGCAAACTTAACATAGTACCTGGCACATAGCAAGTCTCAAATGTTAGCGGTATTACTACTTCTGTTAGTAACATATTATGGGTAAGCTTGACTACAGAAGCCAGACTGCAGTTAACCATTCACTGGACAGTGAGGTCCATGTCTTTCCCTCAGAGACTTCCTTACTTCCTGATGGTTGTCGAAGGAAAACTATTTGCAGACTGTTTGACCAAGTCTTCTCCCTCTGCCACCCCACCCCTATTCTGTCCTAGTAAGAGCAGTAGCAGCTGGAGGAGAGCTGCCAGGCAGGGCACCATTTTGATTTCCTCACTGTTCTGCTATCTGCCCAGCTTTCTGGGCCGTATCACTTATTTCAGTATGTCGCTCAGTGCAGACGAATGACTTATTCCTGCTTTTGGCACCCTTTGCAGACCATTAATCTGTTTCATAGTTCTTGGATTGGATTACATCTAAATTATCTTACTGATTACAATTAACTACCTCTATAGTGATAGAGAAGGATGGATGAGAGATGAAAATGTCTACTTATTAGAACTTTTTCTTTCTTTTCCTTCTAAACAAGTGATGTGTCACATGGTGCCCTGAACCACAGAAAGTGCTTCACTCTGACCCTCTCTCCAGGCCACTAGTCTCAACCCATTGCCCCTGTCTTAGAGCTCTAAGTCACTCTTCCTCCTGACTGTGTTTGTCATGGTGCACATTTGTTGTAGTTGTTTGGGTTGGTGCTTTATATCCCCTGCTAGACTGCAAGCTCCTTGAGGGCAGAATTCCTGTCTGCTCTGACATCGTACTCCTCACTGCTCCTGGCACAACTCCTTGCACGTAGGAGGTGTTCAATAAATATTGTTGATGGAACGAATAATTATTCCTACAAAGTGACAGATGACTCTAGTTGCAAGGCAAGAGTGATGATGTGATTCTGTGTGCTGTAATGGGTGGCCTAATAAGGCTGTCCATCTAAAACCTCTTTGTTTTTGTTTTGTGTGCTTCTTAAATTCGTGATTAGGCATGAAGTCCGTGTAATGTGCCAAATTTCATGTAGTTCCACATCGGCCGCTCCAAAAAATACGGTGACAAAGTAGTGAAGAGTGGATCACTGTCCACATTCTAGGAAATTCGATTAATATGCTTGTAAGCAGTCAGTTGATTTAAATGTTCAGTTGGCTCATTGAAGAAGTAAGTTGAAGCAATATGTGTCTTCATGTATGGAAAAATTGGAAAAACAGGAATCAAAATGTCCAAATGACAGCATTACACTTGATAAAACAGAATTTCCTGTTCAACACACCAACAAACATTTCAGAAAAGTACAGACTCTCAACCTGAGAGGTAATTCATATGTTAGTAAGATATAAATGAAGGCCCGTGGTTTGGTAGGTTCGAATTTTAGTAAATGCATGACCTATAGTGATTTAAATACCATAGGCAAGCTTGAGGGTAATGCTAACTACCTTCTCAAGGAGGAGATTAATTCCTAGCCTGAAGTATCTAGTTTTCCTTGGCAATGCTAAATGTAGTTGTGCTCCCTCTCCCAGACACATTGGGCATTTCAGATAAATGGCATGTTGCCAATTCATCCTAAGTAGCCTGGTAGCTGGCAGAATCCGTGCTCAGCCAGTGTCCGCCTGCTGGGACACCAGCCGGGAGTGCTGATGAAGTGTCAGATGTATACTTCATATACATTAATCTGAAGAGGGGAAAACTCATTTCTCCATTTGCTTCTTCCATCTTTCTGTCCCTCCCCGCACACATGGGTAGTTTATCAAAGAAGTCAGAGTTGTCAGGAGCAGGGGGATTTATACAGATGCTGCTTTCTGGCAAGAAAGATGGAAATTTCAAGAGACAAAAGCAGGACCAGTGGTAACTTATTTTTCTGTAGGAAAATAAGGTTGTAAGCCTTGATGATTAAAGTTTAAAAATAGTATATGTGGCCATCATATGAAATCCTCACTTCTTTTGTACTTTGGAGTAATGGATAGATGGCAGAAACACAGTGAAAACTAGTTTACAGTGTTTTTCTCCAATTTTCTCTTTGATTTGAATCGTGAGCTTTGTCTGCTTGGTGTGTGTGAACCTCCCCATATCACATTTTTTCTTGTTGAGGTCTTTCTTGACCATCTTGTTTGAAACTGCTACCCACACTGCAAGCCATACACCCTTCTTTTCTCTGTAACTGTATCCCCTTTCAGTATACCACACAATTTAGTTTATTACTTTATTATGTGTCTGTTAACCATTCTAATGAAAAATTGATGATAGTAGAGAGATTTTCCCTGTTTTCCCAGCTGACTTCCCAGGGCCTAGACTAGTGCTGACACATAGTAGGTGCCCACTGAAGAGTTGATGAATGCATAAACAAATGTTATTTCCTATCTATACATTTTTAGGTCCCTAGAATGGACCCTTGTTTATTTGTGTTTCCTTATTTTTTATTTTATTTTATTTTATTTTATTTTATTTTATTTTATTTTATTTATTTATTTTTAAAGATTTTATTTATTTATTTGACAGAGATAGAGACAGCCAGCGAGAGAGGGAACACAAGCAGGGGAAGTGGGAGAGGAAGAAGCAGGCTTCCAACGGAGGAGTCTGATGTGGGGCTCGATCCCAGAACACCAGGATCACGCTCTGAGCCGAAGGCAGACGCTTAACGACTGAGCCACCCAGGCGCCCCTGTGTTTCCTTATTTTTAATCTGTGGTTAACATTTTAGGTTTAGCCTAATCAAGAAGCTAATCTTCAAGCCAGAGAGCAATTTACTATGGAAACTATATTCAAGAGTTAAACTACAGGGGTTAAGTTGAAAAAAGGGAATTGGGGGTGGGGAGCAAAGTGGTTAAGAGATCGGTCCACTCTCTAGCACTTACTAGCTGTGTAGTCTTGGTTTATTCACCTGTGAAGAGGGGTAATGGTTGTAGTAACCTCGTAAGGTTATTGTGAGGATCACATGAACCAACTCATGGGCAGTCCTTTGCCTGTGCCTGTTACCTAGGAAACACTGGTGTTGACGTACTTGGTGTTTATCAGAACACTGTTTCCTCAGGGTTGTCAGGCTTAGTGGAGATGGTATGATTAGAAGGGAGGGATATGAGCCCTTTCTCTTGGATCACCCGCTAAGAGCAGTAGTGTAACCTTTTTGTCCTTCCTGTGTGATGGCGAACCAGCTTGTTTCTTGCTTTCTTATTTTGACTCAATATTCACCAACCTGGCACACTGGAAGATACTTTCTAGAATAGCTAATATTGTTGAAGGGGGTAGTGCTTTCAAATAATGTTTCTCAACTTTAAATATTAGGTTCAGTGGTGTAATTTCATGTTTCTTCAATGGCCCTCTTTTGACATAGTATCCATTTCTTTTAATGAAAAAATTATGTTTCATGATGCACTGTAAATATTAAGACCAAACTATTTAAACTGTAATATATTCAAAGAGCCTTGATGAATATTCATCTTTTCCATTTGCACAAATGCATTATGAAGAGTCAGGGAAAATTCACTAAACGTATGCAAAAGTGCATTTTTCCTTTTTAATCCATTCAGAATGCACTGGCATCATGTCAGCATTTATTTAGGGTACAGACTTTATTTGCAGTCATTTAATATTATATCAATACTTCATTAGCCTTATAGCTCCAAAACAAAAACCTGAGCTGAAGTCCAATTAGTTAACTCTGGGAGAGTATCTGTTAAATATTGATGTAGGAACAATTTGAATGCCCTTGGATAAGTTGCTTAACAAAAGTTGTAGAATACGACTGGACTGTGAGTTCGCATTCTCTTTAGCCGTTGTGACTCAATTTAAAGACTGCATCATATTTCAGTGTGTGGATTTCTCAAAATTTCTCCCTATAGGTTATTTCCAAGTTTTTCCTATTGTAGATAATGGCGATGAGCAGGCTTTTAGTAACTCCTTGTTCACCTCTAATTATGTTTTCAGGGTAACTTCGTGGGGTGGAATCACCATGGCAAAGTATATGAGCACTATGGAAGTTCTCTGTACTTCTGCTAAATACGTCTCTATGGATGCTGTTCAGATTTATACATTCATATACTGAGAAAGTGCATCTCACTATGCTGTGGCCAGTAGTCAATACTGTCTTAAAAAAAAACAAACCAGCTTTGCTGGGTTATTACGTGAAATCATTACTCTTCTAAATTTGTTAGATCTTTAGTGAAGTTGATAAGGTTATTGGACATGTTGAACTCTTACATCTAAACCTCTGGATAAAGCAAATAGGAAGTTAGGGTTATCCATGCTTCTTCCTGCAACTTCTTCCTTCCATTCCTGAAATCAGCTTCCCATACCAACTGTTGGTAACTTGTGTTGCTCTTGGGATATAAGAACTCCTGAGTGTGATTACAGTGTATGTAGCTGAAGGCATTATTCCGTAGTTCAGAATTTTTTTCATCTGGAAAGTAGTAATCTCAATTGTGAAATAGTGCCTTCAGCTGTGGACATTATAATCAGAGTCTCAAGAGTGCTTGTACTCCAGGAGTAATACGTCTCCTAGTTATTACCCTCTGAGCTAGGTTCTGTTTATAGTGAAGGGATGAATTTTCATAACTCAGTGCTGAAATAGCCATAGGGAGCCCTGAGCAGATTATTATAGGTCAGGCCTAATCCATGAAGATAAATCTCATTATAGGCTCACCTGGGCCCATCCACAGAGTAGCTGGTTTAACATGAGTCTGTAAATCAAAGATCAGATTAAAATCAAACTATAAAATCCTTGTCATCATCCCAACTACTGCCTCTGTGAAGAGATATTCTAAATGTGCCTCCTTGCTCTAAACATGCTTGGGTGCCATGAGAATAATTAGCAGAAAAGCATATGTTGAGTTCATTGTGATTCAGTCTATTAACGAATGAAAAACTACTTATTTGGCAGGTGGAGGGGGGATTTTTTTCTAAAATGAAATTGCAGCCAGAAGTAGTCACTGAAAACTTCCCCTCTCAGTTTTCTCTTCTTGTCATTTGCAAAGGTTAAAGAATATTCTTTACCTTACTTCTGTTTTGTCCTTCCTGGGAAGGATGGGGTGCCTGCTAAAGTTGCTGTCTGTGTGGGGGTGCCTAGACAGACTGGTCAAGAAGGGACTGAATGTCATCAAAGGCATTGGAGTGTCAGTGGAATGAATGGTGACCATAAATATCTTGGGGGATTTAAAGAGTAGAAATGCGTGCCTTGTTTTAATTACTTATCATCATAGAGAGATTTAAAGCAGTATTACAGCAGTAATACCATATATTTGTATATATATTAGTGCATGTGTATATTAAAGCTTAGGTTTCATTTATTGCCCTCTTACCCAGCTGGTATCCCTGTTTAGGAGCTGCTGGTCAACCTGTTCACCAAGCATTATGAGATGTTCCAGGAAATGCCAAGTCCTAGAATCTCAGCTGTCTGATTCCCCACTGTATTTTTTAGCACCAAGGGCACTCCCTGATAAGTATTTAGTACTTAGGTAATGGTTGTTTAGTATTAAATGTTTAGGAGGTCTTAATTAAAAGAACCTTGAGTTTCTGAGGCTCTTGTCGTTCTGCTTCCTGGAGCCCAGACTAGTTGAATTGCTAGGCTCTGAGTGATTTATTGACCTTTGTGTCTGGGGAGGTGATCAACATAAAGGTGGTAAAGCGGTTTTGGCTGCCATCATGGCAGTGTCCCTTGGTGCCCTGGTGGACAGGTTTCCCTGTCGTGGACTCCTTGTCTGATGCATCTTGTCCTTTTGCTTCCCTGGTAAAACATGAGCACTTAATTATTTGCTCTCTCATTGTCAAAAGGATTCTGCAACCCTGGTGGAAAAACCAACAGACTCATAGTAATTAGACAGTGGTTTGTGGGAAGGTGGGGGTGGGGTTGGAACATTTCCTTTCTTGGGAAAAAAATGAAAAATTATTTTACTTAATAGGCATCTTAGGAAACTTTTGGTTTTTGTGGTTCTGGAAAAGCCTGCATGTTTTGATACTTTTCCTACTGTATTTTTCTAGATATACTTTCATGGTTAGTGGAATGAGTAGTATTGGTGAAAGTATATTTATTTCATTGGACCTGAAGTATCAGTCTAGCATTGGACTCTGAATCTGTGTATATTTCATTAATTTATTTATCAGGTAATTGACTATTAATGGTGTTCCTAGTGTACAATTCGTATTAAAACCCATATGAAAAAAAAAAAAATAGAAGAAGGAAAGCTTCCAAACACATTCTACAAGGCCAACATTACCCTGATAGCAAGCCAGGCAAAAACACCACAGAAAAAGAAAACTATGGGCCAATATCCCTGATGAACATAGACATAAAAACCCTCAAAAGAAGAGCAAACCACATTCAGCAATACATTTAAAGGAATAATTCCTGGGATGCAAGGGTGGTTGAATATTCGCAAATCAATCACCATGATACATCACATCAACAAAACAAAGGATAAAGTTTATATGATCATCTCAATAGATGCAGAAAAAGCATTTGACACAATTCAGCGTCTCTTGATAATAAAAAAAAAACTTCGAACAAAGTGGGTTTAGAGGGACTATACTTCAACATAATAAAGGCCATATATGAAAAACCCACAGTTATATCATATGCAATGGTGAAAAACTTGAGAGCTTTTCCTACCGGGCAAGAACAAGATAAGGAGTCTGCTGTCACCACTTTTATTCAACAAAGTACTGGAAGTCCTAGCTACAACAACCAGACAGGGAAAAGAAATGAGGCATCCATATTGCTAAGGAAGAAGTTTAACTGTCACTATCTGTAGATGGCATGATATTATACATAGAAAACTCTAAAGACTCCACCAAGAAACTGTTAGAAGAAGTAAATGAATTCAGTAAAGTTGCAGGATATAAAATTAATACCCAGATGTTGGTAGCATTTTTATATCCTAATGTAGCAGAAAGGGGAATTAAGAAAACAGTATCATTCACAGCTGCACCAAGAAGAACAAAATACCTAGTAATAAATGTAACCAAAGAGGTAAAAACTATAAAACATTGATGGAAGAAATTTAAGACAACATAAACAAATGGAAAACTGTTTCTTGGATTCTAAGAATTAATATTGTTAAAATGTTTGTACTCCCCAAAACAATCTACAGATTCAATGCAATCCCTATCAAAATACCAACAGCTTTTTTTTTTTTATAGAACTATAACAAATTATACTAACATCTCTATGAACAACAAAACACCCAAATAACCAAAGCAATCTTGAGAAGGAAGAACAAAGCTGGAGGTGTAACAATTCCAGAATTCAAGATACATTACAAAACTGCAGTAATCAAAATAGTATGGTACTAGCACACAAGTGGAACACATGAATAAACGGAACAGACTAGAGAACCCAGAAGTAAACCCATGCTTCTTTGGTCGGTCAATCTAAGACAAGAGCGGCAAGAATATACAATGGGGAAAGACGGTCTCTTCAGCAAATGGTGCTGGGAAAACTGGAAAGCTACATGCCAAAGAATGAAACTGGGTCACTTTCTTACCCCATACACAAACATAAATGCAAAGTGGATTAAAGACCTAAATGTGAGACCCCAAACCATAAAAATTGCAGAAGAAAACACAGGTAGTAATGTTTCTGACATTGGCTGTAGCAACAGTTTTCTAGATATGTCTCCTGAGGCAAGGGAAATGAAAGCAAAAATAAACCATTGGGACTATATCAAAATAAAGAGCTTTTATACGTGAAGGAAACCATCAACAAAACAAAAAGGCAAACTTTTGAATGGGAAAAGGTATTGGCAAATGATTTATCCAATAAAGCGTTAATATCCAAAATACCTAAAGAACTTAGGACTGAAAACAAACAAACAAAAAACCAAGAAACAAAAACAAAACCCCCAAATACTGTGATTAAAAATGGGCAGAGGACCTGAATAGACATTTTTCCAAAGAAGATGCACACGTGGTCAACAGACAGATGAAAACATGCTCAAGATCATCACTCGTCATCAGGGAAATGCAAATCAAAACTATAGTGAGATCACCTCACACCTGACGCAATGGTAAAATCAAAACCACTAGAAAAGATAATAACGATTGGTGAGGATGTGGAGAGAAAGGAGCCCTCATGTGCTGTTGTTGGGAATGTAAATTGGTGGAAATTTCCACCACTGTGGAGAACGGTATGGAAGTTCCTCAAAAAATTAAAGATAGAATTTCCATACGATCCAGTAATTCCACTACTGGGTATTTATCCAAAGACAATGAAAACACTAATTCAGAAAGATACCATGCCGCCCTTATGTTTATAGCAGCATTATTTACGATAGCCAAAATCCAGAAGCCCCCCCCCCCCCCCCCAGCACACACACTCAGCCATTAAAAGGGTGAGATCTTCCCATTTGTGACAGTGTGGATGGACCTAGAGGGTATTATGCAAAGTAAAATAGTCATTTGTGGAGTCTAAAAACCAGAACAAATGAATAAACAAAAGCAGAATTGGACTTAAAAATGCAGAGAACAAGGTGATGGTTGCCAGAGTTCCAGAAGTTGGGGGGAGGGACAACATGGGTGAAGGGTAGCAGGCAATAAAGGCTTCTAGTTATGGAATGAGTAAGTCGTGGGAATAAAAGGCACAGCATAGGGAATATAGTGGATAATAGGGTATTTGTGTTTTGTGGTGACTGATGGGCAGTACACTAGTGGTGAGCATAGTATAATGTATTGAGAAGTTAAATCACTGTGTCCATATACCTGAAACTAATGTAACATTGTGTGTCAACTCTACTCAAAAGTTTTTTTAAAAAAACCTTCCATGAAAAAGATGTGACACATAGTCTTTTTTAAAAGGAGCTTCAAAGCTAGCTGAAATGAGACTTGTGAAAAATCAGAGCAAAGTAGAAGGAAACAATGTGTTGGATAGTGTGCAGCTCTGAGAATTTAGAGACCTAGAAGAAGGACATGGGCTACAGATCTCTCGCAAGTAGGCACACTTCAAGGTGTAGTGGAATTAAGTATGTAGTGGAATGGGGTAGGGGTGGTAGAAAAAAGTGGACAGGGTGGTTTGACTAGCAATGTTTTTTCTTAGAACAGTGTTTCTAGAATTGTCATGGCAGGCAAAGAACCACATGAAAACCCAGAGGCTCATGGCTGTCAGTGAAAGAATGGTTTCTGGTTTAATGCGAACCCTGGAAGACCACCACCATCTGTCTTTTTGTAAAAAGAATGTCCTTTTTACGTAGGAGATCTCCCAGATGCACAGTCTGTTATCTGTAGGGATTTTAGCCAAAAGGCAATAAGTCTTCATTTTTGTTGGATTCATGGCTAGATGGTAATAATGACTTCTGAGTTAATAGCTTTTCTTTGTGAACTAATGCTGCTAATTTGTTTTTAAGGGAAGAATAGGGCATGTGCAATTTTAACTCAGCTACTTGTGATCTCTTAAATACCTGATTGTTCATGGCAGTTGTTTGTGTAAGTGTATGTCAGTTTTTTGGTTTGTTTTTTTTTATTCCCAGACACAAGTTAGTGATAGATTTTAGCCTCATAAATAATATGAGTCGATGATATCATTTTGTCCACTTTTTACATAGCTTTGATCAAAAAGTTATTAATTAAACTTTAAGGAACTTCTCTGTTGCCCCTATTTTCTGGAAAACATCCCTTCCATTGACAGATTCATGTGATAGAAGGTCATGAGTTTTTCGTATTTGTTTCTATGCATATTTCTTCTTTTTGTCTGACCACTGCTAATCTGTACTTAAGCACATGGACTTTCTCTTCCAGGAAGTCCTCCTTGACACCTCTCCCCACCCCAGTCTTCTTTCAGTTATGCATATCTTAACCAAAGCGTTTGTCACATAGGACTGTAAGGGTCTCTTTGCTTGTCTTCCCCGCCTTCCCTCTTCTTCCCTGAATGGTCTGATTACCTCAAAGGCCTGGTATAATGATCTGTAGCTGATAAAGGTGAGCCTGGAATATTTCATGGGTTAGGCCCTCAGAAATAACACTAAATGAAATATGAGCTTATATTGGGTGTGCCCATATCACCTCTCTGAGCCTTGTTTTTGAAAATGAATTCTGGAATTGGAGAAGTCTGTGGATGGAACAGACCCTGGTTACCACTCTCCCCTTGCCTAGAGAGATCGTACACTACAGTGTCCTTTATCTAAATTGTGTTTGTTTTTTACAAGCCCTTGATTTAGAATTTAATTACTGTAGGCATTTTTATGTTTAAGAGCATGAGCTCCAGAGTCAGGCTGCCATGGTTGGAATCTGGAGTTTACTACTTAATAGTTGTATGCCCTCGACCAAGGAGCATAACCTTCCTGTGACTCTGAAAAGTGGAAATATTAAGAGTACTCATCTTATGTGGTAGTTGCTGGAATCAAGGAGCACATCGGAAGAGCCCAGTAATGTTAACTGGTACCATCTTGTTTAAAAGTAGTAAGTTCACATATTTATTAAACCAGGGAACATGAAGTTTTATTGAATGCTTATCTGAAATTTATAATTTAAAGGAGTGATGAAACTGGCCTGGTAAAGATAAGTTTGTCTCTGATTATTTTCAGATAACTGCAGGTCTACTCCATTTTCTCTAGGATAATTTATAATACATAAAGTTTGTTTGAAATTAAAAGTTAAGAGAAAGTGTGAATTGGCATTTTCTTTCTTTTTTTTTTTTTTCTTAAGACTTATTTATTTTAGCGTGAGAACACACACACAAGCAGGGGAAGAGGCAGAGGGTCAGGGAGAAGCAGACTCCCTGCTGAGCAGGGAGCCCAATGTGGCTTGATCCCAGGGCTTGATCCCGGGACCCTGAGCTGAAGGCAGACACTTTACCAACTGAGCCATCCAGGTGCCCCTGTAAATTGGCATTTTCAACATGAAGTAAATGTTTAGGGATGATACCATCAAATAAACAAAAGTAAAAGGCAACCAGAAAAAGGAAACCCCAACTACATTTTTTTTTTTTTTTTTCATTTCCCTCATTAGGTTACACAAAAGACTTACCAGGATCTTGGTCTTCATGCATGGTCTCTTTCTTTTCTTTTCTTTTCTTTTCTTTTCTTTTCTTTTCTTTTCTTTTCTAATACATGAGTTGCTTTCTTTTGAGTTGACTTTTTTTTTTTTACTTTTTAAAAAAATTTTTTTATTCATTTATTTGAGAGAGAGTATGCAAGCACAATGGGGGGAGGGGTAGAGGGGAAGAGGGAGAAGCAGACTCACTGCTGAGCAGGCACCCTGACGTTGGGCTTGATCCCAAGACCCTGGAATCATGACCTGAGCCAAAGGCAGCCGCTTAACCAACTGAGCCACCCAGGCACCCCTGAGTTCACATTTTGTATACTTATTACAGTGCCTTTGTATCTGGATCTTTGGTATCCCAACATCTATTTTAAGATACTGTTAATTTTGCCATCACTTATTGCCATGCCCAGATTTCACTATCATTTATGCAGATGTAACAAAGAGGATATCTGTTGGGCTTCAGATATTTTTGCTGGCTCACTCCATCAGCGAAGCATTTTTGAATGTGTGTCCCTACTATGTGAATATATTTTAAAGGGATTTACATGTATTTAGAGGTGGTATTAAAAAAACAATTTAACAGACCTGTGAATCTTTACTAGGGAACTGTTAGAACAATTATTGTAGGGTTTTAACAGGGGTCTGGAGGCGGTTCCATTTGCCAACTTTAACCATTTAGCTGCCATGCCATGGAGATGTTCTAGGAGTTCTGGGGTTGGTGATGAGTGAGATGGAGTGTACATGGAGTGCTTGAGGCAGTGACTATTTGCCAACCTCTAAGGAAGTATTCTAGCCATCAGAACTGGTGCGTATTGGCAGAGCATCATCCTGAATATCAACTTAGGAAATGTACTAAAGCCAACAAAAAAGAAGAAACACCGAAAATGGCAACCGGTACTCTAATAGTTTTTCCCTAAATTCCATTTGATTATATGTATCCTGGGCGTGTCCATATTCCACTTTGTAGATTCTTGGAATAAACTACAAGGTCTTCCTTCTTAAACCTGCTACCATAGAATTTTATTGATTAAATGATGTTTTGAATGTTCAGCGAGGCTGCCTTTTCTCTTTGGGAAGGGTTTATTTTATTTTACTTGTAAGTGAAAGGAATAGCAGATCTTTGCTACACATGTCATTAACTGCCACTAAATTGACACAAATGTTGACAGTTACTGTGAGAAATGTTTCAAAGCTAATTATGCTAATTAGAATGTAACATACCAGTAATTGCATGTATTCAGACATCATACCATCACTTTTTGTGTTTTCTTCTCCAGATGTAAGACATTCATTCATTTGTTGCTTGAAAAGCTGCAGAATTACAGCTAAGATAACAAAAAATTGCCAGCAAATAAAATTGGTTCTTTAGAAATATGCTGTAATTGGTTAGCTATGTAAAAGACAGAAACAAATGTTTGCCTGTTAAGCATATAAATTAGGAACATTGCTTATGAAATCCTTAGTTTTGGGTTTTTCATTTAAATAAGCCTTCTTATTGCAATTAATATTATCGTTTGGTTTATGACCCTTAAAAATATATTCCCTTTCAGCATTTCTTGGGGTTCTAATTTAGCTTTCTTATAGATGTTAGATGATTTGCAATTTAGATTTTAATTTGATTTCTATTCTTTAAAATACCATTTTTCTTATATTTCATTTTTATTTAAAGCATGATTCTCTGTGTTCGTAGAAGCTAGGCATAAATGACTAGAAAAATCAAGCTCTTAAGTGAGCCTAGAACATAAAACATTTTAATAGGAATCTCACATAACTAAACTAAGTATTTGAGAGTCCAACCAAGGAATTATGGTTGTTTGGAAACAAACTTTATGGGACATAGTGTTCCTAATTTATCCTCTCTTATAGTTCTTTTAAAAATAGCATTTCTTCGGTTGATTTAAAATTGTCGGCGCTTCTTAACATATGTTCAGTGTTAAATACGTGTTTCCCTGATGATTTTAGGACCATATCTACCTGAAGAGACAGTTTTGGTCTCTGTAGTTTTTTAGAGTTTTTAGTATATTTTTTCTTCTCTAAAGTTTGGACGTGAGTGTTTCTCTTATAATTGGAGTGTGTATGGGTTTTTTTCCCCCCGAATCTTGATCCACGTAAATCAGCCCAACACTTGCGGAACCATGACCTTAATTCTGTAGGACTTGAAGTATCTATCCCCTTCTTAATTGAAGTAAACTCACACCCTGGCTCTGATGTGATGTGCTTAGAAGGGAAGAGGGTTTCTTTTAAACCCCTCTTATAAAGACCACTGCGTAATTCTGCTGACAGATGCTGGTTTGTTCTTTCTTTCTTTCTTTCTTTCTTTCTTTCTTTCTTTCTTTCTTTCTCTTACCCATTGTTTGCTAAGATTTTTGTTCAACATTTGGAAGTTCCTGTTATCCTTAGTATACAGGCCCTTTGGTTTATTTACCAACTTATCTTTACCAAGATAGCAGATGACAAAAAAGACTGACATGTTTGGGGTTGGGAAACTTAGGACTGAATTCTAATACCTGGCTCTGTATTTTTGGGCAATTGTCACTTAGCCTCATTGAGCCCTGGTGTCTTCATTAGTAAAATGGGAAGAGTTAATCCTGACAGCGTTTGTTGTAACAATTCAGGGTTATAACACAACATACATCAGAACTATCTACTAAGTACTAGGATTTCTTTGTGTATTTCTCTATTTCTGGGCTTCTCTTTCTTGTAATCAGTCTATTTGTCTATTTCTGTGCCTCTATTTCACTTTCTTCATTCCTTTAACTTGATAACAAGACTTAACTGGTCAAGAAACGTTCTTTATGTTACTGTTGTTCTTTAAGAGTCTTGACTGTTTTGGCATGTTTATCTTCTATATAAATTTACTTGTGAAGTTCTGCAAGCTAATTAAATTTTGATTAGAATTATCTTAAATCCAGAGATCAATTTGGGAAATTGATAGTTTTATGACATTGAGTTTTACTATTGTAGAGCGTAGTCTATTGCTCTGTTTACTTAGGGCTTTTTAAATGTTCTTATCTACAGAATGAATTTGTATATCCTTTATTAGATTTACTCTTAGGAATTTTAAATAACATCCTTTAAAAATAAACATGTATACCTATTTGCTAATGTCTGGAAATTGAATTGGCTTTTGCATATTTTTAAATTAATCGACCTTGCTAATTCTTACTGATTTTTACTAAGCTGTATATTTGGTGGATGGGAGTTTTTTGTAGACAATGTAGGCAATGATGATCTGCAGATAATAACAGCTTTATTTCTTCCTTTTCCAGTCTTTGTAGATTTTATTTCTCTTTTAAAAGTCTGAAATCACTAACCAGGACATCTAAAATTATGTGGAAAAGAAGTGATCACATGCATTCTTGTCTGGTTCTTAAACACAAAGAGAGTATTTTGAATATTTCATATTAAGTATGATGAATGCTTTTTTTTCTTCTCTAGAATCTCTGTCAGGTGAAGAATGTTTTTTTTTTTGCTGTTCTTTTTTTAAGTATCTTTTTTTTTTTTTGCGTTTGTTGATTGTTATTGATCTGATGTTTTTGAAAAAATGCAACATTGTGACAAATAACTTTAAAAAATACATTTATGCAGTCAGTTTACTAGTATTTTGTTTAGAATTTTGCCATTTGTGTTTATTAGTGGTATTAGCTTATAGTTTTCCTTTTTTGTATTGCCTGCGTTAGGTTATGTTAGCCCAACAAAATGAATTAGGAGTCTATAAGTCATTCCTTTATTCCTACCATAATGCTAGATAATAAGCCACAGTTTCTCAGTGGCATTTGTCACTAGTATTTATTTCTTGCTGTGAGTCTGTGGGTTGGCTGGGGTAGCTGCTTTAGATGGTGAATGTTGGGTTGGCTTGGCTGGAATCTAATCTGTAGGTCAGGTCCTGTCTGCTCTGCATGGATTACTGTGGGACCCAGGATGAAGTGGAACACTTGTCTATAGAATGGTTTTCTCATGCTGGAAGTTGGAAACTTCTAGAGGGATGAGCAGAAACAGTGCTTAAGGAATAGGCTTGAAACAGCCACCGTGTTACTTCTCTTTTTTGGTGAAAGCAAGCCAT
The DNA here is from genome assembly GCF_023065955.2 of Ursus arctos. Lineage (NCBI taxonomy): Eukaryota > Metazoa > Chordata > Mammalia > Carnivora > Ursidae > Ursus > Ursus arctos. The sequence continues at coordinate 54,010,086 of NW_026623067.1, forward strand.
GTGATTAAATCCAGCATCTGTAGGAGAGAAGAAATACTTGCTAAACAGCAATTTTATCTAGAACAGGAAAAGTTCCTTCTTTTTCTAATCTCTGGAAGAGTTTGTGTAACAGTAGATTGATTTCTTTCTTGACTATTCCGAATATTACCTAGAAAGCAGTATGGACCTGACGATTTCTTTTTTGGGGCACTTTTGACTGAAGAAATTTTTTTAATGGTTATTAGACTGTTGAGATTTTTAATTTCTTCTTGAGTCATTTTGGTGTTTTATAGTATTGTGTGAATCTGTTTATTGTGTTTGAAAATTATGTTTATTGTGTGGCAGCTGCACTTTTGACTCCTTTCCCATTCTTACTGCTTAGTTGAGGGGCACCTGAGCAGCTCAGTCTTTTAAGCCTCTGACTCTTGGCTTTGGCTCAGGTCATGATCTTAGGGCTGTGAGATCGAGCCCCATGTCAGTCTCCACACTCAGTGCAGAGTCATCTTGTCCCTCTCCTTCTGTTCCTCTCCCCCACTCGTGAGCACACATGCTCTCTTTCTCACTCTCAAAAATAAATAAATATAAATAATATTTTTAAAGATTATTTATTTATGTATTTATTTGTGTCTTCTCTCTCATGCTTTTTTCCTCCCTCCCTTTTTTGTGCATATTACTCATTTGAATGGCTCCGAATCTCATATCATGCCTAGAAAGCTTTTCTTCTTCCCAGATTCTAACAATTTATCTCCTATTTTCTTTTATGGGTTAACTTCTAATGTTTAAATCTGTAATCTGTTTGGAACTTATTTTTGTTGAGCAGCGAAAGAGCAGTTGAGCCTACTATTCTTTTTCTCAACGGCTAGCTAGTTTTTCCAGCACTATTACCAAACAGCTTCTTTCCCCCCTAATTTGTAATACCACTTTTAGCATACGCTAAATTCCCAAGTACATTATGGGTCTATTTCTTGGCTCTGTTCTGTTCCTTTGATTTGTCTTCTTGTATTTATATCATATAATCGAATTTGTCTATTTTCATTGCTATTTTTAACATCTAGGAGGGCTGGTAGGGGAGCCTCATAACTCTTGTAGTTAAATTTATTTGCAACTACATTTAAAAGACTGTCCCTCATTTTAACATTTTTTTCTATCTCTGGAAATAACTTCCTCATTTTCTTTGAAAACCAGTGAGAGGAAAAAAAATCATCCCCTGTGAAAATATTACACATCTCTTACTTTTATAAATCTTAGTTACAGTGGGGAGAGAAATCATTTATTCTTCTGTCAGGTTTCCGTGTCGGCCTCCTGGCCTGTGCGCTGCGCTGCGTTGGGGCACCATTTACTGAGACTTGTGTGTGCAAAGTTCTAGTGGAGTGGTGTGACACGTAACCCTGGACCTTGCTGCTCTCTGGAGTGCGGCTCTCTGATGATTGCTGCCACCAGCCGCAGACACTGGAGCCTGCTGGTAGCACATCTCCAAAGGCTGGGGCTCTTTCCAGAGACAGGAGTTGAGAATGTGAGGCCCGGCACTCCCTCTACGTGTGGAAAAACTCCTCCTTTGCCAATCTCAGGGGCTCTTTCTTTGATTCCATGAAGGGAGTGACCACATTACCTCATAGCTCGCAGTTGTGAAATCCTAATGCCACCCACACAGCACACTACCAACTACCACACTAGCCGTAGAGATGGCCTCTGCTATAGAGACTTTTCCTTGGTGGCGGCATCAGAAGAGCCAACCAAAGAAGTGAAAACTTAATGACTGCACCACTTTGCTGGCACGAGCTGTTTTCCCAAACTGTTGTTTCTCTGATTCATTCAAAACATCCTCTGCCCCTTGTGCTAAAGGCAAAGGATGTGCTCAAAGGGGGATGGGCACTGACAGCACATGAGGAGTAATTCCCCTCATCCATCAAGCCTGACAACCGTCGGGTTCCTCGCCCTGTCAGAGCCGGCAGAGGCTGCGGCAGGATTGAATGGTCCCCACTTGTCTGGCATTTTAAACAAATCTGAATTTGATATGAAATTAGCTGGTTGCAGCTGAAGTTGCTGGTGGCAACAATCCTCACTGAAGTCCTGAGCTTATAGCCTGTCCTACATGGCAGAACGGTGTGACAGATGTGGATCGGAATTATGACCATCGCCTAAGCCTGTCAGTGCTGAAAGCTCTTCATTAAGAGGAAAAGGTTAGGAATCCAATATCAGGGCAAATGAAGCCGTGTCTTTGGTCTGCTAGAACTTTATTTACCTTTCCATCCCCGGAGTCTTAGATCAGGTTGATCCATTAGGAAATTCAGGATGAGATGACTTCTGTGTTCTTGATTTCTTTATTCCAAAGAGAAGAGTTTATTTTTGTATCCTAAGGTGATAAATTCCCATAGAACATTTTTTTAAAATTTCTTAAAAGGTAGGGATAAAAATTGTGCATAATATACAACCATTCTTAACCTGTTTTCTCTAAATATAGATTTTCTTTTCATGTCTCCTAGTAACTCGTGATAGCTTATAGGCATTCTTTATTGCTCAGGTCTCTTGTTTCCCCCACGATGTCAGTCTTCGGCTGGTTACCTGTCTGATTTTTAATTTATCCCTTTGGTTTCTTTCTGCCTGTTTTCCTTTTCCGTGGTTTGTAACTCTGAGAGGGGAAGACTGACAGTGTTTCAGCGGGTGCTAGCCCTTTGTCCCGGGGACCACCTCTGACCATTGGTACCCATCTTTTATTCATGTGATCTCTTCCCTCTTATTCTCCTAGTTCCTCGTGCCTCACTCTACCATTACAGAGGAGTATACATCCTTATGCTCATGGGAGTTGTGGAACTGAAGGCTCTCTGTCTGGCTGGCATTACCTCCTTGTGTGCACTCTCCTCAGACAAGGGGGCACCTGGTTCCTGGACGAGTGTGTCCCTCTGGCAGCCACTTCCCTAAGCCTGTGAAGTCCTCTGCATCCCCTGCCATCAGCCCTTTTGTGTTGGCTGACTGCGATCAAAGCCGATATCCCTAGATATCTCTAGATGGCAGCATCCACCTCCCTGTGCCTTGAGGCTTGACTGTTAGCCTCAAGGATGATGTTAGTGTGGCTGCCTGGTTTTTGTAATGAGTGTCTCCCCTTACCCTTTCTTTGGCTTCCAAGTGTGTTTTAAACTCCACAGGCAACCACGAAGCTGGAATATCCAATACGCCCTTTTGCTGGGTCCTTCCACAGTCTATAAGTCGCAAAGCCAGAGACTTGAATTATTCATTCGTGTTTTATCCAGTGAAATTTTGTAGTGTGGAGCATTGCTTTAAAATGTAGCTTGAGGTTTCCTGTTAGTTATTTTTTAAAAAGTTGCTCAAGAGGGCTCCTGGGTAGTGCTGCCAGAGGGACCCAGGAGCTGATGCGTTAGATGCTGGGCTGGTTCCCCTGGTTCTTGGCAGCTACTCTGGTTGGTGCAGCTCTGAGTTCATTGTGTGCAACTCTCTTGAATGGTGATCGCAAATATGTGGCCCCCAATTCAATTACGTTGGTTCCTGGTTCAGAGTACTTTAAAGGTAATTACACTGTAGACATGGAATCAAGTGCAGGGGAGTGTTCAGGTTTTTAAAATATGTGTTATTGTTATTATGTTGGAGGGTTTCACTAGTTGTGATTTTTTTTTTTTTTAACCTGTGTCCCAGTGAAACTTTGGATGCTGGGGAGCCCAGCAGAGCTGTGTCTTTGTGTCCTGTTGTCCCAGATCCAGGCCAGCACACACAAGTTTCTCCAGAAACCTCTCCTTTATTAACAGCATCCTCTTTGCCCTACATTGGTTGTGGTTCCTGATACGGTAGCACAAACCATTTATCTTAGAATATTTAAACACACATTCTCTCTGCCTTAACTTCTATGTTCCGGTGGAATTGTGTTCAGTTGATTTAAACAAAATATCCAACAGCTTAGCGAGCACCTGCATTATATTGGCTGTGGTTCCTGTGTTCCGGGTCAGCCTTTTCTCTGCTGCAGTGGAAATTAAACTCAAGCAAAAGAGATGAGCTGGACTTTGCATTGGAAGATGCCTTTATGTACTTCACTGAGAGATGCACATGTTGAAGATGGACTCCCTTTTCTGAAGGATATTTTTAAAATGAGACTCAGAATTTCTCCCGGGGTTAGGAGAGATCCTTCCCAAGTACAGCCCCACTGGAGCTTACTTGTATGCCAGGGTATGTCCCCTTCATTCTGTGTTTTTCTTCCTTGGTGCCTCTCTGCATAGTTTCAAACTGAAGTGCTTTTCTGCCCCCCACATAAAATGTGACGTTTAGTTGGAGAGCTTTGAAATCAGAGCAAGGCGCATGAATTCATCTGGGAGTGAACTTACATGGAATGGGCTCTTCAGGCATTTCTTCAGTGATCGCTAATGAGAAATGCTCTTGCCACATGTTACTTTTCTAATAAACAAGAGAGTCATAAGTTCCATATAAGTAGGGGAACCTTATGGTCACTCATGACACCAATACAAATTCAGAATTATATAGTTATAATTGGCAATCACTCAGCAACAATCTCCTAGTGTCCTCGCTTGGGAGTTGATCTGCCTGGGAGGAGGGGAACACTCATTCATTCCACTGATATGGCCCTTCTTTCATGCTGCTGATTTACATTTTAATGGTAATTTTTTTTTAAATATAAGGATCTTTGAAAAAAAAAATGAATAGCCCACAGTGTTGCTACCCCTGTTGACATTTTTATAAAAAGTCATACATATCCAATATTAGAAAATACCAGGAATACAAAAAGGTAAAATGTTAAAAAAAAAAAAAAAAAAAGATTTGCTGTTCTTTGTCCCTCTCCCCAAAGGTAATCATTACTAATTGTTTCTTGTGGGGAAAAAAATTACGTATGTCTCCATAAACGTATACAACTAAAGTTTTTTTTTAATTTTTGGAAATTGTTTTGACTTCACTTTTTAATGTAATGTGGAGATATCTCACATTAGCACAGAAGAGTCTACTGTACCCTTTCTAATGATGACACACTCTTTCATCGCATGGATATACCATTATGTAAGTTGCCTGAGCGATCCCCAGGGTATGGACTCTGAAACAACTTTGACCGCCCTGCAGCTCTGACCTGCGTGACATCTGCTGTGAGAATGCTTGCACACCGTTCTGTTATTTTAGTTGTAGGCTGATTTGTAGTTTTGGGTGAGGTAAGTTTTCTCAGTGTTTAATCAGGATGATTTAAGAGTGTATTGTGTTATGTTAAATAAATGTTGTAACAAATACACTCAGTTTTTGCTGATTTAGAAGTTTCCTCAATATTGTTATTATTTACTTGTATAAACAATAGGCATTTATTTCTCCCTCACTTCTAGGCCATTTTGGCAGAGATAGGCTCTCTTCCATGTAGTCCATCAGGAACTCAGGCTGACAGAAGTACTGCCATTTTTTTGTTCTTTCCAAGCTCCCCTGAGCTTTAACACCCAGATGGGATATGGGGAAGAGTCCCATCTACCTCCTAGTCCATTGTCTGGAACTCAGTGTCGTAAACCATACCCAAGTCCAAGAGAGGCCAGGAATGTATTCTGGCTGCGTACCCAGAAACAAGAAGAAGTGGTTTGATAAACAAGTAAACAGCCAGTTAACATGACCAAAAACATGAATGGGAGCACTACCAAAGCCTCACGTGTCACCGGAAGTGGTGCCTCTGGCTGCCTGTTCTCTGTTTAGATGTTCCTGGTGCAGGTATCCCCCACTTTTCAAAAGTTCAAGTTACCATACCTCATTTTTGCAAAGAACCTGCATTAGTGCCAAAAGAAATCTGAAGAGGGTTTTCATGTTGGGAAAAATGCTGAAGAGCAAGAACAGTGTTCAGCGTTTGTTTTGCCCCAAGCTGTTCCAGAGGCAGTGCACTCCCCAGTCTGGACAGTGGCGCTGCCAGGCTCCTCCCCCCGGGAATTACACCCAGCCTCTCAGCATCAGGCTGCCGTAGCTTTGAAATGTGTCTCTGAACATCTGTGCTTTATCTTGGGCATCTTTGAGCAAGATGTGTCCTAAGTTATCAGAAAAGCCTGGGAGGTTGATTTCTTAGGTCTGGGCATGCTCAAAAGGTTTTCCATATAAATTAATTGTAATTGCTTCTTTGCTTTACACTTTCTTGGCTTATGAAAGGTTTCATAGGATAATAGCTGGGGAAATCCATATCCAGTGTATGGGCTAGTTAATCCAGAGAGGATACTTTCTACTCTGCTCTCCAATTCCCTTTGCCTCCCCTCTCTGCCTTCCTTCTACCGTCACAGTTCTTTACTGACTGTGATAGCATAGTGGCTTGCAGAGGAGTTAACCCACTGTGTGGTTGAACTTGAGAAGAAAAGAGAGGGAAAAGGGATGGAATGGGAAGGTTTTTTGCCAAGTCCCCTAAAGGCTTTCCTCTGCAATCAGAAGTTAGAGGATGCTGCTTTCGTTGTATAGAACCCCTGTGTGTCTGCTCTCCCTGTCCAACTGAGAGTAAATAATCGCAGGAAAAGCCTCACTGGGGGCTTTCCAGGTGATGACTTTCTGCATAGAGGAGGGCCATGCATGCACAGGATCTAGGCAGAGGCCCAGAGAATCTGCCAGGCAGAATGGTTCATGTTGGCTTCTCTCTCCTACCACCAGCACTGTCTGACAGTTGGTCCCTGAGTGCTGGAAAGAGATGTCAGCCATGCTCTGTGGCCTTTTGCCTCTGCTTGGGGGGAGCAGTGGGGAGGAGGGACAGTCCCCAGCCTGACTGTGGCAAAAAGCCTGTGTATCTGAGAATTAGTAAAGATAACATATTACTCTGGATTGGCACTCTTTTTTTTTTTTAATGATAACATTTTTTTTTAAATGATAATATTTTAGGGTGGGAGTGAAAAATAGCTATATTCTTGGTCTCTGGATATGTTTTCAGTGTGAGAAATAAGACAGACTTGTCCAAACACATTGGAAGTTTAACTGAGAAAAGGATCCAGGAAATGTTTAAAAAAAAAAAAAAAAGAAAGAAAGAAAAGAAAAAAAGGTGTTTGTCCTTCCAGCTCCGCCCACCCCCCCTCCCGCCATCTTTCCTTGGGTTTATTCTAATAATTTGGATGCCTATCAGATCTTGGGCAAGCCTCAGAGTATTTCTGATGCCTTGATAGAACACACAGTACATTCTGGGTAGGTCAACATCTGTTAACATATGCATTTTAGAATTCAGTCATGTCAAGAAATTATTCAAACTGGTCAACATCTTGATTTAGTTGTGTGATGGGTGCTAGTGTAATAGTTTGTCAGGGAGGTAAATGGACACATTAAAAGGCATAAAAAGACCTATTTCGTTACTCTCGATTGATGAAGGCATTGCACATCCTTAAATAATGCCACCTGTCAGGTTTTTGGACACTTTTCTAAGAGAGGAGGAAAGATATTAAAAAGATAGCTGTGAATGCAACAGGGACTGACAGAGAACCTGGTGGCTTTAGCAATCAATACCATAATTGTGTGCTTGTGCTATAATTTATCAAAGCACCTCAAAGTATTTTACAAGGGAGTTCAGGAGCGCTCTAATTTTACCAATGAAGCCATTGATGGCTGGCCGTAAACTGCTCCTTACCCACAGCCTAGGTCTGCATTTGAGTCAGGAGGCAGGGAAGAGCAAAAAACAAAACCAAAGACCCATGAGGACCAGTTGGATGGTGGCGTCGTCTTCTGCATTAGAACGCCGTCCGTGAGTATCATTATGATACGGCCGGTGGGTGCCAAGCTGAGCGCGGAGCCCCACCAGACCAGGAAGTATGCCAAGAAACTATCAATAGAAGATGTATTACTGAAAATTAATATTCTGCTGCTGAATTATGCTTATTGATTTAGGGGTTTTGAAAGTGGCCGTGGATAATTCTGTGAACAAAAGGATTTGTATTTCTGGAGCAGAACACCAAAATAACAGAGGAAATCCCATCTCCAGCCCAAAACCTTGAAACGTGCTTCAGGAAACATAAAAGTGGAGTTGTGTATCCTCAGGAGGGCCTCTGCCTATTCTTGCTTAGAGAGGTGGTTATCTTGCAAAGCCACACGTGGTAAAGCTTCATTTGCCGTGGTCACATCTTTGCCCTGATAGAACCTGCGTTTAATAATTATTCAGAAGACACATTAACGCCTTATCTATAAAGAGAAAAACCAGAAATGATTGAGATGTCTGAAGCAGGGTCAGACGTTTGAAATAGGGGAATGTAAGGCTGAAGCTGGAAGGGGGGATTCTCAGAGTTTGGGAATAGCCGATTCTGGTTTGCTCCAAAGGGCAGCTGTTCTGCATTGCCCTTGGAGCGTGGTAATGCTGCACCATTGTGGGTGAATGTCAGTGGGTTTAGGGAGCTGCTGCCCTTGACCATGCCTGGCTACCTCCTATACTCCCTTCAGTCCCCTTCCTCCTGGTGTGCTCATTGTCTTCCTAAGACCCCACCTCTTGCAGTGAAGTGTATTATTTATAGCAGATATAAGGTAAAGCAGCCTCACTAGATCTCAGTTATCACATCTCTGAACTGAAGAGTTTGAGAGGATTTCCAGCTCTGAAATGGTATGATTTTCGGGTTCATCTGAGACTGACCATCCTCACTGAAGTATCTCTTGGAAAATGTTAATGACAACTCTCTTGTCATTCTAAGAGTTTTTAAAGAAATCTAATTCCTCTTAAAAATACTGTTGGGAAATCTTAATATATAGTTACTGACCATTTACTGCCTTTTTGTGGGGAGCTTTTTCCCTAAAGCATTTTCTATTAAGTCAAAAAATGCATCTTTGTCTGCGTCGTATTTTCACAAATACGTATAGCAAAAGGAAGCACAGAAAAATGTTTGTGATTGGTGAATCGAGGTGAAGAGTATAAGAGTATTTGTTGAATTCTTTCAAATTTTCTGTAGGATTGAAAAAATTAAAAATCGGGGCAAAAATGAAGAGTAAAAATGGGCAAGTGTCTTTTCCTTTAAGGAAACTAAAACAAGTTGCAGGAAGCGATTTATTAAATGACTTTCCCAAGGGCAATCAAGAGCTAAGTGTCAGAACCCAGAATGAATTCCAGTTGGTCAGTTGCCATTCTTGTGCTTTCTATATTTCAGCCATATTTCCTCCCTTAAAGAAAAACAGAGGAAGGAGTTTCCTCCAGGTACTGCTTCTGAACAAAATGTCTGAGCCTGGCAGCATTACTGTGTATTTCCGCTTACAGGTGATCTGAATGAGCAAAGCAGAAGATAGGTACCTGCTTTATAAAACTGCTGGTTGAATGGCATCATGTTGATCTTTCACCCATTGAGAAGAAGTGGGTGGTTCTAGTTCTGAAGCTAGAATTTTCATTTCTGACAGCTTGAACCAGAAAGAGGAGTCCATGGCAAACGGTAGCTAGTAGTGAAGGAAGGCGTGGTAGATACAAATCTCATAGGCACAGTGTGCTCTTCCACTGTTGCCAGAATGGAATGTTCCCTTAGAAGGGCATTGGGAACAGGAGAGTCTAGAAGGTCTTTAATTCTCTCGGAAATTTAGGAGAGCAGTGTGGAACACTCTGTGGACTCTGCCTGATCCCAGGCGTCTGTGGGTTAAGAGGAGAGATGTGTTTCCAGGGGCAGCTTTACATGAACAGATGGTGGTACTTGCCCGTACCTTTCCTCATCTCCTCTCTCTTTCTGGAACCTCAGGGAAGGAGGGTCTCCAGATATTTTTCAGAGTTTTAGGCCATTACCTAGCCTAGTAAGAAACTATGAAATCACAATAACTGTTTATGATGAGTGCACACCTCATTGATGTTACAACATAAGTAAAAAGCTGAGAATCTGTTACTCTTTGTAGTCAGTGTGGGGTGAGCTCCTTATAGATCACCAGCTTTTTGGAGAGGCGATCACTTTCACCCAGGTCTCAGGCATCATCCTTGCTTGTTTGGATGATGACCTTGAATGCTTTCATGACCCTTGGTTGCCTCCCTTGTGCTTCATCAAGCCTGATGAGCAGCCATAGGTGGGCAGAAGAGGCCAGCCCTCCCATAAGCATCATTCACAGCATCACCACCTAGAGTACCATTGAAGGGGCAAACTCTGTTTCTTGTTAGATTACCCTCCCCTAAAAATAGTTTCTCTGATCTTCATCTCCATTAACAGAGAGAATCTAGGGTTTTAAAAGCTCAGAGAAACAGGGTCAAGCATACTGTTGGAAATGGTATTTTGTCCAGTAGGTGGCGCATCAGCAAATCTCATTTGCAACTGATGGAGGTAAATAGGTTGAGGACTTCAGAAAATGCATCCATAATGCATGTAAAGGAAAGGTATACCCTACATGCAAGGTGGTTCTAAGTCAAGTGGAGAAAAACAATTGGATGATTTAAAATTAATTTTCTAATTGTTAGGAAACTGTCAGGAAGAACTTTTTAAAAGCTAATATCTGGTTGAAGTTAAAATGCTTTATCATGTCACATGGAGATTTTTTTCCCACAACACTTGGGCTGCAGATCACTGCTGCAAGTTAGAGAACATGTAATCTTGATAGTAGTTTGAGTTCTAGAGAATAATATATGGTAGATGTTTTGTTATCTTCGATTTATAGATAATGTTCTGAAAATGTTGAAGGCTTCAATACATAGGGCAGTGCCTTCTAGTAACTTTTTTTTTTTTAAAGATTTTATTTATTTATTCGACAGAGATAGAGACAGCCCGCGAGAGAGGGAACACAACCAGGGGGAATGGGAGAGGAAGAAGCAGGCTCAGTGGAGGAGCCTGATGTGGGGCTCGATCCCGGAACGCCGGGAGCACGCCCTGAGCCGAAGGCAGACGCTTAACAGCTGTGCCACCCAGGCGCCCCCCTTCTAGTAACTTTTAAAAAACATTTTAGTGGAACATGGTGCATGTAACTTCTTGAAGAAATAGACATCATGCTACCAGAATACATTATTAGAAACTCCACTGCATGTGCAATTAAACAGCACAGCTAAATGAGTAACTCTGTGCTAGAAGTCTATTAGTTATGGTTTTTATACTCAAAGATGGTTGAAGATGCTTCTTTAGAAGCATGTGAAGGAAGTGACATTCTCACTTCTTAAATGCAAGTATCCCCTCTAAAAACTGAGTAGTGAAATTGGTGACGTGTTTCTAAAACCTGTATTTCAGAAGACAAGTAAGGATTAAGAGAAAATCCTGCTTTCCTGAACAGTATTCGAATTTTATTATATATTTTCCCTAAAGAAATCTGTATTTTTACTGATAGCTTCGAGTGAGGACTCTCTGTGTGCTGTTTTACAAAATGGAATAAGATATGGTCTAAAATTTTTTTTCAGTGGGTAAAACATTCAGGATATATATGGCTATTATATCTAGTTTTCTTTAGTAGACAGTTAAAGAATACAGTGAATGAGCTTTTCACAGATGTCCTTTTCTCCTGTCTCAGAGGAGAGTAGTGACAGGCATCCAGAGTTGTCAGGTGAGCTATGAAATCTTCACCAGAGAAACCTCAAAAGGAAAAGCTGAAGGACCCTGTTTGCTTTTAATAATTGAGTCATGTAATGTGTTTAGTAAGGCCAAGACCGATAGGACTTATCCAGTTCACCGAACTTCAATTTTAGAGGAAGATTGTGCAAAAAGTGCCCTGTCTTTCCATGAAAGTGCTAGTCTTTGGTGAAAAGATATTAAAGTCCTATTCTTTTATAGTCACAAGAATTAATCCTTCCTTTCCCTTACTGTTTTCCATCACTGTGTCCCCCAGCCCCTTTCTCAAGTTTGATAATCACGCAACGGGAAGATGCCAGGAATTCTATAGTAAGACGGTCCCTACTACTCCCGGGCTTAGTACTTCTATGCCCTCTCAACCAGGGGTTGTCAAATGTCTGCACAGTGGAATCACCTGGGGAGCTTCAGAAACTACTGATGCCTGGGACCCACCCTGGGGGGTTGTGATTTAGTAGATTGGGTATGGCCCTAAATTTTGAAATTTATAAAAGATCGTGCAGGGGCACCTGGTCGGCTCAGTCAGCTCAGCTTTCGACTCAGGTCATGATCTCAGGGTTGTGAGATTGAGTCCTGTGTGGGGCTCCCTGCTCAGCCCAGAGTCTGCTTGAGATTCTTTCCCTTTCCCTCTGCCCCTCCCCCTGCTCTCTCTTTCTCTCAAAGGAATGAATGAATGAATGAATGAATGAATGAAATCTTTAAAAAAATCTTCCAATGATTCTAATGAGTGGATAAATTTGGAAACCTCCCTTATTCTCCACTTACTGTTTGAGTTCATCCTCCCTTGGTACTTGGGTCTTGGGATCCCTGACTGCATTCTAGTGGGACTGAGTCTTTCTTTCCTCTCTGTGTTCTCAGCATTCATCATAATGCCTGGCTCATAGTAGATGTTTAGCAATTGGTTTTTGAATCAAGGGGATAAAAAATGTGTATAGTAATACAAGACGTAAACAAATTGATTCACACACTTCTGACTCAGGGCACTTTTATTTCCCAGGTAGATATTTGTCCTTTACTTGAAGAGCACGGATTTCCTAATCTCCTTTCTTTGCTTAAAGCAATGATAAGTATATAAAATTAAAGAGGAGTATGTTCTGTTGTGTGGTATTAGCTAGAGTCACAAAGGCCAGCTTTAGATAAGAGGACAAAGAAGGGCTAAGCCTGTATTCAATAAATCTCAAGGAAATAAGTGTCAAGAGTTGTCAATTTCTAACAGAATAATTCCCTATGGTCTTACTTACAGAATATTAATTTATCTAATTGATGATAATCTGGTCAATTTATTGTAGCGTTAAAAATGCAAATTAGTTACCATACCGAAATATTCACTTATGTGCCTGAGACTTTTTAAATTTTATTTTATTAGGTGATAATGGGAGGCATAATTGTTAATGTTTGATTCTGGCAAAATACAATTAGTTTCTGTGGAACACATTGTGCATTAATGATATCATTAAGATTAATGAATATAAATGAATGAGCGGGGGATTTCAAACAGAACGTAGTGACTTTTTATCAGTCTGTAAAACTTGAGATATATTTCCTCGACTTTTAAGGATAACATGCTATAGCTGCATTCTTATATAGACTATGGAGAAACTAAGTCTAAGAAATCAGCTATCAGCAAGATCAAAGTTTTTAAACGTTTATTGTCATTTTTTGGAGAATATTAATTTTTGTTAAAGCCATTCCTTTTTCTTACTTGAAGAACTACTTTAAAGACAGCTTTTAATAGCAAATTCCAGGTCCTTTATGTATAAAAGTGATGAATATTTTGGTGTTTAAAAAACAATCAAAGTAATGTATCACTGTTCATTAAAATTAGATAGGACTTGGGGTGTCTGGGTGGCTCAGTCAGTTAAGCATCTGCCTTCGGCTCAGGTCATGATCCTGGGGTCCTGGGATCAAGCCCTGCATTGGGCTCCCTGCTGAGTGGGGAGCCTGCTTCTCCCTCTGCCTCTGCTGCTCCCCCTACTTGTGCTCGCTCTCTCTCTCTCTCTCTCTGTGTCAAATAAATGAATAAAATCTTTTTAAAAAATTAGATAGGACTTTATGGTGGTCTTGTATATTACAGATTTTTTAATAGAAATTTGTTATAATTTTGAAATATTAAGCTAGACACGTGTTTATTTTTCTTGAGCTAAGAGAAGGTGAAAGGAGAAACAGGCTGCTCTTCAAGGTCTTTGGGTAGAGTCATGGACTAAATGTGTGACACAGGCCCAAGAATCACATGGTATTTTGGATATTAATGCATGACTATATGTTCTTGGAGTGTAGAGGGACACTTAACCACAAAAAACAAAAACAAAAAAAGAGTATATGACTTGTGAAGTTGAAATTTAAACACTGTTTTCAGCTTTGTTTTGCTGAACTAGATAGATATTACTATTGGGTCACCGGGCAGTGACCCAATGTGACCTCTCCCTAAAGTGTTCATCCTTGGTCTGACCTTCATTTAGTGCTTCTGTTTCTCCCTCTGTATGCGTATCAGTGTGGGTATGCACACATCATTTGTGTATCTATTTGAAGGTTTGGCAGGGGAGCCCTTGCCCTTGAATTCCTGTTAAAGCATCGGTGGGATGGACAGTGAAGGCAGATGAGGAAAGAGGGAGGTGTTTTGGAACATGGCTGCTATCTAGGCCTTGGTACCTGACTGAGAAGCCTGAATTCTTTTGTTTGCTCTGTTTTTGTTTTGTTTTGTTTTGTTTGTTTGTTTTGTTTTTTAAAACTGTTTTTGTGACCTTGGGCTCCTCTTTTAACCTCATTGCCTTACTTTTCGTTTGTAAATTGGGCGAGTCTCTTGCCTTGCTACGCTACAAGAAACTGATGAGGATTAATGAGCTAGACTCTGGAGCACATTTTGTGTTTCTCGGAAGCGCACACTTAAGAGAAGCTAGAAGACAGAGTTGGTACCGTGGAGAAGCAGTGTTCTGTCATGTTGCTGTGTTACAGGGTTCAGTCCAAAGGAGTTCTACTTGCCATTATCCAAAAAGGAGGGCTAGCAGCAACCCCATTTCCATTCATGTTAGTGCAGGGTGATGGAAAGAAAGGCCAACTATATATGGGGGTGAGTGGAGTCACAAATAGGTTTCAAGGGCAGTGTCTGACTTAGGTATGCTTGCCTGAAACAGGCTAAGTTGTTTTTTAAAATCCCTTTTGTATGTACCTCTTAGACTTATTTAGCTGCTCAGTATTTGTGGAAGAGTCACCGAAAGTGCTTGGCTCTGTGTACATAATGCCAACAAAATCTAAAAGAGGTCCCCAGTCAAAACCTCAGAATTAATGTACACTGGTGTCTCAAGGTAGTATAAGGCTCTAGACATAATTGTAGGGCCTAAAACAAGGAGCTTGCACGCGGCTCTTCATATCTCTATCGGAAGCATGTCAGTATAACATACATATGTGGAAAGAGTGCTTGACTACCTCAGGTATGCAGTCCCACCCTAATTTTATTTCACATGCTGTCTTTGGACAATGAGATTTTCAATTCCAAGATGACTAGCTTGTTTTCTCTCCTTAGAAGATTTTCCAGAATCCCCCCCTCCCCGCCACCTGTGCTTCCTTTTTTAGAAAGTTTAGCTAGGTAGCAGTACATTTAACCTAGAACTTAACGTCCTGTCAGTGTGAGATTTTTTAAAAAGTTTAATACATGTGTATTCTGAAAGTGCTGTTGTAATCTCTGATTCAGCAAGGATATTTGGAATATAGATGATGCAGTTCAAAATTTTAAAAAAATTATCTTCATCTTTCATCTCTGGGCGTATCTCATCACTTTAGGAATAATTTTAGGACTGTCTCTTTTTTTGAGAAGCTCATAAAATACTTAGTTGATACCAGGAGTGTTAGCACTTACATATATACATACTGACTTACTCATTTCTAAAGCTCGTGTAGTTGATAGGCATCCATTGGCATGACTGCCAATGTCACTTCACTCATCTACTCTGATCTTGATAGATCTATTAATATGAAATACAGGAGTTCGCTAACTACTAGTTCACGATCCCAGTGTTAGCTGTGTATCATTTAGAGATGAAGGGACATAATTGAAAAAAATATATTGGAGCTATTTCCAATTGTCAGATCTTCATAAATGCTCTCGCATGAAAAAAATGAAGTTGTATTACCCAGTTTTATTAGAAATGCTATATTTTGTTGGATCCGTGTGTTCGCAAACTAGAGAATATTTTCCCTGCCGTGATTGATGTTAGGGCATTTATGGGGATAGTCTGCTATATTTCATATGTATATGAGGATGTCATTGTTAAAATGTTCAAAAGAAAATTATGTATGTGATTTATATTTTATTATTTCCTCCTAGGATGTAATTTTTTCAATACCATGATTCCTGTCATATTGTCAGTAGTGATTTGATGGGTAATATGCCAGAAATAATTAGATAAAAAAAAGGTGATGCAAACGTCAAGACAATATAGCTTTCTTGTGAGAAGCCTGAAGCGAAATCATGCATGTTACATTGTAGAAATCACCAATCTCATACATTTAAAGAGTCTTCAGGATTACAGGCGGGATGGAAAATGGAGCTAAATTCAGGAAGCGTGGGAGGCAGCATATTTCATAGGCATATGCTTGCTACTGACCCCCACCTGCAATTTCTGCTAAATGAAACATGTGTTTTAGAACATGCTACTCCTTGGACAAATTCAGACTGTGGTGTATTGTCAGTGGGAAGGTGTCAGATCCCTCCCTTTTCCTTTGAGTAGGAAAAATTGCATCTTTCTCTGGAAGGCAGGCAGCCCGTCCTTTGTGTTAGTCCTCTTCCTGACAGGTTTGAACATTTTTCTTTGGGGAGAAAAAGACATACAATATGAACTATTTCTTTACCTTTGTT
This sequence comes from Ursus arctos, assembly GCF_023065955.2. Lineage (NCBI taxonomy): Eukaryota > Metazoa > Chordata > Mammalia > Carnivora > Ursidae > Ursus > Ursus arctos. Next base: position 54,026,343 of record NW_026623067.1, read on the forward strand.
GACCTTAGAGATTAGAAGGTGACTTTAAAATTTCAAATGACTATTTTAAAATAGAGGACAAGGTAATTGATGGTTTCAGTGTTGCCTCCTGAGTATAAGATCTCCTGAGACTTTAAATAGAATGGAACCTGTCTCCAAGTGTCTTTTTACTTTTGACCATTGATGACGCGGGTGATAAACATCTGGTTCACTTGTATGTTACTTTAATGAATAATGGGTATTTCTAAAGATCAGACAGGAATAACTTTGACAATAATATTGTCATATTACAGTATTAATATTAGGCAGAAATGAAGGTGAATGTCAACTGGAGCCAAGTATGTAACCTGTCTTCGGAGTTAGCATGCAGAACATGGTGTGTGTTTTGGCCCCTGCACTTCAGCCCACCCCTGGTGTCAGCATGCTCACTGCTTTGTGACTTGGGAGGATGGGGATGAGAAGCGACAGCTGGGAAACTGAGCTCTGTCTTTTGTCTCTCACGTGTTCCTGGGTGGGCGAAGAAGCCTTGCACTCAGAAAGTGGCTGGGTGGTATGTGATGTAGATACTCTGCAGGCTGATATGGCCTGCAAAATAACAGAAGAGGAAGGAGAGTGTGGAGACATCGCTCTAGGGCCAAGAGAGAGGGACCAGGTGTCCAGAGCGGACTGCTCTCGCCTGAAGGGCGGGGGGATCAGTTTCCCAATTTCCCAACAGGTGGCCTCCTTCTCTTCCCCAGCTTCCTGGTGAAGTCCATAGTCATATCTTCATTTTATGTCATAGAAACTGAAGCCCAGGGAAGTGAGGGACTTGCCCCAAGTTACTGGGTTCCTCTTTGGCACAGCCTGGACAGGGACGGCTCTCTGTGCCAGGGGCTTTCTTCTAGGGATGCTGGAGAGTCATGACGTCTGGAAAATGAAGTGAGAAGTCTCAGTGCTGTTAAGAACAGGGTGAGCAACCTTGCCCTGAGTCATTTCACCTGAAAGGCAGGAGCGATTTAAAGAGTACCTTGAGTGGTAAATTCCAGAGAAGATGAGACCAGGAAATGAAAGCCACCAAAAAGCCCCACAGGTGAATGGGGATGTGTGGCATGTCTGGCACAACAACTGAAAAGGGTACCTTTGGTTTTGTGGAATTTACATGTTGATAAAAAAAAAAATGACACTTTATTTGGAATCAGATCATTTCGGAGCAGCCAGAATGGTGAAGTTGTTGACCCTCAGAGGGAGTCCCTGGAAGCCCAGAGACAGCTTAGAAGAAAGTAAAGGCCATACTCCATCACTTGTCTCTGACTGCCTTCTGCCTCCTCCTGTGTCCCCGGTGTGGGGGTGGGGGGTACCCCCTAGCTTCTGTCCTGAGGCCGTAGAGACCCAGCTCCTTTGCTCTTTTGAGACACATGGCCCGTGGAATCTGGAATTCTTATGCTATCTCTGGTGTGTTTTGACCACTGACAACTTAGAATGTGGTAATTTTTCCTTAGGAGCTAAAAATACCTGGCACCTTTCATGTGTTCCTTTCATCTGGAAAGCCCTTTTTCCTCGGTTTAAACCCTAACAGGCAATAGGGTGGTTAGCAGCTAAAATTGGAGAGTCAGCCGGAAAGAGTTGGTTCTCAGTCTGCCTTTCCTTGACTGTGTGATCTTAGGAAGTTGCTCGACTTCTCTGAGGGTCAGTTTCCTCCTCTGTAAAATGGGGATTAAATCTAATTCATAGAGGTAGTGTGAGGATTAAATGAGATAAACTTTATAAAGTACTTAGAACAGGGATTGGCACATGTTGTGGGGTAAGTGTTGGCCTTTATTTAGAAGTAAAACCTGGAGGAAAATAAAGTGCAAAAATTGAGGAGGAGTTTAAATATAAATACAGAAATGTGTTTGTGAGCAAATCTTACAGCTACCTTGGTCATTGGCATCTGAGGTTCTCTTTACCCCTTACATTGCAGTATGATTATATTCCCAGTAATGGATACTTACATGCATTCTCCGGATCTGTTTCTCCTTTGTAAGTTTTTATGACCTTTATATTACCTTTTCTTAAATATAACACATTCATTGGCCATTGGCATTGAATTTATGAGTGAAAAAAGTAATCAAATGGTGAATGGAAGATTTGTCCACTTGGCCGCGTAGACTGACCTGGTCAGTGAACATAAATAAAACACATGAATCCTTCGTCTGTTGTTTGAAAGTAACAGACAGGATATAGTAGTGAATGCATTTTGTGGCTGTTTGTGTTGCTCAAGCTGAAATAGTGATCACTGCCACACTTGTGTAAGAATACACAATGGGACGGTCCCACCACGATTGTGGTGATGGTACTAGAGATCACATTCAGAGCTTACTGACAACTCTTACTGGTGGGATGAGGGACGGGTAACAGCGGCATTCTTCTGACTGTCCTCCTTGTGGCTGATGGGGAGGGAGAAACCTCTTCCTCTACCAGGAAACCACTCTTACAATCCCCCCTGATCTGGGCTCCCTTGGCTTGTAGGTGGGTGGTCCAGGAGCCAAGGCTGAGAGCTGCTGGTAGGGAGTGGATTAGCTTGGTGGGGTGCGATGGGCAAGATTAAGTCTGGAAACTGACCCCATCTTTTTTTTTTTTTTAAAAAAGAAACTCTTCACAGTGTTCCTTACAGCAGTTCCCCAGTGAACATTCAGTTGCTGAAGAGTAGGTGTATAATTGGAATGAATGTTTCCTGTAGGAACTAGAGAAGAGAGGTAACTAGTGTGGGACTACAGAAGAGAGGTAACTTCTTTTTAAATTTGTGAAAAACACCTGACCAGGTAAATCAGATAGCAAACCTGTATCCTTCTACCAAACATTACTGCGGATAGCAATTAAAAAATGTCAGTCTACCCCTTTGTTGAAAATGTGTGTAATTAAATGTTTCCTCCACCCCTCCTCTACCCCCACCTCCATTTTTCTCAGGATTTAGAATTGTTTTTGTTTCTGTGAGTCATTTATTGTAATAATGATTAAAATTTAAATTTTACCTGTATTATAGTGTCCACGGATTTTGAGCGTTCTTTGAAGTAAATTATGCCTGTGATAGAGTATGCATGGGGTGTATCCATAGATACTTAAAAAAAAAAAAAAAAAGAGACTGGCTTTAGGTAACAATTGATGAGAAAGCCTAAAAAATTTTATTTGAAAACACATGTAACAGCATTAAACATTGAGGTTGGTATTTTTTGAATTGGCTCACGGTATTGTGAACATATTCCATGAAGGTATAAAATTGCAGGAAAAATGAGTTTATTAATGGAAATTAAGCTAGATCCTAATTATTACCTGTGAATAGAGTCATCATTTAAAGTTTTTATTGCATTTTAACACATGGCTTATCTTGATGAGAAAATATGTAGCAAAGGGTAAGTGTAGCAATTTTCCTTTTACTATTCCCTCTGCTAAGTCATTATTACTTGACGTTATTTTTCACCAGCCTTTCATTTTTGTCCCAAATGTTTTTGCCTCTGGCTGGTTTTATTTCTTTAAAACGTATGTATCACTTCTCAAAGGGATACATTTTGACAGGTAATCGATATTTTTTCATACTAGATTTGATGCTGCAATGGTCATAATCTTCATCTTAGACTTAGTTAATGGTTGAATAGTAAACTAGATTTTTATCTCAAAATATTCTTTTGTTAAGAAACATACTTTGCCCCCTCTACCCCCAACCAAATTCCTTTTTATCAGTCCCACCCACCAAACATCTCTAGCTGCCACAGTGCCTGGGACGCATAGAGTCCACTTATCTGGGCTACACATCTTTTTGACTTTTTGACAGTGTGTCCTCGAAATGTCTTGACGTAGCATTTCCAGCTAACTTACCCAATTGGTCACAGAAAAGGTACTTCTGGACTCTACTTTTTTTTCTTTTTTAATCCTCCTGGCAACCTGTGATCTTTATTTCAAGGGGAAAAATCTTTTCCCTTCCTTCTCTGTATTGAAAACTTGGTACCCTCCCTTAGACCCCACTTTTTCTAGACTGACCAGCGCAATGAGGATCCCAATATTCAGAGCACAAACATGTGTAAGGATACCAAGCTTGGCCTTTGGTTTTGAAAGTTCAGCTTCTTAGGTCATGATTTTTTTTTTCTTTGCCTAAAACCAGCTAGGGCTTCCTTATGCCTCTGTGTACGGATGACAGTGATCGTCTCAGCTGGTAAATATATTCTCACTGCTGCCAAGGCATTTTGTCTAAGATGGCACTTCAAATTTCAGGCAACTGTTCATGCTCCTCTCTCAGGAGGGTGACTTGAGGGAGAAAGGTCAACAACTGTCATACCTTTTGTTTTCATTGAAGGAAAAGGTCTCCCTTTTGCAGGAAAAGATGAGAGTACAGGTGGGCCTGTCAGGAATGGGTATCTCTTTACAGCAGCTTCGCAGATCCCCCACAGATAGCAAGCCGACCTTACTCTCCCGGGTCTGAGACTTTTTTTTTTTTTTTTTTAGGTTGTTTCCTTGTTTTTGTTTTTGTTCTGTCCTTCCATGTAAACAAACATGTACAGTTTTAAAAAATCTTGTTCAAAACAGTTGTTCTAGAATTCGTTGTTCCCTTTTGACTTGCACAGTGATCACTTAGGGGCTGTCTCTTTGCTTCTAGAGATTGTACTACTATTGCACATGGGAGAGAGAACTAAAAACTCCCTGGGGCTTCCTTCCTTAAGTGGTATCAAATGAGCACACCTAAGTAGAAGGACACCCTGATACCCATCTCTGCTGATGCCTCTCCTGCTGGTACTATTTCTTGACAAGGTTTCTCTTTGTATGTGTGAAGATGTATGCAAAGACTGTTTGGGAACATAAAATGCAATCAATTTTCCTCAGTGGTTAGATTCATAAATCCTCAAGGTATTTTTAATGACATAATCTAATCAATTGATAGCACTCCTAATAGTGTGTTGACAGCCAGAAATAGACAGAAAGCTCGTGTAATAGCAGGTGGATGGGTAAGGAACCTCTAGACACTGTCTTCCCCACCCCCCACATTAAGAAATCAGATATCTGGATTAGGTAAAACCCAGAAAATGTGGATTTTTAAGAAAATATTATGCCTGTCTTACTGACCTTCTTTCTTTCAAGAAAGAGACTGTCTAATGGATAGAGTGAAGGAGAATGTGGTTTTCAGACGAATTGTGGATCGTCCTAGAATCTGCCTCCTCAGAACCAAACTGTAATCTCAATTTAAATATCTCTAGAATAGAAATCAAGGGGGAATAATTTATTATAAATTGGTAGTATTGTATGTTGTTACTCCTGTGCCAGGCCAGTAATGAAAACTTAATATTCATCTCTGGGTTGCTTCGAATTGAAATAAGATGAGGATGAGCAGAGTAAACAAGCTGAAACAGACTGTGAAATTGCACATGATGGGAAGCTTTTTTTTTTTTTTTTTTTTAGCTGATTATAGCCTGTAAATAGGTTAATATTCCAGCTAATGATGGCTCTTACGATTTCTTCTGCCTTTTTACATTTTGGTCAGGTATCAACAAAACTAAGTTGCTATCAGGAGGGACATTAATATCTGAAATGTTTCTATCTTAGGGCCAGGAATCTACTGGCAAGGTATTTATGTAAATGAATTGGCTTTCACACTGGGAGGTAGAAAGTGTTCTGCCAAGGCTGGAAGAGCAGCCACCCAGAGCCCTCTGTTTGCCGGGTTTCAGGCAGCGTGCGTGTTCTGCTACATTTTTTTCTCTGATGCCGTCAGAAAAGATGAGCGGCAGGCGTGGTGGTGCTGCTTGGCTGACCAGCTGTGCCCTAGTTTTTCACCGTCCCAGTCAGTGGCTGCCTTTCACAGAGGTGTCTGTCACCGCTGATTTACTTAGCCACTTTGACCTTATAGTTGCTTCAGAAGGGGCTTGACCCAGAGCTCCTGCCGAAAGCCATTTACTGGTCGTCTGGAATGCCAGAGCCAGCGTTTTGAAGGAGAAGGAAACACAGGGACCCCGCGATTTCCTGCCTAATAGCGAGAGCCTCCTCCGCCCGGCTAAATGCATTAGGTACCTGAGCCCACTTGCTGCGCTCTCGCACGGAACTGCAAGCCTCCGTGATCTCCGAAGTTGCTGGAGTGCATAACTAAGCGGGACCAGCTGACTCCGGGCTCCAATCAGCGAGAGCGTGATGTAAGTGTTCAGCAGCTGCTGGGCTCGGAATTAGCGTGCTGAAGTAGAGGTAGTACAGCATGGCTAGACTGTTGTGAGGCTCAGAGAAAGCGGAGGGGGAGATGGATGAGTCCAGCATTCTAAGACGAAGAGGGCTCCAGGTAGGAGATCCTTCCGTTCTTGAAATGTAGCATCCTCAGTGGTCTGCCGTTGAGGATTTCCAAGTTCCCTTTTCATTCCTTTACTGGGCACATATCATGTGCACGGTTCTTCATATCCACTTGGCAATGGGATACGCTAAGTCTCTAGTTCCAGGGTTCACTGACACATCACAGGGTTCAATGAGAAAGGCTCTTTTGTCAGAGACAATAGATAGGACTTTTAGTTTGATACTTTGCGGGTTGTTGTTCTGCTGGTTGTTCAAGAATAGTTAAATCGTGGCTGGTGGTGACAGCTGATGAGCCAATTTGGCATTCTGTCAAGTGTCTGGGAAGTCTGTCGAGGGTGGCAACTCCGTTCAGTTCTGGGAGCACAGGACTCAGTTTTGTGTCAGGATCAGGCTCCAAGCGGCAGCCGCATCTGTCTGATGGCTTTGCAGATGTGTGCAGCTCCTGAGAGTTTCCTTCTGTCGGGAGATGAAAGTTTCTGCTGGCAGCTCCATCAAAGTTGACTGTAATTTGTTTGTGTTGAGATGAGGAAAGGTGCCCATCTCCCTGCCTTGATTTTTGTGCCCAAGTTTCTCTAATTAAATTACTCCGACGTTAGTGTACAAATGTATTCCAAGTTAAAACTTGGCAAATCAGGCAACTTGAAACAAAACATCTGCTTAGTGATTTTAAGTTTAAGGGAGCCAAAACATAAATATGTTGAAAATTAGTATGTTTAACTCTTTCAGAACTCCTTTTCCTGTGGATAAGTGGTATTTTTTTCCTGAAGGAATCTAATAAGTAGCCATTGTTAAACTCTCATTCATTATTTTTGAAGGAAAAAAAAAATAAACCGTGTCAAATGCATGCTTGACAGTACAGAATATATAGCACATTTTAGAAATGCTTCCAGATAGTCCTTAATAGGCTTTGCCTTACAGCTGGTCTAGTTGTCTGCTTTTTTGTTCTGAGTGTCTGTCACTAATACTATTATTATTCATATTATAATATTGTGGGTAAATTAAAGGATTATTTGCAGGTAAACAGAAGAGGGATTAAAGAAATTGGGGTTAAATGTCATGTATTGTTCCCAACCTAAGTAAACAGACTGCCTCTTTAATGATTTTCACTGTGGTCATTGTTTTGAATGTACAGTGCGGTTAGTCACTGCTGTGGATTTCCTTTTCTTTGTTTTCATCACATCTATAAAGTTCTGGTAACGCACAGCTGTTTGTGTGGTTCCAGGACCTCTTCGGGGTCAAGGGTTAAATATGGAAAGTCTCTTTGTTAAAAAGATGATAAAACTATTAAGCTCCCTCTTGGTTTAGCTTATTAATAAATGGCAGTTCAGCTAAGTTTTCTCTTTCCTTTAATGCATTTTAGAAAATTGTTTAATGTATGTTTGATAAGAAACTCCTTTTGTGGTTTATTTCTGTAATATATATTCTCAGTACTTCAGAGGATATAGTTGAAGCAAACGGTGCTTTTGAGGGGTGTAGATCTCATAAACTTTTAATTTTAGAAATAAATAACAACTGTAGTTATTTAAAATACTGGAGTTACTTTCTATGTAAAAGATTTGCAACAAAACAAAGGAAACAATTCATTGATATAATACTTGGAGTGCTAGATCGTTCTCATACTTAACATACTTTTACTACATCTGCCATAATTGGCTACACAACGGATAGAGAATGTCTGATTTCTTTTATGAATGAGACAGAAGTCTTCATTCTGTGAGACGTAACAATATAAAAGTGTCTCAAAGTTCTGCTGCCTCATGGTTACAACTTGACTTTGGCTCAAACAAAGCTTATTTTTCTTTTACTCCCATTATATCTAATATTTTTTTAAAAGACACCCCTTACAGAGAGTACTTTTTCATAGAAACTGCTATGTAATAAGTATTTGTATTACAAAAGATGTCACCGTGGATTCATGAAAATAACGCCACCTAGTGAATTTAAGAATTAAGTTAATTTTCAAATATACACTATTCGAAACATTTCAACATGTAAATGAGATACATCTGTAGTAGTGAAACCAGGTTCAGACCTACACATTTTGTATTCATGATTCTGACCCTATGTTTGCAAGGTAATCTTGAGCAAGTCCTATGCCCTCAGTGTCTGTTTATTTTTCCATAAAATAATTTAGCACAAGACCTTTGAGTGTATTAAGTAGGAGATAGGTATAAGTGAGGTTTAAAAGTTAATGGCTATATAATAAATACACTACTATATAGTAGACACTCAGTAAATATTATGTTGTTGAAAAGCAAGGTATAATTTTTATTTTTATAGCATTACATGTCATAACTAGCAAGATGAAATATTTACGTCTTTACTCCATGTATGCTATTTGAATTTGTTTTTAAGTTAGAAGAATCAGCAGTGAAGACAGTAAACATTATTTATTTACAGGGATCATGTTGACAGGGCTACAGGATTTTATATAATAAGAGTTGGTTGATGTGCCACGTGGAATAGGGGCATATACTGTGTGGAACAGACCAGTTTTTTAGATAACAGCCTAATTAAAAATCTGGAGCACACAAATATCCTAATTCCATAAAATATATTTTTATAATAATATAGTATGTGTTTAGTATAAAATAATGCAGTATGAGTTTAGAACCTACTTTTAGAATTTCAGTATCTCTAGCTCTTAAAACACAGTGGTATTTTTAAAATTTGGTCTTTGAGAAATTTTTTAGTGAGAACATACAATTTCTCAAGAAATGGCTACCTCATAAAAGGGCAACACAACTGAGTTGTTCATCTTAAGTGACTCACTTTTCCATCTTTTCTGTGGACTCTATTGATATTTCCAGTACCACCGATAGCACTTAAATCACTGCCTTTGAAATGAGAATGAGAGAAAGAGGCCCCAATGGCTTCCACTGTTAGAATCTGGGAAACTTTTCAGATTGGGTCTCAAAACATGGGAAATTCTGACGGATGGATGGGCTTGGGCAGACCTTGGACTTGCGGCAATTTGAATTTCTAGACAGATCTAATTCATCAAAGGATAACTGGCTCCTTTCAAGGCTAACATTCCTCACACACGGATCATATTTTTTAAATGTCAGGGGAATTAATTGTTTCAGTGATTTTTGTTATATGTTTCTATTTTATCTGTTTTAATGAAAGTGTCTCTATCCCTAATGTGATAGCTCCCAAGGCTGGAGAAAGATGGACAGGCGTCATTAAAGCAGCAACAAGTCACTAGAAGAGGTAGTGATCTCCCAGAGAGATGTCATAGGATTCCTTTCCCGTCCTCCTGTGGTGTTTTGCTCTGCCTGCTATCATCTGTTGATTCCCCTCCTCCCCAGTTACATATTAGCATTTCAGTCCACTTCCAGATTATCACATGCAGCTAGAATGTAATTTTTTTTTTCCTCTGTGATGCAGTTAATGACTAAGTCTTTCGAATTTAGACTTCCAGATTGGTGTTAGTTTTTTTGGTTTTCTTTGCTTTCCCTTATACCTGACTTCGTCTCCCAGCCTTAATTGAAACAATGAAAAGCTAACATTATTACTTTGGTCTAGGCTCTGATTTTCCACTGGCCATTGTCTCAAGTTCAATTTTAGTAAGCAAAGAAGCCCGCGGACTCTTTTGTTCTGACTGGGTATCCAGCTACCTCTATTTTCCTCAATGCTTGAATGTGGGTTGTTCAAATCATAATGTCTCAATGTGTCTTCTCTGTCAACTTTAAAGTGATTCTGAATGTGTTTACACTTGACCCAAAATTCCATCACAGTATTGTTGTGTGGGACTCTTACTCTGTCCTTATTCATTTGAAGATTCTGCGTAGTTATAGGTAAGAACTCTAGTTAGAGGATTATTTTAATAAAAAGTTATGATAACAATAGTTTGGCGTAAATGCTTTTGTTCTTCAAAGGCTCCAGAAAGGCAAAGAGGCTTTTTTGGGACAGGAAGGACCAAGATGGTAAATGAATTTTTTTTAAGCAGGGGGAGGGGTGGGGGGGAGGGAAGAGAGAGAGACTCCTAAGCTGGCTCCCCTAGCATGGAGTGCGACATGGGTCTTGATCCTACAGCCCTGAGATCATGACCTGAGCCAAAATCAAGAGTAGGACTCTTAACTGATTGAGCCACCCAGGTGCCCTGATGGTAAATGAACTTTTGTTAGTTATAAGTACCTAATTAATTAGACCAGGTGTGGCCATATCTGAAGTGGTATTTCTTACCTGTTGAAGGAGTTCACTTTCTGTGTTGGAGATGGAGATAAAAAGTTGTAGTTTCCTGATTCACACAGGAGAAGGATGGGATGCCCTCAAAAATCCTATGTTGCCTCAGATTTTTATTTTGTGCTCAAAGAATTGTTTTTTTTCTTAACACCTTTTTGTAACAGTGGAAAAAAAAAAACAAATTTGAATACTGGCTCCTCTTTTGCACCTTCTTATTCTCTGATACAGCTGATAAACCAGAAAATTGTCATCTCTGTATTTTCGTCAATGAAATACTAATTCTTCAAGTCATCTCGTTCCCACCTTTGATTTCTCCATCTGTTGCTTGCTTTCTCCAGGCCCTCATAATTCTGCTGTAAAAATATGTCCAGTGTCTAGGACTACTCTCTTTTACCTCTGAATTTCTGAAATGTCTAGTATCCCTTTGTGTCCAGGCCCTTCTCCAATCCATGCTGGTTGTCAGCCTGGATTCCCACACCAACCCATGGTTTAAAATTCCCGTGTGACTTATTATCTACCTCTGGATAGAGTTAAAATATACCTATTTTTAATTTAGCCTCTGTCTGCTTTTTGGGTTTCATTGTCAACTGTTTGCCTTCCAAAACCCTATCCCATCATCTCCAGATGTCACAGATCCCCCTTACCTAAAATGTTCTTTCCTTATGTTGCCCAAATTCTTGCTCTTCATTAGGGACCACAGTAAATTCTCATTCTTTGATGAATTTTTCCATAATCACTGCAGTCCATTCTGGACTTTATAATAGTCATCATCCATTTTATTTGCACACCTAATCCTGTTGCATGATGTATAGTTGTAAAATTATTTGAATGTCTTACACTGAAATTATAAACCCATTGAAGATTCATGGCTTTAGAGTAGGATATGTGTTCAGTGACAACGAATAGCTCTGTAACTTTAGACAAATTGCTTAGCTACATCTGTAAAATAGAAATAATGTATTTGAAGATTGGAGGAGGTTGTAACACTTGCCTCTGTGTTGCCACAGAACCTTGCATGTTTAAATAGTTAAATGCTGGTGCCAGGCAGGGTCCAGGCAATAAAAAGATGGCATGTGTAAATTGGATAATTTGAGGAGAGTTTAATGAAAGGGAAGGTGTAAAAGGTATAGGCAAGGTGTAGGTAAAGTTTAAGGGGTGGTGCAGTACCAGAGGGTAGGAGCAACAGACAGCCATCCTCTTCAGTAGGCCGGAAGGAGTGAGGGAGAGAGCAGTTGCAGAACGTCAAGACAGAGAAAGCAGGTGACGGGTGCCTTAGGTGAAGCTGCATAGCCAGCCTATGGTGATTCTGCAGGGAGGTGCCAAGGGGACATTGCAACTTTATTGTCCTCCTTCCTTCTGAACTCTGGCTGGTGCTCCCCATTGGCAAAACCCAGTCAGAAGCCAGAGGGGCAAGACTGGGACAGGCCGACTGCAAGGCCGAGTACGGGGTGGGGAGTAGGTCTGGATGGGCGATGGAAATACACACAGTATGGTATATAACAAGCGTGTATTGACCTGATCCTCGCTTTTTTGGGCAGCATTTTGCCAACCATAGTCAATGTTCAGTTTTCCTAGTGCAGATCTCTGGAGCCTGAACTGAGTTCAAGCATTTGAACAGATTCAAAGCTGCTCTTCTGTGAAAGGCCCTGGCCCTCAACCGTTTCCCACTTACATGTAATGATGTCTTTCTAGTCAGGCTCTGGATCCTCTTGGGAAAATGTTCCTCCCCTTCCACTTTAGTGTCTAAAGTACATGGGTCTCCTTGGAATCAATAATGCAGGACACCTGCACGTGAGATCCTGCAAGCAATCTCAATTTTGAATTGCTCTGCTCCTCACATCCTGGCTCAGAGAAGTGAGGTGTGAGAGGAATATCCCAAGAGATCTCTTCCCATTCATCCCCTGGCTTCCCTGAGGTCTGCCCTGTCACACAGTCTGACTGTCCATCTCTGCTCCCCTGGAAATCCTTTTAAAGACTTACAACTTCACATTATGTCCTTGGCTCTTAGGGAGAGTTGCTAGAAGAAATGGCTGTGATTGCTCATCTCTGTGCTTTCTGGAAAACTCCCCTTGAAGCCCTATCCCTTATGATGTGCATTGTTTCTTGCATTAGGCCCACACGATAAATTAGCTTAACATTCACTACTCACAAGGTAAACCGGTTTGTTTCTTTGAATCAGATAACGAGAGCTGGCTCTGTCTTGCCAGTTTTGTCTCAGCTGATCAGAACGGTTTCACACTCAGCTGCAATAACTTTTGAGATAAATGGAGCCACCACTTCTGCACTGTTGAGCTCTTAGTTCCCTCTTTGAGGAGTTGTGTGGTTTTATGTATTATATATCTTTTAAAAACCTTAAGTTGCCTGAAAAAGTTTTTCAAAGTAGATAAGACCTGAAAATTTATTAATATTACGCTTAAAGCTGTGAAATTTTCTAAAGAGTAATTTTGGAAGAAGACAAAAGGAGACTAAAAGACCAGCTAGTCACTGAACTAGGTAAACTATAAAAACTGTGTATTACATGAACTTACAAAGATCAATATTCATGCAGCCACCAATCATTTTATTGTTGACACCAGAGTGTAATGAGATTAGGGTGTTTGATTTTACTTGAAACTTGAATTGCTAATAAATTATGAGCCTTTTAAAAAGTCTTAGAAACCATGTGTCTGTCTTGGAAGCAACCAAAAGCATGGGGGTTGTCAAATGACTTTAGAGACATTCATGTTAGGAAACAACATTGCTATTAAAATCATGCGTTTGACAAATGTTTCATGATAGGGGAAAAAGCTGACATCAATAACGAGAAGTGAAAAAGTAAAGTGTATACATAAGATGTGTATAAGTCTATAAAAATTTAGCATATACACACACATTAGTCTGTATGAGGCAGAGATGAGAAGTTGGGGGTGGTAGAAAGAAATAGAAAAAATAACTCTTATCTGACATATATTAGGAACCTGTTTTTTCTTCATATAAAACAACAGGAAGAAAAGCACTAAAAGGTTGATTATATCTTGATGGTGGGATCTAAGAATTTTTCTTTATTCTATAGTAAACATGTATTACTTGTATAATCAGTCAAAAGTGGGATTTGGGAGCCTCTTTATAATTGTTTTTTGCTTTGTTGTCTAAGAAAAAGTTTTATACTGCTCACTAGCATCAATGAAAAGCTCTTAAAGATTGTCTTTTATTTTGTGTCTTTATGAAATTGAGAAAGGTAAATAAATTCTAACATGATAGTCGTTCCAAACCTTAGGATGGTGGTTCATGGAGGCTGTCCTTTTGAACCACCTGAGGAGCCTCTAATGCCTAGGTCTAGACTCAGCCCATTTGGATTAAATTAGCATCTCTCAGTGGTGTGCAGCCAGCCTTGAGACCCGCTGCTCCTGGGGGATTACTTGTCCAAGGAACCCAGAGTCATGGAACCTCCTACTTCTGTCTCTCCAAATGCAAAGTCTGACAGCCTCTAAAAGGTGTGTGGCAGGTTTGGCCTCCTTTCTTCCAGTGAGACATGGGTTTGTTTTTATGGAGAAGAAGATGGAGGTGGATATCCTTGCATTTGTTTCTTGACTTCCTAAGTAATGGCAGTGGTAGTAATGTGAGAGCTCAAACCATTAACAAACCCACCTTCAGGGGGCACTTAATTAGACTGGGGTGGCCAGAGGCAGCGCTAGACCATTAACCGGAAAGGACCCAGGGCACTGCTGGTATCCAGTTCCATTTTTACATTTTTTAAAATTGTGGGCACATGTCCTGTGGTTCCATCTAGAAACCACCTCGGGTGTGGTAAAACAGTAGCTTTGTCCCTGGAAGCATGAGCCTAACGCTGGCGATAGCAAACACCTGTGATTTGGAACTCTGACTGTAGGTGTTCTTCCGTAGTGCCCTTGCGTGAGTTCTCAAAACATTTGCTGCTCTCAGATTGTGAATGCACATGCTTTCCATTCAGGCTGTCAAGGATAGAACTCCATTCTTTGTCTTTCTTTCAATAAACGTATAATCATAATAACGACAGTAGCAGCAGCAGCATATTTTGACCAGGTGGGTGTCAGATGACTGAGCAATGCGTCTTAGTTACGCACTATTGGACTTTTCATCCCCGGCTCCAGCAGCATGAAGTGGGTGGAATACGGTACCCTTGTGTGAGGGGCTGACCGTGTGTGGGGGAGATGGACAGCAATTCTGACAACAGCCAGTGCCAGGTCCCGCCTCTGTCATAGTGCAGGGGGGTGGGGGCATGGCGATGGAGCCAGGCTGTGCCCCAGGAGGCAAAAGGCTTTGTGCAGGTGGGGATCTGACCAGGCGCAGATGAGGCAAGAAGCATGTTCCGGGCCAGGGAAGCAGCCATGCATGTCAAGATGGGGTGACCACATGGGGTGCGCCCTCCGTTTGGAAGGAGCTACAGGTGAGAGGGAGGAATGGACCAGCCGGAGGCCCAAGAGCCATGCTTCATTGAGGGATCTGTCCAACACCAGGAAGCCGTTGAAAGATGTTAAGCGGGGCATAGCAGTCTTGTGCCAGCTGTCAGCTGTTGTGTCACCTGTGAATGGGGTGTGCCCTGGGAGAGGCCAGGGATGGCTAGCAGGTTAGGAGCAAGGAGTGAGCAGTGCCATTGCTGCCCCAGAGACAGTGGCTGCAGGGATAGAGAAAAGGCAGCTCAGTACAATTAAGGCATGCTGACCTCTTGGGATGGTGGGGAGGGAGCTGGGAGAAGCTGCAGGTGACCTCCAGGTTTCAGACCACAGGACCAGCAACAGCTAGGGGCCAGAAGTAAACGTGATCTGGGTAGTGAGAAGATAACTAGTTCTGTGCATTTGGTGGTGGAAGCAGCTTGTAGGTAGAAATGTTCAGGAAGCAGCTAATGTATGGGTTTAGGCTTGCTTCCACACGGAGGTCAAGGCCAGTTATAGATGCTGAAGTCATCTGCTTTAAATAATTAATCCAAGTACATTATGAATAGTAAGAGAGTGCAAATCCTCACAGACTAATAGATTTCTGTTAGAATAGCTTCCAAGAATTACTATTATGTGTATTTTAACACTGATTTTGCAGGACTGGTTGCAGTTATACTAAGAGCAAAGTAGTTTTATGCTTTAGTGTCAGGTCTTGAAGATAATGTATCCAATTTTAAAGATGTAGGGGTTTTTTGTGTGTTTTTGTGGTTTTGTGTGTGTTTGTGTGTGTGTGCACATGTGTTTTGCAAATTGCTTCCAACTTTGACAACTTGCCTATAAGTCTCATTTCAATATAATTTTGAAAAGGCAGAATGAAACATCTCAAACTAGAGACTATAATGGAAAAAGCAATTCATTCTTAAATGAAGATGATGAGGTTGGTACCATATTGCTTGAAACAGTGAGTGAATTTAAAACCTGAGTGAGATTACATCAAATTGAGCCAAGATTTTTGTTCCCTTTCAATGGAATATCTGTAATTGAAGATAGGGGGTTCAACCAAGAAAGACAGATGGCATGTGTACAATTTTATCAATTTGCTGACACACTGTTGCCAATTTGTGTACGTATACACAGAGACATTAAATCACATTGATAAAAACGGAACCCTCTTGGGAGTTAGAGGTAGAATGTATTACAATGAGCAGGAAATGATTGTAGAAAACATTAAGTGTTTTTAATGGATTGTTTTAGCTTAGTGCTTATTGTTAGATATCAGCTACATTGAGAAATTCATCTTATAGGATTTTCATCGTAATGATATTTTTCCTGATGAGAGGTGGTACTTTTGTATTTTCCAGTCATCTGTTCTTTCAATTTTAGCATTGTTCTGATGGAGAAGGTGGAATAATACCATTGATTTGACTGTTTACACTTTTCCATTAAATACATAAATTATTGAGCTCACAGATTCTTTTCCCATTAACTGTTGAGCAATCCAACTAAAAGATATGGTAAATACAAATTGAATTTGGTTAGTGTGGTGGATACAACTACTCTCTTAATTTTTCACTCCTGTGTATACATTCACTCCTCTGCCCAGGCCCCATGGCTTCATGGTGGGCAGTGCTACTTCCCCTCAGTTGTCTTTGGGCTCAGCTATGTGACCTGCTGGGGCCAATGAGCTGTCAGTGAATGTGTCACAAGCAGAGGCTTGAAATAAGTTTGTGGAGTTGGATTTGCCATCTTGCGCTTTGGTGATTTACTGTGAGAAGAACGTACCCTGAGTGCCTACTGGATCCCAGAGCAAACGCTCACGGAATTGACCTACAGAGACGTGGAGCCAGGAGCCAAGACCAGCAGACTCATAGTCAATCTGTAGACCTGCAAACATGAGAATAAATGTTGATTGTTGTAAACCGCTAGTTTTGTTTGGGTTTATGACCCAGCTTTATGGTGGCAGTGGTGACAATACAGGGGATGAGCTCGTGTTGTGGTTAAGAGCGTAAGAGCAGTGACATTGAAGTCTGCTAGACTTTAGTGGGGGTGTTGATCCAGCACCTGTTTGCCTTGATTATCCTGGGCATACTGCTCATTTCTAAACCTCAGTTTGGCCATCCGTAAAATGGGAATACTACTTACCTCCCAGGAATGCTGTAAAAATAATTAAGATGTGTGCATGTAAATTACTTTGAAAAGTGTCAGGCAGGTAGCAAGAACGCAGCGCATGATCATGGCCATCGTTATGTATTTCTAGATAGCTGAGCCTCTGTCTTCCTCTGCTTCCCTTGGACTGTGTCACTTGTCACATCCTAGTTGGTTGACTCTGGAGCTGGTTAAAATTCGTATGTGCCTTAGGTGTTGTGTGTGTGTGTGTGTGTGTGTGTGTGTGTGTGTGTGTGTGTGTTTGTGTTTTCCTATAATGTAAGGATACTAACATTTACCTGGCAGGATTATTAGTGGACTACAGCAAAGGTAGGTCAATATCTAGTTGTCTTAGTTCAGGCTGCTATTACAAAATAATACGGACAAGGGGTCTTAAACAACAACCATGTTATTTTTCACACTTCTGGAGCCTGGGAATGTCAAGGTCAAGCTGCACAGGTTGCATATCTTGTGAGAGCCCTCTTCCTGGCTTTCAGATGGCTACCTCCTGGCTCTGTCCTCACGTGGTGGAGACAAATCTCATGTCTCTTCTGTTTTTTTAAGGGTATTAATCCCATTACAAGGGCCCCACCTTCATGACCTAGTCTCACCCTAATAATTTCCCTAAGGCGGTATCTCCAAATCAGTCATATTAGAGCTTCACCAGATGAATTTGCATTGGTGGTGGGGGGGGGACCACAAACATTCAGCCTGTAGCACTAACCATGGATGGGTGAGTGGGCACTTAGTAAAAGTAGCTCCGTTATTAATGTTTACTTTCCATATGTTGCCACCATTTCTTTAAATTCAGGTATCCATTCCTAGTTCTTGAATGCCTCCTACGAGCCAAGCGTAACACCCTCCACTTTGGGCTCACCTCTGGGTTTCTAGAATCTCTGTTTTTATTGAAAGGAAAGATAAAAGAGTGGAACATAGAAAAGGAAAGACTAGGGGCGCCTGGGTGGCTCAGTCGTTAAGCATCTGCCTTCAGCTCAGAGTGTGATCCCAGTGTTCTGGGATCGAGCCCCACATCAGGCTCCTCCGCTGGGAGCCTGCTTCTTTCTCTCCCACTCCCCCTGCTTGTGTTCCCTCTCTCGCTGGCTGTCTCTGTCGAATGAATAAATAAAATCTTAAAAAGAAAGAAGGAAGGAAGGAAGGAAAGAAAGAAAGAAAGAAAGAAAGAAAGAAAGAAAGAAAGAAAGAAAGAAAGAAAGAAAGAAAGAAAAGGACAGACCAGAAGTGCTGCGATTGAACAGGCATATTGATAACATCCTTCAAATACGTAATATGTGTATATTATACTTTTTCTCCTGTGAGCATTAAAAAGTAACTCCTTTGGAATAGGGGAATTTAGAAAGGGCAAAGAGTAGCTCATATGGTGCCAGTAAAGGCTTTTAATGGGAAGAATGCAAAATGCTAATAAGGAGAGATTGAGCATTCGGGTTCATGGTTTGGGTGCAGTGTGAAATCTTAAGGGGGCTCATATTTATAGCTTGTCTATATTAACCAGCGTAGCAGAGCTGACATCTGAAATGCCTTTGTTTTAAATGGGCAAAAATTGCTACACTTACCGTTTTGCCTACTGGAAAACTGTTTTGGTGTGTTGGTTCTCAGTCTACAGACTTTTGCCTGTTCTTCCCTTCTGTACAAATCTTATTGTGTACTGCCTTGTCTATTCCATTTGTGTGTGTGTGTCCCCTGACCACATCAGCTATTAGCTCCTGGTTTTGCATGCTTCCTAACCAGAATTTCCTTCATGGAAAGCCTGTATCCTCAACATCCTTGCTTCAAAATTACTTTGATCTGTATCAGCTGAAATAGATTTTTGAGATGCTGGATTTTAACATCTGTATGCCACTTTCTCTAGAAGCTAATTGACTGATTGGGGATGGAGGAGAGATGAGAGTCTCTACGTATGACCAATTTCACAGAGCTTACCTTGCAAGCCATTGAAATGCAAATACAGGCTACACTTAGAGACTCAGAGAACTCACACGTTCAGTTCTTTGTTTTCTTCTGAAAAATAAGCATTCAAAATTCATGCACATTCTATTATTCA
Source organism: Ursus arctos (assembly GCF_023065955.2). Classification (NCBI taxonomy): domain Eukaryota; kingdom Metazoa; phylum Chordata; class Mammalia; order Carnivora; family Ursidae; genus Ursus; species Ursus arctos. The sequence goes on from NW_026623067.1 coordinate 54,045,384, forward strand.
TGTGGTTTATATTTAGGTTCCGCTTGTATGTCTAGATAAATCTTATCACCATTATTTAAAATTTCATGAATGAAACTTTGCATCTCTAATGCCACACTAGCCTAGACACCTTTAACCAATCACAATAATTTGAAATGCAGCCCTTAAATGAGTTCTTGTGTGTGTCTGTGTGTCTGCATTTACATATGTCATTGCCTTATCTATAGCTGTTTTTATTTAAATCCACTCTGTGTAAAGTGGGTGTGAATTCAAAACCACCTTATTTTGTTTTGTCCCAGGAAAAAAACCTGAATTTCTAGTGTCTGGTATTTATAAGTGTTCCATGAGATAGAGTGTTGATGTCGCAGCACTTGTCTTTGTTGGATAGCTGTCACATTTGTGGTCCTGAAACAGGACATCTTTTCCTGTACTGTCCATTCACCTGCATTTTCAAGGCCGTCACTGGCCACCTTTCATCTGTCAGGTGTTTTAAAAGAACATGGCATGTCAGCAAGGTAGTTTCTCTGTCATTAAGTATGCTCTCCAACTTAGCTTTCCTTGAACACTCAATGCCTTCAAGAACCCCTTTTTTCCTGAGCTATAGTCCCTTCACCCGTACTGGAGGGGAGAATAATTTTCCTGGCTGGGTCAAGAGCCCTCCCACCCATTTTCCTGCCTGACACCTGTTGGTCCTGGCACTAACTTTTTCTGCTGAGGTCTTTAGTACACGAGAGGCGGACTAGCCAGTGTTATGTGTGTAAGAAGAAACACAGGTTTCAGTAAAATCCTTTGTTAAGTCTTGGGTCCTCATAGAGTAGTATTAGTGACGGTTTGAATGAAGCTTTCCGTTACCTTCTGGGAGCCACATGGAAATGGGTTTGTTCTCTTTGCATTCTTGGAGGTTCTGTAATTTCCAAGGAGGATAAGTTGTTCTGGGAGGATAATATATGTTCACAGAGATTTTGATATAAAATAGAGCCAGGGTATATCTGTGCCCATGCTTAGAGCAGAAAGGAGTTGCACAAATTATTGTGGCTGGACACTCTTTGTTTTGGGAATCGTCTCAGTTTTGAGCCTCTTCTCTCTTTCAGGGCCCTCAAATGTGTTTCAGTGGCTATTCCAGGATAGGGAGTGGTGGTGGTAGTGGTGGTGGTGAACAGTGGCTGCATCATTTCCTGTCCCCTCACACTAGGAGGGTGTCTCTCATTATTATAGTCCTTCCTGTCATTGTCAGATGCTTTCCTTAAGTTGTTCTCAGCTGAAAAGTGGTGTGAAGTCTGGCATTCATCATTAACAGCTGGTCCCAGCCAAGTGTGTGTGTGTGTGTGTGTGTGTGTGTGTGTGTGCGCGCGCGCGCATGCATGAGCACTTGGGGGTGTATGTTCGTTATGAGCTGTTGGTTTTTGCTTTCCGCAATTTACTCTCCTCAGTTTTCTGTTATAGACTATGACCTTTTAAACCTTCAGGCACACATTTAATCTTCTTTCCATCTTTATGAAAAACAGTCTTGCTTTGGACATAGTATAAGAATGTTGATTTGATTTGAGAAAGTATCTTTGGATTTTATATATCTCTTCACTGAAAACAGTGATCGGCTACATTCTTCTGGTACCTTCTTTCTTCTGTTCCTGCTATTAACATACCATTTATGGGACGTGTTTTTAGCTCTTCATCATCGGACTAGTCTCATGGGAACATTCATTCCCTCACCCACCAGGTTTTTTATCATGTATTTTTACTTTATGCAAAGCTGATGATACAAGGACCAACAAGATCTAATTCCTATGATCTTCTGGGAGCTTGTGACCCAGAAGTAGGGAAGGCAGACTAGTAGGTAGACAATTGAATGCCGAGTGATGCGTGTTACGATGGTTAGCTGGTCAGAGTAGGTGCCCTGTGGATGGAAGGATGGATGGCTGGATACGGGGAATATACAATAGGATGCCATAGGGGCACATAAAAGGACGTTTACCCAGTGATGGGGTTATCAGAAGCATGACATCAGTGATGGAGGTTGGCAATTGATTTCTGTTCATTTCTTTTCTGACATTCTGTTCATCTTAAGTTTCCTCATATTCAAGGGGAGATGTCTAATAGACAAGATGGTATGTATGAGCTCGGAGAGAGTAGGACAAAAATGACCTGGAGTTAGAGATTTTGGTGGTATTATCCTGTGGGTGATGGCTGATGCCTGGTAGTGGATGGAATCACCCAGTGAATGTATGAGGCATCAGAAAAAAGAAGGACCAAAAAAATAACTTGGATCTATTAGTATCACTAATCTTTAGGAACACTTTATGAAGGACCAAATTAATACCTAAAAAAGAGTGATATCAACATTATCAGCTGGGTCCCATTCTGTGCTCTTAGACCAGCTGTGGTAATTGGCATAAACATAATATTTATTGAGCTTCTGAGTGCCAGGCATTTTTCTGAGTGCTTTACCTGTGTCCCCTCATCTTACCTCTGCAGTGGCCCCTTGAGAAAGGTGGGGCGGATGTCAGTTTTGAGAAGCAAAAACTGGGGAGTGAACTAACCTTGCTGGGTCTCAGAGTTGATTTAGTTAGCAAGTGGCAGAGCCTGGCTTCAAAACCTAGATGCCTAGGTTCAAATCCATGTGGTTTGAGCACATTTCTAATGGCCTTATGATTTTTTGCTTCCCTGAAGTGTGTGAGACAAATAGCCCAACTGATAATTATCATCTATTCTGACAGGTTCAGTAGAAGTTGTATCTAGGATAATATGGAAGCCCAGAGATGGGGGTGGTGGTATGTCCATGTAAAGGTTGTAAGTTGTATATGAGATAGTAATGAGTTCCCTCATCGATCTTCCTGCAGTGGCCTTGAGGAGTTAAAGTTATGTTGTATTTTTGCTACAGTAGGCCTCAATATTAGTTCTGAATAGTTTTTCCATGGAAGGCAGGATGAAATAATGTCCACTGCCCTAAGAGCCCAGGAGGACTTAGTCTGGGGAAGGGCAGCTAGTTTATTGACGACTTCGGTCCTTGAGAAAATAGAGCCAGTCCACAATTGTAACTTAAAAATGGTATCAGTGTATAAAAAGAGTTATATTATGGTTTAAAATCCCTGGACCCTTCTCTCGAAGCCTGGAAGGATTTTGAAAACTAGTTGACATATGGAGAGCCATGCTAATAGACAGAAGTGAATAGCTCCCCCCCCCTCCAGGAGATTTTAAATTGTACTTGCTATTTAGGGTAATTTTAGTTCTTGGAAAATAGGAGTAAAGACAACCAAAGAGTTTTGGAGATCAAATGGTTTCTAGGAATAGGTATTATTTTATTATGAAAAATAACTTTGAGTTGGAGCTTATGACTTACCTGACTTAAACCAAATTGAGATCTGAGTTAGAAGATGTAGTCCCCTGAGGCTGAATAGTTCCCTGGTATCCCTTCCCCCTTTGCTCCTTCCCAGCACCCCCTGATTTCCATTTGGGAGAATCCATGTGGTTTTGGACATGCTGACTTGGGTCCAGATCGAGGGGGGCAGGTGGTGTGGATTGGGCTGCTGAGCGTCTTCTCTCCCTTAGACCATGGTGGTGGCGGGGATGGCATGTGGACCACACTGACTCTGGCAGAGTAAACCTCTGTCCCTTTACTGGGAAGGCTGAGGCCAAGATGCTCTTCTTCTTGCTGGACATTAATTAGGAAATACATAGCCTCAAGTGTAACTGAAAGATATTTTGGGTGTATGAAGAAAGCCTGCTGTAGGAAGATGGCAATGCCATGAAAAAGCAGGGCCAAAGAATTCGAAGTAAACCAGGTTCTTAACAATGGGAGCTGCTGAGTCCAAGCTGGTCTGAAGCAAAGCCTCTCAGTGGAGTTGGCAGTTACACCACTGGGCGAGCCCGTCTTTTATTGTAGCCACTGTGAATTGGGTATTTTGTTACATGAAACAGAAATCACCCTCACTATTTTAGTTTTTTGCTTAAGATAGCTATTTTTCCTTTTAAATAGTTAGACATTTTTATTTTAATGCCAAAATAGATTGACTGTGTTTCCCCCCCTAAAATATTTCGCATTTTTCTTGTATGAAGATGTCTTAATTTTAATTTACAACGTAAGTAGATTTTAACATAGGGCTTTGTTTATGAAGAGGTTAGAGGAAGCTCAAAAATGTGATTATTAAGGAATGAAAATTTATTTTAGTGACATTTGCAATAAAAGTGATAAAATATTTTCTTCTTTGAAAGATTAGTAGTTTGTGCTCTTACTCGGCTAACCTCTTAAAAGCAGGCAGCTCCTTGTTTGTTGAGCAGGGAAAGAATTACTAGGCTTGACTTCACCAATGATAAGTTAGCCTCAGTTATTGTAATTTTATCCTAAATGATTTGACAGTGATAAATAGCTGATGTGGCACGTCAGCATGAAGCTTCATATTGTTACTGCCTTTTATCATCTCTGCTCTAAATAATTGTTCACCTCTGTCGGCTTGTCGATGGAGCTGTGTGAGGATTTGGACACGTGGAACTGGAAATCCTGGCTAGTGATTTTTTCATCCTCTGTTTCTTTTCTGTCTTTTCTTCTCAGGTGTTTTCTCCTTTCTGGGGCATTGACTTTATGCAGTGTTCTCTTGATGAAATGCTGTGCCCGTCAATGGGAAGGTTCAATTCCATAGATGCTCTGGCCGACCACACCTAGGTCAATAGAGGTGTTTGTTCACATGGATGAAGGGAAGGCAGCTTGGAAGGCTGGTGTGCTAACGGCAGAAAGCTGCCTGAGACACGTGGAGGCGGTTGATGTTCATGCAGCCCTCCCCAGCTTCAGGTTCTCTTCACGTAATCAGTAGATAGGGTGGAATTTGGGTGAGGGTCACTGTCTCTGCACAAAATGAGAAACCTGTTAGACTCACCATAATTGGGATGATTGAGGGTGTCCTCGTTCTGGGTTTCCTTGGTTCTTTTGGGCATCTGTGAATTGTGGGGCAGCCACACTGGCGTTCTAGGGCCCAGAGGTGGACCATGAAACATTCTCTCGGAGTTGATGACGATGGTGAGGGGTCTTTGGAAGTTTGCCTGATTTGCTCCATTCTGCTTCATGCCCCAGTGGGAGGTGGAGGAAGCAGGAGAAACCTGTATATCTGCCCTCTGCCTGGAGTGGTCTACCCCCTTCGCCTTCCTCTGCTGCATGAATCTTCCTCCCCTTCTTTCTCTTCCTGCTTCCCTCCCCATCTCTTCTCTCCCCTCACCCGCCCTTCCCTCTCTCTTGCCCTCCTCCTTCTTCCTCTGCCCCACCTCTGTTTTTTCTTCCCTTGTCCTTTTTGGTTTACTCACGTCCTGCTCTTTCTTTTCTTAGACATACTTTTGCCCAGAGCAGTAGTTTTCCACTCTGAACCTCCAAACCTGGGTAAGGTCCCCATCAGACCACATCTTAATTGTCTGTTCTCTTGTTCTCTCCACCCCAGGAATCTGTAAGCTTCATGAAGTTAAGAAAATTATCTTATTGCCTGTTAGATCCCAAATGCATGGTCTGACATGGCAAATGGTCAAGGGCTTATTGTCAAGGGCTAGGTTCCTGGTGCTCTTAACTATGTGTTTTTGAGCCATTCTGTTACAAATGTATTTGTGTGTGTGTGTGTGTGTGTGTGTTTTAAATTTTGTGTGTTTTTATAATCAGAATAGGAAGCTTGAAAAAGGAAAGAGAAAAAAAGCTATGTGTGAAATAAAGGAGACTCTCTTAAGGTCCGTTCAGTTGTTAATGGGGTCTTTGGCAAAAAGCGAATTACCTCACAGGCATGAGGCAATTATTTGTAGTGGTTACATCAGCCAGAATAAAGGTGATACATTATTCTTGTCCCTGCACATCCTCTGACTCACTGCAGAATTCCAGGTAAAGAATTTGCCTGATGTACTTTTCCTTGTTGCTGTGAATCCTCCAGGGTCCAGGTTTTGAGCTTTTCTATAAGAAAAGTGTCCCTTTTTCTGAAATAGCTAATGTCTGAGATACTGAGAATGAGAGAAGCACAGAATTTTACGTCCAAGAGAGAAACCTTAGATCTAATCTAGCTTAATTCCTTCATCTTTCAACTAAGAACACTGAGTTTCAGGAAAATAACGTGACTGAACTCAAGTTATCAAAACAGTGAATATCAAAATCAAAGCGTTTGCATTCACAGTCTGTTCACTCTGCCCTCCTATGCATAGCAAATGCTTGAGTTCTTTTGTGTGGTTATATTGAATTTTTAAATATTAACTTTTTAAATAAGAAAGTAGTGTTTGCTTAACAAAGGATCCCATTTTAGAAAGTTCATTAAGATCCTTGAATGAATCTTCTGAGTTAACGTAATTGCAAAAGCCTGTCCCATGTTGTTGCCCCCTATCATTTTCTGGACTTGGAATAAACATTTATTAACTATTTCATTTTATCTTTTAAGACTGTGAAGGCAAACAAAACTATCCTCAGGGACTAGAGGCATAAGGTACATGTGTAAAGCCAGCTAGGGGCACAATAGGGAGTGGTGGGGACTATGGCCAAACTAGAGAACATATGTCATGCTTTAAGGGGATTCAAATTCCATTTTTATTTGGAAACCCTAAACAGAACATACTGTAACCTTTGAACCTTGTTTTTGTGACTCCTTTCAAATCTAGGCCCTTAAAATATATATATATATATATATAAAATATAGCCGGATTTGCTCTTCCCTTGTCCTTTTTCGTTTACTCACGCCCTGCTTTTTCTTTTCTTGGACATAATTTTGCCCAGAGCAAAATATGCATTTTAAGCCTCTTCAAAAGCCTTGTAAAATTGCATCCCAAGGGAAAGAATCTTCTCTTGAAATGGAGAGGGTTTCTCTTGCCCATAGAGGCAGTGTCTCTCCTCAATGCATGCTGTACATTTCCCGATAGATGGTAATCTCCATCTTCTATAATTTAGAATGGTTTAAAATCATTGTAAAAACAAATGAGAGACTTCAGCTGAGAATCCATCTTGGCCCTATTTTTTCATGTATAAGAACCATAATCTTACCTACTTATCTTGCTATCTACCTATGTAAAGTCTCAGCAGAAAGGCTGGGAGTGGAGAAAAGGGATCTAATGCAGCATCGTCTTAAGTAGGGTTTAATAGAAGAGCAGGCAGGGGCAGCAGTGTAATTGATTAGGCTGCCAGGCAATTTGAACCAACCCGTTCGTTATAGATTTTTGTTAGCAAAATTTAACACTCATGGCATGAGCCAGGGGGATGCTGCAAGTCGCCTTAGATGCATTCTTTCTGTGCTGGCCATTGGTCTTAGAGGACAGTTTAATTTGTGTGAGATACTGTTGCAGCTTGCTGTCTCTTTCATTCCTTGGGAAATGACTCTTTAGAGTCACCATTTTCTTAATGTGTTAAAAACCTGTGCTACATATCTAAAACCCTTTTTGTTTTTATTAGCACCACAGATCACTGGATTATTATAGTGTGTGCGCCCCTTCTCTCTGTTGGGTCTTTGTGTTAGCAGTATCTTGGTGCAGATTTCCTTCTGCAGGTGAGCAGTAATTAATGATGGAAAAATTCTTTGTAAGAACAGTTCCTATCTATACCATTCCTTTTGACTGCTGACAGATTTGCCAAGTGGTACCTAATTTTATTGCATTGTTGATTTAGAGCCAGAGAGGTTCTGGAGGATTACCTGGTCTGATCTCCTTTTTTTTGCAGAGCACAATGAAGTTATCTGACCCTAGCTAAGCTCTTGTTATTTTAATGAATAACACATTCCATTCATAGTTCTAGTATTGGGTTCAATGTGGTGAAATATTTTGGAAATACATAATAATAACAACCTTCCGTAGTGTAATGGATGCCTACTAAATATTAGATGCTCTGCTCAACACTCTGTATTAGCCCTAATTCTCAAAATGACCTGGGTAGGCATTATTAACGCCATTTTATAGAAGAGGAAAATGAAGCGCAGACCCATTCGGCAAATTGCTGGGACATCTTGGGGCTTGTCTGTGTGGATATAAACCTGTGTTTCTTTGGCGCTGCAGTTTGTACTTATTTCCTTTACCGTGGTCTGGTCCTTCCTTACTCCAGAGTGATTTGGTGAGAGGCATTGGGCTGAGAGACACTTCGCATCTCTGATGGTCATTAATTCACACTACATTTTTTTCCCCAAAGTTAGAAACATGGCTAAATCTTTTGTGTGAAAGTATGATTGCTGCGTAGATGTGCAAAGCTCAGTTGTGTGCAGTAAGTTTACAGAAGTTGCACGGATATGTCTTGGTATTCTTCATGTGGTAGTAGAGGACACCCTAATAAAGTATAAATGGCTTTCCCTCCCTAAACAGAATTCCCATTATATTCCTGTTGGTGAGTGAGGACAGGGGCCTGTGGAAAATACGATGAGATGAACAGTACAATACTGCGACATTTGAAACTGAAAAACAAAGCTGGGTGATGTACTCTTCTTAACAGTGTCACAGAGGGTGAAGCCCTCAGCAACTCTAACAGAAGCTGGTTAATAAATCTTCAGTTCTTCTGTGATCTACACCCCCCCACCCCATTCTGGTTCCTTTGTTTCATGGTCTTACTCCAAGACTGGTGGAACATCAAGGTATCACTTCTAGTGCAAGTTAACGTCTGTGCAAGCCGTGGCTGGTTAAAGACAAGTGTAGGGATGAGAAGGTAGTAAGCATGCTTGATAAGGACTGCATAACCAGTGTGATAATTGCGGTCACACTCTGAGAGATAAACCTAGGATAAGTTTAATTTTTCTAGTCCCATGGATTGGAGAGATCTGAGGGTGCCTGTGTATGTGTAAATTCTTCACTGAAAAATCATTTCCCCTTATCTTTTCCTTTTTTATCCAAATGGTCATAGTTCTTTCAAGTATTCCCTGAGCCATTTGTGATGCAGTGGGAAAGCTGATGGGATTTTTTTAAATGAACAAATAGGACTAAAGAAATATTTTATGCATAAGCAAGAGAATGCTCCTACTTGTATCATTTTGTCCTTCTAGTTGGTGTCACGTGAAGGGGAAAGTATCTGTCACAAAAGATGAAAGCCTTACATATGTAATATTGTTAGGAAGTATTTAAATGTTTGTCCTGAGTTTGCACAGTGGTTCCTGAGTCTCATGAGAGACTAAGAGGAGAATGTAGGCTTCCAAGTAGTCAATTTGGAAAATGTGACAGAATGTTTGGACATAAAGTTTTCCAGCTCACTGCTTCACGGGCTTTTCTGCCTGTGGGAATAGTTTTTTGAATGAATGGAAGGAAAAGGCCTGATTCCTGTAAGAATTTTTGTGGAGAAGAAAATCAGAACTCTTTTCTAAATATATAACTTATGTTTTCAGCAGACGGAACAGACCCTTAGGTATATTGCACTGAGCACAAAGTGCATTAATATAGCAAAGACATTTAATTATATATTTAATGAACTGCTTACAGAGTCAGCAGAAATTAAACATTTATAACGAGTCACAGTTTAAAATAAGCTGTGAAGTTGCATAAATAGGTTTACCAGAAATTTTGCAAGCTTGCCTTTTCCAAGAAGGCAGGGACAGTATCTTTTTAAAGTTAACTTTGTGTCCACACGGTTGAGCACATAGTAAATGCTTATTTAATGAATATGGGTAGGAGCTAGAATTAGACATCAGACGTGCTCTGTCTAGACCATATCCATATCGGCAGTGACTTTTCATGGTGGTTGGAGTGTGTGTTGTTTAGCCGTAGCTGCATAACACATCTTCCCAAAATGAAGCTGCTTCAAACAAACATGACATCATAGTTTTTGTGGGCCAGGAATCCAGTGCTGCTTAGCTGGGTGATCTGTCTTATGATCTCTCACAAGACTAAAATTGAGACATTGGCTAGAGCCACAGTTACTTCCAGGCTCGACTAGAGGAGGGCCTGCTTCTGGTCACTCAGTGATTGTTGATAAGATTGAGCTCCTTGCAGGTTGCTGGAGCAAGGGTCTCCATTCCCAGCTGGGTGTTGTTGGGAGACCACCTTCTATTCCCTGTGACGTGGCCCTTGCATAGGGCAGCTCACAACATGACAACTCACTTCCCCCCTGAGTGAGCAAGGGAGAGAGCAAGAGAGGACAGTATGACAGGAGTCAAAGTATTCTGTAACCTAATCTCAGAAGCGACACCTCATCACTTCTGTCATAGTCTAGTCTGGAGGAATGAATCACTAAGCTCCACACACAGGGGGGAAAGATTTCAAAATGGTGTGAATACCAGGCACTGAGATCCCTAGGAGCCATTTTAGAGGCTGCCTACCAGCGTTGGAAAAGGGAACACGTGTGTACTGGGAGCACCTCCAAAGACAGAGGCAACAACTCCTGCTTCAGGACATGGTTATCTTTTACGTGCCTTGATATTGGCTCCTGGCACATTTACTCTGTGTGTGTGTGTGTGTGTGTGTGTATCTGTGTTCTCCCTTAGAAGATTGTAAGTTCCTTGATGACTGCAGTCTTACCTTGTTTATTTCTGCATCTGCAGTACATACGTTCTTTGGCACTTAAATATTTAAAAAAACAGTAGAACCCATGAATTGGAAAAAAGGCATTCAGAGTTGGACTAGATGGTTCTCTTTATTTGCCTTCTCCGGGAAAGCAGAGCTGGATACAAGGTTGTGAGGGCATGTAGGAGGCATGTGGAAGGAAAGCCAATCTAAGATTGCAGCCATGGGCGCTAGAAATGTCATTCCACGGGGACCTCCTAAGACACACATTGAAAGGAAACCCTCCCGGAATCTTCCATTTGAAGGACTCTTTACAGGCGGCTGGAGTATTTACCCACCACCAACTCCTGTGCCCCGTTGATTGAAGGTTGTCCCTAAGGAATTATCTCCTCCTCACTCTGGGCCCTACAGGCTACCATGGTCTTGCAGAGTGGCTGGGGCAGAATTAGAAAAATACACAGTGTGTGTGTGCCTGATACGAACACTGTTAGCCTCAGGTGAGTCTGAGTTTGCTCTGAGTCTGCAGTGCAGCTGAGACTAAAATCGGAAGGGACGTGGGACGACTCTCAGGGACACGAAGCCAGCCAGCTTTGGGGTCCGCTGCATGTACAGTGGGGCGGAGGGGGGAGCTGGTAGCAGGTAGGGTCAAAGGGTGGGAAAATGCAGGAGATCACTGTTTGACCCTTACCTGGAACTTGAAGGAAAAAATCCTTTTGTGCGGTAGTTTCTCGAAGTTCTGTGCTATTTTATGTTACTGTTTCCACTTGAACATAAGGAAAAGTAAGATACTGATCTCAGTTTTGAAGGGTTATTAATTGCCCTCACATGTGCCAGTCAATGTCAGTGTTGTCTGGAAGAAAAGATTAGAAATTCCTGTGTGTTGTCTTTATCAGGAAGACACATACTGACTGATTGCCTTTCTGATTTTAGATCTGATTTTCTTTTTATCTGATTATGAATCAAATACTGTGCATTGCACAAAGATAATCCTTATGCCCAGATTATCGTAGGTAGATCTTTTGATTGTGCTTTGTATGAAATTGGAGTGTCCTTGTTTTAAATACTGACCTAGACAAGAGTCATGGTTACATGACCAGCAACCTTGCTCTTTTTAAAAAATGGAGAAGTTTCTAAAACACTGCAAAGAATAGATAATGATATATCACTTCAATACTGGACATCTAGAATTAAGAAATGTGTACATTTTGTCCTTTTTTCAGATAGTAGTTATAATAAAAGTAATTGAACAGTATAACCAAAAAAAAAAAAAATAAATAAAACATCCATAATGTGACCAAAAACTCCTTCCCAGGCCTTTATTTCTTTACCCTCTTTCCCAAAAGTAACCCCCCATTGTAAATTTGGTGCTTGTATTTCCAGTTTTTTTTTTCCTCTATATTTTGCAACTTTTCTTCACTCTGAATTTTTTTTTTGGATGGATTTACGTTGATTCACATAGATTTAGTTCATTCATTATAAATACTAGCATTTCATCTTACGAATAGGCCAGTTTCTTCTATCCTTTCCCTTACTAAGAAACATGTCAGTTGTTTCTAAGTTTCCCATTACAAGAACGCTTCAGTGGACATCTGTATATGGATTTCTTGCTTCCTGTATGTAAAGGTGATCCAAGGGCGTGTGCAAGAAGCACAATTACTGGTTTCTGTCAGATACATATTTTCGCCTTGAATAGATACTGCTAAAACTTTTGTCTATGTGCTTGAACCAACGCACACATCTACACCAGATTGTGATTTTCTTTCATATTCACCACACCTGCTGTTTTGAGACTTTTTTGAGACTTTTGCTTTTCTCATGGGGGGAGAGTGATTATTTTGCTCTTTTTTTTTAAAGAATTACACTAAAAGAGGTTATGAATCTTTTCAGATGTCTAGTGGCCTTTTTGGGTTTCACCTTTTCTAATTTGTTAGGTCCTATCTTTTGCCCATTATTATTTTTTTATTAACACCTGTATTTTATGCATTATGAATATCTTGTTTCAGTTTGCCTCTTTCTTGAAAACTTATGACATCACTCTGCCATATAGAAGACTTCAGTTATGATGAATTCCAATTTGTTGATATTTTTTCATGAGTTTTACTTTTCATGCCTGTTTAGGAATATATGTTCCTATTCATAGATTAAAAAATATCTCCTACTTCACTTTTTCTTGCAAAATATTTTAAGTCGTGTTTTGACATTAACTTTCTCATTCATCTGATTTTTTTTAAAGTATGGGTTGTGGCGTGCATTAAATTTGTATATTTTTTCAGGTGGAAAGTGAGTTTTTACTGTATCATTTACTGAATTAGTGTATCTTTTCTTTGTTTGGTACTCTGTCTCTATTTTTGCTACATTCCCATCTGTGCAAGGGTCTGTTTTTGGGTTCTGTAGGTGCCCCAATCTGTTTGTTTATTCTTTAATGAACACCACATGATTCAATTAGTACAGTTTTAAAATAAAGCTTGACTTCTGCAGGGTAAATCCTTTATTTTTGTGCTTCTTTTATTCAGAATGGATTTGGATATTTTTGACTATTTAGGCTTTGAAGTGAATTTTAGAAACAATTTGTCTAATTCCACAAGAACAGATCAACTTGGAATTTTGATTAGAATTCCAATGGTTCTTCATATTAATTCGAATATATATGAGTCTTCCCATCTTTATGTGACTTACGTCTCCATTAGTACTGGTACTCATTTGTACCCATTAAGTTGTTTCTACAGTTTTCACTGTATAGCTCTTGTTTATCTTTTTGTTTTGTTTTACAATGTTTTCTGGACATTTATTCTACTGGTAAGTAACATTTTATTAATTTAAGGGGTACTACATAATGATTTGATATGTTCATGTTGTGAAATGATCACCACAAGTTTACTTAACATCCATTACCTCACATAGTTCCTTTTCTTTCTTTCTTTCTTTCTTTCTTTCTTTCTTTCTTTCTTTCTTTCTTTCTTTCTTTCGTGATGAGAACTTGTAAGATATAATCTCTTAGGAACTTCCATATATGTAATATGGTCTTGTTAACAGTAGTCTCTATGCTGTACCTTACATCCCCAGAACTTATTTATCTTCTAACTGGAAATTTGTACCTTCTGGCCACCTTCGCCCATTTTGACCACCCCCTCACCCCTTACCTCTGGCAACTACCAAACTGTTGCTGTATCTATGAGTTTGCTTGCTTGCTTGCTTGTTTGTTTTGGATTCCATATACAAGTATATTACACAATATTTGTCTTTATGTCTGATTTATTTCACCTAGCCTAATGCCCTCAAGGTCCATCCATGTTGTAGGAAATGGCAGGATTTCCCTTTTTATGGCTTAGTAATATTCCATTCCACTTTTTTTTTTTTTTTTTTTTTTGGTCCATTCATCTGTCACTGGACTCTTGGATAGTTTCCATGTTTTGGCTATTATAAATAATACTCAGTGAACATGGGAGTGCATATCCTCTGTGAGTTAGTGATTTTGTTTTCTGTGGATATATCCCCAGAAATGGAATTGCTGGGTCATAAAGTAGTTCCATTTTTAATTTTGGGAGGAAGTTCCATACTGTTTTCCATAGTGGCTGCATCTTTTTTGTACTTTCGAATTGTCATTTCATTTTTATATTGTTTGCGAAGGAAATATTGTTAGTACTGTTGGTGTTCCCACAAACAGTGTGTACAGGGAGTCCCTTTTGTCTACATTCTTGCCAACACTTCTCTTATATTGTACCCATTAAGTTGGGTACATACTTTCTAACAAGTATGACATAATATCTCATTGTGGTTTTGCATTGCATTCCCTTGATGATTAGTGATGTTGAGCATCTTTTCATTTACCTTTTGGCCACTTATATGTTATTTCATCTTTTAATAGATGTATTTCTAGATACACTATGGCTTTTATTGCTCTCATGAATTCTTTTTTGTTCCTTTTACATTTTCTATTTGGTTATTGCTGGTGCATACAAATACTGTTTATTTTGTATGTGATCTTGTATCTAAAATCTCTTTGGAGCTCCCTGAATTGTTCTGTAGAATCTCATATTTTAGTAGAAATATTCTGTCAGCTGCAATTAGAATAGCTTCCCCATTATTTGCTTCATCTTTTTCTAACTGCATTAGTGGGAACTTCTAGTATGTTGTTAAATCATAGCAATGCTGTAACAAGTCCTTTTTCATGATCTTTAATCTTACCTTTTGTAATCACTGTTAGACATACATTAAAATTTCTTATTCTGCTCTCCATATTGGTAATTACCATTCTGCTCTGTGGAACTTTGGTATTCCTTAAAACTGTGCTACATTTAAGTAGCAGAATAATGGAGTTGATGTTGGTGTCATACCTTTACTTAAGACAAAGGTCAGTGGCTTCCCTGATTCTTGGTTCTCTCTGCTGCCATTTTGTCCTTCTTTCCCTCCCCTCTCCCCCAAACATGGTACCTTCCCCATAAACCCTCCTCCTCCAACAACAACAGGACCAAATTAGAGAGCTTTGTCTTGGCTAACTTTTAATTCATTGACCTCTTTAGACTACATTACAATTTTCTAAGGGGCATTTTTATGTTACCATCTATTTTTATCAAATTCAGAGATAATTAGAAAGCAGTGATACTAAGGAATGAATTAAATGTAGCCATTGGGAGCCACGTGAAGGCTAGTCACTGAGTGTGATGTCACATGAAATGAGTGATTTAAATACAAGGAGGAGAGTGTCTAATGGGGGGACAGCATGGTCTGTGAGCATCTCACACGCCCAGAGTGTGAGTAGCCTCAGTGGTCGCAGGGAGAGTACTGGGCTACCCTGCATATGGGCTCTTTCTCCTGGAAACCAGGACATTGCTGAGATTGCGGGACACATTGTTTTAAGACTGTCCTAGAATTGGACTTGTCATAGAGCAGTAAGGTTTTGGTTTTAGGAGGTTTTGTGTGTCATTTACAAAACATATCTGACTACTTGAGATCACTGAACTTAAAAAGCCAAACTGATTAATCCGTACTACTCTGGATAAGTGGTCTGATACATCTAGTTACTGATGGATTGTGACCTGTGAGAGGTTTTGAGACAATAAAATACGCGATGCTGGTATTTTGTTGTGATTGCACAAGAAGAGAGGTTCACATTTGGAGAAGTGTAGCTCGTGGTTGTAAGTGCTGGGATATCCCTTGCTCCTTCAGGAGTGCTTGAGGATAAGTATTCCCTTGGGATTAAGTGTTAAGGAGTTAAAGACAGAAATCTTACAATGTTTCTTTAAATATCTGTTTCAGCTGCATAAGATTAGCACATTTTTCTTGGCAGAGAACACCTTTTCCTTTTTTTGCTGGAGTATTCCCCCCGCCCTGCCCCCGTCCGTGGCCTTTCTTGTTTTTCTCCCCCAAACACTTCCTCTGAGGCTTCTGTCTTTCTGTCATCTGCCCTCATTCTCTGCCTCATGCTTCAGCCCTTCCCTCCTACCACTTCCCATCGTCTGACTGTAAAAAAAAAAAAAAAAAAAAAAAAAAAAAAAATCAAAACTTGTTCATGAATTGTTTAGCATGTTTCCTTCCTCTTTTGTGTTCCCATGGGTGTCTGGGACAATCAGAGTGGAAGTGCCCTCAAAGCATGGGAAAGTCAGTGTGTCACTGGGGATGGACGTTGCTTTTACAGTGCAGACAGGACACATGATGGATGGGGTCCCCAGACACAGTGCCCGGGTCTGGTGCTCGGAAAGCAGGCCAGGAAGCCATCTGCTTCTTGTCTCTCGTCACTGCTCAGTTATTTCCAAAGAGCTTAGTGAGCTCAGCATTGGCCTTATCTTAGATCACTGGAGGTAGGTATGGTCCACTACCGCTCTATGGGATTTCTTTCTGTGAGGACAGGGAATACGAGTCATCCATGGTCTCCCCAAAGCCTGGAACTCCTGGGTCTAAGCTCTCTTGCTTTGCTTACTCATAAATGTAGAAAATACTTAAAAATCCTCACATACTCTGTTACATCAAGTTTCTAGCCAGAAGTGAGCTGTGTGGATGTTAGAGGCCCTACAAAGCAGCAGTTACTGTGGCCATCACGGTACCTTGAATGGCCAGCATGTATCCTTCACTCCTGCCAGGCATGTGCTCAAGATGTCACGTCCCTTATTTCTTCTCACACCCCGTGGAGGCGGCTGTTGTTCCCATTTGACAGATGCAAACGTGTAGATGTTTTGGACCTTTTTCACTGCGATAAAGGGCCTTTCACATCTTCTCTCTGCACCTCACAGGCCAGAGCATGGCATGGAGCTACCAGTAAGGAAGCCAACATGCAATTTTTTTATATTCTCCAGATCAAATTCGATTTTGGTTACAGAGTAGAAGATGGAATTACAGCAGTGTGACCTGAAACTGAGGATGCTTCTCTTTGCACCTGCTTAAAAGTTCATGTCTTCTAAGCATCCAGAGCCTTCTTAATGAGAGGGAGTGACAAGATGACCTTTTATTCATATCCCCACTCAAGGATTTGTAGCAAGTACACTTGGGGTCGAAGACACGGTTGTCATTGTGTTATGGGTTCGCAGTGTTGTATCAGGTGTTCAGGGTTGTAATTATGACCGGGGTGGGTATGTAGGTCCTTAATCTGTGTCACATATGAATCTTTGAGATAAGCAACTGCCAGAGAGGTCAGTTGAACACCACCCTACCTAAGTCTGCAAAGCCGGACTGCTTTTCCCTTCCTGGGCCCCTGGCCCTTCTCCCCGTGCCCGCTAGAACAGATGAGACAAATCAAAACAGCTTTGAGGAGTCTGGTGCATCCCCCTGCTTAATTTAAACCCCAATCAAGTCTAATTATCAGAGCCATATTACTTGCTGGCAATAATTTGCTTTGGGTACAACTCAGAGCTATGTTGAAAATTTTATTTTGCCTTCAGAAAATTGGTTTACCTTTAAATTTTTTCCCCCAGATTTCCCTGTGGAAAATTAGTTCTCTTAATTTAGGTATCTTGTAATTTTTCTCATTAAAAAATGTGTGGCATGTGATAGCATTAGATTTTTTTTCTAAATTGAAGTGACTTAAGTGGGTTGACATATGTGCTGCTGTATAATTGTGCTGCGTTTTTGGAGCTCAAGACAGTAATTACATCCATAAACTTATTGTCTATGGTAAAATATGTTAACTGGTCCTTGACATAAAATTCATTAATTTGAATCAATATATAATGTTCTGAAATGCTCTAACAAAGGATCATTGACTGATGGGTAGAATACTGTCAGAGACCCAGACATTTCTCTATGAACAGCAGTAAATGTAAACATTTCTAAATAGCAAGTCAATACTGTGATTCCCAAAACACACATAGCACGTAGCCTACAAGAAATTTGAACTATGGCAGGAGCCCAGTAATTGAATTTACTTGTTTTTAAAACAGGGTCTCCTGTATATTTTTGAGCTGTACCATATTTAGCTCACGTTCCTAGAGGATCTTGGAATTTAAAAACTTCAGATACATTACGCCTAGTGACAGGTGTGGGTGCTGAGGTCCAGCAGGGCTAAGTGACTGGGACCAACTTCCACCACCCATTGGGGTGGGAGGAGACTGGCGCTCGGTTCTGCATTTCCCACCGGCCCCCATTGTGCCAGAGCCCCCTTCTGCAAGGAGTTTTAGGGGATTCAGTGCACACTGGCTTTTCTCCTCTCCTGAGGTTGAATCACTTTAAAAGGCAAACTGAAGTGTAGTTGGGCTGGAAGGTAATTTTGAATTCAAAGTAAGAATTTCCTCAGGAATCCAATCCCAGAATTTTCTTTTGACTTAAGACTGCAGATCTCAGAATATCACATCCATGTGAAACCTTGACAGAAGCAAACCCCCCGTCATTAGATACGTGGTGCTTTACAGATAATACCTAGTTCACCCCTTCAGTATTTCTTGGGAAGCAAGAGCCAGAGAAGAAAGGTTCCACTTGATCTCTGCTAACATCGTTTGCCTCTGCTCCCTCCAACACACAGGCATGTCCCTCGAACGTCAGTGCTCACATGGATACTGTAGGCAGTTCGGCAATGGCGATTTTTTTTTTTTTTTTTTTTTTTACAGGTAGTGTTCTTTTTTTCTAATTCCAGTATAGTTAACATACAGTGTTATATTAGTTTCAGGTGTTCAGGATAGTGATTCAACAATTGTATACATTACTGCATGCTCATCAGGGTAAGTGTGTTCTTAATCCCCTTCACCTGTTTCCCTGTCCCTCCACCCACCTCCCCTCTGGCAACCATCTGTCTGATCTCTACAGTGAGGAGTCTGTTTTTTGGTTTGTCTCTTTTTTCTTTGTTTATTTGTTTTGTAGCTTAAATTCCACCTATGAATGAGATCATTTGTCTTTCTCTGACTGAATTATTTCATTTAGCAGTATGCCCTAGATTCATCCATATTGTTGAAGATGACAAGATTTCATTCTTTTTTTATGGCTGAATAATATTCCACTGTGTGTATGTGTGTGTGTGTGTGTGTGAGAGAGAGAGAGAGAGAGAAAGAGAGAGAGGGAGGGAGACACCACATCTTTTTATGCATTTATCTGTCAATGGATACTTCGGCTGTTTCCATATTTTGGCGTTTTAAGTATTGCTGCCATAAACATAGAGGTATATGTCTTTTTATATTAGTGTTTTTGTGTTCTTTGGGTAAATACCCAGTAGTGGGATTACTGGATCATATGGTAGTTTTAACTTTTTGAGGAACCTCCATACTGTTTTCCGCAGTGGCCGCACCATTTTGCATTCCCACCAACAGTGCAGGAGGGTTCCTTTTTCTCCACATCCTCACTAACGCTTATTGTTTCTTGTGTTTCTGATTTTAGCCATTCTGACAGGTGTGGGGTGATATCTCATTGTGGTTTTGATTTGCATTGTCCTGATGATGAGTGATGTTGAGCATCTTTTCATGTGTCTCTTGGCCATCTGGATGCCTTCTTTGGAGAAATGTCTGTTCATGTCTTCTGTCCATTTTTTAATGGGGTTGTATAAGTACTTTATATACTTTGGATACTAACCTTTTGTCAGATGTTATTTAGCAAGGGCAATTTTATTTATTTTTCATTTTTTTAAAGATTTTATTTTTATTTATGAGAGAGAGAGACATAGAAAGAGTGAGCACAAACAGGGGAAGGAGCAGAGGGAGAAACAGACTCCTGCTGAGCAGGGAGCCTGGCATGGGACTCAATTCCAGTTGTATTTTTTTCTAATAAATATTAAGGTAATGATATTGAACACTATGTAAGAATATCTGTGTACTGACTATATTCATCTGTGTGGAACCAGAGGTATCCACACAACCTCAGGAGGCAGGGAGCAGCCCAGGCTCTGCAGGGGTTATCTGGAGGGCAGGGTGGGTGGTGACCACAAACCAGCATTTATGACTCTGCCCTAACAACATTTTCCCCCCACCCGAATTCACTACTCTGAGATATTAAGCAAATTGCAAAGTTGCAAATTTTACAAGCCCATAACCCAATTCTTGACCTCTGTCCCCCAAATCTGGTCTCCTTAGTGGACCTCATCTCCAACTTCCCTCATCTCCAATATTCACCCAAATGCTCTAACCAATGACATAGCATCAACCTTGCTGTCTCATTTGTAATCTCAGTTCCCATAGGCCATATACCAACACCCACAAACCCATATTTAATCCATCAGCAAATCCTATCAGTTTTCATATCATAACATAACATAACACTTAACTTTCTCACAGTTCTGGAGGCCCCAAGTCTGAGATCAAGGGGTCAGCAACGTTATTTCCTTCTGAGGACTGTGAGGGAAGGATCTGTCCCAGCCTCACTCCTTGACCTCTAGATGGCCGTCCTCTCCCTGTGTCTCTTAACTCTAGTTTTTCTCCATGCAGGTCTGCCTCTGTCTCCAAATTTCCCCTCATTATAAGGACACCAGTTACACTGGATCAGGGACCACCCTAAACAACTTGAGTACCTTTGTAAAGACCCTGTCTCAAAACAACATCACATTCTGAAATACAGGGGCTAAGGCTTCAACGTATTTGGGGGCAGACACAATTCAACACATACCACCATCCAAGTCATCCAGAATCCAGCAATACCTCATATCCCTTCTGTTATTTTTGCCGTTGGTAGGGTCTCTGCTCCTAGCGGCAGACAAAGCCACCCTGTACACCATATTCAGTATTCCTTTTCTCCAAACCCTCTAGTGTATTTCCCCTCTACTCAACCCCAAGTCCTTCTAGGGCCTGCAAAGCCCTGAGCAACCCAGCCCTGGGTACTTCTGTGGATCCTATGTTCCCTGCCACATCCCAACCCCCACTCTACTCTGGCCACATCAGTCACTGTGCTGTTTCTAGAGCTCTTCAATCACATAATCAACTCATGTTCCCTGTGATTCCCTTCACTAGAAAACACTCCTATGAGTATTGTTGCAAAGCATGCCCATTCACTGCATTCAGGAATGCTCAAATGTCCCTTCCCCTAAAAGACCACCTCCTTCCTCACTAGGCCGGAAGAGGCAAAGGGAGGGAGCTGCTTTCAAAAAGTGTAGAACAGAGCTGGGTATAGAGGGTCACCTGACAAGTGCATTTACCTTCAGAAGAGCCTTCTGCCAGCCTGGGCTAATGGCACAGGAGGGGAGCCAGAGAATGGCTTCTATCATATTCTCTATTCCCCCTCCTTGCTTCCGAAGCTCCTGCCCGCTGTGCCTTTACCCAACCTGACACCAAAGGGCATGGAGTCCTTTTATGTACGTCTGCAGAGGAGATGGGTAGTGGGGAGAGCAGGAGGGAGGGAGGGAGAGAGAGAGGAAGGAAGAGAAGAGAAGGAAAGGAAGGAGAGAGGGAGGAAGAGAGGAAGGCAGGGAAAGAGAGAAAATGGAGAGGGAGGGAGGGAAAAGAAAGAGAAGGTAAAAGGAAGAGAAGTGGAGAAAGGGAGAGAAAGGGGAGAGTGGACAGGAAGAGGAGAAAGAGAGGAAGGGGGAGAGGTACAAACTGATTTGGAGGTCAAAGAAGAGAAGCTCTAAAGTAACCGTAGGGCATTTGAGCCAAAGTTAACAGCAGCAAGCATAGGGCCTGCTTCCCTTCTCTCTTCCCTGCCTAGTCCTGACTCAGAAACAGAACTTGTTGTTCCACCTTTAAAATTGCCCTTGCTTGAGATGCCTGGGTGGCTCAGTTGGTTAATTGTCTGCCTTCAGCTCAGGTCATGATCCCAGAGTCCTGGGATCGAGTCCCCTTGGTGGGCTCCCTGATCAGTGGGGAGCCTCATTCTTCCTCTCCCCACCCCCAGCTTGTGCTCTCTCTTACTACCTCTCTCTCTCTCTCTCAAATAAATAAAATCTTTGGGAAAAAAATGTAACTGGAATGACAAAGCCAGGATTTCAAGATATTATTACTTAGGCTATCATTAAAGATTGAAATATTTCATTTTTTAAAAATATGGAGCAGTCTTTCAAAATAATTGAAAGAATAGTATACATAGTAGATGTAACAGTCGACGAAGTACAGGGATATGGGAAAAATTACTAAGTGAATGATTGAAGTTTGGGACACAACCTAAAGCATCAGGGTGTAAAGATTCCTGTCTTACACGGTCTAAGAACCACTTCCTTTCTGGGGTTTTGAACTGTAGGTCAGATCCATCTGATGTGGTAGCCAGAGCCTGGCATTTGTTTAAAAAAGAAACTAGACTAGATGAGCAGATAGCGTGCGTTGCTGGTGGTATTGTCATGTGTTGTTGAATGATGTGGAATCTATTTCTCGCTGATCATCGCAGTGACAAAAGTCAGCTATTGTGTTAGGGTTTGCTTTCACAGGTGAGGGTATCCCTTCCACTACCCCTTTTTGGTGACTCTTAACTTGAGCCAAATGTTCGAAAGAAAAAAAAAATGATGCACTTTCATCTTTACAAGGTTATTAATTATGGACGTTTTCATAAATTGTGGTGGGATTAGTTTCATGGGTTTTAGAATCATATACAATGTCTTCATCGAAACTGTGTTCTCCTAAACGGCGCATTTCTTGCATGTCCATTTGGGTTCTTGACCTTATTTTGATATGCTTGGTCATTGTTAAATCTCCCTAGCTTGTGAATTCTTTGAATCAATTTATGTTCAGGGACTTTCTTGACTTTGCGTGGTCCCGAATTGCTTGATAGACATGCGGGGCTCCTTTACTAGCGACTCTCTGCAGGAGCGTTGTTCTGTTTTAGTCAACTGTTTAGTAAGAGCTTCAGTTAGGGGTGAAATATATTCATCACAGACAGAAGGATGTCTCAGAGTTTGGTGAAAAATTTTATTAACTGAGAATGCATGTAATTCTTCCAGAATTAAAATGGTTTTGAATAGACTTTTAAGAAGTTATCTGGGAGCCCTGGAAACCATTGTGTTTGTTTTGTTTGATTGTTTTCTTATATTAAAATATCTAGGCTGGAAATGTTCAGTGATAGATTTTTTTTTTTTTACAATAATTAATGCCTAAATTACAGATACACTGTGTTTAAAACTTTTCTTGTGGCTCTAATTTTGAGATAGAGTACCTTCTACATGACGTAAAGAACTAGTTACTTTAATAATCTGATGCCAGCCACTAAATTCTTTGGACACCCATTATTTCATGCCTGATAAATGGCTTTCCACAAAGTATTCTTTTAAGTGTGTTTGTGTGATGCAAATTAGGCTAAAGTACTATGCTATCAGATCTGTAATGTTTAGGGAACAATAATTTCTTTAAAAAGTATGATCTGCAGTGTTAAGGGATGTTTATAATTTCTAAAATGACTTACTTACCAGGAGAAGGTTTGATGAAAGCATTTAGCATGCAGATGAAATATGTCTCATTAAGTTTCCAGATTATGCACACGTCAACACTCCCTTTGTCATTTTTTAATAGTTTATTTACATAACTGAGGGCTGCTACTTTTATTAGTGGTGGTTATCACAGCAAAAGGGTTTTGGTTAAGTTGACTTAAGCAATATAATGTGCTTCTGTTTCCACAAAACCGATGGTGAGGCTTCCACCCCTCCTTCTCCTGCCGCCCTCCCCTTGTGGTGAAGAGCCCCTATTTACATATGTAAATAAGATGCTCCATGGAGAACCCCCCTGGGCCACCCAGGTCCAATCTGTTTATTTTGCTGATGTTGATGGAATTAGCCAGGAGGTAAATGCTACCAGGAGACTGATGTCTCAGTCTGGAATGACAGATACCAGAGTCTGAAAGCTCTCATTTCTGAGGAAAAATGGCTTCTTGAGACTCAAAGTTTGGGAAAAGAAAATGAAGTCACCTATTTTATCTTTAACGTTAGACTGAATGATTGAATTCACTGTTTTTCTTGAGCATGGAAAACCATATGTACAATTTTTTTTTCATGTAAGATGTTGGTTTCCTGCATTACCGTTAATAAGAGCCCTGTTTGCTTTTTTAAAAATGTCAAGTATTTCATAATTTACTTTGTATAACTGCTTGCGCTCTAAGATGCATTGTTTATACTTCCCTGGTTGTGTCAGGGAGTCTGGCCTGTAACAAGACTGGAAAAAGGAAAGAACACACTTTTAAATGAAGATCTCCCTAAAGCGAAGAAGCAGACATGTCTAGCTTCTAATGCATTAAATTCTTCTCAAAAGTTTGTATCCAGTACCTAGCTACGTACATCTTTCCACAAAGCCTCAGTATCGAACTGATTCCAGAATATGTGAGTAACTGACCATGACTAACTTTTTTTCAGTGCTAGAATACAGTGCCACTATTCTATTGAAAATTAAGATTAGTTTAAGATATGAGTCATAGGAAGGAAAAACTTGGTGTGAGCTGTTCACAATTCCTCATTTTCACTCCATATGCAATTCATTAAAATGGCATCAATCCTCCAGGCTGTTCTTTGGTTTCTATTAAGATGTATTACTAGAATCTGTATAAATGTATTGATTATTTCATACACGTATTTGTTCAGGGCAAGCAGACCATTGTCACAGATTCATTGTCCTTGATGATAAATGAGGTAAAATGGAAACGAGATTTCAAAAACCTACCTTCCCCTCCACCCCCCTCCTTGATGATGTGCCTACTTGCTTTAAACTGGCCTTCCACAGGGGAGGGAGTTTAAGATTCAGAGTCTAGTTTTAATATCAACATCTGCCCCCTGCTGAGTTCATGGTGCAATTAGCTAATTAAAAAAAAAAAAACATTTTCACCTTGCAGTCAGAAGAAGAGCAATAAACCACAGGCCTAGGATTTAGTTAATTTGCACATTGACTGTAATTGTATATTTAACGCCAAGATTAATTTTTTGCCTCATAAGTAGAAGCCTGGCACTGTGCATTGGAACTCTTAAATCAGTTGTAATCATTTCATAGGGAGGTTAATAAGGGCGGATAGATCTCCAGATATATTAATGAGGCTATTTATTTATTTCTATCTAATGACTTTTTTTTTTTTAGGGAGAAAAAACATTAAAACCACTTTCTGATAAGCCATTAAATTTAAAGGAGAATTTTCAAATCTGGCTAAATAAATAATCTCGTGATTTAAAAAGCAAAGAGTAGGGGTGCCTGGGTGGCTCAGGCTGTTAAGAGTGGGCCTTTGGCTCAGGTCTTGATCCCAGGGTCCTGGGATTGAGTCCTGCATGGTAGGGCTCCCTGCTCAGTGGGTAGCCTGCTTCTCCCTCTCCCTCTGCCTCTCCCCCATGCCCTCTCTCTCTCTCTCTCTCTCTCTCTCCAATAATAAAATCTTTTTTTAAAAAGTAAAGCTATTTCTCCTACAAAGCTATTGACTCTTTTGAGTGGGAAGTCATAGTTTTTTGTTTGTTTTTATATTGCCAAATATTCAGTGAATTAATGAGCATCATTTTTGCTGTTAAAACTTTGGTACATTTTCTAGGTCAGCTGAGATTTAAAACTCTTTCCTTAGATTCTTTCAGAAGAGTGTAGGGAAAGAATGCATGTTGGCAGGGCAGTTACTAGGAAAAACATAATTCTGACTTGCGGTCTGCTACTTAATGACATTTCCTTTTTGAAAAGTAAGCATTATACTTTGGACACTGAAGTAGTGATTGTTGGCATTTCAAGTGGATGTGATTGATCCACGTGTTAAAAATAATAGAGCTGTTATTCTTAGAAGAAAAAGAATTTTTAAGTATTGTAATATAGATACTGCATTCTCACCTAAGTAGAAGGCCTTCTACTCTGTCTGTCAACAGAGC
Source organism: Ursus arctos (assembly GCF_023065955.2). Lineage (NCBI taxonomy): Eukaryota > Metazoa > Chordata > Mammalia > Carnivora > Ursidae > Ursus > Ursus arctos. The sequence goes on from NW_026623067.1 coordinate 54,070,909, forward strand.
GGAACTAATGCTAGCACTCGTGGGAGGGGCGTTCTGCTCCATGTAGTCTCTCGCTTGGACCAGGGGCTTAAAGCCCAGGGATTTTTTGAGACCTTCTCTCTGTTGGTTTCATCTCCCCATCACTGAAGTTGATGCTCAGAGCGGATCGATCATGTTTGCTTCTTAAATTCTTGAAAGAATGGAGAAGTGGAACTCTGTACGATTTATGTGGACCCCTACTCTAAACTTGCCCTTTAAAATATAATTTCTTGGAATTTTTTTTGGTGGATGTGTTTGGCATGGAATAAACAACGGGGAAGTGTTAAGTCTTTCTGTGGGATCTGTGTGTCCTCTCTCTATATGTAAGAGCATTAATGGGCCTGGTCTAAGGAAAGAACACCCTGCTACATAGATTAAATTATTAACTTAATATTGGCGCCAGTCTCTATTGGCGCCAATAACATGTAATTGCATTCAAGGACAGAAATTTTGGTGGCTGCCAGGTACCAGGAGTTCTGCCGGGATGGTGCAGAGAGGCGGGAGATTTTTGCTGTTTTTGAGGAAGACTGTGATTCCCATGTCATTTTGGTGATATCCACATAGGTGCCAAGTCTAACTCTTAAGAGTGCCCCTTTAATGCCTTTTGTTATTTTGGGAAGATCGACTTCATGTTTAGGGAAATCGGGTTCCAGTTCTCCTTAGTATCCTTAAAATATAATTAGAGACAGTATCAGATAAGGGAAGAATGAAGATTTGATGGGAAGTGTCTGGATACTTAACTTTATTACTCACGTGCATATATAAGGCTGTTTTTAACAAAAGGACTTGAATGTGTCGTGTGCTTCTGCGGGGGAAAACATCGTGTTTGTATTATTGGATATCAGCTGAAAGAAACAAGTACTGTGCCGTTAAACGCTGTCCCTCTCCCTTTTCTGACCATTTCCCATCATTCCATGCCCCACCTTCTCCCCTTCCCATCTCTCGTTCATGCCCCATCTTCCATTCACTGTCAGGAAGGGCAGCCTCCGAAGAGCCATTTCAACTCAGCCCGACATCGGCAGAGACTAGTGGACCCAGCTGCTCCAAAAGTGAGTGTGTCCCGTCGCCCCAGGTGGCTCGCGTGCATGGTGCTGTGGTTCCTCTGTGCAGAAGGAAGTTGTGAGTTTTTATATATGCTGGTATATTTGAAGGTGTTGGAGGAAGCAAAGTCAGCTGTATTAATTCAAGACCATCCATACCAGTGGAGTTCTCGGTTTAACAACCAGCCCTGAGAACAAACAGAACCTTGATTGGTAGCGTTTGCTGGTTTCTGTGGCTACTCCCACCACAGCCAGTTTCAAGAACTGCTGGGACAAGACTGACCTCACAGCGGCGAAGAGATGCGTTGTAGAGCAGTATTCTGAGGTGTGTCTACCACACAGATGAAAGTGACATAAACCCTAGTGAAATAGAGCAACATGATTAGGAAGGGAATCAGTTTTGTGTATCTTTTACCTTTGTTTTCAATATAATGTATTTAACTATACATTTAGATATTTTTAAATCATAATAACGGCTGCATTTAACAACTGTCTTGTACAACTCCTGAACACTTACAGCTTGGTGAGGGTGGGCTCCAGGGCCACGGTTATGTGTGTTTTATCTGTTGAGAATAGTCTTACACCGGTTCAGTCATGCTCATCTCTTCACTTGATCTTAGTCAAAAGGCCAAGAAGTGATGGGTCATGCTCAGCTCTTATGTTCTGTTTGGTAAATCACAGTAGCCACAGAACAGTGGGTAAGGTTTTGGATAAAGGCTTGTTGTCCCACACACCTCAAGTAAGTCACTGGCCAGTTTTGCTGTACGCGGACTTTCATTGCACAAACATGTATGAGCAAATAGGCGCAGAACATTCCTGCAGCCTGTCCTCTAAACCCAATGAAATCCATGCTCTCTGGCCTTTTAACTGCTCCAGCCGAATATTTTTGGAAAATTCCACTCAAGGTCGATGACCTGACAACTTTCCACAGGCAGGATTCTCTCACCTTTGTAGTGGGCATCAAGCAACAGGGCTCCTCTAACCCAGCTCCCGGACAGGAGGCCATTGTGTATTTGGTCATCAGGTGCGAGTCCTGAGGGTACAAGTTATAGGCTTCCCTAGAGTTGTAAGCCCTGTTCATGCAAGGGTCTCTAGATTGAGTTTGCCCACTTAACCTTAAATGCCACTAGTTCCAACAATGACAGCCTGTGTACCATCCATTATGCCAATCAGGAAGCCACTGATTTTGATTTCAGTGATGAAAACCTATTTCATTATGCCGTTTGGCAAACTCTCTAGTGTTGACTGAAATGTGCATACCTCTTATCTAAGACTAGTTGACCACTCTGGGGGAGTAAATTGTGATCAAGGCCACAGACTGTGTGTAGGGGATGATTTTAACCAATACCTAAAATTACACTGCCTATGATGAATACTTGAAAGTGGATCCAGATGTCATAACCCTTTGTTACATGTATTAAGTGCCTAGGGTGCCCCCTCCCCAAGTTCCCCCAGACAATTCACTTTGGCTCATAATCCTTATGATGGAGTCATGGAAGTTTTCTTGGAAGAAATAAACCAGCTTTGAATAACTTGGGTGGTTTCATCATATAAGAGGTGAATTTTGCTGGAGTAGAGCACAGCTCGGTGTATACCAGATCTGTCCTGGGCCTCACCTAAGAGTTTTAACTAATGAGGTACTACTGAAGCATGTGCTGCACACAGGTTGGACTTCCTGGTCAGTGGTGTCCTAAGGACTCCGCTCAGCATGTGCTTTTGTTCCTCTTTTTTTTTCCTGTGTTCATTTCATTCTCCCCTGGCCTTTTGAGAAATACTGTGCCTCACCATGCAATGCGTTCTAAGTTACACTCTAAGTTAGCTGATTTTCTTTTAATGGTAGTCAGAGTCTTTTTGTTTTGTTTTGTTTTGTTTTGTTTTGGGTGAGAATCATGGCTTTTTTTTTCAGGTAGACTTTAAGAGGAAGTGGTTAAACTCCGGTAAAGAAGTTATCTGGTGCTTTAATGTGCATGTGAATAGGTTCAGCCATGTTACCAAAGTCCGTTTTAAAGGTCAACTCCTTTTCTCCCCAAAACACCGCAGTCCTAGGAATTTTAGAAGGGCCTAAAAATCTTTTCTAACGCTAAGAAGTGATAGGGGAAGCCACTGTTAGCTGTGTGGATATGTTACTTGGACAATAAATAGCAAATGGAAATGTGCATCTGTGTAGCCGCTGACCTTTCATTATAAGCACATTGCTTTAGAATCTGCACTGTATCATTTTCAATTCAATAACCTGAGCTGTAGTAAAGAACTCTTGCAAATTATAGGTGCCCGTGTTGTGGGGGTCAGAAACAATTTATGGTAAACCAGCTGCCAAATCTTCTGAGAGCATTGATTTTGTTCTGAGTCGGTGTTGTGTAATCTCGAAAGGAGTGTGATCAGGTAGAAATGTTTGGCTTCCCTGTAGCAATATGGAGTGGTGGAAGAACGAACTAGACCTCGTTGTGCAGTGGGCTTTGCCATCAACCAGCTCTTGGGTAGCCACTTAACACAGAGCTCCCACTGCTCTAGATTTTCTCATCTATTTAAATAAGAGTATATGAAATGTTTTCTTAATCAAATTAAGCAATTATTTTTCTTTTCCCTCAAGGCTATTTATAATGTCACTTTACCATTTAGTCTGAGATTTTTGAATGGCATTTCTCAATCCTAAAATCCCTTTACAATGACATCATTCCTCATTACTTGCAAAAGCATTATTATTAGGCAGTCTTCGATCACTGTCTTCAGTGGAAGTTAATTTTTAGAACAGAATTACATTAAAGCTATGGGGAAAATATAGACCAGACATAAGGGGCTCATTGTCTGCTCAAGGAGTTGGCTTTTTTTTTTTCCCCATAGCCTGGATTTTTTTGTCTCTTAGTCTTAGAAAGCCTTTTGTGCTTTAAGTATAGGAAAACAGGCTTTTAAATCTGTTTTATTTGAATAAGAGTAAAGGGTTAGGAAGAAATCAAAGGTAAGTAATGTGCCTCTGATTGGCTAAGCTTGTCCACTGGGAATTTCTAAATAGGCTTTCACTTTGAGAATATGCTCACCTGTCTGTCCCCAGTATGAGTGCTGTAACCCAGCAAATGAACAAAGAATGAAGCAAAACGGGCAATAGGAACAATAGTTCAAAGACCACAGAGCAGTTATTTGTGGAGCTGGTAAAGGCCTCTGTTAAATAAAAATCAATTTGATATGGAAGCATCAGGGACACATTGTGGGGAGACGGGGGGTACACAAGGAGAGAACACGGGAGAATACAGAGGATTACTTTTCAAATCCTCTGGCATTTCCGCACAAAAGGATGATGAAGATTTATTCTAGATGAGCTGTCATTGTCCATCAGAAGCTTTGCTGATCCAGAATAAATAGGTTCATAAAGATTGTACTTAAAATTTGAGCGTGTGAGAGTAAATAGTGGTCGGCATAGCATCTAAGAAATTTCAAAACCAGAAGGTATTGTAACATTCTATCTTCCTTTTCAAAAACAAACCCAATGACCTGCATGCACTGATTATCCAACTACCAAAAACCCGCATATAATTCTAAACTACCTTGTTTTAGTCTGCTCTAGGGCCTGAAAATCCTTTCTACTAATTCCCTGCAATTTTTCTAACTTTTTCTAATGAGAATAAGGTTTATACAACCTGGGCTCCCCTGCTGGGAACATCAGCCCTGAGCGATCTCAGAGCAGATGGTCTTCTTTTCTCATGACCATAAACATTTTAGGATTGATCCTTTTTTCATTTTTTACCTATCTGAAGAGTAAATGTCTTTGAGACCTTAGATACGCACCGTTAAGAGAGGACAAGAAGCTACACTGAGCAGAGTTCATGGTTGCAGAGATGAAGTGGAATGATGGCAGTGGAAGTCAGGGCATTGTGTTTCTGTCTGTAATAGAAGAAAATAGGTTGAGTTTTGAGCACTAAGGGGTTTGGTTTTAAAAATGTCTACATTTTGAGCTTTATTATGTATTGAATTTCTGGATGGTAATTAACACCTTCCTAGTCCCTGGAATTTCAAGTATTAAAGAATAATTTCTTTTTTGGAGGAGGTAGTATTTGTTACTCTATTTAAGGTTGTTGGAAGAGGGGTAAGGGATTGGGAAGACCAGTTGCCATAATTATTCTCAGAGTATTTTAGTCACATAAAGTGTTGTATTATGTAATTTTTTTTTTTAAACCAAGGCTTTTAGAGGTGGTAGATTTCTTTCAGAAATTTTGGAGGCTGTTCATAGTGTTTGTTTGTTTTGACATCAGCCATCTACAAATTACCTTTGGTCCCAGTTAAAAGGGGCATGAATCCATGTCTGCAACTTATTAGCTGTGACTTTGGGCCAGTTACTTAATCATCCAAAAAAGCCTCAGTTTCCTCATTTTAAAAGTGGGAGAACAAAATAATACCCATCTTACCAGATTGTTTTGAAAGGAGTAAATGAGATAATGGATGCAAAGTTTTTCCCACACAGCCAGTTAAAGAATATCAGACAAATTGGAGCTGTCCTTTAAATTATGATTACTGTTATCATGGTTACTAGTTAATAATTATTCAACTAGAATTTTTCTCTTACTTTGTAAAATAAGGGGTTAGGAGCAGATGATGTTTTGAGGTAAAATGCCTGCATTGTTAAAACTCTGTTGTGTATTTAGGAATGAGCACCATGCACTCGGCAGTATGTTAGGCGTGCAGGAATAGAACTTGCAGGTTTGGGTCCTTCCCTTCGAGAATGTAATAAAATTAGCAAATAAATAAAGCCAAGACAATGCTAAATTATATGGTAAACAGTATCAGCGAGATATTGGGTATTGATTTTGAATTGAGGGAAATCTGGGAGCGTCAGTCAGAAAAGATTTCCCAGAACTCGGAGTTTTCTTCTACTTCTTGAAGGAGGAACAGGACATTGTAAACAGCATGAATGTAGAGGTTTAACACTCCATGATGCAACCAGAAAAGCTGTGTGCCAGACGGGAATGGAGGGAGTGTGACACGAGGGCCACATGGAAGGCATGCCCTTGACCCTCCATGATGGGATGCACAGAGGCTTGGAGGTCAGGCGGACTCACCGTGGGACTGAGGAGAAGTCTCATCTTTGTTATCAGCACGCTGGGGGGAATAACCCTGTCTCCCTCATTAAGAAGGTGTCTGTGCTGAAATGTCTGGGGCAGCCATTCCCCAGAGCGATAAGGCTGTTTGGGGGAGTGCGCTGGCGGCTCTTAGTGGTCTGGGTGTGGTCTGCCCTGTGACCCTGACCTCTCCATCTGGAAAAAATGGACCTGTGCACAGATGTGTCTTGTAGCACTTTTGTTGCTCCAGAAAGTTTGGGGTTATTGTGGGTGTAGACAGTTGAGAGAGTGCCTGGGAAAATAGGGTGGATACCTTCATACGATGTCCAGCAGATAGAAGCGGCAGCCTGGAGGCACGCAGCAATGAGGACAGAGCCTAAAACATGTCCCTGTACGAAAACAAGTGTAGAAATTCAATTCTGTAGTACTACACTCATCAATCAAAATTACTTGCACACCAGGGATACCTGGGTGGCTCTGTCGGTTAAGCATCTGACTCTCGATCTCAGTCCAGGTCTTGATCTCAGGGTTGTGAGTTCAGGCCCCATGCTGGATTCCACGCTGGGCTTGGAGCCTACTTTAAAAAAAAAAAAAAAAAAGTGCACGCCATATAATTGACAGTTTTCGGGAGTTGATGCAAATAGCTGAATACCATTTGAAGGGTTGCTTGGAGTCAAGGGGCGCAGAGGTGGTGGGCACAGAGGTGGAAAGTTTTGTCAAGTAAATAAGTTGATGGATGACAATCATATACTCCAGACTGAGGGGTGTGATTAACTCTGTCCTGTCCTCTACACTTGAATCTCCCCAAGCAAAAATAGGCCAGGAGATAGGTTATAAGGGAGACTTCATGGTGCAGAAGGGAGAGCAGCCTCGCGTGAGGGAAGTATCTCGACTACCGATCCAGGAATAGCTAAAACGCAGCCCGGGCATGTGCCCCACGTGGTTGCCTGTGCTTTGCACACTGGACCAACTCCTTCATCCCTCACAGCAGCCTGAGGAGGGTGGTACTGTGAGCGTCATTTTGCAGTCGAGGAAACGGAAGTGTAGTAAAGTCAAGTCACCTGCACAAGATGACACAGTTAGTGACACAGAAGACAGCCTTCAAACCCAGGCAGTCTGGCTTCGAGTCCCTGTTCTTCCATGTGAGCTCTTGCTGCCTCGCGATGGACATACCCGAAGTGGTGAGGGAGGAATAGACACTTTCCCATCCATGGTACCCTTGGCACATGCCTGGCACTTGCAGCTTTGTGGACAAATTATTTTTTTTTTAATTGTGTGTGCTTGGGGTGTTCATGTATATAATACTTTTTATTAAAATATGTATTCAGAAGTGTACAGCTTGGTGCATCTCACAGACTGAACAATCCTGTGCAAAGAACACCCAGATCAAGAAACAGAACAGAATGGGCAGCCCTGCTACACAAAAACTTCTGTCATTTTTACTGGGCACTAAGTTATGATGCTGGAAAACAACATCGTGAAAGCTATAAGCCTTTAAAAGCAAAAACAATGGAAATATAAAACATTCCAAAAAATTGCTACAACTATTGGGTGTTTCTAAAGAATAGGAAAAAACAACAATCCTACCTTTTCATTGATCTTACCACAGTTTGTGGCTTGTGTTAAGACTGGCTGAGGGACGTAGACAACTCACGAAGGAAAGCAGAGAAGTGTCTCAATGAATTTAAGGCCACCTCCTATTATTACAGCATACAGCAGATTGGGCAGCAGACGTCAGATGTAAGTAGATAGATAAAGGCTGTTAAGACGTAAGTAGATAGATAAAGGCTGTTATGGTTTGAATCATAAGGAAGACCTTTCAGTGGGCGGATCAATGGTATTTTCATCTTGCCTCTCCTAGTTTTTTAACTCTACTGGGCGACTGTCTTTGATGGTCATTCTCAACTCCTGTGGGCGCCATTTGCCAGTTGACAGGGCACAGCTATGACAATAAACATCACACTCAAAGCATAATGTCTTCCCACATCACAAATGGTTAATTCCCTTTCTTTGTGGCCAAGAAGAATCTCACGTTGAATTTTGGGACCATGCGTATACAGTCATCTTCTGCCTGGCAGCCCGTGTAGAATTGTTCACTACCTTTGGCAAGACTGCACAGAGAAGTTACCTAACTTGTCCAAAGTCACAGAGCTAGTACAAGGTGAAGCCGGGACTCACACCCAGTGACTCCCTGTACATAGCCTCCATGTTATATGCGTTGTCACACCATCTTTATAAAGAGGGACTGTGCCTCTTTCCTAGGGAATGCCCTGTACCAACCAGTATTTCTCAGGGTTCACAAGGAAGGCAGCCACTATCCTTAAGGTGATGTTCTTTTTGCCTCAAGTGTCAGATACATCCTTTGGCCTCCATACCACTCTCTTCCACCTGATAATACACTATTCTGAATCTTCGTATGGCTGCAAAGCTGTCGGAAAGTGTTTATTTTCCTTGTGGTTCCTAGGTGTGTTTATCCTAATTAATAAGGATTTTGGCTTTACAGAATTCCACACTCCTAACAATTCAATCACAAAATCGGCAAAAGGTACCCCAATTTTTTCAGCCGAACCTCTCTCTACTTAGACACATACAAGTAATTCTAAGAAAAGTGGATTCCCATTACTTCTTCTCCGTGATGCTATGTATAAGGTGTGATATAAATCCAGTACTAAAGCATTCAGAATTATGGTGCTAAAACAAGTCGGTTGGGATTCAGTTCCAGTAGAATATGCTTGGTATCCACTTTGTAAAGTCAGGCACTGGGATTTAGTGCCCTGATTTGAAGGTGAGTACAGTCCGCTGCCTTTTGAAGAATTCCTACCTAGTCTTTTAAAAACATATTTTTACTGAGATATAACACACATTTTAAGCTTGATATTGTCCCACAGAGCTTAGACACTAATTCTTCTTCTGTAAGAGTAACATGTGGCCAAAATGTGCAGAAGTCAGGGAACTTTTACACACTGACCATACCCATGTAACAGCCCCCAAAAAACAACCACAAAAAAAACCAGCATTACCAACACCTCAGAGGACCCCCTTGTTGCAGTTTTCAGAATGTTTTAAATTTCTGGTTTTTGTTGTCGAAGTTTTATGTCTTTCCTGGTACTGCTTTCCAGCATCTGATTTATTATCCAGTAAATGGTATTTGGTTTTATTTGCCTTTGATTTTAAGAAAAGGATGGGATTGGTCTTCAAAACACAGGTAAAAAGAACAACCTTGTAAGGACCACAATCACTGTGGCTTTCAGAATTTCAGTTGCTAGAATTTCTACTTTAGGGGCGCCTGGGTAGCGCAGTCGTTAAGCGTCTGCCTTCGGCTCAGGGCATGATCCTGGCGTTCTGGGATCGAGCCCCACATCAGGCTCCTCCACTGTGAGCCTGCTTCTTCCTCTCCCACTCCCCCTGCTTGTGTTCCCTCTCTCGCTGGCTGTCTCTGTCAAATAAATAAATAAAATCTTCAAAAAAAAAAAAAAATTTCTACTTTAAGTCTTCCTGAATGTTGCAACTGAAAACATGAAGGAGGAAAAGTATTTAGTTTGGCCCATCCCTCTTCTCAAACACAGGTTCTTGTATCATGACCTTTCTCCTTTTTTTTCCAGCTGGCAAAGGTTAAGTATGCATCGGTGCCTTGGCTGGTTGTAGCTCAGCATCTTTTGTCTTAATGTGGATTTCCCTCCCTACCAAAGGCTTTAAAAAAGTCATGAATTACATTTGTTGACTTTTCTCAGAGCCATCAGAGTTGTGCTTGCCAAAGATGTGTATAACAGGTAATTGGCCAAAATGAGATTAACAATTTATTTGAAGGAAGGGTGTAGGAAATCTTTTTAATTTAGAGGTGAAAAGATCACAGAATGGGTTAAGTACAGGTTAGCCAATTTGGCTCTAGATTTATGAGGAATTACTGAAATCATCCCTTTGCCTTCAAGGATTTCTGTATCCTCTGTGCCTCTCTATCCCCCTAGCCCATAGGCAAGAAGAAAACCAGATCAAAACATAAGCGGCAACTCTGAAAAAGTAATTTAGACAGTTAGCCAGGCTACTCTTATCCTGGTAGCATTTTGGAAGGAATGTGTTTCATGGCAGTACTTGTGAAGAGCGTCCTCAACAGCTCAGACACACTTGCTGGCCAATGCTCACAGACCATGATATATTTTGGTAGCTGGATTGCTAATCTAGATAACTCCGTTGCCTGTGTTAACATTTTTACATTAATTTTTTGGGGGTTGCTTTCCCTTGCCATTCCCACACACATTTACCTACTTCCTGCCTGAAAAAGAGATTTAACAGTGATGTGCCCCAGTATGGCTTTCTTTGTATTTATTCTGCTCAGGATTCACTGAGCCTCTTGGATATGTGGATGGATGCCTTCCATCATTTTTTTTGGAAGTCCTTGGCCGGTCTTTTCAAATAAATATATCTTCTACCTCATTTTCTCTCTTCTCCTTCTAGGGCTCCGTGTATACCTATGTAAGCTGTTTTATACTGTTCCGAGGGTCTTAGATACTCTTTTTAGCTTTTGACTTTATTTTGTTTTGGTTATACTGGTGATTCATTCTGGAAAATATCTGTTGTTTTGACTTAAACTTTCCCCTTTGCTTTGCTCAGTCAGCTGGTAAATCCATTTCATTCTGGTGTCCTATCTTGCAGTCTCATTTTCCCTTTTGTTCTTCATTATTACTGCAGTTTTTACCTCTATACAGAAATTTCCTATGTCTTCACATTGTCATGCATGTTTACCGCTGTACCCTTTAGCGTAGTTGGTCTTGAGTCTTGGTCTGATAACACCCAGATCCTGGTTATCTTTGCATCTGTTTGCACTGCCTGTTTCTCTTCTTATCTGTGGGTCCCAGCACTACCCAGACCTAGCTCTAGTGGAGAGTGGAATGACTCAGCACCCTTGCTTGAGTGGTATGACATAGAGGAGACCCACTTTTTCTGGACCTAAATATTATTTATCTCAGTTTCTACTGACTTATTCAAGATGTTTTGCCTCCTCAAAATTAGGGACACAGAAAGAAACAAAATGTTTCTCAGCCTTCCTTTTCCACTTGGGATATAGATAATGACAAGAGACTGTTGCTGTTACCTTAACGATCAAAACCAGCTACGTCAGCTACAATATCGTATTTAAATATATATATATATTTTAAAAAGCTAGGGGCACAAGTAAACCTAAAAAGAAAAGCAAATTCCAGAAACTGATAAACTCTTGAAGTGAGAGGCCCATGGCTGGCTCTCAACCATGGTGGAATGGCAGGACAGGGAGGAAACAGCCAAACTTCCACTTTTCATTTCTCGTTTTATTCATGTCTTCATTCACATTGTTGAGAGTAATGGTCTCTTGTGATTGTCTACGTCCTAAGTGGAAGTCCAAGTCTTAGAAATAGAAAATTTGTTCAGGGAGATCAGCAATTCTGCCAATAATGAAAAGAGAACCAAGATAAATCTTGGCCATTGATAAATAGGGGCCCAGCTCTGTTATTCCATGGCTGTTATAAACACGTGGACGTAGTAATAGTTTTTATTTACTAGGTTTGTCTGTCACGTGACCTCTAGGCCTATGGAATAGTAGTGTTTTTGTGCTTTGTGTTTAGTTCTTTAGAGATCTGGTCACTGTGATGCACCAGGGATTTGTTTGTGTAACTCTTGTTTGCAGTCTCCTCTTGGATTAGTTGTGCAGTCTTGCAAGGTGTAGTAGGGGACACTTGATTGAATTGAAGTGTAGGTCACCTCGCTGTTTCATCATTGTGCGATACCAGACTGTGAAATTCAAAGTTACAGAGTACAGTAACTGGCATATTACATGGCAATAATTTGGTCTCTGCTTTTCTTATGGTCATCCTACCGTTGTACTAAAACAAAGGCTCAGTTAAACCTGCATTTCTCAAAGCATGTTCTGTGCACATGCCTTCAGTGGGGTTCCCCCCCAAAGTGTTCCATGAACCCATTATTTTCCAGAGCAGTGCTGACTGTGCCCCTTGCTTTTGTTAGGTAAAATGCTAATAATGGGAAAAATCTTGCATCAGGTAAATGCTATGCGCTGTATTTAATTATGTGCTTCTCCAGCATAAGTGAATACAGAGCCTTTTGTCCAGAAACTCTAAGTTTTTCTTGTCAAGCGATACCCTTTAACCACGTTCTTTGGGAAATGTGAAATTATGTGGACCCTGTTGCTCTTTATTTCAAGGACTGTGAATAATTCATATCGACTGCCATTCCGTAACCTGGAAAACCTCCTCCCACTGCTTTCTGATAAGGGAGCTTTCATTTTTGGACGAAAGAAGAGCTCTAACCCAGAAGGCTATCTGATGACAGTGTTATTGTTTGGGGTTTCCCACTTACAACAGTGTTAGTGTGGTAGTGCTATGTCATTGTAGGGTATACTGGTCTTGGCTGCCTAACTTGTCCAAGGACTGTCCTAGTTTGCTAGTCCAAGAAAATAAGCTAGGTCAGCTGTCATATCCCTCCAAATGAAAAAAGACAGCTAGCTGCATGGACTGCAATTGGAAGGAAAGGTCAATCAATATATTACCTTTCCTCCGGTGTGTTCCTTGCCTGCCGGCTGAGTTGTGCCTTCTCAGTAGTGGTGGTAATCTCCTCTGCTAAATTTTATTTTAACCTTGCAAATAGGTTAAAGGAAGGGCACAGTTAATAACGTCTTCTCTTAGACACCTCTGAGCGTATTATTTAGGCTGAACCTTGTCCCCCACCCCATCCCCCTCACCCCAAGCCCAACACTGTCTCGTTTAGATGGAGAGCTAGGCAGGTAGCTGGTTTTATTTATTGTGGGAATTTCTCCTACAGCTCGGTCATGCTCTTGCACAGACAGAATGCAAACATTTTTGTGATTTTTGACAGTAGCTGGGATCTATGTGGAATAGGGGTTTTTCAAAACATTTCTTAGTCAATATGTTTACTCTCCTTCACCAGCCATGCAGCGTGACATGGTGCATCGCCAACACTTGAAATAGACTGCAACAGGAGGTCAGAATGGAGCATAGATTTTCCAACACAGCATGTTAGATGAAATGATTTTGTGTACTTTGAAGTGGAAAATTCAATCAGAATTTTCCACACTTTTTAGTTAAAGCAACACTGTTGTTATTTATTGATGAAAGGTAGACTGAGAAAAATACAGAATGCAAAGGAGATAACAAATCTAGCATTATTCCCGGTCAGAGCAAGAAATACCTTTTCACTTGTAATTTAATGAAACCTACACGTGCTAAAAAGGGTCTGCTTAAAATATGCACAATAGAATGCTTGGAACATATGCCGACTTGTTTAGCATGTGTGGGGATAAAAATGGAATCTGGCTTTTTTAGGAAGTTTGGTTTCCACTGAGATGGACATCATGCTTGGTAAACGGCATTTACAACTGCCTAGGTAATTTGTTTTGGTTTAGTTTTAAAGGAGCAGAACTCATTTGGAAAGCACCTGAGAGTATCAATAAGAAATGCAAAGATAGATTCTTTAGGCTTTCATTTAAGCGGGCTTAGAGAATATTTGAATTTATTACTGGTTTTCATCGGTCCTTTGGTGCACAGAAGATACATCAGCATAACTACCTATTATGTAGATGAACACTTTATACTTTTAAATTGCAAAACCTTAAGGTTGCAATGTCAGATTTGTGCATGAATATTTAAAATAGAATAATAACCTAATATTAGCATGCTCGATGTATGCCAATCATTTTTCTAGGTACTTTATTTGTATTATTTCATTGAATCCTCACAATAACACTATGAGCTGTTATTACCTAAAATTTCCAGTGAGAGAAGAGAGCCACAGAGAAGTTCAGTACTCTGTCCAAGGCTGTAGTCCTAAGGCAGCATTTTTCTTTCTTTCTTTCTTTCTTTCTTTCTTTCTTTCTTTCTTTCTTTCTTTCTTTCTTTCTTTCTTTCTTTCTCTTTCTTTCCTTCTTTCTTTCTTTCTTTCTTTCTTTCTTTCTTTCTTTCTTTCTTTCTTTCTTTCTCTTTCTTTCTTTCTTTCTTTCTTTCTTTCTTTCTTTCTTTCTTTCTTTCTTTCTTTCTTTCTTTCAGATTTATTTGTTTGAGACAGAGAGAGAGAACAGGAGGTGGGGCAGAGGGAGAGGGAGACAGGCAGACTCCCTGCAGAGCGTGGAGCCTGATACAATAAGGGGCTCCATGCGGGGCTTGATCCAGGACCCTGAGATCATGACTTGAGCTGAAATCAAGAGTTGGATACTTAACGGACTGAGTCACCCAGGAGTCCCTTCTAAGCCAGGTATTCTGAGCCACTTTGCCTGGCTGCCTCTCTGAGGCTGTGCCACTTAAGCACATTGATCCTGGTGAGCCTAGGCATGTGTGGGTTGTCAACTTGATTCAATTAGTATATCACATTTAGCACAGAGGATTTTTATATTTACATTCTTTCTTTAAAAGAGACCTATACTCTTTTCTATGTGAAATCTGTGAAAACCCAAACTTGAAAAAACAGAAGCATGGTGGTTACCAGGGGCTGGGGGTGTGAAGAGATGTAGTTTAAGAGTCCATACTTGAAACTTGTAGCCAAATAAGTCCTGGACATCTAATATACAGTACAGTGCTTATAGACTGTAAAACTGTATTGTAAACATGGGGCTTGCTAAGAGACCAGATCTTAATTGTTCCTACCACTAGAAGAAATAGTAATTATGCAACGCAGTAGAATGTGGCAACCATATTGCAACATAATGTATCAAATCAATATATTGCATGCCTTAAACTTACATAATGTTCTATGTAATTTATATCCCAATTTAAAAAAAAGATCTAATTCTGTAACAGTCTGTTTTACTTAGGTACTATTTTTTTTGTTCGATAAATAATTCATTTCAGTGTAACTAAGTTTACTTTTTCTTTTTTTTTTTTTTTACTAGCATTTAAAAGTGATAGATCCCCTTAAAAGCATTAATGTAAATTCATCAACTTGTCTAAATAGTGTGGCTTTGAAAGATAGTTCAACTGCCTGTGACTTTGTATTCTTTAATGATCTAAAGTTGATTCCCTGTCTTTGTTCATGATGTTGTATAGTATTGTCACTTGAGGTTTTTTTTCCAAATTTATTCACTGTAGTTTCCATGAGATAATCATACGACTATTTCAATATCCTACACGTACGTCTTCTCAGCTTTTATTGTTATTGTTGTTTGCTTTCATTCAATAGACAGTGAGTCCAAAATCAACGGTCAGTTTCAGGTTTCCAAGGTAATCCAGTATAATCCATCATGAGAACACAGAGCTTCTGTGTGATATAGTAAACATATCAGTACAATAAGGTCTATTATGCTTCTGATTTTTCAGAGGAAGAACCTAATTAGTACAATAGAAGCCAAAGTGGAAACCCCTTCAGTTCACCCCTGAATTAGAAATGGCGACATTCACATATTTCAAAAAGAAAATCTTCCTACTTGGAAATTGCTTTATTTTTTCAGTCAACAAAAACAAGAGGCCACCTAATGAAAACTTTCTTAGGTCCTAAATTTAAACATCCACCCATTTTGTAATCCTTGTGATCCAAAAACATCACAAGGGATCATTTTGACTTTGAGAGAAGGATTCTATCTTTGCAATGAGAACAGAATTGAGTCTTTGGGAAGAAGCAATTAAAAACCCAAAGCCTTTTACTGCTTTTGATGCTTTAAAAAAAAAAAAAAGGCAAAAACTTCACTGCACTGTAATGTTTTCTGCTAATTAACTGTCACAAATGTGATGCCATTAAGTTTGGAGTCTCTTTAGTTAACTTCAAAGTCATTAACACACACTGTGCATCCCTCCCAAATCGGTTTTGAAAAAAAGGAACCACATCGACAGATCTGTAATCAATGTTGTCAAAGTTTTTGTTTCTCATAGAATCTAATCTTAATTTCAAGAACATTTGGTCGTTTTCTTTGGGTGACAAACACCAGCCCTTCTAATGCTCATAGTTGGTGGTGCCAGGGTGGCCTTGATGCCTTGTGCGCCTTTGGATACACTGCTCCAGAGGTGACTTGAAAAGTTCAGTATGAACCGTTTTTGGAGAGTATCAGTAATATATTTAGCTGCAAAAAAACAGAAAACCAACAGCAGTTGAAATAAATAAGGATGTATTATTTCTCCCATAAAAATGTTCACCAGTTGAACGTCCATGGCTTCAGCAGTATGGAAACCGGGTCCATTACCTCACTTTTGTCTTTGCTCTGCTGTCCTTCACCCGAGGCCTCCGACCTTGAGCAAATCACTGTGTAACTTTTCCAAAACTGGGTTTCCCATGAGAAGAAGTGGTGGTAACGCGCTCTGTGATTGCGGGGCTGGAGTGAGTCTCCTGTGAAATCCTTTATGTGAAAACATGGAGCACAGTGCCTGGCACTTCGAAGGGCAGAGCTGATGGCAGTGTGGAGGCAGGCACAGCAGGGCCGGTTTTCATGGTGGTTTTGCAGGGGAAGGAGTGAAGTAGGAAATAGGAGATACCTTAACTCCTGTTCGTCAGTCTTGGAGCTCCCAATTCCAGCATCTTCCAGGTGCTGTTACTTGAAACAGCACATTGGGGAAAATAATTTTAAAAAGTCAGATACCACGCTCTTTAACAAATAGGACCTATTACTTACTAAGTAAAATATATCCCCCATAAGCCAATTGTTTATTTTATTCTGTGACCTCCTTACAATAAATTTCAGTACCATTAAAGGCTTAAGTCACATTATTGATTATTTGAATATGTGTGTCATTAATCTTCCATCACCCTCGTACATTTTATATGTACATTTTAAGTGTCGTCTTTTGCATTTAGATGGAGAAGAGTGTCAGAAGAAAGCCGACTTGTGGGTATTAGCTTCATACAGAACTTCAAGAGCTCCCTGGAGCTGATTTGCCAGTAAATTTCTACACTAAAATGGGCTTTCAGAAGAGTGACTGCTAGATAAACTCTGAGGTGTCCTTAGTAAATAAAAATGATTAATCTCAGCTGAATAAATTCTCTATCACTGGTCAGATAGTCTCATTCAATTCTGGGTCCTGGTTCTGTAAAAAGCCCTTTTCTTTTTGTATTAAGGTTGTCCGTAATTTTAATGGAACCTGTGAATTATTATCTGATTTTTAAAAATTGGTTCATAAAAGGATATTGATTCTTTGAATTAGGGGCAGTTGAAATATTGTTTATGGGCAAACTGGCCTCCTTTGATTGAACCTGGAAGCTACTGTCAAGAAAACTTATCTTAAATCAGTGTTAAGATACACTTTTTAAGAAACGATCACAACTCTTCATAATTGCCCCTGGATTGGACAGTGACATCATTGTGGGAATGCAAGGGAACCAAAAGGTAAAAGTGAAGATCTGTTAAGTGGGGTTCTCTCTAATTGCTTAATTTTTATTCCCAGTCACATATATGTTTTCCTGGGTAATGAGAAGATTTTAAAATCAAATAAAGCTTTTGAACACTAAAGATGTTTGCCAGCTACTGTTCTGTTGAAGAATCCTGTAGATTTATACTGATCCTAAGAGGTGTCTCATATCCACTATATTAACTAGCTTTTTAGAAGCTTATGAACATTGTAGCTTTTATTGATTCCAGGGAATTGTACCCAACAATAAGCAATAAAAGTCGATGGTAACTTTCTTCCCATATAGGGGTGTGCAGATCAATATTTTGAATTTACTATAATTTGCGGGTAATGGATGAAAGAACTGACAAAATTGCCAAGCCTTGTGGGGCACAGCTGTGTGGTGTTGCCTTTTTATCCAAGCTCACTGTAGGTCACAGGCTTTCCCTTTCTTGTTCCCGAGTAACAAGAAACATAGTTAAGTGGCAGGGCCGATACGTGTATTTATCAGTATCTTCGTAAGACTTCTCTAAGGAAAAAAAAAGAAAATCACAAAACTTGTCCACAGTGACCTTAATTTTATAGTCCTGAAGGGTCTCTGAACTTGCACTGTCTTAAAGGCAATTAATATTCTAAATATCTAGCCTTTGTATTTGATCTCCTGTTACAGGCATTTTCCTGATGATTAGTAACAGTGTATGATTGCAGTGAAGCCCGACTGGCTTCGAATCTTCCAGGTGGTTCCCAGAACGGTGGCTGGGTTCCACATTGAGAGAGAAGAGGAAAGGTCTTTTGTGCTCCTTCTTTGATTTTCCCCATTTCTGTTTCTCGGAGCTCTTCACTTGTGCCCTGCGTGCCTCGTCTAATGTGAGTAGCGTGCTAACATAGCTAACATAACATAACATGACATAACATGACATAACATAACATAACATAACATAACATAAATGACATTTAGGGTGCTCTTGTGTTTGAAACCAGGCTTAATGCAGGACCTGCATTCTCATGCATCTTCTCAACTCCTTAGGACATCAGTTGTCATATCCTCCTTTTATAATTCAAGAGACTGAGTCCTAGACAAGGGAAGGAAGATTTTTAAGGATGCTTTCTAGCACTGACTTAGAATAGAATATATGTGTATGTGAATCTAGATCATGTCCATTTAATCATTATGAAGCATACGATTAGCCTAAATAAAGATTTTTTTTAGCCTAAACTAAACTTTGGCTGATCTAGTATGTTTTCTTGTTTAGCTTCTTTTGTCGTGAAGGGCTATGACTCCTCTAATTGGATCTAAAGGAGTTTCTTCAATTTCAAAAAGGACACACTTTCTCTTGAAAGAAATAGTCCTTTGTTCTTAGAGAACAAAATAAGCACATAAAATAAAATATGACTGTGCTGGAAGCTACTAACCATGAGGAAATAAGATTCCCATTCACTTCAGGATGTAGTAAACACTCAGTAAATTGGAGTTGTTACTAATACAAGTACTAATATAAGTACTAACTATTACTCAACAACTGTAGGAGGTGTAGAAGTAGATTTCCCGTATACGATACTGAATTGGAAGGCAGTATGGATACAAATATCTGATTCCCAAGCTTGATTTTTTGAAGTCAAAAGTATAACCTGTTAGGAAATATCAGGAATCATCGTAATTGGCTGGTAAAGGAAGCTTGTTTCATTTGCTCATTTACTTGGGGTTAGCTGGATATTTGACTTGTTATGCTTTTGTCTACTTTAAAAGGTCTGTGTTAAAAGTAACGTGCTTTCAAGGCTTTGCTTCAAATACAATCAGTCTGTAAGAAATAATTTGTGTGAAATTTGCTTAGAAAGAGCTGTAAAAATCTGTGGCACCCCTTTCTGAGAGTAATTGCCAGTGTGTGTTATCAACTATGAATGCAGCTCGATAGCCTACAGAAGGCAGGGCCCTGGTGCAGATAGACCAAGTCTTCCCTGGGGATGAAAATAATTAAACTGCTCCGGATTCTGGCTGATGTGTATTCACAGACAGGTTAAGCCACTTACCAGCTCTGCGACCTTGTGTAAGCTCCTTACCCTGTCTGTGTCTCGGTTCTATAAAATGGAAATGCTGGTGAAGATGAAATGAGATAATGTACGTCAGCGCACAGTAGGCGTGAGGTGCTGTTCCTAAGTGGAGGGAGGCAGATGAGCTCAGTAAAGAAAAACCACTTCTGCCCTGTGTGTACAAATCACAAGGTGGCAAAGGGGTTTGTGATGATTGATATGTAACTTTCATGTAAGAAAGACCCAGGATGTTGACCCTTGCTCTATGTTACCCTGAAACTTTATCTCACATTCCTGCCCATCAGGGACCCTGTGGTCTAACTTAGATGGTTTTTCTATCCCCTCATCCATTCACATTTCTTTTATTTAACTTCTGAAAGGTTCTCTGTGCTTTTGGATGGCCCTTTTCCTCATCTCTGCATGGCACCCTGCCCTTAGCTCCAAAGGTTCTAAATCTTCCCATTAGTTAAGTATTTATTCTCAACACCTTATAGATCCGGTACACATTTCTGTCTTGAATCTGTTCCTCTCTGACCTCCTCGCTGCCTCTTCCCTGGTCCCTACTCCACCGTGCTTCCCAGACAACTTTAGAAACCACCTAATTCCTTTCCTGTTTGTCCTTCATAACCCATTTGACACCTTGATGGCAAAGTGGTCTTTTTAAATATGCAGACTTGACCATTTTGTTCTCCTATTTAAAATGTTATAGGGGTGCCTGGTTGGTTCAGTTGGTTAAGTGTCTGCCTAAGGCTCAGGTCGTGATCTCAGGTCCTGGGATCGAGCCCCATATCGGGCTTCCTGCTCAGCAGGGAGTCTGCTCCCCCCCCCCGCCCCTGCCTCAGTTGTGCTCACTGTCTCTCTCTCTCTCTCTCAAATAAATAAATAAAGTCTTTAAAAAAATAAAAAATAAAATGTTAGAGGAACTCCTCATTGCCAATAGGATAAAGGCAGGCTCTTCCAAAAACTTTGTGATTTGACTCTGCCTCTGCCTCCATATTCTTGTCTTTTTGCTTTTTCTTTCTACCTTCAGTTCCATCCATTCTGAATTTACTGAGAGCTGTGTACTCTTTAACTCCACCCGGCCTTGCTTCATCTCTTCCCTTTTCCGGAATACCCCTTTTCTGGCCCACTCCTGAGGATGCCCAGCCAACTCCCTGTTGCTGCTGAAGAAAAACCAGGTACAAGTAGAATATTTGAACTCCAAGGAACAGAAAACACAAGTTAAATTGCTTAAAACAATAAAGGGAATCGAATGGCTTATGTGTCATGTATGAAAAATATCACCCAAGACCCAGTTTCTAGCCATCTGTCTTGTCCGCCACCTTCCATGTCTTTCTACCCCACGGCTGCCATTAGCTTCTTGGGGTCAGTGTTCCTTCCTTCCTGCTAGTAGCTCCCTTGGAAAAGGGAGGGGAGTTCTTTCCCAGGATCCTGGAACACACTGTTTTGCATCTTGTTTTCCCAGATTGAATCACATGCCAACTTTGAACCCATTTTCTTTGGCCAAAGCGAATGAACTTTGTCATTAGCTTCCCTGAACCTGAGCTAAGCCTTGATGGGAGTAGTGTCAGTTCCACCAGGTTTTGTTAGTACAAATAACAGGTAGCAACATTGGGTGATAAGCAGTACTGACCCTCCTTACAGAAAACTGATGACCTCCTCCCTTGGTCCTATTGCATACTTTAAAAAGGCCTCTATTCCAGGTTTTTTAACATGTAAGTTTACAGCAAATGAAGTCCTTTATCCCCAGGGCCTGGCACAGCACCTCCCACAGTGGCCCTTGTTAAAAAGTGAGTGATAGAATAAAGGACCCCTATTTGCTTGCTTTAGCCTCCATGTGCCCCTTGGTTTCACCCTTGGCAAAAGATTGTGATTTATGTGTTTCTGAAATTACACACCTCCAAGTAAATTGCTTCACTTCGACTTTGCTCTTCTTTAAAAGGTACCTGCTCACAACCTGTACCTTTCTTCCTCTTTAGAGGAAAGGCTGCCCTCTTTTGTTACTAATTCCAGCCCTCTCTGCATGTGTACTCATTCAGACCCCCTCTCAGTGGCTCACATCTCCACTCTGCCCCCTGACATTCACAGTGCATTTTAGGGGGGGAAATTGGAACTGGATGACACTGGTTCAGATTTTGCTGCCAGCATCTCCTGGCTTTGTGACCGTAGGGCAATTGCTAGTTTCCCCTGGGCTTTCAGTGGGAAGATTTGAGGGTCCTGTGAGACAGCCAGGTGATTATGTTGTAAAATTCTTAGACTGAGTTTTTGATAAGAGCTTATAAAACCAAAAGAGACAGATAGCCGTGTTGTGACTCAGAAACTTTATCTATAGAAAGAGCCTGTGAGCCTAATGTCAAGTCACAAGGACGATAGCTGATTACTTGGGTTCACAGCAGAAAAAAGCCAACCAGGCAAGAAAGCAAGATGGTAACCACTTTCTTCTTTTATTAAAAGAAAGTGAGTATGTGGTTTTTGATCAAGGAAAATGGATGTGAAAACCCAACAAGCATTTTGCGTATACCTTTTATGGTTGATTGTGTTGAGCTTTACTACCACAGATAAATACATCATACATGAATAGAATGAAATAGAACCTGCAAGAAAGGGGAGATCCTTAGGGATTCTCCATGCATCTCACATTCCCACTGAGGGATTTTAGTGACGTTTTACAGGTTAAATGGTGTGAATGTCCAAGCATATCTTTAGAGGTCTACCTGCTGCTTTTCCAGCTTTACTCTACAGGTTTTAATGCAGAAAACCAATTACTTTATGGGCCGTTCACTGGAGTTTTCAAACACTGTTTGCACATAAGCTGTTGTTGACCATTGCTTTGATTCTAAACTGAGTGTCATGTAAGGTCTGGTTCTGTAGTGTGAACTGTAACCTGACCTCTGCTTCTGCCTTCATAACTGACACTCAGAAATGGAGGCCAGAAAAATGGGACCCAAATCCCTTCTTTACGAGGACCAATAACCAGCAGAATCTATACTCCTAGCTAATTTTATGCCCTACCAGGAAGAGGGAGTTCCACTGCGGGTGCCTTTTCCTGCCCTCCACTGCTTCCCACTTGCAAAGGAAATAACTGAAAACCTGAAAGTTCACTAAAGAAAAAAATCCAGAGGCAAATGATTTATGCAAATTTATTGTCCTTAAGAGGACTTAAAAGTACTGGGGTACCTGGGTGGCTCAGTTGGTTAAGCACTCTTGGTTTCCACGCGGGTTGTGATCTCAGGGTGGTGAGATCGAGCCCATGCCCCTGGTGCGGAGCCTGCTGAAGATTCTGTCTCTCTCTTTGCCACCCCCCCCCCCCAGCTCTCTCTATCTCTCAAAATAAAGAAATAAGCACTTACCTCCACTAAACAAGTTACACAAACCCTCTCTTCCTCTAGATCTCCAGGGGTGGGGTTCAGGCATTAGTATTTTTAAGAGCTCCCTGGATGACATTAATGTATCATCCGGCTACATTCAGACCCACTGCCTGAGCTGAATGATCTCATCCCCTTTTATTTTCTATCCACTGTTAGTGTTTCCATGTTCAGGTAGAATTGCATACTCTCTTACCTGGTGGTATTTCTTTTCTTGTGTGCGTATGCATTTCCCCAGCTAGCTTTTAAATCTGTCATATTTTGTTTCCTCCTAAGGTGCCCCAAACAGTGCCTGATACATTGTCCTGCACATCTTGGCTCTTTGAACTCTCTCTTTAAATTAATGGTTTGTCTGTAAGTGCACAATAGTTGTAACTCTCAATGGTACCGTGAGCTTACCAATGACTGATCCTCCCACTGTGCTGGTGAAGGGATCTAGTATTCTCTGTTCTGTGACAGCTGAGGCAGAGACCCAGGTGTGATCACCCTAACACTCACAGGGAAGGGGAGCCCGCTAGGAGTGATGAGGGAAAGGTGCACAGGCAGTTAAGTTACACTACCTGGAGGTTGGGCTTGAGTTGAGTATTCAGTTGTGGGGATGTCCTGAGTGTAACCATGTTCTCTGGGGTTTAATTTCCTGCTTCCTGTCCTTTTTCTGATCTTGTCTGTGCTACCGTCCTGTCACCTGTGTGAGAGCTGGTATCTACCCAATAGATTTTTTTCATATGTAGCCTTACTCAATTTCTTTTGTTATTAGGAGCCCTAGTTGCTGCATTGTGCAATGCACCATTTAACAATGTAGCAAGATTCTCCCCCACTTGAAGATTTTAAATGTTGAGGTGCCCATGATGGTGCATAAAGGTGTGCCTCTTTCTTTCTGTTCTTTTCCTGTCTCAGCCAGCCCATGGCTTTATATGCCAGCTTATAGGGTAATAACTCCAATGTCTATTTCCAGCCCCTACCTCTTTCCTGAATCCAGACTCATAGAAGTCCAGCCACCTGTTTGGAAATTTCTATTTGGAATTCTTTGAGTCATCTTGGATAAAACATGTCCAAACTAAACTGTTCTGCTCTCAGACTGGATTTGCTCAGAAAGCTTTAGACTCTTCCTTGATTCCACATACAGTTCTTTTATAGATTCTGTAGAAGTGTTTCTCAAATCTGACTGCTTCTCTCCATCTTCATCTTCTCTCACACAGATGACTTGTCTAACCTTTAAAAATTGGGATTAAACATTTCCTTAAAATAAGCTTAGAATATTTCTCCCTACCTCTCTCTCTTCTCCTATGTGAGAAAGAGCTTTTTTAATTTTTTGAAATAATTTAAATTTATAGAAAAGTTTTAAGACACTTGAGAGAATTTCTCTATACTTTTCCACGATGTTAATATCTTTTCTTTTTTAAGATTTTATTTATTTATTTATTTGAGAGAGAGAGAGCGCACAACCAGAGGGACAGAGAAGAGGGAGAAGAAAATCCCCCGCTGAGCAGGGAGCCTGACTCGGGACTCGATCCCAGGACCCTGAGATCACGACCGGAGCCAAAGGCAGATGCTTAACCAACTGAGCCATCCAGGCACCCCATTTACTATGGGGTCTTCTGTAGTCTTATATAGTCTTAATATAGTCTTAATACATTTGTCAAAACTATGAAATTAGCATTGATACATTACTATTATCCAAATAAAGTCTGAGTTTAGTTATCAGCACATTTTCCACTAATGGCCTTTTTATGATCCAGAAACCAGCTCAGGAACCTACATCGATTCCCTTTAGTCATCATCTCTCCCTTCTCCTTTAATATCTCACAGTTTCTCAAATGTTCCCTACTTTTCACAATTCTGACAGTTTTAAAGAGTACTGGTCAGGTGTTCTGTAGAATGACCCTCAACTAGAGTTTGCCTGATGTTTTCTCATGATTAGACTGGACTTAAGGATTTTTAGCAAGAAAACCATGGAGGTGAAGCCCCTTTTCATCACATTGTATCGGGGGCACATGATAGCAACATGACTTACCAGGTGGTGTTAACCTTGATCACTTGGTTAAGACCTCATCTGTCAGGTTTCTCCACAGAAAAGTTATTTTCCCTTTTTCTATTCTATTTTTGGAAGTGAGTCACTAAGTCCAGCCCAGTCTAAGGGGGAAGAGAATTAAGCTCCATCTCTTAGAGAAGGGGTTATCTACATATATTATTTGTAATATATTCAAATATCCTTCTCTTTTAAATCATAGAATGACCCATCAGTTAAAAAGAATAGCTCAAAGATTCCCTAAACACATGTGGCCATATCGTTTCCATTTGTGTATCTATAACTATTAAAAACATTAAATAGTATATTCTTTTTAAATTACCATTGTGGAAATTACTTGTACATATGAAACATTGCAGTTTTCTCTCTTGGGTTCATGAATAAAACAAGTTATTTTCTCCTTTTGAGGCCAAGGTTGCTGGGGTGGGAGGGAGAGGGGAAGAAGGAGAATCATTCCTTCGGGCTCTTTTGTTCCTGGATTCTCCAGGAATTCTCTTACTGGATTTGAGGGGCCCTTGTTTGTCTGCACTCTTACCCAGGAATAATAGTAGTCTTAAACAAGATAAACTTTGTTTCATCCTTATTTTCAGCATCATATAAAATAGCACTTTTAGGGCGCCTGGGTGGCTCAGCGGTGAAGTATCTGCCTTCGCTCAGGTCATGATCCCGGGGACCTGGGATCGAGTCCCACATCAGCCTCCCTGCTCAGCGAGGAGCCTGCTTCTCCCTCTTCCGCTCCTCCTGCTCGTGTTCTTTCTCTCTCTGTGAAATTAATAAATAAAATCCTTTTTTAAAAAAATAGCACTTTTAGAAAGGGGGGGGGCAAAGGAAATCATACCGTAAGAGCAAATACTGATACACAGCAATTCTACAAAAAAATGTTAGATGTCACTGAGAAATCAGTATCAATGGAAACCATTTAAAAATTTTAATGTTCTTGGGGTGCCTGGGTGGCTCAGTCGGATAAGTGTCTGCCTACAGCTCAGGTCATGATCTTGTGCTCCTGGGATGGAGCCCTGCATCAGGCTCCCTACTCAGTGGGGAGTCTGCTTCTCCCTCTCCCTCTGCCTGCTGCTCTGCCTACTTGTGCTCTCTGTCTTTCTGTCAAATAAATAAATAAAAATCTTTTTAAAAAATTGTAATGTTCTTAAATGTATTCTTAGGAGTGTCTTTAATTAATAATTCCATATTGTTTAGTTCAGGTTGATACTTCCTGACCTTTATTCTCTTTGCCCCGCGCTTCCTCCCTCCCCTAATTCTTACCCGATGCTAAATTATTAATGTGTGTTCCAGATATACTAAGCAGAAGCTTTGGTTTATGACTTGGACCAATACCATATGTCTTATCTAATTATCTTAGTATGTGTTAGTGACCTTCACCTGACATTAAGGAAATAAAATGAAGACACATACACAATGTCCTACAGGGGCTTTGGCAGTAAATGCCTGGTTGCTGCTCATTGACTTCCAAGGGGTGCGGATTGAGCAGCGTGTGGTCCCCATGCATGAGCCACCCCTTGCTCGGTCTGCAGTTGCTTAGTCCTCCTGTTATCTGCTGCCTTTTGCAGCTACTGTTCACAAGGTCTTGGCCACAGCACATTCATTTCTCTCACTTTATTACCATCACATCTGATTCCAATTTGCTACCAAATTGAGTTTCCAGTCCCGAGTCTGACATTCAAACCGTCAGGTGGATTAGCTCCTTCAGCTTGGTTAGCGTGGAAGCTTCAGGTCACTTGACAGTGGCCGATTAAATGTCCTCTGCTCCTCATCCTGGAGCCTCGGCTGCCGTCCCGTGGAGCAGCAGTGCCGGGTTACCCGCCGTAACCTTTCTTCTTGTTTAGAACTCATCATGCTAGACCTATTGGAGAGACTTCTGATTAAAAACAGAGTTGCTTTTTATCCCTTATCTTGCTGTTTCAGCAGTTTTTCTCTTGGAGCAGAGCAGCCGGCTTATGGTTGGGTCATTTAGTGGAATATGATTGATTGGACTATTTGGGGATCATCCATTTAGCCCTTTGCTTCTCATATCATCTGAGTGATCTATTTGCATATGGAGTTGAAATAACATCTGACTTACTCTGTTATTAATGATAGCCCGTCAGCCCTGCCTCCTTTTCTTGCTCTGCCTCTGTCAGATCAACTCACAGGACCGCAGTGTTTCCTAACTCGAGCTCTCGGCCTTTGCTGCGCAGCGGGCTTCCGTAAGTCCTTTCTAGTGGACACAGTCTGGTGAACAATTACTTCTAGGGAGTTCCTCGCTTCCTTCTTTTCTCTTTTTAACCTGAATCCTAAACACATTTCTCAGTGCTTGTCATTACCAAAGATAGACATACAGAGAATTGCTCATTGGTTTTCTATTTACATTTCAGTTCCCAAGGAAAACAGTCTTGGTCAGAGACTTTTCTCCTCTCCTTAGGGGTTTTAGTAAACGAAGGTGTACTTATGTTTCACAATCAGGCATCCAAGTTGAGCAAACACTGTAATTTCTTGGAGATAATCAAGGATTAGAGAAACAAGTGAAACAAAACAAAAATACAGCGTTTCATCCCTGTACCCTGAGGCCCTTGAGAGGAGGAAGATCTCCTGCTTCTAAAATGGTTCATTGTTTCTTCTTGTAATTAAACAATGATAAGATTATTATAACTGTATCAGAATATATTTGCCAGCTAATAAGTAAGGCGTGGTATATTTAAAGCAGTATCCTCCCCTCGGTCTGCTCCTTTCAAGGCCACGTTCTGTAAGCTATGCTGGAATAAATTGCACTGTTTTGAAGTAAGATCTGAGGCCACTGTCTGTGATAGACATTTAAGGATCCAATAAAAATAGGGGACAGGAAAGGTGAATTTGAAGCTGAGGGGGAAGCACCTTTCAAAAAATAATGCTCAAGCTCCTGGAAGGCAAAAAAAAAAAAGTAATTATGGGAATGAAAAACTAAATTTAGTCAAGTCTTTCAAATTTATAGTGTGTTCTTTTTGAGTTTAAATAGCCTGATGACTCATGGCTTCCTATTCTTTAATTATTGTTATCAAGTAATCATTCCCGAGTACCCAGGCTTCTGAAATCTCCATTTGTGGGTGGAGGTATTTCTGTATCCCTTTTCGTCGGTTTGGTTGGCTTTCTTGTTTGTTTGTTTTCACAGTCTCCCCTATAGTTAGGTGGATAGTGATCTTAATTTGTGATAAGTGTGAGAGCGCCCTTTTTTAAAGCACTCTATTAATTGTTGCTGTCTGGTTACCTTTAGAGAGATTCATTAACCTACTTTTAAATATGCGAAGTCATAAATCTCATTAATGTTAAGAAATAAAACCAGAAGGAAACCTTTGCTTTCTTTAAGAAAATCATAATAAATCGTCATCTTTGGTATGCACAGCGTCTTCCCTGAGTTTATTTCTGTTAGGGGTAAATAGTCTGATTTAACTCCTTTTTCTCCTTTCACCTTTCATTTAATTATAATCCTGTAAAATTTCTGCTCCTCCTTCTGTCTCTTTCCTCTTTGGATATGTCCTTTGGTTCCTCCAGTTTTCCCGATTCTCAATTTTAGGGCCATGTAGCTCAACTTAGTATTGCATTGTCCTTGCTTTGAGAGGATTAATGTCTTTTCTGATTTGGAATTTAGATGAACTGTGTTTGTACTTTCAACACAGTGTATGAAGAGAACACTGTAAGAAGGGATCCAGCATAAAATCATGACATTAAAATCTTTTCATTGCGGAAAATGATAAATCAAGCATAATGAAGAATGGTACATTTTGGGGTATCCGTTTGGTGCCTTACCAGTCTAAGGTTAAAGTGGCCTCTCATATATATGTTTTGTTTTGTTTTTCTTTTGCAGAAGGAGCTGAGTCTCCCCAGAAGAGGAAGTCTGTAAGTTGCCTTATTTTGTTTCCTTATAATTATTTTGTACAGTTTGTAATGCGATTATTCTCTGATTTGTTAGGATTCAGTGGCAAATGGAGGATTAATGGTAGTCAACTGAATTGAGAAAATAGACACTTTGCATTTATTTATAAATGTCACATATTCATGATTTCAGGATAACTTGAAAAAAATTTCCAGATTTTGTCCTTATGGGCATTGTAAACCAAAATGCTTACTTACTCCTGGGACAATCTTAATTAAAAAAAAAAAATTATCTTATGTAATCAAGCAAAAACATTATTTGCTTTGCAGATAGTACAAATGGATCTGAGTCAAGAATTGGTGTTCTCCTATATGTTCTGGAAATCTGTGATTGTTTTTTATGCTATGGATTTTATGGAAAGTAAATGATAAACTTTTGCCATGATGATGAAGACTTTACGTCAGCTAAACTTTCTGTTAGCTCTAGATCTTACTGCATTAAGTCATGTCATGGTCTTGTTTTAAAATAGCAGATTTATGCACCTTAACTTGATATCCTTATAGTTTGTTTCAACTTTTTGTTTTGAAGGCTCGTAATATATTTGCATAAATCATAGTTTGTTTTTTTACGATTAGCAAGTTGCAGAAAAAATTAATTGCCTTAATGTTCCAGTAAATTTAGGGTAAATTTGTTACCAACTAGTACTGTGTAAGGGCTGGTCTAGAAATACTGGAATTTGGTATCTACATTAAAGAATTAAGTGGATGGGGCAATGTCCTTTTTAAATCATAAGTATAACATTTAAGGTAGGTTGATGTGGGTCTCAACTGGGAGTATTAGAAATGTATATGGTAACTGTTGGCAGATTGTATTCATTTTTTTGACCAAATCTTGGATTATGTCAGCCTTTGCATCTGAGAACTAAAACTTCATCTGCTATGAACATTTTAATACTATCCATTTTAGTTCTTAATATTTTAGAGCTTTAGGCTGCCTGGAGGATATGGGATCATTGTTCT
Organism: Ursus arctos; assembly: GCF_023065955.2. NCBI lineage: Eukaryota > Metazoa > Chordata > Mammalia > Carnivora > Ursidae > Ursus > Ursus arctos. The sequence continues at coordinate 54,100,606 of NW_026623067.1, forward strand.
TGAAGAATCTGTCTGGATTAATTTTCACTGGCTTCCAGCTTACATCTCTGTGTGCTAGAGGTTAATGGCCTAAAAGTTGGCTATAGGAAATGCCTTTAGAATCAAAAACTTGCCTTCTTCTGAATCGTGAATAGGACTCTCACCTAGACTTGGAAAAGTCCAAACATTATGATATTTCTAATCATGATGAAAACTAAGAAATAAGAAAAACTGAAGTAAAGCTACATGAACGATCTTCATAGGAAAAAAAAAGTCTCTTTTCCCTTGTACCTTTATTTAATGCTTAAAGTATCCTAGGTTTGTCTTTAATATTTTATTTGAAAACTTGAGAATTTCAGTCAAATGTTCTTTTGGCCTTTATAATAGGTTGCATTTTTTTTTCCAGTTTTTGAGTTAGTATGTTTCCTGTAAATCTTTATTAAGGTAATGTTAATTACAAATTAGATCACCCATGTTTATTTAAGAGCCACATCTCCTTTTGTAGTTATCTCCTTATCTCATATCTCCTTGTAATGTCTGTTAATGTTAGCTGATAGCTGTGGGTTGGTGGGAGAAATAGAAGATATATTTAAATTTCTTGACTTGGGAGCATAGAATCTTTCATGGATAAAAAAGGATGATGGCATAAGTTTCTTTGGCATCCATGCTTTGAAAACTTACTAAGAGAAACATAGAATTACATTTAAGCCGTCTAAAATCTTGTCCCTAATAAAAGTCAATGGATCTATCTAAAACATAGCATGTATGTCAACATAAATCTACCTTTTCCTTTTTCAGTGAATTCTGGGGAAATTAATATTTCAAGTAAAAGAAACAAAAAATAAAGATGTTCCTTTGTATTTTTTATTAAATACAAATATTCCCAAAAGAATTAATGGTGTATGATAGAGATGTTCTGGGACTTAACATCACCCAGCATTTTCATTGACCCCCATACAGAATGCTGGTCATTATTTTCCCCATGCAAGGCTGTTTTATGACTTGGAGAAAAAGAAAATATTTTTAAAAAAACAATTGCTAGAGTGACTTTAATACAAATCTTTCAATGAAGAAGGGCAAAAGTCGTTCTAGTCAACATAACTGTACTTGATAATTAAAACCTGTTAACACTTTGTCCTTGTATTTACTGGTTAAATGCCTCCAGCATAAGTGTTTTCAGATCTTTTAGAATCTTCTCCAATAGAGATTGAGGATTTGCTCCCACTGTTCTGTTGAATCTTCTTTCCATGTTAACAGTGAGCAACTACACAGGGTGATGGATTCCTCATTGTGTGTAGTTACAAAGTGATGGGATTGAATGTGTTGGGGAGGGCGTGTGTCTTCAGAAAGGCTGTGCTCCTGGAAGAAGGTGGTTGACTTTGTTACATCTGCTGCTTCTACTTTGTATGTTTGAAGGATGATATTTTTTAAATGCATTGTCATCATTCAAGCACTTAGGGATTTATCAGATTTTAAAAAAATTAGTACTGTCTTACAGATAATTTTTATGTCTAGAATCATAACATGTTTTATATATGTAAAAGTTAAAGCTCTCACAAAAGATCGCAGAAAACAGGTTTTTCTTTTTATTACTATTTGAAGTATTAAAAAAGCAAACTGTCTTCTGTCCAGAAAATAATCCAGTTCCTCAATAATTGGTAAAATATGATCATTTTCTCAAGAAATCACTTGAAATCTGTGTCGTTTCATATATGTTTTAAAAGGTTGCAAAGGTAATGATTGTGACCTTTTTTTTGGGTGCAAAGGATAACAGAGGAGAAGTCAAAGGAACTGCTTTCTAGGCAAGGTGTGTTACTAACTAACCAAGTGACTCCAGATCAGTTTTCCAGAGGCTTTTCCAGCCCTTTATCAACTTAGTCCCAGATATCATCTCCACTCTGACTCCTTGGATAGCTAGACATCAGCTAGTTGTCTTCTTCCTTTCAATAGTAGCTACTTGCCGAGACTTGATCCTTGATTCTGCCAGCACTTTCCGTCTCTTTCTCATTGGAACTAAAGTTGTGATACTCTCTGCTCTTTCTCCTCTCTGCTACCTGTCAAAAACTATATATCCTTTGAATAAATCATGATATAATCATACAATGAAATACTACATAGCAGGTAGAATGAATGAACTGGAGCATATGTATCAACACCCAAAATTATCAAAAATACACAGAACAAAAAGCTAAAAGCAAATTGCATATAAAAGAAAGCGTTTACATGATAAAATTTTAAAATATGCAAAACAAGACATTTTGTTGGTGAATACAAACACGTGCAGTAAAAATATAAAAACGTGCATGGGCAACAAATTTACAGTAAAGTTTATCAGTGGAGGGAATGAAAGAAATGGGATTCGTGAGTACTCTACAGGAGGTTTCATGTGTATGATTAATGTGGTAGGTACTTGGATATTTACAATATACCCCCTACAGCTTGATATTCTCCAACTATTGTACTTAAAATACTCAGTAATTACATGAAGCTAAGATTCCAAACTGCTTTATCCAGGCATGTGTGGAGATTTAGCAATAATTTGAAGGAAAAATTATATAAATTTTATCTGTTTTGAATGAAAGGCTATACCAAACCTGTTATTTCTGTTTTATTCTTTTTGTTGTTGTTGTTTGTTACTTGAGGATTGGCTCAAATGAGTACAGTTTTATAGCTGTTGGAATATCTGCTGTGGCAGGTGCCTTCTAGTTAATGCCAAAGCATCATAATAAATTTTGGTACTTGTGGAGGAAAGGAGGCACATGAGATGGTATCTAAAATGGGACATTATGACATTTAGCTGTGGAACTAGATTTGTTGTCTTGAATTTTCAGCCTTTTAAGAGAAGTGACTGACTATTTTTTATCTACCACAAGGTGCCTAGTAGGGTCATGTACAGAGTGTGGGTGTTGGGAGGTCATCCACACGTCTGTCTCCCTCAGCCAGACTATGAGTCTCCCAGCAGAGTGAACTATCCTGCTTTTGCTCTGAGTTCCTATCCCAGTGTGTATTGAGGACTAGCAGTGATTCTGTGGCTGGTCAGCTCATGCCAGATCTTTCTTGGTTTAAATTCATTGTGGAATCCATCAACTCCCTTGACATTATTTTTATTTTCCTAATAGCAGTGAGTCTAAACTGTCCATATTTATGTAAGTGTTGTGGGTCCCTCATATAATCTTTACCCATAGTTAGATATGAATTTCTAAGTGGAAAAATTCTCTGGGAGGTGCTTGTTTTGAGACAGGTCAAGTGGTAAAAGGGTAAAAACCCAAGATGTGAGCTAATACATGGTTAGGAGCAAAACCAAGGTGTCCCTGGCAGCTCACTTTATTTTTAAAAGACCCCTTTGTATTTTGTTAATTGTCCAAATAGACATTTCTCTGGGACAGAAAGAGCCTCTCTTTTCATAGAATTCCCTGGAGAGAGGTGCCGGAAATGGGGTGGAGGCCGTTCCCTCTCCTCCAATGTTGTTTTTTAGTTATCTTTTCAGATTTCTTTACACAGAGAAGGAAACTGCACTATCTGTTCTTAGCAAGGAAATTCTCCTTGCTACTTAGTGTTTCTTCTGTGTCTTTTAATCATGAGCTTAGAGTGCGCTGTTTTATGGAGCCCTGTTGGCGTAGAATTCATAAAACTGTATGCACTTATTGCTTTATTATAGTAGTAACAGTGACTTGACACTTGGCCAGTTCTTTGGCTATACGTGTTTTAAAAGTGGCATCTAGCAGCTGACTCCCCAAGCACGAGCAGCTCCTGGTATGCACAGAGGTCCTGAAAAAGTGTGTTTCTGCATGCCCAGCAATCTTTGGGAGGTTTGAAATGCCTAAAAGACACATTAGGAGTCTTGGCTTATTTTAATTTCTTGATCTAGCAACAGTCCTAGTATCCAGTAATTGTTCTCCTCTATCGAGTTTTGTCCCCTCTCTGTTCATGCTTTCCTTTTGTTATCTCCATGTTCTGGAGGTGGCTGGGGGCTAGCAGGGCTGGACAGGGCACACATAGATAGCTGGCTATTGGTGTCTAGCTGTTTCTGGTCTGCTAGGAAGCCCCCCTCCCTATCTACAAAGAAGAAAGGCATCTTAAATTTATCTGCCACAGTGCCAGACAGCCTCATACTAGAAATCCATTCAGTTGGATCTTAGAGATGTTTTCAGTGTCTCATTGACTTGTGCATAACTTTGGGCAGCGTGTCACTGTGCTGCGTTTAGCACAGCAGCAGACCGTTCGTTATTGGCACGTGTCTGCTGGACGGGTGGGACATGAGGCTACCAGATCGGGGAGCAGCTGTCAAGAACTGTTTTGCCCCATGTGTAAGTTAATAAATGTATGAATGGATGGCAGACTGACTTCACTTCTTTCTAATTTTGTCTCTCTGGGCAGGGGCAGGAAACGGATGGAGGGGTGAGTAAGCAGCAGAGGGAATGTGTTGTCAGAGGGTGGTCAGGACAACAGAGGCAGAGGACCCTGATGGTTGTTGGAAGCTTCTGGGTGGAGCGGGGCCTGCTGGACGTGGATGGCAACTTGTCTCACTGTAGATATATTGAACTGAAGGTACTGGGTTAGGTTGGAATTTGTCGTTTTGAGACCAGCTAGGAAGTGGCACTCTCTGCAGTTGAATACACTTGGTTGATACACTTGGCATGCATAGAAATGTCTGTTTGTTGAAAAGAAGACTTATATTCCAGCTGGTTGTATTTCAGCCAGAGCATACTGCCTTGACGAACTTTTTAGAAAAGTAGTTCGAGTAAAATGAGTAGTTTCAGTCTAGAATGCAAGGAGAGGAAATCACCTTCATTTTACAACTGAGTTGAATTAGATTTTGTGAGTTTTTCAGCAAGGTGAAGGCAACATTTCCTGAAACGGAGGGAAAGGGCTTAATGTAAGCAAAACAAAGGCCTTGTAAACCGTACGTGTATTTGGATGAGTTTTAAAATAAATTTAGCTTCCTTTTTAGTACTTTCTTCCCTCCCACACCCATAGATATTGAGGCAAGAATTCAAAATCTCTCTTGTCAAAGCTGAATGGAAGTCCAGTGTCATTTTGAATGTTAGAAACCCAGAAACAAAACGAAGAAAAAATTGAGTGTCACATCTGAATTAGCATTTAAAGTGGCGTGTTTATATCAAAAGAGAATGGTGTAATATATCCTGAGAGTAAAGAGAGGATTGCAGCCTGTGAAAGAATGTCAGTTGCATTTATATATTCATCGAAGAGCTAGTTTGGTATTTGGCATGTATTTGCAGCGTCCCTTATCATGCTTACTCTCATCTTCTGTGAAGTGGGTAGGGAAGAGACCTGCCAGATAGAAGCAAAGTAGGATTGATCTTCTTACCTTTGAAAATTGTAGGAAGACCTTAATTTTGCTCCAAGGCAGGAAGGGTTAGGTCCCCTAAGGGAGGGTTATCAAAATGCATGCACATTTCCAAACACACTTGGGAGTGCAGATTAGAATCTGGGTGCGTTGGGGGGTGGGCAGTATGGTGGGGGTGGAGGCTGGTGGACCTTCACCCAGTTCTCAAGGTGAGCCTAACATGCTACCCGCAGGTGAGAAGAGGTGTTGTTAGAGCTCCCGGGAGTGTATGGTGGCAGAGTGGGTTTCTGGATGCCCCTAAGGCCCGAGGGGAACTTCTCTGCTTCATATTTACTAGAATAACTTTTTAACAAAACTGAATCAAACGGGAATCTGAGGAGAGTTTTTCAGTGAGCACTCCTTTTCAGCGAGGCTTGTATAGGCTTGTACAGTGACCCCCTGAGGCCGGGGGATGATTGCCTATGCTTTCTCACTAAAAGCCACCTGTTCGGGTCTGTTACTCAATAGGCATTTCAGAGCGTGGACTGAGGAGCCACAATGCCTGGGTTTCAATCCTGTGTCTGCCGTTTAACCAGTGCTGTGACCTTCACAAAGTCACTGAGCCTCTAGGTGTCTTTGTTTGCTCATTTGTAAAATAGGGGGTATCTTGAGAATTAAATCAGTTAATATTTGTAAAGTGTTTATAACAGTGTGTGGCCTACTCTCAGTACTATGTACGTGTTATGCGAAATAAAAAGTACCGGGAATTAAGCCCTCCCTGTGCCACCCCGCCCCCATCTCTTATTTTTGTTCTTGTAGAGTTAGACCAAAGACTACAAAGTAGGCTGGGAAAATTCCTTTAAAGCCAGATCATTTGCAGAGCATTTTCTGAGGAGCTGGGTTTTTTCCCAGCTTTTGTCAATGGTGAGGTTTTAAAGAGGGCATTTGGCCCCATAACCTTGGGTAGATCTTTCCCTTGTATCCCATGATGGTCAAGCGTGGTAACAGGAGGTTTCTAGGTGTGCTGTGGGGACGGACCCCACATGTGTTCTGGCTCTGTGTCATGAGGCTGTGAGGGACCTCTGTGTGCTCAGTGGCCCTCTTCCAAAATAAGCCCCCACTTTAGACCTGCCCATCCTTTTTTTCAGCATAGTATACAGATCACTTCTTGCAATTGTGTTTTGGGATAGACAGGTGTTGAGGAAAATGAAGTGGGCTATTATTTACGTCCATATGGAAAATCTGAGTCAGAATTTCATACCTGGAAGAAACCTGAACAGAAATCTGACTAAACATAGATTTATTTGAGAAGTGTGGAACTAACAACACAAAGGATTTGAGATTTGCTTGTGCTTAGGGCAAGTTCCTTGACTGTGACCAGAATTTGGGGTTCCTACCCTCCAGGGATTGGAAAGCAACCTTTCCTTTTTACGAGTGTACTTGAGTTGGAAAGACATACTCAGCAAGGATGCGGGTATGCTTTGTTCTGAAAGACAGGAGTTTTAGCATCGAGGTCCACAGTGTGGATCGAATAAACGGTAGACGCCACACCGTATGCTTGACTTCACCATGCTTGTCCTGGTTTCTTGGAACATTCTGGAAAGCTCGGCCCCAACTCTTCTTGAGTGTTTACACTTAAAACTGCAACCAAAGGGAAAACCCCAAGGTACCTGCCAGGACTCCCAGGGAACGAAATTTACTCAGACTGATCAGGAGACTAGGGAGGCCAGGCTGGTGCAATGTGCCATTCCCAGCTGCAGTAAGTGCTGTCCCTTATGCAGTGAGACATGAGCGAAGTGGCCAGGTTCTGTGTTGTCCTCGGTACCCTGTGGTGTGGTAGTGAGGCCCTCCGAGGGGGACCTTGGAGAGGTGGGTGGTAGCTGCGAGATCGTACGTGTATCTTGGTATTTCTCCTTAGAATCTCTCCTATTTCCTCAGCTGTTCTGACTCCTGAGAATTCAGCTCCCTGCCCTTTTACTCTTTGTGGCAGCTGACTGTCCAACCTCATCAGCTGGGGAGAAGATATTTGAGGGTTCCCTCTTTGTTTTTCTACAAGAGGGGTCTCACCCTCTGAGAATCCTGGTGGGCGTTTCTTTCATCTGAATACACATGCACTGACTTCTCACATGTTGTTCTATGAAGTCCCCTCTCCTCAGATGAGTTTGAGGGCTTCTCCATGCTCGGGTTGTGGAACATAAGATGAGACCATAGAACATGCCAGCAACTGTACATGTCTCTTCTCATGGCCTTCTAGGCTTTGCTTCACCTCATATGTCACCCAGGTAACTTTTGAGTAGTACCATAAGGAAATTCTATACAGAGAGTTCTGTAATGAGGGGGGGAGAGTTTCATTAAGTATGCTCTGTGTTTATTTGCATGTGGAAATAGGTGACATCCGTCTGACCTAGTAAAAAAGGATACATTTTCATTTTTTTAAAAATGAAGTTTGTAATCATAATAAATTCCATATGCATATTATATTGAGGGAAAGATTTTGAAATGCCTTTATTCTAGAACTATAAAATCTTTCAAGAAATATTTGCATATTTTGTAGATGTTCATGTGAAAAGTGTTCTTGTTCTATTGGAAAATACTGGTTTGGCATATGCTTTGTACTCTTTATTGCATAGGAAAAGTCATTTCTAACTTTGGTTGTGTCACCCAGATCAATGGAATTAACACGGGAATGGCATTAGCACTCGGTGCCAATCTCTTATTAAACCCTGGTTTTCCAGGGCTGTCTTTTCATGTTATTGTTGGGGGTGGTCTGTGCTTTTCCTTAGCCCAGCTTTGAGGCAGAGCTTATCTTTTGGGTTTATTTTCATGTTCCAAGAACTGAAGAGGGTATTTGCTTTGAGAAGCTGGCACCATATGACATCCCCCCATAGCTGCTGTGGAGTGAAGGATAATGTTGAATGCAGGGACAGTGGGGACTGTCCCTCTGAGCTGGCAGCAGGACAAGGCGAGGGTATGTTCTTTTCTTAGCTCCCCTTGGCCTCTCTGCTGAGGCACTAAATGGTATTTGGTCTGCATGGGGCACATGAGTGAGTTCACCAGGGGTTTAGCATTTCAGGGTCTTAAGCGTAGTGTTTAGTATCTTAACAAATCAAGAATCAATTATCTGGGAGAATAAGCAGAAGGTTTTTTATGTCTAGGGTAAATTAGTTTAAATGCTAAAACCAGTCCTTGTGGATTAAAGAAGCACTTGGAGGCAATGGAGTATATTTTAAAAATGGCACTTGACATCACATACTGAAAAAGAATTAATAGATCAGTACATGGGTTTCATGTCTTAGGGGAACTGTGTTGGCTTTTTTTTTTTTAGGTGGGATTCCAAGGTATTATCAATTTGTATGTAAATGCAGTCGATTCTGATAGAATTGCAGGGAAAAATACTGTCATCAAACATCTGGTTAAAGCATGTTTCTTAATTATTGTCTTTGAGAATTCAGGCCACTTAGCTTTAGTCTCTCTCTCTCTCTCTCTCTTTTTTTTTTTTTTTTCCTTTTTTCTGAGAGATGTTGGTCAGACTTATCTTGAAAACCACAGGAGGAACGGTCATGGTGGTGGTTGTCTGGGGAGATACTTAAAAGGGTAATTACAGTAAAGGTAGTGGAAATTGGTACTTCTTGAGGCTTTGTCAGATCTCTCCCTGTCCAGCACACGGCTTTAGGCTCCTATTTAACATCACCTAGGCTGTATTACGCTAAGTACCCAGGAATTTTGGTTTTCATTTGTATTACTCTGCAGCAGAATTTAAAGCAGTATGAAACAGGCACACAAAACACTCTAAAACAGCTTCTTCTCGTGAAATTCTATGTAGCATGAACCAGTTTCAGCTGTGCTAAGGACAGTATAGCCCTACATGGTCTAGCAGTTAATGTTTTCCCCAACAGCTAACAGTGCCCCCCCCCCCCGCCAACACCTTTAAATAGGAAAAAGAAACTGCTTTATGGAAGAACAATTGGCATACAATAAACTGCATTTAATTTAAAGTCCACAATTGCATAAACTTTGTCATATGTATGTAGCCGGGAAACCACCATCACATCAAGGGAACGAAACAACGGTGTTGCCCAGAAGTTTCCTCTTACTGATCTGCTAGGACTCCCTCCACCTCCGCATGCCGAATCAGACAATTCCTAGTATTTTCCATCCCTTAGGATTAGTTTGCATTTTCTAAAATTTTAAGTAAATGGAACAATACTGTTCGTACATTTTTTTTTTTTTTTGGTTTGGTTTCTTTCCCTCAGCTTTATTATTAGGAGGTTTGTCTATGTTCTAGCATATGTTAATAGTTCATTACTTTTTATTGCTAAATAACATCCTATTGAATGGGTACAGTTTGATTATCCACATTTGATTATCCATCCATTTGTTGATGGACATTAGCGTTGCTTATAGTTTTTGGCCATTATAGATAACACTGCAATATATGGTTGGTAAATTTTCTCCCAACTTGTGGCTTGTGTTTTCAGTCTCTTCACAGCAGACCAAATGTTTTTTACTTTGATGAAGTCTGTGTTAGCAGTTTGTCCTTTAAATGAACATGCTTAGCCAGCTTTGCCTAATCCAGATCCACAAAGTTTTTCTCCTATTTTTCCAGAATGTTTATAGTTCTGAATTTTACCGTTATGAGTTCTAAGTTTATGATCCATTTTGAATTCATTTTGTGTATGGGTGAAGTATGGATTGACGTTCATATTCTTGCATGTAGGTATCTAATTGTTCTAGCACCATTTGTTGAACAAACGATCCTTTCTCCACTGAATTGTTTTTTTACCTTTGTTGGAAATCAGTTGTCTTTATTTGTGTGTGTCTGTTTACAGACTACATTCTTTCTCATTGACCTATTTGTCTTTATAGCAATACCACATTGTTTTGATTATTGTGGCTTTATAGTAAGTTTAGATATTAGGTAGTGTTGGTTCTCCATCTTGATTTTTTTCCAAAATTGTCTTAGCTATTCTAGATTCTTTAATTTTGGAATCAGTTGGTCCATTTCTACAAAAACAAAAACCTGTTGAGATTTTTACTGGAATTGAATTAACTTTATAGATCAGTTTGAGAAGCTGTGAAGTTTTCCAGTGGTTGTCACAATGAAACACTAGTCTTAGAGATGGATTAGGGAGGATAAAGTGTGGGTTGTTACAGTGTGGAGAGATAGGGATGGAGTCGCCCCCTAAGATGGACTGATGGAAGAGCTGGGTGGCACAGCGCAGGGAACCTGACTTGAGGAATGAATGACCATAAATGAACAAGTATTGTATCAGAAAAATCCCCTCCGAGAAGCCCAAGAAAAATGGTTGGGTGGTTCATTCTGGGAGCAGCTCAGATTATGATTTCACGCTGAAGTTAGAGGGAAGTAGGCACATTTCTTCTGGAAAGAAGAGTGTAATAGAGAGCTCAGGGTCAACTTAGGAAGGGAGGAGGAAGACATGAACAGACGAGATTCTAGAACCTCATGTGTTCATGGAAAGCCTATGATGCAGGAAACAGAGGGCTAGCATCATACTTTAACGTCTTCCGCAGTGACTCAGTCTAACAGAACAATGAAGGTTACTTGTGCACCTGAACTGGTGGTTGATCTTGAACAGTGGTTCTCAACCAGGAGTGATTTTGTCCACAAAGAGGATATTTGACAATGTCTAGTGACATTTTTGATTGTCACAACTACTGGGAGAGTGGGATTTCTTTTATCATCTAGTGGGATGCTGCTAAACATTCTACAGTGTTCAGGGAAATCCCCCCAACAAAGTCTTATCTCCCCAAAATGTCGATAGTGTTCAAGTTGGGGAACCCTGGTCTGGAGGGGAAGGACTAGAAAAGAGGATAGAATGAGAGTGAAATGGATGGGTTTCTCTGGCACCTCCTGTCTGCATTGTCTTGAGGAGAACTACTCTTTTGAGTAGTGACCATGGGCAGTTACTCCAGATGATGAGGAATTAGTCTGTGGAAATCTTCGGGCATATTTCTAGAGGATGTCTAAAAATGTTACCAAATAAAACAGTTTAACAAAAGCATGGCTTGACTACAAATAAATAGGAGAAATATTGAACATCTGAGTTAATTTGCCTAAGAAGAAATTATTTGATTAGACATGGCCTTGGCCGTAGATGAGTATCATTTGGGATACTTTTGATTGCAGGTCATAGAAAACCTCACTCAAAGTGGCTAAAAATATACATGAACTTTACCAGCTCATGTAGCTAAATGGTCCAGGTTTCTGGCAGGGGTTGATCCCAACGTTCACTGTTGACACAGGACCCAGTTTCTCCTTCACCCCACGTGCGCTTTCCTTCATAGCTCACACATGGCTGCCAGCAGTTTCGGGGTTACTTTTTCCTTATTCATTCTCATCATGACAAGGTATTTCTTCTCCTATCATTATGAGTTTTTTTTTTTTTTTTTTAAGTGTGCTGTCTTAAATTATATGTCCCCCTTGAATATGGTAACATTAAAACAATTCTTCCATTTGCTTGGACCGATGCTATCCAGTATGGTAGCCACTAGCCAGATATGGCTCTTCTGCTCTTGAAATACAGCTTGTCTAAATTGAGATATGAAATAAGAATGTGGAATAGCTAGTTAATAATTTGTATGTTAAGTATATGTTGAAACAGTAGTGTCTTGGGATTTATTGAGTTAGAATGCAAATGCATTATTAGAAATGCTTCCACGTGTTTTTAAAAAATTGTTTTAATGTGACTCCTAGAAAATTGAAGTTCTAGAAGTGGCTTCAAATTGTGTTCCTTGTCGACTGGCTTAGACCAGTCAGGGGTCCCTGGGAGTCTGACCCACCCAAACCACATGGCTAATAGACATATGGAGAGAGGTGGAATGGTTACTGGACAAGCAATTAAAGATGAATACTGTGGTAACTGGCATAAGCAAAGAAAGGAATATTTGTTTATTTGCTACCGTTTTACTGAGGATGAATGTCTGGAAATACTGCCCTACTACCACTAATAAGAGCTAATAATTGTCTCTTAAGTATATTTTTGAAAATTATAAGAGTAACGTGGTACCCCCTAGCCACTAATGGAACAGCACAGAAATAACACTAAGAGAAAGTAAGTAACCCTTCTCCCTTCTAATCCCTGTTTCCACTTAGAGCCGTAGGCAGGTGTTGTCAGTCTGGTGTGTGTTCCTCCATGCCTTCCTTCATGTACATATGAGTGTATTCACACACGTTGTTCTGTTTCTGCTGTGGCTGCCATTGTAAGGATGGGATTATGGCACTTACTCTTCAGTTTGCTTTTCTTACCTTACCAATTTGCTTTTGTTATCTCCAAGTTAGCATCTACTGATTTTTCCTGTTCTTACATATTATAGATATACTACATTTCATTTTTCTCCCATCACTGGGCATTCATGCTATTTCCACCCCCCCCCCCCCATCACTCAACAAACAATGCTGCAATAAACATCTTTGTACCTGCGTCCTTACGTACTGGTCCTTTTTTTTTTTCTTCTTCTATAGGATAGATTCCCAGAAGTGGAATTGCTTGGTCAAACGGTATGTGTATTTTTAATTTTAACAGATAAAGCTAAATTATTTTTCTCAAGGGAATAGCAAATGATATATGCACGTAAGAGCTCCCATTTCCCACATTCTCATCAGCATTAGATGTCATTGCTCCTTTTAATTCTTACCAATCTGATTATCACTGATCATTAATTTACTTTTTCTTTACTACTGTTGATGTTGAGAATATTTTCGTATGTTTATTATCCATGTGAATTTCTCTTTTCTTCACTTCTCTTTTCTTCACTAATTATCACTGATCATTAATTTACTTTTTCTTTACTACTGTTGATGTTGAGAATATTTTCGTATGTTTATTATCCATGTGAATTTCTCTTTTCTCCACTGCCCATTTTTCTGGTTGGTAGTGTTTTTCTTTTATATTTTCTGAGAGTTACTGTATTTTAGAAATGTTAATCCTTGGATATGTGTGTGCAAATATATCTTTACTGTTCTTCTCTCTGTGTGTGATGTCTTTTGCCACATGAAAATTGTTAATTATTATGCAATCAAATACGTCTTTTTCTTTATTGCTTCTGAGATCATCTGTTTTGTTCAGAGTGGTTTGTCCATCTCAAGGTCATATAAATATTCTCCTATATTTTCTCCCCAGTTTTTAAAACCTTCAACTCTTACTGCAATTTTTAAGTTGTACACATGATACGAAGTAGGATTCTGCCTTTATTAGTTTCTAATTGTTAAAAGAACCTTTATCATGGGCTTGAAATGTTATCTTGTCACGTATAAGGATGCCATATATATTTGGATCTATTTCTGGACTCTGTATTCTGATCCCTATCCATCTCTGTGCCAACACCATTCTGTTTTGAATGCAGTGGCTTTCCTAGTGAGTTGCAATGTCTGGTAAGTTGTCCTTCACTGGTCTTCTCATACTTTTTATTGTTGTTTTTAGCCATTTGTTTTTTTCATACTCTGGTTAAAATAAATTTAAAACTTAAAGTTGGGGAATTTTATCTTAAATGTTTTGAATATAAAAGGTAATACAATGATGTATGATAAATAGAATTTAAAAATTAATAATTTTCAGTTTGGGGATCTCTTCACTTGATATTACTAACCGGAAAATATTTACTGATGAACTGAGGCCTTATTTCTTATGTGACTTTTGATTTTTTTAAATCTGATTTTACTTTGTCTCTGTGATAATTTTACAGTTACCTCAAAATGGAGAAATGGGGGTTACAGGCATGACATGTTGAAATCTATCCAAAAATTAGATTATCGCATTAAAGCTACAGTGTAATGCTCTTAGTGACTGTGACCTTATAATACTTTGTATTTCTGTTTATGTGCCAAACTATAAAATATACTCAAACCTGGATTGGTTGACGGCTTTAAAAATAATGTAAACTGTAGATGTGCATAACAAACCATGTATTTTGTGATTTTTTATGATTTCATTCTTCTAAAACTTAAATAATCTTGACCTAGGAAACTGTCACACCTGAAGTTTTGGGAAAAGTTGTCTAATATTTTACATGTTTTTGATAATTCTTAACTTTACGTTAATGTGATAATAACTTAATTGCGTTCACTGCTATTCTCAATTGCTTTTTGGAAACTTTACATTTAATATTAAAACACTAAATAACTTTGTGTTTTTCTGAGGGGATTTGAAATGTTGTAGCTAAATACTAAGACTGCGTGTGATTAAAGATAATAGTAGTGTTGTCTTACAGATAGTATACATACAAATACACACAAAGTCTGTGTTTTGCTTATGAAAGGAAACATCCTGCCACCAGAAAGGATAAGTGCTTACGTCACACTCACAGCTGATTTACAATTTCTGCCATCTGCCAAACATCCCCATGTAGGTTCCACCCGTGTTTACTTGATTGATTAGAAAAAACCATTAGTTCTGTAGCCAAAAATGAAATGGTAAAATAATTAACGTATTGTGATTATTATTGAATGAAATACAATTATGTTTTTAAAAAATGAGATTCCTTGTACTTTTAATGGTATTATAATTCAAATAAATGAATTGGTGTGGCAATTTTTGGCATGTGTATGAATATTAAAGATGGTAATTTAGAAAAGAGAGAGGGAATTCATTTAAATTATTCACACTGAGACCAAAAAAAGGACTTAGTTTAGTTAGAGTTAAATTTAAACCGTCGATGTGAACTTTGAATCTTTATTAAATCATAGCCAAGTAGAATTTTTCTATTCTGTTCTAAAGAAGGTCATGAACAGTTAGCTCCCGGCTTCCATCCAGCTCATAGATCCAGTACCGTCCCGCAGACAGTCCAGGTACCTGGATTCTGGCCTCTAATACTACTTTCCACTAACGGTCAGCACGACTCATTCAGGAACATACTAAGACGCCCTGACTGGGGTATGGCAAATTTTGCTGGTTTTAGAATGGATTTGCTTGTTTGTTTTTGTTTTGTCTAAAGCTCAAGGATGCTTTCAACAGTGTGTGTGGAGGTTGAGCTGTTCATGTCAGATGAACCAAATGGAAGGAATGTCTTCTGCAGTCCCATAGTGGAAATTTCAGTGACAGAGGAAATGGTATTTAGAAGCCGTTGAACAAGTTGGGCCTACCAGAAGCCCAGAGCGGTGGATCATGTTCTGTCATAGGTAACAAATGATACAAACTGTGCTCAATAAAAGACTTATCATGTTTCTGGGGTTGTCCAAGAAGCGGTATTTTGATCCATTCAGATTCTGTTTCCTGTACTCAAGTTTTAATCAGGATCAACATTGAGAGTTGATAAACATAAATTTAAAAAGATATAATTGGAGTATATTTTAAACACAATCATGGATATAAATTCTACGTTGTTAATTTTAAGATGAAATTGTTTTTAAATATATGCAAGCTATTGCAGGAACTGAAAATCATAGTAAAAAAACAGTAAACTAGGATATGATAAGATTAGTCATAAAGGAATTTTTTTCAAAAACAACGTTAAATAGTGGGGGGCTGCCTGATGCTAGAGACTCTGGAAAATTTGTTTAAAATAGGATAGAGAACCCTTCCCTGTGTTTGTCAAATAAACGTGAACAACCACCATAAACGAACCACATAAACAACAAACATAAACCACCATCTGTGGTCAGGGGTTGGAGTGGCTGTTCATCGCCAACAGTTTTTTGTTCCCGAAGCCAGAACTACTGCACCTACAGTTACCAGCACTGTGTTCACAAAGCCACTCTGACTGGAGGCCTTGAAGTCCTGCATGGGGAGGAGACAAGCACTAGGATAATCAGAGTAATGCTCACAGGACTGCAAGAAGGAGGAGGAAAATCCCCCACATCTGCGACATTAGATAGAAATCACCATCTGTGTTGATTTCAATGCATCGACAAGGGTTCTGTTGAATCCTTGCACTTCACGTAAAGATACTGAGCAGGTGATGATTCTCCTGTGCTGACCGAAAAGCAGCATTGTAGCTCCCAGAACGTTGCAGGTATTGGGTTCAAAGCAATATTCCTGAAGCCTACGGATATCATTCCTGGACCTAATGAGATGAGGTCCACTGGAACCCACCTTAGTAACTAATAGGCATTCTTAATCTGGATCCAACTGAAGTAAACCAGCCGTATGTGATAGTGTACTTTTAAACAATGAAAAAATCTTAAGCTAGAAATTAAAACTGAATCACAGTAAATATTTTTCGTAGATTTTCATTTTAAGATTTGCAAAGGTTGCCTCCAAACGACCAAGGTAAAATGTAACTTCCCGTAACATTGTAGTAATTTAATACTATTCTCTTGTCCTTGTTAAAATGTTACCCTCCCTGAGTATCACTTTCATGTGTTTGGCACTGTCTTAAATTGTCTCAAAGTAGAGTATCACCAGTTTCTCGTCTTTATTTTGCTTTAATCTATTGCTAGAATATGTTAAACCTTCCACACATGGGAGGTAGAAGAAAATATTGACGCAACAGATCCTGTGTAAGTGTGAGACTTCCATATTGCTTTGATTTTAAACAGGTCTGCTGGTAGAGAAGTGTAGTATCATCTGAGAAGATTGATGTCTTTTTAAGAGTGAGATCCCACCCTGTCCCTGGGCTGATGGCAGAAATTGTAAATCACCTGTGAGTGTGACGTAAGCACTTATCCTTTCTGGTGGCAGGGTGTTTCTTCCTTGAGAACTGTGTTGAGACTGCTCCATTTTTTCAGGTCAAGCTGCTGGGTCAGTAGTCAGTGACCCTTCCTCTCTGTGCCTTAAAGAGAAATAGCTACTTCTTTGGGGAAACCTCTTGTGAGCTGGGGACATATACTGCCAGCTGCATCTAACTTCCAGGTTATGTCAGAGGATGACTTTTTAAAATGACACATTAAATTTGACCCCGAGTTATTTGTCCCCACAATATTTTTGTACATCTAAATGTTGAAATGTCAGTCTCCTCGAGTTTTCTGTTGTCATTTCTGCTACCATTGAAATTCTAATGAATGAAATAGCTCTTTGGAGGAAAAAAAAAAAAGAACTACTTCCATTGGTACTTTCTCCTACTATTGGATTTTTCAAAGGCTAGCTTACAATCTCTTAGAAAGGGGTAGGACTATTGAAGTGTATGAATAGAAAACTTCAAAAGTGAACCTCTCAAAGCAGTAGAATATAAAGATATTTTAAATATAATTGCAGTTGAAATATGTGTGTGTGTGTGTGTGTGTGTGTGTGTGTGTGTATAATTGCAGTTGTATTCAGTAGTAAAAAAAAAAAAAAAAAGGAATCAAAGCATTTCTCCTTGATGCCATCCTGAGTTATGGAACATGTTGTAAGAATGAGTAGAATATTCACAGGAAGGAGGGCACCTCAGCATTATCCAATTTAGGGTAGCACATGTCCCCCAACCTTTAATTTATCTGACCAGGTCTCCACCAGATCTGTTAAGGCCCCTTCATTTTCATCTTCTTAGACACCCAGCCATGGAGCATAAGATCACATTTGTAGGGACACTGTGACTGAACAAATATTTTCCTTTACATGGTGCTTTCAGAAGAATCCTTTTATCTTCTAGAGGGCTAGGCTCCTTGGATGTCTGAACAATGAGGAATCTTAGCAAGCTATTTCTACACCAGAGCCCTTGGAGCTTAACATACTTTGAAGTAGATTGCTCCCCATTGCAGGGCCACAAAAAAAGTGGGTTTTTTCATAGTCTTTGCATTGATGTTTGCAAAGCCAGATGGCTTTGTAAAATGAGCCCCAAAGCAGTATAACTGATTAAAAGAAATGCCAGGTAGTTGAAGGCTTTCGTACCCAATGTGAGCCTGGCAGAAAGAATTGTTCTCTTGGGGTCCGTTAAAATTGGGAAATCTCACGCCCATCTTTAGGGGTCAGCCAATGACAATTGAGACAGGTGTTGGCAGCAGGAGCCTTAAAAATAAAGGCTGGAAAAAAAAACTCTCTAGCCAGCCATTGGGAGACCTGCCTCAAAAAGAAAAGAAACGGGCCAGTGACGAAGTGCTTTGAGGGTTGTAGGTACTTGGTGAGGCTGTGACTCACATACTTCAGGTTATCCTCTCATTTTGGGGTTGTTAGTACCGTATCCTAAATCTGCAATCGCCGGAAACCCTAAAGATTCCTTTGCCTCACAGCTTGGGGCCCCTGCTGTCCTGCTTCTCTGTAAATGACTCTGGTTGAGGATGCCAGAGTTCTGGCTCTTTTTTGTTGCCCATATAGAAATCATTCTGCTCGTGTCTGTAACCCTGAGCGCTGACCTTAACCTAAGACCACAGTCGTATATTTCAGGCTGTTGGTTGGAAGACTGATGGAATCTGGCCTTGCAGGGAGAGGCATTCGGAGATGTAACAAATTGTTCTCTGGCTTCATAACCCACCATCCGATGATTGGGAAATGGGGTTCAGAGCAGGAGCAAGCTTGAAGATGAGGTTTAAAAACCTGTCATAAAAGAGGTAGCTGTCCCTGAGTTCAGTTGTTTTCCATCATCAGAAAACACTTTAATCCTGCAATGTATGTTATATGATAGAGGCTTGAAAACCAGACCTTCCCGTTCCATTTTCTCCCTGTTGCTGTCTCCTGTCATTTACTCATCAGATGTGGTGCTGATACGCTGACAGAGCAGTGATGGTGGAAGACCGGGGACCGGTGTTCCATAGAAATAGCTAATTTATGAAGAGTTGGTGTATTTTGATCTCTCTGAAGTTCTGTGGGCCCTTGTAAAGAGGGAAATAATTCAAACCTAGAGGCATTTCCAAGAATTGTTCTTCGGGTGGAAACTGATATGTGTATTCCTATTGTCCATTTCTTGAGTAATGTATAATTTGTGATATCTTAATAAGTTACAGCCAACTGGTCTTTATAGAAAATAATTTAATACTTGTATCAGTCACACAAGTGACCATTGTTAAACCAGAAAATACAGCCTGGAGAAGATGCATTCAAAATTACCTCTTATCACTTAAAGAAAAGATAGTTTAAAAAGCAAAGAATGTAGCTTTCTCTTGTGTCTTTTGATGAATTAAATAATTTTTCCTTTAGGTATCCCAGTGTTAGAGGCTCCTAGCATTTAAGAAATGGAGTAGCATTTTATTTTACTGTGAAGATTCTCAGTTCATAAAGCATTTATCTTTTTTTTCTCATTATTCCCATTGTAGAAAAATTGGAGAAGTATAAAGAATAAAAGTTTTAATCCATAGTCTCACCATGTGAAGATAGTCCCTGAAAGCATTTTAGTATATTTCTCTTCAGGCTCTTTTTCAACTCCTCATTACCTGATGATGATTGATTCTTGTTGCACATTTTCTTTCCAGCGGGGAAGTCCTTTCTGGAGCTGACCAGTTGTAGATGAGCTCAGTTCTGTGCTTGCCCGCAGTTGCTGTGCCATCGAACAGAAACAGCCAGGAGAGTGAAGTGCTGGACTGTTACTAATGGTCATGTATTCTTGTTTCGGGTACTGAGGCATTTCCTTATTTTCAGTAATTCATTTTAGAAAACTCAAAACGCTAACACTTTTTCTGCAGCTGTTGGCAATATTTGTTTAGGTTCAAGGAGGCTTTGACTTTTTATGTGCAGCAAATCACTTCTCACAACACATTTTAATAGGCTCCCGTAGTCAACCAAGAGATGATATATTCATTTAGGGAATAGAACAGATTTTCTTTGTGTTGCTGTAACACTCGGGGCTTTTTAAAATTTCCTCCGAAACCAGCACTGCAGCCATTCTTAGCCAAGTTGTGGTTTGTGGAGTGATTTATTGATCAGGGAGGGTTTCCCAGAGTTGCTCAGGAAATATCACATGTGTACCTTTGTACACGCTGTCCTGCTGGAATGCAGGCTCCCTAAGGTCAGGGGGTTTGGTTCCCTGCTATATCCCCTGTGTCTAGAACCATGCCTGGCATGTCAGAGTTGTTCCACAAATATTTGTAGATCCTGTTTTGTGTGTTTTTAAATCGCATATTTCCCCTGTTGCTTAACACTCTCATTGACTAACCCCTTAGTCGGTTGACTGAGCAATTACTGAATTCCTACATTAAGTCATTCCAACATCTAATAAGAATGTGATGAGCTCCTCAGGGTGCCTGGGTGGCTCAGTTAGTTAGGAATCTGACTTTGGCTGAGGTCGTGATCATGGGGTTGTGGGATCAAGCCCTGTGTCTGGCTCCATGCTCAGCGGGGAGTCTGCTTGTCCCTCTACCTCTGCCCCTCCCTCCACTTGTACTCTCTTTCTCTCAAATAAATATTAATAAAATATTTTAAAAAAAGAATGTGATGTGCTCCAAATACGATGGTAGATGTTGGCTTGTCAACTTAATGTATTTGTATCTAATGCAATGTTACTTCATTTTTTGCATTTAAGTCTTTTATCAAAACAGGTAAAAGTGATGAATTAGTTGCTGATTAATGTCTTAATATTTTTCTAGTCCTCTGTATAAAGAAGTGCAAGGGGACCTTGGTGGCTCATTCAGTTAAGCATTGGACTTGATTTCAGCTCAGATCATGACCCCAGGGTCCTGGAATCGAGCCCCAGGTCGGGCTCTGCATTCAGCGCAGAATCTGCTTGGGATTCTCTCTCCCCCCATTCCCCCCCGCTCATGCTCTCTCTCTCTAAAATAAATAAGTAAAAATTTTTAAAAAGTGCAATATAAATTTAATATTATCCTAAATTCTAGTTTATCCATTCAGGTTTTTGTCAAGGAGAATTTTAAGCATAGGTGATGTCCATTTCCATTTACCAATCTGAATTGAGTGCCAGAAATAGATACTTGTTCAAAGTGTATTTCCCATTGTTCTGGCTTGATTTCCTTATATCACAGATTTATGGGGGGTGGGAACAAGTAACATGGGTGAATAAAAAAGACATTAATTGGTAAGAATAAAATTACCAATTTTTGTTATTAATGCCATGCTTTTGAATACATTTACTGATAATTATTCTTTTGATAGATGAGAGAAAGAAAGGAAGGAGGGGAAAAAAAAAAAACAGTAACCAGTGGGTCTGTGGCCAAGGAACACCATTATTTTAGGTGGGTTGTTTTTGTAGTAAAATTGTAAAGGCATGTGTGAGAATAATAAAGACCAAATTCATGGTGGTGGCTACCTCTTGGGGGAGGAGGGTAACCAAGATCATGGAGTGGGGGTCGGGGCTTCAATAGTATTTATTTTTGACATGTCTCGTTGAGTAGTTGTTGATAACCAGGTGGGTGTTCATTATGCTATCCCTTCCTAGATTTTTTATTAAGAACAGTAAAAGATGGAGAGTGTATGTACATAGAAGTGAGATTTCCTCTAGTTCATTTCTGTTTATGAAAAAGTTTAGCTTTGTTTACCAGCTTTTTCAGCCTCTTCCCTTTCCAGTATCTTCCGACCACATCCTATGACAGAAAGGCCAGGAGAGACAGAGAAAGGAGAGGTGTTATGGAAGCAGAGAAACATGTTTAAGAGAAACTGACAAAGAGAATACATTTCCATATTTGAGCCTGTTGAGTCACAAGAAGTGAGTGATTACAGTGCCTCCTATGCATAATCATTTACTCTAATTTTTCTTGACTCAGATACTTCTGTTTCTGCAGAAGCCTTTGGCAGCTACCTATTGGTGTGGTTCTGTTCCATGCAGACTTTGAAACGTAGGTATCACACTGAGCCGTGTCTGGTTCTCATTGTCTTGGTCAAAGTGGTAGATGATCCTTGGTGTGGAGGGTCCTGTGGCTTCCTCTCATTCTCACTCTTGCTTGATGACTATTCCTGAATTACCCCCTAGAACATGCATGGCTGGAGCTTCAGTTATATAGATGATGGTTGTGGAAAATGGTGGCCCTTGAGAAGTAGCTTGAGGTGTAGACATTTGAGAGAACGGGAGCTTTGCCCCAGACTTATGGAGGTGAGTGGATGTGATTCAGTCACCCCATGTATTCAAGTGCCAGGGCCGCCATAACAAAGTGCCACAAACAAACCTTGTGTCTTAAACAATAGAAACTTCTTGTCTCACAGTTCTAGAGGCTAGACGTGTGGGATGAAGGGACTGCAGGGTTGGTTCCTCATGAGGTCTATGAGAGAGGATCTGTTCCAGGTCTCTCTCCCAGATCCTAGTGGTTGGCTGGCATTCTGGAGGTCCCTGGCTTATAGATGCATCTCCTCGATCTCTGCCTTCATCATGACCTGGCATCTCCCCTGTGTGCATGACTCTTTCTGTATCCAAGTCTTCCCCTTTCCTAGGGACATAGTCACTGGATTAGGGCCCACCCTAGTGATCATCTGCAGAGACACTATTTCCAAATAAGGTCACATTTGCAGGTACTGAGGGTTAGAACTAAGTATTTTCTGAGGTACACAGTTCATTTTGGAAGCCCCTCTAGTCTCATTCTCCCTGCCCAAATGTGGAAGGCGGATTCCACAAGCCAGTAGGTGTTGTCGAGCTCGAGCTTGTTGTAGTCTGTGCAACGTCCCCTTCCTTTTTCGTGAACTCCTCTGAATGGAAAAGCACAGGGGCAAGACAAGTTACTTGTTCAGGAGAGAGCAGTTGAAAGGCGCACTTGCCAGAGAACAAAGCCAGCATGAAATAGGAGTTGGTCCTTGCTCTTTCTTTTTCTTTCTGTCCAAGCTCTCCTGTACACCTCATTAGAGTAATCTATCGAAATCCAATCAATTCCACTTTGGATGATGGCAAATGAATACTATTTCTGCTGCATTACCTGTGAAGTGGTCCTCTGTGGATAAACCTGCAAACCTCTCACTATTTATAACATTGTTTCCCTGAGAATTGCGATCTGGTGTCTTAACTTTAAAGATACACCTTTCAAGTACTGCCTTGTATGTCATTGACATGAGCTGGGGATATGGATCTGGCCAGGCTTAGAGGCCCTGGCGGCTTTCTCCCTGCCATGTCAGGGCGCTTGGGGGAAGATGCAAAGGGACACTCAGAGCAAGTGTGCTCTGCCCTACTGGGAGACTGCCATCCTTGGCAGTGGTGTCTAGGGAACAAGGCTGGACCTTCATGTGCTTCGGGAATTCCCTGGAGACGAGGCTTATGCCCAGAAGGAGAACTGGCAGAGACACTGGCAGAGACATCCTGCTGTGTACACAGTATCCACGATCCTGTTTTGGTTCACTGATAAAACTGTGATTTTTGTCACAGTGGTAATGTGTTCAATTAAATGACTGTGCCTAACCAGCCTTCTTACCTCACAGCTGGATGGAGTTATGGTATTACATATAGACCGATGAGATCTAAGTAAAAGTTGCTCAAGAGATAGTTTGTGGGAATCCTTTCTTTCACTTCCTTCTTCCAGTATGGAATGCATCTGTGTTGGCTAGAGCTCTGGCACCCATGTTGGTCTCTGAGGTGACCGTGAGGATAGAGTGCCTACTGAGGATGGTTGAACGGAGAGGTAGAAGTTGCTTGAATCAGACGATTTGGTAGCCACCACTCCCACACTGGATTCCCTGCTTCGGAACCTCTTTTATGTGCAAAAGCAGTAAGCTGCTTTGTTTAAGCCACATATTTGGGTTACCAATTACATGCAGTTATAACTGCACCTAATCCTAACTGATCCAGAGATCTTTTCCATAGGAACCGAATCACTGCCCCTTAGAGTACCCAGTATATCCAGAGGGAAAGACTGGTCCAGGGAAAAGGAAGAAAGGAGAACTTCTTCCCAAGACCTAAAAACGGACTAGTTCATTGTGCCCCATGACATTTTTTCCCTAAGTCACCTTTTATGTGAAGTAGAAGAGAAGACTTTGAAAGCGTGTCCTGTTTAACTGCTCCCTTATTTATTCAGAACTCTGTTTCCTAATAGTGTCGACAGTGTAAGTCATTCCCATTTTCTGCCAGCCGACATTGACTTTCAGCAGCATCCCTATCTTGGCAGTACAGCATCGTTGTGAGTATTTCATTGCCTTTTTACCGTTGTTTTCGGAAGTTGAATTGAAACAGAAAAGAACATGCTGTATCAGTGATAAGAAGTGTAGCTCTCATACACTTAATGCAGCTGACACTAGAGGGGAGTTATCCAGCTTTCCAAAACGGACTAATATTTAGCCTGAATCAGACACTGACTGTGCTTGGTTTGGTGGTGTGTGATAGTTGATAGCGAATGAAAAGAACAAAATGCAAGGATGTGGACAGATTGGGAGTGTATCAATGAGGGGTGTATGAGCAATAATTAGAAAGTTTGAAACTTTTTTCTCTCTCAAGGAACAAAAAATTGCCTAACAACGTATATTTGACTTTTTGGTATGTTTTTTAGGAATGTATAAAGCAGGAAAGTAGAGAATTGCTTTTACAGGTGGGTTCCCGATCTTTTTAGTATCTGATTGTCCAGTACAAGGCAGTGAATTGGGAGGAAGCCAGGATGGATGAGGCTTCTTTGGGACTGGACAGGGGTGGCCTGAGAGGAGGGGTCATGGGCATTTGCCCAGCTGCTGGGACAGAACGGAGGTTCAGTACCTGGCGGTGTGGGTGAGACACACTGTGCAGCTGTGTGGAGTAGATGAAGGTTTTGCCCTAGCTGTCCTTATCCTTCTTGAATCCTTCATGTTTCTCTGCAGCTCTGGATTCACAGCTAGCCCCTAGAAATGAAGATTTTCACGGAGGTCCAGGTTTAGGGGAAACATAGCTTCTCAGAATTTACTTGATCTCTAGCAAGACCAAATCATTTTCTAAATGTCTCCAAGTCACAGTGATGTGAGACCCTAAAAAGTACCTATTGCTTGAGGTACTTAATAAGACAATTAATGCTCTCCTTTTTTACTTAAAGTATATAAAATATCACATTTTCTCACCGAGCATGTTTTCGCTTATTTTTATCAGGTTTTACACGTTTACCAGAGTGTTTAAAAGTTCACTCTTAACCTCATTTCCTTGTTACCCTATTTTCCCCTCAGGCTGTTGATTTTATCAATTGTGTGTTTACCTTTCTGGCACTTATCAGGATCCTAATTCTTTACGGTGGGAGAAGAATTTCTGCCCTGGTTTTGGATAAATGTTGTCTTTCCTTGTTTGACTGATTAATTGATTGATTGACTGAAAGAGTGGGGAGTGGGAAGGTTGGTAAAAGGAGCCTAGCTAACTCTGATTCACGCAGTTTTCTTAACACATTCCTGATGAAGTTACTCTAGTTAACAGTTGAACATAAAAACAGATTGGGCATGCCATTATGTTGGTTTTCATTCATTAATTTCTAGTTGTTAATCTGCAGCAATCTAGAAATTTTAAATTTTTTTTTTTTGTTAATCCATACTCTCTATCCCTCACCAAAAATATTCAGATGCTATTGAAGGCAGTATTGCTGCCAGGATGGAATGCATATGTTAAGATACTATAAAAAGGGACAACATTCAGTTTCTCAAATGCAGGACTCAGTTTCCCACTGAAATTCCAACCAGTATGGAAATACTGACACCTGATGTTGTATCACCACTTATTTTCAAGATTTATTTTATTTATTTATTTGAGAGAGAGCGAGAGAGCATGCTCATGCTCACAAGCTGAGGGGAGGGGCAGAGGAAAAGGAGAGAGAGAATCTTAAGCAGACTCCCTGCTTAGGATGGAGCCCCACGTGGGGCTTAATCACAGGACCCTGAGATCATGACCTGAGCCAAGATCAAGAGTTGGACACCTAAGCCATCCAGGTGCCCCTCGCCACTTTTTAAAGTACAGTTGACCCTTAAACAATGCAGGGCATTTAAGGGTGCTGATTCCCTGTGCAGTCACAAACCTGAGTATAAATTTTGACTCCCTCAGAATTTGAACTACTAACAGCCTACTGTTGACGAGAAGCCTTACCCATAATATATACTGTGGATTAACACATATTTGGCATATTTATTATATACTATATTCTTACAATAAAGCCAGGGAAAGGAAGCTGTCAAGAAAATCACGAAGTCGAGAAAATACATTTTACGGTATGGTACTATATTTATTAAAAAAAAAAAAAAACACACCATCCCACATACAAGCAGAACCATACTGTTCTAAACTGTGTTGTTCAAGGGTCAACAGTGCATGGAAGGAACCTTGAAGTCATGCTATCTTCAGGAAAGTATAGAAATGCTATCAAAACAGGTGAGTATCCAGCTTTCTTTTTTCAGGGGTGGTGATGATATGGATGCTGTCTTCAAAAGATAACCTAGCTGGTAAGAAAAATAAAATATGGACTCCCTTCTATTAACTGTCCCTTCTGAATTACTGTACATGAAATCTTAACCAAGAGGGCTTTTTAATAGTTGAGTCTGTCAGACTTCAGTTGGAATTGTTTGAGAGGTTTCCAGAGATGAGTAGCTGAGCACTGTTGATCAGGAAAAGCTTGGCTTTTTCATTGGAATTCCTGGGTTTGGAGAGAGGAGGCCAAGCCTAGAAATGAATGTCTGATGTTAACCTCTAGTTGGCATACTCAAACAGCAATTTCATAAGATGCCGTTTCCGTAGGAGACTTTGGTTTTATTATTTTATTGTAGCTGGAGGGTTTGAGTTCAGAAGTGGAGGTGGTGGAGAGCTCTAGGCCACCCTTGTAGGTTGTGTATTTCAGGAATTAACACAGTTTGCTTTCTTCTGAAAATAAAAAGGAAAAAAGTGGAGGAAAAAAGGAGATGAAATAAACTTGTGTTAAAATTGTGCTTGCACTTTGAATTAAATTCCCTGCATGACTGGTTCTTATTAAGACCAGAAATGACAAAACCTTGATGTGAGGGCCGCATTATAAACGGAATAGGCGATGAAGGTTTTCTCCATATTGGTTGGTAATTAGCTGTGCGTGGGTCGTGGGTCGATGATTAGTTGTGTTCCTCAGAGCATGTCTGCAATCTTTGATATCTACTTAAGCTATGTAAATAATTTGCAGTTTTTATTATGATTTTTCTATTAATCTTTGGTAGAGTGAAATTTGATATTTTTCTCTATGACACACCATGAAATTTAGCAATTAAGTCCTTTCATTTATTCAAAGTCTGCACTTGGCTAAAATAAATTTCAACAAAATGCTGTGTTGGGGTTTTCAAAATATTACCTAGTAGTTCTTTTGCAACCTGTAAACATAACTCTTCATTAGTATTTCTAATTGGATAGCTGTATCCTTTAATTCTCATCTATATAGGAAGTCATATTTTGAAATCTATAGGCACGGGGAAGCCAGAGATTCTTTGGCTTTGCAAAGCCTAATGTGGCTTTTGCTTATCTCAAGCTTATTATCGTTTATTACCACGTTTAACCATCCCTAGCCTGTGCCCATCTCTCTAACTGGAGTAGACCAAGTGCTCATATTTCTGATAATTCTCTTTTCCTGCATTGTACTTAGATGCTCCTTTTATGTAGAAAAATTTCTGATAAATAAAAATATTTCAGTGATAATGAAGTATTTTTTAATTTGACCCTTTGAAAATGAGATCGTGAGATTTTGAATTGTGTATACTTTTATTCGAGCAAAATTTTCCCAGCCAAACCTATTAGTTTTTCCTAATTCCTTTACTGATCCAGCTAGTTTCAATTTTTTGGTCCCCACTCTTTCTTTCCTGGTTGCATGTCACTTATTAATTAAAAAAAATAAAAAGAATAATGCACCTCCTCTAAATTAAACTTATTTTCTAACTAAGTGGTTTCATCCTGGGAACCTGACAGCTTTCTGGCATCCCTGACATTGTGTAGCAACCTGTGTGTGTTTCCTGTAGCTTTCATAGGATTCTCGCAAGCCTCCTTGGCTGCCAGAAGTTACGGACTATGTTTTTCCGTCTAATGACAGTTTCTAACTACATTTTAAGCTTCTTGTGGTAAGGTGCTTTGCCTCACACTTGCCCTATGTGGACTACGGCAACAGTGTGTGGGAGACTGCCGATTTCACTGCTTCCCAAACCAACGTGCGGTTGACCTTGGAACAACGCAGAAGGAAGGGGCACCAAATCCGGGCAGTCACAAATCCACATAGAACTATGACACTCCAAGAACTAATCACTAATAGTCTATCATAGACCAGAAGCCTTGCCCAAAACATAAACAATAGATTAATATATGTTTTGTGTGTTATATCTATTCTGTACTCTATTCTTAAAGTGAACTAGCAAAAAAGTTAAGAAAATACGTTTACAGTACCATACTGTCTTTATCCAGAAAAATCTGTGTATAAGTGACCCCGTGAAGTTCAAACATGTGGCATTCAAGGGTTAACTGTAGTTTGAGACATAGTGTTTAGAGGTATTCCTTTAATTTAAATGATGTATAAACTTCCTTAAAAAGGAAATGTTTTCACGGCTGCAATGCTATGTATGTTATGTTATTTATTTTAATGATATTTTATTATATATAAAGAAAAAAGCCAGATAAAAACTCAGGTTCATTTTTACCACTGCAACTAAAACAAATTAAAACAAATACAACAAAACTGCCAGGAGTAACATTTACAGTAATAATACTGATTTAATATTATGTATTTTCTTAAAGACTTGTGTTTATTTATTTGAGAGAGAGAGAGAAAGCATGAGCACCAGGGAGGGGCAGAGGAGGAGAGACAAGCAGGCACAGGACCCTGAGATCATGACTTGAGCCGAAGCCAGACACTTAACAGGTTGAGCCACACAGGTGCCCCTATTATTATGTATTAATGATGATATTTGGCTAAAACGAAATCATTCTTAGGACGGATATGCTGTTGGCTGATGTGCCACCTGCTTACTTCATTTGTTTGTTTCTTGAGTTGGCATATTTATCATACACAGTGTGGAGTTCTGTGACTTTTCTGACAGAAAGCCTTTAGTGACAACGGTTCCTTAGTGTTCCATGATGTCATTTGGCCCTGCCCTTATTTGCGTATTTAATCCTCTGGTTTTTTCTCATTAACTCAGGAAAATTGAAATAGTAATACTGGGCCAACTTGATCATTACCGCAGGTGGAAACATGGCACTAAAATTATGGAACAGTCTCAATTTAAAGGATAGTCATTACAGAGTTCATATTTTTTAAGATTCAATGAAATGTCAACAAAAATTTTTATAATGTGTTAAGCATTCATCTCCCTGAGAATCATTTTTAGACTCCACTTTGAGGAGGAGCACTGGCATAGAGTATACGAAGGGCCAAAATTGGTGCAAATTACTTTTAGTGCGTTCATGGATGTGACTTGGTTTATAAGTAGATTGACATAATATTTATACCTGAAAGAGGTGAGCCTGGGTTCAATGAATTCTTGTCTTCATGTTTTTTACCAAAATGTGTATTTGCACCTAAGCTTTGGGGTTTTATTTGTTTGTTTGTTTGTTTGTATTTGTCTTTGGTTGTTTCTTATACAAAACCCAGCCTTGCTTTTAGCTGTATTACCTACTGCAAGTAAACGAACCTGGCAACAAAAGAAGGATCCAAGGGCAGGGGTGGGGACGAATATCGGCCAACCACGTGTTAACGAGTTAAAAGGTGGTAGACCTCTGCACTGGGTGGAGACATAGTGCCCTTTAGTTAGTGATTCCATATATTCTGAAGAGGTTTCCCCCAAATCTCTGTATTTGAAAGTAGTAGCTACTATAGTTAAAATCATAGGCTTTGTTTTCAGTTGGTGATGTTATCTTCCGGCCCGATTCTCCTACTTTGTAGCTGTGTTACTTTGCCTCTGTTCCAATGAAGGTGATGGAAATGAGACCATTATGAGGATTCAGTGAGATAATGTATCAAAAATGCTTTGCCCAGTGCTTGGAACATGATAGGCACCAATAAATTTTTGCCAGCTCCTAGTGATACTGGTAGTACTGTAAGAAAGGGATTCAGAGTATCTGATTTTTTTATTCATTTTATATGCAGAGGAGACAAAGGACTAGGAAGAGGCTTCCTCATTTCTCAATATAGTCATTAGATTTTGATACTATGCACATAGTGCGATGTTTTCCCGTAGAAGGTGATGTACTTGTTATTATTAGCTCTTTTGTGAGAGGAAAAAGCATCTTCCAAGGTGCCTACGGAGGCCAATTATATTGTAACCTTGCAAACCTCTTTGCTACCCACTGAATCTGCCCTTGTGCCCGTTTCCTACCTACTTAACCCTCAATCCTTTTAAATTCGCGGAACCATCTTTCCAGTTCTGTGCTTTCTTCCCTATCTGTCCTGGGGGACCCCATGTTGAGCTTGGCCAACTCAGGACACAGTGTGACGCTCAGTGCTCATGCAGCTGTTGGTACATTTGCTGCAAGTTGTTCAGAGCTTTGCGGTCCCTCGTTGCCAGGTGCTCCTCCGTAGACATTTTTCTCTCAGTCCTTATTTCTGAGGTCAGGTTGTTTTGTCTTTCTTTAACTGGTGTGAAAACCAAAGCGCTGAAAGGTTATTTAACTTCTCCAGGGTCTCATAGCTCTTAATAGGTAGAGAATTCACACTGAGGTCTTCATCACTGCTTAGACTCCTCCCTTTATTTCTGAATGTTCTGTTATTCCCATCTTAAAAGAAGAGCATGTTAATTTGGCGACCATGCATTTGGGCTGAATTCTATCAATGAGAACTTATTTTTAACAGCCTGAATTTAAATCCTGGCTTTGCCACTTAATCGCTTCATAACCTTGGTCAAAATGCTTAATAATAACATCTTTGGTCCTCCATTTAATCATCTATGGAAGGAAGTCATAATGGCACCTGAATCATGGGTTATTATAAAGATTAAATGAAATAAGATTTCTAAAAGCACTTGAGCAGTTCCTTGTGTATATTAAGCATCATGTAAGTGTGTTAAACATATACAGTAAAATGACTTCAGACTGTAACTCAATGAAAGGTCTTTTTTTTTTTTTTTTCCTTTTAGGGAAAGAGTTTTTTGTGTTTTTTTTTTTTTCTTTTTCCACCAATTTCTTTTTCTTAGGTAATCTTTATCTCTGAGCTTCTCTGCTGCCAGCCTTTGCTTTTAGAAAGTAATACTGAAATGTTAAGGTCCTTGGTCTTAAGCTCATGATCTTTAGCAGTATCTTCTTTGCTACTCAGAAGTACTTTAAACCATTTCTTCCTTAGTTGCTTCTACCTTGACCACCACTTTTACCTCTGTCCTCCTCAGGACAGAATTTGGCATGAAGTGAAAAACATGAAAAATATGTTCTCTTTTTCTTTAATGAAATCTTCCCCTTCTGTCCCTCAAATCGTTCTGCAAATGACAAATTTCAGTAAGCTTTCTCACACTGGAAGTGGAAGGACAAGAACCCATGCTCTTCCACAGGAAACATACAGAGAAAAGCAGTCCTATTATTTCAAAACATTTTTGGTAACTTTTTATTCCATAAAATTTGAGCACTGACTGTGTGTCAGGCACTGTGCATTTGGGTGTGAAGGCATTTGAGGAGGGGCAGGGAATAGGGCACACATAGCATTTTCCAAGTTTCCTAATGCTCATTCAATTTAGGGTAACAAATACTTCCCGCTAGATGGGACTGGGCTGTGCTCTTCCGTGTCTGCTCCTTCGTTTCTTAGACTACTCGACTGTCTTTTCATCTCGGAATCTCCAGTACCTAGCAGTATCTTGTATCTAGTAGCACAAAATAAATGTTGTCTAAATGGGTTTGTAATTGATTTTAGTATGTAGTAGGTTATAGTTTTCTTCCCAGTTTGCTAAGCAGTTACTCCCTTCTGCCATTACTAAATAATTCTCTCCCCACTGATTTGTTGTGTCTCATATTTAATATATGTCTTATTGTCTCTTCTCTATTATCCACATTTTCTTTAACTAGGACTGTACTATATTTGATAACTATAGATTAATAACTGTAGACATATATCTCCATATTTGCTCTTGTTTTTTAGACTTTTAAGTGATAATTTCATCTACTCATATTTTTTCTAGATAAATGTTAAGAGTCATGTTTGAGGTTCACCTACCATGCCCACAGTTCCCTAAGTGGAGTATTAAAAGTGTGCATTTCATTTAGAAGCAGGTGTCGCCTTAAGCTATGTTTTATCCTTTTAGGAATGTTTATTAAATTAATGTTTGTTAAATTTAATGTTTACTAAATTAATATTAAATTAATAACCCTCTTTCTAAAATGGTTTTTTGGGTTTTGGTTTTGTTTTGTTTTTACATATCACACAGGTTTCTCCTTAAGATATCTTGGAGTATTTATTTATTTACATGAAAGTTTATTTTAAGTGCAGTAGAGTTAACATAGAGTATTATATTATTTCAGGCGTACATTATAGTGATTCAGCAATTCCATACGCCACCCAGAACTCATCAAGATAAGTGATCCATTGGGGCGCCTGGGTGGCACAGCGGTTAAGCGTCTGCCTTCGGCTCAGGGCGTGATCCCGGCGTTCCGGGATCGAGCCCCGCATCAGGCTCCTCTGCTATGAGCCTGCTTCTTCCACTCCCACTCCCCCTGCTTGTGTTCCCTCTCTCGCTGGCTGTCTCTCTCTGTCGAATAAATAAATAAAATCTTAAAAAAAAAAAAAAAAGATAAGTGATCCACTTCACCTGTTTCACCCTTCCCCCCTACCCACTTCCCCTCTGTGGCAACCATTCATTTTGTAGTATTATTTATTTATTTTTTTTTTCGTGAATAGGGTTTGTTGATAAGTCATATTTTCTATTTTTTTCACTGGTAGCAGAACTATTGTATTTGATGTATGTGGGATCTATCCAAGCTCCTTAACTCTTTTGTTTATTCCAGTAGTTTTTCACTTGATTCTGTTTGGCTTTCTAGATACAAAATTATATCATGTACAGATGACAATTGTTTTTCCCCAGCATTGTTCTTTTCCAATATTGCCTGTTCCCAAGTAAGCATTACATAATAGTCATGTAGGTGTTTTGTTCCTGGAATGTTGCTAGTGTCTAACTAAGATAAATGTAGACTGTTAGTGTGATATATACTCTGTGACATAAGAAAGATTATAATTAGAAGGGCAAATAGCTGAATTTCTTATAAGTTGCATGGTAATTTTGTCACACGATGCCTTCCCTTCCTCATATTTGAGAGTTGCTTGCCATCCAGAAAGAGATGGCAAGCAAAATGGCCTGAATTTAATGGACTATTCCCTTTTAATATGAAGGACACTGTCTTAGTTGGTTCTACAATGAGATTGCTAACTTCTATGTTCCAGGCATGAGTTTAGAGAGGAGTTGGGGCAAAGACCCACCATGCTATCAGTTGAATGCCCCTGAAATTTGTCCCAAAGATTGAAGTTAGAATTTAGGGACTTAGATGACTAGTATGTTAAAAAAAAAAATAAAAAATTGGAAAAGTTCACCAGAGAATTGAAATTTGTGGGGGAGAAAAAGCAGCAAATAGAAAAATTGATAACTGAAAAATACAATATTTGAAATTAAGGACTCCACGGATAGTTTTAATAGAAGATCAGACACAGCAGAAGACACGATTAATAATGTGGAGGACAGGCTAATAGAAAATAGCCAAACTGAAGAAATAATGTATGCCTGTATTTCCACTAGCTAACAATTTGAGAAGCACCACATTTTTCCATATCCCTGCCAACAATAGGTATTTTGACACTGTTTATAATCTGCCACTTCATGTGTAAAGTGATACTTTATTGTTAGTTTAATTCACTCTTCAGTAACAAAACAGTTTATTATCTTTTCATTTCGTTTGCTATTTAGATGTTCTTCTCTGAGAAATATCTATTCATATGTTTGCCATTATGTCTCCGGGGTTGTTGGTATTTTAATCAGTTTGTACATTTTTTGTATATGACTTATAACCCTTTGTTATCTCCATTACAAACGTATTTTCTAGCTGTGTGTATAAAACATTTTGTTACCATGCTATTTTTCTTTAGCAGAAGAAAATGTGCATTTGTATAATGAAAATTATACAAGAAGATGATAAAAAAAAATAAGCTTTCACAACATGAGTCTAAGCTACTTTCATGAGACTATAGTTATTATTTTCTGTGTTCCAGACTGTCTTCTATACAAGCTGGTGTGTGCGTGTATCTTATAATTACACTGGTGATTGAGTTTGTTTGAGAAGAATGTTAGAGATAACTTTGTTATCAGTTATATTTCTTCATGACTTTGTTTTTGGCCTTGGATTAATTATGTCAGGTTACTTCAGACCTAGAGATTAATTAATATAACCATCGTCTGATTAGCAAATTAAGGGTATAATTAGGTCGCTAGTAACTCTCATGCAATTTGAGGTATCATCATTGATATTCATATGAAGGTGTGTCTATGTATGATAGAAAGCAAGTATGTTGTTACCTTATAGATCTAAAATTGTTAGATTATGAGCATATATATGTACAAAAAGTTTCCATTGATTTCTCCCTGTCATGGTAAAGTACCCATGATAGATGTTATGCCTCTGTTTCATTATGGTTAATTATGAAAGATAGTTAAGGATTATTTACTTATTTTGGCTTTGGAGACTGACCATCCCAGTTCTGTCATGTACCACCCAACGTAACCTTGGATAAGTTAAATAATCTTTGTTGGTCTTAATTTTGTTATTAGTGAAATGAGTTTGATAAATGTGTACCTCGTAGAATTGAGTGTGGTAATGCATGTCATGTGCTAGCCTGGAGCAAGCATTTGTAATGGAAGCTCTGGTTAGCATTTCTAGTAAAACATGCCTGTTCACACTGTGAATAACATGCAGTTTTGAATCCATAGTTACTAAACATGAAAATGCAGAGGTCAGGCTCCGAGAGTAAGGAGTTATTTAAAGATTCTTTCGTATCTCCTAAAGCTGTTACTACTTTTAAAAAGGAAGGAGTGACTGCGGGGAACTTCCAGGTGCCTAAATAGCTCTTTTTTTGTCATCATTTTGCGGAATCAGTAGCATAGCAGTTGAAATGTATTTATGTAAAATTAAGATAGTAGCAAATTCCAAAAGGCTCATTTGCTTAATGGAATTGCATGGTGAATTCACTTGCTGAAGCTGTTTGTCTTGAAGCAAATATCTTTAGTAATAGTCCTTCAAAAAATTTTTATTATTTATTTGAATAATTCCATTCTATCTCCTGAAATACTGGGCTATCAGTTACAGTATTGGCAAATAGTGCTTACAGAAAAACCACTGTCTTTTCCCTATGGAAGCATTCCAGAATATTTTATGGCTATGCTCAATGCTTGTGCTTTTCTTCTTTTGCCTTTTTTTTTTTTTTTAAAGAATCAGAGAGCATGATAAATGATGGAAATTTCAAACTAATTCTGAAGCAACACAGGTGTATTTTGCATTCACTGGTCTTCTCTGGAAAGTCACTTGGAATTGGCAGGGACCTCAAGTGTTCTTGGGATGTTAATTTTACATGTCTTGCGTAGATGTCAAAACCTTTTAAAATACAGGTAACCCTCTCCCCACGTTTTCCTTTATAAATTTGTAACCCTCTCCCCACGTTTTCCTTTATAAATTTGTTAGAGTTTAAGTGTACAATTTCTGTTGTTAAAACATGGTGTGGTATTTTCTGATTTTTGCCACTTAAAAATAGTTCACAATTCATAGATGATTCTGAATGTTTTTGGTGCTGCCAGTTGCTTTCTGCATTGCCATATGGATTACGTCTCCTGTATTCCTAAGAAAGGTGTTTCTTTTATTCTTATTCCACCAGTAGAAAAAATTGGTTGTGAGTGGTCTATGTGATAAGAGCTGTTTGATTTTGATTTTTGCTTCAAGTGTCACAATCACCTACTCTTGGGTCACTCTCAGTGTCTTTAAAATAAAATTCTTCAGGGCGCCTGGGTGGCTCAGTCCATTAAGCATCTTCCTTTGGCTCAGGTCATGATCCCAGGGTTCGAGCCCCGCATTGGGCTCCCTGCTCAGTGGAGAGCCTCCTTCTACCTCTGCCTCTGCCCACCTCTCTGCCTGCTTGGGCTCTTTCTCACACTCTCTCTCTGTCTCTCACTCTCAAATCAAATCTAAAAGAAAAAAATAAATGAAATAAAGCAAAATTCTTCAAAACCATGTTTGGATTACATCCTTTTGCTGATTAAAAGATTTCTATCATGGTAACAAAGTAAAAACTTTAATTAAATTGGTGGTGATTTGGCTTCAAGTAGAAACTTTGTATTAGACTAATAGAAGACGCTAGAACTTCTTTCTAAATAAAACTCTTTCTAAGAGATAACATTTGTTCAGTTATCTGCCAGAGTGTCTAGCACAATACATCTCAAATCTCTCTCCTCCCTCTTCCTTTCTTCTTCTAATATGTGTGTACTTTGTTATTTCTGATGCCTCTTTTCCCCAGAGTTATAGAAACACATAAATTTATAGCTGTGTTCTGTTTCAGTTTTCTGTTGCTCTGTAATAAATTACCATAAACTTAATGGCTTAAAACAACACCCATTTATTATCGCACAGTTCTATAGATCAGAAGTCAGGACAGGGCTCAGCTGAGTTCTCTTTCCAGCCCACATGTTTGGCAGAATTCAGTTCCTTACAGTTGTAAGCTCACAGTGGCTTTCACTGTCTTCAAGGCAGGTAGGAGAAGCATTTCTCTGACGCTTCACCGTCTCTTAAGGGATGCACCTGATTAGGTCAGGTCCACCCACGCACTGTCTTCTTTTGAAGAACTCAAGAGTCAGCTGAGTGGTAACCATGTCATGGGAATAATAATCCATCATCTTCACAGGTCTGCCTGTCACAGTGGAGAGGGAGGGCGATGATATAATAGTGTAAGTTGTTAGAGGTCGTTTTAGAGTTCTGCCTTCAGTATCATGGGCAAAAAAGTTTACACAGCTTTTCTGTGGGGAAAGAAGTATGTGAACATCTGTTGACTACCTCCTGGTTTCTAGACATGGTGTTATGACCTCCATGTTACAGATGAGCAAAACCTAGTTTTATAGAGACTACATCACTGGCCCAAGTTCTCATTGAATTCAAGAGCCAAGCACAAAACCTTGGAGACAAAGCCTCTGAGGGACCGAGAGCCTCTTTTCCAGTTGTTTTTTTCATTAATACTTATGGGTTCTCAAATGAACTTTTTCACCAGTTCAGATCTAGATGGGTTGTTGAAAACCTGTGAACACATTTCCGCAGGGAAGCTATGCTGTAAATGATGCTGAGTTCCTGGGCTGTGCCACAGAATCCACCTTAACACATACTCTCAGGAAGGTTGTCTTCTGAGTCATCCAGAACCCCTCAGGTCCGAATCCCTGAGCCCCCTGGAGGCAGTCAAGGTTCCTGGCACCTTGCAACTGGTAGGGCTGTATTGTGTGGGAGAGCTCCTCAGAGATGGGACTCCCCCAGGTCCCGGGCCACACAGGGAGGGCTGGAGCAGGTGCAGTCCCTCAGCTGTAGGAACAGATTCCTGCCCTGAGAAATTGAGATCATGTTTAGTTTCTTGATTAGGTAATTAGGTCATATGCTAAATACAGAAGCTTACTAGCTGAATTATCTGTTATATTGAATCTGCTACCTAGTTATATTGAATCTGCTCTCCAGTTTTTAAATGGTACCACTAAACTTGCACAGTAGGTTGTACGTGAAACTATTGGACAATTTTTTTTTTAATCCTTCAGTTGGTTTTCTTTAACATCTATATAAGAAGCTAGCTTCTGGGGTGCCTGGGTGGCTCAGTCGTTAAGCGTCTGCCTTGGGCTCAGGGCGTGATCCCGGGGTCCTGGGATCGAGCCCCACATCAGGCTCCTCTGCTGGGAGCCTGCTTCTTCCTCTCCCACTCCCCCTGCTTGTGTTCCTCTCTCGCTGGCTGTCTCTCTGTCAAATAAATAAATAAAATCTTAAAAAAATAAGAAAAGAAAAGCTAGCTTCTGAGGTTTATATCCTACTATAGGTGGATGTTAGGTGGAATAGTTGTAAAATAAGGCAGCCTCTCTTCTTCCCCCTGCCCATCTTGAGTTCCATCACGTCCCTCCTGTCTTGACTATGAGCTTGAAGAAAGAGGGGAGACAGGAACGGTACCCAGGGAATCCCCGCGGGAAGAAGGAGCCACTCTCAGGCTGATGTGTTGAGGAGAATTGAGGTGATGGTCGTGACTGGAATACGGGAGGAGCTGTGTCTGCAGAAGGTCGGAGCGAAGGAGGCTGTGGAGGGAAAGAGTCGAAGGAAGGAACGCCAGGCTTTATTTCCCTTTCTGTTTTCCTGGTGCCGTGGCCTCGTGTTCTACCGCAGTGTCATTCATGCTTTGTGACTTCGCTGAGATTATTGAACTTTATGAATCTTGGGAACGGAGTAGTGATGTTTACCTAAATGGGAACTTTTTTTTTTTAGTCCTAAATTTTACCTTCTTTTCATTCATTGCCTCTGGAAAAATAAATAAATAAATGAATCCTGTTCCCTTTTGATCTTCATATCAGGTTATTCAAAATGTATGGCTGACAGCCTTCAAAGGAGGCATGCAGGCCCTGGATGTTTTATTCAATGTATTGCTGCTCTGTCCTTTGGTGCAGCTCTTCAAATTGCTTTGGAAGTGCCTGAAAGGTTGTCATGCATTTTGCCAACAGTAAATGACAAGTGGTGATATATATGGTGAATATTCCGGCTGTAAAGGAAATCACTGTTGCAGCCTCAATTTCACAGAAGTTTGTTTGTTTCTCACGTCATGCTCAAAGTTCAGTCTAAATTCTTCAAGTCACATAGATTCAGGTCTTACCTCTCCTGTAACTTGCAGAGTAAAAATAATTGAGATTGTGATTATGAGTGAGAGATGCATAAAGCACATGGTCACTTTTTAAACAGTTTTAATAATTCTGTGCCCTTGGGACAAATGACATGTGCTTCTTAGGCACCACCCCCTTCCTCTAGGACGTCCACTTCCTCTTTCCTTGGCTGCCAGTGAAATCTTTTGAAGATCATTACCTTAGTGCCCTCTAATGAAATGTAAATAAAATGAATGATTACAGTTTGATTATGGGTCCAGTATTTATGAGGCTCCTGGTAACTTGCTGCATAAATTTAAGTATGTGAGTAAATTCTCCTAGGGACAGTCAATGTGAGAGTATTTTATTTTTCTTTCCTGTTTTTTATGACGTACTAATTTTTTTCACCTCTGAATTCTTTATTATTGTTTCTGCCCTAGAAGAAGTGGGACCCTGGAAAATAGATATAGTTTTTTTCTGGGTGACTTTTATGGTCCCTGTAGGGTTTGGACCAGACCTGAGTTTCTGCCTGATCCCCACCTGTCACGGGGACATTGAAATAAAGAAACACAAACTTGCTTTTAATTCCCGTGCTGTATCCATCTCCACACAAACAAAAGGTATGAACATTTCTCTCCTCTGCCTTTTCTCATAAAGCACATCGAATTTCAAGTCTGCACTTACGTAGAAATCACAAGGGAATGGGTTAACACTATTCTCTGATTACTTAGGGATATCAAGTACCTTAAGCTTTCTACTTCACCATCTAGATATTGGAAGCTAGCCTCCCACTCAGTTTACTGCTCAATACCACTT
Organism: Ursus arctos; assembly: GCF_023065955.2. Taxonomy (NCBI): domain Eukaryota; kingdom Metazoa; phylum Chordata; class Mammalia; order Carnivora; family Ursidae; genus Ursus; species Ursus arctos. Next base: position 54,140,158 of record NW_026623067.1, read on the forward strand.
TGCCCTGCAGTCTTTTCTTTCTGGAAGAATTACTATAGTGAAACTTCAATAGGACAGACTCTTTTCTGCCATAACCCTTGCCAGTCCTGCACAGTATTTTCTATGGCAGGAGACAGAACAACGCTTAAAGCTTGGGCATGTTCCCCAGCCTGGTTGGGTCCCACAGGAAAAGAAAGTTGAATTTTAGTTTAGATTTGAGTTCATGGCAGAGTTTCATATCATAATGTTGGATCTCAAGAATCCCCCTGTTTTTGAGGTAGTGGCCTCTGATGTGTGCGGGAAGCTTGGAACTGAAAGTGGTAAAAATACATTAATACTTAATTATCTGCGCATTGTGGGGTTTTTGTTTTGTTTTGTTAATTGCTTTCCCATGCAAGATAGAAAGGAAAATGGACTATCTGGATGACAGGCTTCTCTTATCAAGTGACTGTCCCTCCTACCCACACGGCAAGTGTCACACATCCCACCCCATTCTGACTACCACATTTGTAAAGAAGGGAGTGAGCTCACGAAGGAGACTGACTGCCAGCTTACGGCACTTAAATGCTCAAAGACTGATTTCCCAAGTTGGCTGAGCAGACAGAAAAGAAAAGGCGAAGATGAGAACCCTTGTCATGTTCTGAATTGGATGATTTGTCAAGAAACCAAAGATTAAGTTCCATTGCAATGTGGGGATGGTAAGAGATCCTTCCAGTGTGATTCCAGGTTTTAGGTTTTCTGGGAAAAGGGTACGACCTTACTGGTATTCTCATATAAACTCTGCACAGTGTCACCAGAGGTTTTTCTTGAGTAGTTGTCAGCTGTCTGGCATGATGACAGAATTATCAAAACTTGTACTCTTACACTTCTTTCCTACCCCCTGAGACCTGAAGCCTTTTTGTTGCCTCCATCAATCCCCCCTCCCCCTCCCCAACATCCCTGGTTCAGGGCAGAGCAAAGCACTTGAGCCTCTCTGTCTCCCAGAGTAGCTCTTGGCGTTCCTCTGAAGCAGTTTCCAAGCTGCATGGCTTCGATTGCTCTTTGTAGATGACACCGTGTGTATCACTGGCTGGCATGGAGTTGAGTAGGATGTGGTATGTTGGATTTCTCAAGATAGCCCAGAGTAATCCTGATTCCTCCAGTTAATAATAGTAACAAAGCCTTCTAGAAATAATCCCCCAGTTGAATTTGATGTCTCCACCCCCTGTGATTATACTTGTAATGCTTTTATTAACTGTCAATTAACTCTTTGCTTTGTCCTGTATCTATTGAATGCCTCCTATGTGTGAGCTTTATGCTAATTAAGGATTTAGTATAAAATGGTAAACAGAAAAGGCATGACCCCTGCTCTCTTGGGATTTATATTAATACATTTTATTTAAAGTGTATCCTGATTGTTAAAGATGCTGTAAAGGAAAGAAGCAGAATGTTCTAGGTGAGTGTAATTGTGGGTCTAATTTAGATTGGGAGGTCAGGAGCACAAGTGATATTTGAGTTGAGTTAATTTATTTTAATTTAGTAAAGTAGAAGAAAGGCATCTTTTTCTAGGATAACATTTGCTGTTCTGTTTCATCATAGGGTATTTCAAGCAGTTGACATCATAGATCCTTTGTGTATATTTAAAATCTTAGAATGTGCTAATCAAGGAACAAATTTTAGATGTTACCAAAAAAAAAAAAAAGCCAAATGGAGTAATTCAAAATATATAACGTGTTTACAGATGATCCTGTTAAGGGTAATAATATTGGGGACGAAAATTAAGTGTTGTGGTAAATGGTGAATATGGGGAAAATGGGGGTTAGAAACAAATATACCACTAGAGAATGAAGATAATTATTTTGGAAATAGGAAAAGTCTGAATTCAGATCAACAAACTTTGAGTAACTGTCTTAGGACAGAGTATGTGCTAGAAGATGAGTAAAATGTTACGGCACCCCTCACAGGTATACCATTTGGTTCAGAAACAAATGATTTCCTTCAGCCATCCTAAGAACCAGAAATGTTGAGTATACAGTTTCTAAGAGGTACTTGTTTTTTGGAAGGGAACAGGCATTTTAACACAATATTATCAGTATTAGGTGGAGTAAATAAAAATAAGTTAATTAGGATTTGAATGGATCTGTATTGAATGTTACATGCTATAAATACAGACTATACCCTCCCACCCCACCTTCCAATGCTTAAGGAACATTCGTCAAATCGATCCTTCATTAAACCTCAGAAAGCAATCTCAGTAAATTATCCAAAGCATACTATTAAAGGTTCTCTTGTCTTTCTGGGTGGGTGACCTTGGACAATTTAATTATTACCTCTCCGCCTCCCTTTCCTCACTTGTAAAATGGGGATAAGAATGCCAGTAGGTGGAAGTATTTGAAATTTACACAGGTGTTAAGCTTTTTAGTACAATACTAGAAATTAATATCGTTTTCAGAAGTTTTTGAAATAATAATCTCCTAAATAAGTATTGGCTAAAAGAAAAAAAAAAAGAAGTTCTTGAGAAGATAATAATGATCAACCCAAATGTTACAGTTTTTAAAATTCGAGTTCTGTTCAGAATAAAGTCAATAGGTTGTAACGTTTTTTTCAGCATATTTTTATAGAATATATTTTGTGTTTTCAGGTGACCCATCTCCACATCAACCTCGATGATCACTTGATATTTTTGTAAAGCTTATTGCTCTCAAGACTTTATAAGATGCTTATTTCAGCAATTCCTAGTGGTCCTAAAAGGTTTCTGTATTTGCATTGAAACATAGTATTATTTAGCAATTTCCAGAAGATATGGGAATTAGAAAAGGATTTTCATGTTACTAAAAAGTTAAATTTGGGTTTGGGACTGCATTCTCTTTTTTAGTTTTTTTTGGGGGGGTTCATGATGCCCAATAAGCCAAAGTCCTTTGTACGTGGGGTGCAGCTCTTACAAGTTGCAGAAAAATAGTTGAGAAAGAGGGAAATGAGACAAGATATACCCTTCTTAAGAACCTTTAAAAATATACATCGACAAAGATGTGAAAATACTACATTAACAACAACATGTAAGTTTCTTTGCATTGCTTGACTGATCAAAATAGACAGGGCTAAGGCCTCAATTAGTCTTTTGCTGACTCAATGCTTAAATTCAAGCAGATAAGGTAACCACAAAGCCAACCTGAGTCTTTACATTCTTCCAGTTGACCCCTCTTACTGCTTACCAGAATTTCAGTGAAATTCAGGATGAAAATCAATTTAAAAACAGATGTTACAGCAAGTAAGTTTGGGCCAGCTGTACCTTCCTGCCTCTCTTCCCCAGAATATAGCCAATAATGTCTTTTCCACAAAATTCTGTTTTTAAGCCAAGAAAATATTTTATAATGAAGCTAAGAAATACTAATTTTCTTTATTCTGGTATTTTGCTCATAGTAGGTATTGAGTAAATGTTGATTAAAGGAATGATGGTTACCAAATATGTAATATAAATAAATATCCTTTCTTTGCTCTGCTAGTCTCCATAGCATGCATCACACCCAGTCATGTAATTCTAGTACTTTATTAACATGATTTTATATATTTTCTCTTTCCTGCTAACATGATTTTGAAAGGCAGAGAAATACACACAATGGATCATTTTTATGGATTGTCAGGTCATCATAGCATTTTATAATAACTAAAGGGTGTATTTGACTTGGAGTTTGGGACATATGTTGGGGAAAGAAATTTCAGAAAGATGGGCGTTTGTTAAGAGAGGAATATAGACCTTGAGTGATGATGCAAAATTTGTGCTCTTTCTTTACACATTGTCTTCCCCAAGTTTCAGAACTTGGTATCCATAAATGCTGATGGTAAGCTTTCCATCAAAGAACTTAGTTAAGCTCTTGCATATGGCTCTTTATGTTTCAAATTCGCTGTTGATCATCTGACTTTTTTTTCCGACTGCTTTAAATTTACCATTCTCCCCCTCCTGTTGAAAAGGTAAGGTTTTTATTTGTGAATCTTCACGTTACCTCTTTTAGGTGCCTCTAATTCTGACTCACCTGACAACTCTTGGTCCCAGATTTTAAAAAAGAAATCCTTTGCTGTGGCTTATTCTTAAGATACTGTCTCCGAGTCAATGAAGAAATACTTTCCTTTCCTAGCCTCAGAAATGGTTGTCTGATTTCTCTCCTTTTTCTCTTTGAAGGGGAAAAAGGGACATGCCTCATCCTTAATCCATATCATAGATGTCTCGTAAATGAGAGGCTCAGAATGTGAGTCTCCTGTGAGGGACCCAGTTAGGCTGGTGCTCAGAGGGTGAGTGTATGACAGGTGCCACCCTGGCTTGACTGGTCAGCGAGAATCTTGGAAGTGGAAAGACTTTGCATCTATTTATAAAAATCTCACAGAACTTCAGCTATGCAAAGTGTCTTAGTTGTATAATTCACAACTTGAAAATTTAAAAAATATTAAAAATCAGGTATCATTAGGATAGCCTATTAAAGGGGGCCTTTCTCTAATGAAGAACTCTGCTAATCAGGCCACATGTATTCAAGCCATTAACAAAAATGGAAAATAGTGAGGGTGGTACTATGTTCCATAGTCCTGATAAGCTGTACAAACAGGAGGCAATCATGGTATTGCTGAAGTCACCTCCCCCACCCCGCCCTATTTCTATTTCTAAGACTCCTGTGCCACCCCCATCCCTACCCAGGGTGCCTTCAGCCCCTACCAAAGACACTAGAGAACCCCGTACTTTTGCAAACATTGACCTCAAAGGCCCCACTCTGGGGCCCCCAGCCTCTGGCCGCCCTCCTGTAGCCCCTTCCAGTGCCCCTCACCTCTCAGTACTGATGGTGCCTTCGTTCTTCAGAGCGTAGATCTCAACCTTCCTCCTTGTGGTGTCCACCTCACTGTTATGGGGAACTAAATTATCTATATTTTGTAGAGATCTATATTTGTAGGAGATGCAGGGGCCCAGGCTGGGTCCCTGTCTTTGTGTATAAATTGTACAGACCATTAAAAGACTGCTACTTCCTTTTTTTTTTTTTTTTTTTTTATCAATTGCCTCCTCTAGAGAGTACTTTGTAGCTTGTGAAGCTTTCTCACAACTCCTCTGTAATTTACCCTGAAATTTTTGTGTGTTGTCCATTTTTGGCAGAGTTTTTTATCAAGTACCTCCAGCTTACCTTTTGGGTAATATATCTAACATGCATCTGACTTTATGCATTATGTTGTCCAAAATGCTTTTGAAAATCAATTTTTGGTGTGAATCAAATATGTTGAATATATTATCTAGAAAAATGTTCCTGGAATCATTTGGTCAAAAAAGTCAGTGTCTGTACTTTATGATCTGGAAAAGTGTGGTAAACTGTAATAAAATAAGGTAGTTGGGGTCAGAATATCTGATTTATAATCCTGCCTCAGTCACTTAGTAAATATATAATGTGAGGCAAGTAATTAATTATTTTGGTCTCAGGTAGCTCTGTAAAATGTACCCCTGTACTTGAGGAACTGTATTTTCTGCATGTTTCCCCCTGTATTTGTCATCTGAATCCATTTTCTTTTTTTTTTTTTTTCCTGGTTCTGATTTAATTTCCTTTTTTTTTTTTTTAACTTTGCTTCATTTGTTAATTTAACAAATAGTTATTTAATAGGATATGTGTGCATTCTTCTATGTATTGCCTCAAATCCTGTCTGGAATGATGTGGGGTATAAATAACTTTCTAAAAATAGGGAGTGTATTTGAAAAGTGTGTGAGAAAGCTGTAAAACCTCTGATACAGATTTTTTGCTTTTATGGGAGATGCAGCTTGAGACTTGAAGGAGTCCCTGTATTCACAAGTTTGCGGAATTTTCACCAACGGCACATGTCCACGTAACCAGCACTAGCTCCAGAAACTGCACACGGTTTCTCCCTCACAAGTGCCTTCCATACCTCCTGTCACCACCGCCCCGATCCTGCCCCACCCTATCCCCCCACAGCCACTCTGCTGACTTCCAAGGAAATAGATTAGTTTTGCTTGATTTTGACCTTCATATAAATAGAATCATAGGATAGGTACAGGGCAGAGGGAGAGGCAGTGAGAATCCCAAGCAAATTCCATGCTGAGTGGGGAGTCCCGCGCAGGGCTCAGTCCCACGACCCCAAGATCATGACCTGAGCTTAAACCAAGAGTCGGATGCTCAACCAACTGTACCACCCAGGCCCCCCTAACAGGTACCCTTTTTAAGTAAACAGTTCAATGGCGTGCAGTACCTTCACCTTGTTGTATAGCCATCATCACTGTACATCCACAGAACTTACTCATCTTTCCAAACGGAGACTCCATACCCATTACCAGTAGCTCCCCATTTCCCCTTCTCCCCAGCCCCTGGCAACTACCACCCTACTTTCTGTCTCTATGAATTTGGCTCTTCTAGTACCTCATATAAGTGAAATGGTACAGTATTCTTTCGTGGCTGCTTTGTTTCACTTAGCATAATGTCTAGAAGGTACATCCATGTTATGGCATATGTCAAACTTTCCTTCCCTTTTAAGGATGGGTAACATTCCATTTTATGTATAGATCAGATTTTGCTTATCTGCTGATATTTGATGGACACCTGGGTTGCTTCTAACTTCTGGCTTCTGTGAATAATGATGTTACGAACATGGGTGTACAGATACCTGTCCAAGTCTCTGCTTTCATTTCTTTTGTATATATACACAGAAGTGGAATTGCCGAATCATAGGATAATTCTATGCTTCATTTTTTGAGGCATCACCATGCTGTTTTCCACACTGGTGGCACCATGTTACATTCCCAGAGGATAGTTAAACTTTGTTGTCCTCAACATTATGCATGTAAAATTCATCTAAACCACTATATAGTTATAATCTTTTATGCTCATTGCTGTGTCACGTTCCATTAGGTAAATGTGCTGCAGTATTTGCACTGTTCTCTTGTTGATGGGCATCTGGGTAGTTGCAAGGTTCTGGCCATTATAAGTATTAATACTATTACAGTGCATTTTATAGTTTGGTCTTAAGGATCTGTCACTTTGTTTAGCTTTTTAATTTTCTTATATTATGGGAATAAAAATGGTTAACTTTATGAAATTATTTGTACACCTGATAAAATTTCCTGATGGTACTGCTTGATAATCTTTAGTATCACAAGTGACAGAATATCCAATCCACACTGGCCTAAGAAAAGGGAATTGTTGGATCACATCACTGGAAAGTTTCAGAGTCCAGCTTCAGGCCTGGCTTGGTTCAGGTCTCAGACAATTTCATTCACACTCAACGCTGCTCTTGGCCGTGTTGGTTCCATAACAGATGACAAGCGCAGGAAATGAGGCAATTGTTCAGTAAAAGTGAATCAGATGAAATCCAGAGATACAGCAAGGGATGACTGCTAATCTTTTCTTCTTTCAATTTTATTCTTATCAGAATGATGTACATACATAGGTTTAAAAATTAAATAGTACTCTCAGGCTTGTGTAAAACTGTAGAAATCTGCCTCATCCTTCCCACTGTCCAGTTCTGCTTCCCTGAGAGAATGCTTCAAGTCTCAGAGCTCTTCTTTGAATGATGTTCTCCATATTTCAGAATTATGCAGTTTTGTTGCTCTCTTCTCTTTATCAATTTGGACATTATGTATTGACTTCCTAATACAGAATATGGAAGCATAACTCTTATTTAACCCCTTCTACCTCATTTTCCTCTCCGCCAAAATAGTTACACCACTCTTCTGGTACAATTTCTTGGTTAAATCAATAATCAGTATTCCTCTTACTCAGATTATGTACATACTGGTTTCTATTGCTCCTGTAACAAATTACCATAAACTTGGAACAGCATACATTTTCTCAGAGTTCTGGAGGTCAGAGGTCTGAACTGGATCCTAGGAGGCTAAAATCAAAGGCTGCATTCTTTCTGGAGGTTCTGGAGGGGGAGATCTGTTCCTTTCCTTTTGCGGCTTCTAGAAGCCACCTGTGTTCCTGGCTCCTGGCTGCAATGCTCAGACCTCCCTCCAGTTGTATCTCTGACTCTGACTCTCTTGCCTCCTCCTTTTCCCCTGTAAGGACCCTTGTGATTACATTGGACCTTTTGCAGATAATCCAAAGCAATCTCCTCATCGCAAGAGTCTAACTTAATCATGTCAGTGAAGTCCCTTTTGCCATGTATAGTTACATGTTCACAGATTCTGGGGATTATGCCCTCTTCAGAGGGGTCATTACTCTGCCACCACTATAAATATATTTATTTTTACTTCCTCCTTCTTCCTTCTCATCTCCTCCTTCTCCTTCTCTTCCTCGCCAGTGATTCTCTTCCCACTCCTTTATAACTGTGTTTCTCCTGGAGTAAATAATTTCCTTTTGTTCCTCTCCATAGATTTTATGTAGCCAAAGGACGTGAATCCTTTCCATACACTTTATACAACTGTGAAACCTCTGTTTGCACTTTGCACCTTATCCACCGTACCAGATCAGTATGTACCCCGCCATGGAGCTTCTTCCTCAGTGAGTCTCCGTCTTTGCCTTCCAAACCAGACTGTGTGCCGTCTAGGTCCGCCACCCGGCTGTTTTCTTGTGATCTCCTTTCACCATCATAACCGTCATCCTGCTCATTCCCTTCACTCCTCTCTGTGCATTGCCCTTCCCTCCATCTCATGCATTTCTCTGAAACGGTTTGCTTCCTTGTTGAGGTGCAGTGTATCCTCCAGTCGTTTCTTGAGAAAATGTGTATAGATGATAAATTTGATGCCTTTTATGTCTTAAGGTATCTTCAGCAAATTATGTAGATGACAGTGATAAACTGTCTCTGTTGAGAAAGGGTCTTACCTTTTTGGGGGGAAGGAACAAGAACAGAAGAAGGCAGGAGAGAGGAAGAGGTCAAGGAGTGGAAGATCCTTCTGCCCTGTCTTCACTCTCTTAGTCCCCTTGCTTCGCTAGTATCATGCTCATAGGAGGCGCTTAACTTCTGTTCTTCAGTGAATAAACACATGCAGGCACCTCCACGTTGCTCTCTGAAGTTGCTCTATGAACTGATGGAGATCCCTTAGAAGCCATTAGCTGCATCTCACAAAGACCTGCTTGAAAAGTTCATTCCACCCCTTAAAGATACCATCAAAATTGAAACTTCTTTTTTTTTTAATGTTTTTTTATTATATTATGTTAGTCACCATACAGTACATCCCTGGTAAACCTGACTCTTTATCTCCTTGGCATGTAGGACATAAAACTGATTCCTCCTTCAACTTTTATTCTATTCTTCCTCCTGCTTCCCTGAATGATATCATTCCCTAAGAACCAAACTGAGGTGTGATTCATCTCTGAATATCCTATAATGCCATGATTTATATAAATCTCAATAAAAATGTGTTGCATTTTTGCATATCAGACATAGGATCCTCTTCATGACCACTGAATGACCTAATCTTGTCCCAGCTTAGAGGCTTTGCAGTTGCTGTTCTCGCTGCCTGTGGTGCCCTGTTCCTGACTCCTCATCGTTTGTGTCCTGCCACTGAAATTCGCACAGCACTAAGTTTTCCCCACCCAGATCTCAGGGCACTGTGTACTCTCCGAATCACTGACCACCCATGATGGCGCCTGTGCGGTGCCTGTCCGTATCTGAAATGATCTGAAATGATCTTAATTGTGTACTTACTTTGTTTCCCCAACTTAAATGGACTCCACAGATGGGTTTCTGTCCTACCCACTCCTGCATCTCGTATACCTAGAACTAGGGACTGCTGAAGGAAATGGATGAAATGAATAATATCAGCTATTGAGAGAGTGAAAAATGTTCATAACGTGGTCTAATTTTTACTAGATTGTGTGAGTGATCAAAGAAGATGACATACACCTTTTCTGGAAGTTTTCCTCTACCATGCACAGCTTTTAAGAATGTATAAATAATTGAACATGTGGAAATAATGCTCCTGCCTTAGGATTACATACACCTTGCTTTGCAAAATTCCCTATCTAGGTTGCTGGCTGAGTGTGGCCAGGAGACACTGTTAATTAGATTTTTGTGACGTAGACATACTGCTGGGGCTCTGGCTCTAAAAAGTGTTTTCCCCTGAAAACAGGACAAAAGCATAGATATACGCTTAGGTTGGTAGTATTCCTGAGAGAGGAAAGAGGGAATGAGAAATTAAAGAATAAGACTGCTCTTTTTTTTTTTCTTCCTAAGCTAAGTACAATGAAATCAGAACTGAAGTATTTAAAACTGGTTAATGATGCTGAGAGTCCTACAGAAATTGACCCTTGACTTTATAGCAGAGTTTTCTGGAGCCACACTGTTCATTTGTGTTTGGATAATTCTGGCTTGCGGGGGCTGTCCTGTGCATTGTAGGATATTTTGCAACAACCCTGGCCTTTGCACCCCCCTCCTCTCCATGACCACCAAATATGTCTGCAGACATTTCCATCCCTGGTTGAGAACCACCATTCTAGAGTATATGTGGAACAACCCAGCCTTAAGACATGATACTGGATTTTTTTAGAACCCATATTTCCACCAGTAAGGGCACAGTAGTGTTCCCTCCCTGTAACAGTAGAAAGCTGCTTAACTTGAACCTTGTTGTGTATATGTTTTCTCAGTCATTCCAGTGTAGTTTCAAGCACACTTGAAACACTCCCCACATCCCACCAAAACATAGCATCCTACTCTAGCGTTACCTGAGGTTCCTCCTCTGCACACGTGTGTGCAGCTAATAGTTGGTGTGTGCTTTCCAGCCAGTAGGGGTCTTTCTGTGGTATCTGAACAAAACCTGACTCTCCACTTTCTTGAATGTCACTCTCTGAGCTGTTGGTACCATTCGGTTAGTTCTCTAACACTGTGGAGAGCTGTACTTGTAAGAGAAAGGAGGACGAGAGTCCTTAGTTGGTAGTTGCACCATTATAGGGAGAGCCATTCATTCTTCTTTGAGCAGATGTTTTTTTCTTTTTTTATTGAGGTACAGTTAACATACAGTGTTATGTTAGTTTCAGGTGCATAATATAGCAATTCAGTGATTCTGTACATTGTGCACTGCTCATCAAGGTAAGTGTGCTCTTAATCTCCTTTGTTTTATACATCATCACACCAACCTCCTCTTTGGCAGCTACAAGTTCTCTGTAATTAAGATTTTATTTTTTTGTTTTTGTCTTGTTTGTTCATTTATTCCTTAAATTTCACATATGAATGAAATCATATGACATTTGTCTTTCTTTGTCTTATTTCATCTAGCCTTGTATCTTCTAAGCCAATCCATGTTTTTGAAAATGGCAAGATCTCGTTCTTTTTATGGCTGAGTAATATTCCACTGTGTGTGTGTGTGTGTGTGTGTGTGTGTGTGTGTGTGTGTGTGTGTATACTATGCATGGACATACAGACTGCATCTTCTTTATCCATTCATCTTTCAGTGGACACTTAGGTTGCTTCCATATTATGGCTATTAGAAATAATGCACTGGACAGAGGCACATATATCTTCTTGAATCAGTATTTTCATTTCCTTTGGATGAATACCCAGCAGTGAAATTATTGGATCCTATGGTAATTCTGTTTTTAATATTTTGAAGGAAACCTCCACACTGTTTTCCGCAGTGGCTGCACCAGTTTGCATTCCCATCAGCCCTGCATGAGGGTTTCTTTTCCTCCACATCCTTGCCAATTCTTATTCCTTGTTGTTGTTTTGTCTTGTTTTGTTTTGTATTTTAGCCATTCTGACTGGTGTGAGGTGATACTGCAGTGTGGTTTTGACTTAACATTTCCCTGATGATTCGTATTGTTCAGCATCTTCTCGTGTCTATTGGCCATCTGGGTGTCTTCTTTGGAAGAATGTCTATTCACGTCCTCTGCCCATTTTTTTTTAAACAAACATTTCTTTGAGAAAGAGAGAGGGAGAGAGCATGAGCAGGGAGGAGCAGAGGGAGAGAAAGAAGCAGGCTTCCCAAGGAACAGGGAGCCCAATGCGGGACTCGATCCCAGGACCCTGGGATCATGACCTGAAGTGAAGGCAGACGCTTAACTAACTGAGCCATCCAGGTGCCCCTCCTCTGCCCATATTTTTAATTAGATTATTTGTTGTAAGAGTTCTTTCCCCTTATCAGATATATCATTTGCAGATATTTTCTCCCCTTCAGTAGGTTGCCTTTTCATTTTGTTAATAGTGTCCTTTACCATCTAAAAGGTTTTTATTTTGATATAATCCCCATAGCTTAATTTTGCTTTTCTCGCCCTTGCCTGAGGAGATATATGTAGAAAAATGTTGCCAAGGCCAATGTTAAAGGAATTACTGTCAACTTTTTCTTCTAGGAATTTTATGGTTTTTGGTCTCACATTTAGGTTCATTTTGAATTTTGTATGGAGATGGAAAGTGGTCCAGTTCCATTCTTCTGCATGTAGCTGTCCAGCTTTCCCAGCAGCATTTGTTGAAGAGACTGTCTTTTCCCCATTGCATATTTTTGCCTCTTTGGTCTTAGATTAATTGACCATATAAGCATGGGTTTATGTCTGGGCTGTCTGTCCTGTTCTCTTCTGAAGTGTCTGTTTTTGTGCCAGTGCCATACTGTTTCAATTACTACAGCTTTGTAGTGTAGTTTGAAATGTCAGCAGACATTCGTTGAATACTTGAACGGACTGTTCTTGGCACTGGAGTTAGAACACACTTACTTCTTAGAGCCCACACTCCTGTAGAGGAGAGACAATAAATGAATATAAAATATGTCTCAAGTGAGAGGTGCTGAGGAGAAAAATATATTGGGAAGAGAAGGAAACAATAGGTGGAAGGGAGGCTTGGGATTTCAAGTAGCCTGTTCAGGGAGGTTGTAAAAGATACTCAGCAGGATGTTTGGACATCTCAGGGAACAAGAGTTGGTGGCAGACGGAGCAGTCAATGCAGAGGCCGTGAGATAGGAGTGGGTTTGGGGTACAAGAAGGACAGTGAGGACTGGAGGTGCAGGGATGGAGGCCAGGGAGGGTGGGTGTGTACACGCCACGTGGAGCTTTGTGGGCATGGTGAGAACGCTTCAGTTTCTTTATTCCCCAACATTTCAGACAGGTACTACAGAGAACGGTGTAGTGAACACTTCATGTACCCATTACCCAGGTTTAATAGTAAAGTGCTATTATTAATTAATATATCTTACTCTCCCTCTCCAGATTATTTTGAAGCAAAGTATAGACACTTTATTTAACCTGTAAATATTTTTATATTTATCTCTGAAAGATAAGAACTTAAAAGTGATCCTGATCCCAATGTTCTCTTAAATAATATTACCGCATACCCAGTCAGTGTGTGCGTCTGTTACACTGATGATATCCAAGTATCCGATTATGTGTTTGTTTGGTATCAGGACCTACACAGGCTCATAGGTTGCAATTAATGGATTTGTCTCTTCATTCTTACTTAACCGCTCCATCCCTTTCACGTCCCCATTTGAGTATTTTGGCTTAAGATACCAGGTCATTTGTTGTGGCTTTCGCTTTTCCCTGTCTACCTTTTGCTGAGGACATCTCTTTGTCTCTACATACACTGTAATCAACACTTTGATGTAGAAGCTTGATTGTATCCTGGGGTGGTGTGGCTTTTTTAGTAGGATTACCTCGTATATGTTGAACTGAGAGGCATAGAACACCCAGTCATCATAATCATGGCCTAGATCCATTCATTGATTAGGGTTTGAGAAAGGGTGGTACTCTAATTGTAGCACTCTTTCTTTCTTTACCCATTGGAATACTTATATAAAGAGAATCATTTTCTTATGTATGACATGTGGTTCATAGGGAAATCAGGATAAGAGGTTAATTTTTTTCCTTTACCAGTTTTCAAAATGAATGGGGTAATTCCCTAGCATCTTCCAAAGGGGGCCCTGACTGGCTGGTTCCCTCCCTCCTCCCTCCTTTCGTTCTTTCCGGTGGTCCTTCGTTCCTTCCTTCCCTCCCGGTTTCCTTCTTCGCTCTTTCCTTACGTCCTTCCTCCCTTCTCTCCTTGAACTCATGGCCTTAAACATTGGGTATGTTCTAATACATTACCCTTGTCACTCCTATTGATGCTCAATTATTTGATTTTTTTTTTTTTTTTTTTTGCCAAGTTTGCTAGATTTTTAGCCTTTACTCAGAGTGAGAGAGAAGCTGTTGGAGTGTTTTAAACACAAGAGTGTTATTCTGGAAAAAATCACTCTGGAATTTGTGTATCCAACAAAGTGTAGAGGGTGCCAGGGAGGAAGTGGAGAGATCAGTCAGAAGGAAATTATAATCAGCCAGCCAGGATAGGACATTCCTTGGATCAGCGTGGTTTGGGGGGAAAGAATGGTGAAAGTCTGGATATTTTACATTGCATGGAAATTTATTTGGCAGGGAGAGGAGGATGGGGAATTTGGGCTTGGGTATTTTAAATTAAGGGTATTAAAAGGAAATTCAAGGGAAACTATGTTGTTGTCCATTGGCAATATGGAACTGAAATTCACTTCAGATCTGTGTAGAGAAGTCTACTGAATAAATCTAATGTGATTCTTAAAATGAGGTTATTTTAAGAAAATAAAAAATTCAGGAAATTTAGCTTTTGAGGAGGCAGAGTGGAATTTTTTCTTTCTTTCCTATTTTTTTTTTTTAAATCATAACCTGGCTTTTGCTATGCTTCCTTTCATGCTTTCCCTAACTTTAGTGAGCAAAGTTGATCCCGCTTCTTTGTGTTCTATTATATCCTTATTATTTCTTATTGTTATGCTTTTCATATTACTTAAAATGATTTGTTTACATTTCTGTCTGCCTCCCTATGGTCACTATGCAATGACTGTGTTCCCAAGATGGATTTGCTACCACTGAAAGGTAGAGCTGATTAGTTTTCTGTGAGCCCACCCACAAGTAGGACAAGTTGTTACCTAGTTAACAAGTAGCCCAGAGCATGTTGGCGGGTTAGAGGTTAGAGAAAGGTTCTGGGAGTATCTCATGAACCTTCTCTAGCCCACACGAACCTTTGTACAGTTAGAAACAGGTGACCCTCTAGATCGATGCAAAGCTGAGGGTAACTTTATTTAAAATGAAAAAAAAGAAGAAGGAGAAGAAGAAGAAGAAGAGGAAGAGAAAGAGGAAGAGGAAGAGGAGGCGTTGGTGGAAGCAGCCCAGAGCCATGCAGCGTGTTTGGCAAGGTGGGAAGCAGGCTGGACTTCAGCCCTCACTTCCTTTTTTGCCCAGCACCTTTGTGCATGGCACAACCTGAACAACTGCACATGGCATCCCTGCAAGTGAAGGCCTTTGGGATAGGGAGTTGATATACCAGCATCTAACCCTAACACTGTCACCAGTTCTGTGCTCTCAGTGTCTTCATCTGTGAAATTATGGAATTTGACTTCATACCTTTTTAAATGTAACTACTCGAACACAGTTGTTTGATCACAGGTTGGCAGTGTGCATGTGGACCAGCAGCAGTGCTTGAGAATTAGAATTCTTGCTAAAATAAGATTTAATTTGATCAAGTACTTCTCAGCAGACCAGTAGTTACTGAATTTTAAAACATTTTAAAATGCATTAGAAGAAGTGAGTCAGATATGTTTTTCATACACAACAATGGAAGTACACTTAGTCCCAAGTTAGGAATACTGTGCAAAATTGTGTTATTTGAATAAATACAGGATGAAACTTTCAGGCTTCTAAAATGTATGTTCTCCCTTTGCTTCCTAATTCGTATTTGATTGCTTTTCTAAAGTATATAGCACCGTGGTGTTCTTAAAAATCACTTTTCAAAAATAAAAATACAAGCTCCCGTCTCTTGCATTTCCAGTTGGTTTTTCCCATTGTAGGGTTTTGCCTGTTCACACAAGGGTTTGCCTCACATCAGAGTTCAACATCCCCCAAATTAATGCAGTTAGTTTATTCCTCTTTCTGATGATTGCCTTATATAGAAAAAAATCTAATTGTTTTCATTCGGCACCATTCCCCATGTCTTTCTTGTGGCACATGAGTGATTCTGTTAACTCCACCAAGGGAAGAGTCACCAGAACTTCCTCAGGGTGGCCGGATTCTGTTTGAGAGCATCACTGAGAGGTGGGAGATAGTTGAGGTTTGCTGAGATAAACTCTTTCACAAGTATGATACTGTTGCTTTATTTTTTTTTTTTTTTCCAGTCTGCATGATGAAAGGACTTTTCATTTCACTGAGGTAAAAACTGGGTCTGTGAGTGGAGCGACTTTGTTTAAAAAAAAAAAAATAAGAAACCAATTACTTGATATGCAGAGCTGAAAGCCTCATTCCCTTAACGAAATCAGCTCAGTGTGCTCTGCTGTTACCCCAAGGAAAGCAGCTGACATCTCCTGATTACCGCTAGAGGTGGAAGGACCCAAACTTGCAGGCTCCCCCTCCCCCTAGAGAGATTGTTAGTCCAGTCCTTTCTAGAGGTTCGTTTTGGCTCTCTGTCATCACCGGGACGCTGACAGGGAATGTGTGTCATGGTTACGGTACAGTGTGGTAACATATAACAACCATGAAAGCCCAGCGGGAAAGGCTACAGATTCCGGGGCTGACCTTGGAGTAAGTATTGTCTGTCTTTAATATTTTAATGCTTTCTGCATGGCACTCGCTTTCCTGCGACCAATAGCTCTTTAGCATTTGTTTGTACTGACAGCCTCAGAGCACTGCAGTGTGAGGTGGAGGAACATGTCTTAAATGCATGGCATTTGGTTTTCAGCTGCTGGGGGAAGCCAGACCCTGCATTTTGCTCTGCAGTCAGAGGAGAAGTGTTGCTGCATATTTAAAGTTACTAAACCTCAGTGCTGGAAACATCTTAACAGCTCATTGTGAAAGAATGTATCAGCAGGCCATGCTCTAGCTGTCTTTTTCTCC
Organism: Ursus arctos; assembly: GCF_023065955.2. NCBI lineage: Eukaryota > Metazoa > Chordata > Mammalia > Carnivora > Ursidae > Ursus > Ursus arctos. Next base: position 54,156,900 of record NW_026623067.1, read on the forward strand.
TCTCTTACTGTTTGTTTATCCCCATGCTGCCTTTTTCTAAAGAAAGGCCTCTGTCTGCATTGAATGATAGAAGACATTACAATGGATTAAAGTACAAGAGAAGGGTTATTTGTAACATTCATTAGATGCAATCCATGTTTTATTTGTGCAACAGAATATTAATGAACTGGAGTGCATTTTGAGTCCTCTCTGCAGTCTCCAGCCACTGCATGCAGTGTTTACCTAGTTGAGAGATCTGTATTTGCTTAGCTGTTTTTTTTTTTTTTTTTTTTTTAACCCGTTAACTCATCTGGGTGCCTTCTGATTTGATGTAGCCACGTGAAAATGCCCACATCTCATTTGTGGCGCAGAAGTTAAACATCTGTGATGCAGGAAGTGTCAGCAAATTTTTATTTTAAATCTGTTAGTCAAAGATGCAGAAACTGTGAGTTAGTCTGTGCTTGGCACACTGAAAATAATAAACAGTTGAATGTAAATCTGGTAGAAAAAGAGAAATACCCCTTTTTCTAACTTCCAATAAAGATGGAAAATTATATTTAAGTTGAAATTCATACAATCCCAGTCATTTTATACTGCATGACTTCCAGGAAGAGCCTGCAGGAAGAGAGTACTGTGCCCAGTTCCGAGTATTAATTATTCCTCTTGAATCCTGGAGATGCGTCATACAAGGGAAATTACTTTGTAATTCAAAAATTAATAAAAACACTACATTCCTGAAGTGGTGTGAGTACTTTTCTAATCAGTCCTTGCTCTAAAATTTCACACTGATTTTATACTAACAAGTACTCGCTTAGAGAAAGTTAAATGGCTCTTAGAACTTCTTGCTAGTTGTGGCATTTTTCATAATGGACACACAAGCAGTATTTACCCATTGCCCTGATATTTTGAGCTGTCTCCAGCTGCACCCTAGCGTTCAGCCCTCACCATCCTTAGGTCACATCTCAGTGGCATGCACTCATTCTTCTACCTAAGTCCCCTCTCTCTAGCATTCTGGAAATGCACAGCTCAGATGCCGGGGCGTTTATGTTCAAGACCCAGGAGCACTAACGCCAGCACTGTTTCACCTCTCTTTCTCGTCGTTCCACTTCCTTGTTATCGTTGTTGTTGTTTCAGACTTAGTGGTATATATCATTTCACATTACGCCTTTTTCTTTTGTTTTTCGCATGTTGTCTACTTTAGGAGGAGACACTTGAAAGTAACTTCATAATACACAAGCTCAGTTGTATCAGATGTTCCACCCATAATTTGAGAGTCTGAGGTATGCCACAAATTTTAGGACTTTGTCGACGGTGACGCAGCGCATATGGGTCCGCTAAACACAGGGGTTCCCTGGATTTGGTTTTGGCTCAGGCCACACCCCTTGGTCTAGCCTCTAAATGTGACTGTGCGTTTAAAATCGATCACTCCTTCCCCCCCCCCACCCCGCCAGGAGCTCGACATAGTAGAATAGGGATCACTCTTAAATGCCACCGTAGTGTTAGCATAAGATTTACTGTGAACATTTTGCTTACCTTGAAATGTAAAATCACTCTTAGGTAGACATAGTTAATTTTACATTCATTCATGGAGAAAGCAAGTTCTGCAGTCCTTGAGTCAATTCATTTTCTAACCACTGCAGAGAAATGTTACAATGGGAAGTCTTAAAAAATCACTGATTTTATTAAAAGCAGATTTAATGTATGTATATCGTTTTAATTATTTGGGGACCTTATACCACACCAAATACATGGAGTAGTTTTTGAATGTTCTCCCACGAGACAGTCCTGCTTCTCTTAGAGGAGAGTGTGTTCTGTAGGTACTGCAGCCGTGAGCTACGACACCAGCATGTTTTACACTCTGTAGATACAGTTCGGAGTTTTCCATCAGACTTAGCAATAACAGGAATCACTTTCTGATTCCTATTTCAAAAACTGAAATTTCTGGATATGAGACACCAAATACAGACATATTTCGGAAATAAATGAATCATTAATTTATTCAGAAATTTCTGATATGTAGATGGCTTATGTGTGGCTTTCCACTTTCTGAGAAAGTAAGTTGCTTTTCTCTTTTTTTCAATTTAAGGATAGAAATAGACACTTGGGAACACATAGGATCCCTGTATCAGCTTGGAGACGTGGTGTGGCTTCAGTGCCCATGTATGCCTATTTTCGGACCGAAGGGGACAGATAAGATTGTACTGAGGTTAAATAATGTCTGTATCAGTAGACATTCCTGAGAGTTTTCCAATGAGCTGCTAAGTTAAAGTACAGCATGTTTAAGAGCAGTGGTTTTTGAACGTGCTCTGAATGTATAAGGAAATCAGTTCCTTAGTTTACTAAGTACTGGCACCAAACCGGAGAATGGTTTTAAAAGATAAAAAAAAAAAAAAAAAAAAAAAATGTTTGTTGAAACATTTTATTAAGTAAGTGGGAGCATTTTGAGCAGTAATTTTATATTTCAGTTTAAGACAAAAACAGCCAAGTCTCAATTATCCATGTAATGGGAAACAAGGATGGAACTGAGAATTTGATAAGCCCAACTCTGATTTTAGCCACTGTTGCCATTTCTCTGTTCAGTAAAGGGCACAGCCAGCTTGAATCATCCAACATAGAGCTGCGTTCCAGGACCCCTTCTCTAAGATAGGCAAACATCTAGGTATGGTGTAGGGTCATGGCCAATAGAGAGGCAGGAGAATGTTCTTAAAGACACTCATTGCACTGTGGTGGAAGTTTCTCCTGCTCACTTCAGCCGAAGAGTTGGTACCAGAGTACCTAGCTAATTCTCATTTTGATTTTGCCATGTAAAAATAATTGGGAATTGACTAATATTAGTTTCATACTTTGATATATCTATTGGCAAAATTTTAAAAGGAAGATATCTGACAAATTAAGTTTTATCTTTTCCCTAAAAAAGGAGAGATAGGAGGCCAAAAGGAAAAAAGATAAAGGCAATGTAGGCTCACCACCCTGTGATGAATATTTGAGAGCTGGCTGGTGAATGTGCTGGGTGGTTTGGATAGGCTGGCAGGGGGCAGGAATTCTAATGGTCCTTTGACCGATGAAATGCAAAAAAACCTCTCTAGAAAGTTAAAATAATGTATAGCAATATGTGTAAGAAGTTTTCACGTTATCTATTATAAATGTAAGTAAAAAAACCATTTTTACCATTGCCCCTGAGGATTACAGAAAATGATGCTGGGTGTTTTTCACTGCAAAGTGCTTAAAAACATATCTTCCGATTTGGAAATGTTTGCTGCTTTGCCTTTTAAAAACTACAGTATTTAACTTGAATTCTATAACTACAGTATTTAACTTGAATTCTGTTGTCTGATAATGACTTCCCTCTAGCTCTACTGATTTACCATTGATTATTGATCAGAAAGAGAATATACTGACTGAATAAAACAAGACTAGATTTTCTTTGCAGACATCACAGAAGGTACCTGCTAAGTTGCTCTGTGACAAAGAAAAGGCATAAATGCAAATAGCAGCGGTAGTTGTGAGGATGTCAGTTTCAGCAGGAAGCATTGCCCTTGTTCTCTATTTTAGAGCTGGAAAGAGGCAAGTGGTGAGCTGATTACCTCGGGGTATTGATAGGCATGCCACAGTGATTCTGGCCTAAAGGGAACACAGTCCCTTAAATGAGCATTGCTATTTTTACTGCCATCATTTCCCCAATTGGAATGACATTATTTTAACTTTCAGTCTCACTCCAAGGAGCCTGAGTCCAACCCCATCCAGCCCAGGCAGCCCCTGTAGTCCTCTCTTCGCTTTTCACTTCTGGAGGTAAGCACGCTCCAGTGCCAGCCTGGCCTGTGGCTGATTTGTCTCTGCCTTCCCTTCCCCCAGACCCCACAACAACTGCGAGTCTGCAATACACAATACACAGTCCTTTCCTCCCTGTCATCTTAGTGTTAACAGAGCAAGGAAACCGGCCGAGTTGTTTGCTTGGTGATTTACAGGAGCACCTGGAAAATGTGCGGTGCTTCTCCCATTTAGCTCATCTTATTATATTTCACTTCGTGCCTGGTGATTAGTTGTTTGACTCCTGTGTGTATACTAGTTTTTCTTCTTGCTTTCTTAGGAAACAATCTGCTGAAGTCTACAAATTTTGACCTGTCTCTTAGAGTACAACATGTTACAGTTTCTAGAAAATATTTCCTAATTCTGATTGAAGTATTGTGATATGTGTTGCCACAAATTATTGTATATCCTGTTATTTACAGGACAAAACATTTAAAATGTTTAAAAGGATTAGAATTTTTCATCTCTTTTAGGACTCCCAGCTACATCTCCACCCTCTCATTCACAGGCTGATGTAAATTAATTTTTCTGTTCTTTAGAGAAAGATCTCCACGGAGCTCTACTTGCATTTTAGCCCAGTTTGTTAGAAGAATACATGGTAGAAAGTGCTGTTCACATTGTATGTATAATACCTATGTTCTATTAAGATTTTCATGAATTCAGTGTCTGGGTAGAGTGGGTCTCCCCATACTTAATTAGAAGATACATGTACAATATCCAGCACCCCCCACAACCTTTATTTTTAATCCTAAGAGAGAAAGTAGAATGAAATTCTCAGTTGGTGGAAAGAGTGACTTAAATTATTTTTTGTTAGTGAATATGTTTTTCTGCACATACGCAAATGAATGAAAAATTCCTTAAAAATAGTAACTTACAAGCTTTCGGCTTAGATGTTATCATTGGGTCAATTTAACATACTTGTTTCTCTTGTTTTCTAAAATAAGACTGAACTAAAATCTGTGAAGAAGAATTGACTGGGGAAATGAATTAATGACTTTGATCTTTGATTCTCCTCTTCTGCTGATAGGATTATATTTATTGTAAAAGTGACTTTCAACATGAAAGTTCCATGTAATAGCTTTCATAAAGCATATAATATATGCTCTCTTGATTATAATAGATCCGAAAGCATAGGAATAGTTCTCTGACAATCCAGAGAATTCTCCTGCTCTTGTAATTTGTCCCCTTTTGGTGATCCAACCAAAAGTAATTGGACTCTCTTCTGAATTTTTTCTTCAGTGTAACATGTCTTCATTAAATGCTCACATTCCCTTTTCTTTTTCCTTCCTAAAGACAATAGCTATTCAAAATGCAGGTGCTGTCATAGTAGAGGAGAGAAGAGTATAAGACAAATGCTGAGGCAGTGCAGAGGAGGGGGAGGTTGGGAGAGGGTTTTTGGAGAAGGATGTATTGGACCTGTGATACTTAAGCAGGACCTTGAAAAATCTGGGTGTTTCAAGGGGGGGGGGGAGATGGTGGTAAAGGACGAAAGCGGGCAGAATGTAAAACAGAGTGAAGGAGGTTATGCAAGTGTGGCACTCTGTAGAAATGCTGTGTGTAGCTAGAACTTAAGGAGGTTAAAGGAGAAGAGAAGCAGGAGCTGTAAGGAGCTTGATATGGACTTAAACATTAATTTGGGGTCATGAATACTGAGCTAAAAAGTTTGACTTACATCTTGTTAGCATTCCACAAATCTGAATAAGGAAAGAACCAATCTGAGCTCACACTGAGAAAAGTTACTTTTACCTTTAATACCCTGAAGATCAGACTGGATTTCAGGTAGAAACTTCAGGGAGGATGCTTGTACAATATTTCACGAGTAACAAGTTCTGGATTAGGACAGGTAGCCGTGAATTGAATTTCCATGGGCAAAATACTTTATAGTTGACCAAATGCTTTCATATACATGATCTAATTCAGTTTAATCCACCATTGTTAGACCGAAAGGGATACTGCTTCTGTTTACAGATGAAGATGCTAACACACATAGAAGATAAACCAGCTTTACTAGCCAAGGATTCAAAATGAAGTACCGTATTTTTCCACTGTGACTGACTTAAGATGCAATTGCTCTGAGATAATTTATATTGAATTTTAATTATCTGGTTTAGGTAGACCTGTGGCCTCCTTTAGTCATTTTTATTTCCCTGGTGCTTCGCCTGGAATGTAGTAAGTGTTTCAGAAATGCTTATTAAAGAATGAATAAATGAGGGGCGCCTGGGTGGCTCAGTCGTTAAGCATCTGCCTTTGGCTCAGGGCGTGATCCCAGAGTCCTGGGATCGAGCCCCACCTCAGGCTCCTCTGCTGGGAGCCTGCTTCTTCCTCTCCCACTCCCCCTGCCTGTGTCCCCTCTCTCACTGGCTGTCTCTCTCTCTGTCAAATAAATAAATAAAATCTTAAAAAAAAAAAAGAATGAATAAATGAGTGAATTGGAAGGAGAAGATGTATCAGTTAAATCACAGCTCACACGTGAACCACCAAATAAATAGAGAATGACTCACATATAGTGGGTTGTATTTCTCACTCCCCAGACCAAGAGCATGAAAGACTGTCTGCTCCACATGGTCATTTAGGGATCCAGGGGGCTTTTCAGCACGTGCCTGCAAGTTTGCCCTGGGCATCAGCTTCCAGCTGGTGGAACGGGAAGGAGCATGGGAGATGGTGGACTGCCAGACTTTAAGATGGCACACATCAGTTCTACTCACAGGCCATTGGCCAGGATTTACTATTCTGACTACCCCTATGGACAAGAAAGGCTGGGAAGTATAGCTTACTTGCGTCCAGGAAACAGAGGAAATGAGTTTGCTAAGTAGATAGCAATCTTGGTCACAAAAGTTGATGAAAGAAAGGTGCCCATGGTGGATCTTCAGTAGATAATTTTGACTAAATGATTGGCACTAAGATTCCTAGCAGTAAGTGAATGGACCCCAAGAGAGCAGAGTTGGGGAGGGAGGAAAATCATCATGATGAGTCTGATCTTCAACACATGGAGACATCTCTAGGTGGGGATATCTGGTTGGCAGCTTGGGACTGGGCATCTTTAATGGTGTGCCCCCAAATAATGGTATGATATGAAGGGAGAGATTCCAAATATGTTCATGCCGTTACCACTGAAAAGGATTTATTGTAACCCTGCACATTTTTCTTTTTCTTGATTGTGATGGATCAGATTTCTTCTCTGTTCTTTTTTTTATGAGTGGGGTTTGCACATCTGGGGGGAGAGTGGTGGTGGTGAGCATTCACAGTGTATGTGCCCTTTTGAGGTGCTGACACACAGTTTCTAAATATGGCAATGGAAGATTCTGTTCCTTTCATAGTAAAGCCCTGGAGGCAGGCTATGCTGAGACGGGAGTTAGCTTTCCAGCTCAGGCTTCCTGAAGGTTGCCCAGAAACGAGAGATCTGCAGATTCTAGGGCAACTCTAGTGCTAAATGAAGTTTAAGTTTAGTTTGGTCCGTCGTGGCAGTGGAAACTTGCACTGCTGCATGGAGACCACAAGGCAGTTTGAGGGGAAGAATTTTGTAAGGAAGTTTCCTAAATGTACAGTGGGCTGCCTCCTTAAACCTTTAGCTTTGTGCCATTGGAAGTCTCCCAGGAAGGCCAACTTCCCACTTAGCTGGAAGGATGCAGAGGTCATTCCTACAGCCAGCAGAGTAGTAGACCACATGATACCCAAAGGCCCTTCCACCCTGAAATTCTGACACCTTTGTTGTCTTCCAGCAGGGCTGGAGAGAGATACAAAATACACAGTTTGTCCATAAGCTAAAATATATATATCTCCCAAATATTGGTTTATAAGTACAAATGTGACAGAGAACATCTTAAAAACCTTGACTGGAATTTATGTATATCTTCCCTTCCCCCTTCTGAGGCAACCAGAGCTACTCAGAATTTCCACAATCTCAGTACTTAATACATTGATGACAGTTTAGTGGCTGTTCGTATAATGATGACGTCAGTGTCTCATGAGTAATTTGGATATGACCTGTAATCTCGACTCTGATCACGTAGCAAGAGTCCAAGGGAAGCTGCCCCGTTTTACATTCTCAGTGTCTGTCTTGGCTCCTAGCCTGCCTTGCCCTCAATAGGGACTCAGTAAGTAGCTGGAGGCTGGCTGCCTTTACTAAGTAGCTGCATTTCTGTTATGATAGAGCGTGTTCTTCTGTATCTCTATTTCATGCCCCAGCTTTTTGGTGGATGGCATCCATTGGCACTTTGTACACTCCTTCTATTTGACTTCTATCCTTAGTTCACCTCTCCATTTGGTTCCTGGAGTCTTAGGTTGTAGACACACAGTCACCTATACCAGAGTTGGCAACAGAACATGGATTCTCTTTCTTCTTAGATCCCCTGAATGCCCCTTGCCCTGTGTCAGCTGTGACTACAATCACACATGCCACAGTGCTGGTAGGATTCAGTACTAGTTTCAGAGAAGAATATTGCCACCATGCTACACACTCCACAAGGACAATGTTTTTTGTCTATTTCTCTTCACAGATGTATCTGCAAAGTCTAAAATAGTGCCTGACACACATCGTAGAGGCTCCTCAAGTATGTAGTGCTGGAGAATGACCGTTTATCTTTGGGGCTCAAGGCTGTTCTGATGTTTTTAACCTGTGCTCAAAACACGGCATAGGCTAATGTAGTATGTATGCTTTGAAAATGGTGTTGACACTTTGAGAGGTAGGGCGTGCATTTTGATTCTTTCATAAATATTAAATGATAGCCACCAGCATGTGAAAACTGACCAGGTATCAGTAATAAATAAAGTAAGGTTCAAGGCCAAAGTAGACCAGCATTATTAAAGAAAGGTGAACCCCAGAGTGTATTAGAGACCGTGCCTCACTCTAATGAGGGGCAGAGAAAACGATCTTGAAGTCACGGCAGATCCCACGCCAGAGAGGGTACGTCACTCGAAGGAAAGATAGTTCGAACGTCAGCTCCATAGAGTGGAGGCCTTTTTCTTTTGCTCACTGCTGTCTCCTTGGCACCTAAGAGCACTTGGTATATAATAGATACTTAATAAAATGAGTTGTTGTCATTCAGTGAGCTTTGAAGCAGCGAAGGATTTCTGAACTGGGGACGTTAGGGCACAACTTTGAGAAACTCTGAAACCCTTCAGTGAGTCTGGATTCCTTCATGGTGTGATTCTAGTCTAGTGTTGAGCTGGGTCCCTGCTACCCTTTTTTTTTTTTCTTTTTTTTTTTTTTTTTAACAGGCCTCCTGTTCTCCAGAGCCCTGCAGACACCACCTGGCTAGCTTTGTTTGTTGATGTTACCTGTCAAGTCCTGGAAATTGAGTTTGGGACCCCAACAGACTAGGAGTCATTGTCCCTGAGTCTTGGTCGGGGGGGGGGGGGGGGGCCTAAAACATGTAAGCTCTGTGACCTTGGGCAAGTCATGAACTTTATGGCCCTTCCTTGTCTTTATCTTCTAATCCCCTGCCTCACTGACAAGAATAAGAACAATAGCTTATAGATATTTAGTGCAATAGATGTGTATTAGCAAGAATGGAACCTACAGTGCTCCAAAGGGTAGTTAGAAGGACAGGTAGACAATACTGTAATAAAAGAGGGCATCAGGGACAAACGTCACCTAATCTAGTTTTGCTAAAAGCTTGTCCCATTTGTCCTGTCGCTGTTAGAAGGGTTCTTGGGTACCCACAGCTTCCTGAATGCCCTTCATTTGTTGCCATGGTGAGGGGCAGACATAATAAGTATTTACCAAATACGTGGCAACATGTTAATGATTTTATGTCTCTTTTCCTGGGGAACCTGGAAGCGTAAGGAAGTCATGTGACTGCTAAATGCATTTTTGTTTCATTTACTTGATAGGATGAGCAGGACCATTTCTTTTTTATTCTGGTTTATCCCCTTTCACTTGATGGAGAACATTGAGAAAATCGGAGGAAGCTGGTACCAGATGGCAGTTTTTTTGTACTGTACGGATTCCAGTTCCCGTGCTTTTGTGAATGTGACGGTTTAATGAATTGCCTTATGTATCTTTGAGCTTTCTTGCGGAATTTGCTATGTAGAACTGAATCTGTTTACTGCACACACTCCAAGGAATGGCTCTGCTAAGCGGAGCTGAGCTCGATCGTGAACGCTTTACTGGTCCTGTGGGTTTGGGTCCGGGTAGAGATGGGGAAGGCTGGCCTCAGAGGAGGGCAGGGGAAGTGTGGACAGGCTAGTTAGCCTTTCCCTGGGCCCCACCCCAGTTTCTGCCCCTGCCACCACCTGGAGGCTTCTGTTGCTTCTAAGAATCCAAGGAAGTGAGAATGAGGTGATGTGTCTAAGGTACGTCAAAAGGGGGTGGGTTGGGAGTAGACTGATGTGCAGGAACGGGGAAGGGTGAGCCTAATAAACTTACTGCAGAAAGATGCTTTGGTATTTTTCCTTTGAGTTTCTTTTTCTAGAACACGTTATTTTTTTTTTAACTGATACCATAAACGTACCTGTTACAAAGTTACTGAGCCTAGGGCATGAAGTCCTGTGAGGTCGAGTGGCAGGCAGAGCTTTCAAGTTCACTGGGGTTCCTGGAGCACATGAGTCCTTTTCTAGCCTGTGCTCATGTGTTGGCAGGTATCTGTGTGTGCCAGGCCCGGCGCAGCCTTCCAGGGTATTTGTTTTTATCATGATGAGTCTCAGGTTTTTGTTAAGTGTTTACTCTTTCATGTGCTCTGCTCTCTGGTTTAAGGACTTGGTTGAGAGGCCAACATTACTAACTTAGATATTTGCATAAGTATTGGCTTAGTTTTCATTTGTCAGGAGCTTGCTACATACCCAGTGCTGTTCTTAGTCCCTCACAGAGATGAATTCATGTAGTTGTCCCAATGTACCTGTGAGGCAAGGCTGCTATTGTCATTTTACAAACAAAAATAGAGGCACAGAGAAACAAAATTACATGGAGTCACCACACATCTTGGTTTGCCCAGGTTCTGTTCAATTTATGCCTGTTGTCCCAGTGTGGTTATTAAAAGTGCCTTCCCTGACTTTCAAACCCTAATTTGGGCGACAAAGTATACCCACCTACCTATGTCAAGGAAGAGGCCTGATATGGTTCAATCTCAAGCATCTGGTGGGAGAGCCTGCTTCTCACTCTGTGGCACAGAGCTGCACTGTCTACATTTTCCTTCAACACACTGGAGTTTGCAATCATGTTAAATTTGCATTCTGAAGAGAATGTTCTATTTACAGGGGAGGTGATCTTGTCACTCCGTTTGGAGTTCTGCTTGTTTCACTACACAAGTAAATTTTTCAGTCCTCTGTTGACACTGTGGTTATGGGACTGGGGAGTATGTTTTGAGTTGGGGTGCCCTATTTTTCTCTGTAAAAAAGTTTATTTTCAGCAGAGCCTAGATCATGCCATGAGGGTGAAATTGGTTTCACTTGGAAATCGGGCCGCGGGCCCCAGTGCCTCTGCTCTCTGCTGCTGCTCTAACCTGAGCAGTTTGTGTGGGGTTCCCTCAGGCAGTGCTGGCCTGCTTCGCCTGGGGGCTAACAGTGTCTCACCATTGCTCTGAGGGTCCCAGGCCCTTGGAGCTCTACTAGAAGCCACACCTCCTCAGGCTTGAAGAAGGAGCCCTCCACTACGTGCAAGGAGCCAGGACACGTCCTTTCTAGCACTCCCCGTTAAACACCTGTATGGCCCTACCACTCAAGAGTAGTCCTTATTAGAGTCTTTCTGGACCAAATACCGTGACCAACTTTTTGACTTTTGGTTTTAGAATATATTGAAATTACTCTTGGGAGCTTAGCAGCTATCTCTTATTTCCTAGGTCATCTTGGGACAGTTGAAGAAATGACTTTGCGCTGTGTGTGTGTGTGTGTGTGTGTGTGTGTGTGTTGCTGGGGTGGGGGCGGTTCTGCCCTGTATTTTCTTTAGTTTCTGCATTGCTTTTAGACTAGAAAAAAGAGATTTCACATCATTTTTTAAAACCTGTTTCCTGTACTTAAAATGTTGCTGCAGCCATTAACACCCACCCTGTTGATAAGAGAATTAAGTTGTGATATTCCTTAAAAGCATAAGATGGTGATGATAATATGAAGTAGGAAGGTGTCTCGGTAAGTGAATACAAATGCGGAATTAAAAACTTCTCAAGTTTCTCCAGCAGTAACATATGAGGATAATAATACTTGTTGGAGGTGTTGTGAGAATTAATTAGGCAGCATTTGTGAAAAGTTCCAAGATGAGTGTTCTATTTTATTATTATTAGCTTCGTATTGTTCTTGGAAACACAGTATTGAAACTGAGCTACAGAACCCGGCCATCGTGTGAAGGATAGTGCATATTCTCACATGACAGTGAATGATGATATATTATGAAACTGGGATAACTATACTAATGATCTCGAGTGAATAGGAGATGAGCTAAATTTCATGGCTTCTTAGGTTTTTTACTAGTATTCCCATGACAATATGCTCTGTTGAATTATTACCCGATCCAGTTAATAAAACTTTGGTGGAGTTACACCAAAGTGAGCTAACATTTCTTTTCCAACAGTGGTGTTAGAATTTTTTTCTTTTCTCTTTATGTAAAATACATATTTGGCTCAATCTGAACCAAATTCAGAGTCAAAATCATCTTTAATTCTCACCCCTCCCCCGCCTCTTTTTAGTGTGTGTATATGGTGCCATGTGGATGTATCATCCTTCAGGAAGTCCTGTTGATTCTCTGCTCTACTTTACTCACTCCCTCTTTAATACCACCTTAGTCTGAGCCACTATCACTTATCCCTGGGTGTTTGTAGTAGCTTCCAAATGTAATGCTTCAGTTCAGCCTGTGCCCTGCTAAGGTCTGTGCTCCAGCCAGCTCTCCGAGTGATCTTTGCAGGGTAAGTCACTTCTCTGCTCAGAGCCTTCAATGGCCACCCTCCCATCTTCCATGACCTGCCTTCCTGCTACCTCTCAGTCATTTCCTTCCGGCCACATTGAGCTCCGCTTTTTCTGGACCATTCCAACTGTGTTTGGGTTGGCGCATATTGTCCCTGGGTCCTGAAATACTCCACCCTGTGCTTTCACCTTTAAAAAAATTTTAAAAATACAAACCTACCAAAAAAAGTTGTAAAAATAATACAGTGAATGCCCTTATTCACCTTGAATCACCAGTTCCCACTTGCCACATTTGCTTTATCTTTCTGCCTCCTTCCCTCTTAGCCCCGAGGTAGATTTATTTATTTTTTCTTTTGCTGAACCATTTGAGAGGACTTTGTAGACATTGGCTATACCCTAAATCCTTCAACATTTATCTCTGAAGAGCAAGTACATTCTCCTTTATAGGCGTAATATCATTATGTTATTATTATACTCTCAAGTTGAATATGAATACAGTATTATCTGATAGGCAGCCCATATCGCATTTCTCTAGTTGTCTCTAAAAAGTTCTTTATAGTTGTATTTTTAAATCCAGGATCGTATTAAAGATTACATATTCCATTTAGTTGTCATATCCCTTTAGTCTCCTTTAATTTACAAGTTTTACCATTTGGCGGGGGTGGGGAGTGTTCTCTTTATAATGTTGACATTTTTCAAGTGTATAGTAAAACTGTTGTGCTGACTGTCCCACAATTTCAATTTATCTGGTGGTTTCCTCTTCGTTAGATTCATGTTAAATGTATTTGGCAGGAACAGACGATGTTATCTTCCCAAAAGCGTTGCATTGGAAAGCCCGGAATCCCGCGTCTGCCAGATTTTTCCCTTGTGGTACCATGTATTTTGCTTTACTAAGTAATCTCTAGAGTGACATTTGGAGTCCACGTGAATAATATCTTCTTCTCAAGCTTTCACCCAATGGTTGTTGCATTCATTGATGATCTTGAATCAGTTAATATCTTGCCATTTGTCAAGTGACAGTTTTCTATTTGTTATTAGCTGGTGTTCTGCACTTAAAGAAGAAATTTTCTCCTTCTCTTCCCACTGTTGGGAGTACTACTATTGATTCATGCATTTTTAAAGAATAAAACAGAAAACAAATACCTATTTGGTGTGTAATGACCCGTGACCATCATTGCCCTTTTTTTTTGATCAGGTTGTCTCAGAATTCATCAGTGGAAATCCTTTCAAGCTGACTCTTGGGTCATTTTGACATGACTGTCTTAGTTATTTATTTGTTTACTTATATTTATATTTTATTTATTTATTCGCTTATTTTTAGCATTTCTTCATTTTCCAACACAACATGTTCTAGCTGTGCAGAAAAAGGTAGAGGATCCCGACCACCAGTCACCTAATCTCTCCTTCACTTCCTCAGTGTCTGAACTAACAATCCCTGCAACAGAGAGGCCCTCCCCAGCCCCACCATCTCCCTTTAAACCTGCTTTGTGATGTTTCCTGCAACATGGTGCATATCCCCATTCAATATATAACATTTATTTGTTGTTCATCTTACCCAACTAGAATGAAACCCCCAGAGTGACAGAGATTTGCCTGTTTTGTTCACCGCTGGGTCCCTACTGTCTGAAACATCAAACATCCTCAACAAATAGTTGTTGAAAAGCCAGGGTGAGCTTCCCCCCATTCTGAGCCTCCATCAAGCTCTTCCAGATTAGCTGCTGCTCTTCTGTTCTTGATACTGAGATGAATTGGGCTGCAGGGGGTCCTTACTCATTTGTCTGGATTTCATTGTGCTTTTCACGGCTAGCAGTCCTCCTGCCTTTGGGTTCTGGTGATATCTGGAGCCCTTATGAGCAGTGCATCATGGATGAGACTCTAGGCCAGGCACTTGGCAGTTCTCTCTTCTCCAGCTCCTCTGAACAGACGGGCTGGCTATTTTAGAAAAAACAAATGAAGCACTTGACATTATGTTAGAATTTTTACCTGCGTACTCATGTTGGGAACTAAAAATTAAGTAGAACAAAGGGTTTTATTTTCTAAGTGAACAAATAGTCATTCATTCTGTACGTAATATGTTAAAAGCCTTCGTGGGACTTAGAGAGTAGAAGATATCTTATTCTTGACGAATTTCTATTCTAGCTGAGATGATAAGGAATAAGAAAAGAATGTGCAGCAGGAATTGGACATGAACACTCAGTGTAATTGATGGGTGTAGTGGGCTGAATATCAGAAGATATCAGAACCCAAAGATATCAGAACCTAATCCCCTAAACCTGTCAATGTTCTCTTAATGGAAAAAGGGTCTTTGCAGATGTGATTAATTTAAGGATTTTTGAGATGAAGAGATTATGCCGGATTATCCCCGTGGGTCCTAAACCCAATCACAAGAATCCTTGTAAGAGAGAGGCAGAGGGATGGGCCTCACAGAGAAGCTGGGCGAGGCAAGTAACCGTTTCCCCCAGTGCCTCTGGCAAGAGCAGAGCCTGCTGATGGGTGGATTTGGGACTAATGATCCTGCTTTCAGACTGCTGGCCTCCAGAGCTGTGAGAGAGACATTGTGTTGCTTTAAACCACCGACTTTGGGTTCATTGGTTACAGCAGCCATAGGATAGGAACAAAGTATAATGTTAAACTGTACATCCTTTTACTTTTATCGTGACTCTTGAATGACCCTGTCAGAGCTCTGTGGGGAGGACTTCGACCTCAGTTTCACTGAAGAAAGAGCACAAGGACTGAGGGAGTCATGCCATGCAAACCAGCTTTCCGGATTGCTAGCCCAGGGCTGCTTTGACCCTGGCACCCTGCTTCTCCACAGAACCAGGGCCGGTGAACGGCGCACACTGCTCACAAAGAGGGTTCACCAGAGACAGACCCATGAGAGGGGGACCCCAAAGAATCCTCACAGGGAGATGACCAGCCTGTTTTCCACAGTCCAGGGGACTCATTTCCTCTTGAAGTGGCTGTTTTAAGTGACTTCCAGATTTGGGATGCTCTTGAGCCGTGTGTGTCCGTGTGTCTGTGTTTGCGTGGCAGAGAGAATCCCTTGCTGTCTCGTTGACAGTACCTGTTAGCCTCATCTCATGAAGCCATGGTCTCATCGGTTTTCATGTGCTGGTGACCTCCTGGCCCATTAGAGGCAGTGGGATCTGAGTAGGCCTATATGAGGCTCCAGAGAAAAACCACATAATGAGCTACAGTTCCAGTCTCCGGAGCCCTTACCCCCTCCTGGAAAACACCTGCTGGGACTCATTCTTTCTCCCCAGGAGCCATTTTAAGTCTCCTGCTGCAGATGCACACTCTAGAACTCATGTCCCATACCGCTGCTCCCCCTACTTTCCCATAATGATGACGATTCGTGTCCCCTAATCTGTTCAGTCATTTTGCTTCTGTGAACCATATGTGGTGCTGGGGGAGATGTAAATCAGTAGGATTCAGACAAGGAAACAGCTTGACTGAAGTGTGATGGCAATAATAGGGCAGTGGTACTCCTGTGCTGCTCCCTCCTCAATGAGGAGAACACAGCAGTGTGTTTAATACAGGGGACTCCGCGGGCTCACCTAGGATCCAGGGTGTGGGGGAGAATCCCTGGACCATGGCATCCTACAAGAGCATCTGAACAGTTAGCATCCCCACCGTGTAGATCTGGATATTTTGCATGCAGTGATTATAATGGGCTTTGGCTTATCCTGTCTGTACCTGTTAAGTTTGTGGAACTTACAGCATTATCTAGTTCATATGGGCTTCCTAGTTAGCCCAGTATGAAGTACAGTATGGATAACTGAACGCGCCTTTGATTCTTTGAATGGCCATTGACCACCATCCTCCACTCCTTTGCATCTATATCCTTGTATCAATGATGGAAGGTGTAAAAAGAGGTAAATTTTATAAACATAACACAGAGACCAGCAGCCTGAGAGCTTGAACAAGCCCCAGAATTATGTGGTATTGGATGATACGTGAGGTTAGCATTAGGGGTCTGATATAGACAGTCTCCTCTTTATGACTCTGGGATTCCTTTCTAATGTGAGGCATTTTGTAGATCACCCCCACGATCCCTTGATTGAATGTATCTCTTGAAAGAGAAAAGACAGAAAGCAGAGAGCAACTGCAGATTCCAGAACATTTAAAATTGTCTAATTATTGATCACAACAGCTGTAGGCATTTGGTAGGGGGGTGGAAATGTGCCTCTGCGTGTGGCTTTGTTCATTCAGGCTCTCGGCAGTGTTTGGACTCAGATACCCCATAATAGCTTCACGAGCAGAGTCACTGTTCTTCACCTTAATGACCCATCAGGTTGTACTCTGAGCTTACACTGACCTTGTTTCTATCCAAAGGGTGGGCGGGGGGGGGGGAGATGATAAATCACCAGACTTACAGAGAAATAAGTGAGATTCCATTTGATGCTATATTCTTTTGTGAAAACAGCACTCACGAAATCTGACAGAAAATGTAACTTATTTTTTTGTCAGTATTTGCCTAATTGTGTACATTCTGATGGCATTTTGATACAATGGAGGTGACTACCAAGGATTTGAACTTGGCATTTGGAACTCTGTTTATCCTGCCTCCAAATCATTTTCATTTCTATTCTCTACTTCTTTGGAGCTTCAAAGTGGATTTTATTTTTCCATTTGAATCTGTTGTGTAGCATTGCTATAAAATCACACTCAGCTTTTATATTGCTTGCTTAATTCGAGGCACTGTTTTATTCTGTGTTTCAGTTTGTAAGTTTGGTTATGAATGAACATGAGAGAAGATAAACTTTGAAATTATTCGGATCATTTTAGCACAGCGTTAAAATAAAAAATAATCATTTCAGTAAAGTAAAACAAACTCCTCTGTACTCCCCTTCCCTCCAAAAATGATGGTTTCTTAAGAGTTTCCACAGTTCGGTGGCAGTGGGCGAGTTAGAATAATGAGAGTGAGGTTTACTCAATGAAGGCAAAACCTAAAATGCACCCGCTCCGGTTTATTCTGTGTTTTAAAAATCGGTCCTTAGGGATCATCTCAAAATGATTTGTAAGTTGTAGCATATCAACCAGTCAGCAAATAGAACCGCCTACTTTTGGTTTGCTGTACTAGTATCATGGAAGAAGATACCAAGAAGAGATGTTCTGTTTTGCTTGGAGCTTATTTTGGTTTTTAGTAACAATTAAGCCAAAATACCTGAAAAAATGAAATGTTAAGGTTTATGTCACAAAGGCCACCTAGGTGGTACAGTTGAAGGATTTAGGAATGCAGGAGGAGGATCTGAACTAAACATACTGTGAAGGTTGGTGAGGGGCTAAGGGAGAAGAGAGGAAGGTCAGTCTTGAGGGTTGAGCATGGGAGTAGGAATGGAAGGAATGGTGGAGACACACATGGTCAGGGATGGGGAATTACCCAGCTTGCCTGAGAGCTTGAGTCAGACTAGACTGCATAGAGGGGATGTCATAGGAAAGAAAGGTTGGGAACAAATTGTAGGCTGTCTCACATGCCACCTTACAAGCCTTGTGTTTTATTTTTTCAGTGTGGGGTGTGTCTGAGGTTTTTAACCAGGATATTGGTCTGATGAATTTGGTAGTTTGGTGAGATTTCTGCCCATGGCATGAATAGAGTAGAAGCAGCACAGTGCAGGAAAGGATGAACAAAGAGTAGAACAGAAGGACAGCCTTGAGAAGGGGAGGCAGAGTGGAGAAGGTGTTTAGGAAAGATGAGTCAGTAGACCTTGCTGAAGGATGGAAGCATCATATAGATCAGAGGAATTGTGTTGTCTCAGAAAAAGGGAAGTTAGAAGAAAAATCCATTTTCAAGGTAATAATTTCTTTTTAGCCATGTTTATAATGTCGTGTCTGAATATGATATTGAAACGGCCAAGTGGAAACATCCAGCATGCTGCTGGAGATGGATCCCAGAGTGGGGAAGCATTGCCAGGACTTCATGCATGATGTGGGTGAAGGTGTGGGAGGTATCATCAGACACTGAGAACGCTTTCCAGTCGTGGGCACGGAGGCAGATGCTCTGCTAAATCCACCTTGCTCTTTGTTCCCGTCGTTTGGGTCTAGACTCAGGGTGGGGGGGGGAAACAGTGACTAGCTCCCAGTTCAGGGATCAGGGACTAGCCTTGGAGAGGCATATTGAGTTGCAACTTAGAACTGAGATTTCTTGAGTCCAATTAACTGTGGAATAAGCTACATTTGGAGATTTGCAGAGATACCCGAATTGTCTGAAGTTCCAGTTTGAGCCCTTAGCCTCTCGCTCTCTTAGAAATGCCCCAGAAGCTAGGCAGGAGAGCTCCTCCTGCTTTTGATGCCAGTAAGGAGCCTGAGGAATTCTAATAGTAACAAAAGCCTTTGTTTTACTGGTGGAGGGGAACTGCAGCCCACTGTTTTTTCTCAAGAAAGAACTATGCTAAAGAAAAAATAGCACTGGACTGAGATCCCAAAGTTCAGTGCAGTGGACTGAGGGAGAGACCATTTGCCCATAAAAACTTTGAAGGCAAGATTTTTACAAATGGCTGCCTCTTCCGTGTACCTCGCACTATAGTAGAGCATGTGACTTTGAACAGCATTGCCTAGTTTTAAGTCTCCTGGCATGAAGTACTTGGAAAATGTTACCTCAAATGGCTGAATATATTGATCTCATGAATGAATTTAATCTTGTTGCTTTTATTCATTGAAAATTAGCAGCTCAAAGTGGAAATTTCCATTTTGAAAAACATTTGACGGTAAGTCAGTTGCTCATTTCTGTGTGTAGGGATGGCTAGTGAGAGACGCTTCATTCTGACTACTCTTCTGTAAGGTGCACTCAGATCTCCATGCCAAGAAGGATTCTGAGGCTCTGTGGGAGGCTTAGTGAGTAAAAACTATAGTCAATCAGCAACACATTCTGTAGGCAGCTCCAGTGCCATAGGCTTGCCAGTGGAAACTGTGTTCCTGAATTGGCATAGTTGCATGGAATTTATTTTGATAGAAATTGGCCAGAAGCTTTAGCTATTTCTCAAAAAAAATAAATAAATAAAAAATAAAAGCCATTCCTAGTTTGTTATACCCAGAGAGCACGCATTCTATCACCTTATACTATAAATTGATAAATTGATTTGGGTGTTGAGGGATAAGGAAGGCTAGGGCCAGGGCTTATTTTTGCCCCATTTAATTTTGGGAATTCATTTTTTCAAGAGGCTCTCTGACCCACCTTGATTCTGAGGGCTGTGTAGTGGTATTGCTTCTGAAGGAACAGTAAACACTCGGTGTCTCTGCCAAGATCAGTTTGGCGCTGTAACTGTAAAGTGCCATCCAGTTTGGGGGCACTTCTCACATACGAACTCTAACTGGTTCCTCATAAAAACCCAGTGAGGTCATTTTTACTGTTTGTTTATTTGAACTTTACCCCATTATTTATTTCTGGGTAATGGTTTGAGGCATCCCCAAATGATTCGAGACCTCTACTTTGTGGGAATAGGTAGGATAGGTGGAGTTATTCAGTGGTGTTATTCCTATTGTATAGGTGAGAAAATGAGAATTTACAGAGATTAAGTCATTTGTCCAAAGTCTTATCAACGAGAAAGCAGCAAGGTCAGGACCCCCTTTCTCCTTGTAGAGAAAAGGCCTTGCACTTCTCAGCATGGTGCAGGTGAAATGTTATTTTTCCTTTACCATTGTTGGCCTTATCTCATTTTGAACTGTCGTGTGTGTGTGTGTGTGTGTGTGTGTGTGTGTGTGTGTCCATGTTCGTGTTTACCTTTAACCTCTCCATGTTTCTTAAAGAGGCTAAATTTGATCTGAATAAGGGTTTGGTAAACTGTCTTGCTTGGAGGGTCACTCAGAGATGTAGATGAGGAATAGAAATGTGTCTGGACACTGTTACCTGCATAGGTAGGGATGTTATGTCATAAAAGAGTGTTTAAGAATGACAGAAAATTTTTTATTTATCTAAGCGTGTATATCTGAAGTCATCATAACAGTCTATCGGAATCTCCTGTTGGTCATCAGGGAGAACTAGGAAGTCCAAAAAATATGACATCAATAAAAAATCACTTAGCTGACATTGGAAACAAAACTCATGTTCCTCCTGAGAATGTCATATTGCAGCTTAAGCCCAAACCCTGGGCATAGTTGCATGGAATTTAACTAATGGCTTAGTTAGAGCGTCTTGCTTTGACAGCCTTTTGTTCTCCCTGATATTTTGGCGGCAGATATCAGCACATCGGTTAATGTGCTTTCCCTCTTGTAGGATCTGATTTGACTAGTTATGTTTGCTTATATTTTCTCCCTCATTAAAGTGCCTATCTGCAGTTTGTTCAAAGGAGCCTGCAACTGGTGCTGGAGTGTGGTGCCCTTCTGCTGATGATTCATTGGCCCAACTACAAAGGCCTCGTTGTCGGGTTAGAGTTTTAATATCGATCTAAAGTACACTAAACTACGCAGCGAGTAGTGCTACCCCATTCATCAGAGAATTCTAGCTTTTATTTAGCACATAGCGTTTATATAGCATTTTTATTTCAGGAGCTCAGCGGTGATGTTGCTTTATGTAGCTGACTTCATTTCATAAGGGTAGATGCGTAGTTTAAAGTTCTGTCCCTTTGCTGCCAGTGAGCTTTTCTTGTGGTCTCAAGGTCTATGTGTGGTTATAAGGGTATGAAATGTCACTACTGGATGGTGTGTGCCTGGCGGCAGCATTTCTGCTAAAACCCTGAGTAAAGTCACCGTGGAGGTTTTAGCTCTGGAGGCCTCCGTTGATGTCACTTACCTTTATGACACTTCTCCATGATGACAGATGGACACCGGTTAGCTTTGTTCCAGAAACTTGTATGTGTGAATCTGGATCTTATCATTCTCATGATTTTGACAGAAGCTGGCAATTGGGATGCCAATTTAAAGGTGAAGAGACTATCATTCACTTCAATAATATCTAGCCCTCCCTCTGAGATGTTGTACCCTACCATTTGTGAGGGACATACGGCCTTGCCACTTGCTTTAAGGGACTTGGGACTAGTTACATAGTATCTCTGAATCCCAGTTTCCTCATCTATGAAATGGGGACATTAACACATATTTTTGAGTGTTGACAATGAGTTCAAGGCACAGAGAAGGTGATGAGTCAACAATAGCTGTCAAGCTGAGGAGGAGGAGGTGGGCTTGGACTTACTTTGTTATGTCGTAACAACAGAAGGTCTGGCAGAAGGCCTCCTGTGAAGTCTTAGTAAAGATAGGGATCCTGGAGAAGTACAACAATGTAACCTACGACAAGAGCTTATAGGCACAGAGTATAGAATAGCATTAACTCTAAATAGAGAGCAGAGAAATCCTGTGCAATGCTTCTCAAAGTATTCTGGCCAAAATGTGTTGAGGGTGACACAGGGAGACACAGGCATTGGGTCTGACCTCCATTCACACAATCCTCACTCATTTTGAGCATCAGCCATTGGTGAGACTGTGTTCTAGAGTCTGAGGATACAGCTATGAACAGCACGGAGAAGATCTCTGCTCTCATGAAGCTTATATCCTAGTGGGGTATGGGGATGCGAGGAAAGAGGAGCTACCATGAAACAAGCCAGGCAAACACTGGAGGGTAACAGGTGTTTTGCAGAGAAATTAGGCAGGATGATCTGATGGTTTCTTTTTCTCTGAGGGAGTGACATGCGAGCAGGACCTGAATGAGTAGAAGATGACAGCAGTGAGCATACCAAAGCAAAGGCATTTCAAGGGGAAAGACAAGGAGGGTAAGAGCAAACTAAAGAAGAGCTGTGTGGGCAAGGGGAGGGCATGTGGACGAGGTGGTGTGGATGAGGGGGAAGATGGGCAGGACAAGGTATGAAGGGCTTCAGTGGTCAGAGTCAGGGATTGGCTTTCCCCTAAGCCTGAGGGGGAAGCACTTGAGATTTTGAGGTAAGAGAATAACGTGATATGATTTGCTTTTTTTTTTTTTTTTTAAGATTTATTTATCAGAGAGAATGAGTGGGAAGGGCAGAGGGAGAGGGAGAGAGAATCTCAAGCAGACTCTATGTTGAGCTTGGAGCCCAATGTGGGTCTTGATCCCATGACCCTGAGATCACGGCCTGAGCAGAAACCAAGAGCCAGACCCTTAATCAGCTGTGCCACCCAGGCACCCCTGATTTGTGGTTTTTACAGTTTCCTCTGGCTGCTGTGTAGTGGGTGGATTGCCCTCAGCTTTGTAGTTTAGGGAGTAGTCTAGAATGAGAGATAGAGGTGGCTTGGACTGGGCAGTAAATGGGGATTTGGAGAGAAATGGTTAGATTCTGTCCGTTCTGAAGGAGAATGCATAGGACTTGACAGGGGATGAGTTGGAAGGAAGGGGTTTGAGGGAAAGAACAAAATCAGGATGAGTTTCTAGATTGTTGGCTGGAGTAACAGAGTAGATGGTAGGTCTGCTTCCCAAGGTGGGGAAGATTTGGGGAGGAGCAGTTTGTGGCAGAAAATCATGAGTTCAGTTTTGTTCATGTCAAGTTGGAGAGGCCTCTGTGATACCCCCATGGAGTCTGGAATTCCCAAGAAAGGTTAGGTCCACAGAGAAGCAAAGTTGGGGCTTGACATAAGGCCTTGGGACTGGATGAAGTTAACTAGTGAGAAGTGGCTCTGGGGTAGATTTCTGAGATACTGCAGATTCAGATGCCGAGCTGGGGAGCTGCAGGTCACATGGCCACGAATGGTCAGTGCCGCCCTGTGCACAGGCTGTGGAATTCAGGGGCCTGTGGTGAGGAGAGTGGTGGGTGGAAGGTAGGTAGCACATACTAGAAGATACGTAGGACAAAGACCCTTGTGATACCAGCCACACGGGGGCTCTTAATGGCCTGTCTGGGAAGATTGGGGCTCTTGCTCATTGTGTGACATCTGAGTACTATCTGTTTTGATACCTTTTCCTTCCCTGTTACTAAATCAGGTTTATCTTTAGTGCAGCCTTATGTGAGCAGTAAGCCTTGAGTGAGTTTACAACTTAGCTTTTCTTTTCCTTCAACCTGTAGTTTGCCTTGTGCGTGTCTGTGTAGATGGTAAAGGCCTTTAGAGTAGGTACGATAGGAGCCCAGGCTTGGAGGAAGGATAAGATTTGGGAGGCAGAATAAGGGTGTGGAAGATGGGAAGTGAAATAGAGACAATTGAGTGAGAAAGAAAATCAGCAATGTATTCAACGTGCTGGTGAAAACTCTCGTAGGCAGTCCAGTAAGGGTGGACACTCAGGCCTCACTTATGACTTGTGTCCCACCTACTTCTAAAAGAGATTTGACACCACCGACATGTAGACACACATCGGAGAGCCACTCATTGATCCTTCAAACATGTATTGATTGCCAGTAATGACCCCACAGAAGAGGCTGGGCTACCACGATGGATGACCCATGACCTTCCCTCAGGGAAGACAGACATGAAAACAGTTAACTGTAATATAATAACAGACAAGGGGAGAGAGGATTAATTCTGTCTGATTCAGTTTCAACAGGGAGCTCCCAGAGGAGATGCTATTTGGCTGTAGAAGGATGAAAAGATGTCAATCAGGAAGAGAAGAGGAGCTAGCAGGGAAGCCAGTCCTGGGCAGGGGGCATGGCAGGAACAGATCAGGAGGCTTAGGAGCGAGCGTTGTGGTTGTGAGGGAGTCATGGTTCCTGGTGAGCACAGCGGCAGGTAATGGAGGTGCTGAGGCTCCAGACCCTGGCTGAGCCCAAGCTGAGCTTTAGTTTTGTAGGCAGGAGGGATCTAGCGTTTGGTTTGGTTTCGTTAAAGAGTAATTTATCAGTAATCTTAGGTGCCTTTTGGCTTCAAATGCAGAGTTTTTAAATTTTTATTTTATTTTATGTTAAGTAATCTTTACAGCCGACACGGGGCTCAAACTCATGACCTCAAGATCAAGCAAGAGTCGAATGCTCCGCCAAGTGAGCTGGCCAGGTGCCCCAAAATACAAAGTTGTGTTTGTTTTTTTTTTTTTTTTTTCCTTTCCAGTTGACTTTATTTTTCAGAGAGCGCACTTAGTTTCACGCAAAATTGAGGGGAAGGTGTGGAGATTTCCTGTATACCCCAGCCCTGACCGCACACATACGTACCCCTGTTCCTAATCAGTGTTCGCCACCACAGCAGACACTAACATAAGCGAGTCACTTGAAGTCCTTAGTTTGGGTTAGGGTTCACTCCTGCCCTTGTACGTTCTATGAGTTTGGATGAAAGTGAAATGACAGATATCCATCAGCATGCTATCATACAGTGTTTTCACTGCCCTGTATTTCCCATTCGCTGCCTATTCGTCCCTCTTCCGCATTCCCTGGCAACAATTGATCTGTTTACTGACTCCATAGTTTGGCCTTCTCCACAGTCTCATTTAGTTTGAATCACACCATATGTAGCCTTTTCAGATTGACTTCTCTCACTTAGACATATGCATGTCAGGTCCGTCCATGTCTTTTCATGGCTTAATAGCTCACTTCTTTTTAGCCCTGAGTATAATTCCATTGTCTGGACGAACCACAGTTTGTTCATTCGTTCACCTACTAAAGGACATCTTGATTGCTCCCAAGTTTTTGCTGTTATGAACAGTGCTGCTGTAAACATCTGTATGCAGGTGTTTTTGTGGACGTAAATTTTCAGCTCCTTTGGGTAAATTCCAAGGAGTGTACATCACAGGACAAGAGTACGTTTCTTTTTGTAAGGATCGTAGGTTTTTAAATGGAGAAATAATTGATCTTTATTATAGAAAGCAAGTTTGTAAACAGGTGTTTGTGTGGACATAAATTTTCAGCTCCTTTGGGTAAATTCCAAGGAGTGTACATCACAGGACAAGAGTATTTTTCTTTTTGTAAGGATCGTAGGTTTTTAAACGGAGAAATAATTGATCTTTATTATAGAAAGCAAGTTTGTAAACAGGCATATCTGTTTTTCGCCCAACTTATTTCTAGTCCTATGTGTCCCAATGCTGAGAGGAAATCACCCCTTAGATGAATTGCCACCACATCAAATAAAAGTGTTGAAAACTCATATTTTTCCTTCTCCAACAATGTCTATATTTTATTTTGTTTCACACAAATATGCACGCGTGTACTATTACACACCTCTCAGTATCTTAAGTGAGTATGAAATTATATAGATTTATTAGATACGTCACGGTACTTTATGTACTAGAGAAAATATTTCTTGATGTTTGTGTATTTAATAGCATGAAAGAAGAAAATATGCCTTCTAATGGGTGTATTTTAGATCAGAGGTTTTTAAAAGTCAAATGTGTGTATATTGTTTATGTGAAAGAAAAAACAGGAGAGCTTTGTTTTAGGAACATCTTCCGTGTTTCGTAGATGACATATTTTAGCTTTCTTACATGAATTTATAAATGAAAAATGAGCCACTTTTACAGTTTATTTGGTGTAACCTTCCTTCCTCAGTATAAAGCACAGAGTGTATGCTGATGAATCATGTGCAATGGGATTTTAAAATCAGAACATTTCAGAAGAGCTGGATGTCTGAGTGTCTGAAATGGCTTAGAATATAAACTGCTAAGAAATAATTTCAGTACTCTTAAAGAAAATCCAGTCGCCTTTGTTATATATTCCTCATGTAACACAACTATAATGAAAGATGTCTTCTTCTTTTCCTGTCTCCCCATACCCATGCAGGGTTAATGGTTTAAGGAAAATACTCCAAGCCCAGCATCATGTCAAATATTTGGTTTGGTAGGATTAATATTTCACTGCAAAGCGACAGTGGGAGCGGTGTCCTAGTTTTAGGGATGATTATGTAAACTAATGAGCCCCATCCGTTAAAAAACTTAGAGAAAGAGAAAGCTATTTATCACGTGGACTACACTGACTGTACTTAGAGGGCACTGAAGTAGGTATTAAATACTTACAGTGGGGTTATGTTTAATTAAAATTGTTCTTTTTGTGATATTAAGGTTAAAAATTATGACACTGTGCAGATGTTTAATATTTATTTTTTTTAAAGAAGCCTCAGTGGTTTGTTATTCTGTATCTCACTCACCACTGGCTTAATATTGGCTTTTCACTTTACCATCCTCTGAATTATTTCCATTACAACACATCTGAAGAATTACACTTGGCAGGGGCAGTTGTAATTTTGTATCTCAGCCACTAGAGGGGAGTGACTCTATTATTTGTTCTGGGGAGAGGTCTTTAATTTCTGTGATTCTGTTCCTCTTCATTGACCCTTAACCCAGAAGGGGTTATCCTTACCATTGGGACCATCCCTACCCCTATTCCAGAGAAGAATCTGTGGGAAGGAAAAGACAGAATTAACGACATTGATCTAAGACTTGGTTTGTAGTTACATCTGCCCAAAATGTGGGGGTCTATCCGTTTCTTCAAGCAGCTCCCAGTGGATGAACAGCTTTGCTGGGGAAAATGAGTGGTTCTTCCAGATGCACTTCATCCATTAGTTTTGAAGTAACAGTAGCTTGATTAATACTTTTAAAATACCAGGCACTGTTTTCAGCAATAAAAAATACTAACATAATTCTAGCAACAGTTGTATGAGGTAAGTATAATTCTTCTAATTTTGCCTTCTAACTAAGGCACTGAGAGGTTGAATAACTTACCCAACATCCCAGAACTATTAACTACTGATGCTGTGATCCCAACTTGGGCAGCGGCTCCAGTCCATCCTGTCAGGAACTCTGTGATACTGCCGCCCCATATACACCCCATGTTCCATGCATGAAGAGACATTCATAGAACTATGACCAATTTGAGTCTGCAAAGGGGAAAGATATTTTGGTTCAAAAAACAAAAGGAAAACCACATAATCAAAATTTATACTATATTTTATCCATGACAACATACACTTTTTACATTTTAACCTATCTGGATTCAGGTTGTTGGCTTACAGCTTTATTAGGGGAAACAAGGTATTTGTCTAAAAACATAATCTATCAACTCCATTAATCATTAAATTTAACAATCACAAAAATGTAACTTTTGGAAGCAGTTTCTATTTTAGGTCTTTGCACTTCATAAGAATTCCCCAGTCTGTGTGATGATTGCTTAGATATGCAGCAAATAGAAAATATTCACAACATGTTTCATAAGAAAAAAAGTCTTAATGTGGGATGTGGGAATGTTTGACAGTGTGTCAGCTGGGACTTGCAAAGGTAACATCCCTAGAACCTTGACATTTAAAAGTTGTCCCTGAATTTGCCTCTTCTCTATTCTCAGAAGCACCTTTAAACCATCTCTGTCTCTCCTCACCCCTTCTTGTGCATCATCTGCTTGAGGCTATTTTTTTTTCCGTCAGGAAGCCAGTTATTTTCATCCCCCCCCCCCAAAAAAAAAAAATTGTAACAGTAAGAACATTTGGGGAGAACAATTTGTCTTCAGAGTGATTTTGCCCAGTCCTTGATCAGTTCAAGTTCTCATTGTCCCATGGAAGTATGTGACAGCCCAGAATTATTCAGGCACATTGGGCAGAGTCTGTGGCATTTGGGAATGGAGGCACAGCAGCAATGCCCATGTATGGGTCTAGCCAAAAGCTATGTTGACACACAAGTTGTAGCCATGTGAAAATATTATTTTATATGGTAAATTGTTACTTTTCCCCACTGACATTTTGAAACCAGCTCTTCTGAGGAAAGAAATATAGTTGCAGATAAGCAACAACCTGCAATTAAGTAAATATTAACACTAGGCAAAAGCTGTTTCAACTAAGGAAGGAGGAAACATTTTTCTAGAATCAGTAAAACATGATCAATATTTTCAGCTGAAACATGAAAGAATTTTTAGACTACCTTAAATCTCTGTTTTAAATGATACTTGTATTCCATGACCCATTTCCATTAATATTTTTTTATCTGTAGTCAATCACAGAATAGTCAAAGACTATATATTTACACACACACTGAGAATTTTGCTTTTCTAGCTTTATTCTAGATCTCTCCCTTAGGGCATTTTTTTTGCTCTCCAGGAAGCCTGCACAGCTTTCGTAGGGAGATGTAGAAGAAGTGAAATTCAGACTTCAGGTTTGCCAGGTTGACAGCTCTATGGAAGCTTCATTGTGACAAGAAGTTAAAATAATTTTATAAGGTGAAATTTATGGATGATTGGGATTTCTCTTACTCCTGCTTTGCTCATTCTTTCTTAACAAAGAAATTGATACAAATTTTTATATGGCCTTGGAAACTCAATTAATTGTTTTGAAATCAGTAGTAAACTTCTGATA
Organism: Ursus arctos; assembly: GCF_023065955.2. Taxonomy (NCBI): domain Eukaryota; kingdom Metazoa; phylum Chordata; class Mammalia; order Carnivora; family Ursidae; genus Ursus; species Ursus arctos. Next base: position 54,185,658 of record NW_026623067.1, read on the forward strand.
GAAGTATATTCTATTTATGAAGTCAGTTTTCATACCCAAATTTAAAGAGCCATATGACCACAACTGTTCTATATTACTTCATCTCTCACTTCATGATAAATTTACCTGGTCATAGTTCTCTGTGAGGTTTTTTTTTTGTTTTGTTTTTGTTTTTGTTTTTTTTTTTTTAATACTTAGCTAGTCTTGGAAACGTCTAGATAGGAATCCATTCTAGAGTTTCCTGGAATCTGATATGTAGATTAGTTGTGATTTCATTTGGGAAACATGTTATTTATTTTTTATTTACGGGGCTTTTTCTAGGAGTATAGCATGTTATGCTTTAGTTATTTCTCCTGAAATGCTCGTTCTTTGGAGGAAAAATCAAAATAAGCATGATTTGGAATTGTCTCAACGAAAAGTTTCTCAAGATGTGACTCTGAAATACAGGACCTTAAATTCTTACTCCACTCAAAGAAGCAATTATGCCCTAATCTACTCCTAGGTAGTGAGTCGGGTCGGAGAGGTATGTTACAGATTCTAGGCCTGACATTCTTCCCACAGTTAGTGTGCATCTATGAAAGATGGCTGTCTGGGTTCCATGCTCTGGTCTGTTCATCTGTTTGTTGTTTTCCACCTGTTCTTTTATTTGCTTCCCTTAGAAGCAGCTCATTGAAAAAAAAAATTCAGTAATTTCTATCACAACTTATATTTATGAAACACTGCAAAGACACCTTTCCCCCTTTCCCTCCGAAATTGTCCTTGTTTGGATACTTACATTAACGGATGGGCTTAACCCATAGATCACATGTTGATTGACGGATATTAGACCCACCCAGAATTTCCATTGCCTGTTTTATGTTTTATAAGCACCTCCTAAAATGCCCTTTATAACTTGGGAGACTAGGCCAGAGCTCTCCGGTATGGAAGTTACATGCAGTAGGCTTTGCTCCCCATTAAAGCTGAAAGTAACAAATAATGTGTTGTTTTAGGGACTCCACAGATACCTGGCAGCTCACTGAAGTATAACTATTCCTATTTCTGGGACAGAATCTCTGAGTGAATCTTTCTGAGCCATGAATTCCACAGTAATGTTTTTAAAGCTGTGGTACTAGGCACTAACAAAGGATAAATAAATAATTATTTTAAAGGGGAAAGAAAGGACTTGGATGATGTCACGTGCCACCCAAAATGTTCAGTGACGATTATGTTTATCTCTTAGCCCCCAGCAGTTTATTGTCCGGTAGTTTCGGACAATTGAAGTTGTCCCTCGCTGAGCTTCCGCTAGAGACAGCCTGGGCCCTACCACCTTTTCTGTGTGTTTTCGTATCAAGCAGTGTTGTCTGCAGGGAGTTGGAAGATGAGTTGGTATCAAGGCAATTTGATGGGATAATAGAGCAAGTTAACTAAAGACCAGGAAATACTGTTAAAATATATCATGTGCTTTAATACATATTTAAACAATAATAACAGAAATGAAAGAGTAAAGTAAATCACTTAGAATGAACTATTTCCAGTTTTCCATGATATGTACAAATCCTTTCCAGTATGCATGTGGGCTTTGTGTGATGGTAATCATACCATAGTTAGGCTATTTCTGGGGTTTTTTTCCATGTAGTGTATTACTATGCTGTTACATAATTTGTAATGATCATTTTCGGTGGCTGCATAATTAGTAGATAAGTCATTTACCCTTGATGCATCTGTGAAAAATAAGAGAGACAGTAGTATCTGCATCAGGGCCTGTAGCCCTCTCACTGCAGAGTTTTACAGCTTCACTTCTATTTTTCTCTGGTGAAGAGAGGTGGGGAGATGACTTAGTGGCCATCACTCTTGAGGAGCCCGTCTCCAGATTCGGATTGGCATCATTCACTAAACACGCTCCTATAGTCATGAGTGGACTCTGCCCTCCTCCTTGTACCTTTCTCTAAAACTCTCAATTCCCTTTCATATATAAACCCTGCTGGATAGTAAGATCATCAACATTATCAACAAAAATGTTAATTCTCAGGGGCACCTGGGGGGCTCAGTCAGTTGGGCATCCAGCTCTTGATTTTTGGCTGAGGTCGTGATCCTCGGGGTCATGGGATGGAGCCCCAGGTCAGGCTCCTCACTGAGTGTGGTGCTTGCTTGGGATTCTCTCTGACCCTCACCCTCTGTGCACCCTCCCCTTGCTGTCTCTAAGGGAAAACAAATAAACAAAAAAGGGGAATTCTTACACCCTTAGATGGGATTGGTTGACTGTGGACTACGAGCAAGATCAAGATGTAGAAATGGGCATTTGCCGAAGATGAAGAGACGGAGAGATCGGCTGTGTCTGTTCCTCCTAAATGGGCTGGAGTTTTGTGGAGCAGGTTGACGTACCTGAGCCAGGAGCCGGGGACTGGGAGGTGGTGGCCCGTAGGATGTAGACCTTGAGCACTCTGGCCGCGGTACTCAAAATTCTTATCTGTTCACTGCAGTGGGCGAGGAGGGTGTGTGGGGGGGGATTGCACATATTGATCATGTCTCCAGGAGGATTGAGTTTCCAGCCTTGGAAAAAGGTCACTCTGCCCAAGTTCATTTTTAGTCAACTTCTCAGAGGGGACAGTAACACTTGACTTCAGCAATAGTTGTGATGGACTATAAAAAGCTAATAGTGTTTTGTTTTGTTTTTTTGGTTCATTTCTTAATGAACTGTTAAAATCTCCCTAAAAATCACAGTCTTAAATTTTCATTGTTCTTTTTATTAATAATCTTGAAGATTGTCAGTAATGACAGTGCTTTAAAAGAAAAGCCATCCAACCAATTGACAAAAGGCAGCATGGTTTTGGAAGCATCCCCTTAGGGCTTATATGTAGAAGTTAGAGAAATAGAAAAATAACAGGGTGTGTGTGTGTGTGTGTGTGTGTGTGTGTGTGTGTGTGTCTGTGTGTGTGTGTCTGTGTCTGTGTCTGTTTTAAGCCTTACAAAATAATGTGTATGCATCCATGAAGTCTGCTGAGTATCTCTGATATACTCAGAGGCCTACACAGATGAATAGAAACTATCCTTGTATCCAGAGCACTTAAAGCCTCGTGCAGAATTGGCCCTGTAGACAATTGTGCTCTAGTAAAATGACTGCTCTAAAAGAGGCATGTGTATGTATAAAGTTCATTCGAGATCCAGGAGGAAAACCTCTCAGGTCTGCAAGACAAAGTCAGGATGACTTAGCTGGAGAGATGACCTTACATCTCTCACTTGAAAGATGAGCTGAAGTTTTCCAGGCAGAGGAGATGGAAATTCTAGGAACAGGGAACAGGATGTGCAAAGGCAATGAGGCAATGAGGTATGGTAGAGCTCCTGCGTCTGGGGAGTTGGGAGTAATTCACTATTTCTGACAAGTACGTACTTTTTTATTATTGGAGCATAAACCACAAGGGGACGTGTGTCAGAGGATGAGGCAGGAGCAATAAGGGACTGTATTCATAAAGTGTTCTATTTACAGAGGTTTTGATTTTCCTATGAAGAACCTCTCCAACTCTAATGTGCAGAAGACCCCCTGGGGTACTTTGGTGGAATGTAGATTCCTGGGCTTCGTGCCCAGAAATCCTCAGTCCATGGGTTTGGAGAAACCTCCTCAAATCTGCACTCCAGGCAGTTCATCGATGGTGGGACAGAAACTGTACTTGTTGCTAGAACAGTGGGGAACCACTGAATTTTCTTTCACGGGAGGAAGGGTCAAATGATTGTGTGCACACGTTAGGGCTGGCGGCTTTGGAGGAATAGTTTGGAGTGGGGAGGAGGAGGACATTTTAGGAATCCAGGCAAGAAGTAATGAAAGCCTTTGACCAGGGGGCCCCGTACAATGTGAAAATCTGCTCTCTCTCTCTTTTTTTTTTTAACTTTGTGTATAGTGAGAATTTAATTTAGTTTTCTCTCACTTTCTAATTTTCCCAACTAGTGTATTTTTGTTACATTTAAGTGAGATTTTTTCCTACTCTCTTGAGTTTTCTGTTTCTGCTGTGTACGTGGCATCTGGCCTTGTTTTTCTTTTATCGTTGGTGTATTAGCATCCTTTATAATTCTGTATGTGCTTCATTTGCTAAACGTCACCTGTAAAGCTTATTCTTTTTTTAAAGATTTTATTTATTTATTTAACAGAGATAGAGACAGCCAGCAAGAGAGGGAACACAAGCAGGGGGAGTGGGAGAGGAAGAAGCAGGCTCCCAGCAGAAGAGCCTGATGTGGGGCTCGATCCCATAACGCCGGGATCACGCCCTGAGCCGGAGGCAGACGCTTAACCGCTATGCCACCCAGGCGCCCCTGTAAAGCTCATTCTTACTTCACACCAATAGATATTCTTCTATCATCCATCTTCCACTATATAGGATGACATGTTTGACTGTTGCTATAGCTCTTAAACCTGGAATAACTTCTTTTTGAAAGTGTTTTGGTAAAGATTAACTTCAATATAGTTGTCTTCTATGATACATCTTACAATACATTGATTCAAAGAATGTTTTTTTGGTTGGTACCAGAAACTTGGTCTGTGCCTTTTGGTCCTCATAATCCAGCTAAGTAAAGACAGTAAAATCTAAATTATCTAGCATCATGGGAAATAAGAAGTTTGCGTTTGCTGTGGAGAGGGGAGAGGTAATCCCAAATTACAGCTCATATAATATTTTGAAATTAGGAACATCTTTTTTACTGCATGCATGTTGGCCAATATTAAAATAGAGCTTGCTCTGTCAAAGTAAATGATTTTGGGGGCACTTGGGTGGATCAGTTGGTTAAGCATCTGCCTTTGGCTCAGGTCCTGTTCCCAGGGTCCTGGGATCAAGCCCTGCATTGGGCTCCCTGCTCATCGGGGAGTCTGCTCTCCCTCTGCCCCTCCCCCCCGACTAGTATGCTCGCGCGCTCTCTCTCTTTCTGTCAAATAAAATATTTTTTAAAAAAGTAAATGTTCTGAGCAATGAAAGAAGAAAGTCTTCATGTACAGCACAATGAAATATTTCTGGAATTCAGAATTGGTCACATAAAATGCACAGCCTGACCAGTCTGCAAATAACAACATATATATTCAACCCAAAACACAGCCCTTTATGGATTTATAACCCAGTCAGCTTTGAAAATACCCATTTGCCCAGTTGCCATAGACAGGTAAGGATTTATGTGTAGAAACAGCTATTTTTCATTTTTATATTCTGAAATTCCTGGGAGTAGGAAAGACTTCATTTTTAAAGCAATGTTAGTATTTCTAAGGTTTTTAGAGCTTTTACATTTGCATTTTATTTTGTCAAAAGATGCCAATCCAATTTTATGAAAATGTCCATGTAAAAGTGTATCGTTTTAAGTTTATAAACTCTTCTCAGTATTCTAAAATTCGCAGGAATGTGAACTTTCAGGTCATTGTAAAAGGACTGTCAGATATATGGCTTCTGGGATTGGAGGGGTTTTTTTCCTAATTAAAAATAATAGGACTCATTGTAAAAAAAAAAAAATACACACACACATGCACGCACATATATATGTATAAAAGAATAAAATCAAACATAATTCCACATTTATGGATGGCCACTAAAAATACTTCATATAATTCTGTTTTTGTATTCATATACATTCACATATATTATAAGCAAGTTATATCATTACTGCTCCATTTGTTTTCTGTTTTTTTTTTCTTTTTAACACATTTCAGGAGCATTTCCCATTATGTATGCTTTACAAATGTGGTCTTAGTTTCCTATGGCTACTGTAATGAATTATGATAAGCTAAATGGTTTCCAACAATATATATTTATTCTCTTAGAGTTTTAGGGTTCAGAAGTCTGAAATCAGTTTCACTGGGCTAAAGTCAGGGTGTCTGCAGGGCTGAGCAGCCTCCAGAAACAGTAAGGGAAAAGGTGTTTTCTTGACTTTTCCAGCCTCTTTCTAGAGCTGCATTCTGTGCATTCCTCTCATTCCTTCCTCCATCTTCAAAGCCAGCCTGGTAGCATCGTGCTTGTGTCACAATGCCTTATTTTATAGTCAAATCTCCCTCTGCTTCCCTCTTAAAAAAGCCACTTACTACATTTAGGGCCCACCCTTATAATTTAGGAAAATCTTCCATCTCAAGACCCTAAATTTAATCACATCTTCAAAATTCCTCTGGACACACTAGCTAACATATTCACAGGCTCCAGGGATTAGAAGCTGGGTATCTTTGGAATCTATGATTCTATCTTTATTGGTTTTAAAAGTATTTTATTTTATGGCTACGTCAGTATTTACTAGCATTTGCCCTAATAAAGTTACATTTATTAACATCATTAACATGTTGTACGTTTGGTTTTTGTCACCCATATTGTGCAATTATAAGGAATTCTGAGATTAATTTCCATATGCATGAATGTTTGTGTATACAGTTGGTTATATTTGTGTAAGTTCCAGGATGTCAGTTTATAGTTAAAATGTATATTTGTATGTGTATATTATATGTATATGTATGTAGCAGACTTATATGTGTATGTCTGTGTAGACATGATGTATGTGTTGGTATGTATGTTTTCATTCTCCAGATAGCTGTCCAGATAGTTAGTAGAGAGGACTTACATCCTTGTGCTCTCACCAGCATTGATGGTATTTTATTTTCATCTTGGCCACTTAAATAGGTAAAAATATTTAATTGATGCTTTGATTGCATTTCTACAAGAATAGTTAGATTGAACACTTTTCATTCTAAACATTATATTTGTTCTGTGAATTAATATTTCTTTTAAAATATTTGTTGGTAATGGAAATGACATAACTTATAGATATATATACTAAGGCTTGCTTGAGAACTCCTTGGCTAAAATATTTTGTGTCTTCCCTAAAATAATAGCGTCTGATTTGTGGAATAATGTGAATCAACTTGAACAGTGGAATAAAATTCTGGCTGTTAGCAGAAGCACATTGTTTCTAGCTCAGTCTATCTATGCTCCCTGTGTGGTACTTTTGATGGAAACTCTTATCTCTTATTTTAGTGGGATAATTTTCCATAACTTTAGATGTCTGACCTGGAAAAATATTCAAGAAAAGAAGAACTGATAAATTAACTTTAATCTTACATTACAGAAAGTTCTTAGTGTCAGCTACTAAAGGCCTAAATATAACTACCCTGACCCACTTAAACCAAATTGACACTTGTGATAATTGCACTGTAATTCATGCTCAGGAACCGGATAAGAAATGATGAACCTTAGACCCAAGCTTCTGGACCAAGAAACTCCATGTCCTTGAAGTTAATTCCAGATTGAGAGACTAATGCAATGATTACTAACTGGGGGTCACTGTTACAGTCAAAAAGTATTTAGCATTTCATATAAACTAATTATATATATAATATGTATATATTATATGTGTATATATCATATATATACATATATACACATTATGTATATGTGTATAATATATATAATAATTATATATGTGTGTGTGTATATATGTATGTATACATACATGAAACTATATATGCGTGGTCTCTATTTTCTGAGATTTTGAAATCTGAGACAATAGACCTGAATAGGTACAGCAATGGAGTCATGAAATTCAGGAGGAATAGATTGAAAAAAGCCTTTTAAAACAGTACAAACTGAGTCTTCAAAATATCAGGATTCTATACCTGACTTTGCTATCAAGTATCATTTTAACCCTGAGCAAATCTTTTCTTTTTTTCCTTTCCTCCCTTCTCTCAACATTCATCCAAATGATTGTATTGAGGATTTGAAGATGAAGGGGCCGGAGCCCTTCTCTCAATGAGCTCTTATTCCAATGGTAATTGATCTGCAAACAAACAGATTTTTATTTTGATGCAGTGGGAGAACCTTTTCTCTGCAGGAGCTCTCAGGACCAGAGGCCAGTAGAGGGATACTCAACCTGGTGGGGATAGGAACCTCAAAGGAAAGCTGCCTAGCACAAGTGGCCAGAAGTTTGGTCTTAAAGTAAGATAGGAGTTAGCCTTCCTATTTGTGAGATGAGGGGTCTGATCTCCAAGCCTTGTTTTCTGCTCCAAAATTGGATTGCTTAGTTCTGTTACAGGCCACTACTCTGCGTCACTTAATTGGGGGATTTTCCAGACAGCTGGTTGAGAATGGAGTGACACATTCATCTCTGGTTCCCTCTCTGTCATCTCCTGTAGGATGACCCTTGTAGCAGTCCTGTAAGGATGATAGACCTTTTCTATCCACTTCTCTCGCAGGGGATAGAGCTCTGTCAGACTGAGTGTGCACCTTCTCCCAGGAGCTTCTCTTGTTGGTAAGCCAGAGAATAGAGTGCTAGGGTGATGTGCTTGCACGCAATACTGATGGAACCCAACCCGGTCCTGTGTGCTGGGCTGTCACCATGCACGTTCTACTCCACTGCTCTAGCCTACCCATCAAGGAGTCACCAGTGTGGGAGATATGTACTTCATTGTCTGTGTTTATCTGTTCTCTCCTCTTGGATTTTTTTAAGTTATTGGTTAATTGCTACATTTCCTGAGCCAATGATTCTCCTAGAATCTAAGGAGTACCTGAGGAATATGTTATGTTCTCTTCCCATTCTAGCCAGTCTCCAGCCTGTCCTTTGCTCTCTCAGACCTTATCCTTCAGCCAGTCCTTGGGGATTATGCAGTTCTCTGCTCAGCCTGTCAAGAAATAGAAATCGGTCTTATTGTGTTTGCTTTGTTTTACCTCCTCTATAAATGTGAATCTACCTTGTGATAGTGTTTAAACTTTTTTGTTCGTATTCCAAGGATGATGTAACCTTACTTATTATCCATCTCTTGGTATCAGGCATTCACATCTATCCCTACATGTTAATTTTCATTTATCTTTTTTATCTTGTTTCATAGTTTGGTAATGTGAGCAAAAAAATTGTTTAGTAACACTAGGAGAGTTTTCTTTCAAGCTGCTCCACTTTGATGCAACTTTCTTCACATCCCTAGCTCAGCCTTTAAGCTTTATTTCTTAAGATGTGCCGTGATTACAAGGATGGCTTATTCAGGATGGGCAATTTGCTGTTCTTCTACCCTTAAATTCGCAAGGCAGCATTTAGTATGTGACCAAAGTAGACCTGTAGGTATGGGCAGAATTAGGGAAGTAGTCACTTCTAGGTGCTATAAAATGGGATTGGATAGAGATCAAAGTTAGTTTATGGCGCAGTCCCCAGAGGAGGCCAGAGTCAGGTAGAATACATTTGGAAACTCAGTATCAACACCACTTTTCATAGTGACTTCTCACTGGAATTGGCCTTGTGCCCTGAGTGTCAGTACAGGGAGCTGAAGCTTCCCGGGCTACATACCTGCATTAGAAGCTTAGTCTCCCAGTGTATAAGTTCAGGGAAGGCTCCAGGGATATTATCTGCAACATTGTTCTGTGTAGGGTGGGAGAAAACCCTAGTGAGTGGGCATGGGGCAGAGGGTGGGAAGTGGATGGGAGAATTCAAGTCAGGGAAAAGAACATGGAATTCTTTGTATATAGGAGGGGGTGAACAATGAAGATTTTTTTTTTTTAAAGATTTTATTTATCTATTCGACAGAGATAGAGACAGCTAGCAGAGAGGGAACACAAGCAGGGGGAGTGGGAGAGGAAGAAGCAGGCTCATAGCGGAGGAGCCTGATGTGGGGCTCGATCCCATACGGCCGGGATCACGCCCTGAGCCGAAGGCAGACGCCTAACCGCTGTGCCACCCAGGCGCCCCAACAATGAAGAATTTGACCCATTCTTAAGTACTCATTTCATTCTAAGCCAGCATTTTAGTAGCGTGACAAGTTTATTTTTCATTGTCATTTACCTTTCTTATAAAAACAATGGCTCATAATATCATCTGATTAAACGAGTGAGCATTCTGGATCACAAAGCTTGTCCATTACTGTGTAGGCTCAGTTATTGTGCAATAAGTAGAAAATCTTGCTGAATATCTGTATATTGACTTAGACCAGCTATAGTCTTAAGAATTTCCAATTACCTCAATTTTCTTTTAGTTCTGTAGCCAGTTTCACTGTACTTGGAACTAAACTATACTCTAGTTTTTGCCCATATAATTATTTTGTCTGCAGGAAAATGTCAGTAGTTCTGACAATTTTAATTCTTGTGTTTGCTGACTGCATTATCTTCTGAATCATAGGTTCCCAAATCAAGTCAAACAGGTTAGAAGACAAGTTACACTTGAGTGTCACACCTACTCTTATCTTAAACGAATGTGGGAATGCATCAGCCACTTTCACTGTGTTAAGTAGTTCATTTCTGGCTTTTCATGCACTTTACCTATTTTTATTTTTTCCTTTTGGATACAACCCAAATTTTCCCAAGCCTCCTAAGTGAAAAAACAGGTTAAAGTATATGTAGCTTTAAAAAAAATTGTCTTTACCCATCCCTTTGAAAATCTGCAGGGTGAATTACCCTGAATGTACGGAGTAGAGATTGTAATGACATCTGCTCACTGGCCAGGCTATTTATCAATCAAGAGAAGAAAAAAAATGTTTTATGTACTTATTTACCCATTTTAGTTATCATTGTTATGGGCATTGCCTAAATACTAGGGCTTTTCTGGAAGATATAGAACACAGGAGTTGGGAGCTACAGAGTCATTAGTTCTTAGGACCATCCAGAACTTGAATTCTATGCACTGCATCTCCTTCAAGTTACCTCTACTCAGACACTCTTATAGGACATCCTGTCTTGGCCTTTCAGCCCTTTTCATCTTTGGATCCAAAGACTCTTCCACATAGTAGTTATTTCAGTATTCAAGGACCACTGTCAAGCTCCCAGAATGTTCTCTTTCTGCACATTGAACACAGAGGTTCTTCACCATGTATATGGCACACTCTCATATCTCTTTTCACCATCTTGCTGGTTCTTCTCTGGGCAGCCTCTAATACATAATTTTCCCTCTTAAACTTGAATACCTATAACTGAGCACAGAATTATTCCCTGGGCTTCCCTTTGGGGTTGGAGATGGTGGGTGGGACCCAAAGAGAGTTTCTCTTAGTTTCAGTTGTGATGTTTCTTAGAGCAATGTTAAGACATGATGAATGATAGTACTTCTGTTTTCAGTGTTACGGTGCGTAGATAAAAATAAGTCAATTCTTTAGAACTTCAAAGTGTCTTCATGGGATTCGTCAGAAGTTAAGATTCTTTGAAAAAAAAAACAGTTGACCTGCTAATACTGATAATTCCAGGGCATATGAAGAGAAACCCAAGCATCTGAAACCCATTCAAAAACTATTTACTAACTACTTATATAAATCAGGAACCACCAGACTTTGGAAATAGAGAAATCAGTAAAACACGACTGCAGCTTGAGGAACTCACAGCCTGCTAGGGAAGACAGCAGTAAACAGTTTGTTTACACCTCAGCGTAAGCAGTGTGTCCAGCACCACAGTGAAGGCAAGTTCTTGCCACCATGAAAGTGGAGGGCACGGTGTGGGGTGCCCTGTGCTCTATTCCTACCCTCTCAGTATTGTGTTCTTTTAACCTCTGCATATTGCTGACATTTATGTGCAGTGTGTTCTAAACACTGCTTATAGGGGCTTATATATATCATCTCCTTTGTGTGTGTTGATCTCTTAAAGTTAGGTCCTATCATGTGCCCCCCAAAATGGGGAAAATAGGCAGAGAGTAAGTTACTTGTCTTAATTCACAGTAATTGTTGGATCCAGAATTCAGACCCAAGTGTTTTGCTCTTAACCAATGTTCTGTGCTACCTTTCTCAGAGGGAGGCTTTATTTAGGGCAGTAGTAGTTCTCAGCCAGGGGTGATTTTGCCCCCTAAGAAACATTTGGCAATGTCTGTAGACACTTTAGATTGTCACAACTGGCATCTTGTGGGTAGAGGTCAAGGATCTGCTAAACGTCCTCCAATGTACAAGACAACCCCCAGAACAAAGAATTATCCAGTCTCACGTGTCCAAGTACTGAGGTTGACAGACGGCTCTGGAGCACGGGTAGAACTGTGTTTGTGTCAGCCTTTAAAAAATACCCTTTTCAGTCCTTAAAAACATTTAAAAAAAATGGCTTAGTATGGAGCAAAACATACTGAACCAAGTTCCTAAGTATCTGGTGAAGTGTATTTTGTCACTTGTTAAATTGAGAAAATATTGCCGCCTTTGTCTGTCTTAGTAGATACCAAGGATCTGAGGAGGCTCAGTGAGAATCTTAGGAGATAATGTGTAAGAAAGCCCTGTAAAATAATTATTACTAGAAATTCCTAGAGTCCTTGGGGTGAAAATATCTCCGGAGTCATAAGAATTAGATAAAGAGGATTCCAAAGTGCACTTCTGTTCTTTGTTTTTTACCCCTTCCCTTTGTCAGCTGACCCCTCCTCCCCTTGTCACTCTATTTCTGTAAGCAAGTATGTTTCCAGTATTTAGTAGGTGAACTAAACCATTTTTTATGAGGTTTTTTTTATTAAAATCTTGTAAAATTTAGTATCTCTCCCCCTCTTACACCAGATTTAAGGCAGCTAATTTCAATTCTAATCTTTTTCCTTCATAGACTTTCACACAGCATTTGTTGGTCTGGGGAGTTATTTGAATACCATGCCTTTCTTCAAGATGAACAACAGTAGCATGGATTCAACCTTCCCTTTCATTCCCTCCAACTTTGAACACACGTGGAAGGGAAATAATCGAGCATTTGTTTTAAAAATGCCAGGTAGTGGCTTTACAGGTAGTAGCTGACCATTCCCTGGCTATGTTTGTAGCCCATGAAGCCAAACAGCTGTGCCTGTCGTAATTCATCAAATGGATGTAAACTCATAAATATAGTTGACTGACGTTTTCGGCGAGTGTGGCATCCCATTGGCGTGCTTTTCCTGCAAACAGCGTCTGGGTAAAGAGTAATTACTCACTTCCTAGGAGTGTTTTCATGGTGATCCATTCTGCAGTGAATCACAGACCAGCCTTCAGGTGTGCGCTGCGCTCACTTCACCGAGTGTTGGCCGCGGCTGGATTTATTTATTTATTTGAGGGGAATGATCCATCTGGGGCTGCAAGCTGGGGGCGCGGCGCAGGCGGAGGATGCTGGGGTCGGAGCTGCTCTAGGGCTCGCGCGCGGGGCCCCGCCGGCCCCCTTTCCCATGAGGCCCCGCTCCCGGGGGAGTGTCTGCCGGTGGGGAACCCCCCCGCCCCCCAACCCCTGGCCGCGGAGGCCGCACAAAGGTGTCCTGTTCAAGTCCGCCTGTAGGCCAGCTTTCTAAAAGTGCTTTTAAGTTTCTTTCTTTCTTTTTTTTTTTTTTTTTTTGCAAAGGGGGAGAAGAACCGCTTTTTGTATTTCAGTTCTTTTCCTTGTATGTAGATACCAAAAGGAAACTCGGCACTGGGCATGTTCGGATGTTGAATGGTTTGCTGATAAGCAACAGCCTCCCGGAACCAAAGACTTAAAATAGTCGTTCCCCCCCCACCCCCCACAGGAGCTGCAAATGGTATCTGCCAAACAGATGACAAAGTACTTTGGACTGAATCACACACAGACAGCATTTTGTGCAGAACGCACGGCCCAACTCTTGTAATTACTGTTTATAGCTGCCCAGGGCTGACCAGGAGAGGGCAAACCCAAGAGGAAATAAGTTTCCTGAACCTTGGAGAAATGGCTGTGTGTTAATTAAAGGCTAGGACGGGTACTTTTCAGACGGACTCCCAAGTTGTTCTTGAGATCACAGTTCACAGCACGTTTCCTCTGGAGGGAGCGAGTAGATAATTAGGATTTTTTTCTTTTTCTTTTTCTTTTCTTTTTTTTTTTTTTTTTTCCGTTTTACCGCCCCCTCCCTGGTTTGGGCTTATGGCCTTGAACCCACAGTGAATTGAAGAGAGAAAGAAATGGATATGTCTGACCCCAATTTTTGGACTGTGCTCTCAAACTTTACTTTGCCTCATTTGAGGAGTGGGAACAGGCTTCGGCGAACACAAAGGTAAAAAACGCGGGGATTCTTTGCCTGGAGAAGGAATGTGTTGGCTTCAGAGGCAGCCCGACTGCCCAAGCCCCTTAGCAGCTGGGGTTTTGTTTACTGGGCGACAGTTTGAAAAGTTTCTACCCTGCCAGGGGGGCACTGTTTCAGGGATTCTGTCATTCTTGTGGATTTCCTATGTGATCCTGCTTGCCTGTGCTTCTGGAGTTGTTCTTTTGAAATGTGGGTGAGGAGGGGACGAGTTGAGAGTGGAGGGGGGAGGAAAGGGGGAGGAGGATAGATACTTTGTCTCTGATCTGATAGGATTCATCAGGCTTCCTTCACTCAGGCACCAGAGGCTTCTGCTTCTCTTTGTAGAGCCTTTCAGATGTTCCCTTCTATTAAATATTTGACCTTTATAAGATGCAGATGTGCAGTGCCAAGATAGCTCAAGTTTGCCCGTTTCATATTGTCTGCTTAAAAGAGACAGGCCTGCATAACTTTGCCATTTCGTTTTTTTACTGGTTTGCTGACATTTATTCCTAATACAGGCTGGCCTTTTCATTTTGTAGCATCTTTGACAGAATAGGTGGAGGACAAGAGAATTTTAAAATCAGGATGAAGCTGGTGGCAGAAGTGAAAGGCAGTTTCACTTTTGCTGACACTCAGATTGAGAGACTATGATTTTAAAGGGGAGTGTTTCTTTTCTCTCCACATGGTGCCCAGCGCAGAAAGGTGGCATTGTGATTTTAGAGGGGCATGCCTTCTGAGTTGCATAACTATATGTTCATCGTTTTTCTTCACAACTTGACTTGCACGTCCCCGTGAACGTGTTCAAGAGCAATGGTGCGGTCACATAAACAGGATGCTGGCTATCAGATTGCGAGCTTCAAAATCCAGTGTTTAAAGAACACGAGAAAACGGTGTATTCTCTTTGTTATATCTATAGCTTTGTGTAGCATGAATGCAGAGAGCTCATACTTTGGAAAACTTAGTAAATTTTCCTTCCGAAATTTCCCATGGTATTTCTTAGATTTCAGAAGCATCCTGGAATACTCTGTATGCACACGTGCAAATATACACCTAGAAAACACACACACCTCTGGCTGATACTGAGTAGACTTTAAAGTCATACTTACTTTAATATATCTTGAACAGCGTTGGTCCCATGAAACCATGTTAGAGTCTAGATTTAAATAAGGTTAACTAGGCTTTCCTTGTTCAGCTCTATGTGTTCAGAGACGTGATCTTTAGGTATTGGTCATTTTTATTCAAGATGTGTCAGCCATGCCTCTCCCCCCCCCCCCCCAGCAAAATAAACGCAACTAGTGAGTTGAAGAAGTAATGCTGTCTACGAACAAGACCACGACTTTCGTGGCAGTACATTCTATAACTTCTTACCTTTCAAGTTTGTCAGGAGCTCTGAAATATTTGAGTGGTGTGGTCCTGACTATGATGCAGTCTCTACTCTCACCTGAAGCCACTTCTCAAAGAGATTGGGCTGCTCTGGCATCGCACCTGTGTGTCTGGACCTGAAAAGTGTTTGGAGCCTTTCTTTGCCCCATCTACCTGTTGACAATGTTACTGAGAGAATTCTCAGGCTAGTCTGACCCTGACTTTCCAGCCCAGGGCATTCCAATCCAGAACACTGCAATTCACACAGCTCACACTGGCAGAGAGCCCCAATTCTAAGTTCCTTCTTCAGAACTGAAGTAACTTAGGCTCTTCCCAGCAAAGTGAGAGAGTGTGGGAGGCCTTTCCCCACTCCCCAAGTCATGGACCTGTTTTTTCAGTTCCATGAAACAGGAAAGGGGGTGGATTTTCTTCCCTCCCTTCTATTAGTGGAGGTTGTCCCAGCCTGTTTGTGACTGGGGATTTCCAGGAACCTCGGAGTTTGGAGATACGTTTCCTGAAGATCATCTCTACGTACATCTACTTATTATTGGTCTCAAAGGACCAGCACTGCTTTATATTTATTATGTAGATTTGGAAACTTGAAGGGCAGGTGTCTTCCTGTCCAGGGCGGTGTATGTAGCTGTTGCGTTCTCTTATTATACAGTGATCAATTCCGGCTCTGTGTCCTTCCCTAAGGGCATGTAGCATATGCTTACGGTGGAACTCTTCCCGTCTGTGACCTCCCTTCACTGCTCTAAATCCTGTCTCCTCCTTCTACTGTCATGTTAACCCCATTCCGCACCTGGCTGATCAGGTTCCCTAAATCTGTCCGTTCAAAAGGACCTTGCCATCCTCAAGTTGTCCTTTTGCCAGTCCCATTGTGAGTGTACCCAGTGTCCAGGTGAGGACACCTGCCCTCGCCCTCAGGTGCGTCAGCTTTAGCCCTGGGAATATCTCTCCTGCCCAAGCCTAGCTTTTTTTTGCATGCTTGCTGGCTTTGTCCAACGGATCATTCATTCTACGTTTTGTTTTGTTTTGTTTTTCCTAGCTACTTGTTCTGATTCACATTGTATTTTAGAGGACTTCATCTTCACCTTTTCTTTAATATCAGCTTTTTGCATCTATCAAGAGTAAATTCAGCTTTAAGCATGTGAATGAACATCTCAGAGCTTTTTGGGGTAGGATGTGTGTACCATTTCGACAAAAGAAGGAGTGGTTGAAGGTTTCACACTCTTCCCTCAAGTCTGTATTATGGTGGACATTTTCATCATGGAAGCCTTTTTGGTTGGTTCCATCGTATTTGCCTTGCTGGTTCAGCATGGTACTGCTTTGTAGCTTTGCTCCGTCACAGGAAAACTTTGAAAGTTTCTTTTCCAACTGGGCCTACCTGGGCCTATGACTTTTAACTCCCTGGGTTCTTAGAGAGAGGATCGTACAGACCTAATCTCAGGTTTAGATTTTTACACAGTATTGAACTGACATTTCTTGTCCTGTGTCCCAAAGACAATTTATTGTTTCCTTCATTCTTTTTTGTCTTGACTGTGGCAGACAACAGGTTGTCTGGATGCACATGGACTTTGCTGTTTTGTTGGAAAACTTACATATTCCGTTGGAAACAGTTTATTTTTTTATCACATTCTTTATTTTAAGGGAAATTTTCTCTTTTTAATTTTATGAAAACTTCGATAAATACTCTATAAAGTCTTGGGACGCCTGGGTAGTGCAGTCGTTAGGCGTCTGCCTTCCGCTCGGCATGATCCCGACATTCCGGGATCAAGTCCCACATCGGGCTCCTCTGCTGGGAGCCTGCTTCTTCCTCTCCCACTCCTCCTGCTTGTGTTCCCTCTCTCGCTGGCTATCTCTTTAAAAATCTTTAAAAAAAATACTCTGTAAAGTCTTAAACCTTTCAAAATATCCTTACTTTCTCTTGCCTTACTGTCATTTAAATTTCATGAATGAGTTTAAGTGACACAGTCTTAAAGTTTATACTTCTAGGGAATATTTGCATGGAAAAAACGTCATACGTTCTATCAACAAATTATTAACAAATCAAATCCAACAATGTATGAACACAGTTATACATCATGACCAGTGTATCCCAGGTATGCAAAGATGGTTCAGCACTAGAAAATCAATCAGTGTAATCTGTCACATAAATAAGGTAAGTAAGGATTATCACACGATCACATTAATATATGCGGAAAAAGCACTTGACAGGTTCCAGTACTTGCTCATGACAAAAACTCTCAGAAAACCAGGCACAGAGGGGAACTTCATCAGCTCTATGAAGAATATCTACAAAAAACCTATAGCTAGCAGCATACTTAATACAATAGTCCCGCCATCTGTGCTTTCACTTTCTGCAGACCCCCGTCATCTGTAGTCAGCCACAGTCCAGAAGCCGATGATAGTGGCCTGAGACTAGGTCCCAGTGCCTACGACTTTCACCACACTGCATCTCATCACACATTTTATCATCTCACATCATTAGAAGAGACAGAGAGAGGCCGTATTCACCTAACTTTTATTGCAGTATGTTATAATCTATATTATTAGCTACTGTTGTTAATCTCTTACTGTGCCAGATTTATGAATTACATTTTATCATCAGTGTCTGTGTATGGGAAAAAACACAGTGTATCTATTGGGCTCAGTACTATTTGCAGTTTTAGTCATCTTGTGGGGATTTTGAAACATATCCTCTGTGAATAAGGGGAACTACTATAGTGAGAAACTTGGAGTTTTCCTTGCTTAGGTCAGGTAGAAGGCAAAGATGTCCCATCTCATCATTTCTCTTTAACAGGAAACAGTTTCTTTTTCCATGTCTGGCTTTGTCTCCTCTGCCCCTCCATTATTTCCGCAAGGCCGACTCAGGACAGCCATTCACCTGCTGCTTTGAGGGACAGAAATCCAGGGCTGCTATATGTTACCCCTTAGGTTTATAACATTTTCCCCCTTTGGATTAAAAACATTGTGGGGAGAGGAAAGAAGATCAAGCTTCTCTCTCTCTCTCTCTCTCTTTAGGCTTCGTTTTTTTACCTACCTCACATATGTAAAGAAAGGGCTACCATTGGTCTATAAATATTGCTGCTCAGTTTTGAGGTGCAACTTTAGTTTTGCTAAAGCACAGTTTAGAGATTCTAGAAGATGTTTGGTTTTTAACCTTAATGGTCAGAAATCTGTCATACTTTCATTTAGCTTCCATGACAACATCCAAATCTCAATGACAACTAAATCAAGCATCATTATCCATGCCAGTGGGCAGCTTGCGACTCGATTAATCACTTGGAGCAAGTCTCCTAATGTATTTTGCCGAGAACCCATGGGATAGAAGTTGGTCTTGGGGTTTTGTGTGTGTGTGTGTGTGTGTGTGTTTGAATTCACATTACTCAGCGGTTGCCCTGAACAGCGGTATATCCAGGAATCTTAAACTCACCGCTGCGATTGTCAGAATGTATTGAAGTTTTATGTATGCTACATCTTCTTTTCAGAAACATCTGTAGTGTTTGGTGAGTTTTTGTTTTGCTCACGAATATGTGTCTTTAAGAAGTATGGAGAATACACTAGTCTCTTGTCCTGACACATTGGGCATTATTGAATTTGTACTTACCCCTTTTACGGAAAGTCCAGTTAAATCCACATTTATTGAGCATCTATTGGGTGCCTGGGCACTGTGGCCCAAAGGTGAGTCATAGGATTGCCTTCAGTGAAGATATGGGAATGAATCATTGCAAACCAGGGCAATAGAGAAGTATTTGTGAGATACGTTATAAGCCTTAGGAGTGGTCATTGGGTAAGAGAGACTTTGGTCTCGAGGAGCCAAAATAGAGACCACATAGAAAAAACAACACCTCAGGGAGGTTTTAAAGGATAGTTTGGTATTTATCAGATAGAAGGACAGGGCCTTCCCAAAGGGCAAAAGAAATGGTGTGTACAAAGGCATAGTGGCCTTAACAGCAGAGTTCAAGGGACTATACATAGCTCAGTATTGCTGGAGCATAAAAAACCCGAAGCATAACTCAGTATTGCTGATGCATAAAGTTTGGAGAGGCAGTGTAATATACCACAGTGGTGAAGAGGATTGATCTAAAGCCAGTTCACCTGAGTTTGAATGAGATTGGCGAAGTTCATTGGACTTCAGTTGCTCTACCTATAAAACAGGGACAAGTAAATTACTTACATGGTTGTTATAAAGAGTGAAACATGTTCATGTGTGTAAAATGGCTAATGCAACGGCTGGCACATAAAAACTCTGCAAATACTGAGTATTCACATTGTTTCTGTCATTACAACAAGGGGATGAGTAGGGGGCGATGAGGCTAAGGACGAGAGTTGAGGCACTTGATATTTGTGGGCGCTTGCTTGGCCTTTACCCAAAGAGTGAAGGCATGTCTGGCAACACTGGGGAGTTTAGGTCTGGGAGCGAAGGGTGAGACCTGGAAACCAATTAATGTTATTGCTGTATGCTGCCTAAAGGGTTTTGGAGATCTGACCAAGGAATATGGTGAGATTGTCACTTTGAGAGACACTGAGGATATAAATGATCAAAGTTGATGAGCCATTGGCTCTGAGAGACAAGGAAACATTCCACAGTGGCCCTGGGGGTTTTGACCTGGGGGACCAGGGAGATGAGTGAACTACCTATACGTGCAAGAGTGGGGGAAGGGAAGACAAAAGAAGTTGTACTCATTCCTTTGATTCCCAGAAGTCTAGTTAATCTACATTTACTGAGCATCTTATGGATACTGAATACCATGGAACATACATTCCTTCACTCCCAAGAGTCACAGCACCAATATCCATGCTGGGCAGGGACTATAATGGTGCACAAGACAGAGTGTTTGGGCCTTGCAAAGAAACACGCATCTAAATAAGTCAATTGCCCGATGGTGGTCTGTGTTCCAAAGGCTATAGGCAGGTGTTGAGAAGGGTCACAGTGTGGGGGGGGCTACTTTAGATAATGTGGTCAGCGAGTGTCATTGATCAGGAGACCTAAAAGATGGGAAGGAGCCGTTGGTGGGGAGTATTTGGGGCAGGCGTCTGGGAAGGGTAAAGGCTCTGAGGCAGGAAGGAAAGAACCACCAGGCTAGCAGTTGGATGTGAGGGTTCAGGGCACCGGGGAGGCTGGATCAGAAATAATAAGCTTGAGAGTCATCATTAGGACCATCTGAGACCTGTGTTAGATTAATCTGTGGGAGAATAAGGATGCCCCATTTAAGGAGTGGGCTGAGATGCAGGTGGGCACAAGGAAGGAGGCCTGGGGAGAGTCTGGTACAAAGGAAGCCACACAGTGTTCTCAGAGAGATCCCAAGAGGAGGCAGGGCAGTGCTGTCACTCCACAGGGAGACAGAAGGACAACAGGGAAGGCGGGGTGACATCAGCATGAACAGCAGCAGCCTTGATGGGGTAGGAGGGGTGCGGGCGAGGCCGAGGAGCGGGGCAACAGCCGTGAAGTGAGGAATGGCAGACCATGGGTGGTAACTACTCTCTGTGGGTAGCTGACTACAGTGGTGACACATCATTGTGGCCTAGCTCCTGCACATTCACAGCTGGCCTGCCAGCTCTCCTCCCTGAATCATATCCCCTTACTCACTGTTGCTCACTTTATTGTCTGCTTCATCGCCCAAACGGGCAATGACAGTTTCCTTTTCACCACCTCGCTGGAAGCTCAGGCTCTGTCTACAGCCTTATGAGTCTCTCCTTTCTAAGAGCTGTGACTTCAGCTCACTGGCCCTGAGTGCCTCTGGCTACCTCCCCACCGCCGCCCAACACTTTGTCTCCTCCCGAGCTTGACCCCTGACTCTCCCCGAAGCCTGTTCCACAGGGGGCTGAAACCTAGCTCACTGCCTGGCCTCTTTTCAGGCTCTCCACGCCTGACCTGCAGGCTCAGCCCCTCCCCGAGCCTCTGTACCCATTTCCTCCCACTCCGTGCTCTGCCCAAGCCTGTTTCCTAACTGCTTTCTTTCATCCCTCTCCTTTCTTCCAGCTCCAGACTGTGTTTTCTGCAGGTGGGACGGGCCTGCCTGTCACTGCAGGACTCACCCTTCAGTCTGCCTCTTAGGGTTAGCCCCAGCACTGGTAGTTTCCCGTGAAACCCTCACTCACGGGTCCTCCTCCCCCAGCCTAGTAAGGGGTGCGCGGAGGGAAGAAGAGAAAGCTGAGACCCCAGGCCAGGAGCTTCCCACAGCTCTCTGAGCGCTGTCTGGGCAGAGCCTGGCTGCCCCAGACTAAAGCAGCGTGTTCTTACTCCTTGTGTATCCTGTACCCTGTAAAGCTTGCCAGGTACGAAGGACATGAGCAGGAATACACACATGGTGATAATGTTTTTATTCTCTAGTGTGAAGCTTTCCGTAGGAGATTACAGATTGTTTTGCTCCTTGAATAGGTAGGTCTCCTGAGGGTTAAGATGGAGGGAGAAAGGAGAGAGAAGGAAAGAAATGAGAAGGGAGTGTGTGTGAGAGAGTACAAAAGGTGGATTTTAGAAGAAGTTCTTTAAAAGTGAACCGTTAGAACATGGAGTCTGCTCCCTGGGCAGGCCTGGGCTATCCATTACTAGAACGTGTCAGCACTGGGACGAGTGTGTGTATGTGTGTCACCAAGTTCGCAGTGACAGGGTAGAACATTATATGCTTTATGGCTTTGCTTGCTTCTCTTTACACATAGATCCAGTTATCAGAAGCCCAGGTCGTGTCTTTCAAACAAGAGGATCATAAGCCTCAAGATAGAGGCCATCTGCCTTCCGGGCTAAAATCTGACCAATGTTAGGGTTAAGTAATCCCTTGAGTCCCTGTGTGGAAATGGATCATTGAGGACAAAACTGGGAATAGGTCTCCTTCTGAATAATTTCGGAGACTCCTCCTTGTATTGGTTGAAATGGAAATAGGCTGGTTTCTCAGGGAGATTAAGACTGGAAACCCTGAAACCCCCCCCGCCCCGAACCCCCTTACACACCCATCTCTTGTGTGAGTGAGCATGCACAGGCTATTTTAATCTGAGCTGTCTTTACTACGTGTAACCTAGTCATTTGGGAGTGATGTCATGATAACTGAGTAATCCCTTTGAAAGTTAAGTGGTAGAGCCAAGATATTAACATGGTCCTGGGGCTACCTGGATGAAAGTGGGCACAGGGTGTGTATAAATCCATTTATTAGAGGCCCAGTCTCTATCAGTGGAAGTCTTGACTCTAAAGTAGCAAATTTGGTTTTTGTGATACGTGGGACATTGTGTAACTAGAAAGATCTCTAAATAGAAATTCCCGTGGTCGTTAACACTTGTAGTTCTGGTTCTTTATTTTCTTTTCCTCTGTCTTGGTAATTAGGAAAGTTCCCTGTGAACTGGATTGTAAATTCTGAAAATGTTGACCTTAAACCTTATTAATAGAATGAGAGGATCTGCAGGAGGTTTAGCTACACTAATCACCATTGGACATACTTATTAGGGAAGGTAATTATACCAGTATCAGCCTGAAACATCATACTGTTGTGTTGTGTTGTGTTGTTTTGTTTTGTTTTGTTTTGTTTTGTTTTTAAAGGCCTGAGCAGAGAACTTAGGCTTTGATCAGCATTTGAAGGTAAAAGAGAGTGGTAAGGAGAAGGGGCAGTCATTAATGTTTTTCTCTTAAGCTTCACGTTGCTTGGGTTGTTACAGAACCCTGGGACTTTGTACATTCCACTGACTTTGTGATCTTAGATTTATCCATGGCTCAGATTGTGTTACAGTCTGGAATCTCTTAGGAAACTGTAATTGCAGACAAACACACAGGCAAAATCCAGATCTTGGCATGTGGTCGGCCAACTGCCATTTCTGTTCTGAAGTTTTCAAGTAAGCTTTTGCTCTTCCAAGGTAAGAACCAGCTCCATGTCCCTGGAAACTTTCTAACATGACATGGCAGTTCAAATTCCAGATCTCTTTGGGAGATAATGTATTAGGTCGTCAGTGAATCACCTGGGCGGGAGGAATGAGGAACTGATGACACTTGCTGAGGTCTCCTAGGGTCATAGAATCAGAGAGAGAAGAAAACTGATGGATTCACCAGGCTCATTTTGCCTTCTGAGTATTTGCTGAAGCTGTCTTTGCTATGCTTTATTCTAATATTAAATATTACAGTGCATGTTGATGTCTCAGGATCCTGACTTTGGCCTTACTGCATTTCTCTCTTGAGTCACTTAGAATATTGTCTAGCCACTGCCAGAATTCTTAGCTAGTAAATGAGAAGAAAATCACTGAACCCAATAGCTTGCATAAAAATCACCTATGTGATTTTACTTTAACTTTCATATCTTTTAAAATACTATATGATGGGGATCTTTAAATTGGAAATCATAATTATTAAATGTTTTACTTTTACAGATATATGGAGGGGTTAAGAGAAAACAGTGTGTTTGTCATGGGAAAAACTGCCTGCTTGAATAAAGCACTCTAGGAAATATGGTAAACGAAACCTTTGTTACTGTAAAACAATAGCCATTAAGTGACTATTATGTAATGTTATTTCTTACGTCTGATTTGGAATGGCTTGTTGATCTTGAAACTTGAGATAAAATTCTTGTAAAAATACTACTTTCATTTGGCTAATCTCAAGACTTTGAATACAAAATCAAAGACTTTCCCAAGTGGATTACCTTGGTCTGACACTGAGCCCTAGAGATAGATACTGAAGCCATGTCAAATAGATTTTTTTTTTCCTTGTAAGGATTAATTTTATCCACTTGGTATTCTCCATTTGAGTACCCATCCAAATAAACACAAATTATTTGCTAATCCAAAAAATGGTTCATTGTAAGATTAGTCTACGCTTGCTCAACCACTCCAAAGGGCGCACAGGTGGCAAAACAGCTGATAGGCACGCTCACCTAACTTGACGGGTTGAATGGATGATGATGAATTTGCATTTTCCAGAAATGATGAATTCTTAAGCAAAGGGAATATTTTATCTTAGATCTCAAATGGCCATAGTGGCTAGTAGTGGAACAGGGAGAGTATGGGATAGTTTAGGGGTGTTTTAGGTCATAGTTCTTCTTATGGATTCTGCAAAATGAGCTTCTTTCTGTGCTTATGAATTGTAATTTCCTGTGTGTTTTAGGGTTTGATATTTGGGGTTAGATGCTTGGACCCAGAGAGTTAGTAAGGGATAAAACTTGCCATATTTTTACTGTGTGACCTATAAAATTTGTATGTAGTATTCTTTTTCAGTAGTTGACTTCTCTTTAGTCAATTTCAGATGAGTTAGCCTTCCAAATCTAGGATTTTTAAGGTGAGAAGTGAATAGTGGTTTGTATAGGCCTTCTTAACATAAGAATCCAGGCTCAAGAGTTCTTCTCACTTCAGACCAGTTCTTAGAGCTTAGTGGTTTTGATGTCATTTTACCAGCATCATCATTACCAAGATGCCTTCTAGGTAGGTAGACCAGTTTTCTTCAAAATGTGATTGATGACATATCATTTGTTGGCTTCTTAAAAGAAATTCTTTAAATAATAGAAGTTGTGGGTTGTCTTACCTTGTGAGAATTAACCTTAAAGTCAGTCCACTTTCTCACACCAGACCTAGGGTGATTTGGGAGTCAAAAGGTACAGATAACTGAGCTGTTTAGATATTAACATGATACAACCTTTGATGCCGTTCCTAGGAAACACATTCTATGGAATGGGTCCCGGGTTTAAAATCCATGAGGAAAAGGGTTCTGACTCCTGGCACTAATAGGCATATTCAGAAATGTTGTATTCAAGCCAGAGTAAATATATATGCCCTTTACACTTTCTTTCATTTAGCAGAAGTCACCTCTAAACACTTATTTTGGCATTAAGGAAGCTCGTCATGACCTATTGTTCCAGAAAGATTATAGTTCTCATTTTAAGCCAGTTTTCTAGTTCCCGTGTGAGTGGCGTGCCCAGCCCAGAGCCGAAGAAACAAGCTTTGCTTTTCAGACCTTCCATTCTTTTAGGTGTGTCCTGCAGGCAGTGGCTTGTAGCTGTTTCTTCAGCCACTTAACAGGTTTGATTTCAAAACTATTTAATAAGAAACTAACATGTTTGGAGGGGATTCATGGCCCAACATTTATGGACTTTGTTGGGAAGTTCCAGGTGTGTATATATCTTGAACTCCATCTTAAGGCGTATTAGACTAAAATGACGTTGGTTTTATTTTGCTTGTTTTGTTTTTGCCTTCTAGTCATAGACTGAGTTCCTTAGGATGTCTTAGGGATTGGATTGGGATGGGATAGCCCCTGGTACTCGAGGCCATGCAGCATCTCTTTCGATTTCTTTTCTTTGATTACCGTAGCAGCACTGAAGAGGAGTCAAGTGATTATAAACTGGACCTAAAGATGGAGCAACCAGCATCTCAGAGCTGGGGGATTAACTTCTGAAGTGTGGGACGTTGTTTTTATTTTAAAGTACTTGGGAGGGGGGGGTTATTTATGAGTTCCACATCTCTGTGTGATCCTTTTCCTGCTTTGTGGCTTGCAGATAGCCTGAATCACCTTCTGAATCCTGATAACCTAATAACCTAGTTTGATGACATTTGACTTCTGTGGACAGGGTCTTGGGGCTTTACCGCATTGCCTCATTTGCTTATTTATATACCAGATATTTATTGAGTAGCTTTTATGTGATCTGGGCTATGGTTATCGCCTGGGAAACAAAGATGTGTATGGCATGATCCTTTTCTTCTAATGGGGCTAGAAAGCAGTATAGCCAGGTAATTACAGTAACGTGTAATAACCGGTAGGAGATAGACCAACATCAACAAAGGCAGAAGGAGAGGAAGAATATCTGTTGGGGCAGTTTGGTGCATTTAATCCGATCTATAATATCTATTAGATGAAAAAATTGGGGCTTAAAGAGATTAATTAACTGTACCCAAATCTCAACAGTTGTAAAAGGTAAATCTGGATAGAAACTTAACTGTGCTCTCCTGTCTCCAACAGACATACAGCTTTCACAATATTCTAATTATTAGAAATGATAGTTGTAAAGTAAGATTTGAGGTTTTATAGTACAGAAGCCTCCTGGCAATTTGAGGTTAGGTGTGGAATACAGAGCCCTGATAATTTTGATCTTTGCTATAGAAATGCCACCTGCTGTCTGAGCGAAGAGAGTGAAAAATAGAAGTAGGTTTTACTTTGTTTTAAAATGCCACCTGCTGATTCTCTCTACCATTAATGGAAATTGTATATGTATTCTGTAATTTCCTCATGTTAAAGTATCAGAGTTTATAATGGTGTTTGAAAGGCGTGTGCTTTTAAAATTGAGGTTTTACTTATGGTATAGCTCTGAACAGCTGCTGTCTTATAGGCCTTTTGAATGAATAACATTCCTCTGCAACCATGCCTACTTTTCTCAGATTTCACTCTGTGTATTATAAAATCCTGTCCTTTCACATGAATGTATATATTATGCGGACACATCTCAGAAGCCTTACTGATCTTGTAATAGTGCATGTAGTTCATTTCACAGAAGGACAAAAGTTCTTGCATCTTATATGAGAGTACACTATGAATGCCAAAAAAAAAAAAATCTGTTGGGATTTTAGAGATGAATTGCCTATAGGCTCCTTCGTTTTTAAAAATATAGTAATTCCTTTTGAGTATGCTAATGCTTAACTACCTTTTTTTTTAAAAAAAGGAAATGAGTTGGTGGCATTCACTTAAATACATTTTTTTTCCTTGGGAAAGCCATTGTATTTAAAGAACTAAGAAGTAACTGCTCTGTTATGCGTACCACAATTGTAAAAGAATAAAGGGTAAGTAATCTATAACATGCAAAAGGCACAAATACTGTATCCAGAATTCTCTAAACAGAATCCTTCACTGGCCATTTTGTGGCTCTCAGTGGTACAGGATGTGAGCTGTTTTTGAGGAATGGCTGCCCTTCCCTAAGGATGGAATGGAAGAAGTCTTCTGTTCAGGTGCTTTTTCAAATGTTCCGGATGCTCGTCTTCACGGCCACTAACCCAGGCCCAAGCCTTCTTCAGATTCCTACTGACACAAGGTTTACCTGTTGTATTTACTTGCTCTAGAAAAAGCAAGTCCAGGGAGATAGATGTGTTTTGTTTTGTTTTAATAAAGTTTATTGAGATAGAGTTTACAGACAGTAAAATCATTCTTTTTAGGTTTGCATTTCCACGAATTTTGAGAAATACAGTCATGTAACTACCACCACAATTTCCATCCCCTAAAAAGTTTTAGGTGTTTTTTAATTGTTCGATAATGCTAATATAGGATTAGAATAAGATGTTTTGTTTGCTGTCCCCTCTTTCCCTTTTTTAAAAATTGGTTTCCATATGTTATTAAGACTGGATTTGTTTTTTCCCTAATGTCCTTCTTCTGTGCCAGGATCCCAGCCAGGATACCATGTTACACTGTGTAATCCTTTTTAGAAATCATTTTCGTGAGGAAGATGATGAACACATAGTTCGATTACTTGGTTGATAATATCCAGGAGGTAACAGGAAAATGTATTGTGAGATACTTGAAAGAAAAGCATAAACTGCCTCAGTCATGAGGTGCATTATTAATGTACAAAAGCTCCTTTGAGCCAACATGGGTGAAGAAGTTGTAAGAAACCAGATTAACTATTTCCTGCTAGTCAGACTTGTTTAAAATAATCTGGCGTTGTTTAGTGAGGGCCATGAGGTTGAAGATTTGGGAGGTATGTAGTTTATGACCTAGATTATGGTCGTGGGAAAATAAACACAGAGATCCAGAAGGAATCCTGCAGTTTTTCAATGCGAGTGAAGACAGAATGAAACATACATTTTATAAAAGGTAAATTCAAGACCCTTGAATTGCTTTGTAAAATAATTTATCATATCTTACCAATATTTTTATTATATTTTAATTTCAGTGGAATGTGTATAGCTTTTAAAGAAAAAATTAAACACAATGGATGCTGAAGACAGAATGGAGAAAATACAAATAACTATAAAGTAAAAAAATCTCCCCAAATTCTATTACTCACACATAACCACTATTAAAAATGTGGGGTTGTCCTTCCGAGTTTTTTTTCTGAGTGCGTGTGTGTGCACATGTGTGTATATACATACCGCAAAACTCATATTTTGTATCTCTTGTCTTACGAGCTGATTTTTTTTTTCCCGTAAAGAGATTGTTTTAGGGACGCCTGGGTGGCTCAGTTGGGTAAGCGTCTGCCTTCAGTCAGGTCACGATCCCAGGGTCCTAGGATCAAGTCCAGCATTGGGCTCCCTGCTCAGCGGGGCGTCTGCTTCTCCCTCTGCCGCTTCCCGTTTGTGCGCTCTCTCTGACAAAGAAATATTTTTTTTAAAAAGAGAGATTCTTTCAAATACCCAGCTTTATAATGGTATAATTTCCAGAAAATTTGAAAAATACCCCTAACCTACAAGAAGATGTGTGAGCGTTATCTATGAAGTTGTGTGGAAGTGTTTAAAACCATGTTCTGGAAACCGCTGAGCTAATGCACAGCCTTCCCTTATGTGGGCGTGTCCGTGGCTGGCTCCGTGGTGTGCAGTGAGAGGGCCAGGCCCCTGACACCAGTGATGTCACCTTGGATGGTCTCACTTTCTAGGTCTTGTTTTTCTGCATTTGCATTCAGATCTCTCTTGAAATGTTCCCTTTAAAAATACTAATGCTAACTCAGAAAGATTCCAATTACCATCTCCCCACAGGCTTAAATGTTAAACCTCAAGTTCTAAACTTTATCCCTTATGTATGTGAGCAGGCTTGCCAGATGGCAGGCCAATTAATATATTTTTGCAAGATGTAGAAATGTGTTTTCTCCATAGGGGAACAATGAATCCGTCTGCTCCACATCTTCCTTTCCCCTCTGTCCTTTGGGGAAAATCATCATTTAATTTTCAGAAATAATTGTGCAACTCTCTAAGTGATACTTTCTGCTTTTTAAAAGGAGATAGTTTTAATAATTGAAACTTTTTCTTACTATAAGAATTTAAAGAACCCTGTGTCATGGATTAAAATATGTGGACATCTGAGTTGCATCCATATTATTTTTTCCTTTTTGATTGTAGGGCATACAGAATTGTGTTTAAAAAATTCATTCAGCAAAGTCTTAACTTGGAAAAGACTTGCAGAAACATGTAGTCAAACCCTTTTACTGTAAGATGAGGACACTAACATTTAGGTATCAGACTTTCAAGCAGTCAGCAACTTGGAACCTGAATGGTCTTGAATCCTGGTCTTCAGGTTCCAAATTAGGACAACCGTGGTGAAAATAGAATCTGATTTCTCAGGAGGAATAAAAAGAGCAAGAACCTTGAGTAAGATTCACATAGAAGCAACCACACACTCGTTTTCATTGCCTCATCTCCCTTGAGTTCCAGGCACTGAACTGGACATATCACCCTTACAGTTTCTTTACATACTCAAGTGGCTTTTCAGATCAGCAGGTGATGGTGATTAACTGTTTAGTTGCCTCCAGCTCTGTAGAAGTTCCAAAAGGACAAATGCCACATCCATTTTTTAAGCCCTTTTATAGTGTGCTGTCTGGACCCGAAATGGATGAATTAGTGAATATATGAATATCAGTGGACTTATTTTACAGAGTCCTCTCTGGAAGTGTTACAGTTCTAGGAGAGTGACTTCATTGTAGCTTTTCAATAATCTGACACATTATGATACAGAAGATTCCAGAAGCTTCTTTTGCGAGGAGTGTTTCAATTATATCCCTACTTACCCGCATTTTTGCTGTCCCCTATATTTTGTCATAGGTGGGCGTACACTGGTTAATGTTAAGTGAGAGGAAGGATTTTGACTTTTTTTTTTTTTCCTTTCATTCAACATGACCTTCTTTATGTGTTTTCAAACTAAGAGAACCTTTTCAAATAGAAAGAGTTCAGACTTAGGCTTTAGATGTACCTTGGTCAGAATCCAGACTCTTTAACAAACTAGACGTGTGGCCTGGCAGGTCACCTTACTTCTGATACTTGGTTTCCTCATCCTTAACTAAGAAAAATAACCACACCTTCCGTGCGTTAGAGAAGGTATAATCACGTAGGTCAGGGGTAGGCAAACTACAGCCTCTGGGCGCAGTCTGGCCCACTGCCTGTCTTTGTACATAAAGCTGTGTTAGAACTCAGCCACGTCAGTTCATTTTGGTATTAACTGTGGCTACTTGTGCTGCAGTAGCAGAACCCAGGAGTTGTAACGTGAGACGCTGGCCTGCAAAGCCAAAAATGTGTACTGGCTGGTCCTTTACAGGGGGATTCCCCCAACCAGGAGCCTGAGGCAGTGCCTAGCAAATGTAGGCACTCCGTAAACGGTAACCTTACCTTGCCTTTAGTCTTCCCATTGATTATTTCAAGGTCAGTCTTTCTCTTTAGACCCTCTTGAAAGATAGTTCTGATGTAGCCTTCTCTAATGTTCCTTCCAAAGCCCTTATCCACCTCTGGAATATGGCCAAAGCCTTGAGCCATGACACAGGACAGAACACGTTGTGAGAGGTCTCTCTACAACTCCCACACCCTGATATATAGCATGTCTGGACTTGAATCAGGCGGTGTGCAGGTTGCAGGAATAGGATTTGCTCTAATCCAAGTGTAAATACAGGCATTCTATGTAGAGGGCAACATGTCCCAATTTAGTTTAGATTATTTCTCACTCTCTTGCTAGGTATGTCCGATCTGTACTTCTTCAAAACCTTCCCAATACAGCCCCTAAAACTGGAATTTTTTTCATTTCTAAAGACGTTAACAAATTGCTACAAATTATAAATACCATGTTTAGCAAAGGACCTCTTTAGCAAAGCAGGAGTATTCTGACTGAAATGATTGGGCCGTTGGAAAGAGGAAGTTCTCAAAGGATTGATTAGATTTTTTTGTTTGTTTATTTTGTTTTGTATTTTAAACAAAATGAACTCGGAGTTCTCAGCAGTTTTGATTAGGGACCCCCTGGTGTCTAGTAGAAGACTAAGACAGGGCATAGACTGGTGGAATGTGCCCAGTGAGGACTTGGTGATGGATGGGTACACACCAACTCCCACACATGGTGGAGAGAAAGATGGCAGGGCTTTCAGAGAGCTGTTAAGGGCAGTGATGGGTGCTTGTAATTTTTTATTTATAAAAGGACGAAAGAATGTTTTTTCAGAATAATAAATACATTTTTTTCAGTATTTTAACATGATCTGTGTTTCTAAAAAAAAAAAAATACTGTGAAGAGATGATAACAGCATTACCCCAAATTTTGTGAAGTCCTTCTTGACTCTTTTTGCTCTTTTTTCCAACGCATTTCAGTGTTTCTAGTGCTTCTATACAGGCCTGTTAGCATTTATCCCAACATGTTATAATTCTGTGTATACTTATCTGAATTCCCAGCTGATGTTGAATGTCTTGAGGCAGAGACTTTATGCCAGCATGGTACCTGGCACATAATAGACGGTCGATCAAGGTTTATTGAATGAAAGCACTCCATAGTGAGCATATTCATGCATATAGCCTTTTCTATCTTTTGGAACTATTTCCTTAGGATAAATTCCCAGAATAGAGATTTCTAGGCCAAAGTGACATGCATATATTTATGAATCTTGATATATAATGCCAAGTAGCTTTTATGTCTACTTGCAATTCCTTCCAAGTTTGTGCCTCTCCTATTGCATGGTGTGTTATTGCTAGATTGGCAGTCTTGGTGTTCCACATTTTCCCGAGCAAAAGAAATGGAAGGAGGCTACAACATTGCCACATTTAAGTCTGGAATGAACATTGCATATGCTTAAGGATGAAAAGCTTCTAAAAGAATAAATCCCTGTTGTGGGACTTGGAAAATGGAGGAAGGCGGGCAGCAGGAGCAAGGTATAGGGTAAAAGATAGATTACAGGGACAAAGAACTTCTGAGTTTTTTTTTTAATTGCTTTGAATTTGTATTATATTGTTATCATTATTTCAAGAAAGCATTTGGATATTTTTTATTTGCTTTTTGCCCATCAACACATTTAATGTTCAAATATGAAACATTTCTAAATGCAAATTGCTGTTAATGCACATTCCAAGGCATGCTTTTATCAAGGTTTGAAACTTTTTGTCTACTATGTTAGGCATTTCCGTCTTCATTTCATCTTATTTGTGTGTGAAATAAGATTGAGTCTCTGTGCTGTGACATTGGGTACCCACAGCTTTTTTTGAGTTTGATATTTTGCTCCCCTTCATCTAGGGTTTGACTGCCTCAGAAATTACCAGTGATAAATAGCAGTATCTGTCTTTTGGTACAAGTGGTATTAACAAACACATAGAATCACCTAAAAGCCACGTTGTAGATGGTATTACAAAGTTTGTGGGGACTAAGCTGAATAGAGCAAGGGCAGTGTTCAATTAAAGATACTGTGTGGAAATTGAGGATTCTAGTGAGTTGGACGATTCCACAGATGTCCTAAAGAGTTTATGCATGTTCTGTATTATATATTCCATTACACACACACAGAGATATCTATAGATATATATATATATATCTCTGTGTGTGTGTATATGTATATATATGTAAATATGATTCACTTGGCTGAGAAGTAAGCCATGGAAAATGTGCCAGATTTTCATCACTTATTTTATTGTGACTGTTGCTAGAAAAGCCCAGGAGTATATTAAAACAAACAATAAGAAGGAACATTAGAGTGGTCGAGGCACCTATCACCCTGACCATTGTCTTTGGAAGGACCCAAAGACCAGGCCTGGTGGGAATGTGGTTGTGTCCCTGCTCTGTGTGTAGTAAGCTGTGTCCTTAGAGCAGAGGAGCCCGTGTCCCTCAGCGTCTTGCCATCAGAGCATCATCACCTCTTTGTTTTAACCACATGTGCTCCCCAATTAACTACGACCATGAACCTGCAGAAATCATGCGCTACACCTGTCTACTTACCAGGTTTGAATTACATTGCCCAACTGGAAAATAAAATCTTTAAAATAAAAAGAAGTTAAGAAATAAAATTGATAAAGCACTTCTCATTTGCTAGTCTTAAAGTCGTCTTCCCTCCTAGAGTTTGCGTTTTAATGACGAAGGTCTGAGTATGTTCTAAATAAGAGGAGCGGCCAGCAGAATTTATCCAAATCCTTTCAGAGAATGGAAGCCATTGCTTCTCATTGCCTCCCTACTTCAACTTGGCATTTTGGGGAGAAAAATTTTGTGGGAGAGAGGGAGAACTATGAATGCTCTTAAATGTCATGCCACGTGACTGTTAAAAATCATCTCATGATATTAGCTTCTAATGGGGAGAGAGATTCTTTTTGGCTTTGGAGTTGCCTTATAAATGCCTCCACGTTAATCTGGATACAAACTTTTAGCCTAAAAGACCTGTGAGTAGAACAAAGTGTTGAGATTTGATTTGTCCACCTGCTTATGAAAGGTAATTCATGCAACCATAAGAATGCTTTGTAAACATAGAATCATTTTCAGGTTAAAAGATCCTCTACCAAATTAGATAGGACGCTTGAAGCCTAGACTGTAAGCAGTTTTTTCCTCCCTTAGTTGCCACTATGGATCAATATCTTTTATTGACTCTTCTAGGGTTTGCATGCAACTTTCTATCATGGTCATTTATGCTAATCAGCATGAAACAGAATCATTGTAAATCATAGCCCCTTAGGCACATTTTCCCCTCCTATAATACTTGAGACCACAGAATTCTGTTCAGAAAAGATGAAAAAAACAATCCATCATTTTTTAGTGACACATGGAACTGACCTAGATATGGATGGCAAAGACTCCTTCCCTCCTTATCTTTGGGCTTCACCTTATATTTTAATTCAAAATGCAGATGAAAACGAAGCTCACTATGCTAAAAGAAAAAAAAAAAATCAGGTTTAAATTCGCCAGTTACCTTTATTTGTGAAAGTCCAAATATATCACGTTAAATATGAAGGTAGAATAACTATAATATGTTCTATTTTAATGTTTTTACATACAATTATTAAAAGTTATCTTCATCAGGAAGGAATGTCTGTGTAATTATTGTAAATTATCAGGGTTATTACTTGAAGATGTATAAGGATACTTTATTATCTACATATTTAATGATACAATTCAGATAATTAGCGTAGAAGACAGCAGTTTTTTACTTTAATGTTGTACTACGATAGATGGTTTGACTACTGTTCACATTTATTTGTAGCACAGAACTCATCAGAATATCTAGTTATTACAAAAGCAAAGTAAAATTTCTCTGTCTTGACCAAGTAGCTCATGAATAAGTGTTTTATTCTCTTCAGAGTCCTAACTGTGCCGTGGAAGCAAAGTCGACTCTGGCTGTATCCCATATCCCTGTACACATCCACAGGTGAACGTATAAGTGTTAGGCTCATCTGTTTTAAGCACTTCAGAGAAAAAAACATCCTTACGTCTTGAAAGCCACCTCTTAGGGGAGGATCTGTTGTTATGGCCACCTCTGAGTTTAAGAAGATTTGCCTAAAGCAGGGGAGATGCCGTTTGGGGGGTGAGGGGGTGTGGATTTGCATGCAGTCTGCCCTCCATCTTCTACATCTGCTTGTTGGTGAATTCAGTAAATATTAGCTGAACACCTTCCTTATGTCGGGCATTATTCTGGGGAGGGAGTGGTAAAGGAGACAGATGGTTCCTGCCCTTTTGAAAGTTGCAGTTTCATGGGAATTGTGGTTGGGGGGGGCGAGGAAGATGCAAAGATTCACAGGAACTTGCAACCTTGTATGCGATTGTGTGTCTGGGCTTGCCTCTCTTAGCCATGGCGTGGAAGGTCACAAGGAAATAGAAATTATTTTGAGAGCATCCCAGGGCCACGTAACAGAAAGCAGGTTATCAGGGAAGTAAACCACGTTACTGGCTGAGAGAGGAGCCAATATATGGTGGAGGAGAATATTCCAGGCACAGAGCCCATGGAGTGAGGCTTGAAGAGATTATATTAGAGTGCTAGAGGCCTGGAATTGACTCTCCTGGCAGGAGGGGCCGATGAAGGGTTTTACCTAGGGCAGTGAGTGGTAAGGTCCCATTCACCCATTGGAAAGATTCCTGGCAGTGGAGGAGGAATTGGAGTGGGGCAAGGAGGAGGCCAGGCTTCCAGTCCAGAGATGGTGGTGGTAGGACGGTCACGGATTTGGTGGCGGTGAGCATGAAAGGAGATGGAATCCACAGGACTGGTAGACCAGTTGGATGATTCAAATGAGGAAGGATGAGACTGGGAGCACAGGAAGCAGGACAGGTAGAGCAAAAGTGATAATTTTGGTTAACTCCTGTATATACCCAAGTAGAGATGTACAGCTGACTATTGGATGCAAAGGTCTAGAACATAGGAAAGAGTTCCGGGCTGAGGATAGAGAGTCATCCACATAAAGATGAATGAAGAGCATCAAAGTTGATGACTGTCTAATATTTCTCTTCCCAGGAGTCTTTAGTGTTTGGGGCTGCCTAGATCCAGGGACAGAATCTAATCGTTTGTGCCCTCTGTGTTCCCAAGTGAAATGGAGGTGAGGGTGGGAGATGATTTGCACGTATTTAAGTAGTGAACCATATACCTAACCTTTTCCATAGGTACATGTGTTTTATTTGGGGGTAATGTTGAGGATTTAACCATCATTGGTCATAGAATCCTTCAGTTACTTAAGTTTTGTGGTACTCCTGGTATTTCCTTGTAGTTAAAAATATACTGGGGAACCTTACCATCATGTATATTCTGTCTCTAAGGAAAAAGAAATCAGGACAGAAAGAGATGAGGAGTTGAGTAAGAAACTGGAGTTGCAAAATTCTGTGGCATAGTCATAGTGGTTTTTGATTGTTGGGTTTTGTTTGTTTTGCTTTTATACCCTCTTTCTCTTGAACAGAAAACATGTTCTATTTAGAAGTGTTCTCTTGGTGGCATGATTTCTGGGTCCACAAAGAGGAGAAATATGGTGGACAGAATGGTAGTTTTAGAAGGAAAGCATGTTTGCTTATATGGGGAACAGGATAGGAGGAAGCCAAACAGAAGTTCATTCTTGCTGAGTTTATGATTTCATGTTAATCACATCATTGAAATGGCTGTGCTAGGTACAGGTCTCTACAATGTTGATCCTAATTAATTTGAATTGAAGACTTAGATATTTTTATACATTTTGAACTTCTCTGATTTACATACTGCAGAATTTCATGTATTGAAATTTGTTTGTGTACATTAAAAAATGTAGACCTGTTACAAAGTTGAAATTCACTATGATTTCACAATCAAATGTGAAATGGTACGTATATTTAGGAACATGTAGAGAATTATAAATCCAAATTCCAAATTAAGTACATATTGTTTTATTACCTAAATGTTTCATATACATGTGGATAAATACCACTCTTCCACGTTTTCCTAAAAATTTCATTTACTTATTTGAGAGAGAGCACGAGAGTGGGGTGAGGGGCAGAGGGAGAAGCAGATTCCCCACTGAGCAGAGAGCTCAATGCGGGGCTCGATCCTGGGGCGCCAGGATCATGACCTGGGCCGAAGGCAGATGCTTAACCTATGGAGACACCCAGGCGCCCCACACTTTCACATTTTTATAGGTCTTCATTTAACAAATAATTTTTCAGGGCAATATGATATGAAAGCTCCATAATTAATTTAGTAATTCCATGATATGATACCTCTATTCCATATCTCATTTGTTTTATGGTCTCAGGCAATATTTGACCGTTTAAGGTTGCTGTCCTTGTAAACTTTGGCTTGAACCAGGTTAGTACTGAGTGAAAGCTCTTGAGTTGACCATCGGGTGGTTATTGGATAGCTGTTGTAATATGACATATTCATCAGTTTGCTTCTTGGAGAGATACCCATAACCCTGGTGGCAGAAATAGATCATCTGAATGACATTTTAAGTCAGGAAAAAAAATAGCTCTTCATTCCTGTCAACTGTCACTCCACAGTACTCCTGAGGCAAATCGTCAAAAATCCTAGAGGTGATCCTTGGAAGAAGACCTGTTTTGTATACAGTAATGAGATTGTGGTTTTAAACCCCTCCATTCTATTGAGTAGTTTAAGTGGCTTTAGTTTGAAACATTAAAACCACATAAGCTTTATATATTTGGAGCACCTAATGTTTTATAAATGTTCTTTGCCTCAGCACTTTCCTGTCTTTAGGGCTCCTGTCACTTTCTTACAATGTTTCATTTTAGAGAGCCTTGGGTGTCTCAGTCACTATATTTTTATTTAGTATCTTGGTTCAGTAGAGCTTTGTGCTGAAGAGGCCAAGGTTTCTGAGTGTTGATCCCATACCAGTCGCCTTTTACAATGAAAATTATTTTTCCTCTAGTTGCAACTGGTGCGTCAGAACTGGCTGAAAATATTTGACTACTTTGGTTCAAAGTATGGATGAGGCTGCCATACTCATTAACTACACTGGAAAAAATAAAACTGATGTCCATCGGGTGGAATCTTTCCCAATGGGGATGGTATTTTTCCCTGTGTGAGGGAAGGCATTTACTTTTATCTGTGGATAATCTCCCACTAGAGTAAAACACATGCATTTCAACAGACTTATTTTAATGTAAGTTCAAGGAGAATGGAGACCATCAGTCTTCATACCGCAACCCCATCCCGGTGTGCTCTGCACAGAGAGAAATGGTCGGCTCTCACCGTCTGCTGCTGCAGAGAGAGCACTGGGCCTCTCCTGGAGTAGATGGCAGAGGGGGGTCATCTCTTGCCACCTTTTTAACCTGATTTATTGCCTTTGAATTTTTTAATAAGGACATATTTTAAGTTCTGTCTAGGGACTGAGAGCTCTGATCATTCATGCAGTGAACTTTGAATAAGTTGGCAAGATTGGCTGGACCCTATTACCATAATGGATGGTGACTATTTGACATTTACAGTGGTATGCTCCATTTGCACTAAAATAAATGAATTTGTATTTAAAAATAATTTACCAGGTTTTTTCCCTGCCAGACCTAAAATAGAGGTGGTTTGCATTCAAAGCTGAAAACTGAAAGTCTGCATGCAGACTTAGTGAAATTTGTTGAATCTATGTTAATTAGTGCGTCCCCATTAAGCCAGATTGCACCGATCTGTTAGCTGGAGAAAGAGCAGGAATCACCTTACTCGCATGTACTTAAACTCTTAAGTTGCCAGATTTTCTGAATACACAAGGATTTTTGTTTAGTGCATATCACTTGTCAGGCCTATTGACCTTACTGCCTACCGAACTGTTAATAGGTCAGGATGGCGGTTCTCCACGCCATGTCAGTTTTAAATTGCAGCTTCTATGATTTGAGAACGAATTTGTATAGCTCTTCCTGGTGGAGCATTAGATCACTGGTATCCTTTGCTGCCCATGATACATGTGGAAATGAGTCAGTGGAAAATTCACTTACTCATCATGACCTACTTCTGTCACTTGCGTTGAAGGTGTGCTTATTTGTCAAAAGCCATCTGTCCCCCTTCCAGAAACTCTTGCTCAATTTCTACTTTAACCCTTTAGCCTAAGGTTCTTTTAGAATTTTCACAGTTACCTGAATCTGTCCATCAGTACTTCTGTGGTACGTGTAATCCATTTTAGATCGACTGTTGGAGACCAGGCATAGTCTGACCTTGTATGGTTCTGAGCAGATCCTGCCCCCACCCCCCGCAATCACTGCTTTCTAATGAAGATTGGAGGAGAAACTGTAAAATGGTAACTATAACTAATTTAAAAAAGGAAGATTTATTAGGCCACAGTTTATTATGAGCACACTCTCCCCTGCCCCATTTTCAGTAGAACTTTGCTTTTCTCATTTTTATTAGCTTGTCCTTAGGTTCATGTATCCAGCGAGGTTTAGTCTAGGATGGCTATGCCAGGCTGCTGGGGGTGCAAGAAGAGTAAGATCTGTGCTTGCCCACACAGAGTTGACAGTCTCCTGTAGGAGAACTGTGAGGAGGCATTTTAGAGTAAGACCACTTTCAAAGTCCATTCACCCGTTTAACACAATCATATATGTCAGGGTCTGAAGTGGTGTACCCTAGACGTTTATGCAAATATGAGGGGATTTATTGAGAATAACAGAATTCTGAGCTCTAGAAAAGTGATGTGTATTATTTTATATATTTTATTAAGTACAAATAAATATACATATGTGCGGCAACTATAAACCTATAAACATAGGGTAGCTCAGATTTATTGTTCTTTCTTTCATGTCCAATGTTATACCTCAGAGTATTAAGTTATATGCTATATTTACACATTAAACAGGACAAACCTCAATTCAGCATTATTTAAGATAACCATTTCATCTTAGAATAATATAAAAACACTTTTCGCCCTGGTCTAACCACATTTACAGACTCACAGGTTAGGAACGAATGATCATACTTAGTGTATAGAGGAAGTAAATGGAAACCAGCATTTGATGATAGAATTCTTTTTGAAATCCATCTCATTCTCGGCTGTTAATTACTTCTTCCTGTGAACAACTCACCCTTAAAAAACAAACAACAAAACTCGTGCTGACTTGATAACACTTTTTAGAAAGCGGCACCTATTTACATTAAAATAACCAGGTGGAATTCTGCTCCCCGCTAACCGATGAAGTTGTGAGCATTAGTTTATTTGGATCGTAACTTCTCCGTGCTTTTTTCAGGGTGTTACTGATAACTCTTGCTACTTGGAGGAGACCTTGTAGAGAAAAACTCAGGATCTGACTGAGCTCATTTGTTGAGTTTCATTACAACATAGGTATGGTTTATATTGCTGAAAACGTTCTGCGCTTTTAGACTAAGAACCAGAAGCTTCCACTCACAGTCATAAGTGAAACAGCCAATTCTAAAGTAACCGAGAGCTAGTTAAGCAGAATTACAGTGTGGAAGCAATGATGTGTGGTGCCCTCTGAATTTTGTCACATTAGAATGATCTAGATTTAGCAATATGATAACTGATTAACTTTGATTCTACTGTGGGGGACAGACTGCTTGTGTTCATTTGCTCATGACAGTTGTAACCTTTATCTTTGCTTTTGCAACCATTGTCTGTGATGAGCAAAGTAAGTTCAAGTTTGAGCAGAAAAAATCCGTGTGTCAAATACTATGGCATTGTGAATCTACATCTCCATACACCGTCCATCGGGAGATCCGTATAAACAATGAAGCCTCTGAACAGGTTTTTACACTGTATTACATTTCATCATAGGTAAACCCTGTTTGTCTGTTTGGTTCTCAATGAAAGAGGCCCTTCATGCTTAGTCTTCATACCAGACCGCATTTCATACAAGAGATTAGACCATAAGCCAGTTGGCCAGTGACCTAAGTATAAAATGTCTTACCTGGCTTTGTACAGTCTCTTCATTTAAAACTACCTGCCTAAAAGTCTTATTTCTTTTGTTGTGGTGTCATCACAGGCCACACCTACGGAATTTGGAATTGTTCCTTATACCTTATTCAGATGTTTTCTGCTAAACTGTCTTTAAGGAAGGTATTGAGAAGCAACAGATCCTTTCTGAGCTCTGACCTCCTACGTGATTGAAATGCTCCCTGTCACTGGGAAAGCATGGCATTTCTGCAACCTTTGGAAAAGGCTAAGAAGGAAAATGGATGAGGTCCCTAAGTGATACTTGTGGGCATTTGAGTGGAGCTTGGGGCAGAGTGGCAACAGGGACTACGTAACAGTGATTCCAAAACCACAAGGTCTCTGTGTTCTCCCTGTGGTGCTGGATTCCTAATTTAGGCTCCCCCCCCCCATCTGTTCAGTAGCCATACGTTCCACAGAGAGGGCCAGGGGCTATTGTAATAACAGATGATTCATTCCACATAACTAACCCCAACACTGGGAGCTTTCTTAACATGGGACACTATGATTTTCCTTAGCTTCTGCATTGTAGCTTCAACTTTGTAAGTGTTCTGCACGTTGAATATGAGACACGTGATATTCCAATGCAATATGGTAATTACCACCCGAATATACATTTATTAATTAAAGCTCAAAAAGGAGTGATGATATTTAACACTAAATGCTGGGAAAAGTTGGTGTATATAGAGCTGTTTATTGTTTTAGAATAGCTGTTTGTCTACCACTCTGCAAAAGTGTGTTCTGTGTGGATATTCTAAAAGGATGTCTTCACTTATGGAGCGTATTTGTGTCATTGAGGGGGTTAATTGATAA
Organism: Ursus arctos; assembly: GCF_023065955.2. Classification (NCBI taxonomy): domain Eukaryota; kingdom Metazoa; phylum Chordata; class Mammalia; order Carnivora; family Ursidae; genus Ursus; species Ursus arctos. The sequence continues at coordinate 54,226,896 of NW_026623067.1, forward strand.
ACACAAAGGTTCCCTTGAAGGCCTGAAGGACTGCTAGTTGAGAGGCAACCAGTGAGATTACCTGCTTTTGCTTTCAAATTTCTGTAACTCCCAGGTTGTATGTGGTGTTTCCATTGACATGTTAAGTCAAGGAGACCTTTTTCCTTTTGGCTTTGCTCTTTGCCAAGTTGACCAAGCCTGCCGAAGTCTTGCTGCATCTCCCACGCATCATTAATAACTATTAGAATTGTCCTGCCCTGGCTCTGATTAGCACCACTGTGTTTCCACAACCAGAAGCAATCCGATTGTAATTAAAGGGCTGCCAACGATTCCTTCCATTAGCGAACTCTGTCAACATTCTGTGCTCGTTTTCTGTTTTCACATTTTAAATCAGGCTCTAAGGAAAGATGAGCTTTGGCTAAAGTACTAAAATGACATTTATTGATGATTTCCTGAAAGAGACACTTCTCTGGTATGCTGGGTTGCTGGGAGTGAGTTAATGTTGGCTGGTACTTCACAACCAAGGTGATCTGGCATGTCGGGGTTTTTTTCTACTATAGGTGCTTTCTTTTTTTAAAAATCACTTTATTGAGGTATGGTTGACCTAGAAAAAGCTGTCCATATTTAATGTATACAACGTGATGAGTTCAGAGATAAGTGTATATTCATGCAGTCATCAGCACAGTCTTTGCCATACTGTCACTGCTTGGTGTAGCCTTTCTCATCGGGTCAAGTGATGTGGAAACCAATAGATGCTTCCTGCTCACCTGAGTTGTTTACAGTCAAAGCCTACGTGGGATGATGAGGCGTGTTCTAAGCTGGGGTGTGGTATTCCTGGATGCCGCAGTGGGCATAAACGTGTAACTGGCCCTCACCGAGCAAGCATGACCCCTGTTCTTAATTCTGTCCTGCACGCCTTTATCCCTGGCCACATGCATGCCCCCCACAGGGCCTGTCATCTTGTACCTCTTGGAGCCCTGCATTAGAAGGGAGGAGACACAGGTCCTGGCCACTCACAAGTCAGACGCACACCCAGGCACCTCTGTCCTGTCCCCGTCTCAGGAACACTCAGCCCCTCTTCTAGGCTTGGGCAGTTCCTCCCCTTCCATTCCCTGTAGCAACAGGGCTCACAGGCTCTTTGGTCCTCAGGGAACGACCTGGGTAGAGATTCGCCTCCTGGGCTGCCTCCAGACTTCCGCTTCTACTCCTGAAACCGAAACTCCCCCAACAGGCCCTCTGAGTCTCAGGAGCCAGACTCTGCCCACAAGGATTTCTTCTTCTTTATACTTTGCGTTCTCCTCCAGGGGAAGGAATACCACAAAAAATACCCCGTAAACTATCCTGTCACAGGACACATACATGGTCACTTTCTAGCCTCTCCAATCCTCTCAAGAATCATGGCTAGCAATATTAAAAAAAGGCATCTGCTTTAATTTTCACATTACATGCATATTTTTTCTAGATTAAGAGGTTACAGGATCCAGGATTACAGTGTTGTGAAAACTAAATACAAGGACACACACTTACGCTCCCATATTCCTGCTGCTGAGGAGTAATCCCCATTATCATTGATGGACATTTCCTTCCAGTCCATTTTCTTTGCCTTTTTATGTATTTTATACATGTTTGATCTCGGGTTTTGGACCCTACGTTTGTTTTTCACCTATGTCTTTGTTAGCATTTTTGGAATCGCCTCCCATCTAGTAGTCCTAGCAGAGCTCACTGCGCTTTTTCATTCAGGGTGTTTAGGAGAAGACAATGGTCGTCATCGTTAGTTCTCTGCCATCTCAGAAAAAGGGCCACAAAGGGATGTGCCTGTAGAGGGAGAGTGGATGGTGAAACAGCTTGATTAGAAACAGAAAACCTTCCCCAGGGAGGGGCAGCTAATTCTAGGTGATTGTCAAGTGATCTTAAAAGGAGAACTGTGAGTAGAGGAGCACACAGGCCCTGTTGCCAGTACCAGCTCCTCTGTCCCCGGGGAGGGACCGTCCTGTGCCAGCCTCCGTCCTGGAGCCTCCTCAGACCACCCTGTCTTCTCTCAGTTCTGGACTTTTTCATCACTGCATTTCAGGCTACCGTGACTCAGACAGAACTAGGTCTTTATTGTGGGGAAGATTTTTAAAAATAGATTTTTCATTTAGTACATAAAAAGCGTTTGGAGAACAGAATGACCAAAAAAGGAGCTCTCCTAAGAAAAGTTGCCAACTCTATTTCTGTTCCTGAATCTTATCAATTTTTAAAAAACATTTTAAAAAGATAGGGAAGTACCTTTCTTCATTTCTATACAAATTGATTAACTTTTTCAGAGACGAGTTAGAGATTAATCTTGTTGAGGTAGAATCATATCTTGCAGGAGGAGGTAGAAAACTAATCGAAGTTCTTTCTCTAAGAGGAAGTTTTCACAGTTGAAAAATGACTCGTCTCTGAAACAAGGCTGTGACAGTGAGGGCCAGGAGGATTTGGGGGATAGAGTTATCATTCATAATTAATGTGCCATTAATTCTTCCTTACTATGGTGCCAGACTCGTTGCCGATTCTTTTGTGTTGGGGTTTTTTTTTTTTTTCTAACTAGAATACACACGTTGATTATTGGTTCTACTGGTATTTGCTATACTAGAATAAATTTTAAAATAATTTTATGAATGGAATTGTATGTTTTAGTTTAACAGTGTATTGCACACACATTAAATAGTCTTCCTGGGACCTCCACTACCCCCTCATTCCCTACATATTTCTTAATGATAAAATTATTCCCACTCTAGGTATCTTTATTTTCTCTTGTGCTCTTGAGAAAATGCCCTAACCTATGATAGGAACAATTTGCCTTCCTGGATACTGAAACCTTTAGTAGTTGCATTTCTAATTTAGATGATTATGTTAATTTGTTTCATTTTATTTTACTTTGGGTTTGTTTGTTTTTCTTTTTCTTTTTTTCTTTTTTTCTTTTTTAGCTTGACTGCCTAGTTTCTATCAAACCTTGAGTAGAGGCAGGGTTTTTTGTTTTTTCGTTTTTTGGGTTTTTTTGGTCCTCAAATACACAGTGTGGCCTAACTAAACAATAGAGCTATTTTAAAACTCTGGGAAATGTCTCCCTCCCCAGATTTCCTGATTGCAAACTCATAGGCACATCTCTTGGGTCCTGGTAACAGTCCTCCCTTTGCCTGAAACAGAGACATTCTTTAAAAAATGCTGAGGGATTTTTGGTGGAGCAGTAAAGCCGCCCAAGAGAAAAAAAAAGGAGTTAAAACAAGAAAACCATGTTGACGTTTATATCCGTGAAGGGGGTTAGAAGACAACTCTATTTTATGAGAATTTATCACCAGGTGCTAAGAGTCCAGTTTGTAGAAAGGTGACATGAACTGTTGCTAACCACTCATCTGCTTTCTTTTACAGTATTTTAAAATATCAAAACTTCTAGATATGAAAATATATAACTAAGGTGTTTCTGTAATTTTTTTTAAGTAAAACCAGAAACAATTTTTGTCATTTGAAGAACATAGTGTCAAATCTTTGGTGTACGTCTGTGAGGCAGATAAGCTAATGGTACAAAGTGTTTTTGCTCCTTACTATATAATTGTGGAAGTTCAGAAACTTTGGTGCCTCCTGTTAACGGTGTAGCTAATATCTGAAGACGCAGGCAGAAAACACTGTGTTATATAAGTGAGCCCTATAATTTTATGATTATACTGTGAATGAAAATATAATGTGACCACAAAGCCAAAGGCGGTAGCTATTGACAAATTTTATTTTGAAGATGGTTTAGCTGTATTGTTGTTTTCATATGCATTATGTTCTTTCAATATGACTTAGGGTCTCTTTAGAAGAATAAGAAGCAAAAGTAGTCAGTGAAAGATTTCACATTCATTCTTTCATCGGGTCACTGATTTGTTTTCAGTAAGTTGAAGTATCCTGATTCTTGTCTTGATACGCAATTTAATGTCATGTGGGCAAGTTCCTAAGGATCCTTTTCACTATGGAAATTTTACTCAGCAGGGTGCTATCTCTTTATAGCATTGAATTTCTACTTAGAAATGTTGTCATGTGAAGGTCAGATTCCCTAACTTTAATAAACAGGAATCCAGGAACACAATGAACAGGAACTCTGTGAGTCACTGCAGGGAATGCAGAATGAGTTTGGGTTGGTTGCCTGGTGAATATGGTGAAGAGGCGGAGTTGGTGTGTTACTCTTGGAGCTCAGGGTACTTACTTATAAGGGCCAAACCCCAGGCTAGGGACGAATGAGGTCACTTCTTTGAACACAAGGCTGGCCCTATGAGAAATAGGTGGCCATGACTGTAAGAGGCATGCCAGGAACTTCAAGGTGAGTGAAGCCAGTCTTCAACTTTTCCTTAGTAACTGATGCTTGTGAACTCCTGCCATAGTTGTAACAATTCACAGTTCAGTGAAAGCTCTTTCTACACAGACACACTCTCATACATTCTTAAAGTCTTGGAGGTCTTTTGGGAGCAAGAATGGGGGAAGATGCCTGACTAAAGGAATGACATCTTCAAAGAATAAATGCAACAAAAAAATCCAAAAATTGGGGTCACAAGTTTATAGAAGTTGTAAATACATGTACATTTTATAATGAGTTTGTTTCATTTTGAGATGTCTTATTTGTAAATATTGCAACTTACAAAAAAAATTGTCTCAGTAATACAGTCAGTATAACTTATTACACACTTTGCATCCTCTCCTGGCCAAATTCACTTCCTGATGTATATTACAATGTGTGCCATCAATCCTTTTCTCCAAAGCCAGTGCTCATAAACATGCTTCACATCAGAAATCTGATTTCTGTATTCTCTGAGTCAGAGATCTAGAAATAGGGAAAGAAAAAAAAAAAGCCATATTAAAGGGAGCATGATCCAGAAGCTTAGATTTAATTTTAAAATCTGTCAAGAAACAGTGGAACAAAAAAATCTGATTAATACATGCTTAAGTGCAATTCTTTTCTCTAGTTGTGTCTGTCTAGACCAGCTGGCTTGGAGAGGGCTAAGGAGGACGTGCCTGTTTGCCATGGGTAATCTGTGTGTTGGGTCATTTGCCTTTGGATCCTCGACACTGCCCTGTGGAGATGGAAATGTCCACATCATGACATCTGACCTGTTTACATGAGCCTGAACACTGTATACAAGTGTATCCCAGGATATGCCCTGCTTGGTGATATCGGGATGTCTGTCCACCTAGGTCAGGCTTGCTACCTCCAGAAAACTCTCATAATCTGGTGTGAAGCTTGATGACTTGATCTTCCTTCTGTAGCTGAACATTAGATTATAGGCACAAAGGTCTGGTGCCCCCAGGATCCCGTCCATGTCATGGGCATGGCTCTGTAGTTACCAGGCTCACTGACTGATGCTCAGGACCAGAATGCTGAGATACTGATGGACATGGATAAATACAGTCATTATCGAGCTTAGGCCCCTCACAGTTCTTTCCTTCTGTCTTATAGACACTTGTACAAAATGACTGCAAGCACAGGTTCCGAAGGCAAACTGCCTGGATTTGGATTCCAGTTCAACCACGTACTACTTGTGTGATCTTGTCAGACAAGCCTCTAGACTTCTCAGTTCTTCAGTTTTCACATCTGCTAGATAGGGATAAAAATAAGTCCAACCTCAGGATTGTCATGAAAATTAAACTGTTTCTTGGCGTGTATGAAACAGTTGTCAAAGTTAGCAGTTATTATTACTGCTGTTTTTGTTATTCACGCTTGGGCATACCTCTCCGTGAAGCTAGCCAGGGTTGCCTGGGGAGTACGGTAGGTAGGTGGTTGAAATGATGAATGGCACTGGGCAAAGGTGGACCGATGCACGTGGTGTTGACAGTCAGTCTGAAACAGTGAAGTCTGTTGGGTGGGGTCCCTTATATGTCCCTCCACCTTGACATGGCCACTTTGAAGCCCTGGGTCAGTGCTTGGGTTGACACTTGAACTTGCGGTTCTGCAGCTTTTGTTTCTCTGTGTTTCTAAAAGCCAGCCCATAAACCTTCGTGTTGCAACATTTTTTCTGTAACTGTTAATATTTCCATTTACTATCAGGTCTTGCTGCCTTAGAACTGTCCTCTTTACCTCTTACGTAATTCATTGTATTGCCCTTAGAAGTTAATTCTGTGGGTAATCTTATGCTTCTTGTTCTAAGATCCTTGAGGGAAAGCCTCGTTATCACATTATGAGTAGTAAAACATATATGCATGAAAGAAGATATGCAAGAGAGAAAGTCCAAAATGTTTTATTTTGACTGCCCATGTTTACGAAGCTCTTGCTGTGTGCCACGTACTGTGATGATAATTTCTTTACATGCATTATCTCATTTAATTTCTTCACAGGTAGTTCATAGTCTTATCCCTATTCTACAGAATGGTGAATTGAGGCTTAAGAGGGTTGGAATTGGAAAACCCATCTACCAAGGGCAAGTCCTTATGTTTCATAGTGTTCCATGAAATCTAAAAAAGATCTAGCTCTCTCTTTATGGAATAGAATTACTATCCACTCATATAAGTAGTAGTTAAATGTATCTCTATGTCTGATGCAGATTTCTGACTTTAACGATACCCTGACTCTAAGAGCCACGTGACCTCCCTTCGTAGGCCCTGTTGACCACCACTTGGTGGTGCTGCCTTGGCAGACATCACATCGTCTTCCAGAGCTATAGTTCTATTGCTCAGCCCACAAATGACAAGAGCGAGGTGAATTTGCTACCCAAACTGAATGCTGAACAACTAACTTACCAGTCAGCATCTTCCGGTATCTCTCCAGCCCTCCTGTCTTTAGCAACAGAATTGATTCCTTGTGGCCAATTTCATCTTTGTAAAATGAGAGACCCACTAAGAAAACATCAGTGAATACAAATGAGGAAAAAAAAAAAAGACATTTGTCCAGTGTCCAGTAAATTAAAGGAAAATATGCTTTGACTTTTTTTTTTTTTTTTTTCCACCAGGGTAGGCTATTCTGCCCTCCTTAGAGGGCTCCGTCCTTCTCCTCTGGGGAACAAATAGTAGGGGTGGAGTGTAAGTGCTTTAAGTATGGGATGAGCACACAACTAATGTTCATATCCATTTGGCAGTCTTCCTGGTGTTTCTCCATCTAGGAAACATTTTCTTCTACTCCTGCCCATTATCACAGTTTTGACATTCATGTCATTAACAGAATGTCATTTTGCAAGATACTGAATTAGGCACAGCTAGCAACAAAACATACTGAACAGAAAGATAATGGCTTTTTGCCACATGACTTCTCCTCACAGAAAAGAACGAAGTGGAGCTCTGCTATAGGCCTTACATGTGTGTGTGTGTGTTCTGACTGGAGGCACGTGGAATCAGGGACAGTTCACTTGTGGGCAGAGCGTTCTGCCAAACTGTGGCAAAGGCAGAATGCTCTAGAGCTGGAGTGGTGTTGAATACGCCACTCATTCTGTGTTTGACATATGTTTCTGTTGAGTGTCATAAAAGGAGATCGGCTGTTTACAGAAGCAAACTGGCCTCCCTTTTGTGGGTCAGAACTGAGCACCCCAGGGTCTTCTGAACCAGAAAGAAGGAACAGAGCTTTTGATTTTTATAGGTCGTGTTTAGCTCTGTAGCTGAATCACCCTAACAGACTAAAATCTGGGTGTAGCAAGTCAAGCTGAGATTTAATTTCTGGATGGAGAAGTCCGGAACGGGTAAAATAGTATTGTATACAACAGTTCAGCTGTTTTGTATATGTCCAAGTAAAATTTGGATGTAAGAAAATCTTACCATTGAGCTTTATAAAGGTGTGGAGCATTTCTTGAAAGCAATAAAAGTAGGAGACAGTAGCTACCGGAGAAAGAAGTTAATAGTAAATCTTTATTATGGTATTTCCAGAAAGGCAGATCAGAACATTAGATTTAATGTGATGAGTTTACTCTGGTTTGATGCTGCTGCCACTTTCTAACACTTTTTAAAGATTTATTTCCTCACCACTGGCCAGCTGAGAAAAGTTCAATGTTATTAAATTGATAAACAGTAATTTTTATAGTTGAACTTTAAACTTGGTTTTTTGCTCCTTAGGAAAAAATGTATCAAGTTATGACTTTCATCCATATTGAGTATGAAACATGGGAACTTAAAAAAATATGTTCAAGTCACAAATTAGCCCACCCCCCTTCTGCCACGGCACGTGTGCGCGCGCACACACACACACACACACACACACACGAAGCAGAAGTTTAGGAAAACATTAGTTTGTATTTGTATTTTGTTTCTTTTTTAACTCCCCAATAGGTCTGTAGACTTACCTTTGGTCCCTTTCTGCAGCTGCCCTGAGAACAACCAAAGGCTTGGGTGTGAGTCTCAGAAGTATTGGACTCTGACCCTTGACCCAGTTATAGAACCGGGGCCACTACCCCCAGATGTCTCTCACTGCCACTCTGATAGCCTAGCCATATAAGTGGGCCCAGCTGGGTGATAGAAGCAGCTCTTCAGCTTTGCAGGATAGATGAGAGCATAGTTTTGAATGACTCCATACAGTGTTTTGGCCACATCAGCCCTTGGAGCAGTTTCCCAAGATATAGCACACGCCTTTCAACTCTTAGATCAAAATTAATTACCTTACCTTCCCAGCATTCTCTTCACACCCTCATCCCAAGTAGGAACAGTCTTTACTTTGTGTCTTCCGAGTGAGGTTTGAGCTTTTGTGTCCTCCCTGAGGAATCATAAGTTCACAAGTCACCTGTGTCTCATCGTTGACCCTCCTAGCCCTCAGCTGTCCTTATTCAGATAGACAGAAGTCTGAGAATTCCTGAGGGGCATATGGGCTAGGTCCCTTCTAGATCTTGTTGCAGACAAATTGCAGACAAATTGCACTAAAATTTTTTTTCACAGGTTTTGAGACGCTCCCCACTTGAATTACTTTTTACTGCTAACATTTTTAGCAGTTCAGCTTACCCTGCTACTATAAATACCCTATCATTACCAACTCCTATTTGGCTTTGAGCATCGGGTTAAGCCTCTTATAATTCCACTGATTATCCCATTTGTAAGTTTATTCAAAACAATGTGTATGTAGGTTTTTCCAGTAAGATGTGTCATACTGTACATTCGGCCCCATAATCCTGTCAGTTTTTTTGTGTTTTCTCAGTTGTACATGGCCTTGACCAATGTAGTAGTATTAGACTATATTACATCATCTTGGATCAGTTGAATCTTATAAGGGACACTGTATCCTCCAAGTTAAATTATAAGCTTCTTAAAGACTGGAATCATCTTCAGTAAAGATTTGGTAAATATTTAATTTAGTTAATCATTCAAAAATATTTACCGAATCTTTACTGAAATCATTTTTATTTTCTGTATATTTCCGGGTGCCCAAAGAGATTCGAAACTTATACCCCCTCCTAGATTATAACCTCCATGTAGAATCCCCAGGTGTGTTTACTGAATAAATGAGTAACTCCAGAATGGGTGCAGGGCTTGCCAGGATCACTCTGGAACAGTGTGGTGAATGTCAGCCACCCATCAGCCATGTGGCCAACATATGACATTAGAGTTCAACATGTCAGCCATGTAGAACTAGCTGCGTTGGTATGTCTTGTTTTGAGATAGCCACAAAATGGACTAAAAAGAAAAAGCATTTAAAAATGTTTTATGTCAGGCACACATCTCTGAGAGGAAGGGATTATTTAGAGAAAACCTATGAAATGGAAGGACAGTTTGCCATGCATGGTATATACTATCAAAGTCTAGTGCTTATTATTTATGAAAATGGTTTCAAAGCTGATTGGGATTCTGTGTCACACTTCAAACAGCAACAAATTTTGTTTTATACCTGTCTTCCAGATTCTGCCTTAGAAGGCAGTTATCTGTGAATTATTCTTATCTCATTTATACTTTAAACACTTGGAGAATGTTTTCTTCATGTTCTTATCTCTCATAGTACTTTGTACATAGGAAAAGACATTCCATTGCTATCTGTTACACTGAGTGGTGTCTCGCTCATATCTGTGTGTTCAGCTCTCCCTCTTTTCCTCTGTGAAGACAGAAAATTGGGCCAGACTTCAGTACGCGTTATCTTAAGGGATTAGATATATTTCCAAGAAGTACTGTATACAGTAATATGTATTTTTTCCTATTGATATTCCTCAGAATTTTTGAAAGCTTGGGAGATCTGTGCCTTCCTCTAGGTATGTAATTAGCCTAAATTTTTTGCTCATAGGTGAAAACAGTGTGAACAGCCATTCATTTCCGTTATAATTAATGCCTTTAAAAAGGAATTTTTCCACTAATGGAAAAGTTAAGTTCGAGTGTCAAGCCGATAATATCAATAATAAGTATTCATAATTACACACCCTGAATAACTGTGAACTAGGTCATTATGTTGGTGCAAATGTGCCGAGGTGGATAGCGCTCGGGCTTGGCCAACCCCACACTATGAGTGCTTGCTATTCCTCCATTTGGTTGGTGCTGTATAAGAGGGCATGGTCTGGCATAATGCTTGCACTGAGTTTGAGGGCCATTTTGTTATAAAAGTTAGTGTTTTAAAGAAAATATTGTAAAGTACAATCACGGGAGTTGTGAGCACATCAGCTTAACTCCCTAACTGGCTTCCGGACTTCCTCCTTTGGTTATTTTAATCTAGTAGCCTGAACCCTCCTCTTTAGACAAAAGTCAGATTATGTTGAGAACCTTCCAACAGCTTTCCTTTTCACCCGGGCTAGAAACTGATCTCCATGCTGTGTCCTCGCAGCTGCTACAGATCTGCCCCTGCCCTCTCTCCACTGCCTGTTTGGCTGCTTGATGCTGGCTCATTCGGCTCCTGTCTCAGGGCCATTTGCTTCTCTTTGTGAATGCTGGTTGCCTCATCCTTCTGGTCTCATTCACTCCTCCCCTCTCCAGAGAGGCCTTTCCTGACCACCTCTGTGTGACTGTGATGTCCCTCATTGGCGCTCCCCACTCCCCGTCCTACTTCTGCATTCTTTCCCTTCATCACCATCTCTCCCACTATAAATGTCCTCACTGTCTCCCATAGTATAGTAGAAATTGACTCATTGGTTGTGTTTACTGTCTGCTTCTTTCTCCAGGAGGTAAGCCCCTGGAGGGCAGCAGGGATTTTTACTGGTTAAAGTATGCCTAGCATATGTTACAAAAGTAATTTGTTGAATGAATTACTGAAAGCCTTTGTGGAGCCCAGATTTCATGGCCCAGAAGTTGGAAGCCGGCGTGCTTGGCTTCACAAGAGTAAGAAAGGATGTCACAGAGATAGAAATACTGATGCCTGGTTCTCTGCTGCTTTCTGAACTGTTCAGAAAAAGGGGGAGATCTGTAGGCTTGAAGAGGCCCGGATAAAGGGAGATTGATTTACCTCAGAAAGACAAGAAGTTACTTCTGGGAGAAGACAATAATAGTATGAAGGCAGAAGTGGAGATGGGAACAGAGCAGCCTCTGAAGGAGTAAGCAGGATTTGGGGGAAGGTGTCCACAGATTTTAAGGAAGATTTGCTTTATGTTGCTTAGTATAACTTTTCTTTCAAAATACAGCCTCAAAGATACTTCCCAAGGCTTTTGCAGTCTGATTTGCAAACATACAGAAGTGATCTTTTATGTTGCAGAAAAGGAAAAAGAAATGTCCATGATATATATAATTTTAGTGCATTTTAAGAATTCTAAAATTTGCTTCAAGTGAATAATCTAAAAAAGGAATGCATTAGACCCATATATTTATGTTGCCATGGTTAAATCTCAAAAATACATGTTGAGTGAAAAAAGTAAGTTGCAGAATACCTATAATTTATAGTGTGTGCCAAAGTGTACTTTATGCAAAAGTCAAAACGCACCACTGTCCAGAAATATAAAATGTCCATATGTTAAAGATTTTGTTATTAATTAATGAGGGTAGCATAACATATTAAAAAAGATTAAAAGATTGTGAAAACCCCATGTATATAAACATATACGTATGTGCATGTATATGTGCATGTATGTGTGTGTATATATATGTATATAGATAATTTTTTACATCAGGAATGATGACATGAATTTGCCAGTAGGTGCAGAACTGGTTAATATCTTGTAGGACAATGCTATTAAGTGTTTGGGATCATCTCTCCACGGAGATAATGAGTTGTGTCTGTACCATACAAAATTCATTTTCATTTTGTGAACAAGAATCCCTGCCTTACTACCAGTTTTCTACAATTTAACTTCTACCCCTACAGAGTTTTACAACAGTCTAGTCAGTAGAAAGACCATGGAAGTTGTCCACCCTTAGAAAATCAGGTAATCCCCTGGGGGAGTCCACTGTATCAAGCGTAACGAGCCACTGAAAGGCAAGCCATTCATCTCTTCTGCACAATCCCACATCTTTGTCATTTCTTCCTGGTATGAGAAACCACTCGTGAAGCTGTAACATGTACACAGATGTTGTTCATTAGATGCACGTATGTAGTGCTCAAGTTCCAAAAAAGAATGAGAAAGCTATAAGCCACAATTGTTAGTAGTTGTCTGGTCGGGGAGTGGAAAATGTTGATGGTTTGCATGTCAGAGGGTACACGTCCCCCTCTCTCTGCTATATGATTGGGAACAAATAGGACAAAATGATACAGTTGTTCCTCCCAAGTGATGGCAATTATTATTTTTCTGGGGTTTTTGTCTATTTTTTTAAAATGTCTGAGACAAAAGAAAAATGTAGGACTCTGTTTCTCCCTTGGTGTAGTGCGTTCATTGTACAGAGAGGGAAGCTGAAGCCTGCCTGGTTTATAACACGTAGTCCGCAAAACCACAGGAGCCGCACCGTTGCGCTCCCAGTCATGCCCACTTTCCTCCCCTGGAGCTTTCCTTTTCCATGAGGAAATATTCAAACGTTCTGATTCTGTTAAGGTACAGAATAACAGATGTTCACATCCAGTAAAGCTGTGGTCTTTAATTGGTCTACTGTGCACATTTATCCAATATTTCATCAAGAGGAACTAATAAACGATAGCCTAGCATCTGAATTCCTGGGGCCCTTCCTGTGCAGTCCACTCACTGTGTGATCACTGCCCCTCAGTCATGGCCATTCGTACGCCGTACCGAGCTTTGGCCTTTCAAATCAGCTGTGAATGCCTGTTCGGGTTTCCCCTCTGCCTTGCGTCTTGCTATGGTCAGACATGATGAGTATTCGTGTCTCAAAATGAATGTAATTTAAAATGAAGCTGAATCTCAGCTCCTCAGAACAGTTGCAAAAGGCCACGGTCTGGTGGGCCTTCCAGCTTTCACAGACCTAGTCGGGAATAATTAACAGGTTCTTTGGCCAGAAGAGATGTGACAGATTCAGATGTGAAAGGTTTACAGGTCCTGCCAAGCCCTTCATTGGAACCCTCAGCATAAGGACAACCTGCGCAGACAAAGAATGTTGTTGCTTTGGACCCAAAATGTGTACACCACCTTCCCCTCCTCTCCTTCAGCGTGGTAGCCCCCACACCTCTCCTCCCTCACACTTTTGAGGCAGGCCTGACTTAGATGGTAAAATGCAGGATCTGTCTCTGGGCGCCCGAGTGGCTCAGTCAGTTAAGCTTGTCTGCCTTCGGCTCAGGGCACCAAACCCCGTGTTGGGCTCCCCACTTGGGGGGGGGGGTCTGCTTCTCTCTCTCACTCTCCCTCTGCGTGCTCTCTCTCTCTCTCTCAAATAAATAAATAAAATCTTTGAAAAAAATAAAATGCAGGATCTGTCTCTTTATCTTCCCGGCAGATGGAAGGTACTGTTGGCGTTGATTAGGAAATGAACCAGTTCCTTGTAGAATGCTCTGTGAACTCAGACCAGGAGGGGTGCCCTGTGCAATCCTCACTTCATCTGCTAGGCAGACAAAGCGCTTTCCTGTGCTGGCCTTGTGTCACTCTACAGCACATCCCCTCCCCCCATCCCTGATGTTCCTCTAGGGCATTCTGTCTCTGCCTGTCTTGCCTCCCAGCCCCACTCCGAAGTTCTGTCATTGCCTTTCCACTTTCCATTCTTCTCAGATCCCACCTCCGAGGTCAGCAGTATTTGTTTTACCGTGCAAGCATTGTGTGTCTGTGTGTAGTTCATCCGTGGGCGGAGGAACCTAAGGAATGAGGTAAAGAGAAATCCTTACTTGGCATCATCAGAGTCTGTCCTGGTCCACTGTTGGCCTTTGCCTTGCCTTTGTCTCAGGTTGTCTGTGGCTGCTTCTTGGGCTCAATCCAAATTTTGCACATAAAGAGTCCATGCCATTGTGTCACTTTCCACACTGATAGAACAAACTGCACATGTGATCCGGAGGCCAAGTGCCTCCATGTGTTGCTTCAAGTGGAGACCTAAAGGGTGGAGGTGCCCCGTGGGGAGTGGATATTCCTGTGTTTGGCTTCCAGATCCAAGCAGAGGCGGGGGAATGGCTTCCATTCCTTTCTAAAGAGGGGAGTGGAGAGAATGCACTCGGGGATGCCTGACTGAAACTTGAGTTTATAACTGTTCTCCAGTTTTACTTTTGCAATCGTACACCTTTGTTCTGAAGGCTGAACATGGGAGACGATTCTACAAGCTCAAATGTTTAGATGAGGATAAATTTTAAGCAAGTCGAGATTTCTGCTGCAGAAGTGGTATTTCTGTTTTACCTGTTAGGACATCCCCTGTTTTTTCCTGGGATGATTCTGCTTGAGAAAAAACAAGCAAGGCTGAATCGACTTAGTAATGCTGGGGATAGGGAACAAACCTTGATTTTGTCCAAGTGGCAGTGTATCTTCTCTTTCTTCATTTTATGGATTAAATGAGTATGGCGCAGTCACCACCAGTTGGGGAGCCCGTTTTGTCCTTGGATGCCATGAGCTTCTCCCTACATCTGCAGGAAAGAGTGTGATAACCTGGATGACTGAATGATGACCCTAGAGGTCAGCTCAGCATTTTGTACCAGTGTCATCAATGTGGGCAGTGCTACGTACTGTGGCAGTGTAGGTAGTAAACACTCATAGGTCCTACCAACTAGAAATTATTTTACTATGGGTTAAAATCAGATTTTATTTTATTTTTTATTCATTTTTTTAAGTAGGCTCCATGCCCAGCGTGGAGCTCAGTGTCGTGCTTGAACTCACAATCCTGAGATCAAGACCTGTGTAGAGATCAAGAGCCTGACACAACGGACTGAGCCACCCAGGTGCCCCTAAAATCAGATTTTAATTCATTCATTGGGAACCAGGTACCTAGAGCAATAAAATGAGGTGACTGTCAGATATTGGAAGCAAGCTATATTGAGATTGGTTGACTGCCAGTCTTCCCCATCTGTGGAAAGTTGTCTACAGAATATCTCAGCAGGACCCCAGGATTTTAAAAGCATATATATGTGTATATATATCAAGAATTAGGTATTTGGGGGTTAAATACAGTATAAAATTCTCTTTACCCTTAAGAATGTTAGCAATAAATTAATTTGTTTGCAAGGCCAAGACCCTACTTCACAATATAGAGATTTGTTTTGTGTATTGTATAAGGAATCTGTCTTGTCCTGTATTTTATAAAGTCTGGTTTTATATTTCATGTTTAAAAGCTTCCTGTTTCATTGTTGAGAGATTCAAGAAAGTTCAAGTCTATTGTAATTTTAATACTGTCTCTACGTTCATGCTCCAGATCCTGAGAGGGGTTAGAGAAGAGCCTTTCAGCTTTGATTGTTCATAGCATTTGTCAATAAGATATGCCTCTGATTATTTAAGGTTTTGTATAAAATATTCCCTGTACCTTGTTTTTAACTATTTTTTTTGCTCCTATATTCATAGATGAAGAATCCTTTTTTCTCTTGCTCTAAATTGCATTCATAATCATTGGTTTGTAAAGATTACAAGTCTTTATAGAGAGTAGGCAAAAACAGAATGAATGTAATATAAACTTTTATCATATTTTTATACTTTGTATTTTTATATTTTTTACAGTAAGCAAACAAGATATTTTATTCCAGGTTTTATTTAGAGATTTCTTTGTGAGATTTTTTTTTTTTTTTTTGAGTCACATTTTTAAAATCAGAACTTTCCTGCCTCTTCCTGGTAGACTTTAAATAACTGATGTAATTTTGAAATTTTCTTTTGTTTTTCTTTGTTTTAAATCTAAATTGTTGTCTATTTATTTTGCCCATTGTAGTGTATTAGTCATTCTATATGTTTGTTAGGAAAATTCACTTTTTAAAAAAGGTTTTCTTCAAGAAATACCATTTTCTAGATTTGAAGTTCTTGTATTTCATGGGTATCCCTATTTAAGATACTCATTAGGTTACTATTTCTGTTGATTTACGTTTCTTACTGAAAATTTTATTTACATATATAAACCCTAATAATGGAATGTCAAGAGAAAATCTTCATAAGTGATTTATATCACAAACTAAATGTGAAAAATAATATAGATAGCCATTTTTCTAGCAGTTAACTCGTATTTCAGTTAATTTGTTTAAATTAAATAATTTTGCTGAGATTTCCAGGGTATAAATCTGTCACTTGTAATTTCTTTTATTAACATTAGCAAGTTGATATGTTTAATATTCCTGTATTGGAATGAAAGAAGACATTAATTTGAATTAACACTAAATAAATTATAAAGTATCTTTAAAACAATCATACTGTCTGATTTAATGATTATGAATTTTGAATTTAATAGGTCAAATATGGTTCTTGATAGATGAGTTGTTAATATCACAATCCACCTTTATAATTAAGTATCAAGGGTCTATTCTTAATCAGCAACTTCTTTAAGGCTGAGTAAACATGATCTTAATTACACTCACAGATAATGCTAAGGGATGTTGATTGTTCCAGTATGGAACATAAAATGATGCAGCCTGACCTTAAGAAATTATAAATATGGGGATGTTGACAAATGATAATAAGCAGCAAACCTTTAAGGGAGAGGATTGGTTCCCAAGTCAATATTGCTGAAAGAAATTGAGTTTGGTTTTGAAATGTATTATTTGAATATTGAGAGATATTCCTTTCAAATATTCTGTGCAAACTCTCAAATACGTCCACGACACCTAATTTAGAAGTTAGGTGAAAACTTCTCTTTGAAGAGCCTGTTATAACAGGTATATTCTGAATTAAAGAAGACATTACAGTAAACCTTAAATGGTGGAAGACATTACAATAAACTCCCGGGTGTAGGAGGACAGAATCACAGTGCCCTGAACCTTATTAAAGGTGAATTCCATGAGGTAGCTTGCTGGGTTTTATTCCCCTTTTCCTCACTGCTTTACTGCTAGTAGAGAATGCAGTGCCAGCCTGCATTGAAGGAAAAGGAAAGGAAAGGAAGATAATATTCACCTCATCATCAACCAGTTTCACGTTTATCTTATTCTTCGCTGCTTGTGAGAGTTACTTCCGAATCCAAATAGGCATTGTATAACTTGGTCCTGGCAGAAACAGGAAAAAGTTGTTGCCCTTTGCCCAAATGTAGCAGTGTGTTTCTACCGAGTGGGTACCCAGGATAAAAACAGCAGATAGTGTGCCTCTGGCAAAAGGCTTTCGCTATTGGTTTAATACCAACTGGAATCTGTTTTTATGATTCCAAAGTATTTACCTGAATGAGGAGTTTGAATGGAGTATACAAGATGAAAAATGCATCAGGAGTGAAATACATCTTGGGCACCGGCTGTTCTATTGACAAAAGGCACAACTAGGAAATTTGTCTAAATAATTAGATTTTTAATTAGTGTATCATTGTAAGATGAATGCCATTGCGCTTCATTGCATGTAATTTTGTATTAGAAATTTCATGTCAACAGAGATGCTACCTGTGGTTTGCTGATTTGAATCCTTAATTTATCACTTGGGTGTATGGCGTGTCACCTATTTGCAGCAAGGAGTGGAAAGAAGGCATTTGATTATAACCTCACTGGTGGTGAGGAATACTGATGGTGTTATGCTATATGAATACATTATATTTTCTAGTATTCAGGAGGCAGCCGTGCCTTAAATATTAGTGAGTGCATATTAACTTGCAAAAATGTAAGCCATGAGCAGATACGTTGCTGAACCTCTAGTACATGTGTATGTTGAATATACCTGGACATTACTGACGTTATATTTGCTTTTTAAAACTTTGATTTTGTTTTTCTTTTTCACAGTTGCCGAACAAGCAACCGGAAAAGCTTGATAGGCAATGGACAGTCACCAGCATTGCCTCGACCACACTCACCTCTCTCTGCTCATGCAGGTAATTACTTATCCTTTCTTGAGTTGTGTTTTACTTCTTTTTGCTGGTTCTTAAAATAATCCAAGCATGTTGAAATTCAGGTGTTTCTTTCTAGCTTATCTCGGTTTTCCTTTTGTTTTATCAGTATGCTGTTCTTTCTGATAAGTTAGCCCAAACCTCATCCTCTTTTTCAGAGTGTTTGGATACTGAAATTGAGAATTCCTTTTAAATGCAATCCTTTTTCAATTATTTCTTTCTCCATTTCTAAATTTGTGGATGATGCAAGACATGTTTCCATGTTGGGATTATCTTTGGGGAATGCAGATGTGTTCGTTCACATGAAGAGGATCCATGTTAAGAACTCTGGGGGAGGAAAAATATCTTTTCCCTACCCTTCTAAGTTCTCCACTGGGAACCTCCTTACCAAAGACAGATTAACAAGAGCAAACACATTTATTTAATAGAAGATTTCGGTGACACAGGAGCCTTCATAAGGAAATGAAGACCCAAAGACATGGTTAACCTGAGTGTGTTAATGCTAGGTTTGATGAAGAGTGAAAAGTTAGGCAAGGACAGGACAGAAATGAGCTAACTCTAGTAAACTGGGGCAAATTGACCAAGGATGAACATTCATAGTCCTCTGTGTTCCTTGTTTTCAGAAATCAGGATGCTCCTTTCCTCCAGGTACAGGGAGGACTCCTCTCACAGGAGGACTTGGTGAGGTGCTTTAGGTGCAGGTCCGAAGAACCTTCCTTCACATGCCATTTCTTCTATTTATTTAGCTTAAAATATTGTTGGTCAGGATGCCATATTTTGAGGCCACGTGTCTTAACGTCCATCAGAACCATTCAGCATTTATTCTCCCTAAAGTTGAACTTAACCCATTACTTACATTCGCTATTACAGATAATGCTGCTATGAGCAGTCTAGAATGTGTCTTCTCTAGTGTGTGTGCAAGAGTTTATCTCAAGTTTTGCCTGACACTGGCAGATATAACTTATTTATTACATCTATAGTCATTATAGGGACAGTGAAGATTAAGATATGAGCCCTTGGCCTCAAGTACTAATTTTAAGGAAAGTATAGCCATATTAGAAAAACTGCGTAGTGAAGACTGCTTTGAATGTTGGGTTTTTTGTTTGTTCGTTTATTTGTTTGGGGTTTCTTTTCTTTTCTTTCTCTCTCTTTCTTTCTTTCTTTCTTTCTTTCTTTCCTCTCTCTTTCTTTTTTTTCTTTCTTTTTCTTTCTCTCTCTCTTCCTTTCTTTCCTCCCTCCCTCCCTCCTTCCTTTTTCTTTCTTTCTTTCTTTCTTTCTTTCTTTCTTTCTTTCTTTCTTTCTTTCTTTCTTTCTCTCTTTCTCTTTCTCTTTCTCTTTCTCTTCTCTTCTCTTCTCTTCTCTTCTCTTCTCTTCTCTTCTCTTCCTTTTTCTCATACCCATCATGGTGCAAGGAAAGTGTGGGAGAGTTTAAATGAGCTACTTAGTCAAGATGCTGAAAGCCAGGCAAGACTTGGGCTGGCAGACACAGGGTGAGAGAAGGGGGATTATCAGCATGGCTGCAGTGGGGTATGGGTGTTTTGGTTGTAAGAGAATATGAAGGTGGAAAGATAAAGGAAAGTCATAGAGTATAAGGAATTTTGAGTTTGAATGCCTTTCAAGGATTTTGAGGAGGATCTGTGTTTTGGGAAGCTGTCTTGAGGATTCTGAAGGATGTTGGGTGGAAAGGATGCATGAGTAAGCCCTAAGTCATTGTACTCTGGTAGAAACTCTAACCTGATGGGCTTGCCAGATGATACTTATTTCCCATTTAAACGTAGGGCTGTGACTCTTCCCCTGAATGCAGTCCTTTTGCTCAGAGGTTGCTTTCAAGTTGAGAGTGGGAGTTCCCTGTAACATGTTTGGGAAGAAGAAAGGGGAGAGAGAGGTAGTTGCCCTTTTGGAATGAAATTTTATTTTCCCTGTAGTAATAAATAAAAGATGGCAAAGCAAAAAAGGTAAAACATGAATTGATCAAATTATGATACTAAAGCAAGACCACAGAAGTCCAGAAATCCCATTCCCAGGTAGAACCTTAGAGAAACTCTTACACATGTACACAGGAAGGTGTGTTCTAGACTGTTCATAGCTGCATTGTTTGTAATAGCTAAACATCTGAAGCCACCTAAGTAGCTCTTGATTGGAAAATGGGTAAATGTGTTGTGGCATAGTCATCGCAGAACACTGTGCACAAAGAAGATATTAGTACCACGCGTGTCTACATGGATGCAGCTTAGACACTGTTGGACAGCAAAAGCCAAGTTGCAAAAGAAGATGGTTGAAACCATTCATGTGAGGTTAGCATGAGGCTGTGAAGAGTATGCTGTTTAGGGATACACACATGTACTCTTAAATACATATATACATTTCTTCTAAGAGTCTAAAGGAAAACATGATCATTTTAAAGACCAATTTCATGGTAGTGGTTACCTCTGAGAAGGTGTGAGGCAGATATCACTGAGGGAGGGGTGAGCAGTTGGTAATACTGGATTTGCGCAGCTGCTGGGGGAGCGCCCAGCTATTTCTATTATTGCCATTTATACCGTGGAGACTTGTATTACATGATCATCAGAACAGCAAAAGGTGACAGAGGGGCAAGCAAGGCCAAATACCTACGTGGGGGCTGGAATTCTAGCTTTTTTTTTTTTTTTTTTTAAGAGTTGCAGTCTTTTATTTTTTTAGAGAGAGAGCACATGCATGTGTGGGGCAGGGGTAGGGGCAGAGGGAGAGGCAGAGAGAGAGAGTCTCAATCACTACACGCCCAGCATGGAGCCCGATGCGGGGCTCGATCTCACAACTCTGAGATCATGACCTGAGCTGAAATCAAGAGTTGGACACTCAAGCGACTGAGCCACCCAGACGCCCCTGGAACTGTATCTTTGCATTCATCCTGCACAGTGCCCAGCAGTATATACAAGGGCTAAGTGTATCGTGAATTTTATCTCTTACGTATAATTCAGTAGTGATGAAAAACTTCAATCCTGCTCCTCTCTGTAGTGTTCTGTAGTAATTGTGCCCTAGTTTATGTGCCTGTTGACGAGTCTTTTATTGCGGTGATTTTCTTCAGTGCTAATATTGAGAGTAGAGAAAATGTGGTGAAGACTTTAATGATCCTTTTAATTATTTTTCTTTTTCTCTCTGTAGACCTAGCTTGAATTCTTTGCTCTTCAAACATAATTTTAGTAGTCAGTCAGAGGAGCAGGCAGAGAGAAGCCTGTCTGTCAGGTTCAGACGGCATTTTCCCTTAGGTCCAAGAGCCAACAGGGTTTTATTCGCTCGGACCCTGTAGAACTCCGTCAGACTTTCTTTGTGAGAAATGTCATTTCTCACAGTCTGGTAGTTTCCTATTTACATGTAATAAGAGAAGGAAAACGTAAATTAAATAAAGACCAGTCCTCGTGTCTTGATGGTGGTGAGTGCCTGCCCACTCATCTTGCCTCATCACCTCCCTCTCCCTTCCCATTGCTGTCTTCTGTGTCATGTGTTCAATGCACAGAATGCCAAGTGAGAATTCCTAAATATCTTTACGAAACACAAGAGAAAGAAAAACTACCATCTTTCAGTGCATTCTGACCCAAAAATAAAGTTAGGCTTTTTTTTTTTTTTTAAGGTCAGGATTATGTGAATCAGGCCACTTATCACTGACACATGAATTAATCCCCTGTCAAATGAATCGGTAGAGATGAGAACATGAATTTATTTGTGTAGATGTGTCAGTAGTGCTCTAAGAAAAAAAGAGAGTCTGGCATAGTGTTCTGGAGCTTATCTCTATAAATAAAATAGTGTTTGTTGGGAGCCAGGGATTCCTAAAAGAGTAGTGAATGGAGTCCCATTAGAAAAAGAAAGGTAGAAAAATCACAGACTCCTAGTTCCAGAAAGATTCTAAGCATGAAATTTAATCCAGAAGCCCCAAAGGAAAAGACCAGTGTATCTCCCCTAACATGAAAATTTCTCTGTAGTAAATAAAATCAAAAGAAAACAAAGTGTGAGAAATACTTTTATGCCCTTAATTGGTAAACATCTGATTGCCTTAATACATACATTAAGAGCTTGTATAAATTGGTAGGAAAATGGTGAATGCACCAGGAGAAAAATGGGCAAAAGATGTAAATGGCACATCATAGAAAAAAGATTGAAATCGTCCCCCCAAAATATGAAATGATTCATTGCAATCATGAGAGAAACATGAGCCATAATAGTTAGAGAGCATCATTCACCTAGCCTATTGTCAAAAATTTTATAAAATTGACAGAATCCAATGACAGCACGATTGTAGAGAAGGAGACCCTTGCCATATGATATCATACGATATCCGTGTCGATGTAATTGGTGCAACCATTCTGGTTAGCAGTTTGCACTGTTGGTCAAAACTGCAACTGCGTTTACCCTTCGGCCAGTTCATCTCTAGGAAGTTACCTAGTGAGAGTCTCACAGAATAATGGAAAATAGGGGCGCCTGGGTGGCTCAGTCGTTAAGCGTCTGCCTTCGGCTCAGGGCGTGATCCCAGCATTTTGGGATCGAGCCCCGTGTCAGGCTCCTCTGCTGGGAGCCTGCTTCTTCCTCTCCCACTCCCCCTCCTTGTGTTCCCTCTCTCGCTGGCTCTCTCTCTCTCTGTCAAATAAATAAATATAATCTTAAAAAAAAAAAAAAGAAGAATGGAAAATAACAAGTCTAGCTACTTGTAAATAGCAAATGGAAAGTGAAGTTGTTACCACTTCATCATTTAACATGTCCTTCAGTAGGGGACTGGTTTCTTAGAAAATGATTCAGACACACAATCCAGCCCTGCATGGTTGTTACAGAGAGATAGACTTTCATGTTCTGATATTAGATTGATGCCCAAGATAGATAGTTAAGTGAAAAATTATTACATAATACATTGTGTAATTGTGTGTGTGTGCGTGTGTGTGTGTGTGTGTTTTAGACTGCATATATGCATATAGGCACATCTGTACATCATGCATATTCATAGAGAATTTTTGGAAGGAGAAAGGAGAAACTTAGCACTGTTAATCTTTAGAGAATAGGAAGGTAGGGAAATTAGCATATAGTGGTTTTATAATAAAATAAGAGTCTAAAAAACCCAATAAAGAAAACAAAACAATGCCCACCTTAGTCTTCTGTTGTTATGTAATAAATTACCAAAAATTTAGGGGCTTAAAACAGCATTCATGTATTAATTTTATGCTTCTGTGGAGCAGAAGTCCAGGTACGCTTGACTTGCTTGAGCTCAGGGGGTTCTCAAGGTATCGTAAAGCCAAAATCAAAGGAAGATGGAAAATCACAAGTTCCTAGTCCCCGAGGAACCCTCACCTAGTGTTTTGGCTTAGAATATCATAAGTCCAAAATCAGACTGTCCGTTGGGCTGGGTTCTTATCTGGAGACGAGGAAAGAATCTCCTTCCAAGCTCATGCAGGTTGTGAACAGAGTCAGATCCCTGTGGGTGTAGGAATGAGATCCCTGTCTCATCTTGACCATCAGCTGGAGGCTGCTTTTATCCTCTGGAGGCTGCAGTCCTCCATCTGCAAGCCTCCAGTGACACATCCAGTCATTCTCATATTTCAGATCTCTAACTTCGCCTGCCATCAGCCAGAGCACATTTTTTCTTTGAAAAGGCTTATCTGATTGGGTAGTGACTCCAGGCTTTTTAAGTCCTAAGAGCGCCTGTTGCCCCCATCCAAAATACCTACCTTTTGTGTCTTCAGAAGTTGTTTTTACTGGGAATTTGCGGGTGACTGTTGAGATTCATTTATAAGAATGTTTCTGGAAGGAGAGATGAAAAGGAGTCTCACGTTCCTATTGGACAGTGCTAAGAGTTATTAAAGACAGGAAATATCCCTGAGGTTAGGTTACTGTGTTGTTGGAAAAAGTTTCATAAATTATTTTATAATAATAAAGTGCCTCATGTCTGAAGGATGAGTCACCACCTTATTTGCTGCTGCACTGTTCACCGAGCCCTTCTTCAAAGCTCTAACTGAGCTAAAGGAGGCCCAGAGAGACAGAAATAATCAGAGAACTGGAGAACTTCTGTTCCGTGTAGAAACTTAGACTACAAGGAACAGCAGTGGGATAGGTGCAGGGGAGCTGGGCGCCACAACAGAACATCTCACATCCGCTCGCGTGACGGAGTCCCTGTGGACTCTGTGGTGCACGTTGCCTCATCTTCCTTCCTCCCCACCTCCTGGGGGCCAGGAGGTGTGGGCTTAACAACGCGGCGCACAAATTAAGGGAGAAACCATGAGATACCATGGGTATTTTTTCAGTAAGGTTTTTCTGATTTCAGAAAATGGTGAGGACCTTCCTCTTTGGGACCTGCTTTGGAGTCTCTTTCTGAGCCACACGTGAGGAGTGGCGTCACCACCTTACAACGAGCCTTTGCACTGTATCAGTGCAAATCGGATGGGGGTACACGCAGTGGCTTTTGCCGACAGGCATTGCTGATGCAAACAGTTGGAAGTTAATGGGCTAGCAATGAGACGGAGACAGGGTAAAAATAAACACTGTGGAGTAGAGTTCAGAGAAGATAGTCTGGAGTAGAACGAGGGGAGTGAGCGTTCCAGGTGCCAGAGATGTCCCCGAGAGCGTCCTTGATGTTGGTGAGAAACTTCGTCTCCACACACTGTGCCAAGAAAGGGAACTCTAAGCTTGGAAAATGGGTAGCTAGGCAACAAGGGATTTAATAAACCTGAAATTTGGGCCCTGGGTGCCAACCAGGTCCTTAATCGGCTTACCGACATCCACATGACTCTGTGCCATTCTGAAGAAGTGGTAAAATCTCATAAGAAATGTGACAGGCCACGTGTCCATGACCTTGATCTTCCAGGCTGGTATGGTTAAAAAATAAAATATGATATTCTGATTATAACAGTGAAAACTGATAGGTGGTGGAAAATAGAAGAAATGACATGGAAAATAAGACTCTCCTGTAAAGTCACTACTCAGAGATAACCTCTGCTAACTTTTTATTGTATTTCTTGTCCTTCTTTCCTATATGTGTGTGTATGTGTGTGTCTCTACTGTGATTGCAATGCATTTGTTGAAGTTTCTGCTTTAGTGCACCCTTGCCAACGCTCATGGTACAGAGTTTTACGTTCCATCAGTATAAGCCAAACAATATCATAGTATTTTTTCCAATTTTATTGAGCTATCATTGACATAGAACATTGTATTAGTTTCAGATGTGCAACATAATGATCTGGTATTTGTATATATTGGGAAATAAGTTTAGTGAACATCTGTCACCTCATGTAGGTTTCACTTTTTTTTTTAAGATTTTATTTATTTGAGAGAAAGAGAGCATGAGCTGGGTGAGGGGCAGAGGGAGAAGCAGACTTCCTGCTGAGCAAGGAGCCCGATGTGGGGTTTGATCCCTGGACCCTGGGATCATGACCTGAGCTGCAGGCAGACACTTAACTCACTGAGCTACCCAGATGCCCCTAGGTGATACATTATTTTCTTAAGATAAGAACTTTTAGGATTTACTCTTTTAGCAACTTTAAATATACAATATTGTCCAGCAAGGTGACTTTAGTTAACCTTACATTCCAAAACTTACCTTGTAGTTGGAAAATGGAACTTTTGTATTTCTCTGACTTATTTCACTTAGCATAATCTCCTCGTGAGCCATCCCTGTTGTTGCACATGCAGAATTTCCTTCTTTTTTTATGGCTAATCAGTAGTCTTGTATTTATATATACACCACATTTTCTTTATACATTTGTCTCTTGTTAGACACTTAGGTTGTTTCTATGTTTTAGCTATTATAAGTAATGCTGCAGTGAACGTGGACTGCACCTATCTTCTTGGTGACTTTGTTTCCTGAAGATAGACACCCCAAAGTGGAATTGCTAGATCATATGCTAGTTATAATTTTAATTTTTTGAGGACCTCCATCCTGTTCTCCATAATGGCTGCACCAGTTTACATTCCTACCAACAGTGCACAAGGGTTCGCTTTTCTCCACAACCTCACCAATACTGACTACCCCTTTTTGATAATAGCCATTCTAATATGTGTGAGGTGAATATCTTAATATTTTTAATGGGTATGTTTTACTAATCTTTTGTTATATCACTGATAGTCATCCCTGATTTGCTATTTGACTTTTCTTTATTGGTGCTTTTTGATAACATAAGGGTTTTTTTTTTTTCTTATTTTTAATTCGTCTGTGGTCCAGTCTTTTTCCTTCTGATTTCTTCCACTTTTGTTGTCCTTGTGTCTAGTTGCTATAGAGTGTCATTTTTTTTTTAAACAAAGTTGGTCTTGCTCTAAGAATTGTCTGCTCTGACCTCACTGTATCTCCTGCTTGACAAGTTTAATATCAGTCATGTTTCTTTACCTTCTCTTACTCTTCATCTCTTGTATAGGGTGATGGTTTTCCCAAGCAGTGAGTGAGTTTTTGAACAACAGAAGCTTTTCGGAATACACTTACATATTTCTTCTCTGATATTTGTGGTACCTGGTTTGTATGTTGCACACAGACAGAGGGAAAACTGTTACCTGTGAATTTTCGCTTACTGGTGGGAACAACTTAGAGATTAATGATCTTAAGGTATCAGTGAAAAATTTCTCCTTAGATAAGGTGAGACTAGGGACATAGTGCTGAGTGTGATAGTATGTCTATTTCTTTTATTTTGTTACTATCTTTCAAAAACCTTCAGCAGGTTTCCCATACTTGAAATGATATTTGCCAAATTGTTTAAATTGGCTTTGTAGATCTTCAGTAAAAATTTTCATTCAGCAAGGCATTCGTCTCCTTTGGCCATATAGACATGATGGTACGAGACAAATGGTTCCCTTGCTTCTTTGTATTTTGGGAATAGGACAGAGCAAGATTATGTGGCCACAGAGTCATAACAGATTGATTGTGAGCTCTAATGGAAATTGTTTCATGATGCCCTATATAACCACTCTTTCTTTAAAATGGTAGAAACTTTGTTTTTTACACAAGAGGAATCTCTGATAGATCACTCATTGTCTTTTTTCCTAATTATAAGCAGATCTCAGTCATACCAACTTAAACCTGTAAAACCTTGTTGTGTTTAGTCCAGAGCATCAGATGTCCTCAAAATTTCACTTTATGGAGCTTAAAATCAGGAAATCATATGGATAAACTTAGTCAAGTGAAACATCACCTTAGAATCGTCTGGTTTGATTAAAATTTTGAAAGGGCCCAAGACCAGATTTCCTAATCTGGCGTGTTTGTCTAAGCTATATAATTTCACAAGGCATCTATTCTGTGACTTCAAATATTTCATAAGTCAGCTTCTCTGAATTATAGAGAATACTACCTTTCTTATTCCATGCCACATTCAGAGTTTTATAATTCTTAGCCTTTGTGTAATTGTCAATTGTTGGCTTGAGTAATGACACATACTGCCCTTCCTGCTTAAGGAACAGAATGATAAAATCAGGTGGACTGACGTCAGTGTATTTTCCTAGTTTTGGGTATTGCTTTGTGTTGAATCACTAATCAGGGGTATATACCAGCATCGTTAGTATTTCTTAATTCTTTCATGCTGATCATCTGCCTTGTGACCCGAGTTTGTCATTTTGGTCTTTTGAGAAGACTGCAATGTGTATATGTAATATTTTCCTTGTATTAATTTAACAATTGAGATCTTTCTTGTATTCCTAAACTCTAAATGTAGAATTTAATCTGAATGGCCTTTGATTTAGCCTTTTATTTTCTCCTTCAGTTATAAATTGAAGCTTTGGGGAAGCTACCTTTTAAATTTATTTTAAACCTCCCCTGTGTTAACAAAAGCGATAGTAGTTTTTTGTGGGTTTTTTTGGGGGGAGGGAAGCATGTATAGAACATGGCAGCCTCTCAGGAAGGTTGACACCGTCATCCATTGGGGACGGCTCTTCATTTTTTTAAATCAAAATTTTATAACTTTTTTGTGTTTATGCATTAACTGGGTTTTCTTTGGCTTGGTTTAGTTGCTAAGGTACTAGTTAGATCTTAATTACCTGTTTTTCAAGTTAGAATCGACAGTATTTAGTGGTATGTTAACTGTGGGATGAGAGATGGTGTGCAGGTGTCTTGCTGAGGATATGGATGGACGGAAGGGGAATTTACCAATATGGTGGAGGCAGAAAGAACAGATCTGAGCTAATGCCGCAGAGTTCACTTTGCTGCTTACTGGGTTTAAGATGCCCGTGATACAGTTCAGTGACCTAAAGAAACAATTGTTCTATGGGTCTGAAACTCAGAGGTTGAGTCTGTACTGGTGATACCAGTTTGGAAGCCATTCATTCATGAGTGGTATTTAAAACCTTGGAAGGGAGTGAAATCAATGAGAGGGAGAGTTTGGGAGTGAAAAGAAGACCAAACCTGTTGAGGTGGGGTTGCTGAGTCTACAATGCCAACATTTAGAGGTTCTGAGAGGACCAGTCACCAGCCGGAAACTGAGAAGCAGCAACCAGAGAGGCAGGAGGGAAAGAGGAGGATGTAGTATTTCAGAATTTAAGAGAAGCCAGAGTGCCCAGAAAGAGGGAGTGGTAAGTTTTAATAGCAAACCCTCAGTCTCTACGAGGCACATAACAAATATTTGTTCAAAGAATAAATGACTGTTCATAAAGAAATGTTCATAATAAAATCATTACTCTGTTGACCAAAAATGCAGCATACTCTCCAGATGGAAAATTTGTTTCCGTGACAAAGAGAAAGTCCTCTGAAATTATCTACTTATGTAGAAAGCCCCACAGATTTTAATGCATAATCTTAGTAACTTTATTTTGAAAGTAGTTTCAGCAAATCTTTCATTTACCTTGTCCATGATATAATCTATTTCAACCATTGCTAAAAGCTGAGGGAGCTCCTGCCTTTCATAACTGTTAGATAGTTTGGATGCTGACGTGCTCTACCACCTTCCAAATCCACAGAGCAGTCAAACAAGGCAGTGTTTCACCAAAATGAAGGAAATATGAACTGTAGAAAATAGACATTGAAAATTCTTGAAGTTATTTTTGCTGTGAGAAAAGAGATTTTTGCAAATTTTAGAAGGGAGGGGATTCTTGAGAAACAAAAGTCTCAACCTCTTTTCTTGAAAGTTAGTGAGGTAGAAACAATCTTTTTAATTTCATATTTTATAAATATTGCAGTTAAAAATTAAAGTAACGGGGTTATCAGCAGTGTTTGCCTTTGGATTAGACATTTTTAGACTTAAATTTCACGCTGTGATAATTACATATTTCACTATTTGGAAATAGATAAATGACATGTGTTATTAGGTCTTCTAAATGTCTGGAAGTTTATATATTCACATTAGCTAAAAAGATTCTTTTTTATCAACCTGTTGAAAAAGAAGAGCTTGCCTTATGTTTAGGGTTGCTTTTATGTTCATACAGATGGTAAATAAAGGATCACCTAGAACGTAAAGAGGTCAAAAGGTGCATTTAAAATCCTTGCTTGAATCCCTGCTCTCCTCATCCTCAAGGTTTTCAGAACTTAATGGTCTTAGACTGGACAGCTTTGGTGATTGTCAAAGTGACTTGGGTTTTTCGTGTACTATGGTGATTCTTGCACACTCTGCACCAGCGTACCCCCAAATGATCTCTGAGCTTCAGTTAGAAATCCCTAGTTATATTTATGTGCAGACTGTCTTCTTCAGCCCATGAGCTGGCAAGAGTCGCTGGATTTGTATCATAGAAAAATAGCCGGTTCCCTAGAGACAAAAGAACTTGAGACAGGGGTCCCATTAGCATGGAATCAGCCAGCTGTCTGCATTCAGTGCCAGCGCCCTTGGTAGAAGGCAAGATGCTCAGCACAACCTAAGTGGCCTGTACCTATCGGGCAAACTTAAGTAAGGGAGGTTTATAAGTCTGTATTTTAAATTCAAGTACCGATGCTAAAGAGCATTTTCTTACATATGCACAGCAATGCCATCTCTGTCTTTGAACTTACTGACTCTGGCATAATTACAATTTCAGCTTTTATGATGCTTTAATGCACATTTTTTGTATTTGTTATAGCAGTGTGTGAGTGCTTGTCCAGAAAGCCAGGCAAATTGCAGGCTTTTCAAGTTCTAAGCTTTTATGGTAGGGGTAACACTGGATAATTATAGAGCTTGTCATGAAATGTTAAGGTGTATGTATACTGTGGCAACCATCACAAGTTTAGAGGGTTCAGCTGTGGGGAAGGAGAGCCCATCAACACTCTTGCATTGGAGCCGATAGCAGATTTGGCATCCCTACCCTTGAGAAGAGTGGTGGAAAAAATTTAGAAGAGCATACATACAAGCAAAGTCATACAGTTGTAGGGAAAAGAGATGATCTTTGCTTTTAAAGAAAGAAATATTTTATGTTTTTTAAGAATGCTTTAAAAACCTTTTTTTTTCCTGTTTGTAAAAGCTGTGCATATTTATTATAGGAAATTTGGAAAATACAAGAAAGTATAATATGAAAATCACCTGTGTTCTTATCCACCACTCAGAATTAACTACTTAACATTTGGCTATTTGTCTAAATATGTTTAGTTTATATATGTTCATCTGCTATAATATTTATGACGCTCATGTATACATAAATTTGTGCATGAAATACAAATTTTATATATACACATAATTTGTCTATACCTGTGTGTGATCTATGGGGTCATAGATACAATTTTGTATCTAGATCATTGTCTTTCTTTGAGATTTTTATATATCATTAAATGTCTTTTTTTTTCAAATACTTGGTTTTCAAAAGTCCAAAATACTCCATTTTATGAATATGCCGTAGTTGCCTTCCTCTAATGAATATTTTGTCTGTTTTCCTGTTTTTTGCCCTTGTAAGTAATGTCGTGGTGAATAACATTACCCATCAATCTTTGTGAACACTCTGCTTAGTTTCTCAACCTAATCTGGGAGGGTACTCCTGAAAGTGCTGGCCTTCTATTGTCTTGTATTTGTGTTGTCCGGCCATTTGTTATTGTCTGCTGTAGCTTATTGAGGCCTTGGAGTCAGAGATTGTGTCCACAGGAAATGCTCTTTAATGCTTGCTGCAAACGACATTTAATAAGCATCAGGAATGTGTTGTGTGGCACCAAAATAACTTTACACGTATCTAAGTCCATCTCAAGTGTGTCCTCTCTAGGTGAGACAGTAGCTCGTTCTGCTGCATTTCCAGGAGCTCTGTACCCAGTAACATCATGGTGACCTGGTAAAGTTAGTGAAGTCAATAAAGGAGGAACATAGCACAGAACTGCAGAGCTAGTCACACTTCATGCTGTGTCCCTGCTTTCCCAGGCACTGAGGACTTAGACTCTAGTGTAGAAACCTCCAGCTGCTGTGTCCCCCTGACCCTGCTGCCGAACCCTTTTAATTTTGAGATCTTTAACAACCAATGAAGTATTTAATGGCGTATGTAATAAACGCTGGACCTCAGGGTTAAGATCAGGATTTTAGCTCCTCTCTACCATGTATCAGCATTGCTCCCTTGGGCAAATCACTCTCTGTATCTCAACTTCCTTATATATAAAAATGTAAATAATAGAACTTGCCCTTGCCACCTCATACAATTGCTTAACTGTGACTATATTTACAGTATTATAAAGTGCCATACCAGTGCGAGGTTTTCAGAAACTATTAAGGTATTTTTAGGACTAACCTGAATTCATAAATAGGGTAGGTTAGTGATGGGTAGTAAGGAGGGCACGTATTGCATGGTGCACTGGGTGTTATACGCAACTAATGAATCATCGAACTTTACATCAAAAAAAATATATAATAAAAAAATAAAAAATTAAAAAAAAACATTCAGAAAAGCCCCCCCCCCCAAAAAATAATGTGGTTAAAATGCTAGGATACCATGGTGTGTAAATACAAAGCAAATTAGAACACAGGCTTGTTGCAGTCTTCAGGTGGGCTGCCGACAATGGAATGTGACATCCTTGTAATGGTCCTCATTGCAATACATTTGTTATAGTCTGTGATGTTTCTTTTTTGGCATTCCAGCCTTTGGAGGTCCCTTAGCTGTGTACTTAGTCTGGTTTAGAGCTGATTTGGGAAATGGACAGCATTTCTTTTAAAAGTGAATCCCAGGGGCACCTGGGTGGTGCAGTCAGTTAAGTGTCTGACTCTTGGCTTCCGCTCAGATTGTGATCTCGGGGTCACGAGATCGAGCCCCCAGGTCAGCTCAGTGTGGAGTCTGCTTGGGATTCTCTCTCCCTCTCCCTTTCCCCCCACACCCTCTCTCTCTCTCTCTCATCAATCAAACAATCTTTAAAAAAATAAAAATAAAAAATGAAAAGTCAATTCCATTGGACCAGAACCACAGCAGTGCCAGAGGGTCTGCCCCAGGGATAGGTAGTAGGAAGGGTTATTTAGTTATTTAGGAGTGGGGTTCATAGCCCCCTATTTTACCTTTGCTTCACCCAGAGAAGATTAACCTTCATCACAGTTTGGGCTGGAGAGTCATCTTTCGCCTGAGCAGAATATTTAGTGTGTATACATGCATGCACACACACATGCATGTTTAAAAATCATTCTAGGAAACTGAGGCCCAGTGCAGCCAAGTGTTCCGGTTCACATGGCTTGTTGGTATCAGAGCTAGATCTGGCACCTGGTTTCCCAGTCACTGCCCCTGGCACCCTTCCCAGCAGGACCCTGTAGTAGGACCCTGAAGATGTCTTTTGGAGAGATCAGAGAAGACCAGGAACATCCCCAGAGTTAGCTCTGATTCATTTTTCTTTTCTGGGCCTGACGTAGTGTCTAGATAAGTGGTTTTCTTCATTTATGTTTCTTCTGTACTACTCTGTGAAAGAGTTTGGGTCTCCCACCTGAAGCGGGGGGGAAAGCTCACTTTTCGTAAGTAAACACTTAGATTTATAGGCATCTTGTTATTAGAGTTACCATGTATGGTGTGTCCTGAGGATAGAGAACAATTTCAGATTACCTTAGGAATGAATTAAGTTGCCATAACACATTAAAAGAATAACTGTTGGTCAGGAGATGAGCGTGTCAGCAATTTACTAACAGGACCCCACATGACTAAACCACATGAAGGAGGGTCAGCAAGAAATCACACCTACTTAGTAAACAAGTGGGCTGAGAGAAGGAAAGTTTCATTTTTATATAAACTGTGTGTCCCCTAATTGTATACTGCTGCTGACTGTCCTGTCAGCAGACCCTTTTTGGGAACAGACTCTCTAGTACAGGTACCCCTGAGAATTTTCCCCCAAAGCATAAACCTTGCAGACTGTTCCATCTATGATGGTCTCAGTTGTCAGTGAATGAAAAAGCAGCATTTAATTACATGCACCTTTTTTTAGTAGATATAAAAAGTTATATTTCTGATTAATTTTCTTTTAGTTCTATGGTGGTTTGCTATTAATCATGGTTGACTTTGAACAGTTCTCTTTATCTTCACTTGGCTTTAATTTCCTTTTCTGTTAAAAGTGGAGGTTGGATTATATGTATTTATTCTAATATTCTTTTTTAATATTTATTCCAAGGCTCTAACTCCATAGTTCTAGTTTTTCTGTTTTAAAGGAGTTTTTTCCCCTACACTGTGTTATCAAGATTAATTCATACTGGCCTTATGTTTTTCACTGGGTGTATGCTTCTAGTATTCTAGGGGCTGATGAAAAATGGTTTCTCGGCATTGAAAGTAACAAGGAAAAGATTTGGGACAAGAGAGTAGATTGGATCCTATGACCTAAGATGGAGGGAGGCATGCCTGAGTGACCCACAAGCATGTCCTGGACATGGTCACCGATATCATCTGAGGATCGATATTCCTTCCATCTGGAAGGACTTTGGGTGGGAAAACTGGTTGTCCTATGGCCTGGGCCTCGCAGGCACAGTTTGAAAGCCATCCCTGTGTTTACTGGAGTAATAGTACGTTTCAGTTTGTGGTATGTCTATAAAATGGAGCAATCCGGCTTGAAAGCCTTATTTTGCACACGTGGACATGTTCTCGAACTCTAAGTAGTTACCAGAATGACCCCCCAATCATTAAAGAAATGAATTTAGTTTTGAAGGTTTGAGAGTGAGGGACCAATTGTGTATGCGTGCGTGCGTGCATGTTTGTGTCTGTGTTTGTGTGTGAGAGAGAGAGAGCAAGAAAGAGAGATCCTCAGGCCGAGAACAAGACTCACTCCAATGTTGGCAGATGCAGAGTATTTTTAATTGGCTAAATGTAGGAAATGAAGCAAGTTCCT
This sequence comes from Ursus arctos, assembly GCF_023065955.2. Taxonomy (NCBI): domain Eukaryota; kingdom Metazoa; phylum Chordata; class Mammalia; order Carnivora; family Ursidae; genus Ursus; species Ursus arctos. The sequence goes on from NW_026623067.1 coordinate 54,261,166, forward strand.
TGATTGGTAAAAAGCCCTGTTCCTTGTAGGATCAGTAATTTGGCGTGGGAATGGACGCGTTCTCGCATCCTTGAAATTGGAAGAGAAAAAAAAGTTGTGAGTGGGTTCACGTTTGGTGTTTTTGTGTCCTTATTTCAGTAGGAAATGTGGGTTTAAAGCTTATCACAAGTCATTTCATTTGACAGTTTTGATTTTCAAAAGAGAAAGGCCAAATGTAAATTCTTCTCCCTTCTCTGGAGACCCAGGCAGACTTTTAACATCAAGAGATGTACATACTTCTCCTGCAACAAATTTCCCATAAGCGGTAGCAGTCTGCTTTGTCAGGAGCTCCGTGACGCTGCGTAGTTCACTTCTCTCGTACTTAATGTTGACGTAAATGATGAATGTTCGTTTCTCGTGGTGATGTGAGGCCTTAAGAATTTCTGTCATGATTATGTGCCTGTCTTACCTGACTCCTGCTTAACATTTAGTTTCTGGAAATTGTCTTTACTAGCAAAGTAGAAGTTACAAGACCTAAATTTTAGTCACTGACATGAACATGCCTCACAGTGAGTGACTGCCTTAAAAGTTCTGTGTTTGTTAGCCAGTCATGCTTTTCACTGAAATACCTGTAACGTCCCACCATCCCCAATTTCTAAAACTGCAGTGACACTGGAGTAAGTATATGCCAATGACTGGTCACATATTTAGGAAGAATTAACCTTACTTACAACATAGACTCTCGTGATTCAAATACATTCAACACATGGCTAGACCTCAGAAATGGTCTAAGAGCCTAATGGGCAGAGACAGAACATTTCCACAAGACAGTGGGTTTCACTTTCCTGTACTGCATCCCTGACGTCAAGACGTTGTACCTCAGCCAACAAGCAAAATATTTAGCAGTCTCCTCCTACCACAAGAAAGCTGTTGTACATCCATTGTTCTCCAACAGCCTTATCTTTCTCTATTTTATTTGAGAAACTACACTTCATAGTATTAAACATCTACCTCAGATAAACTGTCGATTCATTCGTTAATTTATAACAATATATTTTTCTGGTTGGGTAACCAGAAAAATGGAACAGAAGCAATAATCAAAGATACTGTTAATGAAGACTTGTCATGTTGGAAAAGAGATCAAGTAACAAAAATTCATCTCTGCCCTGGATATAGTCCTGTGACTTTTTGATTTTTAAGCAATGAGGGAAAAACACTAGACTTCGGAACAGAAAAGAATCAATTGCTTACAAAGGAATAAAATTTATGCTGGCCTCAGACTTTCTACCACAGATTGCCAGATAATGATGTTGTGGCCACAGAACTCTATTTGATAGGATATCATATGTATGTATGTATGAATGCATTATCATTCGAGGTCACATAAAATACACTTTTCATGTCTTTCCTGAGAAAACTCGCTTAAAGATAGATAGCTAAGAGTTAAACAACCAAAGAATTGGAGAGATGGGATATAAAAGTAGTATGTTGAACATACTAAAAGTTTGAAAAGATAGTTTAGAAATATAGAAGTGTAAATAATGACTCACTAACAACAGGATAGATGCAGAACTCCTCTATCAGTCAAGATGAAAGGTGGAGATTAGGCAGAAGTACACTTGGGCCAGGTTTCTTGGCTAACTTTGGGGAATGAGGCGGGAACAAGTGTTATACTTACTCCTTTTCAATCTCTTAATTAGCAAGATAGGCATCCAGGTGTGTTTTTTAAACATTTAAAGTAAACGTACCAGGATGAAAAGCAGTCATTTCCTTGTATGTCACAGAAAGAAAGAAGAAAATACTGCAACACGGAGAAAACTACCACCACACTTACCTTTGAAACATAAATGTGAGAGTTGTAATAGCCATAATAGTTATTTACTATAAACTACTGAGGGTTATCCCAAGAAAGCTGATTGATTTAACGTTATGAATGGTACTAATACATCAAAACCGTGGGTCAGATGTTCATCTGAATAGATGTTGAAAGAGAGCTTCATAAAATTAAACATCCATTTTTGCTGAAAATGCTTTAGAAAATGAGAACACACAGAGAGTTGCATGATATAGTAAGACACATTAATTCAGACAAATAGCCAGTGTCTTATTTTGTGAAATACTAGCAACATTTTATTAAAATCTCTCCCCATTAATATTTAAATTTATCCAAGAGGTTCTTTGGGTCAAGCAACACACAAAACTAAAACAAAATCTATAAGAGCTGGTAAAGTTTGTTATATTTGAATGACATAAATAACCTAGACTATGCAAGAGAATTAAGTGTAAGTACTAAAGTAAGTACTAAAATTAATAAAAGTATTCATTAAGTAGATTGTGTAAAGATGAATATATAGAAATTAATGTTGAATATTATCAGCTATAACCAGTTAGAAATGATAATGAATAAAAGGGATCAATTCATGATAGCATTCCACTCTCTTTTCCCATATCCCTTTTTCCATCAAAGAAATGGGTCATAAATACCATACCTTTGAAGTAACAAAAGAGACTTGAAAAAGATTGCTGTGTAGAAGCAACAAAACTTTATTTGAAAGCAAAGCTATTTTTGAATAATGGAAAGATATGTTCTGTTCATTGGAGAAAAAGCTAAATATTATAATTTCCCCATATTAAATCACAGTTCTAAAGCAACTCTAATCCAAATCCTCTTGACTGTGTGATTCTGTGTGTGTGTGTGTGTACATGTGTTTATTGCAAGCACCATGTTCACTCTGTAGTTTAAGCAGAGGAGGAATTTATTACAGAATATTAGGTAGCTCAGAGAATTTTCAGGAGGACCAGAGAGTGAGCATTGAAGTCCACATAGCCTAGAAAAGTGCATAGACCACATCATGGTACTGTGCAGAGCAACTCCTGGCTACTGTGCCCATGATTCTGAATGCTAGAAACTCAGACACTGCTGCCCCTGCCTCCAAGAGGGGTACCCCTGCCACCACTTTTGCCGTGAAAATTAATTACTTAGCCACCTATTTCCTCATACTGCCTTCTTTCAAGCCAAAAATTGAGTTTAGACTTAATTGGCAAAGCCTTGGCTATGCCCTCATTGCAAAGAAAGCTGGGAACATGGTTGGTGGCATCAGTCTTGGGGAGACAGCGCTCTTGATGTGGGAAATTCCTCTTCTCTAGGAAGACCGCTCAGAAGATACTGGGTGAGCATAAAGATGCAAATACTCACTATGGTAACTGGACATAATGACTATAAAGTACATCTGGAAGACTGTGTAGATACCGTTGGCCACATAAATTCAGGAAGATGGACCTGACTACCTGAGTTTAGCAGATATCATCTAGGGTGATGACAGGGCAAGCAGTCTACCACACATGAAATAAAAATTGCCAGGGATTGATAATGATATGGTGACGGAAACATCACACAGCCCTGAGAAAGAGAGAGTTTTATCAGTGAATGGTAGTGGGAAGATTGACTATCCATATGAAAATGTGGGAGGTAGACTTCCTTCATACTATGTACTAAAATGATTTTCGGACAGCTGTTAAATGATGTGTAAAAATTAAACCCTAAAAAATAAAATGAAGATGTAGTTATTTAGCATGAGGAAATAATTTCTTAGCATGAAAATGTAGAAGAAATAGCTAAGGAAAAGATGGATAATACGAGTATATTAAGAACTTACAATTCTGTAAGTTAAAACCACCATAAAAAATTAAAATACTAGCAACTGAGAAGATATCTCCAACAAAGACAATGGGCAGAAGTTTAATATTATTAAGTCATAAAAAAAAGTCTCATGAATGAAAGAAAAAATTCTAATGTCCCACTAAATAGGCAAAGGACATGAACAGACAGCTCACAAAAAAAGTAGACATGACAAAAGTTTGATCTCACACTAATCAAAAAAATGCAAATCAAAATAATGAAATACCAGTTTCACCTGATTTGCAAATATTAAAAAGCGCACACGGTAATAATCATTTCTGGTGATGGTATAGTGAGACGATAATGCTCAGTACATTAATGTAAATTTATAATCTTTTTAGAAAGCAGAGTGGTATTTTGTCAAGAACACTAAAAATAGTTTCCATCACTTGAACTATTATTTGCACTTCATGAAATATAATTTAAGGAGTTAATCAGAAAAGTACTCAAATACATATTTAAGGATATTAATTGCAGCATTATTTATAATAGCACAAAAATGGGCAACCACCTAAATATTATATAGTGAGAAGTGATGCTTAAACTGTAGTCCATCTGTATAACAAATATAGCCATTAAAAATCATCACAGCGAAAACAATTTAATGGCATAGGAAAATTATGATTACAACCTAATTGTAAGGAACAGGATACAAAAGCTGAATATGGTTTGTGATCCTATTTAAAAGTATGTTTGTGGGGCACCTGGCTGGCTCAGTCAGTGGAGCCTGCCCCTTGATCTCGGGGTTGTGAGTTCAAACCCCATGTGGGGGGCAGAGATGACTTAAAAATTAAAAAAAGTACGTTTGTATGTACGTGCACACACTATCAAAAAACAGGCTGAAGAAACATACCACGCTACGTTAATAGGATTACCAGTTTTATTTTTATAGTTTATTTTCCAAATCCTCCACCATGTGTTACCTTTAGAATCAGGTTTTTAAAAGTTATTTTAGAACTGAGCAATTCCTGTACTATGGATTTTCAACATTTCACCAGCAAAATCCCACGTGCATACTGCTTCCACTCTCACCATCTGCCTTCAGTTTGAAGCAGTTAAACGGTTTTATGTTTAGCATCTTCCAATATTAGTAGCAGTACTAAAGTTATCCCCTCAGTCTGATTTATCCTTACTCAGCCCCTCAGCGGCGGTGGGCATATGCTGCTGCGTTCTACCTGACTTCACCTAGAGAAGCACGCGTCTGCCGCAGATCAGTGTAGAATCTGGGTGAAGAGCCGAGTGTTTTTTCATGACACGTATTGTTAAATAAAAATGGGTTTTGGGGGGGAGGGGTGATCTCAGTTAATTGCTGTTGGAAAACATTACAAAACTATTTAGCAGAACTGCTTCGTTTTCTAGTTAATAAGATGTTAATTAGAAATATCCTAAGTAAAAAGGGTCTCTGCTAAGATTCAAAAATTGTAAATCCCCTGGCCTGTAACAGTGGAAAAGGTTTTGTCCTGCTGTAGCTTCATATCCTAAGATGCAAACGCTACCCCTCACTTAGGCATTATCTCAGCCATTTTCCACCTGAGAGCACATTTTTAATATGAGGTTTTTAAATCACTCTATGAAATTATGAGCTATTATAACATTTAAAATTTCTTTTAAAATTATAAGTTGATTAATAACCAAGCGTGGATGTTGTTATTATGTTTATTTTATGTCTGCATGAAGCAGAGCCAGCAAGTCCGAGTCCGGTTCCCTTGGGAAACTAGTTCAGGTCCCACGTTGGAGTGTTCATTGATGACATACTGAGGCATGACACTACTCCCGTCCTCCTGCTCCGCTAAAACCATCATCTCCCAGTGGTCAGATCCAGTGACTTCTTTATAAAATAGTATTATTCAGCCTGAGCGCCCTGGAAGATTTAATATCAGGAACCATTTCCTACCTCTTGATGATTTCCCTTCCCTTGCTTCCTCTAATTCTTCAGTATTCCCGTCCTTCCCGTTGGCTCCTTTTTGTGTCCTCATCCACTTTAACTATTGGAATCCCCTTGTGTTACCTCCTTTGTCACCCTTTACCTGTGACAAGCACTCCTTTACCACGACCTGCCGCTTCGTGCATGTGCCAGTTTTTTCTGCAGTTCTATCTTGGGCCTGGACATTTCGTCTGAACACAGATGCATGTTTCTATTTGCTGGAGCTTTCTCCATCTGAACGTGTCCCCGCAGCACCTCAGATCCAACTGTAAGCAAGTTGATTCTCACCAGGTCTGTTCATTCTCACTTTTAGCAATGTCATTGTACCTGGCTACCCAGCATCTTTCGTCCACCCTCCCTGCTAAGTCTTAATTTCCCTCTGAAATTTGACCGCTGGTGCTTCGCCCTGGCCCCAGCCCCTGGTTCAGGGCTTTTGCAGCGGAGTGAGGACTGGGTTCCCTCTTTCCGCCTGCTCTCACTGCCTGTGTGCACCTCAATCTCCTTTCTCTTCTTCGTTGAAGGCTTTTTTTTTTTTAAAAAACACATGGATGCAATTATGTCTTTAAAGAAACATTTGTGGTTTGTCATGACATAGACGAGTATAGGGTACCCAAGTGTGATCCCCAGATCAGCAGCAGCTCCAGGAACTAGTTATAAATACAGAGTCTAAGGCGCCAACCCATACTTACTAATAAAGTAACTATGGGGGTGGTGCCCAGGAATCTGTGGTCTAACTAATTCTCAAGGTGATTCTGATACACTCTGCAGTTGAGAATTACAGCTCTTTAAGTTCTAAAGCCTGACTACACATTCGAATCACCCGCAGAGCTTAAAATAATACCAGGTCCCAGACCAATTAAATCAGAAACTCCATGTGTCTGACCTGGCATCAGTATATATCTTTTTTAAAGCTCCCCAGGGGATTTTTGATCCTTAGTAAGGTGAGAGAATAACTTAATCTGTAAAATTCACTTGCTTTAGCAAAATCTAAAGCAGTGTTTTTCAAACTTGAATGCACATTGGAGTCATCTGGAAAGCTTTAAAAATGATCTTGCCCCAACTGCGGTCCCCATTCTGATTTAATTGGACTGAGGTATAACTTGGTCATTGGGGTTTTTTGTTTGTTTGTTTGTTTGTTTTAATATTCCCTGGGCTATTTTAATGTGAATCCAAGGTTAAGAATCACTGTTCTAAAGTTAGGATTCTGAAACTTCAGTGTGCCTGGGAATCACCTGGAGTACTCGATAAAAATAGGGACCCCAGGGTTCCAGCCAGGTGCAGAATCACCTGGAATACTGCCTTAAAGGATAGTTCCACCTGGCCATCAGGTTTTTCTGGTTTAATCTTCATTTGTTCTTTGTGCTTGACATCATTCACCGCCCTGCCCTGCCTTAATTTCCTACAATTTTCCTTCTATGACATCAAATGACTTGGCATTCCTTAAATGTGTCTTGTTTAAAGCACTGGGGAAAATGTTGATTGTTAAGGCCAATAAATGATCTTCAATCAGTTGGTTAGTCATTTAGAAAAGAAAAAACTGGACTTCTATCTCAGTCCGTACACCAAATAAATCTCATATAGATACAGAAAAAAAGGTAATTAAAAAGAAACCATAAAAGTACTAGAAGAAAGCATGGCTGCATTGAGGAAAGAATTTGGAAGTGGGGAGGGCCTTTCCAAACAAGGTATAAAACCTAAAGTCATAAAGGAAAATGGTTGATATAAATTGGATTAAACAAATTTCTCCTTGGAAAAGTTACCATAACCAACATTAAAAGATAAGAACAAGTGGGAGAAACATCTTCAGTGTATTGACAGAACTGCCTTAAGGTATAAAAATACAAAAACATAACAAATCAATAAAAAAGGCTAACCTAACCACTCAGAAGAAGAAAGTAGGAGCCAGATAGTTTGTAGAGAATGAGACAAAGATGGTTCACATATTAGAAAATCCTCAGGATCCCTGACAACCTAAGGAAGTACATATAAAGATGGCACCTAAATCTTTCAGAAGTCAGCATGGGCAAGACTGGGGGGCTAGTGTGCCCCACGTGCTACCAGTGAGAATGTACAGTAGTGCAGTGATTCTGGAGAGCAATTTAGTGAGAGGCACCAAAGTGGAAGATGAACCCATGTTTGGACCCAGCAGTTCTGTGTCTAGGAATTCAGCTCTTGGATGCAGTCACTGTGTTGTTGCTTCACAAACTGGCCCACCTACGCAGAGGGGAAGGGGAGGCTGAAAAAAGAGGCAGGTCGCTCCAGATCATTAAGGGGCAGCTTTAAAAGCAAGGGACCTTATTTACAAGACAGTCTTGAGGGGCTTCCAGAGGAGTAGATCTGTGTGTCGTGACCAGAATCTTACAAGTTTATATAGAGGATTTAACTGGGTTCGGTCACGTATCGAGTCCATATCTCTCTCTCTTTCTCTCTTTCTCTCTCTCTCTCTCTCTCTCTCTCTCTCTGTCTCTGTCTCTCTCTCAAGGCTATGTCCTTGGAACAGCTTCCCCTATGGGAATGGTGAGCGCAGTGTACATTCCATGGACAGGGGAGGGGGTCAGGAGCCTCCAGTTACCTGGGTCCAGCTTCCAGATCAAATGGAGGGCACATGCTCTGAGTGACTTTCTCCAGAGAGTATTCACAAGATACTCATTGAATCATTAAAACATTGACATCAGTCTAAGTATCCATTAATAGGAAAAGAAAGTAAATTATGGTACAGGGCATACTGGAATTTTATTTGATGATAAAGATGACAGAGATTTAGGTGTGGTGATACAGAAACATGTAGAAAGATTATTAAGAAAAAAGCAAATTTAGAACTATATGTACACAAATATATGGCATGGTATTATTTTGGGATACTTTTATATTCATAATACATGCTTGCACATCTATATGTATTTCTGGGTAGGTCCATACCCTATCAAAAGAGGTTGCACGTGAAGAGTAGAATTGGGGGTTGGGAGGTGGGCATGGGGGCCCAGAGCTTGCAGCAGTACAGATGTGTTGAGATCATACAAATGTTGGAATGAATCAGTGAATGGAAGTCAGACTTTGGGAGAGATTTTTAGTCTTTATTGTGTACCTTCTTGAACTATTTTTTTTAAACCATGTGTGTATTATTGCTTTTGTAGTAAAACTAAAGTACTTAAAAATATGCTGTTCTCTTTTACTGCTCTGTCCCTTTGCTTGTTCTGTTTCCTCTGCTCCAAAAGTCTCCTTTCCTTCTAGTCTTTCATCTACTATTTTCCCTGGAGGTTCAGGTCAGAGGTTGCCTCTGTGTGGCCATCCATCCCTCTTCTGAATGCATGGCTTCCTCGCTTTATTTGTACCACATGAGTGCAGGATCTTATTATGCTCTGTTCTGTCTGTCTTCCTTGTCTGATGGGTGAGAGCATTGTGGTCAGGGATGGTCTGACTCATCCGACTTTCTCCAAAGGCAACCAAGAGTCTGTCATTATAAACATCTCGGTATTTTCCTTTTGAGCTCCTGAGTGCTGGCCTGCCTTACAGTCACGCGTGGCCTGATGCAGGAAGTGATTGGCCATTTCTAACCGCTCAGGTATTCTGGAACACAGAGCTCTAGTCTCAAACATGGTCTCCAGAATTGCCAGTATTCCATTTCATCCGTCATCGCTGCCAACATCACTTGAAGGAAGCTGCTGGTATCACTTACTTTAGACTTGATGGATCTACTGAAGTACCCAGCATATATTGGCTTTTTTCCCCCAAGCTTTACGGAGACGTTATTGATCGATAATGCATGTAGGGTGTACAACATGTTGGTACACGTATATATTGTAAAATGACTGCCACAATAAGCTTAGTTCATACCTTTATCCCCTCACATAATTATCATTTTTTTGTGGTGGTTACTTTTAAGATCTATTCTCTAAACTTTCAGGTATGTAATGCAGTATGTTGATTACAGTCAGTACACTTTACATTAAATCGTCAGAACGTACCTTCTACCTACAATGTGTACCTTTGAACGTCTCACCATTTCCCCCAGCCCCTGCAGCCACCATTCTACTCTCTGTTCTTAGGAATTCAGGATTTTTAGACTCCACATGTAAGTGAGAAAATACAATATCTGTCTTTCTCTGGCTTATTTCACTTAGTGTAATACCCACAAGTTCCATCTATGTTACTGCAATAGACAGGGTATCCTCTTTTATGATTGAATAATATTCCTTTATGTATATGCCACAGTTTGCTCATTCATCAGTGGACACATAGGTTGTTACTATATGTTGGCTGTTGTAAGTAATGCTACAGTGAACATGGGGTGCAGATATGTTTTTGAGATAACGATTTCATTATCTTTGCATAAATGCCTAGAAGTAGTGTTTTCCTTATCTTTGGATAAGTACCCAAAGGTGGAATTTTTGGTTCATATAATATTTCTATTTTTCATTTTTTGAGGAACCTTCGTCCTGTTTTCCGTAGTGGCTGCATCACTTCACATTCCCACCACTTATGCATGAAGGTTTCTTTTTCTCCACATCCTTGCCGACACTTGTTGTCTCTTGTCTTTTTGATAGTAGTTACTCTGATAGATGTGAAGTGATATCATTGTGATTTTGGTTTGTATTTCCCCGATGATTAGTGATGTTGAACATTTTTTCATGTGTCTCTTGGCCATCTATACATCTTTTTTGGAAAAATGTCTAAAGTATTTGCACATTTTTTAATTGGGTTTTTTGTGGTTTTTGTTTTTGAGTTGTATGATCTCCTTATATATTATCAGATAGATGGTTTGCAGGTATTTTTTTTTTCCATTTGGTAGGTTGCCTTTTCATTGTGCTGTTTCTTTTGCTTTGTAGAAGCTTTTTTTAAAGTTTGATGTATTCTTACTTATTTTATTTTTTTTGTTGTTTGGACCATCAGTGTCGTATTCCAAAAATTGTTGCCAAACCGATGTCAAGGAGTTTTTCCCTGTTTTCTTGTAGCAGTTTTACAATTTCTGGTATTGAATTTAGTTAGGCATGTGATTTAATATATATATGATTTAAAATTTCTACCTGTTCTATACCTAGTTTTTCCTTCAGAGGGCCATGGAGATGCAGTCGTGCTGTTTAAGAAGAGTAATCGCAACTTTGTTCCCTACCTCAACACCCCTCAACATACCTGAAGGGTTCAACACATTGTAATTAATAACTGTGGCTCCTGAAGTTAGTGATTTTCTAAAAGTTGCTATTTGTGCCGAGAATCTCAGGGTTGTGTGTAGTTTGGAATGAGAGCCCTCACCCCATCTATCAATAATTTAGGATTGTATGCTAAAAATACCATGGATACATGTATAGAACATAAATAGAGTAAGGACCTGAATGGACACATCTGGATCATGGAAAAGACCAAATCATGTTTGTTTGTTTGTTTGTTTTTAAATTTTTTTAAAGATTTATTTATCTTAGAGAATGTGCACACATATCCCCGTGTGAGGGGCAGAAGGAGAGGGAAAGACGGAATCTCAAGCAGACTCTGCACTGAGCATGGAGCCCTACATGGGGCTTGATCTCATGACCTTGAGATCATAACCTGAGCTGAAACCAAGAGTCAGACACTTAACCGACTGAGCTGCCCAGGTGCCCCCAAATCATGTTTTTTTTTTTTTTTTAAGATTTTATTTATTTATTTGACAGAAAAAGAGAGAGAGCACAGGCAGAGGAGGAGGCAGAGGGAGAAGCAGACTCCCTGCTGAGCAGGGAGCCTGAATCGGGACTCAATCCCAGGACCCTGAGATCACTACCTGAGCTGAAGGCAGATGCTTAACCGATTGAGCCACCCAGGCACCCCCAAATCCTGTGTTTTGTAAGGAGGAATGATTGGAATAATTAGAGTGATCTTATTTTTTCTTCTGATAATCACATGTTGCATTGAGATCCTGTGCATTGATTTTAACTGTCCTAATAATTTTTAAAGTTCCAATATTACATGAACCAAATACTTGGCATTCTGCGTATAAGAAAATGGAAGCGGGAAATGCACAATCTTAAGGCAAATATTTCACTCATATACTGTTAGATGGTGATTGAAATGAAAACTGGTGTTTAACTTTGAATAATCAAAAGGTTAAACTTGATAGTAAAAGTGTAAACAAGTTTGTGGTCAATGAATGGGGTTTTTTTTTTGTTGTTTTTTGCCAATGTTTTCCTCTTACAAAGACTTTTAGTCTTAATTTAGGAACATAGGAATGATACACACTGAAGCTTGGGGGGTGTTACACCCTGTTTGAAAAGAAGGGAGAAATTCTGGAAATAATGAAGTGAGTATAGAGGAAATAAAAGAGTGAGAATAATGAAGTGAACGGTAGCAGTAGGATCGGGTAGAGGAAGTATATCATTTATTTGATTAACCTCAGAGAACACCTGTGGGCAGGTGGGATTTCCAGAGTGTTCACATGGTAGGATGCTCTTTGTTTGGATTGATAAGGGAGGAATTTCAAGCGTTAGTCCTGTTTTGACAATACTTGGAGGTCACATGAAGTGAATTTGTAAAAGGGACATTGAACTATTATTGTACCCGAGACAAGGAGGGAAGGTGCATTATAGAATGAAATGGGGAAGTGAAAAAAAAATCCACACTTCCTGGTTAAGAGGTCTAAAGGACGAGTGAGAGTTTTGAATTTGATTTATAGTATACAAGCAAATTCTAAGGTCGTGGTTCTCAGTCCTGGCAACAGTTTACAATCACTCCATTTAAACAGGGGCATGTTAGGGCCTGGATATCAGCATTTTTAAAGCTTCCCAAGTGATTCTCTTACACACTCCAAATGAGAACTGTTTATTGATATAAGGATATGAAAAAGGAGAGTGAAAGAAAAAATATTAGAACAAAGTCTCAGGGCCAGGGAATTTCCAATGTCAGTATGGTTTATGGGAACTCAGAGTCACAATTCTGAATTGTTAGATACTTGGCACATTGCATATTATTTTATAGTGAAGCAATAGAATTGAATGTCTTTGATTCTTTTAAGTCTGATCCTGTTTCTGGAGTTAGCAACTGAAAATGATTAGGTAACTACTAAAAGAAAAAATATTCATATTTTGCTTCTTTCGGTTAGAATTCTGGTGTACCAGCAGCCAAAGGAACATTTAGTACTCGTTAAATGGGACCACCTTAAGTAGAATATGTATTTTTTTTACTATGAAGAACTGAAAGGAAAAAGTCTATAATAGAGAATACATTCAGATTATATTTAGCAAGGTATATGGATGTGTACCATGTCATTTAAATACTTCCCCTTTGACTAGAAATTAATAAGCAGTTGAAGCAAACAACTGAGAAGAACCAATTTCCTGAGAGCACCCTCCCTACTCTTCTAAGTAAAAAGGGAAATTCTTTGTATCTAATTATGTTAAAGAATTGAAATCCCTTCATGTATGACAGAAAAAAAATACACGCACCTTAGGTTACATTCTTTAACTCAGTCTTTTATCCTGATTCAGATACTAATTAATTATCTAAGATGAAGGAATGCATCAAGGTTCATAAAATTGCATGAAACTTGGAAATATCTTTTACAGTGGCTATGTTATTAACTCGCCTTCCTTGACCTTACCAATGCTACTCAGCAACTTTAAACAAAGACTAAAAATAATCTCTTCTCTGTTGTGGGGAGATGAATTACTATAGATGGGAGGAAAATACACAACTAAAAATCAACTTCCTTCATCACTCTTGACATTCACCAGTCTTTAGTCGGGATCACCTTGAGATGTGACATCAATTCAGAGTAATAAGGAAGGGTCAATGAAAAGCTAAAACATTCTCAAGAACCCATTATAACACATCTCCAAGGGATTCGTGTCAATGCCACAGCATTTCAAATACAGTACACAAATTCCAGAGGACCAGCTTCATGAAATGGAGACAATAGGCATCGGTGAGAGTCTTATGACATAGAAATTGACCTGTTATTGGATCTCTCTTTTACTCCCTACATGTTTTCCACCCTCGCACCTCATCAGTCATTCCTTAGAAAGCATTACATGTATGTTTGTCACGAGTCTGTTGTAACACAGTACATTCTCCATATGGTATTGTCATTGAGAGTTCATTTTTAGTAAGTAATTTTGGTACATTTAAGGGCTTTGGTTTAAGAAAATTTCTTTTTCACATGAATTTGGATCTAGAATTGGTTTTGCAAGATGACTCCAGAGCTGGATGATATCTAGAGTTAGCTGCCTCTATCGGATTTTTAGCTCTTTGGGTCTTATTCACCACTTAATCTGTTGTAGTAGGTAGCTCAAAGCTCTGTGCATAAAAAGAACTTAATACATAATTATTGAGTTTAAAAAAAAACAGCATGTTTCTATTTTTTGTATTATAGAAACTAGGTTAGGCATGAGAATTCAAAATACACTTTGTGTTTATCTACATGTATAACTGGAGTTTATCCCCCACCAACATTTAGAAATAGCAATTAAAGGAAGAGAGAAAGGGAACAGAGTACATGTTGTTAAATTCCATTTAGTTTTACCTGTGGTGACAGGAGATAGAATGATTGAAGTTATCATTACTCAATCTTCAGTATTTAGCCTATAGAATTTTCCTTCTCTACAAACCTTTCACTAGCACTCTTGAGTGGTTTGAGTGTCTGAAACAGATCAGGATTATTCAGTCTGTTAGGCACTAAATAATGTGAGCTGGAAAAATATTACTTGCTCTCAAGTACAATAACAAAAACTACAACAGAATTTTTAAGTAATTAATATGTTACACGAGAACCGCAACTAAGTATAACATAGTTATATGTAATTGCATATAATGTGGAGTATGAGTACATTTTGATATATATGAAATTATTCCAGGTGGTGTCTCTGTAAGTAAAAGAGCCTAATGCCCACCCGGTATTGGAGTTATATTCTTAGTTCTGTCTTACACTCCCGAACCCTATCCTCCCTTGGTCTTCCCGGTCTCAGCGCCAGCATCTTACTCGTTTGTTTAATCTTGAAATCTAGGAAATCCTCTTTGTTTCTTCTCTTTCCCTCATCATTCAGCAAGTCCTATTTGTTCTAGTGCCAGAAGGGACCTGAGATCTGCAGTCACCCCATCCAAACCAGCATATCTTGGCTTGTCTGTGCTCATAGCCTCCTAACTGATCTCCCTGCTTCCACTCATGCCCGCTTCCAGCCCATCGGTCACAGAACACCAGAGGGATCTTTCTAAAATATAAATCAAATCTCATTATTGCCCTCTATGGTGGTAGAGGATTGATAAATATTTGTTGAATGAATGAATCAGATGGTAACAGTGGTCTTGGCTGCTGAAGGATCAGTAAGCAATAAGGGACAGGGAAAACCAAAACAGGTTCAGAGAGCCCAGATTTTATGAAAACTTTGGTTCATTGTCTGTAATCCTCTGTGTACTTGAAAACCTGGGCACATGAGTCTACTTCTATTCATTGGCCTGCTGTGGACACTTCACAGCCTGCCAGAGACAATTCCACGGAAGGCCAATCAAGATTGTTCTGTGTCCACTCCGAGTCTAAACAGCTGCCCAGATGTAATTAGTATTCCACAATTGTATCTCGAGAGGAGCCAGTTGCTGAGACAGCTGTCTAAGTGGAAGGAAGATTTTTAACTTTTCTTGTATGAGCTGGGTCTGGTAGGATAGAGTCAAAGTTCTCAGGTGCTGGGGACTACTGTCTCTGCAAGTTCACTCAGCTTGAGATTCCTGCATCACTGTTCTAGTGCCTGTCTTATCTGCTGGAATTCACCTTGGAAGGAGATGTTAGGTTTGCTTCTTTCAGGTTTGGTCTTAAAGTCTAAAGCAATGGTGCTCAGAATGTCCTACAAAGCGATAGGAAGCACGGTACTGGCTGTTACAGCATAAAACGCCACAAGTCATTTTAGCTGATAGTCAAGTAATGACAACAAGGATTCAAATGGGGGCTTATTCTTTGATCCTCCAGGAGTTTCAAATGGCAATTATCATTATTTCTTGGATTCCCTCAGTCCTGATAGAAAATCAAGGCAACCAGAAACTGTCATTTTGTGAACAGACAGCTATTAAAAGCACATTAATAATCTGTAGTGGGTATAGCATATGCCTTTTAAAAAGATTTGCAGCTTGTTTCTCTGTGGTAAAGACACAGGACTTCTCCAACCTAATTACAAAGCAATCAAACAATTTAATTAATCTGGAAATCACTTTCTTAACCATAACTGCCTTGAAAATGAGGCACCCTGTGCAGAGCCATGAGGTAAAGTCCCATTTTGTTATATTGCTTGTATATTGGCCATGCTAGTCCCACCCCCCCCGGGACCCTGGAGTTAATTACCTACCAAATGCCTGACCACTACTAAGGTTTACTTTACCAGGTCAAAAACATCAGCGGCGATAACAGCATTCTGTAAAGTGTCCTAGCACTCAAATATCCGAGAGCCAGCAAATCCCTGGGAGCAGCAGGATTTGAGTTATAAGCAAGTGCTGCACATATGGGCAGAGAATTAACTGGCACCGGTTTTCATTCGAGAGTCTCTCAGGTATTGCTTTGCAGATGGGTGGATGGATTCAGAGAGCAGTGCTGTGAGGAGTGAAGGTCACGTATAGGACTCTGGTTTCAATCCGTCTCGCTTTCTCATCACTGGGCATGTCCACAGCAGCCTGGTCCTCATTTCTTAAGAATACGTATAGAAGATGCGCTTTTTAATTTAGTCTGTTCTAAATGAGTGGTATTTTCATCACTGTATAACAAAAGAATGTCCCTAAGGCTTCAGAGACTGAATTAGGTAACATAGAAATCAATTTTTATTTCAAATAAGAACACAGACTTCAAAGATTGACTCCCAGAGGCCCCTGGGTGTCTCAGGCAGTTAAGCATCCGACTCTTGATTTCAGCGCAGGTCATGATCTCAGGGTTCTGGGATCAAGCCCAGAGTTAGGCTCAAGCTGGGCATGGAGCCTGCTTACGATTCTCTTTCTCCCTCTGCCCCACCCTCTCTAAAAACAAAACACAACAAAAACAGAAACAAAGATTAACTCCTACCTATCTAATCTCCTAATCTTGTTACTTCTCCCTAAGGAAAATGGAGGAATATTCTGTAATAACACAAAAATCTACAGAGTACTCATCCTCCCTTTTCATCTCCTATCACCACCATTCCACTTCTCTCAAAATTCCCTATCAACAGGCATTCTCCCACAATGGGTAGTCAGTCACCCACGGTCGACCCATATTGGAAATGTTGGTCACTTGTGACCTGTACTATTTTCATCACTTCGTTTCTAGTGGATCACTAATTATGCTTGGTTTGCTCACCAAAATATTCTTTCTATTGGCCTTTCATGTCCTAATCTAAGCTCCTAAACCCTCTTCGTTGGCCACTCATCAGTCCACCCAACACATTCATGCCAGGTTAAAATCTGTAGCATCTCTCCCTTGCCTGCTTATGTCTCTTAAGGCCCTCCCCCAGTTAATACCAATAAATATAGTTCACAGCTCATTGGCTACACCAGTCTGACTCTCTCCTACTGCCAGAGTATCTGTCTCTACTGTATCACCCTACTCTGTTTGGGGTGTTTCTGTCCCCTTCCTGAGGTTCTTCCATTTCTTCTCTTGAGCTAGCTGAACTGCCCTCAAATTACCCTGTAATCTCTTGTCTTTAATGAATTATCAGGTATTCTAGTTCAGACTGCCATCATTTTCTCTAATATCCCACTACGTTTAAGAGCCTTTGTGATAGCCTGTGGGGTATGTGTGCGCCTGTACACATGGGCATTTAAACCTAGCCTAGATCTGCCATGAAACAGGAAGAAAGATCTGTTAATAGCAAGATTATGCAGATGGCTCTGTAGTCTCGAGGTTCAAAATGTGGGAATTTGCATTTGATTTTATAGCAATGTAGGAGTAGATGAGAAGAAAATGAGGGACGTTTTCAGTTGATGGGCTTAGAAAGGCAGCACAAAATGGGGAGGCAAAACTCAAAGATTAGAAATGGCTCATGGTAGCCTTGATTTTTTTTTTTTTTTCATTAAGAGCAGAGTTAAGTTAACCTGCCTCTATATATCTTTGTCTCGGCCCATTCATGGTCAAAGTGATCACTTGCCATGTATTATAGGATGTTACATGACTTTCTGGGGACCAATCATTAAAATCTCTAAAAGTGAAAAGGGTTTTAAGTTAACTCCTTGTTTCTCCCTTCTTCAGGGTCTTAAAAATTCTCAGTAAGCTCTGTCCAGTTCTAGTTCATCTCATTATAATCTCCGGATACAGTGTTCACTTTACAAAGAACATGGAGCTAAGAATTTGGTGCCAAGTTTCATTGATCTTATTATTTATTCTCAATGATTGGGTAGGAGGGATTGTTAAACCACTCATATGTTGGCTTCCAACAATCAGCTGTTTTGTTTTTCCTAGTAACTTACTGGTAGTTTGCTCTACATGGGGTGTGAGGAAAGTGAACATTTTTTTCCAACTAAACAAAATCTACACTAAAATTTCTGGCATTAGATTCACTGCTTTTTCAGAAACTTTTAGCCATCTTGAATTTTTCAATATGTTTTAAGGCTGTGAAGAGTGATATATAAGCTAAGTTGGGAAGAGGCTGGGCAGGGGGAATGAAGGCTGTTGGGAAAAGTTGACAGAATTTAATTTAGCTGTGTGGATAAATGGACAGAAAGAGTCCTGGATTACTAGATGGCAAAAGCAGAATCCATTTCTCTAGGGGCCCAAGGAACAACAGATGCAGAGACATGATAAATTTCATTGCAGCGGAGGGAAAAATGCTTCTAGATTCTCTGGCCATTAAGAAATAG
This sequence comes from Ursus arctos, assembly GCF_023065955.2. Classification (NCBI taxonomy): domain Eukaryota; kingdom Metazoa; phylum Chordata; class Mammalia; order Carnivora; family Ursidae; genus Ursus; species Ursus arctos. Next base: position 54,279,513 of record NW_026623067.1, read on the forward strand.
GCTTTTCAGTGCTTCCTAGTCAAATGGCTTTAATTGTGCTGTCTGTCATAAAGTTAATGGCATCTGTTGAAGACATCACTATAAAATTGGCAACCTTAAGTTAATTGAAAAATTTCAGTAGAGATGTAACCAAGTCCAGAAGTCCTCGAGGTAACGCTGAACTTATCCCCTTTAATGGGTTAGTCTGTTCTTTTTGCACGCAGGTAATAAATTGTTTACAGATAGGTACTGACTTGAACATGCAAATCTTGTATTCCTCACACCTAACTACAGTTGTCACTTCCGCTGTGAAATCAGTAACGTGGGAACTGGCTGGCTGTTAGGGATTAAACGTATCGTCCTGATTTATTTTCCGTGTTTCAAGAACATACAAGATTAGTTTGCAGCCTTTCCTCACCTCCTTCTTTAAAGCAGCTACAGTTCCATCCAGTCCTCAGATAATTCTGCCAATCTAATTAAACATGCAGAGGGAAGCCGGGTGGTCTGGAGTGTCCTGAGCTGCCCCTCACCAGCTGCCTGCCAAGCACTCTCAATGATCAGCAGCAGGTTGAGTATTCTGGTGGAGAAAGTAACAAGCCCCCGAGGAGCTGCTCTCCTTACAGCGAACAGTCTGTGCTCACCCGCCTCTGCGGGATTTGACACCCTCTGCCAGTGGTGGTGGCTTTGAAAGCCTGCCTGGCCAGTCATAGCCCAGATGCTTAGAAGCAGGGGGACTGTTGAAGAAAATATTGATACAGGCTAATCCTGCTGGGCCACTCGGGCCATAGAGCTGGGTCATTTGAGAAATAGGTCCACATGGCTGGGTTCTTCCCAGTATTTTATGACTAGTACTGACATTTCCACTTTTAAGCCATGGACTCCAGAATACGAGGATTTATTTTTGAGAAGTCAGACATGTACTTGGTTTCTGTAAATAAAAAAATACCAAGTTAGAAAACCTGAAAGTAGAAAGCCGCACCCCCACCACCAGGTGAAGCATATACTTCCACACCCATCCTGTTACTTAAGATGTTAACATCTGGGGGCGCCTGGGTAGCACAGTCGTTAGGCGTCTGCCTTCGGCTCAGGGCGTGATCCCGGTGTTCTGGGATCGAGCCCCACATCGGGCTCCTCCGCTGGGAGCCTGCCTCTTCCTCTCCCACTCTCCATGCTTGTATTCCCTCTCTCGCTGGCTGTCTCTATCAAATAAATAAATAAAATATTAAAAAAAAAAAGAAGAAGATGTTAACATCTGGAAGAGTAAGAAGCAAGACATTTGTATATACATTATTTTGTAGGACTGAAATATTTAGGGTATTAATCCCTGGGAGACTACTGCTTGGTGATAGATGTGCTTATTCATGTATCTTGCACCCTCAAAACGCTGTGCTGGAACCCAAGCCCATTCCCTCGCTCTCCCCCACCCCCGCCACCCCTGCTCCTGCTCCAAGGAACACTGAGACATTTTTGGAGACATGGACATTGGGTGAGAATGTACAGAAACTCATTACTAAAAAGAAGGTGATCCTGGATGTGGATAATGTTACAAAAACAAAATCCTGTTATGATTTTTTTCCCTCTTTCTCTTTACAGGAAATAGCCCTCAAGATAGTCCAAGAAATTTCTCCCCCAGTGCCTCAGCCCATTTCTCATTTGCACGGAGGTAAGGACTTCCTGTGAGTCGAATCATAAAGTGTTATATTGAGAATCGCATCTCCGGAACCCCCTCTTTCTCATTCCCCCCCGTTCCCCTGCCTTCTGCCAGTGAGATGCTGTTCATTATCACATACGGCCCTCTCTGAAGCTCCCTGCCCAAAGATAGCTTTACACCAACACACAACTCTGTTGTAAACACTCCCGCTTTATAGTTTAATAATGATTTCTGACTCGTGCTAGAGTTCCATGTACCTCTCTTGGTCCTTCCCTAGATGGTGGGCTCCCAGTGAGGGAGAGAAATGACTGTTGCCTTTTTTCTCTTAACTCTGCTGCAGTGCCTTGTACATGCTTGCTGTTCATCAGATTTTTACGGAACTGTCCGAGCTTACAAGGAGTTGACTCATCTCTGTGTCCTGGTGCAGCTGTTTTTGTTGTTGAAAAAAAAATTTTAATGACCTTTCTGGGATCACAGGGTATAAACTCTAAGATGCCTCTTTACTTGAGAGCATGAAGCCACCAATTTAGTGATCCCCTTGAGATAAAGCCACACATGGACTATAGGATATTTTATGTTTTCTCTTCGTATCTTAGTTAAAATTTGGTACCAAGTGTCAAAGATACATGTGTTCAGTCTGGGTCATTGAGCCACAAGGGAGTCTTGCTGTTCAGAGGATCATAGGCACGTGATGTAACATCCAATCTTGTCAGTTCTGGATGTTCTTTGGTGATTTCTCCAAGTCAGAGGAGTCTACACAACCACATTTTCTGTGTTCCGCACGTAGCATTAGTGTACCTCTCCCTGTCCGAGTCCAACCTTCACCTTCCTGGGCTCTCTCACCCCTCTCACACACATACCCTATCCTCTCCTGCCCGGGAAGAACTCAGAGAAAACAAAATGCCCCTTCAGCCAGGTCTCTGAATAGTCAGGATAAATTCAGTTTATGGTCTGCACGTCCAGCATATTTGCTAATTTTCCTCAGTGACCTAACTATACCATAAAGTGCATTAACGTAACACTTAATAAAGACATATGTGTAGGTTAAAAAAAAAAAAAAAAGATGTGTTTTAACGCATGTTACTAACCAACAAAACCTGCAGTGTCCCCACTGCCATTTGTCAGCATGTAATGCATTTATATTACTAAGTCCAAAGAAAGGGACCTGTCGGCAGGATTTTCAGAATTCTCTGTAACTGAGAGTCCCTTGTAAATGTTACACCCCCCTGCCCCCACCATTTGGCAGAGGCCTGTGTGTGTAAGGTACCAGTTCTCCATCGTGGGCGGGACACCAGAGGCTCTTAAGGAACTTGAGACCTCCACCCTGACTCTTTCCCCAGTTCCAGCTTCTCTTCTTTTAGCAACTTGTTCTAAGCACTGTCAAGAAAATGTGAAAATTAACTGGTCCCACAAAGCCTGTGTTTGCCCAGTTAATATTAACTCATGATAGTGCTACTCCTCTAAGTGGAAACAAAAAATCTTATGAAAATGGAAAAACAAGAACCCACCATAGTCTTTAAAAATATCTCTTAAAAGAATGTGTTTAATTACTTTAAGTAATAAGAAAAATGCAAATCTCATTATAGCGTGCATTTAAACATGACAGAAATCATAGTCTCTTAATCCTGTCAGATTTATAAAAATGAAGAGAATCTGATAATTAAGTGGGTGACTGGAGGATAGATGAATCTGGTTTCTCTTCTATTTAAGAAAATACACAACCCCCAGGCATGCTAATTTTTGACAAATAAACCATAAACCATGACAGAAGATTATCACAAGAGACCTGTAGTTCATTTTGCATGAATTTCCAGATGGAACTCCCTCCACACTCTTCAAAAAATATTAATTTAGATTGGGGCATGAGTGATCATCTTTTTAAACTTTTATTCAGGTAAACAGAACCCTGCATTTGCTCTGAAGACTCAAATTGGTATATTTTTATTTAACATCTGGTGTCTCTCTCCTCCATGTTAAAGTTGATTTTTATTCAGGAAACATGGAAACCCACTCATGGGTCCCCATTCCCTTCCATTCGGTATGCATTTTTGAGCCTTTGAGAAGTAATACCATTTTGAGACTCTCACATGTTGTTATTTTGTATGTTTAGTCCAACAGAGAAGAGATTGCCCTGTCTTTAAAATTATTCTTGAGTAGAGGGATAAAGATCAGGTTTATTAATATTTTCTCATCTTATACCATTATGTGGCACGCACACACACACACCCCTTACATATACCAGTATGTGAAAATACTCCCCCACTAGACATCCACTGTAATGAAATAGTTTAATTTCAAACTGGAAAATATGATGGCACTCACTTGCTATCTAATATGTATATTAGATAGATAGATATAGATATAGATATATGTGAGTAGAACTATCAAGGTAATTTTTTACTACTGAGTTAAAAGGATGAAAATGAGCATTGATTGTAGCATAGTAAATTTTGTCAGGAGCAAGGAAACATATGTTTATTTTCCTAAGACCTGTGCTACAGATTTACAGTCCATCCAATTACAGAATTAACATTTTTTCTTTGGCTTAAGATGGAGGTAATAACATTGTTGTGCCTTTCCCGAAAGCTGTTGGAGTTGACACATTACATACTGCTCGCACTTGCATTGGAAATACAGAGCCCTGAGTACATGCCACGGGTGTTTCCTAGCGGCCTCATTGTTCCTCAAGGGTAGATCTCAGAATATATTTCCACGAGCAAATTACTAGAGCAGACTGGCCTGCTGAGTTCAGGTCATTAGACACTTGTTGAGCACCTGGCATAGTTCAAGTTGTTATAGTATCAACCAGAATGTACAATGTGTCACTCCAGGTGACTGTTACAATGAAACAAATAAATAAATCTTTTCTTCATATAATTATAATAGCCAGGTTGATATTGGGACTTTTCATTTTTTCTTTGTTCTATACCATGTTAATCTAAATTTTTGTGAGTAGTGTTGAAATCATGTTTTTTTTGCAAAACTTTTTGTATTCTATGCTCCCATCAAATGTTTTTCCCTTCTTACTTTTTCACTTAGTTTAATATGGAGAGATTTCTACCCCTACCACCCCCCCCCAAAAAAAAATCACTCTTCAAAAAAAGCCTTGTTGCTTTGGCTAGAATGTAGTCTGTCTTCCAATAATATTTTATGGGGAGCTTCTGCAAAGAAAAGACAACATTGTTAGCAGGATCCAAATTGCACTTGTGTGATAGCTTTCTTGGAAAAAAAAGGGTGTGCTCTCTCTTAAGTACTGTATACAGCATATATAGTAACTTCTGATGTGCAGTCGTCATGGTAATGAAAATGCAATGGTCCTTTGTGCTCCATTTGAGTATATAGACACAGAGAACTTGGGGAACTTCATGAGACATAAATTATTTCTGGTCCGTGGCTGCACATTCTTGTTTAAACATCTTTTAGTTGTGTGTTTTCCAGAGTAAGCAAATATAATTTATGTTTCAAAACTAATAAGAACATGTCTTTTCTTGGAATTGCTCATTCATGTGAAATATATTCATTGATACCTGAGGGAAAGGAGAGTTAATGAATCACAAAACAAAATCATGGTGGGGGAAATCGTGCCCGAGTTCTTTCCAGAGACTAGTTTCTGATAATTGCTATTAAATGGACTTCTGATAATTGCTATTAAATTGCTATTAAATAATCCTTTTAAAATTCATACCCCCCCTTTTTTTTTACTTCTAAAAATTGGAGGTTTTAAAAATATAAAGTACAGCATGGATTTTTAAGTCTTCAATAAATAGCCGAATAAAATATGACTAACCTGTGTCCATTTAATTCATAGATATTAGAAGCATGTTATTATTATTATTATTTTCTTAAATCTTTAACATTTTTAATTGTTTAAAACTATTTTTAAAGAACATATGACTTAATTGTTCCCATTCCTTGTACCTGGTATATTTACAAATATTTTATTTTGCTTCTTTTAAAAAAAAAACAAAAAACCTTGATTCAATTGTTCTCCAATCATGATCACAGAAATGACAGGTAATTTTACTGAAATTTTAACATTGTAGTATTTCTGTGATTTGTCCACTTGAATTTCTCCATTTTGTCTTTGTGGACCATTTGCATTTATTGGAGGAAACATCCATGGTAGCCTGTGATTATATTTTCCCTTGACTGTAATTTAATCTCAAATGTCAGTTTTTTACATAAACATCTAATTGTGACGTTTCTCAAATTCAAGTCTAGTGCTGTTGAATCCCCTGACTTCAACTTCCTGTGAATGTGTCTCTGGTATATTTGGCCCCCTCATATCTCTCACTTGGTAAATTAGTACAGTCATAAATTACAAGAAGTCTATGTAGATACTCCATCCAAAGAATGCAGTAGGGGCCTTTATAATGTGTGTTTTTTCTGTTTTTCCCATGGCAAATGCTCATCTATTTGTTTTCACAGGGGTATATGATTTTGGAGTCACAGTCTTACTTAAAATAGAATAAATAATAAAGCAATGACAATGCTTTCTGGTGTTCCCCTGCAACAGTATTGTCTCTACTGCTTCAGTCAATCATCTAAGACCCTTGTAAAGACCCTAACTCATAACCAGAATCTGCCCTGGAAGCTACCCTTTGACCATTTGGAGAGAAAAATCACTCTCTTCAAGGACTCCTGACAGTTTTGCCTCTATGACTGGGGCAGACACTTGTACTCTTTGCACTAGTGGAGAATTTTCTTTCTGCCCTTGCTGTCCCGGGCCAGAGCTAGACTGCATACTCACAGCCTCTGCAAGGGGCTTTTGTTGCAACACTCGATGAAGCCAGGTCATGTCAGAAGATAGTAACTCTTAGAGATTCTGAATATAAGGTCAGTCACTTTTTTCATGTGCAAGATTTTTGCTACTTAAGACTTGAACCAGCCCTGAGCCCCCACTAATCCCTTCCCTGGATGTGACGAGTAGGACAGTTCCCTTGAAAATAAGTGGAGAGTCTTTAGGATGTAATCAAAGTCCCCACCGGCTCTTGTACCTTGCTGGAATTCCGGCCATTCCAAAGACCCATGGCCTCAGTTATCAGCTTCCGGACACGAGTATTTTTCCTCCTCCCTTTCTGTTTTTATTCATTTGAATCTGCTGAGTCTGACCATTGTAATTATCCCTGGTATTCATTTTGTCAAAGTGTGTTAGTGAGAGATCAATAATATGGATCAACCCATTCACTTTCTATTTGTTTGGGTGTATCGATTCAGTTTAAACAAAAGTCAACCTGCTGTATAATGTTTGTTTACTCTGGCCCTTGCTGAACATTTCCACATCTTCACTGACCGCATTTGTGTCATTTGTTTGACTAAAAATACTCGGTTTCCCTGGGGTTCCCCTGAAACAGTGCTCCAACGTTGGGCAAAGCTGATCTCCCTCTCTCAATAGGACTGATGGACGCCGCTGGTCCTTGGCTTCTCTCCCCTCCTCTGGCTATGGGACAAACACGCCCAGCTCCACAGTCTCTGTAAGTACCTTACTGTTCTCCTCTTCCTCATAACCACACGGCTCTCTGGCACAGCAGGTGTTTTCTCTGGGTGTTTCCTGGTAGGAAGAAGATAAATTCTGCCTGTCTGTCGCTCTGAATAGGTAACTCATCACATGATGAGCGGGCAAACGTAAAAAGGACATACTCTTTGCTGCAAGCTTTTAAACTCTGGTGCATAAATTGAGTTAAGTCCCAGGATCACAAGTTTGGAGGAGATTGGGAGCTTTCGTTTTTAATACCAGTTGGTGTAGTTTGTGGTGTAGGGGGGAATGCAATCTGGTTTTATTGCTTTGGTTCCACACCAGTGATATCAGTACTAAAAACACCATTAAATTTTGATGGCCTGGGTCTTTTTTTTTTTTTTTTTTCCTTGTGTGGCTTAGATGCAGGGGATTTTTTTGTTTGTTTTTGTTGTTTTGTTTCTTTGTTTTTCTCCTTCAAAGGAAAAAAAAAATGGCAAGCCTTAAATCTGTACCTCCTAGGTAAGAATTTTTTTTTAAGGGGAGATTAAAAGAATTTAGTAGTAAGTTAAGACAAAGAGACAAAATGAAGCCATGGAAATAGAAGAGAGAAAGAAGGATGCTCTTGCCCCAAACTGTAACATTGCAACAGGAGCCCTAGCAATTAATGGAACCGATTCAGTAAGTTAGATGGATGCTTTCTCAGTTTGAATTAGTGGTGCTGCAGGATACCTGTCTCTACAGAGCTTCAGAAGCTGGAGGTCATTTAGAAAGACCAGGTATGTTGTAGGTGTTCAATACATACCTAATGGAATGGTCCGAATGCCCTTGAACAAGCTGGGAATGGGACCTGATGATTTTAGATTTCCTTCTGGTGATTTCCATCTTTATTTTGTGACAATCTGTGGTTTACTGTGTAGGGTTATTCATCTACCGTTTTGTTGTGGCGGTGATGGTGCTGGTTTTTCACAGGCCCCAGCACCGGGCTAACCATGTACATTCAGCTGCTTAATAGTACTTGCATTGCAAAGACACTACAGTTGGGGCACCTGGGTGGCCCAGTAGGTTAAGCATCCAACTCTTGATTTCGGCTCAGGTCAGGATCTCAGATCTCAGGATTGTGGGATCGAGCCCCACATCGGGCTCCTCACTCAGCAGGGAGTCTGCTGGAGATTCTCTCTCTGCCCTTCCCCCTGCTACCTCTCTCCCTGCTCTCTCTTTCTCTCTCTCTCTCAAATAAATTTTAAAAAGAAGAAAGGACACTACAATTAAGTTTATAAACTAACTGGTATCACCACTGCCTTATATTAAGTGTTTCCAGAATTCCAGATGCAATTTCTGGAGCACCTTTAATATTGCCTTGTTAAAATTTGTTGTATTATATTTACCATCTCCCTGATATTTTATTGAGGAGAGGTAGTTTATTTTCCTATCCTCTATTCCATTTAGTTGTGGTATATGAGTTTATTGTCCATTTTGATGATTTTGGTGAAAAGCCTTGCATCCGGAGAGGATGCTTCAAACTCATGAATGGTTTCAGCAGATAAAACTGTCACTAAAAAACAGTGAAGCCACGCTAGACTGCTGTGTCCAGAACCATCACTGGTCATTGGTTGATGTTAGATGTTGAAAACGTAGATAATTCCAGTGTGAAAAAGAATGCTAAAACTGATTGACCAAAAAGAAAAAAAAAGGGTAACTTTCTGAAATTTAAGTATTGTTCTCCTATAGATTTTCAGGGAAGTTTCTTGTCTCCAGATTCTTGTTCATTTCAGCTCTGGGACCTTGTTTTGCCCTTCACTTAAGTTTTATTGTCATTTGGGTACAGTAATTTGACTCTTGCAAGAAAAATTGAGGAGAGTGCAAGATCTTTCCAACTCTAATAAATCATACACCATTTTAAAAAGCCAATCTCTTCAAAAAGAGTGAGTTACATAGAATCAGACTTCGTTTGGTACAACCAATTTTAAAAACCAGCCGTTGTAGAAATATTTATTATGTGGAGACATTAGCCTGACTCCTTCCAGTGCGTTGTAGTCTTTGTTTAATCCCAGCAACACACCGTGTCATGCAATTGCTACTGTTCTTTTCATTTTATTTATCAAAAATGTAAGACACGTGGGATGCCTGGGTGGCTCAGTTGTTAAGCGTCTGCCTTCGGCTCAGGGCGTGATTCCAGTGTTCTGGGATTGAGCCCCGCATCAGGCTCCTCCGCTGGGAGCCTGCTTCTTCCTCTCCCACTCCCCCTGCTTGTGTTTCCTTTCTCACTGGCTGCCTCTTTCTCTGTGTCAAATAAATAAATAAATAAATAAATAAATAAATAAATAAATAAATAAATAAAATCTTAAAAAAAAAAAAAAGAAGTGTAAGACACAGAGAATGCACTGAGGGGCTTTGACCAACCCCCTCCTTTCTCTAAGAATACAGTAAGGCCTAGACTCCAGGCTCTTGGCTCTTTTTAAAGAATTTACATGGTTTTTCTTAAAATAAATATTTTAATTAATAAACATGACCTGGCCATCTGTCACAATGAAATTATCACCATCCTTGACTTCCATATGTGTTTAAGGAAGAAGCCACCTGAGACCGTTTTTAGACACACACACACACGCGCGCGCGCGCGCATTTGCTATGTTTCTACCCAACAGCTGCTGACCAGAGGTGAGGTAGCTTTTAGCTTTCTCTTAAGTGTTTATTAAAGAATGTCGTACATATAATTGTTGACCTCATGTTTCTCCTTTTTCCTTCAAAATAAAATTTTTTTTAAAGATTTTATTTATTTATTTGACAGGGGGAGAGAGAGAGAACACAAGCAGGCAGAGTGGCAGGCAGAAGCAGGCTTCAAGCTGAGCAGGGAGCCCAAGCTGGGACTCGATCCCAGGACCCTGAGATCATGACCTGAGCCATCCAGGCACCCCTAAAATTTTAGCTTTCAAAATTACTTTGTGCCAAAAGACACAAGGAAATGTTAAGTGTGTGAAGTGTAGGTGCTCCACTCATACAAAATTCAGTTATGTGTTCTCCATATTGGTTTTTGATAAAAAGTAATGAGTGAAAATTTGAAAAGCTACTTTTCATTTCTCTCAGTGTTTTGGGGTTCTTGTCCTTTACATAGTGGGGCAAAATTTGCACAAAACTTTTTAGTAGTTATATTTTCTTCTTTTTAAAAAAAAAATGTATTATATTTTATTTTATCTTTAAGTAATCACTATGCCCAATGTGAGGCTAGAACTCATGACACTGAAATCAAGAGTCACATGTTCCACTGACTAAGCCAGCTGGGTGCCCCTCATTTTCTTCTTTTCTAAATGTGGTCTGAGGCACTCTCAGATTTTTGTTGTGTGGGTTAACTGTTAGTCATTTAGCCAATCGGGAATGCATTTTAGATATTCTTTAAAAGTAAACATACAGAGCACAAAATTACGAACACTTTGAAAATATAGCTTAAGTTTGACAGGTAATTGTGTTGTTAGCTGAATTCCAGAACTACTTCTGCTGAAATGTAAACATTATGTCTTTATCCTGGCATATATGGCATCTATAAAATTGGCAAGTGTTAAAAATGCTATATTTTGAAATTGAAAAGATTTGGTCATAGGAAGTTAATCAGTCCTTCCAGAAGATATTTAGTATTGCAACTTCTTTCAACTGCAAATTTTGCCATTAAAATTAATCTGTGGGGAAATTTTCTAAGATAATATTGAGATTATAATTTTTAATTTTAAAATAAGTAATATGGAACTGCAGCAGTAGGAGGACATTCCCCCATATTTCTTAACAGATTAATTATTTTCTGCTGAGGGAAGGGAAATAAGCATGTAAATACCTATAAATATGTGAGGTATGACTATAAAATGATACTACATTTAGTAACCAGTAGAAAATTATGCATTCATGTGAGTATTGTCTGTTGCAAAATGGTTATCTGGAGAGACTAAATGATACATTATTCAGAACAGGTTTGGGGAAGTCTTGTACAGCTTTTTTTTTTCTTTATGTAACTCTCTACTTTTTAAATGTGAATTTGATTTATGACACTATCAAAACTCATGTGCAGACCAGTTCAGTGATGAGACCTGACACCACACTTAGAGAATATGCTAGAAACATAAAGTAATCAAACACAGTTTATTGAGAAACTCCCAAACAAATTATCAAAGCTCTCCCCAGAGTGGTACTCCCGGCCACTTTGACCGGTGGAGGGGACTTTGCAATATGGGGTGCAGTCTTGGGCAGGCCTGCACCTCTGCTGTCCTGCAGTTCTCACTGGCTGCGAAAAGTTCTCCCCTGAGTGAGTCCCTGATCTCTGCTAAAACCTAACGTTGGATTTTTCGATTGTCCAATATCATCTCCCTTTTGGGGCTCTATTTGGTACCTTTTGAATGCCTGGGGCCATTTTGCTGGCCTACAGCTGTCCCCAGTGCTTTGTCACTTGGATATGGTATCACCCTCATCCCATTTTACCTTGCATGTTCCAACTGAGATGAAAGAGGCTCTCTCCCCAGAGGAGCTCCTTGCCTCCTTGCTTCTTTAGTAGTGTTAAGGTTAGAACACTGAACACCACTGCATTGTTCATTTTGCCACATTCCCCAGCAGTAAACCTGGGGTACATTCCTTATACAGTTTCGTCCTGGGCTGTATATATGGTAGAACCACAAAATTTTCCCTTCAGAGTTACCACTTGCTAAGGTTTTGTTACATTAGTATGGGCTGTTTTTAAAATATTTTGTTGAATAAATGTTAAAGATACAAGTAAAGCCTTGCCCACCCAGTCCCTTTCTGCTTCCTCCCTCCACAGAGGGAACGCACCCTCCTGAAGTCGCTTGGTGTCATTTCCATGCCAGTACAGGCCCATGACACTTGACGTGAAACTCTAGAGCCCAGTGTGTTTTGGAATTAATTTTCATATTTTAGAAAGGTAGTGCAATCCCTATACTGTGCACAACAGCCCAGCAGCACCAGGGCCAGGAGCTCATAATCAAATATATTAATATTTCTACAGCAGCCTGAATCAACATTCACACTGAGTGGATTGAGTACATCTTTTAAATAGCTTTCTATCAGTTCACTTGATGCTGTGCCTTCAAAGGGGTTACTGTAAACTTACAAATAAACTTCTGGGTCTTAGTGTTTTGAAATCTTGGATACAGAACTGTGGACATTGATTTTTCTCTGAGCCCTATGTACAGATCCTTAATTCTGGTTTTTTATTAGCTAATTTCCTTATCTTCACTTTTATCATTACTGCTTCTCTCCTGCTTACAGTGATTTTATTATTCTTTTCCTGATTGCTTGAGTTGACTTAGTTTGTGCTTTATTTGTTTTTTTCACAGTGAAAAGTGTTTAAGACTGTGCTTATACTTTTTGAATAGCGATTTGGTTTATCTCATAAGTCTTTCCAGTAGCGTTCTCATTTTTATGGCTTATAAAACAATCTCATTACCTTATAAAAATTTCTCTTTGTCTCAGTATGTACTTATAAGATGTTTCATAATTTCAGGGTATGAGGGTATTTTTAAGCTTTAGTCATTAATTTCTAGTGTTCCTACATTGGATGCTTCAGTGTTTATGAAGTGTATTTATTGTTAAACTAATGACAGCTTTAAAAAAAAAACCTGTTAAAACTGAGATTTCAGATGAGTGTTACCTTTACAAATATGCTTATTCTAATCATGATTCTCTTGCTCAAAGATTTCTCAATCTCTTTTGTTAGAATTGCTTGTAGAGTTTACCTCCCAGTTAAACAAAAACAAAAGTCTGTTTGCTTTATAGTTCTGTTTCTCAGATTAATTAAAAACAGTGTTATTTAGTTATTCATTTCTACATTACCTTGCTCTAAGTATTAAGTGACAGTTTTCAAAAAGCAAATCTATATGCAAGGAATTAAAAAAAAACTCACCACCACTGAAGCTGCTTTAAAAAGAGAGAGAGGGAGAGTCTTAGCCAAAGGGAAAAGGGAAAAAAAATCCAATTTTTTTTTAAAGATTTTATTTATTTATTTAACAGAGATAGAGACAGCCAGCGAGAGAGGGAACACAAGCAGGGGAGTGAGAGAGGAAGAAGCAGGCTCACAGCGGAGGAGCCTGATGTGGGGCTCGAACCCAGAACGCCGGGATCACGCCCTGAGCCGAAGGCAGACGCTTAACCGCTGTGCCACCCAGGCGCCCCAAAAAATCCAATTTTTAAAACAATGACATTAGTGCGAAAAGTATCTTCATCTCTTCCCCTTTTAACCGAAGGCACATACCGATGTATCAAAGGACGGCATGCTTTGTAAAGGAGGATCTCATTACCTTATTTATGATCACACATCATAAAATTCATTTTCTGTTACTGAGAGTCAAAGTGTTTCATTGTGAGCAGTGGTCCCAGCAAGGGTACAATGCTCAGCTGAGAGCTAATCTGTCATTTCATGCCTCCAGATTCTCCAGGGTCACTTTTTTGCCTTGGCTTTGAGCAAGATCTCCCCATTTTCAGAGCCTGGGTTTTCTACAAGAGAGGAAACCATCTTTTGGGAAATGGTCCTAAAGACAAATAAGATGAAATATGGAAGGCATTTTGACCTCACATCGAAAGCAGCAAGGGTACACATTTAGATACTAGTTATTGTCATTATAACATGAAAGGGAAACAATGTAAAATGGTGATGCCACCCAGGTTCACTGCTTTGATTGCGAATTCCCTTGAAGTCTATCTTTCTAAGATGGTCCTCTGACCTCACTGTGGTTTGTCCGTAGTCCTCCTCTTCCTCCCAGGAGAAGCTGCATCAGTTACCCTACCAGCCAACGCCAGATGAATTGCACTTCCTGTCGAAACATTTTTGTACTACCGAAAGCATTGCCACGGAAAACAGATGCAGGAACACGCCCATGCGCCCCCGTTCCCGAAGCCTGAGGTGGGTGGACCTGATTGAAAAATGTATTGAATTATCTGTTTTTAACCATTTTGAGGGAAGCGTTTTGATCCTCCAACTCATCTACGTGTTAATTGATTTGTGAACTACCCCAAATATAGTGTGATTTTTCCCATCTCTACATGATATTGTTAATTACCACTGAAAGGCATCGTACTGCTTTTCGTTTAAGTTCTCTCGATTTGTTAATTGGGGTAGTAGCAATAATCACGAGGTACTAAAGGGATCTCCTGTAAAACCTTCTTGCTGTTGGAAATTTCAAGACGACCCGATCGTGGTGCAGGAGTACTTAATGTTCTTTTTTTAAGAGGGGTAAGCTGGCTAAAAAGGAAGGACAGCAAAAAGAAAAGGATTTTCATTTAGATCCCACATTATAAAAGTTCACCCAGATTTTTCATCTTTCTTCCCTTCATGAGTTTTACTTGTTCCAAGCTTATGAATAAGTTGTTAGGAGTTTGTGTCCCTTAAATTTTGACATTGAGTAGGGCCAGATATATGTAGAGAGAGATAGATTTGTCTTACAGGTTTTTTGGTTTTTTGTGTTTTTTGTTTTTTGTTTTTTGTTTTTTGTTTTTTTTTTAGGATGTAGACTCTAAAACAGACTTGTGTTCAGGATGTTTATTAGGGAGTAGCTCAGGATTTATACCATGTAAGGAAGGCAAGCAAACTGACTTGGGCAGAAAGAAATCTAGCTGCCACACAGCCAACTCCACAGGGAGCTCTCCGGATGGCATGACCCGTCAGAGTTGTCTGTCTGTGCCAGATGGCCCTTACTTTTTACCCCTACCTCAGTCACCAAGTGTGGTTCCCAGGGAAGGACATGGCCTGGGTGAGGTGACGAGAACTGAGGCCATCTTTGAAGGGACTGCTGGCTGACGGCTTCTGCAGTCGCGGCCGCTGGGGGTAGCAGTCCTTCTCTGCAGGATGGTCGAGGCAGTCCATCTCCACAGTATGAAATCTTGGTGCCATAGAACTGGTGTACTTTCCTGTGTAAGATTTTACTGTAAAAACAGTTTGTCAGGTGCTCAGTTGAACATCAGAGTTTACTGAGGAGGGTTTTCCCCTTTGTACCTTTTTTTTTTTTTTTTAAAGTAAACTCTACACCCAACATGGGGCTCAAACTCATGACCCCAGGACCAAGAGTCTCATGTTCTACTGACTGAGCCAGCCAGGTTGCCCCCCTCTTTGTACCTTTTTTATTTAGTATATAATAAACTGATAGTAAATGTAGCCCCATTGCGTAATTTGGGAATGTGTTATAATTTTGAGTTAAGGAATAAAAGGTCAATTGTATGAATTTATTTAGGGGCACTATATTTTACCACATGGGTGCCCATTTTATGGTTTTATGAAGGGAGTTCCTTGGATATCTAGCACAGGCTGTGTTCTCCCAGAAATGTAAACACTCGCACTGAAGTTGCATAACTCTGTAACACTAGGAAGAAATATGAACCTACCATTGAAATAAAAGCACACCACAGTTACATGCCTCTGTTTCATATCGGACGTAATGCTTACCTCAGCACCCCAAATAAATATTCGCTAGGCCAGAAAATGGATTTCAGTGGCGACACCTGTGCCGTGGAAGACGCTCAGACCTCTTCAGTGGTACGTGGCAGAGCACAGGTGTAGGATAAAAGTGTGAAATTATACTGTTCGGTGTGTCCTAGATGTTGCTGTTTGTAACGATCCTTTTTTGTTTTATATTGCAATTCGTTAATTGGTTTCCAGAACTAGAGAAATGCATTCTACATACAGAATATAATCTCAATTTAAGAACATTTCTGAACTAGTTTTATATCGTAGCTGTAATTACTTTGTGGCATTTCATTTCTAGATCTTCCTTTTTGAATCCTATTCAGGGTGTCAGTATTTGTGGGTATTTATGTATGTACTAATGACTGATTTTGTAGTTTATTACCTAATACACTTTTCTTACAAAGGTTGTATAGTACTTTTGATCCACCCAATTGTTTATAAATAAAAAGCTTATTTTCATTTCATGCTGAGGCAAGTTTAAAAGGGTAATTTGCTTTGCTTGCAGCCCTGGACGTTCTCCCGCCTGCTGTGACCATGAAATAATTATGATGAACCATGTCTACAAAGAAAGGTTCCCGAAGGTAATGAATTGAATTGAAGATGCCTAGCATCTAAAGGAACAGGCAGCTTGGGCTTGGGCGTAGCATCTGTAAGGTGGTTTTGTTATGGAAAGCGATGGTCCAGTCCAGTAGTAATGAATTAGACTTGTGTAGAACAGCCCCACAGCTTCTAAGAAAGGTAAAATCACTCAACATTTTTTTTTTAATTGGCTGAGGACTAGCCACACTCTCCGTGTGCTAAACTGCCTCTACAGCAAATTCTGATGGTTGCCCCACCCACTGGGTGGGCCTGATGAGGTGCCCCAGGGAGAGGGAGCCTCCACACCCACGGGCTCCGTCAGGCAGCAACCGTTTTTCTTCCTTAGAAACCTGTAGAATGGGTATGTGACGATTGTCTTTTTTCTTAAAACAAACAAACAAAAACCCTTGTTTTTCTTTTCTGTGACTTCATATCTCTTCAGCAATTATATGTCTAACCCTGTTACTTTAGAAGGGAAGGGACAGTTGCAGTGTACCCCAGTAGACTGGCAAAGGGAATTCACGCTGAGCCAGAGAGGACTTGCTGAAGAGTCGTTGACAGACGGCCTGGCTGCAAAAACCTGCCATTGCACGCCTCCGGTCACCTGCTTTCCACAGCCTTTCCCCGGGTGTTCCTACACATTCAGGAGGAGACAGCCTTTCCATCGTGTTCCTGTTCCTCCCCAGCTACTTGGGTAGCCCTAGGCAAGAAAACGAAAGGAAGTCTCTGGTTTCATAAATCACGAGTAGAGTACTTATTATTTGTAATGAACCCAACATTGATGTCATTGATTAAAGCCGTCTTAGCTATTAATTACATGTCCCTTGTTCACCAGGGAGCTAGGTCCTGACTCTGTGTAGTTACTGCTGGTTAGGATTTTAGAGAGAAGCAGGAGGCAGAGGGGCCCCCCTCCTCCCGCATAGACAGTTAATATAAGCAGCAGATACCAATTAGGCACTAGGGCATCACAGAGAATGAAATCAAAGTTGGAAAGGAGATTTTCGATATATGTACCCAAGGAATCTCCGTGGCCTTTCGCACAAGATGTAGCTTTTTGAGAGAAGGGTAAGTATGTTCCTGGTACATTAAAACCTACTGAGCAGAACAACTCTTGGCCCACCCTGTGGAATTCCAGCAACAGTCCTGAGTGCTGAATAGGTAAAAACATAATGATATTTTTGAGCATCTTATCTGAAAGAAAGAGCCCGAGATCTAAAATGAAAGCATAACAATGCACAGTATTGTTCGGCTTATTTGAAGAAGTTTACGTAGACTATTTTATATTTGATAGGATAGAAAAAAAAATAATTATCACCCTAGGATGGTCAGTTTCCCTTACATACCTCAAATCTTTCTTCCATGTGATTAGGCTGCTGTTGCTGCTTTAAAAAAAAAAAAAAGTAGACTTTAAATGAGCAACTGGGTGTTATATGCAACTGATGAATCACTCAATTCTACCTCTGAAACTAACATTACAGTATATGTTAATTAAGTTGAATTTAAATTAAAAAAATTTTAATAGACTTTTTTTTTAGAGCAGTTTTAGGCTCAACAAAAATTGAACTGAAAGTACCGAGAATTCCCATATACCCCCTGACGATGCCCCCCCAGCTCACCCCCACACATGCCAGCACACCCACCCACACACCCTCCTCCCATGATCATCCCCCACCAGAGCGGTCCATTTAACAATCGATGAATGTGCCTTGACACCTCATAATCACCCAAAGTCCATAGTTAACATTTAAGGCTCACTCCTGGTGGTATACATTCTGTGGGTTTTGACAAATATGTAAGGACATTATGTATACACCATTAGTTTCGAGAATTCTATTTCATAATTTGTGGAGGTCTCTGAAAATACCAGATAAATGTGATGATTGTCCACATGTGTGTTTTGTCATATTTCATCTGTGTGCACATGTCTTCTCTAAATAGGCTACGGCTCAGATGGAGGAACGTCTGAAGGAAATTATCACCAGCTACTCCCCTGACCACGTTCTTCCTCTAGCAGATGGAGTGCTTAGTTTCACTCACCATCAGATTATTGAACTGGCTCGAGATTGCTTGGATAAATCCCACCAGGGTCTCATCACCTCACGATACTTCCTTGAATTACAGCACAAATTAGATAAATTGCTACAAGAGGTATGAACCACATACCGTATAAAGTTTTCTGATTTGTTTTGCTTTTCCCCTGAAAAAAGAAAAGATTTCACGAGTGCATTTGCTTCCACGTTTTAACCATGAGATAGAGTTCCTATTCCAGGGAAGCAAAGAAGAAAAAACTAGAGTTCATATTCCAGGGAAGCGAAGAAGAAAAAACTAGAGTTCATATTCCAGGAAGCGAAGAAGAAAAAACTGGAGTTCATATTCCAGGGAAGCGAAGAAAAAACTAGAGTTCATATTCCAGGGAAGTGAAGAAGAAAAAACTGATTGCTACTTGCTATAAATTGATGGTCGTCATCATTTGTAGTAATAGAAAGTTAATGTAATAACCTTTGCAGGAACCTCGGGACCCAACAATCTATGGCTTTGGGATAAGTGGATTGCGAAGGATTTTGAGGCAGTGATTTTCCCCCCACCCCAACCATAAAGTTATAAATTGCCTGAGAGCATGTGTGTTATTTGATGATGCTATCTAGGTCTAATATCTGGAGAAGCTAAATGGAAAATGGCTGGCTTCTTCCAGGCCTGTGTCCTATTAATTAACCTGCACGTGCTAGTGGGTAGTAAATGGTAACTTATATTTTCATTAGGGTCAGTTCCTCTTCTAACAAAATATCCAATTTCCAAAAGACAGATAAACACAGGACCTGCCTGAGCCTAACACTTGAATGCTTAGCTCCTGATAACACCCAGGACGGGAAGGAATGTGTCTGGTGCGATGCAATTAGTGCATATATTGCTCTTGCAACCGAAATTGATCAGCCACAGCCCACAAGTAAAACCTATTTAGCTTATGTATTTGGATATATTGTATTTCTCTACCTCATAGGGCAGAAGTTATGCCCATGTCAGCATGATTGTAGGTGGTTTTCTCTACTCCTGAATATATAAATAATTGTGTGGACCTGAAGGAAAATAATAGCATCCTAGTTTTTTGGAAATTCCTCTGTGTTTGCCCCTACTGAATTTAGTCCTGGCGAGATGAGACGATCTCTCTCTGACCAGCAGCCACTTTGTTTCTTTTCTTTCCCATCCAAACATCCCAGCAGAGTTTTCTGTACTGTGTTCCCATTGCTCCTGTTTCAACCTATCGTAGTCCATTAAGGCAGTGTTTCTCACCGTATTTTAGGGGTGGTGAATACAGTGTTTTTGGTTTTTGTTGTTCATTTCCAATTTGTCTTGCACCAATTCTCCTGTAAATTAAAATGAAAATAAATTTATAGGGAAATGATCATCCATTTGGGTGTATAAGAAATGTAAAAATGGAAGAGCTGCTAAATGGTTAACAAGTCATCACAGACGGCCGATAGCAGCATAGGCTACAGTGGCTGTGTGGGCAGCGATTTTGTCTGTCTTTTTCATCTAGAATAGGTCTAACACATGGGAGAACTCTTGTTGAATGAATGGCTTCTGACCTCTCACTAAACTCACTGAAGTCCACCGTCCTCCTTATTGTCATATCCACTGGACATTTTCCCAGAGCAGCCTGTTTGACTAGAATATTATATTTAGCAATACTAAAATTTTCCTTTTGTCTCTTGCTAACCCCTCTCCTTTCAAGATATTCGTAGTACCTCTGTTTCTTCTCTGCTTCTTCCAAGGGCTCTTCTAAGTTGCATTTTCTAAAAGTTAGCTTTCCCGTGATCTGATTCGTGATCCACTGCTCCTCCCCTCTGGGGACCTTGTTGGCTATCTTAAAGACCCATGAGCTCTAATGGCTTCCATTCTGTATCTCAGATCTGCAGCTCTGTCTTAGATTTCAAATTCATGTGTCTGCCTGGCTATTGAGTATCTTTCCACCAAGGCAGTATCCTAACCCCCAAATTCTTGCTTCTGTGAGGCTGTAAGAACATCTAACAGTCTTGATGGCTCCATTTCACCTACAGGTAAAAACCCTAACATGGCCTGTTGAGCACAATGCATTGTTAATGATCTGTTTTGGGGTTTCACTTTAACAGCATGAGAGGGCTCTTTGAAAGGACAGGGATCGCATCCAAATCACCTTGAACTCTCCAGTGCCTAGCACTGTGGCTGGTACTTGCTTCCTCAGTAACTATGGAAGGAAGGGAAGGAAGGAGGGAGAAAGAAGATATGTATGTATGCATGCCAAAATATTTTATTTATCATCAAATAATTCACTTCTGTTCGTTTAATCAAATCAGCTCCTGAAAAAATGCACGGAACACTATGCGTATTACTTGCTATGAGAATATCTTGAAAATGATATTTGTTAAATGGTGCATTTTTTAAAAGATTTTATGTATTTGAGAGAGAGAGAGAGAGAGAGCACAGGGTGAGGGAGGGCACAGAGGGAGAAGCAGACTTCCCACTGAGCAGGGAGCCCGAACGCAAATGCATGGCTGGATCCCAGGACTCTGAGATCATGACCTGAGCCGAAGGCAGATGCTTAACCAACTGTACCACCCAAGTGCCCCAAATGGTGCATTTTTAAACAGAAGAAGCAGATAAGAGATAAGAGAGTAACTCTGTTGTCAGCCTCACAGTTCTGTCCCAGGGTATTACCATAATTACTAGTTTAGTCCTGTGTTTTTCATTCCTTCAGAGGCTTTCTCTGAAAAGGATAGAATCAATATCCAAAGCTATTTACTTTGAAATCTGCCCCCAATGGGGTGCCTGGATGGGTCAGTCATTTGGGCATCTGACTGTTGATTTTGGCTCGGGTCATGTTCTTGGGGTTGTGGGATCAGCCCTGAGTTGGGCTCTGCGCTCAGCATGGAGTCTGCTTGTCCTTCTCCCTCTGCCCCTCCCTCCTGCTCATTTTCTCTATCTCTAAAATAAATAAATAAAATCTTTTTTAAAAAGTTCCCCCCCCACACACACTGAATTTTATTTCTACCTAATAGACCTGGCAGATTGTTTCATGGCAGTTATAAAAAAAAAAAAAAAATCTTAGGTTTCAAAAATCATGTGAATGCACCATATAATAGATAAAAATTATTGAATTTGAGGTTGCCTGGGTGGCTCAGTTGGTTAGCGTCCAGCTCTTGATTTTAGCTCAGGTCGTGATCTCAGGGTCCTGGGATGTAGCCCTGTGTTGGGCTCCACAGGCTGAGAGCCCACTTAAGATTCTTTCTCCCTCTTCTTGCCCTTTTCATGCCCTCTCTCTCTCTTTCTCAAAGAATTTAGATTATATATATATGTGTGTGTGTGTATGTGTGTGTGTGTGTGTGTGTGTGTGTATAAAGTTTGTATTTAGGAAAATTCATCTCTTCAGCAGAGAAGCATGTATACTTGTGGTATGAAGAGCATTTTTTGGTATGAATAGGAATGTTTTCTTATTTATCTTCACAGATAAACATTTTCTTCAGTCAGTCCTTGTGGGAAAATTAAAACAATCTTCAGACTCACACTGACAGTGTCCTTCCAGAGTTTGGAGCTAAACAGTCACAGGGGAACTGTGCCTTTTAGATGGAGCCCTTATTGTGGGAATTGCCTTTGCCTTCCCCAGGATGCAATTGTTGTCACTTCCCAGCTGTGACATTGTGTGCCTGCCGGGTATCTCCTGTCCACTTTCCCTATTGTCAATTTTTGCGGGCCCAGGCAGGGTCCCCCTGTGGCTTTGAACAGCTTGATTAACTGATGCCTTTTTAAAGTCCTGAGGTCTAGGTCAATTCCAGATGAATGCTTTTATGTCTCCATTTGTTTTCTCACTTAGGTGTATTTGCCAAAGAAAATACTACACATAGGAAACTATAACCTACTCAAATATGGGTCTCAGTATTTTTTATAGCAGTCAACGCTTAAAACACAAACACAGAGTATCCATTAGTGTTGGCGCCTGCTGTTGGCAGCCTGGAAACTCTCTCTTCTCCTGCTAACTGTGATTTTTGTTTGGTGTTGTCTTAACAGAACTCCCTCCGCAATAATGTTAGTAGATAAAATATTATTTGAATTAACATTACCCATTGTATCTTTTGGCCTTAGTTACAGCTGATAATTCTTAGATGTAAGAAATAGGAACGAATCTATTATTTTTACAGTTTTTAAAATGGAATTTGTATAATCTAAACTGACTAAAGATTTTTTAAGATACAGAATTCTTGTTTCTCTTTGAAGAGTTCAGCAAAACATGTTCGGGCTTTTTAGATTTTCTTTATAATCCTGAATTTATAAAGCTGTAAATATTACAAAGAGGAAATTCTGTATGTAGCCCAAATTGTCAGTCACTAAGTTGGATGGCTTTTTTTGCTTCATCTTTAAGATTTTCTGTTTAGTTTTGATTGAGAATAAGCTATAAAGAAGGCATACAGGCATATCGTGCCATTCATTATATCTTCCAAAGTCTCTTCTTGGTGTAAAACAAAAATTGGAAAGAAAACTTAGAGACAGGGGCGCCTGGGTGGCACAGCGGTTAAGCGTCTGCCTTCGGCTCAGGGCGTGATCCCGGTGATCTGGGATCGAGCCCCACATCAGGCTCTTCTGCTATGAGCCTGCTTCTTCCTCTCCCACTCCCCCTGCTTGTGTTCCCTCTCTCGCTGGCTGTCTCTATCTCTGTCGAATAAATAAATAAAATCTTAAAAAAAAAAAAAGAAAACTTAGAGACAGTTTAAATATTATGTATATCTCCTTATATATGTTCTAGCATCCCAGCTGGTTCCTAGGACCTATAGTTTTTGTTATGAGTTGGTTTTCTTTGAATACATTCTGTTCCACAATTATTCACCAGCAGTCATTTTTACCTGTGTTGTGTTTGTTTTTTTTTTTCTTTGAAATGTTGGGCTATTTTGCTTTTGCCTGTATATATTTCCTGTACCTACGTTTTAGAAAGCTGCTTTTGATTTGATGGCCTAAAATCAGCAGACCTGTTACTACTAAGTTTAACCATTTTTCACAGATTTGGTCTGCCACTTCTTTTCATGAGAGGGCTGGTTCTTAGAATAAAGCACCCTCAATGATGTTTTCAAATGCTTATTAGTATGTCTGTGAAATCATATTCTGTTACACGAGTATCTTCTTGATATGTTTTTTTAATCCTTAGAGGAAAGTAAATCATAACAATTTAAAAATTATGACAGCCTTAAAGTGAGCATGCATAGAAATTTACATGGTTAAACTTTTACAACTTAGGTTTTATGTCTGCCTTGATACAGATTTACCTCGTTTCTTCAAGAAAATATCATTGAAAATTAAAATGACTCAAACTGAGTTTTATTCTCAGGATATTTTTTTGTGCTTGATTAGGCAACATATAACATAAAATTTAAAAAGACAGAAAGTCAGTTAAATTTTACTGAGTTGAGTGCCTAGGCATTATTTCTTCAATATGTGAAACCAAATTTGTATGTATATGTCCAAGTATAAATGTTATCCCCCTAACATTTGAAATAAGCAATGCCCACTTCTTACACATTATAAAATAGCAAATTTATAGGCTAATTGTGGTGCCCATGTAAAATCTATTTCATAAATGTGCTAAATGCCAAAGATAACAAAAGCAGCCGTTCACTGTGTTAGCCATTTCGTACTTCATTCTGCGACATCTGGCAAATCAAGGTTCCTTATCAGCCGCCCACTCCACATGTACCATGTGCCTAATGTGTTATCATCTGTTAATCTCTCCATCACTCATGGTTCACATTGAGAGTTTTAACATTTGATTTTTAACACAGAATAAATCAAAGTTTTACAATTGAAATTTAGCTAATAGAGCCGTTTTGTAGATAAAGAACTTTAATGGTGTCCATTTGTGAACGATAATGTTCGCTTATCAGTCTTTGAAAAGTATTTTCTAGATCTCTCCATTTTCACATATTTGCAATTATCTATGCAAATATGTGCTTTGCTGGTTTTCTTTTCCATTAACTAGAGCAGCCCTGTCTCACCTTTCTTTTCATTGCTTTCTCTTAGGCTCACGATCGTTCAGAAAGTGGAGAATTGGCGTTTATTAAACAACTGGTTCGAAAGATCCTAATTGTGATTGCCCGCCCAGCTCGGTTATTGGAGTGCCTGGTAAGTTGCCCCTAGAGGGGCCTCCATTATTTATTGTTAACTGTGGGAAAGCAGTGAGCCTCAGAAACCTCCAGTTTCATTTGGCTTCAAAGACCAGAGTTAAACGGAAAGAGTCAACAGGAACTACAACTTGTGAATGTTTATGGCACATCCACATGGGATTCTGTTTTCTGGTTTTAAGTAAAAATTCTAGGACTTGTACTGTGTTGAGTGATAATCATATCACATTCCGGTCAGACTGGAAAGATCATCATGAACTAATGGGCTTCACCTTATCTCAGCACCATTACTGTGTGATACCTAATTTTAAACACTTGTTGGGCCTCACTGTTTTGGAGTTGGCAAGATGCAGAGAGAGGGAAAGCAGAGAAAGGATTTCTCATAACCTGCTGTTACTAGTATCTGTTCTTAAAACGTGGTGTGTTAAATATAGATGCTTGGTGGCAGCCCACTTTGGAGAGTATAGTAGGGTCCCAAATAGACTGGACGAAGTGAGACTTTCAGAGATGAGTTCATTTTGCCAATTATATTGTCCTTGGTCATTTTCCTATTTTAAAATCTTTGTGTCTTGTAATTTTGGTTGAAATTTCAGTCCACACTGTGAACAAGTATGAAGCTTTGAACATAAGAATAGTTTTAAGGGGCTTAACGTGGTATCAGCACTCACTTTTCAGTTCTGCTAGCCAGAATTATACATTCACACATATACGTATAGGGTGGTATTGCTAGGATTTTGCCTTTATTTTGATTAACATTCATAGCTTTTTATAATAGTGAAATGTTCACAGGCATAGTGAGTCATGGGAGAGGGGAAATCTTGAGGAGACAGGGAGGGGCATGGTGGAGTACGTGTTTCCATTAGTGGCCAGGACCCTTAGAACCACAGAATCAAAAGCACCATTTGGCATTGTCTCTGGGAGGATAAAGGGGAACAAATACTCTGGATGCTTCTGGGAGAACTGTGTGACTGGCAAATGCAAGCAAAAGGAAGTCTGATTTTTGTACTGCGTCTCCCATTGTACTTTTTGAATTATGCACCACATGCTTGTACTTCCTGCATTTGTTTAATTTGGGGAAAAAATAGCATTTAGCACTAAGACTTGTTTCTCTGGACAGCAGCAGATATGCTAATAGAAAATCTTGCCTTAAAAGTGGAAATGACTTTTTTCAGTAATCACTGCTCACCAGAAGAGAAGAAGTAAAAGTGCAGCCTCTCAGGGATAGAAACAAGTGAACTTAAAAGTAGAATTGAAAACGTGGCTATTTTCAGCACTATTTAAAGCTCAGATGAAACTGGGGATTCAGAGTTTTAGGGATTGTTTCCCAACTAGTGGTCTTAGGCCTGCTGTTTCAGGCCTGTGCTGTGTTGTAGGTTTCTAGAAGGGGCGCTGAGTGTATACATTGGTTTTGGCTTTACTCATTTGCAGCGAGCTTTTTTTTACATGGCCTTTAGAAACCCTTGAGTAATTCTCAGGTGAAATGCTAATATTCTGAAGTTGCCTAGTTGGGGTATTAATCAAAATGGGAAACATCCTGAGGGGAAAAAAATCTAGGAAATATAACTGAAAATAGCCTCTGTGGTTTAAATCTGCAACATAATTGTATACAATAAATAAACCCATGGCATCCATTTAGGGTGGTGGAATCCGAAAGATTTTTATTGCATCCTAGAAGTAACAGACAGCCAAAGCAAGTAAAATACATAGGCAAAATGTGCTACCAAATTTTAAAATAGAGACAGGTCATCAAAAGCATTAATTTTGTAATTTTGTCTTTTTCTTTCTTAATCTCCACATTACATGAATATTAATTTTAGAGTGTACTGATAAAAAGTGGTAATTCTGATATTTTTAAAAAATACTTTTGCACCCTTTTGTACTAATGGAGTGTCCTGCAAAACCTTTGAGAATATGTATTCTAGCATTACTCTTTTTGTGGCTGTTTGTGCAAAAAGAGAAACTGAATCTTCGGGATGAAATTTTGGATTTTAGGGGTGCCTGGATAGCTTAGTCGTTAAACATCTGCCTTCGGCTCAGGTCGTGATCCCAGGGTCCTGGGGTCGAACCCTGCATCGGACTCCCTGCTCAGAGAGGAGCCTGCTTCTCTCTCTCCCACTCCTCCTGTTGTGTTCTCTCTCTAGCTGTCTCTCTCTGTCAAATAACTAAAAAAAAAAAAAAAAAAGAGAGAGATTTCAGATTTTAAAATTTTACTAAAAAGGCATAACAAATTTTAGACATCATTTTCGATAAGATAGCAATAAGATATCTTAAGAGTTGCATTACAAGAAAATTGGAAGCGGTCGCTATATGAGTTACCAAGAACGTACATGTATTGCCTTAGAATATGAAAGGCTTCAGATATGAAGTACAAATTACATACTTCTTAAAAGTCATTTGCTTCATTTCTGCATAAATAACCCACAACCATGTATATCCAACAGATTTTATTGTGAGAGGAATTTATGTAATAAAACCTCAGAGAATTTTGGCTCAAATAAGTATACATCTGTGTTTGTCTTTTGCTAGGAATTTGATCCTGAAGAATTTTACTACCTATTGGAAGCAGCAGAAGGCCATGCAAAAGAAGGACAGGGTATTAAAACTGACATTCCCAGATACATCATCAGCCAGTTGGGGCTCAATAAGGATCCTTTGGAAGGTATGTACCTTGGTTGGGCTGACCTTTGACTTGATTATGCACTGTGACTTCAGACAAGAACTTAGCAAGTCTACTTTTTCCATATAATTTGACTCTATCTGTTGAAAAGTACAAATCTGGGGACAGTTGTGCTTTGAAGAAAAAAGCAACCCTTCACTATGGGGTTTACAACTCACTAAGTTGAGTCCCGAAGAGCAGGTGAACCTGACCCATTTTGTGTTGTACCTTGAGTGTGGGGAGAGGCCTTGAAATCCCAAAGGCCTGTCAGCCTGGCAATGCCACGGTGTCCTGAAAGGGTTTAAATTTCAGCCTTCTCTGAGTATTTTTTCTCTTGCGAAGCTCGGTAGGGTTCTTCTCAAGTGTACTTCTAATTTTGAAGACGTTGCTAAAGAAATTAATTGTAATTAATTTAAAAGTGACATTTAAAGTAATCGGGGAGTAATGCAACTGATGATAGATTTAGATCAAGCGCAGTGTTGGTTGGTATATTTTTGCATGTAACAAAAAAATTATGAAAAATGATAATATACAGAAAGCCAGTGGGGGGAAAATGTTTTTTTTTTTAAATATTTTATTTACTTATTTGACAGAGACAGCCATCGAGAGAGGGAACACAGCGGGGGGAGTGGGAGAGGAAGAAGCAGGCTCCCAGCGGAGGAGCCCGATGTGGGGCTCGATCCCAGAACACCGGGATCACGCCCTGAGCCAAAGGCAGAGGCTTAACAACTGCGCCACCCAGGCACCCCGGAGAAAATGTTTTTGAAAGCTTATAGGTCTAATGTTATTAAATACACAGAAGACTAAGCACCTTGTTAGTGGTTTTTTAAAAAATCTATTATCAGTAAACTACTCACCTGCCCCCAGTTTTCCTGCTCTTTATTGTTTGGATTGTCCTTAAAAACACTTAAGTTACATACTACCTAAAAAGAATCAAAAACGATCAGAGACTCCTTCATTCAAAATCCTCTTCCTGGCTCATTAAATTGAATTTGCAAACAGCGTTTATCTTGCTAAACTGTTTGTAATGATGGTAACTGTTGGCACGGCTCTTTTCCCATCTAAAGCCAGGGAGCCTGCTGCTCCCTGGCCCGCTCTTCTGTCGCCCCCACCTCGTTTGCTCTTACGGCCATCGGATCTTTGCTTCCAGTGAAATGATGCATGCATTCCTGGGAGATAATGCCAGATAAATTTATACTGTCCTGAAAGCAATACCACAACAGATTCATCACTTATCAGGGACTGGTGGCTGCTTTTCTGAAAAGTTCCCTGGGGAGAGATTTTCCCCCATGGCTTTTAAATTACCATCTTTACCTTTTTGAATCATGAGTGTTCAGAAATGGTTTAAATCAATGAAATAAAAAGGGCAGATGTTTAATGGTATTTAGATGAGTTTTAAAAATCTCTTCAGGCATTACAAAACGATGCCTTAGCTTCCTGCTTCAAAAGCTGACTCCTGGTTCCATTCCATTACTACTCACTGCTTGCAAATAATATGTATTTCCCAGATAATAGTTATTTAGCAGAAATCCTATTTAAAACAGAACCATCTTTTAATTTGTTTTTTTATGAAAATAATTGGAGTGGGGAGGCTGTCAAAGTATATTAGAGTGACTGTTCACGCTGGTGGAGTTGAGGTTGTTTCAGCCCTTGAATTGTAGAGCAAGTGAGCTCTTCACAGTTTTCTTAACCTGGCAGTAGAGAGCACTGTAGGCTGAACTGTGGCAGGTGAATCATCTGAGGCCCATTTATGTACCTTTACAGAGACTCTAAAAAAATCTTAATAGTGATCTTTGACAATTTTTGAATTTAGTAATACAAATTTATTCCTGGGAGTTGTGTTTTTAAGTCTTGACACTTCATTCTCTTGATTCAGATCTGAGGATGATTTTTAATCTATTTGTTACCACTTAACATGCCATTATTATAGACTCTGATCTACATTTGTTTCCCCTTCTTGTCAACATCTGTGCTAACAGACCTACAACCTGACCGTTGAAGGTTGGGGATGAGGGTGTAGAGTGGAAAAGCCCAGGTCTGCACCCTGGCACCAGCCCTGCAGGCCATGACCTTGACCGTGCTATTAAGGAGCCTCTTTGTGCCTCAGTGTTCTTTCCATAAAACCAGGGAAATGGTACCTATCTGTGAAGTTGTTTTTAGGATTATATGAGTTCATCTCTCTCCCCAAGATGCGGTAATGCATAATAAATGTTAGCTGCTGTTGCTGTTTTACTTAAACAATATTAAAATCAGTCCTTTCCTTGAGAGTCCCTGCGACTGACTACATTGTAGCTCACCTCCACGTCCACCAATCTAAAGTACTCGTCATATAAGGTGTTGACATCACTTGAATGACACCAAGAAAGCACTGGTTTGTGCTGAGCTCATTTTTATTCTTGAATTTCCCCTACTGGAAAACTAGGAAAGTTACTATCAGTCTTTAGTTATTTTAGATTCTGGAGTTTGTTGGTTTTTACCTAAAGACAACACTCCAGTGTTGTTTTGCTTCATATCTTTTATGTGTAATCTCTCCTGAAAAGGGGGATGATATTTATAAGAATATGAATACATGAAATGAGAGTCTAAGGACTAGTTTTAGATGCATACAAAAATAGGTAACTAAAAACTATAACTTCTATGTAAGTTATATATATAACTTAGTATATATGTTCAGTTTTGAAAAATTAAAAAATGTAAAGTGCCTATGATCTTACCACTCAGAGATAACTACCTATCAGAGTTTTGGAGAGAATTCCTTCATGTTCTTTTTTTTTTTAATTAAACATCTTTTTTTCTTTAAATAGAAAAATTAAAATGAACAAGATGAATTAGGTTTCTTCATTTACTTATATAGACGCAGAGATGCATTCCATTGTAGACTGAGCAATTAAATGCCTTTTTCTTTTTCTTTTTCTTTTTTTTTTTTTTTAATTTTATTTTGCTTTTGTCTCTTTTAACTAGACCACCAGGATAGTACTTAAGCTGGTGTCAGGCATGTGGCATCCAGCCCAAGATTGACTACTTTACAGGATGTAACTAATAGTCATAAATAACCATCAATATTCAGTGAACATTTCATTTTTGTTAGTCAACATGCTGAGAGCCTTACATGAATATCCTATATCATACTTACAAGAAACTCCCAGAGATGAATACATTATTCCCATCTTACAGTGGGGGAGAGCCTGAGGGTGAAAGGTCCCTAGTAAGTGCTGATCATGGTGGTGTTGCCAAATCTTTTCGTTGTGAAGCCCCACTTAACAACTGCTACTTCCTTTGTGACAAATGGCAAATTCTTCGTGTACTAGGCAGGGGATATCACTCAGTGGCTGCGAAGGAATGGAACGAGGAGTACTGCACCGCAGGGTGAGAATCATCTCTGAGCTGGAGTCAGTGCATCTCCGATGCCTGTCGGAGCCTGGGAAGACGTGCCTCTCTCTCGAGAACCCAATTATAAGCACAGTCAATGATACACACACACCCCCGCCTCCCAACCCTAAGATTGTGTTGGCCGGTCAGTCCCACTAGCTGAAGCGGAGGCCCCGCTCTGAAGTACCTAGTATCTAGATGTTCATGAGAAATGAGGTTCCAGGGAAGGGCATGTACTGCACAGTTTCAAGAATGTCAGTTTTATTGGGTCTTGCCATTTTTGGTTTAAGATTTTCCCATGGGTACGTTGAAGTATAGAGTAAATTTTTTTTTTTTTTTTAGATTGAAGAAGTTACTTCTTGTCTAGTTGAAATTGTCCTATTTTTCTTAAACCTTGCTTTTTTTTTTTTTTAATTTAGAAATGGCTCAGTTGGGAAACTATGATAGTGGAACAGCAGAAACACCAGAAACAGATGAATCAGTGAGTGTAAGTATCTTTCTTGATGAAATATGGTGTTGGTTTTTCTGTTTATTGGCATCTGGAGATTTGGAGTGTGTCAATTACTTTATTTCTTCCATAAATATGTATTGTGCTTCTATGTGCAAGGCAGTAAGCATTACAATTTTAGCCCCTCCTTTCAAAGAGAAAGAAATTAATAAAAAGAAACCATGCACAAAAAATAAAAATGATAAACTTGAATAAGATGTACGAAGAAAAAGGGCCATGTGCTACTAAAATGTAACATTAACAGAGAATGACCCTAGTCTTGCCAGTCCAAAAAGATCTCCCAAGGAAATGGCCCGGGAGCTGTGGTATGAGAAGTTACTAGGATGAAAAGGGGGCAGAGGGAACATTCCAGGCCCAGGGAACATCCTGGACAAAGACTATGCCACAAGGGAGCAGAATGCATCTGAGGGTAAGGGCAAGAAGACCATAGAGCCTGGAGAGCTGGGGCAAAAACCAGCCATAGAGGTCCTTATTGTTCATCTTTGTCAAATGTTTTCTTTCAAAGAATGATGGGAAGCTATTGAACTTGGGAAGAAATGTACGTGTTTGTGGGGTGTAGACAGGTGGACAGGAAGACAACCCAGTCAGAGTTACAGCTTAAAAACAGTCTTAAGATGGCAGTGTAGAACCAGCGGGGTGAGGGGGGCAGGCAGACGTAACCATAGGGAAGCCACTCAAGAGGCTCTCCAAGGGCACGAGCAAGATTTCTGGGATGCTGGTGCCACTGTCCCCCCAGGGGAACCAGGCTGGAGTGAGTTGGGGGTGGTCAGGAAAGAGAGGCAGCTGTGTCGCCTGGGGACTAACAACCCAGGCCCTGGAGTGAGATGGCCTGGATTTGAAAGCTGCCTGCATCTCTCACTAGCTGTGGGAATCTTCTTTGTGCCTCAGTTTCCTGTTCTGTAAAATAAATATAAAAGATGACAAAATAATAGGGGCGCCTGGGTGGCGCAGTCGTTAAGCATCTGCCTTTGGCTCAGGGCGTGATCCCAGTGCTCTGGGATCGAGCCCCACATCAGGCTCTTCTGCTAGGAGCCTGCTTCTTCCACTCCCACTCCCCCTGCTTGTGTTCCCTCTCTCGCTGTCTCTCTCTGTCAGATAAATAAATAAAGTCTTAAAAAAAAAAAAAGATGACAAAATAATAAATGAGATAATTTATGTGAAATGGTTAGATCAGCAACACTACTAACTGCTAAATAAATGATATCTTTTTAGTTAATTTTATCATAATTATCATAGTTTTGAATGAGTTTAGACTTAAGTTTTTGGGGGACATTCAAGAAGAACCATCACACTAGCATCCATATACATGGCATGGGATCTCTTGGCACTCAGAGGGTTTTCGGTGAGTTCTGAATGACGTAGGAGTCATCTGTGAGCATGAATGTGGTCACCTGCGTGGGGAAGAGTTAATGAGCCAGGTGGGCCTTCAACAGGATCTTTGAGCCCAAAGCTGTGGGCACCCTGTCAGAGCAGAATGGTGGAACAAGGGAGTGGTCCTGGTCTTGAATTATGTCTTCTGAGATGGGGCGTCAGCAGTGATCGCTAGACCCAGGGCCTGTGGCCAGAGGCCTAGGGGAAATAGAGGAGAGAAAGAGTTGTTTGGTTGAGCAACCAAGTAGCCCAGAGTACAGGGTGTTAGGTGAGTTACTTGCATGGACACTCAAGTCACCCAGGGTGGTGAGAAAACACAAGCAAAGAGGAAGGTGGGAAGCTGGGTACCCAGGTCTTCCTAAGGTAAATGGGACAGCATGTGAGCTGATGACAGCATCCAGTGGGGGAGGGTG
The DNA here is from genome assembly GCF_023065955.2 of Ursus arctos. Taxonomy (NCBI): domain Eukaryota; kingdom Metazoa; phylum Chordata; class Mammalia; order Carnivora; family Ursidae; genus Ursus; species Ursus arctos. Next base: position 54,312,084 of record NW_026623067.1, read on the forward strand.
GCACATACCTCAGACTTGTGGCATTTCTTCCACAGTTATAGGAAGGGAACTCTGGGCTCTGCAGCGGGAGCAAGGAGGCTGTCAGTGCTCACCCTCTCAGTGCTAAGATACATGGAGTATGAGAGAATATTTCCCAAAGGCCCCCAACAAACCCATTTTACTTTTTACTGTCCTTTCAGCTCAACTTTTTAAAGAGTGATCTTTTTGAAAATAGATATCTAAACCATGGTAAGACTAATGGTATGGGGGTGCCTGGGTGGCTCAGTCATTAAGCGTCTGCCTTCAGCTCGGGACGTGATCCCAGAGTCCTGGGATTGAGCCCCGCATCAGGCTCCCTGCTCTGCTGGGAGCCTGCTTCTTCCTCTCCCACTCCTCCTGCTTGTGTTCCCTCTCTCCCTCGCGATCTCTCTCTGTCAAATAAAGAAATAAAATCTTTAAAAAAAAAAAAAAAAAAAAAAGACTGATGGTATGGAAGTCCAGAGAGGCACGCATTGTCTCTTCATTGCCAACTGCCTTTTCCAAACAAGGGTTGCCACAGGAAGAACAGACGTTCTCTGGTCACGGACAGAGAAACTGCACCATCCCTCAGCCCAGGTAGAGCCACAGCGGCCCGTTCTTTCTGTTCCAACTGACTAAAACTAGAGTTAAGGTTTGACGTTTTGGACTTAAATCTCAAAACTTGAAAAGACTAGGATGAGGCTAACCTGAGTAGTTTACACAGGTAAATTAAAATTGGAAAATTTTTTAAAGATTTTATTTATTTATTTGAGAGAGGGAGAGCGACAGAGAGAGAAAGAGCATTAGCAGGGAGAGGGAGAGCAGACTCTCCACTGAGCAGGGAGCCCGATGCGGGGCTCGATCCCAGGACCCCAGGATCATGACCTGAGCTGAAGGCAGATGCTTCAGCGACAGCCACCCAGGCGCCACCAAATCGGAAATTTTCATAAGCTTGGTGCCTTCGTCTCCCAGAAATGGGGGGTTCGCTTAAATGAGACCGAGGCCCCGTCATGAGAGGCAGTCTATCAGCACCGCTCTGCAGAACTGACCTTGAAAGCTGTGCGCCAGCTTCCTGTGGCTTCAACAGATTCAACACCAGAGCATAGAATGCAAATGTCATTTGTGTTGCTATTAAAATCATTTTCTTGAATTCTCGAGTATTTTCTAACTTCCATATTTTGTTTCCAAGAGCTCGAATGCTTCCCTGAAACTTCAAAGGAAACCTCGGGAAAGTGATTTTGAAACGATTAAATTGATTAGCAATGGAGCCTATGGGTGAGTAATTCAAGAAAACTCTCTATTGTATTTTAACACACCGGAGTAATATATTCTTCACCTTTATCTTAGGCCAAATAGATGTCATTAGGGACTTGAGTTTTCAGTTCACTGCTTCTTCCCTGGTGGGTATAATGTGCAGCCAAAATCGTTTTTCATTTAGATACTCCATCGAGAAAACCCATCAAGTGACCCGGAGTTATTTTACAGGTATGGAGAAGGAGACTTTATTAAGTCAAGGAAAGTTTTTATGTATACCTGTTTCTGCCTCCTTAATTGTGCCCTTTTGGGTGCAGAAATACCTGACTCTTGGTCGTATATATGCATACACACATCCGTATCCGCATATCTAGAATCCAGATCTCTGAAAACATGTAAATTCACACACAGCATCACTGCTTCATTGGCTGGTGCTTTCCGTCTGAGCCCCAGTCAGTCTGGTGGGAGAAGAACTTAAATAAGAAGACTGCTTGAAAACTTAAAGCAGCACATTTCTTTCAGTCTTTCTATTACACCAGGGGTTTTTTGTACTCTTTTTCCAGTTGAAGTCTGTGTTCTGATCCGGTCACATTCGTGGTGCCCCTTCCTTGCTTCATGTTTAGAGACACAAGGTTTTCTTCTCATGGCGTGGGTAGGGTCAGTGGTGACGAGATCCTGCTGAGTTACTAAGAAACAGTTAGGAAGGGTAATTAATACACATATTGTGTCCTGATCCATTTTAGACAGCCCAAGAGCTCTAGTTTAATTAAGTATTAATCTCAATTCCATCTGTATTTGGAGAGCAATAAACAATCCCACAGACATTTATTGCCATTTATCACATACATGAGCAGATGAGATAAAGTGATTTTCGTTATGCCACAAGGGATGTTTCTCCTTACGATTTTTTTTTTTTTGTCTCTAATATTTTCCACACCATTAACTTAGTGAAGAACTTAAATATTTGTGAGTCCTTTCTGGGCTTCACTGATTTATTTTCAGGATTATATTAAATGGTATATTTCTTGAGGTGGCTTATAAATGTTTTCTGATGTTGTATTTTCATAATATTTTATTTCATTCAAGCACCTCATTGAAACTTTTCCCCCTAGGAAAACTGCTTTCGCGTACTTTTGTTTGTGAGTTTTATTTGTTTCTTATTTGGTTTTAGTTTGTTTTAGTTTTCGAGATCCTCTGAGAATTTCTTCCTTCATTAGGGAAAAAACTGAACTTTGATTTAATGGGTCTCTGGGCTGGAGCACTGATAGATTCTATTGGCAGTGGAATTCTAGAATAAGATTATCTGTGAAGCACCACTTTTATAAAATTTGGGCATATATCTTAGCAGTATTTGGAGTTCTAACTGGTTGAGTAAACTCATTTGTAGTGCAATTAAACCACTGTAGAGTAGATGAGGTGTATCACACTTCGGGGAATGGCTGGGAATATACAAGAAGTTAAACAAGCTGTGAATCAGTAAACAGCCAGGATGCAGGCCAAGTCATTAATGGGCTGACAAGCTGCCTACGGGAGCTTCTACCCATCAGCCAAAACTTTTTTCCCTCTTCTGCTCTTCTCAGATTTAATCTCTCATTACATTTCTGACAGATTTCCTCTTCATTTTAATTATTTTTAATTTAAAATTTGAGTGGAGCTGGACCCATTGGTCCACCCCGTCAAGATGCTGAGTGCAGGCTTATGTGAACTGGCTGAACATGTGGCTGCTTCTCTGGCTGTTGGAGGTTTCCTTGGCGTTTGTGTTACAGTCCACCACTCACATCACTGAGTGACCCTGATTCTGCGACTTGGTGCAAATAGCCTGTGCTGGAAACTAGCCCTCTCATTAGAAGGAGCTATAACACGTCGGGGTTTTCTCACCATCATACTTAGTAACAGTTCATGTTATAGCCAGTCTGCTAATTTGATATCATCCAGTGTCCTCTGTTTAATGTGTTTCGGATCCGGGACTGAGGGTCAGACGTCCCCTCGTGCCAGCTTAGCACTTTGTAGAAAGCTCACACTTGCCACGTGCCAGGCACGGTGCTGGTTTATGTATGCTGTCTTCTCGCAAGAGCCCCTTGTGGTGTTGGTATTATTTCTGCCTAGCTGTGGGGAAAGAGCAGCTCAGAGGCATGGCTGGTCACAGGTGTGCTGACTCCAAGCAGCGCTCCTTCCTTCTCGAAGTATCCTTTTCCAACATGGAACCATCTTCTCTTGATTCCACCTGGACTTGTAAATGACAGCTTTGGATGTTTTCAAAGTGAAAGAATTAATTGACTTAAAAGTTTTTAAAAACTACATTTGAAAGGCGTGACATTTCTGTCCCTCTTTGCTTTAGTTTCTACCTTCGCTGCACATCATTCTCTTTTATGCCTCAAAAGATGGGGTCATTTGTGTGACAGACCCATGTATGCGGGTTGCTGGCTATCCATCTCTCCCCACAGCCTTTCCTCTAACACATGCACTCTTGTTCCCACATGCAGATTTGCCCGCTTGCATTCATGTCCTGGGCATTCAGATTTATGCATAATTCTGTACACATTAGCCATTCACACTCCCGGTAGGACTGATTCATTCTTCTCTAGATCCCGTCAGTTTCTGATCCCCTTTCCCCTTACCCTCCCACTGCTCACTTCTGCCTGAGGTGAAGAAAAGCTGAGCTCAGAGAGGACAGTTGCCCCTCTCCGTGCATCACCCCCCCCCCCAACCTTGGGTTCTCCTATCTACCAGGCAGGTCAGTGTAGGAAAAGAGAAACAGGAGCAGCCTTTTCAAAGAAAGCAGCCTCTGAGGCCAAACTGCAGAGAAATAAGGGGCCGAATCAGTTCAGTCCAGTTTTATAACCTTGGATGGTGTATAGCTGTGCTTCTGTCTGTCAGAGGCTGCTGTTTGTCTCTTTCTTTCTCTCTGTTTCAGTCTCTTTCTCCCTATCTCTGCTGACTTAAGTAAATTTGGAACATCAGTTTACAGGAGAAGAGGAAAGGTGTCTGTGAGAGAGGACAATTACTGCTAAATGATCAGATTTCAGCATTAAGAAGAATATTCCTAAAGCAGTAAAGCACTGTAAAAACAAGAACATGAGACAAACAGATAACTAGCTACAGCAGAGTCTAAGAAGTCTAATTGACTTTGGAAACTTGATCAAGATATGCCCGTCCTGCAGCAGTCGTGTCTCAAGCTGCCTATAGGATTCGTTTCCATTGGTGTAGGTAAATTTCCCTAGGGATTAACTGATGATTTTAAGCACATCCTAGCAAGGCAAAGCAAAAAGTCAGATGAGGTTTTACGAGTTGCAAATCTGAGAGTAAAGATATGAGTCCTTTTTCATTCACAGGGTGCCCCTGGGAAACCTGGTCCGGATGCTGGTCAAGATGGGCCTGAGGCCTCTTTCTCCTTTGTTCTTTCATTATTGCGGATGGCTCTGTTCTTCCTTCCCCACTTACTGCTGTTTTCACACATATTGCTGAGCAGTTTTTTATGTAAGAAACACCGATAGTTGATTGAAAACCCAATGGCAGCCATCTGACGGTGTGCAAGTGAAGCTCGTAGTTATCCTGTCCGAGGGTCCTCAGCACTACATCTGCCGGGTGTGAGATACTCAGAGAGAGAACGTAAGCTGTATTCCAGTTGACTGTCAGTAATAGGAAGCACTTTAAGATACTGTTTTTTTCACCATTTCAAATTCCGTATTTCATTTTAAAAGGTGAATTTCCTGTTTCAGAAATTCCTCTTCGTAACAATATTTGTTCACCAGTGTTTGTCTTCTGTTTCTGAGGAAACCAGGTTATTTTCTGTGCTGCCTTTTTGTCTGTGTGCTGTCCAACATCTGATGAGGAGAAGCTCAAGGTTTTCGGGGGATCTTGATTTTATCCAATCATTATTTGGGGAAAAAAAAAATACTGTTGTAAAAGCCTTTAATCTGATCCAGAAAGAAGGAGTAGTTGGTTGGTTAACTAAGAAGTTGGTCGAAGTCGGAAATCATTAAAAAAAGATGTGTACTTTAAACATATTTTTAATTTCAGATGCATACCAAAAGTAAACATTTCAGTTTAATCTAAATATATATAAATTCAGGTGGCTCAGTCATTTAAAGTCCAACTCTTGATTTCAACTCAGGTAACCATCTGATAGGTTATGAGATCCAGCCTCATGTTGGGCTCTGCACTGGGCATGGAGCCTGCTTGGGATTCTCTCTCTGCACCCCTCCCACCTCCCACCCCTCCACTCTCACACTCTCTTAAAAAAAGAAATTATATATATATATATATATATATATATATGTCCTCTGATATAAGGCCTTTTTAAGACAGCCTGTATAAACCATCCTTCTAATATGTTGTTTCTGTTTTCCACTTTTCTCTGCTTTAAAGGTGAAGCAGTAACTTGAAGCAATCTGAGTGTAGGACTCTAGATCTGTATTATTTTTTTCACTTTTGAAAACCTTCTCAGCCATACTAAATCAACAGGAATTTTATTTAGTGACTCACATTTAAGATCTCTATCAGTACTTTCCAAAGCATTCCATTTGTCTTTTTTTTTTTATAAACAACAAAGGTTTTCCTTTTCACACTCCTTGTTTCATCGGTTTAAATATTTGTTTAAATTAGTTAATCCTGATATCAAGCCTTGCCAGAAAAACAGGTGTAGAGATAAACCCAGCTGGTGAGAGCCCCAGTATTTGGCATCCTGAAGAAGACCGCCAGCCCGTGTGGAAAGTGTTGGCTGCCCAGCTGGCCAGCTCCCTTGTCAGTTTGTGGTACTGTGGGAATAACAGCACTAGATTCTTCCTTGAGTTGGTTATACAAAGTGTGGGTAAAAGAGATTTTTTTTCTATACAGTGAAGGAAGAAAGAGAAGACCAAAGAAATAGTGAGAGGGAAAAAAAAGAAGTAAAGCAATAATAATAATAATAATAATAATGTTTAAACAGAGACTAAAAAAAAAAACAAAACACAATTTTGCAAGTGAAGGAAAAAGATGGATACAACGAAAAGGCAAACATACACAGACTTGAAAGAAAAACTCCTAGTTGAACACTTGGGTGGAACATGTGACTACCAACTAAACTGAGATTGAATCTACTTAAGATTCATGTAAGTGGATTACTCTGGTATATTGGTTCAGCAGGGATTTAGGGCATCCTCGTCCTCCTTGCGTTCATTTTTCATGAGCAGTGAAAATAAACAATGGAATATGCATCTCAGATCAGATAATCCCTTGTTTTAGGAGACAGACATTGGATATACTTTACTATAAATGATTGCTATTTAGGTTAATTATTATTTATTTGAGCATTTCCTAACCTGAGAGCTCTAATCTGTTCTCCTACAATAATGACAGGTAAGGTTTTAAGCTGCCTCCTTCTCTTGATTTGTTTCTTCCACATCAAGCTCCAAGGAGTCCCTTGTCTTTACCCAGCCAGAACTGGTTCTCTGGAGTATGTGAGTGAGTCTTACAGCAGAAATTCAATGCAGCCTCCTCATTTTACAGTAAAGTTGGCTGTCACCTTGGCCGTGGGCCGGATGGAACAGTGTATTATTGGCCCCCTTTTATGTTGGAAAATGCATTTCCTGTTGAAACAGCCATAGGTGTAAATCATGCTGAGGTGTGTAGTGAGGAAATACCCTACTCTTCTTTTCAGGACAGCCTCATATGACCTATTACATACGTCTCATTTATCTGGAATTTCATGTGGAGTAAATTACCCTCAAGTTGGAAGCCACCTACCCTAAGAAGCTTTGGTCCTTTTTTGCAGATCCCAAGGGTATCATATAGAAAATTATCACTTTAGTCAGTCTAGAAAAAATGCCTAACATATATCTAATGCTTGAAAGGCTATAGCTCATGGTATGTATGTACTTTTGTTAATTCTTTCCCTGCTCTGACTCATATATTGAATTTTGTTTTGTTTGTGGAAAAACTGAAAACGTCAGCTAGCTATTGGAAAATAGCTCACTCTGGGGACTGTCCATTTCTGTCCTTTCGGTGAAGATGAATTTGCTGCTTTATGTATGACCAGTGACCTTTATCAAAAGATTAAGAAATAAATAAATGTAGCCATAAGATTTTGGCCTGGAATGGGATGTTTGCAGCTGCTAGGATAGCATGTGTGAGCTGACTTCCAGCCGCCATGTGAATGTAAAAAAAAAAAAAAAAAAAGTTGACGATCACCCATGGTTTACTGTATCCAGAGGCATCCTCACTTCCCATGAACCCCAACTCTTGTGCTCCTTTTCAGGGCAGTCTACTTCGTTCGGCATAAGGAATCCCGGCAGAGGTTTGCCATGAAGAAGATTAATAAACAGAACCTCATCCTCCGAAACCAGATCCAGCAGGCCTTCGTGGAACGGGATATCCTGACTTTTGCAGAGAACCCCTTCGTTGTCAGCATGTATTGCTCCTTTGAAACAAGGCGCCACTTATGCATGGTCATGGAATATGTGGAAGGTAAGTCAGCGTGTGACACAGAGAACACGACACCTCTACCCAGAAACTGTCTGCTTCCTGCGGCGGAGGCTTTCCCTGTTGGGCTCCATAATGGTTGTATCCACCTAGGAACCGAAGCCAGGCGATGAGATGGCTGTATTCCCAGTCATTATCTTCTGATAATTGCTTGTAAAGTGCCTGCTCTACTATAACAAAGGGAAAATTAGTGCTGTTTGGAGGAAGGTTGTTTTTCTTCTTTAATAGCTTTTAATCCTAACTACCTCCTCTCAATTGGTCATTAAAGTTAGAATATAAGCGATGGGATTTTTTCCTACTTACTTTTATCACATAGCATAAAATCGTTCATTACAATTGATCTTAAAGAATGAATTAAAAATATATCTTTTTTTGGTCTATGGTATGAAATTAAAAATGAGTTAGGGGAAAAGGAGATACAAGTCAAGAAAATTTACTTTTGGTGGATTTTTTTTTTTTTAACATTTGCAGCTTACCTTTTAAATGTTCTTATTTCCTTCGGTTTTACATTCAGTTTTGCGTTTTTGGCCATGATTTATTGGTATAAACAAAGTTAATAAAAGGAATGTATTAGGAAGGGCCAAAACAATCTTCAAAACCTCTAACTTAAGCTTTTAAAATTGGACGAGCAGAATCCCAAAACTATAAAATGCAAAGAAACATTAAATATCATTTAGCTCAACCTTTTCATTTTGCAGATGTGTAAACTGAAACCCAAGAAAAGGAGGGAGACTTACTAGATACTTTCCTCGTGGATACAAGACGAAAGCATAGCTTGGCTGATTGCCACCCAGTTTTTTTTTCCCTCACGCCAGCACTTGGCTTTATTAACCTTGGTTGAGTTTATAGGTAACTAACATTTGTCACATGTTTAATGAATATTGGCAATATCCCAAATTCTTTATGTAGATTATATCATTTAATCCTCACAATAATCTGAAAAGGGATGACAGCTTTACCATCCTGATATTAGAGGAGAGAGCCGGGACTAGCTTGTCTAAGATCTCCCTGCCTGTAAGAGTAGGATTTGAACTCAGCCTGATTCCAGAACCCATGCTTTAGGCTGGTGTAATTTGTCCTTCAAATTTCAGTTCCACTTTGGAGCAAATCTGTTCCCTTAGGAGGACTCCTGCTTTAAAAAGAAAGGAAGGAAGGAAGGAAGGAAGGAAGGAAGGAAGGAGGAAAAGAGAGAGAAAGAAAGAAAGAAAGAAAGAAAGAAAGAAAGAAAGAAAGAAAGAAAGAAAGAAAATCTTTATTTTTTTCCATACTATATCTTAATTAGAAACGTGATTACTCAGTGCATGGTCTCCACTTAAGAATTTGAGATGCTGTGTCTCTGGGTAGAGGCCATTCTGCTTTGAAGGTCTGTAATCTGAACTGATGGTCTTCTTCAATCCTAGCTGATACTCCACCTGCTAAATCTTGTGCTTGGGTCTTATAGGGGGTGACTGTGCTACATTAATGAAGAACATGGGGCCTCTCCCTGTTGATATGGCCAGGATGTACTTTGCCGAGACGGTCTTGGCCTTGGAATATCTACATAATTACGGAATTGTACACAGGGATTTGAAACCAGACAAGTATGTACACCGAGGAAACGTATCTTTTTCTTGTTCACACAACACAAAAAGTAGTGTTATGTCTCTAAAAATGTTTTCTTTTAATGCTGTTTTGCATGTTTTGAGATTCTCTCATAATGTTCCCAAATGAGTTATTTTGGCAGTATATATGATACTATTTAGTATAATACTTTACAGGATCTGGTGCTTATAATAATAGTTTATAAGGAACAAAAGAAAAAGATGATTATAAAGCCAGGGTTAAATTTTTTTAAGTTGTTTTTATTTTCATTTTTGAATAGCTTCATAGAAAGCTACTAGTTGTTTTCTGGATAGTTTCTGCATTTGGTATTATGCATAGATAACCCTTTCCTACACCAAGATGATATATTTGATATTATATTCTATTTCACCATTTAATATTGAATTTAATTTTTAATCTTCATGAGGTTCATTTTAGTGTCTGATTTGAGATACAGATAGACTTTTTTTTTTCCCTCAAATGACTAAGTTATTCATCTTGACACCATTTATTAAATGTTTTATGCTTTCTCCACTAATTTCAGACACCTCTAAAAGCATTACATGTTAATATGTAAAGATTCTAGCATGCTGAAAATTTTATGATATAAAATTAACTCATGCTCATTCCAGAAAATTTTGAAGTACAGAAAAACATATGAAAAAATTCGTTCGCAACATTACCCAACAAAGACAACTGTTAGAATATGAAATATTTCCTTCCACTAGCTATTTTTTCTCTTTTCGCATCCTCTGTTCCTTTAATGTTTTAATTAAAATTTTGATTTTTCCTTTGAAAATGAAAATTTTTAAAAATTAAATTCATAAAACTCACATGTGAATTCTTTGCATTATATAAGAAATCAACAATATGTGCTTAATGGACAGAAATTTAAATCTGAAGTTCATTTTTCTGTCCAAGTTCTTTATCTTATGTGTCACTTAAATCACCGATGGGTTCCTTACCTTAGTTTCCTATGTATAATGTGGGATTATTAGTAACACTTTTCTTTTTTATTATTCTAAAAAATAGAAAGATGTCAGAGTCCCATGCTTGGATTTTTCTAAGTTTAAACCTATAAATGATATTGTATGTGGCCACTGCAACAAAGGTTAGCTGGGCCGGGTGTCTGGCCCTCCCTTGTGAATTACGCTTATGAGCCAGATACACATATGTAATATGTTCATGTGACCTCACCTCTTCCCAGGCTGGCTTTTCTATTAAGATTGATACCTCAGGGCACTTGGGTGGTTCAGTTGGTTAAGAGTCCAACTCTTGATTTCTGCTCAGGTCATGATCTCAGGGTCGTGAGGTCGAGCCCCATATTGGGCTTAAGATCCTCTCTCTCCCTGTCCTCCTGCCTTTCCCCTCTAAATAAATAAATAAATAAATAAATAAATAAATAAATAAATAAATAAAAAAGATGGATACCATTATAGTGAATAGTCTTACAAATTGACAGGAGAAGGAGGAGGTCTAAAAAAAGAGAGAGAAAGAACGAACTTCAAAGCAAGTGTTCTCATATGTGTCTTTCTGCTTCATAGTTTGTTGGTCACCTCCATGGGACACATAAAGCTGACAGACTTTGGATTATCCAAGGTGGGACTAATGAGCATGACTACCAATCTTTATGAGGGTCATATCGAGAAGGATGCTCGCGAGTTCCTGGACAAACAGGTAAGCTTGGCTGCTGCTCAGTTGGAGAGAAAGATACAAAGTACGATACTGCCAGTGACATTCAGAATCAACTTGTGTAAGCCAGGTCCGCATTAGGACTGAGCGTTTAGATGTCTGTATGAGCCTTACGTTTAATAAAGTGCAAATTGCTTCCATTTTTCTCCCTGGGCCTCTTTGAACTGTCCGTTCCTCCACATTCCTCCCCCAGCATTATGGTCTATTAGCAAGACGAACGATGTAATTGCACACAAGTGAGAATGTGAGAGAGACAAATGGAAAACTGTTTTTGTAAGGAATTCAGGAGTCTCAGCAGAGTACTCATGAAACTCATGATGCATTGTACAATCCCGGGTGCTAAAATCCAAGCCATGGCCCATTTCCCTTTAAGCATGCCTCATTACCATGTGCCCATAATCTGTTCATTGTAAAGTTACTTAAGGTAAACACATCTCAACTGTCATGCTTTTATGAAGTAACCAGGATGTGAATATATTTTGGTCATATAAATACTATATCTGTGGTGGTGACAGATTAAAAATGCATCATTGGGGCGCCTGGGTAGCGCAGTCGTTAAAGCGTCTGCCTTCGGCTCAGGGCGTGATCCTGGTGTACCGGGATCGAGTCCCACATCGGGCTCCTCTGCTATGAGCCTGCTTCTTCCTCTCCCACTCCCCCTGCTGTGTTCCCTCTCTCGCTGGCTGTCTCTCTCTGTCAAATAAATAAATAAAATCTTAAAAAAAATAAATAAATAAAAAAAATAAAAATAAAAATAAAAATGCATCATTATATTAACTTTGAGGATTAAAAATGTTTTAATCCTATGAAATAAGTAAAACCACCAAATAGGGTCAGACCCTCAATTCGAAATTACTCATTACACATAGTTGAACATTACAGCAGCATTTTAAGTTTCCCTTTTTTGCTATTTAAATATTTCATTGCCTTTGGTGTTACGGATACTGACTTGTAATTGCTGTTCCTAAGTTCTTTGTCCGTGTGGTTCCATGTGGTCAAGCAGGTGCACTCTGGGCAAAATAATTGGTGTGTAGCCATCTTGCTCATTTTAATTCATGTCTAATATTCCAATTATTCTAATATTGCAATCATCTTTTAGGTCTGTGGCACACCTGAATACATTGCACCAGAAGTGATTCTGAGGCAGGGCTATGGGAAGCCGGTGGACTGGTGGGCCATGGGGATTATCCTCTATGAATTTCTGGTTGGATGCGTGCCATTCTTCGGGGATACTCCAGAAGAGCTATTTGGACAAGTCATCAGTGGTAAATATCAGGAGTTATCTTCAAGCGGCTGTTGGGAAACAGCTATTTCATGCAATTCTGTGGAGTATTGCCATTTTAACTACTAAAATGTTAACCTTTATCAAACAGTTTAGTCAACAAATTAAAAGAACTCACTCATCATAGCGCATAACTGACTTTCACAAATCTCAGGAGATCTATTTGTGTTGAAAATTGATCTGAGGAAGTTTCGTTAACATGGAATTTGGAAATGTACTAGCAGTGTAACTAATTTTTATGGTGTGCTTTTCTGCAAAAGAAATTCACGTGGGATTTGCAAATTATTTCATTGCCGTCCAGTCTTCCTTTCCATAATAGGAAAGTTGCACCAGGGAAGAAAAGGTTAATGTGGGTAACATTTACATAAATGGGGGAAAATGGCTAATGGCACAATGAAGAAATTAAGAAAAATGTAATAAACCCTAAAACAAATGTCTACCAAATAATAAATAATGAGAATGGGAAGGAAGCAAATTTAATCCACAGATTGTTAATGATTTCATTGGTGGTTGTTATGGTGTAATGTTATTTTTGTAACAGCTGTTCATCTTTCATTTAAAATTCAATAACCTTTAGATCTTAACCTACATGCTGACCCTAACTATTGTTACGCGGCTTGTGGCAAAACTAAATGATAATTAAATAGGCTCTATTACTACCCTACCTGCTGTTTTTATAAATTTCCCCCGGAAGCATAGATCAAAAAGGCCTCTCCTCCTCAAAGTTTATCATTCATGGCTGACACCCCCATCACCCACTCTGCCACGTTCTGGACTGTGCTACAGGGTCTAACAGTGGAAGGAGAGGGAACATTCATGTTGATATGAGGAGTCCCTTAATCAGGGCATTATTCTCTATCATTGACTTTGCAAGCCAGGCATATTTGTAAACTTTAACAAAGTAGATTTGTGAGTTGCCTGCAGTGTATAACCCTTTTCCACAATATCTGAGCTGTTTATGGATTTATAACTAGGCTGTTTTCTGATATACCAAGGCCTGAATGGCAAGAGGAATCAACTGTTTAATTAACACAAGCAGCAAATGCTGGCTTTGTTCTCGATGCCTTACGGCTCAGATGCATATTCATGTTTTATTTTCCAAATCAGATTTAAACTGCAGCAGAGGAAGCTGGAGGCAGGCACACACAGAAATAACTCATGTTTTTATTGCATTTCCATACACACAAGCACGCACACCTTATCTTCAGGCAAACTCCTGTGGAATGTAGAACGTATTCTAATATTTATGACAGATTTTAAATACTTTCATTATTACCATGATTACTTTAGATTTTTTGTCTTCAAGCTTAACACTTTGGCCTTTCATTTGTCTCTAGAAATAGTTATTTTTGCAAAATTAATCTGTGCTTCTGGAAGCTGAAGAACTGTAAGGCTGGGCCAAATTCGCATTTGAGGACAGTAGGAAAGAAAAACCTTACTCTCAGGATTCCCTGGGGGGGCGGGGTGAGGAGTGGGGGACCATCTAAAACACAGGTGTAGAGTTTTCACCATATTAAGTCCTCTAATAACTAGAAGGAATAATTTGTTTTGAGCCAAGTCTGCCAAAAACGAAAAAAAAAAAAAAAAAAAAGGATCAAAAAAGCAAATGGAAGATACTGCTTATTGAAATATTTTCTCCCAGGCTTGTTGAAAGCTGTGCTGGTTCCTGTCTGTTGAAACAGTGCTTCTCAAACTTGACGGGGCCCAGGAACCAGCTGACAGTCCTATTAAAATGCAGATTCTGATTCAGTCTGGGATGGAGCCTGAAATTCTCTTTCTGTAACAAACCCCCCCCCCCCCCCCCCCCCCGCAGGCTGCCGGGACCTGGGGTGCCATTTTAGCGTTAAAGTTGTAAACGACATGTCTCCCTTCTAGATGAGATCAACTGGCCGGAAAAGGACGAGGCGCCACCCCCTGATGCCCAGGATCTGATTACCTTGCTTCTTAGGCAGAATCCCCTGGAGAGACTGGGAACAGGTTAGAGCACATATGTTTTAATTTTGCTAATATGCAAAAAATAATGTCTTTGTGGAGCACTCAGAGGCTTTTGTTTGTGTTTTGGGTTTTGGTTTTTTTTTTTCTTTGCATAAGAAACATCTGTTAGTTGATGTAGGACATGACTACAACACATCATAATAATATTTTGGATTTTTTTTCCTGGTTCAGAGCAGTATGTACACTAGGAGGGTTACTTGTTGTTTGTCTTTGATTTTTGTTTTTCTTGTTTTTTTTGCAAAGCAAAAGTTATGCCTAATTTGTTTCAATAAATAAAGCTTGTCTGGAAGAAAACCTCCAAGGGCACAACGTAACTCTTCTATCCTGAAAATCATGCATCTTAAATAAATTAAAACAGAGGATTTGAGATGTAGAGCTTTTTTAGTTTAATTTTTTTTTAAATAAATATTCCCAGGAAGATTTGACCCAGCCTGTTCCTATCTATAGGCTTTGAAATGGGTTATCAGTACTTGAACTAATTAATTACTAGAAATGAGTGTCTGGGGTTGAACCATGCTGTCTCATCATGGTCATCAGCACCATAGCCCAAGAAGGAGGATTAAAACCATTGGCTTTCAAGATTAAGGAGATAATAGATTTATTTCTTGCTGATTATTTTTCCCCCGACTGTTCTACTTACAGGTTTTTTTCTGCTCCTTCTCTTCCTTATATTCTGAATAGACCGAGATCCCAGTATAGAGTCCTAGCCTGCCCCAGTATGTGAATTTATCTAGATGGGTCTAAATATTACTTATAAACACAACAGCACGCGCGCGCACGCGCACACACACACACACACGTAGTAGATAGTATCCATAATTTTCACCAATGTAAGTTGTTGACTTAATGGGTTATTTACTCTGAGCTGTTTCATTCTACCTCACTCTAATAGAAATACCAGAAAATACTGAACAAATCATTCTCTCCCTCAGTTTTTCCAAGACAAAAGTAATTTGCAACAGCTCCAAATACACGTTACTCTCCATGTTTGCCCACAGCTTCCCCCGGTTGGAGGGCTCCGTTCTTGCCTAAGTATGCGGTGCTACTAGAGTTGAATAAAGTTTTATTGAAATACAGCAGTGCCATTCATACGCATTGTCTGTAGCTGCCTTCATAGTACGGTGGCAGAGTTGAGTCCTCAAACTGTACGGCCCGCAAAGCCTAAAGTATTCACTCTTTGGCTTTGTACAGAAAAATCCCCTTGACTGCATTAGCAAATCAAAGAAGACTGAAACTCCGGGCTGGCTCTGGAAAACTGTTTTGAGTTGAGCCTCTTCCTGGACCACCACCATGTGCCTGTACGCCTTTTGCAGTGGATGAGTGGGCCTTCGGCTAGGGGAGGCAATATAGATGGAAATTAAGGCCACACACTCCACAGTCAGATTGGCTGAGTTTAAATCTCTGCTGTGCGACTGTGGGCAGGAAGCTTCCCTTTCTGTGCCTCATTTCCTCCTCTGTAAAATGGGGCTTAGAGGAGTACCACCTCACAGGATTTCCGTGAGGATAAAAGATCATCCATTCCTGCTCTTAGAACCGGGAATGACACTGCTGCCGCTCCTACTGTCATTTTAATCTCCTGCCTGTATAATCTCGTACTTTCCCCTGTGGGTGTCCGAGATACAGAAATGGTGGTGGTGCCCCTACCTTTGAGCTGACTGAACTCTTTGAACGGAATATATTTCTTCCCACCCTATTTGGTGTTCCTTTTGTCTGAAGTGACTAGCAAAGTTGTTACTCCCTACCCTCTGTGACCTGCCATCACATTTGCTTTCTGGCCCCAGAGATATGAGTAGCTATCAGACAATCCACGTCAAGATCTGAATGGGACGGAGTTTTAAGGAGTGAATTTTTACTCACTTGAGCCAAATAGGAGAAGCAGTGGCATTTTCAGCTGGTCCTGCAACAACACCAGTATCAATTTATATGTCCTACTGAGCTGTCCCAGGGAAGCGTTGTCCTGAGGTGTGACCAAAGATAACAGTAGAATTGGCACATGCCTTCCCAAGAGCCTGCTTCTCTTCAGTGTTCTTGGGTCAGTTTGGAGAGTTTTCCCACTGAGTCTTCTCCCTGTTTCCCTCCTCTGAAAAGACTTGGAATCTTGATTGGGCTTGATTTCAACAAAACAGGGCTATGATGCTGGTCAACACACCCGTGTTTCTATATTATATGCTGTGAGTTATCTCTCTGTGCATTTTCTCCCTGACTGCTACTTCTGTTCTTTTCAGGGTTTGACAATTAGAGAGGCAAATCTAGCAGAAGCTCAAAAGAGACATTTAAAAGACCCTGCCCGAGCTCTTAGCGTTTTCAGAAAGTACTTGGCAAACAGGCAGGTCCAACGTGACAGATCCCAGTAGGGCCCGGAGACTGAGGCTGAGAATCCCGCAGGCCTGCCATGCTGCTTCCAATGACAGCATTTTGGATTTAATGCATATTTAGCGGGCAAAATAATGCACCGTGAAAATGTGTGAATTCACATTTGCCCGAGAGACTAGAGAGGCTGAGAAAAGGAGTGTGAAGAACATAATGGATGTTTAAGAAACTTCCATGAAAGGAGAGAAAAACTCAAGGGAGAACATTAGTGTGAAGCACAACTTAGAATTTGGAAACTTGTCCTACTTGAACTAGACTTTTGAACTTGTGAAGTATTGAGTGGCAGCCTGATTCATTGGACTTTCTAGCTACTCAGAGGTGACTGACTCCCACCTGTGTATGAGCTGGGAGGTCTGGAGTAGATTCTTCATGACCTGGGTCACAATTCCCTAATCTAGGAAGATGGGCATGTTGTTACACTGAACGCAAGCATGGTCATGAAGCTACCAAGGACATTAACGTAGTGCATCACAGGAGCTCCAGACATAGTCCGCTCCCTTTCCTTCCCTGCATGGTGAATTCTCGCAATGAGCACTGTCACCTGCATGAGTTCCTGTGCTCGATCGTCTGTATCGGGCTCATAATGCCATCATCCACGTTGCCCCAGCAGTTTAGCCCAGAGGTCTTTTCTCCCCAGTGTGTCCTTTTAATTCTTTTGTTCCCCATCCCGGTAAAAGTGCATGAGAAACAGGACTGCATGGTCAGGGAACCTTTTCTCAGGGGAGCACAAAGGCCAAAGGGTGAGAAATGTGAGCTGGGTCACCTGTGGGCTGTGACTCTGTGGAGAGGACCCACTTGTCATCATCCACAGAGATGAAGTGAACGTTCTCACTGACTCGGGTTCCAAAGAGTGGCAGGCGGGGGAATGAAAACCCGAGCGAGCCCTTCCACTACGGTCTGGAAGTGCCCTGTGAGCCCTTAGATCTGGAGAACTGTGCTTCTCTGAGTAAAGCTGAGCGACCTCTGAGTATAGCTGTCACTGGTGTGTCCCCATGAGCAGCAGCGGAAGTGAGAGTCCTTGCAGTGTGGTGTGCAGTGCGCCACTCGGTAAGCTTGACCCCGTGGACCTCAGTGTCGTCGGCACAGTGAGGGAGCTGGATAGATGTTTAAGATCTTTGAGCCTCTCTGAGATAAGTACGCTGGAAGAGTGTCTGGCAGCTTTGTGTGGGCGTGTTGGCATTATGACAGCGAGGATGGGCCTGGCCGTTTTTAAACAGACCTCAGCTCAGCCTCTCCAAATTTCACTTAGTAGGTGTGCGTGGTCCACTAGGCTTTATTGCTTATCCTTCGTTTCCCCATGCACATGTGGAGTTGACAGAATGCCTGTTTCGTGGGCTTGCTTTCAGTGATATAATGAAAGGAAAGCAGACGCCTCTGGTATGCAGTGCAGCGCTTGTCCGAGTCAGCCCTCCTGTCGGAACTGCTAGCGCTGTCGCCGCCCTGGCCAATGTCAGGCTTCGCTGTTGGGCTGAAACACAGACAATGCCAGTGGGCGATCCTGGACAAAGACTCTAATCAAACGCTTACTAATGAAGAATCTCTTCTCCCTTTCCTGGGGTGATTTTCCCACTTTGCTCTTTTCTCTACATTGTTCTCAAAACACTAGTTAGTCCTGACGTGGTCTGGGGCTCCGACCTGCCCTGGCGCTAGAGCAGTCAGATGGGGACACAGCCACATCTCTGAACCCCGCAGACGGTTCCCCCACCTCAACACCCAGACCCGTTTCTCCTTCACTTTACATTTCTCTCCTCTTTTTTTGTACTGTATTGAGGACAGGTTGGGAAGCCTTGTGGCAGGTGCATGAAAGAGCCATTTATGTCACCGCTATAGGGCGTCTCCTGGCAGGGAGGTGATTAGATCCTCTATTAGTCTTGTGTGAAATCTCTCTTCCTGGTGTTTTTTCAGAATAGACTCTTCCTTCTCTCACTCCTTAACAGTGTGTGCTTGGGGGGTGGGGGGAGGGTCAGGCAGGAGCCTGATGCTCACGCTATGTGTAATGTGTGCGCTTTCTTCTCTTTCCGGGGGTATGGTGTGATATTTTGATGGGGCTTGCCCTTCCAAATCCTTCTTTAGAAGAACTGAGAACTGAGAGGCACCTGGGTGGCTCAGTCGGTTAGGCGTCTGCCTTTGCCTCAGGTCATGATCCAAGGGTCCTGGGATCGAGTCCCACATTGGGCTCCCTGCTCAGCAGGGAGTCTGCTTCTCTCTCTGCCTTTCTCCCTTGCTTGTGGTCTCTCTCTCTCAAATAAATAAATATTAAAAAAAAAACACTTTAAAAAATAATAAAATAATAAAACTATGAACTGAATTAAAAACATTTTACTGAATTGCATAGTCATGCTGACTTGGCAAAAAAAAAAAGCCTGAAACTTAAGAATTGTGACTGATTTTCATCCCATGATTTATAAATCTGTCAAACAAGGTTTGCCAGTTTTCTACAGAATCAGTCCTACCTATGTTAACGAGCAATCCAGGAAAATTGAATGGAAACCATTATATACTATTTAGGAAAAATTCATCTTTATTAACCTTGCCTCCAGAGGAAATATTGCTGTGAACACATTTTGCGCCTTGTTAGAATTTCTTTGGTTTTGTAATGAGCGAGTCTGCTTTGGGCCAATGTGCGTCCACGTCCCCAGGTTCAGCATAATGTGATTTTAAGTGGCCACATCATTAACCTTTGAAAAATGGAGGAAGTCATGGAAAAATTAACAAAGAAAAAGTGTGCGGTAGCAACTGCTATTAGCAAAATTGAATCCTCTGCTGATAAATTATGGGGAAGAAATTTTTTTGTCAGGGGTGTTGTTTGTAGAATGAAAAAGTAAAATTTCCATGGTTCTTTAATTTATTTCTTTATTGATAGATTAGGGGGTGGGGGTTGTTCTTAAAAGTTTTGCTTGGAGGGTAGTTTAACATCTTCCCCTCTGTCCTTTCCTTCCCTCTCTGCCCTAAGGTGGTGCCTATGAAGTCAAACAGCATCGATTCTTCCGTTCTTTAGACTGGAACAGTTTGCTGAGACAGAAGGCAGAATTTATTCCCCAATTGGAATCCGAGGATGACACGAGTTATTTTGATAGTACGTGAATTATCTGACATAAAACATTGTTTGACCTTTACTTTGTAGAAAATTATCTCCACTTATGATAGAACCATCCAGTCTTGAACCTGTGAGTTATTACACATAAGGCTGCTTTGATATGGAAGCTCCTAATTAATATATCTAAATTAAAAGCTGAAATTCTGAGTAATTGGAATTGTTCCCAAACATTTCTGTGCAGCTCGGTCAGAGAAGTATCATCACATGGAGACGGAGGAAGAAGATGACACGAACGATGAAGACTTTAACGTGGAAATAAGGCAGTTTTCCTCCTGTTCGCACAGGTTTTCAAAAGTAAGTGACATGTGGCATAAACATGCAGGGTCTCTCCAGAGAATCTACCCTAGGGCCAGATAGCGGGCATCCCTAAACAGCTGGACAAGATCACCCACAGTGTTTTGAGGCTTGGAGTCTCCTATACTTAAAATTCCTTTTAGTTTCGGAAAAGTGACCAACCCCACCATCTTGATAATCCAGAGTCCCTCCCTGCTTGTTTCACTCTCCACAGGTAAGAATCTTTTTTCTTGGAGGCCCAGATGTGGACTCGTAGTACTGTCTTCGGAGAACACAGTAGTTGTATATATGCTGACCTCGCCCTGTGGGACCGAGTCTAGTTCAGTGCCAGGCTGTGGAGGAGTCCCCCGCTTCTCTGATCGTTTAATGAAGAATGTTGAGCTTGAGTCCTTGTATGCACAGCCCCCTCCTAGTGTCACTCAGATGCAACACAAGGGGGCAGTCAGAGTCCTTGACATCAGCTAGGACCATTGGGAATAATTGCTGTGGAATGAGAAAGTCCTGTAGCCAGTAACAGAAAATGTAAGTTATATGACACAGGCCGGAGGAAGCCAAGCTAGAATTTTGGAAATGGGATAAGATAATAAAATCGATGTCTGAGAAGGATGCTTTTTACTGATGGTGCTAAGATGAAAAAAGTTACACTTAAAAAGAAACCGGACAGTCCTGAGACTGGACAGGGCCCTAGGAAAATGGAGAGGAACCTGGAGGGCCCCCCGCCCTCCCTTTTGCTATTTTCGGTAGCTGTGCATTTCCTGTTGCCAGGGCATTTTGCATGATGATTGTTCAGCTCTTCTGTAACATGTAGGGTTTATAAGGTGTTCTCTACCTTTTTGTACATGACTACTACATACAGTGCATCTGCAAATGGGCCGGCACTGCCTTCTCTGTGTAAAGGAAGGCAATGGAGAGGTGGGGTCTCTCTGGAGGGGCTGCTGGCCGGCCTGCCCAGAGCCAGGACTGAAGCTTTGATCACACCGAGGACAGGTTTTCCCCCGTGCCTGTGCTCTGGCCCATCCAAACCGGGCCCTCAACTCTGTTTCCTTCCCGCTGTCCGCTGTCCCCTCTTCGTTAGCCACCCTGGTCCTCACCGCAGTAGATGATAGGCCCTCTAAGGGCCGCTCCCACGAGAGCAGCAAGTGGCTGTGTTGCATGTTAGGCAGTGCTTCCTGCCCTGGGCTCTCCACTCCTGATTTTTCTTTCCATCTGTCCTGTGGGACAGCAAAGATCTCAGGGCTGCCTAAGCTCTGATCCCCTTCAGAAACACCAGTCCCATCATAGGAAGCTGCCCGTCTAGGTATGTGATTTATAAGCCAAACAAACATCTCTGACTCAGAACCAAACATATGCTACCTCCCCACACACACGTCTTAAAACAGGTAATGTATTCTTCTCTTTGCACTCAATTCCAATTCATTTCTCTCCTTCCCACTCCTGACTGGTGGCCATTAAATCTTTTTCTCTGTGATTTTCTTTTTCTGATGGACTTCATGGTTAAAAAGTCATGTAAGGGGGGCGCCTGGGTGGCACAGCGGTTAAGCGTCTGCCTTCGGCTCAGGGCGTGATCCCGGCGTTACGGGATCGAGCCCCACATCAGGCTCCTCCGCTATGAGCCTGCTTCTTCCTCTCCCACTCCCCCTGCTTGTGTTCCCTCTCTCGCTGGCTGTCTCTATCTCTGTCAAATAAATAAAATCTTAAAAAAAAAAAAAAAAGTCATGTAAGGTGTGCCTTGACCCCAGGGCTTAGAAACCCCAAAGGGTCTGCGGACTATGTTTGGAGATGCAAAGTCCATAAGGAGATAGGGCGAGAGGGTGATGAATTCCTAGGTCCCCGCTCCAAGGAGAGAAAACCAGATACACGGACCATGCATTTCAGGACTCAAGTAAACAGCGTCGGAAGTACCTTCTGAATACCCAGCCCCAGCTGAAACTTTAGTCGTACTCTCAGAATTTTCTCCCAAGGTTTGGGGTTTTTCTGACAAATTCTTTAAAGAAGATAGTAATAAACACCAACGCTTCGCCTCACAGGTTTTCAGCAGCGTAGACCGAATAACTCAGAATTCCGGAGAAGAGAAGGAAGACCCTGGAGACAAAACCAAGAGCACGGCATTGCCGTCCACAGAAACATTCAGCTGGAGTTCGGAATATTCTGAAATGTATGTGGAACGCCTGTTAAGAAGGGTCATAAGCGGTCGCTGCTAGCACAGTGGTTCTAAAGCTTGAGCGAGCATCGGACTCTCCTGGAAACCCTGTGAGAGCACAGATGGCCAGGCCCGTCCCAGCGTGTCTGCTCCACTGGATCAGGGATGGGGGCCGAGACTGTGCCTTGGTCCCCAGTTCCAGGTGATGCTGTTGCTGCCAGTGTGGGGACTGCGCTCTAAGAACCACTGCACTAGACATGCGTTGGTTAGGCTTGCCTCAGCTCCCTTTGTCCTTCATTTCTTCCCAGAGTCTCCATGAACACAGTTTCCTAGCATGTTTGCATACGTGACTTTGTTTTGTTTTTAATTAAGGCAACAGTTCTCCACATCCAACTCTTCAGATACTGAAAGCAACAGACGTAAACTCAGCTCTGGCCCGCTTCCCAAACTGGCTATTTCAACAGAGGCCGAGAAGGATGAAGCTGCTCCCTGCCCCAGAGACCTGCCTGAGGAACCAGAAAAGCCAGTCCTTCCTCCTGCAGAGAGCGCTCAGGAGGAGCCCGAGGTCACCACACCGGCCAGCACCATCAGTAGCTCGACGCTGTCGGGTAAGCGCCTGCGCGTGGTGTCTGCTGTCCTCCCATTATCCACCGCCTTGAAAAGCAATGGCCGGTGTTCGCAATCCCAGGCTGGCCTCACTAGGCAGTGACGATGGCTGTTTTGTGTTGCTCCACGGCCCCACGTCTCATACTTGGGGGATCAGCTCTTATGAACTGCGGTCACCCGTCCTGACCACATGGCCATAGAGCAAACCCTCCTTGCTTCAGTTTGACCTGAGAGCCAGCCTTGGCTTTCACAGCTGGGCTTCGGTGGGATTCTCGGATGGCAGTCAGAACACACTAAGGACCGTGTTGTGTTCTCTGTTGTTGATGCAAAAGCGGGTCTCGCACAATTGTGTCTCATTCAAAGTTAGGAGTAAGGAACTGTTTCAGACAGCGACATGCTCAAAATTACCCTCAAAAATGGCTGAAATCACCCATAAGGTACAATATAAAGCCAGCTTTCCTTCTGGTGTTGGAGTGGGTGGTGGTCTCTCTGAAGGAGTTGGTTTTTGTTAGGGGGCCATGTTGTGCCAAATCACTTACATATATCCACACTGGACTCTTAGTGCAGCAAGATGCTAATTCTGTGAGATTCCCAGATGATCTCCATGCATCTAGGACTAAGAGGGGAGGAGAGACTGGGTGTTATACGCAACTAATGAATCATCGAACTTTACATCAAAAACCAGGAATGTACTGTATGGTGACTAACATAATATACTAAAAAAATATTATTATAATAAAAAAAAAGAGGGGAGGAGAGAGTGAGAAATACCAACACAATTCAAATCGGTATTTCATGTGCATATTTCATGTGCATATGAAACAACCCCACTCCAGACACAAGCTACTGTCCCAGTTACTGTAACTGGAGTACAGAAATTCCCCAGACATCGGTCTCTGTTGGTGAGGCAGTCAAGGGGATTGGGCTTTTCTTGGAGAGCACTTTATAGTGTCACTTTTGTGTGAAATAACCTTCCTGCCAGCAGAGACAGTATCTTCAAAGGATTTTAAAAGGCTTAATGTGTCATTAGATGATCAAACTTGCATTTCCCTCAGACCAAGCCAAGTGCACTTAAAATATGACTTGGTTTACATCAATTTCTTCAACAGCATATCCTTCTACAGAGCAGTGTGCATTTATGCTTTAAAAAAAATGAAACATGGATATGGCTTAGGGTCGCCATGATAAATGTTTTCATTAAGCTATATTCAGTATGCTATATTGATAACCATGAATGATTTCAAGAATTTTTATGAACTTTTTTTTTATCTAACTGAATATTCACAGCATAACTCTTTTTAAAATCATTTCAAGAAAACACATTTTACAGGCTAGGTTTATTTCAGCCTCGCTGAAAAGTTTGCTTCTGTGGACCTTCACATGTGCTTCTAGTTTATCATGGGGAAAAATAATGTGTTGTTTTGTTGTTGGTTTTTTTCTTTCTTCCTCTTCCCCTCAGTGCTGTTGCCATGTAGGATAATTCCCCTCACCCTTACTTTTTTATAAAGCCAAGAGAATAGTTACATAGAAATAGTGTAGACACAACATAGTGGTCCAAGATTCTTAATTATTTTTAGTTCTCTTAGTAGTCAAGTCAAATCGAATTATCTCAGTATTTTATATTTCTGGGTACTAAGGTCTCTGTTTCCTAGTTTATGATCATGCTCTGAATAGAGTATACTTCCCTCCATTTAAAATTTTCTCTTAATACGGTGGATCACTTAGTCTCCGTGCCCTGGTCCCCATTAGCACTGTCGAAGGGAAAGGGAGGGAAACGGTATGTAAGCAGTTGATTGATTACTTTCATAATTAAAAAAAAAAAGCTGCTTAGGTCCTGCCATGCATTTTGATTAATTGATTCAAACCACCTTTCTGTCTCCCCCATATACACACTAAAAATACTCAAAGACCTTGGGGGCTGTACAGAATAGAGAGATGAGCTGATCTGCTCATGGCCAAGGGTAATTAGGAAATCTGAAAACCGTGACTGTAGTAAAATTAAATTTGTTGATTTTTATATTGCTCCACCATCAAAAAGAAAGAACCCTTGACATTTACAGAACATTAAGGTGACATTATCCACCATTGGCAGAACAGAAATGCATGCTTATCTCCAGGGCTATGAAATGCAGTGGCGGAGGCAAGAGGAAGGGATGACAGAAAAGAATACCATGTATTCACATTCAGGCATTTAGGGAGGTATAGCTTTATTCCTCCTTCCGTTTCTTCATGACTACGTTGCTTTTGAATCGGTGAAAAGTAAAAGTCCTGAAGTCTTAGGTGTAGTGCTCGGTTAAACCCATTATTCATTGTGAAGAGATTCAGCTTTTCATTTTGCACCTGTCAAGGATCCCACCCACCTCCATTAGCAAGGAGAAGAGCGTGTAACTTACCCAAAAGGAAGCTTAAGGTTTTTGAGATAAGGTGTTTGGTTCGTGACGCAGTTTTTGTCAAGTTCTTGAGCTGTTGATTTCTTTATTTAGAGAGCACAGGGTAGATGGACTTGAGTGAGGTTGAGTTTGGTGGATGGGAGTAGGAAGGCTGCTGATACTTCCCTTCAGATTGTCTTCCTCTGTAGGTCACTGGGTGTCACGTGGAAGTCTGAATCTTTCCCTGTACCCACAGCACTCTCCCAGGTCCCAGCTTCCCTTAGCGGGGACCCCACCTAGAGGGAGGTTGCCATCTCCTGTGCACAAAGGCCAAACTTGAGCTATGCAATTGAGTGGTATATTCAGCAGAACAGAAATTGAGTTAAGTCTTACCCAGCCTAACTCTTTCCGAGGCAAAGAGTGTTACTACGTGCCTTAAGATGTGCTGTCTGGTCTTTCAAAGGATCATTTGTAATGGTATCCTATTGTCTGCATGGATTGCAAAGCCTAAGGTGACGATTGTGTTAATGGTTTTTAAAGCACCGGGGGCTTGTAACACAGCATTTAGAAGTCAAAATCAGATAGGTGTTACTTTTTCTGGATAGACAAAGGTCAACTATCAGTGATTTTAAAAAAGATAGAAAACTAATAGTCTCCAAAAGCAAAAGTAGAAAGAACCAAAAGGGGGGCCTGTTCACCTTTTTCTCTGGGGAGTTACTCTGCATGTTCTTCTGCTCAGAAGCTTTCACTCTTCATCTGTGCCCTCGCCCAGACAGATGTCAGTGATTTTCCATTTTTATCGCCTCCTGCGTGGTTATATTCTCTTGGGATCCTCTCCTGAGGGGAGTCCCAATTTTTTAACTAAAAACAAGCAAACAAACAAACAAACAAAACACCTCTTAAGGGTTAATAAGCTTAAAAATAAAGAAGGCACAGCTGGCTCAGAGGGGAAAGGATCTTACCACTGGTCCAGTAACTTCAGGACAGGGTGAATGACACTTTCTAGAGGAAAAGCCAGGAAGACGTAGTGAGCCACTGAGTAACGCAGTGGGTAATAGGCTTTGTCGTCCTGTGAGTTTGCAAGGAACAGAGAGTGTTAAGGGGGCATGTGGCAGGAGAAGTCAAAGGTGACACCTCAGGCACTCTTCTGTCAGTTAACGCATGAGCGTAGTGTAGGTGTGTCCTAGGAAGATGGTAGGAGGTGACACAGGCAGAAGTCTACACAAAGAAATGAGGTGATGTCCACTTACCACAAACAGCGTTGTCCACGTTATTAACAGCTAATACCACAGGATAGTCATAGTATACAGTGGGCGGTCATGGCGTTGACAAGGCAATGCCTGGTTCATAGCATGGGCTTCCATGGGTTGGAAGCAAGGGGGAGGACTTATCACCACAAGGGTTGTAAGATACAGATTCTAGAAAGGAATGAATCTTCTAGTTAAGGGGAATCACAGGCTGAGAACTAGCAGACTCGTGTACAGGTAGAGTGAACCTGAATGGACGCCTCTTCCTCTCCTCCTCCTCCACATCGCCTTTCTCCAACCAGTCATGTGTTTGTAACGTTTGCCTGACACCGTAAGGGCTCGTGAGCCACAGGGGAGGACGTATTCACTTTGTTCTTCCTTCCCTTTCTCTTCCCCTCTCCCTACTTCTCCTGTCCCAGATTTCCCTGAACGTGTTTATCCCTTCTTCTTTGTGCAGTTGGCAGTTTTTCAGAGCACTTGGATCAGATAAATGGACGAAGCGAGTGTGTGGACAGTACAGATAATTCCTCAAAGCCATCCAGTGAACCCGCTTCTCACATGGCCCGGCAGCGATTAGAAAGCACAGAAAAAAAGAAAATCTCGGGGAAAGTCACAAAGTCCCTTTCTGCCAGTGCTCTGTCCCTCATGATCCCAGGAGGTAGAGAGACATCTACTCGCATGACATTGTGTGATTTGTGCATGTGTCCCCCCTTCCCCAGTTTGGAATGCTGATGGGCGTGCAGGATGGCTAGAAGCCGTAATGGGGGTACCCGTCCGGCTCAGCTCTCCCGGGAGCCTCTCCCTGCAGTCACTCCAGAGCTCCCAGACAGCATGTGTCACTGATTTCTTCTGGCTTCTTTCTGCATCAGGAGATGAGGCTGGCTTCCTTCCCACAAAGCCTTCCTTCTCGTATTTGTTTTCTTTCCGTTTCTGCTCCCCCATCCCCAAGTTATGTGGTAACGTTACCTCCTCTGAATAATTTTTCTTCCCTAGACTGGGCATCATTTATATACTTCACCAAGCTGTTTATAGCATCTGTGTTGGAAAACGAAGTATAGTTTTTCCTCATCTAATTAATGAGGAAATAGACATGGAGGATGTAAGTTTTTCACTTCTGAGGATGCAGAGAGTCACAGACAGCACTGAAATTATGCTTTTTTCTCCACCCTGTCTGTTGAGCTATGCTTCCTCCTACTGGTAGTCAAATCATTTTCTTCCCTGTGTTGGAAGACGAAGTTTAATTATGGTTTTGTGGAAT
This sequence comes from Ursus arctos, assembly GCF_023065955.2. Classification (NCBI taxonomy): domain Eukaryota; kingdom Metazoa; phylum Chordata; class Mammalia; order Carnivora; family Ursidae; genus Ursus; species Ursus arctos. The sequence goes on from NW_026623067.1 coordinate 54,339,725, forward strand.
TGCGGTATTTTTCCACAACTGGGTTTCGCCTCCACAAACCACTAAGTCTACAGCAGTTCCACTGGAAGAGATGAAAAACAAACCCAAGAGTTGGTGACTTACCTCTCAAATGGCGGCAAGGGACTGCAGGTCGCAACTGAATTCTGTTGCGGATGGCTTGCGTTTGGAAGAACACAGACCATGTCTAAAAGGAATTGTTGATATTTTCAAAATTTCCTGTTGGTGCAGAAAGAAATTTGATAGAAACAAATGCCCCTGTGGGGATACTGCTCACACTAGCATACTCTTTGCTGGGAGACATCCTCTTTAGTACCGTAAAGCAAACACCTGTCTCCCTAGTTTGAATGACCATTCGTAACCCAAAGGCCGTGGCCCCAGGGCAGCTGCAGTTGGGAAGGTAAGTCTGCTGTTGAAAGCTGGGGAGAAAGCCCACATCTCGGTTCAGTAGAGCAATTGTTCAATTTGGGGCAATAACAGAAACTATCATGAGGGAAGGGATCAGGGACTTGGCTTTCCAGCAGTTTCGATGTGTGTGTGTGTGTGTGTCCACTCTGTCCCATTCCTGCTTGCATGGTTAGAAGTTCCCTGCCCACCAGTGTGTGTCTCCTCACCTGGCCTTTTGACCTTTAGATAAAAGGTAGCCAGCAGAAGAGTACCAGGTGCCAGGTACTGTCACAAAATGAAGGAGCATGGCTAGTGAGACACTTAGCTTTGTTCTACTTTGGCCAGACCTAAGAACTGGAAGAAATGATAGTGTGGATACTTTCAGCTCGCTGTGGCCACAGTGTCCTCAGTGCACCTGGTGAGTCTTCAGTGGCCCTGGCGCCTAGGAGCCTGGCTCTAACGGGGCTCACCCTTCAACCTCAGCATCTTCTGCAGATTGTTCTTCTTGTCAAACACACACAAGTTTCACGTGACCAGTGAAGATCTGTTTAGGTTCACAGAGCTGACAGTAAATTCGAAGTGTGTTTGCTTATAGAACGAGAAGAACAGAGTAGAATTGGTGTTGTGGAAGGTGAATTAAGTTTTTCTTAAAATTTCTCTGTTTCACCTGTATTATCCTCTCAGCATTGTTGTTAGAATGGTAGGTAACATGGGAAGACAGTCCGTTGCAATCGGAGTAATGAGGAGTGATTCTTTCATGGAGAAATTGATAGCTCAGTGTTTCTTGAACCAAATCACTCACTGAGTACTAGTTCAGTAATACTGTAGAAGGCAACTGGTGCATTGATAAATTGCTCTCCTGACCATGGAGGTTTGAGAAGGACCATGTTCAAGTTGTTGAGGGCAAGATTTGAAGCCAGAGGATCGCTTACTCTAGGCCATGCAGTCTTCTCTGGGTAAAGGCGTACTTGAAATGTGTGCATTTGTGATTTGTTTCTTTAATTAAAATAAAACATACTAACTAGAACTATCACAGCCAGGTAGGAGTTAAGTTTGGTGTGTGTTTTCATTAGTGTAGAAAATTAAGAAATTATAACTTCAGAGAATTAATTGAAAAATGAGTTAAAATAAAGACGCTTTTGAAGTTTTCTTAACAGCCTCTGTTTGGAAAGCCATGCTGATTAGCAATATAAATATTTTTATATAATTTCCTTATTAGAAAGGAATGGATTTCTGTTACAGCCAAGCTCCCGATCATGGCAGGGCTGGTGCGGTGTGGGCTGGCTGCATGGATGTTTGTGTGATCAGAATCGGCTTTGATGACTGGCTTCTGTGTTGCAGACATGTTTGCTGTTTCTCCCCTGGGAAGTCCAATGTCCCCCCACTCCCTGTCCTCGGACCCTTCTTCTTCACGAGATTCCTCTCCCAGCCGAGATTCTTCAGCAGCTTCCGCCAGTCCACATCAGCCTGTTGTGATCCACAGTTCCGGGAAGAACTATGGTTTTACCATCCGAGCCATCCGGGTGTATGTGGGAGACAGTGACATCTATACGGTGCACCATATTGTTTGGGTAAGACCAGCCGCCTCTCATCCTTGTTAGTTTTCACTCCCACCCATCCTGGAGAATGAATAAGTTGGCTGAGACCCATTTGCAAGCAGTTTTTCTGTTAAGCTGGCATTTGGGTCCTGTTTCATGCCCTTTCCCTTTATGGGGTGGCATTAAATTTAGCGAAAACTAGTGATTTCTCATAATTCTGTCCAGTTTTCGTGTTTGATTATCCAGTCTGTATAGCAAGCTGGTGGAAATAGTCAATGACAGTCCTCTTGCCACCCTCCTTTTTAGTTTTTTTTTTTCTTTTCTTTTCTTTTTTTTCTGGTCTTCTTTTATTTAAAAAAAAAAAAATCTTACCTTCTTCATTCACCTGAAATTTTATAAGGAATGGTCCTTTTTTAGGATGATGACAGAAAAGGAATAATAACCATGCCTTCTTGATTTCCTCTTAGGAGCTTAGGATCACTTGCTGATTAACTCAGAATATTCTCCCAGAAGAAACAGCAGATGTTAGGGTTGCCATTTGTTGGCTTACGAATATATACTCTCTTCTTGGACTTTAGAATGTAGAAGAAGGAAGTCCAGCATGCCAGGCAGGACTGAAGGCTGGGGATCTGATCACACACATCAATGGAGAACCGGTGCATGGACTTGTCCACACGGAAGTTATAGAGCTCTTGCTAAAGGTATTATCTTTTTATGTCCATGCCGTACAGATAAAACAGGTCATCAGAAAGAGCTGGTACCAAGAATTCTCTCCTAAAGTTCTACGGTTCTTCTCTGTGGTACACCCATACACACTCAGTCTTATTGCTGAGAAAAGTATTCAGTAGTCTAAGGTTTAATACAAAGGAGAAGAGATTATTAATTCTCTGGTTATTTATATCGTGAAAACCATGTTCCTACATCTGCACAGTCACTTCCTAATTTAACTTCTTATTCTAAATCACAAATAACATGAATTCTTTTCATTTTATGAACCTCACTGGTGAAATCTGTTTGGAAATCACCTAAGGGTGATTTTCTTCAGGAACATTAAGTAAGTTTTATTCTAGTGCAATGGAAGATGAAGTGGTATTAAACTGTGGGGTCAGGAATGAAGGTTCAGTCTGACAGTTGGATTTCCTTCGAAAGGTGGAATTGTGAATACAGGGGCGCCTGGGTGGCTCAATTGGTTAAGCGTCCCACACTTGGTTTCAGCTCAGGTCATGATCTCAGGGTCGTGAGATGGAGCCTCACGTCTGACTCTGCACTCAGCAGGGAGTCTGCTTGAGATTCTCCCTCTCCTACCACCACCATGTGAGCGCTCGCTCACTGTCTCCCAAATAAATCTTTTAAAAAAAGAATTGTGAAAATATACTCATATACTGTAAATGACAGAAATTGGTAATAATGGAGGAAGGGGTGCTAGCAATCATTACACCTTTCCCCCCTCACACAAATGAATTTGAACATAAATCATTTTCTATTTCAAATGTAAGCTGAATAAAGCCTAGAGAGTTAAGGCCACAAGAAGCATGAATCTGAGTGGAGAAAGAAAATCCACACTGATCCTCTCATTTCTGGTGAGTTACTTGCTGTGTCACCTGCTGACTGTAGAATATAAAGTCATAGCTCCAAAAATGGGTCTTGTAAAAACAAAGATGAAGTTGTGTTTGATTTTAAATCTGTTTGGAAAAAGAAGTCTGTAATCAGAAATACAGTCTCTAACTGGAGGATTATTTTACCAATCCACAGATTTATGGATGACCTCTTGCTTTTTGAGCACCAGAGGGGCTGTAACGGATTTCTATACAGAGAGGTGTGAACCACAGCTTCAGATATATTACAGCCTGTTGAGAGACAGAGCATAAACACATAAATGCCATTGAAATAATGTGCATTTAGACTGTTTTCAGAACACTCTGAGTCTGGTGCCGTAGTAGATGCTGATAACACAGGAATGAAGGTATAGTCCTTGCCCTTGAGAAGTATGGGAGATGTCGGGGTTGTATGGAAGCAGATAAAGTTTAACTTAATTAGTCAGGGCTGTAGCAGAGGGAAGAATGTCATACTTTTGGAGAGAATATTCTATGAGTGGGGAGAGACATCACAGAGAAATTTCATTGAATTGAAACATGAAAGAAAATTAGAAATTTAGAAGGCACTACAAAGAAGTGGGTATGCTAAGCCTTCCAAAAATAAGTGCAATTTAATGACTTTTCTACTCTTCTGTCATTCCCACAGCTAGTAGGAATATATTCTTCAAAAAATTAAGGGCCTGGCCTAGGTTCTGAGAGTAGTTAATATAGCATGCATATTCGAAGATCCATTGTGAAGTAGCAGATTGTGGGAAAATTAGTGCCATTGATTAATTCACATCATTGATGAAATTTTGGTCTTGAGCTCAAAACTGAAGTCTGCGGGGTTGGGGCCTGACGTTGCTGTAATTCGTACCTACAGGTTGTTCCCCTAATACTAGCCAACTTTCTCACCAATGCATGTATTGATCACTGGAGGCATAGGACTGAATATTGAGAGAACACTGCAGTGCCATAGGCAGTGTTGGAAATCTGCTTAAGGTCATGCCGAACACGTAGCCAATTGGACAGAGCCCTGCAGGGGACATAGTAACTATCAAAGCTTTCTACATAATCCCAGCATTTACCCCATACCTAGGATATAGATGGGTACCCAATAACTGTTTGTGGTATTGAGGTGAACAATGGGGTTCTCCTTTGCCTGCTGTCCAAAAGTTAACCATGGGAGGAGCCAAATACCACACTACTACTCTTGTTATGTCTTGACTCGTGTCTTGCTCTACATGCCATTCCGTTGGCCATTCAACATTAAATGGCTGGGGTTAGGCTACGCTTTGGAGTATGGCTACTGAACAGAAACAGACAACATGGAGAATAAGACCTGAGTTTTTTAGTTTCATTCACCACCGGTCCCTGATAATATTCTTTGTCCACCTGGTATGCAACAACTCACTCCTGTAAGTGCCCAAGAAATGGGAGGCACAGCAGGGTTGCTGACTCGGAGATCCTTTGGATGTGAAAGTGACCTGAAATGACTTAGGGCTCTACAGGAAAAAATTCTGGAAGGGATATAAAGACTCGTGAGTCTGACCAGCAGCTTTTCTCACAGTACCTGCCCCTGTGGTCCAGGGCTGCCCCGTTGCTGGCTCACAGATCAGCCCTTTGTGAGGAGGAGCCCAGGGAATTTGTTTAGGGTTTTCTCCCTCTGTCTGCACAGCCAGTATATAAACCTTTTCACCGCAGAGGTAGGCAGACAGAGGTAGGCAGACAGACGTGTTATTTATCTCCAAAATGCTCCTTGCTCTTTTCTAGGAGCTCACCCTTTGTTTTAAATAAGTCTGTGTTTTACAGGTGAGGTTCTCTTTAGTCTTTATTCATCCTGCTAGAGCTTTTTCAAATCTTGGCATTAGCATTTGAAAGGAGGTCAGAGGGATTTTAAATGGTAACATGGTTTGGCTTCCTGCCTTCTTTATAACAGTGTTGTGTTACCTGCAGCGTAGCTCCAGCCACAGCGTGTCCTCATATCATTTCGTGTATCTGCTCGTAAAATCACAAGGAGAAATAATAAACTGAAATATATATCTTTAGAAAATATGCATTTGTTTCCTTGGCTGAGACATTCAGTGATTTTCCTAATTTGTTTCACATTTGATATGATTCAGGATTTTTAAACCTGCTTCTGTAAAATCTGAATATATATTTCTCCTGAAGGTCTCTGGCAAAGCCTCTTGGCAGAATCCAGTCCCATTTATAACATTTGTCCTCCTGTGGTTATGGAGCACCTTCATTCCTGGATCTAGTCAGCGTGTCTCTGAAATTGTGTAAGCACACGCAGAGCGTATCGGGGAGCTCTGGCGCGCTCTGTCGCAGAGCCAAGCAGGGGATCCTGCCTCTGGTTCATAAAGGAAGCACTGGAGGGAGCAGGCAATGTAATGAAACAAAAAGGATACAAGGGATTTAATTATCTTCCCAGTGAACTGTGTAATCATGCAGCTTTCTTCCAAATTTGAACAGTGGTTCTTGCACAAAGTGTAAAGTGAGTGGTATCCACACTGGGCTCCCTCATGCCATTGCTCGTGGAACACCAGGGTAGTAGCTCTGTTTTGGTGTTCTTGGAGGCCGTTGCCTTGATGTTTTCTGCTCACGAACTACTCCGTGAAATGTGATGGCACCCTTAGGAAAAGGCGGTGGCTGCTCTGTGTCTGTTGAGACATGCTTGTACGGGACTCATTTATCAGCTGGAATGTGAGCTCAGTAAGCATTTTCCACATTTAACATCTCCAACTTTGGGCTTATTTACCCTCACAACTTCCAAGCGAACCTACTGCGGAAGCACTAACTTCCGTCCACAGTCACTTCCCATCGTAGGTCCGCGGAATTACAGAACCACGTGCTTCCCAGTTCTGTTCCCCATTGGCTCTGTGACTCCCTTGAAGTGTGCTCCTTCACCTTTGCCTCCCCGCTCTCCTGCCGTGAGGAGTTAAATCACCTCCATTCGGCTTTCAGGTAGCTCTCTCAGAGAACTTTGTAAAAGCAAGGACATCTTTCTCCTCCCACTGCCGTGGTGGGTGAAGTCCATATAGATGCACATAGTAAGGTGCCCGGCTTTCCCTCTCTACTCCAGGAAACTCAGTTCAACCAGGTGGCTTTTTCGGGATAGCGTTAGTTTAAAGGGCCAGTGCATAAGAGAAGCCCTTCTTCATCAGCCCCTGCTTTGAAAATGTCTTTCCTATGAACTCTGGGGAACTTTTAGATATTAAAATGAAGTCCATCAATTAGCATCCTTGTTACCAACCTTACCTATTCGCTGAGCCCTGAGAATGCGCAGAGCGTCGTGTTAGGTCCTGAAGGGTCATACAACAGGGGCCACACAAGAATAATAGGTAATAGAGAGTGATTTATACAGACGAACTGCTACAGTCCTTACACACTGTGAAGGGGGTGCTGTAAATAACGGTGTGTCCCCACTTTACAGATGAGGAAATTAAAGCATGAGAAAGTTAGCAGAGCGGCCTGATTTTATCTGCTAAGAAGGCGCAGAAGAGGATTTGCACCGTCTAGCATCGGAGTCTGTACATCACATGAGTCTGCCGTAGTGCTCTATACCCGAAGTCCTCTGATGGCCAATAATGCAGTACCACATTCACATGGAAAAACAGTGGCAGTACCAGTCTGCAGTCAAAGGAACAGACTGTAAACCTGGCCCCAAGTCCGAAGTAGAGATGACTTAAACTAGGGTAGACAGGGAGGAAGAGTTGGGGGTTATGGGTGGAGAGTTAGTGCGTGCAAAGGGAGTGTGGGATGGTCTCAGCAGAACATAGAGGGTGTGTGCAAACAGAAGGGCAGGAAAGCTCAAAATGCTTGAGGTACATGAGTAAACTAGTGTGGCAGGAGCCTGGGTTTGTATATGGGATGGAGTGTGCAAGGTGGTTGGGGCTGGATTGTGGAGGATGTGAATCAGAGCAAAGAGCCAGGCTTACAGAAAGCCCAACGTTCCCCCATGTGCAGGATGCAGAGAAAGGAATGTAAGAATAGTCTACCTCAATAAGATATCCAGGGCCAACCGATAAATTAACGTGGAGCCAGACTGAGAGGAAGAGATTGGTTAGCCTGCTTTTGTATTGAGTTCAGCCAGCTTAAAGTAATTTCCCTCCCACCATGCACAATTACACAAATGGTTTATAGTAAAAGTGAACAAATTGAACATTTAACAGTCTGCTGGCCCCATTTTTTGTTTTTTAAACAAGTACCACAGAATTTCTCTTAGAAGAGTTTACTCGTTCTTCAGAAGAATGTATTGAAGTTGAAAGGACCCAGTAAGACAAATTGCGCTGAGCTCAGACAGCCCTCCATGTAGCCAATGGATCCACCAGGTGGCAGCCTTTATGATTCCTACCTTATTATCGATAGTTATTTTTCCATTCATTTACCATTTTCGTTGTCATTATTGCTCCCATTGAAATATTTGCAGTCTTTATCTTCCGTGTCTGCAGTTCCTCTTTAGGGAAATTATCTCAGTGTATTTACCTAAGTCAAGCAAACTGTCCTCAGGAACAGCCATATAGAGAGACAAAAAAGAAAACCAGGTTTGGTTTTTACAGGGGAAGGAAACATTTGTACAGAGCTCAGTGATGTGCTCTGATTTAAAAACCCTGGCCATGACTATTTTCTACTGAGGTATGTTCATCATTTATGCTTATTTCTTAAAATGTTTATGCTGTTTTTCTATCTCTTCGTTTTCGTCTTGACAGTCTCATACTTGGATCATTCCCCATATTAATCCAGTGCCTGGTTCCCTCACCACCACTCGTCATGTAGAAGCCGTGTACTCTGCTGGGAGCGAGAGAGGTGGTGATCAGGGCATGCCCGTGCCCATGACTAGTGGGCACAGGGGATGAGGGGCAGGGAGCCAGGTGTGGGCTCTTCCACTGGGCTTTGTGACCTGGGGAAGAAGAAAACTCAGTGTCCCTGAATCTGTTTTCCTCCGTTTTAATGCAAGGATAACAATTCTTCCCCACCTTACCGGTTGTAAAAAAAATAAAACAGCCCTCCTGACTTGGTGGTGAAAATAAAGTAAGAGAATATATGTGAAAAACACTTTAACGCTCAAAATGCTCTTTAAAGTGGCATTGTTAACCGCTTAGAGATAAAGATAGGGAAGGCAGTGGTGAATATGCTAGAAATGGTAGAATTGGAGTCAGGTTCAGTGACTCACGTGGTAGGACAGCCTCAGTGGTCACAATGGCTCTCTGTGTCCCGTCTATATATGATTATGGGAAAGGGTTGAGAGAACCACAATGAAAGATGAACTCCAGCCATCCTGGTTGCTCTTTTCATTTGCCTCAGGCATGCAGGACAAACTCAGATTTTAGCTGACCTCCCTCAATTTGTGAAGAGATGATCCCATTCTAAACAACCTCCACTGATAGGCCTTTCATACTTAGAAGCTGAATGTTCTGTTCAAACAGGAAATAGAATGTCAGTTTTTACCATCAGATAAAGGTTTATTCTAAAAGTTTTGGCATTTGCAATAGAACATATAGTTTATTCTTTCAGAATAATTTTTCTTTTGTTTCAGTTGAAATCCTATTTCCCTAAAATATTTTTTTACAATTAGGACATTAGGTATGGGAATACATGTCTTAAATATACAAAAAACTCTAAAAGTCAGTCATAAAATACTAAGACTTGCTGATTGTAAAGTGGATATAAGACGTGGACAGATCATCTCCTGAAGAGATAGAAATGACTAAAATAAATGAGACATCATCAAAGAACAAAGATTAAAACTTGATATAATTTATTTGTATAAAATTGGTGATTCGTTTAATGTTAATGCTCAGTTCTGACAAAACTGTGGTAAGAAAGGTATTTATGGGGGCACCTGGATGACCCAGTCAGTTAAGCATCTGAGTCTTGGTTTTGGCTCAGGTCATGGAGTCCTAAGATCAACCCACCTGTTGACTTCCAAGCTCAGCATGGAGTCTGCTTAAGATTCTCTCTCTCTCTCTCTCTCTCCCTCTCCCTCTGCCCTTCCCCCCACTCTCTCACCTTTAATCTGTCTCTCAAATAAATCTTAAAAAAAACTCAAAAACGGTATTTATGTGCTGCCCACAAAAATACATATTGACATAAACTTTCTGGAAAATAGTGTATTAGTATGTACCAAGTTTAGAAAGATCCTTTGATTTGCTGCATTGACTCTAATTATGTAATCTAAGGAAAATGACAGAGATTAGGACAGTGATTTATAGATAAGGGTATTTTTGGCAACTCTTAAAAGAATTGAAAAATAGTAAACAGTAGCAGTATGGAAATTGTTAAGTTTTGATTCACCCATCTCGTGGAATATTATATATACAGCCAATAAAAATTATGTTCCTAATGAACATTCAATGATGCGGGGAAGGTTTTCCAAGTTATATAATATGAAATGGAAAAACAACATAAAGCTAAGTATTAGATTAAGATTAAAATTATTTACGAAGTATGTTCATAAACATTCATAATTTATACGTGCCTAAAAAAAGATCAAGAAATATACTGAAGTATTACCAGTGTTAGCTGAGTGATAGGTTTCTCAGTGATTTTTATTTTTACTTATACTTTACAATTACATCTTAAAATGTCATGTATTATTTCCCAAATTGGAGCAGGGGAGTAGATGTTAACATTAAAGCAGTCAATCCTCCTTGGTTTGGTCCCCTGCCCCACCATACTCAACTCCCTCATCGCTTAGTACCACGTAGAGCCGAATTGCTAGGCGTTTTCTAGGCATAGGCCTTTTAAAAGACCCTTCTTACACTTCTTGTCTTTTCAAGATAATCAGGGCCATCTGTGACTTTGAAAGGACATGTTTCTCCCCCGGTTATTAAGAAATTCAAGAAGAGGTCATTGATGCAGGAATGAAGGGGATTAGTCCTACTATCTGCCCTGGGCACCCCTCAGCCCAACTTCTAACTCCTGTCTACCCTCAGGGCCTGCCCAGCAAGCCCTGTCCCAGCACTGAGTGAAAGGCCCAGAAATCCACCAGGAGTTACCTCACCCTGTGTGACCTGGTTAAAGAGAGGCTGTTTTATACTCGCTAGCGTCAACTTTCCAGTTCTGCAAGCTGACAAGTTTTATGGTGACAGGAAAGGAATCTTTTAAAATAATTAAAAATAAAAGTCTCATTCAGTTTTGCTAGTTTATGATTTCTAGGTCAAAGGAAAAATACAAAAAGGAGAAAAAAGAAAAATGAATCAACCAAGAACAGACAGCCCCTGGGCACATTTATACTTAATACATATGGATGAAGATAACTGTTATTTATAGAGTGCTTTCCACGTGTCACACGCAGTGCTGAAGGCTTTACTAACTCCTTCCCGTGGAATCGTCACATGAGCCCCTGTGAGATAGGTATGATTTCGCTGTTAGATAGCGCAGGTGTTCGAGGCACAGAGAGGAGAAGCAGCCTCTTGCGGTCACAGGACTTGGATTTGAACTCACATCTGTGGAGTCCAGAGCCTGCGTTCTTAAAGCAACCTATCTTTTTGCCTTCCACCCTTTGTGTTCTGTCAGGATGTCACTGCTTCAATTGTTGCTTAGAAATGGAAGGCTTCTGTACGTATATCTTTATGTGTCTTTCTTTGTCTTTGAATCTCCTATCCCCGTTCTGATCTTGTTTCCTCCCAGAATTTCCTTTTAATACCACCCCACTTTTTTTATAGAGTGGAAATAAGGTGTCAATCACTACTACCCCATTTGAAAACACATCAATCAAAACGGGACCAGCCAGGAGAAACAGCTATAAGAGCCGGATGGTGAGGCGGAGCAAGAAATCTAAGAAGAAAGAAAGTCTAGAAAGGTTAGTTAAAGCAGTATTTTTGCGAGTTTGGTATATACCCATGTTGGAGGAAAGTTACTCCTTAATTTAAATACTTACATATGAAAAAGATCCATTGCTCTGTGAGAAATTTCATGCTTTGGTTCAAATATGTATACATTAAAGTTCACATTCTTAATAGCATTATTTTTCACAATGAAAAGATTTACATAGTTGTTACATTATAGAAGAATTCAGATTGCTTTTTTTTTTCCTGTGTGAGTACCATGAAAAGCCCTTTGCTGTTTCTTAAGCCTCTAGACTTCATTTCAAATGAGTTGGATTTCAGGCAGTTTTTAGCATTAAATCTACATTTATTAATGTCCTTTACGTTATCTAAAAACATACAATTGCTATTTTTAAATGGCATATATTCAAAATAACTATATATTTAAAGCATCCAGATAAGCCCCAAAATAAAGGGGTTTTGATTTAGTGACTGAAGACCTAACTGGGTTACACATTTGCAATCTGAGAGGCACTGTGAGTCTTCCTGTGCTCTCTGCACACCCTGGCAAGATGTGTGTTATGTGTTTGCGGTGGGGACATTTCTCGCCAGACAACTGTCTGGATGGGCTCCCCGCATGATGCCTCAGCAGCACCCCTCCTTTGCCCACTTGGATCTAATGTGTCTGATTGTATTAAGAGGATTTTTGATGATAGAAATGTGGGGAAATAAGCAAATGAAAAAGGAATGCTTATTAACTCCAGGAAAGAGAAAAGCGTACAAGAAAGGAAATGGAGTCAGGCTTTGCATAGCCCAGCTGTGAACAATATTTATGATATAAAATAGAGGGGGAAAAGGCCAACCTTTTCTCGAACCGAAAGTTTTGGTTTAGCTCTAGAGGGAGGAATAGAAAAAGGGAAGTGTGTTTGGTCAGGAGGTGGAAGGGGGCTTGTGTAAGAGCTTCATCCTCATCTTCTGTGCTAGGAAATCAATAGATAGTTTCTAAAACTGAAAAACGAAAGCATAGTATAAAGAGATTACTTAGCAATATGCAGACAAACAGGAGAAGAAACAGCTAGAGTAGAAAGTGGTTTCTCAGGCAAGTGGGCCAAGGGCAGTAGCAGAGTTGCTGTTTTTCATTACGAACTGTATAAAATGATGTAATTGTTTAACCGAAGTACATTTATTTGCTTTGATTAGAATGAAACCCATGAGTTCTGAGATGTGTGCTTTATCAGATAAATGAGTGATTTTATATGTATATTTTAACATGTGTGCTTTATATTTGGATTGTGGTTGAAGTCATACAGAGCACACTGTTTCAAAGGGGCAACAGTGTTTAAACTTCTGCTTCAGTTCACTGCGGGTCGAGTGAGGCTTGCATGATGGCAAAGGTGAAAGAACTTTCTACAGCCACTTGCACTTCGAAGCCATCTAAAGCTTTTTTTTTTCTTTTTACTTTAAGATATGCTTGTTGAGCACTAAATACACATTTGCTTCTGCTGCACCATAGTGTCTGGTGCCCCGCTGATAGGATAAGCTTCAGTTCCCCTTTCTCGCTTTTTCTGTTAATGTACAGCCTACATTGTCATTAAGAATTTTCCAGAGCCCACAGTGGAATAAGCACAGCAACAGCCCCTCCTAGATAAAGTCTCTGCCCAACGTATCACCACTGAAGAATTCTATATCCAAGATAATGGTTTTACTTCCAGAGTTTCACTTTGTATTACCTCTTAATTACATTGTGTCATTGTATCTGAGAAGCTTTCAGGTAAAGAACACCCTCCTCGTAAACCTGACAAATAAACAAATGGCTATGTATTTCATGTATTTCATATTTTCCTATTTTCTCAGCCCTTCCTAAAGTATTTGGAATTGAGAGAGTGTCCCTTGTGTGCTATCAAAGACTCTTCCTAAGTCATAAGAAAGTTTTTAATTTGAAAGTGGGAACCTACGGTGGTGTGAACTGACTACACGGGTATTGTGGGGAGACAGGGGTGGCCCCAAATGTACAATCTAATCGGTTTTCTCTTGTTGTCACTCTAGGAGAAGATCCCTTTTCAAAAAACTCGCCAAGCAGCCTTCTCCTTTGCTCCACACCAGCCGTAGTTTCTCCTGCTTGAATCGGTCCCTGTCATCAGGGGAGAGCCTCCCGGGTTCCCCCACTCACAGCTTGTCTCCCCGGTCCCCCACGCCCAGCTATCGCTCCACCCCCGACTTCCCATCCGGTGAGTGAGTCTCCTGGCCCACACGGCAAGGGAGAGTTGAGAGGAGGTCAGAATCACTGTCTGAGCTCTGGAGGGATGCGAGGCTTATTCGAGCTTAATGAAAGAAGGTTGAGAATGTAGATGGTAGCGAACAGGATTTATAGGGCTGTCATGAGATGTGGCCATTTAGACTATTAAGGCAGGAAATACTGGGTTGAACCCTGATGTGGGAAAGATTTATCCAAAGAGCGTGTATTAATGAGAGTTAAATGCTAAGACAATTTGCTGACCTTTATCTGATCTGATCTAAAAGAGTTTGGGTTGGAAGCATGGAAAAAGGGAGGGAGGCTGTTGCTCACGGCTTTCTGTTTTCTGCCCACAGGTACTAATTCCTCTCAGAGCAGCTCCCCAAGCTCTAGTGCCCCCAATTCCCCAGCAGGGTCAGGACACATCCGGCCCAGCACCCTCCATGGCCTGGCCCCCAAACTCAGCGGACAGCGCTACCGGTCCGGAAGGCGGAAGTCGGCTGGCAGCATCCCACTCTCCCCACTGGCCCGGACCCCCTCTCCAACGCCACAGCCCACCTCCCCCCAGCGGTCACCATCCCCTCTGTTGGGACATTCACTTGGCAATTCCAAGATCACTCAAGCCTTTCCCAGCAAAATGCACTCACCTCCCACCATTGTCAGACATATCGTGAGGCCCAAGAGTGCAGAGCCCCCGAGGTCCCCGCTGCTCAAGCGTGTGCAGTCAGAGGAGAAGCTCTCCCCCTCCTATGGCAGTGACAAAAAGCACCTGTGTTCCCGCAAGCACAGCCTGGAGGTGACCCAGGAGGAAGTGCAGCGGGAACAGCCTCAACGGGAAGTGACCTTGCAGAGCCTGGAGGAAAATGTGTGTGACGCGCCTTCTCTCAGCCGAGCCAGGCCTGTGGAGCAGGGCTGCCTGAAGCGCCCTGTCTCCCGGAAGTTGGGAAGACAGGAGTCTGTGGACGAGCTGGACCGAGAGAAGCTCAAGGCCAAGGTGGTAGTGAAGAAACCAGATGGCTTCCCAGAGAAACAGGAACCCCACCAGAAATCCCATGGACTTGGTAGTGATTTAGAAAACCTCTCGACTTATAGGCTAGAAGAGAGAGAGAAGAAAATATACCCAAAGGCTTTGGAAAGGTCAAATCATTTTGAAAACAAAGGGGCCTTGCAGGAGACCCAGTCCCTGGGCAGTCTACTGAAAGGGGCTCTTCACAAGCAGGTCAGCATTAGGGCCAGCGAGGGGGTGACCTCAGAGGGGGCAGCGACGGGCCATGTCCTGGCACCCGGGGACCACAGCCAGGGCATCAGTGACTTCAAGCGCACCTCTGTTCCCAGCACCCTCCAGGACACTCTCTGTCACTCCACGGACAGGTCCAGCTCCGTGAAGGGTGAGAACCTGGAGAAGGCCCCCCAGGCCAAGGAGTGTCTCCGATGTGAGAAGTTAGACAGCAAACTAGCCAACATCGATTACCTCCGAAAGAAAATGTCACTTGAAGACAAAGACGACAGCCTATGCCCTGTGCTCAAACCCAAGATGACCTCTAGTGCCCATGAAAGCTTGCCCGGGAACCCAGTTCGGGCCATGGGTGGACAGCAGGAGGCCCTGCCGGCCTCTGAGAGCCGAGCGTTCGTCAACAGTGCCCACCCGGCTCAGATGAGTTCTGTTTCTTTTGTCCCTCTGAAGGCCCTAGCCAGCCGGGTGGATGCTGGCGTGGAGAAGCCGGGCTTGGTTGCTCCTGAGTCACCTGTCCGGAAAAGCCCCTCTGAGTATAAGCTGGAAGGTAGGTCTGTGTCCTGCCTGAAGCCAATTGAGGGCACTTTGGATATTGCTCTCCTGTCTGGACCTCAGGCCTCCAAGACAGAGCTGCCTTCCCCGGAGCCCACACAGAGCCCCAGCCCAGCCAGTGATGTGGGGCCCTCCGTGCCGCCAGCTCTCCCCAGCAGCGGGGGCATGAGGGGTGACACGGCGGGTCAGAGGGAGCCTTCCCCTGCTGGCTTCAGGATGACTAAGTCCTACCTGCTAGAGTCTCGGTTCCCGCCTTCCAGCCGGGGTCTCCAGAATTCACCAGCCACTCCCTTGCCTGACCCAGAGGTAAAGCGGGACAGGAAAGCTTCCCATGCTGCCAGGAGCCCAATGACAGTCATGGAAAGTGATCCCCAGCAGAGAGAGGGGGGCCCCAGCAAACACCAAGACCACAGCCCCGACACTAAACTCCTCCCGTTCCTGGGGCAGAACCCCCACAGTGCTGACCCATCCAGGTCACGCAGCCTGCTGCCTCCTGAAGGTACCCCCTCAAGAGAGAAGCTGAGTGGGAGGGAATCCTCCGAAAGGGCCCCTTCTGCAGCCAGAAGCGAGCGGTCTGCTATGAGGGCTAACTCCCGCAGAGACCCCTCCGTGGAGTTGTGTCCCCCAGAAGCTGCTAAAACCAGTGATAATTCCAGAAATCTCCCCTCTGGGGGGAGGCCCCGCCCAGATTTCCACACACAGCCCCACCCCATGGAGAAAGCATGGGGGCCTTGTGGGAAAACAAGCCACAGAGATGGCCGAGTGGAGGTGAGGCCGCTGGCAAGAGAGGACTCTTCTTTCCCGTCAGCAGGGACATCTGAGAGGGAGCTGGGCAGAGGAAGAGGTGGCATGGAACCCCAGCCGGAAGCCCCTCCTGCCCGGTGGTCACTGCAGCCACCCAGCACTGAGAATGGGAAAGGAGACCAGCTCTCTGGTTTCCCATCTTTTCAGAAAGACAGTCCCAAGGAGCTGGAAAGGAAAGAACAGCTTCTACAGAAGCATGTCAGCAGTAGCTCTCAGCCCGCACCAGTCACCAAAGAACTGCCCAGCCCGGCCGCTAGGCCGCACTGCAGCTCACCGAGCCATTCCTCAGGCAGAGAGCCAGCAGGCAAGCCCTGTGCTGCAGAGCCCAGCCTGGGCCTTCAGGGCCCTCCCAAGCCGACTGCAGCGCACAGTGAAAGCAGCAGCCACAAGCCCAGGCCTGGCCCTGACCCGAGCCCTCCAAAGTCTAAGCACCCAGACAGGGCCCTTTCCTCCCAGAAGCCGAGCGGTGGGCCTACAGCCAGCAAAGAGCCTGGTGCTCAGCCCCCTGTGGGCCCCAGCCGAGAGGAGAAGGGTGGCAGCAAGGGTGTGTTAGATGCGTTCCCTGCCCTCCCAGGCTCCCAGAACACGGCCAATGATGCGATGAGCCAGGGAGGAGGTGGACCCTCAGTTCCGCTGCACACCGAAGGGGCTCTTCTAGACACCAAGATGAAACCTGCCAGTGCTGGGCGTCCCCCAGAGGTGCTGGAGAAGCCCACGCATCTGCCATGGCAAGGACACTCAGGAGGTGATGAGTCGGTAGACCAGAAACCCGCCACTGTCAGTGAAAAGCAAAACCTTTCTCCAAAGCACCCCAAACCATCCACTGTGAAGGATTGCCCAACTCTGTGCAAACAGACAGAGAAGAGTCCAAGTTCGCAGGCCACCGCCACCACAGACAGGAAGTCTGAGGGCAAGAAATGCACTGAAGCACTTTATGTTGCAGCAGACAGCGGGAAGCTTGAGGCCAGCCTTTCCCTGGCACCGGGCGAGGCCAGGCCGAAAGGCCCAGAGAGGCCGGCAGCTGCCATGGGGAAGGGCTTGCCAGAGGCCAAAGGGAAAGGGCTGAGTCCCCAGAAGCCACTGACTGAGGCAGGCAAGCCCAGTGGCATGAAACGGTCACCCTCGGCCACTGGGCAGAGCTCTTTGCGATCCGCTGCCCTCCCGGAAAAGTCTCTGAGCTCCTCCTCCAGCTTTCCTGAAGCCAGACCCGGGGCACGAGAGGCCACTGCGAGTGGCAGTGACTCGTCTTCCGCCAAGGCCAGCGGCGCTGCGGCGAAGGCCCTGCCTGGAGGTGATGGCAGAACCCACATGACCAAGAGTGACTCTATGCCATCCTTTCGGAGCCCCACCGTCACTCTGGAATTGCAGCACCCCGGCCCAAGTGTGGCGGGGGGCGCTGGCCACCGGGACAGGGCCATGTCAGTAACTGCTACCATAGGAGAAACCAAAGGGAAAGAGCCTGTCCCAGCCCCGCCCTCTCAGACTAGGAAACAGAATGCGGGCAGAGAAGTCACCAAGGTGTCCCCAGCTCCAAACCCTGACCGGCCCATCGCCCTTTCTTCTGAGAAGGACTTTGTGGTCCGGCAGAGGCGGGGGAAAGAGAGTCTGCGTAGCAGCCCTCACAAAAAGGCCTCATAATGGGGCAGGCCCCAGGCCGGACTGGGGAGACCCGACCTGAATGTGTACCTGAGTCTTGACTACCTTTCGAAACCAGCACTGTGTGGGAACGCCCGCCGGGCAGAGCCTGGAGCCTCACTGCGGACGGGGAGAGGGAGAGAAAGTCGGAAAGAAAGAGGGGACCTTCTTCCAATTGCCTTCCCGATTGTTACCGGTAAAACTGTTACCAGATAGTGTTTATACAAACAACAACAACAACAACAAAAACCTTTACAGTTGAGGGTTGTTGAGGAAAAAGATTTTCTCTGTAAATACCTAGCAATGTGTTTGGTTTGGGATGTAGAGTCGGTACCTTGCTGCTGATTGCGTTGTTTACCACAGCTTTTTTTTTTTTTTTTTTTTCCAGGTAAGATGTTTGCTTTACCACTTATCATAGCGTAGTAACGAAGCAAAATGGTTAAAATTGGGTGTATGGAGAAGTGTAGCTACACTCCTATCTGTGTATATCCACATCCACCCACATGTTTTGGTCTGTGGTTTAAGAGAATATTTCAAGGCTACATTTTTCTAAGTTAAAACATTCTAAGTAGAGTTAAAGAAGAAAGAAAGTCCTAGATACAGTAGATCGTGAGTTTTTGTGTGTATTTTTCAAGAGAGATCTTGGTAGTACTGTATCTGGCTACCTGTGTTTGCAGATCTGAAAGCAAGAACTACTCTAATCACTGCATTTGGAACCTTCCTCCATTAGGAATGGCCGGGACCGAGGGAGCTAACCATTTTCACTTCACAGCCATCCCAGTGGACATTCTGATCCTGGGCCCAACTGTCTGAAAGGCCAGTTGTCCTTGTCTATGGGTGTGGGGGGGGGGGTCTTCACCCTCGCTGTAGCGGGGGCTATAAACACACGTCAGCTTTATTTCTCTTACCTTCCTTTCCTTTCATGCTCTTAACCTCAGGCCTTTATGCTCTGAGTCACTAGTCCAAGCAGCACACGTTTTGTAGTAGTTTTGCACCAGCCCTGCTCTTGAACAAAGAGGAAAATTACTGGCCGCACACAAATCTGATAGTACTTAAATCGAGTAGGAAGGATCAGGCACTGGAAGAGGTTTTAAATTGGCTTTTTTGAGGGAAAAGAGGGGGGGATTTTGGCATCATAGCATATATATTAATGAATAATCAGGACATCAGATACATTTTACTACATAGCTGGGGCCTTATGTTGTAGATGAAGCTTGCTGTTTTTAGCAAGTTCCTGGTTTCACATTCATTTCTGATGCATCGAGTAGCTCCATACATTACAGAACATGATCTCTTTATTTGTATGCAAAAAAAAAAAATACTGTATTAATAAAGAGCAGCATTTTTTAAACAAAAAGACTCAGTGGAGCTATTTGGTGCTTGAATGTGTCCTTTTTACTTTTGCTAAGCCTTATTTAAATTTTGTATACCATGAAATACGTAGAATTCCTCAAATCATTTTAGTGCTGAGGGGGTTTTTTGTTTGTTTTTGTTGCAGTTGTCCTGGTGGCTCGTTTTGTATTGTAAGACAACACTTGCTGACATAGCACTAAGGGCACTAAGAGAAAATACACACAGATAAGTCTTTATAAGATGTTTGGGATCCGTAGCAGAATTTTTGTTTTGTTTTTTTTAAGAGAAAAAAAAATTACCAGTAAGTACTAATTCAGCACCCAAACCCCCTCAGATGTCTTAGTATCTTCAAGCTATAAAATTGTTCCCCTAAGCACAGCCTGTGGATTGTAAATTATTTAGCGAGGCTATAAACCCTGTTCCAAAAACAAAGGCATAGTTTCACTGACTGCTTGGTTGTCCTTCATTGTACAATGAGTTGGCAATGGCACAAAAAAAAAAAAAAAAAAAGTCTCCTCCTTGCCCCTGATTTTTTTCCCATGTAGTTTTAGCTCTTCCCCATGACTACATTGTGAGATTGTAGAAGAAACAAATATCGTAAAAGAACTCAAATGGGTTTCCAAAGTGGTCTCAACATTTATAATTCATATCTGTGTTTGGCAGTCGTCATCCAGTCCTCTGTACTCAGACACCACGACGGGTCTATCGGGGAGGTAGTTCATGGTTTACAGCCTTTGCTTTGTAACTGTCCAGTTTCCTTTAAAGCACAACTAGCTGCTTGTTTACAAATGATATTTTTATGTATATTTTGTATAGTGTATTATCATTTTTGCCAAATATGTTTTTGCATTTTGGATGAGTAAAGAGTACTTAAGGTTGTATTCATGTGATACCTGTTTGTTGTTGTAAACCTCTCCAATCAGCTGGTAGAAATTCTCCTGTGTTCTGTTTGGTCAGTCTCCTGTGATTGTAAGGTGTGCTCCTCGGTAGTACTCCCAGCTGTAGATTTACCAGCTTCGAAGTTTGTTAGGATCTGTGCAATAAAGTGTTTGCAGTCTTATTTTCTCTAAGAAATTCCCTATGGATGTCATAATTGTTGTATATTGAACAAATATTTATACTTATGCAGTTGCATAACATTGAAATAAAAATTTAGCATGAAAAGATAATGACTAATATGTTCTTTTCTTATATATACACATATATCTCTAAAATGTTACTGAATATAACTGTATATTATGGGAAGTATGAGACTTTGCAGATTGCTTTTTATGTGGAGGAATAGTTTGCTAATTTTTTTTTTTTTTAAGATTTTATTTATTTGAGGGAGAGAGAGGGAGAGCACAAGCAGGGAGCGTGGCAGAGGCAGAGGGCAAAGCAGGTTCCCCGCTGAGCAAGGAGCCCGACGTGGGACTCGATCCCAAGGACCCTAGGAACGTGACCTGCGTTGAAGGTAGGTGTTTAATCGACTGAGCCACCCAGGTGCCCCTAATTTTTTTTTTTTTAACTTAAACAAACGCTCTCTTCTTGAAGATTAATTCTTCCTATAATGCCTTCCTATGTTTTCTCCCAACCTCATTCTTTGCCTGCAGAACTTACCAGCTTCCACACCACAGTCACTGTCTTCATACAGTCTCTTCCTCCAGGACACCATCTCCTTCATTTCTCCTAAAATCTTCCTCCATCAGTTAGCATTGTGCCCTGTCATCTTTGATTTCCTCCCTTCCTGTCTCATTCCTCCTAACTGAAGCCATTGAAACCGCCAGGAATGAGAGAAGCAGCTAACATTTATTGTCTACCTAGTATGTATGGCTGTGTGTATGTGTGTGTGTGTGTGTGTAGTGCTGGGCAAGATGCTTTTCATCTCCCATGTCATTTGAGCCTCAACCCAGATGGTAGCAGCATCCCCATTTTACAGATGAGAAACAAGGCCCAGACAGGCTCTGTCATTTGTTTAATATACACCCTGTAAAGAGAGTTTGGATTAGAAGCCAGATTGTTTTTTTCTGGCTCTAAAGCTCTTGACCTTTCTAAACATGTCCAGGTGTCATGTGATTGCATTCAGATCTGGGCCCCTCTGTGAATGCTTGAAGACACCCCGTTGTCTCTCTACATGCAGAAAAATCATACGGTGCAAAATTACATGTTTGATGATTGGTGGGAAACCACGGGCCAAGGCAGCTGAGTGTTCTCTGTAATAGGGCTTCTTTATTAATTCTAATTAATCAGTGGGCAACTTCCCATCTAGCATTTTCGGTTCACAACACAAATGTAACATGAAGAAGGGTAGCTTTATTAACTACAGAAATCTGCTTCCTTCAATACAGGCCAGGCATGAAGCAACTCCATGGTAGGGCAGCTCTCTAAATTTGATTTCCCACCTACTGGTATGGTTTTAACTCATTCCTAACAGCAGTGATTTGTGTTAGTCCTCTCTTTTCCTAGCTCTACCCCCATGACTATTCTCCACGTCTTAGGTATCTACAAAAGCTAGAAACGAGCACAGCTTTGTTGAACCTCGGTTTCATTATCTTGCATATTGAAAGTCGGTCAGTCTGGCCCAGATTCAAGTATTCTGGCCATTCAGACTCCTTGGACCGTAGACTGGAATCTTAGCACCAATCCTCACAGAAAAACACGCAATAACATCCCACTGATTTCTGGGACCGTGTGTTCCGAAAGCCAAGGTGGCCATCTCTTGTCACAGGCTGACATGGGGACTGTCAGCCCCAACACGTGGATGCAGGCAAGCACTTCAGAAAGGGACTCTGCTCCCTGTACTTGAGTTCCCTGTGTCCTCCACAACGTGCCAGTCAAGTCGGTTCCGATGTCGAGAAAAGAAAGATCTGGTGTATATGGTTACTAGGCATTGCCGCACACTGCTTTGTAAAAGGTCTATTAATACTGTAAAGCTGAAAGCCTCTAACAAACACTCATCTCCTGTTTCATTAAGCACAGTGTGGAGACGGCTGTCAGTAGCCAGGAGGTGAAGGATGAAGATGTTTGTGAGGCCTGAAGCAAGCATGTTGCGTTTACTAGGTCTTCATATGTCAGGCTGGCATCACCATAACCTCCAGACCTAACCTGTCTAAATCAAAATCCTTTGCCTGAAAATTCTGTCCCTCCAGAATACATACACTGTGTTACACAGTGCTGTGAAGTGACATTCCCAGGCTGGAGACAGACTGACTCTTTCAGGGACTAAGGCAATTCCTGCAGATGCCCACCCACATCCATCACTGGGGTGCCAGCCCGTATCATGAGCGCCAGCTCCTCGGCTTCCTGCTCCATTCACATGGGCATCCTGAGAACAACTATGGCTCCCTGACCTCAAGGAAAAGCTTGGGCTTGACCACTGGCAAAAAGGCTGGCTCCTTTTTCAGTACCTGTAAATTCTCACAACCAGTGACCTCTTTATTCTTCTTGTCATTCTGTAGAAACAAAAAAAGTATTTCTTAAACAACAAAACTCATTTTTGTTGCCTAACATGGTCTTAAGGCAAATTAGAAATACAGAGATGAAGAAAAATGAATCGCTACAATCCCACCAGCCACTCTGTCATTCTTGCCTTTATACAGGTTTTTAATTTTTTCAAAAAACTGAAATAATAGTGGACATGATGTTTGCTGACCTCTTTCGTTGAGTATTAAATCACAAATATATTTCAGTATCTATAAATACGCTTCTGCAATATTGTTCATAATGGCTGCATGGCATTTCATTTTATGGACATGCCATATTGCTTTCATTCATGGCAGGAAGCCCCAGATGCAGACGATTGAGCTCGTCTTGTTCTCCAGTTCCCGGCCAGTTTACGCCAGAGTTCATTTATTCTATCCCCACACTTCCTTTCTTCCCCGCTTCCACACACTGTAGGCAGCCATGTTAATTAAATGGTTTATCTTTTTGTGTTCTTATAAAATACTGGTTTTGTATGCATATATTTTTAATGTATAAAAACAATTGTGTTAATCTGTCATTTGGGTTTTGTTTGTTTTTACCCATCAAGCTTTCTCTGTTGGTTCACAAACTGACTCCTGTACCCGAAGAGGGAGGAGAGGCGGAAGAAAGAGATAGACCGGTCCAGATCGGTAGGTGGCAGGTTTAATAAGCAAGAAAACTTATGTATGAGGCTTGTCTTGGGTGCCCACAGACGAGTAGATCTCTGCCCCCACGTGCCAGAATCTTAAAAGTTTATATACAGGTCTTAACGGGATTCCGTTACGTGTCCTATCCAGATCAACAGAACGTGGCTCTCTCAAGACTTTCCTTGAAACCAGCTCCCATTGTGGGAATCGTGGGTGGAGCGTACATTCCAAGAACAGGGGAGAGGGTGAGGAGCCTCTGGTGGCGCAGATCCAGCTCATGGGTCAACCAGTAGTCATGTCCTCTTGGTGACCTCCTCCAACACCATATGTTTAAGATTCAAATACATTGCTATAGCTATATCTAACCCACTGCTTCTGATGACCGTATAATACCCATGGTGGGTGTCTTTCCATTTTCCTAGTGGGGAACACTCAAACTGCTTTGAACGTCCCCCTCCATAAATAATGCCGCACTAAATATTGTTGTGGAAATGTGAGATTTTCTTGGGAAATACACCCTCACGGAATTTGTGGGTCACATATTTAACTTAACTAATTGCTGTCACAGGTTCTTGAATTGGCTTCACCCGTCTACATCCATAAGCCATGCACACAGTTCCTATAACCCCATACCCCACCTATGCTATTATTCAGATCTTTCTTTTTGCCAGACTAATAGATACAAACCTTTATCTCATTTTAAGTTGTATTTCTCTAATTCCTAGTAATGCCAACAGGTTTCCAATGTTCCTATCCCACCCAAGAATATAGAACATCTCCCAATTTGTTCACATCATCTAATTTATTAAGTCATTTATCTATTATTGAATATTTAGGTTGTTTCCAAAGATAAGAGAAAGCAAAAAAGGGAGACCCAAGCTGTTGAGGAAGCCCACGAATGAACATGCAGGGAGAAGGAAGAGATGGATGGATACTCTGGTGGCCACCTGTCCTCTGCTTACCTTTGTGGGATCTAACACCTTGTCTTGAACAGTCAGATGCTTAGAGAATATCTCGGTTTGGGGGGATGAGAGTTCGATGAAGGTCAGTATTTAATTTTTCATGAACAATAATGGCTTTTTTAAAAAAAATCTGTAGAATAGTTCTTTCCTTTCTGAAGACCAGCATTATTCAACAAATGATTTCATATAAGTAGATGGGATGGAATGAGTGTGTGGGTGGAGGGTAGGAGGGGGAGCATGGGAGTTTAGCAGCAGAGTCTTGTGGCCTGGCAGTTGTAGCAAGAGACGAAGAGGCTTTACACCCCAGGATGTCTCACCCTTGGATTTGAAGGCTCCTTAGCCCCTTATTCTCATTTTGCTACAAAATTTCCTTTTAGAGAATATGGAGCAGCTTTCAAGTCATTTGACTCATGGAGACTAACATATGACTCAGCTATTGATTGATAAGATTAGGGAAAGATATTTTGCATGAAATCATTTGGCTTAGAGTCTAGAGCCAAACCCAGTCTAACAGAATTCCAATATCCAGGGGTGGGGCAGAGGAATCTGTTTGGTAATGAATCCCCCAGATGATTCTGGTGATAAACCGGTATCTGGGAGCCATACATGGCTGGCCCATTCTTCTGCAGCCTTCAAGCTAGCCTCCCCCTCCCCCTAGTAAACGTTCTAACTCTTAATGTTCTAGGCAACTGGTTCTAGTTAAACACCCAGGATCCCCAGTTGTGACTTGCTTAAAACTAATCACATTCTTTCTTGCTGTAACTCAAGTTAACTTTTTCTTTAGCATTCAGGGCAGAAAATAGTGTCAGCTGCCCCTCTTGCAACTTATACAGAAACATTTAAAAGCCATTTATCTCATACATTTGTAAACTTCAAAATTGCAAATGACACTTATTGGGGAATTGGACGAGTAGGAATGATATGACAGCTTCCTCTCTGGAAATTTTACAGGTAATGCCTGTGTTTGGGTCTGTGCTGTGTTGGGTTAGCAATGATGGCTGCTGGCTGCGGGGAAAGGTATAATTTGCCACCCGATTGCGGGATTCGCAGCTCACGCAGAGTCCTCCGTGATGGCGGCCAGTCAGCTTTTATGGACTTCAATGCGATTTGCTTCAGTACCCTGTGAAATGCAGGGTCAGCTCACTGAGCTACAACATGCAATAATAACACATTTTTATAGGGGTAGCTTGTCAGAGCAGTAACAACATGCGATACATAAAACCAATAAACACACCATGTCTACAGATTCTATCCTAGTAACCAGGATAAAGCAATAAAATTGACAGCAGCTATCAAAAAAGCTCCCTTTCTGACTTTCCAGGGTGAATTTACTGTTGCTTAAAACAGAGGAGCTGTCACAAAGCCTTAGATCAGCGCGCAGTTACAGAATTGCAAGTTGCATGACATGGAAGGGGCGCGTGCCTGATAAATGAAAGCAAGATGGGCAATTACGTCTTGCTGGGCCTTAGGACCCCACCATCTTTCATGTGATGTAATCTGCCTTGTGGATCTCCTAAAGAGAATACTTGTGTTTTTGTTTTTACACATGAACTACTGCGGAGGACAGTGTGGCTATGGAGTGGTAAGTCAGCAGTTAGCATTTCCTATCCACAGCTTAAATCCTGAAGTCAGGTAAGAGCCTGAATTTGCTAGAATGCACAGGGAACTCAGTGGCTCGGATATGTCTCAGACTGGATTCATAGAGTGTGGACTTCCATACTTTATGATATGGATGAAGGGAGAAAGGAAAGCATGAAACCAGCAAGGAAGGAAGGAAGTGCAGAGAGGGAAGGAGAAGAGGAAGGAAGGGAATAAACAGCAAAGAAAGAAAAAGCAAAGAGAAAGAGAGAGGGGAGGGAGAGAGGAAACAGTGAGCATGGTGTTTGCATCTTCACGGTCACTACCAGGAATATCTCCCAGACTTTCCAGAGCTGATCATCTAATTTACTTCAAGCAGATGAACACAATCAATGAAACACATTAACTGTGTGTCCTGCTCCCATCCCCCCTGACTTCTCAAAGGTGAATGGCTCTGGTACAAGAGTGGGCCACATGGGGTGCTGTATTTGGCAGGGGTGCTCTCTTGGCTTGGGAGGGTCTGCTAACGTTGCCTCCAGGTGCCTAGAACGAGGGGACTTTCCTGTAGCAGCAGTGAGGAAGTTGCGTGGAAGAGCCCCTGCTCTGCACACCGACAGAGCCTGGGCAGGGCAGCCAGGCCTGCTTCTGCGTCAGGTCTGTCCTGAGCCCAGGACTCTGTGAGAAAAGGCCTTGGTCACTGCCATTGACTCAAGGCCAATACCAGCCCAGCAGTGGCTCGACCTAGCCTTCTCAGAATGGTGCCCCACCATCCTAGGCCCAGGGAAGGAAGAAAGGTAGATGAGATGAGGAGGCTCAATCTCCTCATATTTCTAGCCCTTACTTTCTCCTTCCACACACATGTTTAAACAACTGCATCTCCAATGCTCCCTCAGGAAAGCTGAGGAAAACTTCCCTTTCAGGCACCTGTTTTCCCAAACACTGATATTCAAGGTAATTAAAGCCGCTAATTATGTGTTCTTTCATTTCATTAGCAGAGCGGGGCTCAGCCTGCCCTCGCTCCCGAGGTCCAGGCCGTCTAGCGCTCAGGGGGATAAGTTACCCATTCATCTGTGCCACCTCTCTTGGCTTTGATGGAAGGAGGCCTTCGAGCCCAGGAGTTGGAAGTTACCTGAGGGTGGGGAGCAAGGTGTAAGTTCTTGCACACTTTGACCTGCTTCCAGAAAGTAAGGGGAAAGGGATAGACACTTCCGAGTAAAACTGAGATCACATGCCTGCTAAGAGGCCCTGGGTGAACTGTGGCCTAGGAGTTAGCTGGGAATCCCTACTTCTTAGCATTCCTCAGGGTGGGAAAGGGTGAGGCCAGTGAGACACCCACCCTGGGTGCTAAATTTAAGGGGGCACCAAAGAACTCAGTAATGAAGATATTTTAATGCAACATTAAACAAACAAACAAAAAAACTGATGCAAAATATCAACCATGAATAAAATATCAAAATTTTAAACAAAGGCAGGCTCAGTATTACTGATTCTCCCTTTGCCTCAGGCTCTAATATGGTTCAGCATGGGACTATTATTATGGATCCTATTTTTTTAAATGTTGATATTTTATTTACCATGTATTTCTTTGATTAGTTTTTAAAATACTGCATTAAATAGTTTTGTCTTGCTTACTGAATTTTTTGGCTTCTGCTTAAATTTTGCACCCAAGGCAAGTAACTCTCTCTCTTTACCTTAGCCCCCACCTTGTGTTCTTTACCAAGAACTTCTGAGAAAATTTGGCCTCCCATCCAGTACTACACAAAACAATCCCCCTAAGGCTAGCAGAGCGTTTGAGGGAGAGGTTTATGGCATTTCTTCACTATTTCCTGTCTTTCTTGCTGTTCTCGGGGATGCAGAGGTAAAGAGAGCTTGGTCCCCAAGTTTCCATTCTGTTCATATGTCCCACTCTTATGCCCTCATCTGAAGGGCTAATAAATTCTGATTGGTTATGAAAATTAATTTTATTTTGATAGCCAATCAGATTTTCATAACTCTAAGTTACCACCTCTAGCCTAAAATTGGTTATAGAACTCAAGGCCATATAAACACAACACCTGAGTCCAAGAGGTCCTAGCTCTTGTCTGCCAGTGAGACTGCAGGAGACCAAGCCCTAAATGAGTCTGACCCTTTGCGCCTTGTAAGGCCTAAGTCGTAACACTTTCCCCTTGCCTGTCCTCTCTCTCTCTCTCCATCCAATGGTCTTGTCCTCTCTTTTGCACTGGCATGCCCACTGCTGATGCCCCTGGCCACACTGGAAATGCAGGAAGCCCACTGATTGTGTTCTGGCTAGCTAGCATACTGCTGCGCTTTCCTCCACTGTCAATGTAAATGTGCCGTCTCGATTGCTGTCCCAGGTGAACAGACTATTGAGAGCTAGCCTGGGAACCAAGCCACCATTTATTTCATAGTTCCTGTGGGAAAGAAGCTTCTAAGGACCAGACATCCAAATGAGAAGAGCATTTGGACCACAGCCCATGCATAAGGTAGGATTTGTAACGTAAGAGCAAGCACACCAGATACGTAGAAGTCGCTTCCAGGGTTTTGAAGAGAGGGTGGCCAGTGTAGCAAAACTCCTAGACCTTGGGGGTGGGGAGCTGGTGGGGTTGCTTGCTTTTTTTTTTTTTTTTTGGTAGCTATTTACACCTTAGCATCTTTGTAGAGGCCTTAGAGACCTAAGGATTAAGGAGATTAGCAAAGTCGATTTGATGTCAAGATTCATTTCTCATTTCTCAGCCTCTTCTTTTAAATTCACTGTGTGTTCCCTTTTTCATTTAAAATAAGCTTTGAGACTTTATCCTCAACAAGTTTTTCAAATGACTACCTTACTGAGGACTCAGAGCCAAGCACAATGTCCAAGCTGTGGGAGATGGAGCTTGGGCTGGGGCTGTCAGCGCTGCCTAGTTGGAGGAGTTGATTTCCTTTTAGGGTCAGGCTAGGAGCTGCTTCCAGGGGTGTCCACAAGCGGAAGGGAGATGGCCTCCTAGTGCATTCTTCTCCTGGCCTTTCCCTGCCACTGGTCCTCCAGCGACCTTCCATGTGAAGAAATGGCTTTGGGTCTCTCACAGCTGTTGTTGGGCCCTTAGTCAGTTTAAGTTCCAGGAAGGTTCCTTAGCTCTAGGACTCAGAAAAGCACAGCAAATCCCTGCACAGCTGTAGGGGCCAATCTGAAAAGTCTGACAGACCAAAAAGGAACAGACAACAGTTCCTTTACTTGGGGCATTTTCGCTAAACACATTTACTCGCCATCTCTAGAAACCTTCAGCATTAAATGTGCTGGTATTTCCACCTCAGAAGGAATTTAACTGAAAAAATGAGCAGGATGGCAACCAAAAATAAAAATACTACAAGAAAGAAAATGCCCATGGCCGTAATCCCACAAGATAGTTTGACATAGGACAGCTTAACTCCCTTTAAAGATGGGGGGTTTGCACACTCAGTGTTCTCCGAGCCCTCAAATTTCTGCAGGTTTTCTTGGTACCATGTTATAAAATGAATATTCGAACAAGTGCAGTCCAGCGGATTGTGACTTAAATTAATGGTGCTCTGCTGGGACAAGGTGGGGAGGAGATGAGATGGGACGATGCGGATGTTATTGGCGGCCATATTGAGGTAGATTCCCTGAAGATGACTAAGAGCATCCATGCTATTGCCTGTCAGGCTGTTGTAGCTTAAGTCAACATGACTCATTTTCCTAAGGTTCTGGAATGCTTGCTTGTCTATAGAGAGGAGACCACAGGAGGATAAAATAAGAATCTCCAAGCTGCTCAAGGTCTGAAGTAGGTTGGTCTTTGAGATACTCCCATCTTGAAAGTGATTCCCCTGTAAATTGAGATGGCGGAGATCCACCAGGCCTGTTAGAAAGTGCTGATTCTCAGTGTCCAGGAGACAGTGAGAGAGATTCAGAACCTGTAGGAGATGGAGGTTTTGGAAAGGACTTTGTGAACCCTTAACTTGCAAGTGGGTAAATGCCAAATCTAGACCTTCTAGCTGAGGACATTCTTTGAATGCCTGGCTCTGGAGACCAAGAGGCTCGTTGTAGCTCAGGTTTAGGTATCGTAAGTGGGACAGGTTTTTGAGCTGAAGATTGCAGCAGTCAGAAGCCTCTATATCACTGTGGCTTAAATCAAGTTTCTGAAGATTTTCTAGTTTTTCCAAACACCCAGCACCGAGATCAAGTTTCCTCATGTTGCCTTTGATAGAGAGGTCTGTAAGGGATGGAAAACTGGCAGCATTGATTTGACACAATTGGTCAAAACTATTTACATTGAGAACTAATTTCTTGAGAGTCTTCATCCCCTCAATCCCAGAGGGTAACTCATTTAAGTGATTTGCTGTCAGATCCAATTCCTGGAGTTGAGTGAAGCACCGGAATGTGGCAGGGGAGATATCAGAGATGGAGTGCTTCTGTAGATTGATGCTTTCAACAGATATTTCACAAAGTCCGTCAAACATGGCTGAAGTCAGGTCTTGGTCATTGGTGTCGTCATATGACCCCAGCCAGAGAGACTGAGTAGTAGAGTTCTGTAGACCTTTTAATACAACAGACAAGTTAAGAGTCCCTCCAAATTTCAAACTCTGGAAGATTTTTGAACGGAAAGCTCCAGGCTCAATGCCTTTGATGTCATTGCCATTGAAATTAAGGCTCAGGTTGGTGGTCTGCTCCAGAGCTTGTATGTCTTCACTAGACAGGTAGTGGATAGCATTGTTCTGGAAATCCAGAACTTTCAGATTCTGGATTGGGAAGTTTTCTGGGAACTTAATGGAGGAAATATGATTGCTTCCAAGGTGCAAGCTTTCCAAGTTTTCCAGATTGTGCACTGGGATAAACTCGAGATTGGATATTCCTGTTTGGGTTAAGAAAAGATGCTTCAGCGACTTGGGCCCATTAAGAGATGTTTCTGCCATGAATATCAGGGGATTTCCAGTCAACACAATTGTGTTCAATTGATGATGGTTTTGAAAACTGTCTTCATGTACCCAGTTGATCTGGCACCTTGGAAAGGTAATAGATTTAATAGTAATTAACTGAAAAAAAGAAAAACTCTGTCACAACCTATATTAACAAGGCCATCTTCTGTGTTTCGTAAAAACAGTATACGTTGTTACTTGAAATAAAACGTAAAAAACTGTCTTCAGTACCAACAGATGATCTGTTGAATTAATGGCTAGCCTCAGTTCTGAAAATTCTGATGTAGACTTTTTTCCAGATATCTTGCCCCTTTGAACTCTCAGAGGTTTGTGTTTAGAATCTAGGGAACAGTGATTTGATTGTAGGCAAAATCCAACTATTTACTATTTTAAGTAAAATGCGGTATTTTATATATAATGTATAGTATAGAACATATAATATGTAATATATGTATCTGTTATTCTGGGAAATTAACAACTTATCTCAACCTCTTTTGTTGTATCTATAAAGTATAGAAATGATGAGGACTTTGTGGAACGGCTGTTAGTCAAATGATACATATGAAAATGCTCCATAGATATATGGAGCACTAGAGTTTTCATCCTGGTGTTGCACCTGAAAGTACTGGGTTATGCATGCACGCACACACACACACAAACACACATAACTCCCCTGGAGATCAATAAGGGAATTCCTTAGAATTCCAATTCCCTTAGAAAAAGAAGCTGAACTCCCTGGGAGCAAGTGAGCCCTGGAGCTAGCTTTGTTCTATCTGCCAGTGTCTGCCAGTCCTTGGTGGCCTAGAGCTCGAGGTGTAATAAGCCACATGCACAAAGGCAGAAGACAAAGGTTGGGGTCCAAGCAGGGTAGGAGGTCCTATCAAAACCTGCAAACCACCAAGACCCTCAAAAGCGATCCATCCGTTCAGTGGAAGACCTTAAAAAAAAAGTTTGTAGAGGGTGACCTTGAGGGTATGTGTTTTTCTTGGCCATAGCTCTAGATGGAACACAGCAATAATGAGAGATGTCTCCTCTGAGATTCTCTAACCATAAGCTTACACTCATGAGGACTGTGGCCTAAATTGATGCTGGAAAATTGAGTTCCAAGTGGCTCCAGAATGATAGTGACTTAGGTAATTGGCAGAAGTCAATGGAAATTTCTTCAGGAATAATGTACCTACTTAATTAATTTTTAATATGGAAAACTTTGAAATTTACATAAACGTAAAGGTTATAGTACAATGAGCTGTCATATATCTATCACACAGTTGCAACAGTTCTCAAGAGTTTGCCATATATATTTCTTTGCTTCTTCTGTTTCCACCTCTCCCTCCTGAATTATTTTAAATCAGCTCCTAGATATCCTGTACGTATTTCATTATGCATCTCCAAGAAAATAGAAGCTTATTTTCTATAGCCATAATGCCATTGTCTAGTTCCAGGAAAGTATTTTTTAAACAAATATTTACATCAAGTTTCAAACTCTGAATGATCTAAAAGTAACATTTTGCTGAACACATAAGGGAATTAATTAGTCAAAGTCAGTTAAAAAAATGTTCTACAGGGGCACCTGGGGGGCGCAGTCAGTTAAGGGTCAGACTCTTGGTTACAACTCAGGTTGTAATCTCAGGGTCATGGCATAGAGCCCCGCATTGGGCTCTGCGCTCAGCATGAGTCTGCTTGAGGTTCTCTCTCTCTTGCTCTCTGCCCCTCCCGCTCATACTCTCTCTCTTAAGTAAATAAATAAACCTTTAAAAAAAGTTTTATAGAATCAGGTTAAAACAAACAGCAGATGCCAGAATTATGAGGTATATCTGGTAATATATATGATTTATAAAAGAATATGTGATATACCTGATATATATTATCAGAATATATAATAAATATATTCCTATCAAACATGTGTTTGATATGTTTAAAGGAAACAGTGTGAACCAATAATATGATGAAGGAAAAATGTATTAAAACTCATGTGATATATTTGTAAAATGAAGTCATTGAAATTTACTGAAATAGGAAGTTAATGAAATCGAAAAACCAAGGACAGTTTATACAAGAGATTAGACACAGCGGAAAAGGATACTAATGGACTAAAAGTAGATGTGAGAAAATTACCTAGAATATAGTCCAAAACACCAAATGGTAGAAAACAAGAAGTACATACTGACATCTTTGAAGGATGGATGGGAAGCTGCGATATAAATTGAATCAGAGATCCAGAGGAGATGAAAGAGTGAATGGGAGCAAGCCAAGTTTCAAACAAATAATGGCTAGAATATTTTAGAATTGATGAAAGACACCGTTTGAGGATTCCAGGAGCCCAGCGATCTACACAGTGCAGTACTGTGATATTACAGAGAGCCAAAGACAAAGAGAAGCCACCGGAAACACCCAGAGAGGAAAGATTTCCTGTGTGTGAGCAGTGATTACGTAGACAGGTGATTATCTAGCAGCAACAAGGGAAGAATGGAACAGCAGCATCAGAGGGCTGAGAAAGATAAATAACCAGCAACTTGGAATCATGTCAGGAAACACTGTCTTTCGAGAATCAGATCGAAATAAAGACGTTTTTGGAAAAACAAAATCCGAGGGAGTTTACTGCTAACAGACTTTCACTAAAGAAATTGTTAAGTACGTACTTCAGAAAAAAAAGAAAATTATTCCAAGAGAAAGTCTGAAAAACGAGGTGGAAGAATGAGCAAAGAAAACGGAAAACATGTTGGTAAAGCTAAAGAAACTGTGACTCTTTAAAGTAATAAAAATACTGTCTGACTGGTGGCCAGGTAAGAGGCAGGGGCTGGGGGAGCTAAGGAGAGGGAGTTTAGAAAGTATGAAGTGTTTCCCAGAGGGCAGGGGGTGGGGGCCTGGGATAGGCCGGTGATGGGTAGTAAGGAGGGCACGTATTGCATGGGGCACTGGGTGTTATACGCAAATAATGAATGGAACGTTACATCAAAAACTAAGGATGTACTGTATGGTGACTAACATAATAAAAAATTATTTAAAAAAGAAATTATGAAGTGATATTTGTGTCACCGTTTGAAAATAACAGAAAAGGAAACCTAGACTCCTCTAGCTGGAAAAGCTATCCTGGCCCCATGCTTTCCTTAAAAATGTGGTCAAGCTCATTTCATCTAAAAATGAGAAATGGTAAAGCAGAGGGAAAGTAAATGTCCTGGGGGCACCATGAGTAGATAGTAGAATGATCTCCGTCCCTGTCTGAAAGGGCAAGACTTTGTCTCAGTGAAGTGTTGGCAGGCAGCCCGTGGAATCTTGGCCGTGGAGGTGGCCTGGGGTCATCTGGGGGGCTCTGGACTGGGAGTCAGGAGAGCAGAGTCCCAGTTTCCTTACTCTGTGACCCTGAGCAAAGTCACAAAATCTCCTTGAGCCTGCATTTCCTCATTGAACATGAGCTGGACGAAAATATTCAGCATGCCTACCTCCCAGGGGTGATTATAAAGATGAAGTGGTCTTACAGATGCGAATGCTCTGCCACTCCGCAGACACTCAAGCTGAACCACCAGAGAAATAGAGCTGCTGCAAGGGATGCAGACCCATCCACATGCAAAGCCCTTTCCCGTCTTGCACACACAAGCACACGCACACACACACACACACACATGCACGCACAGGCACACACACTGCCTTTCCCTTCTGGTTTATTCCATTATTTCCTTGTGATACTTCTGCCCACTGGTTCACAGACACTGGTTCAGCATTTGGAATCCTGATTCTGCTTCTAAAGTTAAATAATGGAGCTCTTTTTCCCAACTTATAGGGGGGAAAAAAGTTAGTAGCTTCTGTGTTTCTCCTGTAAATTTTTCTTAAAATGTTGTCACCCAAGAATGAACTATGGCATCTGATTTAATACAAGATTTGTTTTCAGTTTTTTTTTTTTATCAGTATTCCTTAGAACTTCTTAACACTGCTGATGCAATCTAGTTTGAAAATAATCCACTTTTCTCTCCACTGACTGGGTTTTTTAAATATTACATTTCACCTGCATAAAAACATTTCATGGGAAAGATAAGCATGCAGGATACACAGAGTGTCCCTGTGCTCCCAAAAGAAGATTCTGGAAACAATTTGAATGCAAGTTGTGTTATTACATAAGTAAAACATCAACTACAGATAAGGAACTCAGATACATACCTGGTTAAATCCAGAAAGATAAGATCTACGAGTCTGCTAAAAGTTGTATTTTCAATTGTAGGCAAGAAATTAAAGCCAAATTCCAAAAATTCTGTTGTGTTTGGTAGAGTGTCAGGAACTTCCGTGAGACCTAAATTTTCACAGTTATATGTGTTGTTGGCTTCTTTCTGATGAGAGAAACAATGTAAACTCATATCAGAGTTGGTAATTTGATTGACTAGCAAAATTACAGGTATTTTATCCTTTGAGCAGCAATCCCACTTCTAGCAATCTTTACCAAGTATACACCTGCAAAGACATAAGGTGACTCCTGCGGAAGATTATTTACTTTAGTAATTTTTGTAATACCAAAAAGATGGGCAATAACCAGATTATTCATCAATATAGGACTTGTTGAAAGAAATACAGCGCATTCACAAGATGGAACCTTCTGCAGACGAAAACAGAATGAATACGATCTCCACATGCTGATATGGAGTGATAGCCAGGTACACTGTATGGTGTAAAAAGCCAGGTGCAGAATGTACATAGAGCATGTGCAGTATATGGTACGTAGTACATTGCATATTGTATGCTACCTTTTCTGTAAGAAAGGTTTGTGTATTTCTTATATTTGCAAAAAGAAACAATGGAAAAAAGCCCAAATCTCATTGCCTTGAAGGGGAAGAAAGGAACCAGATAGAGGAGCAGGGGAGGAAAGAAGACTTCTCTGGTGATACTTTGTTTCATAGTTTTGATTTTGGATGCATGGAAATGTTTTATTTCAGTTTGAAAACAAACAACTCTGCATTAGGATCACTAAAACAAGACAATCCTACATTACATACTTTCTGATGTGAGACAGTACCACTTATGAGGTATTCGTGCCTCTCCCCATCCTGCTCTCCCGCCCCCGAGAATTAAATTTGCATTTAAGACTTCAGACTTAACTTATAGTCTACAGATGATATGAGGGATTAAAGCTAAACAGCGCCACAAGGTAGCACTCAGCCAGATGCAGAAGGTGGGGCATTCTATAGAATTACTGTTTTTTTTTTTATTAACATATAATGTATTATTTGTTTTAGGGGTACAGGTCTGTGATTCATCAGTCTTACACAATTCACAGCGCTCACCATAGCACATACCCTCCCCAGTGTCCATCACCCAGCCTCCCCATCCCTCCCACTCCCCTCCACTCCAGCAACCCTCAGTTTATTTCCTGAGATCAAGAGTCTCTTATGGTGTGTCTCCCTCTCTGGTTTAGTCCCGTTTCATTTTTTCTTCTCTTTCCCTATGATCCTCTGCCTTGTTTCTCAAATTTCACATATCAGTGAGATCATATGATAATTATCTTTCTCTGATTGACTTATTTCGCTTAGCATAATACCCTCTAGTTCTATCCATATCGTTGCAAATGGCAAGATTTCATTTTTGATGACTGCACAATATTCCATTGTATGTATACGTGTGTGTGTGTGTGTGTGTGTGTGTGTGTGTGTGTATACACCACATCTTTGTTTTATAGGCTTGTGAATGGTGTTAGGGAAGTAGAGAGAGAGGGGTATGGGACAAGAGGAGATTGCTCCTGTCAAAAGAGACAAAGTTCTTTAAGAGATAAAACCAAATAATAATAGAGTAAACTTTGTTTTGATTCGGATTCAAAAAAAGCATTAGGAAAAGACATGTTATAGACTATCAGGAAACTGACGATGGGTTATTAAAAGATGTTAAGGAATTGTGAATTTTATTAATTATAAGAGCAATGCTCTTACTCTTTTGAGAAGCCTTTGGGAGTATTTCTGGATAAAATGACTTCTTGGGGATTTCCTTTAAAATGCCCAGGGCAGAAAGGAGGGGAGGAGTGGTGAGGTGAAATCAGTAGGCAAAATATTGATGATCGTTGAATGTAGATATATATTCATGGAGGTTCCCTGTAACTAAGTACTTCTGTTAGAAATTTTCTTAATATTTAAGGAGGGCAGGTGATGTGATGAGCACTAGGTTTTATATGCAACTAATGAATCATTGAACACTACACCCAAAAAAAGAAAAGAAATTTTCGTAATACAGCATTTGAACAAACCAGCAGTGTGGCACAGACTGTAGGTCGTGAGGCCTTGCAACTTTGAAGCACGACTCAGTTTGGATCTCTGGAACCACAGGCTGCTGGTAGACGCAGCCGTGCACGTAAGCTCAGAGGATGGCCTCATCCTCTGCCCCACGGGAGGCGAGTATTTAGAAGTCTGCTACTTGCTGCTTGTTAGATGCCTTGCCTCGCAAATCTTGGACCAACTGGGTAAAAATGGGAAGGCGTTGGCCATGATTTATCTGGATGATGCCTTAGGATGAAGGGGTGTGGGGTAGGATGAAGTTCTGATGGGGTATATCTTGCATGAGGAGGCTCCCAGGAAAGAAAGAAATGATTTGCAGCAAAGTACACCTGGGGGCCATATCTCACATGACGTCAGACTGCGCGTGATTTCATCCACCCTTTCAGCTGCCTTTGCTGTCCCCACACAGTGGCCCTACCAGAGGCCCCATCAAGACTGTCCTGGTCTGGGCAAGACCTGCCCCAGCAGATTCTAGCTCAGCAGCTGTCCTCAAACTGAGTTGCAAATAGTTCCTGCTTAGCTGGAAACAGAAACTGAGCACACCCTCCTTCACTGTGAAGCATGGCCATCACTGCCGTTGAAGTGCTTTTTGCTTGATTCTGGCTTCTGCGTAGCGGTGCTCGTTTCTGTAGGTGCAGTAAGCAGGCTCATCTACAGGAAATCACCAGTTTTCTTCCGCACTCTGATAGTATTATGAGTGTCACTGATGAAAATGCTGTTATTTTTATTTCCTTGCAATTCATTCTT
Source organism: Ursus arctos (assembly GCF_023065955.2). Lineage (NCBI taxonomy): Eukaryota > Metazoa > Chordata > Mammalia > Carnivora > Ursidae > Ursus > Ursus arctos. The sequence goes on from NW_026623067.1 coordinate 54,377,332, forward strand.
CAGACCCGTTTGAGAGACCTAGAGTCCTCTAGGCACTGCCACAGAGCCACCTAATGTCCTTGAAATGCACACTTTGCATTTAAATTGAGATTAGGTGACTAGTGGGAAAAACACATGTTGCTAGACCCACTAGCTGCCCCAGTAGCTGCTAAGGTTTGGAGTAGCTTTGAGAAGACATTTCCCTTTTCTGTTCTCCACTGGCGCAGCTGATGTCACATACACTTGGAGAAAGGGACGTTTCCTCGATTCATCTGCTCTAATTCTGTTCCTTCAGCAAAAGGCGCCATGCTGGCAATTCCCTCCTTCTCTTGAATATATTAGTGCCCGTGACACCTAAATTAGTCCTCTTCTGTGCTTTACTAAGCACTTTACTGCATTAATGTAATTCAGAAAGTTGAAGATCCAGCAGGAGCTCTACCGAGCCAGTGGCCTGAGGGAGCTTCTACCAATTCAAAGGCAGATAAATGAAAAAGCTCAGTTTCAACCCAGTGAAAAACAGAGAACCAGTGGGTAACACTACCACAGAGTATTGGGAAACCCCATGAGCCTGTGTCATACATTAATCTCTAGTTTGGTATAAACTGCAATGAACTCTCTGCCCTTGATTCCTGGAAGAAAGAGGCAAATGACAAGAATTGTGCTTATAAGAGAATTTAAAAATAAGCACATTTCGGAGAATGTCCTAAGCTACACAGACACACACACACATGGCTTTCACAGTCACACTCCTGTACAATCACAATTACTATTATGGATGGTGACACAGAACTCCCCGTGCTCTGGAATCACTCAACAGCATTAAATTGTTTGCAGTCTATTGTATTTTTTTTTAAGATTTTATTTTTAAGTAATCTCTGTACCCAGTGTGGGTCTCAAACTCACAACCCCAAGATCAAGAGTCGCATGCTCTACCAACTGAGCCAGCCAGGTGCCCCAGTCTATTGTATTTTTAAGGCAAGGAGTACACACACACACACACACACACACACACACACACACACGCACACTATGCTCATTCTCTTTTTTGTTGATAGTAAATTGCAGACATCGTGTCCCTTTACCCCTAAATTTCCTGAGAACAAGGACATCTCTTCTATAACTACAGTGCCATTACCAAATTCAGAATATTGAACATTGATATTACTGTCCAATATACAATTCATATTCACATTTTGGCAGTTGTTCTGATACTGTCCTCTATAGTAATTTTTTCTTTTTTTTTTTTTTTTTTAAGTTTTTATTTATTTGAGAGAGAGAGACAGAGATAGCAAAAGAACATGAGCGGGAAGGAGAATGAGAAACAGACTCCCAGAGGAGCAAGGCACCTGATGTGGGGCTCGATCCCAGGACACTAGGATCATGACTTGAGGTGCCCCAGTAATTTTGTTTTTCTAATCCAAGTTCACACGTTGCATTTAGTTTTCATGACTCAGACTCCTTTGGTCTGAGAAAATTCCTTAGCCTTTCATTGTCTCTCATGGCATTGAGATATCTATAGATATAGATATAGATACAGATAATAGATTTTTTTTAAAACCAAATGCGGCCTCATGTTTTACAGAATGTCCCTCACTTGGGGTCCTATCTTTCCTCATGATTTGATTCAGGTTACACATTTTTGGTAGAAATACTACATGAATGAAGTTGTGTCTTTCTCACTGTGAGGATCCATCTCAAAAGTTTGTGAGAGTGTGATTAGCAGAGCGCAGGATTCTGGGACCGTGGAACGACAATGCAAGAGACAAGGAAGGGACAGGAGGCAGAAGGGAATAGAGCGTGGCCACTGCCCTTTTGCCCAGGGTGGGGCTGGCTGCCGGGGCTCGTGCTCACTTGCTTCTGCAGGCAGACACCCACCCCTGCTCATGCAGCCCCTGCGGTTCCTCTGCATTCTACATGGCCACTTCCTATGGAACCAGCTTTCCTTCTCTAGCCTTCAGTGTGAGGTCACTCTCTGAAATGACCTTCTCACTCTCCTACTTTGGCCAGTTCCATGGCAGACGGGTCCCTTGTTGCTGTGAACTCATGCAGCTGGCAAGCCTACCCTCTTCCCAGTCATGGGGCATTTACTCAGAACCCCATGTGCACTGGGACCTGCACCAACCACTTCGTCTCTAGCGTCCTGTCAGAGCTGTGCCTTTTACACCAAGCAGGACTCTGAGTGTTCCATCTGTGTTTGAGATCCCTTTTTCTCCCAGGTATTCATTTGCATTTTTTCAATCAGGATCGTATTTTGCTTCCTTCTACTGTATCTCAAACTTCCTGCTATCCCACTGTATTTTCTCTTCTCAAGTGTTGAAATCATTTTCTAATTTTGAACCCTTTGAATTTCACCAGGTGCTGATTCCCACTTTTCCAAAGTCTCATCTGCATTTGGCACACACAGCAGCCAGTTCCCCCATGCATGTGGAGTATGAGATGCTGAACACCGACCCCCACTCCATTTTTCACTCCTCTATCCAGAGATAGTAGTGTGACTGCATCAAATCCCAGAGTCACAGTTCTCTGAAAATAAAATGTTCCCAGGAGGACACACTCTTAAAACTTAGTGGTCTACCTGACACCTCCAGGCAAAGGGCACTCCAATTATATGCAGTTCATTTTCTCTTTGTCTTGAGTCAGACTGCTTGGGGGCAAATGCCAGCTCTCAACCAGCAAACTGTTCTCTGAGCCTTCTTTTTCCCCAGTTATAGATGGGGGATGACCTTGTTTGCAGGCCAGCTCGGAGGATTCATGAGATAATATATGTTGAACACTCACAGGAGGAATTCCTTCACTGGATCATCACAACACCATGTCATTGTTCTCAGCTCTTCAGAAGCCTTTGTATCTGTGAACTTGTCAACTTGGAGTTCTCCTAAAAAGAAGCTCTACTAAGCACTCCCCACCCCTACCCAGAAATGAAGGACTGCCTCCTACCATAGTTTTGAGGGGACAGGATAGCCAAGATGAGCCCATCTGAAATGAAGAGGCATGTCTACACTCCAAAGTAATTATTCAAGAGGGCATCTAAAGTGTTACCAGAATTCAAATCACAGAACACTTATGCAGCTATGCTTTGCACATTTGTCAGCCTCCAAACACCTGGTCATGGCTCTAATATTTTGTTACATATGATACACACACACACACACACACACACACACACACAGAACATGTAGAATATAACAATGGAAGATTCCACATGGAGTGTTTATGGATGGTCATTATATTTTTAGAAATTGTCTAGGTTTGAAATATTTTTCAAATAAAAAGTTTACTAAAAAATTCATCTTGACTCCCACCTCACATCATATCCAAAAAGGAAAAAAAAGAAATCAAGGTGGACTGTAGATGTAAATATGAAACCTAGCAACAGAAATAAATACAAATCATACTTCCAGAAAACATAGGATATATCTTTATGGCCTTGGGGGAGGCAAAAATTTCTTAAACAGGACAGAAATACACTGAAAATAAAGTAACAATAACAAATTAATCTACATTAAAATTAATAACTTTTTTCTTTTTTCTTTTTCTTTTTTTTTCTTTTTCTTTTTTATTTTTTTAGATTTTATTTATTTATTTGAGAGAGAGAGAGAGACAGCCAGCGAGAGAAGGAACACAAGCAGGGGGAGTGGGAGAGGAAGAAGCAGGCTCCCAGCGGAAGAACCTGACGTGGGGCTCGATCCCAGAACCCCAGGATCACACCCTGAGCCGAAAGCAGATGCTTAATGACTGAGCCACACAGGCGCCCCTAAAATTAATAACTTCTGTTCATCAGAAGTTAAAAGTGGAAAGGCACGCCATACAGTGGGAGAGGATATGTGCAATCAGATGAAGGACTTGTATCCACAATACATAAATAGCCCTTACAAATTAGTTTTAAAAAGACCAATAACCCAAGGGAAAATGGGCAAAAGAGTTGAGAAAGCACCTCTCTCTCTCTCTCTCTCTCTCTCTCTCTCTCTCTCACACACACACACACACACACACATAAGGATATGTAAATGGCCAATGAAGTTGAAAATGTATTCACTTTAGTCATCAGGAAAATAAAAATTAAATCCTAGTTAGTTCCACTACTCATCCGTCAGAACGGTTAACATTCTTAAACAATGGTGAGGCTCTCAGTGAGTTCACAGAGCCATCAGAACTCATACACATTGCCAATGAGTATAAATGAGTACCAACCCTTTGGAAAACGTTTTGGCAATACCTACTGAAATTAAATATCTGTATACCGTACATGACCAACTACACCCCCACCCTGGCATACACCTAATCAAGACTTGCACATCTGTTTTCTAGAGACATAGATATGAATGTCCAAAGCAGCAGCATTTATAATAGCCAAGAAATTGAAAACAATGCAAATGGCCATTAACAGTAGAATGAATAAATAAATAGTGGTTCACTAATACAGGAGGACACCACAATACACTAGTAAACAATATATAGTATGAGATAAACAAATGATTGCTCTATGCAGCATTTTTGGTAAATGTCATATATTTAATGCTGGACAAAAGAACCCAGACACAAAAGAACACATACCATGTAGTGCCCTGTATATAAAATTCACAAAGAGGCAAAATCATTCTTTGGTCACAGAAATTAGAGTACTGCATGCCCCTGGGGGCTAGTGACTGGAAAGAGGCCCGAGGGGGCTTCAGAGAATGGAGAACATTTCTTGATCTGTGTGCCGGTCACACAGATGTGCTCCCTTTGGTGAAAACTGTCCACTTAGGATTGGGAAACCTTCTGTATGTATGTTTTATTTCAATAAAAGGTTTATTAAACTCAAAACAAAGCAAAACAAAAGCCTTATCTTCAGGATAGGGCCTGATGAGCTAATGGGGGCCAACAGGAGCACACATTCAGTGTGTGGTTAATTCTGCTTAAACTAAAGAGAAGAAAAGAGGAAAGGAAGGTGAGGGAGAGGGCTGGGCAAGTTGGGGTGATCTGCACTTCAAAAAAGGCCAAACCCTTCAGCCCAAAGCTTCCTCTCTCACCACTCCCACTTTTATTCCACTTGCCAGCAGCCCAGAAGTTCCTTACCTTGGGACCAAACTCTCATTCATCTTTGTATCCCGTAGCAACTTCCCAGTAGTCACGCAGAGTGACAGCTCAGGAAACAGCCTGCGAATCCTGTTACCAAGAACTCATACACAGTAGAGGATGTAAATGAAAGTATAGATCTAACATTAATTGCATTGGTTGCAAAGCATTGAAAACCGGTCCTTTTGGAGGGAGAGTTGCCGGTAGGTTGTTGAATTGAAAGGTTTCAGTTTCACCTGACTTACCCAAAAGAGAAAGCTCTTGCTGCAGCATAGGGCCAGGACTGGAGATCCTGGGACCCTCAGCATCACTTCTGCCACCTGAGGAGGCAGGGAGGCTGTGGAATAGGCAGCACAAGGCCTAGGGTGCTCGCCCTGGTGCTTTCCTCTCTTCTGCCAATGGTGGGGCCAAATGCAAAAAAAAAAAAAAAAACTGGTAACTCTGGAACCTAGTGTCCTCAATAGAATGCGAGAGTGTCCAGTATTTCCACGGGCTTTCCAGAATCTCCCAGGATTCCCTTGTGGGCTTCTGGAGGGCTTTGTAGCAATGCAGGGATTTAAGAATTGAACTGGTAGGCTTAAGAGAGGGGCATTTAAAATAGCTTGCTTCCCAGTGAACTGGAATTTAATTGTGATACTATCCGACCTGAGGATGTTGGCATACCTGATCACTGAGGAGGTGGTGTCCCCACTCTGACCCTCTTATCATGCCCCCTACATGTCTGTGTATAATTGACCTTCCAGCCTGAATGATGAGGAGGTAACCTTCTGGGGTTGATGAAAACCTCTTCCTTGACCCTTTCTGTTGGGGGCTGATTTGTGTTGCCCCCAAATTCATATGTCTTAACCCAAGTACCCCAGAATGTGATTTTATTTGGAGAGAGAGTCTTTAAAGAGGTAATTTAGTTAAAAACGAAATCATTAAGATAGGTCCTAATACACTATGACTGGTGTCCTTAGGAGAAGACTAAATCGGGACACAGACACGTCAGATGGAAGACAATGTGGAGACACAGGGAGAAGATGACTGTCCACAAGCCCATGAGAGAGGTCTCAGAAGAAACTGACCCTGCCAACACCTTGATCTTAGACTTCTGGTCTCCAGAATTGTGAGAGGAACAGTGGAGCATTTTAGAAGTTGGCAAGAGACTGCGGCCCTTCTCCTTTCTCTCTCTCACCACCCTCTCCAAGAACTTCCCACAAGTTGGTAAATATTGTTATGGGCCAAAACAGAAGATGCAATCTGGCTCTATTCTCCAATGTTACTCCTGTGGGTTAATAAAACAGATGGAGGGCTGTCCAATGCGAGGAGAGAGCCAGACTCATTCAGAGTGATCTTTATATGCTATAAAACCTGGCATAGGCCATCTTCACTAATCTCCAGGAAACCAAACAACTGTTTGGGGTAGTGGCCGTATGCTAGGATATTGGGCAAACAGCACCTCCATGCCGGAAGCCCATTTGGAGGGCTGCCCTTTGCCCTGAGACCCTGTTGGTACATTATGTCCCAATTAGGACCATTTTGAGGGACTTATTTGCAGAGGAGGAAAACACTCACTTCTTCCAGTGAAGAATCTCCCTGATCACCCCCTGGCTGAGCTCTATGGCTCCTTCTTCACTCTAAAGAAAAACTGCTACACACCGTGTCACCCTTTTAAAGACTGCAGATGTTGGGAGGGCAAGGCTCAGATAGGACTACATGCTGAATCGCAAAATTTCCAGGCAGTTTAATCTGGATAAAGACAAACAGTTCAGACTCACCTCAGTGCACATCTGATCCGAGGAGGTGATGGCTTTACAGCTGGCAGAAAACATCATTGCCAACAGGAAGCAGCTGGCACGGGGAGCCATCGCCAGAATGAGGCCACCAGCTTGGTGGGCTTATCCTGTGCCTGGAGCGGAGAAATGGAATCCAGCTCTAGTGGCTTCAGTAATTCGGCAGGCAGAGAGGTGCTCAGAAGGGTGAGATGGGAACAAGAAATGCAGTTGATTGCTCAGTTCTTGCTGGGCCTGTGCTTAAAAAAAAAAGGGGGAAGTTCCTTTTGCATACCACCAGTCCTTGCCAAAAATAGCTGAGAACCCAGCCCCAGAATGGCCCAGTGCATTTCCTGGCAAGCATGAATCAGTTGAGCACCCCTCTGCGGTGGGTCACCCGGCCTCTCAGTGTGACGGTTTTCATTGACTTAGGCCAGCTTCAAGGGTTTGGCCAGCTCCAACAGCTTCTAGTCCCTTTCCACGAGAGAGGCTGTTGAAGCAGGAAGCTGTTCTCACAAAGGAAGCCACTCCGTTAGTTGTCATAGGGGAGCCATGTGGAGAGGTGCCACGGCATGCCCTGGGGCAGATGGAAGGGCCAGTTTCTGTGGCGGGGCCTGCTGGAAGTGGGAACTGGGAACGCCCGCCTCTGGTCTTGGTATGGGAGGACGACACCTCCATCCTCTGACCTTGTGATTAAGGCCTAATAAAGCAGGTGAGGTGGAACGGAATCCCCCCCTTTTTTTCCTTCCAGCCCAGGCAAGTAGGGAACACTGCTGTATATAGGGCAGTCCGGTGGGGAGAGCTGGGTTAAGGATGTCAGCCTTGGCTCTATTTCTTCTCAGAAATAGCTTCAAGCAGGATTGTAATTACCCTTATCATAGTGCAAGATGGGGTAGTGATTAAAGAAAGTCCAAGTTCAGGCCTTCCTCACTGGGCTGACTTTAGCTACCTCAGACATTGTTTTCCAGCCTTCTGGAAAGAGGGGCTGCTTGGCATTACCGTTCTCCCATTCCATTTCCCAGAGCCTGGCTCTCGACAGCAGAGTTCCGAATGTCTTGAGGTGCTGCTCCCACTACTGTTACGACTGCTAATCAAGAATTACAGGAGCTGCTGTTTATCGAGCACCTGTTAGATGTCAGACACCACGCAGGGGTTTTTTGTTTGCGTTTATATCCCTAACACATGTTCTACCATAGAGGTGCTGTTATTTCCCCCTCTTTATAGATGTAAAAACTGATGCTTAGAGCAATTAAATGACCTCTCCAAGGCCACACAACTAGGAAATGGTGGACGACGGCTTCGGATCCATGGTCTCGCAGTGGAGACTGTACTATTACCCTCTGTAATTTCAGGAAGAGTTTTGCTTTCTGCAAGAGTGAAGAATGGATGGGATGAAGACAGTTCTTCATCTGCAGATGTCAGAGCAGACGCTAAAAAGCAGAGGGGGTGGGAGAAACTATGGGCTATGCACTGCGCTAGGGTTGCTACCAATATTTAGGCTTTTCTAGTCTCACCCCTCAAATGCCATCCTCATCAATGGAAGCAGTTCGAGGATGCTTTTGGTAAAACGCAGTGCAAGCAAACTCCATGACAGCCTACCTTGCTTTAAAGGCAGGTATCTCGGTGCATGGCAAGAGCTCTGGTCTTGAAGGAGCGTTGTTTTGGGCCTCAAGTCCACTGACGACCAACCAAGAACTTGGGCAAGTCATGTCACTTGTCTGAGTCTATTTCCCACCTGAAAAATAGAACAGGAGTACCAATTCCTGTCCTGCTAACCTCCCAGGGTAATTATGAGGATCAAATGGGATCATACATGTGAAAATGCTTTCTTAACCTTTAAGTCCTACGTAAACATGAAGAATGTGTTACTCCTCTGATTAACCAATTCCGATGTCATGTAAATATCACTATCAGGAAATTGTCTCCTGCCCCAGAGATGCTGAAGAGGTGTATTACTTTTCTTTTTAAAGAAAGGTTTGATGGCTCAGTTAAGGCCGTAGGATTTTGTTATTTTCTGAGGCCACACTATTTGCATATGATTTGCATGTGTTTGCATAATGGATTCAAAAGACTCACTGCAAGTGAATAAGAGTAAAAGAAAATAAATGAATATGAGTGACCTTCTGCCACAGCATTCAAATCAAATATTCAGGGCATAATACCCTGAAATATGAAATAGATTAAAATTTAAACTATTGCAAACAGATGGGAAGATAGGTTTTAGAGTTCAAAGGCAAGAATGAAACCCTTATTTGGTGCCAGGTTGTAAAGAATCACATGCTCTTAAAGGTCACACCACCCAAATGATTTCATGCCTGAATTCTTTCCTCTACACCCCTTACCCCACCCCTTCCCATAGACAAAACCTATACACTACATTACCTCCCAGTCTATTCTGAAATGCTTCAGGTGACAGAAAATTTACTGTCCCCCAAGAAATTGTTTTGGCAAAAACCTAAACCATCAAAGCACTGAAGTCTTCCCTCTGGCTTCCCTCCAATGATCCTCCTTTCCTCCAGCCAACAGAACAAGTTCAAGTCCTATCTATTGCTGGTCCTTTAACTTTTTGATAGGAGTTAAGATGTCTCTGAATCATCCCCTTCCCAGGTTAAAAATCTCTAGTTCCTCTAATCATGACATACCTGTATGCATCCTAATCCCTTATGGTCTATCAGACTCTTTTCCACATCTCCCAAGGAAAGCAGTGACTTGAATTCTAGTTCTAGCTTTGCCATTAACTCATGTGTCACTGGGAAGATCCTTCTGTGTCTTAATGTCCTCATCTGTCAAATGATGGAGTTGGGCTAGCTTATCTGTAAGGCACTTCTTCATCTAAAAATCCAGTTTGTCTGTTTCAAAAGAGTGATTTCCATTTTACTTATGTAACTGATTAGCTTGAGTCAATGAAATGGACTTCTACTTGCTATTTGTTGACAAAGATTCTTTCTTACTCCAGGTGGGCTTGCCCCTTCTTGGCAAACATAAAACAGAGAGAGGTTTGGCTGGAGCGGTGGACATCACGATTACTGTGATCCCAACCGATTCACGGTGCCATTAAAGGATGGGACTGCCATCACCTATTTTAAGAGCCAGTTCTTGGAGAGAGATGGAAAGAGAAAGGAGAAGGTGAGAAAAGGCACTAGAAACTCACTTATCTCTATGGACCAGTAATCAGGGTAGTTATTGTTCTTATATTCCCCCACGTTCCCATGCATTCATCCATTGGGTCAATTGCCACCACATGGGTGACTTCCCACAACTGCCCACTTCCATGTCTGGGAGGCCCATGCCCTCACTTTCTCATGTTTCTATTGATTATAGTCTGGAAAGTGCCTTGGGATCCTAGGATACCTTGTTGGCCTCTTCAAGCCCTTTCTTAGCTACCACCCAAAGGCTAATAATATGCCTTCTTTCAAGGGTTTGCAAACCAAAATATGCTTCTGTCTTCCAACTTTAGCAAAGAACTATATGTTTAATTTCCATGTACAGGTTATGGGCACCAGGTGGTGTACAACTGTCTTATCTTTTTTTTCCTCTTGTACATTTAGTTTTTGTTCTGCTTTTGGGTCATGCCTGCCCTTCCACCTGGTTCCTCCCCCACCCCCAGATGGCTAAATCTACATGCATCTAAACTTCTACTTAAACTTGAATATTCTAATGCATTTTATGATCAATTTTATGCCTTATCATTGTATTTCTCTGTATTTGTTTATTTTACTAAACCACTAAGGTTTAGAGCGATGAAGTCCAGAATCTTTAAATCCTCCCCCTACTCTCCCTGGGTTTTCTGGTGTGCTGCCTGTGGGCACATTAGAACAGAGCCATCAAGGCTTATTGTCATGCTCTACGCCTTTGCCTTTCCGTTGGTGGCTCTTGTGATGTCACCCGGCTAGACAGAGCACCTCCCCCACCTGGAGAGGAAACATGGCTCTTCTTACCTTGGGCTTGAGTTCAAGCTCATTCACGTTGATGGCTTCACCACGCCGCCCTTGATCCTCTTGCTTCAGAACCGCTTGTTTCTCTGTGCTGTGGTTGAGGGCTCTGTCGTCACCACCACCACCACCACCACCACCATTAACCAAGCAGGCGCAGTATCTTCACGTGGCCTGTGAACCCGAGTTCCCGGGACATCCCTTCTCCTCCACAAAAATACCCCAGGCCTTTTCACATCTCAGAGCCCGGGCCTCCCTGGCCTTTCTACTCAGAGAAGGGGGGGAGTTCTTCTTGCCCAGTCCAGGGACAGTTTGCATTTCCTGCCCCAGGATTCACACCTTTCTGAAACGAATGATATCAGAAATAGCCACTCCCTGGAATTATAACTACTTAAACTGGATTTAAAGATTATAGCATTTTAAGTTTAAAAGCGGATGTTTTAAACTCACATTTCCCCAAATGTAGGTTTCATTATTATCTGTGGTCATCTGGTTACATATGTATGGTTCTGGAAATACGTGTACTATATAAGAATATTTATCAAGTTTTAACTTCCAACTAACCATAAAGTCAGCGCCATTTAGTAACTTTTCTTTCATCTGGTATATTTTATAAAGGCATAAATGTTAAAGGGGTTTTTCTCTCAAGCTTTAAATGAATACTAACAGGCACTGGGATACAGGGACTAGAGAATAGGACTGGGAATTGGGATTCCAAGATAAACCCTTAAGTCTGAAATAAAGTGGTCCTAATAGTGGTACATTAATATTGGAAATTTTAAAACTAAAAATAAGCTATAAAATAATCTAATCCAACCCTGTCATTTTTTTTTTAATTTAAGAATGTAAAAGAACAACAAGAACCTGACATTCCCAAGAGCCGAGACTATTCATATTATTAAACCATTTACTTTGAGCCCTTCTGGAGCATTTTTCACATCCTGTCTCTTGTCGGGCTTTTTACTGTGAGCGCCATATTAGATTAAATTCCCATAGCCCTTTACGGTGAAGCATAGGAGGAAAGCATTTGCTGAAGTAGCAGAGAGGCAAGAGACAAGTTCTGTAAATGGAAGGATGGCATCCTTTCTTCATTCTAGTGAACCCCAGAAAAGTCCCATTGGTATGAGGGGAAGCATTTGTAGGGGGCAGGATGGTGGTGGTTTGAGGGGAGCTTGGAGCTTTTGTTCAATTTCTCTGCCCCATGTGCAACACCGACTTCCTCATGGGAGAAGGATTAGCAGCAGATTGGAGTCCAGCAGCCTTTATGGGTTTCCATCTTCAGACTCAGCTACCTGTGTGACCTTGGACAAGTCATTAACCTCCCAGAGTCTCTCCTTCTATAAAAGAGAAATAACATCTGTCCTGCTTACCTCTCAAGGGTGCTAATGATAGAAGGGTAACCTGTAAAGGACTATGGAGAATAATTTATTATTTGTTTTTTTTTTAAGACTGTATTTATTTATTTGAGAGAGAGAGAGAATAAGTAGGGAGAGGGGCAGATGGAAAGGGAGAAACAGGCTCCTGCTGAGCATGGAGCCCAACATGGGGCTCAGTCCCGGGACCCTGAGATCATGACCTGAGCCGAAGGTAGACCCTTAACCGACTGAGCCACGCAGGCGCCTGTAATTTATTATTTCTAACATAAAGCGTGAGTGGGTGCCCAGGCTGCTTCATCACCCCCATTCAGGTCTCTGTTTCTAAGAAGCAGGTCCTTCGAAGGCAAAGTAAAGCTAGGAGCAAAACTAAAGAAGACTCCTTAGAAAATATATGCAAGGAACCCTTACCAGGAAGGAGCCAGGTACTCTTGTAAGCACTTGACATGCATTATCTCAAAAAAATCTTCACAACAACTTGTCAAGGAAGATCCTGATGTTATCGTAAATTTATAGGTGAGTAAACTGAGGCCAGAGTGGTTTAGGGATATCCTCAAGGTCAAGGTTGGAATTGGGAGGATCTATGACTCCTGACTGGCTCCATCTGATCCCAGAGTCACGATCTTGCACCTCACCACGCTGCCTTTCCAGAAATTCCCTTGCTTGTAACAGAAAGAATTCCAGAACTGCAGCCATGTGGCAGGAGATGTGCACAGTATGTATGTCCCAGACACTCAGGTTCCAATGTGAGCCCTCCCAGTTTGCTGTTGTGTGCAGGGATTCTCCTGGCACTTATTCGACAACCACATTTTCATAGGATGGAGAGTGTATTTGGAAGAGATGTCAGCCCTAGAAATTTAATCAGCTGGGCTGAAAGCAATCAAGATGCCATCTGGACAGACTCTGACTTCCTGCCCAGAAGATAAAGACATCTGGACCTAGTAAATGCCAAGGACATGCTGACTTGGTCCGCAGATCTGTGGGCTGCTCCTTGCTTCACGCAGATGCATTTTCTTAATTGTGCATAATCTACAGCTCTGAGCCACTGCCGGGGCCGCTGAAGGCCCAAAGCTATTGACCACTAAGGGCTTCCTTGCTCATAACCAGTGACTACTGTGAGCTGCAGTGACTTTCACTGGTAAGGAGACGGATTGACTGCAAAGGCCACTGTAAATAGCCCTCTTTAATGATGGAACAGGAGGTGGCTGCCCCAGACCCAAATTATTGTTGTGATTGGGGCACACGATGGTTGCCGATTGGTAAGTAGGGCCAAGCGGAAATATTTATACAGACAAAGCAGCTAATTAAGGGGGCTCACCAGGTTTGCCTGCCTGATCTATGCTTACCGCTGCTGCCTTACCGTGAAGGGGGCTATGTCCAATCACATTAGCTCTTGACCAGTTGGCCTGCAGGTGGGCGCTCTGGGTGGAGGACGAAGGGCTTTAAGGAAGAGGTGAGGGACTAGAAATAGAAGGTTACGATTCTGCCCAGAGAGCTTTTCTTGTGGCAACAGCTGAACACTTGCACGTGTCTCGTAAAGACGTTTCTAGAGATGGCTTGAATCTCACACACCAGCTTCTGTTTTAAAGCATGGCTTGCATCTCCAAAAAGTGCCCAAAGCTACTGAACATGGCAGGGCTGGAACCAACCTCTCTCCCCTTTTACTTCCCCAGAGAGTCACTATCTGTCCCAAATAGACAGGCTAATTACACTCCAAATAGGTCTCTCTTAGGTTCTGCATGGTTGGAACATATTGAAGGTTTTTGGTTTGGGGGGAAGATTTGCTACTCTGGGACAGTTTGTATTTGGGATTGCTCTATTTCAAAATAATGAAAAATATTGTGTTTGTAAGTGTATACCGAGTTACTAGGGGCTGTGACCCCCAAAACAAGACAAAACCAACCCCAACTGCAGGAAATCATCAGTTCAGAGATAGAGTGGGTCAAAGCCCTGCAGTCCCCGGGCCTCTGTGCTCAGGGAAAGGCCTTTTGGTCCTGTTCCTTAGTGTCTCTTGCACGTGTGGCTCCCCCCTCCCCTTCTCTTGTACTTCCTTTCTGAAAACCTTTTTCTTGTAAAGTTTATCTGTTTTGTTGGCGTTCAGTTCTTGCTTCAATTATCTTTATCTCTAACTTGGCTTCCTCTTGGATTTTTATATTCGTTTCTACTGTTGAGTCTCATCTTTAGTTACGGCTTTTCATCATTGTAGCACCCCATTTATCCCTTACTCTTCAGAACGTTTTTTTCTGTAGGATCATCATGTGTCTTGGTCTCTGGAAGGCCCAGGCAGCATCCATGTGTTTTTTCTCCATAGGCCCCCATTCTTCCAAGACCCTGTGTGGTTGCCCAGATGCCTGATCGGGTCAGCAGCCAGCAGGGTGGCAAAGGAAAACTGCCTCACATCTCAGCTCGAGTTTCCTCCACTTCCAGGGCTGGGACGCAGTGGTCAGCTGAGCCTGGCCAGTGGGTTGTGCCTGACTGGAGGGAAGTCAGGGAAATAGCCCTCTGAGATGCATCATGCCCCCAGCCCTGACATTTACCAACACAGTAGGCAGTTCACCTCCAAGATGGTACACATTTAGCTTTGGCTTTTTCTTTTTCAAATGAGATGCAAGCATGTGGAACTTGTGGGGAAGAAAATAGGAAGCCAAGAACTGGTCTCGGGATTTTCAACAGGAGAGAGAAAATCCATTTTGTATTCCTACATAAACATAGATTGTGATAAGATCAGCCATAAATTAATATCAAGGTTAGAGAAAAAACGTCTTTACATGGAGATGCAATCAAAAGTGGCCAAGAATGGGAAAACTGTGATTATAGCTTCAGTTGTAGCATAACCTTCCTCTTTGGAACACAGTTCCTTCCCATTGCAGGTCTATTAAGAAACAAACAAACAACAACAACAAAAAAAAAAAAAAAGGAAGAAGAAAAAAGAGGAAATTCTAAAACTTCCTTTCACTTTCTAAATATAATTTAATTCATTTTAAACAAACCTACCATAAAAATTGAAATTTGTTACACTGATGAAATAGAAAGATTTATTATAACAAAGGACTCAGTTTATCCATGACTGCACCGCACACTCCTTTAAACTGTAACCAAATCTAGTGCATTTTTGGATGACCTGATTTTTCAAAATTTAACTACGCCCGTATCCGCCGTGTAAAGTGAGGCTGACTTGTAGCTTTGAGACATATGCACGGTAAGTATTCAAGAGCCAAAAATCAGCCAAACAAATGACAAACAATGTTTGCTTCGTATGAGCCAATAATGTCAGAGCCACTGTTGGAATTGTCTTAGAGCTATCCCAAGCTGTGGTTTTCTGAAAAAAGATGTAGAGCCCGAGCAGGGGCTGTGCAGTCTGTAGTGTCTGGAGAAGTCAGCTGTCATGTCAGAATGTGCTACTATGAATGGCTGAGCCACCACCACCATTAAGACCTATGACAGGTTGCTCTGCACATGCTGATGGAGCCTCAGGCTGTTTTTCTACAGGAGATGGAGCCTGGATACCTGAGGGTTTGGGTACTTCCCAGGGCAGGAGGTGGCCCATTCCCAACCTAGAAATCTACAAGCAAAACAGCCCCACCATGGTTCACAGTTGCAGAAGAGATATACCTTTTGCTGGCTTGTCACTTTTCTTTATACTTTCTACTGCAAAATTGGGATTGGAAGTATTTTTGCTTTTTAGTTTTTTTTTTTAAATTATGACTTAGAATGCCAACTCTTTATCACCTTCATAAGGAAGTTGGAAAAAAGTTATGAGAAAATTATAATAATATCTAGCACGTAGTGTTTATTATTGCCAGGTACTGTTTTAAGTACTTCACAGATATTTTTTCATTTAATCTTTATGACTACAGTCTGAGTAGTCATTTCTGGGTAAAGAAACACAAGGAAGCTAAATAAATTGTTCAAGGTCATTCAGGGACATGTAGGGCTTGAACCTAAGGAGTCTGGCACCAGAGATAAAACAGGAGAAGGAAGGTGACAGGGAAATCTGAAGAAGAGGAAAAACCATCAGAACAACCAGCTTTTCTCAATGCCTTGAAGAAACCTTTGAACTCTGTTCTCTGCCCCACACCCCCAACCCCCTTTGAAAAACCTCTCTTAGGACAGGATCTGAACTGAGACCAGTGTACCTGAGAACACTTAGCTTTAGAAGTGGGGGATTGTATACAGAAAAGGCTCTGGGTGAAATCTGAAAGACCCTTCCCAGCCACCCTGTCTCCCCAGGACTTAGATCTATTGTTCCTTTGGGCTAGAAATGAAAAATGCCCGTTTGGTCAGGGTGTCATGCTTAAGAGCAAGGCAAGGTGGGGGAATGCCAGCCCACTGCTCTGTGACATGTGGCTACCCCACCCCTTCTGTCCAGCTCAGCCTCATTCCCTAGCCACTTTCTTGTCCTATGTTCTCCCAGTCCCCCATGTTATCTCATTAAACAAAAGCCCCATTGCTTAGGCGAACTTGACACAACCTTCTGAACAGCAGTGCCCAAGAGAAACGATGGGAATCACCTAAGTAATTTTAGATTTTCCATAGCTCACTGTTAGGGACTGCATGTCTGCGTCTCTTCAAAATTTATATGTTAAAGACTGAATTTCCAAATTTTTAGTACTTGTAGGTGGGGCTTTTGAGAAGTCATTAGTTCATGAGGGTGGAGCCCTTGTGATGTGATTTGTGCCCTTTTAAGAGACACAAGAGAGATGATCTCTCTTTGCACCAAGTGAAAATAGAGTAAGAAAGTAGCTATCTCCAAATCAGAAAGAGGGCCCTCACCAGACACTGAATCTGTCCACACCTTGATTTTAGACTTCCTAGCCTCCAGAGCTGTGCGAAGTAAATGTTTGTTGTTTAAACAAACCAGTTAGTTGATGGTATTGTTACAGCAGGCTAAGACACCTACATTAAAAATATTTAAAAACTAGGTGAAATTAATTTTAGTAATGTATTTTAGTCTAATATATCAAAATATTATATATAATTCCATGCAATGTAAAAATCATTATAGTCAATGTAAAATATTAATGAGATATTTACCTTTTATTTTTCATAATATGTATTTTACACTTATACCACATCTCAATTTCACCGTACATTTTCATTGGAAATTCTTGGTTTGTATTTAGATTTCAGAAAATTTATAGTTGAAAGGGTTCAACTTGGTATTGACATACCCAAGTTGTTTCAAGCATAATTGAAAGTTTTTCAATAGTTGAAATAGAAAATCAGCTTTTATATTTACATGAATTAAAGAAAATAGAATTAAATATTAGTTTCTCATTGGCACTAGCCACACTTAAAGTGCTCAAGAGGTCCATGTGACTGGTGTCTACTTTATTGGACAACATAGTTCTAGAGGCTAGAGATATACGAAACTAAATAACCATCAGTTAATCAGGTCACATTAAACATGACCTAAAACCATCATTATTTACCATTCTTCTCCTTGCTGGTCACGTTGGCACAGGAAACTCCCTGGGCAGGCCTGGAAGTTTGGTTTGGGGCACCAGCTAGTGTCTGAGAGTTCCTACATAGTATCCAGCAATTGGCAGTTATTTTGCAAATGTTAATCCTGCCACCTAGTGACCACTTTCTGAATGTCACATGGAGATTACCATGTAGAAAATTCCAAGTCGACCTCTGCATTGGCACCCCTTCTGAGAGCTCTGAGACTTTCTCCTGCTTGGAGAGGCCATGTGACACTGTGCTGCTCATAGGTCATTATGTTTTGCAGCTGTTTTAGTCATGCCTGGAGAATAAAAGCCGAATTGTCATGTCATGTCAATTTCTTGTCCTCCCTTTCCCACAACAGTCAAGTTCTTGGAGTACAATGAACACGGCTTAGGGCATCCTGTGTGCCATGTATTGTGATGGGAGGAGATGCCTCCTGTCCCCATAAGGGTTAGGGTCCCCACTATCCCTTTGATTGGGTTAAGTTCCTGAATCTTCTCTTTACATATATGTCTTCTTTCTCATTGAATTACAAAATCTGTGAGGACAGTGTCTTGCTTATGGTTTATCCTTACTGCCTAGTTTGGTGTCTTTCCGACAAATGACAGTTGACTGGATGGATGGATGGTACAGCTGTAAGTTCACAGCCCTTTCTAGTACTCTTGCCACATTTCCCCAGTTGGGGCATCTTCCCTTTTCCACTCTCAATATGAACTATGTCATCTTTTTTCCTTTTCTTCAGCTCTCAGTCTTCCCCTTATTCCATTATATGCTCAGGACATACTTAGCACATGATCTTCTCTTGAATTTTGAAACTACAAATATGAAGTTGGCAACTCCCTAACTTACACCACCAAACCTCCAACCCTACCTGCACCTATGCCTCATCCTCCTTGGACTCAAGGCCATGACTTCCGGGTGTGCTCTGAAGCCCCTGGCACACTTCTTTGCAATCACCTGGGAAGCATTCATAGTGACTGATGTCTGGGTCCTAACTCAGGAAATCTAACTCAGGATTTGTCTTGGGTGCAGGCTGGGCATCGAGATTTTAAAATTATCCCCAGGAAATCCTAAATAACAGCCCAGATTGAGACCTGCTCTCTGCACGCTTCCCCTTTCAGCCTTCTCAGGCGTCAGCTGGCAACCTCACCCTCGCTTGCATTTCCGATTGTTTCTATTCTCTTGGGTCAGTTTCCAAGACACACCCAATGCCCCGATGCCCTAAACTCTCCTGTTTAAAATAAGGACCAAAAAATCCTCCCCAGGCCCACTATTCCCGGCAACTATCTGCTCTCTTTATTTACTTTCCAAACCAGGCATACTTCAAGAATAAGTTGCCCACACAGGCTGTTTCTGCATCAACCACTCACTCTTAAATCTCCTCCACACTGGGTTCTGCTCCAGAGTTGATGACCCTGTAATTCAAAAACACTCTCCTCCATTGGCCTCCAAGACCCTGCTCTCCTGTTTCTTTCTCAGGCTATCCTTCTTCCTGACCTCTCACTGTTGAGACTGTCTCAGGATGTGGTGCTCAGCCATCTTTCCTTTTTATTCCACTTCTTATGCTTTCCAGTCCCTGGGCCCTGGGGTTTATGCGTCTGCTCAGACTGTTACATCAGTTCCATACCTACATGTCCAAATCCTGATTTGGACTTCCTCTCCCTTAGGGGTGTGATAGGCATCCCAGATTCCATGTTTCAAACCGAATCTTGATGCCCCCCATCTCCTCTTATAGTGGTTCCCATCGTGTCAGTGTCCTGTGGCTTTTGTAACAAATTACTGCAGTCAGATTGGCGTAAAGCAGTACACATTATAGTCTCACAATCCTGGAGGCCAGAAATCTAAAATCCGTTTCACTGGGCTGAAATCAGGACGTCAGCAGGACCACAGCTCCTCGGGAGGTTTTTGAGGTGAGTCTCTTTCTTGACCCTTCCAGTTTCTGATGGCTTCCAGCATTCCTTGGTATTTTAGGGTCTTTTCAGAGAAACAGAATCAATGGTGTGTGTGTGTGGTTTTATTATAAGAAGCTGGCGTATGAAACTATGGAGGGTGAGAAGTTACAAGATCCGCAAGCTAGAGTCTCAGGAGGACCAGTGGTGTGAGCTCTAGTTGAGGGCAGGAGAAGACAAATGTCTTAGTTCAATCAGGGTGGAGGAATTCCCTCTTAGGAAACCTTGTTCTACTCAAGTCTTCAGTTGATTGGCTGAGGCTCACCCACATTAGTGAAGCAATCTGTTTTACTCAGTCTTGCAATTGAAAAGTTAATGTCACCCAGAAACACCATCATAGACACACCCACAATGAGGTGTGACCAAATGTCTGGGTACCCTGTGGCCGAGTTAAGTTGACACAAAGAATTAACCATCCCAGTTGGTTTGTGATTCCATCACTCTGATCTTCAAAGCCAGCATCTTCAAATCTCTCTTGGTTCCATCCATATTGCCTTCTTTGCATGTGTGTTTGTGTATCTTTCGATCTTCCTCTTATAAGGATACATGTGATTACATGGGATCGCACTTAGGGCCCACCCAGATAATCCAGAATAATCTCCTTTTCTTAAGATTCTTAAATTAATCGTATCTGTAAATGTCCTTTTTCCAGATAAGATAGCATTTACAAATTCCAGAGATTAGAACATGGATACCTTTGGTGGACCGTTATTCAGTTTACTACACTACTCTAGCAAAGGGCACATTCATCCCCTCAGTTAAACCAGAGCTTTGGGACTGACCTTGTCATATATTCTCCCCAACCCCATCTAATACATTGACATCTCCCATTATGTTCTCTTTACTAGATAATCTTTAATCTGCTCAGCTTTCTGTCTCCTCTACCACCAATCCAATACAAAACATGAAGTTTTTCCTGGACTATTTTAATGGCACACTACGTCAGTTGTAATGATCTCATTTGTGCAGTTACTTGCTGAGTATCTGTCTCTAGGCACTCATTTGTAAGTTCCATGAAGGCAGGAACATGTACATGTTTTGTTCACCATTGTATTTTAGACTCCAGCTTAGTGCTTGTATAGATGAGGTGCTCGGTAAATACTTATCACATGTGTGAATGGATGAATGCCACATTTCCTTTCATGGAGGAGCTCCTGGTCTGGCAAAGGGGCCATTCAATGACTTTTGATCTGAATGACTCTCTTTGTTTATTTCGACTATTTGTGTTGAGAGCCATCTATATGCCCAACGATCTAGTAGGCTTAAAGAATTCATGAGTTAACAAATTACGTAAACTTCCTTGTGCTCGTGGAACTTTGCATTTTAGTATGGGGAAAGACAGGAAGTGTAATAAATGTATAATAAATACATTCAATAAATGTAAATGTGCCTATATACAACATTAGGAAGTGATAAATGATGTGAAAAGAAATAGAGCAGTTTAGAGGGAATTTGTATGCTCTTGTAATTTTAAATGGGGTAGAGCTTTATGAAGAGTCGATATTTGAAAAAAAGCCCGAAGGAGCTGAGGGGGTGAATCATGAATATATCTGGGGAAGAGATTCCCAGGCAGAGGGAACTGCGTTTGAGGAGGTCCCTGAGGCAGGAGTGGTCTTGGTCAGTGCCAGGTGGATGAGGAGGCCAGTGTGGCTGCACTGAGCGAGGCTGAGAGGAGGAGGAGGAGGTGAGGGCCTCGCAGCCATGGAGGCCACATTCTAGAGGACGTTGTAAAGCAGTGGAAGGACTTCAGCTTTTCCTCCAAGTGAGAAGTGGAGCTATCACAGGGAAGAAAGGACACTTACATTTGACTTACATTTTATTTATTTTATTTTAATTATTTATTTTTGCCACTCAAATACTTATTTTTCTTCAAGTTTTTATGTTTATTTTTATTTAAATTCAGTTAGCCAACATATAGTACATCATTAGTTTTTGATGTAGCGTTCAACGATTCATTAGTTGTGTGTAACACCCAGTGCTTATCACATCACGTGCCCTCCTTAATTCCAAGTTTTTATTTAAATTCCAGTTAGTCAGCACACAGTGTAATATTAGTTTCAGGTAGAATTTAATGATTCCTCACTTACAAAACTATCACTCTGGATGCTGTGTGGACTGTAGGTGAACAAGGATGGAAACAAAAACCCTGGGAAGTTATTTCAGTAATCAAGGTGAGAGATAATGATGACTTGGATCAGGGTGATAGCACAGGTGGTGGGAAATGGGCAGAAATGGATATATTGAGAAAATAAGGCTGATAGAATTTCCTGATAGACTGGATGTTGGCGGGAGGGTGTGGGGGTGGAGGAGATGTGTGTCAAGAATGACACCAAGGCTTTGGGCTGAGCAACTGGAAGCTAGACTAAATTCAGAGTTTTGTCTGGGACTCCTACCCCAAACATCTTAATTCCCTAAAGTCACTGGAACAGCTCAACAGCCCTGAACCTTTCAGACAGCTGCGAGGAGGAGTTGTCATCTATCCGTCCCTGGAGAGTGTCTGATCCCTTCCCTAAACTTACATCCCATTCCTCTTTCTCTCACATCTGTGCATGGGGGACTAGGTCAGTTTGCCTTCAGCACAATGCTCAGCCCACATTCCAGCCTTGACACAGTCACAGTGTATCCTGGGCCTTCCTCTTGACATTGGTCTGACGCTATCCTGGTCTTTTGACCCTCGGCTTTGTGTTCACACCCAAGGTTCTAGGAGGTTGGCCTGATTATTATTTTGCTCAGAAAAGATTCTCCTTGTTCTGGTCCAGAACAGTTTAGGTCATTCAAGTAGCCCCCAAACCTCTGTTGGCCCAGGTAGCCTGGCCAAGTGCCACTTTAGGTAAACTATGCCCTGTTTACTCAACTTCTTCCTGGATTTTTAATATTCTCGTTGACAGGGGCTGTGGGCTAGTTTATATGACAGGCTCAGTGGAAAGTCCATTTTGTTAAGAAGCTGCAGCTGTTAAGAAAGAAGGCTCGTTTTCCCTGTGTATGTGCGTACGTGTATCGGGTGCTATGGGGCTTTGGGAAACGTTTGCGAGAGTCGGTGGCAGGAACAGGTGTCTAAGACCCCGTTTTGACCCAGTCCCTCACCCCACATAAGCCTCTCAGTAAAGTAACATGAAGGGGTCAAGCCTCTCATGTTTCCTTCCCCGTGAGACGCAGGAGCACCGTTTCTCCCACTTTTCAGTTGCTGAGTGGATCCGGTTTGTGTGTGCGCCTGTGTCCGCGGGCCCAGAGGTACGCATACTCGGAAAGAAGTCTCTGCGGGGCTTAATTTTAACCGACCCTCAACTAATTGTTCAGGAGCAGTGTTTGAGTAGCCAGCTTGCCCTGCCCCAAACGTCAGTATTCACGGAGCTCTTGCCACCTGCTCCCAGGGCCCTTGCCCCTCCCCCACCCGGTGCCCAGGCCGAACAGGGTGCATTCTGGGTAGGCTGCGGAAAGATCCTTGAGGGGGGGGCGTGTGTGAAAGGCTCATCAGGTATGCAAATGAGCCGGAAGTGCTGCGGGCCTGCGGGTGAGGGAGCTGAAAATGGCGGAAACAGCGCTGCGTTCGTCAGAATTTTCGAAGTTCTCTGACCTGAAAACTGCTCGTGAGGGGTGACAGAGACGTCTGCGGACATCTCCCAAAGCCGCTGGAACACGTGGCCTTGCCCTCGCCTGAGTTAACATCTGAATTCACACCGCCTGTGAGTTCTGCTCTTTTTAGGGGGTGCAGGAAGGGTTGGGACCAGAGCCAAATGCAAGGGACTTCACCTTACCTTCTAGAAACACCCATGACCTAGTGTGGAGCTGAGCCAGCTCGGGCAGAATTTTCAGGGTGCTGATTCCACACAGCTAACCGTATCTGGCAGATTTCAGCCTTCCTTACCATGTAATCAAATTAAAGTGCAGAAAGGTGTTTTTCTTCTGTGTTTTTAAAGTGATTGCAGCAAAACCCTTTAGGAGGCCTTTACTCCTCTGTGTATTGTTGAGACTGGGTGGGTTCAGTGGGAGGTAGGTGTGATTTTATTTAGGAACTGTGAGCCCTGGGGCCACCATTTCCTCCAAATGCCACACAAAAGGGAGAGGTAATAGCCAAGCCTGCAGGGAGCCCGTCTTTGGGAATGTGAGTGGGAAGAAGCACCTCTGAGCTCCTGTCCAGTGGAACCCTGGCAGTTATTTGTGTGCTTCTGGGATCTAATTGGTAGAAACTCTTGAGTGCAGGAATATCCTCTGATGTACTCCACCTGAACAGTTATTTTTGCACTTACTGTGGCCAGGAGCCATTCTAAGGGCTTTGCATGTATTTGGTTTTTTTAAAAGATTTTATTTATTTATTTGGCAGAGAGAGAGACAGCCAGCGAGAGAGGGAACACAAGCAGCGGGAGTGGGAGAGGAAGAAGCAGGCTCCCAGTAGAGCAGGGAGCCCAATGCGGGGCTGGATTCCAGGATCCCGGGATCATGCCCTGGGCCAAAGGCAAACGCTTAACGACTGAGCCACCCAGGCGCCCCACTGGCTTGCATGTATTAACTTAGATTTTCAAGTTACTGAATATGCTAAGAACAAAAATCTAGTTGCACAAGAGCATGCATTATGTTCTTTTGTTCCTATAAAAAAATTATATTTTATATATGTTTTTAGGGGAGGGAAAACTTCTGGAAGCGTATTCCAAACAATGGTATAGTGGCTCCCTTAAGGAGACTGAGAGACTCTTCAGCAGAGGAACTATGGTTTTGGGAAGGAGACTTTTCATTCAGTACTTCAGAACTCTTGTTTGCTTGAATTATTTTTAACCGTGTGTGATGTATTCCTATTTCCATTAAAAACATACCACATTTATTTTGAAGGAGAATGAAATAAAACTTTGTAGTCTAGATAGCATTGTGGATCAGATGCTAGGGCTGAATCTTGGTGGAGGACAAGTCCAAAGTAATACAATGGATGGAGTACCACAGGCAGGATGCAGGAGGGATTTTTTGAGGGGGGTGGTTTTGATGCAAAGGAGCTTGCTGTCCTGGTGACTCAGTGGTAGCTGTAATATCAGATTGGAAGGAAAATTGGAAATAGCAGTGAAAGTTCACTTGACATGAATCATTGTCAAGCTTAAATGTGCAAATTTTCACCTGTAACTCTCTTGCAATGTGTATATCACTCTAATTCCAAGATTGTCAAAGCCTGCCAGACAAGTCTGCCTCACTTTCTCCTATGACTAGACTCAACCCCAGGTGATGAAAACCTATGATGGGATAGTTATCACTAGTCGAGACAGAAGATTGGCTCAGTCATTTGGTCCTCAAATACATAGACGGACATTACTGTGCTAGTGTGGTGAGGGGTCCAAGGCAAATGAGACCCAAGCCTGCCACGCTGAGGAACTGACAGTCTTAGAGATAACTCATGCACCCTGAGCTCTAATGGAGGCTCTAGTGTGATAAGTCCTGCCAGAGGAATAGATACAGGATTATAAGGTTTTAGAGAAGAGAAGGGTTACGTTAGTCGGGAGGCATTTGGGACATTTAAAAAGTGCTTTGCTTGCCATTTATGATTTTGATAGAGGGAAGGGAGGACAATGAGTGGCTTAAGCAAAGAGAGTGAAGTGTGTTTAGGAAACATAAGGCAGTTTGGTTGAAATGCTTGCTGTTTGAAAGGAAGTGGAAGGCAGATAGGCTGACAAGATTCAGGGGAGGGTCGGCTGGCAGAGGGTCTTGAGTTCCATTTCTGTCAGTAGTGGGGAGCCATTTAGTTGGTGTGAGCCCAGGAGCGTCAGGACTTGAGGCTTTCAGGAACATGAATCTGGCACACAGTGTAAGTGAAGCAGTGAAGGAGCTGGACCTGGGAGATGGGTTTTCAGGCTCCGGCATTAGTCATCCAGCTGAGAGCTAATGAGAGTCCAGGAGGAAGAAAGGAGAAGAAGAGATATTCATGATAAATTTTGCAAAGGGCACAGAAGAGAAGTGATGATGGCTGATTGGGTGTCAGAAGAGAGGAAGCAGTTGATGAAGTTTTGAGGCTGGTTGGCTAAGAGGGAAGAGGTGGAAAGAGTGGATTTGGTGGCAGCGGCATTGATGAAGAGGTTGAGTCAGTATAGGGTGTTTTGGGGGTTCTTGAATCCAATACATAGAAGTTTGAGACTGGAGTTAATGACAGAAGCTGACGATTTTAGGGGCGCCTGAGTGGTGCAGTCGTTAAGCGTCTGCCTTCGGCTCAGGGCGTGATCCCGGCGTTCTGGGATCGAGCCCCACATCAGGCTCCTCCACTGGGAGCCTGCTTCTTCCTCTCGCACTCCCCCTGCTTGTGTTCCCTCTCTCGCTGGCTGTCTCTGTCAAATAAATAAATAAAATCTTAAAAAAAAAAAAAAAAAAGAAGCTGACGATTTTAGGGGGGAGCTCTGTAGTGGGAATAGTTGAAGCCCAGAGGCTAGATGATCTTTGTAGTTAGAGATTTTTGAAAAAGCCAAAAAGAGAATGATCAAACAAGATGAGCCTAAGAGACAAGACAGAACAATGAGGAGAGGGTGGAGGTACAGAATCTTAGCTATGGCAGTTTAACACAGGGCTTTGTGATAAAACATCCCCCCCACCCCACAGGAAAGGGAGTGAAAAAGGCCATTGTTCATGGTAGCTAAGTGGTTGCTGATGACTTTTAAGAAAACTGGTTTTGCAAAGTTGGGTGAAGGAAGCCGAAGGTCTCAAAGAATAGTTTGCAAATTTCAGGGCCATAGGCCGAATGCAACCCAAAGAGGTATTTTACTTGTTACTCAATATTTAAACAATCAAATAAATTGCTACTATTTCAACATTATTAGCTTTCACATGAAAATTCCAAATTCCAAACCTAAGCGATGTGGCCACCCAGGGCCCTCATTCCTCTTGGGCTGGATGTTGTCTGCAGTCCTTGTGTCAGGCAGGGCTTTGGCGGGAGGTGGGGGGCTACCTGTATCAGTTTGCTTCAGATGCACTCAGCCTCATGCTCCCATACTTGCTTCTTGGTTGCATTTTTTGTTTAAAGCGTGTGGAAGTGGCAAGGAAATCTAGACTGTTCTTGTGACAGTTTGGCGATGACATGCAGAACAGAAAGAGGCTACTAAAGCTTGGTGCTCCAGAGGAAAAAATGGGTGTGTTAGGGTAATGGAGACTCAAGCACCGTTTGGTGATACTCAGAAGGGAGTACTTAAGTACAGAATGGTAGACCAAAGAGTCAAGGGATTGATACAACCAAAATTATGTGTGGGAGCTAAGGAAGAAGCAGTTTGGAAAGGAAAGAGACATTTCTGCTTTTGAAAAAGGAGAAGCAAGAGACTGAAATGGCAAGCAGGGGGTGGGGCAACTTGCAATGGAGAGGAGGGAGCAGCAGACTAGCTGGGATTGATGTTTTGTGAGGTCGTGCTCATAAAATGGGTCTGAGTTCAGGGTGAGACCCAACACATGGGGAGGATTCTGAGAGGAGGGCCATAATTTGGCAACCTTCAAGTGGCTATTTTTTTTTAAAGATTTTTTTATTTTTGGGGGTTCCTGGGTAGCCCAGTTGGTTAGGCGTCTGCCTTTGGCTCAGGTTATGATCTCGGGGTCCTGGGATCAACCCCTACGTTGGACTCCCTGCTCAGCGGGGAGCCTATTTCTCCCTCTGCCTCTGCCCCTTCTCCTTGTGCTCTCTCTCTGAAATAAACAGAATCCTTTAAAAAATAGTTTTTTTAAAAAAAAATTTAAAGTAATTTCTACATCCAGCCTGGGACTTGAACTCACAACCCTGAGATCAAGAGTCACATGCTCTACCAACTGAGCCAGCCAGGTGCCCCTCAAGTGGATATTTTTCAAGTATTTGTTTAATAGTCATTTTGTGGTGGCAAGGAGAAGCTGATTTTCTTTTTTAAAAATTGCAGACCTATGTTTATATTTAAAAATTAGAGTTTATTGCATATCCTGTACATAGTATAACATTTAGACTTAGTTGAAATTGCCTTTCACTTCACATATTTTTTTGTAGTGGTAGGTACTCTCATTTACTAAGTATAGGAAAAACTACATGAATAGTAGTAAATTTTTCTTCAAAATATACTTAAAAGTTTTTTCCTGACTTCCGTGATAACAAAACATTTCTCATTTTTCTATAGTTCCTACTCTCTCTCACTTTTTTTTTTTTTTGAGATTTTTTTCCCCAAACCAGACAACTTCATAGAATTCTTAGGTGAGTGCTTCGAATTGAGATAATAATGTGACTCACTTGTTACTGATAAATAATACTATACCCTGCATCCTATAGTTTCTGCATTTTGTTGGCCCCTCAGTGGTTACTGTTGCTAATCTGTCAGCTGATCTCAAGATCATACAGTCTGTGGGTGAATCATCCAACTCGCTGAGGTGCATTGTACGGAAAAAGTGGTACTATGTGGGATGATTTTAAATATACACGTTGGTGGGAGCCAGGAGTGGGCTTACATTTGGTTAGTGTGTGAAGAATTTTATATGGAAAACTGAGTTCACTGGCAGCACACTGGCCGACTTATTCTCATGTTGGTTTGGTGCACCCATTTAATAAATTGATACTTGTAGGTGCTTGGATGGCCCCCTCCTTCGTATGGATTTGGGTAGGGTTTAGGTTGCAATGTGGAATCCATTTGCTGTTGGCATATAGAGGATGTGAAAGTAGGTCTTTTCAAGGAAAACAAAAAGACCAGTAAGCATCAGAGAGGGACTTGCCGGTTTGTGGCAGGGGGACATAAGGACAGACAAGAATGATTTTGTCCAGGGGCCAACAGGGTGAGCATTGAAACGGTGGATTTTGCAGGCTCATAGGGGGCCAGTAGAGCCAGAGTGAGTGTGGACTGACGGTGGTGGCTTGGAGTGGGAGGGGGAGGAGAGGAAATAGAGGAAGCTCTAGTCAGGTTTCAGACTTCTAGACATTTTGTGAAATAATCATTTTGGTGAAATATTTTTAAAGTTACTTTAAAAATACAGCCCTGTAAAAATGATCATTTAAAAAAAATGCTTCTCCATGGATTACATGGAGGGCTATCACTATAAGCTTCATGTAACTGGACACACTTTCTGTTTCTAAATTATCCCTGGTCTGATAGGAATATCTACATTGTACGTTTTTGGTAACCTTCCACAGAAAAGATTTCTCATGTGGGGAGCATGACCCATCGCTTAACTTTTATATGTGCTGGGAGGGGTGATCTGTGTGGATATTGTTAAGTCTCATTAAAATGATTCGGACAGCATTCACAGAGGGAAGGTCAACACTGGAATCATTTTGATCTTGAACATCCCTCAGACTCCCAGAGTCTTGGTTCCCTTCTTTTAAATGGTCACAGACGGGGTGAGAGTGGGGTGAGGTGGGCCAGGTGATCTCTAAAACATTTCCCTTTTTAAATGTCAGAGGACATGTCTGTAAGGTAGGATGTTATTCAGGACTGGGTTTGAATGCGCTAAAAGATAAACTGAGGCATATTAAAGTGTTTACTTGAGTAAACAGGGGTTGTAATTGGGCAGAGATACACTAGAGTAGTTAGGAGCCGGAGGAAAGACTTTCAGAGAGAAGACTGGGAAGCAAGCAAAGGAATGCTTCAGTTTGGCTGTAGCTTAAGGGGTTGCCTTGCTTGGGAAGCCTAGTTGGCTGTTTGTGATTGCTTGTCCTTAGGTTTCAGTTTCTTAACCTTGAGGCATTTACGGGCTTAGGTTTTGGTTTGCTCACTAGGCTACTAAGGCATTAAAGCCACCTCAGTCTAATGGCTTCCTTGTTTAATTTAACATTTGCGACCAGAATCAGAAGGCAGCTGCATAAAGTTCTTGGGTTAGGGTTCATGTTTGTTTGGTTGTTGTTAGGAGAGCTAGGCCATTTGTACCACTGCCTCAAAAAATTCTACTGAATTCCAGGAAGATAATTATTGTCAGTTACATGTTTAAAACTCCTTATAGCTAGAATATACATTTGTAGGCTGAATACAGTAGAGCTGTTCAGAGAACAAAAGGAGGCCTTGTATTATCAGTGTATACGATATATTTGTTTTTATTTTGCAGGATTTAGGACATGGTGTTAGTGCTTTAAATGATTCCAGAGCTCATGGTTTCCACTCTGTTGTTTTCCTGTGTGTTGTAGGATGATGTTGCTGTCCAGGATCTGGCATCCAAGACCCAGGACTGCGGTGTCTTTCTTGAAATGATCCCACTCTTTAGCCCCTGCAGGAAGTGAGACTTTTGCAGAGAAATTCTTAAGGAATGTTGTGGGTCCCAGTTGTTGCAGTTTCACCTCTTTTTCTGGTCAGTCAGTCTTTAACCACCATCCTTCTGCTCTTGACTACTATTGTACCATGGGCCGTCATGGGGGAACTCTGGGAGAAGGAGAACCTCCGCTGGCTCCACCTGGATGCCCCTTTGCAGTGGCCAGAATCCCACTCTCAAGTCAGCATATTAATCTGCTCCACAAAAAGGGTGTCATCTGCTGTTATATCCAGTACATAATGAATTTCTTCATTAGATGTCTGTAATTTTAATTTGGTAGCCCGGCTTTCTTTCTCTGTGGTTCCTCTGGGCACTTCTGCTTTGGAACATGGCTGCACTTACCAAGGGTCATAAGATGTAGCTGGTGAACTCTGGTTTCCTGATACTTAGCCACCAAGTCCCCCAAAACTTATTCCTTGTGGGTATATCAAAACATTTTCCCATAATGTTCCAATATTATCAATATTATCCTTTTTTTTTTTTTTCCCCCTTGGTTGATCTTGCTATGGCTACAAAAAGATTTTTTTTCTTGTCAAGTGTCTGTTTTCTAGCTCAGTATCTGCTCCTATTTTGGCTGGACGGTTGGCTAGTTTTAATTTTTTAGGGATCTGCTTCACACTGGTACCAAGGGATTACAATGGCTAATGATAACTAAGAGGTAATAATAGGGCATTTATTAAACATCCCTGTGGACAAGGTATTGTGTCATGTGCACTTTACACAGATCATCTCTAATCTTTCATGCTAGATAGGTATTATTCAAGGATTTTGCTGTGAAGACATAGAAGTTCAGAAGGGTCATGTGCCTTGCCTAGGGCCACACAACTAAGAGAGGCTGACCTGGAATTTGGAAGCAGCTGATTGCCAAGCCTGTGAGCTTTCTACTATACCATGCTGTCGCTTCACAGGGACTTGAGGGTTTCTGTTTGAGTTGATGGATTTGATTTCCCTTGTCTCCAGCTCCTGTCCTTCTGATCTGACTCATTTACTCCTCGTGTCCTCTCCATTTTCTGTCAGAACATAATCCTCCTAATTTAAACCTCCATCAAACACAAATTCCTCTTCAAAGCTATTACTCATACACAACTTCAAGCCATACCCAACTTTGATGATCCTGTTCCATTGCAGGTGTTCTGGTTATCACAAGTCTCTGGGAGAGGCCTGAGAGCACAATTTCATCCTTAAAGATAGCACAGTTATTAATAAACACTTAATTACTTTAAAAATGTTAATTCCAGTATAGTTGACATACAGTGTTATATTAGTTTCAGATGTACAACCTAGTGATTCAGCAATTCTGTACGTTACTCAGTGCTCATCAGGGTAAGTGTGCTCTTAATCCTCTTCACCTATTTCCCCCATCCCCCCCCCATCTCCCCTCTGGTAACCACCAGTTTGTTCTCTATAGTTAAGAGTCTGGTTTTTGGTTTCTCTCTCTCTTTTTCTTTGTTTATTTTGTTCCTCAAATTCCACATTTGAGTGAAATCATATGGAATTTGTCTTTTTCTGACTAATTTCACTTAGTATTTTGCCCTCTAGATTTATTCTTGTTGCAAATCATAAGATTTCATATTTTTATGGCTGAGTACTATTCCGTTGTGTATATATACCACATCTTCTTTATCCATTCATCTCTCAGTGAATTACTGTTTTTTCATTCTTTTGATTAATACCTAGTAGTGGAATTACTGGATCATATGATAATTCGATTTTTCATTTTTTGAGGAACCTCCATACTGTTTTCCACAGTCACTGCACCAGTTTGCATTCCCACCAACGGTGCAACAGGGTTTTTTTTTTTTTTTTTCTCTTCATCTTCACCAACACTTGTTGTTTCTTGTGTTTTTGAAAACACTAACTGTTAAAAACAGGAGTTATATGGTTTTTAATGATTTCTATCTAATTCTCCAAATATACAAGGCAGCTTAAAATACATATGTAACACTGTGCTAGATCTTTTATGTACATTAATATTTTTCCTATTAAAAAACTTATGAGATAAATGGAAAAAACCTATGAAATAAGGATTATTATTCTTTTCCAAGTTTACATAATGAGAAAGAGGCACGTTCAAATTAAAGCCTCCTTTCTCTGATACCCAAGCTCTTTCTACTGTGCCTACCTGCCTCTTTACTGAGTTGTTTATACTATTAATTACCATATACCCATGTTATATTAGTGTTTGGAGATAAGCTTTAGCATTAGAATTTGCTCTGCATTTCCTGGTAGAAGAGAAATACAGGTAGATAGATGGATGGGCAGATTTAGGGAGATTAGCACAGATTGAGAGGAGATAAGCTTATGTTAATAGAATATACATATTCTTAAACATTTAAACAAAAATCTTAAATGGTAAATTTGACAAGGAGTTTTTCAGTAAATTAAAAAATCACATTGTAATTCAATGAAAAATATTTGAAGTCACTGTAGATGAATTCCAAAATGTTAAGTGTTTTGAAAGTGGATTATTTCAGGCACTGAATCCAATCCCCCCGCCTTTGCCCCCTTGATGGACCGGTCTTACATGCCATTCTGAGGATGATCTCACTCATTGCAGAAAAACCTAGTGAGCAAAAGGCCCTTTCTTTGTGTACACAATACAATAATCCCATATCTCTATTCCATTTTTCATGTCAGTGTATTTTTTGTCTCCACCTCTGTATTATAAACTCCTTGGGATTGAAGACTCCCCTCTTGTTCTCTCCTGTCTTTTCAGGAAACTGATCAGGGAGGGGCAGGCCCACTGT
This sequence comes from Ursus arctos, assembly GCF_023065955.2. Classification (NCBI taxonomy): domain Eukaryota; kingdom Metazoa; phylum Chordata; class Mammalia; order Carnivora; family Ursidae; genus Ursus; species Ursus arctos. The sequence continues at coordinate 54,409,769 of NW_026623067.1, forward strand.
ACGCTCACTAATCAGTGCAGACAATTAGACGTGCTTGGAGGCCATGAAAGGAGACATTCATGAGTAAACGGGAAAGGAGAAGACAACATGGGTGCCTGGTGGCAGAGACTGGTTGTGTAAGAGCGTAATTGGCTCTGTAGCCTCACTGTCTGTTTGCAGGACCTCTTGTTTGTACTTTGGTAACCTCAGCTGTGGAGATCTCGCACTTAATGTCCTTACCCCTCCCTCCCACAAATGAGGACACAGGAGGGGTCGCAAGGCATCAGTGATTTGCAGTGATATCAGGTTGGGGTGGATGTGCAGGCAGATATTTGTTTTTAAACAACTAGACACGCTGTCTCCTGAGATCTGACCAAAACTGGAACTTGGAGAAGATTCAGCTGGCTTTGGTTCAGACCAGACAAAGTAAAACAATGCTAACAGCCAGGGGAAAGAGTCTCAAGACCCTGCCGGAAGTGCTTACTCACCTTCAGCCTGAAGTCCATAAAGTCTAAGCATGAGTATGTGAGCAGCGTTTGAGTCTTTGTGCACTCCCTCATTGCACAGAACCGTGGATACCCATTCTTCTATGGGGTAGGATAATGGTTGTGAATTTATAAATAATAACATTAAGTGATACTGTAGCCATGTGAATATGTTGTAGATAGAAATGACAGAAGCATATTCACTGTATAGAAGATTCTTAGGTTGTGGAAAATTAGTCTCAACTCCTTAGAGAAATCCTAATACTGCCATTTATTGAGTATGAACCATGACTAGAATGTTAGGCACATATAATTGCATGGACTCAGGTGGGTAAAGACGGTAATGACTCTAAGAGGGAAATAAAATGGAGTGGAGAACTGGTGAGGATGTGGTCCGTATTTGTTAATACTGTGGAAGCAGGTGGTCTGTTAAGTCTAGTGACAACCCACCATGGCACTTTTGGACTTGATGCCTCATCCCATGTGCTTTCTATAGTCCTTTTGGGTCAGGGCATAAGAGTTAGCTTGAAGCATAGCTGCCACACTAATTTCATGGCATTCAGTCTCTGTCTCTCGCTCTCTTTCACACACGCGCACACACACACACACACACACACACACTCACATTTTTATGAGGGAGAGCAAGAAGAATGTGGTTTAACTTTCAGAACTTTAAATGAGAGCCTCTTTGTTGGTGAAAAGCAAACAAAACAAACTGGCCACAGGGTCAGCATGCTCTGGAATGCAGAATTGTTTGTCGCCAGTCAAACAGCCTCCTGGTGCTGGGTTTACATAATGTTTCAGTAAACCAAAACAATGAGGACATTTACCATTAACTCTAGGCCTGAGCCATAACATCGGAATAGGAAGATCAGGGTCACTAACTCTGATCCTTAAGACCCTAAACGCACAGCTCTGCCCAGGGCAAAATAGCTCCTTAGACCAAATTGTACAAATTTATTAAATGCCTGGTATTTTGCCAAAGAGTCTTTGGATAGGAAGATGCAAAGTCCACGCCCCTTCATAGGGCACGTGTTCCAGGCCTGCAGTGAGATCTGGCTGGCAGGCAGAGATACTAGTAATGGTAAAGTGCCACTGTTAAAGTGATTTTCTTTTTAGCCAAAATGCCCTGTGTGAGTATAAACAGAAGAGAGTGTTCAAGTTCACCTATGGAGTCAGAATATGTTCCAAGAGGAGGTAGCATTTGAATTGAAACTTCAAGGAAGAGTAGTTTGCCAGGACAAAAACTGGAGGTGAGGGGGTAGGCATGCTGGGCACAAAGATAAATAAGTACATGGTGTGAGGAACATAGTTCCAGAAACTACTAAAAATAACTTAGTGGTGTCAAACATGAGGTGGGAGGTGGCAGCAGATGGAGGTGGGGGAGGTGGTAGTTGGGTGTTGTGTGTACATCAGGCTAGGTGCTTACATTTAATCCTGGGCAAGGAGGAATGCCAGTGAAGTGTTTTGAGCTGAGGTAATGATTTGGCCATGTTTGTGCCTTAGAAAGGTCATTGCAGTGGCCTCAAGGAGGACAGGTAGGAGGGTGTGTGACTGGAACCGGTGAAGTGGTCCTTTGGGGGCAGGTACAGGCAAGTTCGCTGTGGATGCTCTGACTGGAACATGCTGAGGAGTTGTTAGGCCCAGGTGAATTGTGAGAGACCTGCGCAGGCAGCCATGGGACTCATGAGGGGAACAGTGGGACAACAGGAGTGAGATGTATGGTCAGTCCTACCTCCAAGCAAATGCTGGGGCTCAGGATTTGATGTGTGTGGCCCCAAGGCCTCACCTGACTTCTGAGAGCCATTCTGAATACTGGGCAGTGGGTTCACCACTGTTCTGGGGCATTGGGGACTGGAGAGCCAGGCTGGGTAAACTTTGAGGAAGTCCTGCTGCTCTGCCAGTGTCTGGAGCACAGCAGTGGGTCCTAATAAATACTTGTTGATTGAGTAGAGCCCAGCCCTCCTATAGGAGCTGGGATAGAGCAATGAGCATATCACACAAAGACCCTGTCTTGAAGGAGGATATATTCCAGGTGGTGAGATAAGCGATCAGCAAAAGAAACACAATGCCTAGAAAGTTAGATGGTGAAATACGCTGTGAAGAAAAAATAAGGTGGGGAAGGTGGTTTACAGTGTAATTAAGATGTTCAAGATAGGTTTTATTGAGCAAAGACCTGCAGGAGGTTGGAGGGCACCCATTGGGATGTAGGGGAGAAGAGCATTCCAAGAAGGGAAGAATCAGGAGCCAGATGTCGAGCTGGGCATGTTGTTAGCATGTTGGCAGCAGCATGGAGGCCAGCGTGGCCTCAGTGAAGTGACTAAGGGTGAAGCGCAGCAGGGGAATGGAGCTGGGAGTTCTGTCCTCCAGTCTGAGTAGGATGGAAAATTCAGTTTGCTGCCCCTGCTAGACATAGGCTGGACACATGCAAAAGCCATTGTCATTGAAATAAGAGGTAGGAGGACTGCTCTGTATTAAGAGAGCCTAAAGAGCCATAGCTATCAAACACAGTGCTTTAATTCTTAGGAAATGGGCTAATATTAAATATTATGGTATTACTCTTTATTTGCTTAGGTGTTATTATTCTATCAATAGGAAAATATATAGGAGCATGTCAGTCTTAGAAGAGGCATGATGAAATATTTAGGGGTGAATTATGATACCAGGAACTTACTTTCAAATAATTCAAAACACACACAGATGCACACACCCCCATACACAGTGGATACATTCATACATAGATAATGCCAAAATAGAAACAGGTGTTGCATCTGTGTGGTGGGTACATAGATAACTGGTTGTACTAATCTGTCAATTTTCATTTTAGAGAATTATCATATTGAAAAGTTGGGAAAAACCCTTTCTGCTATTGTCCATTTTTCTTGGCTCTGCTTTTGGTTGCAGTTACTTATTCTCATGAGATTCTGCCTAGCCCCATAGGCAATTTATTTACTTTGGATCAGAAATGTTTACCTCTGGATACTTACAGGAGACACAGAACATAGGGGTTTGGATGGGATGTTGCGTGGGTGGTGTTTCAAACCCTTTTTGGCTGGCGAGCCTGAAAAGAACAGGATTGTGAGTGGAAGCATGGTGTGTGCCTCAATTTTAAAACATACTTCTAGGCAAGGGGAGGGCAAAGAAGAAATGGAGCCTTGGAGAGGCTAATTCCTCTCTGGAGTGCAAGCTTTCCCCGGATGTCTGATGTTCTGAATTATTCCACCATTTACCTGCTCTGTGGTTTGACAAAAGGGTGAAGTGATTTAAAAACTTGGCGGTCATCTAGAAAGTCTGTTTCGGGTCAGGTTCTTAACCAGGCTCTGTCGGGTTTGGTCTCTGGTATATTAAGTCCCAAATTTAATCCAGGGCCAATATATCTGTGAATATTAGAGAAGCTCAGCTGCCCTTTGCATGGGTCACATGAATTCCATATGGTATTTTCCATGTGAAAGCAAGAAGTAGTGCATCCACAAAGCTAGGATTAGCACCTTGGGTCTCCTGACAAAATTTCAGCATATGGTTAGGAATGTGAACATTTATACACACACCCCCTCTGTCAGCCACACAAGACAAAAATAAAAAATAACTCTGGAAAAATAACTTAGATCTCAGAGAAAAGAAGACCGTAGGTAGTAATATATAAAGGACCTCCTAAAAATGAAGTTGTTCACAGCCTTTTATTTGGTTTAAAAAAGTCTTTTGTTTGCTGTAGGAGTAACAACAAAAGATAAAAATCATTTCAAGCTAAGGGGGTGGGAGTAGAAAAATGGTTGCAAATTGTAGTTTTGTCTGTTCTCAGTCCTGTAATAATACTAGTATCTATAATGACCCCTAACATTCACTGAGTGCTTACTATGTGCCATGTAAGCACTTTTTACGTTTAACTGATTGAATCCTCATGACAACCCTATGAGATTACTACTACTATTATCCTAATTTTTAGAAAGCCGAGGTCCAGAGAAGTTAAATAACTTGTGTGAGGTCACATAATTAGTTATTAGCAAAGAAGGTGCTCCAATGATCTTTTGAAGTAAACTAAATAAAATTCTATCCTGTTTTTGTAGAGTCCCATTTTTATTTTCTCCTCTCTCCTTGGCAAGGCTTGTCTGATCCCTCAGCAGGATTAGAGTATGTTGGAAATGTTGGTCTCACACATTCCTAGCAAGCCAGGTCTTTAAGTAGCCTCTTGAGAGGAGTGGTTCCCAATTTGTGACTCTGGACCTTGGGGCGTCAGTGGTTTACTATTATCACTAGCAGTAGTTTGCTGTGTGCCGTGCCTTCCACTATATGCTTTGTATGTTTTATTTCAATATTAAAAAAAATACTTTTATGATTCACTATTGAAAAAGTGATGTGGTACAGCAGGACCAAGTTAGAGCTATATATTTGGAATAAAAGTTTCATAAAACGCTTACTTTTACCATATGTGATATGCTTTGTTATTTCCCATTTTATTCTGTTTCATTTAAAAAATGCTGATTGTGACATGCTAATGGATTTTATGTCTTGCTTAATGATTTATAACCCATTGTGTAGAAAACACTTCTTTAGCTCATTTCACTTTTCACAGTAATCTTATGAAGTTAGTATAATTCTTTTTTTTTAATGTTTTTTTATTATATTATGTTAGTCACCATACAGTACATCCCTGGTTTTTGATGCAAGGTTCGATGATTCATTAGTTGCGTATAACACCTAGTGCACCATGCAATACGTGCCCTCCTTACTACCCATCACCAGCGTATCCCATTCCCCCACCCCCTCCCCTCTGAAGCCCTCAGTTTGTTTCTCAGAGTCCATAATCTCTCATGCTTCATTACCCCTTCTGATTACCCCCCCTTTCTTTATCCCTTTCTTCCCCTACCGATCTTCCCAGTTCTTATGTTCCATAGATGAGAGAGATCATATAATTGTCTTTCTCTGCTTGACTTATTTCACTTAGCATTATCTCCTCCAGTGCCGTCCATGTTGCAGCAAATGTTGAGAATTCGTTCTTTCTGATAGCTGAGTAATATTCCATTGTATATATGGACCACAACTTCTTAATCCAGTCATCTGTTGAAGGGCATCTCGGTTCCTTCCATGCTTTGGCTATTGTGGACAATGCTGCTATGAACATTAGGGTGCATATGGCCCTTCTCTTCACTACGTCTGTATCTTTGGGGTAAATACCCAGTAGTGCAATGGCTGGATCATAGGGTAGCTCAATTTTTAACTTTTTAAGGGACCTCCACACTGTTTTCCAGAGTGGCTGTACCACCTTGCATTCCCACCAACAATGTAGGAGGGATCCCCTTTCTCCACATCCTCTCCAGCAATTGTTGTTTCTTGCCTTGTCAATTTTTGCCATTCTGACTGGCGTAAGGTGGTATCTTAGTGTGGTTTTGATTTGAATGTCCCTGATGGCTGATGATTTTGAACATTTTTTCATGTGTCTGTTAGCCATTTGTATGTCATCATTGGAAAAGTGTCTGTTCATATCTTCTGCCCATTTTATAATTTGTTTATTTGTTTCTCAAGTTAGTATAATTCTAACACCCATCTTACAGATGAGAAAACTGAGTTCATTTATTCACAGTTATAGAAAGAAGCCAAAGTCTATACCTTATACTTGTGATTATATGTTTTTTCGAAGCAGATGTCAGCTGTGTTAAAACACAGCTCTCTGAATTTTTATGTGCCTAATGCATTGTCTGTGGCCTGAATACAGTCTTGTACATATGGGTATGTGGGTGCTGTTCTAGATCTTATATGTGAAGCTGCGGTTGCGATTTATCAAATCCAAGTATTTCTAAGTAACTAAAGTTGTGGTAGCTTGTAGTTATTATACCTGTTTTCAATCATTTGTTTGAAAAATTACAACTTCTATCACATGGAGGTCTGAGGACTTTGAAATTGAAGTTGCTTTTTTCCAGCAAAAGGATTGAAACACAGAGGCCACACCTTCAGAAGTGTGGCTAGTAGACTTAACTGGGGATTCGTGAATTACATCTTCTGTTTTATCAGCCCCGCAAGGTAACTTTAGCATATGCATCAGTTATTACTAGGCAATTGACCAAAACTGTATTAGCAGCACATACGAGTTTGTCACTAGTAGAAATTACTGATACTTCATATTGCCTCACAGAGTTGCAGATATTTCAAAATATAGTTCATGCTCATCACTACTTTGAAATTATGCTAGTTATCAGAGTCGCCATTAGGTCTTAATATTTAATGCACATGTATTAGTCTATCACAAAATTTGTTCTTAATATTTTGGTAATCGCATTTCGATATAATTTTATGTTTTCAAATACATTAGAAAATAGAAATAGGAAAGGGTCTGTAAGTCTTACTGGACTGCTGGCTTGGGCCGTGGCTCCAAAATGAGTGAAGGTCTTGGCTAAAGGAGGGGTAGGGTCTTCAAGCTGATGGTCTTTGGATGCCTCTTTAGAATTGTCCTATTTCTAGCCAGTCAACATCAACATCACTTATTGTCACAGTTTGGTGAAGGGAGAAATGGGTTACTTGCTCATTCTAGGCAGTGTGGAAACTGAGGCACAGCAAGTTCTTTGGTCTTTTTATGTTTTTTTCTCTGGTCTCTGACTCTGTCCCTTCATGTTCAGTTTCTGTCTTTGCCTTCTTCTTCATTGATATGACTCTGCCTCTTCTATTTGGCACACAGACTCATAGCAGGAGCATTAGAACTACTCTGCTGTTTTGCTGAATTGAAGTTGAGGAAGTCAACTTTGTTTATCAGATGCCCATTGTTTATGGTGACTGATTTTCTTGTCAGCAGGGTGAGAAAAACCTACATTTCTGGACTGAGTCTTGGCATTAGTCTTCCTGAATATTCATGTTGCTTTGCAGAAGCTAAGAGCCAGGGAAATGACCAGTGGTTTAAATTATTTCTAGGCCTGTGTTACAGTGAACATTAAATAATAAATCACAGACCTACACTCTTACAGACATCTCTGTTTTGATGAAGGCTTGCAGTGGTTTTCATTCAGTCTTGTGTTAAATTTAGCCATAATGTTCTGTATATTTACAGAAAAATAAGTTATTGTGTGTTCTATGAATTGACATGTTTGACAGAGCTGAATTATTTTAATCTTGGGATCGTCAAGATACACAGAGTTTAATTTACTGCTGAGATTCCTTTGAGATGATATAAACTCCCTTCTGTGATGTTATCGAAGTTACCTTTTGCCTTAAAAACAAATTGAATAACTCCATTCCTTTTTCACAGTGTTAACATGTTCCCTCTCTTGTCAGTAGAATGGAATTCAAGGTGCGTAAGATGGAACCCGGGGTTTCGTGGTCTGGGCCCTGCTGCCTCTTTATGACTGACCATTTCCCCACATTACCTAGATGGCATACTTTCTAAAGTCCTCATATTTTCCTGCCCTCATTTTGACTTTAACTACCATGACTCTGCATAGATGATTCATTCTCTCATTCTGTTCTACTTCCTGAAAAACTCCTGTTGGTCCTTTGAAATATCTTGGGTATCACCCTCTTTCTGAAGACTTCCCTTTTTTTTTTTTTTTTAAATTTGTTTTAATTCTAGTATAGTGTTATATCAGTTTCAGGTGTACAATATAGTGATTCAACAATTCCATACCTCACCTGGTGCTCATCATGACAAGTGCACTCCTTAAACCCCAAGAAGACTTCCCTCATATTGACATCCATTCATTGCTCCCCATCCAGCAGAGGTTGGAGGATCTGTGTTTGCATATTAACTGGTGATATTGATCTGAATGCATTAATATAACTTATTTTCAGAGTTGTATCCTCCTTTAAAATGGAATTCTCTTTGGCCACAAGGACAGTCTCCTCATCTCTTTTATTTCAGGTGTCTAGCATGAGGCAGATGCTCTTCTGATTTTGCATGAAGGAGTTATTGTGATCATGCTAACTTAATTGATGGTGTGTTAAGAGGATGAGGAGTAAAATTTAAGCCTTACATACTGTATAGTCACTTTTTGTGCTCTTATATCGTCTTAGCCTACCTTTTATAATTTTAATTTTTTTAATTTTTAATTTCTTAATTAGTCAACATATAGTACAACATTAATTTCAGATGTAGAGTTCAGTAATTCATCAGTTGCATATAACACTCAGTGCTTATCACATCATGTGCCCTCCTTAATGCCTATCACCCAGTTACCCCATCCCCCAACCCACCTCCCCTCCAGCAACCTTCAGTTTGTTTCCTATAGTTAAGAGTCTCTTGTGGTTTGTCTCCCTTTCTGATTTCTTCCCATTCAGTTTTCCCTCCCTTCCCCTATGCTTTTCCATGCTATTCCTTATGTTCCATATATGAGTGAAACCATATGGTAATTGTCTTTTTCTGATTTATTTTGCTCAGCATAATACCCTCTAGTTCGAACCATCCATGTCAATGTAAATGGTAAGTATTCGTCCTTCTGATGGCTGAGTAATATTCCATTGTGTGTGTGTGTGTGTGTGTGTGTGTGTATATCTCACATCTTCTTTATCCATTCATCTGTTCAAAGGACATCTCAGCTCTTCCATAGTTAGGCTATTGTGGACATTGCTGCTATGAACATTGGGTGCAGGTGCCCCTTCTTTTCACTACATCTGTGTCTTTGGGGTATATACCTAGTAGTGCAGTTGCCGGGTTATAGGGTAGCCCTATTTTTAACTTCTTGAGTTAAAAATACTGTTTTCCAGAGTGACTATACCAGCTTGCATTCCCACCAACTGTGTAAGAGGGTTCCCTTTTCTCCACATCCTCACTAGCATCTGTTGTTTCCTCACTTATTAGTTTTAGCCATTCTGACTGTTATGAAGTGGTATCTCATTGTGGTTTTGATTTGTATTTCCCTGATGCTGAGCGATGTTTACCATTTTTTCATGTGTCTCTTGGCCATTTGTATGTCTTCTTCGGAGAAATGTCTGTTCATGTCTTCTGCCCATTTCTTTACTGGATTATTTGTTTTTTGGGTGTTGAGCTTGATAAGTTCTTTATAGATTTTGGATACTAGCCCTTTATCTGATAAGACATTTGCAAATATCTTCCCCCATTCCATAGTTTGCCTTTTAGTTTTGTTGACTGTTTCCTTTGCTTTGCAAAAGCTTTTATCTTGATGAAGTCCCAGTAGTTCATTTTTGCTTTTGTTCCCCTTGCCTTTGAAGACGTGTCTAGCAAGAAGTTGCTGAGGCGGAGGTCACAGCGGTTACTTCCTGTGCCTTCTCTAGTATTTGGATGGATTCCTGTCTCGTTGAGGTCTTTCATCCATTTTGAATCTATTTTCATGAATGGTGTAAGGAAATGGTCCAGTTTCATTCTTCTGTGTGTGGTTGTCCAATTTTCCCAACACCACTTGTTGAAGAGACTGTCTTTTTTCTATTGGATATTCTTTCCTGCTTTGTCGAAGATTAGTTGACCATAGAGTTGAGGGTCCATTTCTGGTTTCTCTATTCTGTTCCATTGGTGTATGTGTCTGTATTTATGCCAGTACCATACTGTCTGATGATTACAGCTTTGTAATAGATCTTGAAGTCTGGAATTGTGATGCTGCCAGCTTCGGTTTTCTTTTTCAACATTCCTTTGGTTATTTGGGGTCTTTTCTGGTTCCATACACATTTTAGAATTATTTGTTCCAGCTCTGTGAAACAAGTTGATGGTATTTTGGTAGGGATTGCATTGAATGTGTAGATTGCTCTAGGTAGCATGGACATTTTAACAATATCGGTTCTTCCAGTCCACGAGCATGGAATGTTTTCCATTTCTTTGTGTCTTCCTCAATTTCTTTCATGAGTGTTCTATAGTTTTCCGAGTACAAATCCTTTTCCTCTTTGGTTAGGTGTATTCCTAGGTGTCTTATGGTTTTGGGTGCAATTGTAAATGGGATAAATTCCTTAATATTTCTCTTTCTTTTGTCTCATTGTTAGTGTATAGGAATGCAACTGATTTCTGTGCATTGATTTGATATCCTGCCACTTTGCTGAATTCCTGTATGAGTTCTAACAATTTTGGGGTGGAGTCTTTTGGGTTTTCCACAGAGAGTATCATGTCATCTGCAAAGAGTGAGAGTTAGACTTCTTCTTTGCCAGTTTGAATGCCATTTATTTCTTTTTGTTGTCTGATTGCTGAGGGTAGGACTTCTATAACTGTATTGAACAATCGTGGTGAGAGTGGGCATCCCTGTTGTGTTCCCGATCTTGGAGGAAAAGCTCTCAGTTTTTCCCCATTGAAAATGATATTCACTGTGGGCTTTTCATATATGGCTTTTATGATATTGAGGTATGGCCCCTCTATCCCTACACTGTGGAGAGTTTGAATCAAGAAAGGATGCTCTACTTTGTCAAATGCTTTTTCTGCATCAATTGAAAGGATACTATGGTTCTTGTCCTTTCTTTTGTTAATGTGATGTATGATGTTGATTGATTTGTGGATGTTGAACCAACCTTGTAGCCCAGGAATAAATCCCACCTGGCTGTGGTGAATAATCCTTTTAATGTACCATTGGATCCTGTTGGCTAGTATCTTGGTGAGAGTTTTGGCATTCATGTTCATCAAGGATATTGGTCTGTAATTCTCCTTTTTGGTGGGATCTTTGTCTAGTTTTGGGATCAAGATAATGTTGGCCTCATAGAATGAGTTTGGAAGTTTTCCTTCCATTTCTATTTTTTGAAACAGCTTCAGAAGAATAGGTATTAGCACTTCTTTAAATGTTTGGTGGAATTTCCATGGGAAGCTATCCAGCCCTGACTCTTATTTGTTGGGAGATTTTTGATTGTTGCTTCAGTTTCCTTGCTGGTTATGTGTCTGTTCAGGTTTTCTGTTTCTTCCTGTTTCAATTTGATAGTTTATAAGTCTCTAGGAATACATCCATTTCTTCCACATTGCTTAATTTGTTGGCATATAATTGCTCCCTCCTGGGGGAGGGAGGAAGGTCGCCACGTTTCTGCCCTTTGAAGGGTCCCTACAGGGAGAGTGGTTGCCCAGTCATGCCGTGGTTTGAGGTTTCTGGCAACACCAAGCTGAAAGCCCACTCTTGGACTTTCTATTTATAACTGGCTTCCCTGCTCTGATGCTTGGGAACTCTGCTGGCTCAGGCATCCCCCGTTCTTTTTGTGACCCCAGGGATCGTGAGACCACAATGTTCCACCTAGGATTCTGCCCTACTTTACCACCTGAGCACCTTTGAGGCAGGGACATTTCTCACTGGAGCAGACTTCTTTTTTTTTTTTTTTTTTAAAGATTTTATTTATTTATTTGACAGAGAGACAGCTAGTGAGAGAGGGAACACAAGCAGGGGGAGCGGGAGAGGAAGAAGCAGGTTCATAGCGGAGGAGCCTGATGTGGGCTCGGTCCCATAACGCCGGGATCACGCCCTGAGCCGAAGGCAGACGCTTAACCGCTGTGCCACCCAGGCACCCCTGGAGCAGACTTTTAAAAGTTCTGGGGCTCTGTCACTTTCTGGTAGCTGACTTCCAGAGGCTCCCTCCCCCTGCTGTTTATCTTCTGATACACCCCATCAGATAAACTTCTGCACACCTCCTACCTTACAAAAAGTGGTCGCTTCTCTATTTGTAGAATTCCAGCAATTCTTTTCTTATATCTTGGGTTGAATTCACAGGTGTTCAGAATGATTTGATAGATATCTAGCTGAATTCAAGGGATGAAATGAGGTCCCCTGCTCTTCCACCATCTTGCCTCTCTCCCCTTAGCCTCCTTTTTTTTTTTTTTTTTTTTTTGAGAGAGAGTGTGTGAGTGCAGGGTGGGGAGGGGTAGAGGGAGAAGGAGAGTCTTCAGCAGACTTCACACTGAGTGTGAAGTCTGACGTGGGTTTTGATTTCATGACCCTGAGATCATGACCTGAGCTGAAACCAAGAGTCTGATGCTTAACCAACTTCGCCACCTAGGTATCCCAGCCTACCTTTTGACTCCAGCTGTTGCTATGACAACTGTGTGCACTTGTGACCCATTAGCTCCTTGCCTCACCTGCACCACATAACTCTTGCTTCCTGACTGGGACTTCTCTGATGCTTCTGCTTACAGAGGCCAGGCCACTCGTTCTGCCCCGTGCTCACACTGGAAATGGGAGTGAACTAAACCCTATGTGGCAATGGTAGTAATTACTGGATGAATACCGCCAAGTTCCCATATTCCACGGGAAGACATCAGAGGCTCATGCTATAAGGCAATTCAAAGCATCCCAGGAGGGTGGAGCCACAAATTGCCCATTGCAGTGACTATTTCAATAAAGGGTCCTTGGATTGGCTTCCCCTCCCCTCCCTGTTTCAGTCTGCCTAGTCCTTTACTCCTGTACCTTGGAATCAGTTCCCAAAATAAATGGTCTTAGGCTCTGCTTTTGAAGAAAGCCCAGACTAAGTCAGAGCCCTGATTTAAAACCAGCTTCACTATGTTATGTTTCTCTTAGCTTGAGAGATGTTTGGAAACTATTTGCAAGTTTCATAAAGTAGCCAGATGGTATGGAATACAAATAAATAGGATAGCATCAACTGAATTTTATATAAATGTGCTATAAAGTATGAAATATTTTGTGAATTAGGGATTCTTATTCCTTTAGTCAGGAGACAGACTCAGACAGTTGTTCAGTTTTGTAAAAACACTTCTCCGTAATTCTACAGCTGTGCCTTAGGTGGTAACTGATAGTGATGTTTTGATCACAGCTTTACAGATGGTGAGGCCCTAGACACAGAAGCTTTCTCTGAGCAAGTGGTGAGGCCCTGAAAGACACATGCCTTTCCCATAGAAGGTCAGTGTAAGGAGCTTGGATGTGAAACCCTGTTCTTATATCCATGGACTGGATGGCTTGCTCTGGTGTGTGTTTATGTGTGTGCCTCTGTGTGATTATATTTCCTTTTTAAGCACAAGGTATGGATTCCAACATAATGATTTTAAATATCACAGTCCTTGGATTACAAATAGAAAAATAACATTTTTTGGAAAATGTACAGTAAAATTGGCATCTGAAATCCTGCACATTACCAAATGGATAAATTACAGAATTGTTGTATCTTTTGCAGCTTAGCAGAGGCATTCAGAGTTACTCAGAGCTGGAGACTCAGGTAGTTTGAACAGAGCTAGGACTATAATCTAGCCTTTGGAGTCCCCTTCTCCTGGTCTCTGTGGTATACCACACTGCCTTCTTTTGAGGATCTTTCTTTTAAAGCAGAGGTTGGCAAAGTTTCCCCATAAAGGCCTAATAGTGTAATGTAGGCTTTGCCGGCCAGTGGTGGTTGTTGCAGCTGTTCAGTTCTGCCATTTTTGTGTGGAAGCAGCCATAGAGAATACTGAAATGAATGAGCATGGCTGTGTTCCAATAAATCTTTATTTATAAAGACAGCGGGAGATCTCATTTGGCCTGGGGGGGCTATAATTTGCTGACCCCTGTTTTATACCATTGGAGTTACAGTGACTTCTACTTTTTGGTCACTAAAAGGCTACTGGGTCATAGAGAGTTAAAACCACCACCCAGCCTGGTGGTGAGCTGGGCTGTTGCATCACAGCCCACACATGATTGGGCTTCCTTCCAGGTCTGTGTATGGTCTGACTCTGAGCCAGCAGCCAAGACAGTGAGCCTGGCACCCACAGTGCTCCGGTTTCCAGAAGGAATCACAAATACCCTTCCTGTACAGATAAAGGAACAATTGTATTGTGGGAGAACTTACTGGAAAGTAATGTGGGGTCACCAGGAAGGAAAAGGAATTCATTCCTCAGTCACAGTCTTCAGTCTGGTTGGGAGTCACTGAGACCTGGAAAGGTCAGCTAGGATGCATGTCTGATTTTGGCAGGCCTCCAGGGCTCTGCACTCACGGAATAATACATTGGGTTTGGTGATTACAATGGCCCACTCAGAGCTTCCTTTGGCTGCCCTAGTCTTCTCTCCCTCCTCACAGTCAGGTCCGTAATTCCTCCTAGTATTTCACCCTAGCTTAGCGTCTGCTGATGCTAAGATTTCTTTCTTTTTATTTTTTTAAATTTTTTAAAAAGATGTTATTTATTTGTTAGAGAGTGAGAGAGAACATAAGAGGGGAGAGGGTTAGAGGGAGAAGCAGACTCCCCACTGAGCAGGGAGTCCGATGCAGGGCTCAATCCCAGGACCCTGGGATCATGACCTGAGCCGAAGGCAGATGCTTAACCAACTGAGCCACCTAGGCTCCCGCTAAGATTTCTTTCTTTTTGTTAACCAAAATCTCCAGTAGACAAAATTTATCTTCTCTCAGTTTTATCTTCCACAAACTTGACAACTTGACATTTAAGTCCCCTATCCCGTGCTTCCATCCCTGGGATCTGGTCCCAGTTCTGAGTCCCTAGAAGACAAATGTCTTTCCTTAGAAGGTCAGTGCAGGGAACTGGGATTGAACCCTATTATGCCAATGGACAGGATGATTGTCCCTGTGTGTGAGTAGTCACATGTGTTCATGGGTGGCCTGTGTGTGTGCATGTGTGCCTATATCTGACTTTTACATTTAAATTAGAAGGTCACCTTCTCCTTGAGCCTCTCTGCTCAGGGAAGCTCCTTCTGCAGCCTGGGTGCCCTTAGACTCATGAATGGGTATTCTCCGGTGGTCATTCTCAAGTCTTCTCTCTATTTCTTTTCATCAGGTGGATCCACATCACGATCTGTTTCAGGGTTGAAAGAGTCAAGGGCTTTCAGAGGCTGGATGAAGTTTTCAATGGATTTAATGATCCAGCACTAAAAAAGTACATGTATTATGACTAGCTGGCCACCTGGCCACACCTCCTACTGGGAATGAAAGCTCTTTAATGAAGGTCTGAATTTTTAGTGCTGAAGTGTTTTTTTGTGAAAAAAAAATCATACATTATTATTATTTTCCCCAAGTAACACTCTGGCCCTTGGGAAAAGGGATGCTGGTAGTTATGTGAGAGGAAGCAGAAATGAGGAGGAAGGAAGGAAGGAAGGCAGGAATATTTGATTATTTCTTCATAAACTACTGATTCCTTTAGCACCTGGCTTTGGCTCCCGCTGCTGTGAGAAGAATATCAATGGCTTTAATATTCCATTGTTTGTGGCTGGGAAGCTTTGCTTGCTGTTCTAAGCTGCTTGGCTCTCAGACTGGCACTGGGCAGAAAATGTGGTGGATATAAGGAGAAAAGTAGACGAAATGCTTTAAATCAGGTTAGCTTTCCCTTTAAAGCCTATTTGGGATTCCTCTCTCTCTCTCCCTTCTTCTTCATAAATGTCTTGATTTGTAGCTACGTTTCTTGCCCCGAAGAGTGGCATATTCTTAAGTGTACAGATTCTTCTGTTCTGCTCACATTATTGCTTTTTTGTTACTATTTTTAATGGCCTACTTTGTTTTGATGAAATCCTATCTTCTTCAGTAACACTAGCGCTGACGAATGATTAATGAATACAAATGAATAAAACCACTCACAAAACAGAAAAGGGGGGGGGAAGAGACAGTGGGTAAATGAATTTGAAATGGCTTATTACCACAAGGTGGCGCTCTTAAAACACCTCATTTTACAGTCCTAAAAACAGGTTGCAAATAAAGAAGGAAAACACAAAATTAAAGAGCCTTTCACAAGAAAATACTTTGTATTGCAGGAGTGGAGTGCGCGTGTGTGATGATTATTTGTGTGTGCATATGTATTAAAGATGTAATTATTTCAGGAAAAGTAAATGTTATGGGGAGTATTGATAGAATTGTGTTTGTTTTTTGAGGGAGGTGTTCAATGATGGATACTCTTGTAATTCAAATATTAAATATTTTTATTGGATTTAAATATGTTTAGTTCCAACCAGATTCCTCCTGGAATCTTCTGAAGCATGACATTGTAGACATCAGAATGATGGGTTAAGTTTACCATTACTTAATCTACTTGCATTCTACATAGAGAGCTTGCACACTGGGGGCATTTATTTGAAAACAGTTAGTGCCCCATTAGGGGAAACTGGAGGCTAGCAGAGTCTCAGATGTTCTTGACTGCTGTGGGAACTTGGTGTGTGGGAAGTTGGTAAGTTAAAAATTGGAAAATAACTCCTTACTTTGAAACATAATGTCTTTTATGTGACTTCCTTGATGCCACTACCACTGTTATGAAAAGTGAACATTTTCATGTTTGTGCATTCTGTGTGTGTCTAGAGTATCCTTTACTGAGGGACAGAGAGATGAAAAGCTGATTTTTTTTCAAACTTGTGCTTTGGAGGGAGGGTGTTCATATAATGGTCCAAATAATCCTACTTCTGAAGAACCGCAGGAGTGGAAAGTTATCTAACACAAGTGAGTAGAAGCACCCAGAACTTTACATGAATGTTCCCTTATTTCGTCCCCATAGCAACTCTCTGAATCAGATGATGTTAATGTCTCCATTCTCAAGAGGGGTTCTGAGAAGTTAAGTAACCTGTCAGCTGTCACAGAGCCACTGAGTGGCAGATCAGGAGTTGAGCTCAGAAATTATTCAAGGGAGGAAATGCAAGGAAATGAAAAGGTCTGTGTTGTCTTACAATTTGTATTTAGATAAAGCCTGGTAACGTAATGTGAATCTCTTTGAAAGAAAAAGAAACCTGCTTCCCCTACAACCAGATGAGGGCTATAGATACAGTAATAAACACATGTATTTATATACATACATACATATATTTTTCTACTTCTCATACGATTTTCACCAACTTCTGTCTAAGCATAACTGTAACATTTCCCACTATCCACAAAGCAGGAGGCCTGCGAAAACCAGAATTTTTTTTTTTTCTAAAGATTTTATTTATTTATTTGACAGAGACAGCCAGCAAGAGGGGGAATACAAGCAGGGGGAGTGGGAGAGGAAGAAGCAGGCTCCCAGCGGAGGAGCCTGATCTGGGGCTCGATCCCAGGACTCCGGGACCACGCCCTGAGCCGAAGGCAGACGCTTAATGACTGTGCCACCCAGGCGCCCCGAAAACCAGATTTTTACCATAACTGGGGAAAGCAGTATAAGTTGATATGAAAACTGTAGCTATGATAGCTCCCAGCTAATTCATGCTACAGAGGCATTGACTCAGCTGGAAATACAATTTGTGATCGAGAAATCAACTGGTTCCTGCTTAGGGAAAAATTATGTTAAGGAGAGTATGTGACTCTAAGGACAGTGCTACTCAGCATGCTGGCAGAATCTGAGCCTACAGCAATATAAACAATTGTTCTTATTGTTTTGAAGTATCTGAAAGAATTATATATCTACAATTAGACTTTGTAACTGAATTATATCTAGGGTAGTACTTTTTAGCCTGTATTTTGCAGAGATACCTGTGTGTCCATCTGGGATGTTGTGTGGAGGAAAATACTTTGTATGGAGTGGGAGTGCTGGTGTGTGTGAAGGGAGAGTGATGGGGGCGGCAGGCTGTGGCCATCTACCTGAGCTTATTTTGGAGCAGGTGGGCTATTTCTAATACATATGGTACTTTTGTATATGTGGAATATTCGATTTTGGTGTCAAGTCCCATAGCACATCGGGAATCTAAGTGGTTTATTTAGAACAGTTCACATAGTCATACTTAAAATATTCAGGTATTTTGATGATTTTTTTTTAAAGATTTTTTTTATTTATTTGACAGAGATAGAGACAGCCAGCGAGAGAGGGAACACAAGCAGGGGGAGTGGGAGAGGAAGAAGCAGGCTCATAGCGGAGGAGTCTGATGTGGCGCTTGATCCCATAACGCCGGGATCACGCCCTGAGCCGAAGGCAGACGCTTAACCGCTGTGCCACCCAGGCGCCCCTGATGATTTTTTTTTTTTTAATGAGAAAAGATCCCCTGTATCCTATAGCTGTCAGAATTGAATGTGATATAGTATTTGAGAAGAAAAAAAAATCATTATAGATCTCAGAGAGGGGCATCACAAAGGATTTGAATTCTTAATTTGGTATTAAAAAAAAAACAAAGGAAAGAATCTCATTCTGTGATGACAAATCTTGAATCAGCCTCACTGATTAATATAGAAGTAAAAGCAACTGAGAAGCATTTTGACAAGC
This sequence comes from Ursus arctos, assembly GCF_023065955.2. Taxonomy (NCBI): domain Eukaryota; kingdom Metazoa; phylum Chordata; class Mammalia; order Carnivora; family Ursidae; genus Ursus; species Ursus arctos. Next base: position 54,428,195 of record NW_026623067.1, read on the forward strand.
AGAAGACCTGGGGTTTATGCTACAGTTTCTAATTGTGTCCTCTAGTGGTTCTGAAACAGTGACAGGAGTGTCATTTATTTGGCCATTTCTTTGCTCATATGTGCATGCATATATACTACGAAGGGGGTCTCTTATGCCCACTGTAGAGAAGGGGATCAAAAGACCTGGATGAACTGACAGTTTCAAGTCTTCTTTGCCCGTGAGAAAGGTGTGTTATCTGTCTTCTGGCCTAATAACTGTGTTTTCTGGATAACCTTTTTGATGTCAGAGAAGTGCCACCTGCTTGTTGTTGGAATTGTACCGTTGCTATTTATTTCTTTTGCTGCAGCTGAAACATGGTTGACTTCGTCTAGTTCCCAGCTCCTGGAGACCACAGGAAACCCAGACAGGTACCTGCTTGGTTCGCCAAGGCTGCAGATGTTCCTCAGTGCACATCGGGTAGTACACACTGCCCTTCCTGTGTCGTGCCCACGTCCAGCTGGCAGGCCCTCCCCCGGGGGGCTTGGGAAATACTTGGGAGAATTTTGTTGATTTGGGCTCACATTTAAGCAGTCTGTTTCAGACCTTAGGAAACTTACCGTAAGGAATATTAAAAGGTCTCATAAAAGAGGTTGGAACGGTTGGCTAGAAGTTGGTTTGTTAATGAGACTTGAGTCATACTTATCTCGGTACTTAATCAGTTAATAAATTATTTCAGCATGATATTTCCTTTTCTCTGAACATAACTTTTTCCTTGACCATGAAGGGTTACCAAGAATATAGCAGAGTCTTTGGTGATTTCCTGTGGTGCTCACCTTTTGCATTTCTTTTCTTATGACACCCCACTTCTCCCTGGTTATGGAGAAACAAAAGAGGAAAGAGGAGACTTAGGGGAAAAAACCAAATGCAGGATCAGGAATCAAACTGGGAATTTTGGGTTCCACGTTCATTACATTGTTTTGGCATTGTTAATAGCAAACCAAGTATTTAATAGCTAATCAAATAAGAACTTGAGACTGGAGCTCCATTTTTGAGATTCATGCACACCAAAAACTATTAGGAAGCAATACCTAAAGTGTGTATTTATTACTAATTTATTTACATAGAACCTCATTCTGTGAAGAAAATTAGTGGTCTGCAGCAATAGCATGTCCAATAAATAATAATACAGTAGAAAACGGAGGAGCTGGAATATACAGATCAGACCAAAAAGTAGTACGAACTTAACCAAAGGACTTCAAGAATGTTACATGAGGGCTCATTAGCTGTTACAGTCTAGCCTCTTGGCTGGCAGCAAGCCAAGCTGAAGTCAGGTGTGAAAAGGACCACAGGCAGAAAGTAAGGAACACGGAAGCCTTCCCTGACAAACGTGTCCTCTCTGAGCGCCCAGAATTTTCATCGCTCCTTAATCACTCATTGCACTGCACACTAGATCATGAAAAAGCTTAAGAGGATTGATTTATCTGTGTATCGAATCACACCATTTATTGTTATAGAATGGGGCCGGAAGCAGGTACATTTTGTTGGCAAAAGGGCGTCATGTCAGGAGCTTAGCACCCTGAGGCTGAGTCCCAGTTGGGCAATCTGAGGATCTGGTACCTGGTGAGGGAGAGGCAGTGGGCAGGTCAGGAGACAAATGTGATCTATACCTTAGCTTTATTTTTTCCTTTCATTGGTCCTAGTATAATAGGATTACAAAATAAAAGGAAGCCAAGGATTTAGAATTGCTTTGTAGAGAAGTATTTCTAAGAAAAGAAAGGAACCTGGGTAGGGATGCCATCGCCTTACAGGGAAGACACAGAATGCTTATTTGGCATTAGCTATAACAGGATCATTCTTTCTTTTTCTTTTCTTTTTTTTTTAAGGTTTTATTTATTTATTTGACAGAGCACAAGCAGGGGGAGCGGCAGGCAGAGAGAGAGGGAGAAGCAGACTCCCCGCTGACCAAGGGGCCTCTAATACAGGCGAGTCAAGACACAGGGAAGCAGAAGATTCAGGTTAGCATAATTTTATTTCACAGTCTTTTGCAGACTTTCATGGGTCATACTGTGATGCAAGTAATAGGTATCTGCAAACTACCATAGGTGCCTTCTTGGGGTTGCCTGACAGTGATTCAGCTGGTCCTAGGGACTTCCCTCTGCCAGGGGGAGACATTGTGCCCAAGTTCAGCTTCTTGCATGATGGGTGGCTTTTCTCACAGCACAGAGGCCTGCAATCCTACATGGGCCTCAAGATCTCTGGATGCTGGGTGGCTGGCTATCCTGGAAAATTACAGTAACAGTTAGCATCTAAACACAGCCCACCTAGTAACAGGAATCTGTCTGCATTTCCTATAACAAGGCCACTTTTTCCTGCAAGTCCTTAACAGAGGTACAGAGGAAAGGGCCTTGGGTTCCTTTACTGGACCATAAGCCACACTGCGTGTCTAGCAGGGTGCCCTGGCCACTCTTCAGAGGGCAAAGGGTGTTCCCACTTCCTCTCCTCTACTCTTGCTGAGCCTAGTTGTGCAAGCCTCCACTTTCCTCAGTAACGCCCTTTCCTTAACCCGTATTCTGTGATACTGCAGTTCTTCTAAGGCCATTCATGACAGATGGCAGTCCATGAGACTCACCTTTAGAGCAGTTGTTGTAAAGGCAACAGGAATGATAGTCTTTTTTTTTTTTTTAAAGATTTTATTTATTTATTCGACAGAGAGGGAGACAGCCAGCAAGAGAGGGAACACAAGCAGGGGGAGTGGGAGAGGAAGAAGCAGGCTCATAGCGGAAGAGCTTGACATGGGGCTCGATCCCAGAACTCCAGGATCACGCCCTGAGCCGAAGGCAGACGCTTAACCGCTGTGCCACCCAGGCGCCCTGACAGGAATGATAGTCTTAACCCACATTTTAAGTGACCCAGAGGTCACTAGAATAACATAGCAAAATGGCAGTTTCTTCATGATTAAAAATCCTCTTGTGTTCAAGGTTGGCTCTGAACCTGGAGCTAATTGACTCTTCTTAGGCATTATAGCCTCACAGGGTGGAATGCTCCCTCTACTTAAATTATAGCTTCATTCCTGTTCATTGTGTTGTTCTCTGAAGGTAAGTGTTCAGCAGGCCATAAAATGAAGTATTTCTGGTCAGATATCATACAGAGTGCTGAGTGAATCATGCACAGCACTGTGGATGGCTTTGTCAACACCATCACTGTCACTAGTGAATATTTATCCACCTCCTACGGGGTGCTCTGCTCTACTGACTGCATGCTGAATGATCCTAGCATTGGAAGCGAACATCAGGTCTAATGTCGTGGAAATAGTAAAGCCTTATGCAAGTGTAAAGTCACCACTCAGTTTTTATTCTTTTTATTGTTGTTATTGTTATTGGAACATTGGTTAATTCAATTCTGTCCTGAATTGAACTTTAACCAGGATTCGTTTTTATGACAACTAAGGGCATTGCTCATGCATGAAGGGAAATAAGGATTGAATTGATTTTCACAAGTCCTTTTAAGCTTTGTGTCTGAATATCATAGAACCCTGCTATTTTTATTTATTAATTTATTTTTAACATAGTTTATTGTGTAGATACAAATAGGCCATGAGTCTATAGTGTCCCCTAAGACAGAACATCTGCTTATGATTAAAGTCTTATATCATCTGTTCAGCTCACTTATGGGTATTGAGCACTGTCTACCACTTTCCATATTAACAAAGGACTTCATTAAACTTTAGACGAAAATCTAATTCATTGCATGAAATAGAACACCGAGTGCTGTTTAGGTTGAAGTGCTATCCGAAGATAGATAATTATAATAACAGGTTGAGAATTATACATTGTAGGAAGTTTGCTCTCTTTATTTTTTATTTTTTATTTTATTTTAGCACAGGATTTTATTGATCATTGATCATAATCTTTGATTCAAGACATGTGTAGTTCAGTATTTTTAATAGAATAAAGAACACTTGTGAACCAACTGCCCAACCCCAGAACAAGGCCATCACCAAAAAGAAAACCTACTTTTACTGCTACTCTTTATGGTAAATTAACCTGTATTGCCCCTTACTGGTTGTCCATTATCATCAGAAATAGCATCATTCTTATTTCCTTGATATAGTGGCTACTAAATTTTACCCCCACAGGCCATGTAAACTGCATGCCATAAATGATGAAGCTAATACAGCCAATACTGGATACTTTGGTTAATCAAAAATTACCATGTTCTCTTGGGAGTCCTGTTTTTGTGATTGTAGCATCAACTGCGTACCTAATGAGAGAATTGGTGTCAACTAATTCTAGCAGGTGTCAACATCTCATGTTCCGAAGCCTTCCTGACCATTTAACTGTAATCCTTGGTTGATTAATTCATTCATCCACTCATTTATTCAGGAATTTTTCCTGAGAGCCAAGCACGGGAGGTGAGGGCGGCGGGGGGCGGCGGTGGGGGGGGCTTGGTGCTAGGTTTGCAAAAACCAAACCGGGGAGGCAGAGTTGCAGGGAGGTCATTGAAATTGGAAGTGATGCTGCTTTGTGCAAAGGGAGTTGCTTGGGCAGGAGAAGGTGAGGGCTGTTCTTTCTGTTTTGAGAGAGCTAGTGAAGACCACCAGACGAGGTGATGTTTGTCATGGGAATTTTCCTTATGAACAAGCGTTGGAGGTTTAAGGCAACACTGAATGAAGTTACTCTAACAGAGAACAGAGGGAGTTTTGAGATTCCAGTTTAGCTGTCTCTTCCTTCTCTGAAAGCCTACTGACTTTGTCAAATTGTTCACAACCTGCCACTAGCTAGAAAATGAAAAAGTATAAAACTACCTGAAGACCCATTTCTCAGCTGGGGTATGTTCTGTGCAGATACTGTTAGAGCTAAACTTTGTGAGCAAATGGAACAATACACTTGCACTGTCTCCGAATGTGCAATGGGCAAATATAACAGGCATGCAAGCACATAATTGTGAGAAGCTATGTGGTTGCAACATTCTTCCTAACCCCAAAGATATGAAAAGGTGTATTGTATTATCAGTAATATTACAGTGCTATCCCAAAAGTAATTGTCCTCTTGTCTGTTATACAGGCACTCAATTCTGTTTCTTTTGTACAATGGAAATAGAAAATGCATTTGGAAAAAACCCAGAACCAAACAATACAGTGTGTGTCCCCTGAGGTATCTGTGTCATCTCTTTGCTGGAGGTAACGGGGAAAGACTAGTAAACAAAGATTAGAAAAGCATCATTTGGATGTACAGTCTTTCTAATGGTGCTGTAGCAATAATTCTTTGTTTCTTACAGTAACCAAGTCAAAGGCTTAATACGATTCTGAAGCCAGAGCAGACGGCAGATTTCTGTGGACCTGAGTCTGTCAATTAGATTTCTGTGGCTTAGCTACAGGAAGCCATCAGAGGATAAAGACTTAATTTTTCTCAGTGGTGTTTCCTGAAGAAAAATGATCAGTATGCAGTTTTCCTAACCACCTTTCCATCTTGAAACATTTTATTTTCTCTGCTTTCTCCTTCTGTTGTCATTATGGCTATTCATTATTACAGTTGTGATGAATGGGCTCTTGCTGTCTTTGTTCTCACTTTCTTGAATTGTCCTCTAGTTAGGGAGAGTCTGCGCTGGTTCTTGGGGAGACCCCTAGCTTATCTGGCTGCCCAATGCCTGTGAACAGCCCTCTTTGGTTAGCATCCAGATTAGGTTCTTCTTCCCCCTACAAACCTTAGTTTTAAAATCACTCCCATCTCATGGTTGAAAAAAAACTCCCAAAGCAAAAAAAATTTCATTTAAATTTTTTCTCAGCAGATGAGCTGCTCTCATGGCATGTACTGCAAGTTATTTTCAGATTTCAAAGAAATCATCTAGTACTCAAGGGGCAAAGGTGAGACAGCATGGTAGTGAGTAGTGAGGTATGGGGCACAATCAGATTGGCCCTCTGAAGAGTTTAAGGGTTCTTTTTCATGCCACAGCTTTATATTTTTGGGAGCATTAGAATGGTGTTGTCTTATTTTACTTCTTTTGACTCTGTGGGGGCCCTCTGAAGGAGGAAATTTTGATATTCTATACTCGCCCAGGCAGTGGATACTTACCTTCAGCATCTTCGCCCTGGGAATAGGTCACAGGTTTTTTTTTTACCTGTAGGAAGTGATAGGAAGACCTGGAAACCCAACATCCAGGGTTCAATTAATGTATCTTCCTTTGATTTTTAAGATGAGTGGTATTGGATTTTTTATTCATTTCACTGGTGTCATCTTTTCACTGATAAAAGTGAGTGGACGACTCATGTTTACCTCTTCTACCTTGTGGGACAAAGGAGTAACAAGGTGGGACAAGGTGAAGAGAGTCCCTGTTCATCACTCCACTAAGGCTGTGGGAGGGGCTCATCCCTTCTTGTCTCACTGAGAACACAGGTTCATAAAACACAAACATTAAAATTCTCCCTTGAGTTGTAGCTGGGTTATAGAAAGCCTTTAATAAACTTTACTGAGTTCCCTGCAAATCCTAACTCATTAAAACTGTATAAGGTAGTTACTATTATAATCTTTCTCATTTTATAGACAGGAAGACTGAGGCACAGAAGGGAAAAGTAACTTGCCCAGGTTCACACAGCAGTAATTTGTAGAACAGGGATTCAAACTCGGCAGTATGTTCTAGAATCCGCACTCTCAATTGCTAGGCTTGGCTGGTACTCCTCCTTCTTGGTGCTGGCTGGTTTTCTTCTAGTACTTCTTGGGAAAGTATATGCTGCATGTTTGTTTAAAAAAAAAAAAAGGCTCACTTAACTTCTTCATTATAGGATATGACCTGTAATTTTGTGCCTACTACTTTCCAGGTAGTATTTCAAATGGAGTGATTCCTGATTTTAAGAAGGGCTGCTCACGATTGGAAGGGATTGTTGGCCTTCTTGATGAGAAACCTACCCTTCCTAAGATTTAAGAAACTTGTATGCATGGGCTTAAACCCCAAAAATATAAACAAAAGAGGAAACAAAATGAACGGCTTCTCAAGTGTAAACTCCAGAGGAAAGTGCAAAAAAAAAAAAAAAAAAAATCAGTGGTGGTGTTTTGATAGTCAAGGTCAAAGAATTCATTTCCTTTTTCAGAAGGAACCACTTTTACTGTGTCAGCCTTTATAGCTTTATATAATTTATGTACTCCCCTGATGTTAGTGGCTCATGGAAGCTCAGCGAAATTGCTCTAGGAAACCATAATCATCGATTTATTTGAATTTTGGATCCTCCTCTGGGGAGTATGTTTAATGCCCCCTTTTATAGTTCCAATGTGCTATATGACATCTGAGCAATGAGTATTTTCCCCTAATGTGGCATTAAGATTAAAGACCCTAATTGTGTTGATTTGTAGCAAAATGAAGTTTGTTGTTGATTTGTTTGACTGTCCTTGTCTTTGACTCTATGTTGCAGTTTAGGGTAGGGAATAATTTACTGAAATGTCTTGTCTATTCCTTCTGAATTTCAGAAAGCAAACTGCAACAAAGACCTGTCTCAGATGTCAGCGCTTCCTGTTTTGTACCTATTTTGAAAGTCTGATTTAACCTAATATTCAGACTCTCTGGACACTAAATTTCTTAGTTTCTCAAGTTAACATAGGTTAACATGCTAGTTGGTGAGTGAAAGTAGTTCAAGAATGGGCAAAGAACAAACCTATCTCGAGTACCTGTTATGTGCTAGGAATATGCTAGTGTTTATACTAGTGGTTTCTTATTAAATTCTCAAATTCTATGATGCAGTTTCTAATCATCCCACTTTAAGATTGAAAAAAGCAGTATTCCAAGACTTTGAGTATTTTCCCCAAGAACTCAAACAAGGACTAGGACTGAGATGCAAGCACAGGTCTGCTTAGTTGTAAAATGCGTGCTGCATTGCTCACCATGACCTAGAAAATTGTGAGTTTGTTCATTTATTCATTCATTCCACAGATTTTTATTGAGCATCTGCTATATACCAGGTACTTATCTAGTCCCTGGCAATCCAGTAGTGTTGTGTTCAAGATAGAAATTGTGACTGTTTTAAGAATTTGCCTTCAACATGGAGATGGAGGAGACAGGCTGAGAGGAGATGATACATAGTATGTAAATTAAAATTTCATGATCAATGTTTTTATAAAAATAAAGCAGGAAGATTAAGAAGATGTCCATATATACAATGAAATATTACTCATCTGTCAAAAAGAACAATTTCACAACATTTGCAGCAACATGGATGGGACTGGAGGAGATAATGCTAAGTGAAATAAGTCAAGCAGAGAAAGACAATTATTATATGGTTTCACTCATTTATGGAACATAAGAAGTAGGAAGATCGGTAGGAAAAGAAAGGGAAGAAGGAAGGGGGGGGTAAACAGAAGGGGGAATGAACCATGAGAGACTGTGGACTCTGGGAAACAAACTGAGGGCTTCAGAGGGGAGGGGGCGGGGGGAATGGGGTAGACTGGTGATGGGTATTGAGGGTGCGTATTGCATGGTGTACTGGGTGTTATACGCAAGTAATGAGTCATGGAACTTTACATCAAAAACTAGGGATGTACTGTATGGTGACTAACATAATATAAAAATTTTTATAAAAAATAGGCATTTTTGAGGAATATTATAACAAATACTGAGGAATAAGTTATGGAACACATCTTTTTGTTTTTAAATGTGTCTAAGAAATATTTATTATCCATAAGGTTAACAGTGTCCATGGAGTTCAGCAGTCCACATTTCCTTTTTTTTTTAAATTATATTATGTTAGTCACCATACAGTACATCCCTAGTTTTTGATGTAAAGTTCCATGATTCATTCAAATCCACACTGAGATACCACCTTACGCCAGTTAGAATGGCAAAAATTGACAAGGCAGGAAACAATTGTTGGAGAGGATGTGGATAAAGGGGATCCCTCCTACATTGTTGGTGGGAATGCAAATTGGTACAGCCACTCTGGAAAACAGTGTGGAGGTCCCTTAAAAAGTTAAAAATTGAGCTACCCTATGATCCAGCAATTGCACTACTGGGTATTTACCCCAAAGATACAGAAATAGTGAAGAGAAGGGCCATATGCACCCCAATGTTCATAGCAGCATTGTCCACAATAGCTAAATTGTGGATGGAACACATCTTGTACAATACATGACTAAAAGCAGATAAGATTCAAATAATGCAGCTCTTATATAATTAATTTATTCACATTTAGAGTAACTTATAAAATATAAGATAATTATGCTATTTGCCATCACTTTAATTATAATGTTCCAATATAATATTCAACTAACATTGTAAGTTATTTACAAAGCAAGAAATATGAGGAAGATATAGTTCTTTGATGTGTGCATGTGCATATATCAATATCAGGTGTTCAGGTTTTGAAAATAAAATGATGTGTAAAAATTAGAAAAAAAAAGCAGGAAGATATGATACGAGTCATGGCATCTACTTTAAACTGGACGATCAGGGAGGATCTTGTTGAGCAGGTGACACTTAAGGTGAGCTTTGAATGGTCAGAAGGACAGCCCTCTGGAAGAAGAGCTCTGAGGCAGAGGGATGGTGGGGGAGCTGAATGAAGGCAAGAGTGGTGGAGCATGCCGAGAAGGGAGAGCAGGTCGGAGGAGTGGTTGGAAAGGTGCATGGGGTCAAGATCTTGTAGAGTCTTGTTGGCCAGAGTAAGACTTTGAGATTTAAGAGTCCTCTGGAGTGGTATGATTTGTTCATTTTGAAATTCAAAGAGTAGATTAAAGGGCGAAGTGTGAAATCAGGAGTGTCAGTTAGGACGTTATACAAATAACGGCTTGGGCAAAGTTGGCAAAATTGCTGGTGCCGCAAGCAGGGTGGTGGTGGTAGCGATGGGGAATTGTGGACAAGTCTTTAGGGATGTGTCCTGGAGAGAGTATCATGGGGACTAGCTGCTGCCTCTGATCTATCCTATTGCGTTGCAAATGAAGCGGATGACTTTGTGCATCAGCCTTACCCCTGTCAAAATGAGGACCACTTGGATTCCAATTGTTCATGTTTCATTGTAGTTGTAAAATATAACAGGGAGAAGATAATTTTATTGATTAAATGGCACACATTGTAATATATATGAAGAAAATGAATGCATTATTGAGAAAAATAAAAGAAAACTTGAATAAATGGACATACCTTGCTTTTTCCTAGAAGGAACAATTTACTCAAATTGTAAGGCTATCAATTCTTTCCAAATTGTTCTAATGATTTAACACAGTTCTAACAACAATGTCATTTTTGTTTGGAGGGGGAACTGACAGAATAATTACTAAGTGCATTTGAAAAAATAACCAGTTGGTAATAATGATGGGAAAATTGCCCCCTCAGACATTAATATGGTTTATAAAGCTGTAATGACTAAAACAGATAATAGTAGCATAGGAATCAGAAGGAAAGTCTATGAAATAGACCAGTAATGCTAAAAATGGACACAAGTATATATCAAGTTCTGGAATGAAATCAATAAGTAATTACAAATGAGTTATGAATTTATAGATTGTTTTATAAATGCTGTTCGGACAGTTGATTTAATAAATTATAAGAAATAAAGTACATCTTACACCAAGAAAATCTAGATAAACTAAGTATTGAACTTTTAAAAAGTACTTTGAGATATAAGAAGAAAACTTAGCTATTTTTATAACCTTAAGATAGAGATTCTTTCAAATGGATGATCAGAAACCAAAAAAGGAAAGAAAAATTTTAAGTTCTCTGCAATTGAAAAAAAAATAAAAAATGAAAAAATTTGGGAGAAATATATTTAGTACATCATTTTGGCAAATGATTACTATGTAATGAGCCCTGAAAGAAAATCATATACGGACATGTAATGCTTCACAAAAGCACTAATACAAATACCAAAGACATGAAAAATGCTCTGCCCTTGAGCTAATTAAGGAAGAGCAAATAAAAGATCAATGAGATTTTATTATTTCCCCTTTAAAATTGGCAGAGATGATAAAATGCCAACACCCAGTGCTGGCATTGTGGGAAAGAGAACACTCTTTAATACACTGCTGATAAGAATGAAAATTCACACTTCTTAAGGCAATTTGGCAATACGTGATAAACCTGTACTTTGTTTCTAGGAATTTATCTTAAGGATGGTAAAAATGTGTGTAAGAAGTTAGCTGTTAGTATATTTATATCCTCATTCTGTATAAGAACCAAAATGTCCCAAGAGAAGATTGATTATATACATTATCATGTAGGGATAACAATGGAAAACAGTCATTAAATACAATGTGGTAGAAGCGTATTGACATGAAAGACCTCCACACAATATTTCAAATGAAAATACAAAGCATATACAACGATATGTTAAGAATGATCTCTGCTCCCTTTTTTGTTAAATTGTGGGGATATGTATGATACATGTAGAAGAGATTTTGTCAAGCTGTCTCTGAGCGAATGTGATTGTAATTGGTTTTGCTATCCTTTTTACATATCTAATTAGGAACATTTCTATTGTAAAAGTATTTTGAAGCATTGTATCTAAGAGCATGGGCTCAAGGTTCATATGGACCTATGCACATCTACCTAGTGTCATTTGACATTGGTTAGCTAACTAAACCTCAGGTTTCCATCTATAAAATGTACATCATAATAATACCTGCCTGGTAGATGGTTATGTTAAAAATAATGCATAAAAAGCGCATTGCGTATTTTTGTCACAGCTTTCCCTGTTATTTATTTTAGTTTATTTTTTTCTATTGATATTTTAACAAAAATTTAAAAACATTCCTTTAGGGGCACCTGGGTAGCTCAGTTGTTTAAGTGTCCAACTCTTGATTTCAGCTCAGGTCATGATCTCAGGATCATGAGATCACGCCCAGCATCAGGCTCCGCTCTTAGTGGGAAGTCTACTTGAGATTCTCTCTCTCCTTCTTATCCTTCCCGCCCCCCTTTTTCTCTTGCTCTCTAAAAAATAAAATAAATAAATCTTTAAAAGAATATTATATTTAAAAAATACAAATACTCTTTTAAAATAGGATGGATTGACTTTATCATTCAGTGAGGATTGGATAAGCATCAGCTCATCTTCTTGGAGGGTCAAAACTATTTTTTTTTCTCTTATTTCTCACTTGTCCCAAATGTTATCTCTGGATTGCATACAAAAATGCAGGTTCCGCCAGTCGGGACAAGGCAGTTACCACTCCTTCACAAGATTATAAAACCACCTTGACTTGAGTATTTCTGGGTGCAATCCCTGAGAATCCCACTGCTCTCCAGTATCAGTTTGTCAGCTGTGAGACTATTTGATTTTGGAGAAGAAAAACAGACCAAGAATAGTACCTGAGAATACCCCTAAGTAGTCCTAATCCTAATGTCTTCCTAAATGATGGGTAAGCAAGATAGAGCATTTTATTTTATTTTAATTTATTTATTTTATTATTTTTTAAATGTTTTTTTATTATGTTAGTCACCATACAGTACATCCCTGGTTTCTGATGTAAAGTTCGATGATTCATTAGTTGCGTATAACACCCAGTGCACCATGCAATACGTGCCCTCCTTACTACCCATCACCAGTCTATCCCATACCCCCACCCCCTCCCCTCTGAAGCCCTCAGTTTGTTTCTCAGAGTCCATAGTCTCTCATGCTTCGTTCCCCCTTCTGATTAGCCCCCCTTTCTTTATCCCTTTCTTCCCCTACCAATCTTCCCAGTTCTTATGTTCCATAGATGAGAGAGATCATATAATTGTCTTTCTCTGCTTGACTTATTTCACTTAGCATTATCTCCTCCAGTGCCGTCCATGTTGCAGCAAATGTTGAGAATTCGTTCTTTCTGATAGCTGAGTAATATTCCATTGTATATATAGACCACAGCTTCTTAATCCAGTCATCTGTTGAAGGGCATCTCGGTTCCTTCCACGATTTAGCTATTGTGACAATGCTGCTATGAACATTGGGGTGCATATGGCCCTTCTCTTCACTACGTCTGTATCTTTGGGGTAAATACCCAGTAGTGCAATGGCTGGGTCATAGGGTAGCTCAATTTTAACTTTTTTTTTTTTTAAGATTTTATTTGTTCATTTGACAGAGAGACAGCCAGCGAGAGAGGGAACACAAGCAGGGGGAGTGGGAGAGGAAGAAGCAGGCTCCCAGCGGAGGAGCCTGATATGGGGCTCGATCCCAGAACGCCGGGATCATGCCCTGAGCCGAAGGCAGACGCTTAACGACTGAGCCACCCAGGCGCCCCCCAATTTTTAACTTTTTAAGGGACCTCCACTCTGTTTTCCAGAGTGGCTGTACCAACTTGCATTCCCACCAACAATGTAGGAGGGATCCCCTTTCTCCACATCCTCTCCAGCAATTGTTGTTTCTTGCCTTGTCAATTTTTGCCATTCTGACTGGCATAAGGTGGTGTCTTAGTGTGGTTTTGATTTGAATTTCCCTGATGGCTAATGATTTTGAACATTTTTTCATGTGTCTGTTAGCCATTTGTATGTCTTCATTGAAAAAGTGTCTGTTCATATCTTCTGCCCATTTTATGATTTGTTTATTTGTTTCTCGTGTATTGAGTTTGAGAAGTTCTTTGTAGATCTTGGATACCAGTCTTTTATCTGTAGCATCATTTGCAAATATCTTCTCCCATTCCGTGGGCTGCCTCTTAGTTTTTTTGACTGTTTCCTTGGCTGTGCAGATGCTTTTTATCTTGATGAAGTCCCACAAGTTCATTTTTTCTTTTGTTTGTCTTGCCTTTGGAGATGTGTCATGAAAAAGGTTGCTTTGGCTGATGTCGTAGAGGTTGCTGCCTATGTTCTCCTCTAGGATTTTGATGGATTCCTGTCTCACATCGAGGTCTTTCATCCTTTTGGAGTTTATCTTTGTGTATGGTGTGAGAGAGTGGTCAAGTTTCATTCTTTGGCATGTAGCTGTCCAATTTTCCCAGCACCATTTATTGAAGAGACTTTTTTCCATCAGATGTTTTTTCCTGCTTAAGATAGAGCATTTTAAAGCAATAGTGAGAGCCTTTAAAAGTTTGGTTTGGTGCATAGGTTTTGTGGTACAGATGTAGTACATGTGATTCCTTGTGAAATACACCCAGAAAGGGGTGGTGGACCAGTCCGTGGGTTATTTATCACTAACCGTGTCTTGGTTCACTCATACCTGTGGTTATGCCATGTATGTTTCAAGAAATAATATTTTCCACAGCGTGCTTCTTAGGTTTTTGCCTAGTCACACATAGAGTTATCTGGGGCTTAAGATAAGGAGGAAGGATTGGGGCGCCTGGGTAGTGCAGTCGTTAAGCGTCTGCCTTCGGCTCAGGGCGTGATCCCGGCGTTCCGGGATCGAGTCCCACATCGGGCTCCTCAGCTGGGAGCCTGCTTCTTCCTCTCCCACTCCCCCTGCTGTGTTCCCTCTCTCGCTGGCTGTCTCTACCTCTGTCAAATAAATAAATAAAAAATCTTTAAAAAAAAAAAAGATAAGGAGGAAGGATTAATTATGCCTTTTAGATGAGTGTTTAATTATTGTTGTTAAACTCTTCATTCCTCATTCTTCTTCTCTTGTTCAGTTACTCCTTCTTCCTTATCCATGGAACACATTCATCACCTGTTAGCACTTTTTCATTCAGGAATGGCTAGATTCAGCGATTGTAAGGAGGGCTTTATCCACACACGTTTCATATTTTTTATGTATTTAAACACATTGGTCTGTGTGAAGACAGCAGAGAGTAGGTGGGTAATGAGTTACAGCACTGCTTTGCCTTGTTAAGGAACATCACCAGAATTTTCAAAAGGGGTTTCCATCTAGTCCTGTATGCTGTAAGTTAAGAAGGTGGATAAATCTCTAGCACTGGCTGGTAGATTTTTTTTTTTTCTCAATCAGGCATTCATTTGAGTCACAAAAAAAGAATTGGATCCAATAAGATATATGCAGGTTGACAAGTGGCTTATTTAACTTAATATGGAAAAATATAAAATAATGGAAACTAGGTCAAAAATGGCAAAAAGGATTAGGGCTTAAATGGAGACAGGCTTCCAGACAATGAAGGGAAGAGGATCTGGCAGTAATAGTGTCTGTAAACCCCGACCCATCAGCTTCACGTCTGGCAGTAATTAGGAGGCCAAAGGAATACTGCAGTGAATCAACTGAGGACGAGAATGGAAAAGAGAAAGGCTTGATAGGCTCCGTGAGGCCGGATGGCCTTACAGAGGAAGGGGAGGAATTGCAGGAGGCAGTCCCCTGTGTTAGAAGGAAACAGCAGGGGAGCCTCCTCTCTGTCCTCTTTGTGGGTGGCCATATGACTGACACGGGAGAGAGAGGAGACAGAGTAGTCAAGCGAAGAATGGTGAGAAGGGGAGCAGGTTTCCTAACACCATGACCTGTTGGGAGTTCAGGTGCTACCGCCTGTCACTTACTCAGGTTCTCTAGTTTTCCCCCTGTGGGCCTTGTGGCCCACCTCTCCCTGCTAATTTCCATCCATCTCCTTTGCACTAGACTCCAAGAAAGAGTCAGCTCTTTAGTAAGGTCTGTCTCAGTTAGGACCCCTCCATCTTTTTTGACATCCTGCTACTGAATCCTTCCTACTTCCCAGGAAGGCAAACACACTCAGACATGACAGCTTTTTGGACTTTAGCACTGGGTTCTCCAAGACTTGCCAGTCTGTTCCGTTATTTAACCAGGACACATACCAGCTGGGTTGAAGAGTGCAGCTGGATGTCTTTCAAGGCTCATCTGAGCTTCAGCTGCAGTGTATTTTTTGTGTTTGTCTACATCGGGGTTGCCAGTTCACGCTGGGAAGCTGAGCAGGAATCCTTTCTCTTCCATTTGCTCTGTAGAACAGCATGTGCAAGGCGGTGTCTAGTCAACACTCTAAGGCAGTTAGGATTGCTCCAGAGACAGGGGAATGAACTATGCAAAAAGAACCATAGGCTCAAGTGGACATGCTGGTTTCTGGAATCTGAATTCAAATATGGCTCTTTTCTGGTGTTGGAAACTAATACAATATCCCAGGACAATGAGAAAAGCGTGGTCCACATGGTGTCTTTGTTGAGTCAGTCCTCAGCGGGGGTGGGGTGAGGCTCTGGGCCTCTTGGGGTATGAGAGGAAATACCAAAGAGCCAAGCTTAGCAAGGAGGGAAATTAACTCTCATGGGTCACCCAGCATGCCCATACTATCCTCTACCAGGAAGGACTTAGGCACTGGCCTACATTTGTCTTATTGTGAGGACAATCAAGTTGTTGACACGGACAGTGTCACCTAATACACCATACTTTCGAAAAGTAAAGATATCAGTTTTTGCCCTCTAGGCTTGTACATTTTTGTGGGTAGTCAGAAAAAACAAAATAAGGTATTGCTTATAAAATATGATGGATGGTGGTAACTGGTATTTATGAGAAAGATGAGGGGGCAATGGGAGTGTCAGGGAAAGGGTTGCATTTGATTGACTTGAGATATCCAGATGTTTGGCAGTACACAAACGTAATTTTAAATGTCTGGGCATTTATTTTCAGTTATCTGGGAGAAATTCAGTTTGTGTGCATTGTAATATTCTTGTATAGTGCATTATAATTTTCAAAGCACTTTCATATCTGTTATTTCTACAGACTGTGCCTCTGCCAGTTTAATGTACATAAGCACTTTGCTCTGTTCAGGATTGGATTTGAACTCTCTTACATTTAGGTTTAACAACACATTTAGGTGACTTACTGGGACAATGCTCTTTTCCATCTTAGGAATGTCTTAACGGTGAACATCAATCATTCTGTCAGGAAGCCAAAGAGCAGGACATCCCCTTGGTGGCCTGGAGGACTCTTGAGAAGCTCTGGAATGTGGAGTCTTAAACACAGCAGCATGTTAGGGTTCTCCTATGCTGCCTGGGATAGATTTCTGTGTCGTGTAAGCGACAGCCCTTGGAAACCATCCTAGTCATGTGTACAGGGTCACTCCACCGTCATTGTCACACCCAAGCCCTAGCACCCCATCTCCAACTCAGCTGTGCATTCTACTGTCACATTGAATTCACTTTGTCTAAATGAAGTTCATCCTCCTTGTTTGCCCCTTCCTGTCTGGCTTCTTCTCTTGAGTCTTCAGTCTTCAAGGATTCTTTAGATCCTCCCTTTTATCCCCCCGCCCCCTCCGTTTAGTAATCTGCCCATTCTTCTGTCCTTCTTCCAGTCACCTCTGGGCCAGGTCAGGACTTCTAAACTCTGAACAAATGTCTGAATAATTACATTTCTCTCCTCCCCGGTCACTTCAATTTCAGTCCGTTTTTGTGTTCAGCTTCTCATCCTTCCTGAGCATGGACATCATCCTCTTGCCAGACCAATCTGAAAATTTCTTGCAGGTTTCCATTCTCTGTGCTCTTTGTTCATGGCCCCTCCTGCCAGTATCCAGTGAGAAGAACCAGCCCCCTTTCTCTTTGTCCTCTCTAAATCTGACTCCTTTATCAAGTTCTTGCTCAGCTGCAGCCTCCTCAAAAGATAGGCTTGCCAGATAAAATACTGGACACCTGGTTAAATGTGCACTTCAGATAAATATTTTGTTACTTTAAGTATTTATCAAATAGTGCATGGGGTACACTTATGCTAAAGAAATTACTCATTGTTTATGTAAAATTCTAATTTAACTGGACATCCTCTATTTTAATTTGCTAAATCTGGCAACTCTATTCCAAGAAGTCTTCTCTGGCTACTCTGACTGTGTAGTCCCTGGAGCTGTGGAAGGCCTATAGCACTTAAAATCTTTGTACAAGAGGTAGAGTATAAGTAGTACATTAAAAACTAGCACTGTTTGCATTCTTTGATTCAGCGATTACTAAGTAGCTCCTATGTGCCAGGAAATGTGTAAGGCAGTATGGGTGCAGAGGTAAAGATAGCGCCTGTTCTTATTGGTGCCTGGCTGGAGCAGCAGGCCCCGCAGCGCACGATTACAGTGCAGCATTGTCATGGCCATGTGCTTGCCATGGGGTGACTTCTTGGAGGAGATAGGTCTTGAAGAATGACTAGGAGGGAAGGAGGAAGGTCTTTCTGGGCAGAGAGAGAGAAATATATGCAGAGGCCCAGGTGAGGGAGAGATTAGGATATGATCAGGAAGTTGGTAGAATTTCCTTGTTGTTCTAAGGGAAGTGTGTCTATAAGATAACACGTGGTATGTCTGGAGGTCTGATTATTCAACATTTACCAACACACCCCTGAAGATCAAGTCTGGAAGATTGAAAAAAACCAGATCATGAAGGTTTTATATCTCATGCTTAGGAGGCTGAATGTTGTCCTGAAAGCTGTGGAGAATCATTGAACTGTTTAGAGAAAGGACACACTCAAATTTATATTTCAGGAAGGAAGTCAGAGAATAGATTCAAGGGTCAAGACTGGCAGAAGGGAGACCAATTTGGTGGCAAGTACAGTAGTTCAGGCTAGACATGCCAAGCGTGCTGGGATTTGGTGGTGGACATGTTCAAGAGATGTGAAGAGCATAACATCAACAGGACCTGGGGCCAAATTGGACACATTGGTTTATGGAGGGGGAGAAGTGAACATTTCTGGCTTGGGCAACTATGGGGATGACAGAGCTATCCATCAAATTAGTGAGTACGGGAGGTTAAGCAGGTTTGAGGGGGTGAGAATTATGAGGAGATCCGTCTGAACGTGTTTTATCTCACACTTGGCATTTATTATATTTGGTTGTATTTTGTTACTCATCTCTTCAAGTGCTCTGTTGTCTCCCCACGTGGACTGTGATCCTTCTGAAGTCTTGGACTACATTAACCAACTTGGGGATGCCCCGTAGCCTTTAACTCATTACTCCTGCCCCCCTTGCCAGTTTACCTCACCACACAGGGCTGTGTGAAGTCCCAAGCTAACACTTCCAGCAGCTGCAAGCAATATGGTCTGCAGAGATGAACATGGCAGGAACTTTCAGCTGGGACACAGTTTCACCCCAAAGATGAGTTTTTCCTCTGAGGGTAGTGAAACACCCGAACTGACCTTGGTCCCTTCTGAGAGGAAGGACCGTATCTCAGGGTGGCAGCAGGAGGCTGCAGGTCAGTTGGGTGATGACCGGGCCCTCAGAGATCCTGCTTTCTCTCTTTACAGAACCCCATAAATCCTTCCAAAGGGAGTAATTCCCTCAGGATCAAGAGAGTCCTCTACATTCCTAAAATCAGTGAAGGCAAAAATGTACAGGGATTTCTCAGAAAAGTGAATGTGGTGTGAGCATGATCCCTGGGTGTTACTATGCTGCACAGAAGGCCCCCCCTTTCCCCCCTGGATGGCGTTCTTTGCTCCCAAGTTAACTCATGCACTGGATTTGGTCCAAGTACATTTTGTTTCTTGATTTCCAGCCAGGCTTCTCTCAGTTGTGGTGCATTCTCCTCTTTGCTCCCCTCCCTCCCCAATCCCCCTCTCTCTTTTTATAATTATTTCAGCTTTTCTGTGTGACTGAACTGATACAGAGGAAAACCCACCAGCTTAGGTAGGGCTTCCACCAGAGTGAGGCCAGAGGGACTCTGTGAATGGCTGGCCCCTCACTCAGCAACGGCCTGCGTGGCAAGGTATGTGTAAGAGCAGCTGAAGCAGAAAGTGTTTGAACTCTGCCCCCGCCAAATGACTTCCAGATGTGTAAACCCCAGCCTCCCTCTGCTCTCTGACTGTAGCCCTGCCAACATACATCTGCAGATTTCTGGTGCACAGGAAACATGAAAGAGTGTCTTCTACAACATCTGTTCTCTTTCCCTAGCTCCCCCCTCTGTCTTCTCGGACTTTGCCCTGTATTTCATCTCCCCCTAAACAAAGTCATTAAGGAATCACTGCACAACTCTCCTTGGCCCATAAATGCCAGCTCCCCACTCTCCCCCTAGAGCCTGTTCTTGGCTCTCTGGACAGTTGACCAAAGCACCACACGAATCATTAAGGACACACATTGACTTGATGCAGGAGAAAAGAACCGAGTTTTCTCCGTTGGGCTGGTGCCAGTCCACAAGTTGCATAGGGAGAGTTTGGCCACAAGGAGGACCGAGCAGAGCCCTGAAGATGACAACATGGGTCTCCATGAAGAGTTTGCCTGCTGCACACCCTTGGGAGAAGGTGAGATCTTTCAGGAAGAACCTTTTTCTGTGGACGTTCAGTTTCTTGGAACAAACCAAGCAGGCTTCTGGAAACTTGGAAGCATTTATGTGCAGAATGAATTCTTTGCCTCTCCCGTGTCCTCTGGGGTATGGCACCAATCAGGCTAAGAGGACAGAAGAGGACCTGTTCTTAATGTAACTCAAAGGGGGAGAAAAAAGAGAGCCTTTGAGAAATATGGAGCAGGAGACTTTTATGGAGCCACTCATTCTCATTAGGAAAACGATTTGGCTGCTGTGTAAATAAATGCTTGACCTTCATTCTGTCCTTCATCCATATGGACCCAGAACTCTCTCCAGCTCCGTCCCAGGGGACATGGAATGGAGCCAAGTGACAAAATCTGGGAGAGGGAAACAGGGTGCACTACAAAAGGGAGCAGAGAGTTGAAAGGGTCTTTGGGCTCGGGCCCGAAAGAGGAACAGTTACAGGTGAGAGGTCCTTGGGGCCCCAGGACCCATGTCATTAGGCATGCGGGCCCACTTGGGAACGAGTGAAGATCTCAGAGGTTAAGGAGAACTGCTCCTGATTACCCATCCATGGTGAGCCTACGAGGTGGCTTGATAGGTGAATTTCTGGATCCTGGATGAGACTGTCCTGCCCTGTGATCTGAAGGGCATAGTAGAGAGTGGTTAACGTGGACATCCTGCTTTAATAGTCCAAAGTACTTCAGTCTCTGGCTTTCACATGAAGCCCTAAGATTTGGCTGGAGTTTGCTACAGTAGCCTCCCTATTTGAAACAAATAATCAATACAAAAAAACACATTGATCTTATACTTCAAGTAGAGCTTGTTACAGAAAAACAAGTGGAGGAGATAAAGTTGGTTCTGGAATTCCTCTTCTTCCATCTGTGTTTTTCTGTGCAACTCCCCCAAAGACACTGGAATACCCTTGTAGCTACAGTAGCTCCCTCCTGAAGAGCAGAATCCGTAGATTCTTTTGTGTAAGGATGGGTGGGTAGAGGGTAAACAAACCTTTTTCTTCTGCATAAGAACTTGCCCTTTGGTTAACTGTATAGCTCTGTTACTTTGACAACCTCTTCAGAGTAGAATGCAAACTCTACCATATTGCTGATGTAAAAATGACCCTTAATTGGGGAATTGCATCTAGAGTGGGAGGAACTATACAGAACCTGCTAAGGAGACCATGCTTTGGGCTTTCCTAAGTGTGGTGGCTTGTGTAATGGGTGTCCTGTAGGGGTGATGAAAGCTATGGCTAGGAACTTGTTACAGGGGATATTGGCTCCTTTGGGGAGTGAGGATTTTAAGCCAGGTTAGCTCCCATACTAGGCTACTGTGGATCTCATCCCTCGTACTTGAGCTCTCCCTGGGGAGAAGTCAGTGCTGAATGGCTGTGTGGGCTGAAATGTGGGCTTTCACTGAAGGAAATCACTGGCGCTGCCTTGCTAGTGCCCTGGGATCCTGCTCTACATCCTTCTAGGCACACCGCTTGTGGCCTGTGATCATCTTGTGAGTGAGAGTATCTAGGTCAGGCTAAAAAAATCCTCTGATGGGTGGTTTAGAGAGTACAACTGACTGCCTGTTAAATCGTCTCCCATCTCCTTTGCAAAGATAAACTAGGAGGTGGAAGACTTACTTAGGGGGCCGGAAACCTGCCCAGTGCACCTCAAACCACACCCAGAGGACACACTCTGTCTTTAGGACTTTCAGCCTCATCTCAAATGGTGCCCAGGAAGAAAATGGGTGTTAACCTGATTTGCTTTGCTGTTAGAACTATCAATGTCACAATGATCTCCCACTTGGCCCTTATTATAAAGGCTCTAACTTCAGAATTCAGGGAATTAGCTTGAGGGTTTCCATCTTCTAAGTTGATCCCATTTATAAACTTGGTTATTAGAGAAATAACTAATGAGTCTACTGTGAGATGGATTTGGACCAGAATTTCATTTATCACCTGTTCTCCATACTTTATTTTCTAACCAAAGAATAGTAATAAGTAACATTTATGATTTCTTGGTAACAGTATAAGATCAAAACATATCTGTGTTTCCCTTTTTCTCATACAGTTACTCTGAGAAGTGGCCACAGGTCACTGTGGGGAAGGATGGAGGGAATGTTTACTGTATATACTTGTAATAGACTTGTGGGTCTGTTTTTCAAGGAAGACTGCCTCCCCTTCAGTCAGTGGGCTCTGGATCTATGAACTGATTTAACTGGAACCCAGGTGGAGGGTCATGATTTTTCTATTATGGCCTCTGATTTCAACTTTCTGCCCTCCAGCTCCTACTTTTTCCTTTCCTTTCCTTTTCCTTTTCCTTTTCCCTTTCCTTTCCTTTCCTTCTCTCTCCTCTCCCCTCCTCTCCTCTCCCCTCCCCTCCCCTCCCCTCCCCTCCCCTCCCCTCCCCTCCCCTCCCCTCCCCTCCCCTCTCCTCTCCTCTCCTCTCCTCTCCTCTCCTCTCCTCTCCTCTCCTCTCCTCTCCTCTCCTCTCCTCTCCTCTCCTCTCCTCTCCTCTCCTCTCCTCTTTCTTTTCTATAAAAGTTAAGAAACATTCTACTGCTGTCCATCTGTCAGCCTCAAAATACCAAGATCTATATCACATACCATCACAGGCTTGAAGCAGAGCATAGCCAGGTTGCACCTGTGTCAAGCTGATCACTACCTGGGGCTTCTACTGCAGCATTAGCTAGCGTAGGAGGTGGGAGTTGAGAAGATTTGAAATAGAACACAGATGTGTTGGATCCACCTAGGCGAGGGGGTCAGAGTCTTCACTCTCTCCAGGTGATTTCTACCTCCTGGTATTATGTAAGTCCCTCCCTTGAGTAACTTGCTTCTAATCACCGAAATATGCCAGTGTTGAAGGGCTTTCACTGCTGTGATTGGGTCACAAGAAATTTCTGACTTCGTCTTGCTAGAAAATTCGCTTTTGCTGGCATTGATGAAGCAAGTTGCCATGTCAGAAAGGTCCTTATGGAAAGGACCTGGGGGTAGTCTTCACACAGCCAGCAAGTAGCTGAAGCCATTATTCCAACAGCCCTGAGGAAGTGAATTCTGCCTATAACCACGCAAGTGAGCTTCGAAGCCGGTCCTCCTGTAATTAAACCTTCAGAGGATACCTTTACCCTCTCTGACACTTGGATTGCAGCCTTATGAGAGACTTTGAAGCAGGGGTCCGGCGAAATGAGGCCTAGTTTCCTGACCTACAGAAACTGTAAGATAAAAAAAAAAGAAAAGTATATTGTTTTAGGGCATTTTGTTACCTGGATGACCAACAGTCCTGGTTTGCCTGGGGCTGTTCTAGTTTTAGCTCTGGTAGATCCTTTGTTCTTTATAGAGGTTAAAGTGACATCTAACATTACATTAGTTTCAGATGTACAGCATGATGATTTGATATCTGTATGGGTTGCAAAATGATCGCCATAATAAATTTAGTTAATGTCCATCACCCTACACAGTTAAACATTTTTTTTCTTGTGATAAGAACTTTTATAATGCACTCTTAGCAACTTTCAAATATGTAGTACAGTAATACTAGCATTTTAAATAGGCATTACAGTCGCCATGCTGTGAATTACATCCCCGTGACTTCTTTATTTTATAACTGGAAGTTTGTATGTTTTGACTCCCTTAACCCGTTCCTCCCACCCCCACACCCCTGTCTCTGGCAACCACCAATCTGTTCTCTGTATCTTTGAGCTTATTTTTTGTTGTTATTTGTTCATTTGTTTTTTGTTTTAGGTTACAAAACAGTATTTGTCTCTCTCTGACTTATTTCACTTAACATAATACCCTCAAGGTCTATCCATGTTGTTGCAAATGGCAAGATTTCATTCTTTTTTATGGCTGAGTAACCTTCCTTTGTATATATAACCACATTTTCTTTCTTTATCCATGTTTTGGCGATTGTAAATAATGCTGCATTGCACATGAGGGGAGTGGTGCAGATATCTTTTTGAGTTTGTGTTTTTGTTTCCTTTGGACACATACCTAGAAGTGGAATTGCTAGATCATATGGTAGTTCTATTTTTAGATCTGAAGATCCGAATAGAAATTTTTCCAAAAAAGACATAGAAATGGCCAACAGACACGTGAAAAGATGCTCAACATTACTGATCCTCAGGGGAATGCAAACCAAAACCACAATGACATATCACCTCATACCATGGCCATCCTCAAAAAGACAAAGAGTGAAATCTTGTCATTTGCAACCATGTAGATGGAGCTGTGGAGTATTATGCTAGTGAAGTAAGTCAGTCAGAGAAAGACAAATACCATATGATTTCACTCATAAGTGGAATTTAAGAAACAAAACAAACGATCATGGGGGAAAAAGAGGGAGGTAAACTGAGGAACAGAGTGTTAACTACAGAGAACTAACTGATGGTTACCAGAAAGGAGGTGGGGGGGAATGGGTGAAATAGGTGATGGGGGTTAAGGAGGGCATTTGTGATGAGCACCAGGTGTTGTATGTAAGGATTGAATACTACATCATACACCTGAAACACTGTGTGTTAATAACTGGAATTTAAATAAAAACTGAAAAAAAATTAATCTTGGCTCCTTAAAAACATACACACAGTTTGCAGCGAGAACATATGTTTAGGCCAGCTTTGCCCTACAGGCTGCTGATTTGGGGTTATGGGAATATAGAGAAAGGGCAAAGAAATCAGATTTACTGAGTTCCTATAGGCCATTGTTTTTCACCTCATCCTGGAATAAATGCATTCTCAACATAATTTTCCTGATAAAGAAACTGAAACTCAGGGAGGTTAAGTAACTAACCTAAGGCTGAATAAGAAAATTGTGGGAGATTCATGTCCCAAGTCTTCAGATGCCTGAATCTTGATTCTTTCCTCCCTACCAAGCCAAAGTCACTGCTCTCCATGGTGTGAGTGAGCGTTGCAGTTTTCCTCAGAGAAAGCTTCCGAGCTGTAATTCAAGTGTGATTCAAGTGACTCCTTTATCCTCTCAACTTTCTTACCCAGTGGCATAAACAGAGCAGACACGTTGATGTTTGCACTTGTTAGGGAGCATCCTTCTGTGGCTCCCTAGGGAGTCCTCCCTCTGTCATTCTTCGTGTGTGTGCGTGCGCACGTGTGCAGTGGCTTCCTTTGAACTGGAAGTGTACCCTACAAAAAGTTTTCACTTTTGTTCCCCCACCCCCCCCCCCCGGTTTGAATCCCCCTGTTACAAAACATTACGGGGGTGAAGGAAACTCAAATGAGGGTAACATCGGATTAGGAGCCCAGTATAGAAGAACTGTTCTGCCTTATGTCCTATACCTGGCAGTGCCTGTGATCTTGTTTATTATGCCCTCTGTTTACAATCCTTGCATTTCCCAGTTGGCTCCCCGAGGACAGTGTGTGAGGTGGTGTGAATGATTTGTGAAGTGGTGTGAATGGGGCTGTTATATACAGAAATGAGGCCACGAGGGTTTAGACCCATGGGCAGTCACACCAGCTGCTGGTCCTCTTCTGTTTTATAACCTGAAAAGGGTTTATTATTACTTTTTAAATCATTTATTCTAGTTATTCTTTTATAAATCGGCTTTTAAACATTTTTAAAATTTATTTGAGGGAGAGACAAGAGAGGGGTCATGAGCTGGGGGAAGGAGCAGAGGGAGAGGGAGAAACAGACTCCCCTCTGAACAGGGAGCCCAACACAGGGCTTGATCCCAGGACCCTGAGATCATGATCTGAACCAAAGGCAGACACTTAACTAACTGAGCCATCCAGGCGCCCCTATAAACCTGCTTTTAATCACCTCAGTCAGAAATTTTCCCTATTCTTTTCTCTCATGTGGGGCTTTACCTTTTTTATTTTTAATTAAGGTTTTAGAACTTGGATCTCTCATACCCATTTTGTACATTTAATGATGTTTCGATTATCAAAAGAGAACTGTCTGAATTCTTTAGAGTCCAAATAAATCTATAAAATGCAAAATTACATAGTTAAGTGTTTTGATGCTCTTTGAATTCATTGAGTATTAATGTAAGAGGATGGGGGAGTTAGTAATTTGGCAGCTAAGGAAACTTAGCCCTGATTTGGAATAAGTAACAGGGCTGCATACTCTTTTCCTACAGTTCTGGGCATACAGAATGGTGTGACTTATAACTTGTACATTTCTATCCATTTTCGGAAAAAACAAACATTAGTGGATTAAAATAATAGAAATCATCTATGAGATCTGTAAATTATTGTCAGCTAAACCAGGGAAAAATCAAGCTATGAACAGTTTTTTATTTTTAACTTTCTAGTTTTCAATATCATTTTATAAAGTTAATTAGATCATTGAGTCATTTAGGAATTGCTTTTGACTCCTACTAATAGAGACTCAAAATAACAATGGCTTAAACAAAATAAGACCCTTTTTGTCCCTTTTATGTAAAACAGAAGCAAGCAGTCCAGGACTAGTACAGAGCCTCCATCATCATTAGGAACCCAGGCTGCTTCTGTCTTTTTTATTCCTCCATCCTTATTGTGTGCCTTCTATATTCAAGGTCACCTCACTGTCAGGAGATGGCTGTTGGAGCTCCATCCATCACTTCTGCCTTGCAGACACGAGGAGGGAGGAAAGGAGGTAGGTAAAGGCACCTGTAATCAGCTTCTTTTCAGGGTCTTTCCCTGAAACATTCCCCAATAACTTCTCCTTAAATCTCACGGCCTGCCTGTCTGTAAGGGAGATTTGTAAGTGTCGTTTTTCACTGGGCACATTGCAATGTCTACCTGTATAGGTGTCTGTTACTAAGGAAGAAGGGAGAACGGCTCTTGGCTGGGCAAGCAGTAGGCTCTGATGCAGTCTAATGCAGTTGGTGTGGTTCTGCTTCCCTCTCTGGCAGGCTTACCATTGGGTGTGATGGTGGAAGTTCAGAGAGAACTCACTTGTTCAGCTCACATGGAGATGGTAAAGTGAGAAGGGGTCTCACCCTAGGTCTGTCTGGCTTCAAAGAGTCTGAAGTTGGAACTTGGTTATTACATTGTTATAGACCAGGTTGGCAAAGAAGGGGCAAAAATGAGGAGATAGAAAAGAGGTGATGGAATTTTTTTTATAGGTTAGGTCCGCACACTGTCATGAAAATAGGAGTCCTTTGTATCTTGCTTCTTTCACACAAAGTAATGTTTTTGGGGTTCATCCATGTTGTTTTATGTATTGTAGTTTGTTCCTTTTTTATGACCAAGTAGTGTTCCAATATATACATGTACCACAATTGATCTGTCTTCCAGTTGATCATCACTTGGGTGGTTCCAGATTTTGACGATTATTAATAGCAAATTATTGAACCCAAGGAAGAAATTGTGGGAACACTACTTTATGGCTGGTCAGTTATATCTGTAGGTGACAATGTGGGACTTGTGATTGGCATCTGAAGTGGGAGGCAGGGGGAGGGGTTGTCTTGTGAGTCTGAGCTCTTAACCTGTGGGATCTGATGCTATCTCCAAGTAGATGGTGTTGGAGTTGAATTAAATTGTAGGATACCTAGCTAGTGTTGCCAAGAATTGCTTGGTATGGAGAAAACCCACATATCTCATGTCAGAAGTTTTGTGAGTATGGTAATCATGTGAGAGTAAAGGAGACACAAAGGAGGACAAGTTAGATTTGCTAAAACAGTGACCTTTTTTCTCATTTTTTCAAAAGTGTTTTGGCTTTTTCAGGTCTTTTGCTTTTTCATATGACTTTTAGAATCACCTTGTCAATTTTTTCAAAAAAGGTCTTCTGGGATTTTCACTGGGTTTGCCATGAAATTGTATCTGAATTTGGAGAGAATTGGCATCTTAACAATACTGAGTCTTCAGTTTTCTGAACATGTTTTAGCTCTCCATTTACTTAGGTCTTCTTATAAATCCACTTCAAAATTTCTCAATTTATAATTAAAATCAATTTATAATTCATTTTTTGTGTATGGAAATAATAGTTTTTAGAAAATATTAGTATTTTGAGACCTTGCTAAATAAATTCACTTATTAGTTCTAGTAGCCTGTTTTTGTGTGTGTGAGTTCTGTAAGATTTTCCTGTGTAGAGAATCATGTTTTTTGGATATACTGGCAGTTTACTTTCTTCCACTCCAATATGGATGCCTTTTATTTCTTTTGTTTTATTGTTCTTTCTTTATTGCACTGGCTAGGACCTATAGTAAATGTTGAGTAGGGATGATAAGAGTTAACCTTCTTGCTTTGTTCCTAGCCCAAGTCAAAAAACATTCATTCTTTCAACATTAAGTGTACTGTTAGCTATAGGTTTCCTATAGATATCCTTTGTGGATATGCGGAAGTTCCTTCCAATTCTTAGTTTGCTGAGAGTTTTTATCATGAATGGGTATAAAATTTTGTCAGTTCTATTTCTGCATCTATTGGAATGATGCTACGGTTTTTCTTATTTAGTTTGCTGACAGTGAACTACACTGATTGACTTTCAAATGTTGAACCAACTTTTCCTTCCTGGGATTAATCCCACGTGGTGATGATATATTACTGTATTATATATTGCTAGTGCAATTTGTTCATGTTTTGTTAAGGGTTTTTGCATCTCTGTTCATGAAAGATATTGATCTACAGTTTTCTTACAATATCTGTTTTTGGTTCTCATATTAGTTAGTGTGGTTTCACCCGTACCCAGATACACATTATTAACTCTACTTATTTCTGAAGTGTTCTCAAACTTCATGTATTATATTTTTTATCTTATGTATTGTGTTTTATTTCCTATCCCCTTTAATCTTCAAATGTGTCACTAAGTTGACCTCTGTGTGTATAAGTCTTCTTCTCTAATATGACTATCAAACAAAACCACAAACAAACATGGTGAAGATATGAACTATCATCTAGCCTTTCAGTCCTCCTTAATTTTCCTAAAAAAGTCAACAACAAGTGGAAAGAATGGTATAGTGGAAAGAGGGGTGTTTGTGTAAGAGTTTTGGATTTCAGTCCTTGTTTTGCATCTACCTTCCTATATGCCACCGTTAATTGGATAAATTCTGTGTTCTAGAAACTGTATTTAAATATACTTTATACATTTTGTCTCATAGTCGTTCTTACATCATCTATATAATGTGTTCGTATTTTTTCATTAAAAGGTAAGGAAATCAAAGTTTAGATAAATGAATTAGCTTGTCCAAGATAATACTCTCAGCAGGGATTTGAAGCAAGTCTTCTCCATGTATTATGTTGAACTGCATTCTAAGGCATAGGCGATAGCTTCACCTGACCCCACTGGCTTTTGACCACACTATTCTCTTGATATGGCAAGTCTGGGGAGGCCTGGTCTAATTTTGCCTTGTTTATTATCAAACAAAATATCTCTTTGCTCGCACTCAGTGCCATGGAAAAAGGTCTTGGTATGGGCAGAGTTGTCAAGTGGATGGCAAAATCCTTTCCATTTTGGACCTCACTTGTCTTGTAGACCCAGAAGGTGAAGCTCCCTTCCATTGATAGGGAAGTATCTATGGGCTGGTAGAGCTTATGGCTAAGAATCTATGAAGTACTTAGTAGAGGACCCCCACCCCCAACCCCATACATAGTTTAGGTCACACAAGGGATGAAGAACCAGGGGTGGCATGTGGCGGAGTGGGAAGAATGAAGTAGCTACGAGGTATGCAGAAGGTCAGTGGGTACAAAAGGGAGTAGTGAAGGGATGTGTGTGAGAGACAGAGCTTTGAGTATGTTTCCTTTTCTCAGTTCTCTCTTATTCAGAATATGTAAGCTGGAGGCCTAGGAGCCTGCTTGTCACGATTTAGAGAACACTGTCTCAGGGGGCATCTTCGGGATTTGGAAAAGCTGAGGAGGATGGAACTGCTGAGGAGGATGGAACTGCTCAAGGAGTCTCCCGCTCATTTCTCTACTACTCAGTTCCTATACTTTTTTCCTGAGATGCCAACTTGATAATGTCTCTAGGGTATGTTGTCTCGGACTCAGGAAAGCCTAGAGATAATTCAACTTCCCCTTCCTGGCTCATTCTATCATGGCCTCCAATTGCATTTCCATAGCCTCTTGTACTCTGCTAGCCTGGAGGCAAACAGAGCACTGACTCCCTCCAGCTCTCCCTGCCCTGGCAGCGCCCATCCTGCATTCCCTCCTTACTACCCACTGCTCTGGAGCTGCTGAGGCTCCAGTGTCCCCTGTACGGCCTCTCATCCTCATGTCATCTGTGCCAGTTCTCATCATAGAACATCCTTATGGCTATGATTTCACTTGCTGAAAATTACTGGTACTCAAGATCCTAGAGTGGTCAGGCCTAGGCACCTTCTTTATTTCAGTGCTGGGGGGGAGGACTATTTTCTGATCATAGGAACATCTGAAAATAAAGAAAAGCATAAAGGGAAATAAAAGTCACCCATAGCATGCCACCCAAAGATCACTACTGCCAACATTTTGTTGTATTGCCTTGTTTCTTAGTTTTAAAAATGCATTCTTCAGTCAAGGTTCCTATCCTGTTTTGTCACTTCATATTTTATCAAGAGCTTTTTATCCTGTCTTTAAATATCATTTGAAGATAAATTATTAATGGCCACAGAGTATTCTGTTGTATGGATGCAAAATAATTTAGTCAGTCCACCGTTGTTGGACATGGCATTGCATTTAGGGAAGCCTCCTAGAATTGGGGTTTTGGGGAAAATTGGAATGTTTTAAAGGGTTGTCGTGTATACTGCCAAATTCTTTCACAGAGAGCTTGTCCCAGTGTGTGCTCAGAGCCAGTGTACCTGGGATTGCACATCCAACCACGTCAACAAAGTGTTTCAGTTTTTATATTTGCCAATAACATAGGTAACAGGGAGCAATTCCTCGAATCAGTCAATTTGTTAATCAGTGAGTGTTGGAGTTTTGGCTCTGCCACTTGTTGTTTATGTTACCTTTCACATCAAGTCTCTTTTCCTGTGACAACAAAATGGAAAATTTAATAGTACTTCCCCCAATAGAACGGATATAGTCATAACAGCTTCTTTGTTTTTTGTTTTTGTTTTTTGTTTTTAAAGACTTTATTTATTTATTTGGCAGAGAGAGACAGCGAGAGAGGGAACACAAGCAAGGGGAATGGGAGAGGGAGAAGCAGGGCCGGGAAGGGAGCCCGATGTGGGGCTCGATCCCAGGACCTTGGGATCATGACCTGAGCCGAAGGCAGATCCTTAAGGGCTGAGCCACCTAGGTGCCCCAACAGCTTCTTTGCTTTCATTTCAAAGCACTTAAAAGACAAAAAAGATTTATTTATTTTATTTTATTTTTTTAAAGATTTTATTGATTTTATTTATTTACTTGAGATAAGGAGAGAGAGAAAGTGCACAAGCAGGGGGAAGGGGTCAGAGGGAGAGGGAGAAGCAGACTCCCTGATGAGCAGGGAGCCTGGCACGAGGCTTGATGCCAGGACCCTGGGATCATGACCCAAGGCAAAGGCAGATACTTAACCAACTGAGCCACCTAGGCGCCCCTTTATTTATTTAAAGAGAGAGAGTGTGAGTGAGCATGGGGGGAGGGGCAGAGAGAGAGAGGGAGAGAGAGAATGTCAAGCAGATTCTGTGCTGAGTGGGGAGCTCAACATGGGGCTCAATTTCATCACCCTGAGATCATGATCTGAGCCAGATGCTCAACCTGCTGAGCCACCCAGGTGTTCCTCAAGGTACTTTTGATGATTAAATAAAATAAGGAATGTAAAAATATTTTGTAAACCATAGAGTACCTTCCATGCATATTGAGCCCTGCTGCATGGCCAATAATATTTTAGGCCCTTGAGGGTGGCGTGATTTAAGGAATTAGTGGAACATAATTTTTGCAAATGAAGAACTTCAAGAATTGGTGCTGTTTTACATGTGGCATCATCACAGCAACCACATGTCCAGGATTTCCTGCAACTGTCATCCTTTTCCCTGCAAATTCCATGTGTCAGACACTGTGTCTCAATTTTTGGTTCACAAATACATTAATCAGACACAATGCCTGTTTTATAAGAACATTCATAAACTTGATTGAGGTTAATTGTCTTAGGAATTATTTCTGTAATCATGTTAATTTTTTTTAGTTTTGAAAGATGTGAAAGGCTAGTTGTCTGAACATAGCACTTTTGTCACTTTTGGTGAGCCTGACATATAGGGGTGTGTGTGTGTGTGTGTGTGTATGTGGGTGAATATCTGTTTACAAATATATTTTTAATTGGTAAAAATGCTCTCTTTCAGGAGTTGTATTAACATGATCAGTTTCATTTCTCCCTCCTTTGATATAAAGTTGATTTTGAATCAACTAAACACAAAGGAGTGCCTTGTCTCAGATGTTTTCTTTCTTTCCTTTTTAAAAAACTTTCCAGAAATTTGATCCAGCCAAGCAAAAATCTTCAATCTTAGCCAAAAGTTTGTTCTCAATTATAAATTGATACTATCCTATAGTCTTGTCCCAAAGAAATAGTTTTTGCTAAAGATAGAGGTTCTGTAAAATAAAGCATTTTCATAAAGAAAATATAAAAATATTGTTTCTGCAATGTTACTGAGTGAGGTAGCAAGTTTAGCCCACGGGTGTCCACACAAGCAGGGCTCCTGAAGGAGGAACAAATGTTATTTTCAGTGATTACTCTGTCACTTGCAATCCTGTGCTTTGTCTGATGCAGAACAACAGGGTTAATGGATTTTGATAGGAAATGTGTGCCCTGGGTCTTACCACACATAAGGTTTTAAATGAGTGCGTCATTAAAAACACAGTACTTATGTGTCAAATTATTCTTGGTCTTTTCTGACATAAGCAATAAGCAGAAAACTCCTAAATGGTGATTCCAAGGGCCTGCTGCTATCACTGTACCTGACGTAAACATAACACCAAACTTAAGAATTTCTAGCTTCAGAGGCCTACACCTGGATTCTGAGGCCCCCCTGGAAGGGCCTTCTGGAAATTGGATGGGGAAGCTGAAAGGAATGGGGCTCTTCTCCATCCCTGGCCATCCTTCTCCCTTCTTTTATCCCACTCCTCTTCTACCACTGAGAGGCCCTGTGCATCCTTCCCTCGGGAACCTGAGGCTCCAAGAATGGGTGTTGAAGGCCAGATGCTCCCCTACCTTACCATGCAAACCTTTACCCTCTCCGTTTCTGCCCCACGGCCAAGTGGGATTGGTGGGATGCAGATTATCTGGAAAAATTTTCAACAGATAATTTCCTGAATAGATAACTCAAGGAGTTACCAACAAACAAATAATGCCCTGGTGAGGCCTAATCATTCCTCCTCATATGGAAGTGGGGAAAATAGAGAAAAGCTTGTGCTGAATCAAGATTTGTTGTTCTTTGACGACTCAGTCATTGGCAGGTTCTGACATTCTCCTACCTGGCTACACCTTTGAGTGAACATGATATCAAGGAAAGAAATGAGAGCCAAGTGCCTGTTCCTGCCCCACAGAGGCACTTTGTTGCAGAGAGTCTCAGCTGAGGTGTGAAAGGAAGATAACATTACCTCAGAATATCTAGAGTTTCTGCTGCAGTTCCCTACTGACTGCCTTACTGAAAAGAGTATCCTGAGAGAGCCATGATTTTGATAGAAAAGTGGTGTATCCCTTAGATTGGGTGGAGGTAGAAAAAAGTTAGGAACAACTTTGTTGGTGAAGTTTATAATGCCATGGGCCAGTGATCTTGTGCTGATTTGCATGGCCAGACTAGCTTGCCCTGTGTATGAGTCAGGTTTGACGGGAAAAGCAGAAATGGTAGGAGATAGATATTACCAGAAGGGATTGGTTTAAATGATTGTGCAAGCTGAAATCCCTGGGCAGACAGTCTGGGGCGGGCGGGGGGGAGATGGAGAGCAGGCTAGGATCCCCCAGGCACAGTTGGAAACTGTTACAGGTAGGCAGGGAGGAAAGCTCCTGTGCGGGCACAGCAATGGTAAATCAGATGCACCTTGGAAGATGGCTCAGGGAGTGCCCGAGTCTTCCTCACAGGGCTGCCACTGATTAAACCAGGCCTACCAAGATAATCCGAAAGTCAGTGAATTAAGGATTTTAATTCAGCCTGCAAATCCCTTCATAGCAGCGCCTAGATGAGTGTTTGATTGAATAACTAGGAGGTGTGTATATGCTACAAAATGGCTGCCACCCCCCCTCCTGTCCTCATAATTTAGCGTACCCAGTTTGGCATACCAAAAAAACATCACTCACTCATTTCCTCCCTCCCATTGTCCCTCCGTCCCACCTTCCCTTCCTTCCCAAAGAGATTCAGAACTTTTTTTTTTTTTTTTAAGATTTTATTTATTTATTTGACAGAGATAGAGACAGCCAGCGAGAGAGGGAACACAAGCAGGGGGAGTGGGAGAGGAAGAAGCAGGCTCATAGCAGAGGAGCCTGATGTGGGGCTCGATCCCAGATCACCGGGATCACGCCCTGAGCCGAAGGCAGACGCTTAACCGCTGTGCCACCCAGGCGCCCCAGAACTTTTTTTTTTAATAATAATTTTATATTATGTTAGTCACCATACAGTACATCCCTAGTTTTTGATGTAAAGTTCCATGATTCAGAACTTTTGATTTGAGACTTAGAATTCAAGCATTTCCAAAGTGTGGATTGGATTTCTTGGAATGCTTTTTCTTGGAAAACTTCATGCTGTAAGCTAGAACTGTGTTGGCATGTCCTCCATGTCCAAGTGCTCCTTTGGCCTTTTCCCTTCATTTCAAGATGACTGTTCATCCTCACACTCAAGACACTGGCCACTCTATGTGCTACCCCATCTCCAAATCACTGCAAGTTGGGCTGTCAAGTCCAGGAGCATGGTAGGCAAAGATTTATGTAACTGGAGACACAACCACCAAACACTCAGAAGAATGACTTTAATATGGAAATCTCTCCCCTCGCCAAATCTGTGCGCATGGAGCAGCCACAACAAACAGGGCTATAAACAATGGGAATTGTGCTGACTGCCCAGCACACACAGATGCAGCAGCTTTCCAGATTCATTTTAACAAAGGGATGAATCAGACTTGTTGGCCAACAATCCCACATTGTCTTCCCACTGTCCCCTCAAATGGGGCAACATTCTCTGAGCTCTGAGAAGCACTGACTACTTGGGTGTGAAGCTCTTTGGGATGGTCAGTAGATAAATGCCAACTCTCCCGTGATCCAGACTTGCTTGACACTTGATCTGAACATTATACAAAGAGGGCAGCGTTAAATTTGGTCCAAATAATGATCATCTTGGGAAGGCTCTTTAATCAATAAAGCAAGTCCAGAGGTCTGATCTGGGAGATGTGTAGAAGGTCTGACAGATACTCAGCCCAGTGCCTCAAACTGGGAGACCATTTGCCTCTTTTTTCCTCCTCAGTGTTTAGCTGATGTAATGACACGTTCGTGTAATTACAGTCTGTTTTTTACCCTGAGATAATAGGGGAAGCCTGGGCAACTTGAGTGTAGGAGTGGAAAATGTGCAGATCATTTACTGTAACGACTACACAACCTTGGCAATGAACAGTGGGGTCAGAATCCTATGACAGAGTTGTTTGTCTTAGGCCTTAGCATCTAAGAGCAACATGGTGTCCAGGTTCCTACCTTGGTGAGGGAATCTTTAATAGGGAAAACAGGTCTCTTTCCTCATGGTCCTGGGAAGAGGTACCCAGAATGTTCCCTGTTCTTCGCTCTTTCCCTCCTGTGATCTTAGAGAAAGATGGGGAACTTTATTTATATCTAGCCAGATAGTGAATATCTTAGGCTTTGTGGGCCATGAGATAGCTGTTGCAGCTACTCAACTGTGCCATTGTAACTAAATCTCAGCCACAAGCAGCATGTGAATGAACAAGTGGGCCATGTTCCAATACAACTTTATTTATCAATACTGAAACATTTTAATTTCATGTTATTTTTACTTTTGATAAAATGCTCTTTTGATTTTAAAAACCATTCTTAGCTTGTAGGCCATGTTAAAACAGGTAGTAGGCTGGATTTGGCCCATGGGCTGTGGGTGTTAAACATTGTCTTAGAGTATTTTTGGATGCCACTTAGAATTTGAAAGGGCAGGTATGTGAGGGTTCCTTCCAGATCTAAGGGCCTGACATTTGGTCAGAAGCCCTAGACCTGGTCTTAGTTTTCTCATGTGCTCTCTGAGGCCATCCTTATTTCCCTACCACCGCGATATACAATGATGTAGAATGGTTGAAAAGTCTGCAAAGAACCATATGTTCAAGTTCAAACATCTTTTTTTTTTTTAATTTTGACTTCCATTTTTTCTCACGTTCATTGTGGTTTTAAAACATTTTGTTCCTTCTTAGCCACCTGTACTGAGAGTTTTGTTGGTGTTGAGGATTGTAGTAGTTTGAGTGAGATAAGCTTGTGATAGATTTTGAAGTGTGAAAAGTCACTGAATGTCAGCATGCTGATGGGGCCATCTGAGGTTTTGCTGGTGCTACTTCAGCCAGCCTGGGCGCCCAGCAGAGCCCACTTAAAAGCTTTGTCTTGTCCATTTCTCTGCTCATGTCTCTGCATAGAAGAAATCCTTTCTCTAATGTCTTTTCATTTCCACTGTGATATATTGCTTTTGTGAAGCTTTAAATGAAAGAAATACTTTTGAACATCTATGTGTCAGACGTAATTCTGTACTTGAAAATGTGATAAGGTCTTTGGATAACATTCCTTGTGAGAATTTAACCACAACTTGTAATTTTTGTTTTCCTTAGGTCTTAGCCACCTTTAACATGCTTTTAATTTTACTACTTCTGCTCAGAGGATTTCAAGGCCCCATGACCTCAAATAAAAGAGAAATATAGAGGCATAAGAAAACGTGAGAGTGGGTCACAAAGGGCCCCCTCTCGCCTTTGTCTGCATTGATTCTGTCCTTACAAAAGAGCTGGGAGATAAGCTTACAACTGTTTGTCATCCCTTTGGCAGAGAATAGGACTGCACCAACAGTGGCCTCTCCCTGATATTCTTTGGCAATGGAAGACAGAAGGGAACACTTTTGTCGATTTTAATGCACTGAGGTTTGGAAAGGATTTTGAAGTACAGTTTATGGTAAATTAGATTGAAAATCATAGTATCATTCTTCAGTCAGATGACACATGGCCTCTGAAAATGCTCAGAAGCTTTATCATTCATGTGCCAAACTTCAGCAAGTGAGCGAGGCCTCAGCCTCCTCTGCCTAGACACACAGAGGACCCAAGGCCCAGTTGAGTCTCCAGTAGGCCAGGGAACAGTCCATGGCCCCAGAGAGAGTCCAGCCCTGTGCTGTTCTTGCTGTTAATGGTTGTTGCCGGTTCAGAGTCATTTTCAACACCAGGGAAGCAGCTTTTGTGTGTTCCACTTACTCACAGATAGGTGGAGACAGCCTTGAGTTTGGCTCAGGTTTTCCTAGTCTAGAGGGTAAGGGGACTGATGGGGTTTGGGATTTCATAACAGTGACAAAGAATTTGCTCTGCTGTGCTTTACTGTCACCTGTAAATGTGATGTGATGGCTTATGTCACACTGCTTGCTGCGGAGGGACGTGCTGGCCTAGAACCCCCGTTCTGGGTACACA
This sequence comes from Ursus arctos, assembly GCF_023065955.2. NCBI lineage: Eukaryota > Metazoa > Chordata > Mammalia > Carnivora > Ursidae > Ursus > Ursus arctos. The sequence goes on from NW_026623067.1 coordinate 54,465,611, forward strand.
CTCCTGTTCTTTCTCTGCACCCGCCCTACCCACCTGCTCAAGTGAGTCATGGCGCTTTTGTCTTTGCCCTCTCTCTCTCCAACACATCCACGCCCACGTGTGCGTGCACACATAAATTCACGATTGCCCCGCACAAGATCAAAGGCCAGACGTGATGCCCATCCACCAGCTACACAGAGCGCGATCGCACCTAGACGTGCAGGTGACAGGAAAGGCCGCTGTCGGACTGAGATGGAGTGCACCCTCAGAACCTTTAGCCCCAGGCCTCTGTTCCTCTCGTTTGCTGGTCAGGTGAATACTAATAAGAGTTTGCATTTCTCTTCCCTTTCTTACCTTGCATCAAGAAGCAGAATGATCGGTTCCATGTAAAATATGACAAGCATTCATTTATTATTATCAAATAGTGATTGAATGACTAACATTCAGGCACTGAGTGAGAGATTAGGGATAAGAGTGATAAGAAAAATGATAGGCCGCTCAGGATGTGTCAGTAATTAAGCTGTGTGACCTTGGGCGAGTTACTGAACTTCTCTGGAACTGGACCTAATCTCTGGTATTGGCCTTTTCTCTGATGATGTTAGAATTCAGCAGACATGGGGGAGGGGGAGGGGAGGATAGCTTCGGTGTCAGTGGCAGAAATGACTCCTGAAATGATGTTCTGTTAAGTGGCAGATTATCCAGAGAGAAGAGTGAGAAAACCGTAAATAGGACAGTGTCCACGTGGACATGAGAAGAAAGCAGCCCATTGCCAGGGGAACTAACTGGAAGTGGAAGTTCTCTTTGAAAAACGGTAATTTGCTTCTTTCGTGATAAGATGCTTGTCTGTCATATAGGTCATTTACAGAGGAAGGAGGAGGAGGAAGGTGTCCTCTTTTTGGATGGTTGTTGCCTGGTCTTGTGTCTCTTCACTGAATAGGCCAAGGGATCTAAGTACCTTTTAGCAGATGGATGCTGCTTGAGTTTTGAGGATTTAGAATATAAGTGGAGTGGGGGAAGCAAAACAAGTCTGGAAGCCCCTAGAAGCTGCCTTGCATCACACTCTTTAGTGTCTCGGTATGTCTCTGTTTGCTTGTTTCTGCAAAGGGGGCTGATGGAATTCTGCATGGGAAGGTGCTTATACTCTTCACCGTGGCCTCACGTGCGCGTTGACTTCACTCCTCCAGGGAGGCAGATAGAAAGAAGGCAGATGCTTATTTGTGCCTTTGGTAATGGGCTGTCCTGTGAACAGCCTGTGTGTGAGAAGTTTTTAGACTATGGCCCTGGTCCATCTAGGGTGACTTTTGATTCATCTTTTAGGAGACTTTCAGCCTTGAGGTCCTTCGAACTCATAGCAGGTATACAGGTTGTCATTATAAATATCACTGGTCATACTCAGTGCAGCCTTCTGCACGTGTGAGCTGGACCTATCTCTAAGGAATGTGTCACTCTGATGACTGGCCTGACCAGCTCTTACAAGCATGAAACGTTACTGAAGCAGGCGTGGGGGTTCTAGATGCGCAGAGTTAGTGCTTCTCAGGTGGTTGGCTTTGTAGATGAAGTACTTATCTATGTGAGTGGTTGATTCTTCCATCGAGTTATCTCTAACCTTTCAGGATGAACTTAAGAATGAAACAGCAGTTTCTTTATTCTTTGTGCCAATAGAATATTGAAGGAGTCTTGCTGTATTGTGCATTGAAAGCCCTTATTAGCAATGCAAGCACTTCGGAAGGCAGTGAGTGAGTCATATAAGGTCCAGAAATAGTACTGAGGAAAATTGCTTTTATGTAATTTTTTCTCAGAATATCACGCTGTGAATACTTATCATTTCAGCAGGAGCACGTAGGAAAGATGACATCTTCCAGGGCCCACAGGGATGCACTGTCTCCCAGAGCCATGTCACTGCCTCCAAGGCTTCCAGGAGCCACCAGCAGCTTTAGGGCAGCTGTTGAGGCACAACAGGGGAGTGAACAGTGAAGGAAAGCCTAAGAAGTGACTTCTGTCTGCAATTTTGATAGCATTGCATTCAGCACATATGCTCCAAAAAGGTGACACTTAGGTTTATTTTTTGTCAGTTTTGTTTTGCTTCCAAAAACAGAATCTTGAAAAACATTTTTAATTGGGGTAAAACACGTAGAAAATGTAGAGGGGGGAATGAAGCATGAGAGACTATGGACTCTGAGAAACAAACTGAGGGCTTCAGAGGGGGGGGGTGGGGGAATGGGATAGGCTGGTGATGGGTAGTAAGGAGGGCACGTATTGCATGGTGCACTGGGTGTTATATGCAGCTAATGAATCATGGAACTTTACATCAAAAACCAGGGATGTACTGTATGGTGACTAACATAATATAATAAAAAAATATTATTGTAATAAAAAAGAAAATGTACCATTTTAACTCTTTGGCACTATATGGTTCAGTGACATTAAATACATTCACAATATTCCGTAGCCATTACCACTGTCCATCTCCAGAGCTCTGTCATCTTTCTAAACTGATGCTCTGTACCTATTAAATAATAACTCTTCACTTCCTTTTCCCCACCATCCAGCTCCTGGAATCTACCATCCTGCTTTCTGTCTCTATAAATTTGAGTACTTTAAGTAACTCATATAAGTGGAATCATGCAGGATTTGTCCCTGTGTGTCTGGCTTATTTCACTTACCATAATGTCCTCAAGGTTCATCCATGTTGTAGCCATGTGTCAGAATGTCCTTCCTTTTCAAGGTGGAATAATATTCCATTGTAGGTATGTATCACATTTTGCTTATTCTTTCATCCATCAATTGACCCTTGGGTTGCTTCTTCCTTTGGGCTGTTGTGAATAATACTGCTTTGAACATGGATGTATAAATACCTCTTTGAGTTCCTGCTTCCAGTTCTTTTGGGCTTATATGTAGAAGTGGAATTGCCAAAAATGGACTCTTAAGAATGAAAAGGGAAGGTCCTTAAGGGAGTGGGTCATACAGTTTATACTGTATCAACACACAGGGAGAGCGCCTACAGAGGTAGATGGTCCAGGATTTTGAACCTAGTGGGACCGATAGAGATGATCACCCAGGCAGAATGGGGAAGGCGACAGTGGGTGGGCTTGATGTTCATGGAGGTCAAGCCCTCTGAGCTGAGGATTGGGTCTTTAAATACTCTTTAGTGAGGTTGTGGCTAGCTTAGTGAGAGCTCCAGGAAGATGAGCCAGGGCTGGCACCTCCAGGAACCATTCGAATGCACACCACCAGGTGACTGTGCAGAGGAGCCAAACCGGCTCTTCTCCCCTGTGCTGCTGGGAAGGCCTGCCACAGACACTTCTGCCCCTTGCCAGATACGGGTCAGCACCAGCCTGTCTGCTGGCTCTTCCAGGTCAGAAGTGAGGTTGATGTCAGAGTGTTTTGGTCTTCAGGCTGTTCTGAGGTGGTAAGGATGGGCACATCTCTTGCAGCTTCCTGAATTCAGCTGGCCCTTTGGACCCAAATCAGACTCTGGAGTTTAACACATGTCTCTTAAGGGGTCCCCAAAAGGGGGCTCTGCTGTGTGCAATCTCCCAGCTGTGAAAATCCTCTGGGTGAGAGGGCGTAGGAATTGGGTGAGAGCTTGTAAGTTATGGCAAAGGCTTAGGATAGTCACCCTTGGTGGCCTTGAGTGATCTGAACTGGCACCGGGACCTTCCCTCCTTGGGATAGGACCCACATTCTTTTTCTGTGCTGACTCTCCCATTAGGCAATGAGTACAGCACCCCAGATAATGAACAGTCTTGGAAAGATTAGCATTCTGCATACTTGGTTAAAAATTTCTTTTTATGCAACTGGTGTTCTACTTTTTCCTAGAATCTTTGTCTCTCTAAGGACTAGTCCTTCCTCTTACAAAGTGAAGAAAGAAAGGGATCCAAAAAATATGGGTCCACAGTAACTTTCAGTTAGCACCCCCAGCCAAGTGATAAAGATATATTACATGCTTCGAAGTTCTGTGAGAGCCCTCCCAAATCCTTCATTTTCTAAAGGGGCCCTTTGTGTTAAAATAGCTTTTTACACTTCAGGCCTGCATTTCCAGAGGATTCATTAGTCAGTGGCAAGTGGGGGGGGTTGGCCCCATGACAACTTGGAAGGTTTGCCGTTGATTTGGAAGGAAGGGCAGCCCATGTTCTGAATTGAGAGAGGGAAAGGTAACAGAGTTCTCAGCTGAACACTAATGAGAATAAGATGAAACTGCTTCCAAAAGATGTCCCTCCAGCAGTCGATGAGACGAGTACGCTTGTGTGTATGGCGGACGGTTCGAGCACGGTCTGACATGGATAAATGGGATGCTCTCTTTAAGAGTAACCAGGGAACTCTCATCACAATGTTTTATACCCCAGAATTAAAAACAAACAACCAACCAACCAAACAAACAAGAAAACCAGAAACAACTCAATCTGTTTATAAAGGCAAGGATGCTCTTGTTGAATTGTCTCATCTCTCACATTTTGCTCGGTGGCCTCTTTAGACTAAAGTAGTAGCAAAAGCTACTGATGTTTATGTAAGGTATCTTGGGGGTGAGATAATTTTAAAAAAAGGATAGAAATTTAATGATTCACAAAGCAGTAGAAAGAGTTCTGCTGTAGGAATTGAGGGAAATGGGACTAGCTTTGGCCCTGTGACAACTTTGGCTACTCAGAATTAGAGATATTATTTTCCCCACTGGGCTCCCTGCTTTCTCATTTTATAATGGGGTAGCAGTGGGTGGGAGGCAGCTGGGTCGGATGTCTTTTGGTCATGATCCAGACGGCTTCGGAGATCGTCTGAACCACGTGAAGTTGTTGGCAGCGTGTTATGTCTTTGTGCATGTGGGCATTTTTCTGAGGAAGACTCATTGTTTTTGTCATATTCCCTAAAGTGGTCTATGGCTCCCCAAATATTAAGAGCTTCTGAACTGGATCTCTAAATACCTTAACAGTTTATGAACATGCTGTGGCACATGTGTGATTTTAAGATTATTCTGGTTTATTCTGAGAGGGGTCTGTGATGGTGTTTTCCCTAAATCTGTTGTTTTCATTGTAATTTGAGAACAGTTGTAGGTACATGCTGTGGTCCACTCTTGTTTCCCCAGTCTCTGTTGGGCTCTCTTGGGGAAACAATTAAGAAGTAGGAAATAGGAGTCTTCAGCCCCTGTAATCGTCCTACCTGTGCCTGTTCATCCCTGCCAGGCAGGGGGCTCAGACTGTGAAGCCCTGTGGTTTTTGCTGTGTATCCTTTGCTGCTGAGTCCCTTTCACTCTCTCTCCAGCCCTCCACCCATATCTGCCCATTCGGTGTCCCCTTCTCTAAATAATCTACTGTAATTGAAAAGGTACATAGGGCATAATCTTTGGGTAGGTGAACATTTTAATGCCTCGGGGATACCCTCTGCCTCAAGGAACACGTGCTGAATTATTAACTTACATACACTCAGAAAAAGGTGCAGATGGGAGGGTTGTATTCTTTTTGAAGAGGAGAGTTCCTGGGGTGGATTTTCATACTGGGTGAACTTGTCGGGAACACCCATGTGAAGTGGCACATCAGACTGTTCTGCCCGCAAGCATTTGAAGAAACAAAATGCAATCAAATGAACCTCTGTTTGACATACACAAAATTCAACTGTTTCAAAACACTTTCAACGTGACTTTTGTTCCTCTAGATTTCTTGTTCCAAGGATTTTGTCCCGCCAAGCAGGGGATTACTGAATATTCTGAGAACTGTCTTCTGCTCTGAATCTGAACGTCTCAGTGCAATACCACGATCCAGGATGTTCACGGACAGAGTGTGGGCTTCTTAATAGGAGTAGGAGTGGGGAGGTGGTGTTGGGGTGGGGAGATAATTCTACCTATGTTACCATGTGATGTTCGTTAGGTGACATGAACTTTGCTTTCCTTCAGTTGTGGGAAAACTGTTTCCCTGAAACGGCACTGGGATGGTCCAGTTCTGAGGCACAGGGTGGAATGAACTCACAAAGGAGCTGCCAGGTCACTGCTGTTCCAGGTCAGCTTCTCTCTGCTCTGCACGTGTTACTGAAGCATGAGCGAGGTTGTGATGGTGAGATCTTCCTGTGTCTCTTACAAGTCACTGTCATTTTGTTTTAGAGGATAAAAGTTGAACTAAAGCCGTTTGGAATTCTGAAAACCATGGAATTTCCTTTCTCTTCTTTCTTCCATGCCTCTTTCCCTCCTTGAAGCTCTTCTCCATCTGAGATGTGTCAAATGCACAGTTTTGTTTAAAGGAATAATTCATGGACTCCATTTAGCACTTTTTATCCTGTTTCAGGTGCGTGTCAACATGAATGTGTGTGACCCCAAAGTTAAGTTCGCTATTTGTAAAGGGTGCATTTCAGTGAATTTTGAAAGCTGGGACTACTGTTCAGTATTTCCCTTCCACTTCATGATTCTCTTTTACCAGCTTTAGCATTTTCTCTAGAGTATTTCAAGAAAGAAATTGTATAGGAACATTTCTATTCACATCACATGTTATCAAAGTGCTCTTGTGGGGTGAGGTTTAACTCTTGAAAGGGGCTCTTTGATAGCTAAAAATTTGGTGTTCAGCGATTACTGCTTTTTGAGAACTCCAAGTATACCCAGCATTGCAGTTTTTGAAACAATCATCTCTTTTCTCTGGTTTCTCATCTCACTTGGCTTCCATAGAGAGCTGAGACAGGCCCTCTGTTTCTGTTGAAGTAGAACAACTGACATTTATGGCCTAGTCGGAAGTATAGAGGTGTGTTGACTGATTCAGGCTTCCTTTTTTTTTTTTTTCTCCCTCCAGCTGAAAATGTGATATGGGTTTGTTATATGTTTGTTTAATCTTAATTCAGGCTCATCTATAAAAATCCTGCTGGGAGAAAGAAAGCAGAGCTTCAACATATGTGTTGAACTTGGAATAAGAAACTTTAATTGTTGGAAAAACAGTACTGTGTAAATTTCAGATTGTAACTAATCACAATATATTCAGACAGTGGCAGGAACATTTTAGTTTCCATTTTAATATTCAGTTCACACAATCATGCATTAAAGTGACCTTTTGAATGCATATTTTTCTTAAATTTTTTTAAGGCTTGTGTTTATTTTATTTGACTGAAACCCTAGTGGCTTCTATGAAGTAAAGCAGGTGTTTCCCGTTTACAGAAGGTGCACTTGACGGCCCGCGCAGGTTTGCTGCTGGCCAGCTGTTTGCTTGCAGCATCAGTGTGGATTGTAACTGCAAAGAATAAGTAAAAGGCTCTGTTAATTGTGCTCTTATGTGCTGGGCCCTGATCAACTGACCTATAGTTACATGATAGTAGGAGGCAGATCTCTTATTAGACCGTTACTTTATTGGAGAGAAAACTGAGGATCAGAGAAGATAACTCTTCCAAGGTCACAGAGATTGAAGTTAGAAAGCAAAACTGGGGTTTCTGACTACACATTTCTACTGTGTTCTATCGCCTCAACATGGCGTCAGCTGGGCCCCTTCTGCCACTTCAGATAGGAATACACAAGATTGCCTTGAAACTCACCTTGACCCAAAAACGTGAGGAAAAGTCCAGCAGCATTTTCAAAGTTCCTGGGGATGTATCTTGTTTTCAGGAGAGGTAGCTCAGATTGATGATTCAGAGCATGGGCTGTGGAGCATGTGCTCAACCTGTCTGTGCCTCTTCCTCATCTATAGCGTGGAGGTAATAGTGGTTCCTCCTTCAGAGGGTTGTTAATGAGGATTAAACTGTTTCATCCACGCCAGCTTAGGGCAACCTTGCAAGTCAGCCATTGGAATTACTGTGGATGTTACTTCTCGAACCAACACTTCTGCTCAATAAATTCAGTTTATGGAGGGTCTCATCCTTGTGGACCTGGGTGCCACCCCCATGCCAACTCCAACATAGAACTCAGTCTTTTTGATAAAACTGCCGCTATTTCTCCAGGCCTCTGTGTATGTTTAGCAGGATTTACCAAGGGTTTTGGGGATTCAGGGGAATTTACATTTTTACTTCTCAGAACAGTACATAATCTCATTTGGAAATTGGGTGTACTTTTTCTTAAAAGTCCGTGTTGTTGATGTCATAGCTGTTGTTGCCTTGTTTCCTGCTAACCCTTGTCCTCATAGCCTTATAACCTACCTTGTTAAGTTGTTTTCATAAATAAACAGTTTCCTAAAGGGAATCCTGGAGTTGGCTGTGAAGGTAATTTCTTTTTCTTAACTCTGATATTGATTTCAAGCAAGAGGATCCTTTGTTGTGTTGATCCCCCTTTTCCTTTCTCCCTTCTTTCTTTACTTCCACATTCCAAAACATGAGAAAGTGCTGAATCAATTGGTTGGGTATTTTCTAATATCAAGATGATAGTTATCTTGAAATGTTATATTGTCCCATTTCAGTTCTGCTGAATGTTCTGAGAATCCTTCCCTTTTTTCCCACTTACCTTTTAGAATAGTTCCCTGATGGTATTCACCTGCTAGCTTCCACCCAGACTGCACGTGGAGCCTCTGGGGAGCTGTCATCTGACAGCAAGTTGCTCCCCTTGCAGATGCTTATAATGCCCCCCACCTCCACCCAGGGTTCCAGCTCCTTTCCTGGCTCTGTGGTCCTTGGAGCATACCGTCGGTGGGGTCAGGGTTCATCTCTAGACTGCTTCCCTCCCTTCAAGGTAAGAGTTCACTCCCTCAGGAAAGAGAAGCAGGGAATAAGCAAAAAGGTGGCAAGGGGCTAGAGAAGAGGAGAGGCCAGGCAAATAAAAGAGGAACTGATTAGAGCTGGACTGACCTGGCAGACACAGTTTGGTTAATATAAACTATGTGTATGTGCACATGAACACACAAAATTGCTTAGATGATTACTTTTATAAGTGTATAATGAATGCATTTAAAATAATTTTGGTTGGGAAATTCAGAAAATATGGACAAATGCAAAGGAGATAAATAAAATATTGATAATTTTACCGTAGAGAGAAATCTTTGCTAAAATATCACTGTGTTTCTTTCCACTTGTCTTTGCATGACTACACACATATCTAGGTAACATGCTTTAGACCAGAAATGACCATATGCCTGCCCATTATTGATACCTCTGACTATGCTCATGTAAGATACACGTGTTCCTCCCCCCCCCCCGACAGAGGGCTCTCACTTGCTGCCCTTTTCTGATCTTTACAATGTTCTCAGAGCCTATGCACCTTTGCAGTGATGTCACCATTTAGCTCAGCTCAGTCATGTACATCTTCGCATTTGCATTCCTGCTCACCCTCTTTCAGGATGCTTTCTTGACCTGTTAATTAAGTCGAAATAGCCTCAGTCCTCTTTCCCTTAGCTGGCCCCATCTGGAGCTTCAAAGACAGGAGTGCCCATTTGTAAAAGTTTGTATATGTGGTTGAGCAGCGGGAGACACCTGGTCCTTCACAGGTGCCTGTAAAATGGATCATTTCAACATTGAATGACAAAGCAGAGTAGTGTTAGGCTTAAAGATATAAGCCTAGGTCTTGGTCCATTTCTTTAGCCACAGTTTTGTCATCTACTAAATGGGATATTAAAAGCAAGCGCCTGATTCAGGATTACTGGAAGGATTCAGTGAGATAACTCGGGAACTGTTCTCAGCATAGTGCATATGATATGGGGAGTACTCAGTTTACGAATGTAATGGCTCACCAACTGTAAGACCTATAGAACAAAGTAATAGACAGTATTCAAAGGATTTTCTCCCAAGGCGAACCATAAAGATGGAGCTTTCCTGCAAAGAATAACTGATCCAAAGGTGAACTGAAATGGAATTCATAGACCACTACAATAGTAGCAGTATCTGTATGAGTACTTCCTATGCTCTGAACACTTCACAGCGTTCCATTTAATTTTCACTGCAATCCTATGAAGTGGATACCACCACTTTGTCAGTTTGAATATTTGAAATCCCAAAAGGAAGCTGGATTAAATGATAAGAAAACTCATTTTCTCTCATGAGAGGAAGTTCAGAATTAGAGTAGTCTTCAGAGTTGGTTGATACATTGGTCCAAAATGTGAAGCTCAACCCTGACTCTTTGTCTCTCGACTGCCATCCCTACGTTGGCTTCAGTCTCAAGCTAGAAGCAAGATGGTGGCAGTAGTCCCAGGCATCACAGCCAAACACAGCAACGTCCAGAGTGAGATCATTTCTTTGTGTGACTCTCTTTGGAGTGCGAATAATTTCCCCGGATGGCAGCAGTGGATTTTTCTTTACATTTTGTTGTTCAGAGTTTTGCCTCTTTCTGAACCAGTCAATGAAAAACCAAATATAATTACTCTTAGATCAGTCAGATTTACTCCTGGAGTTAAGAGTGGGATTAGCTGCCCTGAGGCTCAGGCTGGCATGAAATGGGCTGGATACCTGGCAAAACTGGGGTCTTGTTAAAAGGCAGAATGGATGCAGGGTTGGCACCCAGTAGCATCTAATTAAAAGATCATGCCTGTTTTTCAAATGAGGAAACTGGCAATCACAAAGCTTAAGTAAAGTATCTGATGTCCTGTGCTAGCAAGGGGCAGAGGCAAAATTGTAATCTGTGGTTGATGTGACTCCAGTGATTACACATTTCTGAAACAGGTAAATACATAGTTGTCCTGGTCTTTTGGAAGTACTCACATCATGAGGGGATGAGTAAAGCACGATTCTCTCAGGAGATTGTAAAAGCTTAGGGATCTTCTGAAACCCAACACTTAGCAGCATGGAATGTTGAGGGTACTGCGTGTAGCCAGTGTGATCTGGCATAGGGCCAGAAGTGCGGTGGTGCCTCTGGCGAAACTTTGGAGGGGAAAAGGCTAATGCTTCAACAGTGACACATAGTACAAGGGTATGTGTAGTCTTGTGCCAGAGTCCAAGCTGTCAAAAAGACAGGGAGACAGAAAGTAGTGTCCCCATTATACATCAGTGCCACCACCCAGGCTCTGTATTCTTCACAAATGACTACTTAGCTGTTCATGATGAGATCAAATAGAGGTAAACACTCTTCTCATCGATATACATGATGAAAAGAAGAATCTTGACGAGTCAGAGTTTAGCCTAAGGCCCCAAAGCTAGAGCCTGAGTTCTTCCACGACCAGGAGCTCTAGCCACGTTCTTGTCTCTTAGGCAGCTCCATCAGCTCCTTCCCTTAGTGTGCCCATGGATTCCATCCTTGTCCTTCCCCTCACTTTACATGTCCTCCTTGACTGTGTCTTCAAAGATAGCCTGAATGCCAGTGATGTTTAGTTCTAGGTTTCAGACTCCTGCCTCCTTTTGCCTCAACTCCAGAACTTGGTTTCACCTACCAGTGGACACCTTGATGTGATTACCTCAAAGACTTCTCAAATTCGGTATGTCCAGATGAATTTATATCTGCTCCCACTGCCACCAAAGCCAAAATAGGAACATTTGTTTCTGTTCCATAGTCTTTTGGGTCAGGCACCACTGTCCTGCTGGTAGCACAAGATGGAGTTCTTGGGATTATTTTGACACCTGACATCTAATGGACATCTAAGTGGTCACCATGTCTTGATATTTCCACTTCTCCTGTCTAGTAGTCTTCCACCTCTCCATCCCTGTTGACTTTGTCCTCCTTCAGGCTTTTATGCTTGGGCTTTTTTTTTTTTTTTTAACAGTTTTGCCTGTTTTCTCTCCCTTTCTCTCTCCGCATCAAACCCATTCTCCACTCTGCCCTTGAAGGTATCTTTCTGAAACACAGACACCGTCACATCTCTTCACTGAGTAAACTCTTGACAGGTCCCCCAAGTTCATCCCCTTCAGAATCTCGTATAAAGTCTTTCACAGTCTTGTCCCACGTTGCCCCTGGAGGGCTCTTGTCCCCTTGAGAAGTAATACATGTCTTTGAAGACCTAGCACATGTGTTCCTCCTGGATTCTTCATGCTTGGGGCATTACATTGTAATGCATCTTTTCTTTTTTAGGCTGTGCCTCGTTAAGCTGTGTGTGGTGGTTTTCTTTATATTTGTGTCTCCCATTTAGCTAGTAGAGCCTGAAAGATCGGTGTTGCTGGAAATGAAGTAACTTCTCTCAGCTATGTATCTGTGTATGGTTAATATTCATGGTTCAATACTAAACTGACCAATGCCTGTGTTTCGGTTGTTCCTTTTTTTTTTTTTTTTAACCTTCACACCATTCACATAGGCACCCATGTCCCTAGTAGCAACTCTTGTTTTGAGTAATGATGCTCATCCTTAAACAACAGCATGGATGGTGGTGTCCTTTGTGCTCCCTGTTCCTTAAAAAATCACTGTTCTATCCCAATATAAATATTTTCAAAATCATGGGAGATATCAGTTTCAAGTTTGTAATATGTGCCAGACCTTGTTCGTTATTGCTACAAATGTATTAAGTCACTTATTTTAATTATTTCAACAACTGGGTGATTTTTGTCTGGTTTCCCCAGTTTATAAATGAAGAAACTAAGCACAGAGCAGTTAAGTGACTTGCCCAAGGTCATACCACTCAGTAAGTGATGGAGCAGGGATAGGAGGCAGCTGGGTGAGATGTTTTCTGCTCACGATTAAGAGAACCCAGGCTGTCCTATTCCAGAGTCAGTGATCATGACCACTAACAGGCTCTGTAACCACTAGTAGCCTCATTTTCATCGTATAGTCAGTTAATCACGTTTTTTTTTTTTTTTAAAGATTTTATTTATTTATTCGACAGAGATAGAGACAGCCAGCGAGAGAGGGAACACAAGCAGGGGGAGTGGGAGAGGAAGAAGCAGGCTCATAGCAGAAGAGCCTGATGTGGGGCTCGATCCCATAACGCCGGGATCACGCCCTGAGCCGAAGGCAGACGCTTAACCGCTGTGCCACCCAGGTGCCCCATTCACTGGTTTTTATAAATATGTTACACCTCAATTAAAATCATGAGCAGTTGGGAGCAAATATGAATATGTTTGAATTTCCTCCTTATGGTATCTCCTTGCTGGGACTCAGTTTAAATCAACACATTCTTCTTGGAACGCTTGGAATCAGTATCTTCAATGTCACACTCACCTAAGTTAATAAATGACAACTCACCAAGATGGGTAACAAGAGATCTGAGTCATTAATTTGCTAAAATCTTTTCCTGTTGGGCACTTGAGTACTATTTCTCATTGCCCTTATACTAACACACCCATCTTTATCCTCCCTGCCCTGATAACAGACAGTCTTGCTATAGATTGTTAATTTGTTGCTTTGGACCTTGAAAAAGGTAAACTGAATACACCCCCAGCAGCCTTTTAAGGAGGAGGGCTCTAGTCGTCCTGCTAGAATTTGGACCTGGGGTTCCAGGGAGTCTGAGCATTTCAAACCCTCAAGCAGAAAAGCACTTAACTTTTGCTATGTGTGTAGGGGGTAGGGTGGGGTGGGGGGTGGTAGGTAAGTAGTGTAGAAGAAAAGAAATAAAATCACACCTACTTTCAACATCAGGGTTGACCAACATCAGGGTATAACTATCATTCTGCTTATACTTTGGAGAGAAGAAAAAGGATCCTGTTATTTGAAATATATCAGAAACTGATTTATAGTTATAGGTCTTTCTTTCTCTTTGTCTCTCTCCTCTCTTCCAGTGTCCTCTCCCATCTCTTCCTCCCTCCTCCTCTTTTTTTATATGTAATTAACCTATAGTTCTCTCTAAGTCAGTGATGTTGTTTGGTGGGTTTGCTGTCTTTGTGTTTGTTCTGGGATAATTTTTCTGCAATTATGGATCTTCTCCTCACCTAGAAGGCATTCCCCTTAACTACCACATCTGCTTGTTTTCACTCCACACTACCACTTAGGATACAATGTTTGATATGAAATATGCGCTAAACAGTGGCGTGGGACAGGCTCCCTCTGTGGATTGGACTCTCTTTTCCCCAGGCAGCCTTCCATGGCTTCCTGTTTGTACAGGGGTGACCAAGCCCTTCTTTGTTCTGTGGGTCTGCGTTTTTGCTTCTGATCAAGTCCCTGCTTAAAATCTGTGATACTGCGTGAAAGCTGCTCCTGAGAAGTAGGAGAAAACACTGGGATGGAAGAAGTCATTAATTTGTAGGACTGGATGAGTCCTAGGGAAGATTTGTTTAGATTACAGGAGATAAACCCTAAGGAATCTTTAGAGGCGAGGGCTGGCCTATTGAGGAGCTAGCCAATGATCTTCCCTTCTTCTAATTGCTCCCTACCTTATTTTTCTCCATAAACACTTACCTGCTCAGGCTTCCCTGGTGAAGGAGTGCTTTAAGGTGGCACAGGGAGGGAACTGGATTACAGAATGCGTGGACTCAGTTTCATTAGAATCCACTTGGTGATGTAATATTGTTTGCTAGATTCTGTGCTGCAGGTTCTCCTTTTACTGGGCATCATGATTGATACTCAGTGTTTTAAGTCTCACCTCTGGTTGTGGGAGACAGAGAAGGGCAGGGAACAAACAGAACACATGCACACACACAAGTTTCTGATGAGGTATTGTTCCACAGAGTGTGAAGGGCCCCATGTTTTTGAATTCCCAGCCTGGTGGACACGTGTTCCTCATGTGCTCACCTGCACCAGCCTTCCCTATTTGATCCAGGCCTTTTGTGAAGTTCTGAATATTGGGAGACCTTTCTAGTGCTGCCCTCAGGAGAGAAATCCTGCTGCAGGCTAACTCCCTGAGAGTGGAAAAATGGAACTTCCATCGCTGGCCAACTGAAGCACGGAATGATTCATTTCCTGTCATTAACAGAGTGAAAAAGATGTCGTTCACAGGGTTCTTGAAGCTGGAAAAGCACATTATGCTAAACACTCAGTTTCCTGATGGATGGCATCAGCTCTCCTAATTTCCTTTCAGCAGCAGCCCTGCTTGGGGATATTTCAGATTTCGGAGGCTGTTGGAGAGCATGCTAAGTAGTCCAGGTGCTCCATGCGCAGTCAGGGCAGAGAGAGGATATTACGCTAACTCAGCCCTGGATTAAGAGAGTGACGTCATTTTTTTCCCTCGGAGATGTAGGGATGTTTAATCCTCAGGTTGCTATAGAACCTTTCTAAATATTTAGGGATTGGATCTCAGGTTAAAACTTGAAGGTTCAGGGGCTCCTGGGTGGTGCAGTTGTTAAGCATCTGCCTTCGGCTCAGGGCGTGATCCCGGCGTTCTGGGATCGAGCACTGCCTCAGGCTCCTCTGCTATGAGCCTGCTTCTTCCTCTCCCACTCCCCCTGCTTGTGTTCCCTCTCTCACTGGCTGTTTCTCTGTCAAATAAATAAAATCTTAAAAAACAAACAAACAAAAAACTTGAAGGTTCAGGCCCACCTGGGCATAAATCAACTAAAACAAAACAAAAACCAAAAACCACACTCCCATTTAAAATTGCAGTGGGTATTATTTGTAGATAAACCCTTCTTAGGAGACAAATCTTTCCACTAGAAAAATAAGTTTGTATCACATGGTCTTTTTAATTCACTTTTTGATACGATGGGCTTATATACTCATAGCTGTGAATATATAGAATACTTCTTTTCAAGAAGTTCAAAGAATTTCATCTTCTGTCCTATCTAGTTGCAGAATACCCTCAGAAGAAACAAGATGGTGTCACAGGCCCTAGAGTCACAGAGAGGTTAAGTGATTTGTCTAGGGTCCCACAGCTAGAGTTGAGACCTGGTATATAAATATATATGCTCATGCACCGTTTCATGCTGCCAGCGCTTGACCTTGATAATGTATCTCGAGTGACTCCTAATCTCTGTGTATAGTACACCCAGAGAATACACCCCAGGCTGCAGATTGGGGTTCAGCCTTGTTTATGCTTGGGGCTTCCCTAAATTCATTTGGCTACCCCAAGAACCTTTGTGAGGTTGACATTGCTATCCCCATTTCAACAGTGAGAAAACTGGGACCCAAGGTCATAGAGGTGCCAGAGATAGCGATCTGGTTTAGACTCAAATCTGACTCCCTGTGTAGACTCCCTGTGGAACACAGACAAGCAAAGAAGTCTGGACATGAAACAGATAAAGCAGGCAGTGTGTTCACCATTCACAGACATCTGCAGGGAGTCCATATTCTTGGAGAAACTAAAGAGTAAGTATTTCAGATAAAATTTGATTTGCTAGTTCCTGGTTACAATAAAATAGTATGTGTTTCCTTTTGGCCACAGTTATTCTGAAAGAAGTGAGGATTGTTGCACACAGGATTTTTCTATGAGTGAGGAAAGGACAGGAACCCCAAAAGAAAGAAGGCTGGTTGGAGAGGGCTTCCCCAGAGTGTGGCCTCAGTGGCCCTGTTTGTCTTAGGAGAGATCTGATTTTGGGCAGGGACACTGGGCAAAGGGAGAAAAGGGGCCCTAAACACAGCTGTTTAGTGAGATGCAATTACCCTTGAAGGGCCAGGAACCACTTGACCTGGGGAAGATAGCAATACCATGAAAATGCCAGAATCTCAGTGGAGGACCTGAAAATCTGAGATAGAGGAGAGAAGCCCTTCAGAAGTGCCAGGTGGGGGAAAGGGGAGAATTACTCTGGGTTCAGGCCTTTCCTAATCTGGCAAGAAAAACTCTGGCTTGGGAATCAAAGCGCTGTCCTGGTATCACTTGGGAACTTCTCAGAAATCACCTGCTCAGGCCTTCCCCCAGACCTCCTAAATCAGAAGTGCTGTCCTTGGGGGCCAACAGAGCAGGTTTGAGCAAGCTGTTTTGGATGCACCTAATCTTTGAGAAGCACAGCTCTAAAACATACAGGGCCTTCCAGGTGATCTCTGCTAATGGAGTGAGAGAGAAGCTTGTCACAGGTATCATTGTACATTTATTCGTGTGTTGGTTTGATTAATAGCCATGTGCAGTACTAGGCTCTAAGTTCAGACTGTGTGCCAGAGATGGCTAGATGTTGACTAATCTTGTTTCCTGGGCACAGAGGAAGACTATGTTTCCCAGCATCTCTTGCAGTTCGGTTGGCCGTGTGATTGGGTTCTGGCCAATGGAATGTCACAGAAATGAGGTAATCCATGTTAAAGTGTGGGTCCTGACAGATATACTCGCAGCCTGTCTGGGACTATGAGAACAAACTTTTAGTGTTAAGTCACTAAGATTTGGGGATTGTTTCTCACAGCAACAGCTTCTGTTAACTACCCTGAATAATACAGACTAAGTGAAAAGAGAGCAAGAACTGGTCCAGTTTTTGCTCATTATTTTATCCAGTGATGATATTCAAAATGTTAACAGTTGCTGTGACCCAGTCAATCCAGACAGACACTGAATTGCACACTGGGTACATCCTGGGGGCCCTCTGCATTTCTAGATATTAACTCAGTAGTTGAAGGATTTGGGGAAAATCCTTCAAAAATCCAGGGGTTCCAGTAGGATGGGACGTTGGGTGGGAGAGTATGGAAGAATTTCAGTATTTTAATAGCCTACACGCCTGTGGTGGTGAATGCCAGTTATATCCTTGATGCTTGGACACCTCCTTGTGCCAGGATTGTGCTCATTAATACTTTTTTTGAGTTTAAACCAGATAATTTGAATATAATGTAGTTAAGATCCTAATTGAGCATTTAAGGTACAAATTGCAGACATCTGTTTGGAGTCTCTCCTGGTGTAAATAATCCATGGGATCTAGGGACATCGATATGGGCTCCATTTGATCTCCTTCTTTGCCCTAATGAAGACCTCCTTTCAGAATTTTGAGTCCTCGACCTTTGTTGGGTTTCTGAATCCTTTTGGTGTTTAATGAAATTTACAAGTTCCCTTACTAAAGGAATGTAAATATACACATAAATGCAAGGAAATGGATTCTTTTTTAGGGAGTTCAAGTGTCATTTGAGCTCCATTTCCAGGAATGAGCAGGAAAACATGGAGGAATGCAATTTCTGGAAGTCGCTAAGTATGGGCCAGGACTTACTTGCCTTCAAGCAAAGAATATGCATAACTCATAAAAACAGGACTTGGGAGGTTCCTGCAGCATCTGTAAATTCCATGATGTTTGATTTTTCTCAGTTCCTGACTTCTAGCCTATAGTGAATAGTGGCATAAAGTTATTATTTTTTTAAAGGGTTGGTGGCTTTGTTATAGAGACACATATTAAGCATTCGTGACATAATTTGTAAATTGGGTTTGACTTATATATTAGGACAGTGTATAAAATCCTGCATGTTATGTCCATGCACTTCCTTCCCTGTCTCAGATTCTTCTTAGAGAAATAAGAGGTTCTTCACGCTGCCAGAGCCTGTTTATTTTAACACCCACCATGGGGGGACCCACCTTCCTGTTCCCTTACTGGATGTAAAAACTGTTGGGAGGGTGAACCCTGAAGATCTAAAGGGAGGAATTTCTGGCAGGTGGGAGGTTGAATGATTCACTTCCTGACGTTGGTGCAGTGAGAAAAATCTCATTCATAAATGTTCTCTCACTTGTAGCAACTTTAGCAACTTTAGCTTTAGGAGGTTTTTATTACTGGCATGGGCTGGAGGTATGTGAGGATGCTTGTTATTCCACAGTGTAGGGCCACCCCAGGGACCAAAGATAGACAGCCTGAAGAAGAGGTCAAGGTGATGCCAAGCAAAACGAAGTGGAAGGGTTGTTTTTTTTTGTTTTTTTTTTTTTTTTTTTTTTTTTTTTTTAAGGTAGTCTGAACTCAAAAATCACTCTCGCCAAGGTTAAAAAAAAAGTTGTGGTGAAATGTATCCCTACTCTTGTGTCTGAGAATTGAGTACTTTAGGGGAAGGGGTTTAGAGAGCCTCTGCAGTTTGCCGATGAGCTGAAAGCAAACGCTCCTGGAGCAGACTGGGTGTGCTGACGGCCAGTGCCCCCATAGGGGCTGGCGGCACTTCTGCTCGGCTGCCGCAGGTCTCCGCAGAGGGGGATAGCGAGAGGGAAGCCAGAGGACGGTCAGCGGAAAGGATGAGGGTAGTTTGGAGTGCCTCAGCAAGAGTTTGAGCTTCATTCTGTGAGCCATAAAATACTATTCAAAATCTCAGAGTGTGAGAGTGAGGGAAGCAGTGCCATGATTTGTCCAGGAGATAAGCCAGGAGTGGGCCAGACTGGACACATTCGGTAGGTGTGCCCAAACTGATGAGCTGCTCAGCTAACTCTGCCTTGGACCTTCTGTGAGTTTGCTCCTCAGACTCTTGGTGGGTGTCACCTTCATGCCCGGCAGGAGCCCCATACGCATATATACGTGGTGGGCTGGCAAGGCTGAGCCAAGGGCAGAGGTTGATGGGGGAAGGAGACGTGGTCCTGGGAATGAGAGAGGTAAAGCAAAGGTCAGGGATGAGGTTACAAACTGGAGGTTAAAAACTGGAACCAGAGAGAACGTCAGAGGTCCTAGAGTTAGGACTAGTCAGGAGCCACGGAGCTTATGGGTTTTGGAGAGCCTTATGGTGAGGCTCACTAGAGCCAGGTCCAGGCGAGCAGAGCAGCAGTGTCCAGAGAAAGAAGCATCACGTGTTGGCCTGTGATGGGGCTCTGTGCACTACCTCATGGGCTCTTTGTGGGCCTCTAGCAGCTCGATCCTCACTGAACCAAGTCTCAGGGAGGTTTGATCACTTACACTGAACCACACATCCTAACTCTGCCAAGGTTGGAGCTCACACTCAGTCCTGGATATGTTTAGTAGCCATGTGGGCAGTTAGAGCTGGCTTTGAAGAGGGTTTGGTGTTCATCCTGGTCTAACGGGAAGGTGGGGGCTGGTCTTTCCTTCAGGGCACAAGTCTACCTACGTGCTAAATGAAAACCCGACAGGTCCCAGAGAAACCCAAGACTGTGAAAGCTGGGGGTCGCCTGCCTTCTTTTTAGACAGGTGGTGGATGGAAATTTGATAGCCAGACTTTCTACAGAAGTCAGGGCTATGATGGCCTTGAGGCTGGGCCACCTTCTCCCTCACTGAGATCCCTGCCATTCTGTGAGGTAAATGAGTGCTTTTGTTCCTCAGAAGGAAAGAAGGAGAGAGCAGAAAATTGGTGGAGCACAGGTCATGAGAGCATCCTCTTTTGGGAAGATGTCTTCTGTGTTTTTCTGTGGATCAACTTTGAAAGACTGCTGTGAAGAGAATGAGTTTTGGAGTCAGAATGCCTGAGTCTTATCCTGGCTCTCTCACTACCTGCATGCATGAGCTTGGGTTTGTTGTCTACTTTCCCTGGGCTGCAGTGTCCTCATCTGTAAAATGGGCTAATAATAATAGTTTCCCCCTCATGCATTTGTTTTTAGGGTTGAATGAGGTGATAGAGGAAGAGGACTAGATTAGTGCCTGACATAGAGTATGCCCTCAAAATTGTTAGCTACAACAAAGGGTATTGATAATGACCTCATAGTCTATACCCGTGACTACCCATTTTCACATTAGCAAAGAGGCATTTCTCATATCCAACTGGGAAGGTGACAATGATTAGGGATATTTTGGTGGGAGTTGACCTTATAAAGAGAGAGAATTTGGGGGGCTGACTGGAGGAGTACACCAGTCCTGAACAATTCTTTCTTTGCTGGTGAATCCAGTGCTCTTGGATAATTTGCTGGAGGAAGTGAGCTACATGGTCAGTGCTGAGGTGGAGTTTCCTCCCCTGCTGTGGACCAAGTATCAGTGCGGATGGAGATAAAAGGGTGATGTGGAGGTGGAAAGGAGAGGGGTGGTGGGAGAGAGAACCAGTGGCTAGAAACCAAACCAGAATCGTACCCCAAACAGAAGACAGCTCGTGAATCAGCATTAAAAGTCCCCCGTAAAGGCCATATGTGCGACCCCATGAAAAAGTTTATCCTCCAGATGTGACATTTTGATGTGATTAAAACAAGCCTTGACAAAGTTGAGCCAGATGGGGACAGGGAGTAGGGGTGGTCTGTGAACTCCTGCAGATTCCTTGTGAGGTGAAGAAAATGGATAGGAATTCTCTCAAAAGCCTCGGCAGACTAGTAATTGCAGATTTTGTATAGTTCTAATGAGAAAGCGTTTTAGTTTGGCAAACACATCTGTGCTGTGTGTCCCCAAAGCCCAGCGGTATTCGCCTGCTTGCCTTTTGAACTCTGAGAAGTGGCACAGCAATCTCCAGTAATCACAGGAGATTTCAGATTGCCAGTGGGTTTATACCAGAAACATCTTAGCACAGGGCTTAAGAAAACCTCACACTCCAATTATGTGCTGAAAAAGGTCATTGGGTGGAATTTCCTTAAGAACAATTCCAGTGTTTCATACAGAGTCCAGCAAGCAGAGGCCATTTTGACATCCTGCTGTAAAGTCAGCTTTCTTTGCACAATTTCCATGGAAAAGTGGTGAAGAATTCGGTAGCCATTAAGTCTCCATGATTTTGGACTGCTTTTCCTTCTAGCAGGGGGGCATTGGTAAAGAGGATTCTAAGAGAGTGATGTATGTGGAAAAAGCAGGCAGATTTTGAAGATTTGAAAATAATGAACACATTCTTGGGGTTCATGTGACTAGAACTCTCTTGTGTGGTTTGAAGTGCTGTGTTCTTGGACTGAATTTTTAGCCTCATTTCACTGTGGCCTTTGTTCACAAAATCTTTGTCATGGTTCCTGCTGAGGCAAAAAGACAACAGAAGATAATTCTATTCCTCCATGTTCACACTCTGTTTGGATTAGAGAGGGTGAGCTCTCACTGGAGAAGTTGTGTGTGTGTGTGTATGTCCGCGGCATTTTTCTGTGGCTTGTACCAGATGCAGCAGTAGTGCAGTCATCCCCAGGTTGCACAAGATCCCGAAGGCCAGGAGAGGCCGGAGGTGTAAGCTTGAGGTGGGCTGCAGGTGTCGGACGTGTGCACAGGCGGCACATCTGTGTGTGCCTGCTTCTAAGGCAGGGTCGAGTTGGTATGAGCATGTGGGTAAGTATAAGTTTGGTATTTATTGTTCTAGGCAATGCCTATGACTGAGTTTACCTGTTGAGATAGACTTATCTGGCAAGGGAAAAGCTCGAGAAGGTTTGAGGTGAGCAGATTCTCTGTTCTGAAGCCTGCTCACCCCTGAAGCTGTCTTCTAAAAGAAAACAACATGAAGAATTTCTACTACTAACTGTGTATTAAGATACATTTTTGGGTTCCTTTTGCTAATAGGCTGGGACTTCTCACATCAAGGGTCCGAAGCCCTGAGAGCCCTGGGAGCTGACTTCCAGCTTTTAGCCTGGCATTCTTCCTCCTCAGCCAACCATTATTTTTCCCTCCCTCCTACTGTTGACAATAACAGTTAGTGATCACCTTTTGGGTATGTCTCTCCTCAGCCTGTTTTCTTGTTACTTTAAATCTGGGTGGTGCCTCAGCTTTTCTGGGTTGGAAAAAGAAAGGCCTGACATTTGCCCCTTTGGTGCAGCCTGTGGAACATAGAACACTGTGTTCAGTCATAAGCACAATTTGCCAAATACTTCTCGTTCTTTCTCCTGGGTGTGTGTGTGTGTGTGTGTGTGTGTGTGTAGGCTACATGTCCCAGCCCCCTGATGGTCGTGAGAGACCGTTTGAGTGGACCTGGCAAATGAGTTGGGAGCAAAGGGACATGCATCACCTCTGAATTGGAATATCTCATTGCCATTGTGAGATGCTCCAGTGCTCTCCCCTCTGGGGAACACTCAAGATGGTAACTTGACTCTGATAAAGAGATCCTTTCTGCTCACCTGTGATCAGCAACCTGCATTGCTTTTAAGTGGCTAAGATTTTGGAGTTACTGTTATGGGAACATAATCTGGCCTGGCCTGACCAACGTAGGCAGTTTATGTTTTATGAGAATTCATGGTCTTTTTCCCCTGTTTTGTGTGAGTAGCCTGCTATGTTTTTAGGGGTTTTAGAAAGGCTGTTCTACTTTAGAATATCACTACATCCTCATAGCCTCCACCCTGCTCCCGAGCTTGCCCCACCTAGCTGCGGCCATGTGACTTAGGGCAAATCATTCTTTGTCTTTCTGGGCCTTTGCTCTCTGATTTTAAAACACGGGGCTGGGTGAGATGGCCTCCAGGGCCACAGCTGGCCCTCTGCTATGTGTCTCAGTGGAGAGTTGGTCTCCTAGGTACCTATTCTGGTAAGGCTAACAGCCTGAGACGATTGTGGTGGAGTTCATGGATCTTTCTCTAAGGCCACAAATTCTTCTGCCCTCCACTCATTCTATCTCCATTGTCTTTGCATATTTTATTCCTTCTGCCTTCATCACTGGGCCACGGGGAGAGGGGGTCCATTGTCATCTCCACAGAGAGGACTCCCTTGAAATCCAGTGTAACACAGGTTACTCACTCTTGTTTCATCTGATTTGACTTTCACCAGGGTCCTAATAGTGCTTGCAATGGTCACATCTAGTTATTATTTTATTGTCTATAGTCTGTTACTCCTTCTAGAAAATAAACTGCACTGGAGCAAGGACAAGGACCTTGTCTTTGTTGTTCATTACTGTATCCCCCACACTTAAGACCAGGTCTGGCACACAGGTTCTCAATAAATGCTGGTCGAATTATTGCCTCCTATGCTAGGGTGCATGGAAGCTAAAGGGAACAGCAGCCCAAGCCATATGTGAGTTGGCCAGTGCCACAGTAAGCATTCTGCCTCCCATGCACCTGCCCTCTGGCCACAGTATGTGTTTAAGAGCTGGTTTGTTGGGAGTCTAATCAAAATAGAGGCATTTGCCCTGTTGGCTGCTATATCTGGAGGATGACCCTCTTGGAATTCAGGAATACCTTCAAGGTAAAGTCAAGGTAAAGTTTGCATATTTTCCAGCAACAAACGCAGTCTTCCTGTGAGGAGCAGGACAGCAAATGGGAGTCAGGAAGAGCTGGCCTAGGACCCAGTAACAGGGGCAGGCTTTGTGACTCTGCCTCTGGCTGCAGACGAGGCTCAGAGTAAATGCTGCTTCATTTATTTGCTTAGAATGATTACAACACTTAAAAGGAAGGGATTTTAAAGAGATGCCTCCATTGCAAGACACCCACTGTATACACTTGGCAGTAAATTTCCAAAGGAATATGTGAATGTTGTTTCCATAAAATCTTGGTCTTCTTTTCATGATCCATTTCCCTTTAAAAAATATGTCTATTCAGTAATAGCCAGAAAGTGAAATAAAACCCTGACAATAAAGTCTCTTTTGGTTTTGAATGGGAGAATAAACGAGCTCTGTAAGTAGCATCCAAAGACCTTGAAATGAATTGGAAAGGGTCAGTTTGGGAGCAGACAGGTCTGCCTTCTTTTCTCACTTTCAGGTGATATGAAGTACAAAAGAACATTGAAGAACTGGTTCTTAGAGTCCCCAGATTTTTTTTAGAAAATGCTCATTTATTGCCAAACATCTGGTCTGTTGGGTACCAATAATGTCATTGTACAACCTACGTGGATATTGGGCAAAAAGCTGGCTAAGCAAATTGGGGGTTCTATTAATTTGACTAGGTGTTTTGATGCTTTCTTTAAGCTTCTGGAGAGTCAATGAATCCAAATGTCTGATTCAGAAATTAGAATTAATTTACCTTTTAAAAAATTTGGATTTTATGCATTATGTATTTTTCCTTTTCTTCTTTGAGAACGTGAAGGGAATGGCCAAGCTACTGGCTCCCCCTTTCATACTAAGCCATTTCTGATTACATGAGAGGACTTCTTCCCATCCAGGGGATTCAACCTGCATGTGATCTGACTAGCTAGCATGCTGAGCAGCTCTCAGCTTGATGCAGAGAATTGGGCTCCTCATACTCTGAGCACAAGGGCCAATTTATCCAGCTCCCACTGTTGGCAAAGCAGCAAATTGCTCTTTTGTGGAAGCTGGGGAGGTTACAATTGGCTGTCTGTTTCTTGATGGACACAATAAGGAGGCAGGGTGGCCTCTTTTCCCCAAGCCTAGGACAAGCATTCAGGAGCCTTGCCTCCTGCCTTCAGCTCTCCCACTAATGGGCCTTGGTCCTATGAGTCATTGAGCCAAACCCTCTGTGACTCAGCTCCTTTCTTTGCAAATTGAGGGTGGTCAGATTAATTTGGGAGCTGTGAGGCGTGTTTGAAAAGGCCTTTGCAAATGCCAGCTCGTGTAGAATGATTGGCTATCTGGTCTTTGGTTTAGGAACTGACACACAGGTTGGGGAATTTCCCTTTCTTGGATGGAGGTCTTTGGTTTTCCATGCAGAAGGATAGGCTGGCCTGGTGTGGAATTCCCCTGAACCCCATGGTAGGGACTCTACCCTTGGCATTCAGAGCCCACAAGCCCTACCATGTTCCTGAGTCTCTTCTTACTCCTTCTGTTTCATATAAAAACTCATTTATTCTAAGTGTGAAAGAATTTGAGCACGCGGCTTACGTAGAAGGAAGTGCAGAAAGTCAAATATCACATGGAATAAATGCATAGCTTTGAAAATAATTGAGGAAATGAAAATGCAAACAACTCGAGTTAGCAGAAACAACTGCTAACCCCTAGTAGGCTAGGAGACACACATGCACACATCAATTGCTTTGTTAGTTGCTCTCTCTTACTCTAGTCTTTCTAGGCAGTGATCTGCCATGATATAATAGTTACACATTTACTTTGAGTAGTATACCCCCCCCAAAAAGAAAGAATGATTTATTAAAAAAATGTCCTTGGCAGTGAAGTATTCAATAAGTATATGCAAAAGAGAGCAGTTACCCAAGTGATCATTAGAGTAATGTAACCCTGGTTCCTCATCATTGTGAAATACTTTATGTTGGTGAGGTGACTATTCAGCCACTATTCTGACAAGCCATTGACCCTGGTAGCAGGTTGTCATCTTAATAAGGTGTATCATAACAGAAAGGATAAAAATTACTATTAAATACAGTTATTGAAATGTTAATATTTAAGTTCATGCAAACACATGATATATGTGACAATATTTATTGAAAACTACTTCGTAAACAAGGATTATAACTGTGTAGAAAGACAAGTATATGTATGACTCTCCAAAATGAAGTCAGAGTGATGAACAATGATGTGGATTTGTTTCAATATTTATTATAAAGCAGGAAGTTTTATGATGACTTTGGTAATGACAAAGCAAACAAAACAAGATCCTACGACTTTCCAATGTGTGTCTGCAGGATGGAGAGACAGATTTTTACTTCTCTTTTTTTCCTAGCACCGGACACATAGTAAGTGCTCAGTGTGCACCAGCTGGAAGTTGTTGAATGAAATCCAGTTATGTTGGGAGTAGGCTTTCTGCTGATGAGTCTGTGCCAAGTTTCTTGATCAGCTAATATGTAGCCATTCCCCTCCTTGCCTCCCTCACTTGATAGTTTTATCCAGGTTACATTCATATGTATCCAGAGGGTTCTTCAGAAAGGAATTCAATTCCAGGAATTAAAAACAACATGTCAGGAAAGGAAAAGAGACTGGATGGTTTTGGTTAGAAAGTCCCTTATTTGCCATTCAAATTATACAGTGAAGAGAGCTGAGTAAATGTCTTCTAGTAGGCCTTGTCCTGGCTGAGAAGTAATGAGGAGGAACATGTCTCCGTGTCATGGTCTGCCTTGTGATGGTCTGTTGTGACTCAAAGGGAAGTGGAGAGCCATGCAATAGTCTAACTCAGACTTCTGAATGAGCATGATTTTCTCATAACCTCATGTAATAAGCTGAGATTTTCTCTGAGAAAAATAGAAGCAGTCCTTTTATAGCAGGAAATAAGGTGGCTCTTGAGACTAGAAGATTTTGTCTCTTCTAGTCTCAAAGATGACTGCAGTCTTGGGGTTGGAGGGGAGCATGTTTCTGAACA
The DNA here is from genome assembly GCF_023065955.2 of Ursus arctos. Lineage (NCBI taxonomy): Eukaryota > Metazoa > Chordata > Mammalia > Carnivora > Ursidae > Ursus > Ursus arctos. The sequence continues at coordinate 54,492,136 of NW_026623067.1, forward strand.
CAGTGTGGTTAAGGATTGAAGCTCCTTCTATCCCAGCTACGATGGCACTGTGGTAGAGGTGTGATATTTTCTTAGAGATGATGTGAGTGTGTGCGTGTGCTTGCCTGTGTACTGAAAGTACATTGTGACACACTGCAGTAGCACTGGGGCTGTGGCTACAATGAAGTAGAGTAAATAGAGCTGCAGGTAACATATATGGAGAGAGATTTCCTCCACTTACTGGGAACCTGAGATGTTTCACTTTCATCAGCAGAGGTGGAATCTTAGCCCAGATTTACTGGAAAATAGCCTGAGGGAAAAGCTTCTGTGCCTCCCTGTGCTTATGGGGAGGTACCATTCCAGGGAAGCAAGAGTGAAGAGATAAAAAGATGTGAGGCAGGGAGGGAGGGAGAGAAAAATACAAGGGGTTGTGTTACACAGCAGACCACAGCTCTGATCACCAAGCACAGGTGACTTCTTCATCACATGGGATGTCTTCAAAGCGGCCTTATGAAGAGGCATCTCAGAACTGCTCACCCCCCTCGCACTTCTGGGTTGTGTGCCTGGTCACGCTAGGAAACAGCTGGAGCAGCCAGTGCGAGGGTCCGTCCTGGCCACTTTTGGCGTGGTGGTGACAGTAGCATCTTGAGCCATCAGTGAGGCTCTGTGGTGAGGAACCGATGGACAAGACACGTGTCGAAGACCCAAGGCCTGAGCAGCATAAACAGTCCAGTACTGGTGGGTACACATTTAGATCACTGCAGCTCGAGACCTTTATTCTGCATCACGGTGTCGGGATGGCCACTGTCAGTGGGGTGAAGGCCATGCTAACAGCAGTGCACTGTTCTAGCAGTTACAGTGATTGTGCTGAGCTGCTCTTTCAACACCACCAAGAAATGGTCCCAGCAATGGCAGCAGCGGACAAGTCGGCTATTTTGTGGAGGATGCTCAAATTGATTTCGTGTTTTTCTTTCTACAAGGTGATCACCAGGCCTAATTCCTTGCTGGGTAAGCATTCTTAGAATCTTGGACTTTTCAGAGGTAGAGAAGACAGTCACTTATTCTTGATAAGGAAACTTGAAGTCATTTAATTAGAATATTTAAAGATAAGTGACCTAGTTTTTATATCCCAACACAATGAAAAGGGACCTATCCAAGATTAGTAATCATACACTGAACTTGATCCCATTCCTATATATGAAGAATTGCCTTGTCAAAGTAAAAAGAGGGAATGTAGAAGGTGGAAGAATAAAGGAAAGGGGACTTACTATTGTAACTTGGTAGTGATTTTGTTTATGTTACTCCAGATGTGATGGCACAAATGAGTTATAAATTGTGAGGGCTCAGCACATGTATTGAGACCTATGTATTCTAAGAATTCAGGTTTTAGCTGCACGTGGAATATACCTGAGTCAGGAGCGTTGAGATCCACCCCCTTCCCATCTGGAATGTCTTAGTTCACATGTGCCATGCTATTTTCAGACAAAATATCATATGATGTGAATGACAATTTTATTTTCTCAATCACAAATAAGTATTTACTGAGTACTAAATTGAGTTTTTAAGATTTTATTTATTTATTTAACACAGATAGAGATAGCCAGTGAGAGAGGGAACACAAGCAGGGGGAATGGGAGAGGAAGAAGCAGGCTCGTAGCGGAGGAGCCTGATGTGGGGCTCGATCCCATAACGCCGGGATCACGCCCTGAGCCGAAGGCAGACGCTCAACTGCTGTGCCACCCAGGCGCCCCTAAATTGAGTTTTAAATGGTCTTTGGTTTAGGCCCAACTAGGGATTTTGTGTTGATGTTACATGTTTTTAAATTTGAGGTTAGATTCAGTCAATGAACTTTACATTCAGAGAGTCTGGCATTTCTCCCAAGAGCATAATCAGTTAAATATAGGATAGGAAAATTAAATTCTTATGGGTCAGACACTTTCCATCTTGAAGACTAAGTTTGCTTTTTAGGCTTACAAGGCCACCAGATCATCTCATTTGTTTAAGTGGCCTAGTCATCTTGGTGAATTTATAGCTGTAGCTACTTGAGAAAGTAATATAGCATTAGGCCACAAAATGAATAATTGATTTAAAATGCATATCGATTAGGACCCAGTCAATGAAGAATAAGAAAATTTATGTTTGTGTGTGTGTAGAAGGAGTAGCACATTATTTGGAGATGGAACAATAGATGTCTGGGTTTTGTTTGCTTTCCTGTTTTTCTCTGCCTTCCCAAGATCGGTACCTATTTGCTGTAGTATCCTATGGCATTTACCACATCCTGCTTCATATTCGAGCTGTTCATTTAATATCACTCACTTTCTCACCTAGGTTTTAAGCTCCAAGAAGTCTGTGATTCTATCCTAATTTCTGTTGTAGCCCTCATATGCTTTTGAATTTAATAATTTGTGTGTTTTGATTGTATAGGAACTGAAATTCCTAGTAAATTATCCAGAATTAGCTGAGGGTATGTTTAAATCACCACAGAACTCTCAGCTTTTTAAAAGTATTCTAACACCTTGCCTTGAATCACATCATGACGAAGATTCTTATAAATTATCTCCAAGCAGGTGAATGCTTTTGAACGTCATGTGTGGGCAGTCACCTGTGGGACAGGCATTGACTTATGACTTCTTAGTATTACTGAAGATACATTCCAAGGTTGCCTCATTACAGAGACCATTGATGATGTCTGCTAATGTCCTAGATCTTTGAGGAAACCGTAACCACCTGCATACCTGCTTCCTCTGAGCAGACGTCTTTATTTCCTTGGAAATGCTGGTTCTTATGCTACCTTGAAAACTAGGCTAAGCCTAGGTAACTGACCGGGAGGATTCAGAAGTGCTTCTTGAAAGAAAAACAGGATATCCAGATTTCTAGTGAGCTAAGTTTTAGGTTGAGAAGTACTACTGTTCTTTTGGTCCTGCATATTGAACAACAGTGTTTTTGTGGTAGCCTCCTGGTAACTTAATGCCTCTGACCTTCTGAAGCCATGCCAAGAGACAAAGCTTAACAGAGAGACAGTACTCTGGAAATCAGACTGAAGACTTTTAAAGCAGTTTTTACATATTCTGAGCAGTCATCTTTGGTTCTATTTATTCCTTGTTTCTTTGAGCCATGAGCCCCCAGATACTCAGCTGGGCCTAAAGGTGGTAGTAGACAAGGTCGGACTGGACACCCTCCTCTCAGCCCATTGGAGTCTTGAATGTACAGGAAGTGGGAAGCTGTATGATCACCAACATACCCAGCCTCTAGGAGGTGGTGGTGTAGGGGTATGTGTGACCACATGGTACTGCTATTCTTCTTTGAATTTTGAACCCCCCACACCCTTTTGAAAGATAGCCCAGTGAGTTCAAGCTGCCTAATACACTTCCCTGACCCTCTCCAGGGTTTTGAGAAAAGTGTCCCAGGGAAAATTGTGTACTTCCACTATGCCCAATTGAAGAAAAGAAAAATGTACCTTCCAGGGGTGTCTGGCTCAATCAGTTAAGCGTCCAATCCTTGATTTCGGCTCAGGTCATGATCTTGGAGTCATGAGGTCGAGCCCTGAGTCAGGCTCCATGCTGGGCCTGGAGCTTGCTTAAGATTCTCTCTTTCCCTCTCCCTCTGCCTGGTACCCCCCTCAAAAAAAATGCACCTTCCAGCCATGTCAGCAGGGTGAGCGCTCACAACAGCAGCCTTTGCAGGGTCTTATTTGGCACTCTCCTTTAGTGGAATCTGCCCCTGCAGGTGGGCTTCTAATGTGTGCAGGCTCCATTCCTCCTTCCCTGTCATGAATATGCATGAATTTTCCTATAATTAGGTCACAAAACAGATGCTATTAATCATTATCATTAGCAGGGGAAATGATATATGGTACAATATAACCACAGGTACTAAGGTTTTATCCGCACTTGGAGCTTCTTGCTTTCATTTACGAAGAGACTGTAAAGAAAGGCCTAGTATAAAGCTGAAATACCTGCTTTCTGTTTAAAACAGGGCACTCTCAGGAGTAGATGTTATCTGGCACGGGAGGACTTGCTTTCTTGTGCCAATGATGATTAAACAACAGCAACTAGAAAACAGCCCTGGTACCCAGTGCCCGCTGCCATTTCTCATTGTCAGAATGTCTTCACTTGCCCAGGGGTGTATTTTTTCCTTGTTGCTATTGGTTTAATTATGTCAGTGCCATCCTATGGGAGAGAACTAATTAACCTTCTGTCAGGAAATCAACTCTCCTATATTGTATGTGACATTAATGGCTCTGTGTGTTTTAGGGCAATTTTTAAAGGTGCTTTTCTGTTATGTTGTTACTGTTGACACCTTGAGAGGAAACCATTTTCTAGCAAATACAGATGTATGCAACTCTCCGAGGCTGATGTGAGTATTGTATTGCTCTTAATAAGTATAAATAAAATGATGGTAAAGAGAGGATAGTTTAGTGAACTAGAAACAATTTCTCACAGGAGCGTTTACTACCTGAAGTAAGCAGAAAGGAGATACGGAAGTGAGGAGGGAGAGAGAGGGCAAGAGAAGGAGCAGGAAGCTCACATTCCCCGGCTGCCTGCCACAGCTTAGGTACTTCGGAGCTCCACCACCCTGCAAAGTGGGATTTATTCTTCTCATTGCAGACATGGGAGAAGTCGAGGTGCTGAGAGGTGTAGAAGTAAAACACAGAGCCAGTGGTCACACTGAGACTGGCATGAGTTCCAAGCCTGGGCTTTTTGTAGAGAAACAAATAACAGCCATGTGGTGCTTGATACCTTCCCAGGCACTCTTCCATCTGCAGTATCCTTCATTGTCCCCAGCTGTCCAGTATGTGGATTACCTTCTCGTAGCAGATGTTTAGGTCTTTATGCGATGAACTGTTTTAACTTTATTCCTGAATCCATTTTAAATCACAAGTGTCGTATTTTTCTGTCTTCCCTCAGTCCCATTTTGGCTGCCATCTTATATCTTACATATTCATGGTACTTGTCTTAACTCCTTTCTGAAAGAGCATAAGGCATAAATAAATAAGAATGATTTTCACAGTAACCAAGTATGATAAACGTAATCATTCCTTTTATATTAGAGAAGTCACTTGCCTAGTCCCACACCTTTTTTCTAAAATTTTTATTTTATAATTTAAATTAATTAACATATAATGTATTATTTGTTTTAGGGGTACGGGTCTGTGATTATATCCAGTGCTCATTACAACACATACCCTCCCCAATGTCCATCACCCAGATACCCCATTCCTCTACCCCTTGTTTCATATGATTAAGAGTCTCTTATCATTTGTCACACCTTTTAAGTAGAGGAATTGGGCCCTGAACCTAGTTCTTTTGGTCCTATGTTTGTTTCACCACACAACATGACTGATTTTTAAAATTACTAATAATGGAAGACAAAGCACTAGAATCAAGGACATATTGAATACATAGCTTATGCTGAGGGGTAGAAGAATAATACACTCTTTGAGGAAAGAGAAGACGAACCAGAAGGAACATTTTCACCTATGTGATAACCCAAAAGCTAAGTTGGATTTAGAATATTATTAGAATGTTTCTGTAGAGCCAAATATATTAAATTTTGTAACCTGTTTTTGTTGTTTGAATCTATTAATTCACACAAGTAGACGAATAGTTTACAGACCTGAGCTGGTGACCGAGATCTTATTTCTTTACTGGACTCTTCAGTGAGAGTGACTCCATCTCCATTGGAACCCTTACTAAATATTTTCCTGGGATTTTCTAAATAGAAGGTGCTGTATATAATTTGAATGCACAGTGTCTTCTCTGTTGAGGGTAAAAAATAATAGTAGACTTATAGGAGGGGGAAAAAGGTAGCAGAGGAGTAGGGCTCACTTTTTCCAGCTGGTCCCCTGAATTGAGCTGGATATCTACCAGATCATCCTGAACACCCACAAAATCAGCCCGAAGTATAGGCAGATACATCTGGATTTCTACAAATGAACATCTCCAGCACTGAGTTTTGAGGTACGAAGCGGGGAGCCGTGAATCTGCGCACAGATATCGGAAGATAAACGGAAGGAGGAGGGAGCCGCCGCACTTGGGCGCTGGTAAGCAGTAGCCACCTGCACTGGGGAGTGGGCCAAACTCACGGACTGGCAGCCGCAAGAAAGCAGACTGAGACCGTGGTGAGCCTGGGAACGTGTGCGTGACCAGACTGAAAACTGGAGCTCCGGAGCGCTCACTAGAACTGGACTGAATCTGGGAGCTTGGGAGTACGCATGCGACCAGACTGAAAATAGGAGCTCTGGAGTGCACACTCAAACTACAGTGAAACCAGGAGCTCAGGAGTGCGCAAGCAACCAGATGGAAAACCGGCACTCAAGAGCACACACGAACCACACTGAAACAGGGAGCTCAGGAGCATGCGTGGGAACCGGGGGTGGCTGGCGGTGTTAGAAGCACAAAGGACTGAGATGTACCGGCCCTGGAAGCGAGGGCTGGGAGAGTGGCTGTGGGGCTCACATCCCGGGACACAGCGGGGGTTTTCAGCAGCACCGACGGAAACAGTTAAAATGGCCAGGAGAGCTCAGTGGAGAACGGACTGCAATCTCTCTGTTCTGAGACAGAGGCTAGGATACGGCCACTGCTGCTCTCACTCTCAGAAGAGGCACAGAAAACCGCCAGGGAAAGCTGCCAGAGAACAAAAGCCCAGAAATACCGGTTCACATTGTGCCCATCCCCATCCCCCCTTGCAGGGGACAGGGCGACTATACCCAAACAGGGTTGCCTGAGTATCAGCGCGGCAGACCCCTCGCCCAGAAGGCAGGCTGAAAAATCAAGAAGCCCACATCCCTAAGGTCCCTATAAAACAAGTGCACACTGCCTGGGACCTGCTCAGTAATTTGGGCTCTGGGCATCCCCGCAACCTCTCCTCATCAGAATGATGACGAGGAGAAATCCCCCCAAGCAAAGAAAAGATAATGAGTTTGTGGTCTCTGCCACAGAACTGATGGATATGGATATAACCAAATTGTCAGAAATGGAGTTCAGAGTAACAATGGTCAAGATGATGTGTAAGCTTGAAAAAAACATTAATGAAAATATTAACGAGCATATAGAATCTCTAAGGGTGGAAATGAGAGTGAATCTGGCAGAAATTAAAAATGCTATGAATCGAATGCAGTCTAAACTAGATGCTCTGACGGCCAGGGTAAATGAGGCAGAAGAACGAATTAATGAATTGGAGGATGGGATGGTAGAAGAGAAAGTTAAAACAGAAACTTGGCTCAAAAAGTCCAATCTCGGGGCACCTGGATGGCACAGCGGTTAAGCGTCTGCCTTCGGCTCAGGGCGTGATCCCGGCGTTGTGGGATCGAGCCCCACATCAGGCTCCTCCGCTATGAGCCTGCTTCTTTCTCTCCCACTCCCCCTGCTTGTGTTCCCTCTCTCACTGGCTGTCTCTATCTCTGTCAAATAAATGAATAAAATCTTTAAAAAAAAAAAAAAAAAAAAAAAAAAAAAAAAAAAAAAAAAAGTCCAATCTCAAGAATGTAGATTATGGGAGCTTACTGACTCAATGAAATGTTCCAGTGTCAGAATCATCAAGATCCCCGAGGGGGTGGAGAAAGAGAGAGGTCTAGAAGAGATATTTGAACAAATTGTAGCTGAGAACTTGCCTAATGTGGCAAAGGAAACAAGCATTCCTGTCCAAGAGGCAGGGGGGACCCCTCCCAAGGTCAGTGAGAACAGACCTGTACCACATCACATCATAGTACAATTTGCGAATATTATATCCAAGGATACAGTATTGAAAGCGGCCAGGGGGAAGAAAATCCTTAGGTACAGAGGGAGGAATATCAGAAAAACGTCAGACCTCTCTACAGAGACCTGGCAGGCCAGGAAGGGTTGGCAGGGTATTTTCAAAGCTCTAAATGAGAAGAACATGCAGCCAAGGATCCTTTATCCAGCAAGGCTGTCATTCAGAATTGAGGGAGAAACAAGGACCTTCCAAGACTGAAAGAATATGTGACCACCAAGCCAGCCCTACAAGAGATATTAAGGCGGTTTCTATAAAAGTAAAAAGCCCCCAAGAGTGATACAGAACAGAAATTGACAATCTATAGAAACAAAGACTTCACAGGAAACATGACATCATTAAAATCATATCTCTCAATAATCACTCTCAATGTGAATGGCCTAAATGCTCCGATAAAACGCCACAGGGTTGCAGACTGGATAAAAAGATATGACCCATCCATTTGCTGTCTACAAGAGACTCATTTTGAACCTAAAGATACATCCAAAGTGATGGGATGGAAAACCATTCTTCATGCCAGTGGACCTCAAAAGAAAGCTGGGGTAGCAATTCTCATATCAGACAGATTAGATTTTAAACTAAAGACTGTAGTTAGGGATACAGAAGGACACTATGTTATTCGTAAAGGTTGTATCCAACAAGTGGATATGACAGTTATAAATATCTCTGCCCTCAACAGGGGAACAACTAGATACACAAGCCAACTCTTAACCAGAATAAAGAGACATGTAGATAATAATAAGTTAATAGTAGGGGACCTCAACACTCCACTATCAGAAATAGATAGATCACCTAAGCAGAAAATCAACAAAGAAACAAGAGCTTTGAATGCCATACTGGACCAGATGGACCTCATAGATATATATAGAACACGACACCCCAGAACAACAGAATACTCATTCTTTTCGAATGCACATGGAACTTTCTCCAGAATAGACCATATACTGGGTCACAAAACAGGTCTCAACCCATACGAAAAGACTGAGATTATTCCCTGCATATTCACAGACCACAGTGCTTTGAAACTGGAACTAAATCACAAGGATAAATTTGAAAGAAACTCAAACACTTGGAAACTAAGAACCATCCTGCTCAAGAATGATTGGGTAAACCAGGTAATTAAGAAGGAGATTAAACAAGTTTTGGAGAGCAACAAAAATGAAAACACATCGATCCAAAACCTATGGGACACTGTACTGGCAGTCCTACAGGGAAAATCCAAGCCTCACTCAAAAGAATAGAAAAATCTGAAATGCAGTTTTTATATTCTCACCTCAGGAAGGTGGAGCTGGAACAGAAAACAGGCCTAACCCACGCATGAGAAGGCAGTTGATCAAGATTAGAGCAGCGATCAGTGAATTAGAAACCAGGAGCACAGTAGAGCAGATCTACAGAACTAGAAGCTGGTTCTTTGAAAGAATAAATAAGATCAATAAGACACTGGCCAGACTTATTCAAAAGAAGAGAGAAAGGACCCAAATTAATAAAATTATGAATGAAAGGGGAGAGATCACGACCAACACCAATGAAGTAGGAAGGATCATTAGAAACTTTTATCAACAGCTTTATGCCAATAAATTAAACAACCTGGAAGAAATGGATGCCTTCCTGGAAACCTATAAACTACCAAGACTGAAACAGGAAGAACTTGATTATTTAAACAGACCAATTAATTATGAAGAGATTGAAGCAGTGATCAGAAACCTCCCCAAAAACAAAAGTCCAGGGCCTGACGGATTCCCCGGGGAATTCTACCAAACATTCAAAGAAGAAATAATACCTATTTTCCTGAATCTGTTTCAAAAAATAGAAACAGAAGGAAAAGTACCAAACTCATTCTGGGAAGCCAGTATTACCTTGATCCCCAAACCAGGCAAAGACCCCATCAAAAAGGAGAATTACAGACCAATATCCCTGATGAATATGGACGCCAAAATTCTCAACATGATCCTAGCTAATAGGCTCCAACAGTACATTAAAAGGATTATCCATCAAGACCAAGTGGGATTCATCCCTGGGATGCAAGGGTGGTTCACAATTCGCAAATTGATCAGTGTGATAGATCATATCGACAAGAAAAGAGTCAAGAACCATATGATCTGGGGCGCCTGGGTGGTGCAGTTGTTAAGCGTCTGCCTTCGGCTCAGGGCGTGATCCCGGCGTTGTGGGATCAAGCCCCACATCAGGCTCCTCCGCTAGGAGCCTGCTTCTTCCTCCCCCACTCCCCCTGCTTGTGTTCCCTCTCTCGCTGGCTGCCTCTATCTCTGTGAAATGAATAAATAAAATCTTAAAAAAAAAAAGAACCATTTGATCCTCTCAATTGATGCAGAAAAAGCATTTGACAAAATACAGCATCCTTTCCTGATTAAAACCCTTCAGAGTGTAGGGATAGAGGGTACATTGCTCAATTTCATAAAAACCATCTATGAAAAGCCTACAGCAAATATCATTCTCAGTGGGGAAAAGCTGAAAGCCTTTCCCTTAAGATCAGGAACACGACAAGGACGCCTGCTCTCGCCATTAGTATTCAACATACTACTAGAAGTCCTTGCAACAGCAATCAGACAACAAAAACGGATAAAAGGTATCCAAATCGGCAAAGAAGAAGTCAAAATATCTCTCTTCGCAGATGACATGATACTCTATATGGAAAACCCAAAAGACTCCACCCCTAAACTACTAGAACTTATAGAGCAATTCAGTAATGTGGCGGGATACAAAATCAATGCCCAGAAATCAGTTGCATTTCTATACATGAACAATGAGACTGAAATAAGAGAAATTAGGGAATCCATCCCATTTATAATAGCACCAAAAATCATACGTTATCTCTGAATTAACTTAACCAGAGACGTAACGGATCTATATTCTAGAAACTACAAATCACTCTTGAAAGGCATTGAAGAAGACACAAAAAGATGGAAAAATATTCCATGCTCATGGATCGGAAAAATAAACATAGTTAAAATGTCTATGCTACCCAGAGCAGTCTACCCTTTCAGTGCCATCCCAATCAAAATACCAATGACATTTTTCAAACAGCCCTTACATTTGTGTGGAACCAGAAAAGGCCCCGAATCATCAAGGAATTGTTGAAAAGAAAAAAGAAAGCTGGGGGCATCACAATGCCAGATTTCAAGCTATAGTACAAAGCTGTGATCACCAAGACAGCATGGTACTGGCACAAAAACAGGCACATAGACCAATGGAACAGAATAGAGAACCCAGAAATGGACCCTCGGCTCTTTGGGCAACTAATCTTTGACAAAGCAGGAAAAAACATCCAGTGGAAAAAAGACAGTCTCTTTAATAAATGGTGCTGGGAAAATTGGACAGCTACGTGCAAAAGAATAAAACTTGACCACTCTCTCACACCATACACAAAGATAAACTCCAAATGGATGAAACACCTTGATGTGAGATAGGAATCCATCAAAATCCTAGAGAACATAGGCTGCAACCTCTTTGACATCGGCCACAGCAACCTTTTTCATGACACATCTCCAAAGGTAAGAGAAAGAAAAGAAAAAATGAACTTTTGGGACTTCATCAAGATAAAAATTTTCTGCACAGCCGAGGAAACAGTCAAAAAAACTAAGAGGCAGCCCATGGAATGGGGTTTGCAGATGACACCACAGGTAAAAGACTAGTATCCAAGATCTACAAAGAACTTCTCAAACTCAATACACGAGAAACAAATAAACAAATCAAAAAACGGGCAGAAGATATGAACAGACACTTTTCCAATGAAGAGATACAAATGGCTAACGGACACATGAAAAAATGTTCAAAATCATTAGCCATCAGGGAAATTCAAATCAAAACCACATTGAGATACCACCTTACGCCAGTTAGAATGGCAAAAATGGGCAAGGCAGGAAACAACAAATGTTGGGGAGGATGTGGAGAAAGGGGATCCCTCTTACACTGTTGGTGGGAATGCAAGTTGGTACAGCCACTTTGGAAAACGGTGTGGAGGTCCTTTAAAACGTTAAAAATTGAGCTCTCCTATGATCCAGCAATTGCATTACTGGGTATTTACCCCAAAGATATACATGTAGTGAAGAGAAGGGCCATATGCACCCCATGTTCATAGCAGCATTGTCCACAATAGCTAAATTGTGGAAGGAGCCAAGATGCCCTTCAACAGATGACTGGATTAAGAAGTTGTGGTCCATATATACAATGGAATATTACTCAGCCATGAGAAAGCACGATTATAGAACTTTTGCAGCAATATGGACGGGTGTGGAGGAGATTATGCTAAGTGAAATAGGTCAGGCAGAAAAAGACAATTATCATATGGTTTCACTCATTTATGGAACATAAGAAATAGGAAGATCGGTAGGACAAGGAAGGGAAGAATGAAGGGGGGGCAAGCAGAAGGGGGAATGAACCATGAGAGACTGTGGACTCTGGGAAACAAACTGAGGGCTTCAGAGGGTAGGGGGCTGGGGGACTGGGATAGGCGTGTGATGGGTATTAAGGAGGGCACATATTGCATGGTGCCATGGGTGTTATACGCAAATAATGAATCATGGAACATTATATCAAAAACTAGGGATGTACTATATAGTGACTAACATAATAAAAAACTATTGTAAAAATAAAAAAAGTAATAGACTTAAATCTGTTGTTTGCAAGGTAATGTCCAAATAAGTGTTACTTCTTAACAGGTGACATTTGAATCCACATTTGTATATAAATACCTTTCCATTTCAATTTTGAGACCTCTAGAAGAAACCTTAGAGTTAAGCCAGTCCCACTTCCTTCCACTGTATATGTGACAAAACTAAAGTAGAGAGAAGGGAGGTGGTTTGTGTAGATTTACCTAGCAGGTGATGGCCTCTCAGCTCTGAGTAACCTGGGTGTGAAGACTGGACTTACAGACATTTTATTTTTTTTTTATTTTATTTTTTTTATTTTTTATTTTTTTTAAAGATTTTATTTATTTATTTGACAGAGATAGAGACAGCCAGCGAGAGAGGGAACACAGGCAGGGGGAGTGGGAGAGGAGGAAGCAGGCTCATAGCAGAGGAGCCTGATGTGGGGCTCGATCCCACAACGCTGGGATCACGCCCTGAGCCGAAGGCAGACGCTTAACCGCTGTGCCACCCAGGCGCCCCTTACAGACATTTTAGAACAAACTTCTGTACTAGAAATCTGTATGGATTTTGTCAGTGGCTTCATTGTGGGAAAATCAACTAAAGTTGACCTCTTGCTTAAGGTCACATTTCCCCAGCACAGTGCTACAGAGCAGGGTCCCCAGCTTGTCCTTGGGTATCTTTTCCTGTTCTAGTTCTGTCGTATGAAATATCATTCATCCCACCCACCTAAGAAGCTAGAAAGCTGCTAGGAAGAAGTTGCTTCTGAGCCTCAGACATAATGTCCAATAAGAATGTATCTCCCTTTCTACAAGGAAGTAATGCTTCCTTCGGTCAGATTTCAGGGCATTGAAGGAGCCACATTTTCTAGTGGGAGAAATGACGCACATGGGCGTGGTGGTCTTCTGCTTCCTCCATCTCAATTATGTTTAGAACAAGAGGTTGGTCCTAGATTTGTTTCTCTTGCCGTTCTATCATCACGTTGCCAGGTAAGCAGGATCTTTCTTCTCTTTTCACAGAAACGTTTAAGTATTGGAAAGTTCTCATTATATTTAACTTGGTGGCTGGAAGGGAAAGACCATCCTGAAGTCTTAGGCCTCCATCAAGTACTGTTGTCATATTTACCAGGGAATTCTGCTTTGTGGGCAGTGTGCAACTGGCAAGTGGTAAGGTGGAGTTTTATTTTCTGATTTCCATTGTCCTATGTACATATTTCCCCTTGGAAACCACAGAGCTGGAGGTGAAAGATGGGGGCTGGTGGGATGAGGATGAGGAGCAGTGCTTACTGGGGAAACACGGACTTGAGACCTTTCTGTATTCTTCTGCCTATATCGCCATGCCACTGCCTCATCTTGCTCTCTTACGTGTCTCTCCTTGGATGCACATTAGGAAGCATTTCTCCATGGGATCTGCACTGGGAAGGGGCAGTCTCCGGATGGAGACAACCCTGAGAATGTGAGAGATGAGAGACCAAATAGGTCCTGGCCCTGTTGTTTGAGCCTAGTATAGAGACTGGTTTGAAACCTGCCATATTTCCGGATTTTCTGGGAAGTCATTTAAACCATTTCCTCTATTATCTAAGCCATTTTGAGCTGGAGTTTCTGTTAATTGCAACCAAAAGAATTGTAAACCTGCAGAGGTGACTTCTGAGACAGGGAAGTTTGCAGGAAGAGAGGAGAGGAGGAGGGCAAAGCAAAGGCATAAAGCATGACCCGATAAATAGAAACTTCACTCCTACCAGATTTTGTCTGCAACTGGCTCTCCCTCCCGCCCACCTCTTACCTTCCTCCCTCCCTCCCTCCCTCCCTCCCTCCCTCCCTCCCTCCCTCTCTCCCTCACTCTTTCACATTCTCTCTCTCTTTCTCAGTCTCTCAGTGACTCTCTGTCTTCCAGAGTATTTCCAGGGACAGTATGGCATAATGACAGTATCTCTTACTTTAATAGAAAACAGTGCTGAGTTCATATCCCTTTGCCAGCAGTCCCAAGGCGTGGCCTTGTCTATGACACTTAATCTCTCACATTGCCTTGTATGTAAAAAAAAGATCATACCTACCTCATAGAGATGGGGAGGTGATGAGTAAAGCAAGCACATGAAATTCATAGCAGGTAGACTACTTAATACACATATATGTTCTCTTTCTCTTACTTTGATGATCTGAGAAAGGATGGCTTAACAGTTAGGTCCTAGATGGATGTTGAAACATTTATTCAAAAATAGCTAATCATGTTTAAGTGGGGTTTCTAAATTGCTGCCACATTTTGTAAGGCATGGAGTTTTCTATAATTGATGAAACACTTTCCCAAGCAACTTGTCAGTAGTAAGAATCCCGTGAAAGAGCAAAATTTGGCTTTCAAAAGAGGTACTGATGAATGTCCTGATAGTCTCTTTTCAAGCGGAGCAGCTGTGCTGCTGTTACGAGATATTGCTCCCCTAAAACATAGTGGGGCTAATTGAAGGGTACCTAAATTAATTTGGAAAGATACCATTATTTGTGTCTGGAGCAAGTTTACAACTATGGTAAATACTTGAAGTCATATGTTTTCTTTACTATCAGATCCTAAAGGTTTATGTTCATGAGACTCAACAGGCTCTCTGAGGCCCTCTGAATGAATGGTACAGGTACATGGTAAGACCTCTTTGTGCTGCTTTCCCATGATAAACCAAATGCTTTTCTTAGAAATAGTTGACCTTTCGAGTTTTATGCAAACTCCTGGTGTCCCCTCCTTCACAGTAGGCAGGTGAGAGCATATGTCTATGGTTAATTCCATTTTGAGTCCGTTTTGTGGAGTGCCTACTGTGTGCCTGTCAGTCGGAAGCTCTACAGCTGAATGTTCTGTTGCAGTGTGTTAAGGTCTCTGTGGTCTGTTTGAGGATTCCTTCTCAAGTTTATTACCAGAGTTTTATATATGTCATTTGTTTCCTATTTTATGCTGTTCCAAATTGTAAACATGCCACAAGTAATTTCCCTTTCTCTTCTTCTTTTAAACTTTATTTATTTTCTTTGGAATGCCCACAGACACATCTTGATGTTTCGAGGCACTGTCGGTTATGTGCTCCTCTAGGATCAGACTGATTTTGACCAGGAGAATTGGCGTCTTTCAGGTCTCATGAAAAAGGGCATTCTAGACCTGGTAAATGCCATCGCATTGTTCCATCGAGTGAATGTGGGCCACAGGGAGACAGAATGATGGATGTACTGTGATTCTTTGATACTGTGGATGAATATTTTTTAAAAATAACTTTGTATTTTGAAATAATGTGAGATTTCTGGAAAAGTTGCCAAGAGAATACAGAGAGTTTCCAGACATTCCTCACCCATTTTTTCCCCATTGTTAACGTTTTACATTACCATCGTACATTTGTCAGAAATAACACATCAACATTGTTACAGTACTATTGAGTAAAATCCAGATTTTATTGTATTTCACAAGTTTCCACATTAATGTCCTTTTTCTGTGCCAGGATCCAATCCAGGGTGCCACCCTGAAATTAGTTTTCATGTCTTCAGAATCACTGGTCTGTGACAGTTTCTCATTCTCTCTTTGGTTTTTAGGACCTTCATGGTCTTGAGGAGTTCTGGCCAGGCATTTTGTTGAGGCTCTTCATTTTGAATGTATCTGATGTTTTTCTTATGGTTATACTGGGGTTATGGGTTTGGGGAAGCAAACCACAGAGTATGTCTCCTAATCAGCTTGACATGTTATTAGGGGCACATGAGATCAACATGACTTTTCACTGATGAGATTAACCTTGATAGTTTGGTTAAGGTAGGGTTTGCTAGGTTTCTCCACTGTGAAGTTAGTATTTTTACTTTTCTGTACTCTATTTTTTGATGCAAATCACTGAGTCCAGCCCATGCTAAAGGTGGGGTGGAGGTGGGGTTTAAGCCCCACTTCCTGGATCGGGGATATCTATTTACACTTTTTTGAATTCTTCTATAAGAAAGATGTGTCCCTTCTCTCCTGAATGACGTTTTGAGGTGTGGATGTAATGGAATTCCTCTGAATCAGTAAGAGGTCTATTGCTGTTTGTTTGGGAGAAGTATACACTTTGATTTTTCTATGTAGTTCTTTGGGATCATTAAGAGACATGACGAAATTTCCGGGGCAGTTCTTTGTGCCTCACCAGGACAAAAGGACCATATTCTTTAGATCCTCTCTGGCCTTTGTCCAAGCATGTTTTGCTCACGTGCCCACCTAGAGCCTGTACCACTCTTTCAAGATCATGCTTCTGGTACCTGGGACCTTGGAATTCTCTGCCTAGATGGCCCTATGTACACTTCCAGGACCTCTGTGCTCCTCTTCTCCAGGTTTGTCTCCAGAAGGCAGACTGGGCCACTGGTACGCAAATTTCTAGGCCCGGGGATAGTCAGTAGCTACTGTGGACAGAGTCTGAATATGCAGTCTGGATGTCCACATATATGTGGCTAGAGGTGCAGGATCAATTTGGGTTTGGGAAGGCAAGGGGACAGTCCACAGCTTGTAGGTTATGATTACTTGCCCCTTCAGTGCCATCCTCTGATGTCATGTTCCGATTCAGTCCTCAGAGTTGTCATTTTGCATCTGGCTATCCAGGTGTATCTGTTAAGATAGGAGAATAGAACAAATTTTATTTAATTGTTTGCTGTACTTATAATTGAGATATATGGCATGTGGACCTCCATTTATACTCTTGCCCTAGGCTCTGAAAATATTTGAGGCAGGTCTGTCTATGTACAAAACTAAGTGGAGAAAATGTTGGGACTGTTGGCCATAATCTGCTCTCCAACTCCAGCACTCTGGAATGCCATGCCCTCCGGATGACAGCTATGGCCATGCCGGGGGCGGTTTCCTTTGGGACACAGAGTCTGTGTTCTAGATATAGTAGTGAACACCCAGGTAAAAATTACTGCTCTCACGAAGCTTCCATTTTAGGGAACTGAGGCAGTAAAAAGAAGTGAGTAAATTACACACACTTTTGGGTGGTGGTAAGTGTTAAAGAGAAAAATAAAACAGGAAAGAGGGCTAGAAGGTGCTGTTGCAGAGTTGCAGTTTAAATAGGATGATCAGGAAGGCCTTAAGGCAAAGGTGATGTTCCAGCAAAGACTGATGGAGGTGGGGGAGCAGGGCACTTGGAACTGAGAGAAAAGGCACAGGGAATAGCAAGTTCAGAGTCCTAGAGGGAAGAGGGCCTGGTGTGTTCACCAAGCAGGGAGAAAGTGGATGGTTATAGCAGTGAATGATAAGAGTTAGAGAAGATGACTCTGGTGGGCCAAGTAGGGGCCGGTTTGTATGGGGGGCCACTTTTGCTTTCACTCCAGTGTGATGGGAGCCATCAGAAGGGTTTGAGAAGAGCAGTAATATCATCTGATTTAGGTTTTCAGAGGGTCACTATGAGCTGCTTGCAGAAAAGGGTCTAGGTAGAGTAGCAAGAGAAACCAGTGGCCAGTCAGGTCCAGAGGCTGCTGCAGTAATGTAGAGGTGGGGTAGTGGCTTGGGCCCGTGTCAGCCATTGAACAGATCCTGAGAAGAGTTCAGATTGTAGATAGACTATGTATATCCGTATGCTTTTTTTAAAAAAATAAGAGGTGTAATGAAATATACCATCCACTATACCCATGTAAAGTGTACAATCACTGGCTTTTAGTATATTCACAGAGTTGTGCAACCATTAACACAATCTGTTTGAGAACATTTTCATCACCTTAAAAAGAAACCCAGTACCCCTTAGCTGTCACCCCTCAATCCCCCTTCCCTCAGCCCTCGCAGTCACTAGTCTGTGTTCTGTCTCTGTGGATTTGCCTGTTCTGGGCATTCATGTAAGTGGAATTGTATAACATGCAGTCTTTTGTCACTGGCTTCTTTCACTTCACAGAATGTTGTCAGTCTAGATTCATTTGGAAGATAACACTGAGAGAATTTGTTGTCTGATTGGATGTTCAGTGTCAGAAAAAGAGAATAAAAATGATCCCAGTGTTTCTAATTGAGCAACTGAGATGGGGAAAACTATAGGAAGTACAGGTGTGGGGGGATGTTAAGAGTTTTAGAAATTCTAATTTGAGATGCCTAGTAGATATTTATTTATTTATTTATTGAATTCATCTCATTTTTTTATTATAATATTTTTTATTATGTTAGTCACCATACGGTACATCCCTGGTTTCTGATGTAAAGTTCCATGATTCATTAGTTGCGTATAACACCCAGTGCACCATGCAATACGTGCCCTCCTTACTACCCATCACCGGTCTATCCCATTCCCCCACCCTCCTCCCCTCTGAAGCCCTCAGTTTGTTTCTCAGAGTCCATAGTCTCTCATGCTTCATTCCCCCTTCTGATTATTTAAGTCGAGAAGGTAAATTGGCATTTGATACATGATTTAGAAGTTCAGCGGAGATCTGGCTAAAGATGAAAATTTGGGAGTGATCAGCATATGTATGTGAACTTTATATTAATGAGATTGTTAGTTCCTGGATGCCCGCCGGATTACATGGACTTTCCCTGCAGATGCCCCATGTTCATATTAATGAATTGCTGCCTGGAAGTTGTTTTGGTCCCCACTTCTACTGACCTTGAAGCTCAACCAAGATGGCAGGCTCCACATGAAGGAGCCTTTGACCAGCCTGATGCAGCTCTTTTAGCTATCTTGTGTCCTTCCACAGCATCAGAGGTGCTCAGTCTGTAGCTGTGCTCCTTGGCCCACTCTCTGCACCTTCTTTCTCCCTACCCACCACTGTCCCAACAATTGGATCTTTTTCTGTCTTTGTCTGCTTTTTAGTATATGACATGCAGTATCATCTCACCTTTGCTAAACCTTGGGTTGTCAGATCAGCCATTCTAATCTTCTTCCCCATAATCTTGCTGTAGAAGAATCTTAGGAATGCCTGTTACTATTCAGCCAGCTAGTTACCATCTTACCTGTTGCTTTTTACCTCCAAGGCAGTTTCTGGGTCTCAGCACTACTGACATTTTTGGCTGCAGGGGTCTTTGTTTTGGGGCTTCCCTGTGCACTCTAGGATGCTTAGCACCATCCCTGGTCCCAGATGTTACCAGATGTCAGTAGTACTCCTCCACCAGTTGTGACAACCAAAAATGTTTCCAGACACTGCCCACTGTCATTGAGGGGACATAGTCCCTTCTTCCCTCCATTAGAAGAAGAGTGCCCTAAAGGAAAATGTGGTCATTGTGACTATGGTCCCTTCCATGTCTAAAATTTGATTATTTTATATCTACTTCAAGCAGCCCTTCACTCATTCATATACCTAAACTTTTAATTCTTTCTGGTATACTAGACTCACTAGATTGTGATCACACTTTTCTCTTTCAATTTCTCTTTTTTCTCCCTCTCGTGAGTTCATCTAAGAGCCATCTGTGAGCTACAGAACAGTGATACTCGTGGAAAATAAGTGTAAAATTTAAGGCACATCCACATGTTGTGCAAGGAAAAGGAAAATCAGAAGTTTTAATAAAAAAATTTACCCTGAAAAATTAACACTATTCGTCTTTAAAACTCTTAGAAATAAGCATGCATCAGAATCTGTAAAATCATTTCTTCCTACCTCCTGTAGCCTTTCGATTCAAGCTCTTCCTTAGGCACCAACATCAAATTGAATGAGAACCCATTTTAATTTAATTTAACATTGTTGCCGTTGATTAGTAGTATTGTAAGAGTATGGCTTCCCACTCTCAGGGTCCACCCTGGCTGCAGAGGGAACTGAAGGGATTGTTTTGGGGTAATACACTTGAAGGTCTCATAATGACTTTGAAATGAACTCTTGGGAACTGCTTCTAAGCTGGTGACAGCATCTGCTTTTCATGATTGAATTACAGCATAGAGTCAGTGCAGAGAGGCAGGTGGTCAGTTTTGTGGAACTGAGGGTGTTCCAGTGTGGCTTTAAAACAGTTTCGTTTCAGCTCAGAAGATGGAGCATTGAGACGAACAGTGTTACAAATGCTTCCTAGCATCACCCAGCAGCATCAGTTATATTTCTCACTAAGTGCTAGGTATTGTGAGGAGTTAAAAAAGCAATCATGGTCCTCAAGTAATGTTCTGTCTATGGAGGAAGGCAAGAAAACTAGAAAGATGTACAGAAAATGCAAATCTGTATAACGGTGTTTACATTCCTGTCATCCTGAGAGCTAAATAATTGTTGCTGTTGGGAA
Organism: Ursus arctos; assembly: GCF_023065955.2. Taxonomy (NCBI): domain Eukaryota; kingdom Metazoa; phylum Chordata; class Mammalia; order Carnivora; family Ursidae; genus Ursus; species Ursus arctos. Next base: position 54,512,613 of record NW_026623067.1, read on the forward strand.
GAGAATGAATAATGAGAGCCAAGTGGGGTCAGTCAATAACCCCCCAGAATAAATTGCTAATCAGAAGTGGAGCTAGCAAAGGCTGATGAATAACAAGGTTACTTGATCTGAAGAAAGAACCTGCTTCCCCTCATGTCGGTAATTATGTCAATACAGGGAAAGAGACAACTTGGCTTTCATTGGGTTACAGCCAGATGATGTTGTAAATCAATTACCCGTTCACAGGCACCCTCTCCTACAGTCGCCTGCCAGGGGTATAAGCAGCAGCTGACCCCAGTGTGAATTGCCCGGGCAGCTTAATGATTGCCTTTGTACCTAGCATATGTCTGCGCAGAAGAGCTTGGCCTCAAATCCATGTAGAGCTGTGCATTCAGACTTTACTGTGCACACTAATTACCTGGGGATCTTGTTAAAATGCAGATTCTGGTTCAGTAGGTCTGGGGAGATGCTGGGGATTCTGGTTCTAATAACCTCCCAGGTGCTGCTGATCCACAGAACACGTTTTGATTGGAAGAATACTGGGAAGGAGAGTCCTCCAAGGGAAGAAACAAGTGCAATTTGAAAGGAGTGGGAATTGAAGTAAGAAATGAGTGGAATTCATTCTTTTCTCCAGTCCCTCTTGTTTTGGATTTTTCTCTTCCCTCCCTTCAGGGCTGTTTGCCTCTTTCCTTGCCTCCCTCTGACTCCCTTTATACACACTAGTCTGGGAGATCTGGATTCACTTGACATGGCCTGGAGCCTGGGCATTGGTCTTTGTAATTGCTCCCTAGATGACTATCCCCTGTAGATCAACTGCAGATACATTGGTTTATCATCTTTTAAAAACTACTTATGTTGATATTTAAACATGTCTTAATTCAGCACATGGAATTGTCATATGCTATTGAATTAGAAGTAAATTATTTTGTTGGTGAGAAGCTGTATCTAATATGTAACAGTTTATCATTGCCCACGACAAGCAGAGTGGCACTGCTTTTTACTTGGACGCCCAGGCATTTGCATGTGCCTCGGAAGTGGACCCCTGCCCCAGTCCATTGGCACACAGCAGCCGGTCCGACTCTAGGTCCTCGACAGCCTGTGGGTATCCTCGGGAGCTTGTTCCAGATGCAGAATTCTAGGCCTCTGTCCCAGACCTACTGAACCAGAATCTGCATCTTCATCAGCTCCTCCCTTTTATGCTTGAGCACATCACCCTCGGAGTACCGCCCTCACTGCGTGCCCTTGCTGCATGTGGAGAGCCCCTGACTCCAGGGTCCCTGTTGAGGAGAACAGAGGTGCCTCCTTCACTTTTACCTGCCCTTCCTCTTTGTGCCCGTGCTGCAAGTGTCAGTCTATCAGACATGCAGTAGCATGATTCATCCTCTGAAACCACACACTTGTTGGGTGGAAATTTTTCTCTTATGAAGCCAAGTTCTGCTTCACTGAATGTGTTTTTGGGTCGGCACTCATTCACGAATCCCAGAGCTGGAGGCAGAGCGGGGCAGCACTGAGAAGTCACGCTCAGGTTGGTGTTCAGGGTCTGGCTGATTATGGTTTTGGGGCAGCATCTTGCATTCTTGTCCTAGGAAGAAATTCTGCTCAGAGATGGCCACATAATTACAACACTTTGGGTCTCTGTTGCTCCTTTCTGGAATATCATCTTGACAGCCCAGATTTCATGAATGTCCCCATTGATGAATGCAAGTGTCTGTACTCAAAAGTGAACATGCCAAAGGCAGCTCAGACTATTTTTCCCCCTGCAGCTTCCTGTCATTTGTGGTGTTCTCTTCATAAACCACAGGGCTGAGCAGTAACCAGCGGCTGTTTACAGAGCTCCGGCGGTAATTAAGTCAAATTGGATCTGCTCTTTTAGTATGGTGAGGGCATATACTGACATCCATTATGTACAAGCTGGTTGAGGGAGAAAAGCAATTCTTGTCAGTTTTGATACATGTTCAAGCTGGGGAGCATGTGAAGGAAGAAGACCTTCTGTAGGTGAAAACAGAGTACTGTGTGAGAAGCAGAACTGCCTTTTGAACTCCAAAGCACTGAGCTGCTGAAGAGAGGAGAGGAGAGGCCAGATCTCTGGCTGGCATGAGAGCAACATAGTGGAGTGGAAGAGGGCACACTCCCTGGAAAGTGCTGGCTAGATTGGAGAGAGACTTCGTGGGTAGTGTCAACACTGTGTGAATGTTCCAGAAACATCCCATTGCGAAAGGCTGTGTTGCCCCAGCTCCACCCTGGGCATCTCTGTCATTTCATTGTTATTGTTCTTTCATAAAATTGATCACCTTGTGAAGTAACCCTGTTTATTTTGCTACTTGCTTATTTTTTTATTCTTTTTAATTAATTTTTAAATTTTTTAAATTATATTTTGTTAGTCACCATACAGTACATCCCCGGTTACCGATGTAAAGTTCGATGATTCATTAGTTGCGTATAACACCCAGTGCACCATGCAATACGTGCCCTCCTTACTACCCATCACCGGTCTGTCCCATTCCCCCACCCCTCTCCCCTCTGAGGCCCTCAGTTTATTTCTCATAGTCCATAGTCTCTCATGCTTCACTCCCCCTTCTGATTACCCCCCTTTCTTTATCCCTTTCTTCCCCTACCGATCATCCTAGTTCTTATGTCCCATAGATGAGAGAAATCATATAATTGTCTTTCTCTGCTTGACTTATTTCACTTAGCATTATCTCCTCCAGTGCCGTCCATGTTGCAGCAAATGTTGAGAATTCGTTCTTTCTGATAGCTGAGTAATATTCCATTGTATATGGACCACAACTTCTTAATCCAGTCATCTGTTGAAGGGCATCTTGGTTCCTTCCACACTTTGGCTATTGTGGACAATGCTGCTATGAACATTGGGGTGCATATGGCCCTTCTCTTCACTACGTCTGTATCTTTGGGGTAAATACCCAGTAGTGCAATGGCTGGGTCATAGGGTAGCTCAATTTTTAACTTTTTAAGGGACCTCCACACTGTTTTCCAGAGTGGCTGTACCAACTTGCATTCCCACCAACAATGTAGGAGGGATCCCCTTTCTCCACATCCTCTCCAGCAATTGCTGTTTCCTGCCTTATTGATTTTTGTCATTCTAACTGGCGTAAGGTGGTATCTTAGTGTGGTTTTGATTTGAATTTCCCTGATGGCTAATGATTTTGAACATTTTTTCATGTGTCTGTTAGCCATTTGTATGTCTTCGTTGGAAAAGTGTCTGTTCATATCTTCTGCCCATTTTATGATTTGTTTGTTTCTCGTGTATTGAGTTTGAGAAGTTCTTTGTAGATCTTGGATACCAGTCTTTTATCTGTAGCGTCATTTGCAGATATCTTCTCCCATTCTGTAGACTGCCTCTTAGTTTTTTTGACTGTTTCCTTGGCTGTGCAGAAGCTTTTTATCTTGATGGAGTCCCACAAGTTCATTTTATCTTTTGTTTCTCTTGCCTTTGGAGATGTGTCATGAAAAAGTTTGCTTTGGCCAATGTTGTAGAGGTTGCTGCCTATGTTCTCCTCTAGGATTTTGATGGATTCCTGTCTCACATCGAGGTCTTTCATCCATTTGGAGTTTATTTTTGTGTATGGTGTGAGAGAGTGGTCAAGTTTCATTCTTTTGCATGTAGCTGTCCAATTTTCCCAGCACCATTTATTGAAGAGACTGTCTTTTTTTCCACCGGATGTTTTTTCCTGCTTTATCGAAGATTAGTTGCCCAAAGAGCCGAGGGTCCATTTCTGGGTTCTCTATTCTGTTCCATTGGTCAATGTGTCTGTTTTTGTGCCAGTATCATGCTGTCTTTGTGATCACAGCTTTGTAGTACAGCTCGAAATCTGGTTACTTATTGCTTGTCTTCTCCACTAGAATTTTAGCTACAGGAGAACAGGGACCTTACTTGTCTTGCTCATTGATATCCTTTTGTGCTTCGTACCGTGACTACAAAATACCAGGAGCTGTATTAGTTTCTTGGGGCTGCCATAACAAATCACTACAGACTGGGTGGTCTCCAATAGCAGACATTTATTCTTCCCCAGTTCAGAAGGCTGGAAGTCGGAAATCAAGGTGCCGGCAGCGTTGAATCTTTGGGGATGGCTCTGTGGCACGATCCCGTCTATGCCACTCGTCGCTGGTGGTTGCTGGCAGTACCTGGAGTTAGCTCCTTGGCTTGGGGCTGTATCACTCCATTCTCTCCCTCCATCGTCATGGGGCCTTTTTCTCCATGTATATGTATCTGTGTCTCCTCTTCTCTTGTAGATTTAGAGTTTACCCTATTCCAGCATGACCTCATCTCAACTAATTACATTTGCAAAGACCCTATTTCTACATAAAATTATATTCTGTGGTTCTGGGTATATATGGATTCTGGGAGAAGCCTGTTCAACCCACTACACATGCTCAACAAACATCGTTGAATAAATGAGTCATATGAGGTTTCCTTTGACCTTCAGGTTTAAGCCCCAGGGTAAATAGTAGAGGAAAAGAAAGGGAGGGGACACCTTTGGTTCTAAATAATCTTGGGGTAGTTCACACTGTCTGCTGAGTACAAAAGCCCATTGTTCTCAGGAATATTCCAGTAGGAAGACATTGGAGAAGGAACATTGTGTTTTACTATGGGTGGATTTTTAAGCAGAGGCAGCTGTGATGTTAGCAGGGCTCTGGAATTAGCTCCCCATGTGCACTTGGGGGACTCTGACACTGTACGTAGTGGTGGGCTTCCCGAAGAAGCTGAGTGAGTGGGGGACACCAGTAAGGAAGGATTCCAAAGAAAAGGAGAGCATCTTTGCACTAAAAAATTATTCGAAAAAGCACCAAAATCATCGTAGTGAGAAAAATGAGAATTGAGTTAGATTTCTTAAACTATTTTGGATTGTTTTAATTTTGAATTTTGTATGGGTTGGAGCATACTGTAATGTTATCAAGACTCTCCAGTGCTTTAATCTCAGCCTTATCGAATCCCTGTATTTCTGAAACCTCAATCAGAATAAATTATGTGGCTGGAGAGATAGGTGCTCTAAGTTGTTCGTAGTTTCTGTTTAGTGAGAGTTTTAAGTAAGCTGTTTAAGTTTGAAAACTGGTTTATGTAAGACAAACTCCAGTCACGTTTAGGACAGTGAAGAGTAAAGACACTGTGCCCGATGATATGGAAGTCATATTTCTTGAGGTCAGAGTTCTATTTCTGAGGGATGTTGACCAGAAGGGCCAACCAGTGACCAGGATTACAAAGGAAGCTGTGTTCTAGTGGAGATGCCCAGTGGGCTTGTGTTACTTGAAGTCCAGTCAGAGTAAAGTACGGTGTCCTTCCCTTCTCCCACAAGAGTTTGGCATGTCTGGGAGGAATCAAGGTACAAGCAGGTCGCAGCACCTAAGGAGTGGCCTGTCCTGTCCATGCTTCGATGGGTGGTGTCCAGTAGCCAGTTGAAGATTTTCTGTCTGCATTGTTATTCCCTTGAGTATTCCTTAGCCTCTCTCTTATTAGACATTATATTCTGGTCCTAGCCATTCTTGAGGGTGTTACTGTTCAGGAAAAAAGACAACAGGCCAGACAACTAGTTGTGAGCCAGCAAGTAATGATCCACAGAAAGGACAAGTTTCTGAGAACAAGATAGTGGATAGAGATGGCAGGTGACGGTCATGACAGACTCCTGTGGAAGTATTTCCAGAAAGATTCAGAATTAGTTGAGGGAGGAAAATTCCCGAAAGAGTGGGCTTCTTGAAGTTCTGCAAAATAGGTTCTTGGAGCAGGTGTTAAAGGCAGGAACGACTCATGACAACTCAAGAGATAGGGAACCTGGATTGTACACTAATTCATATTCTTCCAGAGTTGCTCGGGTTTCCCTTTCAATATATCCTGATTCATATTGTCTGCTGTTGCATTTTTCCCTGTCACTTACCGTTCTTCACTGACTACGGCTCATCTGCTTGTCCCGTTGATGTGCGTGTTGCTTATAACGCTCCACGTCAACAAGCACCGCACCACCAGTGTTTAGCTGAGCTGCTGACGTCTGGCAGCCAGCTTCAGCAGCGCTGTGTGTGGGACTCATGTGGGCCTGGAGCATTGCCAAGTCCTGAAAGGCAGTCAGTGATGTTCACTAGCAAAAGTGCTGGCTGTGGTGAGGCATTGCATGGACCAATAATTAGCGTATGATTTTTTAAATTCGGTGTAGCTGTATTTGTTTTTATGTAAATAACTGACAGTGTCCTGTTGTGTGGACTCTGGAAATGAATGTTTTAAAGCATGTGTCCTCTTGGAAAATATCTGGCAGTTTGCACACATTTCATTGAATGGTTATCATTCTTGTGAGTAAAGTGGAAGCACGGTCAACTGTAGTGAGTGACGTGGACCTTCCCCTTAAGGTGTGGAGGTTTGCTCTGTTCCAGAGTGAGGGAGGCCCAGGGTTGCATGAGCTACTTGCAAATGCAAAGGCCTCCGTGGGCACCTACTTGATCCCAAGGACCCCTTCTGCTTTGGAGTTAGTGACATCTTCTGCTCTGCAGTACAAGATCGAGTTGAAACTTTTTATGGGTTCTGATAACAGCTGGGGATTCCTTTCCCGTTCTGTTTTCCTGCCACCCACAGTCTCCCAAGAGGCAGGATAAAAGAGAAGGTCTTTGCTTTTCCTTTCTTCTCTGGCTTTGATTTCCTCCTCTCCCTTTGTGTTTCTGAAAACTTTAAAACAAGCAAACAAATAAAATACTATAGCTCATCCCTTCTGAGACTTGCTCTCCTCTGGTGTTTCCCCCCTTTTTCTTGCTGACTTTCTTCTCAGTTCCTTATTCTCTTCTCTCTCTCATAAAATGAGCTAGGATTTGGGTTTGGCTACCTGAAAGTAGAAGAAAGACAAGTGGCTCCAAGTAGATAAATGTTTCTCTCTCAGACGACAGTATGTGCTGGCAGGTGATCAGGAGGACTGGAAGTTGGCTCTGTGTGGTGGTCTAGGAGCCCAGACTTGTTCTAGTTTGTCCTGCCACCCTGTGCTCCTGGTCAGCGCTAACATTCCATGACCCCCACATCTGATTCCCCTCCCGAAGGAAGGGACAAAGGATGATGTGGAGATAAAGCACAAGCAGGCAGGTCCTGGGAATTGTCCTCAGCACTTCTCGTCACATCCTTGTGGCCGTATCTAGCTGCAAGTCTGGTTGGGAGAGTGGTTCTCTAGCTAGTAGCCAAGTGTTCAATTAAAACTAAGGGGCTCTGTTATCAAAGGAAGAAAGTAGAGAACGATGTGGGGAGACAAATACCCATCCCCATCACACCACTTAATGCTATTAAACTCCGTGTTGAAAATGATTGAGGATTGGGGTAAAGCAGACTGCAAGCTGCTAATAGGGAAGAATAGGAAGGTGATAAACTGTTTCAGTAAGTCCAAATATATCCATTGCCCAGGGCACACTCTATAAATATACTGAGCCCAGAACTACCACTCAGCAGGTTCTGTGGGTAGCTTAAGGAATTAAATGTCATGGGCATTGATGCCAAACCAACATGGGTGACAACCCACCTCTCCCTTTCACTTGCTGGTAGATTTTGACAAGTGACTTAACTCCCCTGAACCTGGATTTCTACAAGTCTTAAGTAGGAATAATAATGATACCTACTTTATTGTAATGGTTAGAGATAGTACAGGAGAATTGATTTTTATGATGCATGGTGCAAGGTGAGCTCTCAAGAAACATTGACTGGGGCCATTTCCCACAGAAGTAATGTTTTGAAAGCTATACATGATCTCCCTAAATCAGAAGTCCCCACGCAGAAATGGCAGTTGCTAAAGTGCCCATGATGGAATGGGGTGGCAATGAGGAGCTGCTCCTTGTGGAGCCAGAAGCAAGGAACTTTTTTTGGGATTAGACTGAGTAGGAAACTCTGAGGACAAGTAGCCTTTTTTGAGAGGTGGTCCCAGCAAACACTGGTAGGGATGTGGGGAAGTGAGAGAAGGAAGCCAGTGAGGGCATTATTGAGTAGGTTCCTGCTGTGTATAGCCAGGCCTCAGTCCTCCTGGGGAATTCTGGGAAACAGTGTAGAAATGTCTCAGGTTGTTCCATTTGAGGAGATAGCTATCCACCAACTTCTACCAGTTATACATAGAGGTCTGCTCCAGGGGATATTAACTCCCTGGCACTTCTGCCTGCCCCACCTTACAGCTGAGTGAGCCCGAGAAAGCTGTCAGGCAAAGAACCATTTTGCATTCAGCTGGAAGTATTGGATTGGTTAGTGCTGAGGGGGTATAGATGAGGCACCCACAGGGTAGCCTTGGCTGTAGTGGGTGGCCTAATTTAGGGCATAGACCTTCTACGCCATGGTCTGGGTTTGGTGCCTATGAAGGTGGCAGAGGATGCCCACAGTCTTGCATTGTACAGCTATGCTACCACTTTGTGCATTTGAGATAATGCAATAATTTGCGTTGTCTAAGAACAACCACACCCCATTGGTAACCGCCAGAAATCAATGTCCAGGACCTTTTGTTTTTCCCCAAATGGAGGTTGATGTGGTGAGTGACCTTGTACCTCATGGATCAAGGTAATCTAGCAGTTTATCTTGCAATGCAAAGGTAAGATTCCTACTGTGCTTCATCATAATTATGGTCATAATGGATTGAGTGCTTTCATGGTACTAGGGACTGCTACACACATTGCCTTGTGATCTTATTTAATCCTCATGACTTCCTCTGATCTATACATTATTCCCATTTTGCAGATAAAGTTGAGGCTTAAAATTTGGGACAAAATATCAAATCAATGCTTCTTTGCTTTTACAAGGCAATGAATGCCTGCCCCACAAATATACTTGGGAGTGTAGGTGAGTTTGTGCAATATTGCCGTCAGCTCCTCAGAACAAAGATGTCACACCACCCACATGGAGACCTCTGTCCTGTCCTGCTCACCCTTTAATTTTGCCTCGTTGCTCTCTCTTTTCCTTTTGTCTTTTTATTTTTTTTGCTTCTCAAATCTCTAAAGCCGGGCAGAAGAAAGAACCTTGCTAAAGGTTAGCTTGTCAAAGTGTTGGCATATGCGATGAAAAGGAGAGCAGAAAGAAACACAAGGTGTTTTGGAAGGAATGTCTCAACCAAACAGTGCCAGTTTTAGTGTGTGGCAGTCAGAAGCAATCTCTATATTTTAGACAGGGAGTGCTCTGTGTAGAAGGCCAGCCTTTCAATTTACTTGAAAAAATAAATCTTGGACTTCCAAAAGGTCTTCCTGTTGAGTAAAATCAGAGAGTTCAGATCAGTAATGGCTTTCTGGTCAGTCTGCCTTCACCCTGTCAGAGCTGGCCCACCTGGGATGCAGCTCAGTAGCTGTGATGTGTTTTACACGCTTGGCCCTTATGCTGGGCTACCATTATGCATGCCAGTGGGGAGAGTAAATTGTGTTACGTGGACATATTTCCAATCTGTTAGCCCAACATTTAACTCCTTTTATACAGACTGGTAAATATCCCTTAGATGGTAGTGAATTCTAATTGTAGCCAGGGAGGAGGAAAAAAAATGGAGCCAGTTATTTCGATGTACAAGATTCCATCCCTGCAATCCCTTGGAGCAATCTGGTCCTTCAGAGCAGTCTGCCATCAGGATGCATAAATGAAAGGCCTGATTGAATTTGCACTGGGCAGCTCTGGTGAGTGACTATATTGGTAAAAATCCTTGGATGTTCTAGGGATTGCTTGTTAGCAACTGGTTACTCCCTGTGGTTTCTCTCCTATAATTGTGCACAGCAGGCTGTCTTGAGGAGTATAACCTTTTTTAGAGGTGTGAAAAAGTGTTAAGTTGTGCCATTATTTTGAAGTCATGACTAACGCCGAAGTGAGCAACATGGAGTATATATACACAGGCGAGTCTGCATCGAGAGCTTTTGCAACCTCTTCTTTTTTTCTGGTTCCCAAAGCACACTTGCAATTGTTTCTTTATAGCTTTCAAGAATAAAATCTGTATGGCAGTTTATGTATGTGTATAGTGACATTTAAAAACTTTTTTGTGGTGGTATAGGTCAGAATAATGCACCAACTTTTTTTTTTTTTTTTCAGAATTACATTCATTTGTTAAACATTAATTGAGCAGTGACCCTTCCTGGGCCCTGTGCTGAATGCAAGTACAGAAAGACAAAGAAGACCTAGAGAGACTCACGGCATTACTCATAAAATAAATTAATATTGCCATATTGCATGACTTCTTGGGTGTAAATAGAGAGTGGAGAAACAATTATAAGTTCATACAGCTTATCCAGATAAAAATGACAACCCCTTCAAAAGCACTAATCGTACATAAGATCTTTTACAACCACAGAAGATATGTTTTTATTGTAGATATTGATATTCAAACTCCAAATTCCTCTGCTACAGGACTGCAGCACAGAATTTTATTATATTTTTCTTGCACCCAGGGAAATTTCTGAAGCCCAAGACCCTGGTGTGTATAAATGCTGGCAACCAGACCAACATACCTGCATTGCCTTTACCCTTTCTTTTTCACATACTTTGCAGTGATGGAGGTGTCTCTCCTCCTGTCCAGGCTGACCTCCTATACCTTTTCCCTGAGTCCCATCCCTTCTGACCCTTCTGAGATGTGTGTCTTCAGTCCCTGGACCCCTTCCTTCTGCACGAGCTCCCTTCAGGCTGAAGTAAGTTCTGTGAAGACGTCAAGGTATTCTCAACTCGCCAGAGTAAAAAGTCCCCTTCCTGACCCCCAGCTCCCTCCTGTAAGTGCTGTACCTCTTCCCTTCTCTTTATAACCAGTCTTCCAGATTGAGTTATCTGCACAGATTTTCTCCTCCTCTTCTCCCACTTTAAGACAACCGTCTGCAAATGCAGCCCCATCACTCCACTGAAAAGATTTCCACCAAACCACTCGTGATCTCCTTGTTGCCAAGCTAATGAGTAGATTCCATTTTCATTTTACTTTATTTCTCTGTACGGTTAATACTGTCAGCCACTCTCACCCTTTTCCACAGACTTAAACTTGTGTACAAATATAAGATGCACTCAAGGCAAACTGTTCGATCAGTACTGGAGGTCCACTCAGTGGTGAGTTAGTCACCTCCTCCTATCTATTACTCTCCAGTCTCACTTTCTTAAGGACCTTTGTTGGACAGTCTCTTGCAGAAAGATTCAGTTCAGTTTCAATATGAAAACAAACAAACAAGGAAATTATACCTCACATACCATTCTTCAATCTGCTCTTTTCATGTGATTTATTTTGGAACCTCCTTATCTATCAGCACATAGAGATTCCATTTTTTGATAAGTGCAGCATCTTCTTGTAAACTCCTTCCTACTGAAAGGTCCTGCTCTCCGGACGACAGCAGCTCCCCTCCTTCTTATGAAGGCATCTCTGTGGCCCCCCTCAGCAAGGACCACTCCTGTCCCTGTTTTTGAGCCTTGGAGTCTCCGTTCCCCTCTCTCCATGGTAGCCGTCCTCTCCTCCCATGCCCTGCCACGTGCTGTTGGTACACTCCGCTCTGCCACCTGTCCACCATCTTTCCTGACATCCGTACTTACCTGCGTACTGTGGACTTCTGCTTGAGTGTACTGCCCGATGGAGAAATGAGCACATTGGGAACTTGGCTTTCTATCCTTCTTCATCACCTTCCCTCAACTTGCTTTTCTCTCTAGTTTCCTATCCTAGCATATGTGATTCCCACCCCACAGATTACTCACACCAGACACCTGGAGTCATCCTTCCTTTCTCTTTCTTCTCAACTTTAACATGTAATCATCAATTCTTAGATTTCAGCTCCTAAATATTTTTTGAACGTAGTGACTTAGTTATATCCCTGTCGTTATTCCCCTAATACAAGCCATCATAATTTTTCTCCTGAATTATTGCAGTTAATAAATAACCCTTCCCCACTATAATCCATTCTCCCCACTGAAGAGGGATATTTCTAAAACACAAAACTTGACAAAGTCAGAATTTCTTCATGTGGTTAATAAGAGACTTCAAAGCCCGAGCGTTGTTTGATCTCCTGTCTCATTTGAATTTTACACAAGCCAGTTTGAACTTCTTTTGGAGGCCTGCACGAACCAAGCTGTTCCTCATGTCTGGACCTTTGCTTATACTGTTCCCTTCTTCCAGTGCCCTTCTACCCTATTCACATTCCCTTTGCTGCACCATGATTAACTCTTATTCACCTTCTGGTTTCAACTTAGATATCATTTCCTTTAGCAAGATTTCCTTCATTCTCTCCTAAATCTGGTCTCTACCCATGTCACATATAACCTTCTTTCCACTCCCCCATCCCACTCATTACAGTTCTAATGACAGTGCTTTGTAATGCCTGTTTCCTCATTTTCAGGTACCTCTGCTGTAGACCTATTGATGACAGCAGTTGTCAAACAGCTCTGTCAGGCTATCCTACTACTTAGCCAGAGTAGATTCTTGTTAAACATCCATAGAACAATTCATGAAATGATGTCTTAGCTTCATGAGAGTTGACAGTTCTTTCCCGAATTTTCTTTCTGTTGATTGGGTTGGAGATATACTTATGTCGTGTCCTTCCATTCTCCCAACCCCTGATTATCCCCAAATTCTGCATCTTTTTTCTTTCTTCAGAGAACTCAAATAGAAACTGGTCTCCTATATCCTTCCTTAATAGAATTAGGAAATGCCAAATAACCTTTTCCAGTGTTCGCCCTAGTTTATATGCATATTTCTTCTGCGGTGGTGTCCTTCCAGGGGACAGAGGGCCCAAGGCCATTTTGGTATTGGAAACCTCTGCATGTACGACTTGTCACAGTCATGGGATTTCAGTATCATTTTGATTCCCAGGGTACCCCTTCACCAGAGCTAACAGATGATGATGGCATTGACCTAGCAAAGACCTGAATCCTAGGATTCTAAAGAGATGATTACATACCAAAAGAGAAATTGGGAGGGTAAGAAGAATGCAAGATGTCAAAGAAAATTAAAACTGCCCAGCAATTTACTACAGTGGTAAAAACTAATTACTGGCAGGGAAAAAAATGTGTGCATCCAGGAGAGTGATGTCTCTCTTGAGCTGTCCTTGAAGGACACCGTCAGGTCCTATGTATCCTGGATTTAATCACTAGGGCTAGCCTGGGGCCAGATCAGGGCAGCTTATAGAACATCATGGTTCTTTGACTTAGTGATGGAGAGATGTGATGGATCCCCAGAATATTTGGGTTGCAGAATCTGTAAGATTTCTGATTGGATTTGGAGAATGGGAGTGGGGGAGATGGGGAATAAGTTTCTAGCTTGGATAACTAGATAAATGGTGGTCCTCAGTGTGAAAAAAAATGAGAAGTAGGTTTGAAATTAGAACATGAATTATGTGATTTTTGATGTTTTTAATTTGAATTCCATGGGGGATATTCAGGTGGAGATACGAGTTGTAAAGCTTGTGAGAAATACTGTGCTGAAGATAAAGATTTGAGGATTCCTCAGCATATAAATGGTAACTGAAGTCAGAGCAACAGGAAAAATAAGCTCTTAACTTTCTTTATGACTGGTAGTTCAGACAAAGGCTCTCTGTTCAACTCTGCTACCCCTTTGCTCGGATTTTCAAACCAGATCTTTACCCTTACTGGGTTCAACACCATCTCCTGCAAACCCAGCACAGATGGGATACCCATGTGCCTCTTTGTGCCTAGAAAGGGAATCAGAGTGAGCATGTGTCGCATAAGAAAAGCAGAGGAGCCCTCACATTTTAGAGTATGTGGAGGCAGAGGAAGGCACTGGGGAAAAAGAGAAGGACCTTTCAGTAAAGCAGGAGGGACTCAGGAGAGTCCCCTTCTTTGTCACAGAAGCTAAGGTGGGAGAGCTTCGGGAAAGAGTGTTCAAGAAACAACTCTGAATTTCCTTCAGAGCTGGTAAAGTATGGGTTGCCTCACATATGTTGTCACAGAAAATAGTGGCCATAATTGCTCTATTGCTTGTTGTTTGCTCGGTTATTTATTCATTTTAAATGAAGTCTCTAGAAGGAACCAGTGTAAAGTAAGATGGAAGGTTTCCCTTGGGGAAGCCTAACATGTGGGGGAATTAGCTACTTGGAGAAACTGCATTTAATGTGATTCATATACCAAGTCTTATATGGGGAGGGGAGGCTCAGTCAGCTCCTCCTCTTCCCCTCATGCCTGGGGAGCCTATTCTACTGGTTTTCTACCTAGAGCAAGACTGTTGCCTTGAGTCTGGTTCTATATTTGAGAACTCTTTCCATATTACTGAGCCTCGTATTGACCACAAAGATGGGTACATGTTACTTTAAGATGATTTTTTTAAAAAAAAATTGTTTTTAGAGTTTTTAAGTGGATTTTATTTTTTTAGCTCAGTTTTAGGTTCACAGCAAAATTAAAAGGAAGGTACAGAGATTTCTCATATGTACTCTGCCTCACACATGTACAGCCTCCCCCACTATCAACATTCCCCACCAGTGTGGTCCAGTTGTTGTAATTGTTGAACACTGACACCTCATTATCACTCAAAGTCCATAGTTTACTTAGAGTTCATACTTGGTGTTGTGCATTCATATGGGCTTGGACAAATGTACAATGCCTTTTGACGTATATGTTTGGACTAGGTTACAAAAATAAGCACTAAATTTTCCATTTGGAAAAATTAAATAATGTGGGAAATAGATAACCTTAATTTATCTCTGAAGGAAGAGCTTCAGAGTCACGGTGAAGGTCATGGATGGAATAGAAGGTCAATGATACCTGCTTTGTGCATTACTTTGTAATTTTTTTACAAAGTCATTTTACATTTTTTCATAGCTGTTGTGATGAGGCTGTGTCCCTAATATTCTCTACAAATAAACAACTGAGTCAGAATATTGTGCTTGGGCAAAAATGCTCCCAAGTACATGTTCTCTTGCCTTATACTGTTAACCACTGTTCTTTCAAGTGTGAAGTGGTCATTTCAACTACTTGGGGCCATGTTTGTTTCCAGGGCAATGGAAAGGGAGTTTTGAGTATCCAGCATTATTATATTGGGTGCCTCCCACACACACATTATTGTGTAGGCATTATTATCCTCATTTTACCCAGGAAGGAACAAATGATCAGAGAGAAGAGCCAGTACAAGGCCACATCATGCAGGTTGCAAGCATTTACGACTCACGAAGTCCCCAGTGAAGGAAGATTTCTTAAGAAAAAGATGAGGCATACACTTGATTTGGGGAACACAGTGCCTTTATTTTAGTGTTATTTTGTTTCAGTGCCAATAACCACAATATTTTTCCAGCAAGATACTGATGTTTTGTCTTTTTTCTTGACTTGCTCAAATGAGTCAGACTTTTAAAAGCTTAAAAAGGTAATTGATTAAACTGTCCTTGTGAAAGCACTGGGGGCTTAAGAAGGTTTGACTGTTCCAGCTTATTTTAAAGATGGAGAATTATATTTTTAAGATAATTACATGTTCCTTTTGATAAAGCAAAAACATTCACAAACACAGGCGTAGTTTTAGACTGGTCTGCTGAGCTGGCTACTGGCTGTGGTTAGCTTGTGGTAACACGTCTTCTGCTCCCTAGGGAGAAGCAAGTTCTGCAGGATCTTAGAGGGTGAAGGAAGAGCAGACTGGCTCAGTAGGCCTCACTGCATATGTAACTCAATACTGTCTGTACTTAGAAGGCTGTGAGTGAAGACTCCATTACTCAACGGATGGTTTAGAAGGGACATGGGAGGTCCTGGGAATCATGAACTGAAGTTATATAGCTACTTGCAGTGTGTTATTTCAACCTTCTGAGGGCTTCCATAATTTGTATTGAACTAATACTATTCATTGATTGTTCTTTCTCTTTGTCCTTTGCTAGTTCCTTCACATCATCCAGACTACACTTTCTAGAGTTAGGACCCATTTCTTCCATCTGCATTCACTATCTTATACCAACTCTGCAAGTACCATCTGCAAACTGATGACTTCCAAAGCTGAGTCTTCAGCCCAGCTCCTCCCCCAAACTCTAGACTCCATTCTAATGACCTCCTTGACATTTCCTCTTGATGTCTCATAGACTTCCAAATCATGTCCAAAATGGACTGATCTCCTAATCTCTAACACACTGCCTTTTCTTTCTGTATCTCAGTGAAAATCTGTTCTTCCAGTGGCTGAGGCTAAGGAACTTTTGAGTTATCCTTGACTCTTCTCTTTCTCTGACTCTCCTACCTTTAAACTATGAACAACAAATCCTACTGGCTGTATCTTCACAATATATCTGGAAGCCAACCGCTTCTTAACCTGTATACTTCTATCTTGCAGGTCCAAGCTGCTATCTTCTCTTACCTCTCTGGTGCCTACTATCTGTTCTCAACCTAGCAATCACAGCGATCCTTTAAAATGGGATTGAAAAGACATCTTCTTCTGCTCAGAACTCTCTGGTCATTTCCTTGTCACTTGGAACACAAGTCGAATTCTTTAAAGTGTTCTGCAGCCCTCACCACCATCGCCTCATCTCCCCTTGCCCCTCCCCCTCTGGGTTTCTTTGCTCCAGCCACGCTACCCTCCTTGCTGGTCATTTAACATGCCACATACATCTGTCACTGGAAGGGCTTGTTGAAATACATTTCTGGGCCCCGCCTCCAGAATTTATGATTTATTAGGGCTGGGCTGTGACTGGTTAATTTGCATATCCAGATGATTCCAGGCAATGTGGTTGCTGGTGTTGCAGGATCATACCTTGAGGACCAGGGTATCGGTGGTGTGCCAATAAACCAGATCTCTGGCTGGGTGAATGGAGGGCCTGATTCACAGTGTCTGCTGATTTCTGCAAAGTGAATAACTCCCACCGTGGCCATTGTTAAGCTCCCAATATGACATCAACTGGTTCACAAAATTCCTGGAATTAAACAATGCAATCATTAATCTAGAACAGCTCTCTAGGTCCTGCGTAGGGGAGAGGTTGGGGAAGAGAGTGATCATTTATTCTGCACTTACTATGTGCTAGTCATATAGTATGCTGTTTTGGTCCTTGACATAAAATGTTTCACTGGTCCTTATAACAAATCTATGAGATTATGTCTTACTATTTCCCTTTTTTTAGATGAGAAAATTGAGAAATGAAATGACTTCTCTGAGTCACACAACTGAGATATGAATCCAGGACTGCCTGAACCCCAAGTCTCTCCCCCTCTAGAAAAACAAAAAAATTGTACCTTGAGTCTCTTTGGGTGGCATCTTCTCACTGGGTCTAGGACATGAAAGCTGTGGGAAGCTAAAAATTACCCCCAGCATAGGTATAGATGTTGTCTGACCTTAGGGGTGACTAAAATCTGTTCAGTTGATCTGTGGAAGGGAGCCCTAATGAGTAAGCCAATACACGAAATAGACTAACTATGTGGCGGCTATAGCCCTCATTGCTGATCACGGCCCATGGGCCAAGTGCAGCTAGAGAACATGTTCTTTCCCTTAGTTACTGCCTGATAATCCAGGAACTAGTAAGTGCAGATCAAAGGAGACTGCAGAGCTCATATATTGAGAATTCTGATGCCAGGTGCTGAAATAACCTTCCTTTGAGGGCAAGTAAATTCTCTCAATTGATGGGACAGAAGTTGCTCCAGGCAAAGGCCCCACTTGTTCCCCTGCTTAATTGCCTCACTACCCTTATTCTGGATTGAGCTTCAATCATTTTACTTTCTAAGCTTGGAAACCCCTGGGACAGGTTTCCACTGGCATGCTTTGCAAGCAACGGGGGCGATTATCCAGGCATCAAAATTGCTTTTCTCAGGTCTTTTCTAGCCAAGCTCAGTCTCTGTTCCTCCAAATTGCCTGGAATGCTGCCCTCTCCCTCACCATCCTGTGCCGGTGGAGACCTGGTCTCAGGCTGGGCGGTCCAGCCGTCTGGCCCCGGTGAAAATATTTGAAGCCTAAGCCTAAATATTACAGACCTTACGCTAACGCCAGTGCTCAAGGCATTGCAGAGCGGAGTCCAGTGTGATGAAGATCAAGCTGCATGCGCTCACACTTTTTATTAGGTTATCGAATGGGGGGCTTCTGGGCTCCACCTGTCCCTGAGAGATTTCAGTGGGGCAGAATAGTAACCCTGAAGAACATCAGAGAAGTTCCTATATGTCTTTTACAGATGTGTAAGCAAGAGACATTCCATTTCTTTTATCATTACTCATTTATTCCTTGATTCATTCAAATGCCTTTAGACAAAATACAGTGGAAAAGGAGAGAGTAACATCAATCTGGCTGTCAGACACCAGAGCATACTTCTTGGAAAGCTTTAGGAAGGATTTTTGGAGATGTATTTATGGGACTATGATAGGTAGAAGGAAGGAGGAGACCCAAGATAGTTAGGAGCCCTGAATGTCAGAATGCTTTTTACCTAGACTAAAGGACAAGAATTAAGTTAAAGCCATCAAAAAGTAGAGTTTTCCTAACTTGTTTGGCTCCATCTCAGGGCTTTCTTGTCACCCTCAGGATGGATTGAGAAACCTGCTGCTATTTCCCTTTCTCCTAGTAAGGCCTCCTACACCTCAAGGGCAAAGAACAGAAAACGACACAATGCTTTTTGTGCAATAAAAATCTACTCAGAAAAAGTGAAGGCTATTTTTTGGCATTTATATCACTACTTCTCATCTCCTAGGGTTCTTTGAAGGGACCTAATAGCGGATAGAGTACCAAGATATCACCTTTACTATGTTAAAACCTTACTTTGGACGGTGGTCGTATGAGTCTAGGCAAGATGGCCAGCTGATGCGTAGCCCAGACTGAGCAAACTCACCCGCCCAGGTGCCGGCACGGAGAAACAGAGGTGACTTAGCTCCTAGCATGAAAGAAGCAACGTTCTGGGAGAAGCAGCGTTGGTTTATTTTTCTCATTACCATTTCACTTTGCTGAGGTAGAGTAACAGGGGAAGGGAAGATAGACCAGGATTGCTGTCCCACTGGAGCCGCCTCTACCTAGGATTTAAGAGTGAGGAAGAAGCAATTACTCCTAATACTATACACTAGTCAGAGAAGGAAAAGGTGGCAAGGGGGTGTGGTTGTAGGGAAGGCCCTCCACAGAGACTAGGTGAACTTCTTCTACAAAGCAGAGCCATTGTAAAACATTTCCAACAGGGCGTTTTTTTTTTTCCCTTCCATGAGATGTTGAGATGGGAAAAACTTACCTCACAGAAACTTGAGTTGCTGGCAGGCTGAAGCTGAGTGGGTTTCATTGACAGTCGTTTCTGGCAGTCATGAATAAGAGGAGGTAAAAGAGAAAAGGCCTGACTCATTGAGAGACAGGACTCTGGGACCTCTGAGGCTTTGGGATAAAGCAGATTTAACTTGACTCCCATCTCTACAGGACCTTATTAAAGGAAAAAAGGACAATGGGGATTTTGTGTGACGGGAGTAGAATAAGGCTGAGTTTGTACTCTCTTATGCATTCAAAAGAGAAAGAAGGAAAGAAAGACCAAATATGGAATTGGACTTCATTACCAAGCATGAACCTTCATCACTCTCATCAGTAGCCATCTGGCATGCAGCATTCTATGGCATTTCTCTAAAATGACTGGCAACCTCCAACAGTTTCCTTGGCACTGCTGCTGAGAAGCCTGAGTTCTTAGCAATGTGCTAGAAATAGTCAAAGCTCAATACAGGCAGGTAATGACACTTACATAATCAGCACCTTATTCAATCCCAATACAATGAAGCCCTCGTCCCTGTGTGATATCTCCAGATGCATATTCAGAACTTCTTTGTTTTGCCTGTGTCTCAGGAGGCTTCTGGAAAGAGATGCCAGCTGAAGAAAAAAATGACACAAACACGAACAAAAATCCTCCCCTCCTTTGGGTTCCATGTCACTATATTCACATACCCTTATAGCACATATTATGTAGTACTCTAATTACCTATTTATATAGCTGTCTCTTCCAGTAGATTTTAGCACTTAAAGGAGAGAAAATATATCCATTTTGTCTGTTTTTCCTCATCACAGAGCACAGATGCTCAACGATTTGGACTCACAAATGTTTTGGTTTTATGCTTTGTACCCTTTGTTCATTTGGTTCACAACAGCTAAACCAATCATCCTTTCTCAGAATATAAATGAAACTCTTCACTTTTTAAAGAATGGGTCCTTCTGAAAAGGATTTTTTCCTCCTAACAAGTACAGACCTTTCCCAAGTTGCTGAGCAAGGAACCAAGCCAACACCCAAAGCGAGTCTGACCAATAACCCCAGGACACTTTCCAGAAGCACAAATGTGTTCTGGAGCTCTAGGCAACATTTGGAACTGGCAGTTTGATCTGACTTAATCCAAGAATTGATTCAGGATTTCAGGAGACCAAACGGAATCTCTTGGCACTTTTGGAAGAGAAAAAATATACACATGAACAAAATCACACACAAATTTGAGAGGCTGATAAAAGTTTATGGTGATTATGTAAGAAGAAGCTTACTCTATGGGAAACACATAGAATGAAGAATGTAGGCTTGGACAGAACTAAGATCTTAGAGGAAAGGAGCCCTTAGCATGGCAAGCTTCTGTAACATTTTATGAAAAAAAAATCCGTTTGAGCAAATAACTTTCATTGATCCGATTTGTATATTCAAATAGAGCTCTAGTTACTTACTTTATATTACATCTGGTTTCCAAGCCTGCTGTTCTGTGTATATACTTGTAGGTGCACATGCTTATTACCATTTACTCGCTAACATCCAATGATGTCGAATGCTTGGCTGAACAAACAATTGGGTCTCTAAACCCCAGGTGATGGCTAAATTATGTGTAACAGTGTTTGATACAGCAGAATTTGGAGGGAAGTGAAGAACTTGGACTTTATCTTAGAGACTGTCTTCATAGTTTTTGACTTGTTATTGAACTTTCTTGTATATTTCCAATCGAGTGCTCTGGTATTGGAGTAACTTCTTCAGTAGTCAGTGCTGCTTGAAACTGTGTAGGCTCTGATCATATTTGTTTGTGTTGGCATTTTGATAGCCTCCTCCAGACTCTGCCTTGCAAGAATTTCATTATTAAAATGTACATGTGAATACCAAGAAAATTTGAAATATTTGCACAACATGCATTTCCCACTTTATTGCCTCCAAAATAACAAGGATGTTTGTTTTGTTAAACTAGCCAGATAATCACCTTTGGAAAACAGTGTTTGTCAAGGTTGGAAAGCATTGATGCTCCTTTTAAAAGCAAAAGAAAATTCCTCACTATTCCCCTGGAGGTCCTTGGAACCCAGGTTGATGGACATTGACTCAAGAAATTAAAGTTTTAACTTATGAAAATGTCTTTTAAAAGGGAATATCAAGGACCCATGCTTCCTCTGGTGATCAGTTAAGGAAACATATAGCAATCATTTGGTAGATTTTTTACAGTCAGAAGGAAGTTGAAAACAAAGTGTGTACCTATAAATGAGTTCTGTTGAGCTCTACCCTCCAAAAGTGAGTATTTTGAATCTTGATTAAATAAATGGCAGGAAAGAACTAAAGACTTAAAGATTAAAGAGAAGTAACTAAGCTTTCGAATTATATACAGATAGTTATTTTAAGCCTCACTTTAAAAGTACTTTAGAGTGTGCTCTTAAAGCGTGAGCTTGCATAATGCACGTTATTAAATTGCAAATCAAATATAATGTCAATTCATTAAAAGACATACATTGAATGGTATGGAGCCATTGTTTGGAATATGTGTGGAATTTATAAGTAGCATTCCCAAATAAATCAAAGCTCTGCAGAAAAAGTTGAAGTACTTTGTTTGAATTGCTGGTCTTTGCTTTTCTATTTCTTGGTGTTTGTGATGGAATTGCCAGCAACATTGTTGAGAGCAGAAGTGACAGAGATGATGGGGAGTCCTCTGAGTGTGAGGAAGGAAGGGCTGACAAGAAAGTATTTACCTTTGTTCAACTTATTTGTACCATACAATAACAAAATATACACAAAAATGCTTTATTAGAAATATAAAAAACATTGTTATGGAAATATGAACTTCTCTTGCTTTTAGATTTTTCTACTTTAAAATAAGTATCATTTTAAACATTTTATGATAACCTGATATTTTTAAAATTGGAACTATCATATTACTCATGAACAGGTTGATTTTAATATTGTTCTATTTTAAAAAATAGGAGCTTTCTATTCCCTTGTAACTGCTGATTGAATGAAAAAAGGTTAATAATTCAGTTGAATAACTGTAGTTGAATTCTGGCTGTTCAGACTATGGTATCATTATAACAGGATGCCAACCACATTGTGATGGCAGGCTCTTAATTTAAAACACCCCATACCTACAGGGAAAAGTCCATATTCAAGGCTTTATACACTTGGAGCACCATCTCTGAATTCTTTATGTCCCTATCTTCGGCTATAGCAGTCTTCCCCTGGATACTGAAAAAGAGGCACTTCGATTTTACCATACCAGTTTTCATGCTGTTAGGCATATTTAGAATCCTCTTTTTTATTTCAGTGTGGCAATTTTTTGCCCATTCGGGCCAGTTTTAATGTCATGTTCTCCAAATCAATCATCCTTGTGTTTTTTGCTTCATGCAGTGTGGACTATGGCACAATTATTGGGCTTCTTTTGCTTGATAGTTGTGTAGTAGAATGAGAATGTAGATTTTAGAGTCAGAAATCCGTAATAGCAGATTTATGGCTCACTCTTAGAAACTGGACCACTCATAGGCTCAGTGTTCTCTGAGTAGAATGGGATTCATTATGCTTCAGAAAGTTTGTGAGGCCTGGAAGAAAAGAATATACAGCCTGGTTACTATCATATAGTAGACAGTAAATGGTTAGGATGATTTTTGCTCTGTGTATGTTTGTTTTTCTTTATATCTGATCCACTTGAGGCCAGAGAGTGACTTACCCATGTTAATATACCCAGCATGTCAAAACCTGGAGCAGGGTCGTAGCTTAACAAAAGTTAAGTAATGATTAAGTGAATGAATGGCAGAGAAAGTAAAACCACTTCCTGAATCCTTGGCTTACAACCTATACATCTCATTATTTGCCAGCAAAAGGATTTTCTTGATCAATATGCCAAATGAAACATCATCTAGTTTTATCTGAAAAAAATAATAAAGTGATGAGAAAACCTCATACCCATTTCTAAAGCAAGTTATACTCTTTTTTTTGTAATTATCATACCGAATTAGAGCCTGATACTAAAGAATTTGAAGGCTTTGATCCCTAAATGAAGAAATTAACTGAGGGTATTCTTAGCCACAGTGAGTTATTTAGAAATGTTTGCCGCTGTTCTCCTGGTAATTTGGGGTGGGGGTTGGGGGAGAGTATGATTAGCCCAACAACAGAAATTGTTGATCACTATATTTGCCTATCGAGGATGGAAATTTTACTTTAGAAGTTATATCCTAAAGATGGCACTAAGCCTGGAAAACTGATGAATCCGATAATTAGGGAGGTATGGGATTGTGACCCATGACTCCCAAATTTTCACCCCTTGTACTGGATATCCTGACTGTGATGGTTAATTTTATGTATCGACTTGACTGGACCTCAGTGCCCAGATGTTTGGTCGAACATGATTCTGAATGTTTCTGTGAGGGTGTTTTTGGATGAGATTTACAATTAAATTGGTGGACTTGGAGTAAACCTTATTGTACTTTCTAAGGTGGGTGAGCCTTATCCAATCAGTTGAAGACTTGAATAGAAAAAAAGATAACCTTCCCTGACCAAGAAAGAATTGTCCATCAGTCTACCTTCAGACTTTGTATGCCACATTGGCTCTTCCTGATTCTACAGCAGACTGTCTCTGGACTCAGACTGCAACTCCTTCTTGAGTCTCCAGTTGCCAGACTCCCTCATATGATTGTGGACTTGCCACACCTCCACGATTCCATGAGCCAATTCCTTGAATTAAATCTTTCTCTCTATATATACATCCTATTGGTTCTTTTTCTCTGGAGAACCCTGACTAATATTCTGACGTGTAAAACCTATAATTTTGCAAATTGATGATTATTATGTTACTCTCATCTTGTGGCATCATTAAACAAACTCAGCCCAACTTTGACCCAGTGATTTTTTAGAATGTTTCCCAAAGGGTTCTAATCTGTTAGATTGTGTACCTGTCCAATGGAGTACTTGCATCAGACTCACCTGGGGAACTAGCTGAAATTCATATTTCCAGGCTTCACCTCAGACATTTTAAATAAAATCTGGGGCTTGGTGATCATATCTTTGACCAGTTCGTCTCCTGTTTCTTGTGCACATAAAACTTTGAGAACCACTGGTTTCTGTGATATGTGTTTTTTTATTCGCCTAGACAGTGAAATTATTGGAGAAGAGCCTTTTATACCTAAGACCAAAATTAGTGACCAAAGAAGGATTCAGCAGTAGCAATAACAAATACTTAGATGATAATTTCTGTATGGATTATACATTTTCTCTTAAATATGGGTTATGTGTAGGCTATGTATTTCTTTTAAATATGGAATATGGTTGTTGTCATTGGGTGGGAGTATTTGACAGATTCAAATTTAAAACATCATAGAAATAGCCCAAGGTATAATTTTTTTCTTTTAAAAAATTTCTTATTAAGGTATAATTGACATATAACATCATATTAACTTCAGGTGTATAACGTATTGATTTGATATTTATATCTGTGGCAAAATGATCACCCCAGTAAGTCTAGTTTACATCCATCCCCATACATGGTTGAAATTTTTTTCTTGTGATGAGGACTTTTAAGATGCACTCTTAGCAACTTTCAAATATGGAGTACCGTATTACTGACTATAGTCACCAAGCTGTACACTATATCCCCATGACATATGTAACTGGAAGTTTGTACTGTGATTCTTTTATTTAAGGGGATGTGGGGAACATAATAAGGAAATGTACAAAGATGCAAAAGCGATGGGAGGGTGACCCTGCAGCCCCTGAAGGAGAAGCAGGTGGCTGTGCAGAACAGCAGGCAAACACAGACTATAACCTGGGGCCTGGTTTTAAGAATGCTCCTTTGGGAACTGGTAGAGCACATAGAGTATCCAGCTTCTGACTGTTGCCAGTCCTTAATTTTCTAAAGGAAGGTGGAGGAAAGGAGGAGAGGGATGGACCCTGACTCCTGTGTCGATGCTAGTTGTGTAATGTATAACATATGTGATATGCTTTTCATCAATGCTGTGCCAAAAAAAAGTCTGACCCACCTGGTTGAGAAATGAGTGGGTTTGTGAAACAATTAGCATATGGAATAGATTATGAAGAAAGTCACCTTAGCATCTGGTTTACTGAAACCCCACATTTCCTATAACTCTAGCACATAAGAAGAACAATTCCCATAACAGATTAAGGCCAATAACATTTGAAGAACGACTTATTTTGACCCAGGGTGACCCTTGTATTTATTAACATGGTATTGATTTCCTGTTTGCTTTTTCTGAGTCAATGTGGAAAGTGATCTTTAACCCCTAAAAAACTTATGAGGACTAAATAGACAAGTGGATGTTGATGAAAGAACCTGATTATATTCATTTCGACTTCTCTGTGTGCTATTCATATGGGTTGATGAATTTTTCAGAGAAAGACTCACTGGTTAAGTTTAGAATTCTGACAAGTAGTTAAGTTTAGCTTAAGAAGTTCAGAAGCCCCATTCTCTCTTCCTTTTATATCCAGAAATTTTTGGAAATAACACTGTATAAAATCTTTGGAAGTTTAGATTACCTAAGATGTTTTTAAATCAAAGGGGTTGGACTGACATGTTTTACTCTTCAGAGAAATATAGTCAAATAATTTAGCTATTTTAGGCAGAAGGACCTGTTAGTTTAGAGACCTATAAATTCTAAATTTATCTTTAGAACCTTTGGGAAGAGAATTAACTGTGAAAAAAGAATCCAAAGTCCTATAATTGCTATTGAACAAACCAAAAAACATCACCTCCCCCAAACGAAAACAAAAACTAGTTGTAAAATCTGAAGGCATTTTTCATTTTTATCTTATTCACAGGACAGGGTAAAAAATCAAATGCAAATACATCAACAAAGTTGTTCTAGTCCAGAGGTTGACAAACTGGTCTGCAGGACAAATCCAGCCTGCCACCTGTTTCAATATGGCATGTGAGCTAAGATTTTTATATTCTCAAAGTGTTGTAAAAAATATGATAAAGGCAAAGATGGCAACAGAAGCCATGTGTGGTTGCAAAGCCTAAAATATTTACTATCTCCTTCCAGAAGAATTTGCTGACTCCAATCCATTCTAAATAAGAAAGGTTATAGAGCTGTTTGGTTCTCTGTGATCCCAGGCAAACTGCATGTCTACTCTGATTCTGCTTTCTTACTTGTGACTTTGGGATGATTAAACCTGGCAGTCTCATACATGAACGTAAATGGGGAGGGCGGTTTGAAAACCATCACCTGCAACTAGATATTAGTTGGTGGTATCATCAAAAACTTGTAGCCTCCTTCCATTGAGAAATAAGAGTTTTGATGGACTGCCTTTAAATTTGGTGGGGAAAAGACACGGAATTTTATTTTGTAGTGAAATTATTTTAGGAACAGCACTTTTCATCCCATTATTTGCTTTGAGCTGATATTGGACATCATCCCCAAATTAGACTCTGGTACTTTTGGACCAAGTCTGAGCTCTGGCTTCTCTTTGTTTAGCACACAAAATCTTCCTTCGCAGTTTGTGCCAGTTATGCCTGGAAAAGTGACTGTGCTTCTGAGTGAAGGAAGGGGAGACTATTTAAGATACTTGAGATCCAATTGCTTCTACCCTCACTTTGGAGATAGGAAGGTGACATGAGATCCTGGGTGCTGGGAAGAAAGTTGGGAGCACACCACAGTTGAGGCAGATAGAGCTGAGGGAGGGTATCTAGTGGCACAGGGCAAGCAGAATGAGGCAGTTCAATGACCAACAAGTCAAACTGATGGAAGGGACCATGTTTTAACAATCACACACTCCAGATCTTTATGTGTATTATCTCATTTAATCCTCACAACCATGTTGTGAGGTAGACATAATTATGTCCATTTTACAGGCAAAGACGTGGAGCAAGGTTACATAGAAGTTAAGTAATTTGTGTAAGGTCAAGCTGAATAAGAGCAATTGGGAAGTTCTCGGAAAGAGAAGCAGGCACAGAGCAGTCAGGAAAACAGATAACTGGCTGAGGCCCTAAAACCTCAATCTTGATAAGTAAACATCTGGATTTTATCATGTTGGTTACATCTGTCACCCTGGCGATACCCTATCTGAAATGAGTTTGACTAAGAACCCTGCTGGTGGTGATTACAAACCTGATTGAGTAGTGAATTTGAGGCAGAGGTTAGAGAGTTTGGTTTTGTTTTGTTTTTAACCACTCACGTGCAAGTTAGTGAAATGAAAAATAACCACATTTTCTCTCTTGATTAAAGTAGGTGCTTTACTAGGCATTAATTTAGTTTACTTGGAAGTAACAAAACCTCAAATATTTTATGTTTCGGATTGGTGTGAATTTCTCCACCGTCCATAGTAATTCAGGTAACTCAAGAGAGGGCTTGCTGTGCGTGGTTAGAGGACCAACCCCATCTCTATTCAGTGATATGTCAGATCTTCGTGTAATAGTAGTTCATAGTGTTGGACGTGGAAGAAGTTTCAGGGAACATTTAGTCCACCCTCCCTTATTATTCATAAAAGGAAACTGAGGTGCAGAGAGAGGCCATGTGATTTGCCCAAGGTCATGCAGTGCATTTGGCAATGTGGACGGAGTAGTTACCATGAGCTGTGCATCATCATCTGTAGCCCTTGCTGCTTCTGAATGCCCTCCCTGTCTGCAAGAGAGACAGATATGAGCCCCTGTTACAACATATTCCTTGAGGAGTCCCAACTGGCCACTTGGTGGCAAAGTGGCTGCATGGGCCTGCCCTGGAAAGGCCAGTGGCTCATCCTCACAGGGATTGATAACGACTCTGGGTATGTGTTTGCTTTTCCTGTCTGCAGAATCTCAGCCAGCACCGCTATGTTGGGACTCACAGAAAGCTTGACCAACAGATGCGGATCTGATTAGGGATCTGACTTTACAGCAAAGGAAGAGTGGGAGTGGGATCAGGATCATGGCTTCTGCCAGTCTTATCACATTCTACATCACCCATCATTCAGAAGGAGCTGACCTCAGAAAATCCTGGAACCATTTGAAGGCATGGCTGATGCACTAACTTTAAGGCAACTCTGTGAAAGGATGGAGGGCTTTCCTTTAAGATGTAGTATATTAAATCAGAGCTCTTTCTATGACACTGTGTCCCCAATAGGAAAAATACACGAGTCTGGGAAATATGATTAGGTCACTGGGAAATCACTCCTGGTGCTTTTTCCCAGTGGAGATTTTGTGCTTTCTGTCCCATCTCACTCTGGGCTGGAAGGCTTGAA
Source organism: Ursus arctos (assembly GCF_023065955.2). NCBI lineage: Eukaryota > Metazoa > Chordata > Mammalia > Carnivora > Ursidae > Ursus > Ursus arctos. The sequence goes on from NW_026623067.1 coordinate 54,540,825, forward strand.
GATGATAACCTTCTGCCAGAGGCCACAGTCACATCCTCTGAAGTCCAAGCTACTTCTGCCACCAAAGCACTTTAGACAGTTTGTGTCCAGCAGTCAGCAGGCAAGAAGTCACCACCCTGGCAGCAGGGGCAGTAGAACTGTTTGCATGATGGGACCAGGGCGAAGTGTGTGTGCAACCTTCTGATCCACTTTGGCATCTGCTGGCATCCCCTTACCCCACTGGAGCTGTGAGCAGGTGTGTGTAGCCATCTTCCACCCAGAAGGGTGTGATTTCCCAGAAGAAATGAAAGTTTGTGTCACACTGCCGTATAAGCCACTGAGCTCTGCCACTATGATAGTGGAGGGTGAGGGAATTTCTAATAGATGGTGGAGGAGGGAGAGGGTGAAAACCAGCTCTGGCCCTGAGACCACTAATGTTGAGTAAGAGATGGTACCCAAGAGCCATGGAGGAGCTTCTCCCAAGCCCATGTACAGAATAAATCTCTGTAGCACAGGTGGAGCATGGTGGCCACGAAGATCAACTCTCAGGTTTTTTGCTGCCTGAGCGTGATTGACAGCCCCTGCTGCTGTCCTTCTGGATCCACAACCATATTCCTGCTGGAGCCTCACTTCTACAGGTTCCTCTCAGCCAGCGACTGGCATAGTGGGGGACTACTGCAGGCCCTTTTCCCTATAGTATATGGGCAACTTTGGCTTGAGTACTTCCCACTCGCCTGGCCAAGACCTTCTTGCACTTTCTGGGACTCTCTCTGCCTGAACTCCTCTGATCCCTACTTCACAGGACTCCGACCTGCACACCACAGTCTCATGGTTCTCCCTTGCCTTCTCTGGCTCCCTCCCCTCCTTCCTTTACAGGTCCTTCCTCCAACACGTCTCCGGTATATCTAATTCTGTCTTGGTTTCTACCTCTCAGAGGGCCTGAACTAACACAGCGGTGCTCTTGATCTTTTCCCTGAGTCTCCTGTCACTGATACTTGGTGTGGGCTGCCTCCTGGCCTGGGTCTTCCTCTCCCCCCAGCCCCCCATACAGGGTTTCTCAGTTGTCCTGACCCAAAGATTCTCCCTTATGGAGTGGACATTTCCCAAAGTCCCACTTGTTGCTCCTTTTTTCTACCACCTGCTCAGATCTTTATGTCCAAAACCTTGAGTTAAAGTCCTTAAACCCTCCTCAGTAGACTATATGCTACCCTCAGTCTCTTTACTTGAAGTGCCTACTCTGTATCATAGTGAATCCCATATCACTGAGGGACATCCTCAGTTGTCGTGGCCGGTCCTATTCTGCAGCCATGTGCTGATCCAGACTTACCATGGCCTGTAGTGTCCCTCATGAGTCCAGCACTCATTTCAGGGACTCATTTAATCCCTACAACAGTTCCATGAGGTATGGACTCTTGGTACCCTCTTTTTACAGACAAGGAGATAAGGGAAGAGAGATCATTTAAATAACTTGCCTAGGAACCTATAGTTAGTAAGTCTTTTGGAAAGAGGATTTGCACCAAGGCAGTAAGTGGAAGAGAGAAAGGAATTGATAATTAGAGGAGGAGATTAGGTAAAAGGAAGGCCTCTTTTTGCAGCCACAATTCTGGACCTACTTTTCTTTTAAAATCTGGAACATGGATATGTTAGACCAAATGATGTTCTGCGTGCTTGCTCATTTATTTTCTTGCTTACTTGTTTGTGTGCATAATGAAAGCAAAAAAACCCACAAAAAACAAAAAGAAAAAACACCCACAGAGCTGCAGAATTCTCTGTGACTCAGTCTTTCTTGTTTTGTGCCCTTGTCCCCTCTTGGGTCTTCTGGGGTTAGAACCTAGAATGCCACAGGTGTTTAACATTTAGTTGCAGATATGCCAGCCACTCCTGTAACCCCTGATACTACAGTAATCCGATAGCTTTCTCTCTCTCAATTTTTGTTTTTAAACAGTTATCAAGAGGATATACAAACTCTTGTAAGACCCTGCACACCACAGAACTGGGACAGATGGATGATTTTCTCATCCAAGTGTGTGGACACCATGTGTGAACCCTCTGGCAGTGGTACTTGTGTGCAGGGTAGGGATGGGTCTGGAACAGTCTCAGTGAAGTCCCTTCATGTCACCAGCCTGGGGGCCTCTTGACACCCACCATGTTGGAGCAGAGTTGGATGGAGCTTGCAGGATTTGTGCAGGTGGGACAGAACAAAAGGACAGAATGAGCTGATCAGCTTTGAACGTCTAGGCCGCTAAATCAGGATTAACCGTTTTTGGCTTTAGTGCTGATGAGATTCAGAGAGCTCTGCATGTTGTCCAGCTCATAAGCAGACTTTCTGCTAAATAAGATTTGAGTCATGAATAGTAGCCTAGATATGCACCACTAGTTAAAAAGTAATAATGCCCCTGAATTGAAATCTGTATGTTAATTTCAAATTCTGTTTGAATTAATTGGACTGATATTAGGGGAATAAAAACCTTTGTCAATTTGTTTCAAGCTTTGCCTTAATGGGAAAGGCAAAACACCGCAGACATTTTTCCCACCCTCATTTTTCAGTGTTATCTGTGGAGGATGTCCTCTTTCTTCCCACAAAATAATTAAGTACTTGATGCCACTTGATTGTGCATTGTGGAATATGCAGCAAGTGCCTAAAAGTATGTACCCAGATCAAGTCTCTAATTCTACTAAACGGCTAAGGATGAATCCACTTTAGGAAATGTAATATTTGTAAAGCTTTACTAAATGCCAGGCACTTTTCTTTTCTTTGTAAACCTTTTTACTTCTTCAAACATCCCATGTTCCAATGAGGACTCTGCCATACAGAGATGTTAGGTAACTTGCCTAGGGCAGGTGGCAGAGCCAACATTTAGAATCACACGTTGTGACTTGAAATCCAGTGCTCTCTTCCCCCCATATGTTAGTGGATTTACTGTGGAGTCTCTGCAGGAAAGGGTGAGATGCCAAGGGCTCTGGAAGCAGAAAAACGCACAATCAGTAGGCATCTCTGTGACTACTCTGGTTGTGTGACCCTTGGAAGCCTTTTAATCTCTCTCTCTGTCTCTTTTTCCTTATCTTTAACATGGTGAGAATTTTTAACACACTGAGCTGTTTTAGTGATTACTGACGTGTAGTACTGAGACAGTGTGGGTAAAACCTTTAGCCCATTGCCTGGTTCACAGTTTGCTCTCCTTCCCTGGCACTGGTTCCCAGCTCTTATTTGTTGTTTAAAACGGTCGTTCCCTGTTTTAAAGTCAGGCCATTGGTTGTTGGCAGAGCAAGTTATGGGGGATAGATGTTTAAAATTATCACCCTTTTTGAAGTATGTTTCAAACCTCCTCATGTTTTACCATATCTCCTCTTGTTGTGGAGGAGTGTATTAACAAGGAAGGTTACATTAGAAAAGAGAAATAAAGTTGATTCTGGGCTGGTGGAACCCTGATCAGTACCCACTAACGGTAGGGCCCTGGGACTGACGTAGTTGCCTTGTACCGTATCGCCATCTGAACTCCCCTAAGCTTGCTCAGTTAGTTATGGATTCTTTTTGTTCCAGTGCTTCTGCAGATCTCACTAGATCAGACCAGAAATTTTGGGTCAAAGTTAAGAACCCTGTAGTGCTAGGATTTGGATATTTGGTGAGCAAAGATGTGGGATGAGATTTCAAGGATAACTTAGAAGGCTTGTCTCCACTTCTCATGACCCCGTGCCCTGTGCTGTGAGTTGTGCTATCAGAGAAAAATGCTCTGTCACGAAGGGCTTGGAGTCTTTCACTCCTTGGAGGGGCCCTAGATGGACCCATCATATTCCTATCTGTAGAAAAGAAGGGTACAGCCAATTTTCAAGCCATGTATAAATACCATATGAGCTAATTCGAGTATTTAACAACTGTGCATATTAGTCGTTCCAGCATTAGACTCATTCCATACTAAGGCATCCATCTATCAGCAGAGTTGGCGAGTGCATCATCTGATCCATACCTTTTCCTCTCATTCTTGTTAACGTTATTCTTAATTTTTCTCCAGCTTTGCCTTCTTTTGACTATTTCAGCTACCTATTGTCCTAGGATAGGCTGCAACTTTCATTTCCTGCATAGTTGTTCCTTTTTATTTATATAATCCCTTATATAGATGGCTATGCAATACAGGTTGTTTGTAGAAAGAAAACTTGCGAATATATAACCGAACCATTTCCTGGCTTTGTAATATTGCCATTTGGCCTTAGGAGCGAAACATGTTTATAGTGTCCTTAGTCCTCTGAATCAAACCATAGGATTTTCATCACTGTCAATGCTGCCCAATTGTAAATGGAGAAAGAAAATACCAGAATATGTTCATTTGATTACATAAACATTGGGCTCTAGCCATATCACACACATACCATCGTGTGAAATATATCACACACAGAGTCTCAGGCCTTCGTAACCTGAGGATTTATTCTGTCCGCTTTATTCATCTTTGTTTTATTGCTTGGAGGTTGGTGACTGTGTATAGATTACTGTGAAAATGCCCATTAGCACCTAGAGAATCTGAGAAATGTCTTGGGCAGGTATAGGCAGCTGATGCTGATTTAGGTTAACAGCCTCTTTGTGTCAGTGCCCACATTCTAGAGCTGATTGAGAGTAAGATTGTTCCATCACGCAGAACTTATCATTTATGTGCACATTATATTTTGTGTAAGGATATATGAACCTGGACAGAGATGTCACACAGTCTACTTTTTTTTTTTTTTTAGAGATTTATTTATTTGAGAGAGACAGAGCACGTGCACGTGGGAGGTGGGGAGGAGCAGAGGGAGAGGAAAAGAGAGAAACCGGGGCGCCTGGGTGGTTCAGTCAGTTAAGCGTCTGTGTTTGGTCAGGACGTGATCCTAGGTTCCTGGGATTGAGCCCCACATCATGCTCCTTGCTCAGGGGGTTCCTGCTTCTCCCTCTGCCTGCTGCTCCCCCTGCTTGTGCTCTCTCTGTCAATAAATAAATAAAATGCTAAAAAAAAAAAAAAAGGAAAAGAGAGAAACCTAAGCAGACTGTGCTGAGAACAGAGCCCCACAGGGGGCTCAATCTCATGACCCTCAGATCACGACTTGAGCCGAAACCAGGAGTCACCGCTTAACTGACTATACCACTCAGGAGCTCCCACAGTCAGCTTTTAACATTGATTTTCACAGGTGGCCAGTATGGGAATGATTGTTGAACTTTTTACACCTAAAATTTTATATTGTTTGATTTGTTACATCAGACATAGTACTTTTTTAAAAATCCAATAAAATGAAACCAAAGCAAAATATGATGTTGTAAGGAAGAAGTTATAAACTAAGTCAGTGCTTAAAATTAAATATTCATTAAAATTTAATGTGCATTTAATGTGTAATTCACCTGTGGATCTTGTGAAAATGCATTCTGATTCACTGGGTTTTGGGTGGAGCCTGCGTTGCTGCAGTTCTAGTAAGATCCAGGTGATATTAATGCCATGCACCAGTCCACGGGTCACATTTAGAAGAGCAAGGACTTGGTCCTCATTATGAAAAACAAGAAGGAAATAGTGTTATTATTTATTTATTTATTTATTTTTATTTTTTTAAAGATTTTATTTATTTATTTGACAGAGATAGAGACAGCCAGCGAGAGAGAGAACACAAGTAGGGGGAGTGGGAGAGGAAGAAGCAGGCTCATAGCAGAGGAGCCTGATGTGGGGCTCGATCCCATAACGCCGAGATCACGCCCTGAGCCGAAGGCAGACGCTTAACCGCTGTGCCACCCAGGTGCCCCAAAATAGTGTTATTTTTTAGTTCTACATCAGTTCCTCCTACAAAAAGAGGGAGGTTTCTAGTAATTTCTCAAGTCCAAATTAATTTTAAAATACTTCTTCAGACTGGAGAAACAGCTTATGGGGCAGTTGGTTCCTGGAGTGCAGTGCTTGCACAGAGTAGGTATCCCATATAAGCAATTATATTGGAATTAGTCAAGGATGCATTTCCTCTAAAAGCATTTGCTTTAGAAGAATTCATTGTGACCTGTGTCCTCAAAGAATTTATGTTCGTGTTGTAGAAATAAGACTTCAAAGTCCTTTGTGCCTGGTAGAAAGTAGTGCTGTTTGCAGGAAAGTGGGAAGCAGGACGGCTTGAAGGCAAGTATAAGGTAAATAAAAGGGGCACGCAAAGAGGCATCCCGGTGGGAGGCTGAACTTGGACTAGCTTACAGACCCAGAAGGGTTGGGTGGTGCAGAGAGTAAAGGTTGCCTCTTTAGATGCAGTTGTTTCTAGAAGCTGACTCGGGTGCTTGAGAGAAGCTGAGAGTTAACTAGCTTCAGGTTTCATGCAGCCTAAGTGAGATTAGCCAGTGATTAGCTAGGAATTGCTGACCAGGATCAGTTCTGTCCAGCAAAATCTCATTCTCCTCATCACATTCTCATATTCAATTACTCTGACTAAAATAAGTATTTGAGTTGTGTCTGCCAGATGGTCAGCTTCCTTTGCTCTAGAAGAGCTGTTCATTAAAGTGGATTAGGGGGGAGAAATACTTGGTAGGAAACATATAAATAAATGAATTACTTATTATATCTTTGTGCTCTTATTTGAAGATTCAATATGGGAAATGGAAAAAGACAGAAATACTGTTCAGGTCAAATACATGGTATTCTGCAAGCAGATTAGATAGACAGTGGGCCAGACTGTCTGCATCTTTGGATTTCACACAGCAGGCATGACTTACAGCATGTTAAGTTTGTGACTTACTTGGAATAAAGACTTGCTGGTAGTATTTTATCCATTGTCATTATTCACACGTGCAGCTTTTTATAAATATTATCATTCTCGTGTGATTTTACAGTGTGTTTTTGTTTGCACATGACTTTTCATTTAGGAACCCATTGTTTTTCCAGCAGGAGACAAAATGTAATTTGTATGAAATCCGGTGAGATGAAAGGACTCCTATAGTGGAAACTGGATTTAAAGCAGTTTTGCAGAATTACGTTCATGGTATTAGGTTCAGGCTACTCACATTACCATATGTAATTGAAATATAGCTAGTTGTCCAACATAGAAGAAATGAATTTTCCACATTTCCAATTAGCTGAGATGAATTGGTGAGTTTCATTCAACAACCCATTCAGGTCTGTGACCTATGACAGTAGGAACAGAAAAGCGTCGATATATGATCAGTATTTGTGAATTAATGCTAACCTTACTAAATTAGTGAATTCAGAGTTATCTGAATTTTCTTTAAGTAAAGAATTTTGGTTAACCATATTTAATGATTCTATTATTCGGACTTAACCACTTGCGTTAAAGATAGTTGTGGAGTTTTGGAGTGCAGAGGGATGAGATTGAGGATGGAGGAACAGACCCCAGGAAAAGCAGAACTGTCCAGAGGCTAAGGGTTCAGATCTGGAGACAGAATTTAGTTCCACGTTCAGACCCCAGTTCTTCGATTACCATCTCTGTGATATTGGGTGAGTTGCTTCACTGAATTTCTTCATCGTTTAAATGATAATCTAACATCTAACAATTTCAGAACAGTTACTAGGTGTGAGATAAGCTTCACAAGGATTGCTTCATTTAATTATTACCAGTAGGGGCAGCTTCACAGAGGTGTGGGGGTGGAGGGTAAATGAAACAGTGCATACGAAGTCTCCAGAAGTGGCAGTGGTAGCTGATGATGGTCCTGATTTCTATGGCTCTTTTCATCATCGTCTTCACCGCTACCTAGAATGAAGTCTACCTGTAAAGGCAGTGGGTTCTCACTTGGCTTCTCATCAAGCAGAGTTCATTGCTGGCTGTGTTTATCAAAGCTAGCAGTTTGTAAAGTGCCGACTGAGAGGCTCTTAGGTCTGTACCGACGTAAATTATGCTTTTCATTTTTAGAGATAACTTAGAACTCAATGCCTCGTAAACTTATTTGTATAATCGCTTTGTCCAGAACCTTCCCCAAACATCCACAGATTTGTTATACATTTTGAGTCCTGAAGTAATGATTGTTCAACAGTTACTTAGCAAGAATGACGCCTATCTTCAAATGAATAAACATTCATTGGTAATAATAAAGCTCCCTCGAGCTGATAGAGCATTAGTTTATGACCATTAACCCCCATGTACAGTCTAGTTCCCTAAAATAAGAAGACTGTTCTGATGGTACTAAATAAAAATTAACATAATCCTTACATTCATTTCACAAATATTTACTAGTGCCTCTGTATGGCAGGCACTGTTGTAGGTTTTGGAGATATAGCAGGGAATGCCACAGACAAAAATATCTGTACTCCAGAATTCACATTCTAGTTCAGAAGACGCATATGCAGACTGGTAGCAAATACATACATATGTACATAGATATGTACAGACATATGTGTAGTGTCTGTGTGTGTGTGTGTATGTATGAGTATGAGAGAAGAGGAGAGCAGAGCTAGAATAAAAGGGCTAGGATTAAAGTTTTAATCAGGGTCTGAGGGATGACCACTCTGAGGGGGTGCATTTGCACATAGATAAACTCAATAATGCAGATTGTTAGAGACACAGCTTTTGCTCTTTGTCATGATAAATGACACCCATGGTGTGTTTTGGGTTCCCTGAAATATTTACTGCTCGCTCTGTTTGCTAATGCATTAATACCGTGTGAATGGGAGTTAGCCAGGATGAATGACCCACAAGGGGTAGATGACAGAGTCCCTCGTGGGACGTGTATCTCTAACTCAGCAGCAGTGGCAGGCAGCCAGAAGGGACAGTGCTAAAGGGGACTGAGGGTGCTTTGGCTAAGCCAGCACATGCTAAAAATTGCAATCATCTAGGAAGGATGCTTTTTCAGTTTTATATCTGCCCTGCTTCCTTCCAAACCATATTAGGTTTTCTCCAGGGCTCCTTTCTCCCAACTTCTTAGACTTACCTGCTCCAAAAGGCCCTGGCTCATCTGCCAGATGGGGCCCTTGACCTTTCTTGAACTGAGAAAGGTGGTGGGACAGAAATGGCCAATGACCTGTGTCTGGCATTGTGAGCATACACCCTACGTCCTTAGGAATTAACCCACGGTTGCCAGCTGTGGTTAAATTACATGTTCATTCTACTTTTTAATGTCCCATCTTAGTAAGCATTTTACCTTTGTTTTGCCATATCACATTTTGGGGTTTTTGAAAACAGAAGAACAGTTAACAACTGGTAGATGTTCTGTCTTCGTTTCAGGAAAAAAAGACTCATAATTCCTGACAAATATATTTATATATATTTCGAGTTTAGTTCTTTTAATTGTAGATAAAGAAAGTCCTGAAGATAAAGTAAACCTATATAGGATAGGGAAAGGGATGGAAGGAAGGGCTATGGCTTTTTTGAGGGATCTTTGAGCACAGCGGTCAAGAAAAATTCTTGAGACGTTTCATGGTACAGAAAGGTATTTTTATTACAGCACAGGGACAGGACCCATGGATAGAGCGAGCTGCATTGTGATTGGAGGGAGTGACTGATTACATAGGGTTTTCCATCCTATGGAGGTGAAGGTGATGTTAGGGCGCTAGGAAATTGAGTCTATAGGCTCCTGGAGGTCTGACGATGATTAAGATTGTGTTTTTCTTATAAATCATTAAGACCGTAGGGGAGTTTCATGTCCTGCATGACTGTGATCTTAATGAGTCGGTCATTTGTTTCTCTGCTGCCTTTGTTTTTAGGCAGTCACAAGGGCCTGAGGAATGTTGTACACACCCTACCTTAAGAGGGGGGTGCAAGAGGGGGTGCGGGTCAGCTCTGGCTCACCCTCGGCTTGCCTTTTGCTCTCTCTTCAGCTTCCATTCTTCCCTCTTCTGCTGTGAGCTATGTGGGAAGTTACCCTATGGAAGACTCTGGGTCTTTCCTGTTGCTGACCTAACAGTCTCAAGGGGTTAAAGCCTTTTATACACACACACATACCCCAAACCAGACCACTTAGTAAGCCTTTTAAATATGGAATTAATTTTAGAATCTCTTCAACATTTTCTTACATGGAAAAACTAATATTTCTAGGACAGGAAAATGATTGGTGTGGAAAGCCTCATATTTGGGTTCAGCCACTTATCTTCTGAATGCTAGAAACCTATAAAAGATGGTGAAAACTAAAAAAAAAAAATCCCTTTTTACTCATTTCAAAAATATTTTAGGTTTTTTTTTTTTTTTGAAACTTACACTTACCCTGATATTACTTTCAAATTTCATTTTGCAGTTGGTTCCTCTTGTGGCACATTTTTTTCATTTTGTCTCCTTCATTTTTATTTAATTTAATTAATTTATTTTTAAGATTTTATTTATTTATTTGAGAGACAGCATGAGAGCAGGGTGAGGGGCAGAGGGAGAAGAAGACCCCCCACAGAGCAGGGAGCCTGATGCGGGACTCGATCCCAGGATCTCAGGATCATGACCTGAGCCGAAGGCAGATGCTTAATCGACTGAGCCACCCAGGTGCCCTTGTCTCCTTTATTTTTGAAGTTCTACTTGTAGAGTCTGTTTGCAGCTGCTTTTTAATACAGAATGATGGGCTTTAAGCATTTTTATCTGTATTGAGAAGAATAAATGAGCCTATACTTCTTTGATGAGGGAACTTTTATGTCCAGTTGACTTCCATTTGCTGCCCATTAAAGTCATGGGTTTCCTCAGGCGCATGAGAAGGAAACTTTTGTTCTCTTTCCTCTTCATTCCTGCCCTCACACTTCTTATCCATCCTCGATGCAAGCATCACATTTACGTAGATGACTTAAGTAACTCCTTCTCCGGGCTTGACTTCTCTCCTAAGCTCCAGTTTCATTTCGCTCTCTTCTTGATGACTTCATGGTCTGAGCCATATTCCACTTGAGTGCACCTAAAACCATGCTCATCTTTCTCAGAAGCCCCACTCTAGGTTTCCCTGTTTCCTTTATGTGCCCCCAGTCTCACTGCAGCTGAAAACTTCCATCTGCCTTTGTTTTCCTTCCCCTCCCATCCCTGACATACATGGCAGTCATTTGGGGCCCCATGCCATTGACACTTCCGTTCTACATCCTTCCCCTTGTCTGATTTTTGTGTCCCACCACCAGCACCCCAAATGTTGACCCCATTCTCCTCATGCCCAGATTAGAGCAAAGACTGTTTGACTCATCTCCTCTTTTGCCCCCAGTCACCTCCCTGGTCTCATTTCCCGTCTGGTTAATATGTACATTAAGGATGGGACTCTACCATAGGGCTCTTGTATCCCCAGAAGAGACATCATCAGAACGCAGCATTCAAATTTTGTTTTTCAGAGACCAAAAGGTCATTTCTGATATTTGCCATATGTCTCTGGTTAGAAATTTGAAACTCAACATTGTGCAGACTTCTGGAAGTAATGTTATGCAGATATGTTTATTTTCTGTAATTATTAGTTGACTAGGAGGATTTCTAAGATTTCTCTCAACTTGTAAATTTCTCAGGTCTAAATTTCCATGATAATGGTACTGTAAGCAGATCCGTTACATGTGCAGCACAGTGTGGGAAAATCTATAATTTAGGGTTCTAAGACACATTACTATTTAAAAAGTACTTATTTAAATTGAGTAAGAACATCATTTTCTCTTAGTTTTTCAAGTTAGTTAAAATTAAAGATTTTAAATTTACAGTTGTACATTATCCTGGAAAGACAAAAAATAGATTTATGAAATAACTATTTTAAGCAAATATTTAAACTCAAAAAGAAATAATCCAGTCTGCCAAATGGTCTTTTAAAGAAACCAGAGCAGGAATGCCTGAAGTTAACCAACAGTAGGTCTTAGTCATCGTAGGATGCAAATCATTTATTCTGAGGAAAGAATCATAATTTATTTAACCTTTCTTTTTTCAGTGTGAAAAATTTGGGAGCATAACACATGTATCTTTTAAAATGTTTGCCTAGAAATATGATACCAGCGCTTTGGATGGAAAACAGTACATTTTTCCTATGCCACAGTTATAGATGGACTTAGGTTTAAAACATTATTTTATTCAATAGCAAATAATGACAACAATAACAAAACAACAAAATCCATCATCACTATCACAAAACCAACAAACAAGAAACCCTGTACCTTTCGTCCACTAACTTAAATCCGGTGTTTTCTAGTGCCGCCTGACTGGGAAAGGGAAGTCAATGCGGTCATATTTCTTAACTGACTTCTTTTCTCTATCCGACTCTTGTATGCACATATTACCCATTGTGAAAGGAGCCCTGAGAATGCTACTGGACCTACATCTCCAAAGATGATTCATTATTTATTTTTGCACTCTGTGGAAATTTTAATTGCCTCTTCTCTGCAGTATGTCTGAATGCTCATTGGACTGTAGCTTGCTCCAAGAAGGTGAATTCCTTTGTCTTTATGGTGGGTATCACACATGGCCCTTTGAATCATGTAATTGAGCCAATCTTCAAGAAATCCAGACCATCTTAGTGGCCTGATTTTACATTCAAAACCAGAGGAATCATGTGGTACAGTGATTCTCTGTCCAAGCCACTGACGCCTGGATTGTACCCCATTCCCTTCCCAGAAACAATTTTCAGTAAAGTTACCAATGACTTCCCAAATTGCTAAATCCAATGGACATGTTACCCATCTTATGTGACCTCTCAGTGGTTAACTGTTCCCTCTCTTTGAAAAATTTTATCTCTTGATTTTCATTGATACCATGTTCTTTGGAATCCTTCCTTCTCCTCTGATAGCTCTTTCTCTGACAGGTATCTTTAGAAACCTAAAACAAGGTAGCTCCTTGTTTTACCACCAAATAATTGTTTGAACTACAGGGCTTAGTCTTGGACCCTTTTCTGGTCTTACTTGATGCTTTCCCTCTAAACATTTTCATCTATGTCATGGTTTAAATCCTAGTCGAACAGAGACAAACCCAGACTTTCAGCCTCAAGCTCATATGAAGACCAGAACCACATATATGAAAGGATGTTCTAAAATTCACTTAGGTGCACCATCGACATCTCACTCTCTTCCCTACAGGTGTTCTTCCCAGTTTTCCTCTGTCAGTACATGGTACTTCTGTCAGCCTACGAGTGTGAGCCAGAAACTGAAAGTCATTCGTGGCTTCTTTCTCTGCTGAAAAACATCCTGAGAACTCTTTCTCATAGCAATCTTACATCTCTCTCTGTCTGTCCCTATTTGCCTTCCCTACCCTGGATCAACTCAAAATCCTATTTGTCCTGAAAGTGCTTTCTTAGCTTCCTGCCTTGAGCTTCCTAGTTGTTCCTCATCTTCATATCAGCTCTTCAACTCTCATACCTTTGTCCTCTGTATCCAGAATGACCTTTAACATTTCAAATAGCCTTTTACTCCCTTATTTGAATTTTCCAATGGCTTCTTATTGCACTTAAGATAAAACACAAGGTCTTTGACATGGCTGTTGTGCAGGGCACTGTGGGATCTGGCCCCTGCCTGCTTCCCTGGTGGTATATTGTGCTGCTTTCTTACTGGCTCAGGATAGGTTCTTAGTTACTCTTTTTTTTGTTGTTGCTAAATCTGCCCCCCCCCCATTCCCCTTGCTTTACTGAGATAAAATTGACGTATAACATTGTATAAGTTCAAGGTGAATAATGTGATCATTTGGTAAACTTGTCTATTGTGAAATAATTATCACAATAAAATTAGTTAACACATCCTTTACATCACATAATTACCACTTTTTGTTACTGTTAAGGTCTGTTCTCACAGCAGCTTTCAAGTATACAATACAGCGTTGTTAACTCTAGTTACCATGCTATACATTAGATTCCTGGAATTTATAAGTTTTATAACTGCAGGCTTATACCTATGACCAACATCCCATATATTCCCCAGCCCCTTGTAACTATCCATCTATTGTTTCTATGAGTTTGATATCTTAAGATTTTTATATATAAATGAGATCATACAGTATTTATGTTTCTCAGATTTATTTTACTTAGCATAATGTCTTCCATTCATTTTGATGCAAATAGTAAGATTTCCTTCAGATGAATAATATTCTTCTGTGTGTGTGTGCATGTGTGTGTGTGCGTGTGTGTGTGTGTGTATGTATATCACATTTTCTTTATTCATTCTTTTATCGGTAGACACTTAGGTTATTTCCATGTCCTGGCTATTGTGAATACTGCTGCAACGACCATGGGAGTGGGGCTATCTCTTTGAGGCAGCAATTTCATTTCCTTCAGGTATATACCCCAAAGTAGGATTGCTGATCATATGGTAGTCCTGTTTTTAATTTTTTGAGGAACCTCTGTACTATTTTCTGTAGTGGCTGTGCCAGTTCACATTCCCACCAGCAGAATGCCACGTTTCCCTCTTCTCATCTTCACCAACATTTGTTAATATTAAAAAAAATCATTTTATTTAATAGCAATAACAACAACAGCCATTTTTCTTGTGTCTTTGATAATAGCCATTCTAACACGTAATACATCATTGTGGTTTTGATTTGCATTTCCCTGATGTTTAGTGATATTGAGCACCTTTTCATGTACTTGTTGACCATTTGTGTGTTTTTTTTTTTTGAAAAATGTCTATTCAAGTTCTTTGTCCATTTTTAAAAACAAGACTTTTATTGTTATTTATATATTTTTTTGCCATTCCAGTTGTATGAGTTCCTTACAGATTCGGGATATTAACCCCTTATCAGATATTTGGTTTGCATGTATCTTCTCTTATTCCCCAAGTTGCCTTTTCTTTTGTTGATTGTTTTGTTTGCTGTGCAGAAGCTTTCTAGTTTTATGTAGTCCCACTTGTTGAAGTTTGCTTTCATTGCTGGTGCTTCCATGTCATATCCAAAAAGTCATTGTCAAGATCAATGTCAGGGAGCTTCCTCCTTATGTTTTCTTCTAGGAGTTTTATGATTCCAGGTCTTATGTTTAAGTCTTAATTTATTTTCAGTTAGTTTTGGTGAGTGGTATAAAATAGAGGCTCATTTTCATTCTTTTGCATGTGAATATCAAGTTTTCCCATCACCATTTATTGAAGAGTTTATCTTTACCCCATTGAGTATTCTTGGCTCGCTTGTCATGTACTAATTGACCATATATGTGTGGGTGTATTTCTGGGCTCTCAATTCTGTTCCATTGGTCTATGTGTCTGTTTTTATGGCAGTACCATGTTGTAGCTTTGTAGCAGAGTTTGAAATCAGGAAATGTGATGCCTCCAGCCTTGTTCTTCTTAAGACTCCTTTGGCTACTTGGGGTCTTTTGTGGTTCCATATGAATTTTAGCATTTTTTTTCTGTTTCTTTGAAAAATGAGATTGGAATTTTGATAGGGATTACGTTGCATCTATAGAGGGCTTTGGGGTAGTGTGGACAATTGAACAATATTAACTGTGATTTGGTAACAGAGAATATCTTCCTATATTTTTGTCTTCAGTTTCCTTCAGTGTCTTACAGTTTTCATTGTATAGATAATTCATTTCCTTTTTTAAATGTAAAGAAGTATTTTATTATTTCTGATGCTATTCAAATGGTGTTCATTTTAAAATTTCTTTTTTGGATAGATCATTGTTAGAGTAGAGCCAGAAAACAGATTTTTATATGTTTATTTTGTATCCTGAAACTTCCCTGAATTCATTTATTCTAAGTTATTTTTGTGGAGTTTAGAATTTTCTGTACACGTGGTCTTGTTATCAGCAAACAGACACTATTTTACATCTTCTTCTCGTATTTGGATTCCTTTTATTTATTTTTCTTGTCTAACTGCTTTGGCTAGGACTTCTGGTACTATGTTGAAAAGGAGTGGTGAGAGTGGGCACCTTTCTCTTGTTCTCTATCCCAGAGGGAAAGCAGGTGTCTGTGTGGTGTCAGGGGCACTACAGTTAGTAGTGAGGGCCAGGGCCAGCAGCAAGGACTAGAGCCAGTTTCAGGTGCACTGGCAGCTGCAGGGCCCCACCCATAGGAATGTACTTCTATGGCGGCAAAATCTCACCATGGGTGTTTCACAGTACTGAAGCCTGGTGCTGAGAATTGGGCCAGTAGGGTGCAGGTGCACAGCTGGAGGAGCTAGCTGCAGGTAAGCCAAGCAGTGCAGGCCAGTGACAGGTGTCAGGTGTGGATTCTGGCCCATTAACAGTTGTGAAAGCCCTGACTGTCCCGTGTACCCCTGGGGCTCCAAGCTCTTGATGAGATTCCCGCAGTAAATACCAGAGAAAAATCCCTTTCTTAGTTCTTAAAACATGCTTCCCCCATCTCATGGACCTTGGATTCCAGTTCCTGGAATACCTTCCCCCAAGTCTTCCTGGCAATATGTACTCATTCTTTAGTAATCAGCCTAAAAGTCACATCATCAAAAATTTCTTCTAATCAGGTCTCCCTGTTATAATCTCTTATTAATACCTTTCTTTTTCACTACTAGGACTTATCTCATCCTGTATGTGTTTGAAACGTCAGCTGTTTCATATCTTGCTCCCTCGGAAACTTAAAGCCCTGAAGGTTCTCTCTCACTCACTCTAGCTTTTGTTTTCTCTCTTCTTAATGTGCAGGTAAGCACAATGGGGCTCTGATTGTGCCCATCTCTTACAAGTTCCCCAATTAGTGAAAATATGTTGGTAGCTTGCAATTGGCCGTGGTCAGAGTATTTACCCTATGGAAATTAGTAAACATCACAATGAGGCACGCTTCTTCCTAAATAGTTGTTAAATGTTTACCACCAAACCATTGTACACCTATATACATACATATAATTGAGTTAATTGGTTTGTGCTAACTAATTTATGCTTTATCTCATTTACTATAATTATGTCTCAGATATTATTATACAGGTAAGAAAATAACTTTAGAATTGCCAGATTCTCATCACCTATAACACCTAAATAGCATAGTTGGCACTAAAATATTTTTATACAATTGAAAGCATAACTTGGTGAAGGTAGGCCTACAAAAGAAACATTGCTTATCCTTCTATTTTCTTTAATAAATAAAATCCTGTTGCTGACGTCTTGGAACAATCAGAATGTTAATCTTCTATTTTAAATGTATTTAATTGTAGGACATATTCATGTTTTCTTAGTATCCTAATCCCTACTAACTTTCCCACAGCAACAATAAATAAGACAGCTGAATATTGTCTAGAAAGCTTAAGGGGAATAAATATGAGGAAAAAGTTGTGTACCAGCCCAAATTGTCTTTCAAGTGTAAAGGCAAGAGACTCTCATTCTCAATGTGAAATACATGAGGGAAATAGAGTTCTTCTTGAATAATCTATACTATGAAATCTGGTCCACCAAGAGGTGAATCAAAATAAAGAACACATGGAAAAGATGTTGTAAAAGAAGTGATATTCATCTTGGAGTCCTTTTAAGTTTAAAACTTGAAACCACTCTAAGAACTTTGATGGTAGAACTGAATCTTAGTACAGGCATTGTGCATATAAAATGATATGACTAGGGATGTCAGGAAGGTTAAATGGGAAGATATGTTAAATTAATACATTATCTTTATAGGGCATCAATGGATATTGCCTAAAGTTAAAGAAAATTGTTCTTAAAGGTTTTATATATTTTTAAAACTGGAAGAATCTGTCTAAAATCTAGCTATTACTTAAATTTCACTTTATTTTACTATGCTAAATTCAAGTAAAATTAAATTCAAGCTTTTGGTAAAAAATAGAATATATACTATGGATCTATTTTAATAAAATGATCCCAGTCTATCCATAAATCTATCTACTCATCTTTTACTTATCTATATTCACAAAGAGAGGTCTAGAAAATTGTCTACCAAACATCTATGGTAATTTGGGAGATTGAAGTAATTTTTAAGAATTCTGTGTTATTACTTGATTCTTTGGGAGGAGGCATCAGTTTTATAAAACAGTCTGTCCTTTATGCTTCAAATAATCGCCACTTTGTTTATTGTCCCAAATCTGGTGATTATGAAGAATTTGAACTTAGACAAAATATCACCCTAGGTAGTAATTTTGTTTTGTGTGATTTAATTAAACGTATTGGTGAATATGGAATCAACTCTGAGCTAGTCTTAAAGTGTAAGTAATTTGGATATTGGAAATTAACTCTGCTTTGAGTTCAATTGAGGAGCAAGGTTTACACAATCTTTCCTCTCTTCATTAGTGAAAAACACTAGCGAGGCATCCCAGGGCATGTTCTTGGGAAGCAAATGATATGATTTCCCCATTTAGCCACCTTTGACTAATTATGCTAATTATAGAACAAGCTTCAGGGAGCAGGCAAGCATGATGACTTGAATTTTACTCTAGGGATTACTTATGAGTTGCTAAATAGAGGCACAGGATGGACTTTTAAAACCATTTCTGTATCTGTAATAGGTATCGGAGCAAAGAGAAGAGAAAAATTGGTTGGTTAGCAACTTGATGCTAAGTTGAGGAGAGATTCCTTCTAACAAAAACTTTAGAAAGAGGCCTAACCATAAACTCTGTATACAAATGGCGGGAGAGACCTAAGAAAGAGGCAGGCTACTCCAGGTTGTTAGGTGTCAGTTTTAATAAGCAAAAGGAACTCACATATGAGGCATGTCTTGGGTTGCAGCAGGATGAGTGGAACCCCACAACAGCCTACCAAATCTTAGAAGTTGGTAAAGAGGTCTTTACTGGGTCTAGTCATGTATAGGTGACTTCAGTACCACATTACCATCTCAAGGCCCTGTCCTTGAGCAGCCTCTGGAAGCAGGAAGGGCAAGTGGAACCCACATTCCAAGGACAGTGGAGGGGGTGAGGAGCCTCCAAGTGCCTGAGTCCAACTTTGGGTTAATCACTGGTCATGTCTTTTGATGACCTTCCACACTAAGAACTCAGGAAAACACTTTACTATAAAGGGTAAGTTTTAGAGCACAAACGGAAGAGGTGCATAGGTCAAGGTATAAGAGGATGGGTTGTTCAAGAGTTTTCATTGCTCAAGATTTTTTTAAGAGCTTGATCTCTATCCCTTTATCCTGTTCTGGAGGTTTGTAGGTAGGACTGAAAGTTCCAATCCTCTAGTCACTTAGTCTTTCTGGTGACCAGCCCCATCATGGGGCTGTTTGGGGACCTCACCCTAAGTCACCTCATTAGCATAAACCCAAGTGTGATAGAACAGAGCTGATAATGAATAACAAAAGATGCCCCTATCACTCAGGAAACACCAAGTGTTTTAGGAGCTTTGTGCCAGGAATCAGGGACAGAGACCAAATATATTTCTTAGTGTACCACAGTGTGTGTCTCGAGCTTCCCTGTATGTGAGATCATTAATTCCTATATGTGGGATCATAAATTTTCTAATTGATTGAAAACTCTAATTTTCTAGTTTCTAATTGAGTCTGTTTTTGTTTTTTTTCTTTTTATTTGTAGCCATAAGCATCCTCAGAATCATGATCTGAGACAGTAGGATAAGACCTGCCTTATCTGCTCCTAATTAGTGCCTATATTGCAAAAGAAGCTTTCTGGAAATAATATCACTTTTTGTTGTTTAATCTATTCTTGTTTCTAATGACTCAAATCTTAGGTAACTCTAATTTGGTAGGAGGTCAGTTATTCTAGGGCAAATGAAGTCTGATGGCGAATCCTAAATGCCATTGTGTTAGAAGTTGCCCACCTTACTTATAGCACCGGACAGAGTATGCTTTGTTGGTTGTATACTCTGGTGTTGTGATGACTGTTGACCATTCTAGATGTGGATGTTCCTATTAACTTTTCTCACAAAAGATCTGGTTATGACATCTTTGCCCTTCCCCGTCAGTGTCACTTTCGAGGTTCACAGGGTATTTGAAAAAGTTGGTGTGACTGCTCTTCAGAAACAGTGACAAATGCTTCTGTAAGAGGAGAGATCAGTGGTTCCCTGAGAGAGATGTAATGATGATGCTCTGTGATTAAGTCCTTCCAGGCTTGGGCACTTCTTGCTTCTAGCCTTGGTATAAATCTTCATAATGTAGCCATGAAGTTTGTAATTAAATTCTTCTGGCTACTTTGGAGTACACCAGGAATGTTTTAATTACTTTTTATGGGTTATTGTCATGTATTTCCTCAGGGGGCTGCCTCATTTGAGTAATTCCATTCTTTTGGATTACATGTTGCTATTTTTAAAATACCAGTTATTTTAGACATATTTCTCTCCCTCTCATATTGTATTTTTAACTAAACCGTGTGCACAGTCTCTTTGAGGGTCATTGTGTAGGAGGTCCAAGTACTGTTAATTCTTTTGAAATAGATGAAAGCTAGAAGTAAGGGAAGAGGACACATGAGAAAAAAACTTGATGGTAAGGCAATGAAAAGAAAGCTGTTAAAACGTTTAAAACTCAAAAAAGCCTGCTTGAATAATAGATTTGATGAACATACTAGGTTAAGACCTTGACCAGCAAATCTTCAAGAGACTAGAGATTAATTTAGCCTTCTGCATTCAGATTTGGACTTTCTGCTCTAATTGCCCTTATTTTGCTCTTTAGTTCTACCTTTGCTCCCCAGATAATCAGTTAAATTGTTTTTCTTGGATGCAAAGTATATCTCAGATGATTAAAAACAAAGTAAATGATGTTAGTATCGGCTAGTGTTAGCAAGTAACACATCCTTTTATGAGGATGATGGTTTTACCATGCCATGTGTTCTGTCTGTGATCTGCAAAATTATAGTCAACAACCACTATAAGACCAGCAGGAATAATCACAAAAGGAGTTCCTTGAAAACCATTAATTTATCTTCCTGTGAAAGGAAGTCCTCAGGGGGGCCCTATCTACATATCTGTGTAGTGAAATTTAGAATTCTTTGCCTATTCCATTGAATTGAAGCTTTACTGTTGTCATCTCTGCTAATATTCATACTGGAAACACTTGAATTTCTGAGTTGACCAGAAAGAAGGGATAGTTTGCAGTCCATCATGTGACTCAAGAATACAGAAACAAAAACAAATCTTCAAATGTTATGCAGTACCTGGCTCTATCCTTAAATCTGCAGGGAAGTCAGTTTGATGAGTTAGTTTTATGAGTGAATTTGGTCTACATATGGAAGGTGGGGGGAAAAAAAAATAAAAGATCAAGTTAAATGTCAGAGAGCAAGAGGTGGCCTTGTTTGACTGCGATCTTTTTCCCTGCCAAGTCAAAATACTGCCTCGATGCTCCTTGGCATGTAAGGATATCTAGGGAAGAATTCTTTCTTCTATAGCTGCTTAATTTGTTTTCCACTAGTTTTTGAAGTTTCCGGGGCTGAGAGGTTTGAATTATTTAAACTGAACAAATAATAAAGATGCTTTGACTCTTCAGATTTTTTTTTTTTAAGAAATCAGAAAAGAAATTTTTGTCATTAGAGATAGTGATTATGTGAACAGGTTTATTTTCTCTAAGCACATAGAGCATCAGGGGCTGGGATAGACAGGGAAGGAAGTAGTGGTAGCCTTGGGTGTAGTATTTTACTTAAAGGGAGAGCATCTCTGTCTGCTTGGTCATTAAAGGACAGTTTTCAGTTGGACCCCCTGCCCCTTTGTTTTTTCTTGGTAAGCACAGAGGAATTTAGAGTAGAAAATTCTTTTTCTGTTATCTTTTTTTTTTTTTTTTAAGATTGTATTTATTTATTTGAGAGAGAGAGAGAGAGAGAGCGCATGAGAGGGGGTAAGATCGGAGGGGGAAGCAGACTCCCTGCCGAGCAGGGACTCCCCCCCCCCCCCAACGTGGGACTTGATCCTGGGACTCCATGATCATGACCTGAGCTGAAGGCAGTCACTCAACTGACTGAGCCACCCAGGCTCCCTATTTCTGTTAGCATAGTGATTTTTTTATATTGATTAAAATCTCATTTCAGTACACTGTCATAGGAAATAGAGATACATTTAACAGGATGAAGGAGCTTGATCTTCCAAGACTTGTTCCAGTCTTCCTTGCATTCCTGCCTGTCCCAGTTCTCTACTGTCTCTTACCAAGCACAGCAAAATGTAGGAACGATGTGTTACCCCGAAAATAGTTAAGTATGTATTTTGTATAAATACAAAGAGTGTAAATATACTTGAGAACCTGATGAAATAGTTCTTGATTTGATCCAAGACTGAGTTGAAATTGTAAATGTCAGTTCTTAGAGAGAAGTGAATCTCTGGTTGCTGATGGTGCTGGTTTATTTTCATCTGCCCTGAATGGAAAATTGAGAGTAGAGTATAAGATGATAAAAAGAGGATGGAGACTCTCAGAGAACAAAGCCTGCTGCCCATTCCTTAATATTGATATTTCCCATGGCTCCACTTCTTTTTCTTTCTTAATCTGAGGATTCCCCCTAAGCATTTGCACCCACTCCCAGTGCCTCACTTTTCTACTATATTGCTTATGATTCCAAAATCTGAATCTGCAACCGAGATCTCTGTCCTGAAATTAAATGCTATATATGCAACTATTTCTTCACTTTGTAGTTAGATGTCCCATAGGGCATGTTTAGAACTCAAATCATTCTCTTTCCCCTTCAGTCAGACACTTCTCCTCCATTCCTTAATGCTGTTGATAGTCACACCATAGACCCCATTGAACATTTATTCATTCAACCTCAGAAGGAAACCTTGTATTATTTTCTTAATTCCTAGAGTCACTTTTCTTTCCCTCTTTCTTTTCCTTTCTCTTCTTTTCTTTTCTTTTCTTTTCTTTTCTTTTTTCTTTCTAGATTTATTTATTTAATTGAGAGAGAGAGTGGCAGCGAGGGGCAGAAGGAGAGGGAGAGAGAGGATCTCCAGCAGACTCCACACTGAGTATGGAGCCTGACTCAGGGCTCCATCTCGCAACCATGAGATCATGACCTGAACTAAAACCAAGAGTCAGATGCTTAACTGACTAAGCCACCCAGGCAACCCTGAAGTCACCTTTCCAACTCTGGTCTCAATCATTTATCCTCTTGTCTCTTGTTCTTATTCCCTAGATGAATCTCTGCCTTTGCACCTCGATCCTAATCATCATCATTTTTTTCAGACTTAGTGATCTATAATTCACTGACAATAAACCACATATATTTGAAGTGTACAGTTTGAGGAGTTTTCAAACCATCACCACAATAAAAGTAATGAACATAACCTTCATTCTCAGGAGGTTCCATGTGCTCCTTTATAATATGTCCCTCACTGTCTTCCCCCACATACCTCTGTTCTCAGGTAGTCACTATCTGCTTCCTATTGCTATAGATCAGTGTGCATTTCCTATAATTTGATGTAAGTAGAATATTCTTTTCTGACTTATTTTACTCACCATAATTCTTTTTTTTCTTTCCAATTAAGATCCCTTTTGCCTCTTTATCTTGGTTTATTACCTTTACTAGAAGCTCTAGTACAATGTTGAATACAAGGAGTAAGAGAGGACACCTTTGCCTTGTTCGTGATGCCAGTCTTTGAATATTAAATATAATGTTAGCTGTAGGTTTGGCATAGCTGTCTTATCAGTTTGGGAAATTCTCTGTGTCTAATTTGTTCTTGTTTTCATGCATTTTATTTTTATATATGTTATAAGCCCTTGTTATCTTAGTCACTTATATTTTAAGTAAATTTAAAAAATTAAAAAGCTCTTCATCCTTTTGGTAATCCAGATTTCCATAAGGCATTATTTTGCTTCTACCCAAAGGACCTACTTTTAATATACTTTTTAGTACAGGTCTGCTGGCTCTGAATTCTTTTGCTTTTGTGTGTTCTGAATAAGTCTGTATTTAATCCTTGTTTTGGAAAGATATTTTACCTGGGTATAAAATTCTATATTGATAGTTCTCTTTTCTTTCAGTCTTTCAAAGAGTTACTCAGTGCCCTCTACCTCACATTATTTCCAAGGAAAACCCTGCTGTCATTCTTGTCTTTGTTTCTCTGTATGTAATGTCTCCCCCAACCCCACTTTTATGATTTTCTATTCATCACTAGTTTTTAGCCAATTGGATTATGATGAACCTTGCTGTGACTACATGCATGTTTCCTGTGCTTGTGGTTTAGTTATATCCTTGAATCTGTGGGTTTATTGTTTATAAGCTTTTTTGAAATATTTTTTCCATATTTATTCAGAATTGTTTTCTATCCAGCCTCTTTTTTCTTTCTTCAGAAACTCAATGCATCCCACAGACCATTGAGGGGCGGGCAGGAGTAGTTTCCTCTGTGTGTGTCATTATGGGTAGTTTCTATTATTATGTTTTTGGGTCCACTGATACTTTTTAAAATAGTATCTAATATTCAGTTATCCTATCCAGTTTATTTTTCATTTTAG
The DNA here is from genome assembly GCF_023065955.2 of Ursus arctos. Lineage (NCBI taxonomy): Eukaryota > Metazoa > Chordata > Mammalia > Carnivora > Ursidae > Ursus > Ursus arctos. Next base: position 54,564,881 of record NW_026623067.1, read on the forward strand.
GCATTGTATTTTTTTTTTTTTTTTTTTTTTTTGGTCTCTAGGAGTTCAGTTTAGGTGTTCTAAAAATATCTTTTACATCTGTACTTAACATGCTCAGATTTCCTCTACTTTGACATTAGGGCATTTGGATTATAGTTATAACCTTTAAGATACTTGTTTAACAATTATGTAATCTTCATTATTTCTCATTCTGTTGATTGATTTTTATCCTCATTATGTGCTATGTTTTCCCCCTCCTATGCTGAGGCTTAGAACCTCTCTCCATGCAGGAATCTGGACAGTCAAGGCTTAGTTCATTTCTACCCCCTTTTTCAGGAGTCAGTATATGGCACTGCCTCTTGCCAATGTCTGAAAACCTTGTTTCATGTATGTTGTCTAGTTCTTTTTAGCTGCTAAGCAGATGGTTAAATCTGGTTCCTCTTATTGCATCTTGACCCAAAGCCAGAGTTTCTTTTATAGTTTAGGTTTTGTACTATTGCTTGAATTATTGTTCTGAATCTCTAATCTGATTTTGTCATTCTCCTACTTAAAAACCTTTGGTGATAACCTTTTACTTTCGAGTAAAAGTTCTAACCTATAGTAGAGCATCTAAGGCCCTTCATATTATGGCTCTTTCCACATTCATTGTAGGTCATTAAATTTCCCCTTTCTCACCCTGCCTTCTACATAGATAGACACCCTATAAGCAAACACATCCAGTTAACCACAGTTCCTGGAATATACCATCCTAGTGTTTTGATCTTGTTTTTTCTTTGTGCATACTCCTTTCCCTTTTGAGGCTGATCACATTTTACCTACTCTATGATACACATGTCCTAGTTAAAAAAGAAAATTTCTACTGTAAGACCTTCTGTGACTTTCTATCCATTGTCCTCAGCAAGATTATTAGTCTGGTGTTCCCTCACCAGAACATTTCTGTGTCTTATGAAACACTTCCCGTAGTACTCACTAGTTGGTCTCACTAGACTGAGAACCCTTCCAGAGCAGCCCTCGGAAAATTTATCCAGTAAAGGGCCAGATTATAACTATTTTAAAGTTGGAGGGCCTATAGTTCAAAGACCTATAGGTCTTTTGCATATTATTCTTTGTTTTTCTTTACAACCCTTCGAAAATATAAAATTCATTCTTAGATTAGGGGCCAAGCAAAAACATGCTGCCATAGACTGTAGTCTGCTTAGAGAAGAGAGATTGTATTTCATTCTTTTACTCAGTAGAGTGTCTGACACCAAGAAGAAGCCCAATAAAAACATTCAGTTCTTTAATAATGATCATAAAATCTCCTATAATATTTAAATGCTTCATATATGGAAGTAACTCTAAGAGCTTAACATAGGTTTTGCCATTTGGTTTGCACAACATCCGGTCATATTGTCAGCATCGTTTTATAGATTAGGCAGTGTTGGCATGAAGAAGCTTAGGGATTTGCCTAAATCATGCAGCTACATGTCTTTAAGAAGTTAGCAGGGGGACAGAGGCAGTGAAGTTAGAAAAGGAGTAGTTTGGGGACAGAGGCAACTGTATATGTTCTTTCTCTATTGGGTTAGGCTGCCAAAGAGGACAAAATGTCCCTGCATTTGATGTATTTAACATCTCTCTCTCTCTGATGGAAAACAAATGTAGATTGACATGTATCTACATAGTCTTTACTTAAAGATTCATCACTTTCAAGGTAAGTAATCACATCTGCTGACTTTTATGCTTATCATATAGTTTGGAAAAAATTCAAAAGTGGGTTTTTAGGAAGATAGGTATTACTTTTTAAAAATATGAAAAGTCTGAGATGTATAACCATCATATTTTTCGATTAAATTCTAGAAAACTATTCTTTTTTAAATATATCCTTCAAACAAAACACTGTCTAAATTGGTTTTCTTCAAAGCATATGTGGTTGAGTTAGATGCTAAAGAATCATATTATTTGAAAATGCACACACAAATGTTTTGTTTATTTTTTAAATTTCTTGACCAAAAAGGAAAAGATAGTTGTCTTTGTGCTTTATATAAAACATTACCTCATGGCTAACGGTTTGTGACAGAGTGAACTAATGTGTGCTGATACTGAGAATCTTGATGATGCTTTTTGGAAATCCCAGTAGACTGGACTCATTAATGTAGCAGAATTGGAACTCCAATAATCAATCAAACCATCATCATGAACCAAAATACCCTAAATGAAGCTGCCATTTATAATTAAGTGATAATGATCTTTATAGGAAAGATTACAGTGGCATAAAAAGCACCTGCTGTCAAAATTAGCTTTTCAAAAAGCAGAGACTATTTCACTGCCATAACTTTAAGCAATAATTATTATTAGGCCAATTTAAAGCAAATTAGTAGGTGGTTTAGAGTTAAATATACAATATATTTACATCAAGAGCAGTATTGTGAAGACAGTTAATTTTCCTCACTGGAAATTAAATGTGTTTTATCAAATGACGGCTGTACTCTTCCCTGAGTTGAATTCTGCCAGCCAGGAGACAGGCAGAAGATGGTTGTGGGGGGACAGAGGCACTGAACCTGAGGTGGGCTGCTGCCTAGGCAAAGGCCTATTCTTTCGAATTATGTAACTGGCATTTATTTAATTTTCTAAATATGAATCTCTTTGGCTTTTCCTTCCTTCTTCCAGCATTTTATGTTGCTTATGTGATTGTGTTCGTAAGAATCATTGCTGATACCCCAAACAAACAAACAAAAAAACAATGAAATAAAAAAAATGACGCAGTAGCAGAATAAACATGGAATATGGATGGGTTGTTACAGGGTAGTCACTGACAGTTCTTGCAAATGTCAGGGTTACCTCTGAGAATTAGGGAAAATTGGAGTTGTAAATGTAGTTCAACATTCCTCTAAAATAGAGTCCTGTACTCTGTCCTTCTGTAGGGACACATCATTTCTAATCATCGGTTTAGTGTAAATCAGGTCTGGAGGCTGAGAACTGAAAGGACAGACTGAGTCAGCTTGGCTTGTCAGAGAAAACTTGGGAGGGGACAGTTATTGAGTATAAACCTTTGGTTTATTTGGCATAAAGCCACACATCTTTCCATAGCATAAGTAGCCATAAGGCAATGGGGTTAGGGATGGGAGCTCCTGTCCCTGACTAAATTAAAAAATTAAAAAATGAATTTTTCACATATCTTATGTGAGGTATAATAGCACATGCAGTGGCAGGTGGGGCTGAGAGACCCACAGCTTGCTTTGTCTAGCCAATGAGGCCCTGGGCTTACTACCTTTTGGATGGTGAAACTGATCATTTAATGCAGTTCCAAAGAGTAGAACAAATGCCACAGATAAGTTGAGAACTTATCACATACTTTAATTATTTGATTTTTCGCATATACAAATGGTGGATCCCTAAAAAGAAAAGTAGGTAATGATTTGCTCATTTTTACCTCTTTAGCCTGAGTTGCATTCAGTGACAAAATAGATTTTCTCTGTGTCCTTTAGCGTGGGTTAAGTTTCTGTGGAAATGATATTGCTTCTTTGGGATCCTATTAAATATAAAACTCACTGGAAAGGGCCTTCCTAGATGCTCCCTAATTCCATTGACATCTTTGTGTGTTCCCATTTGGAGCCACTTTTTCTTTAGTTTCCATAGCATGTGCTCTCCAGTCTTACTCCCTTTCTTTGTGGGCATTGTTGATTTGAACCCCTTCTGTCATTTCCTCTTTTCTATTTAAATGCTCCCTTAACACCTGCCCTAAGTTTTCCCTCACCAACTCTGTGCTTGGGGAGTGTCATGGCATCAACTTTCCCCCTCACGAGTCTGTATCCTTGATCCCAACAATCACTCACATTCCTGGGCTCCGTTTGTTATTGTTGGTATTTACCTTCATTCATGGCACCCAGTACAAAGCAACATGCCGTAAACTCACTACCTTTCTTTCACACCTGCCCACCTCTTTCCTCCTCCATCCTTTGACAGCTGCTCCTCTACCTTCCCAGCAGCCAGGCTTGGAGTCTCATCAACTCCCATCCTCCCTCCTCCTTCCTGTCATCATCCCTCAGTGACTGTGCGATGTCACTCTCACTTCTGCAGGGACATGGTGTGCCAGAAGGGTTAAGAAACAGGGTTCTGGAAGCAGGGTTAGGTTCCTTAATGGGTGTCCTTAGGCAATTTTTAACCTTTCTGTGCCTCAGTGTCTGCATCTGTAAACCTGAAATAATGGAACATAGCTCAGAGCACTGTTGTGAGGATTAAATGAGTTTACTTACTTATTCTCAGAACAGTGCAAGGTGCACAGTGAACACCCAAAGGATGTGAGCTGTTATGATTATTACTAGATTTTGTGGGTGCCCTGTCCCATTCTCCCTGTAATGATATTAATCCAGGCACTTGTTAGTTCTTGGTTGGACCCTGAAGTAGTTCCTGATTTGCCTACTCATCCCCAGGGTCTTCTCAGTCCAGTTGGCCTTACATTCTGCTGCCAGAAAGATCTGGCAGATGACAGAGATGTTTACTCTCCTGCTCAAAAAGATTTGACTTAGAAAATAAAGTCTTTAACTCCTTTATTTGTCACTACAGATTCTGTACTGTTTTCCACTATCATTGGCCACTCTTTGCCTGCAGGGACCTTTCAGCCCAGCCACAGTGAATATTTTACTTTTCTCCATTCTTGTTCTGTACTTGCCCACCTCCTTGCTGTTGCTCACAGTGGATCATTTGCCTGGATGGTCTTCCTCTTCTCACTCTTCCCTATGTGGCCAAGTGTTCTTTATTTCTGAAGGCCTGCTTGCAAGGCTCTATCCATGGAAACTTCTTTTACTGTTTCCATAGCCCCACAAAAGGTGTTTACCCTTCCTTTTATCCCCTACAGCAACTTATGTGCATAACTCCTGTGAATCTTTTTACTTTTTGATCTATGTTTTAGTTAGATACCTTTATTATTCCTAAGTTTGGAGCACATTTATACTTGATTTACAACTTTAAATTCCTCTCATACCTCCATAATGCCTTACTCAAAGCCAGTGGTCAGTACATTAACATGGAGTAAATGAATGATTCTCCCTGAGTCTGTGTGTCCAGCAAAGGGCATTTACCTGGGAGATGCCCAATATGTCTTAAAAAAGGAACAGATAAAATAATTTTCTTTATTCCCAGGCAATATTATTTATTATTTACAGTAAAGCCTCTCTGACTCTTTCTAGTAAGATTTGCATTTGAACTTGTGCAAACCACAGCACTCGGGAGTCCATATAGACCTTAGAAGGAGTGGTTCAACCCCTTGTGGGAAAACTGAGGCCCAAAAGGGGAGAGTGACTAATCCAAGATGCAGATCCAGTTGTCAGTAGCAGAGTGTCTCAGTGGCTGAGACTACTGTTGAATTCTGTGCTCTTGGGCTCACATGCTTTCCTTTCCATTGTTCTAAAATCTCTGTGGTCGAGCAGTAGTAATCAGAGAGTTTGGACCAGGTTTCTTTCTAACTGTAAAATAATTTCCAAAGGAAAAAATTATTCACCATTGATAGAGAAGTTATAATTAGCATAATGGCACATCTTGAAGAATGAAACAATTTAGACTGCTGAATATTTGTGATACTTAAATATAAGAAGCATTGGAAACACTGGAAGCAATGGAGTAGGAAGACATTAGTGTACATAGGTTCTTCCTGAAGACAAGTCAATTCACAAACTGCTCATCTGTAGGACTGGTCATTCGTACACACCTTCTCTTTCTTCTATCATAAAGTCCTTGTTTCTCTCCCCCTTTTGCAAAGTGTCACTCAGTGAATGATGTTCCTCATCTATAAAATGTAGATTATAGTGTTAACCTCACTGGATCTATGATAATTTAATAGGAGAACGTGTATAAAGTACCTGTTGCAAAGCAAGTGCTTAGTTACTATTAGTCTCCATTTCTTCTTTCTTTTCGTAGGATATATGTTGCCGTTCCCTATTTTATGCTTAAATTAGACATGTCAAAATCTAATAGTTTGCGGCTGTCCCCAAGGAGGGCCTTAGAATCCCTTTCAGGCACTACCCTCCAGGCAGCTGCTGTCAATCAGATGGGGTTCATACATGACATAAGACTTATTTGTCATCTTGTCCTGGTAAATGAGAGATGATTTTTCCACCACTTCTAAATATGGTTCAGCTACATCTGTCTGCTTGTTCCCACCCCATGTCAGTCTAGCACTTTGTCTTCTGAGTTTGTTTTGGTTCACATTCTAGCCCTGTTCTCTCTTGATTTCTATTTATTTTCCCATATTCTAAAAATGTTTCAAAGAAAACAAAGATATGACTTAATAGGGCTTATATATATAAAGTTATCCTATGCTGAATTGATTGTAGTAACTCTGTTAGTTTGGTTATTCTTCCATTCTCTGAAGAGAATTTAAATTTAATTAAATTTAAATTTAAAGATTTTAGTCCAAAACACATTTTTTGAAGTTTGCAGACCAGAGTGAAAAAACAAAAATAAAAGAATCTGAAGGTAACATTATGTAGACATTTCCTATAAATCAGAGAAATGTTAGTTTGAACATATTCTCTTTCGGAATTTTGGAATTCCTTGAGTACTTTCTAGTCCTCAACTATAGTCCAAAAAACCAGAATAAACCTTTATCCTGGTTATGAGGACTTATAAGAGGTAATTCAGAAGAGTGCCTTCTTAACATAGAGACTATGTCACTGAAAAAGGATTCAGACGATCACAGAAATTACAATTAATTTATCCAAGTGTATTTTTGGTGTAAAAAACAAAGGAAGTAATTCTGGTAAAATTTCCACTGGGAGAATAGCATCTCATTTCCTTCTTCTGAAAGAATGTGTGACCTTTGACAAAAATCTCAAACTCTTAAGCAAAAAATTGCTTAATGACTAGTTTGCCAGACATGGAGAGATGTAATGGAAGATCTTTTACATGTGGATCCTCTTCTTTCTTTTTTATAAAACAAATTATCTTCAAATGGTCTCTATAGATAGCTAAGATGATTTTTTGAAAAATAACTGAAGAAAATAGTGTAATGGAGCTGAATGTCAAAGTTGAGCTCAGTTAGCATTCGGGGCATACTTTAAATTTAAATGTATATCAGTGGAATATCCTATACTAAACTATTAAAATAATGTGTCTTGATGGGGATAGAGTAAGAGCTGGAGGTGAAGATTCTTTTTTTTTATCTGTATCTTTGTATTACTTGAATTGTTGCAATGAGCATATACTATTTTTGGATAGTGAATTTTTAAAATGCCATTACATTTTTAATACAAGTTGTTTTCAGTTTTGGCCCTTGGTAGAATTATGATGCAGCAGAAATTTGTGATCTGGGTCTTCTGCCTCTTTGTATTGTAAAGTTTGATTCCATTTCCTTCTCTCCACACTAAAACATCCATATTACTTTTCTTTCATAATTTACTGCCAAAAAAAAGCAGGAGAGACATATACATTCTAAAATATAAGTAATTTATCAGAGCATACATTTTTGTCCTTCTGAAATGTATTTGTTATTCAATGAAGATCAGAGTCATAGGTCAGACATAGAAATCCCCCTGCTTGAATTTCCATGATCTTTCAGCAAGAGAGGGGTTTTTAAGTGAGGGCTTTCCAGCCCACAGAGTCATATCATTAATATGTTGAAAGTGGTCTATTCTGCCTTCTAGGATTCTTGACTCATTAAGGCTGGTGACACTTCACCAGTATGTATAGATCATATACACAATGATGAGAACTTTGAGGTTGTTTGTTGTTGTTTCAGTTAAGTGAAGAGCTCGTCGAGAGTTCAGAGCAAATGAGTGACAATACCTATCTTTGTCTTTTTTTTTTTTTTAAGATTTATTCATTTATTTATTTATTTGAGAGAGAGAGCATGTGCCAGCTGGGGGACGAGCAGAGGGGGAGGGAGATGTAGGGGAAAGAATCTCAAGTGGACTCCATGCTGAGTGTAGAGCCTGACATGGGGCTCCATCCCAGGACCCTGAGATCATGATCTGAGCCTAAAGAAAGAGTCAGGGCTTAACAGATCCAATCAGCCGCTCTATCTTAGTTTTAAAATGATTGCTCCAAAAATAAAATAAGATAATAAAATAAAATAAGGTAATTGCTCTAGCTATTGGGTTGAAAATAGGCTACGGGGAGGTAAGAACTGGATTGCTACTGCTATTGCTACTGCAATAATTTAGTTGCGAGATGATGTTAGCGTGGGTACGGTAGGAGCAGTGGTGCTAGTAGGAATTTGTCAGATGCTGGGTATATTTGAAGATAGAGCCAACAGGATTTCCTGGTGGATTGGCTAGAAGATGCAGGAGTCCCTGGTGACTCCCAATGATTTTGGTGCACAAAATTAGAAGGATGAAGTTGCTGTCAACTGCCATGGTGAGTGGTGTTTCACACAGATTCTTCTCAACAAGGTACAGGTGAGAAATTTTTCTAGCAGGAACTAAGGGACATATTGGTTCTCTTGATGGTCTGTCTTCTCTCGTCTCCTGCTTTTGAGAAATTCTCCCAACTATTTGTATCTGATTTAGGTAAATGAATAACCTTTTGCATCAGGATTAATAGACTAACTGAAGATAATTTTTTTTATCACTTTCTTCAGTTGCTGAAAGACCACATTTTAAGTTCAGAATCTTCATAAACTGTCTTAATAAAGCTATGATGATTTATGCTGTGATTGGTACTCATGCATCTGTGTGGTACTAGAATTTAAGGAGATACAGCTGTCTGATAACTTCACTGAGAATAAGTGTCTGCTGCAGAACTTTGGATATTTTCGAGGAGTGCCTGTTCAAATCACTGCAAAGCAACACTGCAGTGTTGCTGAATTAAGTGCTATTCCCCAGCACAAACTGCATCAGAAATTTTCTTTCCATTTAAGTATCTCCTCCCCAATTATGCGTGGATGACATCAGAACAATAAAATCACTGAGAAATCTGCCAATTATACATTATTATTTACTTACATTACACATACCGTTACCTGTTTCTTATCCATCTAATTAAGAAGAAACAATAGAGAGGACATTTGTTCATTTCTCCTTTGAAAATGTTTCCTATTTGGCCTGCACTATAGGGCAAATAAGGTTTTTATTTTTGCAAGGACATTATTATATTTTCTTCTTGAACCCCAAATGGCATGAGAACATTTTGTGATTATATTTTCTGAACACAGTTAAAGAAATCAATGGAAACTAAGCTGAATGGCTATAAAATGTTTTGAAACAACTGTTAAATAGAATTAAGGGACTAAGAGGACGACTGGGGATGCTTTATGCTGCAAGCTCTTTAAAAAATGATATGGATAGAATAGTTTTCAAGGACTAGAATAAAGCTGTTCCCTTTACCAAACTATTTATTTTAGTCCTCGTATGATCTTTCCTTCTCTTCTTTGGCTGATTAGTATTCCCACTAATCAGAATGAGGTAAACAGTCTTTAGCAAAGAAAGATTTTTACTTTGATGCATCAGACAAGGGCTCTTAATTAAGGCAATACAACAAACGATGTAATTGGTCTGAATAGGACCTGAACACCATTTCTCCAACTTCCAACAGAAAAGATAAAAGCAACTTAATGCACCTATCAAGAAAAATAGCAAAACTTACTTTCTCTTTCTCACTTTCTTCTCTCTCCCTCTTCTTATCCCCTCACATGCATGAGCAGGATATGCACAAGGGTCATTCCTGTAGTTAGAGGGAAGTGGTCTTTCAAAGCATGACAGGAAATGTAATAAAGGAAAGAAAAGTGACTGGCCACTTGAACTAGTGGATCTGTAAGCCTCCTTAGACCTTTGTTTCTTCGAAAAGAAAAGTGAGTAACAGACTTTCCCATAACTTACTGAGTTTAAGTCATTAAAAGAAGTCCTAGAACCACCTTCCTCTCTCATCTCCAGAGCTCCAGGCAAGAGACCATTTGAACACAATAAGCAGATTGACCATATGTTCCAGTCATGGTGTATGGCTCTTGTCCTTGAATATTTATTAAAACTGTCAAAGCTTCCCAGTTTGAATAATTAATTCTACGATCATCTGAGCCATAAGAGATTCTGATCTACAGAGAAGTTTCACTTTGGTTTCACTTTGACTAAATGAATGGGCTAAATGTCACTTTCAAGGTTATGAGAGATTCACATGTATAGAGCTGATAATCACGCATAGGAACAAATTTAGACTAGTTCAGCAATTCAGAAGGTAAACTTCTATAGTCCCGTGCCATATGAGGCTAACTTTTCAGGTATGTTGTAGCTTTTTGCTTTTTTTTTCTTTTCTTTTTGTCTTCCTAAAACAAATAAGAAGTGTTGCCACCAGTAAATACCTGTTTGTTTCTTTGGGGGATATAATTTAATCATGACTAGAAGTACACAGGTCCCAAATTTCAGACGTTGGAAAGTTTTAGGTATTTAAGAGTTTCTGTTGAGCTATGGCTTTTGAAGTATATGTGTGTGTGTGTGTTTCCCCTACTTGGGATAACCTCTAGTAATGGTCTTGCAAGTTCCATCCATTACAGAAAAGTTATTATCAAACTTATCTTTCCTCCATTAACAAATATAAAAGTGGATGAAATATTTGAAGCAGCTTTTTTTTTCAGGCATTGGAAAACAGACTGCACAGATCTGTGATCCTTGAAAGAAGGGAAATAGACAAGGTGAGCTCCGTATTCACCCTGGCTTCTTTTATGTGGCAGAACTTTCCAAGTGATAACACATGGAAGAAGAGCCCATGCAGAAAACAGCTATCTTGCTGGACAAAGGAAGCAAATTTCAAAGTTTGTAGGGTATCAAAACTTACAAGGTAGGGTTTTTGAGTGTAGGGTGCTATATAGAGAAGAAATATCAGAAATAAGAATTTGTGTTTCTCTGAGTCTATAGCTGGCTATGCATATGTAGATGAAACTCTGCCAGTTCCGGCAGAAAATAGTTACTGATAGCTTTTAGCTGAAAGGATATTCTGAAAGTAGCATAGAGTTGGGAAATGCTGGAATTCCCAACAATCAGAGGGAGGAGACCTCAATGAACATACTAGATGTTTAGTTGAGACCAGAAAGGTCATGCATTAGGAGTAAGCTACTTTACCTGTATAGCAAGGGTTATTGTATCCCTGCAGTAACAAAGCCATTAGGAAAGCCTTTGACAGGATAGAAGCTATCTACTAATCAATTCAGTGCCTTCCAGGAAAAGAATTAACAAGCTTTAAGAGAAAAGAGTGAGATCCAGACTCTCAGTGATGTAGCATTCACAATGTCTAAGTAATAATAAAACATTATGAGGCAAGTGAAAAAACAGAAAAATGTAAACCATAATAAGGAGAAAAACAGTGAATAAAATAGACCCAGAGATGATATAGATACTTGAATTATTGGACAAAATTTTGAAAAACTATTATAAAGTTTAAATGATTTAAAACAAAAGAGCTTAATGATTTAACCCATGGAAAATCTCAGCAGAGAAATAGAAATTATAAAAATAACCAATGAAAGCTCTAGTGCTAAAAACTACATTATCTAAAAGGAAAAATTCACTGTGTGAGCTTATTAGCAGATTGGAGACAGTAGGAGAAAAATCACTGAATTTTAAGACTAGGCACTAGAAATTATCTAAATGGAAGCGTAACAAAGAAAAAACATAAAATATGGACTTAGCTTCAGCCATTTATGGGCCAGTATCAAAATAGCGCAACAATGTATAGTTGGACTTTCAGAAAAAGAGTATGGAGATATTAAGAAAGGAAGATCTCCGAAGACATAGTATCAAAACTCTTCCAAATTTGATGAAAAATACCAACCAACAGATCTAAGAATATCTGCAAACCCCAAGTAGAATAAACATAAAAAATATAACACGTGGGTACGTCATAGTCAAATTTCTGAAAGTCAGTGATATAAAGAAAATATCTGTAGGAGAAAAGACATATAAATGAGAACAGTGTTCAGAATTACTGTTGAGTTCATGGAAAACAGTACATGCCAGAACACAGTTAGTGACATTTTTAAAGCACCGAAAGAAAAAAGTCAATCTAGAATTCTCGCCTAAATGAAAATATCCTCCAGAACTTAAGGTGAAGTACCACCTTTAAAGACCAGCAAAGGCAGTGGCACCTGGGTGGCAGAGTCATTTAAGCACCCGGCTCGGGTTGTGATCTCAAGGCATGTCAGACTCCATGCTCAGCACAGAGTCTGCATAAGACTCTCTCTGACTCCCTGTCCCCCCCAGTAAATAAATAAATCTTTATAACAATAAAAACCAGCAGAAGCAGAATTCACCAGAAATGTTAAAGACCCAAGGGAAATGATATCAGGTAGAGACACAGGTCCACATGAAGATGACGTAGGATGCCAAGAAAGTAAATATTTGGGTAACTGTGATTACTCACTGCTACTAATTTCTTAACTCCTTTACAAGATAACTAAAGTTTATGATAATAGCACAAAGAATACAAATCATATATGTGTATTTGCATCTTTTGAACAAAACTACCAACCTACTTTGCCAATTGGTATTTATAGTACACTTCATCTAAAAAGTCAAAACAAAGACCCTTTTTCATGGTACAGAGAACATTCATCAAGACAGATTACATGGTAAGCCCTAAGATTATTACCAATAAGTTCTAAAAGGTTGAAATAGTGACTACAGTAGAATCACACTAGAAATCATCAACTAGAAGACATTTGGAACATACTCATCTATTTGGAAATTAAACATCACATTTCTAAATTGGAGAGAGAACTCATGGGGGAAATTTTAAAATAAACTGAATAGCAGTGAAAAACAAATCAAAAAGTTTTGTGGGATGTAGATAAACCAGTGATTAAAGTGAAACTTACTGATGTAAATTCGTATTTTAGAAAACCAAAAATAAATCTAAAGTGTTTAAAGCATACATATGTATATACATACAAATCTATTATATATGTTATTTGTACACACATATATATGTAAAATATAAAATCATTAATTACAACCAAGTAGAGTTTATATTATAACCAAGTAGAGTGCAAGATTGGTTTATTATTGGAAAGTCAGTGGATGTAATTCCTCATTCTAACGGAATAAAGGGAAAGATAATATAACCATCTCAGTAGATTGAGTAAAGCATTGGATGAATTCAATGCTTACTCACTATTAAAGCTCTTAGAAAACTAGGAATTGAAGGAAACTTTTTTGGTCTGACAGAGCTCATCCGTGGGAGCATGGGTTAGCTTGGTGGTAGGTATGAAGGAGGGCACGTATTGCATGGAGCACTGCGTGTTACACGCAAACAATGAATCATGGAACACTACATCAGAAACTAATGATGTACTGTATGGTGACTAATGTAACATAATAATAATAAAAAAGAACTCATCCATTAAAAACCTTCAGATACTATCAGATTTCATGAAGAAAGACTGTTTTCCTCATCAAATCAAGAATAAGGCAAGGATATCTCAGTTCTTATATTCATCCTTGTACTGGGGGTTGTAAGCAGTGCACTCAGGGAAGAAAAAAACATATGGATGGGAAAGAAAAAATTTTTAAAAATCTTTATTAACAGATGAACTGCTTTTGAACATTAAAAATCCTATGGAAACTTTAAAACAACTAAAACTAATAAGTGAATTTAGCAACAATGCTGGATATAGACACTCATATTGTTAAAATTAATGTATAGGTTCAGTACAATCCCAATAAAAATCCCATCAGGGTTTTTGCTGCTGTTGTTGAAAATAACAAGCTAATTCTAATGTTTATAGGGAAAGTAAAGTGCCTAGAATAAAACAAAGAACAAAGCTGGATAAGTTCTGTTACCTGTATAGAAATGCAACTGATTTCTGAGCATTGATTTTTTTTATCCCGCCACATTACTGAATTGCTCTATAACTTCTAGTAGTTTGGGAGTGGATTATTTTGGGTTTTCCATATAGAGTATCATGTCATCTGCGAAGAGAGACATTTTGACTTCTTCTTTGCCTATTTGGATACCTTTTATCCCTTTTTGTTGTCTGATTGCTGTTGCAAGGACTTCTAGTACTATGTTGAATAATAATGGCGAGAGTGGGCATCCTTGTCGTGTCCCTGATCTTAAGGGAAAGGCTTCCAGCTTTTCCCCATTGAGAATGATATTCGCTGTAGGCTTTTCATAGATGGTTTTTATGAGATTGAGGAATGTATCCTCTTTTCCTACACTCTGAAGGGTTTTAATCAGGAAAGGATGCTGTATTTTGTCAAATGCTTTTTCTGCATCTATTGAGAGGATCATATGATTTTTGGCTTTTTTCTTGTTGATAAAATCTATGACACTGATAGATTTGTGAATGTTGAACCACCCTTGCATCCCAGGGATGAATCCCACTTGGTCATGATGGATAATCCTTTTAATGTACTGTTGGATTCTATTAGCAAGAATCTTGTTGAGAATTTTGGCATCCATATTCATTAGGGAAATCGGTCTGTAATTCTCCTTTTTGATGGGGTCTTTGCCTGGTTTGGGGATCAAGGTAATATTGGCCTCATAAACTGAGTTTGGTAGCTTTCCTTCTGTTTCTATTTTCTGAAATAGCTTTAGGAGACTAGGTGTTATTTCTTCTTTGACTGTTTGGTAGAATTCCCCGGGAAAACCATCAGGCCCTGAGGTTTTGTTTTTTGGAAGGTTTTTAATCACTGTTTCAATCTCTTCATAATTAATTGGTCTGTTTAAAAAAATCAATTTCTTCCTGTTTCAGTCTTAGTAGTTTATAGGTTTCCAGGAAGGCCTCCATCTCTTCCACATTGCTTAATTTATTGACATAAAGCTGTTGATAAAAGTTTCTAATGATCCTTCCAATTTCATTGGTGTTGGTTGTGACCTCTCCCTTTTCATTCATAATTTTATTAATTTGGGTCCTTTCTCTATTCTTTTGGATAAGTCTTGCCAGTGGTTTGTCAATTTTATTGATTCTTTCAAAGAACCAGCTTCTAGTTCTGTTGGTCTGCTCTACTATGCTCCTGGTTTCTAATTCATTGATCTCTGCTCTAATCTTGATCAACTGCTTCCTCGTGCATGGATTAGGCCTGTTCCTCTGTTGCTATTCCAGCCTCTTGAGGTGAGAATATAAAAACTGCATTTTAGAATTTTCTGTTCTTTTGAGTGAGGGATGGCTATGTATTTTCCCCTTAGGACTGCCTTTGCAGTGTCCCATAGGTTTTGGTCCGTTGTGTTTTCATTCTCGTTGGTCCTCATAAATTGCTTAAATTGATTTTTGATTTCCTGGTTTATCGAATCATTCTTGAGCAGGATGGTTCTTAGTCTCCAAGTGTTTGAGTTTCTTCCAAATTTTTCCTTGTGGTTGAGTTCCAATTTCAAAGCATTGTGGTCTGAGAATATGCAGGGAATAATTTCAGTCTTCTGGTATCAGTTGAGACCTGTTTTGTGACCCAGAACATGGTCTATTCTTGAAAATGTTCCATGGGCATTAGAATAGAATGAGTATTCTTTGGTTCTGGGGTGTAGTGTTCTATATATATCTATGAGGTCCAACTCGTCTAGTATGGCATTCAAAGCTCTGGTTTTTTTGTTGATTTTCTGCTTAGGTGGTCTGTCTATTGCTGATAGTGGAGTGTTGAGGTCCCCTACTATTAATGTATTTTTATCTGTATGTCTCTTTATTCTGGTTAAGAGTCGGCTTGTGTATCTTACTGCTCCCCTGTTGGGGGTATAGATATTTATAATTGTCATATCCACTTGTTGGATACATCTTTTAAGAATAATATAGTGCCCTTCTGTATCTCTTAACTATAGTCTTTAGTTTAAAATCCAATCTGTCTGATATGAGAATTGCTACCCCAGCTTCCTTTTGAGGTCCATTGGCATGAAAGATGGTATTCCATCCCTTTATTTTCAGTCTGGCTGTATCTTTAGGTTCAAAATGAGTCTCTTATAGACAGCAAATGGATGGGTCCTGTCTTTTTATCCAGTCTGCAACCCTGTGGTGTTTTATGAGAGCATTTAGGCCATTTACATTGAGACTGAATATTGAGAGATATGATTTTAATGATGCCATGTTGCCAGTAAAGTCTTTGTTTCTATAGATTGTGACTTTCTGTTCTGTATCACTCTTGGGGCCTTTTTACTTTTATAGAATCCCCCTTAATATCTCCTGTAGGGCTGGTTTCGTGGTTACGAAATTGGTCAATGACTGGCGATTCTGGAAGGTCTTTATCTCTCCGTCAATTCTGAATGACAGCCTTGCTGGATAAAGGATCCTTGGCTGCATGTTTTTCTCTGAAAGAGCTTTAAAAATTCCCCTGCCCCAACCCTTTCTCTCATTCCAGGTCTGTGTAGACAGGTCTGACGTAATTCTTTTTTTTTTTTTTTTCAAAGATTTTATTTATTTATTTGACAGAGATAGAGACAGCCAGCGAGAGAGGGAACACAAGCAGGGGGAGTGGGAGAGGAAGTGCAGGCTCCCAGTGGAGGAGCCTGATGTGGGGCTCGATCCCACAACGCTGGGATCACGCCCTGAGCCAAAGGCAGACGCCCAACCGCTGTGCCACCCAGGCGCCCCGGGTCTGACGTAATTCTGATAACTTTGCCTTGGTATGTGAGAAATTTCTTTGCCCTGGCTGCTTTCAATACTGTGTCCTTGGATTTAATATTTGCGAAATGCACTATGATGTGATGTGGCGTAGGTTTGTCGTGGTTGAGCTTGGGAGGGGTTGCATTTCTCTACACGAACAATGAGACTGAAAAAAGAGAAATTAGGGAATCCATCCCATTTACAATAGCACCAAAAATCATACGTTACCTTGGAATTAACTTAACCAGAGACGTAAAGGATCTGTATTCTAGAAACTACAAATCACTCTTGGAAGGCATTGAAGAAGACCCAAAAAGATGGAAAAATATTCCATGCTCATGGTTCGGAAGAATTAACATAGTTAAAATGTCCATGCTACCCAGAGCAATCTACACTTTCAGTGCCATCCCGATCAAAATACCAATGACATTTTTCAAAGAACTGGAACAAACACCCCATAAGTTTGTCTGGAACCAGAAAAGGCCCCGAATCGCCAAGAATTGTTGAAAAGGAAGAACAAAGCTGGGGGCATCACAATGCTGGGTTTCAAGCTGTACTACAAAGACAGCATGGTACTGCCACAAAAACAGACACATAGACCAATGGAACAGAATAGAGAACCCAGAAATGGACCCTCGGCTCTTTGGGTAACTAATCTTCGATAAAGCAGGAAAAAAAACATCCAGTGGAAAAAAAGACGTCTCTTCAATAAATGGTGCTGGGAAAATGGACAGCTCTATGCAAAAGAATGAAACTTGACCACTCTCTCACACCATACACAAAGATAAACTTCAAATGGATGAAAGACCTCGATGTGAGACAGGAATCCATCAAAATCCTAGAGGAGAACATAGGCAGCAACCTGTACGACATCGGCCACAGCAACCTTTTTCAGGACACATCGCCAAAGGCAAGAGAAACAAAAGATAAAATGAACTTGTGGGACTTCATCAAGATAAAAAGCTTCTGCACAGCCAAGGAAACAGTCAAAATAAGAGGCAGCCCACGGAATGGGAGAATATATTTGCAAATGATACTACAGATAAAAGACTAGTATCCAAGATCTACAAAGAACTTCTCAAACTCAATACAGCAGAAACAAATAAACAAATCATAAAATGGGCAGAAGATATGAACAGACACTTTTCCAATGAAGACATACAAATGGCTAACAGACATGAAAAAAATGTTCAAAATCATTAGCCATCAGGGACATTCAAATCAAAACCACATTGAGATACCACCTTACGGCAGTCAGAATGGCAAAAATGGACAAGGCAGGAAACAACAATGTTGGAGAGGATGTGGAGAAAGGGGATCCCTCTTACACTGTTGGTGGGAATGCAAGTTGGTACAGCCATTCTGGTAACAGTGTGGAGGTCCCTTAAAAAGTTAAAAATTGAGCTACCCTATGATCCAGCCATTGCACTGCTGGGTATTTACCCCAGAGATACAGACTTAATTAAGACAAGGGCCATACGCACCCCAATGTTCATAGCAGCATTGTCCACAATAGCTAAATCGTGGAAGGCGCCGAGATGCCCTTCAACAGATGACTGGATTAAGAAGCTGTGGTCCATATGTACAATGGAATATTACTCAGCTATCAAAAAGAACAATTTCTCAACATTTGCTGCAACATGGATGGCATTGGAGGAGATAATGCTAAGTGAAATAAGTCAGGCAGAGAAAGACAATTATCATATGGTTTCTCTCATCTACGGAGCATAAGAAATAGGAAGATCGGTAGAAGAAGAAGGGATAAAGAAAGGGGGGTAATCAGAAGGGGGAATGAAGCATGAGAGACTCTGGACTCTGAGAATCAAACTGAGGGCTTCAGGGGTAGGGGTTGGGGGAATGGGATAGTCTGGTGATGGGTAGTAAGGAGGATACGTATTGCGTGGTGCACTGGGTGTTATACGCAACTAATGAATCATCGAACGTTACATAAAAAAAAATTAAAATTAAAAAGTTATATTACCTGATTTCAATATAGACCATAAAGCAACAGTAAATAAGTCAGTCTGTTGCTGAAGTAAGGTTAGACAAATAGATGAATGGAATAAAATAGAATCCAGAAATAGAATCACACAATTGATTTTTGACAAGTGTTCCAAAGCAACTCAGTAAAGAAAGAAAAGTTTTCAACAAAAGGTGCTAGAACAATTAAATATCTGCATGGGAGGAAAAAAAAAAACCCTGAAAACAAACTCCTATCACTTATACACAGAATATATCAATAAAAACTAGTCTGGCAGAAAATATTCACAAAACATAAATCTGACAAGTTCTTATATCAAGTATATGAAAAAAATTCCTTTGATTCAATAATAAAAGGACAAAGAGCCCTATTAAAAATTGGGCAAAAGATTTGAGCAGACGTTTTACAAAGAAAAATGTACAAATGGTCTATATAAATATGAAAAAGTGATAATTGCAATTAGTCATCAGGGAAATGAAGAATAAAACCACAGTGAGATATTACTACATACCTCCTAAGTTGTCTAAAATTAAAAAGACTGTTCACAGCTACTTCTGCTGAGGATGTGGAATAATAATACATTGCTAGTGAGAGGATAGAATGTTATACTATCCAAAGAAAAAGGTTTTGCAGATTAATTTTTTTTTTTTACAAAGTTAAACATGTACCTGGTTTATGATCCTTTTTCGTATTTAGCCAAGAAGAATGGAAGCAATCATCCCCTAACATATTGCTTAAGGTATATTTATGGCAGATTTGTTCTCAATAGCCTATAATTGAAAATATCCAAAATGTCTATTAAGAGGATAATGGATGAACAAATATGGTGCAGTCATATAATGTGATACTATTCAATAAAAAGGAACAAAGTAGTAATACACTCAGTGTCATGGTTGAATCTCACATACATGCTGAGCAAAAGAAACCAGACACACACCAAAAGAACATATGGGATGACTCCATTTGTATGACCTTCTAGTACAGCCAAAACTATTCTATGGAGGTAGAGATTAGTGCTGTTGTCAACTCTTTGGAGGAGGTGGGGCAGAAACTGACGGGGAAGGGACATTCAGGGGAAGTTCTCAGGCAATGGAAAAGTTCTGTATGGTGACATAGGTAATGTTATACAGAATTATACATTTGTCAGAATTCATCAAACTGTGCAATTAAGAAAAAATGACATAATTTGAACTAATAGTAGAAAAAAACTAATGGCCACAAAAGAAGAGTCTACTCCTACCCAGAGAATGTAGCAGTAGGAAAGGGCACTGTACATCTTGAGGGATAGGAAGAGAGGGGAGGGGAAATTCGCAGCAGTTTCAAGCAGAAATGCACTGTTTCAGCAGGAAAGATACAAGATCTATGAGATTTTTTGGCCCTCCCTCACTCTAAATTGGAGGGTGTGGTGGCACTGAATTGAGGTGTTTTGGATCAGTTACGAGGTGACTCAGAGTTCATTTCCTTTCTGATTTATAGCTCATTCTTTAAAGTGTTGTCCAAAGCTAGTTTGGGAAGTAGAATGGTAGATTGAGCACTCAGCCTTAAATCTAGCACCATCTCTGCTCTTCTGAGTTCATGTATTTGTATCAAATTCTTAACTCCTGTAGAGTTCAGCTGTGGAATAATTTAAATTTTATCAGATGATGCGGGTCCAGGATATTGGGATGTAGGAATGAAAAAGTGATGAGGAAAATATTGGTCATTATTTTTTGTCTATAAAAGTGTTTTCTGTCTCTCTCTCCCTCTCCCTCTCTCTGTCTCTCTCTCCTCCCTGTCTTTCTCTCTCTCCTCCCTGTCTTTCTCTCTCTCAGTGAAACTGGGCTGTTACAGTAACTGATTCATGTTGTTAGCTCTTATGTGAATATCTGTTTTGTTGCTAATTCTGGGTGTGTTTGCTCAAGTAACTGTGTTAACTATTAAAGCACTTACCATACGCTGACCCTTCCTTCACGTTTGTTCTTAAGATTTAGAGTGACTTCCCTTTAACAAGTAGCACTTTTATAAACCTAGCACCTCAGATTGAAGATGGGTCTTTTAGTAGGGTTTTATTTAGAGAGAAATACTTAAAGTCCAGTCAATGTGTTTTTATTTTTCAGATTCTTCCCAAACTTATCAGGATAAAAAGTCTAGGGGCGCCTGGGTGGCACAGCGGTTAAGCGTCTGCCTTCGGCTCAGGGCGTGATCCCGGCGTTATGGGATCGAGCCCCACATCAGGCTCCTCCACTAGGAGCCTGCTTCTTCCTCTCCCACTCCCCCTGCTTGTGTTCCCTCTTTCGCTGGCTGTCTCTATCTCTGTCGAATAAATAAATAAAATCTTTAAAAAAAAAAAAAGTCTAATTTAATTAATATTTGATTAAACCACGCTCTAAACAGGAAAGTTCCTTCATTGCTCTCCCATTAGCCCTGGGTTTTTTTTTTTTTTTTTTTCTTCAGCTTTTATCTTGGCCTGGTGTGTTCATGGCAACCCTTTGGGCCCAGTAATGACTCACCTCCATTGAGGCCATGGTTAAGCTTTAGGTGTTGATCACTCTGTGTTCTGTGCTTCACTAGCTGGGCTTTGGGCATCCTGAGGACAGGGGCTATGCTTTATCCCTCTTTAACTCCAAGAGTAGTGTCTAGTAAACCTTGCTAAATTTGCGCTGAATACACGGAAAATGAGAAATGAATGATAGTGAACAAATGAAGTAACCTTGTTAATTTCTTAAAGTTCCTTTAGGCTTTCAGAAAAAGATAAGTTTTGTTTTGTTTTGTTTTAAGAAAATTTACCAAAAACATCTTATAAAGGAACCTCCATTTTATATAGAGTTGTAATATATTTAAAACAATAAGTGAACTTGTTTTTATATCTGGAATAAATGAATTGCCAAGGATGAATATGAATACTTCTGCTTTATGTGGCATGAAAGAAGTCACCTTTCTTATTACCCACAGTCTTGGGGCTGTGTCCTAGCTGAGTTGTCTCAATGACCCATTACAAGGCCATTTTTACCAACAAGCTACAAGGCTTGGTATAAACACATAATACGTTTCTCAGGCTTGTGTGAAGAGGATTATTATATCTAATTGAGGAACATTACCTAGTATTTCAGCTTCATTTACATTCATGATCAGCTGAATGGCCAACATATGTTTGTCCTAATTATTTGCCCCAACAACGAGTACCCTAATTGTTTTTCTGAATAGAGATGGGGTTCTTGAGAGATAGAACTCCAGTATCGTCTGTGATTCATAAATGGGTTTTCTGTAGGTAGACATTTTCAACCATGCATCCATCTTCCAGGGCTTCCTGGCTGGGAAAGGGAAGCGCAGTGATATCTTATGGAGCATGGGTTGGAGGAGAAAAGATTGCCTGGATATCATCAAGTTAAAAGACCCAGCACATTTTTTTGGTGATTCCTAGTATTCTTATAATTACTGTGCTTTCCTGAGGAGCCTCTGAGCTACACATTGGCGGGGTCACTATGTTTTGTCACTGTGTATCTCCTATCCCTTTTGCTGAGGATGTGGAACAACAGTACATTACTGGTGAGAGAGTAAAATGTTGTACCCTCCAAAGAAAAGGATTTTCAGGTTAAAAAAATTTTTTTTCTAGGGGCGCCTGGGTGGCACAGTGGTTAAGCGTCTGCCTTCGGCTCAGGGCGTGATCCCGGCGTTATGGGATCGAGCCCCACATCAGGCTCCTCCGCTATGAGCCTGCTTCTTCCTCTCCCACTCCCCCTGCTTGTGTTCCCTCTCTCGCTGGCTGTCTCTATCTCTGTTGAATAAATAAATAAAAAAATCTTAAAAAAATTTTTTTTTTCCAGTTTGCACTTGGTGAACAAGTGATAAGTCATTGTCGAATGAATGGATGAATTGGGATATGCTGCTCAAGTAGATCAAATACTACTTAAAAGCAGTCTCTCCATCCTGATATTTAGAAAGCTGGACATGTAGTATTTCAGCTGGAAAGTTCTTGCATCACTTACTTTCCATTAATATTGTAGTTATTTAAGTGCCTATTTAATCTTGCTACTAGATTGTCACTTTCTTGTCCAGAGGAATATTTTCTAATTTACGTTTACATTTCCTACAGTGCCTGTCCTTGTTCACCATCAATTAGGTCATTTGTTGAATGAAAGAATCATAAGGAGACCTGTAAAAGTTAAAGTGATATTTTTTGCTACCTACTTATTAATACTTTTTAAATATTTAATTGGAAAGCAAGGAATTTTATCTCCATTTGTATCATATCAATCAAGCATTTAGTCAGTGACCACTGCTCTTCTTCCTAGGCATGTGACATGTGTAGGTCCTTGAGGGTGCCTTGTGTAAGTAGGATATAACGTGGGCAAGCACATCCTTCTGTGAGTTCTTAATTCCAGTATTCAGAATTTCTTTAATTATATTACCCTTCTATTAGACAAACGTGCTGATTCTTACAGAGTGCTGACAGGCAAAAGATGCTTTTAATTACATATCAATTTAGCTTATGATTAGTCAGCCACAAGATTCTAGTTATTAGAGAATCAAATTAAGTGTGTAGCCCTTGTGCTATGGACCTTGAGTCCTTGGTATCTGGCCTGTAATGATAAAGGTAAAAAGGTTCACTATTTGTTCCCACCCTGGGGAACACTTTGGCAGATAGGTCTGTGAGCTTTCACTGACTCCTTGGACAGCCTCATTCAGCCTGAGATTATGTATGTCTCAACCCAAGGAAAATTCAGTGGTGTCTCATGTATTCCTCCAGTCTCTTTTCTGAGCTAAAATCTGAAAATGCCTTGTATTTGCATGTAGGAACAAGTGATCTACCCCTCAGATGGACTGGGGTTGACACATAGGTTTTGAATCCTTTTTGTTGTGGGAATGGGAATGGGGAAAATAGCAAAACAGAATTAGGGACAGGGATTAGCAAAATGTTCTATAAGTAGAACCAGAGAATAAAGGAGAAAAGTAGCAAGTAGAGAAACGGGGAAGAGCCAGAACCTTGATATATTCCAAAGTCTGAAGGCATGGCAAGTTTGAAAAAGGGGAAATCAACAGAGTTAACCACCTAGAGAACGCGGAAAATAAGAAATGAGAAAAGAAGCAATTTCACTCAAGAAGGCTATTGGAGATTCTGAAGTGCACCATTTTAGGGGAGGTCATGTGGAAATAAGCAGTGGAGAAGTGGAAGCAACGGCTATAATCCGCTTATTCTAGAAATGTAGCCGGGTTCTCTGGAAATCATTTTTCATGTCTGTTACCTTTACTTTTCCTTTCTTTTGGCCCAGCTTGATTTATAAAAACTTTTCATATGAGTCAGGGCAGGAAAAGAATTTCCTGTAGCTGGGGAATCTGGGCAGAGTTGGCAAGGTCATCTCTTTGGCCATCTTCATGTTCAGTTTCTTTCTCTATTTTAATAACATTGGATGATGATGAGTGGTTCTTTTTTGACATTAGAACTACTTTCATGGTTTCCACATGCAGTGAAATTAGATCTGAGTTACCAGAAGGGCAAGTTTGTTGGAATGCAGAAGTGACAGTGGGGAGGGGGTAGAAAAGAGGAAGCTGTGGAAGACAGTTGGGAACCCTAAGATTTGGGGGAGGTGGTAGTGGAGGCTGAGGGCCACACATTTATCACTGAGGCAGAGATTCAGGGGCTCAGTGCTTGGTGTTGGCCTTGAGATGGATAGGCTCTGTCAATGCTCTCGTAATGAAGGTCAAGAGAAAAGATTGCTAGTGGTTTTGCTCTTTCTGAGTTTCTGTGGCTGGGTGTGGCTCTGGCTTAGCCTGGGATGGGCCCAGTGACATTTTTATAGACACTGGTATTATTTTGTTGAAGTAGGGTCTGTTTACCACTTGCCACTTACTGCTTTAAGGGATGGTGGGGGAGGATAGTCGCTGGGTGGCCTAGAGGGTCAGAAGGCCTGGGTTCTCATGACCATTCTGTCTGATATTTCGCTACCACACAAACACCTTTGCCTTTCACTGAACATCTCTACCCAACTTCTCTAAATCTTAGCTTTATTGTCTGTAAAATGGCTTTAATAGTACCAGCCTATCTTACAGGGTGATTATAGGGCCAGAAGAAATGTGTTAAAAAGGACTTTAAAACCAAAAATGGAGTATTACTGAGCAAGGAAGGAAGGGAAGTAGAAGATAGTGAAGAATCCAGTCAGAGCTAAGCATCCCATCTTGTTCTCATTGCCCTCTCATCCCTGTGGGGGATAGCTGAGACCCAGCTTCCTTGTGGGCCCCATAATTCAGCACAGCCAGGAAGTGAGGGGGTGAGCTCTAAAGCAAGAAATCAAAGCTCTGGGATTCTGTGGAGGCTCTAGTTTGTATAAAATGCCGTTCTTTGCACCTAGCATATGTTTAGCACTCAGTAAATGTTTCTGTCATCCCCTCCTTCCACATTTTGTTTAGGTGTTTGTCTCCACTAAAACTGACAGAACCTTCCAACCTGTGTCAGACCATTGCCAGTTCTAGTTAGTGGAATCATTGTGTATCGTCTACCATGCACAAGCTTTAAGATCCATAACAGAACGGCTGTTTCCAGGGACTTGATGGCAGTGTACTGTGCAGTTGGTGAGAGAACTCAGTGTGGGGTTTGGCTTTAAACTATTTTTACCTTTATTATAAAAAAAAAAAAAACCACAAACAACTCTCCAGAAAACTTAGAAAGTGAGTAAATATAGAAAGAAAGCAGAAGTCATCAATATTTTACAACCCAGATGTAACAACTGTTAATATTTTGATGTGTTTTCTTCTATTTTCCTATTTATGGATGTGCATAGATATTTACATCAGCTAGAACATTTTGTCTACCCTTTTTCTCTACTTAGTAATATATAATGAACATTTTCCCATAGTGCTAAAATTTGTTAAAAAAACAATAGGTATATGATACTTCATCATATGGATATAGTTTTGTTCACTGCTATTTTTCTTTGATCTGGTTTTTTGTTTATGCCAGGTTTGTAGAACAATAATAATAGTTTTATGTATTTTTGAAATTAAATCAAGTAATACACCAGTGTATTGTCATTTTATTTTATTTTAATTTTTTAAATAATTTTTTTATTATATAATGT
The DNA here is from genome assembly GCF_023065955.2 of Ursus arctos. Lineage (NCBI taxonomy): Eukaryota > Metazoa > Chordata > Mammalia > Carnivora > Ursidae > Ursus > Ursus arctos. The sequence goes on from NW_026623067.1 coordinate 54,590,376, forward strand.
TAGTCATCATACAGTACATCCCTAGTTTTTGATGTAAAGTTCCATGATTCATTACTTGCGTATTTTCATTTTAAAAGTCTCAATTAAGGGTTGCCTGGGTGGCTCAGTTAGTTAAGTGTCTGTTTTCAGCTCAGGTCATGGTCTCAGGGTCCTGGGATGGACCCTCGCATTGGGCTCCCTGCTCAGCAGTGAGTCTGCTTCTCCCTCTTTCCCTCCCACCTAGAATTACTGGGTTTCAACACACAGTTCCATGGAGATTATCTTGAGCAGATAGTATACACTAATGTATACCTTTCATTATTAACAAACTTGGAAGTTTTTTAGTGATGAGTGGATGCACTTACCTGTCTAATAAACAAGAAAAAAAAAGAAGCAATTGGAAATCTGGGGGAAAAGTTATAGAAGAAAACTGTGGGGCAAGCTAAAATATAGTAGTACTCTGAATAATTGATTGTATATAAGACAGTGCTTGGTTAAACTACAAAGCCAAATCTTCACTGGACAGGTAATTCAGGAAGAAGGAGACAGACTGATAATCTGAATACATGAGTGATTTCTTTATATTTAAAATTGCTGTAATCAGCGCCATATAGTTTTTTTCCCCATCTCATATATTAGTTCGTTTGTAGCTTAGCATTCCGTTATTACTTGTTTCTTGAAAACTCATCCTACCAGTAAGCTTATGTTCTCAAGTGTTTTATGTGTATAAAAAGTAGGATGAGACATTTGTGCTTGGTTGTGAGTTTGTTTAGACTCCTCTTTTTTATCATAGAGTTGCCTGAACTTTATTACTTGAAAATTGAACTAAACACATATTAAAAATACACATTGAGACCCAACAATCCTAGTTCATAATATTTTACATAACCTTTTCAGTTTGGAAAAATCTTGAAAATAATATTGCTTGCTGTAAAGAAACTTACTAGATATTTAGTGGTTTCTTCAATTTCAAGACAATCATGTTCTTTTGCTAATTTCAGGGAAAACTGGATTAAATACTTTTATTTAAAAATCATGTATGATGCTGCTTTTGTTACTGTTATCTGTTTGACTATACACATAAAGACTAGTCTGAAATGTTTGCCAAATGTTAATGGCTTTCCATCTTTCTTTTACTGTTCCTTATTTCTTAAATTTCAAATACCAAGCATGTATCATTTGTACAAAACTATTAAGTGACTTTTTGAAAATATTGCATCAATTTACATTCCTGGTATCCTTCTATGAGAGTATAAGTTTTATTATATTTTCACCACATCTTTTTATTTAATGTCAACTCTTGATAGGTGAAAATGTTGTTTTACTCTGTTAATTTATGTCTAACTATTAGCTAGATTGGATATTTTCCATTATTTTTTATTAATCATTCCTTGCTGGTAGATAGGCTCTTTGTCAATTTTAATTTTTTAACTTTTTAATTTTTAATTTTTTATTATAATATTTTTATTGTATTATGTTAGTTTTTATGCATATGTCTTGTCAGTATCTGTATCATACATGCAGTTTTAAAGACTGCCTATTAAGCCCTTTTTCTTTAATTGAAGTTTTTATCGAGACAATTGTAGATTCACACACAGTTGTAAGAAAGAATATGAGCAATCCCTCATACACTTGTCCCGTTTCCCATAGTCAGGACATTGGTATTGATAGAATTCAGAAATCCTGATGAAGATCTCCACAGTTTTACTTGCCTTGTGTGCGTGTGTATTGAATTCGACACAGGTTTGTCACCTGTAAGTTGGCATGTTCCCCACCTCAGTCAAGATTCCGAACCATTCCCACAGGCACAGCAAGGATCCCTCATGCTGCCCTTTTATAATCACAGCCACCTCCTTCCAGCATTCCCCACAAATCTGCAGCCCTGCATCTGCCCTTCATTTCTAAACACTATCCTTTCAAAGATGTTATAAAAATAGAATCGTACAGTGTGTAACCTGAACACTTTGTAAAGTTGGAGAAAACTTGGATGGCCCGTGCCCGCGCTCCTGTTTTCTTTTTTCTCCTCTCATAGCCGAGAGCAATTACCCAGCCTCCCTTGGCTTCACTTTTCTCTTCTAAGGCTTTTGGCTTCTAGAAACCCTCTGCTTTTCAAAGACTCTCATTCTCATCTCGAGTGATTTCTGGCTGTTAGAAATAGGTTTTGAAGTATAGTAAGAGCATGGAATGGCTGAGGCCAGTGTTGAGAAGGAAATGAAATGAAACATTGTCTTAAGTTTTGAGAATGAGAAACCCCCAGAGCAGTGAGGGTACAATAAGTATTTCAAGACTGGCTTAGTTTCTGTCCATAATATGTGCCCAGAGAGAAACTATAGCAGAAATCCAGAATTCTGCTCAGACTCATTATCAAAACAACAGGGAAAAATTGTCAGAAACTTGAAGGAAAAGAAAAGACTCCTTTTTCTTTGCTATCTTGTATCAAGGAAAGAAACACCAGGGCCATAAAGATTGCCCAGTTTTGCTACTCTGCCACCATGTCCAGATGTCTGTTCTTCCTTGAGCTGTACAAGTCCTACCATGGAACAGGCCCAGGAAGAGAGCTTCCTGCCTCTGATGCCCATCTTTTTCAAGGCTCTAGATGGTTCACTTCAGTATGATTGTCCTATGTGGATAAATTAAGTTATTTTACCCTTCTGGAGTTGGAACTTTTAAATATAGTCAAGCTTAAATAAATTCATAAGAAATACCTGAAAAATACAATTCAGATATGTTTTATAGGAGAAAAATAGGTAATATTGAACTACTAAAGTAGATATTAACTTTAGGGTATTGCTATTATAGCGGGTCTCATCTCATTCCACTACATTGTGCCGTGGGTGGAATACAGCTTATTTTTTCTTATGATATTATCATTTGAGCTCTCATTTATCTGTGAAGTGAAAATAAATCCCAGTTATTTCTGGTCCTCTCAATTCCCTGTTTTCTCTTAAGTTGCATTGAGGTTCTAGGTTTTATCTGGTGCCATCGATGTGTCAGTATAAGTATGTAGGAGAAGCAAAGAGTTAAGCATTGATGAGGCATGATTAAGACCTTAAAACCTGATCAACATTTAAAACATGTTTTCCCTCCGCATCCAGGGTTACCAAGACTGACATTAATTCAGAGGTCCCTTAGAAGTCATATACACTTCTAGCAGGACTGGCTTCTGCTCCATTTCCATGCCTCAGGGTAATGGTGCTAGGGGTGAGGTGTGGGACGGAAAGGATCCTTGTAGCTGGCTTTCAAAGACCTCATTCTACTTAGAAGAGACAACCAACCAAGCAGGTCTTTGTGCCCAAGCCCATGCTGTGACCTCTCCCTATCAGTCCCCATTCCTCCCATCCCTCCAAATTCCTCCTTTCAGCAGCATGTCATCTCAAGTATCTATTAGGAAGGAAGGAATGGAAGGAAGCTAACATGTATAGAACATGTGCTAATGTTAGACTTTGTTCTCCTTCATTTATGTCTTCCAACACATCAGCAGGTCCTGCCCTCTCAACCTTGACAACATCTCCAGAACAACTGCCGCTGCCCATCTCCCTGCAACCCCCCCGCCGGCCAAGTCACTACCACCTCCCTCCTGGATTGCTGACTTGGTCTCCTATGTGGACTCCCTGCTTCTATCCTTGCCTTTGCAGTTTTATCACAGTATGAGAGTTAGGGTGATTCTTTCACAACAGAAGTCAGCCATGCCCTGCCTTTGCTTAGAATGTGCAGAAGCTCCATGTCATGCAGAATAAAGCCCAAAGCCCTTGTACTGGCTTACAAGACCCTGCATGATTCTCAGCCCTCCTGACTCTCTGACCGTATTCCCCACCACACACTCCCTCACTCACTCTGCTCCAGCGACTTTGATGTCTTCACTGTTGTGTGAAAATGCAAACATGCTCATGCATCAGAGCCTTTCCACCTGTTGTTCCCTCTGCCAGAAAGGCTGTTCCATCAAATATCTGCACCACCAGCTGGAGGCCATTGCTTATCACCCAATATAGAAATGGAACACTCTATGGCACTTATCATCAGGCAACTATTTATTTATCTGTTTATTGTCTGTCTCCTTGAATCTTGATCCCTCCTCCACTATTTTCTGCTCCAGAAAGACATGGCCATTACCTGTATTGTACACTGTTGTGTCCCCAACTCCTGGAAGACCGTCTGGCACGAAGTTCTCAATAAATGTTTTGAATGTATTGGTAAAGGAATCAATACAGTAATCTGGAAAGGGAAATATTTTTTCTTATTTTTATCAATGAAGTCAACAGTGCTCAGGAAGATAAAGTAAACTGTGAACACTCACATAGCTACTAGGAGGCAGAAACAAATACCCCAGGAAACTTTTCTAGTCAGAATTGAAAAGAGGCAGGACAATATTTACAAAATGGTCTTGCAGATAAATAAAGAAGGGCACGTATTGCATGGTGCACTGGGTGTTATACGCAACTAATGAATCATCGAACTTTACATCAGAAACCAGGGATGTACTATATGGTGACTAACATAATATAATAAAAAACATTTAAAAAGTAATATATTATTATATTATCTTTCCTAACATTTGGATTAATTCAGAAAGAGGTTATTTAGGAACAGGCAATGTCTTAACCTGAGAGAATGTGTTTCTGATGGAATGTCAGACACACTGGCAGGTTCTGCTGGGCGGTGTCTTGGCACCAGGGAATAACTATGCTGCTAGTCCTGTGATGAGGCTGTGTGCTGGCATCTGCCTAAGAACTCTGAAAGAATAGATTCTTGGCCAACCTCACTTTAATATAAAATATGCTTTTGTGGCATTCTGGCCCTGGATCAGTGGACCTTCTTAACGTTTCTTTCATTCAACTTTGGAAAGAAGATTTGATGAGAGCATTTAGTAGACACCCTCTTTGCAGTGTCTGATCTCCTAGTTAAGCCATTTCTATATAGGGAAATGGGGGATATGATGGGCTGTTTAATATTTCTTTTAGAAATGTGAGAATTGAGGGCAGAAGTCAATAAGGGATAAGTTCTTAGAAATGAGGAATCGCTATTTATAATTTTATAAAAGTGATCTAATTATAAAAGTTTTCATAAGTCAATTAAATTCACCCTAGAAATGTAAGCAAGGAATATATGATTTATTTTAATAGTTGTAAATTAATAACCCCTTTCCCTCTTTCCTTGCCTAAAGAGATATTTAAATACAGAACTCTAAACTCAATATGTATGAGTTTACCCCATTAGAAAACAGATTGTTTATTCCACTGTAGAAAAGATGTCAAGGACAACAATGCAAATTTCAACTCAGTAGATTCTACTGTAGCCAATCAGTTGAAATGATGGTTAATCTTCCCTAAAGTTGAAATCTGTTTTGTAGAAGAAGGTAAAAGCGTCACTGTAAAACCTGAGGGATATGAAATCTCAGGACCTTCTTTCTTTTTTTTTTTTAATTTTTTTGATGTAAAGTTTAATGATTCATTAGTTGCATATAACACCCAGTGCACCATGCAATACGTGCCCTCCTTACTACCCATCACCAGCCTATCTTTCAAATATATCTATAAACATTATAAACCTGTCCTGCCATTGTTTCAGCCATTGGCTCTCTCAGGTTTTTGTTCCAGCCAGCAGAAGTAAGGACAAGCTAAGTTATCAATCCCAGTAATCCCTCATTTTCAGATGGAGGGCGCTGTGGGCAGAGGTAAAGTCCTAAGTGAAAATGAAAACAAAATGGAGGAGCCAAGCCAAACATCAGTTGTAGGGAGAAAATTTATCACAAAATTCACCAATCACAGAGGAAGGGGTAGAAACAAATACCCTAGGAAACTTGTTTTAACTTTGTTTACTTTATCTTTCTGAGCACTGTTGTCAATCTCCTCTTTTTTTTTTTTTTTCTTTTTCCCATTATTCTTTCTTCCATTCTCCCACCTTGGATTTCACCCACTTGACCCTGGCTTCCTTGGTAGGTCTTCTCTTTGAGATTTATTATCCACCTGTGGTCAGAACCTCACCATTAACTGTTTCCCCTTCTCTGGATCATTCTCTTTTCTGTATGCTTAGAATCTCTTCCTCCAGCTGAACTTGGTAGGCCTGGGTGGGACTTGAGCAGGAGGTGAGGGAAAGGTAATGGGTTGAACTCCCTTGCTAATTCCTTTTCTATCCTCTGCTCCCATGATGTATCCTGAGGCTCCAAAGTCAGTCAAGCCCTGGAATTTACAAACTAGAGTAGGTGTCTGTGCTGGAAAATGGTGGGGATAGGAAACCACATTGAACAATGATAGGAAAGATTGTATACCAGTGGTGTGATCTTAACAGTGAATTAAATTTTATTTAAAAATTTTAATTTTAGTCAAGCTGAATTTCATTAAAGTTAACTTTATTTTTGTTTCCCAATTTTCCCTCGGAGTGTATTTTTAAAACAGAAAAATGTCCTTATGTTACACTGTTATGTGAAAATGAAAATTCTGCATTATGTATATAATCTAGCTACAAATACATAAAAACGATGGTAGAGAAATAAAACTAGAAAGAAATATACCAGCACATTAAGAGTAGCTATGCTTGGTTGGTGGGTCTAATGCTTATTTTGATATGGTTATTCTTGTTTGTAGTCTCGTATTATCTAATTTTGTTCAAATGCATATGTTTTAGAATAGAAAATAGAAAGCATATTTCACTAAAATCTCCCTTCCTTTCCTTTTAATTAATGACAAGAGTTACAAAAACATTTAATTAAGATACTATGTATAAACTGTATTTGTACACCTCTTTTTCTCGTGTAAAACATTTGCTGTGGAATAAGGTAAAAACAGTATTAGACTAGAACCAGGCAATTCAGACCTCAGTTCCACATGTGCCCCCATCCATTTAGGTGACCTTGGGATACAGGTTCCTCTCCCTGCTGTAGTTCGCCCACATGAGAAGGTTGGGCCAGTTGATGCCTTCTGGTCCTTTCTGCCTCTAGATTACGCTTGCAGTATCTTCCCAGGCTTTGTAATTTTCCTGGTGTCTCTCCTGCCTCTCTCATCTCTGAGAGGATCTAGTGACAATGGTCCAAGATATAGTAGCTTCAGAGATTTGGCAGAATGTGAGAATTTTCTTTTTTAACATAAGCAACATTACATATGAGACAGTTTTTGTGACATTTATGCGTCTGTGGTATGACTGTATTTTTGCTCATGCATACAGCACCATTCTAGTTCTGTTTTTCCAACTCAAGAACCAAAGATATTTTAAAGTTTAGCAATATGTTTTTAAAGAAGTTCTTTTTTTTAGCCCAACTATAAAATGATTAAGCATGAATGGAAGTGGCAGTGTTATACATTGACTGCTGCTTCCAGGGAGACATTTGATGGGATTACACAGTCTTGGTGTCAGGCGTGTTTTCTTAGCTCCTAACCCAAGCAAACAGTCAACATGGTTGAAAGAATATCCTGGTAGAACTTTGATGAGGTCCTTTTGGATTTTTAAGTTTTTATTTTTTTAGCCAGTTTCGCCACTGCCACCAGTAGGTGGCTATACACCTAATAAAAGTACAGAAGGTACAAACTGTGTAACAGAAGGATGACTGGAATTGTAGAATGAGTTGGCTTGCGTATCTGCAAGAGAAAGAGTTTCCTACAGGTAAGATTCAGTCAGGCCAAGGAGTAGATTAGCAGGACAAATAAATAATAACGTTTTTCATGGCTGACACTTAGTGAGCGCTTACTATGTTCCAGGTGTTTAGAAAAAAATTTTTAAGGTTTTTAATCCCTGAAACAACTTAGGAGGCAGGTACCACTCTTATCTCCATTTGAGGAAGAAACAGAGAATGAGGACTTGCCCAAGGTCATATGACTGATAAATGGCAAAATTAGGATTTTTAGCTCAGTAAAGTCTGCCTCTAGAACCTGTGGTTGTAACCACCTGGCTGTTTCCTCTCTGCTAGTCAGTATTTGGAAATCCTTGCAGAATCCAGATGTGAGTCAGGAGCCAGTCTTCATGGATTATGTATGTTCCTCGCTTTCTGTTTTCTGTTCCTGTGGCCATGGCCTGCTGTCTCTCTGCTTGGCCACATGGAGTTATTTCCCTCCTAATCATTTATTTGCTGGGTCTGTAGGTAGAGATTTAGAAACAAGTTTAACTTTAGGCCGTGTATGGGTTCCAGACTTTGGGGATAAACAATAAAGCCACAGGATATAAAAGAATACCTATGTAGAAGTAGGGAACCTGGGTTCAATTTTCAGATCCCCCCCCCCCCACCAAGGGAGGAGACTCTGATCCAGTGTTTGAGGGATGGAACCTTATAACTATATATTTGAAAAATTTCCCCCCCAATAATTCTGGCATTCCTCCTAGGTTTGAGAATCCCTAAACTAGAGCTTGAAGAAAGTAAAATGTTCTAAGACAAAAAGGAATGTGAATCATCACTGCCTATTTATGTTCATTGGGTAAGATGAAAGAATGCACTAAGAGCCTAATCCTGGAAGGCAACAGGGAAGAATCAGGATCTAGAGCAGATTCACCCTTAAGCCCCCATACTTAAACAAGATAGGCTGAGTAGTTCCCAATATCACGTGATTGAAGCTACCCCAAAACCCTCCCATGTGGTGGTCTTTGTCGTCGTAGCCTGACCAGCCCCGAGAGAAAGCCTGGGGAGTCAAGGTGATTTAGATAGAAGGAATTTACACATTGGGTCCTTATTTGCACCCAAATCTTGGAGCATTTTAGAGCCTGAACGTGAAGAGGTTTATTTGGGAAGAAATTAAAACCGTTCAGTCAGCAACTCATTTTATTCTATCTGATCAGGATTCCACCCACAGACAGTGAAACCACTTCCCTGCTCTCACACTGCCCCACCCTAACCTGACCTCCTTATGTCTCCCTCTTTCTGATGGGATCCAAACCCTTCAATTGAGAGCATATGACTAGAAACCAAAATAGAAATTTTAACAGACATGTCAGTATATTTTTATTCATCTTGACTACATGTTAGCTTCTGCCCTTTCTGGATTGTGCTTCCATTTTTTTAAGTTAACTTCAATATCAAATATTTGAAACATACAGACAATTCAGGCATTAAAATGATACCCATATTCTCATCATCCTGTCTTTACCAAATGTTACTGTTTTACACTATTTGCTCCAAATTGTTCTCATTTGTGAAGAAATAAAATGTTGCAGAGGCTGTCAGTGCCCACCGCTGTCTTGCCTCTGGCATCTTGATATTTTTTTAAGGAGAATACTTCAGTAACATTGATGTTTACCCTGAAAAAATGACATTACTTAAGAACTGTAAAGGACCTTAGGGATCATATATTCTAACTTCCTTTGACAACTGAGTCCCGAAGATTCTAGAAAGCAGGGAGAGTATGACAGAGTTGGTCACCTAATAGTGTTTGTTTTGTTACTACTGATGGGCTTCTGTTTTATATTAGGACTGTTTGCATTAGTGTCAGGAGGAAGGTAACATTATTCACATTTGGACTTTCAGAGTTTGTCCTATCTCCTGAGCATGTCTACCCATCTTTATTCCCACTGCAGCTGGGTTAGTTCAGGCCCTGTTAACTCTGGATGATAGCAGTAGTCACTTTGCAGGCTTTCCTGCCTCCCAGCATACTCAGTTCTTACCACACATACCATACATCCAGGTGCCATCAAGTCTTTTTTTTTTTTTTTTTTTTTACTGAAACATAATTGACATACAATATTAATCAGATCCTTTTTTTAGCTCATTGCTGTACCCGTCTCCATGCAAGCTTTGGTAAGAGGAGACAAAAGAGGAAGAGATTCTAGTGTCTGATATCATCCTCATCCCAAACATTTATTAAAGGTTTGCTGTCTGTCAAGAATTATTCTATAAACTTTATATGAATTAATTCTTTAAGTTCTCATAACATCTCTCTGACACTGGTTCAATGATTATCCCTATTTTTGGGACAAAGAGGCTTAGGCATTAAAAGAGTAAGTGACTTGTTCAAGTTTTTCCAGCTAGTATTGTAGCAGAGCTAAAATTTGGATATGAGCCATATAACTCCAAAAGCCTGAATTATTTACCACCTTGCCCCCTTGCCTTTCAGCGAAGCTCTTAATAACAGTGAATGGAAGAGCAAGTCCATTTGGCTTTATCTTTTTGTTAGTCCTTAATGCATAGTGCACTTTGCCAGATTTTTCAAAAGTCAGTGTTTTCCTTCTTTTGAATGAGTTCTTTCTGGGAGTTATTTTGAAGTTGAAATATCTGGAACACCAATATATTTTCCCCCCTGGGAACAATGTCATGAAGAATAGTTCAGTTTTCAGACAAATCCATAGTCTCTTTAGGCCATGAGATAGCTAAATATGCTCATTTGCAGTAAAATTAAAGAAAAAGAGCAGCGCTATCATAATATTACTAAAAAAGAGAAAGCCAAATGTTAGATTTTATGTTTAGATAATTGTGTTTAAGGGAAAGGAGGCAAGAGAAGTAGATAGAAACTTTGGAGAAAACGTTAGATTTGTGAGTTCTTTTAAGGGCTTTGAAGATAGATGTTTATTGTATCTCACTGCACTTGAAACTTAAAGCTTTTCCTGTTGTTTGATATAGTTGTGCTAGTAATGTTTTTATATACCTAGAACTCTGAAACAAGAACTTTTTATTGTTGTTTGCAGCTAATGAGAAGATGAGAGGTTTTGCTGAAGTAATTAGGCAAGAGTTAGGAAAGGAGAAGATGAAAGGCTTATAGAGAATATATATACTTGTTTGGTAAAGAGAGATCATTTGAACTATAATTAGTTTAAAAAAATAGGATTAGGTAGTGTATGTACATGCCTTCAAGGTGAGAAGATGATTGTGAGGAAAAGATTTTGAGTGACGCAGGCCCTTTGGCCTGTCAACAGTGGCACCATTGACTCACCAATATGGTAGATGGAAGGAGGAAGAAACTGTGTAAGTCACTAAATGCTGATGTTCTCAAAGAGTATTTGTAATTTAACATGTTCTTTGTATTTCTCTGGTGAAAAGTATATTCTTTCAGGTTAAAAATGGATTAGGCACGATTTTGAGACAATGACGCTAGAATTCTCTCACAGAACACAAAACGAATGCACTGTGAAATTCTTGTTCTTGTTTTCCACCAGTGGTGTTTTCCTTTCTGTTTTCTCTATCTTCTGTGGCACTGCTGGTGTACCTCTGTAGACACTCTTCTTTCAAGTCTTGTTATTCCCAAGTTCTCATGAAGGATGTAAGGAGTGTTGCAGGAGTGGTTTCAAATAATCTGCTGTTTATTGTGGTGGGCCAAACTTGCCCAGTTACTTAGGCTCGGCACTGTCCCTATTCTACTTTTTCTACATTTGGTTTCTTTGTTTCATGACACAGTTAGTCACTGGGGTGGACACACCACGTTTTAGCCACCACAACAGAAAGCTTGTTTCCTTATTATCCACGGAGCTGGAGTTTACACTCAGCCTTGGCTGTGGTGAGAAGGAAGTCCTGGATTTGACATGGCTAAGGGACTTAGAAACAACTGCGGTTTTTAAAACACGTCACCAATTCATTAATTAAACACTAAAGCAAGTGACTTAAACTGAATCAGTTCAAGAGAACCTCTCCCCCGGCCCCGACTGCTCCCATTTTGGTCCATATAAAATAAACGTGATTTAAATCTTAACGGAAAATTTCTGAGAATGCCATCTTAATAGTTAGAATCACAGATAGGAATATAATTTTTTCCCACTTTGTGAAAAGAGAAGTAATAGACTTGAAAAACTAGATTGTTTTCTCTTTCATTGCCTAGCTAATGATATCAGCATACTTGATTTAAGATACTTAACTGTTGTGAAGTGTTTGTGGTATCAAGCTTTATAAGCCCTGCTTATGTGATTCCTTTTGAAGTTAGCCCTGGAAACAATTTTTTCTTAGAAGATGTTGGAATGAGCTCTAAAAGGGACATCATTCCCCAGAGGGTATCAAATAGGACTTGTCTAAAGTTCTTGGAGAAGTTATAAATACCATGGCATCCTATCTTTCACTTTCTACTTAGAACTGCAGCTCTGAAATCTTCCAATGAAATTGTTCAGTTGCATCACCCAACTCAAATCAGTGGATGCAAAGCTTTTCCTCCTGATTTCTGAGTTTATAGGTCCCACATGAACTGAAACTGGCAATTTCTTTCTGCTGAGTAGCAGTTTACAAAAGGTACTTTTGAAAATTTTCAGAGTTAATTTTCAGAGAAGTGCCTTTGGTTCCTTTTCCTGGAAATATAGCAAGCAGGAGGGGAAAAAAGTGGCTAGCTTTACCATAGTTTTGTGGAGAAGTTGTTAAAACACCCCAATTTCACACTGATGTTTCTGGAAGTTTTTAATGCAAGAATCTTGAAAAATACGCTATAGGCACACATTTCTTTACCCTCTTTTATGGTTTGAGCCAGGACTGAAGATAACCACATTTTAAATTCTCAGAAGTAAAGTGTATTTTACTAGTGGGAGTAAAATTAATGAATTTTATTATTTTCTATTTCCTTTGCTACTTGAAACCATCCCTAGTGAGTAGATAGAAATGAACTGTGTATTATACGCAACTAATGAATCATCGAACTTTACATCAAAAACCAGGGATGTACTGTATGGTGACTAACATAATAATAATAAAAAAAAAAAAGAAATAAAAATTTTAGTCACCCATAAAAGAAAGTTTCTTTTTAAAAATCCTCTCAGTAATAATTACTTAATCATACTTCACTGTTTTTCACTAAATATTCCATTAGTACTCACTGGAGAAACCATTTAAAGAATAAACTGTGCTTTGTGTGGGACTGTCATCATAGAGTTAAAGAGGCTCTGATGGGTTAGGTGTATGTCTTGCTCCCATGGGGTCCATCCTATTGCATGTACAAGGGGTTGTATTTTGGTTGGTAGCATCACATTACTTTTTTCAAAGAAAAGTAGAGAGGCACCTGGGTGGCTCAGTCGGTTAAGTGACTACCTTCGGCTCAGGCCAAGCCCCATGTCAGGCTCCCTGATCAGTGGGGAGCCTGCTTCCTCTTCTCCCCCCAACTTGTGCATGTCTCTCTCTCAAATAAATAAATAAAGATCTTTACAACAACAACAACAACAAAACAAAGAAAAGTAGAAACAATACATAAGTCAAGTATAAATGATCAGAGATAGAAGTGTGCAGAGCTAAGAGCTATATACTCAGATTCAGGATGGCTCCTACAATACATGGTCTAAAAATACCAGAATGTTTGGACATCTCTGAACCTATTGTTCCAAGTATAAAATGCAGATGACTATCTACTGTAAAAATTAAACAAGATAGTGTATAAGATCCTGTACAATTGCAGCATGCCGTGTAACTTTGTGACTTCTTTTTTTCTTTTTATTGAGATATAATTGACATATAACATTATATTATATTTCAAGTGTAGATCACAATGATTTGATATTTGTATGTATTATCAACTGATTACTAAGTCACATTTGTTGAACATCCATCACCACATGTAGTTACAAATTTTTTATGACTTTAAACTTTGGTCAATACCAATTTCTTTAAGAAAATTTTTTGTTAAAAAAAAAACTTTTAAATGAATAATTATAGGTTTGTGGAATTGAAGCCTGAAATGTGGGTTTGTGTTTGGAAGGATAACACACAGCAGCTATGTTGACTCCACCATGCTCTCTCTAGATGGAAATACAGAGGCCACTTAGATTTGACAGACAAGGCTGTAGCTTGACTGTGCCATTTATTAGCTGTGTGACCTGGGGCTCATTACTCTACTTCTCTGAGGTTTTATTCCCTTCTACTTGGTGTAATGATACCTATCTCTCTGGATTGTTTTGTGAATTGGAAAGGACCCAATGCATCTAGTGTGTAGTGCCTGGCAGATGGATGCAGTGGTAACTTATACATGTAGGTCTTACTATGTATCAGGATGGTGCTAAACACATTAAAGATGTTAACTCATCAAATCCTCACAGTATCCCAATGACTCAATAATATTTTTTCTATATTTTACCCATGAGAAAACAGAGGCGAAGACTAAGTAAGTTGCTCAGCATCAGATATCGAGGAAGTGTCAGAATCAAGCTTTAAATTCAGGGAAGACTGGCACGTGCTTAACCATCACACTGATCCAACTCTCATCAGGGAAGGTCTTTTCTTTTAAGGAACACAAGTCTTTGACTTGGATTTGTGGAATATTTATGTCTTCCTCATTTACGGGATGCTTTGAATTCTACAAAAACTTCTTGGAGAAACTTTTTCCCTGAAATAGTCTCTAATGAATAGATGATTTTGGGGTAGTGATAAGATTCAGTAGATTGAGCGTATACAGATTTTCAAATACTTATACTTCGTTTCTTATATACAGGAACCCAGAGAAGCAAAATGTATTTGGCTGCATTACTGACTAATATTATGCTTATATTAGCGTACTCATCATTATCTAATTTCTTGTAAATTTCTTTTATTTATTTATTTTTTTGGATGTAAAGTTCAATGATTCATTAGTTGCGTATAACACCCAGTGCACCATGCAATACGTGCCCTCCTTACTACCCATCACCAGCCTATCCCATTCCCCCTCCCCCCTCCCCTCTGAAGCCCTCAGTTTGTTTCTCAGAGTCCATAGTCTCTCATGCTTCATTCCCCCTTCTGATTCTTAAGTCCTGTATAGTTAAATGATTTGAAATAAATTTACTTTTAAAAAAAGATTTTATTTATTTGACAGAGAGCACAAGCAGAGAGCGACAGGCAGAGGGAGAGGGAGAAGCAAGAGGACTCCCTACTCAGCAGGGAGCCTGACCTGGGGCTCAGTCCCAGGACCCTGGGATTGTGACCCGAGCCGAAGGCAGATGCCTAACTGACTGAGCCACGCAGGCGCCCCTGAAATAGAAGTTACTTTAATAAGTGTTTTTGTACATTGGCAAAAGTAGACTGGTATTAGAGGAACTTAATTGTGTGACTTTAGGCAAGTCCCATAAATTCTCTGAGTCTTGCTCCTATTCTAACCTGAAAAGTACAAAATATAATCCCTCTTGTGTTCACCATGAGAATCAAATGAGAACATTGATGTAAATGCCTTTGGCCAGCTCACGAGTGTGATCTAAATGCAAGGATCGTTATTGGTGTCAGGAGAGTTCCAGGATTTCATGTGATTGCTCATTCAAGTGCTTGGAGAGCTGGGATGTGAAATCTGAACTTCTCAATCCTAGACCTTGGCCAGTCAGCTGAGATATCACCGATTGGACAATACTTGGGGCTTAGACCGCATTGCTTAACTGAGTCCCACGGGAGGGGTTGGTTCATCAAGCAAGATGGTCTCTCTGAATCAGATAAGAGCTGGCCTGTTTGCCATCTACAGTTCACAATTCTGCGAATTTAGAAACCTAAAATTAAAGTAGGGAAGCTCTTCTGCAGCTTTACTGAGCTTGAAATTGAGAACTTCACGGTGATTTAGTAATGCATTTTGTAATGGGGCATTTGCAAAGGAAACCAAACATGATCAATCCCAGTGTTTTAAGCAGTCTCCGATTTTTCCACGGGAAATCTTTTTCATTTTAGCCACAGGAATTGGTACTCTTGCTTTCCTCATCCATATGTTTTGTGTCTGGAAATGTCTAGAGTTCCTCAAGCCCAGCACATCATCCTGACCCCTGCCCCTTATAGCCTTGAGGTACACGCTTGCCTTCTTCTCTTTATGGTACCTACAGACTCTCAACATTTCTCCTTCTCTTACTCAGTGTTCTTCCCCACATCCTCCCCGTCCTCTTCTGCCAGTATTCTCTCCTCTGTGCCATTTGCTGGCTTTTAATTGTGTACATCCAAAAGCATTGAAAATTAAGGTCAGTAAGTTGACCATTTTTTTCTTCTAGTACTAAACAAGCTGTATGTGGGGTCATGGCAGAGAAGGGGAACTAAGGGATGAGCCTGATATCAGGGACCAGCCATTCTGGGTAGAATAAACAACTTTCTCTTTTAAACAAGGGCAGCTTCCTGCTTTTGGCCTCTTTGGAAGAGCCCTTTCCCATCATGCCTTGCACTTTTCTTCCAGAGCAATTGTGGCTTTCCTTCTTCCACCCTTTGCCACTATCCTCTGGCAGTCCTTCAGTCCTTTCTGCTTCCTTCTCTTGGAGTCATCAGTGCTGGCTGTGCTGCTCTCCTTGTGCCTTTCCAAATTCTTTGCACTGCTCCTGCCAGTTTTGGAACAATTCATGATCTCTGCATCCAAAATATTAGTTCTAGGAAAAGATCTCCCTGATTTCCTGGTATCATTTGGCTGAGGTGTTCACCACCCTAAGCCAGGGAATGGGGCAAAAGTGAAGTTGAGATTCTTGCCGGCCCTTAGCCTGTTTCACTCTTCAGCTGTCATGTTTGCTGAGATTTCTAAGCCTGATGTGAAAGTCATGGTCTGAAATAAATGTTCCCTCTTGGTTATTCTGTTCATTTCACATTTCAAAATAAAGCAAATGTGTGCTGTTATTTATTTTATAGTGCTCTTGCTTTCAGCTAAAATTTGCATCGGTGATGTTTGAGAAATCCACATTTTTCATTTGGCCTCATCAAATTATTTTGTCTCATTGGTCTTTGTCACTTACCTTTGGATACGTAATATCATGTCGGCTCTTGGTGTAGTTAGAAAAGTTGATTGCTCAGATTAAAGCCGGCCTTTCTTCCCTTTGCTGTGTCATTTCTAATTATGTCCCCTTTCCCCCTACCAAGACCACCCAGAAAAAATTTCTCCCTCTCAAGTGTTTACAACCTTTAAAAATCTTGCACATCATAAATGAAAAACGGCTGGGTATTTGAACTTTGCAAGTACACATCATTAACAGAGTCAATACAGTGTATGGCTGTGATGAATGAAACTGTGTTTTTGACATGACTGTTTGCTCTGATAAATTTAAATGATTCTTGAACCTCTAGTACTATAGCCTGAACTATCAGAAATCCCTAAATTCTGATACTGCCACATGTTTATTTCTATCACATTCACTATAGGACTTTAGTAGCATCCCTGACAGCGATGATGCATGGAATCTTTTATTCGAATTCATGAATTTCTTCTCTGTTCAATTTTTAACAAATGAAAAAAAGGTACTTTTACTGATAATATTTAGGTTAAATGGCAGCATTGTAAATTTCTCATTTAAGTGAAGACCTTGGCGTATAGGTTTCACAGAATGCCACCATTTGTTCAGATGTAGTATGATGGGTCTACAATTAACTTCAGTGAAGGAAAGTAATAAAAGCAGAGTTGGCAGAGCTAGAGAAAATGTGACAGGTAGAGAATAATAAAACCTTGTGTTTACATAAAACATTAAATACATTTGTTTGAGTACCTTGGTACACCTTACTATTAGTTGCTAATAACCGTTCCAAATTTACTAGGTTTTCCAAACATTTTTTAACACTAGGGCTTCATATGGAAAATAATAACAAATTGATCATGCTTTTAAAATGCTTACTATACGTCAAGTGCTGTATTAAATACCTATATATGTTACCTCATTTCATCCTTAGAAAAAACTCACTGCAGTAGGCATTATAATCATCCTTACTTTTTATAATAATTTTTATTTTGTTATGTTAGTCATCATACAGTTTATCCTTAGTTTTTGATGTAATGTTCCATTATTCATTAGTTGCGTATAACACCCAGTGCACCATGCAATATGTGCCCTCCTTAATACCCATCACCAGCCTATCCCCATCCCCCACCCCCCTCCACTTTGAAGCCCTCAGTTTGTTTCCCAGAGCCCACAGTCTCTCATGGTTCATTCCCCCTTCTGTTTACCGCCCCCCCCCTTCATTCTTCCCTTCCTTCTCCTACCAATCTTCCTATTTCATATGTTCCATAAATGAGTGAAACCATATGATACTTGTCTTTCTCTGCCTGACTTATTTCACTTAACATAATCTCCTCCAGTCCCATCCATGCTTCTGCAAATGTTGGGTAATCGTTTTCTGATGGCTGAGTAATAGTCCATTGTATATGTGGACCACATCTTCTTAATCCAGTTATCTGTTGAAGGGCATCTCGGCTCCTTCCACTATTTGGCTATTGTGGACAATGCTGCTATGAACATTGGGGTGCATATGGCCCTTCTCTTCACTACATCTGTATCTTTGGGGTAAATACCCAGCAGTGCAATTGCTGGATCACAGGGGAGCTCAATTTTTAACTTTTTAAGGGACCTCCACACTGTTTTCCAAGGCGGCTGTACCAACTTGCATTCCCACCAGCAGCGTAAGAGGGATCCCCTTTCTCCACATTCTCTCCAACATTTGTTGTTTCCTGCCTTGTCCATTTTTGCCATTCTAACTGGCGTAAGGTGGTATCTCAATGTGGTTTTGATTTGAATTTCCCTGATGGCTAATGATTTTGAACATTTTTTCATGTGTCTGTTAGCCATTTGTATGTCTTCATTGGAAAAGTGTCTGTTCATACGTTCTGCCCATTTTTTGATTTCATTATTTGTTCCCCCTGTATTGAGTTTGAGAAGTTCTTTGTAGATCTTGGATACTAGTCTTTTATCTGTGGTGTCATTTGCAAGTATCTTCTCCCATTCCGTGGGCTGCCTCTTAGTTTTTTTGACTGTTTCCTTGGCTGTGCAGAAGCTATTTATCTTGATGAAGTCCCACAAGTTCATTTTCTCTTTTGTTTCTCTTGCCTTTGGAGATGTGTCCTGAAAAAGGTTGCTGTGGCCGATGTCGTACAGGTTGCTGCCTATGCTCTCCTCTAGGATTTTGATGGATTCCTGTCTCACATTGAGGTCTTTCATCCATTTGGAGTTTATCTTTGTGTATGGTGTGAGAGAGTGGTCAAGTTTCATTCTTTTGCATAGAGCTGTCCAATTTTCCCAGCACCATTTATTGAAGAGACGTCTTTTTTTCCACTGGATGTTTTTTTTCCTGCTTTATCGAAGATTAGTTACCCAAAGAGCCGAGGGTCCATTTCTAGGTTCTCTATTCTGTTCCATTGGTCTATGTGTCTGTTTTTGTGCCAGTACCATGCTGTCTTTGTGATCACAGCTTTGTAGTACAGCTCGAAATCCGGCATTGTGTTCCCCCCAGCTTCGTTCTTCCTTTTCAACAATTCTTTGGCGATTCAGGGCCTTTTCTGGTTCCAGACAAATTTATGGGGTGTTTGTTCCAGTTCTTTGAAAAATGTCATTGGTGTTTTGATGGGAATGGCATTGAACGTGTAGATTGCTCTGGGTAGCATAGACACTTTAACTATATTTATTCTTCCGATCCATGAGCATGGAATATTTTTCCATCTTTTTGTGTCTTCTTCAATGTCTTTCAAGAGTGATTAGTAGTTTCTAGAATATAGATCCTTTACAAAGTCTCTGGTTAATTCCAAGATAACATATGATTTTTGTTGCTATTATAAATGGAATGGATTCCCTAATTTCTCTTTCTTCAGTCTCATTGTTCGTGTATAGAAATGCAACTGATTTCTGGACATTGATTTTGTATCCCGCCACGTTACTGAATTGCTCTGTAACTTCTAGTAGTTTGAGGGTGGAGTCTTTTGGGTTTTCCATATAGAGTATCATGTCATCTGCGAAGAGAGACATTTTGACTTCTTCTTTGCCAGTTTGGATACCTTTTATCCGTTTTTGTTGTCTGATTGCTGTTGCAAGGACTTCTAGTAGTATGTTGAATACTAATGGCGAGAGTGGGCATCTTTGTCGTGTTCCTGATCTTAAGGGAAAGGCTTTCAGCTTTTCCCCACTGAGAATGATATTCGCTGTAGGCTTTTCATAGATGTTTTTTATGAAATTGAGCAATGTACCCTCTATCCCTACACTCTGAAGGGTTTTAATCAGGAAAGGATGCTGTGTTTTGTCAAATGCTTTTTCTGCATCAGTTGAGAGGATCATATGGTTCTTGACTCTTTTCTTGTCGATATGATGTATCACAGTGATCGATTTGCGAATGTTGAACCACCCTTGCATCCCAGGGATGAATCTCACTTGGTCATGATGGATAATCCTTTTAATGTACTGTTGAGTCCTATTAGCTAGCATCTTGTTGAGAATTTTGGTGTTCATATTCATCAGGGATATCTGTCTGTAATTCTCCTTTTTGATGGGGTCTTTGCCTGGTTTGGGGATCAAGGTAATACTGACTTCCCAGAATGAGTTTGGTACTTTTCCTTCTGTTTCTATTTTTTGAAACAGCTTCAGGAGAATAGGTATTATTTCTTCTTTGAATGTTTGGTAGAATTCCCCCGGGAATCTCTCAGGCCCTGGACTCTTGCTTTTGGGGAGGTTTCTGATCACTGCTTCAATCTCTTCATAATTAATCCATCTGTTTAAATAATCAAGTTCTTCTTGTTTCAGTCTTGGTAGTTTATAGGTTTCCAGGAAGGCATCCATTTCTTCCAGGTTGTTTAATTTATTGGCATAAAGCTGTTGATAAAAGTTTCTAATGATCCTTCCTATTTCATTGGTATTGGTCATGATCTCTCCCCTTTCATTCATAATTTTATTAATTTGGGTCCTTTCTCTCTTCTTTTGAATAAGTCTGGCCAGTGTCTTATTGATCTTATTTATTCTTTCAAAGAACCAGCTTCTAGTTCTGTTGATCTGCTCTACTGTGCTCCTGGTTTCTAATTCATTGATCTCTGCTCTAACCTTGATCACCTGCCTTCTCATGCGTGGGTTAGGCCTGTTCTTCTGTTCCAGCTCCAGCTTCTTGAGGTGAGAATATAAAAACTGCATTTTAGATTTTTCTGTTCTTTTGAGTGAGGCTTGGATGGCTATGTATTTTCCCCTTAGGACTGCCTTTGCATTGTCTCATAGGTTTTGGACTGATGTGTTTTCATTCTCATTGGTCTCCAGAAATTGTTTAAACTGATTTTTAATTTCCTGGCTTACCAAATCATTCTTGAGCAGGATGATTCTTAGTTTCCAAGTGTTTGAGTTTTTTCCAAATTTTTCCTTGTGATTGAGTTCCAGTTTTAAAGCACTGTGGTCTGAGAATATGCAGGGAATAATCTCAGTCTTTTGGTATCGGTTGAGACCTGTTTTGTGACCCTGTATATGGTCCATTCTGGAGAACGTTCCATGTGCATTCGAAAAGAATGAGTATTCTGTTGTTCTGGGGTGTAGTTTCTGTATATATCTTTGAGGTCCATTTGGTCCAGTAAGTCATTCAAAGCTCTTGTTTTTGTTGATTTTCTGCTTAGGTCATCTGTCTATTGCTGAGAGTGGAGTGTTGAGGTCCCCTACTATTAACTTATTATTATCTACATGTCTCTTTATTCTGGTTAAGAGTTGGCTTGTGTATCTAGTTGCTCCCCTGTTGGGGGCATAGACATTTATAATTGTCATATCCACTTGTTAAAGGATACATCCTTTAAGAATAATGTAGTGTCCTCTTGTATCTCTAACTGCAGTCTTTAGTTTAAAATCTAATCTGTCTGATATGCGAATTGCTATCCCAGCTTTCTTCTGAGGTCAATTGGCATGAAAGATGGTTTTCCATCCCTTCACTTTCAGTCTGGATGTATCTTTAAGTTCAAAATGAGTCTCTTGTAGACAGCAAATGGATGGGTCATGTCTTTTTATACAGTCTGCAACCCTGTGGCGTTATGGGAGCATTTAGGCCATTCGCATTGAGAGTGATTATTGAGAGAGATGATTTTAATGATGTCATGTTTCCTGTGAAGTCTGTTTCTATAGATCGTAAATTTCTGTTCTGTATCACTCTTGGGGCCTTTTTACATTTATAGAACCCCCCCTTAATATCTCATGTAGGGCTGGCTTGGTGTTACGAATTCCTTCAGTTTCTGCCGATCTTGGAAGGTCCTTATCTCTCCATCAATTCTGAATGACAGCCTTGCTGGATAAAGGATCCTTGGCTGCATGTTCTTCTCAGTTAGAGCTTTGAAAATACCCTGCCAACCCTTCCTAGCCTGCCAGGTCTCTGTAGACAGGTCTGACGTTATTCTGATATTTTTCCCTCTGTACGTAAGGATTTTCTTCCCCCTGGCTGTTTTCAATACTGTATCTTTGGATCTGATATTCACAAATTGCTCTATGATGTGACGTGGTACAGGTCTGTTCTCATTGACCTTGGGAGGGGTTCCCTCTGCCTCTTGGACACAAATTCTTGTTTCTTTTGCCACATTAGGCAATTTCTCAGCTACAATTTGTTCAAATATCTCTTCTAGACCTCTCTCTTTCTCCACCCCCTGTGGGATGCCGATGATTCTGACATTGTAACGTTTTATTGAGTCAGTAATCGCCCATAATCTACATTCTTGAGATTGGAGTTTTTTTGAGCCAATTTTCTGTTTTAACTTTCTCTTCTACCATCCCATCCTCCAATTCATTAATTTGTTCTTCTGCCTCATTTACCCTGGCTGTCAGAGCGTCTAGTTTAGACTGCTTTTGATTCATAGCATTTTTAATTTCTGCCAGATTTGCTCTCATTTCCTCCATTAGAGATTCTGTATTTTCATTAATATTTCCGTTAATATTTTTTTCAAGCCTACACATCATCTTGACCATTGTTACTCTGAACTCCATTTCTGACAATTTGATTATATCCATGTCCATCAGTTCTGTGGCAGAGACCACAGACTCATTATCTTTTCTTTGCTGGGGGGGATTTCTCCTTCTCATCATTCTGATGAGGAGAGCTTGCGGGGATGCCCAGAGCCCAAATTCCTGACCAGGTCCCAGGCAGTGTGCACTTGTTTTATAGGGACCTTAGGGATGTGGGCTTCTTGATTTTTCTGCCTGCCTTCTGGGGGAGGGGCCTGCTGCACAGATACTCAGGTAACCCTCTTTGGGTAGGGTCTCCCTGTCCCCTGCGAGGTAGGATGGGGATGGGCATGGGCACAATGTCAACAGGTATTTCTGGGCTTTTGTTCTCTAGTGGCTTTCCCTGGTGGTTTTCTGTGCCTCTTCTGAGAGAGCAGCAGTGGCCGAATCCAGCCTCTGTCTCAGAACAGAGAGATCACAGTCCACTCTCCACTGAGCACTCTTGGCCACTCTAACTCTGTTTCTGTCGGTGCTGCTAAAAACCCTGCAGCCTCCCAGGTTGTGCGCCCCACAGCCGCTGTCCCAGCCCTCACTTCCTGGGCTAGCACGTCTCTGTCCTTTGTACTTCTAACACTACCAGCTGCCCCTGGTTCCCGCGCGCGCTCCCGAGCTCCCTGTTTCAGTGTTCGCGTGCACTTCGGAGTGCCGGTTTTCAGTCTGGCCGCACGCGCGTTCCCAGGCTCACTGTCTCAGTCTGCTCTCTCGCGGGTGCCAGTCCGTGAGTCCGGCCCGCTTCCCAGTGCTGGTGGCTACTACTTCCTGGCGCCAGAGCGCAGCATATCCCTCCGCCTTCCATTTATCTTTCGATATCTGTCTCCAGATTCTTGGCTCCCTGCTTCCTACCTCAATACTCAGCGCTGGAGATGTTCGTTTGTAGAGATCCAGATATATCTTCCTGCGTCTCAGGCTGATTTCGTGGGTGTTCAGGATGGTCTGGTAGATATCCAGCTCGACTCAGTGGGACCAGCTCAAAAAGGAGTCCCCTGCTCCTCTGCCATCTTTTCTCCTCCCCATCCTTATTTTATATATTTGTGGCTCTGGTTAGACAGCTTAAGTTACATAGGGGATGAACCCAGAATTTGAGTACATTTCTCTCAGGCTTTGGACCCTGCCCTATAGCATATTGTCAACCTGGAGGAAAACTCACCTTCAGAGTAGCTGAGAGCCTCTTGGGGTGGGCACTGTGTTAACCTGTGAGAGGTGGGTTTCTCTTCCTTGTTTATTTAGTCAAAGGTATTAACTTGGCTCTTTCAGGGAAGGATGAAATGTCCTTTACAAACCTATCTTAAATCCGTCTCTTTGTCTTGAACAAAGTAGAATTTACCCCTCCCTTTTTTATTATAAAGTCTTATATGATTAAACTGTTTTCCTTTTATATCCCAGTGAGGCCCAATCAAATTTCCCCTCTAGCTGTGGGTAAAAGAAAAAGATAGGTAGAAGTCTGCAGTTTCCGGCAGCAGTTAATCTGAGATAGATCAGAATAATGAAAGAGGAGATCAGTGTAGAATAGTGAAACAACAGCACTCTTCCACATTCTGGTTATTTCAATCCTTGGGGCTTAAGAAAAGCCAAGATTTTGGTCCAGCACTCTACTTATGTTGTTAGTAGGGTAGCTGCAGAGTCTGTAATGTAATAATTCTGAAACACCAGATTTTTGTTCCATAAAACTTTGAAAATCATGTTTGATTCTCATTTGGAGTTTTATGGGACCATAAGAATAGAAGAGAGGAGTGGATCTTTAAGTGGGAAAGAAATAGAATTGTTGAGGCAAAATCACATAACAATTTCAGACTGATTCAGTTTAGGGCAACAGTTATCCATCTGGTTAATTTTAGCAAAAAAGCCACATTAAGAAAGTTTTTCTGGTTAATTACCTAATGTTTCAGTCTATGCTCAGGAAATGCAGCCAGATTACTTACACACTGACAGAGGAAAGAGTTTTAACTTGAAAAAATAATATACTTATTTTCTGAATAGGTCCAGTAAATGCTTTGCAAAACAGTAGAACAAACTGGTGCTTTGTTACATGATCTACCATATATAAAAATTAAAGAGCATTGTATTACTTTGCCTTCGTTCAGTATCCCCTATGATCTTTTTCTTTTTTTAATGATTTTTTATTATATTATGTTAGTCACCATACAGTACATCCCCGGTTTCCGATGTAAGGCTCGATGATTCATTAGTTGCGTATAACACCCAGTGCACCATGCAATACGTGCCCTCCTTGCTACCCATCACCGACCTATCCCATTCCCCCACCCCCCCTCCCCTCTGAGGCCCTCAGTTTGTTTCTCATAGTTCATAGTCTCTCATGTTTCATTCCCCCTTCTGATTACCCCCCCTTTCTTTATCCCTTTCTTCCCCTACCGATCATCCTAGTTCTTATGTTCCATAGATGAGAGAAATCATATGATAGTTGTCTTTCTCTGCTTGACTTATTTCACTTAGCATTATCTCCTCTAGTGCCGTCCATGTTGTAGCAAATGTTGAGAACTCGTTCTTTCTGATAGCTGAGTAATATTCCATTGTATATATGGACCACAATTTCTTAATCCAGTCATCTGTTGAAGGGCATCTCGGCTCCTTCCACGAGTTAGCTATTGTGGACATTGCTGCTATGAACATTGGGGTGCATATGGCCCTTCTCTTCACTACGTCTGTATCTTTGGGGTAAACACCCAGTGCAATGGCTGGATCATAGGGTAGCTCAATTTTTAACTTTTTAAGGGACCTCCACACTGTTTTCCAGAGTGGCTGTACCAACTTGCATTCCCACCAACAATGTAGGAGGGATCCCCTTTCTCCACATCCTCCCCAACAATTGTTGTTTCTTGCCTTGTCTATTTTTGCCATTCTAACTGGCGTAAGGTGGTATCTCAGTGTGGTTTTGATTTGAATTTCCTTGATGGCTAATGATTTTGAACATTTTTTCATGTGTCTGTTAGCCCCTATGATCTTTTTCTAATGTAGAAACAGTTGAAACCTATTTTGTTTCTTTGAAGAATACTCCTAGGATGGAGTGCATTTCCATACCCACAAACCATAGCCTCAAAGTATTGAAGAAAATGTCTTCCTAGTAAATGTCATGCCCAAACCTTCGGCTCTGTAAAATTAACTACATGTTGGTTAGACCGTCTTTGGAAAGGTAGAAAAGAAAGTGGAAAGAAATACGCTTCAAGCCTCTGTATTACTATCTATCTGGCTCATGCTATAAGAAGAAAAGTTTTTTGTACTGATTCCTTTGGAGACTTCGTTGATAAATGAAAAAGGTTAAGGTTTTGAAGTCAAAAGTGCCTGGTTTAAATTGTAGCTTTGTCACTAACTAGTCATGTAACTGAACTCAAGAGGTTCACTGAGTGGAGTACCTCTAATTAAACACAACCCAACAGAGTGTTGAAAGCGAAGAACTTTGTGTTACTTGTTACAAGTAAGGAGACAGGGAGATAGCTCTCAAAGAACTCTGTCCTTGTGGGGCTAGTACAGGAAGCTTTTATTCAGTGTATCCATGTGCAGGGAGCTCCCATAGGCAGTTTGGTTCAACCGTGCATGCCTAGCTCGTCAACATGCTAGTGCATACCTCCTGTGTTCAAAAACTGGCAGAAAACTCTGCCTGTAGGAGGAGACCTTAGTATTAGACTAAGCTAAAGGTAACAATTCAGGGAGGCTTCTGTGCAGGTCCTCAGCTCCAGCCTAGCTAAAACTGCCTCATGTAAGGTGTTGTCGGGTGAGACACACCTAACCCAGCAAGGGGCTTTCAGGAGCAGCACCTAGTTGCTGTCTTCTTGGCTGGAACTGTTGGTTCTGCAGAACAAAACACATCAGGTCCCTGCTTTTGTTCTTTCCTCTCCTCTCTTTTGCTAATAGCTTTCAGCCCTCTTATTTGAGTAACTTCCCATTGCATTCTAGGTAGCAGTCATATCTCTAAGGTAATTGCTTACCTTACTTATCTTTTCACTTACCTGTTTTCAGGTTTTTTCATCTGTTTAATAGACTTAATAGCAGAATATCCCCTGCAGGGGGATTGTGGACGCTCACATTAACAAGCTAATGCATACAAGTTTTTAACAAGTTGGTCATATGTAGTGTTCAAAATCAAGATTCCACTGAGTAAATTTGAACATCTAATTAGTTTTATTCATTGATTCCTCAATCAGACAACATCTCATCTAGCCAGTAGAAAGGAGGAGCTGTACAAAACAGGAGGTTTTTATAGGCAGAAGGGGAAAAAGAGTGGCTTATTTCAGGCAAGGTCACTGTCCTTTAGGGGATGAGAGAGGTGTGTCAGGTAGATTGCCTCACCAGTGCTGACCAGGACATTCCAGACTGATCAGTTAAGATTATATTCCTGGAAGGGTTTGAAACTTCAGTTAGATGAGGTCTTAAGTATTGGTGTACTGATATCACGTTTAGCTTAAGTGACTCCATTGGGAGCTTGTTGTTTCTCTTAAGTAATAGGAACTGTTACTTAAAAAATAATAGCATATTTTCTTTTATCATCATCATCATCATCATCATCATCATCATCATCATTAATAATAAATTCTGTTGGAGGTTTACTTTTTATTATATAAATATTGACCTAAGAGGTATTATCAGAGAATTAGACCACTCAAGAAATTGAAGGGAGTAAACCCCACACTGATGCAGTCTGGACCACATGAGACATGGCATAGTGTCTTGTCCAAACAATTCTTGGTTTTGCCTGGATACCAAAGTGAACTGATGTCCAGAGAGGAGAAGGGCTGCAAGTAGACCAAAGGCATCTCTCAGCCTCTCAGGAGTTGCTCCAGGTTGGCTCCCCTGTGCTTTGCTTTGCTGTGGTACTTCTCAATTACCCTCTCTCTGCTTAAGCTGCAGAGATTAGCTGGGGTTTTTATTTCACCCTTGGAGACCTAACACCGATTCACTCTTAGAACCTCTCTTGGACAAAATGTTCTTCAGTTTAACAAACTTGTAGCTGCAGTAAGAAGTCTCCTAACCCTCCACCACAGTGATCCTGGGGTACCTGCCTTGGCAGGAAAAGACAGACCAGAATTTTGATTCGAAGCACTTAAACCGTTCACATAGACTCTGGAACCATCTCTTTCTGAAGGGTGCATGCTTAATAATGACCGGGAAAGGAGATCTTTCAGAATACAAAGTTTAAATAATTTGGCCCCAACATGCTATTCTTAGATACTTAGTATATAATCTGATTCAGGGTAGGCCTTTTTTTTCAGAATTGGAAAACCCTGCCATGTAGGTGGTCTTGGGGGTTCCACTTGGGGATGAGAAACTTGTCAGTCTGTATTTCTATCAGAATTTATTTTGCTCTTCACTCTCATTTGATTGAAATTGCACCCTGCATTTTCCTTTCTGACATTTTGGTGGGTAGCCAGGCATGGGATTAAAGGGTGGGTTTACTACTGTCTGGTGTTAAAAACAAAAACAAAAACGACAAAGCTCCTTTTAAGAACTTTTTTTTTTTTTAACCCGTCTAACAAAATGGCCATGAATATCATTTTCTGGGAGCTCACGTGGAGGAGTAATTCAACATAGATGATTTCAATTCATATTTGGTCCACAGGGTACATGTGATATTTTACACTGCATTTCAAATAACACAAGACTTATTTTCATTTTGAATAAATATAATCAAGTAAAACCAATTTCTGTGGTACAGTAAAGGGAACAGAACAGCTGTCTACATTCATTCACTTTCCTCCATTTCCATCCTTCTTGGTGGTTTCACCATGAGCTTAATGAGCTAACCAGTTGCTTGACGGACTGGCAGGAAATCTCCTAGGCATCACAACTAGTAGCTTTATAATCTCTTATCGAAAGTCAGAAGAGCCCTGTGGACATTCTAAATAATGTTGGAACTGAACAGATTATTACATGAAGCTGTTTTCCTATAGAAAATGGCAAGAGTAATCTCACAGAGCTGAAGATTTTCCTTAAAGAACAAGGGCAATTTGGAACTTAAGCCTGCATTTAAAAATTGATATGTGTGGAGGGAGGTCATATGTCTCAGTATATACTTCTCATCCTGGTATAATTATTAGTGGTGCTTCTTATTACTTTCAGAAGTTCCTGGGTTTGGACACTTAATGTAATGGTCACTGGAATGATGAAGCACATGGGAGTTTGGAGCCTGAGCACTGCCTATGCAATCTGATACCAAATTAGAGTACATGCAAGATGTCACGTTGCAGCAAATATGACTTGCAGAATCATTGATATTCTTAAAAGTTCTGTGGTAATAAATGCTTTCTAATAGGTGTGCATTATCTCAATATTTAATTATGTCCCTTTCCCAGGGTTTGAAGTAATCACAGACCATATGTTTGTTATATATACCCACTCTCCCTTTTAGACATAGTGGCGACATAGTATAAAAACAAGCCTAAAAGAAATGAAATTAAGTGACAAAAATTGGTGGAAGGAGGAAATAAGGTTAGTAAGAGTAATATGAATCCTGGGACATTGTTATTACTACAAACATATCCTTTAAAGTCTTGTAGTGACAAACTAAACTTTTGTTTTTGAGCTTCCTGGCAGCCAATGAAAAGAAAAATGATCAGTCACATAAGCCACATTATCCATAGAAAAGAAAACAGAATGCTAGGGTATGAGAAACGTTCATGCTGTTCAATGCCAATACTGATTACAACGGAAACTTAAAGTCGCTTAGAAAACTCCATCCCGTTTTATTTTCTGAGTTCAGAGCTGCAATCTCATGCTTTAAAGAAGAAAAAAAAAAATCTCTCTATTTGCCTTATCAGTCTTACCTCTTTGCCTCCCTCAACTTTCCCTTGAAGCTCACTGAGACCTGAGTGTTAAGAATCTTCTGTTGTGTTCTAGAGGCTATTTCTCTCTCCATTTAAATACCTCCCCGGTTCACTGTTGGCTTAGTCTAATTCTGTCACCAATGTTCTCTTTCCCTCTTGACTTTCTGAAGCACTCTACTCACAGTAGCCAACTCTGGACCCATGTAAATATCTGCATTTTACTTCTACACTACCTTCCAGGCCTAGCCAGAGAAAATCTCATTCCATTGAAGTGTTCATATTGATGCTATTAACAGTGCCCATTCTCCAGCCTGGTTAGGGTGATCCTTCAGTCTGTAACTGGTCAGCTCTTGCTCAAGGCCTTCTGGTGACTGTTTGGGACCTTTTTCCTGCCATACATCCTTGAGCAACTTGAATTCAGTTTCTGACCCTGACTGGCACACTGTATGTATTGAGTAAATGTTTGTCAAATGCATGAAATCTTCATACTAGTCTCATTTTTCTTATCTGACTTCCTCCCCATTCACTGGCAACCAATAATCTTGCTTCTTTTTCATGGAGAAAACAGAATCCATTCTAGGGAGATCTCTATCAACTTCCTGTACCCCCTCTCCTTTGTTTCTAACTCAGTGACAGTGGTGTTCATTCATTTGTCCAGGGCTCATCCCTTCAGTTGTGCTCTGGATCTTTTGCCAACTATAATTCCCAGCAGTCTCTAACACACACTCCCTCTGGGAATTCTTTTGAAACTACTCTTGCTGAAGTCCAAAAGTTCATTTTTGCTTTTGTTTCCCTTGCCTTTGGAGACGTGTCTTGAAAGAAGTTGCTGTGGCCGATGGCGAAGAGGTTACTGCCTATGTTCTCCTCTAGGATTCTGTTGGAGTCCTGCCTCACATTGAGGTCTTTCATCCATTTAGAGTTTATCTTTGGATATGGTGTATGAGAATGGTCCAGTTTTATTCTTCTATATGTAGCTGTCAATTTTCCCAGCAGCACTTATTGAAGAGACTGACTTTTTTCCATTGGATATTATTTCCTGATTTGTCAAAGATTAGTTGATGATAGAGTTCAGGGTCCATTTCTGGAGTCTCTGTTCTGTTCCATTGGTCTGTGTCTGTTTTTGTGCTAATACCATGCTGCCTTGGTGATCACAGCCTTGTAATATAGCTTGAAATCAGGCAATGTGATGCCCCCAGCTTTGTTTTTCTTTTTCAGCATTCCCTTGGTGATTTGGGGTCTTTTCTGGTTCCATACAAATTTTAGGATTGTTTGTTCCATCTCCTTGAATAATGCCAATGGTATTTTAATAAGGATGGCATTGAAAGTGTAAATTGCTCTGGACAGGATAGATATTTTAACAAGATAAAAAACTTCTGCGCAGCAAAGGGAACAGCCATCAAAACTAAGAGGCAACCCACAGAATGGGAGAAGGTATTTGCAAATGACATTACAGATAAAGGGCTAATATCCAATATCTATAAAGAACTTCTCAAACTCAACATTCAAAAAACAACCCAGTCAAAAAATGGGCAGAAGACATGAACAGACACTTCTCCAAAGAAGACACATAAAATGGCTAACAGACATATGAAAAAATGCTCAAATCACTAGCCATCAGGGAAATACAAATCAAAACCACATTGAGATGCCACCTTACACCACTTAGAATGGAAAAAATTAACAAAACAAGAAACAACAAATGTTGGTGAGGATGTGGAGAAAGGGGGACCCTCTTACACTGTTGGTGGGAATTCAAGCTGGTACAGCCACTCTGGAAAACAGTGTGGAGGTCCTCAAGATGTTAAAATTAGAGCTACCCTACGACCCGTCAATTGCACTACTAGGTATTTACCCCAAAGATACAGATGTAGTGAAAAGAATGGGCACATGCACCCCAGTGTTCATAGCAGCAATGTCTACAATAGCCAAACTGTGGAAGGAGCCAAGATGCCCTTCACCAGATGAATGGATAAAGAAAATGTGATGTGATATATATATATATAGGGGAATATTATTCAGCCGTCAAAAAGGGTGAATACCCACATTTGCATCGACCTGGTTGGAACTGGAGGGGACTATGCTAAGTGAAGTAAGTGAAGCAGAGAAAGACAATTATATGGTTTCACTCATATGTGGCACATAAGCAATAGCATGGAGGACCACAGGGGAAGGGAGGGAAATCTGAAGGGGGAGAAATCAGAGAGAGAGACGAACCATGAGAGACTATGGACCCTGGGAAACAAACTGAGGGTTTCAGAGGGGAGGGCGGTGAGGGGATGGGTAACAGGGTGATGAGTATAAGGGGGGCATGTGTTATGAGCACTGGGTGTTATATGCAGCTAATGAATCATTGAACACATCAAAAACTGATGATGTACTATACAGAGGCTAAATGAATGTAATAATAATAAAAATAAACTACTCTTGCCAGTGTACCAAAGTTGTCAAATCTGGTGGAAAATTTTCATATTGTTACCTCAGTCTACTTTGTTGTTTATTCCTTTCCTCCTTGCCACTGTCCTGCTTTGGTTTGTATGAAACTTTCTTTGATCCTGTGTCTTACTGCTGTTTCTCAGAAGCCTTTATGGATACCTTCCCATTATGCACACTTCTAATGGATGTGTCTTCCAGAGTTAAGTTCTCCTTCCTCTCTTTACTCACTCGATGCTCTCTGCTTTGGTGAGGTCTGCCATGCTCGTCTTTGATTATGGGCACTGTGATGATCCCAAAGCTGCATCTCCAATCAGGACCTCTCTCTTGGAGTTCTCTGCCAACAGAGCATAAAGGTTCCTTTTTCTCCACATCCTCACCAATACTTGTTTCTTGTGTTGTTGATTTTACCTATTCTGACAGATTTGAGGTGATATTTCATTATAGTTTTGATTTGCATTTCCCTGATGATGAGTTATGTTGAGCATCTTTTTCATGTGTCTTTTGGCCATCTGGATGTCTTCTTTGGAGAAATATCTGTTCATGTCTCTGCCCATTTTTTAATTGGATTATTTGTGGTTTTAGTGTTGAGTTGTATAAGCTCTTTATATATCCTGCAACAGATTCTTAACTGGTCTCACTGTAAGTTAAATTAATCTATCATATATCACTGGCAATGTGATTTTTCTAAAAGGGAAATCTGAACACATTACACCCATGCTCAAAATCCTTCCATGTCTCCTCTCGGATTAAGTTCAAAATACCTAATAGGGTACATGAGGCCTGTTTTGATGTGATTGTTACCATTTTATAGCGTCTTCACTCAGCCATAATAATATCATGCACGTACCATTTCCCTTAGTGTGCCTGCTCTTTACTTTGTGATTGGTACACGCTGTTCCTGTGCCCAGCCTACTCTGTTCCTATTTTTTCCCCTGGCTCAGGTCACTCTTTCTGGAAAGCCTTTCCTAAACTTCCAGAGCATGCACCTTAAACTTGTATCTTCAGGTTGTGCTATTTTTCTATACACCACAAAACTGTGGGCACCTCAAATAGGAATTGTTTCTCTCTTATTTTTAATCTTTATACCACCCCTACTTCTTACCCTCGCTTTTTGGTTTTCACAAATAGCATTTTCTACTCTAAGTAGATTCTAGAGACCAGTTTAAATTTTATCCAGTAAAAGCACAATCTTAAGGCAATAGTTTGTCATTGCTATCATGCGTAATAAATATATACAGGAAAGCCCAGAGGATGAAAAGGCCACATCTGTGTAGCTTTTGCACCAAGACATTATTAGAATACCTGTGTGATCTTGATGTATATGTTTGTAGCAGTAGGTAAGATAATTAAAGTTTGGGAATACTGAAAGTGTATAAATTCAGTTTTTCAATTGTGCATTATATGTAGAAAGATAAAATGTAATGTTATATACAGAAAGATGGAATGTCATATTTAACCACGAGTCTTCATGATTTTAGATATTGTTCACTATGGAAGCTTCAGCTTAACTTTACACACCACTACTGTACAACCTCTGGCAATATCACAATTTACTGCTTTGTTAAATTCTGTTGAGTTTCTTACTTCCTAAATGTATTTTGGCTTGTGTCAGATGACACATACCTCCAGTTCCCTAGTCCTTCCTTCGGTATTTGCAGGGTGTACCTATCATGAGAGGATGTGATCCAGACAGAAATCTTGTTTCTAGTGTCTGTAATGGCATCCCCACCCCATTTAACTTTGGACTATGAACTTCCCATCTGAGACTTTGAGGCACCTGATCTGCATCAGCTATCAACTATATACAATCTCAAGCTCTTTGGCAGTCCAGAATCACATTAACTTGGTGGAGAAAATTTAGCAGTATGCTCATTTTTCACTGTACAATGTACCTGTAGTGCTTGGTTTGCCCTAGCTTTCTCTTTCCTTTTCTTCTTTACTTGGAATTGTGTTTCCTGTTTATATGAACTGGGGTGATACGGAGGCCTCAGTGGGCAGTAAATCCTGCAGGGCAAAAGCAGACTGAGATAGGAAGACATTCTTTCCCCCAGCACAAGGTAGCTTTGGAGCCTGCAGTATGGTTTTTATGGTTTTTTCAATTCCCAGTGTGGGTTGTGCACAAGAAAGGAGCAAGGGCGGCAGACCATTTCTATTCCAATTCTCACTCAGAAGTGCTAGGAAACAGATTGTAGATTGTGGACAAGAATAGAATCATACTTGATCTGATGACTACAGTTTAATTATGAATAAAATCAGGGAGAATGTTATTTCTGAAATCTCTCCTTGCTTCCTGTATTTAAATTATCCAAGATAAAATACAAGAAAATGTTTATGTTTAATCTACAGAATGAGCTGCATTTGGAGAAGAGATTCTCTCTGCTTCTGGGATATTTGCTTAATTTGTTAGAGTGGTTCAAATAATAGAATATTATTGTATTGGGCTTTCCGGTCAAAGCTCCTGTTTTAGAGATGAAGAAACTGAGCTTGGGATGGATGATAGGTCTTCTTTTCTTAATATACAGGATTCCCCCCTTTCCCTATTCATCTCTATTCCTTTTCAGTACATATTCACCTCCTTTCCCTGCCCCCACCTCCACAAACATTCTTGCATGTTACCATTCCTGGTTTTATTCAGGGTTCACTGGCAGAGTGTGAAGCTGGGGTTCCACAAATGTCCCCAAATTGCAACTGAGCAATTGCAGCTCAGTCACTTCCTCTGTGCTCATTTCAGAAGAGAACAAAGAGAGCAGGAATGTGTCCCTCAAGCTCTTTGGAGCATAGAAGAAATCACATCTCAAATCTTTGAGACCATCCATGATACTCAGTGAAGGCTGTCCAATATCAAATCTCTGGACAAAAACATAGAAACTTCCTAGAAGACTTGGATTGTTTTTACCAAGTGAAGAGGTGAGAGGAACTATGAAGATGTGGAGGAGGAAAAGCAAGTCTGTACAGAGAAGGGTTAAAAGACAGGCAATTCCTTAAAGTGACCGATTGGCCCAGATCTATGCAATAAATCTCTGGACAGTTTTTCAGTCTGAGAAATCTGTGTTTATAAGTCAGCTAAAACACCTGCTCAAATTTCACTTTTGGGTTGCTTACTTTCTGCAGAATTTTGCTTCAGTTTTAGAGGGTGATGAGTGATTAGTGAAGCTGACCCTGATCCCTATTGGATTTCTCAAATTAAATAAATTGTATTTTGCTCAGATAACATGTGTGGGTACAGCCTCAGCTGTCAGTGTATTTGAAGAGGAATAAACAATGGGACAAACGCTTAACCATTCCATTAACTTTTTATTTTAAACTAGTTATAGACCCTTAAGAAGTTGCAAACTGTAATACGGAGAGGTTCCACATGCTATTCACTCAGCTACTCCTCCCTGACTAACATCTTAACATAACTAGTTTATCATCAAAGCCAGGAAATTGATGTTGACATAATCCAATTACTTTGACTACCAATCTTATTGATATTTCACCAGTTTCTCTAAGTACTCATTGTGTGTGTGTGTGTGTGTGTGTGTGTGTGTGTGTGTAGTTCTAAGAAATTTTATCCTGTATCTAGACTCATGTCCCCACCACAACAACCAAGATATGGAACTGTTCCATCACTACAAAGGAACCCCTTCCTACTGCTCTTCTGGAGTTACCTTCCATTGACTTTTTATCTGACTGAATGTGCCATGTAGCTCTTTTTCTTTTCTGTTCTTCATGAGATGGGAAACATTTTTTCTTCTTGGGAAAATGATAAGAGTTCTTTTGTCTTTAAACAATATTGTAAAAAATTGATATGAAACTTTCTATAATGTAATTCTACAGCTTAGGTGATATATATCATATGGTCTATGATATGATAATGCTCATATTCCTAATATTATTCTTGAACAATTTCAAAGAAACTCTTCGACAGGTGTGAAGCCCTGTTATTTACAGGTATGAGAGATAGGTTTGTAAGGGGTAAGAAGATGCTGTGTCAAATACAATGAAAGCTCTCTGTCGGGCCCTATTGAATGAGGCTTTTGACCAAACCATGTAATATTTTTCTTGTTTATAGAGTTGAAATTGATGTTCCAGGGGCGCCTGGGTAGCGCAGTCATTGGGCGTCTGCCTTCGGCTCAGGGGGTGATCCTGGCGTTCCGGGATCGAGTCCCACATCGGGCTCCTCGGCTGGGAGCCTGCTTCTTCCTCTCCCACTCCCCCTGCTTGTGTTCCCTCTCTCGTTGGCTGTCTCTCTGTCACATAAATAAATAAAAAATCTGTTAAAAAAAAAAAAAGAAATTGATGTTCCAACATTTCATCCTTCTTATTATATATCACAGATAAACCAAGAGTGTTTTAAAGGCTCATTCTTCTTTTAGGACAAAAAGAAGAGACATTTTTGGAAATTGTTTACCTAAGGTAAAAACTTAAAAAGCAGATGGTTTTTAGAGCAGGACTTTAATAAAAACCTTTGTGTTGACTTGGCATCAGAAATGCTTCTGTAAACTTCCACAAAGTAAAAGAACATACCAGTCTATCCTGATAATTAACTAAATTCTAGTTGGTGGGGTTTTAATTCCTCTGAGACCATGCATTCTCATCATATTTCTTGTAGTTAGCACCCGGGAAAAGCTGTTCCGAGATATACAGGAAAATGCCCAGGCCTTTCTTTCTTCAAGTTCAGAGTTTGGGAGATGGGATGATACTTACCACTGTAGATGTCTCTGTACCGTGTGCCACCTTGGACTGCAGAGGGAAGCTCACCATGGCTCTGCCCCACATGTACTGCGGGGAAAGTGTTATGTAAGGCTGAGCTGGCCCCACTAAGGGTGTCTTCTACAGAGCCATTAGTTAAGAAGAGTGACAAAACTTGAATCTCTTCTTTAAAGCCATGGAAACCAGGAGGTCATCAATTGCTGATGTTGGAGCCTGGCTCTCAAACTTTATCATGGGTAGTTATGACTGGGGTGCTTATTAAAAATGTCTCAAAGTAAATATTTCTGCTTAGCGAGCCCTGGAATAATACCTACTCCATTCTCACTGAGTCCCCTCAGTATTTCTGACGCAAATGTTCTTGCCCATAGGCTACATTTGGAGAAATGTTCCCAAAGATTGCGTGGTCTGCCATCCTCATTTTGATGGTAATGGAAATTGAATGCAGAGCAGTGATAAATGCCATCTAAAAAAATCACAGTGTCTGGAACTTATCTTCTGATTTCCAAATTAGCAGCTAGTATTGAAACGACAACCAAGAACCTTGCTTTTTCAAAGAAAAGGAAAAATGCATGATTGTGGGCATAGGAAAATTTTCTTTTAAACCCCTCCCCCCTCAAAAAAAAAGTTTGGCTGGAAATTGTGAAACCTTGGACTGGCATGTCCAAACACCAAACAGAAAAAGCTGCCCATGTGGAAAGAATGCACAGGCAACATGGAACTAGGAACCACATGATTCCAACAAGGACAAGGTCTCAGAATACAAATGATAAACGATGTTTACAGTTTCCCAGGAGCTCAGAGTGCTTTGTAGATTATTTTTTTCTTTATTGTGAATAATTCTAACGCTGAACTCATTATTATTGATTCTGTCTTGCCGCCATGGAGACTAAAACACAAAGAGAAGTGGCTGGTTTGTGGTAATGAAGATGACAGTGCACACACTGAGTGGCTGGGTAACTGCCCCAACCTCTCCTCAGCTGGATGCCAGCCCATAATTAGCTGAGCCTGGTGCTTCCTCATGGCTCCATTTGGCATCAGAGAATGCCTTTTAATACGATCTGAGAATACACCTTGTCAGTATAGGCTTGATATTATTTAGGCATAATGTTTTAAGGCATTGTTTAAGGTACTGTTCTAAGGACAGCTGTGAAACTGAATACCGAAGCAGAATAGTTATGCCTTAGAGTAACAGTGCTTAAGGCTGGGAGTCATGTAAGTAGGATGGAGAAGGTTAATACACATATTGACTCTGCCCAGCACTGACAGTATTTGAAGTTCAGGATGTTGTTTAAAGTAACTACCTGTCGGAACACAGAAAAATGATCTTGGGAAACTTGGGCTCAGTATACAAATTGTTGCCGTATTTTATGAGTTAATTCTTAGGCTTAAATTGGGCATAAGACTATGAGTCTTACTTTCCTTTTTTATTTTTTCATAGCTGAGAACAAAGAAAATTACCGTATAGGGCTGAAATAGTCAATATATTGGAGTACCTGAAAATAACTTTTTAAATGGGTTGCATGTTTTGCCAATGTGAGTTATAAATTTCTTGGATTTACATACTTCTCTATAACTAATATTGCAAGAAATTCCCACTACTATGCAGTTATTTATTGAACCAGTCTTTAT
The DNA here is from genome assembly GCF_023065955.2 of Ursus arctos. Taxonomy (NCBI): domain Eukaryota; kingdom Metazoa; phylum Chordata; class Mammalia; order Carnivora; family Ursidae; genus Ursus; species Ursus arctos. Next base: position 54,628,376 of record NW_026623067.1, read on the forward strand.
TGAAAACCTGTTATATGCCACTCAAACAACATTGATATTACTCAAAGTGAATAACCTGTTTCCATTTATTAGCACAAAGTATTATATAATATGTTAACTTTTTCTATTTATATCCAATTAATTATTGCTTTACCTTATAACTATTAGGGAAATAGTCTCATTGGAAGGATTGGCTTAACCACTTTGAAGAATTAAGGCAAATAGTGATTGTTTGGTAAAGTAAGAATGTGAACAGAATTTGTCCAAATATTTCCTTGGTCTCAGGAATGGATCTTTTATATTTTGCAATAAATATCTTTTTTTGCCATGTGTTTTTATAGTCCTGATCTCTAATGTTGGACTAAATTATCTTGCTAAGTACAGCTTCTCTGCATAATTTTATTGCTTTCTCATAAGCCACAAGGATTTTTATTTTGCTAGAGGAAAGGATAAAAAGGAGAATGATTGATGACTCCTATTTATCTTAAAAATTGAAAGAATTAATGCCAGAATTGCTTCTGTTTTCAGCTTTAATTTTTTATTCTAGTGTCCAGGGGGGAAATTTGTGCAGCAGTAATTTCATAGTATAAAAATTACCTTTCTTTAAATGTACATAGAATATTTGCTTTGTCAGAATAATTTTCTGTTTTCTTCATTCCACCAAATTGTTTGGTAGTTTAGATAATAATTCAATTTGGAAATGGAGAGACTCAGGCTTAGAGAGATATTAAATGACATCCTCAAGCTAGTACATTCAATTTGTGACCCTGCTATGACCAAAATAGGTGGTGATTTTTTTCACCAATCACATAACCATCAGATAGGTGAAATACAAAATATTCACAATGCCTGAATGTTCTCTTAATTATATACTAATGCACAATATGTGTAAGGTCTTTGCATGTCATACCACATGGAGACACTTCTTCAAGTAGATCATGAGTATTTGTATGCATCTGTAGTTAGTCATAAAATATTACCTGTTGTGATCATTGGAAAGAATGGAGCACATTTTTTTAGTGCTATCCTAAATGTCTATTTGTAGATTTATTGCCTGGAACATATTTACTTGTTCATTGCAACATCTGCTAAACCTGTTGGTGTCTTATTAAAATAGCAGATCTAAGTATAAAGTGGTATCATTGGATATCATCCTTGGGTTGGTCAGGTATGTTTAATTTGGATAAAAGTTATATTTGAAACATAGGTTGGATTCTGCTCATTTCAGTAATGGAGTTGTTCTCATAATAGCTATCGAGTGTTTGGGGAGGAATGCTACTTGGCCTCCATCCCATATAGACAAATTAATAACAATATTGGAGAGTTTTGGCATATTGTTTTCAAAGGACTTTAACGGGTATCTCATAAAGTGGGTGGATATATAATGCTAATTAGGGAAGCAGTGGATACCAACCATCCATAAGGAACTTAACTACTCAACCTGAGCAGATTCAAGCAGCTTTTCCTGTTGGAAGCAGCTGGAAGACTTGGAAGTTAACTTCCTGTCCACCCTTTTTGAACTTCTATCAATTCTATCACTTTTTCAGGTTTGGGTTCAAAGCTAACTTCTAAATAAATACCCCTCTTTTGTTCCCAGTCCATTTCTCTTTCTTATTTCTGGTCTCCTAAATAGTCAGTATCTCAATATTTTTATAGGTGAATGTATATTGCCATTATTATATAATGCTTATAAAATCATCGTGCACTTGGCTGATTCTAGAGGATGTCACAGGCAACTGTACACAGTCTAGAAAAGTCTTTTATTTGAAGGAAGCATGCAGTTACCAGCTCATCTTCACATTCTCTCTTTTCTTTCACCCTCATACATGGTTGCTCCGATGTCTGTCTTCTCAGAGGCCCTTCCATTACATAGCCACACACAGAAATAATCATCTAGTATAAATGTGCTTCTGGGCATGGCAGAGGAACTAGTAGTAGACTTTTTTTCTGCTATAAGTAAGTAGAAACCTGGAAAAAGAAATACAGAGCAGCTGGTTTCAGGCATCAGACAATAGGCAGACAGGATTGTGTCTCATCAGAGAAGAGAACTAAACAAGACGAACCTATGACTCACCCAACCTTCTACCTGTATGTCTTCAGTGGGCCCTATCCCAGAGAGAGAAAACTCAAGTAGAGCATCTAGTGGATTCACTGAATCATGTGACAGAGATCAGAGTTCATGGAAATGGAGGCAGCCAGAAGTGGTGAGGCAGAGTATCAGAATAGAGGAAACTTCTCAGAGGAAGAGCTCCAAAACCCTGCTTGGGGCTGGAGGGTGAGGAGGGTGGAAAGGGGCTGCCTCTTGTGTTTTAAAATGAAAACTAAACTGTATATGTACAGGGTGAAACTGCAGGAGGACACAGGATGACTAAGAATCTATAAACCAAACAATTCTAAGAGGTCATGTTGAGCTGGGCAACAATTTAGTTTTAATCAGGCAGAGTGAAGGGACTCAGTGGACAAACATCATTCAGTAGAGACTCCTAAAAGGTCAAACTTATAAGGGTGGCCAAATTAGATTTGCCCTTACAAAGCGTAGAAACAAACCTTTATTTATTTTTTATTTTATAATAATTTTTATTATGTTAGTCACCATAAACCTTTAAAAGACCAAGTTGATCCTCTCAATTTAACTGCCTGACAAATCGAAAGGCAACATTGTCTAAAGGAAGACAGCATAATTTAGATAGTCAGCAACATAGATCATAATGCAGCATCCAATTCAAAATTGTTAGAGGTCAGAAGAGGCACAAACATGTAACCAGTAATCAAGAGAAAATTCAGGCATAATAAATAGACCCAGAAATAACAGAGATGATGGAATTAGCAGACAAAAACTTTAGGAGACTTTTAAAGTCTCTTGTAATTATATCATAATTTAAGGTGAACATGATGAGGAGAAAAAGGGAAGATATATTAAAAAGAACTATGTGGAACTTCCAGAGCTGAAAAATTAAATACATGAATTGAAAAATTCACAAGATAGGCTTACTATATTAGACACTTATAATTCAATAGTAAGTTAAGCAAATCTATTAAAAATGGGCTAATTTTGAACATTTTACAAAATAAGATCTACAAATGGCCAATTAGATGTGAAAAGATACTGTTATTAGTCATCAGAAAAATGTAAATTAAAACCACTGTGAGATACCACTGTTTATCATCAGAATGGCTGAAAACCAAACTAGCAGTACCGGGGTGTCCCTCATTCATTGCTGCTGATACTATTAATATGGAGCCACCTCTTGGGAAAGTAGTCTGGCAGTTTATGAAAAAGTTAAATTAACTTACAAGTTGATGGAGGAAATTGGATTTTAAACCTTTGGGAAAAGCCATTGGAACATTAAGGAAGAGAATATTCCTCCAGCCTTGGCCACTGTATGTCCGTCACCTTATTGAACTACTATTCTTTCCTTTATTTTTCATCCTCTGTTGAAAAAGTCTGAGAAAAGACAAACTGAAGCATATTAAAAATTTTAAGTGTTTATTTGAGTAAATTTCTTCAAATCAGGTAGCGCCAAACTGAAAAATGGGTAGAAGGGCTAAGGGCAGGAGCTGGGGGTGACTTTCATAAGGAAGCTGGCAATTGGCTGTAGCTTAAAGCCTCGATGGTAGCCTGAGATTGGTTGTCCTTAGTTTTTTTTTTTGGGGGGGGTGGTTATGTTATGTTAGTCACCACACAGTGCATCATTAGTTTTTGATGTAGTGTTCCATGATTCATTGTTTGTGTATAACACCCAGTGCTCCATGCAATGCATGCCCTCCTTAATACCCATCACTGAGCTAACCCATACTCCTACCCCCCTCCTCTCTAAAACCCTCAGTTTGTTTCCCGAGGTCCATAGTCTCTCATGGTTCATTTCCCCCTGTGATTCCCCCCCTTCATTTTTCCCTTTCTTCTCCTAATGTCCTCCCTGCTATTCCTTATGTTCCACAAATAAGTGAAACCATATGATAATTGTCTTTCTCTGCTTGACTTACTTCACTTAGCATAATCTCTTCCAGTTCCACCCATGTTGATACAAATGTTTGGTAACATCCTTTCTGATGGCTTAGTAATATTCCATTTTATATCTGGACCACATCTTCTTTATCCATTTGTCTGTTGAAGGGCATCTTGGCTCCTTCCAGTTTGGCTATTGTGGACATTGCTGCTATGAACATTGGGGTGTATATGGCCCTTCTTTTCACTACATCTGTATCTTTGGGGTTCAACACCAACCTGATCAAAATGCTGAAGCCATTTTTCAAAGTGCTGGAACAAACAATCCTAAAATTTGAGTGAAACCAGAAAAGACCCCAAATCAACAAGGGAATGCTGAAAAAGAAAAACAAAGCTGGGGGCATCACGTTGCCTGATCTCAAGCTATATTACAAAGCTGTGATCACCAAGACAGCATTGTACTGGCACAAAAACAGACACATAGATCAGTGGAACAGAATAGTGTCCAGGGGCGCCTGGGTGGCACAGCGGTTGAGCGCCTGCCTTCGGCTCACGGCGTGATCCCGGCGTTATAGGATCGAGCCCCACATCAGGCTCCTCCACTTTGAGCCTGCTTCTTCCTCTCCCATTCCCCCTGCTTGTGTTCCCTCTCTCCCTGGCTGTCTCTCTCTCTGTCACATAAATAAATAAAATCTTAAAAAAAAAAAAATAGAGTGTCCAGATATGGACTCTCAACTCTATGGTCAACTAATCTTTGACATAGCAGAAAAAAAATCCAATGGAAAAAAGACAGTCTCTTCAGTAAATGGTGTTTGGAAAATTGAACAGCTGTATATGGAAGAATGAAACTTGACCATTCTCTTACAGCATACACAAAGATAAACTCTAAATGGATAAAATACCTTGATGTGAGACAGGACTCCATCAGAATCCTAAAGGAGAACATAGGCAGTAGTAACCTCTTCGACATAGGCCACAGTAAATTCTTTCAAGACATGACTCCAAAGGCAAGGGAAACAAATGCAAAAATGAACTTTTGGGTCTTCATTAAGATAAAAAGCTTCTGCACAGCAAAGGAAACAACACAACAAAGAGGCAACCCACAGAATGGGAAAAGATATTTGCAAATGACACTACAGATACAGGGCTGGTATCCAAGATCTATAAAAACTTCTCAAACTCAACACCCAAAAAGCAAATAATCAAGTCAAAAAATGGGTGGAAGACATGAACAGACACTTTCTCAAAGAAGACATACGAATGGCTAACAAATATATGAAAAAATGTTCAACATCATTAGCCATGAGGAAGATTCAAATCAAAACCTCATTGAAAAACCACCTTACACCAGTTAGAGTGGCAAAAATTGACAAGGCAAGAAACAACAAATGTTGGAGAGGATGTGGAGAAAGAGGAACCCTCTTACACTGTTGGTGGGAATGCAGGTTGGTACAGCCACTTTGGAAAACAGTGTGGAGGTTCCTCAAAAAGTTAAAAATATAGCTACCCTATGACCCAGCAGTTGCACTACTGGGTATTGTCCTTAGGTTTTGATTGCCTAACTTGAGGCATTACCAGCTTAGATTTTGTATTGCTCCAAAGGCTGCCTGGGCATTAAAGCCACCTTAGTCTACTAGCCTCCTTGTTTAATTAATTTAACAAGTCCATGCACTTAAGTGGTTAAGCAGGAACTTCTTGAATTTGAGAGGCGAACAAGACACAGGGCAGGCCAATCTGGAATCATCTCTAGCTGTGAGACGTAAGCAGAATGCCAGGAAAGCTCACATTCATTGTTACCATTGTGTCATAGTTGCAATGTTCTTATTAATGACTCAGTTTATGAATTAGATGCAGCTTTTCTTTCAAGCATTATTCAGTCTTAGTAGAAAGAAAGGAGGGAAAAAGGAAAAAATCCTATGGAAAGTGGCATTATAACAGAAGTACAGAGTGTTATGTGAGTTCATGTGCTTGATATAAATTTTGAAACTTCATCATGCTCAATGTCAGTTGGTCTTATTTCCCTAAGTTTTTAAAAGAGGAGGCAAGGATAACATCCTCAGTGTCTGCTATATAAATGTAAGCACCCTACCCAATGTTAGATCACAAGTAGTTCTCCATAAACTTATATGATTGCTTGATGAGTTTGTTAGTATTAGGCTTGGCAGAATCCTGGAACAGGAAATCCAAATAACTGACATTAAAAAGACACAGGTTTCCTTCTCTTCTTTATCCTGTTAACCATAGGATATCTAGGGCTGGCAAATCAGGGCCATCATTATCAGGGACCCAGGATCCTCTTCTTTCTGCCTCGTCATCTTTCACACCTCTCAGTCACCTTCAGAATGGTCCAAAGTGACAGCTAGAGTGCTGTGTCCATCGTGTTCATATTCCAGGCAGAAAGATGGGGTGCATAGTGATAGGGCTGCACGTGAGCCCCTCCTGGAGAATTAGTTCCCTTTAAAGAGCTTTCTCAGAAGTCCCACCCAATTTCTTCCACTTAAGTCTCACTAGTCATTACTGGTTGCAGGAACAGTAGGAAATACATTGTTATGTGGACATACTGCCTCCCTGAAAGCAGTCACATTTCTTAAGTAAGGAAGATGGGGAGATGGAAGCTGCGTGGTTAAACAGCCATCCTTGCCGTGATCCATTTCTCGGTGATCTCAGGCTTGTGAAGGCAGATATGGCCATTGTCAACTAGGTGATTATGTTTTTCCTTTTTTTCTAATTCATGGGAGGGAAACTGTCAATTCATCCATTAGGCACAGAAAACTCTTGACCCCCAAAATTGTCCATATCAAAGAAAGACCTGTTCAATAAGGCTGCCAAATAATAACAACGTTTCCTAAGAATTTGTCTTCTTATAAAGTTCTCAGGAATTTGATAATTCCCATGATCATTTTTAGTTATAGCAACTGATCCCTTTCCACCACAGAATACTCACAGCCACTGATGCTGGAGTTCTTAAGGTACCATGTGTGCTTCTCTTCTGTAGTGTTGAGATCTTTTTTTGGCATGCAAGAGAAATAGATTTTGTGAAGTGCAAAAAAACATATGGAGGCAGAGAAGCCTCTCTAATAGAGAGATGGTGTGTGGAAGATAGTGGGTGAGGCAAGGGTAAACTGATTACAAATCAGCCTTCAGGATTTTTATGCCAATTGGTTAATGTTGAAGGAGAAGGTACGGGTGCTTTAAAGTACCTGAGACAAGTGTCTGTGAGTCCCATGAGCCACATGGGGCCTCTTGCCAGAAGTCAGAATGGGCTCCTTCTCCTACAAACAAAAATAGACAAATGCTGTTTATTTTATTTAGAAGTCATAGTTTCACTAGTGCCCAATGGCTAGAGATAATAATTAATATCAGCTGCCAAGGTTGTAGCAAAACTGAGGAAATTGAATTATTACTTTTCATCCCTCAAATAAGATGATGGGATTTTTTCTAAATCCTTTTGATCTGCAGCAGGAGGAGTGTTCCATTTGAAAGCACTGCTATTATCAACAATAATGGAAAGAACAGTAAATGGCATCCAGACATCAGCTCTGTGGCAGGTGCTCTGTGCAGGATGAAGTTTAAGTATGGTTTCTGCCCTGTGGTCCAGATCAATTTTGTAGTCATTATTCTGTTTCATTTAGTTTCAGGACTAAATGGCCAGTTGTGCAGTTAGGGTCTTGCCAGTGCATTTGTCTACAGCAGCAGCATCCATTTTGTGATGAGTCATAAGTACAAAATTGAACAGGAAGAGGAAAAATAAATGAATCATAAAGCCTGTTAGAGGCCCTTGAAAAGCCAGCCCAAGTGCTAGTAAATGCTAAAGGGGAACATATTTACTGTAGTTGAGATAGCTTAAATGGATTAAATTGGTAGATAATTGGGCAAGGTATGTGGGAAAATTGAATGAGTGTAATGAGTAAATAGCATAGTACAAATGGACAAGTTTTGATGTCTAAATTGGGTACAGCCAAGGCCAGTGCTTACATCACCCAGATGAAGAGGCTGTAGTTTGCTTGGGCCAGAATGTTTCTGCATGCCACACACATCTGATTTGAAGCATCTTTAACCTAGTGTTGGTTTTCAGAAGAAATGCTTTAATTAGGTGGAGAAATAAGGTACAGTCCACAATAATGGGTTTGTGATGAGAGGGCTCAGAGACCATAGCTTCATCTTTTCATCCCAGAGGAAAGGTACTGAAGAAGGTGGGGTCTGTGTACATACCTTTAGCACTGTGGAATGCTGTTTATGATTATCAGCATGTTCCATGGCATAATTAGGTAGAATTTTTACATTGCTTTTGTTCACAGTAGTTTGTTCTTGAATTCTTTCTTTCATTAATTCATTCAATAATTACTTAATAATTGCTTTCTACATACAGAATTCTGGAAAATGAATCATATTTTTAAAAAAGTCGTGGTTATTGTCTAAAGAGTCAGGACATTTTTTTTATTTTTGGGAAGATATAAAGAGCATTCATTATGTAGGCCCTTCACAGAAATTGGGGTGATGAATAGTGGGTGGTTAGGAGTACTAGCCATTTGAGTCTTTTTCCTAGAAGGTTGTAAAGTGTCCTTTGAGGAATGAAACAAAATATAGGACCTTAAGATGAAGAATTGCAACCCACCAGCCTTCCTTCTTTGTGGCTCATAAATACCCATTAAATTTTTTTTTTTCAATTATGTGGCTGACCAAGTAATGATGACATCATTGCATATTCTTTATGGTTTAGCACCAGTGGACTTTTCTCATTTTACAAAAGGTTTTTTTAATATCCAATGAGATTGACTTATAGTTAAATGAATATTCTGATTGAACATTTTGATATATAAATTTGAATTTAATGCAATACACTTAGCAATAACACCAACCCAGAAGTTATTTAATCTGATTTGAATCTGTAGATAGTTCAGGAATTTCCAAACTAAAACATAAAAACAAAAACCACCTAGAAATTATTATGCAGGACCACATATGTGTAAGGTGTGGGAAGGGAAATTGAGCCTACAGGAAACCGAGGACATATCCCTGGGCATTATTTTGAAATCTCTGATACTGGCTTATCACTTGTTTCTTTTCCATAAAAGTAGACAAATATATACAAAAGGGTTATAAGAGGCAGCAATCAGGTGAAAGATAAGGGTGACGTTGAGGTATTAGAAACATCTAGAAAAACTGAGCTGGGATTGTGTGTACATAAGGTTTTATGAAGACTTCAGAGCAAGGGAACATCCCATTTCTTTCTTTTCTTTTAACATCTTTACAACCATGGCAACCCTTCCCCTCTTGCCTTAAGCAATATTACCATGGTCTATAAAATGGTTGCTTCTTTCTTCTTCCAGTCTTCTTGATAATGGTGGTAGTAACTATCCTCTCTTCTATTATCTCTGGTGTAGCCATTATGGCAGTTGGCCCAGGTACTGCTCAAGAAGGGGATGAAACAATACCTGAAAACAGTCTTTTACATAGTAGTTGCAGCTCTGGTGGCTGCTAGCTGCAAGGGACATGGTGCTTGGAGAATTCACCCCATTCAGTACACCCTGTGGAGTGGAGCTGTGCCTCCATCTTGAATTATAGATTTAAAACTTAGATTTTGAATAATACGGGCAACATGATAAGTTCCGGGGATGGCTGAAACAATTTCTGAATTTTTAATGCCAAGTGTAGGATTTCATATTTACTTTTAAATTTATCATACAGTAAAACTGACCTTTTGATGTGCAATGTTGTTGCTTTTAACACCTGTATAGATTTATATAGTCACCACTGTAATGAGAATACATAACAGTTCCATCAACTGAACAAAAATGCTCCCCAAACCGACCCTGTCTTATACCCTCCCCCCTGCTCCAGTCAAGACTCCTAGCATCCACTGGCCTATTTTATCCATTTTATTATTATCTGTTTTATTGTATGTGTCAATAGTTCATTCCTTTTTATTGTAAGCAGTATTCCATTTTATAGATTTATTACTTTTTATATCCATTCTCTTGTTGAAGGACATTGAGTTTCCAGTTTTTGCTGTCACATATAAAGCTGCTGTGAACAATAATGTACATGTTTTTGTGTGAACATAGTTTTCTTCTTCTTCTTCTTCTTCTTCTTCTTCTTCTTCGTCTTCGTCTTCTTCTTCTTCGTCTTCTTCATCTTCTTCTTCGTCTTCTTCTTCTTCGTCTTCTTCTTCTTCGTCTTCGTCTTCTTCTTCTTCTTCTTCGTCTTCGTCTTCGTCTTCGTCTTCTTCTTGTAAATACCTGGGTGGAGGATTGCTATATTGTATATATACCAAGTGTATGTTTAACTGCCAAACTCTTTCTCAGAGTGGGTATACCACTATATATGAGCAGTGTCTGAGAGTTGCAGTTGTCATGAATCTTGTTAGCACTTGGTCTTATTGGTATCTATTATTTTAGTCATTCTAACAAATGTGTAGTGGTATCTCATTGTGATTTTAATTTGCATTTCCCTGTGGCCAGTGATGTTGTACCTCTTCCCATGTGCTTTATTGCCAAGTTTATATCTTCTTTGGTCCTTGGCTCATTTTAAAATTGGGTTGTTTGTTTCTTATTGTTAGATTTTAAAAATTCTTTATATTCTAGATACAAGTTCTTTGCCACATATGTGATTTGTGTATATTTTATACCAGTCTGCAGCTTATCTCTTTATTCTCTTAACACTGTCTTTGGCAGAGCAATAATTTTTAATTTTGATAAGGTCTTATTTTATCAGTTTCCATTCTTATGGACTGTGGTTTTAGTGTTATTTCTAAGAATTCTCTGTCTAACCACAGGTCAAGATGATTTTTCCTGTGTTTTTATAGAAGTGTTATAGTTTTACAAATTAGATCTATGTGCATTTTAAGTTAATCTGTGTATAAGGTATGAGCTTTAGGTCTAGGTTCAGTTTTTTCTAATGGATAACCAATTGTTCTAATATTTGTTGAGAAAAACTATTCTTTATCCATTGAATTGCATTATATCTTTGTCATAGTCAAATGGCCATTTTTGTGAGGATCTATTCCTGGACTCTGTGTTATTCTCTTCCATTGATCTATGAGTTTATCCCTTCACCAATACCATATTTCCTTGATTATTATAGCTTTGTAACAAACCTTAATATTGGATAGTGGGATTTCTACAACTTTGTTCTTATTTTTCAGAAATGTTTTAGCTATTCTAGTTTCTTTGCCCTTTTATATAAATTTTAGAATCAACTTACCTAAATCTACGTAAAATTATGCTGGGATTTTGATAAGAATTGCATTAAATCCACAGATCACTTTGTGGAAAACTTACATCTTTATTATGGTAAGATTTCTAGTTCATGAACATGGTATGCCTTTCCATTTACTTAGATCTTCCTTGATGATTTCTTTCCTCAGTAATATACAGACCCTATACATGTTTTTTAGGTTTTATATTTAAGTATTTTTTATTTTGTTTCTATTGCAAATGTTAATATAACTAGATTTTGGTTTCTGACTTTTCACTGCTTGTGTATAGAAATACAATGGATTTTGTGTCTTTACCTCGTATCTTGCAACCTTATGAAACGTACTTATTGGTGTACATTGGAGACTTTTAAAGGGATTTCATGAATTAGCATAGAAAGATGTCCCCAGGAAAGAGCCAAGAGAGGTGTTTGTTCAGAAGAATTCAAGTTCTCAGTAGCAGAATCTCATCGAGTGTTCTTTAGAAACGACATTGGAAATCTCCAGAGGGACTGGTTCTCTAAGCAGTGAATGCCTTTTTTCCTATTTCCATTAATTCTCTCTGTTTCTTTTCTCTTAAATGACATTTGGCTATAGAAATCGTCATTTCTATAAGCAAACATTGGAATTATGTAAAATTGGTTTTCCTTTCTCTTTGTCCAAGAATATGGGCTTAGACTTGTTTCTTAGAATAGATTCACCATTCCATTAACAAATGGAGTGTTGGTCAAGGAGAGACCAAGTAGCCCTACCTCTACTTCCAGATCACCACAGCTTCTTTTCCCAGGTTTTTATTATATATTAATGGTCCTGTTCTCCCTTTGGTCCATAAAGGATTTAGTTTAATAATATCACACCTACTTTAGTATCTTATGTTACAGCATTTAGCTTGTTTGAAAAGGAGTTTATAAAGAGCCAAAACATGGTCTTTGAGGGCAATAGATAATTAAGACAGGCTGGGTTACTTAGGGGCACAGAGCAACTGAAACTCCATGTACATAGCAGGTGCAGATGTTTTTCATTTGGGAGACAGAAAGCTTTGCTAAAGATAGGGTGAATAGAGGCATCTGGATGCAGTGATATTTCAGAAAAGAGGCATTTATGTCTTTTGAAAATTTTCCTGAGAAGAGGTACATTTCAATCTCTCCCTTCTACACATGCACACACTATTAAAATCTTGAGACAATTCTGTAAATGAAAGAAATGTATTTCTGAGAGGTGTCATATTGTTAAGGACAGTTAAAAATGCAATCATCATGCATAGCTTCTAAGCTAAGATGCATCCTATCTTTCCCTTCTCTTCAAAATATTCACTAGTTAATTCACTTCTTTTAAAGATGTTTCTGTGGAACATTGGGTGGATTCTGTGCTCCAACAAGAAATACTGAGTTACTTTGCTCTCATGGAGTAGAAAGCAAAAGCAATAAAGAAGAAAAGTAGGTTATCTGTAATGGAGAAAATGGATCCACAAAAGGCAGTCACTGAGAACTAAATTAAAAATTTAGTTTTTAGAATTGACACTGACATCATGGCATTTAAAAATTTAGAATTCAAGTAGATAGAAGATTTGGTAGGGTTGAAGCTGATGCATATGAAGTTCCTGGATACATTTGTATTCCATGGTGAGCTAAAATGAATCTCCGTTCTTGGGATGTGCTGTCATGGAAACCAATGCTATATTTAAAGTTTTTCATTTCAGGTCCTCTTTGTGTTTGTCTGTATATGTATATGTGTGTTTGCATGATTTTTATTTTCAGTTAAGGCTTCAACAATTTGAAAATTTAAAGCCAAAGATTAAAAAGACCATCACCGTGCCATTTAGTTTCTTGCCTCAACTTCCAGTAGGTCAGGACAATATTACCATTACACTGAAATAGCCTGTCTTCCTTTCTTCTCTCCCTCCCTTTACCCTCTCTCCCTCCGTTCTTTCTTTTCTTAACAATCTCCAGTAAAACTTTCATTCCTGAGCGATCTGTTCCAGTGTTGGAAGACCCACGCAGTAAGAGAAGGAAAGATGCTCCTTCTGCCTCAACATTAGCTTTATGAGAAGAATGCTAGAGGTGTTTGCACTAGCATCAAAGTAAATTAACTCTCAGGTATCTATTGTGGCCTTTTATTGGACTCAGCCAAGCATCCCCCATGTTAAGATACTGTAGGGTTTAATGAAAGTTAAACTACACAGGTATTACTGGAAAAAAACCACAAACCCTGCAGAACATTACTAGATATAATTAATGGGTTCAAAGAGAATAAATGTGCTGCAGCCAAGATGAAATTAGTATTTTAATTAAATAAAATTTTATAGAAACATTTGATTCTGGAAACTATAGAATTTTATTTTTTTTCCATGAGAATACAAAGGATCCTATCCTAGCTTTACATAAATGTATTGTTTCCCATCTAACAACACGTTTTGTGTAGTCTATGCTCTTTGGAGTTATCCCCTTGTCTTTGTGTGTCTTATTTGTGAGGGGCATGTTTACCATCACCATCATATGTCTAGAATTAGAAAACCAAACCAGGCTCCAAACCCAGCCTCACCCAATAATAATATCTTATTATCGACCATTTTTAATTCTTTTTTTAAATGTTTTTTTTATTATATTATGTTAGTCACCATACAGTACATCCCTGGTTTCTGATGTAAAGTTCGATGATTCATTAGTTGCGTATAACACCCAGTCCACCATGCAATACGTGCCCTCCTTACTACCCATCACCGGTCTATCCCATTCCCCCACCCCTCTCCCCTCTGAAGCCCTCAATTTGTTTCCCAGAGTCCATAGTCTCTCATGCTTCCTTCCCCCTTCTGATTACCCCCCTTTCTTTATCCCTTTTTCCCCTACCGATCTTCCTAGTTCTTACGTTCCATAGATGAGAGAAATCATATGATAATTGTCTTTCTCTGCTTAACTTATTTCACTTAGCATTATCTCCTCCAGTGCCGTCCATGTTGCAGCAAATGTTGAGAACTCGTTCCTTCTGATAGCTGAGTAATATTCCATTGTATATATGGACCACAATTCTTAATCCAGTCATCTGTTGAAGGGCATCTCGGTTCCTTCCACGATTTAGCTATTGTGGACAATGCTGCTATGAACATTGGGGTGCATATGGCCCTTCTCTTCACTACGTCTGTATCTTTGGGGTAAATACCCAGTAGTGCAATGGCTGGGTCATAGGGTAGCTCAATTTTTAACTTTTTTTTTTTTTAAGATTTTATTTGTTCATTTGACAGAGATAGAGACAGCCAGCGAGAGAGGGAACACAAGCAGGGGGAGTGGGAGAGGAAGAAGCAGGCTCATAGCGGAGGAGCCTGATGTGGGGCTCGATCCCAGAACGCTGGGATCACGCCCTGAAGCCGAAGGCAGACGCTTAACCGCTGTGCCACCCAGGCGCCCCTCAATTTTTAACTTTTTAAGGGAGCTCCACACTGTTTTCCAGAGCGGCTGTACCAACTTGCATTCCCACCAACAATGTAGGAGGGATCCCCTTTCTCCACATCCTCCAGCAATTATTGTTTCTTGCCTTGTCCATTTTTGCCATTCTAACTGGCATAAGGTGGTATCTTAGTGTGGTTTTGATTTGAATTTCCCTGATGGCTAATGATTTTGAACATTTTTTCATGTGTCTGTTAGCCATTTGTATGTCTTCATTGGAAAAGTGTCTGTTCGTATCTTCTGCCCATTTTATGATTTGTTTATTTGTTTCTCGTGTATTGAGTTTGAGAAGTTCTTTGTAGATCTTGGATACCAGTCTTTTATCTGTAGCATCATTTGCAAATATCTTCTCCCATTCCGTGGGCTGCCTCTTAGTTTTTTTGACTGTTTCCTTGGCTGTGCAGAAGCTTTTTATCTTGATGAAGTCCCACAAGTTCATTTTATCGTTTGTTTGTCTTGCCTTTGGAGATGTGTCATGAAAAAGGTTGCTTTGGCTGATATCATACAGATTAATTCTTAATGAATACTTGAAAATGTCAGATTTGATGCAAGAAAATTGACTGTGCTTCAAGTGTCAAGTGATAATTAAGTAGACTTAAATATGATTACAAATCACTAATAATATCTTCATATTTATTGCTTTATTTTGCTGGTTAGATAATTTTGGTATTGAGCACCAGAGTAGCTTGGACAAGTTTAACCAAATTTCATTCATTAATACAACAATTTTATTTAGCACCAACTCTGTACTTGGCAGTGGTATATGTCCTTCAGTGGTCGGAGATAAAGTGTCCTTTCTGTCTTCAAGAAGGCATATAATCATGTGCGAGTGGTGGAACAAATAGCCAAATGACTAATGTATCTGTAAAAATACTAGTTCACAGTTATTGAACTATTACTGTGAACTATGTTTCATGTGTTTCAAATCATTTAAAATCATGAGGAGTTTACATGGTAGAGATTATTAGTGTGTGAATTTTTTTAGGTAAACAGTCTAAGAAGCTAAATAACTTACTTATCTTTATATAACTACAAGTGCAGGAATTGATACCAATGCCATCTGACTTATGTTCCTGATCTGACTCTTAAAGAATAAACCTTTTAACTTAAAAGCCTTTTTTAGTTTGCAAAAATATAACACAAAAATGCTTCATAAAACATGACAGAGTGAATGCAAATCTCTGATAGGACATCAGACATATAGGAGTTCAGATATTATTATTACTCTCTTAGAATGTATGGATTTTTATAATTCTCAATTGCCTAGTTAAACTGTATCTCATGACAGCTTTGTCCTTAGAAAGAAGTTAGTAATTTCTTTCTATGTACCCCCCTATCCACAGTTGGGAGTGGAATGTTTACTGTCATTTTCTTCCATTTTAATTTTTTCTTTAATCAGGGAGTTATTTAGGAGTGCATTTTGGATGGGGCGCCTGGGTGGCGCAGTCGTTAAGCGTCTGCCTTTGGCTCAGGGCGTGATCCCAGCATTCTGGGATCGAGCCCCAGGTCAGGCTCTTCTGCTGGGAGCCTGCTTCTTCCTCTCCCACTCCCCCTGCTTGTGTTCCCTCTCTGGCAGGCTGTCTCTCTCTGTTAAAGAAATAAAATCTAAAAAAAAAAAAAAAAAAAAAGTGCATTTTGGGTTTTCAAAGATATTTATTAATTATCTTTTAATTGTTGATTTTTATATAAATCGGCTTGTCAATTATAGTCTTTATTATCTAGGTTATTTGACATTTGCTTTGTGGCCTAGTATGGGATGAATTTTTGTAAGGTTTCCATAAGAACTGGAAAAAGAGTATTGTGTTTTTTGGGTGTATTGTCCTAAAGATAGATAAATACACACACACACACACACACACACACACACACACACACACACACATATATGTCCTAATATATACGTATATATGTCCTAAAGATAAATATATATACATACATATGTATGTAAATAACAAGATATGTAAGTATATATACATATATATGTAAATAACAAGATATGTAAGTATATATATCTTATATAAGTATATATAAGTACATATATCTTATTTTGTTTATATATTTTATATAAGTATATATAAGTATATATATCTTGTTATTTTTTTATTTAAATCTTTCGTAGTCCTAGCTGTTTCTTGGTTTGATAGAGGACTATTAAAATATCGTACTCTGATAGTGTGGATTGGTTAATTCTTCCTTATTATTCTGTCAGATTTTATTCCATTTATGTTGAGATTCTGTTTTTTCCTTGTAGCAAGTTACTTCATACGGGTTAGAACTTATTGGTGGAATAAGTCATTTTTATTAGAAAGTATTCCTCCTTATCTCTATTAATAATTTTCCCAAAATACTACTCTATCTTCCATTATTTTGCCATAGCAGCTATTTGCCTGATGGAATTTTGGTACAGCTTTGCTTTCAGCATTTTTTTTTATAAGCAGAACTTAGCTACATTTTAGTCTGCTTGTGTGTTGAGGGGGTGTTTCTTTGTCTGTTTTCCCTATTGTTGCTATGTTTTGGAAGCAGGAGTTTTGCATCAGAGGGCTGACTTTCTCCCCATGATGGCTAGAAGTTCTCTGCTGGGCTTTGGATTGGAGCTGGAAATAAACGTCAGAGTGCTGGTATTCTGTTACTGATTCCTGTGAATGTTGGCAACCCTATGATCTCGTGGTATGGTTGAGCAGAAGGTTACCCTACCTCTTCATGGCACTGGGTTGGTAGGTGGGTTCAAGACTTTCCTGAAGTTTCAGGGGGCTTGAATTTGTGAAGTGTGGCTGGCAGCATGTAGCTACTAAATTTTCTAATTAATAAAGATGAGGAAAACCAATGACCTAAAATGAAGGGAAAACTCTAGCTGAACATGTCACAAAAAGTAAACCTCCCCCCCCCCGCCCCATGCCCAAATCAAGAATAATACGGTCTGGAAACAATCACAGAATTAGCTTACTTGAAGTAAACATAAGCACCAGGAGAGAAAAGAAATTGGCTATAAACAGGAATAACTTCCCTCAGAACACAATTTGAGGTCATTTTAGGTACCTGTGTCTTTTGTACTTTTCTCAGAAGTATAGAAAGTAAATGTTAGTTGTCTCTAAAAATTCTGCCTCATGTTTTGGCATCTTGGGAATTTACGCTGATGCCTGCTTGATAGAAGCTGTCCAACCCTGCTGATCACTTCCCCTCGACCTATTTTGCAGTGGTAACACTTTTAATACTTTCTTCTAATTATACCCTCTGACTTGATGGATGCAGAAGTTGCGAAGTAAATCAAGTCAGCATGATAACTCAATTCCAGTGCGTGCTTAACTGAAATGATCTTGTGAAGAACACAATGTTCCCTTCTGTCGCATGTGCAACTGGGTATGTGAAATGGGGCAACGGTTAATGAGTTGAAAAATTTATTAAATATGAGTCTCATTTTAAATATAGAAATAGCCCTGGAAAGGGTTTAGGTTTTCAGTATCAAGATCTTGTGTATATACTTGTATGAGAGTATTTCTGGGTCAAATTAGTACATGCTTGGTAATATGGATGCTCTGTCTGTGTTGTTGTAAAGACCACTGTAAATGCCATTAAGCAAAACAGCAGAAAAGAAAAGGAACATCTCTGTGTTGATTCTCAATTGTCTAGACAATTCTCAGTTGTCTGATGTTTGTTTCTCATTCTCCTCTCTTTTCTATCAGAATCTTCAGGGAAATATACTAGTCTGTCTACACCAATATCTTCCTAGCTGCATTCTTTTGTACTTGACCTGTAAGTTTGGTCAATGAGCCTCAACATGGCTTAAATTGACTTAAATGACAGATGGAGTTAAGTTAAGGAGATCAGAAAGTCTTTCTAATCCTGAGTTATTTAATTATTTTCTTTTTTATATGTTCAGATTATATCCTTTTTTAGTTAAAATCATTTTGAAAAATAATAAAATAGGGAGAGAATAATAAAATTGGGAAATTATAAATATGCTTACTTAAATCAATAATTTAAGTAGTTCCCCTGTATTTTTGTATCTAATTTTATAGTATTATGAAATTTAAAGCCCTGGAAATCATTGACTCAAGTCATTCACTGGGAGTTCTTTCAGAAAATAAGAGGATTAGGTGATATTTTTCAGACTAGAAAGAGTATACTCAGCATTCTTGCGGAATGGATGGAAGTATCTGATTAAATAAAGCATACTTGATTTGAAGGTATTGAGTGTTTTTAGCCATGCCCTGAGCTACCCACTAGTTGTGCTCATACCCAGTGGAAGTGGGTAAATGGGCCTGAGAGGCACTGAGGCCAAAGCAAGGCCCTTGAGTCTTGAAAAAGATTCTGTGCTTGGCATTTTCCAAGGCAGTAAAAATGGAAAACCTGTAAAATTGCTGTGTCCTTGGGTATTTCTTGAGCTTCTGTAGACAATGAGTGGTCTCTCTGAGGTGATGTGGTTTGCTAGATGAGAGGGGTATATATGTAAAGTTGGAGATACTTGTCCTAGTTGACAAACTCACTCTTTTCAGAGAAATCCAGAGGAGCCATTAAGCCAGTATTTAGGAGCTATACACACACACACACTTAAGCCAGGATTTAGGAGCTATCTACACACACACATATGCAGATCCAGTTTATTTTGTGTTTTTTTCTGATAAATTTAAAATGACCATAAATGAATGGGCACATGCATAAGCGCATGATGCAGTTGTGTTTTCTTTCAATATGGATTTCTCCCCATGGATTGGCAAAATCCTTCCAACCCACAGGTCTTGAGAAACAGCATGCCAGCTTCAGTGCTGGTTGTGCTCTGGGGCATCCTTCACCTCACTGGTCCTCACTAGGCTGGCTCCCTTATAGTGATGTCTCTTCTACGAAGATGATGATGATTGGAGCTTTTCAGGTTAGTGCTTTTAGTCTTGGCTACTGTGGCTGCTTGAATTTGACTACTGTTCACATCATTCCTCTTCCTGTTTGCATCTCATACGTTTGTATGTTGGACATGCAATAGACAACGTCTTGGGTAGTTTGAAAAAGACATGATACTCTTTTGTCAGACAGAATTTACGTCAGTGATCAGTGACAGGCTCAGCTTCCTGTGCTTTGCTAACTAGGACTCTCTTTTCGAGCTGTCCTAGGCATCTGTTTCCCCAGATCATGCTTTCTCTCTATCTTCTTGGATATGGGGCCCAAAAGGTCTAAGTTCTCCTCTAAGAAGTGGTGCACTACATTCTTTTTAAAGGGATCTTCTTGACCGGTTTCATGATTCTTCCATCTATTGCAGTTACGTTTGTTGGGAGCTGCAGAGACAATATTGCATGTCACCCCACTGATTGTTTTCTAGACTCTAATGTCTTTATCATCCCTGTGGGAACTGGTATTTATTTATCACCTAGATTTGAGAAAAGAAGGCTATGATAAAATGCTTCCGAAAAGACTGTCTTTGGGAACAGCAGATCTCCCTAGCATTGTGTTTGTGCTATTTCTTCTTCAACAGCAGCCTTCTTTCATCCCCACAGCTGCTGGGCAAGAACTGTAACTTATATTTTAATTCTGCTCTCCCAGAGAAAAGCTTTTTTCTGTGCTTCTAGCTCTTTGCTGTTGTACTAAAAATGACAAGACAAGCAGAAGAGATCATTTATGGGTAGAGTGGAGTCCTAAGACCCTGTAATGGTTTCCCTACAGATGGTAATAAAAATATTGGTTAAACAATTAGTACTTGAAAGCACTTTAGGGAATCCTACACATAAATTTAAGGAACAGCCACTGTAACATTAGGATGACCTTAAAGTATGTTTCTACGTTCACACACTAAATTGAGCCTACAGTGCTTTATTCTTTTAATATTTACAGAACACCTTTGCTAGCTACTGTACTAACTTCTAGTGATCTAACAATGAATTAGATGCAGTCTCTACCCCCATTGTAGAAGTTCCAAACTTTTGGGAAATAATCACTGTTTGAACTCAGGACCTGGATGTTTAAGCACAGGCAGTTGATACCTCATTAATAAGAGATGTAAAGGTGTCATTCAGTATGATTTCACTTACTTTCTGCCTACCTTCGTGGTAGCTAGTTAATTTTGATAGCTTTCTCTTTTCCACAGTTAGAAATCAATGAAGCTAAGGGAAATTCTTTAGTTTTTGATTCTTGTATTTCATCTGGAAGCTGCCTAAACTTGAACTCCTTGAGCAAGATTTCTTGCAGCAATATACCAAGAACCTCTGCACTGTGAACGTCCTCACACTCATGTCCATTGCCTGCTTGACACCCCAACCAGGGTTGATTGGTTGAGCTAGGTCATGATGCCAGAGGAAGAGGCTCAGCATTCCAGGCGCCCACATGTTAGATCCATGGCCAGCCTGCATACCAGAGACTGGATTTGAATCCACCCAGCATAGGGTGCAGGGCTATGAAAATACAGTGCAGGCCATACCAGCCATAACAGGTTTCCTGGATACCTGTGGCCCAGCCCTGAAAGCTTTTTACCCAGTTTACTTTATAAACTTCCATTTTGGTCACTCAGACAGATGTTCCAAACTTGTATCTCTTCATTTTGTGCTAGGTAATGAGGAAGAGGCCAGTTAAAATAAATGATCCTCAGGGCTCCAGTCTTTTTAGGAAAATAGATGATAAAGCCTGTGGAACATCCCATCAATGCTCAAACTCAGCTCTCTTGGTTGGAAGTGTGCTTTAAAGGACAAATGTACTAGGTGATTGTCAGGGGTCTGCTTCCTGGGAATGTTGCACCTTTTATTTGAAAAGCCCTATTTTTTGTGAGAAAGAGAGGAGCTCCTTTATGAATGCAAATGATGGCTTGCTTTTGTTTCACAAAATATTGACAGACAGTGTTAGGTATTATCAAATATCTATACATATATATTTGTACGTACAAGTATGCTCTATATATTTGTGAGCAAGTTAGAGACTTGGATATTCAGTACTTCCAGGTTTGTGGAGATTGATGAAAAAAAAAAGGTATTCTAAAGTGAGAGACTTTTCATAATTGATGATTTTGTACCTCAGAGACCAGAACTGACCTTCTGATCTTTGGGGTATTCCAAGTGGATAGGGAAACCAGGCTCTGCTTTTATCTGTGTGATACAGCCTTTATTTATGGCCCTGGACCAGAGCACTGGGGATCCTGTGCCTTCCAATGTGTGCAAAGTGTGTACACCCTGCAGATGAAAACCAAGACCTTGGCTTTGTTTTGAGAACAGCGTGTACTAGGTTCCTTATTTTAATGTTTAACTTTATAGTGATTGTAACCTGTTCGGGGCTTTGTTTTTAGACCAAGAAAAATTTTATGAATGGTATGGAGGCTGCAAGTCTGATGACTTAATGATCAGAACCCATGTTCCTGATAGAAAACTCAAAAATGTTTTGATTATGGAGATGACTTTATAGGCAGTTGGGTAAGGTGTTTTAACGGAAGTGGCATAGTTAGGGCTCCTTTGCAAGGTGGCTGGGCCAGGTGGAAGGCAGAGTTCCCCAATCAGCAGAAACTTGGGCATAGACTTTCTTGCTGCAGCTTCCCTGCATACTGAGATAAAAGAAGTATGAAATCCTGAGCAAGCAAATTAATTTTACAAAGTACTTAGAAGCCAAATTTAAAGTGCCAGTGGAGACCATTGGAAAACTATGCTGAGTGCTTTTAGTGAAAATTCTACTTACTGCCCAGCTGTAAGCAACAGATGTAGTGTTATAACTGGCAGGGAATCAGATTGTTAAGAGGACAGCTAGCAGAGTGTAACATGATGAATCCAGGGCAAACATGATTCCCATGTCTTGATTCCAGATTGGGACTATCTGTTAGGACATAAAATACGTTACCCAGATCCATTCTCTTAGAAATTGTTCCAGAGATTTGTCCAGAGACATCAGGAAACATCCCACAAACCCACAAGTTATTTTCTGAGCACATTACTTATGAATATAATGACCACGTCAGTTATCATTCAAAATTCTGTTGTGAAATCAGATGGAATGGTGAGATTCTGTTGGGCACAGTGAGAAGTGTTGTCACTGTATTATGAAGAACTTGCCCACTGGGCCAGGTGTCTAATGACAGAGAGAGTGAGTGATAGTTTCTCCACATCCTCTCAGCATGAACAGCAAAACTTGCTTATTGATAAGGCTTCCATTTCCCCTTCCTTTTATATGAAAATGATCAGCCAGTAGTGAGTTAGGGTAGGTTAACCATTCTTAAAAGATAGAAATAACAAAACTCAGGTTTTCTGTTTATTTGTTAATTTTGTAGCCATTTGTTAAACTTTTTTTTAATAATTTTTTATTATGTTATGTTAGTCACCACACAGTACATCCTTAGTTTTTGATGTAATGTTCCATGATTCATTACTTGCGTATAACACCCAGTGCTCCGTGCAATACGTGCCCTCCTTAATACCCATCACCAGCCTATCCCATTCCCCCACCTCCCTCCCCTCTGAAGCCCTTGGTTTGTTTCCCAGAGTCCATAGTCTCTCATGCTTCATTCCCCCTTCTGTTAAACTTTTTTGAAGCAACTTTCACCACTAAGAGTGTATAGGACACTGGCTTCCAGTCTGCTTCTTGTTGTAGACTGTGATCAATCACGAGGTATGTCCTAAATGATATGGAAGGTGCCAAAATTTGTAGCATTATTTTTGTATAAATTTAGATGAATTCAGGGTTACCACAATAATGATAGAACTCTCACTTGCCTTTATTGTAAAATGCTTTCTGGAAGAAAAAAAAACAAATGAATTAGATAGAGCTGGAGACCCAGTCTGTCTTCCTTTGAACATCTGGTTGAGTTGAGCAGTGTCTCTTGTGTCACTGGGTTTCTCACCTGTGTTTAGCCAGGGAAAAAGTTGAGAATCTGTGTCATCTCTACTTGTCCCTTGCTACATAAGAAACCAATCCAAACTGTATGGCTTAAAACAAAACCAACATTTACTTCAGTCATAAATGCGTAGCTTGGGCAGGACCCAGTGGGGATGGCTTTCTTTTGTCCCACTCAGAATCAGCTAGGTCAGCTCTCAGACTAGAGACTAGAATCATCTGAGGACGTGGAGTGCCTGGGTGCCTTAGTTGATTAAACGTCCAACTCTTGATTTAGGCACCGTTCTTGACTTCAGGGTTGTGAGATGGAGCTCCACACTGGGCTCTGTGTTCAGCGTGAAGTCTGCTTGTCTCCTCCCTCTGCTCCTCTTCCTGATCACTCTCTCTTTCTTCTTCTCTCTCAAATAAATAAGAAATACAATCTTCAAAAAAAAAAAAAAAAAAGAATCACCTGAGGACTTGCTCAGTCTAACATCTCAGGAAGGAATGTGAATTATTGTGGCCAGAGGACGTGGAACATTGGATTTTGCAAAAGTGGTCACAGCTAGCTGTGTATCTGGTCTTCCATTCTCCAGAACCTTGGCATTCACCATCAAGAAGTGGAGACCGTGTTCTCTTCCCATGATCCTAGGGAGGATGGTGAATTCTCTGATTAATAGGATATGGCAGAAGTCTTGCCAGCCTTTGACTTGAGAGGCTGAGATTTAAAAGATAGTGGGGCTTTCTTCCTGGCTGTCTCTCACATTGCTCACCCAAGCCACTTGAAGAAGATATGGGTAAGTGTTTGACCAACAATCGCAGCTAAATCCTCAACCAAGAGTGAGGATCAGTCTTATTAAATTAGATGAGTAAATGAGTCTGCACTCACTCCAGCTCTCAGGACTCAAACCATTCTAGCTGATACCGTTCAGAACAGAGGTGAGCTGGCTCGACAGAGTCTTATCCAAATTGCCAGTTTGTGAGGAAACTACATAGATAGTTGCAACAGATAACTGAAGCACTCTGCTTTAAAGATTAAAGAGAGGATATATTCATATTTTGTTTAAAGAGCCTGGTGATTACTCTGGAACAAAAATGGCTCTATTCATCATTCCTGCTGATGTATTTTTCCTTTGTGATTAAATTGGTATGAATCTCTTGTCAAATTTTACTCCTTTCCAGAAAGCATCCTTGCTGTAGAATGTAGACTCAGTACAGCTAAATTGATAATTTGTTTATTTCTCTTATCTTTGGCAGTGAGTGCCCCCATATTCTTCACCTCTATCCTTTTATTTCTGAGTTGCTTAACGTGATAATCTTAATCTCTAATTTTTGAGCTGTATGGTAATGATAGGAGAACATTCTTATTATGTTAGTGTTGGTGAATGCCAAGGTTTCAGGGCTTAGGTATTAGGGTGAGTCCAAATTAATGAATGTACATAGAGATGTTATGTGACAGTGTGTAATAGAAGATAAACAAGACCAGGTTTCTTTTAATAGGATTTTGCTGTCTTCTCCATGTTCTGTGCTAAATAGGAATACATTAACATATGGTTTTGCTTCTGAAATGTCACTATATTGTTTATCCTGAGAATTTTGATAAATATCAGAATTTTCACCTTTCAGAGATAATAAATGGTAAACAGTGCTTTAAAATTTATACAAATTCATCATGCAAGAAAATTCTTCCTTTAGATGTTAGCCATGCTGTCATTCTGTTCTTTGAGAATCTGCATCAGAGACCGTCTAGAGCAGTCATACTCAAACTTTGTATGCTTTGGAATCATCTAGGTGGCTTGTTATATAACTGACTGCTGTGCCCTGATGCTGAAATTTCTGATTCAGTAGTAGAGTGGAGCCCAAGAATTTGCATTTCTAACAGTGCCACTGCTCTAGGGATCACACTTTGAAAACTATTGATCTAGAGAAACAAGATAAAGCCCTGTTGTGTGTGCAGAGCTTTTTCTAACTGCCACTCTCTGAAATAAACTCTAAATGTAAAACAGCTCTCAAGTTGCCACATGACAAAATAGTTTTCATTCATCCAGAGGTTAGATAAGCCATTTCTCTTTGCCACATTTCTTCACATATCGGGGTTAAGAGCGGAAACACATTGGTTCTTTCATTCTGAATGTCATCAAGTTCTAAATGGATTCTAAAATCGAAGATGTGTCATGAGAAAGTTATTACAGGCATTTCTCACAAACGCACAACTGGAGAATTTGGTTAGTTTTGCCGATTTGGTTATAAAGTGGCCAGAATTCTCCCTCACATCTTTCAGTAAAAAAAGATGCAGAAGAAAAACGGATTAGATTATTCCTAATGCTCAGAGACTGAACTAGTTCTCTTCTAGATGCCCTGGCTAGCTGAGTCTCAAGAAAATAGCAGTGTCCTCAAGGAAAGGATGATAGTGTTTCCTTCCTTCACTTCTGAGAGAGAAACACCTGCAACCCTGAAGATTTTTTTCGGCCTTCTAAATATTGCCAATTAACTGGACTTAGTTGGATTATTCAAAGAAATGGCCTGGTTAGCAGTACTCTAGGTCGGCACTGGAGTCATGGAATCATTCGTTATTTCAATAGTTATTGCAAAAATTTTCTTCATACTCATTGTGTGTGTGTGTGTGTGTGTGTATAGATAGATATGGATATAGATACAGATATATGCTTATTTAAATATATTTATAACCTTCAAAAATATAAATTAAGGGCCATTTTACAGAATTTTAAAGAAATCAAATTGTTTTTAAAAATTAAAACAAGTAAATAGAAAAAAATGAACATTATAACTTATGCATAACCTCCCCACCCCAGGCATTATCTGTATTTACATTTTAGTTTGATCTCTTCAGATATTTTCATATGTATATAAATGCATTTTTCTGAAAATGGAATTTTCTGCGTATATTGCTTTGCTCCCTTTTTCACTTGTAAGATTGCTATAGTAAATATTGATGAGTATATTTACTTTTTCCTTTGATAAATTCCTATAAGAAGAATTCATAAATTAAAATGAGTAGATCTTTTTTAAGGCTTTTGTAAATTAATTTCCGGAAAGTTGTACCAGTTTATTCTCTGATCAACAGTAAGAGTACTTTATTTTCTCACTTTTTTTTTTTTTTAAGAGTTATTTATTTATTTATCTTAGAGAGGGGGAGAGAGAAGCCCATGTGCTCAGGCACACAGCAGGAGGGGCAGAGGGAGAGAATCTTTTAAGCAGGTTCCCCTAGCGGGGAGCCACCTCACGGCTTCATCCCACAAGCCATGAGATCATGACTTGAAAGGAAACCAAGAGTTGAATGCTTAACTGACTGAGCCACCCAGGCGCCCAAAGAAACCCACTTTAAATGTAAAAACAAAATGATGTAAAACAAGAAGCTTGGACAGCACTAGTCAAAGGACCAGGAGTGGCTATATTAATATTAGGCAAAGTATATTTCAGAGCAAGACTATTACTGGGAATAAAGTCATTTTACTATGATTGAAAGGTTAATTCATTAAGAGGGCATAAAAAATCAGAAACATTTATTTACTTGTTAACATAGTTTCAAAATACACAAAACAAAACCTGATAGAATCACAAGGATAAAGACACAAGTCAACAGTGGGAATAAGATATTTCGATAGTCCCATCTTAGTAAATGATAGAAGAGACAGAATCAGATAGAGAAGACTTAACCAACACTCTCAATCTAAGAAATGCTTTAGAACATCGCTTTCACCATTAGCAAAATACGGTCTCTTTAAGTTTACACAATACATTTAATAAGATAATTATTTTGTGCCACAAAACAACTCTAAATACACTTAAAAGGATTCATGGTGTACATTATATGTACAAAGGAATTAAATTAGAAATCAATAACAGAAAGCTATCCAAAATATCCTAATATGTATTGACTAAATAACACATTTCTCAACCCATGGATCAAATAAGAAATCAGAAAGGAAACTAGAAAGTATTTTCAACTGAAAAAGGGTATTATATTAAATGCAAAGTAAGCAGCAGAAGGAAATAAAATGGATCAAAACAGAAATCAATGAAGTAGAAGAGAAATACAACATGGAATATTAATAAACCCAAAAAGTGATTTTTTAAGAAAATCAATAAAATAACAAATTCTAGACAACAAGCAAGAAAAAAAGAAAAGATTCAAGAAGTCAAGAAAAGATTCAAACTTCCAGTACCAGGGATGGAAAAAGCAACATCATTACAGATTCTACATAGCAAATAATAATAATAATAATAATAATAATAATAATAATAAGGGACTATTATAAAAAATCTTTATGCTGCGGCACCTGGGTGGCACAATGGGTTAAGTGTCCAATTCTGGGTTTCTCATAGGTTGTGATCTTGTGGTCAGGAGATCAAGCTCACCTTTGGACTCCACACTCAGTGGGGAGTCTGCTTGAGATTTTCTCTCCCTCTCTCTCTGCCCCTCTTTCTCATTCTTTCTTTTCCTGAAATAAGTAAATAAGTCTTTAAAAAAAAACTTTATGCCGGTAAATTCGACAACATCATGAAATAGTCAAATTCCCTGAAAGGCACTAAATAACCAGACACACTCCAAAAGAAACAGCATCAAGAGCTCTATATCAACTAAAGAAACTGGATTTTTAGTTAGGAACTTTCTTACAAAGAAAATTCCAGACTATATGGCTTCACTGACAAATTCTACCAAACGCCTAAGGAATAAATAACACTGATTCTTCACAAACTTTTCCAAACAACTGAAGAAGAGGAAATCATTGCAAACTCATGCTGTGAAGCCAGCATCACCTTGATAACAAAACAAGACAGACATTACAAGAAAAGAAGACTACAAACCAATATTCTTAATGAACGTAGCTGCTGAAGTTCTTAACACAATTTTAGCTAATTGAATCTAACCATATATAGAAAGGATGATACATAGTGACAAGGAAGGGTTGATTCCAGGAATGTTAAGTTAGTTAACATTGAAAAATCAAAAAACAAAAACAAAGAGAGAAACAAGCTCATAGATAAAAGAACACCACCAACCGGTGGCTGCCAGAGGCGAGTTGGGGGTTGGGAGAATTGGGTGAAGGGGGTCAAAAGCTAAAAAGGAAAACATAAATCAATAAATATGGAAAACAATCCATCAGCATGATACAATATATTAAAAAACTAAAACCCAAAAAGCATATGATTATCTGAAGAAAAGTATTTGGCAAAATTCAGCGTATATCCACAATTTCCAGTGCTGCTGCATTCTCCACAGAAGTTCTATGAGGTCGAATTAGTGGATAGGTAGAACTAATCTGTATTTGGGGCCCCTATAGATTCCAATCTATCATGCGAGCCCAGGAAGTCAATATAAGTTCCCCTTATTTCTTCACTTATGTAGAGTCTCTGTGCCTATACCAGGTCTGATCCTTCCCACACCCATTTGTTTCTAGGAAGGGAAAGTAATCACCTGTTTTTGCTCATGTAGAAATGTATTGTCTCTCTCTGGAACTTAGTTTCTTTATCTTACTTTGTGCTTATGGTTCTCTAGTGTCTTTAACAAAACATATATTAATTTTAATGCATTCTTTTTTTCCAAGGTATTATGGCAGGAATAGTAGTCTGTCACTACTTTCTCCATCCTAACAGTGAGAGGAGCTCTGTTGTAAAGGAATTACAAGTAATTCCTTGTCAGTAACCAGACAAGCATGAAGGGACTTACTAAGGAATATATAAAGAACTGTCAAAAAGCAATATAAGAAAGCAAACAGCTCAATTTAAAAAAAATTGGCAAAAGATATTCACAGAAACTTTACCAAAAAAGATACAGAGATGGCAAATAAATACATGAAAAGATGTTCACTATCGTTAGTCATTAGGGAAATGCAAAATAAGACCACAGTGAGATACCTCTACGTGTGTATTACAATGGCTAAAAATAAGAAGTCTGATCATAGTAAATGTTGACAAGGATGAGGAAGAGCTGGAAATCTCATATACTCCTAGGGATTATACTCCTAGGCATTATGTAGGGAATATACTCATATTCTCCTAGGGAGAATATAAAATGCTGTAGCCAGTTAGGATAACGGATTGACAGTTTCTTAAAAAGTTAAATATACACCTACCATATGGTATATATGATCCATTCATTTCACAAGTAGGTATTTACCCAAGAGAAGAGAACACATATGTCCATGCAAAGACTCGTACACAAATGTTCACAGCAGCTTTATTTGTAGTATCCAAAAGTGGAAACAATCACATGTTCAACAACAGGTGAATGGGTAAACACATGTAGTGTATCAATACTCTGGAAAGCTCTACATCATGAAAACAAAGAAACTATTGATCATGTGACTGCATGGATGAATCTCAAAATAATGCTGAGTAAAAGAATCCAGACACAAAAAGACTTTCTGCTGTATGTTTTTTTTTATAAATAAAATTCTGGAAAACATACTATCTTTAGCAAGAAACAAGCAAATCAGTTGTTTCCTCGGAACTTGGAAAGCAGGGAGAAGTAGCAGAGATTGATTATAAAGGAGCACAGCCACATTTTGGGGCATTTATGTATTCATTGTCTTGACCGGTGTGTGCTAATGTCAAAACTTAACAAGATGTACACTTTAAATATTTGCAATGTATTGTGCATCAATTATGCCATAAGGAAGCTGCAAAAATTTTTTTTCAAAAAAGGAAACTTGAGCATATTTTTGGTCCCACTTTTGGGATATGACTCCACACTACATGCATGACTCTGTAAGAGACTTGTTATTTGAGAAGCATAACGATTGGGGAATGGCAGTGTGAGTATATAAGGATGAAATTACGTTATGTGACCTTGTAATACAGGGTCAGTGGAGAAGAGAGAGTGGGATTCAGGTGGCAAAACTAACTTTTATCAAAGGAGGGTAGTAGCTCTTTTATGTTTTGGTATTTGTGGAGAAGTGAGAAGATTTCATTCTCCGCTCCCACCCCAACCACCTAGTGCAAGGGTGCATTTAACAACCTAGCAGCCAGTGTTTATTTAGACTGTGATTTCCTCTCTCACATCTATTTCCCCACATAGAAAGCAGGACATAATAACTGATGCTGGGAAATGACAGAAGACTGATAAAGAGCTTTTGGGGTATCCTCCAAAGTTGCTTCACCTCATCTACTACCTGTCATGTGTACTTGCTATCCTTCACGTACCTATAACATACATATGACAGAAACACGTAAAAGACAAGTTTCATTCTAATTAGCTCAGAGATAGGTGTATAAATAATATTAATTGAGATGAGACTCAAGAGCTCTTGGAGCTCAATCCTACTAGAGTTGAGGAGAGGCCTTTTACCCACTAAACTATGACAGATTAGCAAATTTGTGGGCAGATTTCAGTTATTTTAGGGTAAGAAATCTGTGCTTTATTTCTTAACCACTTCCATTTCTAATGGACTCTGTTTCCCCTGATTTTATTAAGAAATTTCTTTTAGTAAATACCAAACTTATTTAAACAGAAATAGTAAAAGTAAGATTTTAGTTTCACATTTAGTAGAAATATTGTGGGAGATCATCAAAGCCTCAGGTTTAAAGGGTATATGTCATGGTAGCTGTTCATTCATTTAGCCACTTAGTTAACAAATATGGTCTCTACTTTTATTAAATGACATTTAAAAAAATTTTTTTTTATTACATTATGTTAGTCACCATACAGTACATCCCTGGTTTCTGATGCAAGGTTCGATGATTCATTAGTTGCGTATAACACCCAGTGCACCATGCAATACGTGCCCTCCTTACTACCCATCACCGGTCTATCCCATTCCCCCACCCCCCTCCCCTCTGAAACCCTCAGTTTGTTTCTCAGAGTCCATAGTCTCCCATGCTTCACTCCCCCTTCTGATTACCCCCTTTCTTTATCCCTTTCTTCCCCTACCGATCTTCCTAGTTCTTATGTTCCATAGATGAGAGAGATCATATAATTGTCTTTCTCTGCTTGACTTATTTCACTTAGCATTATCTCCTCCAGTGCCGTCCATGTTGCAGCAAATGTTGAGAACTCGTTCCTTCTGATAGCTGAGTAATATTCCATTGTATATATGGATCACAGCTTCTTAATCCAGTCATCTGTTGAAGGGCATCTCGGTTCCTTCCACAATTTGGCTATTGTGGATAATGCTGCTATGAACATTGGGGTGCATATGGCCCTTCTCTTCATTACATCTGTATCTTTGAGGTAAATACCCAGTAGTGCAATGGCTGGGTCATAGGGTAGCTCAATTTTTAACTTTTTAAGGGACCTCCACACTGTTTTCCAGAGTGGCTGTACCAACTTGCATTCCCACCAACAATGTAGGAGGGATCCCCTTTCTCCACATCCTCTCCAGCAATTGCTGTTTCCTGCCTTATTGATTTTTGTCATTCTAACTGGCGTAAGGTGGTATCTTAGTGTGGTTTTGATTTGAATTTCCCTGATGGCTAATGATTTTGAACATTTTTTCATGTGTCTGTTAGCCATTTGTATGTCTTCATTGGAAAAGTGTCTGTTCATATCTTCTGCCCATTTTATGATTTGTTTATTTGTTTCTCGTGTATTGAGTTTGAGAAGTTCTTTGTAGATCTTGGATACCAGTCTTTTATCTGTAGCATCATTTGCAAATATCTTCTCCCATTCCGTGGGCTGCCTCTTAGTTTTTTTGACTGTTTCCTTGGCTGTGCAGAAGCTTTTTATCTTGATGAAGTCCCACAAGTTCATTTTCTCTTTTGTTTCTCTTGCCTTTGGAGATGTGTCATGAAAAAGGTTGCTTTGGCTGATGTCGTAGAGGTTGTTGCCTATGTTGTCCTCCAGGATTTTGATGGATTCCTGTCTCACATTGAGGTCTTTCATCCATTTGGAGTTTATCTTTGTGTATGGTGTGAGAGAGTGGTCAAGTTTCATTCTTTTGCATGTAGCTGTCCAATTTTCCCAGCACCATTTATTGAAGAGACTGTCTTTTTTTCCACTGGATGTTTTCTCCTGCTTTATCAAAGATTAGTTGCCCAAAGAGCCGAGGGTCCATTTCTGGATTCTCTATTCTGTTCCATTGGTCTATGTGTCTGTTTTTGTGCCAGTGCCATGCTGTCTTTGTGATCACAGCTTTGTAGTACAGCTCGAAATCCAGCATTGTGATGCCCCCAGCTTTGTTTTTCCTTTTCAGCAGTTCCTTGGCGATTCGGGGCCTTTTCCGGTTCCACACAAATTTAAGGACTATTTGTTCCAGTTCCTTAAAAAATGTCATCGGTATTTTGATTGGGATAGCATTGAAAGTGTAGATTGCTCTGCGTAGCATGGTCATTTTAACTATGTTAATTCTTCCGATCCATGAGCATAGAATATTTTTCCATCTTTTTGTGTCTTCCTCAATGTCTTTCAAGAGTGATTTATAGTTTCTAGAATATAGATCCTTTACGTCTCTGGTTAAGTTAATTCCAAGGTAATGTATGATTTTTGGTGCTATTGTAAATGGGATGGATTCCCTAATTTCTCTTTCTTTAGTCTCATTATTCGTGTATAGAAATGTAACTGATTTCTGAGCATTGATTTTGTATCCCGCCACATTACTGAATTGCTCTATAACTTCTAATAGTTTGGGAGTGGATTCTTTTGGGTTTTCCATATTTTATATGACCAATCTTTTATTGATGGATATTTAAGTTGTTTCCAATTTTTTATTATTATAAACAAATTGCAAAAGACATATGTATGTGTCTGTGCATGCATAATCTTTGTGCAACTTTTTCCATTAAACATATCCCTAAAAGTGGAATCTCTGGGTCAGTGATATAAATATTTTAAATTTGTATTTTCTGCATTGAGTGGATTTAGCTATGAATTTTATCTTTGACCTCGGCTGGAGTATTTCCGCAGAAACATGGTCTGAAGCCAGATTATAAGAATGCAGGGAAGGGAAGAAGAGGATGCAGCCAGTGGAAACAACACTTGTCAGAAATTGGGTGTTGATACTGGAGTTTAAGGGCCCTTCCCTCTCTCCTGATGGAAAACAACTTTGCTGGACAGTCTCAGCTTCTCAGTCCCCATAGGAATCATCCGAGACCTTTGTGGTGATATTGTGACTGAACTACAGCTCTGTTTCTCCTTCTGCCCAACCTGTATCCCTTCATCCTCCCAAAGGTGTTGGTCTGGGGAGATCAAGTTCCTACACACTAATCTCCATCTCAGTCTTTTTCTCAGGCTGCACACATCTGCCAATGTAGTATTCAATACCAAGTAAATTGTGCCCCTGAAAAATAAAGTATAAATCAATCCTTTTTTATATAATCAAAAACTGAGAGAATTCTTTGCAATAGGCCTACCCTATAAGAACTCAAAAATAATTTCTTCAGTTGATGGGAAATTATCACATATGAAACCACAGATTTTTCAAGGAGAAAGGAAGAGTACCAGAAAGGATATACAGGTAGGTGGACATAAAAGTAAGCTTAAAAAAAAAAAAAAAAAAAAGGCAAACAGCAAAGTAACAGTGCGTTGTGGGGTTTATAACATATGTAGAAGTAAAATATATGACAACAATAACAAAAGGCAGAGTGAGTGGTAAAAATAACATTTGTGAGATCATAAAATATTCAAGGTAAACTATAATTAATTATGGGTGCACGTAACCAATGTAACCATTAAAAGTAGTACAAGAAGGTATAGCAAAAAATCCAATTGAAGAAATACAGTGAGTAATAATTCAAAAGAAGTAAGAAAGAGAAGTAAGAAAGAGAAGAGCAAAATATCGAAGAAGAGATTAGATGATTAGAAAACAAATAGCAAATGGTAGAGCTAATCTCAACTATGTCAGTAATTACATTTGATGTAAATGGGCTAAACATCCCAGTTAAAAGAGATGATCAGAATGGACTAAGATACATGTACGCACTCACTCTCTGGATTGGCCTCAGGATAGTGAGACACTTTGCAGGGTTTTAAAACTGTCCTTACAATGGAATTAGCTGTGTGAATCTTGCCTATGGAGTGTTCACACACAGGTGCATGTGTGCACACATGCATATATATGCTATTTATGAGAGCTATACTTCACAAGTGAAGAATTGGAGTGTTGAAAATAAAAGAATGGGAAATAATATGTCATGCATGACACTTGAGGGATCCCGTGACTATTCTAGATTTCCAAAGGTGGGATTTCAGCACTGGGCTTCAGGTAGGGGAAGGAGAAACAGAAATTAAAAGAGAAAAAAAATAAAATGTGGGAGAAGGACTAGAAAATAGTCAGAAGAGAAAGGGGAAAAAGAGGAAGAAGGAAGAAAGGGAGGATCTGGAAATCTAAAAGGAGAAAATAGAGGAGAAGGGAAGGAACAGGGAAGTAGGACAAGTCAAATGGAAAAAATTGCTACCATAAATTTTGCAAGTAATTTCTCTTTGAGCCCGAAATTTCTGGCAAATGCAGCTCCCTTCTAGTATGAACCACTCCCTAACCTGTTCCTTTTCATTTTTCTATACATTGCATTTTTAAATGCCTTTTTCCCCCCCTTAATATCAGGAAACGGGCCTCTGCTGGATTAGGAAATAGAGCAAAATGCTTTCAGCGTACAAGTGCCACTAATTACTTCAATTACCTGCATTCTCCTTAGCCACTCCCTGGGAATGCTAAGTACTCCATTCCAGACCACATTGCCAACACTCTGCCCTCTGCGGGAGTGATTTAATAGGTGACTTCTCCACTAGAGGGATTTTGAAACAAATTTTATGAGAGAAGATTTTGTATTTGAAATGACTATGAGACTATGAACACTGGCAGCACAAAGCTGCAGAAATATTTGGCAAGATTGGAAGCAGCTCATCCAAAGACAGGGCACTCTCAAAAAGGCCTTAGGTGAGGGTTTTTGTTTTTTGTTTTTTTTTTTTTTAATTAAGTAACATTTCTATGGAAGGAGAGAAATTCTTTGTTTCAAATTGTTATTCCTAGATTGGCCTCGAAACAGAGAAGACACTTTGTAGGATTTTAAAACTATCCATACAATGGGATTACCGGCATGAGTTTTGCCTGTAGAGTATTTAGTACTAGTGGACTCCAAAGGAGTCAGCGTTTTCTTACAATGACTGGACCATGCTGCAGCTTACTGTTTTTCCCCCACAAATATGTAAATATCGCCCAAAGGTGTTGGAGTTGGGAATAGGAAGTACACGGTGCACGTTCCTGTAGTGCTGCCCACACAGCCAACCTTGATAACTAAGCATGACACTCTTTCCTCTGTTTCTTCAGATCTTTCCCTATATATCATCTGGGCGGTACCACCAGTCATAAAGTTGGTATTTGATTTCTCAGCTTTTGTGTGTGTATGTGTGTATGTATGTGCATGCCACAGTCTCCTTCAGCAATGTGGAATGCCTGTGGATTCTTTCTTATAATAAAGCTAATGTGTTTCATTTGTCAGAAAAAAAAATTAAATGCATTAAGTAAAATACATAGGAATGTTGGGACATGCAGTTACCCAAATTTTTTTTAAAATTTATAACAGTGAGTTTGTTTCTTTATGGGTATACTAGAAACAATATCTACCAGTGGGTTTTTGTAAAAATTACCTGGTTCAAACACAATGATGAGTAATAAATAATTCATCTGTATGTCTGGTTATAACATAATATAAAAATATCTAATTTATACTGTTGACAGAGTCACAGATACCACTGCTGATTTTTTTTTCCCATCCAAGTGAATCCTAAGTTAAGAATCCTAGGAGTAATGGGTCATGAAATTTGGAACCTCCTGATTTTTAGCAAAAGCAATTAATAGACCAGATAGAAGAGAATTAAGTGATTGTTTTCTTCATGGCATAAGAATTTCCCATAATAAGAAATAGTTTAAAAATCTGAAGCTCAATATTAAAGGTTAGTATAAACTATTAATAAGATTAGCATTCATAATATATTTTAGGCCTCTGTTGCCTTTTATCATTCTTTATCTTGTTTCTTGAGAAAAGGCAGGCCTTTCCCTTCCAAAGTTGTGGTCTTATTAACAGCAGCCAGAATCTTGATATGGAACATACTTTGTGATTTGTGGGTATCCGGAATATAAAAATGACATATATCCTAGTAAGGGTTGGCTATGTAGTTCTATATTAAAAAAAAAAAAAAAAATTCTTTTCTCTTCCTCCTCCTGGAAGATAGCTTCTCTATTTGGATTCCTATCCAGACCAATAGGGATTGGATGCAACAATCCTGGAATGTGAGGTCCTCTCTGCAGAGCATAAAGTATCAAGTCTCAGGAGATGCTCTTTGGCCCTGGGGTTTGTATCTGCTCTGGTCCTTTTAAAGAGAAATCAAAGGATTGGAAACCTCAGACAAAATGCAGAGCCTAGGTGAGAGGCAGCCTATGCTCTGACATCCTATTCCCTTTCCTCCTTGAGTAAATTGTTACTAAGGAAACACCTTCAGATTGTGAAATTGGCATTTTCTATCCGCCATTCAGATGTAAAAATTAACAGGTGAAAAAGGAGGGAGCTGGGAGAACGTCTGACTAGTAAGATAGAGTTGTAGGAAGCAGGGATAATAGCCCTTTAAGGGGAAAAAAAAAACTTTCAGAGGGAAGAAATTCAGAAGAGGATATAATAAAGTAACCAGACAAGTCTTGTCAAGTTTTAAAAAGTGCCATTTAGAAAATGAATGGTTAGAAATTCAGTGGGGCGTGTTCATCAGCAAAATGCTGTAATGTTTGAAACAATATCCTCTGTTGGAGCCAGGCAGGGGCCCATCATTACTGGTCTAGCAGGGCATACTTCCTTAGCTATATTAATTCTCTTAAAAATAATTGGGTTTCCACTTTTGCTTTTCTTTCCCTGTTGAAACTGAACAGATAGTAAATGGAAAATGAGCAGATTAAATTAATTTTCTTTATCTGGGAGAAAAGTTACTAGATGTTAGGCTGTTCTAGCCATAATAAATAGCATGTGTGATATGGGGAATTTTATATGATTACTGGTATACTTCATAATCTTCCAAGAGGAAGCTGGCTCTTGAAATATAAAATATGTACTTTTAATAAGCCATTTGGGAAAATCTGCTGGAAGTATTTGTTGATTTGACTGGGCTGACACTTATGTAGTTGATTCATATACAGGGTAGCCTTGCCAAGGAAACCACATTTTACCACCCCACGGAAGTCTTTGGGAGCCTGTGTGCTCTTTGCCAGCCCCGTTAATCCCGAAGGAGGCCCCTGTGTGGACTAGAGCAGCCCCCTGAGCTCCCAGATCGCAAGCTCACCACAGGCACACAGGGTTCTGGAAGCAGTGCAGCATGATTATCTACAAGACAGCACCAGCCGGTACCTGCGCATGCCCGACATGGACGGCTCTCTCTGGTCAGTGACCCCAGAAAGGTAGGAGGAGCAGGAGTCATCACTAGGACATGGCTTTTCCAACACAGCAGCACCTCTCTCCACCTGAAGATGTCCAAACCATGCACTCTTGCTTGAGTGAGTACCAGGACACTATATGTTCCCACCCTTAACGCCAGTCTCCCAGGGGGTTTTACTCAGATGTCTTTCTATACAAATGCTGAAAAGTTCTTTGTGATAGAAAAAGAAGCAGCTTTGCCAGTCCCGGCTCGTCCTTTGCCTCCCGTGATGCCCACCACGTAGATCTGGAAATCCCACCCCAGAAACTCTTCCCAGCTAGGATTGTGTTTGTTCCCTGTTGGAGGCCGCATGCCAGCTCTGAGTTATTCACATCGGGGTCAGAGACCTGGGCCTTGAACAGGGTAACCTTGGGCCGACATTCGGTGTCATGATCTGCAGCTCCCGCGTGTGATTTGTGAGTGGAGAGGACAGGCCCAGCATGTGTGTACAGAGTCTGCCGTGAGTCATCCTTTTCTGTTGTGCTAGTTGGGCCTTGTCTTGCTAAGCACCACTTAGAGCTTTTGTTGGTGGGTCGTGTTGCCTTCAGTTGGAGCACATGATGTGCTAAGGATCACATATCCAAGCAACATGGCCTCTCTTCACCGAGGCAGCCGAACCTCTTACATTCCAGTAACTCTCCCAGTGGTGAAAAACAAGCCCTTCTGCAGGGCCTGTGTCCTCAGAACAGGAAGCTTCCCTGCTCTGCGGGCTCTGCTGAGACCATGGAGGGAATGAATAGAATCTAGGTGCCATTGTTACTGGCCTTGGCACAGGCCCTCTGTGTAATGTGATAATCCCAGCCTGCCAGCCCCGGGGAGGAGGCCGCTGGCATACCTTACTCAGGAATCAACTTCTGACCTCCTGGCTTTTCTACCCCCATCCCCAAAACAATTTTGCTTAAAATGCCAGTGGCGCTGTCATAAATTATCCTTTAGTTAAGGGGTTTGGCTCCCGTGTGAGTTACTGTGGTTTGAAAAGAAAAAGCAAAGAAAAAAACGGAACATCTTGGTTTAGCCAAGACCGGGCGCCTAACCCGGGAGAAGTAAAAGCAGCCTAGAGAAGGCAACTTGTGGGCAGGGAGACGATTTTTCCTCCCGTGCTGTCTGAAGCTGTAGGCTCATAACTGGCCATTAGGATAATTCTTTAGAAGTATCCTTTTCTGCGCCTGAAGTTCTCTGGGGAGTGGGCTGAGAAGAATATGCCTTTTGACAATAGTTATTTAGCCCTGTGTTTTTCACGGTTTCGAATGTGTCGGAGGGTTCTGGAGAGTGCTGGAGCTGCTTCTCCGACATGTATTTGACAGTCGTGAAGCGGCTGGGTCCCAGGAGGAGGTTCCGGAGGCCCACAGGGATCCGCTGTCTGCCAGCCGCACAGGGCAACACGACTACCTCCAGCAGCGCGCCAGAGGAGAGCGCTTGACTTGCACCATTGCTTGGTCTGGCAGAGAAAATGGACTACTTTTGTGATTTAGAGGCATTTCTGTGTGCTGCCACTGGCTGTTCAGTAGGAAAACAAAACTTAACCTAAATGCCCGATGTAGTTTAATGTTTTACTCTTATCCCCATCATTTCATCCCTCAGGAGAATCAGTATCTTTTAAATGAACATATGTCTGGGGTGCCTGCATGGCTTAGTTGGTTGAGTGTCTGAGTCTTGATCTCAGCTCAGGTCTTGATCTCAGGGTGGTGAGTTCAAGCCTTGAGTTAGGCCCAGTGGAACATACTTAAATAAATGAATTAATTAAATAAAGTATGCTCAGTCTTTCAAAAGCTTTTCCTCCCCCTGTTTCTCTCCTTTCAGTGGCCTCTGGTTGGGCCACCAAAGGGAGGACATGGACCTGTGGCCTCTGGCTTGCCCTGGAGTGTAGTGGCTGCTAGCAGCCATCTCCTAGGCACTGGACCCTGGATGGTGGTGGTCCTTTTTTTTTTTTTTTTTTTTTTTTAAGAGAGAGAACACAAGCAAGGGGAGCAGCAGGCAGAGGGAGAGCAGACTCCCCACTGAGCAGGGAGCCCAACATGGGGCTCGATCCCAGGACCCCAAGATCATGACCTGAGCTGAAGGCAGACACTTAACTGACCAAGCCACCCAGGCTCCCTGGATGGTGGTGTTCTTACTGGCTCCATATCTGCAGCTGGTAAGTGTGTGGCTTCTTTTGGCTTAGGCTGTCCCCACGGGGCCTCAGCTGCCTTCTCCTTGTGAATTTGGCCTCCCCATAGCTTGCCCTGGCTGCAGAGCATCACTGTCCTGTGTTAGCCTTCTCTACCTTCTAGGGTCACCTAGCCTTGCTCTGGTGACATGCCTGGCCCACTGTTTCCCACTTTAGCATGTGTGTCCCCTGGGGGTTGAGATCAGCTTGAGAACAAGGCTTAAGCCTTCTTCGTGATGCCCTGCATTGTCAGGGTCCAGCCGAGGTGGGTGTCTGGCAGCCTGAGAGACACCTTGACTTCTAGGGTCCCTCTCAGGTCTCCCACCCTTGGGAATAAAGCCCAGGGAGGAACAGTCACAAAACACATGTCCACTTGCTATTCTTTCCCACCTTGGTTTCACTTTATTTTCCTCAGGAAAGAGATGAAGGAATAAGATTTTCTTTTACCTCCTTCTTCCTCTTTACTCTTGTTAAGCCTTAAGATATCATCTCCATAATACCACAGAAATCAATTAGCTGGACCCTCTAGGATTGCTTTTGATATGCTAAAGAGTAGACAGAGGAATTTAGCAAAGCCTCTCTTTGCACAAGTCCTGGTTTTAAAGCCTAAAATCTCCAGAGGAAATGAGATTCTAGCCATCTCCTGTCATAGAGTGATATTTCTCAAAAGCTTGACCTCCATGATGAGAAAGCACCATGAAATACACATTAAAAGAGAAAGTAAAAAGCATCAGTTTAATATTTGCTGAAATATTTTCAATATTTAAAGCTTAATATTAAACCTTAAAATTAATGTGGCCAGGACTGCCATACTACACATCTCTTGGGGGTTGTGATCGGTGTTCCCTGGAACGGTGCTACCTGTCACTGTCATCCGTTCTTTATTTAAATGCGTGTGTCCATCTCTGGTGGAGCTGTAAGTGAAAGAAGAGGATGCCGGGAGGTAGAAAGTCTTTCTAGAATGAGGTGTCAATCAAATTCTTTGCCATGATTTTTTAATAGTGTTTGCTCTTGTAATGGGATAATAATCAGGAAAGAGTTTCATTCAAGTTCATAAACACCAAGAAACTCTAGGTGAAATATATTTTGACTCTCTGTTCTTTGGCTTCCTTCACCAAGATTGCTTCTACTTGGCACCAGAAACTATGGATGTTTTGTATTTACTCTTTAAATTATGCCTGTGCTTCAAGGAGAAGCTCCTGTTGCTTCTATGTTTCTGTACTCTGCTGGGGTAGACAGCTCTAGGCTTCCTTTGGTCGTTTTCTATGACAGTTTAAAATGAATATAAAAATAAATGACATGCTGAATTGTACCCTATGAGACAGTGAATTATGTCAAAGGTGTTATTTTTAAAAAGAAAAAAAAAACATATCCACACACAGTATTATTTTTTCTCATTAAAAACAAAAAGGTCATATCACATAAGCTTTTCTGAATCTTGATTTCCTTGCTGAACCACACACTGGAGAAATACCCTCAAATTAACTGGCATATATCCAATGTATTCCTTTTAATGCTGTCAAATGCATGTTATGAATGTAATGACATTTTCAAGAATTCCTCTTTTGATAAACATTTACTCTGTTTCAGTTTTTTCTCACTAAAATGATTCTTTGTTTAAATACTTTATAAATATATTCTTTTAAATCTTAGTGCTATTATTTCTGTAGAATATATTCATAGCAGTGGGATTATGTGGATTATAGTATATATATTTTTTCAACTTAATGAGTATTGCAGATTGCTTTCCAAAAAAACCCTCCATTAATTCATATTTCCACAAGCAATATAGTAGAATTTTTCCTGAATCCATGCCAAAAATAGGTATCTTAAGTCTTTATTTTTGACAGTCTGATGGCTATAAATATCTCACTGTTGCCTTAATAAGGTTGACTGCTTTTTGGTATTTTGCTTTCAACTGACTCTTCTTTTCTATTACCCCAACATCTATTGGGTTGATTGCCTTTCTTTTATTAATTTACAAGGCGTGTTTGTATACTAAAGATATTAAGCATTTACCTATGACATATGTTGTAAATATTTTTTCCAGCATGGTCCCTTTTTCAAACAAAATTTTAAATTTTGAGTATTTAGATACATCTATACTTTTTTTTTTTTTTTTAGTGTGTCTGGGTTACCAGAATTGGTGAAATAGTCTCTCCTGCCTCTAGGATTGTACATAAAGAATTTTGAACGGTTTTCATTGTTTTAATTTTTATACATAAGTCTTTAATCCATCTGGAATTTATTTTTGAGTTTGGCGTGACTTAAGAGTCCAACTTAATTTTTTTTCCAGATGGATAACCAGTTGTTCAAGCTCCATTTATGAAATAAATGACCTCTTCTGACTGCATGAAATATCACTCTAGTCCTGAATTAAACTCCAGTTTATATTAGGTTTTATTTCTCTTCACTCTCTTTTGTTCCACTTACTTACTTGTCTATGCCTGTGCTCCTATTATTTTTGATAGGCAAGTCCTCCCATGTCTCGGTGACCAAGGAGAAGTGTAAGGAAGAACATCCACCGGGTTGCTTAATTAGTTCATTCATGAGAGGCGCGATGAAAAGTAATGGAGCGGTTATACAGGATAAAGAGACAAAGGGCAGAGAGAAGGGAAAGGAAAAAAATAAAAGACTGCAGGATAAAAGCTGTCCATGAAAAAATAACATGTAAGAAAATCCCACCCATCTCTTTTTC
Source organism: Ursus arctos (assembly GCF_023065955.2). NCBI lineage: Eukaryota > Metazoa > Chordata > Mammalia > Carnivora > Ursidae > Ursus > Ursus arctos. The sequence continues at coordinate 54,670,899 of NW_026623067.1, forward strand.
TTCCTCCCACTCCATAGAGAATGATGTGCATATGAGCACTGAGATATGGCCACTGTCATGATCACATCCAAATTAGCATCATTGCGTTACTACCAACTGCTGTTCTTGGTGAGGCCCATGAGAAAGTGGCTGAGATCTCTTGCCTAGGATGAGCTTTGAAGTGAGTTTGAACTGTGATTTCAGAAGTGAATAGTTGATAAAAATGGCCCTCTAGAAGGAGAATCTTCTTTTCTACAAAATCATCGGCCATACTAAATTATGAACAGCAGAGCTGGGCATTGTTTTGGAAGGTTGAATATCATGATGGATCCAACTCATTATTGCACATTTGTATTGCCCTCTTTATTTAAATAGCTAAGTGTACAAAGAGAAAATTGTTTCAGTTTGAAAAAGCTTAGATTTTTCCCTCGAGTGAAAGGATTCTTTCTGCCTCAGGAGTTTTTATTTACACCAGCTCTCCCAAGGGTCTCTCCATCTGTTCATTCTTTCTCCCGGCCTCAGTTAGTGTCCTGTGTTAAGAGTACAGATTTACGTAATTGGCGATTCTTTATTGGAAAGGATGTATTTTAACCCATTTGGGGAAACATATAGTAAAAAAAAAAAAACAAAAACCCACATTGTAGATTTTGGGAGCCTCATTGTTTATTTCTTTACTTATACATTCTTTCTTGTTTTTTATTTCAGGCGCTTTTTTAGTCTGTATGATTTTTTTGCCTTATTTAGTTAACTTTGATTATATTCTTTATGGAACTGTTATAGACCCTTCATGCTCTTGTCAATAAGAACGGATCAGTAGACTACTTCACCTAATGTATAGATTTTGTGTTAAAGGAATGGCGTGGGAAAATTTAACGAAGTGATTTCAGTAGAGCAATTAGCAGTCATTTTGTTTATGAACCTTAATTGGGGAAATTGGGAGTTATTTGTGGAAATGAGACGATACAGAAAAATCCAAATGCCCACTTTCTCCTTTTTGCATTACCTATCAATATAGGGTGTTTGCATTCCTCCTACTAGGGTGCTTTATGTATAATTCTCCTTGAACAAAAGTAGATAGTATAGATTATATTTCTTTATAATGATATATTTGAATGTTTAAATTAGAATCATCAGAATGATTTGCATGAACTGGAGCTCTGGATTGTTAATGTGAAAAAAAAAGAAAGGTATAGGGGATGAAGGTTTCAAATTATACACATTTTGTTTTTAAGTAAAGTTGCCACTCCCTCTGAAACTACATCAAAAGATATATTTCAAGCCCCCTTGTCCAGCTTTTCTGTGGGATTTTTTAGACAAAGGCCGCTTAATTGGCTGTCAGTGAGTAACACTTCATTCTTTTCCATCCATATGATGTGGGAGAAATAAGAGAGACCTAAACAACACAATATAATATCGTTGGAAATTGTCTTAGAGACACAAGCTTTGATTCCACATCTGTAGACTTGATAGTAAGGGAAAGGATTCCCCTCCCATTCCTCTCATCATTTTTCTAAAGCTGGTCTCAATTCAAGATAAAATAAAGTTCTAAAATGTAAGATTATTTTAATATCAAAGGGAGGCATTGAAAACTGTGTTTTTACCAAAATTGTAGGCTCATGTCTTCTTTTTAAATTAAACTTAAAAAGTCACCCCCCACATTTTAGTACAGAAGCTCACAAAGGGTAGGGCCAATGTTTAGTTAGCCAGAGGCATTAATAATGCAGTGTTAATCTGACCTTGTTAGTATTTTAATAGAAAAAGAGTATTATTGTAAATTAAAAAAAGAAAATGTATTTCTAAAAATCTTAAAAATAAATCAAAATTAAAAGCAATCTTTTGAATTCAGTTCAAAAATTTTTGACAAGTAAGACTTAGAAAAAGGACTACATAGTAGGAGCATATTTCTGAAATTGGTATCCAAGCTTTTTTCTCCAAATATTTCCCATTTCTCTCCTTTTTTTCAGTTTGATAGTTGGCCAGGACTCATTGTTTTCTAGATACTTTTTTTTTTCTAGATACTTTTTTGATTGAAAATTCAAAGACTCAAGATTTAAGGTAAATAGGTGATATGGATTCGAGGAGAATGGAGCCTTCTTTGGAAAACAAAAGATTTCCTTGGGCTAAGGAAGAGAGGGACTCTGAAACCTAGATAGATTAGGCCCTGGATCCTGCTTCCTGCATGGACTGATGAAGGTAATGAAATATCAGATGGACTGTGTGGAGACACAAGAGAAAAGTTTGAAATCCATTATGGAGACATTTCAGTAAGATTCTAAATGACCACTTCTGTACAGAAGCACCAGAGTGGTCCCCATGTCTTACAGTTAAGATTCTTTGGAAATAGTGAAGACCTAGTCTTAAAAAAAAAAAAAAAAAAACCCAGACAGACAGAAAAGAGGGTTGCCTAAGTACTTCAAAGTGAGTATCCAAGAAGATAATAGGTCAGTACATAATTGTGTAGATAGAAGGCTCCAAGAATAAGAAGAATGTTGCATACTCTACCACAACTTCATACTTGGTCAGCCCCCTAAGAACTTAGATCCAGTGCCTAAGATGAAAGGGAGAGAGGGCACAGCATACTAATGGAAATTAGCTTCTGTCACCTGAGATGGCGGTTCAAAATAGAAATTCAGATGATTTATAGAAATTGAAGTTGTAATATCTCACTTATGAGTGTGGATTAAGATTCATAGTCACTATATTGAAAACAATAGAGGGGAATGATGAGTATCTCATCAGTGGACTTCTTCCACCTTCTACCTTTAGCTGCAGTGAACCAGTGAAAGAAAATTCCTCTTTATCTGACAAGAATGTAGTTTTCTTTGGTGGCTGTTTCTTTTTCTTTTCTTCTTCTTCTTCTTTTTTTTTTTTTTTTTGAGAGAGAGAGAGACTGTATGTGTGAGTGAGGGGAGGGACAGAGGAAGAGGGAGAGAATCTCAGTCAGGCTCTATACTGTGTGTGGAGCCTAATGCGAGGCTTCATCTCAGGACCCTGAGATCATGACCTGAGCCAAAATCAGGTATCATATGCTTAACTGACTGAGGTACCCAGGTGCCCCTGATAGCTGTTTTAAAGCATGATCCATATTTGTGGAATGGCAAGTATTAAAGAGAGTTTCTAAGGGCTGGCCCCATGTTCTGATGTGAGATAGTTTACAGTGGGAAGCCTGTCTTCAGTGAGGTGTCAACATTTTTTCTTTTCTTTCACTTTCTTTGTTCTGTTCTCTTATATATTAAAGGTGTCTCCTGTTTTATTAATCAGAAAATAGTAGTATTTTAGTATGTATTTTGCTATGATATAGGCTGTGTAGTACTTTAAAAAGGTGGCTTTAGTTTACTTCTCCAGTTAAATTTCTTTGTATCCTGTGTTTTTTCTCATTACCTTAAAGTGCTACTGTCATTAAAATATTTCTTTTTTCTTTTTCTTTTAGATTTCTTTTTACTTTACCTGATGTTATTAACTTCAGTGGCAGTCCTTTTCTCATTTCTGGCTTTGTATTTTGAAATATCATTAGTTTTTGTCCTTTATCTTAAATTTTGTTTTGCTACCTTATATTATTTTTCCTCCCAAAATGTTTTATTGTGCGAGCGTGTATGCTTTTTCTTGGTTTTAAGATTTAATCCTCTTACTCTTCTACCTTTTCTGTATTCTGTTGCTTTATTTTTACTTCCTTTATCTTTTTTTTTTAAGATTTTATTTATTTGACAGAGAGAGAGATAGCCAGCGAGAGAGGGAACACAAGCAGGGGGAGTGGGAGAGGAAGAAGCAGGCACCCAGCGGAGAAGCCTGATGCGGGGCTCGATCCCAGAACACTGGGATCACGCCCTGAGCCAAAGGCAGACACTTAACGACTGAGCCACCCAGGTGCCCCTTTTACTTCCTTCATCTTGAGGGAAGTGTGACTTATTTTCTAAATAGCAAACAAGAAGCAGCATTCACAGCATGGTAGCAGTGGAGTGGACCCACATACCAAACAGAGAAGACTGGAAGGTTAAGGGTGAAAGGAGGGTGAAATCATCTGGCCAAGTACATGCTTGCATTATGATACTCATATGACATTTGGTCAAGTTAAAATTATTGTACCCTTGGCTTGTGATTTAGGATTTTTTAAACTAACCAGTTGTCTGTCCATGAACTGGAGAAACCCTCAAACTGATTTTTTGAGGAAAATCTTGGACCTGTTCATGGGTTGACCTTTGACTCGCTTCCGTTCTATAATAGGGAGTACTATTTGTTTGTTGGACTTAACCAATTCTCAGAAAATACTAGCAGTGCTAGCCTGAGAATAAACATACACATTTTTCTGAGAGCTTCTTTCAAGAGCAATTTGAAAATTTATGCCAAAATTTGAAATATGCACAGAGCAATTCTACATCGAAGAATGAAGAATATATTCTATGGAAATACTCACAAAAGTACTCAAGGATGTCAGTAAAACACTGTAAGCCATAGATATAATTTGAAAACAATCTAAATGCTCACTTAGTAGGACATTTTGTTTTATTTAACTATATACTAAATGTATGTTAAAAAAGAATAAGTTGGTCCTCTGGGTCCAGCAGCATTAAAGATTAAATTTCTGAGGGTCCCTACTCTCACAAATAGAAGACATTCAGGGGGTATCTGGGTGGCTTAGTCAGTTAAACATCTGACTCTTGATTTCAGCTCAGGTCATGATCTCAGGGTCCTAGGATTAGGCCCCACATCAGGCTCCGTGCTAGGTGTGGAGCCTGCTTGGGATCCTCTCTCTCCTCCTCCCCCTCCCCCAGCCCATCTTTAAGGGGGGAAAAAAAGATTCAAAATATATCCAGGAAAAAAATATGTAGGAGCCAAAACTACAGGGGAAAAAAAAGAAAGCCAAATTGGTAAGTATATGTGATGACATGGTTGCTTTGGGAAGATTTCAATGTAAGATCTATGACCAAATAATAGGTAATAACAATTTAAAAACACTTAGAAATAGGCGTTTTACCTGTGAAACCTATTGTTATAGAAGTTACCGAACAGATTAGTTTTTTTTTTTTTTTTAAGGACAAAAAAATGTAATGGAGATTTAGTAATAATCTGGGAAATAATGAGTATAAAAGATCAGAATTACAAGTGTTGGTTATCATTATATGTAAGCCTTTTAAATATCACTTTTAAAAAGTTAGACAAGGATTTTGGGAAAATGATGAAAGTGGTATAATTTTTAATCCTTTTGAATCTCTCTACAAATGCTGGCAAACAATTAGGATGTCACTTTGGAATAAAAGGAGCACTACCTACAATAAAGCTAGCAGACAAGGTATTCCTAAAACCACACTTCAGAAGAGGTAAGGACAAATCATGACATTGTATAATCTAGGGATAGCCAAATAGAAAGAAGGAAAAACCCCAGAGTATTTAAAAATAATCAACAGGTACTCACTAGAAAACACTGTAGCCAATTTGAAAACAGCAGCTAAAAATGGAAAAAGGTTTTATATATACCAACTTGAGAATGAGTGCAAGGGATATGGTAAGGTCTGAAAAGTCCAGAGCAGCACTATTCACTCTCAAAACAAAACACAAATCTATGGGAAACTGACAGGAATACAGTATAAATTAGGCAGAACAGTGTCAGTAGGAGCAGAAGGAAGTTTACATAGAAGTGGAGGAAAGGCACAGAGCCAAGAGATTGTCAGAAAGTGAGAGGCTATAGCTTTTAACACTTCAGTAAAGCTACGAAGCAGAGGGGCACCTGGATGGCTCATTTGGTTGAGCGTCTGCCTTCCGCTCAGGTCATGATCTCAGGGTCCTGGGGTCAAGCCCCGGTGTCAGGAGTCCCTACTCCGTGGGGAGCTTGCTTCTCCCTCTCCTCCTTGCTTGTGCTCTCTCTTGCTATATCTGTTTGTCTCCCTCAAATAAATAAAATAGTAAAGAAAAAAAACTACAAAGCAGAGTTATAGATAAACAATGCTAGAAAAGCTCTTAAAACCCATCCATCCCTCCTATAAGTTAAGGAAAACTAAACTGGATTCCATGGCAAGTAATTATGAGGAAAAAAAGAAAGCAAGAATAAGGAGCATAATAATGTTCCCACAGAGAACTGAAGCAGGAAGACATGACCATAAAACAAAAAGTATAACCTGATGATATAACATTTCAAAAGGAGCTAAAAATTAAAAAAGTTATAGGTGATATGAAAGAACAGCATACATGAGACTAAAACAAGAATTGATAATAAAAAAAATCATTTCAGAAATACAGTCTAGAATAAACATGAGAGTAGATACCACGAGTAACACCTGAAAGTAAATAGTAAGCAAAAAGAGAACATGAAGGATGAGAAAATAGTTCAAAAAATGTACGAGATGAAGATAGCAAAGAGGGTCCAATATGCATATAATTAGGGATCCTTGAATAAGAAAACTAAACCATTGGAAAAGAACAGATAGTAAAAACTGTAACTCAAGAAAATGTTTTTGAATTTAAAAAGGAGACAACACTATACATTGAAAGAACTCACCATTTATCTGTTGAGATGTGGTATAAAATTATGTCACTTAAAATATGCAGAGAACTGCAAAGTCCTATTGCAGTAAAATTACTGGACTTTAAATAAAACAGAAAAATAAATTGAGAACTGAAAAAAAGACCAAGACATTTATCAAAAAAAGAAAATTTGATATCATCAAACTTCTTGATAGTCATGGCTTACGCTAAAAGTTAATAGTCTTAATAAAAAAAAAATGTGAGCCATTTACTTTATGACCAGCTAAAATGACTTTCTGATAGAACAGTTGCACACAAACAGTTATTAGCATGCAATAATTCAAGGAATATTTTTTCTGAGGAATTTACAAAAGAATGAGCTTTAGGCAATGATAAAAAACAAAAGAAAATTGAAGTAAGCACTGGTAATGAATATTAAACATACATTTGCAAATAAGACTAAAACCAAATAATAGTTATGTAAGAAAGTGTATAGTGCGTAATAGCTGTAAACTCCAAAAATGATAATATACTATAGCTATCAAAATATTAGGGGAGAATAAGAGAAACGTGAAAAGTTTAAAAAACTTACTGATAGTTTCATAGTTATTATTGAGAGTACACTAATATTGTTTTAAGCTAGATGTTCAAGGAGATGCAGGGAAAACAAAAAAAGGTTATTATCTTATAATATTGTTCTATTTTCAAATAGAAAATAACCAAAAAAAAAAAAAAAAAAAAGAGGTACTAAGTGTTCTATATAACATAAAACAGTATGGCGGAGTTGGAGCCAAAATACAAATCATATAAAGAAATAGAAGGGGTTAATTGACCTATTAGAATTTTTTCTGACTGGTGAACAAAGCAGCATCCAAAACTACATTATATTAAGAGATGTCCAAAGGAAAGAGATTCAGAATGGCTGAAAATAAAATTATTTTCAAGGACATATCAAGTGAATAAATCAGTGGTCAGAATATTGATATCTGACAAGGTAAAATTTAAACTGAAAAATAATAAGACAGAGTTCTTTCTTACACCATGCACAAAAATAAATCCAAAATGGATGAAAGACCGAAATGTGAGACAGGAATCCATCAAAATCCTAGGGAAGAACACAGGCAGCAACCTCTTTGACATTGGCTCTAGTACCTTCTTACTAGATACTTTGCTAGAGACAAGGGAAACAAAAGCAAAAAATAAACATTGGGTCTTCATTAAGATGAAAGAACTTCTGCACAGGGAAGGAAACATTCAGCAAAACTAACAGGCAACCTTTGGAATGGGAGAAGATATTCGCAAATGACATATCTGATAAAGGGTTAGTATCTAAAATATATAAAGAATTTATCAAATTCAACTCCCCCCCAAAAAAACAAGTAATCCAGTTAAAAGCCATGCAGAAGACAAGAATAGACTTTTTTCCAAAGAAGACACACAGATAGCCAACAGATGCATGCAAAGATGGTCAACATCACTCATCATCAGGGAAATACAAATCAAAACTACAATGAGATATCACCTAACACCTGTCAGAATGGCTAAAATCAACAACAGGAAACAACAGGTATGGGCGAGGATGTGGAGAAAGGGGAACACTCTTACACTGTTGGTGGAAATGCCAACTGGTGCAGCCAACTCTGAAAAACAGTGTGGAGATTCCTCAGTTAAAAATAGAACTACCCTATGACCCAGCAATTGCACTACTAGGTATTTACCCAAAGGATACAAAAATACTGGATCAAATGGATGCATGTACCCTGGTGTTTATAGGAACATTATCAACAGTAATAGCGAAGTTATGGAAAGAGCCCAAATGTCCACAGCTGATGAATGGATAAAGAAAAGGTGGTATATGGGGCGCATGGGTGGCTCAGTCGTTAAGCGTCTGCCTTTGGCTCAGGTCATGATCCCAGGGTTTTGGGATCGAGCCCCATAATGGGCTCCCTGCTCAGCGGGAAGCCTGCTTCTCCCTCTCCCACTCCCTCTCCTTGTGTTCTCTCTCTCACTGTGTCTCTCTGTGTCAAATAAATAAAATCTTTAAAAAGAAAAAAAAAAGTGGGGCGCCTGGGTGGCACAGCGGTTAAGCGTTTGCCTTCAGCTCAGGGCGTGATCCCGGTGTTATGGGATCGAGCCCCACATCAGGCTCTTTATCTATGAGCTTGCTTCTTCCTCTCCCACTCCCCCTGCTTGTGTTCCCTCTCTCGCTGGCTGCCTCTATCTCTGTCAAATAAATAAATAAAATCTTTAAAAAAAAAAAAAAAAAAAAAAAAAAAAAAGAAAAAAAAAAGTGATACACACACACACACACACACACACACAATGGAATAGTACCCAGCCATCAGAAAGAATGAATCTTGCCATTTGCAATGACAGGATGGAGCTAGAGTGTGATTTGCTAAGCAAAATTAAGTCAGTCAAAGAAAGACAAATACTATATGATCTCACTCATCTCTGGAATTTAAGAAACGAAACAGATGAATATAGGGGGGAGAAAAGAGAGGTATACCAGCAAATAGACTCTCAACTATGGAGAACAAACTGAGGGTTACTGGAGGGGTGGTCAGTGGGGGGAGGGGTTAAATGAATGATGGGGATTAAGGAGGGCACTTGTGATGAGTACTGGGTGTTGTATGTAAGTGATGAATCACTAGATTCTGCACCTGAAACTAATATTACACTGTTAACTAATTGGAATTTAAATAAAAACTTGAAAAAAAAAAGTTGTTCTATAACTGCACCATAAAAATAAACAAAAAAGGAAATAATACATTAAGATATTTTATAAAACTAAAGGCTAAAATTCACAATGAAAATAAATTATCTATATTTACAGAAGCATCTTTTATACTATAGACAATTGACTGGGAAATAGACAAAAGTTTAATAATATATTAGAAAATCTTAAAAATCCAAAACAGATGAATTAGGCTAAAAATTGATGATTTAGAAAAAGGCCAGCAAATAGTTTCTATAAGGGGCCAGATAGTAAATATTTTAGAATTTGTGGACCATTCTGTCCCTGTTGCAAGTACTCAACTCTGACATAGTGCAAAAACAGCCAGAGATTATACATAAATGAATAGGTGTAGCTATTTTCCAACAAAACTTTATTCACACAAACAGGTTGGGCCAGACTACTTTGCTATAGAAAATCCATAAATTCCAAGTGTTATATATAGTACAGGAGCATTTTCTTATTTTTTTTTTCCCTAATGCAGTTACACTAAAGTTAATCACCAAAAAACAAAACAAAACAAAAAAACAAAAAACCCAAACCCACAAAATACTCTAACACTTAGAAACTTCTGCCATTAAATCGTATATCTCTAAGACTAAAAAATGGAAGGTAAAGAATTTAAAAATCCAATCTAAAATTAAAAATTAAAAAACAAATAAACCAAAATAAGCAGAAGGCATTAATTAAGAGCCTAAATGAACACTTTAGCAAAGAAAAATACTATAAAACCAAAAGGTTTGTTTTTGAAAAAAATTGATGTCACTGGCTAACCTGATCAAGCAAAAAGGAGATAAAGTATACATGTACACAATTAGGAAGCGCAAACGATAAGCCTGAAAAGAGAAAAAAAATTTTTTTAATGATTTTTTATTATATTATGTTAGTCACCATACAGTACATCCCCGGTTTCCGATGTAAGGCTCGATGATTCATTAGTTGCGTATAACACCCAGTGCACCATGCAATATGTGCCCTCCTTACTACCCATCACCGGTCTATCCCATTCCCCCACCCCCCTCCCCTCTGAAGTCCTCAGTTTGTTTCTCATAGTCCATAGTTGAAAAGAGAAAATTTTTAAATATTTCAAGAGACTACACAACTTTGTGGAAATACTTTGAATGTCTAAACTAAGTGGATTAATTTTTAGAATAAATGAAAAGTACCAAAACTGACTCAAGGAAAGTCTACACAGACAAATTAGCTTAAAAATGTAGAGAAAGTGGCTTAGTCCACCCCCACAAAAGACACCATCTTCCAATGGTTTCATGGGAGAATTCAACTAAGATGATGACATGACTGTTAATGCTACTTAATTATTTGAGTTTTTACTCTAAAAGGGAAGAACAAATTCAAGTTTATTTTTATGAAGTAGATACCATGTTTTAGAAACTAATAGAAGATCATGATGGAGAGGAAACAACAGACTAATCTGACTTATGGATATTGATGCAAAGGTCTCAACTAAATTGGTATTAGTACGTTAATACTTGTCATTATGTTACCAGATCCTTTTCATTATGTTGCCTTGGTGGCTTGAATTACTACAGTAACCTTCTGTCCGTTCTTCCTGACTCCTACTTGTTTCTTCTTATCAAGGGTTTTTAGACTCCACTGGTACATTAAAGTAGAAATATGAGCAAGTAGGATTATGCAAAGATGGTTTAATGTTAGAAAAAACCTTAAAACTATCATACTAATAGAACTACACTGCAAGATCATATGATCATTTTCATAGATGCAGAAGAGGCCTAGGGAAAAATCCAGCTATTGATGTTCTTAACAAGTATTGATGGATACTTCCTAATAAGAATAAAATACATCTATAATGTAATCTTACCTTATGATCCGGGAATTCCACTCTACAGGAAGAGAGGCCCCAAAATGTCTATGATAGCATTGTTTACAATAGCAAAAAGCTGGAAGTAAGTTAGTCATCAAGAGGTACTGAAATATTTTCATTCATCAGACTGTTGTAGTTAGTATGAATTAACTAGCACTAAAAGATTGGCTGTATACTAATCTGCTAATGTCTATCTGTGTGACTTTGGCAGAGCTATTTAATTTCCCTGGGCTTTCGTTGTTCCTATTTGTAAAATGGAGATAACAGTATCTACGCTGCAGTGTAGCAATCAGAATTAGAGTTAATACACATGTGAAGCCCTTTTGCACAGTGTGAAACATGGCAGGCACTCAAATGATGATTATCTCAGAGGTGCACTAATGCTGCCAGGTTTATTTAACTAGGTTATAGCAAGCGAAATCAGTAGAGCTTTATTAATAAGGCAGAAGTTACCAGCTCCTTTTCATTGTGTTGCCTTAGTTGAGTTCACCGCTCTTACTACCTGGATTACTACAGTAACCTCCTGTCTGATCTCCCTGACCATAGTCTGTTTTCTTCTTATCAGTGGTTCTTCAGACCATGGGCCACATTCCATTAGAGCGTTGTGAAATCAGTTTAGTAGGCCAAGGCCAGAATTTTAAAACTTGAACCGGAATAGAAAATAGCAGCGTATCACAGGCTGTCCAACCCTGTTTTGTGAAGCTATTATTTAGTTCCTTCTCTGTGTTTAAGTATACTAGGTTGTTACAACATAAGAGCATTTACCGTGGGTGACAGAGTTTGATAGATCTCTGCATATGATCCATTCTCTACGAGTCAGCTAGAGTGATCTACTGTGATACAGATCTGCTTATGTCAATTTATTTATTCATAAACGGCTGTCAACAGCTTGGAAATGTTTAAGTTCCTTACATGCGAGTACCTTTGAGATCTTAAGCTATTTTCCAAACCCTGTCTCCTCTCCATGGTCTCTAGATTACCCCAGTCGGCACCCTAGTGATCTATTTGTAGCTCACTGGACAAGTTGACATTCACACCTTTGCACAAACAGTCCCTCCCCCTGGTTGCCGCTTTCCTCCTTCTGTGACTAAGGTCTGTTATTGGTCTAAAATTCAGCTAATGCCACTTTTTTCAGGAAGCCTTTCTGGATTCTCTGTTCCTCCTGGGCTCTACAAGCACCTTATCATTAACTTTGTAATGGTACTTGTTACAAAGTATGAAAATTTTAGTTTATTAGTTTTTCCTGTCTACTAGAACATAAATTTCTTGAAAGCAGGGACAGTGTTTTGTTTACCTAAGAATTCTCAAATAACAGCAGAGAAACTGGTGTCTTCCAGGTCCCCAATATGTTTGTTGATTGACTAATTGTGCTTCCTTGGGTGGCAAATGAGAGATCCTGGTATACATGATGAAAATATTAGGAGTAACTTTGTTTTGTTTTTTAAGTTTAAAATTTGGCCTTTAATTGATATCTAGTGTGTTATTTTTTTATTATAAGGCAAAGGGAAAAAAAAGAGGACCATTTGGAGTCACCGATAGAAAAGCAATGGTTAAATGTGGTTACCCTTTGATATATTATGGTCTTTTGTCTATTAATTTTAACTAGAGTACTATAGTTATGAAACCAGGGCTTTAGTGCCTTTGATATATATATGTGATATATATAATATGTTATATATATCCTTTATATATATATAAGACAGTTCCCTCATGTCTGAAAGCAGCTAGTTGAACAAAGTCTATCTGCAGAGCTGCTTTTGTGGCAGCTGTCCCAGTAAACACATCCCTTGCATTATAGGGTGATAAGTCTTTTGAGCCAAAAGATATGTCAAACCATTAGTTATCAAAGAAGAAGTGACATGTGGGTAGTGAAAATTCCTTTAGATAGATTGCATGTGGATCTGGTATAAATAAAATATATTGTTTCTCTTCAAAGATGGATTTTCTGGGTTTAAGCCATTTTTATTTTACATTTTCCCTCTCATTTCCTGTCTTTTGATCATTTCTTTATGGCTAACAGCTTTGTAAGAGGAGGAAGATGGGGAGTATAGAGGAGAATCAAAATGCAATGCTAAGTTCCTGATATTCAAAAAAATGCCAGTTAAGAATCTATTTGCCACTCATTATGTGTCAGGTGCTATACTACGGGCTCTGTTGTGCGTTATGCATGACCCCATTAAATCCTCACACCTACCCTACAAACCGTAGTTGAGGAAATTAAAGTTTGGCAAGGTAAAGTAAAATGTCACAGTTATGTAATTACTGTTGGTTTGTTCTTCTTTATATTTTAAAGTGGCAAAAATAAGATCAGAGAGAAGATAGAAACGAGGGGTTAAACTAGGAATTTGAGTTTGTCCTTGTATTTGCTTTCTTCAAAACAAACCTGCTTCCTATCCATGGATTACAGAGAGTATAATGGACAATGGATAGGTATACTGTACTTCATAGAGTTTTTGCTTGTTGGGCAGATTTTGCTGTACCACTGAGAAATTAATAAAAATCAATAAATTCATTCATTCATTCATTCATTCATTCATTCATATTTTAGACTCTAGAGACATATGCAAAAGCAGAAAACATTAGAATCAGTGAATTAAGGATCTAGACAAGTAAATATAAGTTATAGCATTGTAACCAGGGGTATAATTGATACAAACATGCAACAATAAGAGAAAAATAGTACTTAACTCGTCCTGGAGAGATCAGGGAACTTTCTGAAGAGCTGATTTGAACTGAGTACTGAAAGATGAGTAGGGGAGTAACCAAGTGATCAGAGAACACTAAGACTTCCTGGATGTTTTCTATCCTCCAGGCTTTAAAGTCTGCTGAGATGACAAGTGACAAGTGAACCTGCTTGATGAAGATTTGATAGGAATCTGATGCTGGGGAATGAAGGAAGGACTAGAAATAAAGAAGTTGACAACTATTCTAAAGTACTGGGTGCCTCATCACTTTTATTTTTTCGGATTATATTTCTTTCTGTGTTGAATGAGGCATGGTCATAACAATGTCATTTCCCTGAACCTTGGCAGTTCATTACCAGGTAATGGGATAAGGATTGTTCTTCTGTCCTTCATCCCTTCTCAGCTGCTTCTCTACTCTTGATAATAGCATTACTCAGAAAGGGCAAAGGAATGTCATTAATTACCATTGAACTTCTTGGAAGTGCCAATTTTAGGGAAAGCCCCAAAGGATCTTTCAGGGTTTTTTTTTGTTTTGTTTTTTTTATTTGTTTGTTTGTTTGTTTTTGGTTTTTTTGCACATGTGAAATAATGGGAAAGAGTAAAATCAAGACTAGAATGTGTTTTGCTTTTCCAGCTCTGCCTGGTGCAAGTGCTAGAGAGACCGCAGATGGAAGGAAGCTCACAGATGGAAGCCTGCTGATCTACACAGCTGTTTCTTTGTTGGTATGAAAAACCAGTTGTGGGTGGGAGCAACAGAGGAAGAGACAATATTAGAATGCAATGGCATTTTAATTATACCTACCATAATTCTAATGTTCTGTTCTGTGGTGAATTGTTTGGGGAGTTGTCTTGGAATTAGAATCAAGTCCCGCAAACTTGAATCTATTAAAGTAGTACTGTTTGGAAATATACAGAGAAGCGAGTTTGCAAAAGATTTTCCAGTAATCTTGCTTTGTAATGTTTAGACTTCCTCTGATGACTCTTGGGTTGAGAGAAGAGGGAAGGAAGAAGGCCAAGATTTAAAGTGCTCTATTTCTGCTCCCTAGGGACTTCCACTGGAGACCGTCTTTAACTCCTTGAACTACTTAAACTGTCTCTGAATACTATTACCAGAAGTAACCCTGCTAGCAGTGAATCCAGCTTGCCTGAAAGAGGTACTGTGACTCTAAGCTTGTGCCGCCATCCCAATTTTCCAAGAACCGAGACTTAAGAGCCAATTAAGGAGGCTACTCACCGAGGGTTGTACCAAATTTCATTTCATGAGTTGCTGTGAGCCTTCTGTGTTCCAAGCACAGGATGAGTGAGAGAGACACTGTTCTTACTCTCCTGGAGCTCATTGTCTAGTAGGGAAAACATGTATAAACTAGTGGATTAATTATTTAGTGATAGAACTAACAGATGCAAAGTACCAAGTAGTAAGGGAACATAGAAGAGTGGAACAAGAAATAGATAAAAGGGCAGCTAAGGCTTTTCTGGGCAACTTGAGGCTTGCATACTGAACAGAGTACTATGGGTTAAGAAGAAGGGGAATAGAACTCCTGGTATAGGGAAGAGCATATGTGAAAGCTCTGTGGCTTAAAGGGGAGTGACTTGTTTGAGGGACTAAGAGAAGACCAGTGTGCCTGGAATATAGAGATCTAGGATAGGAGGCAGGGATATGAGCAGGGGTTGGACTGAAGAGAGCCTTGGAAGCCATACTAATGGTATTTCACTTGATTCTAAGAGCAATGGGAAAACGAAAGACTTTAAAGAGGCAAGGGACATGCTCCCATGTGAGCATTCTACAAAGGTCCATTTGATGGTTGTGTACAGGTTGCTTTGGAAGGTGGCAAGTCTGGAAGCAGAGGTGGTGGTGATATAGAGAATCTCACAAATCCAAGAGAGATTTAGGAACCACATGAGCAAGGTTTGGTGACCAGTTAGATGTGAATTATGAAGGAGGAAAGGATTTTAAGGATAACCCCAAGTTACCTCAGTTGAACACATGGGTATTTGGTTGTGTCATTTGCTGACATTAAGACCCAAGAGAAGGACCAGGCTTGGTGACTGGGTACGAGGCAGGAAAACTGAATTCAAGTTTGGACAGTTGAACTTGGGATGCCCTCTGAGGGACACCCAGGTGACGCAGCAAAATAAAAATGAAGAAGTGAAGGTGCTGAATGACACGAACCTGAATTTGTAATCCCTTTTCTGTCACTTACTGTCCAAGAGACGTTGGGCACATTTTAAAATCTTCTTATGCATCACTTTCTTCATCTGTGAAATGAAGATAACAGTAATACTACTTCCACCAAGTTGTTGTGAAGATTAAGTGAGAATATGCATCACAATAACAGTAGATACTTGGGGATGTGGGTGTGAGATGAGGTGGCGTAGGAAGGGAAGCTGTAGGTGGGCTGAGACGACTCGTCTTTTTTTTATCACTTGAAGTTTTATAACAATATATATGTTATATGTATGCTTAGAAACAAAGCAAATAGTAAAATATGAAAATGTATCAAAAACTAAATTAAAAATATGCACGTACAGCACTTGGCATAACATTTGGTGAACAGTCCATGAATGTTGGGTATCTGTAGACATAGGGACCTAGAGGTCAGAGAGAGGTCTGGTCTAGAGGTATACCGTTAGTAGTCCTGGCTGTTCTGATAGTAATGAGAGCCATGGGGAGATGAAGAAATCATCTA
Source organism: Ursus arctos (assembly GCF_023065955.2). Taxonomy (NCBI): domain Eukaryota; kingdom Metazoa; phylum Chordata; class Mammalia; order Carnivora; family Ursidae; genus Ursus; species Ursus arctos. The sequence goes on from NW_026623067.1 coordinate 54,687,285, forward strand.
GAGAGAGAACATTGAGTAAAAGAGGGCCAAGGGTTGAACTTTGAGGAATGCCAACTGCTAAAGATCAAGTGGAAGAGAATGAGTCAGCAAAGGAACCTTAGAATGGGACAGCCAATAAGGCAGGAAGAAAACTCTGCCCATGTGGGCAAGGTGTGGTTACATTTGGAAGAACACACAAGTGATACGGCATGTTGTTGCATGCTATAATGTGTGGAGAACTACAAAATGTGTCTTGGGTAAATTAAACTGGAGACTTGAGCAGGCTCTTTGGATAATCAGGCAGTAATCTTTGTTGAGAAACTATCTGGTTCTTTATTTTAAATCAAATCTTGGCTTCTGTCCTGAAAATAGAGCCAGTCAGTTGGTCACTTGGAAGTTGAATCCATTATTTCTTATGAGATTCTCTGTTTTCAGGAGGTGTTACTTAAAACTTAGTCAACTTATATAAAATGAAAAAATATCATTGACGTCAGAGAAGAAAACAGAAAAGTATAAAGAAAGGAAATTGCATTCTCTTCATTCAGAGTTCTGGCCAATGTGTAACCTTTAGCTTTTTTCAAGAAAAATTATTTTATTTTCTTGAATTATAATTCCGTAGACACCCATCCCTCTTCCCAATTTTATTTTTTATAAAAACCTGTGTTTTTTATTTGGAAAACGTGATGGTTGTCTGACCTCATAAAAAGGAGATGAGTCTTGGGAGCATGGACGGCTCCCTTGGTTGAGCATCCAACTCAGTTTTGGCTCAGGTCATGATCAGGGTCACGAGGTCGAGCCCCGTGTCGGGTTCTGCACTCAGCGCAGAGTCTGCTTGTGATTCTTTCCTTCTCCCTCTGCCTGTCTCCCCACTCATATGCTCTCTCTCTAAAATAAATAAACAAAATCTTTAAAAAAGAGAGAGATGAGTCTTTTTTATACTATAAATGTATGAAAACTGCTTCATTTCAGATAAGTGGAGAATTTCCAAAGGGGGAGATGGGTTTAATTATATGCCCTGTTTTTTCACTTGCGTAGCATTTTACTTTAAGGCCCTGAAAAAATGGTAGTTTTATTGGGAAATAAAGTAATTAGCCATAAGCATACCACGGAGAGAGTGGAAAATGGGTCGTCATGAATTTGTAGTTTCAGATGGCATTCTGAAGGGCTAGAAGGGCTAGGATTCTGTGCCAAGACAAGTGAGGAAGGAAGAGGAGGGTGCTTTGATCACCCCTCCTACTTTGCAGCCGTCCTAAGGCTTTAGGAGGAGTGGATAGGTTAATGGAAGGAAAGCCCTTGGCGCCCAGGAAACTGTCATACATAGAATGGCCGCTACTTTTAAACAGGAGAATTCCCTCAGTAGAATTGTTCATCTGTTCATCTTCATCTGTCCCAAGTTCGTTTAGGAAATGTCGTTCCGTTTTCCTTCCTTGTCTTCTCCCAAACTTCAAGATGGTCTTTATAAAAGTTACAGGCATGACCCTCAATCAGCAAACTCACTTATGCAAAATGAATTTTTTCTTTTTTTCAAACTCAATCTGATTTTTATTTTGAGAATTTATTCTGCCAGGGTGGGTAGAAATAACCTCTATCAATTTGAAGATTTCTCTTCCCCGTCTACCCACTCCTTTCCCTTGGATTTTATGTCAATGTAGGAATCATACAAGATGCCAAGCTTGTTCTGAAGGGGCATTTGTCCTTCGGTGTGCAGGTAGTGACTGTATTGTCTGTGCTGTGGCTTGACCCTGATCTTCCATCATCATTAGTGCCACTGGGAGGTTATGGTTCTGTCCTTGGTCCCATCTTGTATGATGTCTCCGCTGATTGCATGTGTGCCAGGTTGTGGGACTCCTTCCCCAGGGTGGGGAAGCTATACTTTCTTCCCAGCTTCTACTAGCTATTTGGTCTATACCCGGAGCCACTAAATTCTGTTGCAGATTATTTCTGCTTTTCCACCTGTCACATCCATTGTTTATAGCCCTGGATAGCCAGTTACCTACTTAGTGAAGGAAAAAGGAAGGGCACCACAGGAGAGGGAGGGACCAAATTCCAATATCCCAAATGTACTGCCCTGCCCCTTAAGTTATAGACGTATTATTGAAGTTAATGGTTTCAGCCGTGGAGCACACTGAGGTGAAATATAGTATTTGAAATGTCTTGCAGAATTTATTGTGTATACCCAACTCAGGAGAAAGACATTTTTAAAGTTCAAGTTTTGTTTTTCTTAGAATGGACTGTGACTGTATATACTGACCTAATTAATTTAAAAATCTCCCGTAAGTAATACAAGAGGGCCCATTACACAGCCTAGTGAGAAGAATCTTGATGTCAAAATCATTATACCTATATCAATAAGGTCTGAAACATTATGCATGGTTTGAAAAAACAAACTTGTTTTCTCTAGTGTTTGTGCTTTGACAGAAGAAAGCCTGAGTCTATGCTTTGGGGCATTATAAGCATTTTTCTTGACTTCTTCTGGACCCAATAATTCTGCCTAATTTAGCAAAAGAAAAAAAAAAAAAAGATGTTTACCCTCAGCCCTTACAGTCTACTCATAAATGTGGCTTTCTATTGCCCTTGGTTACTTCCTGCATTAACAGTAATAGGAAGGGATATAATTCAAAATTTGGTTTTCCAAGGGACAAAGGGATTGGGAAGCATTATTTACCTACTAGACTGGAGCAGACCTTGGTGGCCATCTGGTGTACCATGTTTTTGGGTAATTAACATGCATCCACACTTCTATTTCATTTCTTTTCTGAAGTAAATCTGAAAATGTGTGCTAACAGACTGTCTGTAACACAAAGGAGCCAATGTTAAAAAATGATTATACTCATCTCCTTTCAAAAAACAATGAATGAAAAAAAAAAAAAAAAGCCCAAACTTTGTTTTGCCACCAAAGGCAGAAGCTACCCTGAGAAGCTGCCAGAGGCTCTGGGTCCCAGACGGAATTGCTTGTTCTCTTTAGTCAGCACATTTGGTGAGCAGTGTTGTAGGCCCAGTATTCCTCCTTCCTTTCCATCAGGCTTGTCATCCATAGCCTTGAGGGGAACATTTACATGATCACATGTTCACGGCCACAGTGGTGCAGCCCCAGTCAGGGACTGGATTTTGAATCCGGGATTAGTTCTCACTGGTTCACAGCTTGAGTTTGTTTTTCCAAATGACTTTATCATAACTATAAATTCAAGTGAGTCAACCTGCTGGCTGGTGGCTCAGTGTGTCTGTGTGTTGGCAATATATATATATTCGATTTAATCTGTAAAGAGAAAAAAATTGTTCTTGCTGGCATAAAACCTTCCAGGAGAATTCAACGAATAGGTCACATACACAAGTCTAAACAGTCTCTTTCTGGAAGATTTTATTTTGTAATGTCAGTACAATTACTTCATCCACAAAAGATCTAGATGTATTTCAAGTCAACCTGAACGAGTAGATGAAAAAACTCAGACTGTCATGGTGAACATAAATGCAAACATTTATTGTATAAATAAAAATCTTCATCTGAAAAAAGTGCTTAAGGTGTTAAGGGTGAGAATTAAATGAAATTTCATTGTAGAACATGAATCTCACAGCAGGAGCCTTTGAAACAGAACTGATTGCTTTTAAACAAATTGATATTTAATATTTACTTTTAAAAAATGTAGAAAGCTTAGCCTGTTTGGGCTGAAAACAAATTGTTTTCTGATTTAAGAACAATTCTAATTTTAGATTTTATCTAGAGTTATATACTCTAGAAAATAAATATTGTAAAGGCATTATTATATTCCCCTTTTACAGACGAGAAAACTGAGGTTTAGAAACATCAAATAGCTTGTGCATGTTTACTTGTTTAGTTAAATCTTAAACTTAAATGTAGCCTCGATTCATTTAGTTCTTCCGTCTCTTCCTTTCTTCTATAATTATCCTACCATGATTCTGCTGTTGAGCTAGGTGCCTGTGGTACAAAAATACATAAGACAAAAGACCGTAACAATCACTCTAAAAGTGGTTAGAGTTCACCTAGGTAGAGAGACAAGACAATATAAGAGTCACACAGGTGTGGGGAGCTTTGAGAATAGAGAAGGGAGCCCAAGTTACGTGTGTGTGGGTATATGCATGTGTACCTTTGTACGTGTGTGGTGTGTTGGGGGAATGGGGTCTAGGGGTACCAAAATCCAGGGAATTGAAGAATCTTGTAAGTATTTTTTCCAGGCAAAATGAGATATAACTGTTGCATTGTTTTTCTCAGTGGGCTCCCTTTTATCAATTCCAGTGACACCAGACAAAAAGCCACAGTTGAGGCTAAGTCTGACTTCAGGATGTCTACAACTAGATCTCAGAGTAGCTATGTGTGAGTAGGCTGCGGACATTCCAAATCAAACTCACAGCTCCTAGGGTCATAAACCTTAATTCTCAGGGTTTTTTTTAATGCATAGAAGTGAAAAATAAAAGAAAGTAGAGAGAGGTAAATGAATAGGGTAGGAAATGACCTGTCCAAGTGTAAGACAGCTTAAGTTCAATGAAGCCGGAGTTGGAAGAGGTGGAGTTTGATTTGAACCTTCTCAATTGAGATGATTTATCAGTACTCATCCACACTTGATGACTGTCTAGGTAAGCACACAGCCATTTATCAAATTGTAAAATCAGAAGCTATGGTGTGACCCCTATTAAAGCTACCAAAACAGTAGACCAGAGGGACAAGCACATGGGACAGGGATAGAGGGGAGGTAAAGAAAATAAATAAACACACTGAAAGACAAGGAACCAGAAATGTGCTTGTTAAGAGGAAGCCCTGCACGAGGGGAGTTCAACTCATAGGTAACCACTATCAATGATAGTGTTTAAGATGAAAAAGAATATGGTTCCATCTCTCAGAAGAGTAAGGAGTCTTGATTACCACAGCAGTGGGACCTCTCTGACATTTCTCTAAGGAAAGGGGATCTCAGGAAGATAAAATATGCTGATGGAATTAGACAGGTAGGAACTGGATGCAGTGGGACCGTCAAGACCAGAAGAAGGTCAGCAGGAGGAAAAGCTGGTGAGATCTTCAGCAGCCCTAGTCTCTAGGATCCCTGCCACCACCCTATTGCTTCTTTCTCCCAACCTCTGATAAAGAGTACGAGAGACTTTTCTGGTCCCCTGCCCTTTTTATTCCCTTTTTTTTCTCCAAATCTTATAAAGAAGGGAGAAGTTATAAATAAGGTGGAGTGAACAGGGCCCTTTCAGAATTTTTCGGCAAAAGAACCATTTTGTGGGCATGCTAAATTTTCCTAGACCAGTACTTTTAAAATACTGTTTTCCCCCCCTTTCTATCTAAACTGCGTGTACTATGATGAAGTACGATAACTTTCTTCTTTTCTGTAACTGAATACTATGGTGTCCTTAGGAAAGGAAAGAACACAGAGGGCTGTGATCAGAGTCTCTCTGACCTTCTTGGTCGGTTGGGTCTTTTAGAAAACCAGTGTGGAATTCCAAGTGCCAGAGATTTATTGGGGGCAATGCTAATAAAAGATGGAAGGAAGAAGCAGCAAGAGTAAGCAGTGAAAACCTTTAGATCGTGATGTGGGTCTGCTACCTATGAAAGGAGGAAGAGAGGGAAGGAGGTTTAGGGAGGAAGGGCTTCAGACTGCAGTGCGGCTCTGGAGTCTTGGCCAGGCCAGTGGGTACTGTGGTACACAAATTACCCATAGAGCCATCCCACATTGTCAAGAAGTGGTGCCCTGGTTTCTCTGTTGTGCTGAGATTTGACTAGATATTGCCAAGGAAGAGCCTGACCTTGCCGCCGTTTGTAGCTGATTGGCAAGTTGTTTCTTGAAGGCAGGTGTGGACAGTGCACCTCCTTGCCTGCCACACAGAACTGGGAGCAGGGTGAGGCTGGTCCTGAAGCTACACCCCCGTGGCAACCTCATTCTGATATTGTTATGCATAAAATGCCAGGAAAGGAAGTGTTGGGTCCTTCCCGTTACTGTGAAAGTCCCAAAGAAATCTATCCTGTTTTACAACCATAAGAGAAAAGAATTTTAGAATCTTTTCCTTAAAAGAGGTGATACATTTTACTTCTACATTTAAAACACTCATAATATGGGGAAATTCTTCTGATAAACAATGTTTTAAATCTTTCATGTTGCGCAGTTCAACCTATTTCATCTTTGTTTGACTTAATAAAGAAGAAACAGCTGATTTATACTCACCCTATAATAAATGCTTCCCCTTGCTTGCTTTACTCGTTGAGGTTAAAGTGACCAACTGATTTTAATTTTATACAGGGACCTTATTTTTTTGGATACATATATACATAAGTATGCATTATAGTATGTATTTTTGTGTATGTGTGATATATGCATATTTATTAATATACATGTACACACACACACACATATATATGCGTAAAATTGGTTTATTGCTAAAGCATTGCTAATAGAACTAGTTGCCGTAAGAAAAATTGTGGAAGACATTAGAAAGTGCAGATGAGTGATTCTGAGTGCTACTTCACTGAAAAACTAAGCTGTGAAAATAAATGCTCCACTAAAAATCAAATCTGGCTTTTAAACCCACTCCGCCATTCATTGGCTGGATGACCCTGGGTATGTCATAAAGCCCTCTGTAAAATGAAGAGCTGAAGTTAGATGAAATCTGGGTTTTTTTTCGTGCCCCGATAGTCTGTAATAGTGGCTTCCAAACTGTTCATGCCCTGGTTTTGTAGGATTCTATGGAAGTATTACTGCTTTGGGTAATGGGATGTGTAAAGGGGATTTGAGTAAACTCTAATCCAGGCCTCGTATCATCCATTGCAAATAGCACAACTAGATTTGACTTGTTTTCCATGTGAAATTTCAGTGTCAAATTCCCATTTGAAAACTTCAAATTTTGTAAAGATCTGTCTCTCATAAGAGGCCAGATTAGTTAAGTCAAAGGTAGGTAAGGTAATCAGGGGAAAGCAGTGTGTTTGTTTATTGGATTAAACCTTTTTATTATCAAATGTGACATCAAGAAAATTGTGTAAAGTTATAGGTGCATTGAAACATTGTCTGTAAAGCAGACACCGTACAACTCCATCAAGTCATGAAATAGAACATTACTGAGACTATACTCTGTGACTTCTCTGTCTTCACTGTGTCACCATGAAATAACTTACGGCCTCTTAAGGTAAATATGACCCTCACTTTTCTAGTACTTTTTTTTTCTTTACATTTTTTTTTACCATATAATATATATGCATTCTTAAAAATTAGATCATTATTTCCTCCTCTTGAACTATATGGAAATAGAATCATGTAATTACTGTTTTATGACTTGCTTTTCCTGCACACACATTTGTAATTTTACCTACCTATCTGTAATTCATTCATATCTATTCAATGTAGTATGCCATCGTAAGAACATAAAGTATTTTATAAATCCATTCTACTAAGGGTGGACATGGGGGGTTCTTTCAAAAAGTTGTTAATTATGAGCAGTATTGCCGCGAACATTTTTAAGTGTGAATCTTTGCATACATAACCTAACATATCTTTTAGGTGTGAGAGTGAAATTACTGCATTATAGTGTTTGCATACTTCAGTTTTAGCAGGTCATGACAAACATTTTTCTCAAGTTGCCATAACAATTTATACTACTCCCGGTAAAATATCTCCAGATGCTTCTGTCTTTGCCTACATTAAGCACTTTCAGACTTATTCTTTTCCAAACTAATGGGTGAATAATGGTATCTTCTCATGACTTTAATTTTTATTTTTCTAACGTTCAGCATTTTTTCATTGGTTACTGCTGTTTGGGTTTCTTCTTTTGAGAAGTGCCTGGCCAAGTAATTTGTTTATTTTTCTATTGAATTGTCTATGCTTTGCTAATTGAATTATAGGAATTCCTTATATACTGTGGGAAATAGCTTTGTTTTGGTTAATACATGTTTCAAATATTTTAAACTCCATATTTCTTATCTTTATTCTTTCTGTATGATGTCTTGCAATGAACAGAAGTTTTAATTCAAATTGATTAATCTCCTACTCTACTAAAATTAGTGTCTATGTTAAGAAACCCTTCTATAGATCTTCAACCAACTGGGAATGCAGGACATCCACAAAATTCATACCTAACATCATATTGAATGAGGAAAGATGGAATGCCTTCTCCCTAGGAACAAGACTAGGAATAAGACAAGGATATCTGTTTTTGCCGCTTCTATTCAACATTGTGTTGGAGGTTCTAGTTAGGGAAACTAGGCAAGAAAAAGAAACACAACATTTTTTTTCCCCTACCACTACCAAAGAACATGAAATTAAGAAAACATTTCCACTCAGAACAGCACCAAAATAAATAAATAAATAAATAAATAAAATTCTTAGGAATAGATTTAGCAAAAGAAAAACAAGATGTATTACTTTAAAGCTATATTAAAAGAAGTTTAAATAAGACATACATAAATGAAAAGACATTCCATGTGCACGTATCTTAAGACTTAATATTGTTAAGATGGCAATATTTTGTAAAATGATGTACATATTCAATACAATCCCCACCAAAATCCAAGTTCCATTTTTAGCAATAATTGACAAGCTTGTCTTAAAATTGAAATGGAATTGCGAACCTGGAAGAGTCAAACAATCTTGAAACAGAAGAACATGGTTGGAGGCCTCACACTTCGTATTTTCAAAAACTTATTACAACGTTGTAGTAGTCGAGACGGTACTACAGTGCCGTAAGAATAGACATTTAGATCACTGGAATAGAACTGGGAGTGCGGAAATAAATCCTTACGTTTATGGTCAGTGGGTTTGCAGCAGGGATATCAAGACCAATTAATATGGAAAGGACTTTTCAACAAGTGGTGCTGGGAACCTGGTATTCACATTCAAAAGAATGTATTTGAATTCCTACCCCACACTATACATAAAAATGAGCTCAAAATAGAGCACAGTTCTACATGTAAGCACTAAAACTATAAAACTCTCAGAAGAAAGCATGAGGGTAAATCTTTGTGACCTTGGGTTACACAGTGGTTTCTTAGCTATGACACCAAAAGCACAAGTGACCAAAAAAAAAAAAGGATATTATATTTCATCAAAATTTTTAAGAAACTTGTGTTTCAAAGGACACTATCATGAAAATGGAAAGACAGCCCACAGAAGGGGAGAAAGCATTTGCAAATTATACATTTGATAAGAAACTTACATCCAGAATACGTAAAAGACTCTTACAACTCAACAGTAAAAAAAAAACCCCCAAAAAACCCAAACAAAAAAAACCAATTTAAATATGAGCAAAGGATCTGAGTAAGATATTTGTCCAAAGAAGATTTATAAGAAGCCAGTAAGCACATGAAAATGTTCCACATTATTAGTCATTAGAAAAAAAGCAAATCAAAACCACCGGGTTGGGGGGGGATTGCGTCTGGGTGGTTCATTCGGTTAAGTGTCCTACTCTTGATCTTAACTCAGGTCTTTATTGCAGGGTTGTGAATTCAAGCCCCAGGTTGGGCCCCCACGCTAGGCGTGGAGCATACTTCAAACAAACAACCACAATGACATACCACTTCACAATCACTAAGATGGCTAAAAAAAAAAAAAAGATGGACAGTAACAAGTATTGAGGGGTTTATGGAAAAACTGAAACTCTCAGATATTACAGGTAGGATTGTAAAATGGGATAGCCACTATGGAAAACAATTTGATAGTTCTTCCCAAAGTTAAACATAGTGATATCAAGTAACACACCCATTCCACTCATAGGTAATGAAGACAGAGAAATGAAAACATGTACATACAAAAAGTTCTGCATGAATGTTCACTGAAGTATTATTCCTAACAGCCAAAGGGGAAACAACCCAAATCTCCATCAACTAATGAATGAATAAACAAAAGTCATATATCCATACAGTGAAATATTTTTCAGTTGTAACAAGAAATGAATTACTGATACATGATTTTTTACATTGTGGATGAACCTTGGAAAACATCATGCTTTGTTAAAGAAAACAGTCACAGAAGACCAAATATTTTATGAATCCTTTTAAGTGAGATGTCCAGAGTAATCAAATCACAGAGACAGAAAGTAAATTAGTGGCTGCCAGGGGCTGGAAGGAGGAGAGAGTGGGGTGATGGCTAATGGGTAAAGGGAATTTTGGGGGTGAGGTTTGAAAATACTTTAAAATTGGATGGTGGTGATGGTTGTGCAACTCTGTGAATATACTAAAAGTCACTGACTTGTACACTTCAGAAGAATGGGTTTTGTGCCAAGTTATTTACATCTTAATAAGGATGTTATATAGAAAGAGAATATTTCTATACCCCAAAGTTGAAAGGTAATTCTCTTATAATTTCTTCTAAAAGTTTTATAGATTTGCTTTTCATATTTAGTGAATATGATATAAACAAATAGCCTTGGTTAAGCTCATCAAGCATTACTGAGCCCATCAGAGCTATAATGTACCCACTGACTTGTAATCATTATTGTAAGCCACCAAACTCTGCAGCTGTTTATTATCCAGCATTACTGTAGTAAACAAAACAAAACAAAACTCCCTGGTGTTTCTTCTGTTCCTAGTGTACTGGAAGTTTTTATTATAAATGGACTTTGAACTTCATCGAATATTTTATCTTCATTTAGTGAGATGATAATATAATGTCCCCTATTTATTTATGTGGAATTTATGTTGTTTGATTTTTTGCATGTTACAGATTTTGCATTCCTGGATTTAAAAAAAAGAACCATCTTAGTGCTGATGTATTACTATTCCTTTTAGATTTTGCTGGATTTCACTTGCTTTATCTGTCTTTGTATCTTATTTAATTTGTGTATTTATGTTCATGAAAAAGATTGGCTTGCCAACTTTCTGTATCACATGGTGCTTATCTGGTTTTGTTATCAGTATTATGTCACTCTTTGGAAGAGTTTGGGTAAAACTGGAATTGATCCCCCCTTGAATAGCATTGATAGCATTCTTTAAGGAAAACATGTAGGCATAGATTTTCTTCGAGGAAATATTTATGACTGATTATTCATTTTTTTAAGTTTCTATTTTTTTTGAGTGAACTTAGATTAAATTTGCCTTTGCATTTGTTCATCTGAGGTTCTATTATTTGGGCAGCCTCAAACCAATTTCAGGGTTTCTGAATACCTTTGATCACATACCCTAGGTCCAGAGTCAGGCTAAGATTGTTCTGAAGCCACACCCCTTCAGAGCTAGAGCTTCTTTCCCTCTTCATGTCCTTTTCCTCTTCAGTTGCACCTGCTGCCAGGACAGCCATCTCTGTAGTCTACTAGGGTTGAGAAGAGATAGGTCAAGTTCTAGGTCTTTTACTCTAACCCTGAGGCAGTAGATCCTGGGGACTCCATATCAGGGGAGAGACGTTCTCTTACAAGTCTTACCACACTGGACAGAGCCGCCTCTGAACTCTCCTGTCTCTGTGGCACACCTGGAAGCAGAGTTAAATGCTTGATTTTCAGACAAAAGCAGCTTTTCAAACTTCAACATTCTTATCTTTCAGATTATAGACTTTTAAACAAAAATTGATAAAGAAGTTCCCCTATGTCTTTTTAGATTTGTATTGGGAAACAGTCAGAGTGAAGTCAAAATGACACAGGGAAGATGACAAAACTTATGAATATTTTAATAAGAATTAGGCCTGTGGTTTCTGATATTCTCTGATAATGATAAATGGAAGACACTTTGGGTTCTTCTTTGTTTTTATTCCTGTGAATTATATGTTCCATAGTCTATTTTCTGACCCATGTATTAACTAAAATATTGGGAATCCCTCCTTTCTAGGACAGATTCTCCTTTCAAACTGGAAATGTGGTTCATGCAGTGAAGAACCATCCCACCAGCTACAATTCCCTGTGAGATCCATTAGAAATTTCTAGAATAATTCTACACATGTTATAAAGGAATAGGGAGGTCTGGGTATATACACCAAGCTTTTCTTTCTTTCTTTTTTTAAAAATTAAGTTTGCTGGCAGTGAGAGAAATCAAATCCTTCCCCCCAAAAATTGCTTAAGGCCACTGTGTAGGGCAAAATACTGAGCTGGATAAATTTTTGGGCTATCTGAGAATGGTATTTCTTATTAGAATCTAGCCAGGTAATCATTTCCAAAGCTGTCATATTTTTCTTCACATAAATACATCTCTTTCTGAGGACTGCTTGTCCTGGCTGCATTTTTTTTGGCTTCTTAGTCTCGACTGTCTATTCATATTTTGCCTTTTCACAAAGAGCTCCTATATGTTTATTCCCTCTACTTGATCGAGGCTTTTCTCATGTCTTTACAGAAGCAGCTGTGATATTTGGGGTGCATGGTTTGACATTATGAATGAAGAAAGTAAACCAGTTTAATAAACAGAGTTCCTAATAGTTTTCCAGTGACTTGGGAGTTTCTCCTTCCATCTAACCCCCCAGCCATGCCAAGAGGCACCTCTAAATACAGTGATAACGACTGATACAGCAGTGCCGTAGGGGGCCCATCCATCACACGTGAAGTCAGTTAAGTGCTGCTTCACTTGTGTTAGATGTGGCCTCTGAGACTGGAGTTTGGCTGGTCTCCAAGGCCTCTTTCTGGCTTCTGTCCTGGTGTTTTATATATGATACGCAGGTGTTACTGATATAATTTGTCCAGGAGTTGTATATGATGTCATGCATACTAACCTAGATCTTCCTGTGGTCAGTATAGTACAAGACAAACCCTAAAAATGGAATCACTGATAATTACATAATAAAATAACATCTCGAAATAGCTTTATGTGCCTGTTACTGAGATGAGAGCATATGCTTATCTCTGATTTAGATTTGCTTTTGAAAGTTAATTTAGTTTAGAATGAGATATCAAGGCCAATATTTAGAAGCAAACGTATGACTCTAATTTTAAAATTATGAAGAGAGATCATTCGATGTTTTATAGATTTTAGGGATAAGGTGTTTGAAAGGACCTAGAGGAGTAGCTTGACTTGAGATGGTCTGATAGGAACAGATGCTATGGATTGAAATTAAGGGTGGGTTTTAAGCACCCTGAATGAAAGTGCGTTTTCCACGGCTATTGTATTGACTTGTGCAATTCACTCCAAGTATTTTGAACATCTACTCTTATTACTTTTCTCTTCCGAAACCAATTTAGGTGGTTGGAACATACCAAATGACCTATTAGTAAAGAAGAGTGATTTCTGGGAATGTAATATGACTGTAAAATAACTTCATTTGGGGATTTTATTATATCTAGGTTTATAATAAGAAAAATGCCAAAGCAAAATAACAACTGACCTAAATATAAATTTTAAGTCCATATCTCCCATGATTTGCGTATAACCAAAACAAAAACAAGAGGAGAAAGGGCCTTTGGGATCCTTGGAATTAATAAGATTTGTGACAGTTCCCATCCTGGTTACATAATAACCTTGCTCTTTCCAAAGAGCTGTGAGGAGTCTGGTGAAAAATTCAGGAAGGCTGAATTAAATGAAATGTTCTAGAAAATGAGCCAGGACATCAGACTGGATGTGGATGCTTTCTGTCCCTAAAATATCTCATCTTTGTTTTTACTTCTCTCATTTTTCATCTAGCTTGTAGACAAAAATATTTCTTTATACAAATGGTTTTCTCACTCAAAAAATTTTAGATATTCTCAATTATAGCAGTAATAATGAAGTTAATATATAATATTTATTGAACGTCTTCTCTATACTAAATATTATTAAATATTTTACATACATGATTATGGATCCTCATAACAAATACTAGTATTTTCTTTGTCTTACACATTTGAGAGAACTGAGGTTCAGGGATGTTAACTGCTTTTGTTCAGGTTCATATAGTTCTTCAGTGTAAGATGGGGATTTGAATACTGATCTGATTGGTTCTAATTCTCTGATGCTGTATTCCTTCTCCTAGTGATATATGACATTTTTAATGTATTTATAGTGAACAGGTGTGTCACACTATCTCAGTTAACTGTATATCTATTTTGTAGATGCTGTTTCTGTTTTATAATTAAGAGTTAAGAAACCAAAGTTCAGAGAATGGACTGATGTGCTGAAGTCTACTCAAGTAGAAAGAGGCACAGCTTGGACTGAACTTGAGTCTCTGAATCCTCATCCATGTTACTTCCACCGTACAAACTTAGCTTGGCCACAGGACTGCAGATCAGGAGGCAGCATTAGACGCTAATGCAATTTCCAAGTAGTAAAAGTAGCTATTCCTTCAAAACCAGTCAAAACAATTAAAAAGAAGGAACCACTAAGTAAATAAGTACTACTGACCTGTTTCTCCACTTTGTAGTCAGTGGAATCTAATTTAGTTTTTGGCTCTGGTCAAAGAATCACACCAAATGTCTATTTAAGAAAAGTCTTTTCCTCAGAGGCTATATTTCTATAGCCGTGAATTAGCAAAAAATAAACAAGAACAAAGAGGAGTCCATGGCTCTAAAAAAATTAGAAAGTCCTGGGGTATGGTTTCTAAAACCTGGAATTATCACATCTGAGTTTGGAAAATTAGCTCTTAAGAGTCCGTGGAACAGCTACATAGGTGCGTAAGCGTGGAGATTGGTTTTTCCGTTTGAACGAGTGATGTGGCAGTGAATTCTCTTCTAGAGGATCAGCTCAGATGATCAGTATAGCCGTAGATGTTTACTGCGAATTGATGTCTGTTGTATACCCAGGTTCCACTTAATGCCGCTGTTGGTAACTGTGTGTGTGTGTGTGTGTGTGTGTGTGGACAGAAGGGCGGAGGGAAAAAGAGAGGAAATAAACAGAGTGGAACTATGAAGTAAAAGAGAAGAGAGCATGATCTCTTAAAGAAGATCACATGCATTATTTGCGGTTGATTCTACCTCCTATTTTTATCTCAACTTGCTGAAAATATAAGGCTATTGTTGACCTAGCAACTGTCAAAGTCAATCATGACTTTACTTGATTTTTCTGTAGCTTTTTGAGTTTGTTTATCATCTTTCATCTCTTGATCAGATGCTTTTCCCTTGGTTCTTCTATATCCTATTTCTTCATTTTGTAGTCTCTTTTCCAGGCTACTTTAATCTGTGTATTCCTTAAATGTTCTAGTTTTCCCCCAAATAAATCAGTAATATAAAAAAAAACAACAACCGTGTACCCTTATGACTTAATTAAGTCAAAATATCATTTGTAATAACAACTGTGAATGGAATTAACTCAGCTGTTAAATGACACAGACTCTCATAATATAATGTAACAAAAACATTTGAAAAAAAGAAGGGCAGGGTTGTATTAGGCACATGCTAACAATTAGAATTAGGAATTGACATGCTAGCATAAACAAAGAATTTAAATAGAAATTACTACAAAAAACTCAGAGGGGTATATTTTTATATTGATTGAGGATAAAACATATGCTGAAAATACAACACTTACCACTAACAGATACATCTTTGTGTATTTACTTGCTTATCATATTGACAGACTGCTTGATTAGACTGCAAACTTCACAAGGGTAAGGACATTGGGAGCAATTAATGACAAGTTGCCACACACAATGGAATACCACTCTACTGGAAGATCTTAACTCAGTCTTTGATTATGGAACAAAAACCAAACAAAAAGAAATATACTGAATAATAAGAAAGGTTTATCACATGTATCTTGAAGGGTATCTCTTGCAGCAGAGAATTAACCATTTTAACAAGTACTCAGTACCTTCTAGCACCCGTGGTTCTTAGTATCAGAGTTGTGGTTTGTCTAATATAATTCTATACAAGAGAAGCTTTTCCTTTTCTCATAACTGCCTCCTCCTGCACAGGCTTTTGAGAGAGATTGAGCATCTGAGAGAGTGTCCCCTGCATCTAGTCATAATCAATCACTGCCAGAAGTGAGTTCTGACCAGAATATTAACTGATTATTTGCTTCATATGCGAGAAAAGGTAAAAACGAATAAGCTTTAAAGTTTAGTGTCTGCATGCTGAAAGCACGTAAGAAAAACTGGTCTGAGACGCTACAAAAACTTAAAAATGAGGGAAAGAAGAGGAACATTTTATTTATTTTTTATTTTTTGTTTTTTTTTTAATTTTATTATGTTAGTCACCATACAGTACATCATTAGTTTTTGATGTAGAGTTCCATGATTCATTGTTTGCGTATAACACCCAGTGCTCATTACAAGACGTGCCCTCCTTAATATGGGTATTTTTTATTTTTTATAAAGATTTCATTTATTAATCAGAGAGAGAGAGAGAGCACAAGAGAGAGCATGAGCTGGGAGAGAGGCGGATGGAGAGGGAGAGGCAGACTCCCTCCTGAGCAGAGTAGGGAGCCCTGTGGGGGTGGGGCTTGATCCCAGGACCCTGAGATCGTGCCCCGAGCTGAGGGCAGATGCTTCACTAAATGAGCCACCCGCACGCCCCAAAGAGAACATTTTAAAATCAAACATTAAAATGTGATGGAGAAACGAGAAACCAGAAAAAAATGATAAAGTATTCATGAGGAAATGGTTTCAGTAATCCTCTCAGCACTTGGCTGATTTTGTAAAAGCCCTTTTTTATAAAAATTTTAAGATTTGACATAATTTACACTCATATACTTAAACCCTGCCCAGGAGGAAATATTTGGCATGCTTGACTTGCATGTTCTTTTTAAATGGGTGTAAGACGATTAAAAATTAATTTGATTACCTGAAGCTTTGTTGCATAGATGAAAAAAAAAGAATGAATTTCATCTCGCATTGGGAATCAGCTATCAAATCATAAAATCATGAGCTCACTCTCTATTAGATGAGAAATCACCTGGACCCTGTCCTTGCTCTGACCAGTTCTTGGATGCCTAAGAGGACACATGCACTAGACCACAGTCACCAGTAACCCCAGGCCCCAAGCAAAGATAATACTCAGGCTCTTTTCCTTTCAGTACCCCTTTCTCTCTCTCTCTCTCTCTCTCTCTCTCTCTCTATATATATATATATATATATATACACACACACACACATATATATGTATCTTCAATAAACTCTGCTTTCACTTCAAAAAATTAATTTGATTCAGTTTTGTAATAAAAAAATAGAGAAGGAATAAGACAAACATAAAGTTAGCAGTAAACGTTTAGTATAGATCCTGTGATTCAAGGTAAACAGTACTAGGATAATAACCTAAGATTTTTAAACCATGGAGAATCATATTAATTGGCAATGGTAAATACCAGCACTTTTGTTGGATGATAAATATAATAAACATTGTTCGCAAAGGGAGTTCTGAAATTATGTAGAGAAAAGATTTATGACTCTAAAGAATAACTTTACATAGAAGGGGAGAGGATTTTACAAGGACTTTTTTTAATTACCAAAAAAAATTGATTCTTATCTGATAGACAGTGAGTTCATAATTTTATGATTTGATACCTTGATCCCCAATCTGAGATGAAATTCATCCTTTTTTTTCAGTTATGCAACAAAGCTCTATGTATAGCAGTGCTTGGGCTAGGTTTCAATACTATATGAAGTATTGATGACTGCTTTCATGCATTGTGTATCTAAGGGTCTTCAAAAATCTGCCCCGCCTTTGGTCAAAATTACTGTAGGAAATTATAAAATTATTGGTGAGACAGAAAAGTAAACTGTTACTTTTTTAAAAAGAAAATACTAGAAATTGAAATTTTTATTGAGGAAATGACTTTTTAATATGAGACCTTAGCGATGAATTGGAGTTCAAGTGAATAGTGAGAGAAGTCCCTTTCAGAAATGGGGAATAGTGTGTGCAAATGGTCCAGTACAAAAAGGAATTGAGAGGTATTTTCATAAATGTAGGGGAAAGATCAAGAATGCTTTATACCAAATTGTTAATACTAATTCCCTTTGGGAAAGGGTACTTTCATTTGCTCTTCTATATAATTAAGTCGTAAGATTGTGGTGAATTCAAGCATTATTCAAAGCAAAGAAATTCAAACTCTGCTCAACACAGGAGTGAAGACAGATGAAAAATGCTACCTGAAGGTCGGTTAATGAAATGTATCCATTTTAGAAGGCCTGATCTAGGGTGCTTCTCAAACATGGTTCTCTAAATTTAACAGGGATGCAAATTATGCTGAATCTAATTAAACTACAGATCCAAATTCAGTAGGTCTAGGCTTTGGGTTGAAGATCTGCATTTTGAACAAACTCCCAACTGATGGCAGTGCTTGGCATCCTTGTGGAGCAGAGTTCCAAGTAATTATAATGGACTGTCAGAATTGAGAAACACTGATCTAGAATGATTGGATGTTAGGATCATCCTGACCTTCTTCTCTTGTATCTCGTTTCCATCTGACAAATCCCTTTTTCGGTAAGTCTCAATTTAGGGAGGCCATACATATCGGTCAAGTGTAGCAGTTCCTCCAATGGGTCTCAGTAGCAGAGTTTCTTAAACAATTGTGCAAAAGAATCCCTTGAGTGGATTACTAGATATGCAGCTTTTTGACTCCCTCCAAAGGATAAACATCAGCTTGGTCTAGAGTGGTGTCTAGAACTTCATGATTTCCAGATATAGTCTTTCTAGAAGACTCTGATGTAGGTGGTTCTGAGATTTAATTGAGAAGTACTCTGTATTTCTATTGTCAAGCATGGTGCTCCCCAAATGTTTGGTATATAAATGAGTAAATTAGTATAAGCTCCCTTCCTCTTTTTCTTCTGTGATTATTGTTATAAATGCTCAATCTAGAAAATAAAGAGATATTCAAAATAGAGAAATGTAGAAAAATTTCTGTTTTGACTTTTAACATATTTTTTTTCTGGTGCTTTTTGCTATACATTTTGTCTAACTTGACTCAGAACATATTAGATAATACTCTACCCTAAATACTTTTTGGGACACAAGCGTGTCAGGATGTTTTCCATTGCATTGTTCAAATGAATGCATTATTTCAAGGTTTGAATTGGACAGCCCTTCAGATTTTTACGTATATATTACTGACTCATTGACAGCAGAGTAATTTACAAAAAAAAAAAAAAAAATCATTACCTGAATTTGGAGTTTCTAAATTTTATATTCTCAGTTCATTTTTCATCTTAAAAGACCATTCCAAATTTAAAAAGTTCTGATTTCCCCCGAAATTTGCAACGGAAGTATTTCTCCATGTAGCCATTTTCATTCCAATAGTTAAATCACAATGATTTTTATGTGTTAAAGATATGTGTCACCTTTTTGATTTCTAGTCAAAAAACTGGGACTTAATTATTAGCTTTTTAGTGACCTGCCATTTATTTGAAGATGTTGACATTTACACAGCAGTATTGTGAGAAAGGTGCCTGCATATTTAACAACCTAGTATTACTTCTTTTGTCCTTGAAAAACTAGCCAAAGGCATCATCTTTTCACTGTTCAAATCCTGTGATCTTCCATCACTTAGTATAGTGGAAGAAACAGGTAAGATTCAATTCTTTGTACCAACAGTGCTCTGATTTACTCTTGATTCTTTTCGCAATAGTGTATTGGATAATTTATCTCTTTATTCCTTTTTTTCTCCAAGTAAACATAATTCATTTATTACTCTCCCCATTATATTCAGAGACAGATTTAAAATTCAATTTGTGTTTTGAGTCAATGAACAAATGCTGTTAATTGGTAGAAAAGTAGAAATTGATTTCCTAAAAGAGACTTAAAATTGAACAATAATCTATCCGTAAGTAGCCCAGAAGATTTAAAACAATTTTTCATTGATCTGAATTACCTTCCAAGAAGTAGATTAGCCATTAGGGAAAAAATAAGTCAATTATATATGAGTATGACAATATATGAAATGTGTCTCCCCATTCTCAGGGAAATTTCCTGAACTTTGTGATCAGAGGTATTTTTTGTTTTTCAGCTTTGATAGCAGTGATGATGCATTTTTCTCCTCAAGGACATTGTGTACAAAATAGAAGAGTAAACTGTAACCTATATTTGGGTTTAGAATGCTCAGTTAGAATTTTTAGTGCTTTGAAATGCTGGAATCCAATTCTGTATAGTCACAATAGCATGGGGCAATCGTTAAGTAAAAGCAGAACTTGGGGGTTGTTCATTCTGGATGATTCATTCAGGCCTGGGGTGACAGGGAGTGAGCATAATCAATGTTTATTGAGCTTTCTTCATTTTCAGGCATCCCTGTGCCATATTCACTGAAATGACTTTTAATACTACCCTGAACTCATGTCTCTACATATCTTAGGTGTATTCAAATTTTAATTTTTTAACTTTAATGTCCAAACAGAGGGGGATGATGATTTGAATCAATTGAGGGCTAAGAAACATAACATTATAAATTGTTTGCTGTTGATCTACTCATGCAGATGACTATGTTTGGATCATCAGTTTACAATCTAGTGGCCAGATTGACCATCCCAGTAATTAAAAAAGAAAAATCGCAGAGATGGATGGATTGATCGATCGATAGTTAGATGCGTAAATACTTCTAGTAACTCTCAAGACAAGAAAGATAAGAAAATTAGTCTTTAAGTAAAACTTTACATTTTGGAAGATTGTATTTTGTAGACTTAGGGCTGACTTTTTCTGTAAGAGTTCAGGACTCATAAATATATTCAATTCTAGAGCAGGAATGATGTATTTCTCTAGGTTGTACATCACATAGGAAAACTTTTTCAGAGCCTAAATGTACTCATCAGCCATATGTTTATAAAATACGAGTAAAAGAAATGTGTTTTTAATTTTTTTGGATGTTCCCAGGAGGCAAAGACCCTTCAACTTCTCATTTCAAATTCATTGGAAAGAGAAATTGGAGTCAATCATTTCCAGGAACCAGGGATCTCTATTTTTAGCCTCTGCTGATTAAGACCACGTTATCTAATAGGAAGAATGTGAACTGGTTGTACCTTTTTACTCCTGGACAATACTTATGGGGTTTTTATGATACTGACAGGGTATGTTCTTGAATAGATGCATGAATAATAAATCACTCTTATTTGAGTTCACTGAGGAACATTGTTGGGTCAAGTTGGGTCAACTTTGAATTGTGCTTCTATTTTGTGCTTTTCAAGGGAAATTCAGTTAAAGTCTTGTGTCTTAAAAAATTCATTTTGCTAGTGTAGATCTTTAAAATTTGTTTAAGTAGTAAGATTGGGACAGGGAGCAAGTTGGTTAAGGCAAAAGAGAGAAAAATAGGAAATCATAACCTAAGCTGGTCATGAAGAAGTCGGCACCATGACCAAAGCAGATGAGATGCAGGCAGTGAGAAAGAATAAATGTGGTTGGTGGGTGCAGAAGAGTGTGACAGAAGGAAAGTAATAGTTAGATTCCTATCAAGAGCTTTGTAGAAGTGGGAAGTAGAGGGCACAGAAACAGAGGAAGGTCTTCTTTTAGGGAAGGGATCAAAAGTGTAAATGTGTCAGAAATTAGATGCAGAGAAGTTACCACTAGTAAAATATGGATATGCCAGAATTTGGTAACAGAGACTTTAAAGAATAAAAATTACCTGGTTGCAAGTTCAAAATGAGGTTTGGCAATAGATACCCATGACAGTAAAAGAAAAAGAAAGGAAAAACAGCTGTTGTGTAGATTTAAATGGCAAGATAGGATTATGGAGAATGAGAAGACCCCCGGTCTTTGAAAGAAAAGGCAAAAGCAGACCACTTCTCTCTACATCCAGGCAGAAGGCATTCACGGAGGATGAACCACCTGGGAGAGGGCAGCTGAGTCGGTAGGAGAAAGGCAGGTAATGGCCAGAGCACTTGGAGGGGGCAGTACCTGAATTTTTCCACATCTGTTGGCTACTTTAAATCTTATTTCTTCTTTTTCTCCTGAGACCCAAATTGCTTTCTTCCCTCTCTGCAGGTTCTTTAAACAATGACAACTTTAAAAGACTCCAGATGGTTTTGAAAAAACTTGAAAGTCATCCAAGGTGCACTGTAGGCCTTTGTAGACACTCCATGTGGAGCCAGTCTGAAAACTCTATAGTTTTTCTGTTTGGATTATGTTTGGGGGCTGAGCTGAAGTTGCCAGAACACACACACAAACTTTGAAAATTAAAGTAAGCCAGCTCCAACCCATGTACACTCGGCAACAAAAAGACAGCATGAGTTCTTGTAGTCCCATTGGCTTTGGTACAGTGTGGTACCCTTGGCTTTGTGTATCGTTCTGTACCCTGTCTGGCCTTGTTGCAGAGGACACAGAGATCAGTGGAATAACTCATTCCCTGCTTCTCAGTTTTCAATGTATCACCCAGTCCTTCAGTGGTTTTACTGTGCTCGCATAGGAGATTTGACCCCACCATTGGCTCCATTGGGAATATATTAGATTCATACACTCAACCAGTTTTGCCTAGTTTTTTTGAAGACTGTTATATAGAAAGCCAACCTCAGGAGTGAGCTATGTTGAAATGACTTTAATAACAACAAACAAGTAGTAAGCAGCTACTTTTAGAGGATGGGAAGAATACAGAAAGCTGAAATTTAAATTCTGTTTTTCAAGGAATGATGTAAGAATTGAAAAATAGTATAAAGATTGTTTAGATTTACTGGTTTCTTGGAAAGAATCCAAAGTTTTAAGATAATATCAAAACATGAGAACATTGAAGGATAAAATTCACATGTGGATTCACATTCTGAGTAAGTGTGTGTGTGTGTGTGTGTGTGTGTGTGTGTGTGTGTGTGAAAGAGGAGGAGGAGGAGACAGAGAAAGAGAGGTAGAAGGAGAGAGGTGGAATAAAATGTTTGTTCTCTTGATGTGTTAATGGATTTATAATGATGATTTGTGCTGAAAATATTGTTTTTCCAGGCTGTCCAGCCCCTCTGTCTGCAGACAGGTTGGCAGGGGAGAACATGTGGGGTGGCTCTGGAAAGAGAAGGGGTGAATAGAAAGGTCTAAGAGTTACATGAGTGTTACTCTTGAGTATGCTTAAACTTGGGGGAGATATTTTATTTTTAATGCCATTGCAACATCAGTACTTCTTGTATCCCATGTGTGGACATGAGGCATGAGGGATGGATGGATACTTAAACTGGTTCAGTTGGCACAGTTGACCTAGTTGAAATATCCTTGCTTCAGGTTGAATTTTCAACTCTTTCCAGGGTACTTAATGACAGATACCAGGATTTTTAAAAATAATTCTAGTCATTTAGTTAAACCAAAAATTTCAGTTACACCCTCTTGTCACCAAGGAGGCTGTTTGCACTCCAGTAATAGATGTTGTAAGAAATCCTTGAAACAGTTGTTAGTTCATCAGGGGGAGATGGTGAGTTCATGATTGCTGCTTGTTTTTCTCCAAACCCACATCAAGAAGCTTTTCAAGGGATTAAGGGCAGCTTGCAGATTCAAAGAAAACTGAAATCACATACTGGTTATTGATAGAATACTCATATCATCAAGAAAGCGTGTAGACACAGGCAGAGATTTCCGTACATTATACAGTGATAAAAATCACCAGTAACTATGGCTTTTTGAGCAACGCACTGTCTACTGGTATGTGAATCTGAGAGGAAGAGGGAGTTCTACAAATTTTCTTTCAGCTCTTGTGAGGCAAGGACAGTGTTTTCCTAACTTCAGTTATGCTTCACTCATGCCCCAACTTGACAGTTTTTACAACATCTAATCTCACTTGTACTGCCATTTACTAAATACTTGCTTTAAATTGACTCACTTTTGCTTGAATCAATTTATTTGAAGCAAAATTAAATACAATGAAAATAATTAATGTCGTTGAATTCTGGCTACATACCACTATTGTCTAAGGTCTGACCTCGGTTCCATTCTCTTCCTGTTAAAAAAGAAAACTAGCATTGTTAGAGGAGTGTGTGCCACTGTCGTGGAACTGAGACTTCCTCCTGGAGGGAGTCACGATTAGGGAAAAATAAAAGGCAATAACAATGTTATTTAAAGTGAAAATCCTGAATCTCCTGTAAACATTGCAGGACACCCAGATCTTGTCCTGTCCTGTCCTCTCAGGGTAGGCCTCCCATCTCTGTGTGACTCTGGAGGAAAGGAAGTGGGCTTATCACTGTGATGCCAAGTTACATGTTCACCTTAGTCCCTGCTAACCTGAGATAGGTGACTCTCCGTAAGCTCTGCACCAGGGACCTGCACGGCGGAATGGGAATGGGGGCCACTGGTCCAAGGCTGCCATCTTTCTTACTTTCCCAGCATTCCGCTCCCATAGGAGCTTAGGGAAGCACACTTAGGATGAGATGGTCTAGAGATAAAAAATACTTCTGGTTCTTTTACACAAGTTGTCTGACACCTTCCCTGGCTGCTTTATTTAAAATGATGTCATCCCAACATCTTATTCCCTATTACCTTTTCTTACTTTATGTATGTATGTATGTACGTACGTACGTATGTGTATATGTATTTATACTATGGCACTTACCACCACTTGGCATCATTATATTTTAGTATATATGTGCACATGGTAATGATTAAATTTGTTTCTCTGTTTGCTTTTTTATTGATTAACTGATCAGTTCTGTCCACTACTAAAACATATGCCTAGAGTGGAGATGTCTTGGCCTCTTTTGTTCACAGCCGTATCCACAGGCCCTGGGATAGTATCTGGCATATAGTAGGTACTAAATAAATATTAGTTGAATGAATAGGAATGAATGAAAGAACTGGGCTTCAGAAAGGAATTAGTGAAAAGGGATTTCACCTCACCTATAAACATTGGTATTTGTGAAGCTCCGTTGAAGTATAAGTGATATAATGTATGATACAAAGTGAAAAATGTGCATTTGTTGCCTGAAAAACACAATCATTGGCATAGAATTTGAGGCGATATTTTTTGGGGGGAAGGGGAGTAAGACTGATGTTTTTATCCTGCTCCAGCCAGTGGGAGAGGCTTAGCAGCAGGTCTTCTAACAAGTATCATTGACTTGTCATGTGTAACAGTAATTGATTTTGTGGATCCTTTGCGATGAAGTGATGAAATGAATCCATTCATCAGCAGTGAAGTCTGCTAACCTGTGTGCCTAAGCAGAGCAGAGTGCCTAAGCCCTTCTGGGAAAGCTCACCTGAGGCAATGAGGTGGGCAGCAGACGTTCCTTAGTGCTGGATAGGTGAGTTGCTCAGAATGTGACTCTGTGGGATAAATAATGGGTATATAGAAAGAACAATAAAAGAGAGAGAGGAAAGTGTGGTCCAGCTGGTTGGAGAGACCCGTGTTCAACAAGGCCAGGCGGCCTATTTTAAAGCATTGATGGACCAGTGTGTAGGTTTTTCCCAAGAGTATTTCATGGCCCCATCACCCCAGGATCCCACAGGACTGGTGATCTGACAGGCTCACTGTGGAAGTCTTGGGGTTTCTCTGTGGGCTGTCAGGGGACCCTTCTAGATGGCTTTCCTGGGATGAGACAGATTGCTGGCTCTTTCTGAGCAAAGACATAGCATCAGAAAAGTCAAGGGCTGTTGTTCCATTCACTGACGGACTCCATGCAAGAGCAGACATTTTGTGTAAGAAGTGCAGTCTTTACAGTTGCCTGCTGGAATGAGCGATGCAGTAAAAGAATAATGAACCATGTTCCAAGTTCCACCTTTCCATGGCCTTCAAGAAATACTGATACTTTTCTGGGTCTCAGTTTCCTTCTTGTAAACAGAAGGAGTTAGTTAAGAGGTCTTTGAAGTTCCTTCCCACTCTAGCATTCAATAATTAAATGGCCTTTGGATGTCTGTTCCAGCCCTAACAGTTGTTTTGTTCTAAAGGACAAACAGATAAGACCCAGATGAGGGAAGAAGAGCTAATGATTTGAAGCTTGGAAGTTAGTGGCTGAATAATGATTTTCATACCTCGGATGCAAAACCTTTAAAAAGCCACCTTCCCTAATGAGTCTGTAAATAGACATCTGCAGACAAAATTCAAACACCTCCGAGTTAGTGCCCAGCATGCGAGAGCTGTGCCCCATGGTACTTGTTCATGATGTTTTAATTTTTGTAGTAACTTTTTGGTTCTTTAGAGAGGAAAAAAGATAAGTTTTAGTTTTTCTCCTTTAGAGTGACTTGAAATAGCATCCTTGGTCTAGAGCCAACAGGATTCTTAAATTTTAAATCGATGCCGCTAGTGACTCACACTTAATTGGACACACCTCTTGGCTCAGACTGTTGATAATTAGTCCATTAAACATTAGGGTCTTATATACCCTGAAGCCTCCCAAATAAATATTACAGCAGTGATAGAGAAGATATAATTTATTTTAATAGCCCTCCTAAAGTTCCCCAAATACAGGGATAGCAATTTGTGGTGCTTTTCTCTGTATCATTTCCTCCCTGCTCTTTAACTCGAGGCTCCTGATGCTTCAAACTACAGAATTCCAAGGATTGATGGTGTCATCAAGGGGGACTGCTTCGTCCCCATCATGGGACAGTGACAAAACTAGAGGTGAATTCAGGGTTGGTTTTCTGACTCAAAGTGGAATTGGAATTTGACACTCTTAGGTGCTAGTTTTGAATTTACCAGTATTTTTTTTTAAAGATTTTATTTATTTATTTGTCAGAGAGAGAGACATCCAGCGAGAGAGGGAACACAAGCAGGGGGAGTGGGAGAGGAAGAAGCAGGCTCCTAGCGGAGGAGCCTGATGTGGGGCTCGATCCCAGAATGCCAGGATCACGCCCTGAGCCGAAGGCAGACGCTTAACGACTGAGCCACCCAGGCGCCCCTGAATTTACCACTAATTAACAAGAGGTTGTTACTCTTGTGCCTCAGCTTTCTGGTGTAAAATAAAGATGTTAGGATAGAAAATCTGGGGCATCTCTTTCTGTTAAAAACCAAACAACAACAGAAAACGTTTCTTTTTATGCCCAGGGAATAAGATTAGGATGGGAAGGAAAGAGTCAGTGAGATATCCATAGGGAAGCAGGGAGTGGAAAGAAATGTGGGCAAAGTGTGGGCTCAGCTCTTGAACGGTTCTTTCTGAGCAAGAAGGCAAGGGCTTGGCCCAGGGAGGGGCTCTACAGATGATAGTAACATTCCATTCCTGAAACCAGGTGAAGCGGCGTTATTTGCATTGTTATTGATACATTACTCAATTTTACAGGCTCTTTTTATCTAGCCACTACTTAGAACACATTAAAACTAAATTTAAAATATACAAATATGAGTAATAGAATAGACTTTTTAAAAAGAAAAAAAATGAACATGCCTTACCTTTATGACCACACTGAATATTTTTTAGTTTTGTTTTTCACTTTTTGTGTTTTTTTTCTCCATAGAATGTTCTGCCATTATGACTTTTTCTTCTTGGTCCCTTGTGAAGTGACCACTGCTTACCTAGCAGGCTTCATCTCCCACCTCTCTTCCCTTAGCACTCCTCTCACCAATTCCAGATACTCACAGATCCTCATCACTGTCTTTCTTCTCTCAGCCTGCTCCAAAAATTCCTACCTCTTCTTTAAGTTTTATCTCATATGCTTCTGGGTCGCCTTCTCCATCTTCCCCTGGCAGACTTGGGTGCTCCTTTACCCCTGTGTCAGTAGACATTATGAATCACTGTATTGAAGCTGTTGTGTCTTGTACTGATTTGCACATCTGGTTCCTGCTGGATTAGAAACTCCTTGAGGGGAGAAATTCAATGTTTGTTTGCAGTCAGCCTGCCTTCCACCTATCCATATTCCTCTGTCTCATCTGTCTATCCATTCGTCCTCTTCGTCTTTTCATGTGTACTTCAGGTGGTTTCAGAATATGGCTGGCACCTGAAATGTGGTAATAAATACATATGGAATAGATCTTCATTAGTGCCAATGAAGGGGTGGCAGGGAGGATTGGAGCAGTAGAGAGGAAGGGTATTGCGTAAGCAGAGGTGAAAAAACTTTTGTTAATGGGACTTGGGTTTGACATTAGAAATGCTGAGGCTGGTGGGGAATGTGGGCAGCCAGCTTGGTCACCATGATTATTTGGGGATGACTGAGGAGGATTCACAAAGTTTCTCGAAGTTGTTCCTTGGGCACATGTTGTTACTTTTTATTATATTGGGTCACGTGTAAGTTTATTCCTGAAGAACGTCTTTAAGTTTAGATTTGTCAAGACTATTAGTTAACATTTAAAGTAATTTTACCTTTCCAGTTTCAGGAAAAATATATATACACATACATGCATACACACAAAAACCAAAGTACACCGAATTTGTTGTTAAGGTGTTGTTTCTGTTTTTTTCCTGAGTACTCTCCCACCTTCATTTTTCATTGCTCCCCTCTATTTTAAGTCCATTAAACTAAAATAATTTGTTCCTGGTACCATTCTTTCATTCATATTTGCTACATTCCTAGAATTCCCCATGATTTTCTCAAGGGCTAGTTGAAACTCCCTTCTGTCAGGTTATCCCTGGTCATTGTGGTCCTTACTGGGTTTATATCAATGTTAATGACATCTAGGCTCTACATGCTGCCTTAGCTCTCTTTCCGTTCATCCTACACTGTTTGTTCCTGGCTCATTGATGTGGGCGTTAACTAGTAAGCTGGACAGCAAGCACAGTGAAGCCAAGGCCCATCTCTTACTACACACTTGATGATGTGGTTGATAACAGGGAAATAACCCACTAAGATTAACTGCCGCTATGATAATCAAGTCTTGGTTCAAAGTCTGAATTTAAAGACTACATTTTGTATCTCGTCCTTAGTGGCAGGAAAGGAGAAAAAATATGAGAATGGCTCAACTTCTGAAATACTCAACTTTGAAAAGTGTTTATTTTTAAAATGAAGAAAAAGGTAAGAAGTGAACTATAAAATATTCCAGGCTTGCACCCTGGGGTCCAGGATTAGGATTGTTTCAACACCTTGCATTCTATGAGCAACTAGCCAGTGGTTAGAGGTTTTTTTTGGCATTTGAGCTGAGTTGATCATAGTTTTTCATTTCTTAACATGGAATCACTACTCAGATTTTACATATTTTTTCTTCCCAATTTAGAAAAAATATTTAGTTGCATTTCTTATTAGTACTTAGAAGCTTTTAAAATTTATTATCACCTCAATATTATTAATTTTGTAATGAGTACATTTTTCTTATAAATCTCCATGTACATTTTCAATCATTTCCTAGGGTTAGACTCATAGAGGCAGAAATTCTGGGTCAGAGCAAATAGACATGCTTAAAGTGCATGTTTTGGGAACAGGAAAAAATTATGATTTGGCACGTGATGCTGCGGAAGGGGAATGTTATGCCTCGATTTTTTATAGATTTTTACCCCCCAATTCTTTCTTTTCCTTTTTAAAACTTAATCTCCTAATTGTATCGGTTTTCCTTCATCATCCACCGTAAAAGGATGCCAAGTGTAGTATACTGGAACAGCCCTGCCAGGACGCCATTTTGTATGGCGTACTTCATAACTCATTTGACCGTTCTGGATAATACTCATGTCAGTTCAACCCAAACTGCCTTATCATTTCCTGGAGTGGTTGTTCAGTTCAGGATTTTATGAAGACAAAAGTAGGATTAGTTGATAATGAATAAACCCACAATCTCATGAGAACTCTAGATGTGACTGTAAATTTAACATAGCTTTTCAGAATAATTCACAATTTAAATGTATATACACAGTCACATGGCTATTAATTACTAGTGTATGCTGCTATTAATATATATTCCATCCTCACTAAAGAGTTACTGAAAGCCGCAGTTTGATATTTCTTAAAAAAGTAGTCTTGATTATATTCCCAGCCCCAGTGCCTCCTGCTTTGCACAGATCGCCATTTGCTGATTGTCCTTTGTGAACCCAACACAGTTTTCTCCCTTGAGGTCCCGGAAGTGAAGGAGAATCTGTCTCTGCCTATATACTTGCTGAAAGTTCACTTTAGGCAGGTTCAGGCATCATCAGTTTCATTGCTAGGGAGCTTTTACTGCTTTCCATGAGTTCTGTGAAATTCCTGTCTCTAATTACTTCCTAGTGAGATGTGACTTCTTGTCTTTGCTGCAGGGCTCTGCACTTCTCTGGTTCTTTAATCTGAGTACACTGTGTTCTCTGGCTTGCTTCTCCTGGGTTCTGCCTGTATGTTTTTGCTCTGGTTAATCAAGAGCATAACTTTCTGATGAGAGTTTGAGCTGAAAATGGTTTTTTTGCCATGATGTATAAACTTGGATACCAGGACATTTACCCCTCCTTTGTGGTCCCGCAGAACCCAGAGCACATTTCTGCTGTCATAATTTCTTGAATATCTGCCTCATCCACAGATTAAAGTGCAAAGGGCTGTGTTTTTCTTTCATCCATCCAGCATCTTGCTCGATGGGTATAAAATGTTGTTAAACTATTTGTTGTTAAGCCGCTTTCAAACAGTTGAAATACTACTTAGTTATTTCTGGTCAGCAATTTGCTTTATTCCACTTCACTCTTGGAGATTACATTTATTCAGAAAATATCAAGGATTGACTCAGTGCCCAGAACGAGTTTTGGTGTGTTTGTATCTTAGCCCATGGAATGCTGTCACTGATCTGCATGTAGAAACTGTGTTTTCAGAACTAATTTCAGAACGTGGTGTGACCGTAGTTTTTTTCAATTAGAAATTTTTTTTCTATAAATAGATTTACAAAGATATAAAGATCAATTCAAATTTGGATTTCCTTTTATTGTATTATTACAACTAAGTAAATGCATACAGTCTCATTGGGATTATGTCGATAAGGATGGATGGAGGTATGTAATGGTAAAAAGTAAATGAACAAAGAAATTTAGTGGTTTAAAATAACTGTGT
This sequence comes from Ursus arctos, assembly GCF_023065955.2. Taxonomy (NCBI): domain Eukaryota; kingdom Metazoa; phylum Chordata; class Mammalia; order Carnivora; family Ursidae; genus Ursus; species Ursus arctos. Next base: position 54,717,801 of record NW_026623067.1, read on the forward strand.
TTATTTCCCTCATGCTACATGTCCATTTGGGTTGCCAGGATTCTGTTTTATATTATTTTCACTTTGGTTTGTATGCTGATGAAGGCTCTACCATCAGGAGCATCGCTATTTTATATAGAAAGGCAATGAGAAACAAACTGAGGGCTTTAGAGGGGAGGAGGGTCGGGGAATGGGACAGGCTGGTGATGGGTATTAAGGAGGGCATGTATTGCATGGTGCACTGGGTGTTATACGCAAGTAATGAATCATGGAACTTTACATCAAAAACTAGAGATGTACTATATGGTGACTAACATAATATAATAAAATATTATTTAAAAAAGGAATTAAAGAGGGCATGTGATATGATTTTTAAAAATTAAAATAAAAAAATAAATAAATACTAATAATGGATTGGTAAAATAACCATAACTTTAAAACAGCACAGTTGTTAAACTATGCTGAAGAAGAAAGAAAGAAAGAAAGAAAGGAAGAAAGAAAGGTAGAAGGAAGGAAGGAAGAGAAAGAAAGAAAAGAAAGAAAGGAAAAAAATTTCAATCTCAGAAAGAAAACTGTTTTTCTCAAATTGGGGCACCTGGATGGCTCAGCCAGTTGAGCGTCTGCCTTCAGCTCAGGTTGTGATCCCAGGGTCCTGGGATTGAGCCCCTCATCGGGCTCCCAGGGAGCCCGCTTCTCCTTCTCCCTCTGCATGCTGCTCCCCTTGCTTATGCTCTCTCCCTCTCTTTCTCTGTCAAATAAACAAAATAAAAATCTAAAAAAAAAAAGAAAGAAAGAAAGAAAGAAAGGCAATGGTGAAGCACTAGAGTTCTTAAAAGAATTCAACCAGGAGCCAGAACACATTGTTTCAGCTTATGTGTTATTAGCCAAGGCAAGTCACATGGTTTTCTAAACTTCAAAGAGATAGGGTAGCAAAATTCATTTGCCCAAAAAGAGAAGAAATATTTGATATTCAAAACTAATGACTCCTCTGTATTCTACTATCGAATATTCGGCTAACTTCCCCTCCCTCTGCCAATGACCTAATAATACCATTTCCAGGGAAAGGAAGACCAACGATGGAAGTACTCATAATTTCACAAAAGGGCATGGATGAAGCAAATGTAGATTGGCCAGGGGTGACTGGGAATCTAGATTAGGAGAGTCTGCTAGTACAGCAGGCAGGGGACTGAATTCCAAGATGCACTTGGAATTGGCAGGTCTTGTGTCATTGGGCTGGTTCCTTGGTTTCATGTAAGCTAGAGGTTTAACCTGGGACACAAGTCAAATAAGCATCCTTCCCTCACAAACATGACCATAAATCAGAGTAAAAAAAAGGACTATCATCTATAAATGTCACCGAAGAAAATTTTAGATCTTAGAATGCTCATTTTCTCTTTTATATCTTCAGCTAAGGAAGAAAGAAGAGAGCTTACATACATTGTTTGAAGGCAGAACACGAAAGAGACCCACAGCATGCTCACTCTGCCTTAGTAAGATCTGAGAATCTTCATGGAGGCTCTTTTTATGTAAAACAATTATTCTTAGCCTTTTTGACTCACATGCCCAGTTTAGACTCTGATAATGCAATTCAGTAAAGGAAGGATAGCCTTTTCAGTAATTGAATCTTGACCTAAACTTCATACTTTATACAAAAATTAACTCAAAATGGTTCATGTAGTTAAAAGTAAAATAAAACTATAAAACTTTTAGGAAAAAGTATAGGAGAAAAGTCTTTAAGGTCTAAGATTAAGAGGAGTTCTTAAACTGACACTGAAAGCAAGATCTATAAAAGAAAAAATTGATAAATTGGAGCTCATTAAAATTAAACAATTTTACTCTGCAAAAGTCGCTATTAAGAGAATGAAAAGATAAGCTACAGACAAGGAGAAAATATTTGCAAACCACGTATCCAATAAAGGATCAATATCTAGACTGTATAACAAACTCTCAAAATTTAACAGTAAAAGCAAGCAAAAAATCTAATTAGCAAATGGGCAGAAGACATTAAGACGTATTTTATGAAAAGGATGGAAAATAAGCACGTGAAATGATGTTCAGTATAATTAGTCATTTGGGAAATGCAAATTAAAACAACAGTGAGATATCATGTATCAGCCAGAATGGCTAAAATAAAGAATAACGGTAACATCAGATGCTGGAGTGGATTCAGAGAAACTGATCCCCACACATTGCTGATGGGAATGGTGCAGCAGCTCTGGAATATAATTTGGCAGTTTCTTATAAAAACAAGTCATGTATCTTAGTTTGCTTGGGCGGCCATAATAAAGTAGCACAGACCAAGTGGCTTAAACAGCAGAAATTTATTTTCTCATAGTTCTGGAGGCTGGAAATCCAAGATAAAGGTGTCACCTTTTGAGGCCCCTGTCCTTGGCTTGCAGATGGCTACGTTGTCTATGTGTCCTCACATTGTTGCACCTTGGTTTCTGTGTTGTCTGTATCTTAATCTCCTCTTCTTCAGAGCACATGGTCTTGTTGGATTAAAGCCCACCTATATGACCTCATTTTACCTTAATTGCCTCTTTAAAGCCCTATTTCCAACTACAGTTACCTCACATTCTGAGGTACTAGGGATTAGGGCTCCAAATATGAATTTTAAGGAGACACAGTCTGGCCCATAGTACCATGCAACTACCATATAACCTAGCAGTTGCACTCAAGCATTTATCTCAGAAAAAGTAAGATACATGTTTTTAAAAATTGGTACAGGAATGTTCATAGGGGCTATTTTCCTAACAGCTAGAAAGTAGAAATGAGCCAGATGGCCTTCAAGGGGTAAATGGTTAAATATCGTACATCCATACCATAGACTATTACTTAGCAATAAAAAGGAATGAATTATTGATACACACAACTTGGGTGAATCTCCAGGGAATTACGTTGAATGAAAAAATCCGGTAACAAAAACCATACTGTATCATTTCATTTATACATATCCTTGAAAAGATAAAATTCTAGGATGGAGAATAGTGATTTCCAGGGATTAAGGTTGGGGGGATGAAGAGAGAGAGGTGGTTGGAGCTACCAAAGAACAGCATGGGGGATTCTCGTGGGAATAGATGTATTCTGTATCTTGACTGTATCAGTATCAAACAAACAATTTTTGTTGAGTACTTTTGTTTGCTCTTTTTGCCTTTATGAGTCTTGCTAGGTGTTTATTAATGTTATTAATCTTTCAAAGAACCAAATTTTAGTTTAGTTTTGTGGATTTTCTGTATTTTGGGTCCATCTTCTTTTCCATTGATTTCTGCAAATCTGTCTCTCAAAGCAGACCCTGTGATAAACTTTGCCATGCAGGGGATTTATTAGAGATTAATTCCTATAGCAAGAAGGAGGCTGAAAGCTCATTGGTCAGAAGGAGAAGTCTAACTGTTATCTAGCCTGAAAAAGTTCAGACAACCCTACAAGGAGTGTGATGGGTATACAGGCTGTCAGGAGTGTCCTGCATTTGGCTCAGATGTCTGGGGCTTCATATCTCCACCTCAATCAGTCATTGGATATGGGCTGCCCAAGAAGGGCGTGCCCTTGGGTGAGGAGGTTCTCTGTAATTGAGGCAAACCCTGAAGGCGCTGGACCACCAGAGGCTATCTGCTGATAGCTGGGGCAGTCTATCGCAATTGATACTGTTGGGTGATCAGAGTGCCGCACCTCTGGGTTCACCACAGTTTCCTTTCTGCTTCCTTCAAGGATACTTTCTTTCTTTTACTAGACACTTGAGCCAGTCACTTAGGTTATGGCATTTGAGCCCTTACTGTTTTCTTATATAAGCATCTAAAGTCATTCCATTTTCCTTTAGGCACTACTTTAGCATCATCTCGTAGCTTCTGGGATGTTGTATTTTCATTATTTCTTCTTCAAAATATTTTCTGATGCCCATTTTGATTTCTTCTGTGACCCATGGGCTATTTAGAATTATACCTTAAATCTCCAAATGTTGGGGACTTCCTAGGTAACTTTTTGTTATTGAGTTCTAGCAGATTTTCTTTTTTTTTAATTTATTTCTTTTTTAAAAGATTTTATTTATTTGAGAGTGAGAGAGAGAACAGAGGAGGGAAGAGGGAGCACTAGCCAGGGGAGGGACAGGAAGAGAAGCAGACTCCCCACTGAGCAGGGATCCTGATGTGAGGCTTGATCCCAGGACCCTGGGATCATGACCTGAGCTGAAGGCAGACGCTTAACCAACTGAGCCCCCCAGGTGCTCCAAGTTCTAGCTATTTTCATTGTGGTTAGAGAACATATTCTGAATGAGTCAATCCTTTGTGACCTACCAAGAATTAGTTAAAGTTTGGGTGCCTAGGTAGCTCAGTCAGTTAAGCATCCAACTCTTGGTTTGGGTTCAGTTCATGATCTCCTGGGTCCTCAGATCAAACCCCATGTTGGGGCTCCATGCTCAGTGGGGAGTCCCCTTGAAATTCTCTCCCAATGGCCCTCCCCCTACTCATGCATGTGCTCTCTCTCTCAAATAAATAAATTAATCTTAAAAGAATTAGCTAAAGAATGCACATGTGGTTTGCATTGTTGTTATTTCATGTATATTTGAAAAGTATGTGTATTCTCTACTGGTTAGTTGTTGTGTTATATAAATATTGATCAGGTTAAGTTTGTTAATAGAGTTTTTCAATTCTTCTACACTAGCTATTTTTAAAAAACTTGTTTTATCTCTGGCTGAGATACATATGTGCAGTTCTCTAATTATGATTGTGAAACAGTCTCTTTCCTTTTAGTTCTGTCAGTCTTGCATCATATATTTTAAGCTAGTGCATGAACTGCATATACATTTAGACTTGTCACATCTTCCTGAAAAATTAATCCTTTAATCATTGTGACATATCTCTCTTTAATGCCGGTGCCTGTGTGGCATAACTTTTTCCATCCTCTACTTTTCTTCTGTCATTGTCCTTATGTTGAAGGTGTCTTTTGAAGATAGCACACACTGACTGAATCATGGTTTTTTTAAAAAAATGTCTTCTTATAAACTCCATCTTTTAATTGGAGTATTTAGGTTTCTTTGTTAGTTTTACATTTAATGTAATTGCCAGTATGGTTAAGTTTAAGCCCAGTGTTTTGTTTTCTGCTTTTCCCATCATTTTTGGTTGCTTCGTCACTTCTGTCATGCCTTCTTTTGGATGATTCAGGTATATTTACTCTATTTTATGTTTTGTATTTCCTGTTATTGTTTATGCTCTATATTAACTTAATAAAACCTTGAATTAAAATTTTGCCATTTCACAAATAATGGAAGATGCTTTCAGCTCTGCATGCCCTTTTTGCTATTGTTCTCATATAGTTTACTTTTATGTATACTATAAATACCATCAAACATTATTATTTTTGCTTTAAACAGTCTTTTTGCAAAGTAAAAAAAAATCCATATTTACTTCAGCATTTCCTCTGTTCTGTTTGTCTCTTTCTGCATTTCCATGCTGCCATGTGGGATAATTTTCTTTCAATCTGAAGAAAGTCATTTAGTATTTCTTGTAGTACGGTTCTTTTGGCAACAAATATTCCCATCTTGTCTGAAAATACCTTTACTTAGCTCTTCTAAAGAATTTTTTGCTAGATATGTAATACCTGTCTGACTTTTTTTTTCTCTTTCACCTTTAAACTGCTATTCCATTGTCTTATGTCATCTCCTGTTTATGTTAAAACCTCAGCTCTGATTTTTCTTGTTGTTCCCCTAAAGATAATATTTATCTTCAGCTCTCTGGTGGGAGTGGTGGCCAGGGTGATGGCTGGGAAAAGAAAAATGTAGTGATCAAACACCGTCTCCTCGTGGTAAAAGAAAAAAACAAGCCACTAACTTAGTCCAACAGCCTGTATTATCTCACTGGCAATAGGGAAGCCCCTGGGAAGGAAATAAGAGCTGTGGACTGTTGGGTATGGGGTAAGGTTGTGTTGGGGAATTCCCATGAATAGTAAGAAACACCTGCAGCAGCAGCAGCTGCATTGACCCCTTTGGTGTGCAGAGATGGTGAAGACAATAGTGATCTACCTACATGACCTTAGGGATAATGTAAGCGTTTTTAAGGCCTGTTCCAAAAAAGAAGCCGGTAAATATGTAGATCTGAGTACACACATAACCTTAATCTGGAATAATACATAAGGAAGATATTCCCTCTTTCTGTGGTATGAGTTTCAAATGTGCCCCCCTTCCCTTGGTTTTACATGGTCCTAGTATAAATGATACTGCTTAGACCCACGGGTAGGCCCTCCTTTTAGGAGACATCCACTGCAGGGCAACTAAACATCAACAGTGTGTAAGAAGACATGAAATTGAGTATGGAACAAAGATTGTATTCAAGTGGTTATCACATGGGTGAGGAATTATACTGTTCTATATAGGATCATAGAGCAGAACCAGGATATGTGGTTAATCCTCCAGTGAGAAAGATTTTTGTTTAAGAGAAGGAAGACTTTTCCATACTTTGGAATAGTGCTTTCCCAAAAATGGAAGTAAACAAGCACAGGCTAAATAACCATCTATTTGGAATATTAGTGGGGGATGGTAGCTATATTTGATGGTTTCTGTTGCCTCTTCCTGTTGACAAGTTTTGTGATGGGCAGCTGTTGGGAGTAGACATGCGAGACTGCCTGTGAGTAATAAGGATACAAAAAAGGTAATGGTGGGGATAGCAATAGAAAAATATCCCTTAGGCAGTACTCTACTGAAAGAAGAGATTTTGAGTCACCTGAGTGCCATCGATGTTGACTGATCAAGACTTTATTCCTAGAAATAGGAAACACTTAATAATTGAGTCGTAAAACATTAAGAGCTGACAATATTCCCAGCTCTTATCTAATCCAGTTCCCTCATTTTACAGATGTGAAAGCTGAAGCCCAGAGGAGTTGGTTTGCCTAAGGCAGTGATTCTCAAAGGGTAGTCTAAAGAACAATTTCTGGGGAATTTGCTTAATATGAAGATTTCTGGTCCCCACTCTAGAGCTACTAACAATAAATCTCTAGAAGTAGAATCCCATAATCTACAATTTAATAAACATCACAAATGATTCTGTGTACTTTGAAAAACCATTGGCTTCCATTACAATGTTGGTTACTTACAGAGCCCTGGGGAAGACCCAGCACTTTGAATTCCTAGCCCATCGTTATTCTAAATTGTCTATCCTTGAAATAAAGTCTGTTACTATTCTCTTTAAATGAATTCCCAAGCGTAGAAATAGCCTTAGAAATGAAATTGTGTTATTATTATGAAATTGTTACTACTTTCTAAAATGCAAAGGAATGGTTTGGGAAATATGAAGTAAGTCAGTAAAATCAGGATGAACCCCAGATCAGAGGCCTTGAACAATTTCTTGGTTAGAAAATCTTGATTTAGAAAATCTTGGAGCAGTCCTCTCCACCCTTGACAGTGGAACATAAGGAGCCTGTCTTCTTGATTTGGTCTAGTCAAAGGCTGGAACCTCAGTACAAAGAAAGAACATGCTTGGGGGGAAAAACATGGAAAAAAAACAGACTTTGCATATATATTTATGTTCAATGCATTGGCATATTTCTCATCATTTCAGAGTGCAATTGACATATTTGAACTACAGGACTTGGGTTAATATTTTGTTAATTAAGCCCAAATCTTTCTATAGATGCACAATGAAAAGTATTCTTTACTAGTTTTTTAAGAATTTATATGGGTCTATGGAGAAAATACCGTGGTAACTGAAAATAAAAAATTTGATTTTACACTTAGTGTATTAGGAAGAAGTAGGGGATCAAACACAGAACTGAAAGTGGTAAAAGATGAGCTGTGTCTGGATGTGGGCTTTGAAATATCAATGTGGTTCCAATGTGTAGAGCTTGATTTAGCAGTTCAAGTTCTACAAAGGAAGGAAGATTGCTTGGAGGTTTGTTACTAATGTTAAGTCCGTTAATAATGTACTTTGCAGGAATCAAGAAACCCTGTTTCTTGAATACACAGAGTTGAGAAAGTCAAGTTCCACTTTTATTACCCATGGTCCACTTTTATTACCCAACAGTCCAATCAAACCTATAATTAATTGTAAGTAACTAAATCTTGGGTGTCTGCAGGTGTTGTACACAAAATACTTAATAACAGTTTTAGAGCACTGCCATAGTAGGGTTCTAAAGACTTCCTCCTGTGTCAGGTTTTAACTCCTTATAAGCTGCTTTTGGAGTTGGAAATCCAGCAGGAAATGGGAAGTCATTTAATTGTGATCTGGTGAAAAGAATGCTTTAGCAATAGGCTTGTGGTGGAGTATGGGTGTACGTTCTTTGGAGGGAGAGGAATTTGAAGGTAGGAGAACTGAAGATGTTTCACTTTTACAAGTGGAAGATGATCAAGATCTGACGTAGGATGTCATTTTCCACAACCACAAGTGATCATAATGTAACCAATGCTTTTAAATAAAGAATAGAGAAGGAATAGTTGAAGAGGGATGTAAACTTTCCAGTTTGCTGACTGGGACTAGAGTACCTACAACAGATGTAGCAGAATAATGAAGGGACAAACTGGGTTGGAGATAAGGATGAGTGGCTTTTAGGTAGGTTGATTAAACTAATGATTGTGTAGATTGGAGATAGGACACTGAGAATTTGTGAGAGATTAGGGGGCTATAGATACAGATTTGGAAATGACCTAAATTCCTATAATGATTACAACCTTGAGGAGTGAATTTTTTAGAGGAAAGGGGAAAGAGCAGAGTGCCAGGACACTCTAATAGCTCATTTTCTGTTTCCTTCTTCCTTAGCATCATAGTCCTTTATGGTCTATTGTCCAACGTTTTCCAGGTATTTCAGGCAGAAAGGGAAGCCTGTTAGTCTACCATTGCTATAACCGGAAGTACTCCATACCTTGCCATGCATGGGGTGCATGAACCACGGGAGATGATCATGCATTTAATGTGTCCAAGTTGAACCTCACCATCTCTGAGTGATAGGCAGTTCTCTATATCCTGTCTGGGTATAGCTTCTCATAGTCTAACAAGTAATAAGCTAAAATAAAAAGTTTTACTTCCTTCTGGTATGCTGAGAATAGAGGCCTAGTAACAGAATTGGGCATTAAGAAAACTAAAGAAGATTTATACTATCTGCCATGGGGAGTGTCCTAGGGAAATAATAAGAAATCAGTAATAACCTAGTAGTTACTATATAGCTGTCCTAGTCAACCTTAGAAAAGAAAGCCTTTGATTAGGATACTCTTACCTGTGAGAAAAGAGTATTTATTCAGAGCATATTTTACGTTAGCATAGGTGTCTCTCCAGATTAGTGCTGTATTTACATACAGAAAAATAGAACTTCAATTTTCAAATTAGTCTTTCAGTAGAGTTGAATGTTAGCTTGACTCTAAGAGACCATTATTTAATTCAAGCTGTCCCACCGTGTAACTTAATTACAAACACCTTCAAGTTTCTAAAGGCAGACCACCTTTGCTGTTTGAAGGAAGTAAATTGGAAATGGCACTTGGTTGGTTCATAGTAAAATATTATCGACTGGTGCCCTTAATCACTGTGATTCTGTGAAACACTGAAGTGACTCAGAGTTTTATCCAAAGTATAAGGATACTGAAATGGCTGGTTGGGGAGTAAAGCTAGTCTTAAGTACACAGTTGCTGTGGGTTAAGGATGAGTGACATGGGTGGAAGTATTTAGAAATGCACATTGTTTCTGCCCATTTTATACCTGATCTGGAAATCATAATGATAACTTTAATTATTCTGTAATTTTCAAACCAGCACATTTTCAGATCACTCACTCTTGCTCTCAATTTTTGAACTAAATTATTTTGAACTTTCAAGAGAAAAAAAAATCTTCAAGTCCAAACAGGCTTAGCTTTATGGATTTGGGGACAAGTTAAGAGGCTATTTCTACAGAATATACATCCATACTAATCTAGCAAAGCTGGGAAATCTAATGGGAGTCTAAGAAAATCTAAAACCTTGTGAAACTTAACTGGAAGTGAAATTCATTGAATTTGAATGTGAGGTCCACATGTTTCCATAATACAGTCATTGCTCACATTTATTTACTTACTATTAAAATTGAACGAACATTGTTGGATTACAGCTGTTTAGATTTTGATAGATGACAAACAGCATTTTCTTCTTCCAAACAGGGCAAGACATCAAATTCATACTTGAGAGGAAAAAAAAGGAGATTGAAAGAGACTAACAGGAAGTGGGTTCATTCACTTTGGAATTCTATTTATAAACAGACCAAATCAGATGGACCTTAAGCCAGAGGGTGGCCACATCTTGATCCCATAAACACACAAATTCTAATCACCTTTTAGACAACATCTTTTTGGCTTTTGTTTGGTTTTATGCATAGTAAAGTGCATCAGCTATTTATATTCCTGCCTGTTGGAAATGATGGGCCTGGTTTATATGGCTTTTTATTTTTAACAAAAATGTTGAAGTCCATCTACCGCGCCCTGATCCTACTGTTAAAAAAGCTGTAACTGCTGCAGTTGCTGGGTGTATGAAGAGCCAGTGACTTTCCTGCCTAAAAATATAAAAAAGGAAAGAAAAGTATTTTAATTCCTTTATTAAAAGCAGTTTATGAAGACATGGACTTTTTAATAAAGTGAAGGTAGAATAATACACTCTGCAAAAGGTGCTGCCTTTTTATGTTCAAGCTAGTTGATTTTTTTTAAACAGAAAGAAGTAAAATTATTTTACTTTCTCTGTTTATTACTGGAGATAATGGACACCTCCCTGTTTTTTATTTCTCTCAGGATTGTCACTTCAGATATGCCTCTTCTTTATACTCTATCTTTGGTTTGGAAGGAGCCCCCATATTGACATGAATCCATCCCTCCTCCCTCAGATCCTGAGACTGGAGAGGTTAAATTACCTTTTCTAGGGCACCTGTCTGGAACTGAGAAACCAGAGCTTTCATCAGGATTTCTCCAATGTGAGAGTGATCAGAGGTCAGCTCCTGTCAGGTAGTCATGGTTATAAACTCTGCAGCTTGGGTGCAGTTGATGGCCATGTCTCCTTCCCTTTCTAGAGACATAGGGTCTTCTGAGAAAGATTAAAGTTAACATGTGACAGGTAGGCTGAACCAATGCTTTGTATATCGGACCAGCTGTGTTTTGAATCCAGTGGATTGCAGCCAGCCCTTGTACTCCATCATCTTAGAGCATACACAGTGAGCCTATGGAAGAAGTAGCTATGGGAAAGAAATGGAGGCTACACATGTGCCTAAGAGCAAGGACCCCCTTGCACCAAGAGTAATCTAGTTATTGTTGATGCGTGTCCAAGCTGTAGGCAGCTGAGAGAAATTCTGAGCCTATGGTGTGGCTCCATACCTCAAGGAGATTAACCAGCTACTTGATAATAAGTTGATTATATGAGACCCCTTCTACCCTGGTAAAAGCCATAAATTGTCCTAATTAGGATACCTGATTTCCAGTTATGAGGTTGTCTTTACTGGCTGTGGTCCCTAGCACCACTACAGAAAGGCACACAGAATGTCTGATTTAATGACATTGCTTCAACTCAAGAGACTCATTTTATGGTGAAGGAGATACGCCAAAGGGCACATGACCATATGATTCACTTACCTTACCACATATTACATAGCCCACAAATGGTCAGCCTGAGAGGGCATTAGAATTGCCTTCTTGAAAGCACAATTAAAGTGCCCAATTAGAGATGATAGTCACTGAGATTGAAGTACTGTCAAGATATGTATCTGTATACGTGAAATATAAGATAAAATATATATCAGTAGCCATTATATTACTGTGTCTCCAATTAGTTAAATATATGAGTCTAGAGTTGTACTCTGATAGAATTTCCTGCAACGATAAAAATGTTTTGTGTTTTCTAATATAGTACCACATGTGACTATAGTACAGATGAAATAAGGCTAATGTGACTGAGGTATTGAATTTTAACTTACCTTAAAATTAAACATCCACACATGCCTAGTGTCTTCTATATTAGAAAGCATAGGTCTAGAGGTCTTGTTTCCAAGAAGGGCCGTGTATCACAGAAGAATCCCAGTCAACATAAAACTACAGATACCGACTGGCAAACTCCCCCTCCCCCATTATAACTTGGGTCATTTGAAGTTTCTCATTTTGATGGATCGTAAACAAAGAAAGGAGCATATTGGCAGGGGTAATTGATCCCGATCATGAATAGAAGGTAAAGTTTGAAGTTACTCCATCAGGCAAATCAATTAGGCTGACAGATTCACTAGCTGAGAGGGAAGAGTATTGAGACTTTGTTGTAGAGGATGAAGGTGATGAACTCCATTACACTATTGTGAGCAAGAGCAGCAATGGGGCTATAGTTAGTCCCACCAACTGTCCGCTTGTAAGATCCTTCCCCCCATATATTGTTCTCAACCACCATTTTGAAGAAGCTATGATAGTACATAGTGAACTTAATGTAATTGCCAGTGAATTCCTAGTAATGTTCTATTTCATGATCTGGAGAGTGGTTACATGATAAAAGTTTGAAAAAGTTTATTGAGCTATACATTTAATGCCTGGGTGCTTTACTACATGTATATCATGGTTCAGTAAAATTGTTTAAAAAATTAGAGAACTCTGTCACAGTTGCTACTACCACATCTAGCAGTGTGTATGCTTCCATCCTCATTTACTGTGCTTTCTCAAGTGCACATGGAACATTCACCAGAATAAACCACATTCTGGGTCACAAAACATACTCTAGCAAATTTAAAATAATAGAAATCATACAAAGTATTCCCTCAGACCACAATGGAATTGAATTAGCAATCACTAACAAAAAGATAGCTGGAAAATCCCAAAATACTTGGAGATTAAACAACATACTTCTAAATAACACATGAATCAAAAAGAAATCTCAAAGGAAATTAAAACATATTTTGATCTAAATGAAATTTAAAATACAACTTATCAAAATTTGTGGGATGCAGTGAAAGCAGTGCTTAAAGGAAAATTTATAGCATTGCACCCATGTATTAGAAAAGAAGAAAAATCTAAAATCAATAATTTAAGTTTCCATAATAGGAAACTAGAAAAAAAGAGCAAATTAAATTTAGCATAAGCAGAAGAAAAAATAGTTAATAGTAGAGGAGAAATCATGAAATTGAAAACAGGAAATTAACAGAGAAAATCAACAAAGCTGAAGTTGGTTCTTTGAAAAAATCAATAAAATTGTTAAGTCTCTAGCCAAGATAATTAAGAAAAAAAAAAGAGAGAAGACACAGATTACTAATATCATAAATGAAAGAGGTTAGTAAGGCTAGAAAGATTTAATGTCCTAAATTACTGATGATCCCATAGACATTAAAAGATAAAAGAATATAATGAATGACTCTCTGCTCACAAATTTGATAATCTAGATGAAATGGATCAGTTCCTTGAAAGGTAACATTTAAAAAACTTGAACAGGAAGAAATAAATAATTTGAATAGGCCTATATCCAAGAAATTAAATCAGTAATCAGTAACTTTCCAATACAAAAAGTAGCTAGTTCAGTTGGGCTCCCTAGTGTATTCTACCAAACATTTTAAGGAAAAAATTATTCCATTTCTCTACAATCTCTCCCAGAAAATGGAAGCAGAGAAGATACTTACTAACATATTCTGTGAGGCCAGCATTAATCTGATACCCAAAGCAAAGACATTACAAGAAAGGAAAATAACACAGTGATATCTCTCATGAACATATATGCCATAATCCTCAACAAAATATTAGCAAACCACATTCAACATGGTATAAAAATAGTTGTAAACCATGATCAAGTGGCATTTATGCTATATTTGCAACACTGGTTCAATATCCGAAAAGCAGTTAATGTAGTCCATTGCATCAACAGGCTAAAGAGAAAAAAAAAATCATATGATTAATTGTATCAGCAGATGCCAAAAAACAGTTGATAAAAATCACTACCTATTAATGATTCTCACACACACACACACACACACACACACACACACACACCTGTCAGTAAACTGAGATAGAGGAGAATTTCTTCAGCTTGATAAAGACCATCTACAAAAGAACCTAAAACATAGTTAAAGTACAAAAACTAGATGTTTTCTGCTATGATCAGGAACAAGGCAGAGATTTTGCTTTGGCCACTGCTATTCAACATCATACTAAAAGTTCTAGGTAAGGCCATAAGACAAGAAAAGGAATAAAAGATATACAGATAGAGAAAGAAGAAATAAAATCACCTTTGCAGATGACATGATCATCTCTGTAGAAAATCCCAAATAATTAGGGGGAAAAAAAACACTTTTGAAGCTAATAATAATAGCAAGGCTGCAGGATGTAAGGTTAATGTTTAAAAGTCAGTTGCTTTTTTATATAACAAATAAAAAATGGGAATTTGATATTAAAATATACCATTTATATTAACAACAACAAGAATGAAATATTTGGGTGTAAATTTAACAAAATATACACATGATGTATGTGAGAGAAACTATAAAACTATGAAGAAATCAAAGAAGATCTGAATAAAGGGAGAGATATTCCATGTACATGGATAGAAAGGTTCAATATTATCAAGATGTTATTTCTTTCCAGGTTTATCTGTAAATTCAATCAAATCTCATCAAAATCTCAGCAAGTTATTTTGTGAATGTCATCAAACTGATTCTAAACTTTATATGGAAAGGCAAAAGATCCAGCACAATATTGAAGGGGAAAAAGAATCTGAAGACTGACATTACTTGACTTCAAGACTTACTTTAAAGCTACATTAATCAAGACAGTATGGTATTGTTAAAAGAATAGATAAATACATCAGTGGCGAGCCCAAAATACACCTGTGCAAAATCAGCTGATCTTTAACAAAGGAGCAAAAGCAATTCAGTGGAGAAAGGATAGTGTTTTCAACAAATGGTATGGGAACAACGGAACATCCACATGCAAAAAATGAATCTAAACATATACCGTACACCTTTCACAAAAATTAACTCAGAATTGATCATTGACTTAAGTGTAAAAAGGAAAACTATAAAGCTCTTAGAAGATAACATAGTAGAAAATCCAGGTGACCTTCAGTTTGGTGATGACTTTTTCATCACCACACCAAATGTACAACCCATGAAAGAAAAATTGAAAATGGGACTCCTTTAAAATTCAAAATGTTTGCTCTGTGAAGACGTTGTTAATAAAAGAATGAAAAGATAAGCCACAAGAAATAAAATAGAAACTAAAATTAAGCAAAACAAACAAAAAACAAAACAAAATAAAACAAACACAGTAGAACAGATCCTTGAAACCTGGAGCTGGTTCTTTGAAAAGAACAATAAAATTGATGTAAACTTTTGCAGACTCATGTAAAAAAAGAGAGAGGACTCAAATAAACAAAATCAGAAGTGAAAGGGGAGAAATAACAGATGACACCACAGAAGTACAAAGGATTATAAGAAGGGTATTATGAAAAATTATATACCAACAAATTGGACAACCTAGCAGGAATGGATAAATTCCTAGAAACATATAGCCTCCCAAATTTGAATCAGGAAGAAATAGGAAATTTGAACAGACTGTTTAGTAGCAATGAAATTGAATCAGTCATCAAAAAACTCCCAACAAATAGAAGTCCAGGACCAGACAGCTTTACAGGTGAATCGAACGAAACATTTAAAGAAGAGTTAATACCTATTCTTCTCGAACTATTCCAAAAAATAAAAGAGGAAGAAAAGCTTCTAAATTCATTCTTTGAGACCGGTATTATCCTGACACCAAAACCAGGTTAAGACACTACAAAAAAAGCAAACTATAAGCCAGTATTTCTGATGAACATAGATGCAAAAATCCTCAACAAAATATAAGCAAACCAAATCCAGTAATACCTTAAAAAAATCATTCACCATGATCAAGTGGGATTTATTTCTGGAATGCAAGGGTGGTTCAGTTTTACAAATCAATCCACATGATACATCACATCACAAAGAGAAAGGGTAAAAACCATATGATCATTTCAATAGAGTCAGAAAAAAATCTGACAAAGTATAATATGCATTCATGATAAAAACCCTCAACAAAGTAAATTTAGAGGGAACATACCTCAACATAATAAAGGCCAGATAGGAAAAACCCACAGCTAACATCATACTCACTGCTGAAAAACTGAGAGCTTTTCCCCTATGGTCAGGAATGAAACGAGGATGTTCACTCTCACCACTTTTATTCAACATAGTACTGGAAGTCCTAGCCACAGCAATCTGATAAGAAAAATAAATAAAATCCACATTGGTAAGAAAGAAGTAAACATTTCACTCTTTGCAGATGACATGATACTGTATATATAGGCAACCCTAAAGACTCCACCAAAAAACTGCTAGAATTTAGTAGAGTCACAGGATACCAAATCAGTATAGAGAAATCCACTGCATTTATATATACTAATAATGAAGTAGTAGAAAGAGAAATTAAGAAACCAATACCATTTACATTTGCACCAAAAACAGTAAAAACTTAGGATTAAACAAGGAAGTAAAAGACCTGTACTCTGAAATGTATAAAGCATCGTTGAAAGAGATTGAAGATGACACAAAGAAATGGAAAGTCATCCCATGCTCATGGGTTGGAAAAACAAATATTGTTGAAATGTCTATACCGCCCAAAGCAATCCACAGATTTAATGTAATCCCTATCAAAATACCAACCACATTTTTCACAAAACTAGAACAAAGAATCCTAAAATTTGTATGAACCACAAAAGACTTAAATAGCCAAAGCAATCTTGAAAAAGAAGAACAAAACTGGAGGTAGCACAATCTCAGATTTCAAGATGTACTACAAAGCTATGGTAATCAACAGTATGGTACTGGCACAAAAATAGGCACATAGATCACTAGAACAGAATAGAGAGCCCAGAAATAAACCCATGATTGTATGGTCAATTAATCTTCAACAAAGGAAATAAAAATGTGCAGCGGGAAAAAGACAGTCTCCTCAACAAATGGTATTGGGGAAACTGGACAGCTACATGTAAAAGCATGAAACTAGACTACTTTCATACACCAAACATGAAATAAACTCAAAATGGGTTAATGATCTAAATGTGAGAACTGAAACCATAAAAATCCTAGAAGAGAGCACAGTTAGTAATTTCTCTGACATCGACTATAGCAATATTTTTTCTAGATATATCTCCTGAGGCAGAGGAAGCAAAAGAAAAAATAAACATCAGGACTACCTTAAAATAAAAAGCTTCCATACAGTAAAGGAAACAATAAAAAAAAAAAAACTAAAGGGCGACCTATGGAATGGGAGAAGATATTTGCAAATGACTTATCTGATAAAGGATTAGTATCCAAAATATATAAAGAACTTATAAAACTCAACACCCCAAAAGCAAGTAGTCCAGTTAAGAAGTGGGCAGAAGACATGAACATTTCCCCAAAGACATCCAGATGGCCAACGTACACATGAAATGATGCTCAATATCACTAATTATCAAGGAACTTCAAATCAAAGCCACAATGAGATATCACCTCACACCTGTCAGAATGGCTAAAATCAACAACATAGGAAACAACGGGTGTTGGTGAGAATGTGGAGAAAAAGGAACACTTGTGCACTTTTGGTGGGACTGCAGACTGGTGAAGCTACTGTGAAAAACAATATGGATGTTTCTCAAAAGTTAAAAATAGAACTACTCTATGACCCAGCAGTCACACTATGAGGTATTTACCCAAAGAATACAAAAACACAAATTCAGAGGGATACATACACCCCTATGTTTATAGCAGTATTATTTACAGTAGCCAAGATGAGGAAGCAGCCCAAGTGTCCCATCAATTGATGAATGGATAAAGAAGATGTGGTATATGTATATAGTGGAATATTACACAGCCATAAAAAGATGAAATTGTGCCACTTTCAATAACATGGATGGAACTAGAGAGTATAATGCTAAGTGAAATAAGTCAGAGAAAGACAAATACCATGCGATTTCACTCATATGTGGAATTTAAACAAAACAAACAAGGAAAGAGAAAGACAAACCAAGAAGCAGTCTCTTCACTATAGATAAAAAACTGGTGGTTGCCAGAGGGCGGGGTTGTTGGGGGATGGGTGAAATAAGTGATGGGGATTAAGGAGGTCACTTGTCATGATGAGCACTGGGTATTGTATGGAAGTGTTGAATATCTGTGTTGTACACCTGAAACTAACACTGTATGTTAAGTAACTGGAATTAAAATTTAAAAAAATGGAATAAAAGTGTTGGTGAGGATGTGGAGAAAAAGGAACTCTTGTGCATTATTGGTGAGAATGCAAACTGGTGCGGCCACTCGGGAAAACAGGATGGAGGTTCCTCAAAAAATTTAAAATAGAATTACCATATGATCCAGTAATTTCACTACTGGGTATCTACCTAAAGAATATGAAAACACTAATTTGAAAAGCTATATGCACCCCTCTGTTTGTTGCAGCATTATTTACAATAGCCAAACTGTGGAAGGAATCCAAGTGTCCATCAATAGATTATAAAGAAGATGTGAGATCAATATATATATAAATACAATGGAATATTACTCATCCATAATAGAGAATGAAATCTTGCCATTTGCAGTAAGATAGATGGATATAGAAGGTATAATGCCAAGTGAAATAATTCACCCAGAGAGACAAATACTATATGATCTCACTCATCTATAGAATTTAAGAAACAAAACAAACAAAGATTAAAAAGAGACAAACTAAAAACCAGACTCTTACTATAGAGAAGAAATTGATGGTTTCCAGAGGGGAGGTCGCTGGGAGGGATGGGTGAAATAGGTGAAGGGGATTAAGAGCACTGTGATGAGATAACGTTTTGGATAAATCAAAACTGTGGAGATAGAAGTCTTTGCCAGGGTTTTGGGGAGGAGTTGAAAAGGGATGAATAGGTACAACATGGGGATTTTAGGGCGGGGAAACTATTCTGTTTGAGCCCGTATGGTGACTATGTCATTATACATTTGACAAAAACCCATAGGTTATGTAACACAAAGATTGAACCCTAACGTGAACTATGGACTTGGTTAATAATAATATATCAATATTGGCACAGTAGTGGAAGATATCAAGAATAGGGGAAACTAGGATGATGGGCATTGTGATGGGTTATATGGAAACTCTGTTCTTTCTACTAAATTTTTCTGTAAACATAAAAGTGCTCTTTTAAAAAAGTCTCTTAATTTAAAACAACAAAAAATCCCCCCACAAAAAATTTTTTGAAGTGTTGATATCATTAGACATTGCCAATTATATATGGAATTTAAAACCCCAAGGAGATACTACTATATATGAACCGAAATGGCTAAAATTATAAAGACTAAAAATACTGAGTGCTGACAAGGAGCTATTAAGACATGAATTATTGTATAGTCATACATTGCTGGTGGGAGTGCAAAATGGGACAACTACTTTGAAAACCAGTTTGTTTCTTATAAAGATCAACATATACTACCATACAGTGCAATAATCTTCTGTATAAACAGAAATTTGTACAGGAGTATTTAAAGTATTTGCTTTATTCACAATTGCCCCGAACTGGAAACAACCCAAATGTTCATCACCTAGTGAATGGATAAACAAATTACAGTATATCCATACAGTGGAACACTAAGCAACAGGAAGCAGGGATACAACAACATGAGGAAATTTCCAGAACGTTCCACAATGTGAAAGAAGTCAGATAAAAGGCTGTAAAGAAGACAACCCAATTGAACTGTAAATGAATGATACAGCCACTTTATCAAATCGTATGGCAGTGGCTCAGGAAAGTAAACATAGAGTTAACCGAATGAGCCAGCAAGTCCACTTGTAGCTATATACCCAAACTAATTTAAAACATACGTTTACGCAAAAAATTTTACCTAAATGTTCATATCAGCATTATTTATAATAGCCAAAAGTAGAAACAGTCCAAATGTTTATCAGTTGCTGAGTAAATAAACAAAATGTGGTGTATCCATACAAAGGAATGTTATTGAAGGAATAAAAGTACTGAAACATGCTACAACATGGATGAACCCTGGAAACATGTCCAGTGAAAGAAGCAAGACCACAGAAGGCCACATATTTTATTATTGAATTTATAAGAGATGTCCAGAATATGCAAATCTGTAGTGATAAAAAGTAGATGAGCAGTTTCTAGGGCCTGGGAGAAGGGAGGAATGGCCAGTGAATGCTAATGGGCATGAGGGTTTTTTGTTTGTTTGGGTTTTTGTTTTTGTTTTTTTTTTGCCCGATGGAAATGTTCTGAAGTTAGACAGTTGTGATACAACCTTGCAAATGTGCTAACCACCACTGAACTGTATACTTAAAGGGAGTAAATTTTGTGGTATATGAATTACATCTCAAAGTTTAAAAAGGCATTTTTTGCCTATAGATTCCATTTATCTGACATTCTGGAAGAGACAAAACCATTGTATTAGAAATCTAGTCCCAAGGCTTAGGGGTTGGAGGAGGGCATTAACTAAATGGGGTAGGGAGAGACTCTGGGATGATGGCAAATTCTACATTTTGATTGTGGTGTTAGTTATACAACTGCACAGATTTGTCAAACCCATAAGACTGTAGCCTTAATATGACTCAAATTTAGTGTATGCAACTTATAGTTCAATAAATCTTATCAAAATAAAGAGAGAAACAGAGAATGGACAAGAATGAGAGACGATCTGAATCATGTATCACAGATAAACTTTACTTCAGGTCATATTTTTGGAAGCAGTTTTGTCCAGTAGAAACAACAGGAACTTAAGCTTCCCTCAGTCCTAAACTCATCTCATAGGACCGATACTGTTACATCTGTGACTTTGGCAAGATTTTTAATCTCTCTGAGCTGCAATTTCTTTATCTGTAAATTGCAAGAGAAAGAGATAAGAAGAGAGATTAATGGTGATATATATATATATATATATACACATACATACATATGTGATATGTGTGATAATGGTTTTATATACACACACACACACACACACTAAACAGTCATAAAATGTATAAGGTTAGAGAATGCTAGAATAGTTTATAAATGTACTCTACCAGAACATTTGAAAGCATCGTACAAAAACAGCTGACTCAGAAGAGCCCGCTTTAAGGTGGAGAACAGTGACAAGAGTGTGGCTGCCAGAGAACCATTTGTCTGATGGAAAGATGACTAGTGCTGGATTGTACGGGGCGGAGGGCACACAAGAGGGTGTGCATAGGTAAGCAGCCCGGATATACGCCTATTTCCTGTTTTGACTGAAAGGCAGGTAGGGGTCATGCAGGTAGCTCTGAGAGCAGTGTAACATTGAATATCTAGTTAACTAACTTGAGGTGAGCGCAGTTAGCAGCAGCCTGAGGGATTCTACCATTCGTTCCCCTGACTGAGTCCTTGGCTTCCTGAGCTGCCTGCCAAGAGCAGCCTGGGTCAGCTCCTCAGGCTCACACTGGGGGAACTCTGTGTTCCCAGGCATTACGTGAAAGCAGTGGAAGGTTTCTCCTCTGCACAGATAGGGGGAAGGCCAGGACTTGGTTAAGTAGCAACTGGTTGAAAAATTTGGTCTGAAAACCCTTTTGCTCTCCACTCCCTTGGTTGAAATCACAATGAGTTTCACAGGCCTGTCTGTTCCCTCTTCCTTCCTGAAATCAAAGCTGTGGCTCTGGCCCTCTCTAGCACTTTTGTCTGCTGTCACACAGTTTTGCACTTTGTGAATATACTGTCTTGTACCTTTTGTTATCTGATTCCCTTTTTCCCAGGGTAATTTTGTCGGGTCGGTGAATTGTATATTCCTTAGGGCAGGAGGATGTCATCGTGTACCTGCTCTTTATCCCTGGTGGCACCTGGGATGTGGGGGTTTAAACTAACTCCTGATGAACTGACCAGATTTAGTTGAACTCTTTAAGTAATCTAGTCTCAGCTCTTAGATATTTGTCCTCAGAACTCTTAGCAGGGCGCACGTTATTGTTGCCGTTGTTGTTGAGACAGAACCACTTAGAGAGATGGGGGTCTTTGGCTGGCTCCGAGCTCTCTGAGCCTCAGTTCCTGCTAAAAACTGGGCTAAAGTTTTTTTCTAGATGTTGTAGGTAAGCATTGATAATGTAGCACAGGACCACATAGGATGGACTCAATCAATGATAGCCATGCTTTGCCATTTCCTCTTTTAGAGACAATCATTCACAAACAGCAGTCAACTAAAATAGCTTGAGGAAAGGACTTAGGAAAAGTTGGATTCCTCTTCTGTGAAAAATGTTGGCCGGGAAAACTCTGCAGGATGACAGTGGGGGAATACATTGGATGAAGCATACTGCAGAAGTCCTATCAACCGAGGGCTAAGAAAAGAGAGCCACTGATGGAGTCAGGGATGGTGTCCATCACACAGTGTTTAAGGAACATCAACAGAGCGGGATATGGAAAGGAGGAAGATTCTCCTGTCTGTGCACTGGAACCTCTCGGTTTGTTTGGCATTTCTGTGTAAGGAAGTGAAGTGTTTCCTCTAAATAAATTATAGCAATGAAGAAACAATGACTCCAGATTTCTGCTTGTGAAATTACTCTAAAAGTCTAAGTTTTCAGACCTCTTTTTGCTTCATGCATTCCCTAATTCGCTCGTTTCAAGTTGGTATGGCCCCTTGAAGCAAAAACAGGTGCTTCGGAGCAGTGGTGAGAATTCAGAATTAATGGCATGCAAAGATCTATTCTGCGTCTGAAAACAGGCTATGTATCTAAAACCTTTCGGTGTGTCTGCGCCACTTAAGTGCTGGAATCATAAAACACAGGATGAGATGGAACAATTGTGCGATTGTTTTAACATCCTCAAAGAGGATTTCAGAGCACCATAAGCTGCTAATGATTTTCAGGAGGCAGGTGCAAGACATGCAATTACTTTTCCACTTCCGTCCCTTTTTATCATTTGAGAGCACTTACAGATTATTCACTGATTTCCGTGGCAGAGGCTTTTTGTGAGCAAGAAATATTCCATCAGAAAACAGCAATTAAACATTGTTCAAGATGTCTGTATTTGGAAGGAAGATAAGAAAGACAATAAAAAATGACAATTTCTCAAATTTAGAGAATATCAAATAGTTGCCATTAAGTTTTAAATGGTCAATTGACTTGAGTTTACGGAGATGCTGGTTTACTCAGACTCCTGATTCTGACTCTACAGCATTTCCCTCCACAGGAAGTCAGGTGCTTTGCTCTTCCACGCTCATGTCACTTGTCCTTGGCTCATTTTTATCTGCTTCCCAAAGGCATTGCCTTTTCCACTGTCTTCCTGGATTCTTACTCCCTAGTACAAAAGTGTAGGCATTGGTGTTCGACAGTAAATGAGGTTTGAAGCACAATCCTGAGAGAAACTTCGGGCTTTAGAAACAGAGTCTTATTTCATGATTTTGCAGAAGGCACTCTTAGGAAGGTGGGTTGGCAGCTTCTCATGGCATCTCCTAGCCCTTGACCCTACCGCTTCCCCCTCTACCATCGGTAACTACTTTAGCTTTTACATTTTGAAGAATTTAAAAGGTATCACCATTTATTGTATTTTATTTTTTAAAATTTTTATTATGTTATGTTAGTCACCATACAGTATATCCTTAGTTTTTGATGTAATGATCCATGATTCATTGTTTGCGTATAACACCCAGTGCTGCATGCAATATGTCCCTCCTTACTACCCATCACCGGCCTATCCCAATCCCCCACCCTCTCCCCTCTGAAGCCCTCGGTTTGTTTCCCAGAGTCCATAGTCTCTCGTGGTTCATTCCCCCTCTGTTCCCCCCCATTCTTCCCTTCCTTCTCCTACTGATCTCCCTTCTATTTCTTATGTTCCATAAATGAGTGAAACCATATGATAATTATCTTTCTCTGCTTGACTTAATTCACTTAGCATAATCTCCTCCAGTCCCATCCATGTTGCTGCAAATGTTGGGTAATCGTTCTTTCTGATGGCTGAGTAATATTCCATTGTATATATGGACCACATCTTCTTTATCCATTCGTCTTTTGAAGGGCATCTCGGCTCCTTCCACAATTTAGCTATTGTGGACAATGCTGCTATGAACATTGGGGTGCATATGGCCCTTCTCTTCACTATGTCTGTATCTTTGGGGTAAATACCCAGTAGTGCAATTGCTGGGTCATAGGTTAGCTCTATTTTTAACTTTTTAAGGGACCTCCACACTGTTTTCCAAAGTGGCTGTACCAACTTGCATTCCCACCAACAGTGTAAGAGGGATCCCCTTTCTCCACATCTTCTCCAACATTTGTTGTTTCTTGCCTTGTCCATTTTTGCCATTCTAACTGGCGTAAGGTGGTATCTTAGTGTGGTTTTGATTTGAATGTTCCTGATGGCTAATGATTTTGAACATTTTTTCATGTGTCTGTTAGCCATTTGTATGTCTTCATTAGAAAAGTGTCTGTTCATATCTTCTGCCCATTTTTTGATTTGATTGTTTGTTTCTCATGTATTGAGTTTGAGAAGTTTTTTATAGATCTTGGATACCAGTCTTTTATCCGTAGTGTTATTTGCAAATATCTTCTCCCATTCTGTGGGCTGTCTCTTAACTTTTTTTGACTGTTTCCTTGGCTGTGCAGAAGCTTTTTATCTTGATGAAGTCCCACAAGTTCATTTTTTCTTTTGTTTCTCTTGACTTTGGAGATGTGTCATGAAAGAAGTTGCTGTGGCCGATGTCAAAAGAGGTTACAGCGTATGTTCTCCTCTGTGATTTTGATGGATTCCTGTCTCACATCGAGGTCTTTCATCCATTTGGAGTTTATTTTTGTGTATGGTGTGAGAGAGTGTTCGTTTCATTCTTCTGCATATAGCTGTCCAAGGTATCACCTTTTAATTGTAACAGGCTGTGGAAATGCATTTTTGTGGGTTCCCAGAATTGTGGCTAAGGCCAAAAGTAGATACCAAAATCACCAAGAAGGCAATTTCCAAAGTCTGGAGGGCTGCCAGACTTTGCAGTCCTCCCAGTTTAAAAGGCTTAGCAAGGGACCCCCAAATCAGCTCTATTAATCCAGCCACTCTTCCTTCCCCCCACCTGGTCATTATGGCAAGAGGACTGGGTGGTCACATTTAGGAAGCCTGCTGTTCTTGGAGAGAAGCTCTCTTTTCTGTTCACACTGTGATAGTAAGGTGGGAGCTTCAGCTTCCCTGAAACCAATGCGGGATGGTCACTGGAGACTCACCAGTTCCATTGGCAGTTTCATTACCTGTTAGGCAGCTTCCTAACAGAAGCAATGACACTGGAGAGTGACTGTGGGGCCAAGAGAAGAAGTAAAGACCAAGCAGCCTGTCCTCCAGCCACCCAGTGTGGCAAGAATGTATGAACTGTTTTCAGACTGAGTGCACCAATGAAAGACAGTGTGCTGTTGTTCCCCCAATGAGAGCAGCCTGAAAGGCAGGAGTGGATCACCAGGGGGTGGTGACCACCAAGGAGGTAGCTGAAGGAGGGGTTTATGAGAAAGGTTAAGTCACAGCTGAACCTTCTTACCAGAAACCATGCATTGAGGAGACCCTAGCTGTCTCCTTGAGGAACACATGTGCTTAGCTCAGGAGACAGGCAGCAGCCACAGATGGAGGCCGTGAGAAGATGCTGGGGTTGGTCAGTGCTGGTAAGAGAGCCTGCAGCAAACCCACCCCTCAGAAGACTTCAGCCTTCCCAAAGCGGTAAGGAAAACTGCCTCGCCATTGTCTTCTCCTGGCCCCTACACCTAAGGGAAAGAGCTGGGGAGAGGGAGAGGTGTGTGAATAGCATAGGACGCTCCTCTTTCCCCAGACAGGCCTGGCCAGAGCTAGCAGGGAGGAAGAATGTTAACGCTTAAGTTTTAAGAGAGAACTGGATATTAAATACCGGGAGCCATTCCTTCATTGCATGAATATTTATTAATCACCTACTATCTGCTAATACTGCTCTGGGTGTGGAAAATGATTAGGAAACAAAATAATAGATTCAGAGGAGGCTGACACAGGCTAATGCTGAAAATGATAGGAAAACAGTAAAATCTTGAAATGTTAGCCTAAAAGGAACCACAAACTAGTGGGCAAAGAGACTCAGCAAAGCAAATTTGATGGACTGCTGTTTGAGAAAAATGAAGCCATCTCATGTTTATATCCCAAGGAGTTGAGACTCTCCAAAACACTGTTGACCTCTTTTTATCAGCACACACAGTTGACATCTGCATTAAGTGGGCACAGCAGGGTGGATCCCAGAGGGAATGAGGTTCAGATAGGAAGAAGAGCAGCAGCAGGGACAAAGTAGGGAATGGGGCAGTCAGGGAAACAAGAAAGCCATAGAATCTCTTCTCCGTTTTTTTGTTAGGCTAACCTTGAGGTCATTGCTGAGAAACCAGGTTAGCTATTAGAGCTTGAAAAAG
Source organism: Ursus arctos (assembly GCF_023065955.2). Taxonomy (NCBI): domain Eukaryota; kingdom Metazoa; phylum Chordata; class Mammalia; order Carnivora; family Ursidae; genus Ursus; species Ursus arctos. Next base: position 54,744,084 of record NW_026623067.1, read on the forward strand.
CAAATCCCTGCCATTCAGGCTTCATTCCATAGTAACACAGGGAATACCACCTGCCTGGAAGATGCTAGCTGTGAGGGAGGCAGACATGAAGGAGGTGTGAAACCTGTCCTGAGAGAGTCTAGCAGCGGAAGAAGATCTATACATAAATTACAACTGTGTTATCTTTCATTTGCACAATGCTTCATAATTTACAAGGTGTTTTCATGAATGTTTGATTTTAGAAAATTGCTCTCAGGTTAGCCATCCTTTTTTGGATGAGGAAGCTCAAGTTCAGCGAGGTTAGGTACATTGATGAAGATGTCTAGGTAGCGAGTAGAGGCTTAAACCACATCTTCGAATTCTAAGTATTATTTCCATGACATCTCATGCTCTCTAGTATTCATAAAAAACAGTGCGTGATAGGTAGTGAATATACAATATTGTCCTAGCGAGCGGGGTTGGAAACTTTGTAAGGGTCCAAATAGTATTTTAAATTTTGTAAGCCTAGAGTCTCGGTTGCAGCTACTCCCATTTTGATGTGAAAGAAGTTGTAGACAACACATCGGTGAATGGGTGTGGCTGTGTGCCATTGATAAATTATGTATAAAAACAGGCAGCAGTTCAAATTTATCCCATAGTTTGTCTGTCCTTACTATAGAAGGTAATAGGAAGACAGGCTCATCTCTTCTTGGCAGTGGTGGACTAGTAAATATTTAATAAGTGGATCTCTGGGTAAGGAAAACCTGATTTGTGATGTTGCCAATTTCCATGTTGTAAATATTCTCGTCATGGCTGATTTCAAACTACCAGCATGTGGTTACTGAATGCTGAGTTGGGAAAGAGATGTGTGTAAGCCAGTCCCAGCACGTCACTGCCTGAGAATGTCACTGAAGACTTCTGGCCTATAGGTAGGATATCAATGGGTGAAGTTAGTGTATAGATGGAAGAGAAAGAGCAAAAGGAATATCTTAAGAGCAGGCAAGTGCCAAGCATGTTCTGGGAATGATGGCCATTTCTATTGGCCTGGAGCACAGGTATGAGTAAGGGTAAAGGCAGGTGGATGAGTGGTCCCACCAGGTCTAGAGTGCTGACAGCCTTGAGTGCCAGCCAAAGAGCTTAGGATTTATTGAGTGGGGCCCTGTGTCCTCTGAAGCTTGTTAACCTGAGGATAGTTATGGTCAGAGCTGTATTTTATTAATATGTCTGTAGAAGCCATCTGAAATTAGCAGAAGAGAAATTGGAGGAAAGGAGGCCCCTTGAAAGAAAGTACCATCACTAAGATGCAAAACAGGTCAGATAGAAGTGTTAAATTAAAATAATCCAGTTTGGTGAGCAAAGTAGAAGAAAGTAGAAAAATTTCCCACCCAGAGTAGTGTAGGTCTGATAGATTCTTTGTCCTGCTTTCTTTCTTCCAATCCTTTCTTATTTCTATTCCTAATAGATTGGCTATAGTCCACTGGGTCTCAAATTTGGGAATGCCTCAGAATCACCTGGAAGCCTTGTTAAAGGAGGGCCTTGTTACTTGAACCCTTATCTTCTGAATTCCAGGTGTTGTTATTTCCATGACATCTCACTGCATCCTACTCTGTATGAAAAGCAGTGTGTGATAGTGAGTTTTCAGTAGAAGAACACTGCACTCTGGAGCAGGGGCCCCACCCCCATAGTTTCCGCTTCAGTACATCTGGAGTGGGGCCTGAAAATGTGCATTTATAACAAGTTCCCAGGTGATGTTGAAACTGCTGGCTCCATAACCACACTTTGAGAACCACTGTTGTGGCAAATACTAGGACTCTTTCAATATGGATGTATCTCAGTCACCTCACACCCAAGTATGGAATACCGAGCTCATAATTCACTCCGACACCTGCCAGACTCCCCAGTTTTTCCCTATTGTAGTAAGTGGCAGCACATTTACCTGTTTTTTTTCTGGCAAGAAGCTTCAAAGTCTCCTTTTTCTCTCTTCTCTTTTACTCCCCTTCCACTAACTGGTTAAATCATGAAGCTCTGTTGCTTCTGTGTTCCAAGTGTCTCTTCAGTCCATATACTGTCCTTTAGTCCCACCACTGCCACGTTAGTTCAGGCACCAGCATCTGATGGTTCATAGGGGCCTTCTGCATAGTGTCCTGCACCTACATGTCCTTCTCCAACATTCTCTACGCTGTGGGCAATGTGATTTTTATAAAATATAAGTCTGATCATGTCATTCCTCAGTATAAAGTACTTGTCTTCACTTGCCCTTGGGACAAAGCCCCAAATCCATAACATGGTCTACAAGGCTCTGGGTGACATGGACTGCCTGTTCCTCTACACTCACTTCATTCAGAGAATATCCCTCACTGTCTACCTTCCCGTCCCACTGATATCCTGTCAGCCTTTGGAGCCTGTCATTCTTTCTCTGGAAGCTGGTCCTTTGGCATACAACCTAGAACACTCTTTTTCTTCACACTTTGTACAACCCCCAGCTGTTCTTCACATCTCAGCTTAGGGGTACCTTCTTCAATGAAGTGTTCATTAAATGGACTCATAATACTTGTCCATGAGAATTCTGTTTCTCTTCTTAATATCCTCGTCAAAATAAAATTACTTCTCTGAGTGTATGGATTCCCAACTTAAGTCCAAGGTATCTGGAGAGAGAGACCATTTGTCTTGTACACCACCTTATCCCTAGTACTTAGTGCCACGTGCGTTGTATAACAGGAACCCAGTATTTGTTGAATTGTAGTCCTTCCTTTGTGACTTCCTACCTTTATCTCTATTCCTTTTCTTGAATACTATAGAACACACTAGTGGTTTCTTACCCAACATTCATTTTCCCAGCCTTTTTCTTTGCTAACAGAACCTTGATTTTGTTCAAGTTATTGTCTACAATGTGGCCAGAGATGATTAGGAGATTCATTGAGGAGAAAGTTACTTCATTTTCAGTGTTGATGTAGAATTAAAAACAAAGCAAACAGAAACTAAAACAAAAAAGTTAAAAGGAACAAAACTCTTGGCTCTTCGGTATGAAAGAAACTCATCCATTTGTCCATCTACTCATCCCACAAGGACTGCTCTGTGTGCAACAGTGTAGTAAGCATTGGGTGCTAATGGTGAGCAAAACAGATAGGATTGTTTCCCTTGTAACAAGTAGTGTGTGTGTGTGTGTGTGTGTGTGTGTGTGTGTGTTGGGAGTGGGCAGTAGTGTTCCAGAGAAAGGGAGCATCATGTGTAAAAACCTGGAATTGAGAATCTTCATGACGTGTTGGAAGTACTGAAAATAGTTGAGCTTGAATGAAGTGGGTAATGGTGAGATATGTGGGCTAACATGTACACAGAAGAGGATCGTGAAGGTTTTTTTGGCCATACTAGGGGATTTATCCTGAGAATAATGGGAAATTTTGGAAGGATTTGAACCAAGGCAAGGCATTTTCCACAACATCCAGGTGGATCCTGCTAGAGATTAACTTGAAGGGTGAGAGAGGAAGCAGTGAAAACAGAGGAAGCTGTGAAAGGTCATTAGTCCACTTGTGCCTAAATTTTTTCATCATGGAACGTGTGAAAAAATGATGTTTTTGTACACATTGTTTAAACTGGAGAGAATCTGTAGCCCCTGATTAGGCTTCCAGCTGTTGGAGGGGACAGGTCTGGGGATAGGTGCTCCTAGGCCAGGAGACTGTTCCACTGGCTGAAGAGAATCCAGTATCGAGGCATTCGTGCACATCTATAAGCCATTATCTGCACATCTGTTGGAAAGCTCTGCTTTAATCCTATCTCTGATGAGTACCTTCTCTCTTTTAAGACCATCAATGCGAAATGCAAATAACTTCAAGGAGAAAGAGGTTCTTTGGCTGAATTGCCACCAGTTGCTTTCCAACTTCCTACTCCCTCTCTGTTTGATCCTCTCCTTGTGTAGCTTCTAGATGACTCAGTGCTTTCAGGTAATTGTAACTTCTAGATAACTTTCTCTACCACCTTTCACCTCCACACAGGGAAACTTCCAGGTTCATTCCCTCACGGCTCTATGCCAAGAAGATGACGGTGGGTACAACAATGATAAAGTCAGTTAGTTCAATCACACTAACGTTTAAGACAACACAGTGTTACCCCACCAGAATAGCAACACACAGGTGTCAAGAAGGTCATTATATGCAAATAATTAAGGATGTACTGTATGGTGACTAACATAACATAATAAAAAATTATTAAAAAAATTAAAAAAAAAAAGAAGGTCATTAATGTGAGATTATACCTGTGGGATTCTCTGACAGGAACACACTGAAACAACTGAGGTGAAAAGTAGAGAGGAATTGGGAGGAGGTAGCAAGGATACCCACAGAGCCCCTGACTAAACCTTGCTGAGAGTGCAGTAATTTGCCAGGTGGATTGAAGTGGTGCTTAATTTGCATAAAAAAGAAGGTAGGCCTTGTTGGAGACTGCAGTGCTTCTGGGCTGTACCTCCATATTAAACAGTACTTTGTAGTCAGAGAATTTGTTTCATCAAAAGCCTTCCTGGAGAGCTCTAACAAGCATTTAGTAATTAAATTTCAAAATATCCCCATGAAGCAGGCAGTGTACTGTTTTTCTGCCTTGTTTAGAATGAAGCCTACTGAGATGCGCAGAGGTCGAAAGACCTGTGACAGGCGACATCACTGGAAGGCTGGCCTCTTCATCTTTTGGTTTCATACACAGCTGATAGGAGGTGATGATTCAGTAAATGTCCCCATGAAAATAAATAATGCATCTGAAAAGATGAAGGATATCAGTAGGGTGAGCAGACTGATGCTTCACCCTAATCTGTAGACCACCTTCTAATTCTGTAGACCAGCGGATCTCTGACTTTGGTGACATCACATGTATCACTAGGCCACTTTCAATTTTTTTATCTAGCCAGGGCCCTAATACCTGGATAATCTCATTCACTTTGAGGGGTCAGGTCCAGGCCTGTGTATCTTTAAGTGTTTCTGAGTGATCTTAATATAGACTGTGTTAGTTTGCTGGGGCGGTCATAACAAAATACCACAGACCCAGTGGCTTAAACAATAGAAATGTATTTTCCCACAGTGGTGGAGGTTAGAAGTATGAGAGATCAAGGTAAAGGCAGGATTTGTTCCTTCTGAGGCCCCTCTCCCTGGCTTAGAGATGGCTGTCTTCTCCAGTCTTCACATGGTCTTCTCTCTGTATTTGTCTGTGTCCCAAACTCTTCTTTTTATAAACACACCAGTCACGTTGGACTAGGGTCCACCGTAACAACTTCACTTTAACTTAATCACTTCTGTAATTGCAGTTTCCAAATATGGTCACATTCTTATGTACTAAAAATTGGGACTAAAGTACAAATGTTTGGGTGCTGTAGTGGGGGATGGGGCAGTGGGGAGGTGGAAGGATGGGGGGTAGGGAGTTGTGGGTGGGATACAAGGGTGGGATACAATTCAGCTCATAGCATAGGCCAAATGTTTGGCACTGCTATAGGCTGACTTACCATTTGTGGGATTTAAGATAGACTAGGCTTGAAGATGGGAAGTCCTTGCCCTTAGTTTTATAGATGAGAGAAGCCTAAAGACTAACACCTTTTCAAAGTAGAGTGATGGTCAGCACCACACCTCCCTGTCACCATCCAGGATGGCAGGAACATTCATTATTTACCCACAGAGCTCGAAACACTGGCAGGTGCTCAGTGGGTATAGGTCAAATGAATGAATGAGTGAATGAGTTCATCCAGTGTTACTTCCCCTCTACCACTCATCCTCACATCATCAGAAGAGGTTATTTTCATGTTGTGAGGGGGATAATGAGATGAGGGTTCTAGAAATACAAATTTTCTTTCTGAGCGGTAGCTCAGATAAGCTTGGTAAAAGGAAGAGGCAGTTTTTTCCTGGAGCTCTGTTTCATTTCTTGGAGATATTTTTCTCCATAAAGGTAGAGAGCAGACTTTCCTTGACCAGAATCACCAAGAGAGGGGTAATCTGCTCTTGTCCTCCACTTTCACAGGACATGTTCCCCATCTTGTGCCATTGGCTTGATGAGCAATGTATAAGCATATTTCTAACTAGACAGCAGCATGGATGACTGTGTCCACGGCCAGGGAAAGATTCCTCATCCTATTCTATGTGTCACTGAGGCGGGGAAAGGTATCTATAGCTTTGCTCCTGAAGGTGCCTACTATGTGAAGAAAAATTGTGCTCATTACTAACTGCTACCAATCATGTTGTGGCAGCAGGGTCTAGAGATAAGGAGGGAGTTGAGGGAGACAGCTCCTTGCCACAAAGCGGTCTGCTTCCCTGAGCTTACATCTGCAAATGGCAAACTTATTATTCTTACCAGTGTAATTTAGAAGCCAGGGTTTCTGGAATCTGCAGTTTAAGTCTTCCCAACTCTATCCCACAGAACTTCCTTGAGAACATGGAGACTGAGCACACTTGCCCCCTGTGCTTGGCGACCACACTCCCCATCCCATGGCATGTGACAGGGTGGCCCTGGAGTTTTGAAGAGGCTGTGTGGACCCACTGTGTGACAGGGTATGCCCCCTGTAGCCCTTTCATGTGCAGTTTGAAAAGTCAGCAGCTGCAGTAATTTACTGTAAACTTCCCACAAGGCTTTTTTTTTCATAATAATATTATTATATTATGTTAGTCACCATACAGTACATCCCTGGTTTTTGATGTGAAGTTCGATGATTCATTAGTTGCATATAACACCCAGTGCTTTTGAACCTAACAATAGAATACATGATTTTACAAGAGCAGGGATGTGTCCCCTCTAAAGCTCATCTACCACAGCATAGGTAACAGTGATCGGGATTTTTCGAGATTTATGGCTGCCCCTCCAGAAAGGCAGTGAATTGTTCTAATCAGCCCATGTGACCTTGCTGCTTTGAGACAGCTGAAGAGGGAGCGAGGGCTTTCTAATGGGACTTAACCCTTTCTCCAACTCTGTAACCCAGGCCCCAGCGTTTATACCAGTGTCCTGCATGCACACATTCCCCTTTCTCCTGTGTGGACTCACCTCTTGGAGGTTTGAGGCCTCTGGGACACGCAAGCAACTTCCTCACCTTGGTGCTCCCACCCAGTCTCTCTAACCCAGTGGTTGTCCACCAAGGGTGATTTTGTCCGTCTTCCTCAGAAGACTCTTGGTAATGTCTGGAGGCGTTTTGATTGCTGCACCTGCTACTGGCATCCAACAGGTAGGGCCCGGGATGCTGCTGAACACCCGGCACAGGCCAGCTGCCCACAACAAAGAATCATCTAGCTCAGCATGCCCGCAGTGCTGAGGTTGAGAAAGCATGCTGTGAGCAATGACTGCCTCCTTATACTGTCCACAGTTCATGGTCTGGACTTCGTCGTGCTGTCCCCCTCTTCTGCTCTTTTAGAGGAGAGCCCCTGCATCCCTCCCTGCATCATGAGCCCTTCCTTCTCTCCCAGGGCTCTACTGCTCTGGGCATACCCTTCTTTCTCTTGGATCCTTCATTGTTTCTCCTACAATTCTTCCTTTTCTCTTTGTTTATAAATAGGGAGCAGGTTTTCCTAACTTAGTAGGAATCTACAATAAAAGATAGTAAATGATGGATGATTCAAAAACTCTTCTTTAAACCTTTTGAAATACACCATCTTTCTTTTTTTATTGCAAAATTTCTCCTAGGAGTAGAAACATCTTCTTCCTCTGTTCTTCCTCACTCCCCATTTTTTATTTTGGGTTCTTTTACGTCTGTCCCTTATCAGGCCTTAGCTTAGATTTCAGGCTTCACTGGATTCAGTGTTGTTGACGACTCACTTCTTCATAAAGCTTTCTTCTTCCTTGTTTGCAGTGTGTGCATTCATCTCCATCTGAAGCTGCTCTGCTGTCTCTCTTTAATAATTGTTAATGGATGATACACTGACAAAATTCAGAATTTTTTTAACGGAATTTTCTTGCCACATCGTGTCAATAACACAACTCTCAGCATCTGATGTGTGAATAGTGAATTGGCAACAGGTTTTGAGTAGCATTAGAAATCTCTTTCAGCAACATCTTTTATAAATCCCCAAATGCTGTCCCTGTGTTTGAGCTTCCCTTTACTACAGCAAAACGAAGAGGTGAAAACTTACCATGGTCGCCTCTCTGTCTTTTACAGCCATAGTCCTTCTTCACAAATGATGGGCTCCTATTATGCTACCGCTCTGAGATTTCATTCATTAGTATGACTACAGTTTTTACTTTTATTTGGATGAATACCATATCCGAACACCCAACTGCATTTTCTCTTTGAATAATAGAAGATTCCTGTACTTCTCTCTGACCTTCTTGAAATTATCTGACCTAACAGAACTTTTGTTGTGACCTTTGGATTTTTGCTGGCCTCTGCAGCAGGAGTGGCTGGACTGGTCTACCCATTGGATGGGTTCCTGCTGAGGTATGACTCACCCCTTTGGCTTTTTGAAGTGTTCTTTCAACTCTCAAGGTCTTGGAGCTGTTATGGATTTCCTGCCCACAGAGGCATCTTCCATCCTTCCCTGACCTTTGCCATTCCCTGGTTTCTCTCAGAACATCTGCATCAACTCATAGAGAACCAAGGACTTCTTGAGCCCTCTGACATCTCACACAGAGTGTGGTGTGCTGAAATGCTCTTGCACCATTTTTCCTCCTGCTGCCTTCCCCAACACTATCACTTCTGTGTTATCTCTATACTGGTGCCAAATTGTAGGGTGGGGTTCCTCTAGGGGGTTACAGGTGAGTCTTCACTACGTCTGGGAAGGCAAGGCAGTACCTCCCAATGTCAATCATCTACTGTTCCTTAAGTTTCTCCCCCTGCCTTCCATTCCTCTCACCTTTGCCCCACTGTTCCTCAGATCAAACCAAACCAAACCAAACTAAATTAAACTAAACTAAGCTTCAGGGGTTTTCTTTTTGTGTGTCTGTACCTTTCCTGACATTGAGTAAGAACCTCTGCACCCATCTTGGAGTTTGGGTTGGTCCAGGCTATCCTTGCCCTTGATAACTGAATCCTCTCGTTTCTGAATGCCTGTAACACTTTGAGTCTGTAACACTCAAAGATGTCGCTTTGTTGTATTGTTAATTATATTGTCCCATGTCCTCCCTCCACAGCTTGGTTGTAAGACTTTCAAGGTCTCTAAACTATAATAGCATTTTTAGATATTTGACCTTTGTTGCCAGTTTCTGGCACAGAACTCCTAAAATGCTTGAAATTTCCTAAGTGATAAGGGTGATGGGGACATCATTGGTTCTGAGGAGCTGTAGATTGAGTTAGTCACCAGTGGCCCATGATTTAATCAGTTGTGCCTATGTAAGGAAAACTTATAAAAAACCCCTACATGATGAGATTTGGGGTTTCCAATGATGAGTTTCCAGGTTGAGGAGCACATGGATGTGCTGGAGGATGGCACACCTGAAGAGGGTGTAGAAGCTCTGCGTACCCTCCTCCATGCCTTGCCCTATAAATCTCTTCCATTTGGCTCTTCCTGAGTTGTACCCTTTATAAAGAAAACAAAAAAACTGGTAAATGTAAGCAAAGTATGTTCCTGAGTTCTGTAAACCATAGTAGCAAATTACTGAACCTGAGGAAAGAGGTTGTGGGAAATCCCAATTTAGAGCCATTTGGCCTGAAATATAGAAGTCCTGGGATGTGTGGCTGGCACCTGAAGTAGGGGGGACAGTGTTCTGGGACTGAGCCCTTAACATGTGGGGTCTGTGCTAACTCTGGGTAGCTAGTGTCAGGATTTAATTGAATTGTTGGACACCCAGTTGGTGTCTGGAGAATCAGAGAATCAGGTTGCTGTGAGGGAAAAACAAAACAAAACAAAACCCTCTTGTTCAATGTCAGAAGTGTAAAGATGAATAAAAATAGCTCACTATCATACGCATCTTTGCATTTCCAAGGCCTAAGAGTATACCATGTGTTTCAGTCGTTTTGACAGATTCCCTACTAGTGTCTGAGAAAATGCTTTGAACCAGTGGGGCCAAGTGGTCATATTGTGATTCATTTTGAGTTGAAACTCAAGAAAAAAGTCAGAAACTACTAGTCAAATTCTCATGGAGTTCTTACCTCCTCTTTTAGTGGAGGTTGTTGCATTTCATTTAAGTCCAGGTGCTTAGCTATCTTCGTTCCTCAATAAATGGAGGTCATGATATTTTCAGGTTCATTTGACTCACGAGGTAACCATGAGTGAGATATTGAACCTCCGTTTTACAAGTTCACAAGTACCCTGTGAATGTGAATTAGGAGTGAAAATGGGGAGATAGGAGATATCGTAATAGAGTATAAGTAATGACGCCAAACCATGATTTTGAGTGAGGTTGTATCTTATATAGTAAGTTACAAACACTTTGTTTGAAGACTATTATTGCCTTCGCTTATGATAAGGCTGTTTTTAAAAGCTGTTGGCTGACGATGCATTCCCTCCGGAGATAAAATCTAACCCCCAGAGCGCATCATGGTAAAGACGCAATCCCCCCATATGGTACGTGTCTAGTGAGCTAGCAGTAAGCTGGGTGTCGCCTGAGACCTCTTCCATGGGAACCTCCTGAGCTGTCGCTTGTTTACCTCTGCCATACGTCTAGCATTTAGATATTTTCCCCTGATTTCCCAAAGAGGAAAATGTGGAGATATACAGCCCCTTGTGTTTACTGAGATCTATAAAATGAATATTCTCTCTTTTTTTGTCCTTGCATCTGCCGTCCAGCTACATGTTCCTGTGAGGTCTCCCTGGCTAACTCACTGATAATTCCACGTATGGAGGGAAGACAGATAAAGGTAACTGGATTTGGTGTAAGTAATTGCATTTCACTTTCTCCTCTGAGTCCCTCTCGATCAGTTGGATCCAAATGGAATATAAACTCTTTGAATTCATTAGAAACTCCACGTGGTGGCCATCTGTTACAGATAGAGCGATCACCTCCCTCAGTCGTATCAGTGGCACTGTTGTCCCCAGAACGGCAGCTTCGGTATCATCACCCAAGAACTTGGTGGGAATTCAGAATCTCTGGCCCTGTTTCAGACATACTGAATCGTAAACTCCTGGCGATGTGTGTTGTAACAAACTCTCTGGCGATTCCGACGCGCACTAACGTTTAAGGGCTGCTGCAGTACCTCTCTGCTTCTCACAGCATAATGGGCAGAAGCACTAGCATCACCAGAGGACTTGTGAAAATGCCAAATCTTGGACCCCAACTCAGACCAACTGAGGCAGGTTCTGCATTTTTACAAAATCCCCAGGATATTCATATGTACAGGGAAGTTTGAGAAGCCATGCCTTGTGTCTGGTTCAACATGGGCTGTGTGCTAGAATCACCTGTGGTGTTTTTGTAAAAAAAAAAAAAAAACTTATGAAGCCCCAGAGATTTAAACTGACTTGATATGAGATGTAGCCTGGGTGTTTAGATTCTTAAACCCCCCGCACATAGTTCTCGTCTGCAGCAAAGTGTGAGCACCATGGCCTTAGGTCTTGCTAGACTGGGAAACTAAATATTCTATTTCTCAACTATTTTATGTTTTCAGATAACCTAACTTCCACCAAGTAATTCATATCTGGGCATGATTCAAAAGGCATTTGTGAAATAGTCTGACTCTATGTTACTATGCAGTTACGGTTTTCCTATGGAAGCAGTTAAGGGACCCCACTGTTCATCCCTAGTTTCCTGGACATCAAGAGGTAGGGGATCCATTTTACTGGGGTGGAGCTGAGCAGAGGTGCAGTAGATCGAGGGCCTGCAGTGGGAACAGAAGCTCCCTGATTTCCTAGGCATCTGGTGAAGATGGGAAATAGTTGTCCTGTGGAGAAGCTTTTTCAGTGTTATTCCACAAATCATCTATGCATCTACCCATTTTGTAGGCATTTAATTCCTTTTAAATCCTTTACCACTTAAAACAACCTGAGTGGTTTCATTATCTGCTAGTGAATTCTCACTGATCCATCTGTGTAAGGTCTGAATTCATCATTGATCATGCCTGAATTGAGCTATGTTTTGTGTCTGTAATATGAGCCCCTTTCTTTCCATTTAAAAATTGGATTTTTGTCCATCAGAAACAAAAATTAGTCATAAGAAAACTACTCTGCAATCCAAACTTATGATCCTCGTTAAGAACAGCTCTCTTTCTAAATGTTATCCCCACCCTTCCCACCAGTATGCATCCCTCCCAAGCTTGAGTGTTCAGATCATATTTGTGATAAATATAAAATCTTGTGTACTGACACTTGCCCCATCCAAGTCTTAAAAGCCCTTCCCATTTGGAAAGGCAAGAGTGATTCCTTTACTGCCTGGATAAGAAATATGAAATTATTTTTTTCCACTTATTTCAGGAGTCAAAAGCAAACATGAGTCTTACCCTATAAATTCATAGATCTACTTTATATCTACCGAAGAAAGAGAACCAATTTTATTTTCAAATGATATTTGTGATGACCACAGTTTGTTTTTTTTATATTAGGCATCTCTGATTTTTCAAGAGTATTTTCTGCACAGAAAGGATTATAATTTCTTTTGGTGTCAGAAACTGATGGTCCAGCCAGGAGACAGATGGGAAGATAGAAAGCAGGGAAAGGGAGGATGTGGAAGAGGAAATGCCCAGCATGACCAAAGCAGCCACAGAGTCCCTCCACATATAAGATAGAAGTTGCCTATAGGCAACGCCACCCTGCGTTTTAAATGTAATTTAGAATTTTCCAAGTGTTCTTAGATGTTTCCTTCTAGGTTGGTGGTTGGAAGTTATTAAACCATTCTCCAAAAGCTGTTTAGATGGAATCCCCTACATAGGGATGAATGACCATTCTTTACGGGATTTTCACACAGTGACTTTTATTCTACAGAAGCAGAGTAGCTAGGGTCAATGGGCCATCCTTAACAAGACCGTCTCAAGTGCTTTTTTGTAGATTATCTCACTGCCTTTCCAAAACTGGGCTGTGTTGACCAGAGTAGGTGGGTCGTAACAGTTTCCTACTTGGGCTCTCCAAATAAGGAGGCTTCCTCCCCCATTACTTTTGATCTTTCTTTGAAAATCATCTCAAAGAGTAGCCCCCAGAATACATCAGCTTCACCCCCAGGTGGTGCTGGGATATGTGCAGTTAGACTTACATTTACAAGGGAGATGGGACCAAGACAAATATGACCTTTGTGAAGCCAGGTTTTGCAGATATATAATCATTAAAGATCATCTTCATCTACAGTGGGTCGAACCTAGATCCCACATGGAGGTTGACACACTTAGAGACACGGCTTTATTTACACTCTCCTTCCTATTTAGTGAGTGTTTATCATGTCTCATTTGTTGTTGGTTTTATGCATTTTTCTTTCACTGCTTGTGGAGGTTTGTGGCTTGCCTTTTAACTTTGCAAAAGTTTGGTACAAAGGAAATTTAGAACACCAAGACGTTTTCCAAACAATTTCAAAATGAACTACGTCCCCAACTAATTTGATTTGTAGGAAGGAAAGAACAAAGTCTTGTTAACAGAGAGCTCTAAAATATAATTACTCACACGTGCAAACATGTCTAAGCGTGGGTTCGCAGCAAATGCTTATCATGCAGTACTTTCTTGCTCTGACTGTTGCCCATTAAAAACCTCCTGTGCCATATGCAGGTGTGATTATACAGCCAACTGCCAATTCTCACTGGCTCAAGGATCCTTTTAAAAATGTCCAGATGGATATGAATGTCGAATTTGGCAGTTAAATTATAGAGCCCAATATATCTCTTCTAAGTACTAGGGCACTGAAGCAAAGTATCGATGTTTTCCTCCACTCCTAACTAGATTTGAAAAGAACCGTTTGGCTTTTCAGCTGGGAATTATATTTCCTCATTCTTCTGAATCTCAGGATAAAGTTTGTTAGGACTTTTATCACTTTCTTCAGTCCACGTATCTTATGAACAACATCAGAAACTTTTTTTTGTTTTTTTGTTTTTTTGTTAAGCTCCAAGTCAGTCAGAAACTGGCTTTTGAGGTGACTTGGTACATTTAAACAAGTGCGCAGTGGAGGGGAAATAAAGCGGTGGCATTATAGCTCCCCTGGGCAGCTCCCCAGAGCCTTCCATCTACCCTTCAGAGAAATGGTTTATAGGAAAAGGACAGGAGAATAGAGGGACAGAAGGGCATCTCCTTGATTCTTGATGATATGAATCACGAACACAAACATCTGTGCCCTCCGAGAGAACAAGGCTCAGCGGCAATTTGTTACCAGCACTGCTGTGGAAAGCGCCATAAAGATCACCGTCACTACTTCCCTTGCCTAGATTGGAAGGCCTCGGTAGTAGTCAGGAAATTCCAGGCAACTGGTCACCTTTTCAGAAACTTGTGAGGCTGATAGCATGGGTTTGCCTCACCTAATATGCTATGCTGGGCCTCCTTGAAGAGCACCTGCAATGCATCCCTAGAACGTGGCGCATGGTAGGCCTCTTCACAGGATGGCTCAGTGGGACCCTGCCGCATGATAGACCCAGCATAGCATATGTAGGGGGTATGGCAAGCGGAGGCATGGGGAGTGTTTAAAGAACAGGGTATGGGGAGAGGGTAAAAGGAAAAAAAAAAGTGTTTTTATATTGTGCCTGGCTCAGTCCAGGTGTAAGGCAACTATGGAACAGTATTTGTAGTGATGGCTTGAAGTGGGGTAGGGGGGGTAGTAAGCTGTCAAGTGGTCCAAGATTCCCATTGTCACCAGCCAGACGACAGCCAAACTTCACTCTTGCATCTTTCATATTTGGAAATAAGGTCAGAATACGCATTTTAGATGAAATGTAACAGGCAAAATAGAAAATTTGGAGTCCTGTAATTTTAAGTGTAACCAGTGACAGTAGACAGAGAAAGCAGGTTAATAGACTACAAGATTAAAGTAGTAACCTCACGTTTTCTGGCCTGAAGGTGAATTCCCTGCAGGCAGATTCTCTCTGAACAACCTACCCCATCTGTTTCTTTCTTATGTAATTTGGACAGATTACATACTTATTTCATTTGAGCATCACAAAAGTGGATACTCAAGGCTAATAGACGTCTCAAATGTAACATGCCTCAAGTTGAACTCCCGATCCAGCCCTAAAGCCTGTGTTCTGTCTCACTGATGGCAAGTCCAGCCTTCCCATTACTCAGGCTGAAAACCTCAATGTCATCCTGATTCTTCACTTTCTCTTTCACCCTACATCCAGTTCTTCCAAATAACCTCCTTCTTCTGTCTTCAAAATACTGTTGATCACTCCTCCTGTTACTACTGTGCACCTGCGTGAACATCATCTCCCCTGTTTCACCACACTAGCCTCTGACTGACATCTTTGTGATTCTAGCCTCGATTCACAGCCAGAGGAGCCTTTCAGACATAAATTAGGTCAAGTTACTCCTTTCTGCTACACTTTCCATTGGCTTCCTATTTCACTCAGAGTAAAACCCACATCCTCCTCAGGCCCCCATACCTCTAATGACCTGGCTCATAACCTCATCCCTTACAGGCCTCCCCCTCCCCCTGAAATCCTTGTTCTTTAAACACTCCAGACATGCCACCATCTTAGGGCCTTGCCCTGCTGTTCCCTCTGCCTAAAATGCTCTTCCTACACAGCTGACTGCCTTGTTCCCGCACTGGATCTTTTCTCAGATGTTACCTTCTTAATGAGGCTTGCCCTGACCATCTCCTTTGTTATGATAACAGAGCCTCTCCAGCACTCCCAACCCCTAGTAACACCTTACTTGTTTTATTTCTTTTCTCTTGACTACTTTACACTTTTAATCATCCTGAACCGTTTACTTATTTGTTATGTTCACCGTCTATCACCCCAAGTAGACTGGAAGCACCATGAAGGCAGGTTTTTTTCCTCTGTTTTCATCACTAATGTATCCTAACTGCCTGGAACAGTGCAGGCACATAGTGGGTGCTCAATAAATATTTGTCAAATGAATGAAGTCATCTCAGTCATAATGTCATCAGACTATACTTTTATATTCCAGGAATGTTTATGAAGAGTTTGCATATTTTCATGGTATCATTTAAGCCACACAAAACCCCTGTGTGATAGGCATTGCTGCAGTCCCAATTTAAAGAATGAGAAGCAAATGCAAGAGATTTGAAGAACCTAAGTGAACCCAACAAGGAAGTGCTAGAGCCAGGATGGAAACCTAGGTCTCTCCTACTATAGAGCCCAGGTTCCTCAGCCCTGCTCTCTCTCTCAGATCTCACTTCTGTGACTCTTCCAAATAACTGTGGCCCCTTCATAGAGTCATTCTCTCTCTCTTAACTCAAGAGATTCCAGTGTTCTTTCCCACTGTTAACAAGTTTAGAAAGGAATCTGAGGTGCCTGGTGGCTCAGTTGGTTACGTGTTTGCCTTTGGCTCAGGTCATGATCTTGGAGTCCCAGGATCTGAACCCCACCTTGGGCTCCCTGCTCAGCGAGGAGTCTGCTTTTCCCTCTCCCTCTGCTCCTCCCCCTGCTCTTGCTCTCTCACTCCCTCACTCTCTCAAATAAATAAATAAATAAAATCTTAAAAAAAAAAAAAAGGTGGCAGGATACAAGATCAATATAAAACATTCTATTGTATTTCTATATACTAGCAAGGAAGAATCAGAAATTTAAGTAAAACATTTCAATAAATAGTATCAGAAAATGAAATACTTAGGGATAAATCTGACAAAAGATGAGAAAGAGCTGCACACTGAAAACTGCAACACTACGCTGAGAGAAATTAAAGAATGCTTGAGTAGATGGAGAGATACATCACATTCATGAGTCAACTACTCAGTATTGTTAAGATATCATTTGTTCCCAAATTGATCTGTAAATGCAATGCAATCCTGATCAAAATCTCAGTAGTTAGCAAGCTAATTCTAAAACTCACATATACAAAAAAAAAAGAGCCTAGAAATAAACCCACCCTTTTACGGTCAATTAATCTATGACATAGGAGGCAAGAATATACAATGGGAAAAATACAGTCTCTAATTAATGGTGCTGGGAAAACTGGATAGCCACATGCAAAAGAATGAACCTGGACCACTTTCATACACCATACACAAAAATAAATTAAAAGTGCATTAAGTACCTAAATGTGAGACCTGAAACCATAAAACTGGAAGAGAACACAGGCAGTGACTTCTTTGACACTGGCCATAGCAACATTTTTATAGATGTCTCCTCAGATGAGGGAAACAAAAACAAAAATAAGCTACTGGGATTACACCAAAATAAAAAGCTTTTGCACTATGAAGGAAACCATCAACAAAATGAAAAGGCGACTTGAATAGGGGAAGATATATACAAATGATATATCTGATAAGGGGTTAATATCCAGAATATATGAAGAATTTATGCAACACAGCACCAAAAGAAAAAACAAAAACAAAAAATCCAAATAATCTGATTTAAAAATTGTCAGAGGACCTGAATAAACATTTTTCTAAGGAAGACATACAGATGGCCAATAGACACATGAAAAGAGGCTTAATGTCACCATCCATTAGGGAAATCAAAACCACAGTGGAATACTGGCTTACACTTGTCAGAATGGCTAGAGTAAAAAAGACAAGAAATAGCAAGCATTGCTGAGGTTGTGGAGAAGAGGGAATCCTGGTGTGCTGTTGATGGGAAGGTAAATTGGTATAGCCACTATGGAAAGCAGTATGGAGGTTCCTCAAAAAGTTAAAAATAGAGATGCCATATGCCCCAATAATTTCACTACTGGGCAATTTACCCAAAGGAAACAAAGACACTAATGAGAAGAAAATATATATATGCACCCCTATGTTTATGGCAGCATTATTTGCAATAGCCAAGATATGGAAATATGGAAGTTGCACAAGTGTCTATCGATAGATAAATGGATAAAGAAGATGTGGGATGGATACACACACACACACACACACACACACACAATGCACTATTACTTGGCCATAAAAAAGGATGAGATCTTGCCATTTATGACGATGCGAGTGGACCTAGAGGGTATTATGCTAGTGAAGTAAGTCAGTCAGAGAAAGACAAATACCATATGATTTCACTTGTATGTGGAGTCTAAAAAACAAAACAAATGAATAAGCAAATAAATGAGAAGCAAAATCAGACCTATAAATACAGAGAACAATCTGATGATTGCCAGAGGGGAGGAAAATGGGGGAATAGGCAAAACGGGTGCAGGAGAGTGAGAGATACAGGCTTCCAGTTGTAGAATAAGTCATGGGGGATGAAAGGTACAGCACAGAGAATATAGTTGATGGTATTGTGGTAGCATTATGTAGTGACAGATGGTAGCTATACTTGGGGTGGGCATAGCATAACAAAGTTGTCAAATCACTATGTTACATATGAAGCTATTGTAACATTGTGTGTCAGCTGTACTAAAAAAGCTCACATGTAAATGCAAAGGATGTAACATAGACAAAACAACTTTGACAAAAAGCTCAAAGTTGGGAGACTAACATAATCACATTTTAAGTCTTAATATAAAGCTATGGTAATCAAAGTGCTGAATTATTGGTATAAAGATTGACAAATGCAGATCGATGGAACAGGACAGAGAGTATGGAAATAGACCCACCATACACATGGACAGCTGATTTTTGACAAAGTGTAATGGCAATTTACTGTAAAGAGTAGCCTTTAAAAAATTGGATATTCATATACAAAGAGATAAATAAATTCAATCCACAACTCACACCATATACAAACAGAAACTCAAAATGGATCACAGACTTAACCACAAAACCTAAAATTATAAAACTTCTAAAAGAAAACGCAAGTGGAAACCCTTGCGACTTTGAGTTAGTCAGAGATAAGTTAGCTGTGACAGCAAAACACAGTCCTTAAAAGAAGGAACTGGTAAGTTGGATTTCATTAAAATGAAAAACTTATGCTCTTGGAAGACACTGTTAAAAGAATGAAAAACAAGTCACACACTGGGAGAAAATATGTGCAAATCTATATCTGATAAAGGACTTAAATGCATACTTAAAGCACTCACCAAAATCCATAATAAGAAAATGAAAGACCTAGCTAAACAGTGGGCAAAAGATCGGAACAGACCCTTCACCAAAGAATGTATACAGAGCGCACATAAGCACATGAAAAAGATATTCAGCGTCATTTGTTACGAGGGAAATGTAAATGGAGAACACAAGACAATACCAGTACATACCTATTGGAATGACTGAAATTAAAAAGACTAATCATATCCAATATTGGTAAAGATGTGAAGCAACTGGATTCTCATTCACTAATGGTGGGAATGTAAAATGGTACAACTGCTTTGGGAAAGTTTAATGGTTTCTTTGAAATTTAAACATGTGCCACTTGCTCTGTCCGCTCAGCTTGCGTTTACCCAAGAGAAATGAAAGCGTGTCCTCCAGAGATTTGAACATGAGCAATCATAGCCAAAACTGGAAATGACTGAACAGATAAGTAGGTGAACAGATAAGTGAGCTGTGGTTTATCTGTATGCTGGAATACATTTCAGCAGTAAAAAGAAATAAAGCTATAGTATAAAATATAATATGGATGAATCTCAAAATACACTGCATGTAAAAAGCCAGATAAAAATAGTATGTTCCCTTTATGTTAACAGTTAGAAAATGTAGAGTAATGGTCTGCCAGGTGGATGGTCGCCTGGAGGTGGGAGTGAAGAACTGGGAGGGAGGGTTTACAGACAGGTATGAATCAGCTCCTGCTGGTGATGGATATGTTCACCATCCTGGTTGTGGTGCTGGTTCTATCCGTGTAAACATACGTCAGAGCTATCAAGCTATGTTTTAAATATGGAAAGATTAATATATGTCAGTTATACTTCAGTATAGCCTTGTAAAAGGATAACAAAGGGAACCTCTTTCCACTTACATTCTCTTGCTGACTCTTCCTTAGTGTATAGTTAGAACGGGAAGTGAGGCTCTTATTTTCCTTGTATGATAGTAGCTTCCTCTGTGAACTCTCCTGTAAGATTTTATAGGCTTTAGATTATTTCACTCTTCTTACTTCCACTCCCTTGTTTTCATCTCCCTCCTTTCTTTTTCCATGCCAAGGATATCACTTAACGCCCTCTGTATTCATTCTGCCCCTGCCAGCTTCTTCCAGAAGATGGTTGCATCTCTATGCATTCTTATAAACATTGGAGGGATTGCCTTTTCCCAGAGTCATGACATACTCCTTGGGGATTCTCAGGAAGAAGCCAGAGGAACTAGATCCTTCCCACTACATGTGAGGACATGCCAAGAACTGTCCTTTAGGTTTTTCCATCCTTTCCCTCCATTCAGCTGCTGGACTCTAAGACAAGGTCTTGGAGAGATGCTCCCTTTCCCACATTTGCTGCTGCCAGAGGGAATGGAGCCAGCCTCCCACCCTTCTCTGGTCTCTGTTTTTCATGCCTCGCACCTTTGTGTTACCAGTGGGTGAGGCAGTGTGAGCAGGTAAGAGTTAGTAGTTTCTTCCATCAAGCCCCTACAGAAAGTCTCTACAAAGTTCTATGCCCCAGCTAAATGAGTGGTTGAGAAGTTAGCAAAAGGAGTTTTGGAAGAGAGACTGATGTTTAAAACAAAAGCCATGCTAAAAATGAAGACTAGGTTAGACTGACTTTAGACACGCATTTCCTTACCCCTTCCTATGTAGGCTGGGAAGAAGCTAGCAAGTTCAGACAGATGGTACCATATCACACTAAAAGAACACATTATGTATTTTTAGGGTCTTTTCTTCCTGTGAAAGCTATACAATGAAACCTAATGCCAATTTTGCATGTAAAATTCCACTGCTTTTTTTAAAAATTTATTTTCTGGCTTATACTTTTTATTGTAGAGTTAAAAGTTGAAAAGTAAGAGATAACTTACAGTGAAGTATTCTTTCACTTAAGGAATCCAACAGTTACTATGTTTCTTAATGTGTCTTAAAATAATAGCACCATTTTTCATGTGTCATCTTTCTCAGTTTGTAAGGTGCCACTTGTGTGATATGCTTCAGAGGAAGCTAGGGTATTACTCTTGAAGCTCTGGTTTGGAGAAATGAAAAGCACGTGGGCTTAAAGTAGATACATGTTTATGTCTTGGTCCTGCCAGTCAGTAGCTGAGGGGCATCGAGCCTTCTTCATAGGTATCACGTAGATTGGGGTTGACAAATACGTTCTGTAAAGGGCCAAATAATAGTTTAAGCATTGTAGGAACGACGCCTCTGTTGCAGCTTCTACTCAGTGCCGTGGTTGTAGCAGGAAAGCATCCATAGACAGTAAACGAATGGGTGTGGCTGTGTTCCAATACACTTTTATTCACAGTCACAAGCCACGGGCCACATTTGGCCCATGGCTGTAGTTTGCTGACCCCCGATACAGATCATGCTACCTTCCTCCCGGCATCGCCACGAGGGCTGCATGCTGTATGTAAAGTGATTAGAGCAGGGGCAGGCATGACAGCAGATCTAAGAGTCCATTCCCTCATGCTGTGCCTCTGTGAGTCCCTGTGCTGCCACCTGTGACCCCCGTTACGATGTACTCGGCTGAGGGGACGTGTCTGTCAGCAGGGCATCAGACCATTCAGGAGTTTCTCTTTGCATCCTTCTAGCTGTGTATGGAAGTATTTTCAAAGCTCTGAGCACAGTATGAATGCCAATTGTTGTTTGGCTGTTGTGTTTTTGTTTTTCGTGTTTTTTTTTTTTTTTTTCCTTCCTGGTGTCAGGGCAAGGAAAGGGGAAAGCATTCCCAGAGGAAATGACCCCTGGGCCCAAGGCAGCCTCTTTATGAAATCTTCCTGTAGAGTTTTGAGAAAAAGCAGAACTGATTGGACAGTGTCTTTCCCCCCTTCTGGATGGGTTTTTTGATTTTGTGATATAGAGGGTCAAGGTATATTTAAGATTTTAGCTTGAGAAAAAGGTGGCACGTTCGAATGATTTCTGTTTCAGCTTCAGCCCAGCGTGGCAAGATAAAGATTTACAGGAAAATTGCTGTTGCATTTGAATTGGTGGCGAGAAGTAGAATCTGCTCTATCACTGGTTTAGAGAATAACCCTAAAAGTAAAATTTGTTGGGAGTCTTTTTTTGTATTTTAGAATGTGATGCATTTCTCCCTTACAGTATTTGGAAAATGGAGGAAAGTATATAGGCATCAAACAAACTAAGAAACACAACCCAGCAAAGCATCCCTCTCCCTCTCAAATGTTGACATTGGGTCTTTTACTCCTTCTCATCTTTTACATATGATGGAGACTCTCTGAAGCATTTTAGTTTACGAAATTGGAATCATCCCGTATGTTCACAGGGTTACATCCGTAGGTCGTTCTTCTCACAATATCAGCGTGAAGCGAACACATTCCCGTGTCTGCAAAAACTTTTTATGACATCGTTTTTAATGGCCGCAGAGGATTCCGAATGTTGAGATAACACATTTATTTGGAGGCTGATCTTTCGAGACTGCCCTTTAGGAACTTTAACTCCTCCTTAGCTCCTTTGTCAGAATTGGAAAAAGGAAAAGAGAGAGACAGAGAGGGGGACAGGGAGGGAGTGAGGGAGAGAGAGACGGATTAAGACGCAAATCAGTTCATTTGTCTCCTTTTTAAAGTGGCCAAAGGTTTGGTGCAGGAGAATCGTAAAGCAACATGATAGTCCTTTCCAGCTGAGTCAGAGCTGCAGCGAGCGGCTGAGCAGGAGTCCGATGGGGCAGCCGGCAAGTAGAATCCCCCTGTCAGCGTCAGTGGCCTGCCTGTGCTAACTGGGGCATTGCCTCAGCCACACGGCTGCATGGTGACAGTTCAGGAGTTGACAGCATGTGTTCATATTGCAGCACCACCACATGCATGCCCCATCTTGATTAATTGGGTTGCTTCATCTTAGACATTCTCCTGTCACAGAACATTCCGTGCTTGTGCCAGCGATAATGAGTTACCCCAGGGATAACCTCTTCAGAACTAATAAATCTGTAACTCTTAGAGTAGTCAATACATCAGCCCTCGTCTAAAGATACAAAGCGATACATGAATAACATTTAATATTATAACATTTGTGTCTGGATGGGTATGACACACTGTATGTTAGCAATTAACCCCTTTGTGGCATTAATGAATGAGATTAGAGTTGGATTTAAGGATTTGTTAAATGACAAAGTCCAGTGACCTTAATTCCTCTAATCTTATCTGACCTAGATGAAAGAAATGCATTTCTAGCACATAAAACAGTAAGAATTGTTACTTTAATGCATAAACTGCTGCCTGGATCTTCATGTTAAAAACAAAAGTGGAATGAGAAATAGTGAAACCTCGACTAATTTATACATAAATCTCTAAAAAGAAAATTAAAGGTACCTCAAATCTGGGCCACATAGCATCTCCCTTCAGTCCTCTAATTTCTAAATAAAAATTGCTTTCTTGCCCCGATTATTTACCTACCCACTGTGAAGACAACAGATGATGAAAAAAAAACTTGCAGAGAGAAAGTAAAAAAAAAAAAAAAAAAAAAATCCATGATCTGATTACACAGATATAACCAATGTTCACATTTTGGTTTATTTCCTTCCAGCACATTTTCTATTAAATATATATATATGCTTTTCTAATATAATATATATATGTTTATTTTCTTAATATGTAGGAATGGGAGCATGTTACACATATTTTTAATAATACTCTCTTTTTAGGATAAACAATATGTCTTGGGCCAGTATTGTTCTTCCTCCCTTTAGAACACAGAGACTTAATTGCCTTTGTTTGTCTTCAGAGCAGCTGCTCCCACCCCAACTTCTTGAGGTCTGTCCCCAGACTCACTGCAGAAGACAATACAGCCTCCCAGAGCCTACTTTCCTCACTGTGCATGAAGCCCACCACATAGCCCATTGTTAAAGATTTCACTGCTAATTAAGTAGGAAAACAGATGATAGAAAAATAGCCACCATGGTAGGTTCTGTAGGTCTGACGTAGTTAGACCTTCCTGGTTCCCTGGCAGGGTGGTCCCTGCATGGCAGGAAAGGCTTGTTTGTCATCTTTGATCATGGGTAGAAAGCTCATCATACTCCCCCTCACTTAGGCCTTTTCCTACCTTCAGCTTCTATAGATCAGTGATTCTCAGGCTACCTGGGAGAAGATCCAGTTGCTTTTTGTTTTGTTTTGCTTTTAAATATTCTTTTTTGGGGATAAAATTAACATCATATAAAGTTCAGCCTTTTGCCACTGTAAGTGTACAGGTCAGGGTCATGAAGTACATTCAGTGTACCTTCAAATACATTCACTGTACATTCAAGGACTCTGTTGTGCAACTATCACCACCATCCTTCTCTAGGACATGTTTCATTTGCCCGAACTGAAACTCTGTACCTGTTAAACAATAATTCTCCATTCTCCTCTTTCCCCGGCCCCTGGCAACCACACTTGTACTTTTTGACAGTTTGATTGCTAAATGCCTCGTGTAAGTGGAATCATACAGTATTTGTCCTTTTGTGAGTAGCTTATTTCACTTAGCATGATGTCTTAAGGTTCATTCAAGCTGTGGCTTATGCCAGAATTCCCTTCCTTTTAAAGCTGAATAACATTCCGTTGTATGGAATATACCACATTTTTAAATCCATTCATTCATCAGTGGACACTTGTGTTGCTTCTACCTTTTAGCAATTGTGAATAATACTGCTTTGAATGTGGGTGTACAAATATCTGTTGGGGTCGTGGCTTTCAGTTCTTTCAATCCAGTGAAATTGTTGGATCATGTGCTAATTCTGTTTTTCATTGTTTGAGGAACCACCATACTGTTTTCTATAGAGTCTGTACTATTTCACATTCCCATTAGGGATGGCGGTTCCAATTTTTCCCTTGCCAAGACGTGTTATTTTCTGGGGGCCTGTTGTTGGTATTGTTTTTGATAGTAGCCATCCCAGTAAGTATAAGGTGGGTATATTATTGTGGTTTTGATTTGCATTTTTTCTAATGATTAGTGACTTTGAGCATCTTTTCATTTGGTCATTCGCCATTTGGGGATCTTCTTTGGTGAAATGTCTCATTTGCTCACTTTTAAATCGAGTTATTTGTTTTGCTTTGCTTTGTTTTTTAACTTCACTTCCATTATAAATTGATACTTTTATAAAATACGGTAAAATTACTATCTGTGAATTACTGGACACCAAAATGAAGGATGTTAAGTCCTAGGACATCTATTTGTAGCCATAATGGTGTGATAGGCATCGATTTTCCCTTCCACCTTAAATGATTAGGAAACCAGCAAAATATATAAAACAGTGGTTTTCACATATTGGACAAAAGTCCCTTTACGTGTATGATTTCCTTTCACGGAAGGGAAACAAACAAGGTGAGTCCTGCTTGGAGGCAGCCCAAAAGCACACCTTGAGAAGGTCAAACTGATCTGTGGTTATGTACCTGCATTTCCGAACAAAGTTGACTGTTGTGTAAAGGAATATGGCTAAAGCCAGCACCCGGCAGTGGAAATTCATACTCTCTACAATCCAATTTAAAAAATCACCAGGTATGCAAAGAAGTAGGACATATGATCTATAAGCAGAAAGAAAAATCAACTATTAGAGGATGAGCTATAATAAAAAGTGAAACAGAAAAACATGACACAATATTTAAAAATATTAAATTTAATAGATAAAAAAGTACTTCATCAGATTGCTATAATAGTTTCTGAATGTTTACTCCCAACTTCTGTATATATGGCTCCATAGACTGGTGACATTTCACAGGCCATCACCCAGTCCATAGAGAACATCTGCTGTAGCTCTGCTTAGACCATTTTTTTTTTTTCTTAACTCCCAGCAGATTGACTTGGATATGTGGTTAGGGCAAAAACTACTTTTGACTACATTGCCATACAAGAACGTTGTGTCTCTAAGTGAATTACGTATCTCAAGGAATTCCAGACAGAGCGGCTCCCACTTCAATGGGTTTCCAGCACTGTGCCAGACCCTGAGGGAACACCTGAGGTGTGGTCCTCAGAGTGAAGTGTGGCGGGGAAATTTATGAGAAGGCTAATTAACACTGTCATTTTAGATAAGTAGAGGCACGAGTTTTTAAGTAAAACCCTTCTGAGCCTAATCATTTCTTATTTTAGCATAAACTTTAGAGGAAACTGTACTTAATCTTTCTGGGAATAGGTCCTGAGTTCACAAGATGCTGAGAACTAATTATTGAATGCACTGAATTGTATGCATATTGTAACTGCACAGTTTAAAGACATGATGGGAAGAGCCATCCTGGAACTCTCACCAGCTAACTCTGTGAGGCAAATGTCCATGGACACATTGTTCCAGAAGAGAATGGAGTGTTTTAGGTTCTGTTAATTAGCAGCTTTCCTTTACAGTCTTGAAGATTGCTGCTCAGCCTGTCCAGGTCACTAGTCAACTAATAAACATTAACTATCTATACATGTCTATGCATGTTTACTTATTCTTTCATTCATTCAGATCTGCTCAAGAAATGTATAGTATCTGAGGGATTAATCTAAAAATTACACAATTGGCCTTTCTAAATTAAAAGCTCTGATGTGATTTTACAGAATATAGCACTGTTGTATTCAAGTTAGATAGTTTTCATTATTTTCTGTGGCAAAAGCACATCTGCGCTAGGGCAAGGAGTTGAGTCTTTATTTGGCAAGAGCTGGTTGCCTAACATCGACTTCGTCGTCTACAGAGGTTCATCATCCCCTCTGGTTTCCCCTGGAATCATTAGTGTCCGTTTCCTGTGATAGGGCCATTTTGGCCTCTTGGTGAGGGAACAGGCAGAGCACTGAGTGATGTCTGCCTTGTCTGGTGATTGGCACATATACCTCAAGTGCTCACAAGAACGATAGAGGTGATGTCCTATCTGAGCTAGCTCAGAAGTGAAAGAGGAGGTCATGGGGCGCCTAGGTGGCTCAGTTGGTTAAGTGTCTGACTCTTGATTTCAGCTCAGGTCATGATCTCAGGGTCGTGAGATCGAGCTCCAAGTCAGGCTCTGCACTGGGTGTGGAGCCTGCTTCAGAATCTCTCTCACCCTCTCACTCTCCTCACCCCACCACCTCTCTCTCTCGCTTAAAAGAAAAAAAAAAAATAAGTGAAAGAGGGCAAATAATCTTTTCATTTTGTAGTATCAAGTCCATATCCCTTTATCCTGCTGCGCAAAATAGAATCTCATGGTAATTACAATCACGTCTTAGAGGATGTTCTGCCAAGATACATGAAGAGGTGTCCCTGACTTGGGCATTCATATCCAAAAGTCTTGCTGAGTGCCCAGCCTGGCTGCAGACAACTGTAGCATATCTGTGAAACAGCACCTTTCCTGTTTTCAGTGGGACACTGATTGGTGGGTTACTAAGTTTCTCTGTGAATTTCAGTAGGTACTCCCTATATACATGTGGAAGCTTCTCATAAGGTGACAAGTGGCCCCTAGGGATGAATATTCTAGTTACTTTTGGTAGCAGTAAATAAAATTATTTAGAAGTGGATTGGAAGTCTTCTCTAGGGAGGAAGTACCCTTAGTTATCCTTAGGCTTGGATAAATTGGCTTTCTGAAATGAGAATGTAATATTCCTGAGAGACTGAGTGTCCCTTTCATTTCATTTAAATAAATCACTTTCATTTAAAAATAATCATTGAGGGGTTAGAGGTGAACTGTTGTGTTAAAATAAAGGTGGCAAAAAATTGGATAAAAAGGACTTAATTTTTTTCCTTCCTCCTAGCTTTCCTGTTTGGCATTCTTGGAACTTTTATTATTGGTCACTTTTTTGGCTGTTTTGTCTGTCTCCTCTCTTGACATTCTTGGCCAATCCCTTGGTTTCAAATATCACCGTTGCTTTGTAAAAGAGATTCAAATCTCTCTTTATAGCTATGGACTTCCTGTTATATGAGGTAATAAATCTCTATCAGCAAAGCCATCTTGATTTGGTTTTCTCTTGTTTGCATCCAAAAGCATCTCTTTTTCCTTTAAACAATAATGGGAGAGTGAATCACTCTGAAGCCGTGAATCACTCCGAAGCCAAGTCATGATCATGTCACTCTCATGTGCAGTAGAAATCTTTGGTAGTTCCTTACTCCCTACCAAAACACTGCAAATTTATGATCTAGCATGTGAGACTTTCCTAAATTTCGTTCTAGCTTGCCTCTCCAAGCTCTTTTCTTTCTTTTTTTTTTTTTTTTAAGATTTATTTATTTATTTTAGAGAATGAGAAAGAGAGAGCACGCCCATGCAAGAGCTCATGCAAGTGGGGGCAGGGGCAGAGGGAGTGAATCTCAAGCAGACTCCTGGCTGAGCGGGGAGACCAAGGCAGGGCTCAGTCTCATGACCCTGAGATCATGACCTGAGCTGAAACCAAGAGTCAGGTGCTTGACTGACTAAGCCATCCAGGCACCACCAACCTCATTTCTTATATGCTTCATTTACATGAATCCCTTCCAGTGGTTAAAATACATTAAGACCTGCAGGGGCTAGGAGACGATGGGTTGCCCAGCCTAGCGGCTGGCTAAGCCCTGGACCAAAGCTGGCTCCCCTTTGCCTGCCCCGACTCTGCCTCCAGAGACTGAACATGGAACTAGCTGATGTTGGCCCAATTTTGCCTAGAAATTCACTTAGGTTTGGGAGGCGGACATGATGTTGGAAAGTTCTTCCATGTCCCATTATAGAAAAAGAACAAATCAAATGTCCTGAAAGGTGTGGATTGCCTTTGAGAATGGTTCCTGGATCCCTGAGCTCCAGGATTGGCAAGCTCTCTGTATTATTGTGTTCTCAAGATGCGAGGTTCTCCTCTGGCAGCAGGAGGTTCACCTAGAGAATGGTGTAGCTGCAAGACCAACTTCAGTGTACAGAAGAACAAAGAGGAATAAGACAGTTGGGTGACCAGCATGAGGGGACACCCCGAAAGCATCAGGTCACTGTCACACAGCTATTTCCGCTGCCATCTGAGAAGAACTCAGAGAGCCTGCTCCTGTCTGTGACTGCAAGCTCAGGAGTTCAGTCAATTCCAGTAACCCTAAAGAGAGAAACTCCCCATCACAAAAGAATGTCAAAACCCAAGTTAGGGTGGGAGGTAATGGGCCTTCCTCCTACAGTGATGTCCCCTTCTGCAAAGCCCCACCTGATTCCGAAATTCTCTAGGCAGAGTAAACATGGAAACTAACCATTTAATCCCGGCCTCCTTCCCCCTTCTCCTTGTGACTCCAAGAGTGGGATCCATACCCCTCAAGGACTCCTTGGGTCAGATGAGATCATGGGCCTGAAGAATGGAACTGGAAATGGTGCAAAGGGAGCAGGATATTTTCATCTACTCCTTTGCTCAGAGAGGTCCCAGGACTGAAGAAAGTAATTATGCCGACCACAGGAAGTCCCAGGATTCTTAGCACACTGATGATGCTATCAAATTCCATGACCCATAGGTCTTCTAGACTTTCCCATAGCCAGACTTGTCCGAATCCCACACCTGCTCATAAAATGTTAGCCCAAATGGTGCATATGTTTACAGACTGCAGAAGCTGTACTGAGGGTCAAGTTGAAACTGCCCCTCCTTTCCAAATCTAGGACATCCCTAGCAGCAAAACAGAGAGAGAATCAAAGCCTCTCTGAACACACAGATATCTGCCTTTGGAACCTTTCCTACAACAGCCCCCACTTCCGGCCAGCCAGGGCCATAATTCCTCTCTGAATGGCAACTGCCCATAACTCTGCATTCTGGCACCAGCACCCAGACCTGCTGCCCCCATGTGTCCCTTGGCCCAGGACAGATCTAGGGTAGAAAACAAACTGATTCCTTCTGTAGAAAGTGGCCTGGCCTACTCTACTTCACTGATCCTACATGGTACTGGGACAAATAAATTTGATGCCCCCAAACCAAGCAGTTTCCTCCATCTCTTACTGGGGCAATAGCTCTTTGGAAAATCCCTATATCTTACCCCCCGCCTTCAGCCCTTCCCCTAGTGTTGGGTGGATATCCCCCCACCCTGAGAGAGAATCCAGATAGACTGTCTTATGAGCAGCTGAACATCAGCAGCTCTCCTTTCAAACTCTCAGAAATCCCCGGCATATGCTTTTACCTAATGAGAAAATATGCAAAGTAGCACAAACAATGCAGAATGCTGGGATATTACACAGAATTCCCAAGAAACCATAATGGTTTATACAGGTCATGATGGTTCAATGCCAATGCCTAGGTAAGGGACTTGGGCCCCAGACACATGTGGGGGCTCTGCTTATCCTTATAGGATACAGACATGTGTCCACTTCTCCAGATGAAGTAGTTCTAAATTCCGTGAACTCCCATTGTGGGCCCATAGGATTCCACCACCCAAATCATATAGCTCCTGGAAAATAGTTTGTCTGAAATTACAGGAGGCATTTTTATAAAGAGTAGAAGAGGAATCAAGGACAAATGTTTGTACCACAGTACTCCCTCCAGGTATAAACGTTTATTAACATGGACTTGAGAATTGATCCAGGGGGCTCTCCTCTGATAGGAGTTGGCTCCTGATGAAGGCTAGGTACCTGGGCAAGAAGAGCTATCTTCTGATAGTATTGCTATGCCACATTCTCTGCCCCTAGGGCCATTACCCTCAACCCCAACATGTCAGGGGGCAGATAGGCCTCCTTGGATTTACAGGAATGATAAGCTCAGAAATGGAAGGGACAGACGTCCCCAGTTGTACGCCTAGACCTGGTCTTTCTGTAGTCATTGGGCCAGACAATAGGCCAAAAGTCCCAGATGATTGAAACTTCTCTCCTAGCCAAGCCATCTTCAGTGGTCCTAACTGAGGGGAGCACTTCCAAAATCCCCAAAGGTTGTCTGCGGAGAGGTTTCAACAGCAGTTGGCAAAAGAATGCCCAGGCCTTCTCCCTGGGATAAGCACGGCAGGCATCAGGCCCAGCATGGAGATGACCAGGATGATCCTAGGCTCTCAATGAACATTTCCATTTTTCCTTTTAAGTTTTACCAGGGATGACTTTCTAAAAGCAATGCCCCACAGATGGGCCCTGGTTGGGCTTTGAGTTTGGGATGGTCTTTAATGTCATGAAAGGAGATGTCAGTTTAAATGTCAACACAGGATCCAACTCTCAGATGATACCTTAAAAGATGAGAGGCTTGGTGTGCCCTGGAGAGATGATGGATTACACTCAGGTGGCTCCAAGATGCTGTCTGCTTAGCAGAGGATGGTTTCCCTGCCATATGGTGAGCACCCTGCAGGGGGAAGGCATGGGCCTCAGGCCGTTCCCTCCTGTGTCTCAAGGTCCAGGAGGCCACAGTCATTTTGCAAAATCTCAGAGAGCCAATCAGACCCACCAAAGGACTAATGGCCAGCTTTGTCATAGTCACTGCTACTTGTCAGTTCTTCTAGAAACCTCATTAGCTTCCACACAGCTCCTCCAGTTTGACACAATCAGGGCAGAAGGCCATGAATATATCTGTGGCAAGCCACCATGTGCATTCTGCTCGTATATTTCTCTGAAATCTCCCGCCATGTGCAGTCCAGTCAACAATGCCGAACTTGCCATTGAGGAACCTCAAGGTCCTCCAGATTCCACTGTATGTGGTGGGCCTGATAGTAGGCTCAGACATTGGTACTTTGATTAAATAACCCCTTTTTAGGGTTTGCTGCTGCTCTGCTTGTTGTTCTGCTACTGTGAATATCCAGATGTCTTTTCTCCAGCACAGCTTGCCTCCAGAGCCTTTCCTTTCCCAAACCTGCTCTCCTTTTTGATGTATTGAAGATCCAAGTTTGCAATTCCCACTTCTACCTGATTATACCATCATACCATCAAGACTGCAGTTGATTCAAATGACAACAACTCTGCTCTAACTCTTACACCCAACTTGCCATCAATGAATAGCATGCCAGGAATGGACATCAATACACAAAATCCTCAAATTTCATGTTCTAATGGCAGCCCTCAGTCCAGTGGGAATGACCCAGCCACTTCTCACTCCAACCATATGTCCTTCCTGAATGCCATGGCAATCAACATGTTTTTCACCGGGGCCTGATTTGATGTTACACAAACCTACAATGGGTCATGGGAGCAGGTGCCATTTCCTTACCATGGACTTCCCAAAAGACATTGGTGTTCCGGAAGAAATCATACTTGGCCATCCCAATAACCCACCTCAAAATTCAGTAGATGCAGCCCCTTTGAAGCCTGGAGGCCCTAGGAACCCTGACTTCTTCACTATGCTGAGGAATGGCATGTCTTCTATGCTTATGGACCCTGATCTCTAGATCATAGAGTTAGAAGTGGCCTTTAGCAGTCCATCTGAGAAGCCCAGCCAGATGCCGAAATAGTTCCCATGAGGGGAAGTCCCAGGCTATACATAGCACTGGGGTCCTAGACCTGGGTTTTGCACAGAGGATAATGGCAAACCAGCTTTCAGAATGGCACTGGCATTACCTGGCAGGGTGGGTCTGGGGTCAGTAGACATTCTGGCCATTCTTCTGGGTATGGGCGCATCCACGCCACACCTGAGCCCAGTGAGATCGCTGACCTCTCTCAAGTAAGAGCAAAGTATTAATGAAACGCACCAACACAAAAACAAAAAAACGAAGAAAAGAAAAAGTAATGAAGTTATTAACAAGATGGGTGTAGGGTAGGGATAGCAAGGACATCTTTCTTTTTTGAAAATAATGAAGTTTAGGACATTTGTTTTTCAGTTTATGAGCTCCTCAGCACTGTCCTTCTTTCTAAATATGAAAATACAGCTCCTTCACCCTTCACCATCTGCTCAGTGAAGTGTTTCCTTCCCTTATGCCTGACCCCCTGCCCCAGTCTGCTCCCTCCCTGCTGCCCTCCCCCCTCTTCCCCTGGGGGCTGTAGCTGGCAGTTTATAATCCAGCAGAGGCTCAGCTTTCCAGCACAGTGCCCTCCCGATTTGGGAGGGGGTGGTGAGGTCTGTCCTTGGGCTCTCTGTGGTTTTTTTCCTCCCCCTGTGACTTTTTATTCACTAGTATGCCCTTCTTTACCCCCCCCCCCCCCCCTTGTTCTCTGTTCTCCTTTTCCTCAGAATTCCCGGGTGAATTTTGTTAATGTGGGAGTGGAACAGATGCTAAAAGTTATCCAGGATTTTGTTTTTGTTTTTGTATTTTTGAATTTTGTGGTTACTTCTCTTTCTTCCTCCTCCCACGCACAAAACATTGTGTGTAACTTCCATTAAATTTGGTATAAAACCACTTGCTGGGGCTGTGACATCAGAAAAAGGAAACATATTGTTTCTTATACGATTTTTTTAAAAAGATACTTTAAGACTCAATCAAAAAATGACTTTCATGAGACTCTTCCTGATCTCCTTGGAAAGACCAAATGTCATTTTCTCTTGGAACTTGCTATGCTACTGACATCTAACACTTTCTTCTGTCCTTTTTTTTTTTTTTTCTTTTTCCTTTTTAAAAACATCTTT
Organism: Ursus arctos; assembly: GCF_023065955.2. NCBI lineage: Eukaryota > Metazoa > Chordata > Mammalia > Carnivora > Ursidae > Ursus > Ursus arctos. The sequence continues at coordinate 54,777,304 of NW_026623067.1, forward strand.
CCTGTAAGTTGAAACTACATGAGAGCTGGGTCTGAGTCTGATTCAACTTTGGATGCTCCACGTCCAAAGTTTTTTTTTGCATAGAGATGTTTTGCATATCCATGTTCATTGAATGTTAGGCAGATGCGTAAAATTTTTTCTTTAACGACTTTGAAGTATTCCTCACATGGGGAATGGTGGAGGGAGCAATTAAAACAAGTTGGGACATGATACTCAGTTTATGAAATTAGAAAAAAAAAAAGTAGCCTGGAGGAGGACATAACCTGAGCTATAAATAGCTTCAGAGAAACCAAGCAGCAGATGACAGAGGCATTTCCATGAGCTTCCAAGGTGCTGAGGGGGAAAAGCTAGCATTCCTTAAAAGGTAAGGAAAGTTTATCAGATTGCTTCTTACCAATGCAGTAGGGCAGTATCAGGGCCTACTGTGTGACTTCATCTGTGCAGGCTGCTCTCACAAAATACCACAATAGACTCAGTGGCTTCAAGAAACGTTTGTTTCTCACTGTTCTGGAGGCTGGACGTCCAACATCAAGGCTCCAGCAAATTCGGTGTCTGATGTCTGCTTCCTGGGTCACAGACAGCTGTCCCCTCACTCTGTCCTCACATGGAGGAAGGGGCCGGGGTCTCTTTAATGAAAGCACTAATCCCGCTCCTGAGGGTTCTACCCTCATGACCAGATCACCTCTCATAGACCCTACCTCCTAACACCGGCACACTGGGGAGTAGGTTTCAAACATGTGAATTTGGAGGGGACACACACACTCAAGTCTATAACACCACGGTTCTGCCCTGCCTCAGAAAACAGCGGCCACATCAGATCAAGTGACATGGGAAAAGCCCTATGCTGACAGGGGATCTTCTTGAAGCTGTGGGACCTGGGGACTTCGGTACGAATCTTTTACACAGTGTCCCTCGGGAAAAGTTGGAGGTTAAAATTTTATCAGGTTCCATGGCATTATAAAGTGACTCTTTTGTGGCATCCCCAAATTATTTTCTTAATCAAAGCAGCTTGTTTCGGCCAGACCCTTCTTAGTTAAATGAGGGCTTAGAAGTACAGTACAGTTGACCCTTGAACAAGGCAAGTTTGAACTGTGCAGGTCCACTGATAGGCAAACTTTTTTTTTTTTTTTTTTAAATCAAAACAGTGTAGTACTCTAAATGTATTTTCCCTCCTTTATGATTTTCTTACTAACAGGTTTTCTCCAGCTTACTTTATTATAATATAAGAATATAATATATATAACATACAAAATATATGCTAATCGACTGTTTATGTTATCAGTAAAGCTTACTGGTAGTAGTTAAGTTTTTGGAGGGTCAAAAAAGTTATATGCAAATTTTCAACTGTGCTGAGGATTGGCGTCCCAACCCCCATGTTGTTCAAGAGTCAGCTGTATTCTGCGTACATGCCTACACCTCAGTTTTTTGTAGCCATCTTTTTTTTTTAAGCTGATATTTTCCACGCTGTATTTTTATTTATGTTCGAGAAGGAATATTGTGAAGACTCTTCATTTTTAAAATGATTTTTATTAAACTTGCTTAGGTGTTATGATGACAGCACTCTGTAAGTAGTCATAGACGAATGGGTACAATAAATATGTGCGTAAATATGTGCTTTTAAGAAACATCATATCCAAGATTCTTAGCTTCTAAATGCACTGATAATGAGGAAGCCCTTGGCATTGATATGGGGCACCAAATGCAAGCTACCGCCGGTTTACCAGAGATTTTGTCCCTCTCCTGAGTTTAATGCTATTTATTCACAGGTGTACTCAACTTTAAATAAATACAACTTAGGAAAATTTCAGTTTGCTAAACAGAAAAGCTGACAGAAGGTCATCTGCTAAAGGAAGGCATCCTTTGCCATGTCAGCTCTTAAAATAACAAGCTACTTTAGAACATCTTAAAGTTTGAAAAAATATTTCTCAGGAACTCTGGGTTTTCCGGAAATGTGATATACCTCTATTCTTTTCATTGTTCTTGTACAGACCTTGACAATTTAGTTAGCTAGAAGTAGCATAAATAGCTAACTGTCTGTGTCTTGTACTCTGTGGCTCATGAGTCCAGAATAAGAAACCTAAGGGAAAAAAAATAACTACTCTAGCACTGACAGGCTATGAATCCCTTTCCGGCCTGAAAAAAGCTTTTATTTTGCTCACTGGGAAATCATATTAAGCAGCCTACTCAATGTAAAGTAGTTTGGGTCTCTGTGAAAATACCATTGGGTCTGGCAGAGAAGAGTATTACTTAGGGGAAAATCGGAATAACAGAGAGTACTGCAGCTTAAATGGTCCTTAGCATTCTGTTAATCAGCCCAAATCCTTCATACTGTAGATGCAGAAAGTACGGTGGACATCTTAGTTTTGTCTGCTTTGCGTTTCTTCTCTGTTCTCAAGTCAGCATTAAAAGATGGGTCCACTTCCAATGAAGAGTTCCAAAGTTCTGGCATTATTTGCATCATTAATACAAGCCTTTTGAGGCCACTCTCCTGTAGTTTCTTAACTTCGGTCACCCTAGGGACACACAGGTTTTTCAAGTCTAGTGGGTATCAGGGAAAAGCAGTTCGTCATGTAAACTGAAAGGATGCTACACATTTATAACTGTCATCAAATAAAGCAATTTTTTGATTGTTTGTTTGTTTTGATTCACGTCGCTTTGGCCCAGGGTGAGGTAGAACGGAGAATGGAATTACCGAGTAAGTGGCATAATCTTACATTGATAGACATACAAATTTAAATGTAGCCTTGAATGTGAATTAGTCTTTGTGGCGCCTAAATCACACAGTCCCCCTCCTTCTGTAGTCTACTCTAAAAAATGAAAGCTGTAACAGTCTCTGGATTGAGATCTAGGTCTTCTACTCTGATCTACAAGGATGAAGAATTTGCTGTAGTGGCTTGTTACAGAAACATGTTCTGTCTGGAAAATAACAAATAAGGTATTTCTGTTAAAAATAGATACAGAGATTAGTGGTGGATAAATCTGATTAAGTTTGGAATCTGGCTTAACTTCATCTGGGAGTTCCAGGAGTTCTGAGGATTAATGACAGATTGCAGAAATATTTGAAGGTTAAAGAACTCATCAAATCCAGAAAAAATACATGGGCTTTAAGGACTTTTCAAACACATGCACGTATGCCTGTGCACACACACGTGTATATATGTATCTAGACATATATAGGTACCTATGTGCATACATACTTAAGAACAATGAATGACCAAGGATTTAAACTTCAGAGAGTTGTATCTTGTCCACTTTTATGGGAGAAGAGAACATTATACTGACCCCTGCTCATTGGAGCAGGCAGACCAAACAGAGGAGCACACAGTGCTTCTTCGTGGGCTCCCTTGCAGGTAAAACAGGGAGGCGACCTGCCCTGGGTTCAAATTCTGTCTCCCCATCTTAGCATTATGTGGCTTATTGGAATTTTTCTACCTCACAGAGTCTCCATTCCTTCCACTGAAAGCAGGAGAGGGGCAGAGATAGCAGTGTGAGGACAGATGGACTATCACAAAACAAACGTTAGAAACCATATTTAATTTAAAAATAATAAAAATTTTCAAAACCCCAAAGTAGAAATGTACCTTCATGTGAACTGGCTTTTTGTGTTTCTGAAGAGTCCTGCCTACTCTGGACCTCACAGGGGAGGGGGCCTTGCTTTAGTATTCTATTTATTCATTCCTGGTTCAGTAGTTATTTATGGGTTCTAACACAGGGAGAGACAGTGATCCTTAAAAGAGAGACTCCTAGACTTATGGAAAAAGAATTGGGCTTCAAATCTGATTTATCTGTTATCTCCCACCTTGGAAAAATCATTACTTGAGTTTCCTTGAGTTATGATTTCTTTCATGTGGATTGTGTTATGGACTGAATGTTGGTGTCTCACCTGCCTAAATTCATATGTCAAAGTCCCAACCCCAGTGTGATGGTACTGGGAGCTGGGGCCTTTGGGTGGTAATTAAGTTTAGATGAGGTCACGAGGGTGGAGCCCTCATGAATGAGGTTAGTATCCTAATAGGAAGAGAAAGGGACCAGAGCTCTCTCCCTCTCTACTGTGTAAGGCCCAATGAAAAGGTGGCTGTGCGCAAGGCAGGAGAGAAAGCTCACACCACGGACCAAACTGGCTGGCATCTTGCTCTTGGACTTCCCAGCCTCCAGGACTGTGAGAAATAAATGTCTCTTGTTTAAGGTACTTACTCTGTGGTAATTGTTATAGCAGCCCAAATTGACTGAGACAGATGGGAATAAGAATACCAACTTATTTTAAAGAGTTATTAGGTCACAAATGAGACATTGTATATGAAATCTCTGTAAAATTTTAAACAGTAAGCAAATTACAAGTACTGTGTTAGGACCTAGAGAGAGAGGCATAGACCTTGTCCTCGAAAAGTTCAGAGTTTCCTAGGTGAGGTATATACATATAATCACATATATCTTTTATGATATAAAAGAAAAAGGGCCAAAGCGCCCGTGTGGCTCAGTCGGTTAGGCGGCTGACTCTTGGGTTCAGCTCAGGTCATGCTCTCAGAGTCCTAGGATTGAGCCCCATGTCGGGCTCCGTGCTCAGTGGGGAGACTGCCTCTCTTTCCACCCTTCCCCCCCTGCTCTTGTGCACACTATCTGTCAAATAAATGAATCTGAAAGAAAAAAGAAAAAGAGCCATATTTGTTCATTCTTCATTTATTCATTCAATTAACAACTATGTTTTAAGCACTACTGTGTGTCAAGCGCTATTCTAGATTTGGGGCATCAAATCTAAGTGAGGGTGTTTGTTGTCACATTCTGGGAGAGTCATAAATTTTACACAGATTTTCAACCATGCAGGGGGTTGCCATCCGTAATCCCTGTGTTCTCCAAGGGTCAACTGTATTTTATACTTTCTACTTGTTGCTTGTTCAGATTGTATTTCATAACTTCCTATCCATAGGTACATATTTATAGCAGTTGTCCAACCCTCAAAGCCTTATCTCATTTCATGCTCCTATAAACATAATAAATGGACATTGTTATTAGTCTTCCTTTTCCCATTTCAGATTATTACAAATATTATCATCCTCAGACAGAGAATCGATTGTAGTCGAAAACCTATACTTTAGAGTCAGACAGAAGTTCACATCCCAGTTCAACTGCTTACTAGATTTCGGACCTTGAGAGTATTGCCTAGGCTTTTAGAACCCTAGTTTCTCTATTTGTAAAATGGAAGCAGTCATATCTAATGAGTTTGTTGTGAGAATGAGAATGTTCTGGGATTTTACAAACATATATATATAGTATTTAGCACAATATCCAACAGAAAGTAACTAGTCACAATAATCATTTAAAAAAGAAATAGGCGTGGCTGGATGGCTCAGTCCGTTAAGTGTCGGACTCTTGGTTTCAGCTCAGGTCATGATCTCAGGATCGTGAGATTGAGCCCCAAGTCAGGCCCCATGCTCAGTGGGGAGTCTGCTTGAGAGTTTCTCTCTCTCCTTCTCCCTCTGCCCCTCCCCACCACTCACTTTCACTCTCTCTCTCTAAAAAAAATTATGAAATAATAATAATAATATAACAGTAAAAAAGAAAACAGCAGAGGAGCCCTCTCTTTACCCATTGTCCCTCATGGATGTGGTATTGAAAAACTGCTCACTGATGCTATTCGTTTCTGCCTTCTCTTTATTAAAATATTCACAAACATCAGAATATAAAGCAAGAAACACAATCTAAAGTCACACTATACAAAATTTATCCAAAATAAATGGAAGTGAAAGTATGAAGGGAAGTAACAAGAATAAATATTTACAAGTCATTACTGCATAAAAATGCTTTCGAAGACATTAATCTGTTTACTCATTGGTAATAAACCTGTAGCCTCAACATTATTCATCTTCCCCATTTTACAAACACAAAAATATGACTCAGATAGTTTGAGCAATTTTGGCTAAAATTGTACAGCTTGTTAAGTGGCAAGGGCAGAGCTAATGTTCAGGTCTTCTGATGCCAGGTTCCTAGGGGTACTTCCCAGTGCCCAAGAAATCCTTGCAAGACTGGGGTAAATTCCACGTGATTAACCAGGTTGGTTGCATGATGGGCCTCCCTCCTAATTGTTGATTTTGAGGATTATTAAAGAAAGTTACCTAAGCTTCTTCACAAAGCATCCAAAATTCCTGGGTATGTGACAACTGAGAAGTATACAAGGCTTCCTTTAGAATGAATTCCAGAGGAGCTAGAATTAGCCTTCTGGAAAGGAAGGTCTGTGTGTTGAGTGGGCTCATTTGATCACCTGTCTGGACCTCTGCGAGGACGGTGACCATATCTTACTCCACTTTGCACCCCAGGTGCCAGTTTAGAGCCTGGTACACAGGAAGCAGTCAGAGGTGGGGTCGGAGCCGCAGGCTGACAGGCACTATGATTGATCCCGGGATCAGGAGTTAAACTCCATTTTTGCTGTGTGAATGGAGCAGACATCAGCTGTCTTGAGAAAACATGTCACATGTTAATTTTTCATTTTAAGATTCTGAATCCAAGGGATGTCTGGGTGGCTCTGTTTGTTAAGCATCTGCCTTTGGCTCAGGTCATGATCTCAGGGTCCTGGGATCGAGGCCCACATCAGGCTCCCTGCTCAGCGGGGAGCCTGCTTCTCCCTCTCCCTCTGCTGCTCCCCCTGCTTGTGTTCTCTCTCTCTGTCTCTCTCTCTCTCACAAATAAATAAATAAAATTAAAAAAAAAATAAAATGAAATAAAATTCTGAATCCAAGCCACTGGCCTGGACAATGAGATGAAGGAGCCCTCCAGCCTCTCTATCTCCTGTCAGGTCTCCTCTCCTTCTTGTCTCTTATCAGAAAAAGCTGCTTTTAGAAGTCTGAGCCAGAGCTATAGGCCTAGTTTGCATCAATAGGGCAAATAATTTTAAAAATCAGGACATTAAATGGTCTTCTACTTTGAGTCTCTTGAATATCAGTGTTGATTTCAGCCTTCCCCGTGGAGGAAAGAGGTGCTGACTGGCAGGGTGGTGAGTGGCATTAGCACCAGCTTGGAAGGGAGCTGTACTGGGTTGAAATATCTGCACTGTTACATAACAGTGGCTGAATTTAATGACCACTTACTGTAATGATCACTTTCCACACAATATTCAATCCTTGATGTAGTATTCTGATGATTATTGCTATATTCCAGATAGGGAAGTTGGAGCAGAAAGGTGAAGTGACTTGTCTAAGGTCTCGAAAGTAAATGGCAGATCTGGGATGAAAAGAAGCAGTTGGACTTCACAGTTCATGCTCTTGACAACATGACCTCAGGCAAGGGAATGACCCTCCCAGCAGCTCCATTTCTTCCTCAGTAAAGTGAATGGAAGAGCAACCACTTCCTTGGATTGCTAGGAAAAGTCATTGGGATACTAGACGAAAGCACCTGACACTTAGAAGGTGCTTAGGATATGTCCGTTCTCTCCTTTCCCTCACATAACCTGATTGAAGACCATCACCTCTTGAGCAATGCTTTAGAAATATAAAGCTAAAATTAATCCAAACCACGCCAGAGCCAATGACAATAAAGTTGATTTATTCAGACTTCTTATTTTGTTTCAATAAGAGACCTGTCTCCAGTTTCCTCAGCAGACCCACAGAGCCAACCCAAACTGAAAACACACGCAGTGCTTGCAAACTCATTATTGAAACACAACAGACACTTCAAGAATCAGGAAGTTCCTTTTTAAAATGATTTGCTTCTTCACCAAAGCAGACAGGGTTAAACAATACAGCAGTGCAGCTGTGGCCTTCAGGGCGCACAGTGGGTCTTCATGCACTGGAGCGAATGGAAATCCAGGGCCGCACTTGCCAGCTGGCGCCGATACTCCAGGGACGAGATATGCATGGCCTTGCCTTCCAAGTTGAGAGAAATTGCTGGCAGGACACTGTGAGCATGTCAAGTGAAGGGAATCTTTTTTTTTTTTTTTTTAAAGGCCCATCACTGTTTTTCTTTCTTTAAATGGTAGCCACTGAAAAGTTATGCAAACACTTCAGCTGTGGAGTATTTAATCTGACACTTGGCCTGGTTCCCTGTTGATCCAAGATGTGAAGAATGTAGTCTAGGCCTTGCAGTTGTTTCACTGCTCACTCAAAATAGATAAACCAGATAGAACAATTGAATTTTTCTTCTCCTCAGTTTTAACTGGGTCCCTGTCTCAATGCACCTTTGACGCTCAAGTAGAAAGATGACAGTTGTGGACCAGACGGCCATAAGGTGACTAGCTCATGTAACCAGGTGGGTGGACTTAATACTTCCCCTCCACCCCCTTTTTTGGCCCTGCTGAAAGCTTTAGGAGGCCCTGTGGTTGTGGTTTTCTCCAGGGTTTGGCAGTTCTGCTTGGGCCTGGTGTTTCAGCACTTCACATGCTCTCGTGAAGCATTGCCAGAACTGTCCTCTCATCTTGCTTGTCACTGGGCTTTTAGTAAGAGGAGAAGGAGCATCTTGCTCGAGTCTTCCACCCATTCACATTGGATGTGTGTCCTGCTGTATGTGCTCTTCCTCTCCATCAAGGACATTTGCTCACTCTGCTTCAGGAACTATCCCACTGAGAGATTTGGTTTTCTAAAAAGGGGACTCTCCTGCGGGTTCTCTTTGAACACCAGTCGCATGATTTCTGATCCCCGGCAGGTACGGAGTACATTGCTAGTCCTCAGAAAACGCACAGATCGTAAACCCCTGAGTTAGTGGGCAGTTCACATTTCTTACTGAGCGCAGGGGAAAATGAAGCCCTGGCCAGCATTCCGAAGGGAAGGAGAATTTCCCATATGGTCCTAAGCTGAAGAGCTACAACCGTTGCTTAATGGAAACAAACACAATTCCTAAAATCCCATCCTTCCTGCAGGTGGGCCAGGAAGGCTGAAAAGCACTAGAAATCATAGTAAAATGCAGACATTTCTTCTTCTCCACGGCACTGCTCATTTATCACAACACCGATTTAACATTGGGTTCCTGTCACTTGGCCCAGGTGATGGCATCATTCTGCTTCAGACAAATACTGAAACAGCGCTTGTCCTTCTGAAAAGCGATGGATGCCGGCTCTCAAGCGCCCCTTCATGGTAGCATGTATAAATAAGTACTATACTCACAACTAAACAGTATATAGCAAGGAGACTGAGCTGTTGACTGTGCAAAAATAGGGATTCCTCTCACCAAAATAATATTAAATGAAGGACGCTGAAAAGTAAAAGCTGTATGATTCTGTTAATTTAAAAGTCTGAATGAGGTCAAAACTAGTCTTTGCTGCCGGAAGTCAAGTAATGGTTAACCCATGGTGGGGTTCAAGGAAAGGAGGCGATTCCCGGGTGGGAGAGTTAGTGGGAACTTCTGGGGGCGTAGATAATATTTTGTTTCTTGACCTGCTTGATGTCATAAAGTGTGCTTACTTATTCGTTTCATGAAAATCTACCGAATGGTACTGTCAGGATATGCATACTTAAATCGTTTTTTAAACGCCGAAGTAAAATTAAGGCTGCAGTCATGAGGACGGTTCAATGCATAGATGCTGTGGAAGGGGAGCCTTGTTTGGAAGGGGGCTGGAAATACTGAATAATGTTGGACTTTGGTTGAAAAAAATTCAGATAAGTATTTATATTAAAAATTTAATAGTAATAACTAAATATGTAATACACTCCATAGCTTCAAAGTCAGCAGAAGAAAAAAATACAGAATAAAGAAAATTTCATCAAGTTACTAGAAGGTAGGAAGGATGGGAAAAATGAAATAAAATAAATAGTAAACAGAAACATAAAAAGGTGATAGAAATTACTCCAAACATGTCATTCTCCACAATAAAATATGAATGAATTGAATTCACTTTTTTAAACACACAGGTTATAAAATAAGATTAAAACATCCACAGTCCAGATCTTGGTTCCAAAATATCCTTCTCTAATAAAAGTAACCTTGGCTACTTGGAGACATGCTACTTGATTTCCTGAGTTAGGGGAAGATAAATAAATACCTATGAGCTCATGGTGATATAAATAAATAACTGAATGAATAAATAAGGATGAAGGAAGCATTAGTCTTCCTTACAGAAAAATTCTTATTAATAAATGTAGACATTAGGAGAAGGAAGGGAAAAATGAAGGGGAGAGGGAATCAGAGAGGGAGACGAACCATGAGAGACTATGGACTCTGGGAAACAAACAGGGTTTCAGAGGGGTAGGAGGTGGGGGAATGGGTTAGCCTGGTGATGGGTATTAAGGAGGGCACGTATTGCAATGAGCACTGAGTGTTATACGCAAATAATGAATCAGGGAATACTACATCAAAAACTAATGAAGTACTGTGTGGTGTCTAACATAACGTAATAAAAAATAAATGTAGAAGGAATGAATAAGATAGAAAATACCATAGAACACCATAATAATTGCTGCAGGCAAGAGCCACAAATAATTGCTATAATTAGTGGGTAAAAGTTTAAGAGAAACAGGGTATTGTATAACTTCAAAGTATCATCTGTTCCCAAAATACAGTGAAGAAACCTGGCAGATAATACCTTAATCAAATGATTCTAGTTAACATCTTCAGTGGTAAGACCTATCAATATCCTGTAAACCCTGATAGGATACACTGTGAAGGGCAAATCTCTGTGGTGTTCTTTCCAAGAAACATAAGCTTAATCCAATCCTGAGAAAATATCAGACAAACCCAAATGGAGGGACATTCTACTAGATACCTGGTCAGTACTTCACAAAAGTATCAAGTTCGTAAAAGATAAGGGGAGATCAAGGAATTGTCACAAATTGGAAAAAACATGACAACTAAAGTGCCGTGATCAAGATCCTGAATTGGATCCTAGAACAGGGTTAGTGAAAAAACTGGTGAAATCCTAATGAAATCTATAGTTTAGTTAATAGCATTGCAACAATATTATTTTTTTGTTTTTATAATGTTTATGTTATATAAAATGTTAACATTAGGAGGAGATGAATAAAGGGTCTATGGGTACTCTGTACTATTTCTATAACTATTGTGTAAGTCTAAAATTATCTCAAAAAGATTTTTTAAAAAAAGTCAGACTTGATTAATTAAGTTGTAGAGACCTCAATAGCTTTTGAATTTGTCTATTATAATTGATTAATCAGGTTTCTTCCATACTTTTGAGTCACTACTTATAAAGTATTCATCTAGAAAATATGAATTATCAAATGACTAAATAATAAAGAGCTCAGGAGCTTGATAACTATCAAAGAGTGTGAAATTATACCAAAAATAATTTTCCCACCAAAAAAACCCCCCACCTGCCCAAACAGATTTTTAGGCAACTTTTACCAAAAACTATAAGAAACAGATAATCCATATATTATTAAAAAAAAAAATTGTTGAGACAACTAAAAAAAAAATACCGGAAAAAAAATACCTAACTCATTTTGTCAGGGGAGTATAACCTTGATACTCAAATCAGATGAAAAAAGTTTAAGAAAAATATCTAGTCTACTAGAAACTTTGGTTAATGGAAGGCAGTGTGTGCCTGTGAGTGTGCTAATGTGTGTGTTTACTTGCACGTGTATCATGCCAACCTGGAACTTATCCCTGGAATGCAACAGGAAATCTATCTGTACCATTTAGCACTTTCTAAGAGGTTAAATGAGAAAATAAAAAAGAGTGAAGAAAAACTCTTCAAAGAAGAAATATAAGTAAATCCATATGACAGATTATTTCATCATATTTAACTAGAGGGAAACACATTTAAAATGCCTCATTTTTTGCCCGTTGGGAGAAATGGGAAAGACTGAACCGTGTGTTGATGCTGCCCCGATGGGTTAGGAATACAGATTGTTACAGTGTTCTGGGGGATCGCTTTAAAGTAGATGACATTTTTAAATATTCATGGTTTTTTGTCTCTGAAAATCCACTCCGAAGAATATGTTTTAAATAAATAATTGGGCAAGAGTACATACAATACCATCTACAAGGATTTTTCTTTCTTAAATGGCGTTGACAACCAAGGGGATGTTGGCTCTTACTTCCTATGATTTTCAACTCTGGATGTGATACCTGACTTGGGATACCAAATTGGACCTAGGGTGAGGACCTGACACAGCTCCATGGATCAGAAGACAACTCATAATGACTGTATCCCCTATATCTGTATGTTTGGATTAATATTAATTGTTTACTCCCAAAATATTAATTATTGACTTATTAATGATCAACAGATGGGAGGGTCTTAGGAGTAGCCTGAGCTGGTGGCCCTCAAACTCGAGTGTACATCAGAATCACTTGGAAGTCTTGTCAAACCACAGATTGCTGAGACAGCTCTCTGCCCAGAGTTTCAGATTTAGTAGACCCAAGAATTTACTTTTCTCACAAATTCCCAGGTGTCACTGATGTTGATAGCTGAAGGACCACATTCTGTGAACTACTGCTATCAGGGAAGCCTCTTGACTCTTTTTATTTGTGGAGTAATTGACCAGAGAGAAAATAGAATGAGACTCTAGGACAGAAGCCATTTCTATTTCCCCCTCTCCTCTGACATCCTGCTTTATTTTACTTTCAGAGGGATATTTGAGCATCCATTCAGCTTTTGTGCTCTGAAACCTAACTGTAATAACCTCCTCTTGGCTATAGTAAAAACAAAGAAAAATAGGGGCACCTGGGTGGCTCAGTCGGTTAAACTTCTGACTCTTGATTTTGGCTCAGGTCATGATCTCAGGGTCAGGAGATGGAGCCCCATGTTGGCTCCACACTCAGTGGGGAGTCTGCTTGAGATTCTCTCTCTCCCACTTCCTCTGCTTCTCCCTCTTCTTTAAAAAGAAAGAATAAAAAACAAAACAATCAAACCTGAACAGGCCTGGAACAAGTTCTTGCAGCTCATCTAATGGGATCTAGTTACCAAAGTACCAGGATCTTTCCAAAAAACACACAAGGACACTTAACTCTCCCTACTCTCTAGACACTAAGGTCATCCTTCTAAGCAGGACTCTGCGTTGTATTAGTCTTCAAATCTTGGACTACATTTTTCCAACAGTCTCTCAACTTATGGGCTTCTTATCAAAATGAAAAGAGAAGTAATGATGAAAAATAACAAAAAAATATAATTTGTCTATTTGACTTGTAACATAACCACTTTGAGAAAAGATACAAAGAAAGAAGCATTTGGCACTTGGACCAAAATGTGGCAAGGTCATGGTCTGATCACCTCCATAAGTAGGGAAGATTGGGAATCAAGTCTTTCCAGTTGATCTGTTGCCAGAGAACACATCAGCGCTTTGAGCTGATGACTGCGCTTCATGGTCTAACTTCACATTTCATTAAATTACAAAGCGTAATTCAATATACGTAATTCAATGAGGTAATGAGGCTTAATGTGTTGGCTTGGTACACATTAGAATACGCAAATCTCTGGCAACCATAATTCAGCCAGTTGGTGTCTCACCCACCATCCTAGCCAGAGCCTACCTGACTTAGAAACCTTTTTGTTCTCCTTTAAGTCCTGAAATTGTGGTTTTATTTCTTTAAACACATCATAAATTTCCAACTCTATATTTGCTAGACCAATTTTCAATCAGAAAAATTGCCACCAATTCTTCCATATTCAGTTTTTTTTTTTCCTTTTAACTTTATCAAATAGCTTGGTAGTTAAGAACATAGTCTCAGTACTTTATCACCTGGATTCAAATTCTGGCCTTGCCATTTTTAGTAGTGTGACCTTGGGTAAGTCCGTTATCTTTTGGGTGAGCCTTATTTTCCTCAACTGTAAAACTTTCTCATTGGATAAATTAATTAATACAGGTGAAGTATTTAGAACAGTATCTGAAATTTGCTATTTACTCAATAAATGTTAGCTCTTCTTGAATATTAACTCCTTTGATGTTTTGGACACCAATAGGGCCTTATTTCCTTGGGGCCCTGTAGCCTGATAAAGAGTCCCACCCACCTCTTCAGCAAGGTCTACTGTCTTCTTCATGGTCTGAGAGGTGAGAAGCTCTGTGGGTGAACATCTAGCTAATCAGAAAATAGAAGTCTGGGGACTAAAAACCCGTGTTTCTTGAAACTGATACATCATGATGAATTCATTCAGATAAATATTAAATATTTGGCCACTGTGATAGATTTTAAGTCTAGTGACGGGCAGTGAGTGATGAATAGCTTGTCAACAATGCATGAGAGGAAGTCCCTAACTAAAAAGAAGGTCTGTTTATTTATTTTCCAACTCTTTTGACCTAATAATTGACATATAACACCATATAAGTTAATGCTTACCAAAATAGTGTTAGCTAACACCCCCAACAGGTCACATAATTACCATTTCTTTTTTGAGTGAGAACATATGTCTACTCTCTTAGCAACTTTCAAGTGTATAATACAGTCTTATTAACTATGATCATCACACTGTACATTAGTTCCCCAGAACCTAATCTGAAAAGAATTTTTAATTTAAAAAAGAATAGAACTCTCCGTAATTATTTTCCATTCTTTATTTTCATATGCAAATATGAAATATTCTTTCAGCAAATTCATGGTCTGCCAATATCTGGAAGTTTATATTATATAATGTCTTCTCACATTATTTATGTAAAACTTCTGTTGTTATATCTTCATTCCTTTGCTAAGGAAAAACAGTATCTTATTTGTGTTTTAATTGCATTTTTTGATTAATAGTGAGAGTGAAAACTTTATTGTTCCTTTTTAATTCTTTTGTGAATTTCTTATTTATGGTTTCTGCTTCTTTATGTATAGAGACATCTCTCTCTCTCTTTTTTCTTTTTAAGTTCTATTTATTTAAGTAATATCTGTATCCAACTTGGGGCTCGAACTCAGGACCAAGATAAGAGTCACATGCTCCTCTATCTGAGCCTGCCAGGTGCCCCTAGGCATCTCTCTTTTTAAGTTAAATGACTCCATTATATGTTACATGTTATGAGTATATCTCTTTTGTTTTCTTTTTGTCTGTCATTGATGGTAACATTGTTATTTCACATATAAAAATACGATTTTATGTTGACCAGTCTATTAGTTTTCCTTTTATGATTCTGCCTTTGATTTGAAGCTTTTAAAACTTTCATCATTCAGTGTTTACTAATATATAAAAAAACAGGTATATGCTATATTCTTTGTACTTTAAGGGTGTTACTTTTTTACACTTTTAATCTATGTTAAATATATTTTGAGGTACAGTATGATGGAGAGAAAATGATTATTTTTTAGTTAGCCAGTCAACCTGGTGCTCTTTATTGAATAAGCTAACATTACATGTTAATTTTTCAAAGATAATTTTTTCTAGAAAATTACATAAAGTATATAAGTTTATTACTTATTTCCCTTACATAGTTCTGTAATACTTTTTGTTCCTTTGTTTCTTGGCTCCATACTGTTGAGCTGTCTCTTCACTTGATAGTAAATTTGTAATACTTCCTAGATAGAAAAAAGAAAGATAATTCGGTCTTGACTCCTGGCATGGTTGATCACAATTTTTTTTTAATTCACTGTGCATTATAATGCTACATACATTTGTAGGATTATAGTCAAATTTTGGAACACATCTGTTACTAGGTACTGTAGGATTTCATTACATTTCATGTTTTCTTATGTTGTAACAAATCCTAAGTATGAACTGATGATACTCATCAAGCAGTTTATTAAGTCTGTATTAGTGAGGGGATTAGACTTTTAAATAGCACTTTTCTTATTTTAAAAGCATCATGTGGTCATGTCAGAATGACTTAAAAATATGGTAAAATGTAAAGAAAAGTATAATTATTATGAATTACATAAACTAGAAGAAGTATTTTAACTTTTTAAATAGAAACGTATTTGACAGTTGTATTTGAATTACATCGAGTGGAAAGAAATGGAGTTGAAATTTACAAAACTGTTAAACTTCAGCTAAAATTCTTTAAAACTAGATAAAGGAAAACTCGAGCTGTCGGATTCTAAAAATTCATCCCAAGTTAAAAAGAGATAAAAATCATTAAAATATTGGGGTTATTTTATTTTTTCAGCTGCATGTTTCTTACATGAGAATAAGTTTAAATCTTCCAGAAGGTAAAATGTATCAGTTGTCTCTAAAAAAATTTTGGGAAAAAAAGCCAGAAAATATCTGGAAAGAAAGGCATCCACTCAGCTTCACAAAATTTCTGTTACAATGCTGAGAGGTCCATTAACTGACCCCAAGGCAAGATACTCTCCTTATCACTCCCTAATGATAGTTATGTGGTACAGAACAATATAAGATTGGGCTGTCACAGATGTTGCTTTCCTAGCTCATGTTTGCTTCTGGTTGTATGTATTTGGTTTTTGTTGTTGTTGTTGTTGTTGTTGTTTTTTCTGGTTGTGTATATTTTTTAAAAATACCTCAAATGAGAATTGGGGGGGTTCATTTCTCTGTATGGCTCAAACAGTTAGTTTTACTTATTGCAGTCTATTGGAGACGAGGACCATTATCTGTTATTTCCCAGTTAATATGTCTTTGCTGGGCACTTATTCTCTGCCTCGAACTGTGACAGGCACTCTTCTGGGTGGGTGCTGTCGGGAAGGTGTTAGCAGGCAAGATAAAGATCTCCACCCTTTGTGCCTGTTCCCGTAGGCCCACCCCCATGCTGTTTTCCCACAGCTTCTTCTTGATCTTTCAGTATTATTCCTTCCAGACCCCTGAACAGTGAAACCAGTGAAACCACTCACCACTGCCCAATAATCCACATCTATTTTTTCCTCAACTATTTCTCTTTTTCACAGAATTCATGGCTTTGCCCCAAACTCTGCCTATTAGCAGGATTTTTCTCCACTGCCCTTTTCTTGGACCTTCCCTGATTAAGAGTGTGGTCCAGTAAGAGTCCGTTTTCAGTTGGGTACCTACATTCCAAATTCACTCATCTATGAATAACCTGTCTTTCCCTGCTTCATATGGTCCGAAGGACTCCCATACAGTCGTAGATGTGAGCTGAAGGAGAGAAGCCTGTGAAATAGTGTTCAGTGACATGGTAATCTGGGCTACTTGACTGTGCAGCTTACTTGGGTCTCTGGCCTTGCTCATTTCTGATCCTGGATGCATCATTTGCAACTTAAGATGGGTACTGGGTACTGTGGTGACTTTATGACCTATGGCTCAGTGGACAGAACCCAGCCAGAATGGACAGCTGTGGCTTCATGGTCACTCATGGCCTAGTTCAGAAGCTCAGTCTCTTCTAGGGCCTCATGGCATAGTAAGAGCTGTATTTGAAATGGTGTGTATGGTTCCAGACTTCAGATGGCATGACCTTGCTCCAGAATGCAACAGTCTGCACTGTGATTTTCCTGTAAGGTATATAACTGACACAGGATGTATCCTTTTGCCACAGATGCCTCCAGTACCATCATACCTGTGGATTTTATTTCACAGGGCTGATTATATCATGGCTTGTATTTGCTGCTTTGGGTTCCACCTGAGGCTCTCTGCCTTGTGTTGCTCAGTAAATGGATTAGAGCAGTCATCTCAGGTGTGAAATATGCTGCGTCTAGAACCTGGGCTTCCTTCTTAGTGGTAGGAGGGGTAAGATGCAATAATTTGTCCTTTACTTAGAGGTATGTCTAAGCATGCCCTGGACCTCTGGACTCTTAAAAACTTCACTGATGTGGAGGAAACTAAAATCTTCAGAGAGTTTATCTCCCACACCCAGGAGCAAAAGGGTTTTACAGTGGCCCTCAAGTCCAGTGTCATCGTGATATTCTGTGGAATGTCCCTTCACACCATATTATGACAGAGGGTTGCAGAATTGACAGAATCCTGAGGCAGGACCTTGAATATTGTCCTTCCTGCTTGAAAAGGAATTGCTTCTGATCCTCTTTCTTGATAGGGATGAAAAAGAATGCATCTGCCTGCGTATGTTCCTGGGGCCATGTTGATCTATTTGAGCAGAAATCACCAAATCCAGTGTAGCCTGTACAACTGGGGCTGTTGCTTTGTTGAGTTAGTGGAAGTCCATTCTCATTTGCTAGGATCCACCTGCTTTTTCTAGTGGCCAGACTGGTGAATTAAACAGAGATAAGCAGGTGACCTCCACACTAAGTGTTTAAGGGTAACACTAACTGCTGACATTCTACTCAGTGGTGCAAAAGTCTTTTTGATTTACTCTCTTGAATAGAGTAAGGGGCAGTTTCCTCAATTTCTACTTTGCCTTTCCTACTGTCATAGCTATTTCACCATAAGCCAAGGAACCAATGTAGGGTTTCTGCTAACTGCTAAGCATGATCCTCCAAAAATACATTTACTGAATGGAGACATGGCCACCAACTGGACCCTTTGTGAGCCAGACATGGGACATGACTCCATTTATTACCTGGCACTCACACATCACAACTCTAACAAGGGCTATCATTGATGCTTTAAGTCCTTGGCTATCAGTGTTAACATAGAACCTTTGCCAAAGAGTCCTCAAAACATTTGTTTATGCCCCTTCTCCCAGTATATGGTTACCCAAGGAAGAGGAAATTGTTCCCTCCTGATTGGAAGACTCGTTCCCGTACATTCTTGCTATGGTGCTGCAGGTCCTTTCTTAGTACATGGCTTCTCTTTCTGTTACTGAGTTTGACTCTAAGATTCAGGCTCGAGTTTAGAAATTGATCTTTATGAAGCAGACTGATGGGGGTGGAGAACCTTCTCTTGAGCTCTGTTGCTCTTATAATTAAGTACTGGGCCTGGTTCTCAGATCGTTCTGCCCTTCATTTGCTAGAGTTGAGTGTCTTTCTGTGCTGCCAATAAGACCTTCTAACAGTTATATTTGGTCTTATGTTGGAGATTAATCTCCTCGGGATTTTGCTGTCTCTAGCCTATATACCAGTAATACCAGAACAGCCATTGAATTTCATACTCTTCCTGATTACTGTTTTCCCATACTTCTCAGACTGTCCTCAGATATTCCACCACCAAGTGCATTCTTTTTCGCTCGTGTCCCATTCCACCCATCCACTGGTGTATTGAATAATCATACCGGTACAACACACCAGGGGCTATTGGTACTATACCTACCACTAGTGACAGGGTTCTCCTTGCCTAGCTGGCTGGTAGATAATCTAGTTAAAAAATTACAATTTAGCTTCTGCTCTATAGAACCACTGTTGATATCAACTCTCTTTTATCGTTTTTTTTATCGGTTCCCCAGGAAATAGCCTCTGAGGTAGAGATTTGTATGCCAGAAGTTTGCAGAGGAAATGAGAGAAGCAGGGCTGTGGAAAGGAGAAATCGAACCACAGTGTGGTTGCAACGGAGGTTTTAGCTGGTCTCACTGGCATCTCTAGCACTGAGATGGTGCTTCAGAGATTTCCCAAATTGAGGTGAGGGGGCCACCACAGCCACTCATTGGATGTCAGCTTCCTTTGTCCACAAATACTGACCTGAGACCCAGCTGTGAGCCATTAGCGGTCAGCAATCGTGGCAGCTGAGGAAATGACTGTCTTGGTCCCGAAGGGGGCATCTGAATGGTGTAGGACAGCATCCACCACCTCGTGATCCAAGTATAAAGATCCCAGTGAATGATACAGCAGTTTTAGTCCTCTGTTGAATTTTGAAACTGGCAAATCTATTGAAAAAAGTCAGCCGAAGATAAAGAACCTGAAATTCAATGGAACAGGAAAATATCCTGCTGGGGCAATATAAGCAAAATCTTTGCTCAGAGATGGATCAGATTTCTTCTGGTTTATCTAAGAATTAACCCGGACTTTTGAAAAAGGAAGTATGTTTTTGAAACATTAAATAAACTGTCTAGAGTCTGTGAGGGGAAAGGCTACCAGGGAGGCCTAGAGCTTTTTTTGGGTAAGTGTACATTCCTCCAGTTGTTCTCCAGGCAGAAGTTCCAATTGTATTTGCCAAAGATAACATAAAGTTTCTGTGAAGGATGAAGTCTTCTTTTTCCTTCCCTTTCGCTTTCCCCTTCCATTCTCCCCGCTCTGTATGCATTTACTTTAGTGTGAGTCTGTTCAGATGCTCTCAGTTTCCCTCGCATGTTATAAACCACTAAAGACTGGGGCTAGTTCATAGTGTCCATGGTTTCTTTCTTCCTAGAGTGGACACAAAAAGTTAAGAGCACATCAAGAAACTGTAAGGAAACAAATGATTAAGGAAATGGAGAATTTAGATTCTTGTAGCATTTCAACACTGCAAGAGTCAGGGGAACATGATATGCCAAACATAGGGAGAGATCCCAATCAAGTATTCAGCAACAGACCTGTGCATCTGTCAACCAGAATGTTAGTCAGATGTTTCTTTAGCCAAAGTCTGGAAGGTTTGAGAGAAGATTCAGAATTCTGTGGTCTCTGTGGCTTTAATAAGAAAAGCCCCTAACACATTAATTGAATATAGAAATAATTAAAGTCATACAGATACATATACATTATGCTAATAAGAAAATGCCTAGATAGAGAACTGAAGATCATTTATACACACACACACACACACACACACACACACATGCACGCACACACACACTCATATGCTCCAGGCATGACAGAAAGATTGACAGATCAACCAGTGACACTCTAAAAACTCTAAACTATGTTTGAAGTTATAAAATGAAAATAATTACTGTGCATAATGAAATGTCCTCAGTCTCTGACAGCATAGATCTCAGTATCAAAGTACCTTGGCCTTCATTATGTAAAGAATATTAGAACACTCATCTAAGATAGTAAATCAGGGGTTGTAAACTGTCATTCCATAAAATGAGTCTGGTCTGTTAATTTTTTTTTTGTCTCTAGTGTTTATTTTATTAATTTCTGAAAAATCAGAAGCCCTGGCAGCACCAGGCTTAACCCACGTGGGACAAGGACTGATCATTTCTTCTCAGCCTTCTACTGTGTGCTCTTGCCAGTCTGTTTAGGGACTTGAATGTACAACCGTAGGAAAAAATATCACAGTGGCTAACGAGGCAATTTATAGTAAATGAAAGCTAAAAGAAGTTAAGGATAAATTATATTGTTGCTTACCTAACCCTAAAGATGTGACCAAGAAAAAGAAACCAAATGAAAATCTTATTATACAAGGCCTCTTATTATAAAGCAACTAATTTGATGAATCAGCCATACATGTGATTAATAAATTAGACAATATATTAAGCTAAAGAAAGACAATGCCTTCTAGACACCCATGTTGTGGGAGCTGTTGCTTAATGACATAAATAAGCTATATAACAAGCAAAAAAAACAAAACAAAACAAAACCCAAAAAGCACAATTAGTATTTAGTTCTCAGTAAAGTGGTTAAGATAGACAAAACACTCATATATAATTATAAACAAGCTTCTTTGAGTTGTGAGATTATTAGCTTGGGTTTATTAACCACATATACTGAGGGAATAGTCACTTGGCAATTGTCCTAGGAACACTCTTATTAACTTAGAACCAATTCCAGGAGCCAGAAGTCAAAACCAGGACAATGAACACAAGACTAGAGAGCTGTACTTAAGAATATGAACTTGAAAAACCCAAGCTCTTTGAGATTGTGGAGACTTCAGAGAATCCTTGAGGATAGCACATTCACAGTAGCTGCTTTTGAAGGCCTGAGTACAGTTAAGCCATTGGTGTTGTGTGTTACAGAGACGGCATCAGGTTCCTGGCAAGCTGGCCTGAAATGAAGGAAGCAGGGATCTCATGACTTTTGCCACACCATATGGCAGGTGGAAGCTGCTCAGGGTGCCATCCAATATCACCTCAGGACAGGAACTGTTCCAGTGAGAGTCATTTGATAGGTGAGGCTTGTGGGGGCATTCACATTCTCACAGATGATTACATTAGCCAGGGAAAAAGACAAGACTACGGCCTGAGAACTTTTCAAGAGCCATGCCAAGAATGGACTAGCAATTAGAAGCCCAGCAAAAGTCACAGGAGCAACAGTCAATGGATCAGTATTTACCGAGCTCAGAATGAAGTGGCTAAGGGTGTGGGACCCAGGTCAGACTGTGTGTAATATTACTTTTGTCTGTATTATCACATTCACCGTTGTAAGCGTGCTGCTTATTTATCATGTATTTCCTACATGCCAGGGACTGTGCTTTCTTGTTTTCCTACTTTAGGCTGTTTGAAGGACATTTTGTGAATGAAGGGTAAGCTAATTCTTCCAGCCATCCTTCAAGGATTGCAAGGATGAGAAATTAAGCATCTTGCTTGAGCTGCCATGGCAAATAGGCGAAAAGTCAAGTCCAGGTCTGCCTCATCCCAGATCCCATGAATTTCACATTCTAATGCATATGGCTGAAGAGAGTGTGAATTTATAGGGCACCAGTAAGCACTCCAGGAATAGTATGGCGGGGAATGAGCAAGAGTTGCTGAAGGAGGTCAACAAGGAAGATGTAAACAATGGCTATAGTCCTGGAAGTGACCAGAGAGGGAGTGACTTGGACGGATAGAAGCTCAGTAAGGTGGACATGCTGAACTTGGTCTAGGGCTCATTCTCAGACCCTGAATGCTAAACATCTGTTTGTCACGAGGCATTGTAATATACGGGTTATCTCCAGCTGCTGCTCTCTATAGGATGTTCTATTTCAAGGGCTGAGAAGGTGGGAGGGCTGGACGAGAAGCTCGTCAGTATGGCTGTGGTCCTAGGTGCAGGCTGTCCTTTCTTCTGAATACCTGTGTGGTTGTTGACTCCAAAGTCCGAGGTTTGCATAAGGTTTTCTCACACTTTCTGCACAGAATGAGCTCATAAGAAGGGATGAGCCAAGCAGCCACACTTTGTATCACCACTTCTATCCTTACAAACATCCGTTTGTAACCAGCTGTGGGAATTACAAGCTGGGGTGTGGGAACCCACTTGGCATTATGCCTGCAACTCATCATGTCCCTCTCCCCCTTGCTTGAAGAATTCTCAAACAGCTCTTCCAACAAAAACCCAGCAAGTGTGTTTATTCTCCAGGGGTGGAGGTGCTGTCTGTCCCAGCCAGACAGCATTTTGCCTTGCTGCAGTCAGTATACTGCAGAACATGCAAGTTATTGTGGCAAGCAGCTAAGCCACTAGGCTCTTGGGTGCAAGAGTTGATCTGTTACCAATGCCATCTCAAGCTGTACTCAGCAAAGCCTATCACTTATAGAAGGGTTACAGCAAAGCCACAGAAAGGATATGTGTCTCTGGATATAAGTATGACACCTAGAGTAGATTTTGAACTTCTATTTCCAAGTCATAATAATGTTAAATACTAAACGGTAGCAAAAACAGATGGACTTAACTCCAAAAAAACAAGGAAGACTGCCAGAGAACCCAACCTAACAGATTGCTCTAGCCATATAAATAGGTCAAGTAGGACCTCATGCATGGTTTCAGGGAAAGCTCTGAGAATAATCTGTGTGTGTGTGTGTATAGATGAACAACTAAGCAGAAAGTGATAGAAACCCTTTTTTGTTAGAGGCTATGTTACTGTGGTATGGGTGAGGTGGATACCAAGATCCTTCTGATACTTGCAGTAAATGACCCCTTTGGAAGGTGTCCTAAATTAGCCTCAACAATCCTGAATTCCATACAAGCGTTCCTAGTATCATAGAGAAACTCTTGTCTTGTGAGTCTAGAATAACAGTAAAGGAAAGGCAACATGTTAAAACAATTCTAGATAAAATTCCAGGCATTTCACTTACTTCATTATGGAAATCTCTTGCAGTTATTACCAACAAAATCAAGTATCTTCTATTAGTTAAGTCTGTTCCGGAGGAACATACATTGTTTCCAAATTACCCCGGCTTCCTCCACTCTTGTAACCTACTATAATTTTTTCCACAAGGGTCATTAAGTATTTCTGTTTGTCTAAAGCTGCCTACGAAGTGTCCCTTCCAAAACCATTCTTTTGAATTTTTATTAGGGGTAGAATATGTTGAATGATACCTCATTGTTAGACCAGATTTATGAATCCTATTAAATAATGTAATAACAGAGGGTGGTTGGGATATGTGTGTGTGGGGGGGGGGAGATGTGAGGAGGCAGATGTATGCAAAAGATTTCCAGGTACTCATAGTGGAAGTGGGTCATCAAGGCTTTTCCCAGAGATCCAGGATCACATGCTGATGTTTGCAATGGCATTGCCTGAAGTGACCCTAGATAGACATTTGGGCCCTCTATTCTGTCACAAACTCTGTGTCTCTGGACTTTAGACCCACCTTACTTGTATCACCTTACATGTCCTTTTCTCTTCTCCGTCCATGGGGGATGCTCGGGGTGATCCAAGTCCCATTTTAGAGCTTTAATACTTAACCTTTTAGCTGCCATAGAATGAACTTCCAAAGCCCCAACCAAGTCTCTCACTCTGTGATTCTTCCCCTCCTGCCTGGTCTTCCATTTTTCTTATTTTATCTTCTTCTAAACTTGGCCTTGCAATATGAAGGTGGGAATACTGGAAATCCAATCACAAGAGCCTCTGGAAGGTTATATGCAGTTGAATAGGGTAATTTGTTTAGTCATTGCTAGTCAATTCCTATTCCGTGGCTTTCTGAAGGTCATAATCAACCATACGGGGAGTGGGCTATAAAAACAAGAATTACAGGAAGTGTGACTTCAGAGTTTGGGAGGTGGGATGGGAAGAAAGATGTATCTTCTCTTTGTGATGAGTCATTATTATTTAGTGCACAATGAAAAACAGGGTATTTCGTTTCTTCTTTCCTCTGAGTTCTCCAACTTTTTTTTTTAACTCTGCATTATAGACCATTATTGTCTCATGAGATAAAATGAACTTGTTGGGCTATATCCAGTACTTTATTTTTCTTTCTTTCTCTCCCTCTCTCTCACTCTTTTTTTTTTTTTTTTTTTTTTTGAGAGACAGAGAGAGCATGAGTGCTGGGGGAAGGGCAGAGGGAGAGAGAGAGAACCTTAAGCAGGGTCCACCCTCAGCGTGGAGCCTGATGTGGGACTCGATCTCATGACCCTGTGATAATGACCTAAGCCGAAAATCAAGAATTGGATGTTTAACTAATTGAGGCACCCAGATGCCCTCAGTATTTTCAAAATAATAAAGTATCTCAGGATTAAGGATACATTCTTTCACGTACACATAGAGGAAATAAGTATGTACTGGACAAAGCCCTAGAATGCATTTATCTATCTACCATAGATTGAGCTTATTTATTTATTTATTTATTTATTTATTTATTTATTTTTAATATTCAGAGTTCTACATCAAAACACATATTCAGAGAACTGCAGGGGCCAGGCAGATAACATAAATTTTACTCAGGCCAGGTACCAGTCAGAACGACACAGTGGGTATGGTACATAACTGGAGATGCATGCACTATGTGAAGGCATGAACTATTCAGTCTTTTAAAATGGAAAATCTGCTGCGGAGGCCTAAGAGAACACATTGGCATAGCAGCCCCTTATTTCAAGGGTCTGCTTAGATGCCACTCCCTCAGGGGATCCTCTCACAAATTTGATGAGGATCCCCTGTTATGTGATATTCTAGCACCATATACTTCCCATTGACTCATATATCACAATTTTATCTAATTACCTCAGTGACTGATGATTGTCTGTAAAATCAGGGCCTATGTCTGCTCAGGTCACTTCTGAGGCCACAGTTCCTCACACGGTGTCTGGCACATAATAGGCACATAATGAGTATTTGTGGGATACATAAATAAACTCTTTTGGAGGGATAGTAAGGACTACAAGTTGAGTAGTGGGTAGTAAAAACATTCTTCTCAGAAATAATTTCACTGCTTATTAATTTATCTGGCAGGTCATATGGAACACCTACTGGGTTTTCAGTCGTGTACTGTGTGTTGAAGACAGAAAATAGTCACTGCCCTCATGGCGATTCACAGTCCAATTATTCAATGTTTTTTATAGTTTATTTTTCACATTTCAGTATTCCTGGATAAGATAATCACAACACCTTTTTAAAAGAAAGAATACTTTCCAAAGATTTTGTAAAACTTAGCACCTAGTTTACTCTGACTCTGCTTATCATCCCCACCCATACTAACTGTCCTTATAACATTGTTTTTCATTAGAATAACTCTTTCCCAATCTAATGGATTCATGGGGAAAATAAAAGCAACACAATCAGAACCATATTTCTGCAGTAGTTGACAAATCAAAAGAAAAGAAAGGATTAATTTGGAATTATGAAAATATCAGTGTATTTGCAATAAGTGAAATAGGCTCTGGATCCCTTTTACCTCTTAGTAAAATCACTTGGGAAGGAGTTAGTAAACATCTTGTCCAATTAGAAGATTCAGTTGGCCTCTGGAATAGGAAAAAGGCAAAAGTAGAAATGGAAAAATGGAAGTTTATGGCTGCCAAGAATAGCAAGAACATGAGTCCGGATGAGTCCTTGGCTATTATAGAAGTGAAGAAAAGTGAGGAAAATTGAGGAAAAAGCATTGTCTCCAAGTGACCATTTTTCCTTTCCTGTAGGAAAAGAGTATTATGGTAGAAATAATTTTGGGCCTTAATCCCAATTCTTCCTCATTTTTTAATGTGAATTTGGACAAATTAGTTAAATAATCTGACTTAGTTTTCTCCTTTGCAAGATGAAAATATTAATAACTTTTGTAATGAAGATTATAGTTACTGTATCTTAAATATGTAACACATGCACAGACCATAGTGTTACATAAATCAGAGCTCTAGTTATTATTCTGTGATGTCCACAAGAGTACCATAATTTCAGCTAATTTTAATGATAACCAACTAAATTCAGGAAGGGAATTATAAAAGATATTTTATTTTTACTTTGGTTTTCTATAAAACCTTTGGATATTTTGAACATCGTGTAATGAGAAGTTATGTACTGGTTTGGGAGGGCTGTTTGACAATATGAATGAAAAACGTTTCTAAAAACCACATACGAAGCCTCAAAAAATTTGAAAGGATTGAAATCATACAAAATATGCCCCCCAACTGTAATAGTCTAAAATTAGAAATCAAAACACAGAGAGGAACTTGGGAAAGTCATAAAGATGTGGAAGTTAAACAGCATACTTCCAAATAACTAATGAATTGATGAAGAATCACAAAGATTAGTAGAAAATATACTGTGGTGAATGAAAATAAAGACATATAACACAAAAATTTGTGGGATGCAGCTAAAGAAGTACTTAGAGGAAAATTTTTAGTTGTAAATACCTATATTAAAAAGAAGATATATCTCAAATCAATAACCTAAACGTCCACACTGGAAGAAGAAGAGAAAGCTACACTTGAAACAAGTGGATGGAAGGAAATAAGAATTAGAATGGAAATCAATGAAATAGAGAATATACAAACAGTAGAGAAAATCAACAAAATAAAAAGGTGGTTCTTTGAAAAGATCAATGAAGTTGACATAGCTAGTCTGACCAAGAAAAACAGGATACTTAGCGAACTCAAATTACAACCCAAATATCCATCAAGCGGTGAATGGATAAATACATTTTAGTATATCCATACAAAGAAATAGTATTCAGCCATCAAAAGGAATGATGGTAATGATGCATGCAGCAGTTTGGATGGACCTTGAAAACATTATGCCAAGTGAAAGATTCCAGATACAAAAGACCACAAATTGTATAATTCCATTCATGTGAGGTGTCCAGAATAGGCAATTTCATAGAAACAGAAGTAGATGAATGGGTCCCTATGTCTGAAAAGGATGGGAGGGTTGAGGAGTGATTGCTAAAGATAGGAGATTTATTTTAGGGTATTGAAAATGTTCTAAAATTGATTGTGGTAATGACTGCACTATATACGAAAACCACTGAATTGTGTACTTAAATGGGTGAATTGTATAGTAAGTGAATTAAATTTCAATAAACATTTTACCAAAAAGTTTTGTCTAAACCCTCCTATGTCCTTCTCCTTCAAGTTCTGGATGTCTGTCCTAGAAAAACACATACATTCACCATGAGTTGAGTACAGAATATTAATCAAAAAAAATTTTTAAGTCCATCAATGGGAAGTTTAAATAATTTATAGTAAATTTATACCATGGAATTACCACACTGACATTAAAGAATGAGATAGATATTTTTCTGTATTAACACAGTTGTATCTTTTACACATTGTTAAGTCCCATTCTTGAAAAAAAACTGTTTTCATGTATACATGGACGTATATAAATACACAGAGAAAGGACTTATGAGTGTATGTCAAACACTTACCAGTGTTTTCTTCAGGGGTGAGGAGATTAGTAGGTGGATGGGAAATAGAACAGGGGAAGTTGGATGGGGGAACTTTCACATTTTACTGGGTAAACTTTTGTCTTGTTTGCATCTTTCCAACAATGAAGTGTTTCTGTATCACCAGTATGACATAAAAACTGCTAGGAAAGCTATCTAAAACGGATCGGACACATGAACCAAATCCCAGGGCATTTTATACCCATCACATTGTGGCTGAGCGGAATAAACGGAGGTATCAGTGCAGGACTCACATGTTGCTGGCTACTCTTATTAGAGCAGAGTTTTCTCCTATGTGATATTTGGGTAGAACAAGGAAGATGTCATGCCTTGACAAGATTTCTGTCTGGTGCATGTTCAAGCCTGTGTGTTTATTATTCTGTCTGCCTGAAATCCTCTTCCCGCAAATATCCACATCTAGTCTTCCCCACTCCTTGAGACCTTTGCTCAGATATTTTCTTCTTAGCTATTCTTGCTTGCCCATCCCACTCGAACTTTAATATTCACCCCACCCATTAGCCCATCCCTCTTCCTGCTTTATTTTTGTCCTTAGCACCTTCAGCCATCAATGTCCATCTCTTCTCACTACAAGTTAAGTCTGTTTGTCAAATGTTTCATGGCTATAATCCAAGATCTAGACTGATATCTGGTGTGGAATATGTGTTCAGTAAATTTTTGCTGATGCAGCAGATGAATGATTTAATAATGGTGTTTGAACCAAGGAGATGGAGATTATGAGAGCTATTGGCACAGCTGGAATGGAAAAGGGTTGCCTTTGTGAACACTCATTATCAGATCTTGCCCACTGAGTGAAATGATTTAAAAACTAGACATAGGTGGCAACAAGACAGTTTCCAGACTGTCTGCAGTTGGCCAAAACCCTTGCTCTCATTCATGCACTAGTCATCACCAAGACTCATAAAGAAGAGAAACATGAGAGCAGAGATGACGTTTCCCTTTCTCTCTACTTCTAGTCGAGCTGAACCAATCAGAATCACACACAAAAAATCTGTACTTTAATTGGTAAGGAGATTTCAGGGATTTTAAAGCATAACTTCCATTCTCCAGAGCATTGTATCCCCCACTTAAGTTTGGAGTTGTAATTAACATAGCTCTATTTCTTTATTAAGCTGATTTTTCCATCTGTCCCTGAATGTGTTCTTCTTAGTGAGTCCTTATTTAATTACACTCTTTCTTTCTCCCTCACTATTTCTGTGTATGTATGAACATGAAAACGCTTCCTTCAATTTACAAGTCCAACAAATCAAGATACAGTATAGCAGTGGGGTAAGTTCTTGGCTCTCTCTTTGCATGTGAACATAGCAAGCTTGAAGGCAGACAGTATTAAGCTGTTTGTATAGTGCAGAGGCAATTTTGCAAGACCACAGAGAAGAAAGAGGAGATTAATCTAAGAGGATTAGCAGCAAAAACTAAGAGGAAGAGCACCCACAGGTGGGACAGGAGATATTCATAGATTGATTTGGAAAAACTAATTTTTTCTCCATAAATCCACCAGGATTTCATAAAAACAAGAAAGAATATAGAGATCTAGACCTAAAACCATGAAGTACCACGTAGTCTTAGAGGTTTCTTTGAGATCGTTTAAGGTGCACTGAATTTAGCTATTCCGAAAAAGGTGAAAGATAAATCTATATTGTCATCGCTTAAAACTCCCCCAGGAGACTCTGAATTCTCTTAGAAAGACAAGCCATTCTTATTTTCAAGAAAGCCCTAAGCTCTTCACATTTTGACATCTCTTTTGTTTCTGTTTAGATGTAATGCCTCTTCTATAGTATTTGGAGTAAAGAGAAAGACTGCCTTTCTTGGGAAAACTGGAGTTTCTCAGTGCCTCTCAGCTCTGTGGTGGATTGGGTCATGGCTTCACTCAGTGTGTTTTATACCGAGGTGTGAAACACAGTGTTCTGTAAGCATTTCTAAGAACAATTATAAAGCACTAAGGTTGTTCTGCCAGTTAGATCCCAGACGAGCTGTACACTCCTCACCTTGTCATAACAGAGGACTTGTTGCTTGCAGGTCTACCTTTTAAAATGACAGAGCCATGCTCCTAAACAGGTTGGGTGAAGGAGCAGTGGCCCCATGAGTCAACCTTGTGTTTGTTCTGACAGACAGCTTTTGGAACTGAGGCTGGTCAGGGTCTGGGTGGGTGGATACCATGTGCTGCTCTGTCCTGTTCGAATGGCTCAGAAGGATTCGTGTGCATCGGGTGGGGGTGCAGGTGAGGCAGATCAAGAATCTGGGGTCAGACTAGGAGCAGCAATTTCAAAAAACCCTCAGTCACTGTGTGGAACCTAATGTCTCATTCAGTGCAAATGGCATGAAGCCAAGCCACCAGACCAAATTTGGGGCGGTTAACTGTTGTCTGGGCTGTTTTTTAACCTTTGGGTTTTGTACAAATTTGAAAACCACAAACAAGAAATCACTATTTTTTCTTTCATACCGTGTCTCTCTCCATTCCTGGTTTCAGTAGATTCCACTCTGTCAGTCGAATGGAAGAAGTATGCTGTTCATATCTCGTATTTCCATAAGCACATCTTTTTTACTCATAGTACAAAGTAGTAATTATTCCAGTAAAACAGTGATGAAATATTAATGAAGATGAAATTAGAAGACTGGCACTGCTGATGGCAATACAAAGATTTATTTTCTTTCTATCACCGAAGTGGTTTGTATCGTACTCCTTGTCCCAGGCCTCAGGGATAATTAAAATTCTTTGACTGCATAAGTGTCTCTTGAAGTGTGTTAATGAGATTGTTTTCTGATATGCAAAAATGTCCTGACATGGTTTTCAAATGCCTGCTGCACACCCCCAACCAATTATCCTACAAAATGCAACTATTTCTCTTTGTCTGTCATTAGATCCTGAATAGACACATTCTACTCGACTGCCTAATTCTGGCTTCATTTTCATGTCTGATCCTATAGTAATGTTGTGAGGCATTTACTTAGCAACGGGGGTAAATGTTTGTTTTAAATGCGATTTCCCTTCTTCAGCCTCTTTGGAAACATGCTTCAATTAAGAAGCGCGCCTTCCGTTTCTTCAGAAGAGTGAGCATGTGTTTGCACACACACACCTCGGCTTGTTGTCTCTTCCTCCCTGCGGTGATTCTGATGAGGGGAGGGTGTGTGCTGGCAAAATTCTGAAGTGTGGACCGATTGTGCTGCACTTTTATTAATGCAGGACGGAAAATATAATTTCTCCTTGCTCAAGCTTTGTATTCGTTTGCTAGGGATGCTGTAAGAAGGTACCACGAACTGGGTGGCTTCAATAACAGAAGTTTGTCTCACAGTTCTGGAGGCTTTGAAGTCTGAGATCAGCCTGTTGGCAGGGGTGGCTCTTTCTGAGGGCTGGGAAAGAGAATCTGTTCCATTCCGCTCTCCTAGCTTCTGGTGGTTCGCTGGCACTCTGGCGTTCCTTGGCTTGCAGAAGTACTGCCTTCATCTTCACATGACATTCTCCCCGTGTGTGTGCCTGTGTCCAAACTTCCTCTTTTCATAAGGACATCAGTCATATTGGATTTGGAGCCACCCTCCTCCAGTATGATCTCATCTTAATTGAACTAATTATATCTGTCATGACCCCATTTCCAAATAAGGTGCTATTCTCAGATATCGGGGATGAGGATTTCTACATATGCATCTGGGGGAGAGCACAATTCAACCCATAACAAGCTTCAAGTAAATAACAGACCATTTAATTCCATGAATGTGTATTGAATTTTAAGTTCAAAAAATAAAGCAAAGAAGTTGGTGTTTTAAGATTAGCATGACATTTGCTTTTTGTCTCCTAGTAACTCCCTAAAAGGGCCCTTGGGTGGCTTCCTTCCCCAAGCATTAGGAAGAAGAGTTAACAACCAGTGGCAGAGGTATTGCTGTCCACAGAAGTTTGGTGTAGGCTTTCTAGTATAAGATACGAAAAAGACTTTATTACCCTGTTCTTTTCATTCCATCACTGCTTCTGTAACTGCTTCTGTTCATTTGGGTAGACATATGAGACTCTGTGTTTCATTAGAGGAGCGTAGCCTTTATTGGGGTCTAGCCCGGTTCAGTCACAAGGTATCTGTTAAATCGAGCCTAGAGAACTTTTAAGGTTTGTGGATTCATGGAGTACAGTAAGTTAAAGATTTAAAATTCAGGGCTCATAAGCTATCTTCTTGACCCTAAAGAATCCTTACACAGGATACTGAGTTGGAATAGTTGTAGTAAATGTCATAGTAAGTGTCCCATATTTTAATGGAAAAAAGAAAGGTTTTAATACTTGCTGCTTATTCTTTTCTGTTCGTCAGACAAAAAAAGATACATGCTCATAGGCCAGAATGTAATAAAATCAGGTTTCCTCACTTCCTTCAATATTAGATCATGAGGAGAAACTATTCTGGGGGCATCTGGGTGGCTCAGTCGGTTAAATGGCTGCCTTCGGCTCAGGTCATGATCTTGGGGTCCTGGGATCGAGTCCCACATCATGCTCCCTACTCGGTAGGAAGTCTGCTTCTCTCTCTCTCCCTCTTACCCTCACCCCTGCTCATGGTCTCCCTCTCTCTCAAATAAATAAAATCTTTAAAAAAAGGAAAGAAAAGAAAATATTCTACCACCTGTTCACTTTACAAACAGTGGAGCTCTAGCAATCTCTTGTAAAGTCCACAACAGCATATATAAGTGACCCTGATCCCAATATACCTACCTCATGAATCATTTTTTTAAGATGTATGTGTTATTTATGTATTTACTTATTTTAATTTTCTCTATTTTATTTTTTAATTAAGTTTTTATTTTAATTAGTTAACATATAATGTTATATTAGTTTCAGGTATACAATATAGTCATTCAGCAATTCCATACATTATCCAGTGCTCATGATAACAAGTGCCGCTTTAATCCCCAGCCCTATTTCACTCATCCCCCTCTGCCCACCTCCCTGCTGGTACCCATCAGTTCTCTATAATTAAGAGTCTGTTTCTTGGTTTCTCTCTCTCTCTTTTTCTTTGCTCATTTATTTTGTTTCTTAAATTCCACATATAAGTAAAATCATATGTATGTGTCTTTCTTTCACTTATTTCTCTTAACATTATACTCCCTAGTCCATCCACGTTATTGCAAAACGCAATATTTCATTCTTTTTATTGCTGAATAATATTCCACTGTATATACATACCACATTTTCCTTACCCATTCATCATTTGATGGACTCGTGGCCTGTTTCCATAATTTGGTGGTTATAGATAATACTGCTGTAAACATCAGGATGCATGTATCCCTTTGAATTAGTGTTTCTGTAATTTTTGGGTAAATACCCAGTAGTGCAATTGCTAGATCATAAGGTAGTTCTCTTTTTAACTTTTCATTTTTTAACTTTTTCTATTTTAACTTTTTTTTAACCTCCATACTGTTTTCTACAGTGGCTGCACCAGTTTGCATTCCCACCAACAGTGCACAAGGATTGCTTTCTCCTTATATCCTCACCAACACCTGTTGTTTCTTGTGTTGTTGATTTTAGCCATTCTGATAGGTGTGAAGTGATATCTTGTAGTTTTGATTTTCATTGCCCTGTTAATCGGTGATGTTGAGCACCTTTCCTATGTCTGTTGGCCATCTGTATGTCTTCTCTGGGGAAGTATCTGTTCATGTCTTCTGCCCATTTTTAAATTGGATTATTCATTTTTTAGGTGTTGAGTTGTGTCAGTTCTTTAATATTTTAGATACTAACCCTTTATCAGATATGTCATTTGCATATATCTTCTCCCATTCTGTAGGTTGCCATTCAGTTTTGTTTATTGTTTCCTTTGCTGTGCAGGAGCTTTTTATTTTGATAGGGTCCCAACAGTTTATTTTTGACCTTGTTTCCCTTGCCTCTGGAGACACATAGAAAAATGCTGCTACGGGGCGCCTGGGTGGCTCAGTCGTTAAGCGTCTGCCTTCAGCTCAGGGCGTGATCCCGGCGTTATGGGATCGAGCCCCACATCAGGCTCCTCTGCTGTGAGCCTGCTTCTTCCTCTCCCACTCCCCCTGCTTGTGTTCCCTCTCTCACTGGCTGTCTCTCTCTCTGTCAAATAAATAAAATCTTTAAAAAAAAAAAAAAAAAAGAAAAATGCTGCTACAACCCCTCATGAATCATTTTTAACTATTTGTTAATCCTTTTAAATTGTTCTTTTCTGATAACATGCCTTTTCAATATTGGCATAATAGTATATTGATCACTTTTCCTTCATATGTTTTCCATATATGCTGAGAAATGATGCAGTTCTATGCATCAGCGATCTTAGCCAAATGTGAAGCAAAGTGTATGCTAGCAACTATAAAAGCTTGTACACATTCTGTGGTATGACATTACTAGTATATTATTATCAATGCTTTAGCTTCTAAACTATGGAACCGACTCTGTATTCCCTGGCATCACTAGAGGTTTATGGATCACACTTCAAGAAACAGTGCTACCTTGATGGGGAGCCAATAAAGCTCTTTTAAAAATTATGTTAAAAACATTTAAAGGAAAGATGAGTAGGGCAGATGAGGAAACGAAGGAATGGTGAGACGAGGGAAAGAGCATGTTCTTTTGTACAAACTCATTCTTCCAGTCAAATATGCCAAGGCAGGAAGTGACATCAAGAGCAACTAAAAATCTATGACCAGATAGCCCTACTCTTCCCATCCTCATCCCCAAAAGGAATGGAAGTGATTGAGAATCAAGTGCTCTCGGGTCAGGGGCTAAACTGCCCCATCCAAACAAAGAACATTTTACCCCTGAGCTGGAAAGAGGTTTATTGAAGATACAATTCAGTCATAAAACCTCCTCCTCTTTGAGGAGAAACATTTATGCAGTTGATGGTCTCTGCAACAGCAGGAAAAAAACAAGCACTTTCTACCATCTTACCTGTTTCTGAAATATAGTTTTTGCCAAAAGAAAGGACAGGGGGTTTTGTAAGAAATTTATTGGGGTGAAAAGGAAGTTTAGGTCATTAAGAAAGGAAGACATGGAACTCTCAAAACATGGGTGCAGCTCAGAAATCTTTGACTCATCCACGTATTCAGATTTGCTGACATGGCGGCATGCTCCTTAACAGCGTGGAAACTTTGAAGTATCATACTCTACTGAAAACACAAATTCCTCTAGTTCAACATGTAACTTAAGAGAGTCTTATGTCATTGCTGCTGTAAGCAGCTAAAATCTTTGATCATACTGATGGTCTCTGTAAGACTTGGACTTTAAGAATGTGGAGTCATTGTTAAGGACACCTGTATTTATGCTCCAAATACCCAGTTTCTGGAAGTGGGTTAGGTTTTCTTTTTCTCTACAGGTATTATACTGCTCCCTTCCTCCCTCCCTTCTTTCCTTCCCTCCCTTCTTTCTCTCCCTCCCTTCTTTCTCTTCCTTTTTCCTTTCTTTCTCCCATCCTCACCCTCTCCTTCCTTCATTCTTTCCACAGTTATTTAACACCTGCCATGCAGCAGGTTTAATGCTCTACTGCACAGATTATGAGATAAATATATCACTTTGCCTCCCTTAAAGGTGCTTATAAACTAATGAAGGGCAGATATTTCACCCATGTGTTATCAACTCAAGATGAGTCTTTTCTTACCAGTACGCCAGTACCTTCCTTCATGCTCATTAATGCACTTCTCCTTCTTTAAAGGAGGTTTGAACAACTGTGAGGCTGCATCCCATCTCACATTCTCAGGGCTAAAAAAGCAATGAGTTCCAATTACTATATGATACAGGTAGTGAACATAAAATAAAATTAATGTATTCCACATTTTAATTTGAGCCCCCAGATTGGGGTGTGGTTTCTCTATAGTCACAAAATCTTGAGTTTCAGTGCTTCCTGTTCCATAAATAATGTGACTTCAATTACCTGAATCCTTTCCCCAAACTCATAAAATACAACATTGTTCAAAACACATGGTTGAGATACCAGGAATAGTAAGAAAAATGCCCACATGGCAGGTAATTTGGAAAGCAGGGCGTAATCCCAGGAGGCACAGGTGAGGTCCCACTTGTTGGTTAATCCTGGGTGGGAGTGTGTGTGGGAGATCAGGATTAGTGTGTTTCTGGTTAAGTACCTGAGAGCTTTAATTTTAATGTGCTCAGAGGAACAGAATAAAGCCTGTAAGTCCATGAGGGCAGAGCTGGAAACCTTGAAGGTCCATGCCTCAGTAAAATACAGGACGGAAAAAGCTGTGACCAGTGACACAGGAACGCAGCAGGCAAGTTTATCTATCTCTATCTAAATTCCTGGAGAGTTATACTTTGGGTCTTCCATGCACAATTGTGGGCTATAAATTTATACTACCTTGAAGTCCTCAAGCCTTAGGAGTCCCCAGACTGAGAAATTAACATCAACATGCTCCTGTGCCAATGATAATTCTGGGGCGCTTATTACACATGAAGACAACACCACTCCGTGGCATATGTGTCCGTGCTCCTGTGGATGAAGTGCCTCTCACCCTGAGCTTTCACAAGTAAATAATCCAGAATGGGGGAGGAACTGGAGACATAACAGGTCACATTAGAAGATCCATCTTTTCATATTATAACATTTCAGCAGAGAATATAAAATCATTGTGTTCAAATAATTAAGTTAATGAAAAGAATCAACTATAAAAATACACAATAAACAACAACAACAAAAAAGATTAAAACAAATGAAATAGAACTTTTAAAGTTAAGCAACAAACAAACAGCTTGTGGAACATATTAGAAACAGCTGAAGTAAAAATATTGAACCAGAATATAGATTTGAGGAAATTAAATAAAATGCAAGTGAGAAAGATAAATTAAAACCACAAAAGAGAGATTCAGTGTCATGAGGGAGTTAATGAGAAGGTCTAATATATGTCTGCTGAAAGTTTAAGAGGAAAAAGAAAAAGAATGGTGAAGAGTCAAATAGTAACAAAATGATGGTTGAGAATTTTATAAATGATGAAAAACATGGATCTTTAGGTCCAACAATAAAATGTTTCAGTAAGACAAAGAAAAAAGTACAGACAATAGACTTGTCATGGCAACAGTAGAGTCCAGGGTACAGTTGAATATTATCTTCATGTTGCCAAGAAAAAAATAACTGTCAACCAAGAATTATTAACTAAACAAACTATCAATCAAGGGTGGAAGTATAAGAAGGACAATTTTAGACACGCAAGACGACACAGAGGTGCTACCACCCCATGTTCTCACTAAAGAAAGTATTCAAGGATTTATCTCAGAAAGAAGAAAATCGAACCCAGAAGGAAGAAGAGGGTTTCCAAAAGCAATAGTGGGCAAAACAATTGGCAAACATAGGGTAAATGTAAACACATGTTAACAATACAAAAAATGAAAATAATTATGAAGAATGTGTTCATAAAAATCAAGTTGGACTAAAATTTTGAGAAAAATGACATTTAAGAAGGGAATGGGTAATCATAATTAAGTTTCTAAACTTTACCAGTTTCTAAACTGGTAACGTTTGGAAATGTGGTAAAATTTTTTGTTCACTTTGGACTGTTCAGACAGGCATGCATTTTTTAAATAAATGGATAAACCATAAAACCATAAAGGTTAAATGTATAATTTCCTAACTAATGAAAGGAAAGAAAGAATTATGGAAATTAATCATTCCAGTGCTTAATTTGAGAGGAGAAAAAAAAAAGAAAACTGTATGAGAGAGAAATTGTAAAATAAAGTGATAAAAATGAAACTGTCAGCAATAGACTAACTTTAAATGAACCAACCTCATCAGTTCGAAGACAAGGATTACCAGTTTGGATTAAGGAAACAGAAACCAGTTATTTAATCTTTACAAAAGTTCCTCATTGTATTATTCTGTGTATCTTAGTCTGTTTGGGCTGCCATAGCAAAATACTAGGCTGGGTGGCTTAAACAACAGAAATTTATTTTCTCATAGTTTTGGAGGCTAGAAGTCCAGGATTAAGAGGCTGTCAGGGTCTGTTTTTGGTGAGACCTCCTGTCCTGGCTTGTGGATGTTTGCCCTCCTACTATGTCCTCACATGGCTTTTCTTCAGAGCATGCACAGATAGAGAGAGAGAAAGAGGAAAAAGTAGAAACAGAGCTCTTTGAGCCCTGAGACGGTGCTCTCTGTTGTCTCTTCTTATAAGAACACTAATCCTACCGAACCAGGGTCCCACTCTTGTGACCTCACTTAACCTTAGTTACTTCCTTAGAGGCCCCATCTCCAAATACAGTTATACTGGGGGTTAGGGCTTCAACATATGAATTTAAGGGCATGGAGCATAAACATTCATTTTTATAACACTAGTCTTTTAGAAAGCAAAGCACGAGTCAAAAACTCCAATGCTAACCCTTTATTTGGTGAGTGAGAACATAGAGCAGGAGAACGACGGGGGGAAAAGGAAGTAAAACACTGTTGAAAAACGACAAAGGTGAACTCATGATACCTGATTTCAAAATTTGCTCTAAAATTATAGTAATCAAGGCCATGTAGTGTTGCTGAAAGAACAGAGAAGCAGATGAGTAACACAGAATAAAGGCACACACAAATACAACCAACTGACCTTTGACCCAGGAGAAAAGGCAGTCTGGTGGAGAAAGGGTAGTCTTCTCAGCAATGATGCTGGATGTCAGCAACTGGATTTCCATTTGCACAAGAAAGAACCTAGATACAGACCTTACACCTTCTCCAAAAGTTACTTCAGAATGTGTCATGGAGCTCAATATAACATGAAAAACTATAAAGACTGTAGAAGAAAACATGAGAGAACAATCTGTGAGCTTGGGTTTGGAGATGAGCTTTTAGCTACAATGCTAGACACATGACCCAGGAAAGAAGACAAAAATTGATTAAGTAGAACTTTACTATGATTTAAAAGCTGCTGTGTGAAAGACACTGTTGAAAGAATGCAAAGACAAATCATAGACTAGAAGAAGTATTTGCAAGACACATGCCTGGTGAAGGATTTGCATTGATCTGGGCTCTCCAGAAAAATAGAACCAATAGGAGATATGTGTGTGTGTGTGTGTGTGTGTGTGTGTGTGTGTGTGTGTGTTTATATATGTTTATATTTATATGGGCTATTAATATATATAGGATATATATTTTTATTCTATTATATATAATGTCTTTTAATAATATATATATATATATAATATATATTATATTAGAAATAATGTAAAATGGAACCAATTATAAAATAGAACTAATAGGATATATATACATATATGGTTAATTATAAGGAATTGGCTCATAGAATGATAAGCCTGAGAAGTTGAAAGAAGTCCCAGGATCTTCAGTCAGCAAGCTGGAGACCCAGGATTGCTGATGGTTTGCTTCTAGTCTGAGTTTGAAGGCCAGAGGAACAGAAGAGCTGGTGGTGTAAGTTCCAGTCCAAGTTTGAATCTGAAGGTAGAAGACTGATGTCCCACCTGGAAGACAGTCAGGTGGAGAGTCTTTCTCTCCTGGTGGGACAGCCTTTTGTTTTAGGCAAGCTTTCAATCGAATGGATGGGGCGCACACACATTAGGGTGAGCAGTCTGCTCTACTAGACCTACCAGTTCAAATGTTAACCTCATCCCAAAACACTCTCACATCTTGGCGTCCCATAGCCCAAAGTGATATAAAATTAACTATTATAGACTTGTGTCCAAAACACACAAGGAATTCTGAAAGCTCAACAATAAGAAAATAGTTCAAATTAAAAATCTAAATTTCCAATTAAAGGTCTGAACAGATACCTCATTAAAAGAGATATACAGATATGCATATATGAAGAGGCTCATTATTACCTGTCAGTAAGGAATTGCAAATTAAAACAATAATAGATACTAATGCACACCTATAAGAATAACTAAAATAATATTAAAAAGAAAAACACTGGCAATACTAATTGCTAGAGAGGATACAGAACAAGAACTCTCATTCATTGCTAGTAGAAATGTAAAATGGACAGCCACTTTGGAAGACAGGCTGTCAGATTCTTATGAAGCTAAAAATAGTTTTACCATAATCCAGCTCTTGTGCTCCTCGGTATTTATCCAACTGATTTGAAACTTAAGTCCACACAAAACCTTCACGTAAATGTTTATAGTAACTTTATTCATAACCCCCAAAACTAGAAGTAACAAAGATGTCCTTTAATTGGTGAATGGATAACTGTGGTATATCCATATAAGGGGCTATTATTCAGCAAGAAAAAGAAATGAAGCCATGAAAAGACATGCAGAGAGGAGCCTTAAAACCATATTGCTAAGTGAAAGAAGCCAGTGTGAAAATGCTACATACTGTATGATTCCAATTGTATCACATTCTGAAATAGGCAAAAGTAAAAAGTAAAATGATCAATGATGCTGATCCTGGAAGAGAAAAAGGTATGAGAAATCTGAATAAAATATGAACTTCAGTCAGTAGTAATGTCTTGGTATTGGTTCATTAATTG
This sequence comes from Ursus arctos, assembly GCF_023065955.2. Lineage (NCBI taxonomy): Eukaryota > Metazoa > Chordata > Mammalia > Carnivora > Ursidae > Ursus > Ursus arctos. Next base: position 54,817,758 of record NW_026623067.1, read on the forward strand.
TAACAGATTTACCATGGTTATGTAACGTATTAACAAGAAGGGCAGCTGGCATGGGGTATAGGGGAACTCTCTGTACTATAGAATTTCTCCATAAATCTAAATCGTTCTAACACAAAATGTTTATTTAAAAAAAAAAAAGGAATGTGGCAAAAAATAACAGAAAGGAGAACAATGCAGTATGTTACTGCACTGGCCATCTCTTTTCAGCAGAGTCAGAGAGATAGCAAAATAAGTTGCCGTGTTCACTTAGAACACAGGTTTCCTCTAGAATGGTCTAAGGGACAACGTGTACCATTGAGTAATTAATGGGAGAGAAAAATAAGGAGAATTTGTCAATTGATAAGGAATATGTAACTATTCCATATCTATATGTACATGATAACACAGCCTCCAGATAGATATATATATATATACATACAGAATTACAAGAAAAAACTTGCAAATCTCCATTATATTTGGATTAAAATATATCTCACTGAAGAACTGATCTCACATTCAAATAAAATTCTGCATCTCAACCACAAGACAAATCTTTATCCAATAAAAACTTCTAGGTATCTGTGGCAATAATTAGAGAATAAACATTTTATGCTCACATAGAACATTTATAATTTTTTTCCATGCTAGGACATAAAACAATTGTCCACAAATATTGAAAAATTGGTATTATATAGCATACCTTTTCTAACCCTAGTACAGCGGGCTTAGTTCAAGTTCCCTAGCAGCATACCTTAAGACCAGAATTGATTGGAGATGGCTTATTTTTCTTTAGGCCATGAACACTAGCAAGGGGGTGAGGAAGGATACTACCAGAGTGGGCAGTTGAAGATAAATCCCATAGAGAAACTCTGATAAATGATTTAAGCATGTCTCAAAATTATTACATCCAGAAGGTGAGGGCACTGGGGTGTTTAGGTACAAACTCCTATCGGTCATTGGCCAGTGGTTGTTCCTGGTAATTCCCCAGCACTTCCAACCTGCCTGTATGTGCACAGAACAGTCTTCTGTGATTTCAGAAGAGCTCTCTGGCTCAAAGCAGCTAATGGCAATCGAGAGTTACTTGGAGCACAATGAAATAATAGTGTCTAAGGAAGGGGCACATAGGTGGCTCTGTTGGTTAAAAGCATCTCCCTTTGGCTCAGGTCGTGATCTCAGGGTCCTTGGATCTAGCCCTGTGGGGCTCCCTGCTCAGCGGGGGAGTCTGCTTCTCCCTCTGCCTCTGCCCCTCCGCCTGCTCGTGCTCTCTCTCTCTCCTTCTTTCTCAAATAAATAAAATCTTTAAAAAAATTTTTTTTGTTTAAAAGCAATCTGCAGCCCCAGCATACCCCTAACTGACACCAGCTGAAGTCAGTGTCAGTCCTAATTATACTGCCCAATGAAAAAGGTAAGATGTTGCAAATTTCAATGATGGAAATAAAAGAAGGGGCAGGCGGCGTTATGGGATCGAGCCCCACATCAGGCTCCTCTGCTATGAGCCTGCTTCTTCCTCTCCCACTCCCCCTGCTTGTGTTCCCTCTCTCGCTGGCTGTCTCTATCTCTGTCCAATAAATAAATAAAATCTTTAAAAAAAAAAAAAAGGGGGGCAGGAATTCCAATGTAAGAGAGACTAAAAAATTTATAGGTAGACACCCTTAATTCTGGGTATAATGGAGCAATGAGCATCACACTCACCTTCCCACTGTAAATACCTATCAGACAAAGTATATAAAGAAGCTCTTCTCTTGGTCAACAGACAGCACAGGACTCTGACCCTCGGGTGAAAGGATAAACATAAGGGGACGAGGTGAGTGTCACATTTGCCCAGTTCTTTGCCTGAGGACCCTTTCCAAACTGTAGTATCAGGGAGCAGGGACCTGTCAGAGAGCAATGATAGGTAGGCCTACAAGGAGAATTCAGATGTTGGAGTTTGGGCATACAGAGATAGTTGGGATTGTGTAAGCATGGTCCCAGGAGGAGAGAGTTGTGCAGAGAAAGAACCCCAGAGATCTTCAGAAGTGTTACCTGGACTGTTTAGCAAGCATTCAGCTGTGCATGCACAAAGCAAGACTCTAGGATGCCTGGCAGAGAACAGCTTATGGGGGACAGTCAACAAAACAGGAATTCCAAGAGTGACACGGTACTGGGAAACAATGGAGTTTTGCCAAGGAGAAGTGGAGAGACCTCAGGAATAACTCAGCCACTCAAATGCAAGAAACCCCAGAAATACCATGCCTGAGGAACAGAGCTACTCTTCCTCCATAGTGAGGGTCATTCTAGACTCATCCAGAAATGTCTAAAATCAAGATTCTACAGGATAAAGCTGATCTACCATAATATTCCACCCTCCTTAAATGAAGACAATACAAGCCAAACTCTCAGCAATGTAGTATCCATAAAGTTGTGCATACAATAAAAATTATGAGACATATAAAGAAGCAGAAAAGCATGACCCAAAGTAGGAGATGAAACAGTCAATAAAACAGAGATGAGACAGATGTTAGGATTACACAGGACGATGTTAAAACGTTGAAAAAAGAAGTATATTCAAGGACTTAAAGGGAAAATCTGGTCAGAATTAGAACATGGGTGGGCAAGCTCAGCAGAAAAACAGAAACTGCATAAAAAGGGCCACATACTAATTCTAAAACTAAAATAATACAATATTGAAAAATTTAAAAAATCTCTACACGGGCTTAAAAGTAGATTGAGTTTTAGAGTACAGATCCTGTACCTCTTTGGTTAGGTTTAGTCCTAGGTATCTTACGGTTTGGGTACAACTGTAAAGGAGATCAGTTCCTTAATTTCTCTTTATTCTGTCTTGTTAGTGTATAGAAATGCAGCTGATTTCTGTGCATTGATTTTATATCCTGCTACACTGCTGGATTCCTGTATGAGCTCTAGCAATTTTGGGGTGGAGCCTTTTGGGTTTTCCACATAAAATATCATGTCATCTGTGAAGAGTGAGAGTTTGACTCTTTTTGGTTTCTGATTGCTGAGGCTAGAACTTTTAGTACTAGGTTGAACAACAGTGGTGAGAGTGGACAGTTCTCTCATGTTTCTGACCTTAAAGGAAAATCTCTCAGTTTTTCCCCATTGAGAATGATACTCACTATAGGCTTTTCCTGTATGGCTTTTATGATATTAAGGTGTGTTCCCTCTATCCCTACATTGTGGAGTTTTAATCAAGAAAGGATGCTGTATTTTGTCAAATGCTTTTTCTGCATCACTTGAGAGGATCATATGGTTCTTGTCCTTTCTTTTGTTAATGTGATATATCACATTGATTGATGTGCAGATATTGAACCACCCTTGCAGCCCAGGAATAAATCCCACCAGGTTGTGGTGAATAATCCTTTTTAATATACTGTTGGATCCTATTAGCTAGTATCTTGGTGAGAATTTTTGCATCCATGTTCATCAGGGATATTGGTCTGTAATTCTTTTTGGTGGGGTCTCTGTCTGGTTTTGGGATCAAGGGAATGCAAGCTTGTACAGTACAGCCACTTTGGAAAACAGTATGGAGATTCCTCAAGAAGCTTAAAATAGAGCTACCCTACCACCCAGCAATTGCTCTACTAGGTATTTACCCCAAAGATACAAATGTAGTGATCTGAAGGGGCACCTGCACCCCAGTATTTATAGCAGCAGTGTCCACAATAGCCAAACTATGGGAAGAGCTGAGATGTCCACTGACCGATGAATGGATAAAGAAGGTGCGACGTGTATGTGTGTGTGTGTGTGTGTGTGTGTATGTGTGTGTGTGTGTACACACACATATATATTATGCTGAGTGAATTAAGTCAGTCAGAGAAAGACAATTATCATATGGTCTCACTCATAATGAGGTATAAGAGAAACAGCTCAGGGGATCATAGGGATAGGGAGAAAACAGAATGGGAAGAAATCAGAGAGTGAGACAAACCATGGGAGACTCTTAACTAGGGGAAAGAAACTAAGGGTTACTAGAGGGGAGGTGAGTGGGGGAATGGGTAATGGGTGACAGACATTAAGGACAGCATGTGATGTGATGAGCACTGGGTGTTATATGCAACTGATGAATTACTCAATTATACATCTGAAACTAATGATGTTCTATATGTTGGCTAATTGAACTTAAATTTTAAAAAAAGTAGATTGGGAACTTCAGAAGAAAATATTATAGGTCAATAGAAACTATCCAAATTTAGACACATACAGAAAAAAAGTGAAAGTAACAAATAGAGTCTTATTGACCTATAGTACAGGAAACAGATATACGTATCATTGGAAACTCAGAAGGAAAAGAGAGAGAGATTGGGGCAGAAAAAAAAAATTTTTTTTGAAGAAATAATGACTAAAAATTTTACAACTCTGATGGTAATCATAACCTGTATTTTTAAAAAGTTTTAAAAACTCAGGGCTTCTGGGTGGCTCAGTCAGTTAAGCATCTGCCATGGGCTTAGGTCTTGATTCCAGGGTCCTGGGATCAAGCCCTGCATGGGGCTCCCTGCTCAGCAGTGAGTCTGCTTCTCCTTTTCCCTCTGCCCCTCCACTCACTCTCTCTCTCTCAAATAAATAAATGAGATCCAAAAAAAAAAAAAAAAAAAACCTTTTTAAAAAAAGGTTTAAAAACTGCTAGCAGAATAAACACAAAGACAGCCACACCTAGGCACATCATAATCAAATGGCTGAAAATAAATAGAAGAATCTTAAAGGCAGTCAGAGAAAAACATTAATGAAAAAATGACCTTTACAAACCTGCTAGTATCCTACTAGAAACAATGTAGCCAGAAGGTAACAGAAGAACATTTTAAAGTGCTAAAAGACAAACAAAACAAAACAAATCCCTGTCAACCTAGAATTCTTTATCTAGTGGAAGTATCTTTCAAAAATAAAAACGAGATTTTCTTATAAGCAACAGCTGAGAGAACAACACAGCTTCACCACCTGAAACATTACAGGAAGTTCTTAAAGCTGGTAAGAAATGATGCCAGGTGAAAAGTCCGCCTTCATCTAGGAATGAATACAGTGAACATTCTAAAAAGACAGATGTGTATGTTTGAGCTAGGCATGTAGCAGAGATGGCATTTCACTTACCTGGGGAAAGGATGAAATCTACTGTTGGTGTGGCGTCATGTTCATTGCAGAAATACCTCCTATCATGTACAAATATAACTCCAGATGAACTAAAGACTCAAATTTGAAGAGCAATACTTTAAAAGTATTGGAAGAAAAAGTAATGTCATTGAAATAAGGAGTTACTTCTTAATTAAGATACAGAAAAACACGAACAGTAATGTAAACAATAATAAATTTGACTACATTGTCATCAATAATAAATAAAAACTTATTTTAATGTTAATAAAATCTCATGACAAAAAAACTTCTCACATTGGGGGAAGATACCTACAACTCATGTATCGAAGAATAAAGTTCTAGAATACATTCTTTAAAATATTTTTTTTTAGTTTAAAGAGAAACAGACAGCCTTAGAGTGGGGAGAGAGGCAAAGAGAGAGGGAGAGAGAGAATCCTCAAGCAGACTCCCCATTGAGCACCGAGCCAGTTGTAGGGCTGACCGAGCCAGTTGTAGGGCTGGATCTCACAACTCTGAGATCATGAGCTGAGCCAAAACCAAGAGTTGGATACTCAACATTTTTAAATTGCCTAAAGATCAGTAAGAAAGATGCAATCAAACCAAATAGAACAAAATGGTCAGTTTTATCATGGCAATTCACAAAGAAAAAAATAATGGCCTGCAAACATATGGAAAATGTGTTCAACCTCACCAGTAGTAAGGAAAATATAAATTAAAAGAACATCAAGGTACCATTTTAAACTCTCCCAAAATGTAAAATAATCACTAACCTGATAGTATCAAGCACTGGCAAGAAGGTAGGAAAACAAGGACTCTTCCATATTGCTTCTGGGAGTCTAATTATGACAACCATCTGGAGAGTAGTTTGACAGTGTATGGTCAGGTCAAAGATGTGTATGTCCCAGTGCGCTGTCTTTTCCTTTCTAGATGTCTACTATATGAGTGCTCTCAAACATGAGAACAACGACACATGTACAGTGATGTTCACTGTAGCACTGTTTTTAATAGCAAATAGCTTTAATCGCTTGTAAGTGGCTTATTCACACACCAAAGTTATATATAGAAGAGTAAATAAATTTGATCTATACATTTCAATATGGATAAGTCTCAAAAACAATATGGAGTGATAGATGCAAATTGCAAAAGATACATAGTGGAATTCTATATGAAACTTAAAACCCAAAATCTTAGACAAGATTCTTTATGAAATTTTACTATATATATATATATATATATTTGTATTTTTACTCTCTATATATACCTACTGTATATTTTATTATATATACTGTTATAGTGTGTGTGTGTGTATATATGCACACACATATATATAGTAAAAGCGCAAATCCATGGTAAGAATGCTTCATCAAGTTCAGTATGGTGTTTTCTCTAAGGACAGGAGGAACACAGATGGGATAGAGCTTCTGCTATATCTAAAACATTTTATTTCTTATAAACGTGGAAAGAGAAATACATAATAATTTTTGAAGTGATAGAATCCTTTTAATCTTGGCTTCATAGGTGTTGGTTATATTATTTTCTACATAATTTCTTTCATTTGTTTTATTTCAAATATATGTAATTTTTTAAAAAATTTAAGTATAACACACTTATTGAAGCTATAAAAATTCTAACCTCATAGCTTGATGAATTATTGCAAGGGAAACACGCCTGCAATTCTGAAGAATGCTCAGCTCAGGTTCTTTTCAGAATATACAGATGCCTTTAGAAACCAAAATGCTTTACCTCTCAGCTTTCTCTGTCTCTTAAAACACAGCCCGAGCATTTTCACTTGTTGTTTTCTCTATGTTGTCTTCAAATATTTAAAAAATTTTGTCCAGCTTTTCTAGTTCTTCCTTCAAATTACCAAGCATCCCTGTCAAACCCATCCCCCATCCCTGAATAAAATAAAACTTCTTTCACACACAGGTGCTCAAATAGCAAATCCAACAACTGAAGACTCTAAAGGGCAATTTAGACTCTAAATTTAGTAGAACTTGAGTATTATTGTAATTGTGATAGCAGGGAAAAATGAAATAAAATTTTAACTTAATGTCCCAGGTATCTATCCATCCAGGAGCAGCTGACAAGCATGAGCAAATAATACCATAAGTAGAAAGTGCTTCCTGGTGATGATTGATAAATAGGTGGGAAGCACCCTCGACTCTTATGAAGGTATATAAAGGAGACGCTGGAAGTACATTTTGTCCCTAAAATAGTAAGAGTCCTGAAAGCCAGGTGAAATGCTAAAGGACCGTAAGTGAGTTGGTCATGAAAAATAAGAGACCCATCAAGTTCTAACAGGCGCACATTGCTTCCAGTTCAAAAACCTCACTTCCAACCTGTATCAGCTGGGTGTGGTCACACGACCAAGCTCCGGCCACATGACTGTGAACCAAAGTGATATGTAAAGACTTTGAAACCTGCCCTTAAATGAAAGAACAGGACCTTTCTTGGATGAAGGCAGGAAGTGGAGTAGCTTTTTTTAGGACACAAATGGAAGTTGGAGGTTGAGGTTGCCAGAGCAAAAAATCAGGAGTACGGTCCCTGACACCATCACCACTACAGAGACTATTATGAAAGAGAAATTCACTCTATCCTGTATAAGCCATTGGTATTTTTGGATCTTTGTTACAGAAGCTAAGCTGGTTAGCTAACTCATATACCATCCAAATTGCCCACACTTCTCTGCTATGATACCACATCCACTGGTGAAAGAGGTATAGAAGGTATGAAACAAAAACAGAGATAAGGAATAAGACACCATTCCAAAATATTTTTTAGAGTCAATACCCATTGGACTTTTTTTTTTTTTTTCCTTTTGGAGAAAGTGGGGGAGGGACAGAGGGAAAGAGAGAATCTTAACCAGGTTCCATGCCCAGCTGGAGCCAGATGAGGGGCTCCTCACAGCCCTAAGATCACGACCTGAGCTGAAATCAGGAGTTGGACGCTTAACCAACTGAGCCACCCAGGTGCCCCTAGACGTATTTCTTATACTATCATTTCACACTGATGCTCTCAGCATCTTGTCCTTGTGGCCTGTCCCTGTTCAGTGCTTATTTTCATTGCTAGTATACTTACTTCCATTTTAATGATTAAGGACATGGGAAACCTACTTTTAAGTGTTTTTTTTTTTTTTCCAGTCTACCTTACTTTTTTTTTTTTTTTCTCAGCTTATGGTAAAATGAAGGAACCAGAATCTATTTTTTCCCAAGAAACTGTATATTATGACTTTGTTTTGTATCAGTATAATGGTATTTTTTCTCTTTTTTCCCCTTTGGATATATTTTTCACTATTAATCAGAAAAATCACTGCAGCGATGTTTTTCCCCTTGCTGGGCAATGGGGCGGGGGGTGCAGGTGGGAAGCAAGGAATCCTTTCTGCAGCATGTTATCTATAATTTTCTGTGTGATCCTGTGTCTGAATAAGGGTTTCTTTAACAGCAGTGTGCAAAGCCTATAGTCTGTCATTGGCTCCTGTCTCTCATTTTTCACTGTATCCAGATTGACCAAAAGATAATGATTTGTTGTTGTCGTTGTTGTTTTCTAGTGGCCCTGGGTTATTTCTGTCAGTTGGCTAATGAGTGGAGGATATTAAAAATACTCTCCAATTAAAATCTGGCTGAAGTCCGCAATAGGCAAAAGAATCAAAAGGTCAGTCCCAATGTGAAGAGCATATTGTTATGAACGATGCTTTCTTTCTAGTCTCATGCACTCCCCTCCAGTGTTGAGTCACCCAGAAATTGTCCAAAGCTCAGGAGAATTAAAATGCTTGTAAAATTCATCTCGCTTGAGGTAACGTGTTCACCAAATGTATGAAGTTTTCCAGCCTAGAACATTCTTACAAAATGATCCTTTCCCCTAAACTATTTTTAAGCCAAGAACTATATTATTCTTGTAAAAATTTTTAAAAGAAATTCTCAGAAAATGGCGGAAATACTCATGCTTAAAAGCTACTGCCCTTAAAATGTCCATGAGTCCTTTTTTAATCTTTGCCGAAGGACATCTAAACATCCTCAATTAGAATATGGCTCCGCCACTCAAATTGCTTTATAATTGTAGAGAAACCACTTACAACATACATGTGTTTGCTTTTCCGGGGAAGAACATGAGCATTGGAGAACATAAAATGCTGAGGTGAGGGACTTGTGGTGAAGGGAAGCTGCGCTCGGGCTTTGTGTCTTACTCATTCTCGTCATTTCAGTCCCAGCCAGCACCACTGGATCTCGGAGGAAAGAATCAAGGCCTTGTTCTGTCATTATTACGGGCTTCACTGTTTAACGATGCTCTCTTTTATTTTTCTCACATTATCTTTTGCTTCTTTTCATTGAAAGATGCTGCAGTTTACTAGAGTTTATTTAAAATCCCAACAGTGCTTCATCTTTTCAGGATGAAAGACTGGTGTGTGAGAAAAATCACTCAGGTTGGAGCTGCGCTGCCAGTGCCTTTAGAACATTCATGTTTTCGTTGCTGAAATGGAGACAAATGCTGTGGCAAAAAATACCCTCTTTCCTTCACTCGCTGGCAAAAAATTACAAAGGCAGCTCGGAACAGAGGCAAAGCTTTGAAAAGGAAAAGAACATTAATTCTGTCTTTGTCAAAAGTAACATTTCAGAGGAAATAAACACACCCCCTTAAGGTTTAATTAATCATTTTCATGGACTTTAACTATCATTTCTATCCTGATGGAGGATGGGAGAGCACATGTATTTACAGTCCTACACATTTTCTTTTATTGTCCACTGAATATTGAAAACACAACCCAAGACCAGGAGTGCCCTCCTGTGAATTAGGAAGGACACATTTGCCACAGAGTTGTCCATGGAAAGAACATTAGAGTCTCTGAAATAACCCTAGTGTCTTTAAAATCAATCAAGTAATCAGTGGGAATTTACTACGTGCCTTGAGCCACGCTCATCTCTGTAGAGGAAAACACATAATCCTTTGTTCATGAAGGAAGCGAGGAGGAAACATGACACACATTAAAAATAAGAGAATAATGACAAGTCAAAGAGTCAAAGAATTGTGTACCCAGAGAGCATTGTTTTGACCCAGCTTACTTTTCTTGAATTAGACTCTGGAGTGTTACCCTCAGTCTGCTTTGAGGGATTTCTAAGAAACAACTTGAAAGACATTCACTACAGTATTAGTTGTAAAGTTGTTGAAAATATCATTTGTCTTAAACAAGTAAGCTACACAGCATCGAAATAACAAACAAGGAGATGTTGTGAGATACAGCTGAAAATGCCACAGGGGTGAGAGCAAAGCAGGGATACTTGGGAAAGTCTTCTTGGAGGAGGGGAGACTTGAGCTGTCCCTTGAAAAATTAGGGAAGTTATGAATATCAGAATAGCACCTGAAAAGTCAGGACTGGAAATGTTGTCATTCATGCATTAATCCCACGAAGATGTATTAACACATGTTTCCCATTCACCAAGCACTGAAATGATCACCACAAAAAAACAGGCAGAGTTTCTGTCCTCAGGGAGCTTGCATTCTAGTGAAGAAATAGCAAGATAAGACCATGAAATATTTAATTGGCCAAATAAATTGTCTATTTCTGCTTTTCCTGCATTCCCTGATCATAACATCAGGTCGAGCCAGCTACATTCGTATCGTCTACAGAAAAGCTATAATTATTAGGGCAGGAAGAGAAGAAAATAAACAGTAAATATTTATTGTTGTTTTCTTTTTCATTCCTTGCAAGTCAGGAAAATCAGAAGAAAGGCCTTGAGGGGAGTGGATATAGGAGCTTATGACACGTACAACACACACAGAATCAGAGTGAAGGAAAAAAACAGAATATAGATGAGGTGTATCTGTGCTGAAAAGACAAAGAGAGGTCATGAGGTCGTACCTTGGAAGAGGTCAGTCAGGGGATCGGTGGGGGGGCAGTCAAGTAGAGAAGAAACTGTTAACAAGAGAATACCACTAAGAACCAGTGGTCAGAAGCAGGGGCCACATGGAAGCTGAGCCAGTTGCTAGTATACCTCTGGCCTTTGGGCTGGGAACCCTGTTGGTTCTGCAGGGAAGGTGGCTGTTCTCATCATGGTGACCAAAGGGCATTCCACTGGCAGCTTCTAGTGTGCATCCTGCCATGATCATACAACTAAAGGATCTCTGCTTCTCACTTGAGAATTTGCTGAGCCTCTGTGAACTGCTCAGTATGCTTTTAATTTCCTGCCACACTCAAAAGAAGGTGTGAGTTCTGGAACCCTGGAGGAGGGGTGGTGATGCAGAAGGGAAGATCCCATCACTACTTCATGGGTTAGCTGAATAGTAGGAAAACCCATCCTTGTCACATACACGTGCACCTGCACACACGTACGTGCACATACATGTGTGCAAGTACATATGGCTGTAGAAAGGGCTGGTCAATTCAGATAAAGTTTAACCATGAGAATTTTAAAAACTGAATCCATAAAGCCCGGAAGTGTAGATGGGATAGAGAATGGTGATCCCAGTGTTTCCCAAACTTACCTAATCATAAGACTCATCTGGGGCAGTTGATAAAAATGCCATTTCCAAGGCGCCTATCCTGCAGATGCTGAGGCTTTGCCCCAGACCTGGTAATCTGGGTTTTTAGGGAGTCCCCTATGATTCTCGTATTAGGTAGGAATGAGAAACACCACTTCCTCCAGTGTGGCCACAACGTTGCACATCCTCCTGCCTCCCCATATGTACCAGTTAATCTTGCAGCTCCTTCCTGCTGAGCCTATACAGCCCCTGGTTTCTTTGCAACAGTGTTCCAGGCAGTCACTATCAATCTCTCAGAGTCACCAGATGAGAGAGGACAGAACCAATTTATCATCCCGGTGTAATGTATGGGTGATAGACACTTGATGTGAAATCTCATAAGCCATGCCTTGTGCTGTGGGAAAAAATACTCTCTTGCTGGTGTTGACTAGTTGCCAAGGTCTGGTGGCCCTCTGGAGCCTGCTTTTAGGCATTGATTCTGTACATTCCCTGATGCAAATGTTGGTGCTAATCAAGTCTAAGTTATGATGTGATTGAGGCTACAGAGAGTTTCACATTATGCTTGACTACAAGGCAACAGGGAGCATGTCAATATAGCGGGGGGCTCCAGCTAACTGCTGCGTGCAAACCACATTGTTTGGGAAAGGGGCTTATTAGCTAGCTTGGGAATCTTCTGGTTCAAGTGGATAATTAGCTAGTACCCTGCTGCATTTAAGCTGCCACAGTGTCTACTTCTCTTTCCAGTACACACAAGCAGGTGCTGCTTTTCCAGCTAGTTAACAAATTGGTTATGGCTCAGCTTTGAAGTCAGACAGAATTAGGTTGCAGTCCCTTACATTCAACTGCTTTGCATCTGTGTGCCCTGAGCACATATCTTAACCTCTCTCATCTTCATTTCCTTTCTGCAAAGTAGGGATAAAAATACTACCTAACCCATGGGCCATTTGTTAGGACAGAACCAGACAATGAATATAGAGCACCTCGCCTGGTGCCCGGCAGGTCATATTGTGTCACCATGTGGAAATTTCTATCGTTATTCTGAGTCAGAAAATCATCCTTGCTGTCAAAAGCTGCCTGGTGATCCAGTGATTGTGTGTGTGTGTGTGTGTGTGTGTGACTTATTAAGGCTCTTTGTGCTATGTTGTGATGCCTTTATAAGCTTGGACTGTAGAATATTCTCTAGATCACTCAACCTAAACACCCTCATATTATCTTTTTTTCATCGATTCACTATTTAAAGGCTTTTCAGAGGGTTTATCCTGACTTTGAGAATTACTTCAGGGCACCTGGAAGTGTACAAATTGTCTTTGCCTAGCAAAACCACTAAAACACTAATAACGGCAGTGTAGATATTCATATAGCCAGGAATCCAGATTGCTACATTTTGAGTTGTCTCCTTAAAAAAGCATCCGTTAAACCCAAGACTAAGTCAGGAGCCTCCAAAAAATGTTCTTTTTTTGATGCACTTCACAGTTTATTATGTTCTATTCATTTGTGTGAGTATTGGCTAAAGAGTCATCTTTTCTTTTTCAACCCCATTTTAAACTTAGAAGGAATGGCTGGCAGGTCCACTTACCATATTGTTCCTAGATTGAGGACAGTACCCAGCACAGAGCAGGGGCTGGGACACTGCTGGTGCTCTGGCTGGATCACCTAGGAGCCTTTCAGAGTTTCTCGTGTCCCTCCCCTGGCTTCTGTGTGCTTTTGTTTCTAATACCAGCTTCTTGACTTTTTTTGAGGGACTCCCCTGGGACATCTGGAGTCTCCTCATTGGGATTTTTCAGATATCTGGAAGTGCGTGGGGTTTTCTCTCTGCCTAAACCACCCTTAACCAATAGCTCAGCCCCCTGACCCCACAGGAGAAAAGCTTGGAGGTTTAAGTCAGACCCTCAAGTGCCCCTTTACAGGTTGAACTTGAAGCAACCAGGAGTGTTTGCCTGGAGTCACACCCCTGCTGGGCTCCTTCCTCTTCCCTGCTCTGCTTCCTGCATCCCCTTACAAGTTTCTCTTGCATATCTTTAATACATCATCTGCGCACAAATCCTTGACTCAGGGTCTGCCCCTGGGGAATCCAACCTAAGGCATTACATAAAGTGTTTTTAGGAACAAACTGTCCCTGCAAAGTAGGAAATCTATATTCATTTAATATGCCCATTTAATATGCCCCTCCACAGCTTATAAAGACTGAGGGTATGGGGGTAAGGTGTACATTGTGTGTGTTCTATCAGACCCCATATAGGAGCCAGAGATACAGCGGTAGAATAAGACTACGGGAATAGCTCCTTCTGTGGTTAATAAATGACTGTGTGCAACACAGGCGGAAGAAAATGGGAAGATGATAGGGGCCTTTTTGAGGTAGAAAAATTAATCTCTATCAAGAGCACCTTCAATTTGCTGATACAAAGCACACTTGAGAGCACTGTTTTCTTGGTAAATGGGGATTAAAAAACCTTGGCCTTTACCCAGGTAATGAAAAGAAACGCATATTTTTCTTAGGTGTGCCTAAAGAATTTTTAAAAACACTTTGAAAAGCTGAGCTGTATAAACATGAGAGGAAAGGCCAAAGAAATTTCAGCTTTGTAATTGTGAAGATGACATGCAAAGGAGAACAAGGATATTTGCAAGCTATCAGAAAAGACCTGGGTGTGCGTGGGTGTGATTGTAAATCTGAATGTTTGCAGGGGATTATGACCATGTTAAAGGACTTTATTTTTGATAGCAAAAGGAAAACAGAATTTCTTCAGTGTGAAGACATTTCACATAAGACCACAGATTTCAGAGGGAAAAGGCATGAACTAAATCAAAATTGTGCTTGTTCCCACTACCACATGTGTTGATACATAGATAAGTATATATACACTCATTTAAATGAAGTTTCCAAAAGTAACCCACTCTCTTAGTCGTAGCTGAAATTACTCATGCTAACCCTTGCATTAGAAAACAGATTCTCCTGGATTAAAATACTTCTTTGTGTATCCTAAAGACTTGGACACTGCTCCAAATTTTAGCTAACCTAGAAATTATTCTATGGGAACATAACTTTCTGGATGGCCATTTCTGCTCCCAAACCATGTCAAGGTTGATTTGATTCTAGCCAAGTTGTGGAATTAAGAAATCTTGGCTATACAGCTGGCTTCCTAGGACCTTGCGGATTTGTATTCTTCTGTAGATTTTGTCCCATACAGGTGTCCTTGGCATTAGATAGACTAAAGAGCAAATAAACTTTTGTTTACTTATATAATTTTGTTTCATAATGCTGTAAAATAGAGAAATAATCGTGAAACTTGGGGGAGGGGTAGCGTGGAGGAGAAGAAAAGCAAATATCTGCAGAAATTTTGGCTACAGATCTCTACCGGAGTTGCCAAAAACCTAGAGAATTATACTCTGGGTTTACACCTTGTGTTCTGTAGCTCAGAGGTCAGGAATAGGCTGTTGGGTCCTTATCCCTGGTGGAGTAAAAGTCCTTTTCCAGTCATATCTGATCACTTTTATTCCATAGTAGGCACAGATTCTCCAGAATAGCCAATGGAGCAGTAACAGAAATTGAACAGACTCCGTTATCCTTTGTATAACATCTCTGCCTCATTTTTAGTCTTTTTTTTTTTTTTTTGAGTGGGGGAATTAGAAACTCTTTAGAGGAAAAATAAATGTTTTTGTTTCATTGAATAGATAAAGAATCTGAGGTCCAGAGAAGTGAAGTTGTTTATCTGAGTTACAACTCAAGACTTCTGAATCTCAGACCTCGCTCCTCTTCCCAACCAACACTACTCTTTCCAGGACATTGATGTCCTGTCCCACCCTATCCGTACGTCACCATTTGTTTTGATGCATATTTGATTTGTTTCCAGTTTGGGATTATGAATATTTCTGTGTAAGTCTTTGTATGACACATGCTTTCATTTATTACATCTTCTAACTATTAGGGGTAAAATGATACATGTTTAACTTTTTAAGAAATTTTAAAACTATATTCCCAACTGGTTGCACATTTTACATTCCTAACAGCGCTGCATGAGAACTCCCAGCTTCTCCCATTTCTCACCAACACTCGATCTGGTGTCTTAGCCATCCTAATAGGTGTGTAGTAGTATCTCATTGTGGTTTAAATTTGCAGTTTTCTTATAACTTACAATGCTGAACATGTTTTTGTGTGATTTGCCATGTATATATCTTCTCTAATGTATTATCTGTTCAGATTTTTTGGTCAATTTTTACAAAACTAGATAATTTGTTCTCTTATTACTGAGTTTTGAGAATTCTTTATATAATCTAAATATAAATCCCTTATCAAATACACGATTTGAAATATTTTCTTCTGGTCTATCTCTTATTTTTATTTTCTTGAGAGTATCTGTCAAAAAACTCAAATTTGTACATTTCCTAAACTCTAATTTATCAATAATGATGGATCACACCTTCAGTGTCACAGCTAAGCAATCTTTGACCAACTATAGGTCACAAAGATTTCCTTCTGTGTTTTCTTCCGTTTGAGGTCTTTTTTATCATTTGGTTTTACATTTAGCTTATGACTGATTTTGAGTTAATTTGAGTTAATTTATGAAATAAGATATGATTCAAATTTTATTCATTTTATAGATATGCAATTTTTCCATCACCACTTATTAAAAAGATATCCTTTCTCCACTGAATTACCTTTGTACCTTTGATGAAAAATAGTTATCCATGGAGCACCTGGGTGGCTCAGTCGGATTGACTCTTGATTTTGGCTCAGGTCATGATCTCAGGGTCTTGGGATCGAGCCCTGCACCTGGCTCTGTGCTGGGTGTGGATCCTGCTTGGGATTCTCTCCCTCCCTCTGAGCTCCCCCAACCATGTGCACTCTCTCTCTCTCTCTCTCTAAACAAAAAAACAAGTAGTTATCCATGTATGTGTGGGTCTATTTCTATATTCTGTGCTGTTACATTGATATATTATCTTTCCTTGTCTTTGCCACCCTGTCTTGGTTAATAAAGTTTGTCTTTTTTTTTTTTTTTTAAGATTTATTTATTTGAGAGAGAGAGAGCATGACGGGGGAGGGGTAGAGGGAGAGAGAAAGGGAGAGAGAATCTCCAGCAGACTCCCTGCTGAGCATGGAGCGTGATATGGGGCTCAGTCCCATGACCCTGAGATCATGACCCAAGCCAAAACCGAGAGAGTCAGTCCCTCAACCAACTAAGCCACCCAGGCGCCACTTGATTTATGAAGTTTTATGATAAATCTGAGAATCAGGCAATGCTATTCTCCAACTTTGTTCTTCTTTTTTAGAACTGTTTTGACTATTGTAGTAGGTCACTTCCACTTCCATGAATTTTTAAAACCAGCTTGCCAATTTCTAGAAAAAAAAAGAAAGCCTGAAAATATTTGGGTCTTAGTTTTTTGTCCAATCTGACAATACTGACTTATACTTAGGATGTAAAGAGCATCTCTGTTCAGTGTGATTACTGATGTAGTTAGGTTTAATTCTGTCATCATATTATTTGTTCTGTATTTATTCCATTCATTCTTTGTTCTCCTTTTTCTCTTTTCTCACCCCCCTCCTTTTTTTTTGGCTCAACTGAGTATTTTTTATGATTCCATTTTATCTCCTTTGTTGGTTTATTAGCTCTGCCTCTTCATTTTGTTAATTTAGTGTTGGCTTTTGGCTTTATAGTGTACATTGTTAACTTGTGGTCTATCTTTAAGTGATTATTATGCCATTTCATACATATTTTCAGAAGGCTATAATACTGTACCTCAAATTCTCCCTACTTAGCCTTGGTAGTATTGGTGTGTTTTAGTATCCTTTATCTGTTATAAACCCAATACTACATTACTATTTTTTGTCTCAACAGTAAGTTAACTATTAAAGTTATTTAAATCACAAATAAATAATCTTATATACTTAATCATGTTGCTCCCACTCTTGCACTCTTCATTCCTTTGTGTAGGCCCATATTTCCAGGTGTTCTCATTTTCCTTCTGCCTAGAGAATTGCCTTTCGTATTTCTTGTCGTGTGTTTTTGCTAGTGATGAACTCTTTAAGGTCTTTATGGTTAGAAAAACTGTTTTCTGCCTCTATGTTTGTTTGAAAGATATTTTCCCAGAGCATAAAGTTTTAGCTTGACACTTTTTTTCTTTGACATGTTGGCCGCAATCTTTTTGCATTGTTTCTTATTTAAAAAAAAAATCTGCTATGTTTCTTATCTTTATTCCTCTATATGTAGCACATCTGTCTTCCCTGGTTACTTTTAAGATTTTTCTCTTTATCACTGTTTTTGAGCAATTTTATTATGGTGTTCCCTAGTATAGTCTTTTTTTTTTCCATTTTGTGTGTGTGTGCTGGGTTTTGTGTAGCTTCTTGGATCTATAGGTTTATAGATTTTATCAAATTTGGGGGGAAAATTCTACCATTATATCTTTAAATATTTTTCTATCATCCCCTCTTTTGAAATTTTAGTTATACATGAATTAGGCCATCTGGAGTTGTTCCACAGGTCACTGGTATTCTTTTCACTTTTTTGGGATTATTTTATCTTTGTATTTAATTTTGAACAGTGTCCATTGCTATGTCTTCAAGTCCACTCTTCTTTTTTTCTGCCATGTCTAATCTGAAGTTTATACCACCCAGTTTATTTTTTCATTTTGGACATTTTAGTTTTCATCTTCAAAAATTTGACCTGGGTCTTTTTTATATTTCCATTCCCAACTTAATTTTTTGAACATGTGGAATACAGTTCCAGTAAGTGTTTGAAGGTTCCTGTCTGCTAATTCTAACATTT
This sequence comes from Ursus arctos, assembly GCF_023065955.2. Classification (NCBI taxonomy): domain Eukaryota; kingdom Metazoa; phylum Chordata; class Mammalia; order Carnivora; family Ursidae; genus Ursus; species Ursus arctos. The sequence continues at coordinate 54,836,045 of NW_026623067.1, forward strand.
TTGTCAGTTATGGGTCAGTTTTGATTGAGCTTTCTTCTCATATTTTCTTTCCTTTTTTCATACCTGGTAATTTCTCATTGGATGTTAAAGATTGTGAGTTTTACCTTTACCTTTGTATAGGTTTTGGATATTTTTGTACTTTCATAAATATTATTGTGTTTTATTCTGGGATACAGTAAGCTATTTGGAAAACTTTTCATCTTTTCAGGTCTGTTTTTTAAGATTTTTCATGTAGTACTGAGCCATGTTTAGTTTAGAGCTAATTATTCTCTACTACTGAGGCAAGACCCTTGTTACTACTTCCCAGTTCCATGGGGCTTACAAAGATTTCCCCTGTAGGTGTTGAGAATAGGTACTTACTGACCCTAGGTGAGCCATAGGTACCATTCCCTCTAATCCTTGTGGGTGATTCTTTCCCCAGTATCCATTACTTTTATCACACACATGCACTGATTAATGCTCTGCTGAACTTGAAGGTGGATGCTGTGCTGTTCTCTGGAGTTTGCTTTCTATGTGACTCTTTCTTCTCACTAATCTGTCTTATGAACTCCAGCTGCATTGGTGTCCCTAGACATTCAGCTCTGTCTCTTCAACTCAGGGATTCTGCTGGACCATCCCTGGTTTTTCCCCTCTGCTCCGTGATCAGGAAACTTTCTCAAGATAGTAAGCTGGAGCAACAAGAAATCTCACTTCCTTTGTTTCTCATATCCTGGGGTTCCTGTCCTTGGTTATCTAATATACTGAGTCTTGGAAACCAATGCTTCTTCATATATGTTGTCTACGTTTTATTTGTGTGAGGCCAGAGGGAAAACCTTGTCCCCCAAAGGACATTTTGAAGTGGAAAAATGGAAGTCCTAGCATAGTATTTAATCAAGGTTTAGCTCCATTTTCCAGCTATAAAATTAAGGCTCAGAGAGAGTAGATAACTTAATATCACAAATCTGGTAAGAGTTGTAGCCAGGATTTAGAGTCAGCTTGTCTGAATTGAGAGGCTTTGTATTTCTTCCCTGCTTTGCTTTACCCTAATGCTTGGGTATTTAAAATCTAGGCATGATATAGAAATCATAATGGAGACTTAACTGCAACATATTTTTAACCAGAGAACCTCATTCTGTAACCACAGTAGCTAACAGAGCATTTACTGTAGGACTTTGGGTGACTTTTCAATACTGAGCCCCATGCAGGGGTTCATGACTTTAATTTTCATATGTATTACTCTATAGTGCATGACACCCTTTCCTAACTGACCTTTTAAAAATAAATAATCCACTATGCCTGTATAAAGAACATTGTTCTGTCATATCATTTCACACTTCTCTTTGCCTTCCCAATGTAGGAAGAGTGAATGTGACCAGAGGAAATGGACCGTCTGCAACATAATACATGGCTCCTTTTTCTACAGTGACTGGGAGACCACAACTCTTTCTGGATTTCAGACAAAAAATACTTCCATGCAGATATTCAGAATCATGTGCACAAGTGTATTTGTTGCAAATAATATTGACCCCTTAGCCTCTGCCAGCAAGGCAAAAGTGAAGTTTCACCAAAGAAGTCACTTCTTCTTTCTAACCCTAGGGTTTTATTGTTTTACTGAAATCTATAAAAGTTCATATTTTTCCTGAAAATCCTAGCATTGTATTTAACTCATGTTTATTCAGAAGTGTGAACACCGTCAGGAGTTATATAAGTTACCTGTTAATTACATAGCTGAATTAAAAAGAAGGTGTTGAGTTAGCCAGTGGCCTTTCTCCTTTTGATTATTCCACTCAGTAGGCTTTAGTATCTGAGCAATGAACAAGACTTAGGGGAAGTGCAGGTAGGGAACATAGGAGGGTAGAGACGGTATAGAACTAACAGAGCTATGAACCGTCAGCATATTTATGAGGTTACCGGAGTTGTTGCCTCTTTTTAAAAGGCAGCATTGAAGGTATTTCTTAGTTATATGAAAATAATTGAGTATGTATTGTGAACTACTTAAAGGAGGAATGGAAACTCAGTTTGGAAAATGACTGAATTAGTCTTCTTTCTTGCTATGTGACTTCTCAAACATCTTAGTTTTTATCTGCAAGGGTTTTGGAGGCTTGCTGTTTGGGGAATCTGTCTGTAAAGCTGTTTCATCTCATTGACAAGCTGAGAAATTTCTTCTTGGTTTGGCTTCATTGTGTATTCTTTTATTTTGTACATTGTCATTGCTTTGAAAGACACCGTGCTGCTCTTGGATGCATTAATCAGAAGGATTCATTTAAATAATTTTCTAGAAAAAAATGCATGTACCTGTTAGACTTTCAGGTACAGAGATGATAAATAACTCAGTTTGGAATTCAGTGGAGTAGACCCAATGCTCTCTTAGAGCAGTGGCCTGTTGCATATGACTTAGGATAGTTCTGAGTGCTGAATTAATTCCAGGGACTTGAATACGTAGGTCAGTGAACCACAGAAACTCTTCTGGTTCTAAAAATAATCATGATATCTTTCATTTGCATATGGTATTATAAATTTGGAAACAGAAGTCCACATTCCTGAAGGAGTTTAGAATCCAGCCAAGGAAACAAAAGACAAATATATGAAACTTTTAAGTGTTAAATTGTATGGTGTGGATAATATTGGCAATGAGAAATGAGGAGAAACATCTGTATTGTCTAGAGTAGTTGGGTAAACAGAGGTGAAGAGAGAAGTTCTTATAAATGATGAAAAACAGCACAGGCAAAGACAAAGAGTTAGAAATACAAGTAGAATACATGAAAGAAAGTGAGCTGTTAAGGAATTCTTCTGGGGAGCCCTGGGAAATAAAGGTGCTATTAGATGATGAATAGTCTGGAAGGTCAAACAAAGAATTTATAACTTAATGCCAAAGGTAACAGGATGCCATTGTAGATTTTTGAGCAGATGACAACTATAAGTACACTTTCATGAAGATTAGCCTGGCCTGATATGCAAGGTAGGTGAGGGAGAAGATAGAGCGAGAGCCTAGTTTGAACCTAGTAGAGTTGCTCAAGTTATCCTAACTTGATACTATCGGGTGTCTGAAAAAGGACAAAAAAGATGGAAAGGAATAGTTAATATTCTGAAGGAAGAAATAAGGAGGCTTGAATGTCTTACCTTTCAGTGCTCTCTGTCATTGCAATGGGAGATTTCAGACAGAGAATGGAAGACAGAGGTGTGGATCTGCCCAGTTCTCACATCACCTTGCATAGATGTTTGGCTACTCTACCATTTTGGTTGTCAGCTCTGTGATGAACTGAACTTTGTCTAAGAGGGGGTAGAGTGTGGTATGGTCTTTAAATGCATGAGGCTTAAAAACAATGGTACTTTTTCCCCCTCCTGAGAATAGAATGAGTATTTTAAAAGGTAAGAATCTAGAAACAATAATGGCAAAATTAAAGAAAAATAATTTTCCAGGAAGGAAAGGAAGGCAATTGGGAGTCAGGAACTGTAAAGGAAAAGAGAAAAGAAGAGAGAACAAGAAGTAGATTGCCCAGCTCTGGAGGGTTTGAATTGCCTTGGCTAAGATCCCATCCCTAAGTAACAACTCTGGTTTACCAGAAGAATGATAGAATTCTAGAGCTTGGAAACCTCTCCCCTCCTTTGATTCTTGAGAAAACTGATGCTGAAAGAAGTCAACAGGCTTGCTCAAAATTAGGTGGCCAAAGAGTATTGCAGACAGGATGAGAACACCAGTCTATAACTCCTGCTTCGTGTCTGAATTCCAGTCTCACACTTCCTTTCCTGGAAAGGATTTAGAGATTTACTCCACACTGTGTTAGGGCAAGCCCACTTTACACAACTACTTGTGGGTCACTCAATTAAGCTGTCTTGTTCCATCTGTCTTCCAGATGTGAAGGATGCAGGACATATAAACCATATAAGGAAAAGTGCCATAATAAGAGATAAAGATTTTTAAGGAATGAAAAAAAAAAGAATTAGAAATAAGAAACTAAAAAGAAAAGCATATCCAAAACAATCTTAAAAAAACAACAACATTGGAGCCCTCATATTTCCTAGTTTTGAAACTTATTACGAAGCTACAGGAATCAAAACAATGTGGTACTGGCATAAAGACAGACATATAGACCAATGGCCTAGAACATAGAGTCCAGAAATAAACCCCCATCTACCTGGTCACATGATGTTGGTTTGACAGGAGTGTTAAGACCATTGAATGGGGTAAGAATAGTCTCTTCAACAAAGCTTTAGGGAACTCGGAATCCATATGCAAAAGAGTGAAGTTGAACCCTTATCTTATACCATACAGAAAAATTAACTCAAAATGGATCAAAGACCTAAATGTAAGACCTAAAATAAAAGTCTCTTAGAAGAAAACATAAGGTAAAAGCTTCATAACATTGGAGTTGGCAAGAATTTCTTGGATATGACATCAAAAGCATAAGCAACAAAAGAAAAAAAGGACAAATTGAGCTACATTAAAATTAAAACCTTCTGTGCTCCAGAGGACACAGTCAACAGCAAAAAAGAAACCTAGAGAATGGGAAAATATTTGCAAATCATAAAACTGATGAGGAGTTAATATCCGCATTATAGAAAGAACTCCTCAACTTGATAACAACAACAACAACAACAAAACCACCTGATTAGAAAATGACCAAAGAAGTTGAATAGGTGTTTCTGTGAAGACTTCTGTCCAATAAACACATGCAAAGATATTTATGACTAATTGTTAGAGAAGTGCAAGTCAAAACCACCATGGGATACCACCTCATACTTACTGGCTTTTATATATAAAAACAAACAAATCAAATAAAAAAAAAAAACAAAACAGAAAATAACATGCATTGGTGAGGATGTGGAGAAATTAGAACCCTGTGCAGCACTAGTAGGATTATAAAATGGTACAGCTGCTATGGAAAACACTACAGTGGTTCCCAAATAAATTAAAAATGGAATTACTGCATGATGCAGCAATTCTGCTTCTGGTATATATCCAAAAGAATTGAAAGCAGAGTCTTGAAGATAAATGAGTCCACCCGTGTTCTTAGCAGTACTATTCACTACAGCCAAGAGGTAGAAGCAACTGAAGTGTCCATTGACAGATAAGTGGATAAACAAAATGTGGCATACATTTACAATGGAGTATTATTCAACATGAAAAAGTAAGAAAATTTTGGCACCTGCTACAACATGGATAAACCTTGAGGACAGGAATGGTTATTAGAGAGTTGAAGTAATTTTCTAGGTAATTTAGTTAAAAACCACTGCTATTGGAAATGATTCTTTGGACTGAATAATCCATATTCTACATTGATCAAATCCAGTGGATAATTATCTAATTTACTCTTCATTTTAACCCTATAGTTAGATACAGAGTTTAAACTTCTCACATTAAAGAAATGGATTTGAAAATTGTAATTTTTGTTAATTATTCTTATTGAAATAAGCAATTTCCTCACCAAAGTTAGAAGATTTGTCTCTCTCTCTCTCTCTCTCTCTCTCTTTTTTTTTTAAGAGAATGTCTTTTCTCCATTGAATGAGGATTCTTGGCTTCTTTGTCAAACATGAGTTGATAGTATATTCTTTTTTATTTTTATTTTTATTTTAATTCCAGTATAGTTAACATACAGTGTTATATTAGTTTCAGGTGTAAAATATAGTGATTCTTCGATTCCATATATTACTCAGTGTTCATCAAGATAAGTGTACTCTTTAATCTTCTTCACGTATTTTACCCATCCCCCCACCTACCTCCCCTCTGATAACTATCTGTTCTTTATAGTTAAGAGCCTGTCTTTTGGTTTGTCTTTTTTCCTTTGTTAATTTTTTTATTTCTTAAATTTCACATTTGAGTGAAATCCTATGATATTTGTATTTCTCTGACTTATTTTGCCTAGCATTATACTGTCTAGATCCATCCATATTATTGAAAATGGCAAGATTTTATTCTTTTTTATGGATGAACAATATATATAGAGAGAGATCATATATATGTGTATATATACACGTGTGTGCGTGTGTGTATGTATCACATTTTCTTTATCCATTCATCTATCACTGGACACTTGGGCTGCTTCCGTAATTTGGCTATTGTAAATAAAGCTGGTAAACATTTCCTTATATTCCTTCATGGTGAATAAGGATTCTATCATGTGCCAAGGATAAAGATACTTTTCTCAAGAGGGGTATAATTCACTTACTCTATTACCATTGTGTGCATGAAACAGAAGCTTCCCCATAACATTTCCCCCATAATCTTAGCCCCATCTCATCAGTAGCATCCTTTCTACTCAGGATGTAAAGAAGAAAAAATTTAAACTTTCAGGGGTAGTTATTCTCCAGTGCCTTTGGAAAGAGTATTGAAGGTATTGTCTAACATGGTGCTAGCCTTTTGCCTCTGTGTGAAAAGTGAACCTGGATTCATTTGCCCAAATATGGAAGGCACTTGGTCAGAGTCAGGGCATCACAAAAGGAATAAGGTTTCCATTTTCAAGGAACTTACAGTCTAGAGATAAAGAAAGTGCAAAAAAATGACACACACGTTGTCAGATATACGTATTCTTTCATATATATAGTCTCTATATATTTATATAGTTTCCATTAATTAAGATATATATATATATACACACACAAACATTACAAATATAAATTAGTATGTGTATTCACACACATGTACACACCCATTTTCAAGATGGATATTGTATTATTGTCAGCCTTCACAAGTTAGTAATTTCATTTAAAATTTGAACGGTGTTCTTTTTTAAAATCTGATAAGATTTGTCTAAATTTATCTGAAAATGAAAAGAAACATTCAAAAAATTTAAAACTTTTTTCAAAAGCATTGAAATTTAAGTGGAGACATTATTGTATTAGGTGCTTCCGAATTAAATTTGCATCTTATTTTTTCATTTGAGAATCTTCCCAAATTAATGTCAGACACAAAAACACAGGTCCAGGAAGCTCACAAAACACCAAACAGGATAAATGCCAAAGAGCTACATCTACGCAGCTCATATTCAAACTTCAGAAAATCAAAGATAAAGGAAAAATCTTCGAAGAAACACCTGACCTATGCAGGAACAAAGTAAGAATCATATCTGATTTCTACTCAGAAACCCTAGAAGCAAGAGTGGACTAAAAATATTTAGTGTTGGGAGGGAAAAAATTTACCAACTTAGAATTCTGTATCCTGAGAAATTACCTTCCAAAGTGAAGGAGAAATACTTTCTCCTACACCATGTGATAGGAGCTCCTACTCCCCACAGCAGGGGCTGAAGCTTCCTGTGACAGCTTCTCTTCTTTCTTTTTCTAAAAATGTTTTTAAGTTCAATATCATTAGCATATAGTGTATTATTATTTTCAGGAGTGGAATATGGTGATTTATCAGTTGCATATAACACCCAGTGCTCATTACTTCAAGTGTCCTCCTTAATGCCCATCCTCCTATTACCCCATGCCCCCACCCATCTCCCCTCCAGCAACCCTCAGTTTGTTTCCTAGAGTTAAGAGTCTCTTATGGTTTGCCTCCGTCGCTGGCTGTTTTCGTCTTATTTTATTTTTCCTTTCCTTCCCCTATGATCCTCTGTTTTGTTTCTCAGATTCCACATTATGAGTGAAATCATATGGTATTTGTCGTTCTCTGACATTTTTACTTAGCATAATACCCTCTAGTTCCATCCACATTGTTACAAATGGCAAGATTTCATTCTTTTTGATGGCTGAGTGATATTCCATTCTAAATGTATACTACATCTCCTTCATCCATCAGTTGATGGACAGACATTTGGGCTCTTTGCATAGTTTGGCTATTGTTGATAATGATGCTACAAACATTGGGGTGCATGTGCCCCTTCAAATCACTATGTTTGCATCCTTTCAATAAATATCTAGTAGTGCAATTGCTGGGTCCTAGGTTTCTCTTCTGCTTATGTGTTCACTAACTCAAGGATAAAACAAGTGCACCATAATACCTTTCCTGGAAGGAGGAGTAACCCATTGATACCCATTTGTCTAAAGGGCTCAAGGAAAGGAAATGGAATGTTAAATTAAAGCAATATCCAAAGGTTATAGCCACTGAATTTGGTTTGTGGTTAAGAGTTGTGTAGTACACACACAAAATCTCTTTGACATGATGACTTTTGTCACGTTGTGATGGAAAGCCCTTATACAGAACCAGGAAATTGTTTGGGGGATGGAATACAACTGCCCTAAGCTGGGCCATGCTTTCTTTCTATTTCCTGTTTACTGTTCTGTCCCTTTTCCATAATCTTAACTGATCTCCTTCCTCCACCTTCTTTAAGTATACAGTGGATAGCACTGTTAGCCTTCCTACTTTCAGCCAAAATCTTAAATCAGCCTTGCACAGTTCAGTGTGAACAATCAGACAAGGTGTTCGTTCATTCGCAGCAAAAACTGACTGAGTGCCTCTCCAGTGCTTATATTGAAGCGTAGGACTCCATGCGTTGTTTCCACTTTGCAGGTGGAAATCTTGGGGAAGGGGCAGAAGTCTTTCCATGGGCCCTTGAAATCACAGCTCAGCCTGGCCTGGCCTTGGCAATCAATGCTGAGGTGTCCCTAAGGCAATGAATGGTCTCTCTTTATCAGAACAAATTTCCCTTAAGAAGTTCCGTTTCTGAAAAGGGCAAGTGTTGTGGCTCTCCAGTGCTGTTTGCTCTTTGTAGGACTGAATCACTCACAACAGAATTTCCATGACAAACAGGTCAAAAACCTGACTTTAGGTTTACACTGGGGGAAAGACAATATCTCAGAGCACCTTATTTCTGTATCTAAAGAACTGCAAGGTGAAAGTCAGCAGTCTCAAGGCTGTCTCTCTAATCCCTTCAGGCAAAGGGAAACGACTGCATTCCCCAGTGACCCTCACACCTGTATTTATAGTCATGGAAGCTGGGCTTGGGCCCCAGAAGTTTGTCCGAGTTTGCCGTGGTGGTGGTGTTTTATTTCTGTTTTTTTACTTTGCTAGTAGATCATCTTCTTTAAAAGAGAAAAGTAGGGGCACCTGGATGGCTCAGTCGTTAAGCGTCTGCCTTTGGCTCAGGGCGTGATCCCGGCGTTCTGGGATCGAGCCCCACATCAGGCTCTTCCGCGGGGAGCCTGCTTCTTCCTCTCCCACTCCCCGTGCTGTGCTCCCTCTCTCGCTGGCTGTCTCTCTCTCTGTCGAATGAATAAATAAATCTTTAAAAAGAATAAAATAAAATAAAAGAGAAAAGTAATCTGTAAGGAAAGGATGGGATACATAATCGTGAGGCTCTAATGAGGATAATGGCGACGAGGATGGTGCTGAGGACAGCTAACTGTGCCTTGCATTCACGGTGTAGCAGGGGTTTGTTCTCTGTGCTCCACACATTACAATCAGAATGGTTCTCTTAACACACTTAGGAGGTAGATGATACCAGCATCTCTAACTCAGTAATGAGGAAACTGAGGTAGATAAGTTCATAATACTGAACCCACGGTACGTAGCTAGATGTTATACATATAAAAATTAGTTTCTCACCCACTTCACATACCAAAATCAATTCCAAGTAATTTAAGCAGTTAAATGCACAATATGAAAGGCTTGCATACAGGTAGAAGAAATCACAAACATATCCAAAGACCTATTTTTAACTTTTAAGGGTCTAAAAGCATATACAATTAGGAAGCAGAATATTTTTTGAAAGCCAAAAATATTCTTAATGATTAATGCCCTCAATATGCAAAGTGCTTATACTTCAATAAGAAAAACAGCAATACCCTCAAAGATAAATGGTCAAAGAATAGGAACAGACAGTTCACAAAAGAAAAAATAAGTGGTACTAGTACTAAATGAAAAAGAATAATAACATTATTATTTAGTTATTACTCTGGGTCAAGAACTGTGCTCAATACTTTCATTATCTTATTAAATATTTAAAAACTATGTATGATGCACACCCAAGATCTCAAAGCCAGGAAGTAGCGAGACTGGGAATCCAAGTCTGACCAACTCCAAACTCGTTATTTAGCCCTAAAACTGTACTTCCTTCAGTGGCGCGCTGGCACCAGCTCATGCCCACCCGTGGGAGTCCGCTGATACGCCTCTTCCAGCGGCCTGTTTAGTCAGGTCATGTTGGTAGCTTGATGGGAACATTTACACCACAGCTACAAATATGCTACAAATGCAACCCCCGCCCCCATAAAACTCCTCGTTAAATATTTCCCAGCACATGACTTACTGTCTCCCTAAAACACCGTGAACATAGGAACTTTATGAATCATTTTCCAGGACCTGAACATAGGAACTTTATCAAACCACAAGTCATACTGCTGAACTGTTTCCAGATGTCAACCTTATTACTCAAATTGTGAACTAAAATAAGAGTTAGAATACCATGTTTGTCTACAAATTAGCAAATATTAAAAGGGAACAATGGTAAATCAAATTGAGACGCCAAAGGCATGTACGTTAGTTCACCCTGTCTGGAAAACCATCTGGTACTATGTATCAAGATTCTTTAAGAAGTTCATCTATCTCAATGTCATAATCCCACTCCTGGAAACCTGGAGGAAATGCGCAGTCCCATATACAAGGACCTGTATGTAAGATGGTTCATTTCACCATTGCTTAGAGTAAAAACTTGAACACTACTTAAAAAGCCAATAGTAGGACAACAGTTCAGCACCATATGCAACAAAAATGTGATGAAATGTAATAGTTATTAAAAAATGATTTTGAAGTTCAAAAACATTGCACAACTATCTAGAAAATGATACACATACTACTCAAGATACATGTTTCTCTCTGTATACAATATATACATTATTCACATACACAGGTCTTTTTTATATACTTCAGTGAAGTTTTCCATGTTTCTTTATAGAAGTCCTGCATGTTTTGATACATGTCTGTGTCTGTATATATAATGTATGTACATATAGTGCATATATTAAATCTAATGTACATGATGTTGAGATATTTTTGCATATATATACTGAGATATATTTTTAAAACAATAAACAAATGGAAATATATATCATGCTTACAGAATTGAAGACTGAATACTTTAAAAATATTAATTCTTCACAAGTCAATGTATAAGTTTAATGAAATATAAAAAGAAATCTAAAATACAATTCTAGTAGAATTTTGTACTTGATTAAATCTACAGTTCATCTGTAAAATTATGTGAGATGATAAATAATTTTCTTACTTAAGAGTTTTATTTTCTAGATTTTATGTAATGAGCATATATCACTTCTACATCTGAAAAATAATAATATGATAATATAAACGCTTAATGCATATTAATAAGTACATAATGAAGTTTTTCGAATAGGTGTAGTCTTTCTTATATGTGTATCTTGAGATGAGGAACATATAAGAAGAATAAACAAGTGCCACAGATCTCAAAAGGAGAGATCTTTTCTATCAGGGACCTGGGGAGTTAGGAAAGTCACTAATACCCGTATCTGAGGTGACCATTTGAGCAACACTCTATACTCAGGACTTTAATCTGTTCACTTGAAGTTGAGAAGGTGAGCCTTCTGCCCTCTAGGGGTCCCTTATTATCATTCATTATTTGAAGTTGCTGGAAACACCCCAAATTTATTGAGGCTTAGCAGCTCCCACTCTTCCAGAATTTTTTTTTTTTTTTAGCTGTCTAGCTTTGCACTTTCTTAGAGAAAGTGCTGCTTTTAGCTTTGAGAGGGTTAAAAATAAGATACCTAATAATAAATCATGAAAGTAGTTCAAAATCATGAGAGCAGTGACAGTGGCCTTAGGATTCTTGTCTAGATTAGTTTATTTTCCCCTAGAATAAACAAAACCAAATGCAAGTTTTGCAACAGAGGCAACCTTGTGTACAGGAAATAGCATGGAATTTGAAGTCCAAAGACCTGGTTTGAGTCACATCTCCCCCTCTGCCTAATGGAATGATGTGAAGTAAGCCAGTAAACTGTACCTTTTTTTTTTTCAACCTCATTCACTCATTCGTTCGGTCAACCAGCGTATATCGTTGCCCTCCATTGTATCATGCGCTGTCTTAGCACTAGAGATCAGTAGAGGGAAAAGGGATGCCCATATGGATCGTACATTTTAGTTGCAGACGCAGACAACACCGTCACAATCACCAAATGAGGATTCACAGAACTATAAGATAGTTAAAACTGCTTGCAGAAAATTTAGGATAGGGTGATAGAACATGTAAGGATGGAAGGGAGTGGATGGGAAGAATTGTCTGATGAGATTGTCAGGGAAGCCTTTCTAAGGTTGTGATATTCAAGCAACAACTGAAGCCAGGGAGTTAGCCCTGAAAGGACTGCAGAAGTGCCTTGAGGTAGAAGCACAATTGCAAAGGCCCATGGCGGAGGAGAGAACGTCAAGACGGCTGGTGTAGCTGGAGTGGGTAAGCAAAGGGAAAAGGCGGTAGGAGGGCAGGTCAAAGTGACCTGACCACCAAAGCGGTCATGAAGTTGAACCAGTGTGTAAGGACGGCCACAGGGAACCCAGTGACCTGTACTACAAATCTTAGGGGATATCAAGGAAATGGAGTCCTGCTGTCTTTGTCATTGTCTGTACTATCTGCTTTGACCAAGGAGTAGAAGTTCTTTGGACAGAAGGAAATTTGGCAGCTGAGATTTTCCTTTAGAGGTCTTGCCAGCACCAGTCCATTGGGCATCAGTAGAGGCTACAGTGTATTTAATACAAGGTGTTCATTTTCTTTACAGAACCCATCTGGGTCAGCAGCTAGCCAGGACCAACAGCTGATCCCTTCATGCAGTAGGCATTGGGCACACAAGTGTGCGTGTAGCCATTCAGACTTGGGATGCCATGTACAGGAACACATATCTGATAGCATTAGACTTTGCTAGGAAAGCTTTCATAATGCATGAAATGGTATAGAGAAAATGTCTGTTAGGACAGCTTCATTTCTAAATATATGTGGTTATATATGGGCAACACTTATCATTTAACCTTTATCATGCCCTTTCTATCTGGGCTCACCTGCATGTCTCGTAGCCAATGTAATCGCTCATCTGTTTAACTTCTGGAGAGGTATGATCACTAGAGAATGATGTGGGAAACCAGTTTCAATTATAATCACCCTTTCCCACAGTCTAAAAGGGAGTAAGATTCACTTGATTTAACGTTTGACAGCATAATTCAGGGTTGTCAAACTTGCCTCTCTTCCCAGACTATCACCTCCCTTCTACTCCCCTGCTATTAGTCTTGACCTCGTTGCTCTTTCTCTTGTCACTGCTACTCTGCCTACCTCTTCATGCTGTCTCAGCTCACACTGTACTTTCCTGGGGCCAATTCTCTGCCCAGAAGTGTGGGAAGAGGAGGGAGAGGCTGCTGTGCCCAGTCCGCAGGGTACAGTTGTCTAGATGTGGAAATACCTGCCTGTCCACAGGATCTCCAGGCACCGTGGTCTAAGAGCACAGAATCTTTCCTAAGCCTTGAGCTCAGAGAGTGCATGTGAAGTCTACACAAGTTCAAGTGGACTTGAAAGCTTTTCAGATATGCTTTCCTGTTGTTAATCTGCACATTCATCTGCACATCTGGCTTGGAAAATCTCAAGCCACGAGATCAGCTCTGTTTAGGGTGACTGGTTTGGCACTGCAATAAAGCCAAGTACAAGCATGGAAGAAGAGGCTCTGAGAGGCAACTTCCCTTTCTACTGGCTGCTCTCTGGACAGTTCTTCCTTATGGTGATATGTTGATTTTCAGTCATGTAGTTAACGTTCAAAGTGGTACCTCACTAAAGTGGGAGATGAAATGTTAGTCATAATCCCTAGACGTGTCAAACACACACTCTGCCTACTAAGTGTAAGTGAATGTAAAAGAAAGCCAGCGTCACCATTAGCCACTCATCCAGGCAAAGCCTTTTGTGCTGAGCCAGCAATTAAGACTGACAATTCATCTTCCAGGTCCCACTGATCTTCCCAGAAAGGAAATGGACAGCTATCATACTCTGGGCCACTAGGCATTAGTTGCCAACTGGGAAAGTCATCAGAAAACTTCTTAAAATGGTCACTGGGTAAGTCATTTGGATATTGCTTTCGGCTATATCTGTTCTTCATACTGAGAGTCAATGTGTTGGTTTCCCGAGAGCTGGCCCTTCAATCTACCATATCTTGTTTTAATCGTGAACATAATCAGATTTGTTTGGACTTTGGAAAATTACACTCCTTGAACCCAAAATGTTTTTTATACAGGTAGAACCTGATAAAACAATTTTTAGGGGTAGAATTAAAGGCCCAGAGCTGGACAGTATTATAATAAGGCTGTATGCTTCCTGGGGGACATTAGAAGTGTAAGAGCCCAGCTTACAGACTGCCAATGTGGACCTCCCCATGTGTTCACTGATTGTGTAAGTCCTTCCTCAGGGATTTTTTTTTTTTATATATATATATCAACAGCTTGTGGCTTCTTTCTTCTCTCACTCTTATTCTGCCACCTTGTTACTGTTTTCCTTCAATTTCAGTCCCCCACCCTATTGGGAGGCCACCAGGAGTCCAAGCTCTGACTTTATAGGAGTAGAGGACTCCAACCCCAATCCCTTCAGCCACTTCCCCTTGTTCCATTCATTCCAACAAATATTTACCAAAAGCCAGCTGATATTAGCAGTGGCACTAACAAAGGTAAGTAAGTTTGCCCCTGCTTTAGTGGGTCTTAGAGTCTAGAAGGAGAGACAGACACTTAGCAGGTAATTTTAATAATTTTAGTACAGCATGTTAGGTGCTGCAGTAGAAATCTGCCCCTTGTGATATGGGAGCACAGGGAATAGAGTGCCCGTAGCTCAGCCTGGAAGTTCAGGGAAGACCTCCTGAGAGATTATGACTAAATCAGGTCTTGAGGGATAAGCAATATTAAAAGAAGTGGGAAAGGTACCTGATAGAGGGATGAGTATAAGCCATGGCAGAAAGTCATCATATAGCATAAGGACTGCAGGGAATCATAAACAGTTGATATTAAATCAAGAAGCAACAAGTAATGAAGGTGGAGAGGTTCATGGGTAGGTGTCAGGCACTAAGGGCCTTGCAGACCAGGCAGAAGAACCTGAATTCTGCAGGTGATGCGTAGTCCTTGAGTGTATTGAAGTGGTGAATGATGTGGTCCGATTTAAATGTTAGACAGTTTTTGAAATGCCTTGAGATATGGCTTCCAAGGGGGTAATACCAAGGACTGGGAGATGAGTTATGGGGTCCAGTATAGAGATGATAAGTGGGCATGGAGACAGAGGATAAAATTGAGAAATTGTGGACACGGTGATTGATTAATTGTTTGGGTGTTGGGGAGGTAAGAATGAAGGAAAAGTTGAAAGCAACTCAGGTTTCTACATGCCGGTAGGGTAGATAATGGAGCTATCAATTGGATTAGGTACTATAAAGGAATGAGTGTGTTTGGAGGTACATTTGCCATGTCAGAGGCAACGGAGTGCAAAGCACCCAAGGTACCAGTTCATGGAGACTATATCTAATAGTGATTTGCAAGGCTGGTGTTAGAGATTTCAAGGGTAGGATTTTTAAGGGATGGAAGCAGCTCATCCTAGAAGTTTGCTAGCTTTCTAAAAAGAAAAAACAAAGTGTGAAAATATGCAGAGACAAATCTCTGATTTGGAAATGTTGTGAGTGCTGTTCTCTCCATGACTCCCCACTCTCCCACGTCTACCCCTTGACATCCTTTAGTCACCATGTCATTAGAGATGTGTTTCCTGTAAGTCTTAAGTTCCACTGACAGTACTATGATAATTTATTCTTAAAACACCCCTCTCCCAGGGTGCCGGGTGGCTCAGTCAGTTTAAGTAGTCGGCATTTGGTTTTGGCTCAGGTCGTGATCTCAGGGTCATGAGATCCAGCCCTGTGTCAGGTTCCACACTCAGCAGGGCATCTGCTTGAGGTCTCTCTCTCCCTCTAAAATATATAAAGAAATCTTTAAGAAAAAAGAAAACACCCCTCTCCCACTTCAAATTTTTCCCATATGGTGTCATGGAAAACTGGTCAGAATGCAATTTCCTTTCGACCTTGTTGTACTTTCCATTATTTTAAATCTTTCTGTGATTCTGTCACTAACTGATAGTGACAGTCAGATGGTCACCAACTGACAGTCACTAACTGACTCTGTCACTAACTGAGTGATATATATATGTATATATATATCACTCAAGATTAGAACTCACAAATTTTTGATGCTCTGGTGAAAAGCAGTTACATTTGCTTGTTTACAAAGAAACCTCACTAGCGATAACCTTCTGTCCCTTTTGGCTTCTCTTCCTTCACAACTTCAGTTTTTCTTTGAAGATTAAGTAATTCTGTTCAAAACACAAAAAGCATGCTGGACAAAGAAGTGTTCAGGGTTACTGCCAGAGGTGTGATTAGGCAGGCGGACGAACTACAGCAGCTCCATTTAAGTTGAACTGCCCTCTGGACGAGCCCTGTGGAATGAAAATAACAGTGTGAACCCTAAGATATAATCCTCAACTTTCTGGTAGTTGCTGTAAAAAAGTAAAAAGAAAGAGATGAATTAATTTTAAGAGTATGTTTTATTTAACCCAATATATCCAAAGTATTATCATTCCCACATTTAATCAGTATAAATACATATTAATAAGGTTGTTTTTTTCATGTGAGATGTTCAGAATCTGGTGTGTGTTTTCCACTTAGAGCACATTTCAATTCAGATACTAAATTTGTGATCTGTACTTAGATTTCACAAAATTAAATTTGAAAAAGTATATTCATCTACCTGAGTTATTCCGAACGTACTTAAAATTTCCTACTTGCATTCTGTGTTGTAAGTGCTCGTGGCCACCTGTGGCTGCTACGTGGGACAGAGCCCAGGTGGACCGTACCTGGGTCTCTAGGTAACTGAATATTTCTGGAAGATATTTATGTAAGTTTGCAAATCACCGAAGCCTTTGAGAGATCACCTGGTAGCTCTAGTTAATGGAGCTCGCAAACTGGCGCAGTCAGACTCCCGAGGATCTTTAGAGGAAGGAGTAAAGGTCATGAGATGGTGAAATAGAAGATAAAAGCATTAGATCAAGACAGGCAGGAGGGGTCTGGTAAGTGTTCTGTAAAATAAATTTGTGTCAATTTTAACGCATTAATTGTATTGGGAAATTTTTTTTATAATTTGAAAGTTGCCTTGAAGGTAAGTTTCAGACATTAGAGTAGGTTTCTATTGTTGTTTGTTTGTTTGGTCAGTTGCTTGTTTTACCTTGGGTCCAAATATATGCTCTTAGAAAATTCACCAATTACTCTTTGTACTAAAAAAAATTGCTACAGTGTGAGCCTAGTTACCCCCAGAAAGTAAGAATTCTTAGTATGGTAAATCCAGCCTACGATTAAAGCTCATTATCTCGCTACCAATGCACGTACACACACACACACACACACACACACACACACACTCGTGCGTGCGCACTCACACGCACTCACATATACACTTAAGGACATGTGTGGCTTCAGAGCAGAAAACATCCCTGACAAAGGCCAGCAGAAGTGTTAGAACCACATCGAATGCTACATCAGACCTCAGCAGTCAGAAGGATTGTTTCTTTGCCATCAGATATTTTTCGTTTCTGGCAGGGGTGGAGGAGAGAGAAGTGGAGAAGCAAGGAGTCTTTCCTTCCTTCTCCCTCTTACTCCATGGACTCTGGTGGGATGAGCATAGCAAGAGTCTGGCCTGGACTCCCCCTCTACACTGTGAGCCCACTTGTGGGGTCTGCAGTGGGAGGGAAGAAAGAGGGTGATGATGGGCAGGGCAAATTCAGGCTCCTCCAGGCACCTCCTGGCGCACGCCCCTTCCTCCTCCATCTTTTCTGCTCAAGGTTCTCCTGTTTTTGGTGATTATTTAGCAGACCTCTTGCTGTACGAGTCTCTGACACATTACAGGAAACACAGGCCTTTCATTTGACTTTTTGAGATGTTTTCAACTCGCTCTGAGTCTGCTGTCTCCTATCTCACACCTCCTCCTCTAACTCGTCATTTTCAATTTATGTTTTTTAGTTTGAGCTTGCGTTGTGTTTAACATTAACATTTAGACAAAAAACTCCCACAATGTTTCATCTTTTTGTCTGAGGTTTTCCTGGGTTTGAACACCAGTCAAACGCAGTATGAAACACCTGCTTTGTGCTAGGGACCTAGCTGGGTGCCTTCGTGTCAAACATACTCTAAAACAATAGGTGGCGGGGAAGCAAACTAGAAAATGCTGGACATTTTTCTGTGCACAAACCAGGGTGGTGTGAACACAAATATTCCTAGGAGACAAATTGGTAACAGAGTATATATAAATTGTTCTTTGCTCTCAACAGTTGCTCTGGTGATCTGGTTATTTGCATTCTGATCCTATGACAGACCAGGTGAATATTTTATGATATCAAAGCCAAAAATGAACAGAAATCACAAAAATATCTTGCCAGCTCTTTGCCTTGGATCTCCGACTGCTTTATCATATAGTAACAACTTGGGTCAAGGCTTCATTTTGAGCATTTTATTAAATAAATTCACTAATGTATCTTTACCCTATTAGAAACATGGGCGCTGAGATTTAATATATCTTACTCCTAGAGAATTATTGTCCCATTAAATAGCTACAAACAACCTGGGTAGGGGAGAAGGAGACCCACTGAACATGTAACATAAGCAGGATTTCACATTTAAATCAGAGATTGTTTGGGGTGGGTAGGTTGGAAATGGGGAGTAGCAGGATAGAGGTGAAGGAGGGATAGGAGAGAAGATGAAAGAGGTGAGGCCCTCCTGGCTACAGAACCAAACCTGAGAGAAGAAACAAAGTTCAGGAGTGGCATCCATCCATTTAACCAACCCTTGTGCCATCATCCCTGCCATTTGTCTCTAAATTCCCCTCTCCAAAATATCCTTGTCTTCTGGTGTGAGGCTTCTGTGAGAAGGTTATTTTTACGTTCTTATTTTTACCCTCTGTGAGTGACTCACACAAGAGCTGTCAGTGCTTTGAAAGGGACACACAACTCCATGACCATGTAAGTGGCCACCTCTAGGCACCTAACCTGCAATCGTTTCCTGACAAGAGATGATCACAGGTAGCTAACAAGGCAATCGGAGGAGTTGAATAAAAGGAAGAAAGAGTTGGGAGACAATTTGGGGGCTGGAATTGACTTGTAAGATGTAAAGGTATGAAAAAGGAGGGAGTCTTTGGTGATGGGGAATAGACATAGATTGGGTTTTATCAGGACATGATTTGCTACCGAGAGAAACATAGAACCACTGAGGAATAAGTGATGTACTAAAGAACTGTGATGGTCTGTGATGCCCTTAAAGGTGGCATCCATTCCAAAATAGGGAGCCCAGGTCCTAGTGAGGCTTTTCTCTGGCTGTGTCATCCTGGGAAACTACTTTGCCCTCTGAGCGTCAGTATCTCCATCCACAAAATAAGAACATCAGCTGAGATCACCTTTAGGTTCCTTCAACTCCAAAAACCTTGTATTCTTCTTACTTTTTATGTTCCTAAAACCTTGAGAAGAATAGTTAGAAAACTGTTCGCTAAAATTTAAAAGCTTGGATTTTCACCAATGATCCTTTCTGTGGTAGGGGAGGGCACTGAAACAGTAAACACGATGGGGAATATTGCCCATCTACCTCCCGTGGTCTTTAAAAAGAGTAACATTTTCCTATGTTACTAGTCCGTGTTAACTTCACAAATCCATTGTCTTATTTGATATATAATAATTAGGATAAATAGGCAGGAAATTGCAAATCAGTTACATAGTTTGATATTTATAGCAATTAGGAGAAATGGGCAGAAAAGTTACTATATTTACCAGTGACATTAAACTCAGAGAGTTTAAATGATTTTTTCAGGGCTGGCTATTGATAAGGGGTGGAATTAGATTTCAGGTCTCCTCCAGAACCCTGGGGTTGGGTACTTGCCTGTGCTTTTTGCATGATCTTTCCAGAAATATACAGAAACATGGTGCTACCTGAGTTGCCACATCCCCAAATGATGTCAAAAGAAGGACTCAGCTTCTCAGACTACACTTTTCTCTGGTCAACTTGTAACTGTCTTTTAGCCAGGAGCCTCTCAAATAGGATGCAGACAGCCTGGGCATGCACAAATGATGTAGTAGGGTACGGAGGGGAAAATATTAAGAAAAATTCTATTACATATGTTTTGTGTCACTCTTATAATTTATTTTAATGTGTTTTTTAAGGTATTAGCACAAAGCATTGTCATAGATAGCACATAATATGATCTATAAATGAGGCCATATGTTTTCCTGATTAAATCCATGATCAAAATGTTTGGAGACTATGTTTTAGAAAACAGAAGGAAGGGTGTAGAAAATGAAGGAAGCCATATGGCCGTTCACAGAGGGTCCCTCTTTTTCTCATCCCTTATGATGCCCCGGGTGGGAGAGTGGAAAGGGGTGTGGAAAGGAGCAGGTTCAATCAGAATCTTGAAGAAAATCCGGAAAAGTAGACTAACAAATGGAACTGCTCTGGCGAACTGGGGCAGCTGGTCACATGCTCCGCACCAGCACAAAGGTCTCTGTTTCTCTCTCACACACTGCAGTTCTTTGTCTGTCAGAATCCACAATTCCGTTCAGCTGTTCTCACTGCCACTTCCCTCCTGTCTTTCTAGTCTATTAGGCAATAAGTGTAAGGCATAGCTTCACAAGCCTTTAGAAGGAAAAGTTGAAAGGGAGAAAAGTATGTCCAGATCAATGAACCTACAGGTCCTTTCTCATGGGAAAACAAAGTCTAACCTACCCAGAGAAAATGACTCGGGAATTTTGATATTATTTTTCACTTATAAAGTAGTTGCCAGCTGATTTTTCGTGTTCTCCAAAATTCCTCACACTTTGCTGGGAAGTTTATAAAATAACAAAGGAACACTCTGAGGAGGAAGAAGATCATTGACTTTCCCCTTTAGGCTCCAGGAAGGTAGCATACCCAGGGTTATTGTATTATTATTATTATTATTATTATTATTATTATTATTATTATTTAAAGATTTATTTATTTGAGAGAGAGTGTGTGTGAGAGAGAGAGAGAGCACAAGCAGGGGGAGCTACAGAGGGAGAGGGAGAAGCAGACTCCCCTCTGAGCAGGGAGCCCAATGTGGGGCTCAGTCCCAGGACCCCTGGGATCATGACCTGAGCCAAAGGCAGATGCTCAACTGACTGAGCCACCCAGGTGCCCCGAATTATTATTAACATAGGAAATAAAAGGAATGGCGTGTCATGTTAAATAAATAAATGAGCACTTTTACTATAATGGCAAGCAAGAGGTCATCTCTTAGGGTCCATATTTGGGATCTTTTCAAGGAGAAAGAGAGCTATAGAGGGGGTGAAATGGTTTCTTTACATGTAAAAAAAAAAAAAAAAAATACACCACCAAAGGATTCCACCTGAGGATTTAAGGTCACAAGTGTGCTGGTGACATGAAGCTGCTTTCTGTACTCGTAATTGTGGGTAGACAGTAAAGGCACCAGGTCGGTGTTACTGTATTTTCTAGCCAGCAGGGACCGCAGACATTGTCTCACAACAGCTTGGCGCGGGTGTAACAGGCTTGCTGGGAAGGAATCTGGAGGTTTCTGAGTAGGAGCTTTCTGTGTTTAAAGTGCATAGCACTTACTTTGAGGGGTCGGGGGAGGCAAGGTCTTTCGTTCCTTGTTCTGTTTCTGTCACGAAATTCCTTGGGCAGACTCAATTTCATTTTTAGAGAAAATCCATTAATGAGAGAATTGTGAGAGCATTCATTCCTCACACGCAGTGTTGACTTGTGCAGCACGCAGCACTGTATTCACTGGGCCTGCGCTACTTGAAGTGCTGCAGAGACTAAAATGAAGAAAACATTACCCCTCAAATGGGACACAGTCTGATTAAAGAGATAAGACACATCTAGTGAAATTATCAGTATAAAACCACATATGAACCAAGACACAAATAAGTGGTAATTTCAGTAAGTACTAAGAAACTAGAGTTTCTTGAGGACAAGAGAAAGCGCCCTTGTCTTGCAAACAAATAAAGGAACAAATGCAGTCCTCATGGCTGCTCTCTGATACCCTCTTGTGCTTTCCTTTGTTCTGGCCGCCATCTTTGGCTCCAGGACCTGGATCCCACTGGCACAGAAATGAGAAGAGTGGGATAGAATTCACAGCTTAAGAGCGCGAAGCTGTGGCTTCTGTGTCTCTTTTCCCAGCATAGAGCATGCAACAGGGCATTCATTAGTGCGCCCGAAGAATCGCAGAGGGAGGGACAGAGGCGCAGGGAACAGTGGCATACACAGAAGCTGGCAAAATGTGTTGGCGAAGGGAACCAAATACTGACTGTCACAAATGATCATTAGTGTTGTGTCTGTTCGTTAAATAAAAATAAGGTCAGTTAACAAACAGCTGTGCCTAAGCTGAAGAAGACTAATGCTGTTCTCTTCCTTGGTGAAATCAGCCTTCTTAGAGTGGTTTAGAATTAACTATTTAGAACAATTCTCTTCCATGTTCTTCCCATAGGGATTTGAAAAAGCTAACTATAACAATTACTGTGGTGGCCATACATTCCAACTAAAATATCACAATGCATGGTGTAAAAAAAATCTGTTTTTTTTTTCTGTTCTTAGACTTTGTATGTATGTGCTCTTTCAGAAGTGTGAAGGTTTTATAGTAAAAAAACCTGAAAACGCCAAAACTTCCTGAACTTTATACTATCTGAAAATCTGAGACACAGGACTATTATTCCTACCATGCCATGGATTTTTAAAATAGTGTTGCCTAAATCAACTAGAATTCTGAGAACTTGAAAAATAACGATAGCAGTCAATTGATTGTTGTTACTATTCGGCTCTGATATTGTACATTTCATATTACCTCCCCCACCTTTTTCTTTCTGCCGGAGTACACTATAGATTCCATTTCTGTTCTTTTTTAATGTTTATCTTCAAATTTTTAGCACAGAAACTTAACTATGAAATGTCATCAGAGTCTGAATTTATTAAACATCTTTACCCTTCTCCCAAATCAAGCAAGAAACTTGTCCACTAAACAATTGCCGCTTACTACCCTTGATTTTCCTTACTGTTTTATCAGTAGTAGTAATAGTTACCAAAATCTTTTTAACAGTCAATAGCTAACAATACTAACTGTTCCAGTCAATATAGCTCTGTGACAGATTTCTCTAAAACTTAGTGGCATAAGGAACCAAATTCAGTATTATGCACATGGATGCTCTGGGTCGGGAATTGGAGCAGGGCAAATTAGAGACAGTGTGCCATTGTTTCACACTGTTTAAGGCCTCCTTTGGAATCTGGCTGTTGGCTGGGGGCCTCAGTTTCTCTCTTTGTTTTCCTTTCCATGCGGCCTCTCGGTGGAAGATAGTTTGGGCTTCCCCACGGCATGGTAGCTGGGTTCCCAGGGCAAGTCCCTGCGAGAAATAGCCATGTGGAAGCCCTATCACCTACCCTCAGAAGTCACAGTGCCCCTTCACTGTACCCTCCTCATTAAGGCAGCCACAAAGTCTCCTCAGGTGCAAAGGCAGGGCCAGTAGACTCGGTCTCTTGATGGAGTTGCGGCAAGGTTCTCCGACAGCAAGGACTGTTGCAGCAAGCAACTAAGTGTTGCTGTGACCATGCTTGAAAGATGCTGTCTGCCGCACTCACATAGTTTGTGAATTTGCACAGCTGTCCTTATTCTTTACATTTCATGTCTTTCCTCTGGGTTTCTTTTTGTGTGTGTGAAGCACGTTGAATTGTGGTTTATCAAGCACACTTAGGAGTATTCGGTCAGATGTTTTAGACTTTAATCTTACTCTCAAAGCATAGATTCACTGATTATAAAATCTACATTGGCAGTTATTTTTATTAGCACTTTGAAAATATTATCCTATTGCTTCTCCCCCCTTTTACAATATTTTTTATTGTTGTAAAATACACTTAAGGTAAATTGTAATATGTTCACCATGTTTAAGTGTACAGTTGAGTGGTATTAAGTACATTCATGTTGTTGTGCGACCATCACCACCATCCAGCTCCAGGATGCGGAAGCTATGCCCATGAAATAACAACTTCGTATTACCTCTCCAGCAGCCCCTGACAATCACCATTCTACCTCCTGTCTCTATGATTTTAACTACTGGAGGTATTTGTCCTTTTGTGCCTGGCTTATTTTGCTTCGTCTTATGTCCTCAAGATGCATCCATGTTATAGCATGGATCAGAATTTCCTTCCTTTTTAAGACTGAATAATATTCCATCATATGTGTTTACTGCATTGTGTTTATCCAATGACGGATGCTTGGATTATTTCCACATTTTCAATATTGTAAATAATGCTGCTATGAACATAGATGTATAAATATCTCTTTGAGACCCTGCTTTCAATATTTTTTAAACTTTATTTTTTAAATTTTTACTTATTTATTTTTTTAGGCAGTGAGGAAGAGAGCACCATGAGTGGGGGGGTGTGGTCAGGGGCAGAGGAAGAGAGAGAATCTCAAGCAGACTCCTCATGAAGTGAGGAGGCTGACATGGGGACCGACGTGGGGCTTGATCTCACGACCCTGAGATCATGACCTGAGTTGAAATCGAGAGTCAGTCACTTAACTGACTGAGCCACCCAGACGCCCCATCAAATTTTTGACTATATACTCAGAAGTGGAATTGCTAGACCATATGGTGCATTTTTTCAGGAACTGCCATACTCTTTTCTACAGAGGCTGTACCAGTTACAACCGCACAGAGTAGGAACACTTCCCCTGGAAGTTGGCAAGCCTTTAACAAATTCCAGGTTTCCAAAATAGTGGAATAGATGTATTCTGCCATTGTCATTGTTGTCTAGATGGAGAGAGAGACTTCATCGTGCTTCTGAATCCACAGTCTTCTCAGAATTCATCGACCTCATTGCTTTTGTTAACATCTGTTGTTGCTGATAGAAATCTGCTTTTATTCTGATTGTCATCTGTCTTCTCTATCTGGTAACTTATACTTCTTTTTTTCTTTTTATACTTGACATATTAAATATCAATTCAATTTCTGGGTCTGGATTTTTTTGCTTATTTATTTATTTATTTATTTATCTATCTCAGTCCTGTGTGTGCACTTTAAATCTGGAAAAGCAAGTATTTCTTTAATTCTGGGTAATATCTTTTGCCATTTCCCCTTGGAACGTTGTTCCTCTCTCACCCTCTCTCTGTTCCCTTTCCCTGGGGCCTCTGATAGATACACTGTAGCCTCCATGTCTCTTAACCACTTTTATAGGTTTCAGTCTATTTTTTCTCTCTGTACTGTGCTGTGGATCAATTCATTAGAACTGTGCTTTAATTTACTAATTCTCTGTTTGACTGTGTCTGTTTAGTATTTAGGGACGAGGTGTTCTCCCTTTCTTCGAGCATCCTTCATACACTAATTTTAAGCTGATGTTCGCATGGCCATACTGTCTTTGTCCTTAGGTGAACTCATCTCCTAATTGCTGACTTTGTTGGCATCTGTAGTCCTCATACGTGTGGAATGTCTGTTTGGAGGCTCATCTTGAGCAGCAGTATTCTTTTTCTTCTTCCATTTGGCAGCCCTCCAGCACTGACTGCTTTTGTGGTTGCGCCACTCTTTTCCTCAAGACCCAGAATTCAGATTCAGGCTGCTCTTGGATATTCAGGGCATCTGATGCTGGAAAATATTGAAAATAATTACACCTCTAATCCCCAAGCCGGTAGACAGCTGAGTGCCGGTGCTGACATGGAGGCTCTATTTCTCCATCCTTTCTCCCCGAGCACATGGCAGATTAGAGGCTGTAGCCAAAGATAATGTAGCAAATAGTTTTATTTTAGCCTCCTTTGCAGGTGAGGCCAATCTATCCCAGCCTCTGGTTTGGGGAAGGAAGCCGGACTTCAGTTTTAGCTCCCTCAGCCTTACATCAGACAATTTTAATTCCCATTGTCCCACAAGCATCAAAATCCACAGTGCCCTCGGCCAGCTTCCAGACCTAGAGCCGCCAAGGTCCCCAGACCAACGTCTCTCAACTGTAGCTCACCTTTTCTTTATTTAATGGATGTCCCTCTTCTGGTCTGTGAAAATAGCTATCTTATTTTTCTATTTTACTTTTTTAACCATACTTTTGTGTTTTTAATTTTTTTTGTCTCTTGTAAAAAATCCATCATTGTTATACGTATGGAAGATCCGGGGTGTCTAAAATTGTAAATTTACAATGCTATCCTAACCGGAAATATGAATTCCCCCTTAGTGCTCTGTCCTAAGTCATTAATAACACGAAAGATAATACAAGTAAGTATTGGAGCAGCGGAGAAAAGATGAGGTCATACAAGTTGTGTAAAGCCCAACATCTCACTTACTTATTCTTCTGTAATAGCTCAAGTAGAAAAGAATTGCATAGCGTTCTTTACCTTAATTGGAGAATTATATAATTTGTGTTGCTTACACATACAAATGTCCAGGAGGGCTCAGTGACATGGTGAGAGTCTGTGTCTAGCTGGTTCTTCCTCAGGGAACACTCACTTCAGTATTAGGCACTTTCCTATATTGCAAATGCTTTTCATCTTTATACTGTACTTGGGGATTTTCTATTTCTAAGGACTTCCAATTATAAACTACATAAACACAATAGGGAAAATGGCAGAGAATGAGTATATTCTTTAGATACTGACAGGCTAACTTTTCTCAGTGTAAGAAATACTGAATATTCACATTTTTCTCTCACATTTAAACTCAGTGGAAAGCCAGTACTATACATTTTTTTGCTTGGTATGAAAATGGGGTCCTCTTTTTTTCTATTTTTAAGGAATATATGAATGGGATTTTAATAAATTGAATGATAAAAAGGCTTGTAGATTGAAAGTAAGTGTCTCTCCCACCCAGAGCAGCTTTTCTTCTCTTCAGAAGCCACATATTTTCACATAAATAAGTGGACATCCTCATTTCTGTATCTTGCTTTTCTACTTCTTAACCATATATTTAGAGATTTTTTTTCAGTATCAACATACATAGATTCACTTTTTTAATAGCTGCAGAGTATTCTGTTTTAAGAATGTTCTGTGGCTTCGGAGGGGAGGGGGGTGGGGGAATGGGATAGACTGGTGATGGGTAGTAAGGAGGGCACGTATTGCATGGTGCACTGGGTGTTATAGACAACTAATGAATCATGGAACTTTACATCAAAAACCAGGGATGTACTGTATGGTGACTAAAATAATATAATAAAAAATATTATTATAAAAAAAAGATATATTAGGTGAAAAGAAAAAAAAAGAATGTACTGTAATTTATTTAATCCGTCCCTTATTTATAGGAATTTGGGCTATTTCTAAACTTTTGCTACTACAAATCTTTATGCAGTGAATATCCTTGTAGATACAGTTTTGCTCACATACACTAATTTATTGAGAAGTGCTGACCAAGCCGCTCCCCACTGAGGTTACAGTGAAATAAATCTTTAAAAACAAATGCACCATTTTCCTAAACTGAAAACACTTGAAATTTAGCACTGTTGTTTCAGTCTGAAAACAATTCTATATCCACTTTCTTCAAGTTTGCAGCTGACCATATTTTTATGTGAGGACGATTTATGATTGGTAGTTAAATATTTTGCAAACAACTTATTTTATTAAAAAAATAAAATATTGTTCAAGCTTGCACATTTTGATGACAAATTTTGGAGAAATGATCAGAATTAGGATGAGTTCTCAGAATATATTTGCCTTATCCTTTGGGTGCTTAGCCAGTCCCTGGTCTCATTATCCATTTTTATGTTTATATATTTTAGAACTTTCAATATATTCTGCAAACAGGAGAGTTACTTGACAAAAATGTTTTCCACTTTGAGGAGGCTCAAAATGGCTGTATCACCTACACCCCTCTTTGAAGGATCCTCTCTCCACACAGTCCCTGTCAACCTGGCCTCAGCTGTTTTCATGGAGGCTGAACACTAACCTCAAGCCTAGGTGAGGTGAGACAGTGGCCTGTGAAGACTCGAATCAGCAGCTCCATCAGCAACAGTGTCCTAAACAGGTCTCACTCGGGAAGGTCAAACGGAGGACTCCCAGAAGGAGTCATCAAGAGTAGCAGGAACTCTAGAAACAAAGAGGGTAGATAAGTCTCTGAGCACCAGAGGGTTAGCATCAGTTGAGGCTGAGGGGGAGCCCAGGCATAGGGTCACTGGGGCTCTGACATCTGAATAAGTCTTCAGTCCCTGTTGGCCCAGCTGGGCAGCTCAAGGTTTTTTCCTCTTGTCCCTTAATGTACTCAGTAAATACAGTAACTTAAGCATAACTTAAGCTCCTTGCAATCCGGAAATAATACTCTTAGCAAATAGTAAAACAGGAACACATTTAGTCATTCAGCAAATGACAGTGGAGGGCCTGGGATGTGCAAGGTACTGGGGCCCCAGTGATCAAGAAAGGACAAGGTCTGCTACCATGGAACTTAGATTTTTGTGAAAAAGGCAGAAAAAAATGAGTAAGAAATATAGCACAGAGTGGTAAGTGCTACGCTAATTAGAAGGTGGTGATGGGACAGTACCCTGGTGACTGTTTTAGAATTGAGGGATCAGGTAAATCTCCCTGAATAAGTTACCCCTACCTAAGCTGAGACCCAAATGATAAGAGCAAGCCATGCAAGAGCTAGGGGAAGAGAGACCAGCTAACAGAAAAGCCCTAAGGTAATAACGTGTGTATTGGAGAAACAGAATGACAGTGCAGTAAGGGAGAAGCTTGTGTAGCAGGAGGTTGGAAAGGCAGGCTGGGACTAGATCATGTAGAGCTTTGCATGCTCCAGTATATTCTGTCTAGAATATCCCAAGGATATTCTAACTTGATGAGGAGCCATGTGGAGATTATAACCGGGGGCTGACATGGTATGATTTATGTTGTTAAAAGCTCGCTCTGTAGTACATTGCTAGGGTGGGGGCGGTCTAGTGAAGGCTGCTACCACAGTAGTCTGGGGCAAAATGATGGCATCTTAGGGTAGAGTGCTTGCATTGTAGGTGGAGAAACATTTAGAATCTGGGGTGTGGTTCATAGCAAGAATCCTTAAGACCTGCTGATGGATTAGCTGAGGGGTATAAGTCCTGAATGAAAAAGATCGGGAGAAAAAACACTTTGAACTCTAAATTTCCTGAGCACTTTAAATGAAAGAATGTCATTTTCCTTTTCATTTCATCACCAAGTCTCCTTGAAAACCAGTAGCCAATGCTTGAACCCATTTTTGTTTTTGTTTTTTGGGGTTTTTAAAAAAGATTTTATTTATTTATTTGACAGAGCCATAGAGAGAGAGCACAAGTAGGTAGAGTGGCAGGCGGAGGGAGAGGGAGAAGCAGACTCCCCATTGAACAGGGAGCCCAACGCGGGGCTCGATCCCAGGACCCTGAGATCATGACCTGAGCTGAAGGCAGCCGCTTAACCGACTGAGCCAGCCAGGTGCCCCTGAACCCATTGTTAAGCAGTCTTTTCCTAGTCTTGGCTTTCTGAGTCACAAAGAAAGATTCAAATATGTTGAGTATGTTTCAGTTTTAGAAAGCACTTTATCATGTGTCAGATATCTGGAAATTTCTTTTTTTTTATTATGTTAGTCACCATACAGTACATCCCTGGTTTTTGAGGTAAAGTTCCATGATTCATTACTTGCGTATAACACCCAGTGCACCATGCAATACGTGCCCTCCTTACTACCCATCACCAGCCTGTCCCATTCCCCCACCCCCCTCCCCTCTGAAGCCCTCAGTTTGTTTCCCAGAGTCCATAGTCTCTCATGGTTCATTCCCCTTTCTGTTTATCCCCCCTTTCTTTTTCCCTTTCTTCTCCTACTGATCTTCCTACTTCTTATTTTCCATAAATGAGTGAAACCATATGATAATTGTCCTTCTCTGCTTGACTTATTTCACTTAGCATTATCTCCTCCAGTCCTGTCCATGTTGCAGCAAATGTTGAGAAATCGTTCTTTTTGATGGCTGAATAATATTCCATTGTATATATGGACCACAACTTCTTAATCCAGTCATCTGTTGAAGGGCATATCGGCTCCTTCCACAATTTAGCTATTGTGGACAATGGTGCTATGAACATTGGGGTGCATAAGGCCCTTCTCTTCACTATGTCTGTATCTTTGGGGTAAATACCCAGTAGTGCAATTGCTGGATCATAGGGAGCTCAATTTTTAACTTTTTAAGGGACCTCCACACTGTTTTCCAGAGTAGCTGTACCAATTTGCATTCCCACCAACAATGTAAGAGGGATCCCCTTTCTCCACATCCTCTCCAACAATTGTTGTTTCCTGCCTTGTCAATTTTTGCCATTCTGACTGCCGTAAGGTGGTATCTCAATGTGGTTTTGATTTGAATGTCCCTGATGGCTAATGATTTTGAACATTTTTTCATGTGTCTGTTAGCCATTTGTATGTCTTCATTGGAAAAGTGTCTGTTCATATCTTCTGCCCATTCTATGATTTGTTTATTTGTTTCTCGTGTATTGAGTTTGAGAAGTTCTTTGTAGATCTTGGATACCAGTCTTTTTTCTGTAGTGTCGTTCGCAAATATCTTCTCCCATTCCGTAGGCTGCCTCTTAGTTTTATTGACTGTTTCCTTGGCTGTGCAGTAGCTTTTTATTTTGATGAAGTCCCACAAGTTCATTTTATCTTTTGTTTCTCTTGCCTTTGGAGATGTGTCATGAAAAGAGTTGCCGTGGCCGATGTCATGGAGGTTGCTGACTATGTTCTCCTCTAGGATTTTGATGGATTCCTGTCTCACATCGAGGTCTTTCATCCACTTGGAGTTTATGTTTGTGTATGGTGTGAGAGAGTGGTCAAGTTTCATTCTTTTGCATGTAGCTGTCCAATTTTCCCAGCACCTTTTATTGAAGAGACTGTCTTTTATCCACTGGATGTTTTTTCCTGTTTTGTCAAAGATTAGTTGCCCAAAGAGCCGAGGGTCCATTTCTGGGTTCTCTGTTCTGTTCCATTGGTCTATGTGTCTGTTTTTGTGCCAGTGCCATGCTGTCTTTGTGATCACAGCTTTGTAGTATAGCTTGAAATCTGTCTATGTGATGCCCCCAGCTTTGTTTTTCCTATTCAACAATTCCTTGGTGATTCGTGGCCTTCTCTGGTTCCATACAAATTTAAGGGCTGTTTGTTCCAGTTCTTTGAAAAATGTCATTGGTATTTTGATCGGGATGGCATTGAACGTGTAGATTGCTCTGGGTAGCATAGACATTTTAACTATGTTAATTCTTCCGATCCATGAGCATGGAAATTTCTATTCTATATAACTTATATTCCATGGACTCCCAAATGATAGATGTGGAACTGATGAAAGCAGAGGGTTGGTTCCTGAAAGTCTAGGGCAAATCTAGGGGCATTTGCATAACTAAGATAATATGAGTTCCTCTCTCACATTGTACTATACTGGCTTAATTGTGTGTCACCGCCTCTCCCATATTCTCTGAGGACTATATGAGGCAAGGCCCAAGTGCATTTGTTCACCACATTTATGTGTATTTGGTGGTGTTGAATGAGTAAGTAAGCAAGCAAATGAATGAATCAGTGAATCAATCAATCCTGAGTACCTATCCCTTGGTTGGCTCTTTCCTTGAGTAATAGAAATTGTCTAACCTCACCCTGTCTTCTTGGTTAGTCTAAGACTGGCTCTTTGCCATAGAGAGCTTTTCAGGCTATTGATTCTAGATCTGGGTTTGTATATATTTCATCCCTATTCTGACCCTCCCTTTTATTTAACTACCCTAATTTTTTCTGCCTGCGTTATAGTGGATGACTGTGTAGGATGGGTATCCCCATAGGATGGTCAAAAATCCTATGTTAAGGTAGGAGAAAGTTTATTCTCAGAAACTTTTCAGGGTAGACCCTCTAAATTCTACCATCATTGATATATTGGGATGGGAAATGTGCCAGTCTACTTCTGATGCTATACAAGGCTCCACAAAGTCTCCTTTCAGCTTCAGAGTTGATCAGAAGCCATTATGTTCTATTTGGGGACCTAGATATCATATTTTAAAATAGCTTCCTTCAGAGCAATTCAGAGGAGAGTACAATGTATCATTTGAGTACTAAATATTGACTATTTCTACAATGAAAAAGTACAGAGAGTTCCCTTTATATTTATCCTTTTATTGCAAATTGCCACAACCTGGTCAAAAAATTCTCTCTGTGGTAGAAGGATATCTGCCAATAAATGAGTCTGTTGAAAGGCCCACACCAAACCCAGCACCACAGGCCAACCCTGACCACAGCTGAATGGTGTGAAGAGAGCTGACAGCCGCATGGTCACCACCCAGGCTGGAGAGGAAGGCAACGTGAAGCATTAATGGAAAAATCCAACTTCCTTCTCTTCCAGTGATGATGAGAAAAACCAAAATGGAGCATTCCCTGGTAAGTTTTAAAAGACAACTCTCACTTCAGAATGGAAAGATTTACTAGGCTTTTGCACTTTTGTGTCTTTTTACATATTTCTTTCTGTACAAGAAATGTCTTTTGACAAGCTCGTGCTTGCTTGGTAATAATTACTTGTTTCTCTTGTTTTATGTGAGGAGTTCACTTAGTTACTGTGTAAGTTTCCTACAGCTGCCCTAACAATGTACCCTACACTGAGTGACTTAAGTAACAGAATTTTGTTGTCTCACAGTTCTGGAGGCTAGAAGTCCAATACCAAGGTATATTGCAGGGTTAGTTCCTTCTGAGAACTGTGAGAGAAAATCTCTTCCATGCCGTTGCCCAGCTTTTGGTGGTTTGCTGGCAATCTTGGGCATTGCTTGGATCACAGATGTAGCACCCTAATCTCTGCCGTCATCTTCACATGGCATGTCCCTGTGTGCTTGTCTCTGTGTCCGAATGTGACCTATAATAAAGACATAGTCATATTAGATTAGGTCCCACCCTTATGACCTGGTCTTAACTAATGACATCTGCAGTGATCGTACTTCCAAATAAGGTCACCTTCCATCCTGGGGGTTAAGACCGCAACATAAGAATTCTGGGGAGACATAATTCAAACCATAACAGTCATCAAATACTGCACTGCACCATTCTGAAGGATTGGGTCTGTGTCTTATGACCTCTGAGCTCAAGCACAGCAAGTTAAACTGTGTAAACACTCAATAAATTATGGTCAAATGCCTTAGAATTGTGGCACAAGATCCCCTCAACAAATTCCTGTGACCTAGAGCCAGGAAGTGCTATGAGAACTATTGCTACAACTGAATTTCCTTTTTGAGGCCAACGCCTTGTATTTGCACAACTCCTGGTTGATTATAAAGATTTCAGATTCCAAACAAATCATTTTCTAATGAAAATGAAGTAGGACCAAATAATTCCAAAGGGAAATGTAGGGAAAAAAAATAGAAAGAATGAAGGAGCTTATGATCAGCTGGGGAAATCTTTTGGAAATTATGGAGAACTAAGACATCTCTACTGTCTACCAGTTTTAACTTGATATAATACAGACACAATAAATTGATAAATGAGATTAAAAGAATAACTAAAACAAATAAAAAAGAAAAGCCCAACAGTCAGCTTTGTTAATGGGCAAACACTCTATGGCCACTAGGGGTGTCTACTGTGAATCCAGTGGAAACTATTCCTCGGGTTAAAATCAAGGTGATGTCTCCTAGTCTGCCTTCCCACATGGAAGAGGTTGGTGCTACTGAGCAGACTCTGTCACGATGGAGACTGCAGACTTGATTCTACCAGGTTGCAACAGAAGAAAGAGTAATGAAATTTGGCCACTAGGCCACATTATAACTTTGTGGGCCCTCGGTACTTTTGTCTTTGTTAGGCCCCTTCCTCCAAAATAAAAACAAAAATAAAAAATTATATTTCATGACTGTGTTGGTATAAAGATTAATATATTAATAGTACATATTAAAACATTATTTTTTACCTCAGAGGTCATTTCTTTTTCTTCTCATTTCAAAAGCAAGTAAAACTTTTCTGTGGCCCCTAAAAGCATTTTCAGCCCTAGTCACTGTGCCGACCATGACTAAGAGACAAGTCCACCCTGCCTAAAAAACCAGACGGGCCTCTGGAAGATAGGCCTTGGGCCTCAATCCAGGTGTATGACATACATGGTGGCGGAAAAGAGAAGGGTGTCCATGGCTTCCCATAACCTCATCCATGAGGCAGGCAGTGAAGACACCAGTGTAGCCTATTTCCTGCTTATGGGGCAAAGTAGCCCCTCCCATTAGTAAGTGAGGTGCAGGGGGAGCAGTGTACTCCCCCCAACTCCATTAGTGTAGGAGCGAGGCCCCTTTCCCATCCACTTATGTAGGCCTCAGGATTAGTGTTCATCTCTCCTGTTTTGCTCTCTCACTCCTACCCTCTCCACCTACAAATGAAAGCAGCAGCAGAGGCAGCCTGGGCAGGGCAGGTAGCTGTCAGTAGCAGGGGTAGTGGAAAAGATTCTCCTGCAATCTTTCAAAAGGGCACCCCGGGGGGAGAGTGGAAAGTGAAAGGGAAGACGAATCCCATTTGTGAAGATTCATCTGTTCTAATCCCTTCGCAGTACATTTTGCATTTGTTGTCATGTTTAATTCTAAGGACAATATCGCCCTGCCCAGAGGCATCCTCACGACCTCTCGGACAGAGGAAGGAAAGAGGCAGGAAAGAGGCCTCTTAAGTGGAGGAGTCTAGATTCGAGGTTAGGTTTTCTGAGCTCTTATGCCTAGATGTGGTATTTTACTGCCTAGAGTTTAGGTGATAGACCAGTTCCAGAAAATTTATGATGGAAGCCAGATAGTGCGAGAAGGAGGAAACATTTTTTAAAATCTCCCGTGCGTGGGAGGGTGGCTTTTGCAGATTCACTCAGAAGATTTAAGTATCACTCTGTGTATCTCTACAGGTTCATTAATTTTACCCACAATCCACCAACAGCACCTTTGTGACATGCCATTGACATCTAGTAGAAATTCAGCAGTGCCTGTGGGCCTGGTGATTGTTACAACCTTTTCTGCACTAAATAGCTGGATTAAGGAAAAGCCCTG
This sequence comes from Ursus arctos, assembly GCF_023065955.2. NCBI lineage: Eukaryota > Metazoa > Chordata > Mammalia > Carnivora > Ursidae > Ursus > Ursus arctos. Next base: position 54,870,930 of record NW_026623067.1, read on the forward strand.
GTTTCCACTGCTGGAGCGTGATCCTCTTTAAATTGTTTTTTATTTAAATATACCAATACGTTTGCTTCAAAAAACCTGCTCCGATACTTAGCATAGCTTTACAGTAGCAAATACTTAAACATATTGCCTGGATTTATGAATTCTTTTTTTTTATTATTTTAATGTTTTTTTATTATATTATGTTAGTCACCATACAGTACATCCCTGGTTTCTGATGTAAAGTTCGATGATTCATTAGTTGCGTATAACACCCAGTGCACCATGCAATATGTGCCCTCCTTACTACCCATCACCGGCCTATCCCATTCCTCCACCCCCCTCCCCTCTGAAGCCCTCAGTTTGTTTCTCAGAGTCCATAGTCTCTCATGCTTCATTCCCCCTCTGGCTTTATGAATTAAATTAAGATCTCCCTGAGTGCATCACTTTCTTTGTTATAAAAAAGAAGGAAAAAACCCTCACAAATCCTCTTTTCTCCAATATTCTATTTATCAGTTATTTAGACCTCAAAAAACCTCAAAAAATAGACACGCATTGATACCATGATTAACTTGTTATTAAGCACAGGGTTACTGCATGTAATTTGGTCAATTTTTCATTATTTGGTTTTCTTTGTAAATAGCTTTACTACTTTTAAAGAATTTCTTCCAAGCTCTTTCTTTCTTTTAAAAACGTAAGTTAAGTAATTTGCCCTGGTGGAAGATGCAGGTTGCAGATGCCCCTCCCCCCCCCTTTTTTTTACCATAAAACACCATTTCCTTATTCTAGTTTAGGGGTGAAAGTACCCTAAAGAGCTTTGTAAAGTATTTCATTTTCCTTAAAACTGAGGTAGTTCAAAATATGCAGATACTTGCCAATATAGATCTCAACAGGAAAGAATTTTAAAATTAACCTGTGAGGGATGCCTGGGTGGCTCAGTCAGTTAAGCATCTGCTGTCAGCTCAGGTCATGATCCCAGGGTCCTAGGATAAAGTTCCGCATCAGGCTCCCTGCTCAGCTGGGAGCCTGCTTCTCCCTCTGCCTTCCGCTCCCCCTGCTTGTGCTTTCTGTTTCTGACAAATAAATAAATAAAATCTTTTTAAAAAATTAACCTGTGAAATAATCCCCAAATGTGAAAAATACCGTACAGAAGGGAGAGGATGGTCCGTACATTACGCAAGTGGTTCTCTTCATTCTGACCTTCAGAGACCATCCTGTGAATCACACCCCTTTTCCCCGTCACTTCAGTAACCTGACTTGTCATGGTTGCTCAGTAGAGGTTCCCTGCCCAAGTCAGGCAGAGCTCATTAGACACTGCACCTGCCATAGTTGTCCCCCCACCCTTCCCGAAGGTGTTAGACATCCTCTCTGCCATTGTCCCTGGGATGCTTTCAACTTACCAGCCCAATTCAGTTGTACAAATATTTCTGCAAATATGTAAACTGCCACACAGTTGCGGTGCCTTATATCAGTTTGATGTAAAAGATTTCTTTAGCATGAGTAACAGATCTAGCCTTTTCTCTAAAATAGGATTCAATATATTGTATAACATAATATAATATTGTGGTATAATAATTTATAATAGAAACTATATATTTGGTCTTCATCCCATTTCTGTACAGAGCTCCTGAAACCCTTGGGCCTGCCTAAGCAATAATAATACTGTAGTGTATCCTTGAAAGTTGGCAGGAGAGTAGATCTTAAAAGTTCTCATCACAAGAGAAAAAGTTTGTAACTATATGACGTGATGGGTGTTAACGAAATTTATTGTAGTAATCACTTCACTATACGATAGATAGATAGATAGATAGATAGATAGATAGAATCATTATGTTGTGCACCTTAAACTAGTACAATGTTATAGGTCAATGATATTTCAATAAAACTGGAAAGAAATTTTTAGGAAGAGCACTTAGAGCATTCGTCATAATATTTGGTCTCTGGTTCTTGGTTTCTGAAATAGCCGCAGGGAATAAAGGTGAAAGGAATGTCTTATTATTCATCACAAGCCCCTTTCAACCACATTTGAGTTTGTGTGGGAGAGGTGGCTTGGAAAGCCCCCCAAGCATGGGGCTGATTGCTGGGGGAACCAACCATGATGAGAAAGTTGGAACTTTAAAGCCCACCGCTTAAGGTCTAGGGAGAGGAGAGAGGTTAAAGGTTGAATCAATCAGATAATGGCCAGCAATTTAACTACCCATGCCTATGTAATGAAGCCTCCGTAAGAACCCAGAAGAATGGGGTTAGGAGAGCTTGTGGGTTGGTGAGCATGTGGAGATGCTGGGAAAGTGGGGTACCTGAAGAGGGCATGAAGCTCTACACCCCTTTCTACATACTTTGCCTTATGCCTCTCTTCCATCTGGCAGTTCCTGAGTTCATTCTTTTATTAAAATGAACATGTGATAGGAACATAAGTAGGTATTCACTTAGATCTATAGATATCCTCAATTACTATGCAAATCTAACTTTGGTTTTCATTTTTGGACTAGCCCTAGCTTGCCTGGGCTCTCTTGGGACATAAGCCAGGTTGGACCAAAGCAGACTGCTCAAGCCTCCATAGGGCCAGGTAGTCCATTATAACTATAGTCATAGATGAAGGTTAGGGAAATAATATTAGTTGGTATATACTTGGCTAGTAATTTTCATCCTATTTAATGTTATAACTTAACGTACTTTAGTTTGACTTTTGGACACTGTCTTGACTCCTCCACTTCACCCCATACGTTATGTGATAGAATCTCTTTTAATTAAAATGAATTAAAATTGTTTCCTGAGAATTTCATGAATTCTCCCTTAAGGTCATTAAGAATCCATTTAATGTCTTCAAGTCTTGGAATGTTGACATCAAATTTGTATTTATCCATGATGGTGCCAGTGTCTGAAATCTTACACTGGTTCACAAGATACGTTAGCAACCCTTCCCACTGGTTGGTTAGAAACACTTGATTAGCAGGAAGTCAGGGTTGCATGCTGGATTTGTACACTCCTCACTCTGTCAAGCCCACTTGCTGCTTCTCTTCCCAGCTAACTCCCTTCAGGCTTTCTAACTCCCTTGCAAGGAAGGATGTGTTGTTCAAGGTTTTAGGTCTGAGGATCACTTAGTCCTAACATCCTGGTGGGTCACCTACATTAACCAGTCCCTTCAAGCTCCTCAGTTATTTTTTCCGCTTCCTTTTTAGAACCAGTGCCTAATCAAGTACGGTTGACTCTTGAGCAATGTGGGGGTCGGGGGCACTGACTCCCACCCACCATTTGGCAAAAACTTTTGACTCCCCCAAAACTTAACTACCGATAGCCTACTGTTGACCTTCAGAAGCATTTTCAATAACATAAACAGTCCATTAACACATATTTTAAATGTTATATGTATTATATACTATATTCTTACGATAAAGTAAGGTAGAGAAAAGCAAATGCTATTAAGAAAAGAATAAGGAACAGAAAATACATTTACAGAGCCATAGTGTATTGATCAAAAAAAAAAATCCACTATAAATGGACCCACACGGCTAAAACTTGGGTTGTTCAAGAGTTAACTGTAATCATTCATTATGGTAGGTATGCAGATTTCTTGAAAGTGTGTGTGTTTTGAGTGTAGGTGAACATTTATGGAGAAACTGTTTTTAAAATCAGGCAAACTTGGAGGACATGAGAGAAAACACCTGTGCTAACTGAAGTGGGAAACCTTGAAACCGAGCAAGTCATCTGCCTACAGCGAAAGATAGATTGAATTTTCCCCAAAGCTATGATTTTTATGAAAAGCAGACCTTTTAGAAAATGACAGGAGATACAGGTATTTCTCAGCTGTTTCCCCATTTCCATGTAGGCCTGATCTTTTCAGCGTGTTAGGCCTGGACATGTGGGCTTATATTTTTTTTCATGAGTAAATTAATAGCTTTTTAAACACTTTAGGTTGATTCCCTTCAAAGATTGTTTACTCTAACTTAGCCCGTTTATATGTGGTAAGTCATTATTTAATTGCATTCTTTTAGTGTTTTGAGAGTTTTTTTGTTGTTTTTTAATGAAAGCACAAAAGGCTTGAGCCTCTTTAGAAAAGAGGAGGACACCTTTCCCTGAGATGTATATGGTGGCGTGAGTTTAAATGTTAACTTCTCTATCAGTGTCAAAGTTGGAGAACATTTCTGCTATCTGGGCACCATTATAGGGTGGCACCCCATCTGTGATCCACTCTACCCCATGAGGATTGAAGTGTAGTTAACGAGAATTCAAACTAATGAAAAACAGGATTTTGGTGTTGCTGGAATATGTAGAAAAATGTGGAGTCTAAAAAAAATATTTCTCCCGCCAAGACAGCATTGAAGAGACTCGTTATTTTCCATCTGCCTATTTCTTACTCTCAGGGTGAAGTGAAAGCAAAGTTTTAAAACTTTTTTCTTCACTGCAAAATAAATAGACTTCAGAAAATCCCTATCTAGAGAATAAAGCAATTAAGAACTATCCGGCTGTGAGGCTCCAGCCCCAGCTTATAGCAGCAGTGTCATTGCTTTGCATCAAGATGTGCATGAGAATCAGCCTGCTCTGATCAGCCAACGTGCTGAGGGACTTGACATTTTAATAAATAAATAAATATTCAAGCCGTCATAAAATATCCTTTGTAATTATAAACATGGGAAACTTTATGAGACGCAAGTGGATGTTAAGTGGCTCGGCAACACAAGGTCTGAGCAGTTGGTGTGCTTTGAAATTGGGAGACCTCGGGAAAATTAAATCTACCAAAAGACCATCACCATTTGTTTCAAAGGCTTGACGTTTCTTGAAATTTTTTTCAGCTCTCTAGTTTGTAAAAACAGGGAGGTTTGAATTCATTTTATGCAAGCAGCATGTGTAGGCTACTGTCTAATATCATGGCAACTAAAACAATTTTTTGAGCCAAAACAACTCTTTAGAAAGTTTAACTTCTACTTTAAAAAGATATGTAGAAGTTATTAATGCCTGTGTTAGTGTGGTACCCAGGAAATTATTAATTGCTAGTGTATTTAAATTCATTAGATATTTACTCCGTGGCTCTAGGAGCCTAGTCCCGGGCTATGTACTTTTAGATAAATTCACATTACATATGTTGCCCTACCTATGCTTCCTGGGAAACAATATTATGGACATAGTTTGATATGAAAACACTTTTTTTCAAAGCACTAGATAGGGACACCTTGGTGGCTCAGTCAGTTAAGTGTCTGCCTTTGGCTCAGGTCCTGGAGCCTGGGATCGAGTCCTGCATCATCATGCTCCTTGCTCACTGGGGAGCATGCTTCTCCGTCTGTCTGCAGCTCCCCCTGCTTGTGCGCACTCACTCTCTCTCTCTGTCAAATAAATAAATAACATCTTTAAAAATATATTTAAATTTTTTTTTAAAAAAAGCACTAGAGAGCCTATATTAAAGTCCCAAATTGATTTTGATAAGTTCTCAAGTGTGATACAGACAAAGCAATAGAGATCGCAGTTGAGAGGTTTACATTACAAGAAAATATTTAGGTAGGCAGTAAAGATGATTTAAAAATATTTATAGGCCCAGAAAAAATTGGCAGAACTTTGGTAGCTATAGATAGCTGGAGCAGAAGTACATGATTCATAGCAGAGAAGAACTACCGGTGAACTTATAAATTATATCCCTGATTACCCTTTACAAAGCATGTATGGATCATGTGTTTGTCACTAGTGAGGTTAATGAATCAGTTAGTGTCTCTCAGTGATTTGTAAATAGTAGACTATTCCTTTCTGGATATGTATGTGGTTGGCTTGTTCACTAAGCAGCTGTTTTTCTCACCCAGGGCTGTTAACACACGTAGGTGACATTACATGCTATGTCATGATGCTGGTTCACTCTGTACTTTTGACAAGATCAGCTATCTAATTTGTGAGGTCCAGTGCAAAATGAAAAGTGGGGTCTTTCTGTCCAAAAATTATCATTGAGAATTTCAGGATAGTGAGAGCAGAACACTAAACTAAACCTGAGCCCTTCTTAGTAAGGGGCCTTGTGCACCTGTGTGAGTCCCACACCCGTGAAGCCAGACCTGCCAGTGGAGACAGCCAGATGAGCGTGGATGAACTGTGTTTAGGGCAGAACTTTCCAGTCTAGGCACAGTCCACCAATGTGCTGATCATGGATGAGCCACCAGTTAATGGCCATGAATCCTGACATAGATATATAAAGTTACAACATGTGTATAATGACTTTGTAAGATATTTAACATTATATTCACACAGACATGTGTATAAATAAATATATAAAGTAGAGTTCTGAAAACTTCTGGTATGATAGCTTTGGCAAATTAACTAGAATAAGATCAATTGTCACTCTCTATAAATCATATTATCCATCATGTTACGCATCGGTTCAACAAATATTCTCTCTGCCCCCACTCTGTGCCAGACAATCTTCATGGCGTAAGGATACAACAGAGAACAAAATAAACATAATTGCTGCTCTCAGAGAGCTTTTATACTATTGGATTTCTCAAATTTTGACTAATTTGCTCAGGCTTTACTTTGTATTTTTGCTTTCATGTTGAAACCCCTGCTTTTCTGGCTTTATTAAGACCAGAAGCTGTTCTTGTCACTATTTAGAACTGAGTAGAACCAGGACTCCCTGGAAAAGAATGCATGGAAAGTCTGCCCTTGAGAGGTTTCCAAGCTGAGGACACTCGTAGCAGCACTTCCCATGAGGCCAAAAGGCTCATTTACTTAACAGCAATTCATGGGAAAGAAGACAGCCCCCTTATCTTTGGTCAGAGGACACTTACCATAATCCTGAATGACAAAGGATTGCCCTGAAAGTCAACAGCATCCATCCTACAGAAATCAACAATCCTTGCTTTTCAGCCTTTCAGAGAATTTACTGGTCTGGTTCGGCCTTTCTGTGCCACATTCCATTCCAGAACCCCAGCTAAAATGTTCTCAAGGGCCGACCAGAGATTCCTCCTCCTTTCTCTGTGTTGGTACAACTTGACCGCTGCTTGACATCAAGGTCAACTGGAGATTGGGAACAGTTACGTAACTTCATTGTAAATTGAATTAGTGCTGTACACGAGCCCAGACCAAGTAACCAGGGCAGCTCCAGGCGAGAGCAGCAGCGTGTCCCCGGGAGACGGCATGGAGGAACTGCTTGCCGGTGAAAGGCAGTAACGTAGCACAGGAAAAAAATAACACGACCCACCTTTCCCCAGCCCCTTCAAAGCCTGGGCAAGCCGCTGCCCTGTCAAGTGGGGAGGAAGACAGAGGCAGTAAGAGGGAGATGGTGTCGGTGTGGCAGGCAGGCACTGAAGAGACTGTAGCATGTGAGTATACACATACATAGAATGAGAAAAAGAAATTATTTTTAATATCAGAAAAGACACCACCCAGAGAGGAGAAATGAGGCTTACTCATGTGGAGGAAAAAAGCCCCTGGCAATCTTCTGTGCATTGGAGAATGGGCAAGAGAGCATATGCAGGACCATCCTCCTTCTACCAGTGACCGGTCGTTCTGGGGAGAATATGTGTATACAGGTCTTAAAGGCTGGGGCTGAGACATCTTTTAATGCCTTTGATGACCTGGGTCATTCTCCCCCAAAGTAAGATGTGGTGCTGGACAGAGGAAAAAATAGTACATGGGTTTTCTTTATAGGCAAAATGAATACAGAAGTAACTTAAAAAAAAAAAAAAAGATTATCTATTTATTTATTTATTTATTTTGGAGAGGGGGGAGGGGCAGTGAGAGAAGGAGAGAGTCTTCAAGCAGACTCCCCGCTGAGCATGGATCCTGATGCTGGGCTCCATCCCAGAACTCTGAGATCATGACCTGAGCCGAAATGAAGAGTCGGACGCTTAACCGACTGAGCCACCCAGGCACACCTACAGAGGTAACTTTTGAAAAAGGAAAGAAAAAAAAGAGGTACCACAATTAGACACATCAACCTGATTTATTACAATTATATCAATGATCTATCATGACCTTGGTATATGCAAACAAGGCCATCTTTAGAAGAAGGTGAGGAGAGGCAGAATAATGTAAAGCCAAGAGCTTGGCCCAAGTGGTCCACTGACGGAACCTGACCACAGCTCCATCTGTACTAGGTGCTTGATGTGTGGCCAGGTTCTTAAACCACTTCTCAGCTCCAGTTTCCCCATCTGTAAAAGGGAATCCTGACAGTACCACCTCAAAGGGCTTTTGTGAAATTCAATAAAGTCTAATGAGTTAGTATTTGAAAATTAGCAGCATGAAGACTCACAAATACTAACAATACTAGCTAATAGTTACCGGATGTACTAAGTGGTTTACATGCATTAACCCATTTATTTTTCATAATAATCCCATGGAAGACAGAGAGGTTTAGTAAATTTCCCCAGGTTGCGTATTTAGTAAGTGGCCAAGCCAGGAGATGAAGGCAGCCAGTGGCTTTAGCATTCTTGTTCTAATATAGGATTGTGGTTATGAAGGGATGAGGGCACATGAAGGGGCAGAAGGGGCAAGGCAGGAATAAAATAAGACAAGCTCCCAAGATAAGTTTACTTCCCATAACTCTATGAGTCATAAGTGTGAAGAATCAATTAAAATGACCCTGAAATGGGTGAACATGAATTATATGGGCCAGTCTCCTTTACTGGCTATTCTGTGGCTCCATTACAGGTTCAAGACTCTCACCGGTCCATCTTGAGCTCCTTCTGTTCTCTGCCTGTATGCTTTGCCTGAGTGAGCCTTAAATCCATCATATTTCTGCCTTCAAAATATTTCCATCTGCCTGCTAGCTATCTTGCCGTTCACCTTCTCTCCTAGGATGTACGCTTCCCTCGTGCTCATACCTCTAACAAAGGCCTGGGTATCTTTGTGACCACCCAACGGAGCCTAAGTGAGTTTCCCACCAGCGATGGAGGAACATCACCATTTTTTGCCAATCTTCGGCAGCCCTGAAATGTTTTTTGTCATGTGGCAGGTGGGAGATGGTGTTTCACTTCTTTAATCAGCATCTTCCTGACTACTAACAGGGTCAGAACCTGTCTGTCATTACGTACATTTCCTTCTGTGTGGAAGCACTGGCCTTCAGATCTATTCAGTCTTCAGGTCTTTTCTTAGTTTTAGAAACTTTTTTGGTATATTAGGGAAATGAAGATACTATTTCACAAGTACTTTTGTATATTAGGGATCTTAAGATAATTGTGTAACAAATACATTTTCCAGTATTTTAAATTTTGTTTATATCTTTTCCATCAACCTATTTTAAAATTTTATGTATCCAGATAAGTGCTTTTCTTAAGGAATCAGCATTTTTACCTCTTCCAAAGTTGTCTCCAACTCATGACTGTACAAGCCTAATCTCCCAAATTTTCTGGTTGCATTTTTATTGTTTTATTTTCATTTATTTATTTATTACTTATTTATTTTTAAGTAGGCTCCACACCCAGTGTGGGGCTTGAACTCATGACCCTGAGATCAAGACCTGAGCAGAGATCAAGAGTCAGATGCTTAACCAACTGAGCCACCCAGGAGCCCCTTTATTATCTTATTTTTTAAAATTTAGATACATGATCTATCTGATTTTTATATGTGGTATATAGTAGTTATCCCATTTTTTTCCCTTCTAGATATTTCAGCAGTATTCATTAAGTAACTGTTACTTTTGCCATAAAATAAAATGTAATCTTTGCCCTGTGTTAAGTTTGCGTGAGCACTTGGATCTATTTTCTCTTCCCTATTCAGTTCCATTCTTAAACACCTTTTTGGGTACTATTATCGTCACTGTATGTGTATAACAATATTAAATTTTAATATCTGGCAGGGCCGGTACCCCAGAGGTATTTAGTTGCCTGTGTCTATTTTCCACCAGAACCAATGTCCTATGGACATACCCTCTGAATATGTGCCAAAGTGGCAGTGTTCTCTGTGTGAGCATGAGCAGACGATGTTGGGTTGTTTTTTGCCTTATCCCTGGAATGGGATGAAATGACCAAACAATAGAGTATTTTAGGAGGCCCTATTGCATTGTAATTCAGTGCCTGAACTCTGGAGTCAGATTGCCTGGTTTGCTTCCCCACACCAACACCCATTAGCTCTGTGCCTTGGACAAGACACTGCTCTTATCTAACCTCAATGGCCCTTGCTACAGGAAGGGAAAGCATCAAAGTACTCAACTACCTAAGCTTGTAGTTAAGATTAGATGAGTTAGTACAGGTCAGAGCCCTTAGCACAGTACCTGGCAAATAGTAAGTGCGCCACCAGTGTTAAGTGTTATTGTTGATTATTCTGCCGCTCACAACGCCAGGCCCAGGGATACAGCAGGGAAGCAGGCAAGGCCGCTGCTCTCGTGGCTCTTCCACAAACCAAGTAGATCAACAAGAGGAGCACAGACTGAGAAAGCGCTATGGAGAAAATACATGGCAAGGTCAATAGCAACCGAGAAAACGCCTCTCTGGGGAGGTGACACTAAAGCTGCAATTCTACAAAGGAGCGATCAACAGGACAGGAGTACCCAGAGCAGGAAAAGTAGGAGCAAAGTCCTTGAAGCCAAAAGGAGCTCACTGTGTGTTCAAGAAGCAAACTGAGAGCTGGAGTGGCTTGAGAATAGTAACAGGAGCCTTGGCTAGGCTGGAGCCAGGCTTGCCCAGTTCTGGTGAGTAGAGGAAGGCAGCACCCATCTCCCACAGCTCTGTTTTAATCCATTGGTTTACATGGAGCCTGAGGAGCATCCTGGAATTGAAGCCTGTTCACTGTTGGGATTCTGGCATCAGATGTTAAATAGATAGACGTGGCCCCAACAAGGAGAGAAATTTTTATTTATTTATGTTCTTAATTTTTTGGGAAGATTTTATTTATTTGAGAGAGAGAGTGAGAGAGAGAGAGAGCCTGGGCAAGGGGGAGGGGGAGAGGGGGAGGGGGAGAGGGAGAGGGAGAAGCAGACTCCCTGCTGAGCAGGGAACCAAATGCGGACTCCATCCCAGGACCTGAGCTGAAGGCAGACACTTAACTGACTGAGCCACCCAGGTGCCTGGCAAGAAAATTTTAAAAAGTGAACCCAAACCAGAAACAAACCTGAACACTGCAGGAGAGGGACAGTTCCAGGTTAATCATAAAGGACACCATTAATCATCTTGACCCAGACACCCTTGTGTTGTGTTTTCTCCCCTGAAAGAAAGGTGGGTGTGCCCACTGAAGTTTTGGAGCATTAAATACCATGGCATGTTGGGATTCAAACATCCCTCCTGGAAACCCTGCCCCAGCACCAAGCTAAGCTTAAAACTGAAGTGTTTCCATCACACATTGCCAGAGCAGTGGCAAGGTCTCCAGCCCTGGGACAGAGCCACCATCTTCCAGTTTCACCACATTGGGCACCAATGATTTGCAGCTCTGTGGAAGCATCTGTCACCATAAGTATACAGTTTTAGGACTAAAGTTTTAATTTCAGAGACTCCAGCACACTGGTTTGGCTGGTCAGCATTTGGAAGAAATGGTGAAGTCTGATTTAGGCATACATGAGCGTATCCCTATGGATTCCTAGAAGTGTTTAGAGAGGGTTCTGTTAGACTGGTCTTCTCAGTTAAGCAGGTGGGAGTTTGGAACCACCATACACATTTCAGACAACTTGAATTTATCTGTATTTCATAGTTGAGCTGAGAATCATTGTGGACAGATGAGAACTATCAGGCCATCTCATTTTCCTTTGAAAACAAGGGATTTTTTTCAGTCTCACCTTCAATTTCTCTCCCTACTGCTCTTCCTAGAAAGTGATCATGAGAAAAGAGAAGCTGAAATTTTAAAAATAGACTGGATGCATAATCAGTGTTTTATCTGAGTTACATAGGGATGGCCTACCAGATACCCTACTGAATGGGTACTACTTTGCTTCCGATAGAGACCCTCCCAACCCTCCACCCAACTCCCAGACTTGGTTTGTGATACCAAATCTAAAATGACTTTAACATAGTGGCATGGCATGGAGACATATGTTATTGCTAAAATTGCTTCTTGGGTATCATTTACCAATTCATCTTGACCCCCAGACCTCAACAGGTTTGCTTTCCCTCATAGACAAGCACACATACCAGTGATTATAAGATTAGATTATTTGATTTTTGAGAGCCAAGGACTGCTTAGTTCATCTTGGCCAAGTAGTGTTTGCTGAAGAAGTGGATTAATTTCACACTCTACATTGTTTACAAATCTTTTTCATTATCTTTTTTGACCTTCTCAAATATCAGGTAAGAATGGAAGACAAACAAGTATTATTTTTATGTAACAGATGAGTAAAACTCACCCTAGGAAGGTTAAGGGACACGCTCAAAATCTTGCTCTGAGGAAATGACAGAAGCAAACTTGGATCCACATTTTCTGCTGCAAAATGTTCTATCTTTTCCATAGAGTTCAGACATTTGTCATCTACCCAATGACAGTGACCACCATCATCTGCTGAAACAGCCTGAGCTTCTCCTCGTACCTTTCACAGATATTTATATTTTATTCTCAACTTCTCAGCTTCCTGCTCCTTTCCAGACACAATTGTGGTGCTGCCCACAAGACATGACATAACCAGAAGAGCTCAGAGCTGGAAATAGGGAGATCTGGGCTTTTCTATGGGGCCTTCACAAATGCTGAAAATAAAGTACAGCACGTGTCACTTCTCCTACAGGAGCTTACAATCTAATCTTCTCATTGTTTGAAGACCTAATGAAGCAAACTCACTCTCGAGTTGCCTGAAAGGCTGGCCAGTCAGTGATGGGCTCTCCAGAGGTAGATAGCAGTCCACGGGAGCCACACCGCCCTCAGAATGTGCTTTCTCATCTGTGGATGCATCGGGGCCTAAACTGAGCCAACTGTTTCATACATTTCCTTACTGCCTTCCATTCTGCCCCTGGTTTGGTCTTTTTCCCAGTCTGTAGACCCTGCATGGCTCCAGAAAGACAGCCATCTGTAAATTCCTCGATCCCCCTTCAGTGCCCTGCGCGGACCCCATAGATTTCAACGCTGAAGGAAAGTAGGAAAAGCCATGGAGACATGTTGAACACTGCACTACCACCTGAGGCCCTTCCTTTTTTAAAATTTTCAGCGGGGATCAAATGTACATTGAGAGCTTCACCGGACAACAGCTTTTCTCTTTCTCTGTAGATTACTGCCAATACTTCAAGCAATGAGAAGGCAGGTCATTGCCAGGTTTGTGTGGTAGATCTGGGGGGAAGTGGGAAAGGGGAAGAAAGGCCAGGTCTTATAAGGTGTGATTTAATTTTAAAAATGCTTATGTTGCTCTTTATAAGAATATCCATTTAACTGGATTCCTTTCTTGCTGACAAAAGAGGCAATTGTTGTATATAAAATAAATCTGATTAAAACTCTTGCTCTGTTCCTTTCAAGGTAAAGGATGCAGACCCCAGGACCAGAACACATTTAGATTCCTAGTGTGTGCAAATGATTGTTTATGGGATGTCTGGTGCCAAGACCCACAGAAGGCTCTTGTACTGCCCTGTGAAAGGAGAGGGAATGGAAAGCTTTTCCTTAGGCATAAAAAGTTTATTTTATTTCTCATTCTCTTTCACAGTGGTAGCTATTACTTTGTAATTTTCTTGGCATTTTGTTGGCAGCCCAGAATGACAGAAATAATATCCCTTGCTTACAGTGTGCAGTTCGGATTCATTTTGTTCAGCTCAAGTCCCCACATAGAAGAAAGGCGGCAGCTGCTAGACCTTATGCATAGGTCTCAACTGGAGCAAGTTCCTTTAAGCAAAGTTCTTAATCAGAAGGCAGATCAAGTTCAGACCCTTTCCTTTCCTCTCTCCCAGCAGGATTTTTAGAACACAGCCAATAGCAAGAAATGAATGCAGTTTTAGTAATGATCATTGACATCTCTTCTCTTCAGCATCCAACCGAGTAAACAACCTCTTTCAGGCCAGTCAAGTACCATTTCCTATAATCCTAGCCACATGGTGTTATCTGGGCAGCAGGAGATCATGAGTCATAAACACAGGGCAAAGTATCAGGCCAGAGATAACCAAGTGTTTGAGAATGGGTGCAGGCTCCTAGGATGTGGGGCAGGTGTGAGGAGCTACCAGGAGCCAGGGACCATTAAGTCAATGGTTTAGTCAGAGAAAGAAGTCAGAAATCCAGGCAGGCTCACAGAGGTCCGAGTGTATGCGGACAGGAGTGGTCAAGAGAAGGGTGTGCTTCAAACCAGGAGACACAAATGCTAACAGAGAAGGTGCCGGATGTCTGAGTAGATGGTCACCAGTCAGGGGACCCATGGTGGCTAGAAGAACACAACAAAGCCAGTGTGAGAGCGGCTTGGCTTCTATATCAGACGCCACCTCTCTGCAGCCAAAGGACTTTGATATGCAGCTTCTGTTAAGCAAAGGCTTGCCTAGAGCCATCAGATGCTGACAAGCACACTGGATCACTGATGGCCTTGGCTGGGAAAACGCCTTCCTGAAAATATAAAGTGTGAATTCATGCCCTCTTCACTTAAAGCAGTTAATGAGTAACAAAGTTATGGATAAGCTTAAACTCTCAGTAACATGACTAGCTTTAGAAGCAGCCATATTTACAGGTAAGTAAACCAAGACCCAGATAAATACACAGATTTTCTCAAGGGGGCAGAACCAGGAACAGAATATAAGGCTTCACACCCACTGCTTATCCTATTTGGCCCAATTTAAGACTTGAGCCAGCTAGGTTAATCCTGTTAACCCAGAACCCTTTGGGATCTGTGTCTAAAGGGGCACCACATTCATCTGTGGTCTAGTGTTGGGCTTATTCTGGGAAGGGCTTCTTACGCCCTTGGTGGGAAGTCAGAGTGGGAGATGCCAGTCATCACCAATGCCCTCATTCCTACAGGCCTAAGCACCTGGTAAGGCACTCACAGGCCTAGTATGAAGCCTGGCCACCGGAAGCCTGAGAGTCATGCTCAGGATGGCTTGAGCTCCAGATGTCATGTGTGCACCAGTATTAGAGAAAGTGGTGGAAAGTGTCCTGGACACAGCCTGTGCTATCTGGACTACCGACAGGAATAACAGATAAAGTCCCTTAATTGGGCACAGTGACTATGATTTTGCAAGATAGGCATTTATAAGCAGCGGAAGAGAGTTAGAGGTAGTTTGTGGGTGCTATTGAGTGATAAAATAATACTGATGATGATGATCTGATGATGGTTATAAAGGTGGTCGTTTTTTTTTTTTAACTTAAAGTCAATTAATTAGCATATAGTGTATTAATAGTTTCAGAGGTAGAGTTTAGTGATCCATCAGTTGTGTACAACACGCTGTGCTCATTCGATCAAGTGCCCTCCTTAACGCCCATCACCCAGTTACCCCATCCCTTGACCCCCCTTCCCTCCAGCAACCCTCAGTTTGTTTTCTGGAGTTACGAGTCTCTTATGATTTGTCTCCCTCTCTCATTTCCTCTCTTTTTATTTTCGAGGGTGGTAGTTTTAATTAGAGGAAGGAGGAGGAAGAGGAGACACGCAGAATCTAACTTAGGCGTGATAGGCTAAACAAGCTGGAATTTATCTTTGCGATAGGAAGGGATGGCTCCCTGGGGGCAGGGACCAGGTCTTTTTCCTGACTTCATGCCCAGCGTCTTGCCCTGTGCCTGGCCCTGCGTAGATGTGCTATTCACATTACAGAGTAGAATGAACTGGTGCCCGTGACCCACGACCATGCCAAGGAGGGTGTGCAATCATCGTGAATTGCGTCTCGCTAGGTGGCAGAGTCTGTAGCATGGACTTGAGATAAACTGTGGTTTGGCCCTGGTCCATCTTTACCTCGCTCATTTTTTTGAGGCGAGCGGTTTTTGCCTCATTGATTTTCACTGCTCATCGGGTTCCATTAGCCTATTCATTAGTGATGGCTTCATTCCCTTCCCACATACTCTGTCTCCTGAATGACATTTCTTTGTGTCATTAGCACGGACCATGATTGCGGGGTATCAACGGAATGTGGCGTTTCCAGCAGGGCCTGCTGGCTGGCAAGTACCACTCAGCTCTGGCACACTGGTACGCGCAGGGAGGAAACAGCAATTTTAATTACAAAGAATGAAGAGCACTGGTTGTCACGCTGACATTATAGTTCTCATCTTTCTCTCACTTTCATTCTCTCTCACGCACACTTTTATGCTAGAATGCCCTTCTGCATCACATTACAAAAAACCCAAACCTGTTCTTTCTCCTGAATTCATTTTCCTGCTGGAACCCCTCTCATCCCTTCAGCCAAACGTAAGGCCCAGGATCACCTGTGACCCCTTGCTTTGCGCTTCCCCACATCTGACCAGGCACCAGGAGCAAGCCAGGCTCTGGGGAGAAACAGCGCAGGAACCCTCCCTTTCTGTCCTTGGCCACTGCCACCCCTTCAGCGCAGTTCCTGTGAACTTTCACCTGCACCTCGCCCCTGCCGCTTTTCTGGGCTTCAGACTTTTCCATCTTTCCAACTCCTCTCTGGGGACAGTGAGGGTTCAGAGTGGAAAGGTTATGGGGGAATATAGACTCCAGTCACAATAGCAAACATTTATCAAGCACTTTCTATGTGCCGGGCACCAATATTGCTGTGACCTCAGTTAATCCTCACAAATACCCAAAGGTGGGTGCTGTAATTATCTCCATGTTACAGGTAAGAGAGCTGATGCTAAGACATTTTAGGTGATGTATACAGCTCACATACTAGGAAGCGGCAGAACTGGGACCCAGCTCATCTGTCTCTGAAATTCTTGTGGTTTTTATTACAACCCGCTATCTACCTTTCCAGTTGCTCGAGAGCAGAGCTTCAGAATCACCTGGAGGGCTCATGAGAACTGCCCGCCCCCACACACACATACATCCGTTCTGATTCAGTACATCTGGGATGAGGCAAGAGTTTGAGAATTTGCATGTCTAACAAGTTCCCAGGTGATGCTGATCCAGGGCCCACCAGCAGAGAGCCAAGCTGAGGGTGGCATTTGTTTGAGCCCTCGCGCCGTAGGCCTACCATGCATGGTTCGAAATTCACATGTTCCGACCGGTTTCAAGTGCTGGATCTGCCCCTGACTCACCAGCTCTGGGTCTGTGGGCCACACGATGTAACCTCAGTGAGCCTCACTTGCCTTTTCTGTAAAATGGGAATGTTGGTGGACTGGAAATCGTGTATAAAGCTCTGAGCTCTGTCACTGGCGTGGAGTAGAATTCAGTAAATTAACGGCTGTTTACAGGTATCTGCAATGACCCCTCTTAGTTTATTTCTGCCTTTTCATTTTCTCTCTCTCTCCCTCTCTCTCTCTCAGTGTGTTAGACACTTTGCACTTGATATTCCTCACACCTGAATGTTCTCCAGATCTTTGCATAGCTCACGCCTCACACTTGGGTCTCCACTAAGACGGGCCACCTCACAGAGGCTTGGTCTAAAGGAGGGAGCCCCCACAAATGTGGGCATTGTTTGTTTGAGGGGTGGATTTGTAAGTACTGATCCAATTTTTGGAATGATCATAGATCTATTCAGGTTTCTATCCTACGAACAGTTTTCAGTTCTGGCTTTTAAGATAATTATTCATTTTTTTTTTTTTTAATTTATTTGAGAGAGGGAGCAAGCACACGTGCGAGAGCACATGAGCAGGGGGAGGGGCAGAGGGAGAAGCAGGCCCCCCACTAAGCAGGGAGGCCCCTGGGGCTCCATCCCTGGAATCTGGGATCATGATCTGAGCTGAAGGTAGAGGTTTAACCAACGGAGCCACCCAGGCATCCCAAGATATAACTAGTCATTTTCCTAAATTTTCAAATTTATTGGCACACACACATCCACTAGTATGATACTAACATATTTTTCATTTCTACCTGTCAGTGTTATAGCCATTTCCCTTCACACTTTTTCTTTGCACTTTCTCTTTTTTTGTTGTTGCTCATTGTTTTGAGGTTTGTCTCTTTTAGTTTACTTAATTAGTACTTAAAAACCCCACTTTCTGGCTTAATCTTTGTTTTTATTTATTGTTGTGGTTAATTTCATTTCTTTCTTCCTTCTTTCCTCCCCCCACCCCCCGCAGCTTAAGTTGGATGCACAGATCCTTACTAGTATTTTTCCATTTCTTTTAAGAGCCTTTACAGCTGTACGTGTCCACTGAATTTCACGTATCTTACTCTCATGGTGGCTTGTTTCTCATGTGTCTTTCAGTATATTTGAGCTATCTGAGCAACCTAAATCTGCTGGAATTCAGGAGGGCCTCAATTCAGACACAGCAGAGGATTTTCTCTGGTTTTGGCCAGGTGCCCAGGGCACCGACTATCCTGGGTTAATTTCTCGGTTTAGGGTTTCCCAGCTCACGCAGGTGGTACACATTTAAACCTCAGATCCACACAGGGGTGGGGCTGAGATGATAAATTCTCAGGACAAACATTTTTTTTTTTGCTTCCTCCAGGATTTAAAGCCAAGACAGAAATTCTTTCGTCACCTCCTTCAAAAGGTAGGTGGAATGTTTCCTCTCCCATCCTTTCAGTGAGTGGATAGCACTTCAGGGGCCCTGAGTTTATGCGGCTTCTCAGTTCCCTTGCTCTTCCTTGCAAAGGCTGCTCCTTTGTCTCCTCTACCTCGTGAAGCCATTAAAACGCCATATTGGTAGATGGCCTCAGGGAGATTCACTGCCAGTGTTCTAAATAATTGTTGGCTTTTTTATATTTGGTGTCTGGGGGTTTTCCTTACTGCGTTGCTAGTTTGGCTATGCATGCCTCAAGGAAAAACAATTTGTACCCTTTCTAAACCGTGTATGTGTGTTGAGGTAAAAAAAGAGGTTATTTTCAGACTAGTTTACCTTATCGTCGGAAATTGAGTTAACCTTAGTCACTCTTTAGCACATTATTGCCTTTTTATCTTCTCTGTAGTACTCACCAGTACCTGAATTTATCTTATTTATCCATGTGTTTATTTTCTGTTCCTCCGCTTCCAGTTAAAGGTAAATAATTTCATGACAGGGATTCTCTTATCTCCTGGTATATTTGATTAGGTAGTTGCTGGCATGGAGTAAGAGTCAATAAAAATGTGTTGATTAGCATACAGATACATATGGAGTGTGCATACACTGGACTGTATCCTATGCAAACTTTTAAAATAACTATTGAAATTATTTAGTATAAAAAGTACGAATCATTAAGGTAGACAAGCAGATTATAAACCACCTGTATAATATGAATCCCATTATAAACTACTGTGTGTGTTCACTGTGTGCGCGCGCATGTGTGTGTGTGTTTAAAACTCTCTGGAACAATACACACACATACACAAATTATTTATTGCTGGTTAGCGGGCTTTTACATGATTTTTTTTCCATCTTAGTATTTTACACCACACACATCTGATAGCATTTTTTATAATCTAAGGAGGGAAGAAAATCTCATTTAAAGGTGTGAGGTATTTGCTTTTCCAGGTGTGTATTACAGATGAAGCTTCATTTTGTCTTCCTCCTAAAGACTCAGCTTTAAATTACATGTGTGTGTTTTGACTTTTCTTGAAAAGTAAGGCCCTTTCAGGCTTCTTCCTTGCTATTACTCCACTCAGTATGAGGCTGTTACCTTAACAGTAACGTCTTTTAGCTCCTCATTGCACACACCACATTTATGCAAGGCTCTGCTGGCGCTTCAGTTAAGTCTGTTCTAGATTTGACACTTTTATCCACTTCAGTTCTGCTACCCTTGTTTTGTGGGTAGAAGCGATACCGAAATACGTGGCGCACTGACCGCATGAGGGGGAAGGGATGTCATAGATCCTTTTCCTCCTCCAGCACTCCAGTTTTGTCCGAATACATTTTGACTCTATTTTTATGCTAGGGATCATCTACTTTGTTCTAAGAATAGCCAAAAATACGTGAATTAATCTCCTTCTTTCTCAGTTGGCTACAGTTTATATCAGTGATAAAATTGGGAGCTGGGGACATAAGGTAAGAATCAGTTTCTGCCCTTCAAGCCCAGAGATGTTTAAAAATATCCTAACAATATGGCGTCATCCGTTTTATGTGTGAAACGCTTTTGGAATTCACAAAAAGTGCTTGTTGGATGCAGGAAGAGGAAGCCGTGATTTGCCTACTGTTGCTGTTGTGGGTTGTTGTTGTTGTTGTTGTTGTTGTTTCCTGCAGCCTTACCCACTGCTCTTACCACTTTGCCCTAAGCAACATTAACATTGCACTTGCGTCCACAAACATCGGCCATGTTTTGTGCTCTTACTTCAACTGTACCCTCTGCCTGGAATTTCCTTTTTTCTGTTTTCCAGGCAAATTGCTACTGAGCCTTTACAATTTGGATCAGGTATCAACTCCTTCAGGAAACTCTTCCTAACAGCCTATTCCCAGACAGGTTGGTCTTACGTATCCATTCATTCATGCAACAGCATTTACTGCACACCTATGGTGTTCCAGTCACTGTACCAGATGCAGAGGGACAGTGGTGAAAATAAAGGTTGCATCCTGTCGTCAGGGTTCGTACCTCCTAATGAATGAGACTGGCAGTGACCAAAACACACAAACCAATGAGTGGAACGGAGACAGTTGATGATCATTGGTATGACAGAAGTAACCCTGAGGTTCAGGGCAGACCTGAGACTGGACATAGAGGAGGGTACAGTCATGCACGGAGCCAGGAGACCATGTTATGGGAAGGGAGAAACCTACATAAAGGCCTCTTCTTGCTCTTGGAGTACCCAGTATTTCACTCTAGTTTAGCTTTTACCTGTTCTACTCTAAGTATCTGCTTAGAGGTCTTTCCTCTCAGACTGAACCCTGAGTTCCCTATGGAGGGAGAGAACATCCTTCATCTTCAAGTCTTTTCTGCTGGGGGCTTGATATGTTGTCATGCTCAATGTGTGCTTGCTGAATGACCCGTTAGGTGGATAAATGGATGAAGGGAGAGGCAAAGAAAGAATGTGGAGATTTTTGAGTGGCTTTACGGACAAAGTGACCTTTCAGTTGTTTTGTGGGGGGAGGAAAGGCATTTTTTTCCTTCAGAATGGATACATTGAGGGAAGGCACCCCAGGCAGAGGCAAAAGAATTGACAAAGGTAAAGGGAATTTAAATACATACTGGGTAGAGGGTACAACAAATACTTGTCTAGTGAAGAGAAAGAGGAAGTGGTAAAAGAGACAAAATTAGAGATGGACAAGGAGGTTGGCCCCATCAGGAATGGGGCCATTGTGTTACTTTGTGTTCCTTTATGCAGATACTGCTGAACCAGCCAGGTACTTTGATAATTGTGTACACTAAGGTAACCCTCCCTACTGAGCCCCCAACATCTTAGTGGCTTAAGAGAATTGAAGTAATTCTCTGGCTGATGAATGCAGGTATTTATTATGTAGTCACTCCAGAAGTGATTCAGGGACCCATTCTCCTCTCCTCACGTGGCCCTTCTCATCCACACAAGTTCAGAGTACTTTGCTTCCAATCAGCCAGAAGGGAAAAAGCAAGAGCCAGAGAATGGCAGTGTGATGGGGTCAGCCCCAAATGTGGTCTGCGGCATCTCTGCCCACAGTCTGTTGGCAAGAACTCAGTCACGAGGTCACGCCTCACAGCGAGGAAGACTAGGAAATTTCACGTAGCCATGTGCCCTGGAGAAAGAGGAAGGAGGTTTGATGAATACTTAGCCAGTCTCTGCCACATTTGTCAGAGGCACAATGTGCTTATCCTGGACCCTCGTGTAAGACGTAGAGTCAAATCTCTGGCATGGGGCTGGCTCCCCAGCCACAGTTACAATGACTAATGCATTCACTTTCTCCTCCTCAGCCTACTGGCTAGAGAGAGTTATTGGACTTCCGAGAAATCAGTTTAACACCCAGTTCCTTGCAGAGGATTTACAAATACTTAATTTGATACTGTCACTCCCGCATTGTGCCGCCTTTTTGCATAGGAACACATGCTTCCATTAATACCCACAAGGAATTGGAAGTATAAACTCTGAAGTACTGGTAATCCATATAATCCTTATTATAATTATAGGTAACAATATCAGTAATCCTTAAGTGTAAGGGTTTCTTTCTAACACATTTTCCCACATAGGCAGAAATAAATAAAATCAGGTTTTCATCCAGTAGTTCTTGGGGATAGATATATTCTATTATTTTTAAATTATTTTGAAACTATGTTTAAGAGGAGCTATCATTTCTATTAGGCATCAAAGAGACCATATAAGAGAGAACTGGTGAAAAGAAAATACCAGAAGGTGGTACTAGTCCCTTGACTCAGGCTTTTCCTACTTGGAAACAAAGTTTCCACTACATTGTAATTTTGATCATCTGATGTTGTGTTATGCTACCCATTCATGTGATGGAATTTCATAGCAAGGTAGAAAATGTTTCCCTTGATGTGTGTCCATCTACACCTCCGTGCCTCCCCTCTTCCCACAGCCTCTCCCCTCCACCATTCTTCACACTGTAATCTCAACTTCTAGTTCCACCATAAAAATAGTGAATGGCTGGGGGGAAAGTACATAAAATAAGAAAATATGTTTTACTGTTAGGATGTGACTGTTGGGTCTCAAGTCTACCTTCACTTCCCTTGTGAATATTCATCTCTTTGACTGGAAACTCCTCCTGGGCAGGACTTTGTCATCTTAACCAATGTTGTAGGTACTTAGTATGGTTCTGACTGGAACCCAGTGTCATTGGAAAGCAGATAAGTGACGAGCAGAAATGAAAACATTGAAAGGTGATACTCTAGTATGCGTAAATTGGCATTGAAATCTAGACCTTGGAAAGGTAAATCTGTAAGAAAACGAGCTAGTTCTAAAAATTAAGATGTTCTCCATTTGAAACTGAAATTCTTTCTCCAGTATTACGTACAGTTTGGACCTACTTTTAATAAAATAAATAAATTCACATTAGTTATATGTAGTCGTATATAAATATAGAGCAGTATTTAAAATAATATATAACAAAATATTAACACTGGTTTCATTTGGGTGATGAGTTTCAGGCCAGTTTGCATTGTTTGTTAGATTTTTTCAGTCCTTTCAAAAGAGTGTTTACAGTGAATATCTATTTTTGTCATCATAATAATAAAGTAAATGTCATTTTTGAAATAAGGGAAAATAAAGGAACTCTCCAAGTCTGCTTCAGCTCTTTTTAGAACATGGTCCTGATCTCTTCTTTCTGTACTGGAGGAAGCATCACTAACTCAACCCAGCCAACAATGTGTCTACCCCCAGACCCATCTCTAGCCCTTCTTTGGACAAACATACTTGTTTCTTTCTTGGAACTCTGACTCCCATATGCATCCTTTTGGAATTGGGGTGTGTATTCCATGTATTCCAGGTTCTGTCAGTAAAACCTTAATTATCTGGCACTTCTCAATAATAATTGGCACATTTACTAATTGAACAGTTTTTTGATGGATCGTTGTAAATTCTAAAGGCCATTTCACTGAACTCAGGAGAGCTTCTCTGCCTGGAGGTAGACATCCACCCTGGCTCTGAAGGAGGCAGGACTTCTTGAAAGTGGTAGACCCACGTTACTTCCTGGGTTGTTGCTTGCATAACTGACTAGTTGGTGGTGTCGTTCACTGAGATGGGGTACTCTGGAAGAAGACGAGCTTTCACGTGGAGTGTTGGGAGTGGAGTTCTTAAGTCCAGGTTTGTACCTAATGAACTTGAGATGTCTCTGGGAATTCAAGAGAGGATGTCAAGTAGGCAGGTGGATATATGAGCTGAAGTATCTACCCTAGATCTACAAATCTGTGCTTCATTTGCAAATGGGGACAACTTGAGGTTATTAACCCAGATGATGTCTGAGAAAGAAGAAAGTACTGAGGACTAGAGGAGTGCCTAGTTCTCAGCCTAGAGAAATCCCAACACTTAACAGCATTTTAGTAGGGAATGAGCCTGCAAAGGAGGCAGAGAAGAAGCATCCCAAGAAGCAGGAGGAAAGTCATGTGAGTCCTAGCTCTCAGAAGCCAAAAGAAGAAAATGTATCAAGGAGTGTGTTGTCAAAAGTTCAAAAGCTGCTGAAAGGTTGGATAAGGAATAAAAAATATTATTTGGATCTAGAAACAAGTAGACACTAGTAAGAGCAAAGGATGAAAAAAAATTGGAAATAGATTCAAGAGTAAATGGGAGGGGAAAAAAGGTCTGTTAAATAAGGCAGCTTTTTCTAGTGTCTTGGGAAAGGCGATGAGAGGGAGAGGGAAGAGATGACTAGAGGGGAGGAATCTAGTAGGAGTGTTTGTTTGGGTTTTGCTTTTCGTATTGTGGGAGAGTCTAGATTGTACCTTAAAAAATTTCTCAATATTTGGAAAGGGTATTCCTGAATGTACTTTCAGTAGCATGCTAAGTGGCACTGCTTACAGATTTTTATGATGTCTAGTTCTCTAGAGGCTGAGGCTGACATGGAGAGTCTAACCTGGTAGAGACGCAAGGAATTGTTACCTACAGTGAATAGGCTACTAGTGTGAGCCAGGTTTAGGGGTCTGTTGGACATGAGCCAGTATTTTATCTGACCCCTCAGTATTACCCTCATATTTCTTTGTTTATTTGAAATGGGTAACCTTTTGTGTGCTCTTGGGGCTGGCATTAATATCTTATGGTTCCTCTATTAATTGATGGGTAAATAGAGTGTGGTCTGTTTGATGTGCTGGAGAATCATGATTTTTTGTCTTTTTGAAAATTTTACTTGAATGTGAGGCCAATGAAAAGAGGAGAACTGAGAGCAGACAAGCACGAGCTTTATGAAGATGGAAGGAACATACTTAGAAGAATGTCGGCAGCGGAGTCACAGAAAGGAGGCTGAAGTATGCGCAGCAGAGCTGAGAAAATCCGAGGAGCTAGGTGAACTTCCCAAACACAAAGCCATCGTCACATACTTCGGCTCTTCAGTTCGAGGCATACAGAATTTGCATTATGCATTCATTAAGAAAGGTTGGGCAATACTGGGTCACCTGGCTGGCTCAGTTGGTTAAGTGTCTGCCTTTGGCTCAGATCATAACCCTGGGGTCCTGGAATCAAGTCCCGAGTCGGGCTCCCTGCTTAGTGGGAAGTCTGCTTCTCCCTCTGCTGCTCCCCCTGCTTGTGCTCGCTCGCTCTCTCTGTGTCAAATAAACAAACAAAATCTTTAAAAAGAAAAAAAGAAATGTTGGGCAATAGTTACTTTAACTAAGTAAAGTAAAAAAGAGACTTTTATTCAGAGCAAAGGCTGAGTAAAGTTAGGGCCCTTCAGATGCATTTGAGAACGGGAATTCAAATCCAGTGTGTTGGTTTAACTAGTAGGGTCTTTAAATTTCCAAATCAATATATTTCTTTCTGGGCAGAGCTCAACAGCTTCATTGGAACATCGTGATAATTTTGGAGCCTCACCACCTCCTAATGACCCGGGACTAATGTAGGCCATGTTCCACACAGCCCAGGAATGAAGTGGTCATTATGGGAATAGAGCAGATGTGGTTAAAGGCAGCAGCACGCCATATCCCAAGCTCCCAAAATAAACTTGCTTACATAACATGTAAAAACCTCCCAATTACTCCCTCAGGTTCTCTTGGCAGAACAGCTGATTTCCACCAAGAGGAAATACTCCATCACCCAAGATAAGGAGCTGCACTCACGAACATTTTTGTCACTCCTATAGTTGTCTTTACGAGCGTCCATCAGAAAGGGATTTTTTCGCCCCCTTTGCTGTACATAAATGGTAATTACATGAATTAAATTAGTCAGCAAGAACAAAACTCACGGGCTTACCTGTTTTCCCACTGAAGATCTGTTTCTCTTGTGAACAGTTCCTTTTAGGAAGTCGTTCTAACATTGCTTGTTTGAACTATGTTTTATTCAGGGTTGCCCACCTCCTGATATTATCTTTAAATTGTAAATTCATTTGAGCCAGGGATCTGACTATTCACAAATTTTGCCTATTGCAGTGCTGTTTCAAACAGAAAACAAAGTTGATGTTTTTAGCTAACAGGAACAGTAATGATGATGAAGACAAGAAGTTACAGATATACTCAGGGAATGTTCTGATATGGCCGAAGGCAGGAGGACTGCTCCGTATCATGGCTAGTGACATGACACAGTTTTGGAAGCGGCATCAGGTACAATTGATGGATCTTGGCTCTGCTAATGGTAGAAGACAGGCTCTTCCTGATTCTACACTTCTATGCATTGCAAATGACTAGTTAGCCTAGAAATGTGGTTACAGTGTTTGACTCATTTTTTGAAAACGCTTTCTCATTGGCTTTTCTCTTGCTCTGTGTGAAATCCAGATTCCCTTAGCATACTTTAGCATTTCCTCTTACTATTTGCAATAAACATAAGGAAGTCAGCTGTTGGATGGGTTGCTACATGGTACTAAGGAGAAAACCCCTGGTGAACACCTCTTGCTAGAGCCAAAACCACATACCCATTACCCAGTACCTAGAGAGCAGTGAGAGAGGGGAAGAAATGCGTTACCGGGAGTATTCTTCCAAGGGTATGCAAAACCACAGGCAGGAAATAGGGAGCCCAAAGATTTTTCTTTGCTCCAGAGGAAGTGGCTTCTATCAGTCCATCATCTTTTGCCAGGAGGAGCTCCAATTACCTTTTATTCCTAAGGCAGTGCAGGAGGGGAGGGGGGCCCAGGGAAGGAAGGTCTGAGGAGATGGCTGGAGGGTTCCTTTACCCAGGTCCCAAAGCCCCCTGGGTGATAATAACATTAACCACCATTTATGAATATTTGATGAGTGCCAGTTCCTGAATGCATGCTCTCTGTACACCATCTAATTTAATCCTTAGTATACCCCTTACGAGGTGGGTCTGATTTTTAAAATAACGTATTGGCTTACTTTGTCTCTACGAAACGCATTAGCCATTCATTTTTAAACTAATCCATTTCATTACAAACTATTTAAATGCCTTTTCTCCCTCCTGTCGTAGAAATACAGTCGTTTACTTTAAAGCGATGAGCAAGTGTTCCAGTTTCCTCTCCCGTGACTTGCATGTACCTCGCTGTGTGTGGTTTGTAAGTCAGTGCGACAGGAAGCTGAAGACTGAGATTCAGACAGTCTTCCACTCACAAGTGCTAACGAGCTGCGGGAGCTACTCTTTCTGCCCCTCCCCATGTCCTAACACGTGGACAGTAACAGGCCTCACATCACTCAGCTGGCAGGTTCTGGAGTGCGCTGTGAATCCCAGGCCTGTCTGACCCCATAGCCTTGCCCTTAATCATGACGGTACGTGAGTCACATAGAAAATTAAGTTAGCCTTCTGTCATCCACCTTCTATAGAATGCACATGTGTCCTTGCTAACGCACCCAGGACGGGGTCATCTCTGCAGCCTCCAGTAAGGAAGCAGCACGGGAGAGCCTGGGGTTTCTTCAGCTGGACACACTTGCCACCAGAGCGTATACATTCTTATCGGCCGTCTGTACCCAGAAGACTCTCAGGGCTATAGTCGAAACATGGCTCCTTTTCTGGACAGTCAATTATACTTAAAGACCTGAAAGAGGAATGACATTTTTATACAAAACAAATATAGTATGGAATTAATTGCAACATCATTATTCATTTTAAGGTAAAATAGACTTTTAAAAATTAGCACTTGCATGGAACAACTCTATGCTACAAGGCCAGAAGCTGCAAATCCCACCCCCAGCCCAGCTGCCGGTGCCCACCCCCACCACCAGGGATCTAGTTCTTTGTCTCTTCTGTCCTTAGAAGGATTTCAAAGCCAAACTGGGGAACTGGTTTAGTGGACTCAGTATATTCTGGGAACTTGAGTGCAAGGCTCCTACCCTATCGGCACTACTAATGCACTGTCAGCCTAGTGCTGGTCAGACTCCTTAGCCTCTTTGAACTCCCATTTGCTTATCCATAAAATGGGAGCGACCATGCCAACTTCTCAGAGTTGTTAGTATTAAATGAAACAAGTGCAGAGTGTCCAGCACAGTTCCTGACATCATAAATAGTCGATAGCCTCCTTCCCATCCTTCCCTGAAACCCATCGCCCTCCAACAGAAGCCATTCTCTTGGCATCAGGGAGGCTCCCACTTGGCAGAGGCTTCTCCATCCTCAAATTACATCACTTCTGACGAGGTTCAGTTAATGAATCTTGCTACGGAACAGTTAGCGTCAGTTTCAAGCTCTGTCTTTTCCCTGCTCACTTGTGTCGCTACCTCCCTTTTCTCACTGAAGAGCCTGCCTTCCCCCCGACCGGTGAGACCCGTGTACTGGCCCGGCTACAGAGCACTCCTCTGTCTGCCTGTTCCTCTTACTGTTGGCAGGTATCCCTAAGCAAGAGGCATCTTAGGTACTGGAGTAGAAACTCAAGGACACCTAAAGCTGCTGGAAAGAGGACCTTACCATTTTAGTGGTGATTTGTAAATGTGTGAGAGTTGGGAGAAAGAAGTAGCTCCTGGATGCTCGAAACACCACTCTTAATTTGGAGCCATTGCACACTGTTCGTGGTTTTCTAGAGGCTTCCATTTTCTGATTCAGGGTAGGGGGATCTGTTGGCCATTGTCAGGAGTGTGGAAAGGGGTTTTTGCAAGCGTGGAGCCACACCTCATTAGCAGGTGCCTCTAACGGAAATTGCATCCAGATGCTATGAATTCTCCTTACGCTGAGGGAAGCGGCAGAGGAAACCAAGTGTCCAGGCGGCCTGGGCTGTGCTCCTGTCTCACAGCTGATAGCGCCTCTCTCTCTCTCTCTCTCTCTCTCTCTCTCTCTCTCTCTGAATCCCAAGGGAGGGTTCCATGGGGTGGAGTTACAGGCTTGGTGAGTTGAAAAAACAAAACAAACGTATTATTATGATAATAGATGTGAAAGGAAGGAGGCCTGTTGTCAGGTGCCCTTTGGGAGTCATTTGACAGCATTGTTGCAAGTGATACTTAAGAGAAAGCATTTCCTTTTTGCTCAAGAAACAGCCAGTTACCCAGGTGGTGACTGGGTAGGGTTTCTCAGCCAGCACCTTTTTGACCTGATGAGGAAGCAAATAACAATGTAGGTCTCTTTGTTTCTTCCAACAACCACCTAGCTCGCTGCCTGATCTGACTGCCTCCTCTCTGTTCTTTGTCTTGGAGCGCAGGGTCAGCACCTTTTGGACGCAGTGGTAAAAATCTCCTGTCCTTGATGTCTACAGCTGGATTGATACATCTTTTAGAATACTCCTACAGGTGTTTCTCCTTTTCCATGTCTTAGAAACTTGGTAGAATGAACTGTGAAAGCATGGCCCACAACAAGAACCCTGGGAAGCAAGGGAAGAGTCTGCCATCAGCCACGGCTGTTAACTTTGTTGCTTGTGCTCCCAAAGTCCTCTTCCCTCTGTGTAATGAGCCACAGCTTCAGGACAGCCTTGAGGAAGGAGTTGATGCCAGGGTTGTCCTTACCTTCATTTTATCCATCAAGTGGGAAGAGAGGAAGTAGAATGCTCGAGTTACTAGAGCCTCTCCTTGAACTCAGGTTTCAAACCCTTTGTCCTCCCAGCAAGAGGGTGGGCTTACCCTTCTAAGCTTTTACCTCTAACCCAGCCACTTACCCTTGCAGTGGGCTCTTTCCTTAACTGTATCTGCACACATTCGGCCTCTCATTTACACATCTGCCTGTTAAATCTGACTTTAGAAGGGATGGAACGCAAAAGGAGGACTTAAGAAGAGAAAATATTCCTATCGTAAGTCATGACATCCTCACCAGATGGAAAAAAAATAAAAGAAACATTTAGAAGGTCTTTTTTTTTTCCTCAGATGAGTTGAAAGAATGTCTCTGTGTGGCTTAAATGGCAAGAAAAGGAAAATATTCCTCTTTCAATGGGTACTTCCTCTACTTTAAGTTGGCAAGAAAAGCTTCAATAACAGGTTGTACAGAAAGTTACTTCAAAGACCTGGATTTGGCACATTGGACACTCTTGCCACAAACTGTATCCAACAGTGATTTAACTTCCCCAGTCAGTGATGTGTACACACGGCACACACACCACTAAGCACACATGCACGCAACGCATGAAGTCCCACATTCCTGACTGCTCATTCCAGGTAGAGAATTTTTGGTTTCAGAGCTAAAAAGAAATGATCAAGTTTGTAGAAGGATATGTGTGAAAATGCCGGAGGAGGAAGAATGAGAATCAGATGATTCTCAGGACAGGACCTTACGTACTTTGCTGAGTTGTTCTGTGCCCTTGCGCGCTTTCTGTCATCAGAGATAACCAGGAAAATGGCCACAGAATCCTGTAGACTTGGAGGGGGTAGGGTTGGTCCAAGAGTCCTTGGTAATGGTAATGAGGTAGCTTCATTACCTTCAAGAACGGTAGTCAAGTAGCGATGTCTTCTGAAGGAAAGGCATTTTCCTGCTAGTTCTTATGGGCACAGCTTTCAGGCAGCACGTAATGTTTTTTTAAGATCATTGTTGCTCTCCTTTCAGCTGGTGGGATTCTTGGAAAAGAAAGAAGCCATTCCCAGCACAGCGAATTCCCTGTTATCGTGACTGAGCCTAGGAAGAAAAGTTTTTTCAGCCTAGTGCATTAATAGACTTACAAAAAAGAAAAAGATTTACTGGGGACACAGTGTGGTGGAAAGGTAATATTCTGCATCGCAGTTTTTATTTTGATAAATCCCTAGTGTGAATTCCTGTGTTCCAAGCCAGCTTCTCATCAACAAAATTAACATTCTCTCCTGGTCTTGTCAGAGCACAATTTGATCAAAATGCAAAGGAAACTCGGCTGCCTTTTCTGGAAATTGCTATACATGGGATGAAGTGGATAAGATAACTGCTAGCCTTAGGAGTTTTCTGTGATGCTGACTTGGCAGGTTTTATATATGCCACTGCTTAGGAGTCTCCATATTGGATGACATTTAGAAAAGCTATTACTGACCAGTGGGAAATCAGAAACCTGCATCAAGCTTTCATCAGAAGCACAACTGAGAAATGTCCTGGACACTAGAGCATTTTTCTGTCTTTCTGTGAATCTTGATTTGAATGCTAAATAGTTAACTCAGAACCTTTATATACCATGGGAGCTATTATCCTTTTTCATTGGAATGGGCATGATGATTATTCATGGGAAAGACAGAGATTTGAACCGTACTATAGAATAGGAAATGTGATAATTAGGTAGAGAAATACATTAGCCATATAGGCACCCAGCACTCCCCATTTTTTCTGAGGAATGGCAGTGCTGACAGATGTCAAGTTATGCCATAATATGCATGGCAATAATCTCTGCTTGACAGAGACTAAAGCAGAAATCACGATTTAGTTACATATGGGAACACAAAATTGAAAACAACTGATACCATACAAAAGACTCCTCTCCTGTCGCCCCCAGTTTCCCGGTACCACATATTGACGAGTCTAGTTCTGGTCAATAAAATATCCTTGTCATATGATTTCTGAAGGAAGTATTGGGTTTGTAATATATCTTCTCTTAAATTATTTCAAATTGCTTTTGGAATTGCCTTTACCCACCATTATTCTCCTGAGTACTGCAGAGTCCTAAAAAGAACCATTATCCTTCTTCCTTTCAAACAGTCCCTTTTTTATAGTTTCTGGCATTTGAGATCGGAATTGAGCACACTGGGAAGTTTGACAATAGAAACAGTATTAGTAGACAACTGAGGAGAAACATCAATCACCAATATTGGGCCAAACACTAAAATTTGGTTTAAGAAGAGCAATATTAACAGTTAAAGTTTTCAGTTATGCCTCTTTGACATTGAGCTTCAGCTTAAGGAAATCCTAAGAGGTCCCTTGTGGTCTTCAGAGTTGCTTTATTGTCCTGGTTTTAGAGATGAGAGCTTGGCTTCAGAGAAGTTAAGTGACTTGCTCAAGGGGCTGGAGAGGAGAGTCGGTTGGTCTCCTGTAGAGAAGCATTTCTTAAGAGGTTAGCTTTCTGCTTCTGGGTTTATCCTTTCCTGAAATATATCCTGGATTTTCTTTGGCATGATTCTTTTCCCTAACTAGGGAATTCCAGTTGTTTGGGAGTTGAAAGACGACATGTCCAACATACAGTTTTCAGTAAATTTGGGAACACGTATAACAGAACATATACCTCGCATCCAAATGAGCAGAACTGAAAATGCTTCGTGTTGCTATGTGATAAAAGGTATTAGAGTCACCACACATCTGTATTTGCAAGATGCCATCAAATATAGAACATCACAGATTGTTAAACAACTTTTCAGGGGAAAAAAGACATTTTACATTAGCTGCACGTATCACTAAGATACATTCCGTTGTAAGAAGTAGGAAAATATGAAGCTAATACATGTTCTAGAAAGGAAGTAAGAAATCACCATTATGTTTCCTTACTAAAATATGTATTCTTCTCAACGTATAACATTTTCAGAACGGAGAATCTATAATCTATAACAGAAAGTCTATAATCTTCTCTGTAACATTATTGCATTTCTGAAAAAAACAAACTTTGAAATAGAGGGAATGAAAGGGTGACATGTCTGGTATTTAGAGCTCCTCAGAAGAAGTACATTCCCTGCCTCTAAAAACGAGAAAGCAGAATTTGTTTATCACCTTTCAGCACACAGAGAAGTTATTTCTTCCAACTCAAAAAATGTTATTGTTTTATTAAAATGAAGAAGAAAATAAAAATGCCCCAGTTGACATAACTGATTAGTAATACGCTCACTGGTGCCATGACTCCTATCCCAAGAAATGCGGAAATCCTCTGGTCAGTGGTCAGAAGGAGTGGGGCTGGGAGAGAGGAGTTGACAGTACCTGAGTCCCTTTCTTCTGACCCATTATTTTTAAATCCTTTTACATAACCAGCAGGCTGTTTTGCTTAGTAACGCCTTAAGAATTTGAAGGGTTTGCCCAGAGTTGACAGAAGTCACCATCAGTCATCAGTGATCACTGCTGCGATGGGTTCATTTTAACCTTAAAAATACCAGGATTTTATTAATTTAAATCGCTGGAGTCTTTGTTAGATCACTTGTCAGCTCAACAAAGAGAGTGAAAATAATAATAAGAAAAAGAGGCAATAGGAGGCCAACGGGTGTCTGAGCTGTTTGATATTCTGGGGATAAATCTGGGAGAGAACTCAGTGTACCCGCCACCTAAAAGGCTTTGGCTTGGTAAGCAGGCTTGCTGCGAGCCCGTGATGGGAAAAGTACGTGCACCTCTACCCACCCCTCCCTGCAGCCTTTGTGGGTTCAGGCCAGCTGAAGGGACAAGTTCTCCGCTCTCTATTGAGGTAGTAACTCTGACCTCACAGTTACAAACGTGGGACCCTGGCTTCATATTGGCCATGTTTCCTGGAAAACAAAACAAAACAAAACAAACCCCAAAGAGTCACTTGCTTCTAGTTTGACACTTAATAGCATGCTGAAAACATTCAGATCCTGTTCACTGGCAGACTGTTGTGGGGTAGACGAGGAGAAAAATGGAAAAGGAAAGAAAGAAGACAACTTTGCACCATCCTGTCGAGAATGGGATCTGTAACTCCATGCTGGGGGCTCTCACCCTGGGGTGCTGGAGGGATGTTCTCAAGACCCTGCCATTGTCCTTGGCTTCAGTGTCTGAAACTCCCAGATGCAAGCCAGGGAGCCGTGTGGTAGCAAGAGTGTCTCGTGGAACAGCAGAAGGCACTATGGAAATGATGGTAACTTGGGCCTGTCAGCTCAAGTTACAAGGAGCAGAAACAAAAGTCAAATCAAATGTTACTTTTGCCTTGCCACTGCTGAGTGCAACCAAGCATATGGAAAGCTGGAATTCTCACTAGCCAAAAAAGAAAAAGAGGGAAAATATGATCCCATCAGAATAAACCTGATCTTCTCATGGTGTTAAAAGGGGGGGGGGGGGCTTTTGTTTTGTTTTGTTTTGTTTTGTTTTGCAGGGTTTGAGCAAAATCTGTTAAAGAGAGGGACCTTGAGCATAGTTGTTAAACTTGCTACTCGCCGGAGAAACCTTGTTCAAGATAGATCAGTAGTTTCTGGCTTAAAATGTCTGGAAAAAAAAAAAGTTCAGGTTTTAGCAGAGCTTCAAAGCAAAAGCACAATTTAGCAATCTAGGCTGACAGGGGAATGTAGAAGTTTGTCTTACAGTGATTCATCTCTTACTCACGGGGAAATTTGGGCAGTTTTCTTCATCTTCTCAGGCCTGTATTTTTTTTTTTTTCTTCTGGCAAATTACTTTCAGTGCCTCATAAAGGGGGAGTGCAGGAGGTGTTGGTTTACGGGGTCCTGAGGTCTTCACCCACGTCTCTCCCGACTGTCAGGCATGTTGCTGAACCTCAGTTTCATCTGATCAAATGAGGGATCTGGACACACAGTATTTAAGCTGCTTTGCTGTTCCAAAAGCCCGGTTCTTTGATTTCTTAACCCTTATCTTAATTGCCTGCTTACCGAAGTCTTTATCCTCTGGTGTAGAGATGGTCAAGTTGTACTCTCCTCCTCAGCAATGTGTTCCAGATTCTCCTTCCTGTCTTCCCAGGATGTTTGCTCTATCCTTCAATAGCTCCCATGGCTCTTCTCTGCACTTTGCTGCAGCAATGTCTCTGGGGTAGACAGCAGTGTTGAAGAGAGGGCCCAGCTAAAAGCTGGAGTAGTGCTGAGGTTAGGAGAAGCCCCAGGGCATCCATCTTCATCTTTGGCAAATCGAAGCACCTAACTCTGTGCATGGCTGTCTGTGAGGGGAGGGAACCCTGGGTCTCAGAGAGCCAACCTGGCCCAGCCGCACATGGTCAGTGCCCTTGCTCAAGCGACATCCCGTTTGCTGCTCAGCACCTCCTTTGGCCCAAGAAAAGGATTGGGTGAAGCCTACTTCCAGCTCCTTGATAAATTCTTCTTTTTTTTTTTTTTTAAGATTTTATTTATTTATTTGACAGAGAGAGAGACAGCCAGAAGAGAGGGAACACAAGCAGGGGGAGTGGGAGAGGAAGAAGCAGGCTCCCAGTGGAGGAGCCTGATGTGGGGCTCGATCCCAGAACGCTGGGATCACACCCTGAGCCGAAGGCAGATGCTTAATGACTGGCGCCCCCACGATAAATTCTTCCGAGACTTGTCCCATCTTTCGGGGCCATGCTTGCACCAAGCAATTCAGACAGTATTTCATATTTAAGCAGGGGTTTTCATTCCTTCCTTAATAGGGTGCAAAGAATCCCCTCCTTGTGAAAGCCATCTTAGAGGTGTCTGGCTTTGTTTAAAAAATCGTTAACTTGCATTTAAATCTTAGTTTCAAGAGGAAAGCTGCTAACATCCAGTTTGGACATCAGGCCCCCTCTTCTATTAGCGCATCAGGAATAAACAGGTTAATGAGTAACATCAGGCTAACACTGTACTTTGTAGAATTCAGTAGGTACACCCAGGCTCATATTGACTCACTGATAAGTGCAGATTTGATTGAGTTTTAGTAAAATAGATTCTGAGGAGGAAAAAAATAATAGTATTATTGGGTGCTGAGAATTAGGCAGACTGAATCAGTAAAAATCTGAATGGGGAAAACAAGGTTTTTTAATATTTATTTTCTTATCCTAGGAAGAAAATAAATATTATTGAGTATCTGCTCTGTCAGACACTGTTCTAAGTATCTCTTTCACATGTCATATCATTTATTTAACAATGGCTGTGTTAGGATAGGTGAGTAAAAAAGTGCCAAGTGAACATTCCCTAACCCTATTCTAATACACAAGCAAATGCTCTGGAGCCTTCTGGAATACTCTGTCTTTGCTGGGGGTTAAAATCCCCGGGGCCTCTCATATCCAGGCCATGCAATACGTGAGTGAGGAGAGCCAAGTGTGAAGTGCAGGGAACAATGGAGACTGTGACCACTGGAGAGCACACTCTAACCGATGGTCAATTTGATGAAATGGGGTTATGTTTTATCAGATCTTGCAGTGTTTTCTTCAATAATATCTATAACTCCCAATAGGTTTGTAAAGTGCTAGACAAGCCAAACACAATCCATCTGAGAGACAGATGTGCTTTCCTGGCCTCCAGTTCATGACCTTTGCTCTCTACTGTTTATTTGCACATGTCACATACTACTGTCTTGTCATAGGTAATCTCCTATGTATAGAGGAAGTCTCCAGTTTTGGAATGCAGGATGTATTTTTTTTTAAAGATTTTATTTATTTGTCAGCATAAGCGGGTGGGGAGGAGGGGGAGCAGCAGGCAGAGGGAGAAGCAGGCTCTCCGCTGAGCAAGGAGCATGATGTGGAACCAATCCCAGAACCCTGAAATCATGACCTGAGCTGAAAGCAGACGCTTAACCGACTGAGCCACCCAGGCATCCCTGAATGCAGGACATATTACAGATGATCATTCGGAATGGCCACTCTCACAGGGACTCATTTCCCTTCTGTGCAACTCTTTGCTTCCAATGCACGTAGAACCTTGCCCTATCAAGCATTTCAGCTATTCCTTCTGCCTTAACACCATTTTCCCCTGATTTTTCCCTTCTCGCCCCATGACCTGTAATGGCAGAGGGTCAACAGGCTGTCCTTGAAGTTGTAGATCCTTCATGCGTGGATGGCCTCCTGCAGCTAAAGGCCTTAGCCATCACTGCCATTTGTCAAGGACCTGCTAAGCAGCCTAATCTTCCCCTTTCCTCACTCTTCCCCAAGACTTCACTTTCCAAGCTTATGCACGGAAGACTGGAATCCCCTTCTAAATCTTGTAAGACCTCTGCCTCAACCCCTTTTCCTACTACGTAGGATCCTCATTCAAGAACAGTGAATTCCCATTTCCTCCTGTGTGGGACACTCAATGGGTTTTCCTTACCTACTGTTTGAGACAGAGAAGTCAAGGTGTGTTATGGCCAGTGAAAGGGTAGTAGGGTAAAGATGAGAGTTGGTGTAGACTTATTTCTCTCTAACTGATGTCTAGTGCAGTGTTGTTCCATAGCAACAATATTAAACTTGGAAGGTTGGTTCTCAAGTACCATTATGTACATACCATTCTGAAGCTGGATGAGAGATTATTAGATTTTTCCACCCAAGTGTCCATCAGAGGGCAAAGGCCTTGTAATCCCCTCATTTCCCCCAAACCTCACCCTCTGTAAATTTTTTGAAGATTTATGACTTATCATAAAAGTTTTGAGCATTTTTAATTCTACTTCTTGCTGTATTTATCTAAATTTGAAAATAGATTATTTATATGCATAAAAATAGTCACTTCTAAAATACGAGCCACATTTATTCTGGGCTTCCAGTATATTCTATACACTATTTTATATACTTGGCCATATATAAACGCCAGATTGAGAACCACAGAATGATATTATGGGTTAAATTAGACTTTATAGGGAGACCTAAGAAAATTTCCATTTTCTTAGGGATTTTATTACAAATGGCCGAACTTCAACATTCCTTCTTTCAGTAAATATTTGTTGAAAAGTGAAAGGAAGTCAGTCTTTATTGACGGCTAATAATGTATGTACTTTAAGTATTTGATCTCTTTCAAACTGCAAAGATTCTTGTGTGTATCCATCCTTTTACAGATGAGAACACTGAAGCAAAGGATGGGGATGACCAAACTGATAATGAGGACAGTAGTCACAGAGCTAGCAGAAAGCAGCTCTAGACCCAGATCCTGAGAGGAGAGTCGGCGGGGCGGGCGGCGGGGGGGGGGGGGGGGGGATTCCCTGTTAGAATTAATGTTGTTCTCTGTACCGAAGGCAGACATAAGAGAGGATAATTGTGATGGTTCATCTTATGTGTCAACTTGACTGGATCCCAGCATGCCCAGGTGTTGGGTTAGGCATTATTTCTGAGTGTCTCTGAGGATGTTTCTGGAAGAGGTTAGCATTTCAGTCAGTAGGCAGTGGAGTGCATTCGCATCTCCCATGTGGATGGGCGTCACCGAAATCATTGGGATGTCAGTGGAACTAAAATGTGAAGGAAAGGAGTCACCCCTTCCTGCCTGCCTACTTGAGCTGAGACCTCAGCCTTTTTCTGCCCTCAGGCTGGGATTTACACCATCAGCTCCCCTGGCTCTTGGGCTTTCAGACTCGGGCTAGAATGACACCACTGGCTTTCCCGGGTCTCCAGCTCGCAGAGGGCAGATTATGGGGCTTTATCAGCCCCATCATCTGTGATCCAATTTCTTAAATAATCAGTCTTTCTCTGTTCGGTTTTGTTTCATTTCTCTGGAGAACCCTGACTAATACAATAGTAAAAATGTTCCCAGGCAAAAAAATAAGGTTCAGTGAAAATGAAAGGAGAAACTTTTGAAAACTCCGAGTTTAGAAAATATAAACAGACATGTTGTTGGAGTAAGTAAAGGACATATAAATGAGAAGTGAAGTGAAAGAATGTCTTACCTTTAAAATGTGCTCTTTTTCAGCTTTTTATTACACATGTAATCAAAAATAATGAAAACAAAAATCCCAAAGCATTTTTCTTCTAAGATGGTTCATTCTTCAAGTATGCTATAAAATCAAAAACAGTTTATTTTCTAAAAACTTTCTTCAACAAGTTTAAGGAAACTTTTAGTTTATAAAAAGATTGACCTATTATGGAAATGTAGGAGTTGGTTTTCAGATGCATTTATTAAACTAGAACTGCCTTCTCATGTACCCACAGACTTTTTATTCCGGCCATGACTCTTAGATGGAAAGAATGTGAACGTTTTGAAGCTTTCATCTAGAACATAACTGGGTAAAGCAAAGCACTGCACATCATCTCTGAGGCCTGCATTACAGTGGTAGATCTCTGAAGTATGTGCAATCGTTTTAAAACAGTTTTATTGAAGCATAATTTACCATCAGGTTCACGCATCACACACATGTACAGTTCAGTAATTCTTTTTTTTTTTTTTTTTTTTTTTTGGAGCCCAGCAGAGGGCTTGAACTCATGACCCTGAGATCAAGACCTGAGCTGAAATCAGGAGTTGGATGCTTAACCGACTGAGCCACCAAGGTGCCCCACAATTCAATAATTCGTAGTATATGTATAAAGAGTTGTGCAACAGACCCTCCAATCCAGCTTTAGAACATTTCCGCTAACCCAGAAAGTTCCCTCATACCCATTTTCGGTCATTCTCAGCTCGCATCCCCTGCCCCAGGTAACCACTGACTCTTTATCTATAGATCTGCATTTTTCTAGAAATTTAATTAAGATGGAATAATACAGAGGTGCCTGGGTGGCTCAGTCATCCCACTCTTGATTTTGGCTCAGGTCATGATCTCAGGGTCCTGAGATCCATCCCCATCTTGGGCTGGCTCCATACTCAGTGGGGAGTCTTCTTGAGATTCTTTCTCCCTCTCCTTTTGCACCCCCCTATCTATCTATCTATCTATCAATCAATCAATCAATCAAATCAGTCTTTTAAAACGGAATAATACAATAGGAGTCTTCTGGATCTGCTTTCTTTACCTTGCATAATTCTTCTGAGGTTCATCACTGGTATAGCATGTATCAATAGTTCATTTCTTTTTGTCAGTGAGTAGCATTACATTGTTCTATATTTTGTTCATTGGTTTGGATTGCTTCCAGTTTGGGGCTGTTAAAATAAAATTTGGGTAAACATTTATGTGCAGGTTTTTGGGTGGATATTACTTGTATATTTCTTATGGGTAGATGCTTAGGGAGTGAAATTGGTGGCTTATATTATAAATATACGTCAAATTCTAAGAAACTGTCCAACTTTTTATAAGCGGCTATAGCAATTTATGTTCCCACCAGAAATGTATAAGGAAGGGTTTCTCTTTCTCCGTATCTTCTCCAAGAATTGGTATTGTCAGTTTTTTTTTTTCTTTTAAATTATATCCGGTCTAGTGTGTATACATCAGTCTCTAGTTGAAGTTTTATTTTCCATTTCTATACTAACTAATGATGTTGATCATGTTTTTATGTTCTGCTTACCCATTCATATGTCTTTGGTGAAATATCATTAAATCTTTTTGGCTCTCTTATTCTCAGATTGTCTACTTATTGTAGAATACTGAAAGTTTTTTTTTTAAATTCTGGAGATAAGTCATTTACCAGATTTATGATGTATACATAGGTCTTTCAAGTTTGTGGCTTGTTTTTTTCATTTTCTCAGTGATGTTTTTTGAAAAGCGAAAGTATTTAATTTTGAAGAAGTCCAATGAATCATTTTTTCTTCTTTAAGATCTTGTTTTTGGGGGGTGCCTGGGTGGCACAGTGGTTAAGCGTCTGCCTTCGGCTCAGGGCGTGATCCCGGCGTTATGGGATCGAGCCCCACATCAGGCTCCTCCGCTATGAGCCTGCTTCTTCCTCTCCCACTCCCCCTGCTTGTGTTCCCTCTCTCGCTGGCTGTCTCTATCTCTGTCAAATAAATAAATAAAATCTTTAAAAAAAAAAGAAAGATCTTGGTTTTGGTGTCACATCAGTGTCCACAGTAATAGATTTTCTCTTATATTTTTTCTCAAGTTTTATAGTTTTTGCATTTATTTAAGTATGTGATCCATTTTGAGTCAGTTTTTGTGTGTGATATGAGGTAAGGATCTAAGTTCTTTTTTTTCTTTTCTTTCTCTCTCTCTCTCTCTTTTTCAAATAGATATTCAGTGCTCCTTCAACTGTTGTTGAAAGAACTGTCCTGGGATGCCTGGGTGGTTCAGTCAGTTAAGTGTGTGTGAGGTCAACCCGTACTTCCAGCCATACAGCCAGACTTGCGTCCAGCCCCACGTCAAGCCCCACCTCAGGCTCCGTGCTCAGTGTGGAGTCTGCCTGCCCCTCTCCTTGCCCCAGCTTGCGCTCTCTCTCTCTTTCAAACAAATAAAATCTCTTAAAAAAGAAAAGAAAAACTGTCCTTTACCCATTGAATCACTTCGGACCCTTTTAGTGAAAATCAACTGACCATAAATATAAGGTTTTATTCCTCAATTTCAATTGTGTTCCTTTGATCTTTATGTCTGTCCTTACTCCAGTACTATACTGTCATGATTGGTGTAATTAACCTTAACAAAATTTCAAAATCAGGAAGTAAAAGTCATCTAAGCTTGATTTTGTTCTGTTTTGTTCTCAAATTTGTTTGGCTACTCTAAGTCCTTTATATTTCCATATAAATTTTAGGAGCTTCTTGTCAATGTCTACAAAATAAATAAATAAATAAAAGCCTGCAGAAATTTTGATAAGGATTTCTTTGAAGTTATAGATTTGGGAAGAATTGCCATCTTAATTTTGAGTCTTCCAATACATTAACATTAAATGTGTATCCATTTACTTTTAAAATGTTCTTACACTGTCTAGAATCTCCATCATGTGGTTGATTAGAAGTGGTAAGAGCAGACATCCTTGCATTGTTCGTTGTCTTAGGAGGAAAGCATTCATTATTTTACCATTAAGCCTAATATTAGTTGTAAGGAGGTGTTTTGTTTTGTTTTGTTTTAAGATGTCTTTTTATCAAGTTGAAGTTTCTTTTTAATTTGTGTAAAGTTTTTAGTCATGAGTGGGTTTTTGATTGAGTCAAATGCCTTTTCTGCCTGACTTAAGTGATAATGTGGTTTCCTCCTTTATTAATATGATGTATTACATTAGATGACTTTAAGATATGAAACCAAATTTGTATTGTTGAGATAAGCCTAATTAGGTCATGGTATAAAAACTTTTTATATGTTTTGGGATTTCTGTTAATATTTTGCTAAGGATTTTTATACTTACATTCATCAAGAATATTGCTATGTAGTACCCTTTCTGAAAGTCTGAGAGGGGGTTGTATTATTTCTTAATTTGTATTATTTCACTTAATCAAATTCACCAATGAAGACATTTAGGCCTAAATTTTTCACTGTGGGAGGATTTTTCATTATTAATTCAATTTTTTTACATCATATGGGTCTATTCAGATTTTCTACTTCTTCTTGAGTCACTTTTGATTTTTTAGGTCTTTCTATGAAGTTGTATATTTAATGTAAATTGTCTAGCTTGGGATCAAGTTTTTCATAATATTTATTTATATTCATTTTTATTTCTTTTGGTTTAACATTGTAGTTTCCTCTTGTATTACTGATTTTGACAATTTATGTCTTACAGTTTTTTGGAGAATCTAGCTAATTGTCAATTTTGTTGATTTTTGTTTTTGAAAGCAATTTTTGGTTTAATTGATTTTTCTCTACTGCTTTCTGTTTTCTGTTTCATTGATTTTTGTTCTGATCTTTACTATTTCCTTCCTTCTGCTTGTATGAGTTTAAAATGCTTTTCTTCTACTAGTTTCTAAAGGTGAAAGTTGAGATTATTGATTTGAGATTGTTCCTTTTTTCATACTCTAGGATTTAAAACTCTAAATTTACTTCAAAGCACTGCTATAGTTGCATCCCATAAATTCTGATACATGTCTTTTCTGTTTCCTTTAGTTCAAGCTTGTGATTTCTCCTTAACCCATAAGTTATTTAGAAATGTGTTAGTTTTAAAATATTTGAGCATTTCCCAAGTTTCCTTTGTAGTTGATCTCTAATATAATTCTGTGGTTGGAGTATATACTTTGAATGATTTCAACCCTCCTAAATTCTTTTTTATTTTAAATATTTTATTTTATTTATTTGCCAGAGAGTGAGAGAGCAAAAGCAGGGAGAGGGGCAGGCAGAGAAAGAAGCAGGCTCCCTGCTGAGCAAGGAGCTGGATGCAGGGCTCCATCCCAGAACCCTGGGATCATGACCTGAGCTGAAAGCAGCTGCTTAACCAACTGAGCCACCCAGGCGTCCCAACCCTCCTAAATTTATTAAGACTCATTTTAGTGCCTAACATAGGGCTTATTCTTGTTTGTAGTCTATTTAAGCATGTTCTGTGCATGCTTGAAAAGAAAATATATCCTTTTGTTGGGTAGAGTATCTTTTAAATATTAATTAATCAAGTTGATTAATAGTCTTGTTCAAGTTTTCTATAGTCTTACTAATTTTGTGTCTAGTTTTTCTATCAGTTATTGAGAGAAGTTATTGAAATTTCAAACTATAATGCTTAAATATACATTTTTTCTTTAAATTCTTTTTTCTTTCATGTATATTAGGGCTCCATTTTTAGATCCATATATATTTATAATTGTATCTTTCTTATGTATTGGCACTCTTATCATTATGAAATATCTCTTTTTCTAGTAATATTTCTGGTCTTCAAGACTGTTTTGATTAATATTAATGTAGCTACTCCAGCTGTCTTATGGTCACTATTTGCATAATATATATTTTTTCATCCTTTTAGTTTCACACTATCTGTATCTTTGAATCTAAGGTGTACAGCATATAGTTGGATCTTACTTTTCTCCAGCTTGATAATTGGTGCTTTTGATAGCACTGTTTAGTCTATTCCCATTTAATGTAATTATTGATCAAGTTGGAATTACATCAGCCATTCTTCTAGATATTTTTCATATTGTCATATGTTCTTGTTTCTCTGTTGCTCCTTTACTATCCTCCCTTATGTTAAACAAAGACTTATTAGGGTATCATTTACATTCCTCTGTTGACTTTTAACCATAGATTTTCAAAGTTACTTCTTAAGTGGTTGCTATAGGGATTAAAATGTGCTTCTTAATTTATCACAGTTTATGTCCAGTTAATTATGACTTGATTGTGGTAAAGTATAACAGTCTTGCCCCAGTTTAATGCAATTCTACCTCCCACTTTGTGTTATTATCATATATATTACATCTCTATATGTATTATAAACTCAGCAGTATGGTGACATAATTATTGCTTTCTATAATTTTACATTCTTAAGTTATTTACATTTTAACACATGCTTACCATTCCCAGTACTCTCCATTTTCCCCTGTGAATTTAAGTTACCCTCAGGTATCCTATTCATTAAGTCTGAGGAAGTTTCTCTAGAATTTCTTGTAAAGCGGATCTGCTACCAACACATTATCTCAGTCTTTGTTTATTTAGAAATGTGGGTTTTTTTGGGGGGGTGGGGGTTGGCCTTCATTTTTGAAGGATAGTTTTGTTGGATATAAAATTCATGGTTGATAGTTCTTTCCTTTCATCATTCAAAATAGATCATCCCACAGTCTCCCAATCTAATGCAAGGACATATTAATCATAATGTTATTCCCTTGTATGTTAAGAATTGTTTTCCTCTTGTCATTTAATTTTTTCTCCTTGTCTTTTAGCAGTTCAGCTATGATATATCTAGGTGTTAGTCTCTTTGTGTTCGTCCTACCTGGAGTAGGACAACATACCTAAAAGGATGTTTAAAAATCATTTACATCATTATATACCATTAATTTTTTGAAGACTATTGACTATATTTCTTTAATGTAAATTTTATAGCATACATGGAAATAAAATATATGATAAAGAACATAAAGGATGGGCAGATTGTAAATCGAAGCATATTGTAGAAAGATGCTGTGCTTTTTGTGGAGTATTTGAACACTTTTGAAGATGGACTATATGATAAGTTAAAGATACATAATGAAATCTCTATAATTGCCACTAAAACAGTCAATACAAGGAGGAATAACAAGTGATCAGTAGAAGAGAGAAAATGAAATGCTTGCAATATATTGTTCACCCCCCAAAACTGCATTTCCAGTGGAATGGCTAACCTAAATTTTGAAGAGGAATTGGAGTAACTGGAGTTCTTATGCATGGCCAATGGGAGTATAAAATGTACAGCCACCTTGGAAAACTGTTTAGCAGACTCTTAAAAAGGTAAACGATAATCTTTTGTATGACTCAGCAATTCCAGTCCTAGCTCTTCATCCCTCAACCCCCCAAAAGGAAAATATATATCAGCAAAAGGTCTTGTTAAAGAAGGTTTATATCAGCTTCATTGACACAGCAAAAATCTAGAACTAGCCTAAGTGTCCATTTAGAAGAGATTGGCTAAACACGTGAAGGTATGTTCACTTAGGGGAATACTGAAACAAAAGAACAAACTACTAATGAACACAAGATCATGAATGGTGCTCAATAAAACATAATGTGAAGTAAAATAAATCAGACACCAAAAGGTACATATTTTGTGATTCCTTTTGTGCGAAGTTCTAGGATACACCACATTCATCTGTTGTAATAGAAATAACATCAGTGGTTGCTTCTGACGGGATAACTTACTGGGAAGGGGTCTGAGGGAACTTTCTAGACTTAAGAAAATGTTTTTTTCCTTGATAGACATGAAAGTAAACTCAGTGTATCATTT
The DNA here is from genome assembly GCF_023065955.2 of Ursus arctos. Taxonomy (NCBI): domain Eukaryota; kingdom Metazoa; phylum Chordata; class Mammalia; order Carnivora; family Ursidae; genus Ursus; species Ursus arctos. The sequence continues at coordinate 54,915,804 of NW_026623067.1, forward strand.
GTCAAAACTAATCAGACATTTATGATGTGTGCGTTTAAGATCTATGTGTTAGTAAATTTTACCTTAATAAAATACTACAATGATTGAAGGACAGGCAACTGAAGTCAGTGAGACCAACTTGCAGGCTGTTGAATATTTCAGTTAAGAAATGAAGGCATTCTTTTTTTTTTTTTTAAGATTTTATTTATTTATTTGATGAGAGAGAGAGGCTGTGAGAAAGGGAACATAAGCAGGGGGAGTGGGAGAGGAAGAAGCAGGTTTCCCACCAAGCAGGGAGGCTGATGTGGGGCTCTATCCCAGAACACTGACATCATGACCTGAGCCAAAGGCAGACGCAGAAATGAAGACATTCTGAAATAAGGTCCGTAGTCTTAGGAACTGGGGAGAAAAGAATAGATTCCATGATACTAGGAAAAGGGAATCTATAAGAATATATGACCAATTATAAAGAAAAGTAATAAAGAGAAAAGAGTAAAAGAAGCCTTCCCGGCTTTTGGATTAAATAACTAGGTAGGTCATAATACCATTTTCCAAGAATAGGAAATCAGAAACAAGTTTAAGGGGGAAATGAGATCAGTCTTGGTTATCTTGAATGTAGATGCTGTGTAGTTAGAGATACTTAGTATCAATTACATCTGGATTTTGAGTAACAGATTTGGGCTAAATAGGTAAATTTGGGATTCATAAAGGTTTGAAATGACTTAATTGACTGTCATTTGTACTTTCTTTAGAGTATATTTTTAAAAAATTCTAATATATACCACATTGATTCATGGTGTGGATATTTTTATGCCATAATTTCGGGCAGAAACAGGGATTTTTACATACATATGTTTAGGGAGGAATATCTAGAAAAGAGTCACCTGAGGGCTAGAATCATAGGGCAATAAATTCCTTGTGTATGTAGTTTAGTTTCATCATGAATTTACTCATTTTTTTCTCACTATAACATATGTTCAATGTAGAATATTAGAATATTCTGAAAACACAAGAAACTTTAAAGGAAAAAAACCCACCCATATTCTGACTACTTAATTTAAACCATTTTAATATTTGTTACATGTTCTAAACTTTTCTGTAGCATATATGTGTATGAATGGTTATATGTTCTATTTTTAGTGATATAAACACAATATATCCAATTATAAATATACCAAATAAGTGAATTTTATCTGTATATTTTAATGGCTACACAGTATTGCTAATTTTCTGTAGATACCCCACTAAATATTTAGCAAATAACCAGTTGCTGGATATTTAGACATAATTTCCCACTTAAAAAAAACTTTTATTGCCCATTTATTCAATTACATCCTTAGGGTATAAGCTTCTGGAATTTCAGTTAATGAATGAAAATACTGACACAGAAACTTACTTCCAGTAATTGTGGCATGTGTTAGCCAACTCCTCTCAGAGAAAAAGAATAAAACATGACAAGATCATGCAAGACAAATATTTCAGGACACTAGAAAAACAACCAAAGGTAGATAACAGACTGAAAAATGTTTACTTCTGGAAAGACTACCACCACATTGGGTGAGAATGGCTATTGGTGGCTTTCTTCCCTGGGGGAATTTTGACTTAACCGCACCCCAGCTTGAGTGTTAAAAATCTGTAACTTAACCAGCTGGAGGAGGCAGATTAAGGAAAGATGGTAGAGAAACTTGAAATTTAAGTTTGGAATTTTTGTAATCTAGATGGATTTGGGTTAAACTGCCACCTTACTGGTTTTGAATTTTCCAACACATGAATACAGCGTATCTCCCAGTTTATGTAGGCTGTCTTTAAATTCTCTCTCACACACAAAGGTGAATAGAAATAGTGGGGGACTTTTATTTCTACCTTCTTCCCATCTTAAAGAGAAAGTTTTTAATATTTTATGATTAAGTACAATGGTAGGTGGAAAGTTGTTTTTTTTTTTTTTTTTTTTTTTTTACATTCCTTTACTGGCTTGTGAATCTTTTTTTCTCTGTCTAGTTTGGTGACTTAAAAAATGCATAAATGGGTAGTGAATTTACATCTATTAAGAACATGTTTTATTCTCTTTTTCTTTTAAATTGTTGAATAACCTTGATTGACTTTTGAATGTTAAAGCAAATTTGCATTCCTCAGATAAACATTTCTTGGTCTTGATGCGTTATTCTTATATATTACAAGATTTTATTTGCTGCTAAGTTGTGCATTTTTATACCTATAATTTTCCAATGCAATACCTTTGTCTGGTTTCAATATCAGATTATGCCAGTCTCATTACAAGAGTTGGAAGATGGTCCCTTCTCCTCTGTTTTCTAAACAGAATATGTATAAATTGTATCATTTTTAGAATTTACCGTGGAAGTCATCTGGGTGTGGAATTTTTATTTATGAAAAGTTTATTATGAAAAGTTTATTATGAAAAGTTTATTCTCTTTCCCTAATAGATAATGGGCTATTTGGATTCCTTATTTCTCTTCTTTCTTCTTTCTTCTTACTGCTACTTCTTATTTCTCTTTGTGTATTTCAGTTGTATCAGTTTTGAAATGTATTCTTGAATGAAATTTAGTTTTTTATCTAAAATTTCAATGTTTGTAGCATACATTTCTTATAAACACTCTCGTTATCTTCTTAATTTATAGGTCATGTGTGGGGATGTTCTGTTTCATTTCCCCCTTTCTCTCTTCTATCTAGAATTTATCAATTTTATTAATCTTTTTAAAAAGTTAATTCTTCTTTTCTGTTTTTTATGTCATTTATTTCTCTTCTTGTCTTTGTTACTTCCCTTTTGCTACTTAGGCTTCGGTTTGCATTTTTCATCCTTGTTAATATGAAAGCTAAGATTGTTGATTTTAAATATTCTTTTCTAATATATACATTCATGATGTAAGTTTACTTGCACTCACTGTTAATTGCAAGTCATATATTTTGAGAAGTTGTGTTTTCATCGTTATTCATTTCAACATACATTCTGATTTCCCTTGCAATTTCTTCTTGACCTATGGCTTAGAAGCATGTTGTTTAGTTTTCACGTATTTGGAGATTTTTCAGATATTTTTGTTGTGAATTTCCAATTTAATTATATTGAGGTAAGAGCATATACTCTGTATGATTTCAATCCTTGGCAATTTATTGAGTAGTATTTTATTAATAAGAATGTTCCATGAGTACCTCTAAAGAAATACATGCTCATGAAAAGAATAAATGCCTATGAAAGAAACATATATTATGCAATTGTTAGTGCAGTGTTCTGTACATATCAGGTCAATTTATTTGATAGTACGTTTAAAATACTCTTATGTTGTGGGGTTTTGTTTTTGTTTTGTCCCCTTGTTTTATCAAGGACTGGGAAAGAAATGTTAAAAATCTCCAGGGCAAGTTATGTACGTCCCTTCAGTTCTGTCACTTTTTGTTTCATATATTCGGAAGCTTTGTTACTAGGTGCATGTGCTTTAAGAATTGCTGTGTCTTATTGGTATCTGGATTTGTTTCTAAAGATATTTCTCATCTTGAAATCTGTGTTGTCTGACCTTAATGTGGCCACTCCAGGTTTCATGGTGTGTCTTTTCAAATATTTTACTTTCAATCTGTGTCTTTGTAATTCAAGTACATCTGTTGTAAACATTATATAAGTGGAGCTTATCTCATTTATCCAGTCTGAAAATTTCTCCCTTCTGATCAAAAACCTTCATCCAGTCACACTGTGTGATTATTGATGTGGTTGTGTTTAACTATACTATTTTTTTTTTATTTTTTACTTGTCCAGTCTGATTTTGTTTATTCGTCTTCTCCTCCTTTCTTCTTTGAATTATCAGTTCTTTTTTATTATTCCACTTTACCTCTTCTTTTGTCTTTTTAGTCACATATTTTGTGTGAATGTACGTGCTTGCTTGCTCTAAGAATTACAATATGCATCTTTAACTATCACAGTCTAACTACTTAAAGTAGTATTATGCCATTTTATGGATAGTAATAAAATTTACAACACTATCTTTTGTTTGCTTTCTCTTGCATTTTGTCTTACTGATGTCATATATTTTGATAATGACAACTTATAGGCCCACAATACATTGTTATTGTTTTGGCTTTAAACAGTCCATTGTCTTTGGAAGAATTTAAAAAGTGTAATGCTGAATAATATTCCATAGTGTAGATGCCTAATCTTTGATTAATCCATTCAATTGATGGGCATTTTGAAGTTTTTTTCCCACTTTTTGCATGTTGTGAACAATGCTGCTTTGAACACTTGTGTGCATATTTTTATGTGGTCGTGCTTTCATTTCTCTTGGGTATGTAGTTAGGAGAAATTTCTGGGTTATAAGGTAATTCTGTGTTTTGAGGAATTACTGCAGTGTTTTCCAGAATAGCAACACCATGTTACATTCCCACCAGCAGTGTGTAAGGGTTCAGATTTCTCCACATCCTCACCAACATCTGTTGTTACCTCTCTTTCTGACTCTAATCACACCCCAGTGGATGTAAATTGGTATTTCATTGTGGTTTTGATTTTTATGTCCCCGATGGTTAATGTTGAGCATCTTTTCATGTTGAGCACATGAAAGATTTACTGTATCTTCAGAGAGATATTTATTCAGAATTTTTATCAATTTTTAAATTGAATTATCTTTTTATTAGTGAGTTGTAATAGTTCTTTATATAGTGTAGATATAAGTCTCTTATACGTGATTTGCAAATATTTCTGCCATTCTCTAGGCTATCTTCCCACTTTCTTGAGGGTGTCCTTTGGAACACAAAATTCTTCTTTATTTTAATGTACTCCAATTTATCTCTTTTTCTTTTTTTGTGTGTGCTTTTAGTGTCCTGTCTAGGAAGGCTTTATCTAACACAAAGACCTGAAGATCTACTCCTGTATTTTATTTATTTGTTTTTTTCTAAGGAGAAGTCTAGCTTCATTTTTTTGCATGTGGATATCTAGTTGCCCTAGCATCATTTGTTGTAAAGACTATTCTTTCCTCCTTGAATTTTCTTTTCCTCTCAAGCATGTTTTTTAAATCCTCATATTACTGATGAAAATCTTTGGTCTTGCCTTGTTGACATCTCTACTCTTTAAAGGATGTATGTAGGACAAGTGGACCTGAGATATGTTTCCATGGAGGTGCTGGAACTGTCTTCTCCCTTAACAGGTATCTTCCTGTGTGTTTAGCCCCAAAACCTTGGCCTTGCTGAATGGCAGCCATTGTTTCAATTCCATACTATTCTCCCTACTTCCATATGATAGTTGCATATTTCTAAGCAAAACATTGACATTATCCTGAAAGCAGCTCTCACTTCACTTTTAAGAAAGCATACTTTAGTTGATGAGACCTTTGCCAGAGTAAGGGATTGCTCTTAGACAGTGTACTAAGTCAAGAACCAAAATGGATGAGACCAACGTTGTGCTAAAGAATGTCAGAAAGAAGGTGAAGCAACTTACTCTGACAACTCCCAGGTCTCAAATCTGTTACTAAATCTGTTTTTCACAAATGGAGCCACTAGCACAGTTAAGATGCTCAGACTATAGGTTCTTTGCATTTGTTTTCATAGAAAGGACTCAGTATTACAGTGATCCTATCCCTGTTCCCTGCAGAGAGGGACAGTTACACTGGGGTAAAAAAAAAAGAAAAAGAAAAAAAAAGTGTCTCCAGTGCCAAATCACCATTCTGTTACCACCAAGATACCTACTGATTCCAGGCCAAAAGTGATCCTGTTTGCACCCTCTTTTTTACCAGTCACCCTCATAGTTTTTTGCATTATTGACAGGTGACTTCATGTTCAGGTTGAGAAGTTTGCACAGCAAAGGAAACAAACAGAATTCTTACATGAGGCCAGTGCTCCTTGTCATTCATTAAACAATCTAAACCTTCATTCAAGAAGTATTGATTCAATGCAAGCTATTGGTTAACACTGTGGGGAAAACAAGGTATGTCCCCTCACTCAAAGACCACCACACCGTCTCTTTGATGAGATGAAACACACACATCCCAAACAATTCAAACATATCGTAAAGTAGCATACACAACAAAGGCCAAAATGAACTAGAAAAGAAAGATTCAATGAGAACTATTTGGTGCAAAACCTAGAACGTGGCTGAGGCCAGTAAATGTTTCCACTGTTAATATTGATAAGAACAAGAAATACAAGAGTATTTCAAGTGTGAGTCAAAGTGGAAGTGGTATTTGAGATCACTCTGTTCCAAACTGGAAGAAGGAATCCTTCTTTAGCTTCCTGGAAGACATTTGAAGGGATTATTTCCATCTTGAGGGTATTTAATTGATTTTGTAAAATCCTAAAAGAAGACAGAACTGTAAAATTCTGTCTAGATTCCTAGAGTATTAGCTACTTTACATTTCAAAAAGCAACTGAGAGAGATTAAAAAGAGCACCAACCTTGAAGTCATCTGTCCTGGGTTTGAATCCTTGTTCTTCCCTGGAACATCTATGTGATAAGCTTTTTAATAGCAGGGTTTCCACTCTTACATCTGTAAAATGAGAATAAAAATCCTTATCTCCTAAAATTGCTGTGAGATTTGGTATTAACATAAGAGCGATTGACATCTATTAGATACTAACTAAATTATCAATGAATGTGAACTTAATAGTTAAATACAAAGTAATTTTCTTAGATTGCATTCCTCTCCTTCCTTAAATTAATCTAAACTTAGATGGAATAAATTAATGGTATCGTTACTTTTTGCCTCAAATAATTTATGTTTGAACCTTGACTCTAAATAAAAGTCAACTGTGTTGACGTCCTCTGTGAAGACGTGAACATTACAGTTAGATAATCACAAAGAAGAGAAGGTGTTCCATTTATAGCAGGGACAGCAAAGTGGTTCATAGAGAAATTCTGTGGTCTAATGACCTTTTTCCAAAAAACCAGTTTTGGGGGCATTTAATAAAGATTCAGTGGTCCACGGTACAGTTGACAACTGACACATTTGAATATGTCCCATGTTTATGGGAATTTCTCTACTTTTGAGTACTTGTATCCATATTCCCAGTGGCAGGCATATGCCCTTGGACTCATCACTCAGGTCCTTTGAAATTTCTATTTTGAAGCCAGTTATGTGAAGAAGAAGCAAGAGCCACAGTAACCCATTTGGTAATTGTACTGGACCAAGTTTATGTGCTCTCCCTAGATTCACTTATTCGTGCTATAGTATAATAAAAACTCTGTTTGGTCTTGGTCCTCCAGGAGGCATGTTCTCACTCCAGAGGTTCGTATTCTTTTGGCATAGAGCTTCAAAAACCTTTGGGATTTCCAGAGTAGATAGGAAGATCTTTTGTTACTCATAAAGAGCTCCTTTGGGCCATATCTGAGTGTATGCTAATGAGGTGACTCAAGCTGGGTCCCTAAGATATCTTTAGTATGGATCATTTGAAAGAAAAACTGACATGTTAAGAGGGTGCAGTTTTCAGCCCTACTCCCTGACTCCCAGAGACGGAAGAGAGGCTAGAGACTGAGTTCAGTCATATGGCCAATGATTTCATCAATCATGCCTACATAATGTAAACGTGTAAGCTTTGCCTTGGGCTGTTTTCTAGGGAACCCAGGATAGGACAGAAATGTAGCAAAACTCTGTGTTAGAGGAAACTGTGGCTGATGACCTGGTGGTAATATCTCATGTCTGCAACATAAATGGTAATATGATTGCCAACTTCAGACAAGGTGGACTCCATTGGAATCATCTGGAAATAAATTTGGATATTGTCCCTGGTTGTATAACCCAGAAATATGTTTTATGCCTAGAGATGTATTTGCAGCTGAAGATCCTGTGTTACATGGGAAAATAAGAAAAAAGTACAAGCATTATTGAAATAAAAAACTTCCCATTTTGGAGGTGATAGGATATCGTTATTTAATGATGGTGATGGTTGATGGCCTGTATGTTTGTTTTTAAAAATGTGTTTATTTGGTAAAGTAAAAATTGCCCTGATTTTTGTAAAACAAAACAAAAAACAAAAACATGCTTATGAAATTCAAAAGTCGTGGAACCAGTGGATTTTTCCCCTTAGAGAACAGGATCCTAGCTATCCATTCTGTGGCTTTTCTTTGACCCAGATATAAAACGCACTGAAGCTGCTCTTTTCCACAAGTAGGGAAAGAAGTAATTAGTTGGGGGCTTAGGGATTATTGGTGAACCGGGGGAGGTGGATAGGTTCTTGTTATAGATGTTCATCTGGGATAACACAGAGAAACAGCTCACTAGATGGAGACTCTAAAAAAAATTAGAGAAGACATATCTCTCATATAGCCACTCTCTTTCCCTGTTTCCTGTGTCAGTCAGACTGTAAAATATAAGATAATAAGGTTACCTGGGTCTGGTGTTAATAAGACAGTGCATTTACGGAGACCATATCTTCCAAGGCTCTTCTGCTAAATGAGACTACAATGTTTGTTTTTTCTTTTTTTTTTTTAAATATTGGGAAGCCAGAGGAAACAGACTTCTGGCGGTGGGGAGGTAAAGAGGTAGGCTAATATTCCCTACCACCAAAAGCATCAAACTGGACAAAATTGTCAAAAAGACAATCATTTCAGTGCTTTGCAAATTGACCAAAGCAAAGGCAAATGACAAATTGAATGGTGTTTCTTCATGAAAAACTGCTAGAACTTCAGGTAAGAACGGTAGTCTTTAATCATCTTGCCAAGAGCTATACCCATCTACTACTACCTGGCTCCATCTTACTTGCTGCTAAAATGTTATCAGGGTGGGGCTATTCATGAAAACCAGTAAGCTGAGTTGGCTTACATGATTTGGAGCAGATAAAAGAAATCCATACCTGGTAATGTTGTCAGTAAAAGTAATAAACTTGGTAGACAACAAAAAGGAGAAATGCATAGCTCTGATAGTCTCAGTGAGAATGGTGGCCCAGCTATAAGTTAAACAAAGAGATCCTAGAGAAAGTCATATAAAAGAGATGTATAAGCTCTTTCTGTATCCCATCTTCACACATCTCTAACTACTAACATGTGCAGGGAAGACCTGAGAGGTCCTGGCAGAAGTTAGAAGCTGGGGCAGACTTCACCGAAGCCTGAACCTTGAATACATGTCCCAACCCACATATAGATCCACCAGGAAAACGTAGGTACCTTAGGGATGGAACATTTAAGCACAATATCTGCCCGATCACTGGCTGATCAATCAGCAAAAGGGACACTATGCTGACTCCAGAGCAACCCCTAATAAGCTAGGTGAAAAAATGAAGAGAATAAAAAAAAATCTGAGCAGATGTATTAGTGGCTACACACCTTTGGAGAGACAGATTCCATAAATTAAACCCAAGTGAGTTAAAGTCAAGATCCCCATTGGAGAAAATCAGAATCCAGCTTTGCCATAATATATTATCTAAAACATGCAACTTTCAAGAACAAAATATTGAGACATTCAAAGAAATAGGAAAGTGTGAATGTTATTCAGGGGGAAAAAATCACTCTAATGTTGGCATTAGCAAAGATGTCAAACAGCCATTATTAATATATCCAAAGAATTGAAGGACAATATGATAATAATGTGAAAACAAGTAAGGACACCGGCACTCAGGTCTTGTTTTTTAATACAGTTTTCCAGTGAAAAGAAGCTGAATCCTTGGAGAAATTGCTAAGGTTGGGAAATATACCAGATGAGCCTGGACTGGAGTGACTTATTGTGCCAGAAAGTAAAGAAAGTACTCAAAAAAAGGTGGGGGGGAGAAGAAAAAAGAAAAAACATAATACAGTCTGAGAGATTCTAAGTTCTCATACTCAACCCACTCTCTGCCTTCAAAAATTCTTTGAAAGTCCAGCGATTTTTTTCTTACCCTCATTTGTGATTCTTTTCTCCTCTCTGTGTTCTACCAGAGATAACAGCCATGGTTCCCATCTCTCCTGGGAGGGATTTGTCCACTTTCGGATTTTAGTTTATCAGGGTGCTTTGCAATCTCAACTCCCTGGTGGGCTTAAAATTATAATGATTTTTCAGTTATCTGTTTTTTTGTTGGGAGCAACATTTCCTTGTGATTTTGCACATCTTCGAGATGAACTTTCTATAACTGTTTGAAAGAGTTCTCAAACTCTTGTCAAAATGATCCTGTAAAATTCTGTCATGCAGTTTTTTCCTTCTGGAATCTTCTTCTCCCCACTCTTTTTTCTTGGAAATTTCTACTCCTTCAAAAGGAGTACACTGGAGTGGACAAAAGAAGTATAAAAGGAGTACACTGCAGCCACCTGCCACTTCTTCTGAAATGTGTAACTCAGAGTTTTTGAACCTCACTATTGATACTTGAAGCCAGAAAAATCTCTGTTGTAGAGTCTATCCTGTGCATTGTAAGATGTTTACCAGCATCTCTGGTCTCTCCTCACTAGATGGTAGTTGTTTACCACATGCCCTCTCTGACTGTGACAACTCAAACTTCTCTGGACATCCCCAGATAGAACAACTGGTATACCTTGATCCTTCCTCTGGGATCAGGATAAGGAGTGGCCCTTAAGTGCTTTTGCTCTTATGTTATTCTATATCTACCTATTATACTGACACTTACTATATTTTCCTTTATTTGCCTATTTTTTCTTAGTCTCTCCAGTGTGCGTGTGCACATGTGGCCTGCACATGCGCGCGCGCACACACACACACACACACACTTGAGTCAGGTGAAAAGTTACTTAAAATCCTCTGGTATACTGAGGAAGGTGAATGTTAAGAATTGGACAGAATTGATGGGTGTGAGGATGTAAATGATTTGGAGAATTAAAAAAGAGCTAAAGATCTTTGAGGAAAGGAAGAGCTACAGGGGGACAGATGCATGTGTGTGTGTGTGTGTTTGTGGGTGCGTGTTTGCATGCATATATGTGTGTGCTAGCATGGAAGTGTGATGGGGAGGGGACTCCCATCCATCCTGTGGAGGGGAATGTATTGGAGCCGGAGAATAGAGAGAGATTAATGGAAAAAAGGTTGTGAGGAAAATAATGTTTGGCAATTAAAGTGGTAGCATGAGAAAGTTAAAGAGGTCTAATCAAGTTTCTTACTGAGTTTTGCCCTCTTCATTTTACCCGAAAAATCTTTATTCCTGTGGAGTCGTATTTGCTTTTTAAGATTGCACAGGAAGTTCCAAGTCCTGCTCTGAGGTGAATGAGATGTTAACACTCCCGGGTGGGAGGTGGTATGGTGTATAGTCACTTGTTCTTAGTAATTCCTTTGCACTGTGCTCCTGCTGTGTGCTGCTTGAAGGCTGGGTGTACCACTAATCTAGAGCAGAGGTTATGGCCCGTAGTAGACTCTGGATATCTATTGTACAGGTACATGGCTGAGCATTACCTTCTCTCTCAGGAGCGAGAAAAGACCGGTGTGGGAAAGGAATAGCCTGGCCACACGACCTAGAGAAAGAACCTTCTTTGTATTTCTCATCCTTAAATGCCAGGTGAGGATTGGTCATCTTTGGATATAAAGTAGAAGTGAGAGGAAGAGAAGGAGGAGGAGGAAGAATAGCATTTTCTAACATTTTTTTATCTAATAAGAGATTGAAAGATGCCCCCCAAAATGCCAATTATAATTTTAACATCATTGTTGCTAAGACATTCAAATTTCACGGATGTTTAAATGTGAAATAAAAGTTAATATTAGATTTGGAAAAAACGGTACATGTCACACACTTCTTTTTTTTTTTTTTTAAGATTTATTTATTTATTTATTCGACAGAAATAGAGACAGCCAGCGAGAGAGGGAACACAGGCAGGGGGAGTGGGAGAGGAAGAAGCAGGCTCATAGCGGAGGAGCCTGATGTGGGGCTCGATCCCAGAACACCGGGATCATGCCCTGAGCCGAAGGCAGACACTTAACCGCTGTGCCACCAAGGCGCCCCATGTCACACACTTCTATGTGTGATTTAAGTAGTTAACTAATTTCATCTTTACCACTAGCCTCTGAGGAATCTTATTATTAGGTGGCAGAAGGGCCACTATGTTTGAGTCCTTGGATTCATTCCAGGTTACGATGTTCATGGAAAGCTAAGTCTTGCAGACATGGTGATGGATCCTTTGGTAATTCTGATGGAAAACTATTTCTGAAAAGATACACGTACAGAAGCTGATCAAAAAGATTTAAGAAAAAATATTGATGGTGAGCCTAAAAACCATTTTATAGAAATCTAAATGGGAAAGAGGGAATAAGTAGATGTTTTATTCACAATTATTCCATAATGTTAATATAACCCACAAATTGGGGCAGGAAACAGTTAAAACATTTTCAAGCACTGAAAGGGCCTTCTGTGCCAGATGATTAGTTTGAATGTGTGCCATACTGTCTGAATACTAAGCAAGACCACTTTCCTTTTGCTCTACAGCTGTGGACAGAGAAGGACATTTCTTTGGGGAGGGGAGAGGGGGGAAGCCTAGAGAAAGAGTTTGTTGTTCCTGAGAGGACAGACATCTCAGCATGCTAGAAGTTTTTCCTTCCCTCCCCACCTCCACCCCTACCCCCTCAAAGGCTTGGGAACATCATGCTGAGAGGGAAGTTGAAAAACACAAAGAAGATTATGGAGAGGCAAGAGGGAAGCAGACTAGGGAGATTTCCTCATCTGAGTGAGGAAACTGAGCAGGGTGTCTAGAAGTGTGGTTCCGGGAGCAACACAGCTTGCATGGGAAACCTAGCCCCATCAGTTCACCAACTGTATGACTACAACCAGCTACTCAGCCTCTTCAGGTCTCCATCTCCTCATCTGTGAAACATGGATAAAACCTCATTGGGATGGTATAAGGATTATTAACCTGTGACCGGCACAAAGTTAAGCATTAGCTATGGTTATTTTGAGACTTAAAAAATTAGCATGCCTCTTGATAGATAGATAGATAGATAGATAGATAGATAGATAGATAGATAGACAGACACATACATACATACATACATACATACATACATATTAGTATATACAGACTACATTTGTATGATCCTGTATGCATGGCTGAGCAGTGTTCTAGACAATCAAAGAAAGAAGTAAGGTAGCTAAGTGTAAGAGAAGATATGAGACATGACCAAGTTTGCTGACATATAACCAAGAAACCAAGGCTCTAGACCACAGTCCCCTAGAACAAAGTTTCCACCCTCTGTGGCAGGACAAGTGTGATGTCATGGATAGCAAGGTGCAGAACTATAGCTGGCTTCCTCAGAAAGTGGTTGTGAACTGCAGCAAGTGGCTATTAGGGATAGGATTGCGTTGCAAGTATAGACATTATCCTTGAATGGTGTTCTTTTCAACATAAGTATTTTGGAGCAATGTTTTTCAGCTTTGGCTGAACAATAGAATCATCTGGGGAGCTTTTAAAAATGTACGGATTTTTCAACCCTATTCTAGGCAAGTTGAATTGGGATCTCTGGGAGGTTCAGGCATCCATATCCTAATGGGCAGCCAGGACGGAGAATGATCGCCTTGGAGCAGTGGTTGCCGAACATCGTAATCTCTTGAAGAGGCTATTAAAGTCCAGGTTGCTGGACTCCATGCCAAGAGTATCTGATTCAGTAGGTCTGATGTGGTTGGGGCCTGTGCAATCAATGCCCTTTAGCCAACGACCTCCAAGAATATACCTGTAGTTAAACAAGCTGGATTTGTTACTTATTGCAGTGATGGAGAACACAGACCTTGGGGAACCATGGATATCTCAGTATGAGGGTGTTAGGAAGACTCTACTGTAGGATTTGAGCTTTGGTTTAGTGATTTGAGGGAAAGGTTAAACAAGTAGGAACTTGCTCTATGCTGGATGTTGTCAGAAAATGAAGGCAGTTCTATGGACATTAGAATAAATTTTATCTTTAGAAAGGGGAGACTAGCAAGAGGATAAGCTATAATTAGTAGAGAAGTAGCAGCCACTCATCTTGGCCAAGAGTAGAAGTGTTTAGTAATTTGTGGGCTGCACAATGACCTTGTTGTTGTCTGTGTTTAGATAAAATTATGAAGTGGCCTTGTTTTGTCTTATTTTATCATGGTCTCAGAGTAACCTTGCATGAGGTTGTTATTCTGTGAGATTGGTGTGATCAGTAGGAGAATGAGGTGGTTTACCATGAGTGCTAGGCCAACTTTCAAATGTTAGGTACTGCCCCTCCCCATTTTTTCCCTTCCATGTAAGTTCCAGATGATGCTGATATGACTAGTCCAGAGACCCCCAGGCTTTTGAGAACCACTGTCTAAGAGGATGCAAAGACCTGAAAGTTATGTTTGGAACAGGTGCAAAAGAAAAAAAACAAAAAAGAACATGAATACAGCCTTGAAAGGAAGGATACAGAGCTTCAGGGGAAAAACAAAACAAAATAAGAGTAACAGAGACTAGCAGATAATGTAGCTTGGGGAAACTGAGTCCAGCGCAGATAATGCAATACACCAGCTTTAAAGATGCATAAAGCTAGCATTATCTGGCTGTGCTCTTCCTCTCTAGCTCCCAGCTGCCTTCTTTGACCAACTTACAGGTCAGGGCTTTTGTGCATACATTTTCCTTTGCCTGATAAATGGCCCATTTTCTACCTCATTCCTACTTTCTTCTGTACCCTCTTAAAATGTCCCATCTTCAGAGAGGCCTTCCCAGACCCCCCACACTAAGTTAGCTTTCTTCTTCATCACTCCCCTCTCACCTTCTTGTTTTCTTCAATGTCTCCATTGTGATTTACAATCAGATGTTTACTCTTACAGTAGTTGATTTAGTTTTTCTGTCTCCCCCACTAAACTGTGAGCTCCTTGTGAGTAGAGAGCATGCCTCATTTGCTGACCATTAACTCTTTCACATCTAGAAGAGTATTGGAAGGGAAAGACCCACTTCCTTCCCCAGCATGCATACGTCCCAGATGAGTCCCTATTTCCTTCTATCTAGCCAGTTCATATGGTATGTTTAAAAATTATTTATTGCTTTGGCTTGTCAATGATACTCTTCTCTGCTTTCCGTTGCTTATACACATTCCATCAAATGCTTTATATTTTTCATTAAAGTAATCAAGGAAAAATATAAAGCATTTGATGGGATCTACCTGAAGCAAAGAAATTTGAGTTTCACATCGTAACAAATTGTGATTTAGCATCAAGTCTTCCCTGTCTTGATTCAATCTGATCATCGTTCTTTTAGTTGTCGTTTTATGAGAACTAGTAGGAACTAACCTTAAAATGAAATTTTTCTTTTGGGCATTTTATTTGTTTGAGACGTTTCTTGGGTTTGTTGATTCAATTAAGTGTTCTGACACACTTCCCTTAACCCTTCTTCCGGGGCTGGGCTTGCACAGCAGCCTTTTGGCTATGGCCACGGGACAGGACAAGGGATTTTTGCCAAGAATGAGATCCAGCAGAGCCTCAAAAATTTTAAATTTCAAGCCAAACTGGGTCCTGTTCAGATCTGGTTTATCTGGCTCCTGGATTCTGAATGCAAACCTTTCAAAATGGTCATAAAATGGTAACAGAAGACTCTCTGAACATCCATCAAATGACACCAAACATCACTTTAACAAGTTAAGTGTAAATGAAACAGGAACATAGGGACTCCGTTGTCCTA
Source organism: Ursus arctos (assembly GCF_023065955.2). Taxonomy (NCBI): domain Eukaryota; kingdom Metazoa; phylum Chordata; class Mammalia; order Carnivora; family Ursidae; genus Ursus; species Ursus arctos. The sequence continues at coordinate 54,931,272 of NW_026623067.1, forward strand.
AAAATACACAGAGATTTAAAATAAAGGCAAATAAAGAAGTTCCTTGGTGACATGTGTTTTTGGGTTTGCTGAACTTTGGAAAGTTCTCCAAGACATTTATCAGGTCTAATATGCAGCTGGCTTCACCCACTCCCCTCATGTGTGGTCAATGACTTGCCTACTCTTCCCTTGCACTCACAAAGCCATTTGCTCTTCTCCTAAGATGGAGCCAAGCTCCCTGTCATTAGTATGTACAGATGTGAACGAAGCCCCATGCTCCCTGGGCCTCAGGGAACATGTGTTCCCCAAGCAGGGTGAGAAGAGGCACTTTATTTTCTCTCCACCCCAACCCTACCCACCTTCCCTTGTCCTCCCTTTTCCAGAGCGTTGCCTGTTCCATGTTTAGGACCAGAGAGGTGATCAGGTCATATCCCAGGTGAAGCAGGGCTCCAATACAGGCCTTTAAGTCTCAAACTTTAACTGGGTTGGGGTACTGATTCCTACAGGCTACAGCACAACGCGGACCCCTGAGTGTTCTTTAAGTTCAGACCCTTACAGCCAAGTATTCACACTGCTGCCATGAGAGCCTCTCCTTGTCTGCTTCTGCCTTCTACTATCTGTACTTGGAAATGGGAGGCCTGCCTTCTGTCATTGCTCATGAGCTCACAGCCTTCTTCAGTGGGAGAAGCAGGTAGACTATCATTTCACCTCTAACTCTGTTCTTCCTTTAGACTTTTTGTCTGAGTGTGGGCTTTATTTTCCTGTGGTATATACGTAATGAACTTAACCACAGCAGTAAAGAATGGTTTTGCTGTTTTTGTCTCTGGCAGCCATGCCATCAGAGAGTCTTGTGGCCATATTCCACAGGCTGTGATGATCACCGGCCCACAAAAAGCTTCAGAAGCACCCCGGCTACCTCTTTTGAGATGATATGGTGGACATTAGGGGATCTTCAGAGGCTTCCAAGCACCTGTTTCCTCATGAGTCTTTAGTCCCTCGCAATGCCAGCAAGCAGTTCTCTGCCAAGCTGGAGAGGAACCAGGCAGTTTTGTGCACAGTGTGATCCCTGGGAAGCTTTTGGGCAGAGGGTCACCTGCTTTGCTTTCTTTCAGGTGAACAACTCAAAACAAGCAGGGAGCCTTCCCTTGCCTAAATAAATAAAGTGCCTGTAGGGGCAGCAGTCAGTGTACCCTGGGATGTCCTGTATAGTTTGTTTGGCTTGCAGGATGGGTCATTCATCTGATGTGAAAGAAGTGGCTTGCATTCCTAAGTTTGGGTTTGGTTTGGTTTGTTTTTTTTCCTGTTTTTTTTTTTAATGGTTTTTTATTATATTATGTTAGTCACCATACAGTACATCCCTGGTTTCTGATATAAAGTTCGATGATTCATTAGTTGCGTATAACACCCAGTGCACCATGCAATACGTGCCCTCCTTACTACCCATCACTAGTCTGTCCCATTCCCCTACCCCCCTCCCCTCTGAAGCCCTCAGTTTGTTTCTCAGAGTCCATAGTCTCTCATTCTTCATTCCCCCTTCTGATTACCCCCTTCATTATCCCTTTCTTCCCCTACCGATCCTCCTAGTTCTTATGTTCCATAGATGAGAGAAATCATATGATAATTGTCTTTCTCTGCTTGACTTATTTCACTTAGCATTATCTCCTCCAGTGCCGTCCATGTTGCAGCCAATGTTGAGAACTCGTTCTTTCTGATAGCTGAGTAATATTCCATTGTATATATGGACCACAGCTTCTTAATCCAGTCATCTGTTGAAGGGCATCTCGGCTCCTTCCACGATTTAGCTATTGTGACAATGCTGCTATGAACACTGGGGTGCATATGGCCCTTCTCTTCACTACGTCTGTATCTTTGGGGTAAATACCCAGTAGTGCAATGGCTGGGTCATAGGGTAGCTCAATTTTTAACTTTTTAAGGGACCTCCACACTGTTTTAATCTTTTCTCCTTTTGCTCAACTATTTCTTGTTGTGACTTATTTATTTATTTTTTTTAAAGATCTGGATTTTTGTGAGTCAGGAAAATGAAGGCATGGGGAAAGGGTGTCAGGTTGTGGATTAAGAATTAAAATGTCAGTTCAGATGCCCAAGAAGAGGCCAGTTATCACTCATAGGAAAGTCAAGAATGAATTTTTGGTCGTGGAGTCCTGACTAGCTAGTGGAATGGGACTCATGCTCTGTTCTTGTCAGAATGGCTATAAAAGCGATCAAGGATATATAGAAAAGCAGGATGTGTTTTCCTCACTGTGTTCACTGGAGCATCCTTGTTTCAACTTCCGTGTCTGTTCAGCAAATAAAAGAAGCTTTGAATGCCAGGAATTAAAGGGAAGCCCATTCCAGTCAATCTAATATGGGAGGAAAGAGTTAAGAACATTTTCCCTTGACGTGATCATAGTCAGGCTCCTCATCAGCAAGGCAGGGTGAGATCTCCTGGCGGGAAGGCCTGGTAGACCCAAAATCCTGTCCAGAGGCTCCCTGCATTATCTCCATGTGCTGTCAAGCTGTCCGAGATCTCTAAAGATTTTGAGACGGACAGTTGGATCCTCTCTGCGTCCTTGCTGTTTTCTGTCATTTGCTGGTGTGTGCCACTGCAGCTCCCTTCCCCCCACCCTCATTCTCCAGTTGTGTATTATGCTCGTGGCCAACACCAAATTCAATTACTGTGGAAAAATGAAAAAAAAAAAAAAGAGGAAGAAGAAATTCAATTTAACCAGGCAAATTGTTGAATTTAAGAATACAAAAACAGGCAGCCTTATGCATAGCCCTGTTTATCCTCTGAGAAAGTCCTAACATGTTCTTTTCATCCCTATTCAAAGAATGACTAGACAAGATCCACCAGGGAACATTTTGGGGAGAGTTCTCCCTTGGTTGGCAAAGACAAGGGCGGATGACCTCATAAATTTCTTACGTCACTAATTTTTACAAGTCTTTATGAGAACATTGGCATTGTAGGCCTTTACCCCAAAGTAAGCTGGTACAGTTTGTAGGGAAACCGTTAATATAGCCACGGAGCCTTGTGGAATACTTGATTCAGCCAAGATGCATACAGGGTGAGTGAAAAAAGCAGACTCAAAAAGTAAACACAGCTGCCTTCACAATGCTTTCCTTTGCCTTAGCTCTGGTGACATTTTGAGAAATTACTGAAAGTAGGGGTGGAATGGTAGTCTTCATTCTTCTGTTTCTCATTGCCACGTACTCCCCACAAGCTGAACAAACCAGGTTCATCAGCTAAAATCGATGAAAACATAGAGTCTCTAGCACCCTGCTACAACTTCAGTTATGTTGCTTCTTCTGTTTCTCATTGCCACGTACTCCCCACAAGCTGAACAAACCAGGTTCATCAGCTAAAATCGATGAAAACATAGAGTCTCTAGCACCCTGCTACAACTTCAGTTATGTTGCTTAGTGTTGCTGGTTCATGACATCAACTCGTCTGTGGCAAGAGAATAAACTGTCCAAATAACTGAAATATTAAACTGAAATATTACTGTTTTGCCTTGGTGCACCTGCCAACAAATCTTACCAAGCCCTTTCCAGAATTTTTTTTACATAGCTTATCCCTCAGTGACCATCATTTCTTCTTGTTTTGTCTATTTCCTCTCTCTTGTCCTCTTATCTCTCTGATTTCTCTGTGGTAAATGCCTGGGTTTGGCCTGACCAACCAAATCACTCTGACCCTGATTTCTGGAAACTGCTCCTGCCTCTCCAGCGCTGTTTACACTCTGCAGTGGATTCATGACCTCACTCCAGTCTCACCCCCCTTACGCCACACCTATTCTCAGACACTCTTGATTGGTCAGTAGTGGGCACCTGATTGAACCTGAGCCATTCAAAAACCTTCTTCAGAAAAATTTAGATTCCAGCCTCTGCCAGGCTCATCTCCTAGACAAAGGAGATAAAACATTGCAAACGGTTGGCTATTAAGTTTTTGGGGGGAGGAATAGAATTCTGTACCACATTAGAAGGAAAGAAAACTGGTCTGTGGGTATAAAATCAAGCAGATAAACAGGGAGAAACATAAATGACATGAAAGCTGAAGAGAAGGTACCTGTAGGATTCCCAAGGTCCCAGCCTCTGGTTTTAGTCCCTTTTGAAGCCTGGCTGTATGCCTGCCCCAGGGTCCTATGAGTTAATCCTGTATTAGAAGAATACTTTTTCCTTTTAGGATTAAATTTGTTAGGGTTAGTGTCTTATCTATAAACTGGAGTTCTAACTAATCCACCTTAAAGCCTAAGTCAAGCTGCTTCGCACAACCTTCAGTGACCACCTGCTCTTCTCTGACTTGATAGCGTTGATTATTCTTGATGATGCAGATGTCATCTGATGAATTTGGGGTAGCTCCCTGAGTGTTGATTGGGTTGAATTATTTGTTGGTTAACTCTTTTGCTTAATTTCCAACACTGCTGATGCATGCTCCTATTGTGATTCTCTTCTGTGTCTTCTTTCTGTTTAAGGCCAGCCATTTTCCCAAGCTAAGAAAAATCTACATAAAGATTATACTATCTTCTGCCCTTTAAAAAAAAAAAAACCTCACTATTTCCACTCAATTCAGTACCTTTCCTAGATTGACTTTTTGTATCATCATTCATTTCTGGTTTTCTGAGCAACCCTCTGCTGATCCTTTCACTGTATTGAAGTGCTCCTGTCCTTGGAGTTACCTTAGTCTCTACAGTCCAGGAAGAAAAAACACATAAACTACTTGTAGACGGCCGAAACACAAATGGGTGTGCAGGATACAAATAAATGTCCCTGCACACAAAGCCAATTAATTTTCAGCGCTGAGACTCAGAGTTCACTGAAAGTAGCTTTCACTGAGTGTGAGTCACAGGTAATCAGTCTTTGTGACATAACCTGTGAGTTAGTAAATTCTCGCTGGTCTTGATGAAAAGCCTTCTTTGTCCATGTGGTTATTAGCGGGTCTGTAAAATTGCATGACAAGGTGAAATAAAGCCCTAAAACCTTCCTTCTCCACGGTAGTGGGGGAAAAGAAAAAAACAACTCCCAGATCATGTTTCGTGGTGGGATCTATGGCTTCAAGAGCTGTGTATTTTAGGTCAGCAAGAAATCAGCTTTGTAAGGGGCTACTTTTTCATCAGACAACTTACCACTTGGTATAAAAATTGAAATAGTGATTTACAAAAGACCCCAAAATGCAGAATATACTTGTATTTCTGAAGTCATATGCGAGGCTGTGAGAATATGATTTGTAAATACGGGTTCTCATTTTCAGTGGCTACAAAGTGGCAGTGTGTGAGAGTTGCATTTTTAGTGGGGAGTTCACCTTTTAGAACTTTTATCAGCGCAAATTATGGTGCACCAGGTACTTACTTCCCTATAACGGGAGGGGTCAAGTAGATAATTAATGAGAATTAATCTGTAAAAATGAATACAATCTCCAATTCGAATCCTGGTTTATGACTTGGTTTATTAAGCAAGTATGAAACTTCAAAGAGAGCTAACTCCATGTGGCACTTTAATTACATTTTATTATATTTAAGAGCTTTATGGAAATTTTGCTCACTGCCAAGAAATGGTTCTTGGGAACACTTGGCCTCCTCAACAGGCTGCCGGGGCCCCTGTTCCCAGAACAACTACAGAGAGGAGCCGCTTGTACCTTTCTCATATCTGAGAAAGAAGGTGCGAACAGCTGCTAGGTGAGACATTGGCTTAGGGAGAGGCCAAGGAAGTTCTCTTATAGAGGGTAAAAGCGCAGAACCCGACTATCCCCGCCCCCCTTAAAGGTTCCGAATTCAAACATTCCCAAGGGCAAACTGGGAACTTTCTGTTTAGGGGCAGGCTTTTGGAGGATCCAAACCATGAAGTGTCGATTCTATGGTGACCTCAGAGATGGCACTTCCACCACTTGGGGAAAAAAACAAAACAAAATAAAATAAAGAAGTAGAGCACAAGCATCTCCTTTCATTGTACATGAACTCAGAACTTTCTTAATCGTGTTGGCTTTGGCAGTAAGGGAAGAGACCCTTTTTTTAATAGCTGTATTGTTTTCCCATCCTCTTATCTTCATTAGAGCGTGAAACTGAGGAAAAAGAACTCTTAGGTTAACATGACCTTGGGTCTGAATCCAGGGCTAAGGGCCAGGTTCCTCCCATCTGATTCCAGCTCTGGTACTGACTTGTGCTATGGCCTTGGGCTAAGCTGCATATGCTCTGTGCTGGGTCTGCCTGCTGCTAAAATGACAAGCATGATGCCATCCATGCTGACCTCATTGGGACATTGTGCAGACTGGTTGAAAACTTTTTTTTTTTTTTGTCTCAGTGAATGAACGTTTTGGGTTCTTTTTTTTTTTTTTTTAAAGATTTTATTTATTTATTTGACAGAGATAGAGACAGCCAGCGAGAGAGGGAACACAAGCAAGGGGAGTGGGAGAGGAAGAAGCAGGCTCATAGCGGAGGAGCCTGATGTGGGGCTCGATCCCAGAACGCCGGGATCACGCCCTGAGCCGAAGGCAGACGCTTAACCACTGTGCCACCCAGGCGCCCCGAACGTTTTGGGTTCTTGATGATGGCAGGCTGAAGGAATGCTTGGACAGAGGAAAAATGAGAGGAGAATAGGTTGGTTTTTTGGCAGGGTAAGAAATAGAACAATATGTCCAAAGGTGATTCTGCACAAAGTAAATAAAGTAGCGATATTTAAAAGTGAGTTTGTTGTGAGAAGAAATTGCCCTCAGGCTTGAAGAATTTGGCTTTTTCTTTTACCCTGACCAAAAGATTAGCACCATCTTTTCAGAAACAGTAAAATCTAGGAGTCATTGGACTAAATTTATTTCGCTTGGAATGAAGGGAAAAAAAATACTGCATTTCCTCAAAGGAATGGTGAATGTTGTGGGAAAAGTAAAATAAGGAGATTAGAATAAGACCGAGAGGGGCGCCTGGGTGGCACAGCGGTTAAACGTCTGCCTTCGGCTCAGGGCGTGATCCCAGCGTTGTGGGATCGAGCCCCACATCAGGCTCCTCTGCTATGAGCCTGCTTCTTCCTCTCCCACTCCCCCTGCTTGTGTTCCCTCTCTCGCTGGCTGTCTCTCTCTCTGTCGAATAAATAAATTAAAAAAAAAAAAATTAAAAAAAAAAAAAGACCGAGAATTGAAGGGAGTGTTGGCATTTCCCAAGTGTTATTAAAAATTTTTATTTACAGTGTTGAAAGTAGAGAGGAGAGAATCAGACTCCTATATAGTGCTGGGAGAGGATGGCCAGCATTATTCATTTAGTTCAGTAAATATGCATTGAGCTCATTTATTGGGGCATAGTGCTTGTCCTCAAAGAACTTAGAGTTAATGAGAAGAGATACGTACATACAAAGTTGGTGCGAGTTCCCGAGGTGAGTGCCGTAGGAGAAACACATAATGGTACCGAGCTGGTAGGGGTGAGTAAGGGGGACTTACTGAGAAACTCTGCAGGGGTCAGAATCAGCTCTACCTGGTGAGATGATGAACATACGGTACAGTGCTCCCCAGATACAGAGATGAGGAAGAGTTTCCTGGGAATTAGAGGAGTTCACAGAGGAAAAGCTTAAAGGTATGGGGGCGGGCAACATTAGGAGGAGGAGTTCAGAAAGGAGTGCCAAGGAGAAGGAGCTTGTGAGGAGATAAGAGGGTGGCAGCAGGCAAAGCCAGAGAAGTCAGCTCAGGCCATCTGGAGGGAGAGTAACTGCAGCGGGCTGTTAGGCAGTGGAGTGGACTGGAGAGTCTCTCTCTCCCTCTCCCCCACACATGCACACGTGCTCGCTCTCTCTCTCAAAATAAATAAAATCTTAAAAAAAAATAAAAACAGTGGCTGGCACAAAATAACTTTTCAATTAATGTGAACCTACTGATATTCATGCATTAGTTGAAGAAGTTTTGTCTTTATTCCAGAGTCTGAGGGAAGCTGTGAACTTACCTTAGGAAGGGCACTGCCATGATATGATTTGCATGGAGAATAAAGAGGAAATAAACTGAGATGGAGTGTGCAGGGGGGAGGAGGGTTGGAGGGTTGAAGAATAACTACAGAGGAGAGCTACAGAATGGTTGGTCAGTGGGATGAAGGCTTTCCTCTGGCTCCCAGGCTTGTGACTTGGGTGACTGGGCCAGAGGGTGGTAGTTTTAAACTGAGGAAGAAAATCTAGAAGAAGCAGGAAGTAAGGGGAGAATGGGAAGTTCAGTTTATTGATGTGTGAATTTTGAGGTAACCGGGAACTTTCAGATGGGCCATTCTGAAGACAAGTAGCCTTGGATCTGGACTGCTGAAAAGAAATCTGGGCTAGAGATACAATTTGGGGAGTCTTTGGATTGGGTAAGATTATTTACGGAAAAGCCTAGAAAATCTAGGAGAGATTAGAAAGAGAAGTATGAGGGAACCGAGAGAAAATGAGGCTGCAGGACTCAGGGGAAAAGAGTTGGATTAACTTTGGAGTTAACCCTCCTATCTGATTTTGCTGTCCCTTCTCTGCACAACTTCTATCTCCTGCTTGGGCGCCTGAACTTATTTCTGTTATCTTTGGTGGGACACGGTGCTCTCCTCTGGCTCCTTTATTCTCGCAAGCTTTACGGTTAGTTTTACACATGATTTTCTTTAAAACATCACAGAACTTCTGGAGCAATATTGGTAATAAAGGTCCAGGGAAAAATTAAACATGAAATAAACTTTTTTTCTCAAATTTTATTAACACCTATTAGATTTGTAAAGAAGTATGCTTATGCAACTTTAGGAGTAATTAGAAATCCAGAATCACTAAAAAACAAACAAAGATTACACATTTAGCCACACAACTTATTTTTTTTTAATCCAGAATGAAAGCAAACACCATAAGCCAAGTCAAAACTTGGAAAAATATTTGTAATTCCTGTCACAGGGGAATGGCTAATCTCTCTAGTCACACAAAGAACATCTAGAAATCAAAGCGAACAATTGTAGTGAAAATAAAAATCAGTGGGCATGAACAGGTAACACACACACAAAAGGAGATATGAGTGGCCTGAAACAAAACGAAAATAGAAAGATGCTCAGTCTCATTCATAGTAAGTGAAATGCAAATTATCACTGAGATAGCATTTTATACTTACAAGTTTAAGGGAAAAAGCCCCCAAAGAGCATGCTGGGTTGGTGGGACTGTTGGGAAGTAGGTACTATAATACACCGCCAGCGGAAGTGCAAAATTGAAACAACCTGAATCAAACCTCGAGGGAGGAAGATGTAGTATGATTTATCAAAATTACAGATGCCTTTGCTCTTTGCTCAGATATCTCGCTGCTAAGAGTCTTGCCTACAGATCCTCCTGTGCACGTGCAAAATGGTAGATAGAGAAGATTATTCATTGTGACACTGTTCGCAGTAGCCAAAGGTGGGAAACCACACAAGTGACTTCAATAGGGTATTTGGTTGAGTAAAGTATTGTACATTCTCAGAATGTAGTAACATGCAGCCATTAAAAAAAAAAAAAAAAAGAATGAGACAGATTAGATTGCTCTGTGCTAAAATGGTGAGATCTCTCCAGGACATAGTATATTAAAGATGCAAGGGACAGAATGGCAAACAGCGTGCTGCTGTTTATGTAATAAAGTGGATGATAAGAACTTCTATATGTATCTGCTTATAATTAAAACAAATATTTTGGAACACAGCTCTCTGGTGAATTCTTTATTCTTTGGCAGTATAAAGAAATATTTACTAAAAATGATTATTATAGAGGATAGAGGAAAATGGGGTTGAGGGTATATTTTTAGTGGGATATATTCTGTATGCAAAGGCACAAATAAATTTATCTCCTTAATTTGTTTCACTCATCCCACCACCCACCTTCCCTCTGACAACTACTGGTTTGTTTTCTGTATTTAAAAGTCTGTTTGTTTGTCTGTTTTTTCCTTTATTTGTACTGTTTCTTAAATTCCACTGGAATTTAATTTCATTTTGGACTGAGATTATACAGGATTTGTCTTTGTCTGACTTATTTCATTTAGCATTATACCCTCTAGCTCCATCGATGTCGTTGCAAATGGTAAGATCTCATTCTTTCTATGACTGAGTAATATTCCGTGTGTGTGTGTGTGTGTGTGTGTGTGTGTGTGTGATGTCTTCTTTATCCATTCATCTATGGATGGATACTTGCATTGCTTCATTGTAAATAATGCCACAGACATAGGGTACGTATATCTTTTCAAATTAGTGTTTTTGTTTTCTTCGTGTAAACACCCAGTAGTGGAATTACTGGATCATGTGGTAATTCTATTTTTAATTTTTTGAGGCACCTCCATACCACAAAAAAAATTTTAAACTTCATTTGAGTGTTTTATTTTAATAGCACTGATATTACTACTTTGAAATGATTTTCTCTGTATTCCTTTATATAAAACAAATAATGAATTATGGTAATATCATTAGAAATAAATTTCCTAGTGTGAAAGAAAATTTCAGTTATAAAATCAAAGAAGTTAAGTTAAATAATATAATATTAAAAATGAATGTGAAAAGCCAGTACGAATTAGTATTTTTTCAAAAACTGTTATTTATTATTTAGCACTGACATTGCATAGAAAAAAGGTCACGTTGTGAGCATACACACTCCTCACACCCAGAATTTGGTTTTTAATATCTTTGCCCCCCATAAAAGAGTCTAGATCCTTTAAGAAATACCTGATTTCTCATTTGTAGGGGGGGGAGTGGCACAAGGTGATGAGCAAAAAACTTTCATGGATTATTGGGATCGTATCAAATGACATAGCATCCAGCTTGTTGAGGTTCCAACTGGTCAAAGATATGACAATTTAAGCATCAGAAAGAGCAGTGTTCGTAACTGTCATTGAATCTATGAAAATCCATGAGTCTATAAGAATGTTCAAGAAAGAAGGCAAAAATATATAAATATATATTGGTCACCATTTGAGGGGACTGTTGAACCAATTCCACTTTGACAACTGGTCAATTGAAAGAGAAAATTAAGCATTTATCCTGCTTCTCCAGGAGAAATTGTATTTCAAGTTTACCAAATAGTTCCATTTGATAGGGAGACAGCCCTACCTTACAGAAGAATGGCAACTGATATATATATATATATGAATAGGCTTAAGAAATCATCATGGTACAACCACAAAAGAAAGTTTTAATTCAGGCAGAATAAATAACTGCTTTTCAGTCAAGGTGTGTTTTTTCCATCTAACGTCATGTCCCAACGGTCTTGAGGTTGAGATCATCAGGTGAATGGTTGAATGAGGTACTGGACATTGGTGTGGTGTCCCCAAAATACCCCACATTACTCACAGGAAAGAACCTAGCAATGGAAGGATTGGAGCATTACTGAAGCTCAGTCTAGCTTCACGAATGGTGAAGGTGAATGAAATAGGAAATAAAGTAGGTCAAACATGGAATGCACTGTGTCCCTGAATCTAGTAAATCCCTTCCTGTTTATAGGCAAGAGGCAATATGGAAGGTAGAGGGATAGACTAAATGATGTCTTTAGAAAGTAACCAGAGAACTCATGCAGAAGTGACAAGTGGACAGATGGGAGCAGAGGTAGAAAGCAGCCTTTTCCCTCTATCTTGTCACGGAGCTGTGTAACTGATGATCTACTAAAAAATAGAACAAACAAATCAAACACTTAAAAAAGAAGTGATTAAATATTTCATCATTCCTTGTTAAATATGAACTTCAAGATATTAAAAGAGGTGAAAAAGATTTCCAAGTACAGTCAGCTGGATTCTTTTGCTTTTTCTTCTGCCTTTGTGAAAAGAGGGTTGCTAATCCATAAGAATGTGGTCTTCCCGAGTCCGGTGCTCTCTCAAAGTCAAGTTGATATAACGTAGTTCTACTACTGGACTGCTGAGTGAAGAATGGCCTTTTTCATGGATACACTCACTAGTCATGTTCCTCCTCCTCCTCTCACATAATCCCCTATTCCATAAAAACCTAACCCTGAGGGGGGTGGGGGAGCAATGAGAAATTCCATTCTGGTTGCCTAAGGAAAATATCAAAAGGCACGAGGATTTGGGTACTGATGCTTAGAAAGACCTGTAGCTTTTCTTCACAGCCACTAAAGTTGGCCAGACCTGCTCTTGCAGCAACAAAGTTCTGGTAGATCTTTCTTCCTTTTGCTGCTTATTGACACTAAGCAGCAGTCATTTAGAAGGCCCTTAGGAAAGGAGATTATCCATATGTAGAATTTAGAGCAAGTTGCAAAGGGAAGGTTTACCTACAAGTGGGAAAACTGCGTCCCTGCCTTCTCCTCAGAAGCCTGGGCTCTGACTGGCAATTCTCAGTGCTTATGCTTTTGTGCACACATGCAGGGAATTAGATGGACCCAACCTTTTGGTTTTCTCTTCTTGCATGTGGCACAGATTTAAATCTTAAATTAAATGGAAATGACACTTTTGCACTTTGATGTCAGTTAAGGGTCCTCAGAATTCTTGGGAAAAAGATGTAAATGATCTCTGTTATGATTCTTAAAACCAAATCAGAGGCATTAATGGCCTCAGGAGCAGCTCAAAGACACATACAAAAAAAGATGAATTTGAAACTAGCTTTCCTGGGAGGATGTTTCTTCTTGGGCCATCACTGGAATCTCAGACCAGAGGGCTGGGCTGGTGAAGGGACAGAAATTGCTGGTATTTGTAAGGCTCTGAATCATCCAGAAATTAAATTCAAAGCCTGATGGATATTTGCCCTAGCCAATCACTCCTGGCCCCAAACACCATTTCCTTAAGCAAAGGAGAAATTATGCTCATGGTAGAGACAAGGAAGTCAGGAGGCCAGAGAACATTTGGGCAAAAAGTTTTGAAGAATCCCCAAGTGAAGAGTCTGCAGAAGTGAACAGTTGCAAAAAAGAGGGGTGGAACTGGGAAGACAAAGGACGTCAAGACAACACCAGGGTGGACAGCTCTACGGGAAACCTGGTGGAGCCGTTTACTTCGCAAGTGTTTGGGTATCTTCCAAGTGTTAGGCACCATGCTGGGGGCCGCAATACAATGGTGCGGGAGAGTAGGCGCAGTCGCAGCATTAATGGAGCTACCCTAGGAAAAGGGCATACATCAAGTAATATCCCAAGCATCAAAGTCACAACCGTGCTAAGTGCTTCAAAGGAGACGTATTCTGTGCTATGGTAGTATAGAGTGGGGAGATTTGTCTTAGTCAACCAGGTCGGGGTTTCTCAGAGGAGTGACACTCACACCGAATCTTGAACTGGGGTGGGATTAAATTCAAGGCAGTGGGAATAGCATATGCAAAAATCTAGAGGCAAGAAGAGCATGGCTATTGAAGGAACAGAAGGAAGGCCAGAGTGTGAGAGAGCATGGTGCAAGATAAGAGTGGTCTTTCCCCTGCTGAGAAGGATGGTTCTTTATTTGGCAATGAAGCCGGCTGTTTTCCAAACATTTCCTCCACATATGCTAGTCCAGGGACTGCATTACAATGACTGTATTCAGGTTAGAATGCCCATGATCCCTGGCTAATAAATTCAAGCGTGTGCTTGTCAACCGTTTAGCAAAGATTAATTAGACCTTACTTTGTACTGGGTTCTGACCTAGGAGCCGGTGGTTTAAGCTATTCTTATTTCTCCAAGTCTCAAAATTTTTGATTGACCTGCAGACTTGTGTGTTCTAACCGTTCACTTAATTTTGAGACACTATCCGCCAGAAAAAGGAAGCTCTCTTGAAACCATAAACATAAATTGTGGTATACGGTCTTGACAAGGCGTTTCTTTGAGATTCCTAAATAGAGATCCACGATAAAGTACAACCCAACTGAGAAAGAGAACCCAGCTCATTTGTCTTATAGTACTTATCCATTAATCTGTAGAACATACTTTCCCTCAGATTCTCCAAGTTTCCTGCAAGTGGTAGTTGTGAACCTTTAAATCCATGATAGGAATACCCAACATGTTTCTCTCTCGCTGGGGATGTTTCATCCTACTGAGAAGAGTGTTAAGAACAACCTCCTTCAAAGGTTTTTGTTTCTCTCTAGTCAGCCTTTTATTGCAAGGCAAAAAGAGTCTGGGCTCCAAAATGTTCAATCTTGGGAGAAATTCCGCCGTGGTAATGATTCATCAATATCACAAGCAGGACCCGAGTAAAACAGATGTATGGCAGAGGTAATTTCAGTTCAAAAGAGGTAAACCATGATTGTGCCCTCTTTGTGTTTAACTTATTATGGTTAATTTCTTAAATAAATTGGATGGGTACTGCTGCCTGCCTTAACAAATAAGAAGACAGACACTCTTCAGGCAGGGTGGCTTTGCTGTGCAGTTATCACATTCCCGTCTGCCAGCCTCCCACTTTTTGCCTCCATCCATGGAACATTGACATAGAGTTTTTAGAAAATCCTGGAGTCTGCAGACTCTCCATATGAATCATCTAAAGGTGAGCTGGTTTGCATGGCAAAATCAGTCTACTCTTTTCTCTACCTTTATCTTGGGGGTATAACTTATCAAATTGTGGCCCAGTATTAGACTGTAGACTCTGTATATTGGTGGTGGTTCCCTGTTAGTGTGTCTGAATTAATCTGGTATTAATACCACTCACTCTTGATTTCTAATTGTATGATATAATTCAACAAGGACTAGGGGGCATCACTTTATGCCGAGTCTTTAAAAGGGACAGAATAAGATGTAAAATAGCCCTGTTCTGGCATCTTAAAGTTTATTGACAAAGACAAATTCATGCACACAAACTTGTTAGAGGGCCATACTTTTGTTAGTTAGGACCTTTCTATTTCTAAAGATTTTCACTATACTTACCTTGTGGCTCCCAAATGAAGTTTACTTCTTTATCTTTCCCTCTGTCTCTGTATTCCTGCAGTTTTGGTTCTGTGCCTGTAGCATCCGCAGACATAAAGTTCTGCCCCTTCAAAGTCAAAGATTGATTCACATCTAAGCCTGCTTTGACTTCAGCAACTTCAAAAAAGATTGAGGAGGGATTCCACCATGAGGCCCTCCATGCTTTGACTTCTCACTGCTGTACCCTCCTTTCCTTCCTACCTTTTCTGTCTCTTTACCTCAGTCTCTGAAGTAACCAGCATGTTCTTTCCCCTTTTTACCCAAAGTGGTTCACAGAACAGTACAGGTATTCTAGGAGAAAAAGTCAGGGAGGTGTTGGGTCTATTACTTCAAGGAAGGCAGGGAATAGGATTTACTTGTCGTCTTGGTTCCCCCCAAAGCAGACCTGAGAAAAAGAAGCTTTTTCTTTAGGATGTAATCCCAGGAAATAAGAATAAAGAATGAAGAAGTGAGACAGGGAAAGGAAGGAAGCCAAGAGGGGCTTAGCTGTGCTAAGGAACTCTGGGAGATAGTATTGAAGGAAATTTTTCAAAAGCAAAATCATGCCTCTCATGCAAATGTAAAATGAATATGTATCAAAGGTTTTGTCCAGCCCATCAGTTATTAAGGGAATCAGTGAGGTGTTTGAAGTTCAAATGAAAATTTGACTTCTCTCTGCTGGGCAGAATCCACTGACTTTGTTCCAAGCAGGAAACGTGCTTTGCCATCAATGCTCTAGAAGTTAACTTCTGTCTCTATAGACAGATCAAATATCTGGTCAAAGACGATTCAAGTAGCACACCCTTACAGAATAGACAAAGCCAAGGGTCTCAAGACCGCACCTAGCATTCCCTTGAAAAAAAACAGCCAAGTATCTCTTTTGCGCATTTCAAAATCTTTCAGTTTTTCCTGAGAGTGGTGTAAAACATGTCCCACAGTTGTCCTACCTGAATGGCAAGGAAGCTGGCATATTTGTACATTGATTCTAGTCTGCCTTTGATTGACAAGTTTTAATACTCCAGACCTTCCAGCTTGCTCTGTGCATAGGCCAAGCACGGTCTCCTAACCATAAAAACATAAAATAAAAATAAATTTAAAAAAAAGAAGAAGAAGAAGGAAAAAAGCCCTCAGGCAGAGTCACAAGTGTTGGCAGGAAATAGGCCTCTGTGTGTAGAGGTGAATGCCAAGGGAAACTGGAAAGCAGGGGGAGAGAAAAGGAGGTGCCAATACTGCCTGCTATTCTTACTTATCAGTTGATTTGTTGTTTTGTTTTTTTACATTTCCCACCAGAATGTAAGTTCCCTGAGGCCAGAAAACTTGTCTTATTTTTTACTATCTCCCCAATGCTTAGCTTACTGTCCAGAACATGGTGGGTGACCAATGGATACTTGATGAATGTTGTTGAATAAATATGGGCCTCCTCTTGGGGCATGAAGACAAGTTGCAGTCCAGCCTCAGCGGAAGGGAGTTTGCAGGGAATTCGAAGAGTCTCATACAGTCAGGCTTTGTGTAGTGTCCTTGGAACCAGTTACTTGCTCCATAGCCAACCTCCACCCCACCCCAAGTCTTGTTCATATTAAGAACAGAAGAACACAAAGTACAGACTCTGCTTTCAACATACTTGACCAGTAACACAATCTTGTACCTTCCACCCTCTGTTAACTACTATACATTTGAGATGTTTATGTTCATGCACACTAAGGCCTTATATATACTTCCTAAGACTAAGAGCAGACAAAGTAGAAAATAGCAGAGGGACATTTTCTGCGGAGCACACAGTATGCTTGTCAGGACTGGGAAAGTCTATAAAAAAGCTAAATTGCTTGTAGGCATCACTGAACAGACCCAAGAGATATACTGGTTTTATTAAGTGGACAGATGGCCTTCCAGAGTAGCCAGAAGAGCAGACAGACCCCAGATGACAAATGATGAGGGGCCCTCCCTATGGGCATTTTTTTGAGACAATGTGTTGACATTAGGTATGGAATAAATCCATAACTGTACTGCTCATGCAAATTCTCAAGAAAAGCAGGTGCTATTCACTGACCTTACCCAAATGAAATTTTGCCAGAGAAAATAGTCCAACTCTATTTTAAATTCATTTTCAGCAGGCATCTTCCCCAGCCCCCATACACACACCAAAATACTTCAAAACAAAATTTCAAACAAAAAACAAAGTGGGGGAAAAATAACTTGAAAATTGCCCTTCATTTGAAATGGTTGACAGATGTCTTCTAGAAATTTGGAGTATCGTCTGGCTGCTTAGAATCTACTCATTTTAAATGGAATGCTCAGGAAAACATCACCATTGTCAGATTATAAAGGGACATTTGTAGAAAAAAAAAACCTATAACATGGATACATGCATTTTTATTGGTAGTAATACTGTGTACCAATGGCATTAAATGGTTTAGAAATCCAGAAAGAACATTATAGATTCTACAGGTTTTAGTCCTCAGACGAAACTTCAGGATTTGTCCTGCGTAATGCAGATGTTCTTCATGCGTGCAGATGTGTATGTGTTTATTAACTGTACACAGATTCTCCAGGAAGAGATGGCTCTCAGAACCTGAGCACTCTTTGTCCAGCTGAGTCACCCATAGAAGGCCATCAGGTAGCCATAGGAAAAAAAATAGCAGTGGGTAGGCTGTCGCATCTCTTCTTATTGGTCAAGAGTTCAGACTTGAGGATGACTCAAAAATAATCCAATCATTCACTAAAATAATTTTTTTTACTTTCCATGCATCACAAGCACTGGTCATTTTTGGTGTTATAAAGAAAAGGTTTTTTTCCCTTCATAGAGCTTATGTATTGTGGAGAACAGTAGGTAGATTAAGGACATACTTTACAAAACTCTAAGCAGTGAATGTCCAAAATTGCAGAGAAACATTTGTAGTGGAGCACATATGCTAAGTAAATAAAAAAAAATATGTGAAGTAACTACAAAAATATAATATGGAAACTTGGTGAAGGGGATTGAGAGATAATTATGGGAATTTCAAGGAAGCCAGCAAACCATCACTTGTCAACAGGAGCTGCTGGGGTACCTGCCACATGCCCAGGACTGTGCTAGATGCACACAAAGAAGTTTAAGCTATAATTTCTGCCCCGTGGGACCCCTAGACTGAAGTCAGGATGCAGCTCTGCACAGATAGCAAAATTAGCGAGCGACTCAGAAATGTCATGAAGAAGGAAAAGTCATCAGGATACAGAAGGAAGGTTTCCGAGAGAAAGCATGTGTGGGGGAGTCTTGATGAGGAGTTCTATGTCTCACTCTGGTTACTTCTACCCAAGAGATTATTGAGGTGCAAAACCAGATCAAATTGCCTCAGATTGTTGCCTGTTCTAAAAATCAAGCTTCTCAACTCTTGAGAAAGTTACCGTGATGGAAATTATACAGAGCAGTGTCCAGCATTTGGTGGGAAAAGCAGGAAAGCACGTGGAAAGTGGAAAACGCTGTCAGAGTGTTCGTTCAACAGTGATCACCACTGCAGGGGAGAAGCGGGACATTGAGCGTCCATCACCATGCCCTCTTTCTGAATCGTCACTGCCCATCAGCAGCGGTGAGAAATCTCTGCCTGAAAGCCCTGCTTGGCAGACGGTTTCATTCTGTGCTCTTTACCCTCAAGGTAACAAATTGTGCAGCAACAGCATCTGTCCAGGACCCAAATGTGTGGAAGGTGGATATCTTCTTTCTCTTCAGGTCTGAGTCCAAAGAAGCCTGATGTGGCAGTTTGGGAGCAAGTTCTGGTCTACAGTTATTCTGATTACAGGGGCATCCGCATTGACAAAATGACCCTGGAGTGGTGGTAAGTGTAATGCACTTCCTGTAACACACATACGGCACAGGAGACATGCGGACAGCATGCAGAGCTCTCCTAGTGTCCAAAGGAATCGAGTCCAGCAGAGCTAGGGCACGTTAGCATGTTACCACTCAGCTTCCCGATGTGACAGACACGGCATTGGGAGGAGCAAATGGCAGGGACGGACCCCGCGTCGCCTAGGAGCAGAAGGATGGCAGCGCTAACACGAGAGCCAACACCTGACTTCTATTTCTGACTTTGCCACAGACACCCTGGCATTTGGTCTAGAAACTGTAAAGCCTCGGGTTTATAATTGTTGGGAAAAGTTAGCCTTGTGGCTTTCTCTGCCCGTGGGAACACAGAGATAACTCCACTACTTCTTTTTCTTCTTTCTGAAATTGTCATCATCGTCTTCTCTTCCTGGTCTGCCTGTGACCAGGTGGCGCTTTTGGTACAGTCTGGAGTTGGAGAAGATGAGTACCACTCTGACTTTTCTCCCTGCTCAAAGGCAGGTTAGATCAGTGGTTCTAGCATGCTTGGATCTAAAGATGCCATGAGTAGTTTCTGCTTGGACTGTGGACATTTGTCTAACAGAAAATGTTCCCTTTGAGAACAAACATCCTCTCCACTGATAATAGCTCATTAAGAGCTAGGCTAATTTAATTCTATAGAAAATTAATAGGGTTCTAGAAATGTAGATGATTTGTAGTTAATGTACCAAATATCAGTCATTCAAGAGATGTGGATACAGAGGAAGAAATTCTAGCCTAAGTAAAAAAAATAAAGTATAGCATTTTAACTGCCTGGCTGGAAACCCAGAATCGTCTTTTTGCCTCTTAGCTTCTCTAACACAGGCAGGCCTGGCTTTGCACAGTCCTGCTAGACATGAATTTCAGCCACCACAGTTTGGTAAATACATCATTCTCCTAAAACAAAGTCAAGTTTTAGTCACCGAGCTATATTAACTATGAGTAATTGCATGAAGGACAAACTTCATTCCTAGCTCTTTAGTCCTCAGATTACTAGGTGGACAACAGATAGGCATCATGATCAATGACCAATCATATCATTTATTTCCAGAAACCACTGGATGTTTACTACGCATCTGTTATTCGGTTCACACACCCTGACTCCCAGTGATAAACCCACGGACATTTTATAAAAACAGATCACTGAAAGAGGAAATTGGCCAGTAAAGAAAATGCAGCAAAGACATGAAAAATGGTACTGCTAGAAGTGAAATTCAAATGAAACCTAAAAGGAGTTCCAGAAGAAATAATGAACCATGAGGAACATTGACACCATTGTCATTTGACAGACCATGGATGGGTAGCCAGCGGAAGTTAGAGAGACAAACTTACCAACATAAATGAGAATAGTGGGTTTGGCCTAAAGAATGAAGATGTCTCAGAGGAAGGGGCATTGGCAAGACAGTTCACATTAAAGAAATAAATTAAGGGGTTATTTTATGACATTGAAAGTTGAGAACTGATCCAAACTTAAAAAGGAGTATGACAATTTGCCAAGGTACAGAAAAGATGTTTGCACAGTATAGTAAATTATAAGACAAAAAGAAGCAAGTACTGTTCAAATCATTCTTGGTTTTTCTGAAAATATAAACCACATTATGTCCATGTTTCTAATGTTTTTTTTTTTTTTTAAGATTTTATTTATTTGCCAGAGACACAGTGAGAGAGGGAACACAAGCAGGGGGAGTGGGAGAGGGAGAAGCAGGCTTCCCGCTGAGCAGGGAGCCCGATGCGGGGCTCGATCCCAGGACCCTGGGATCATGACCTGAGCCAAAGGCAGATGCTTAACGACTGAGCCACCCAGGCACCCCTCTAACACTTAAAATTATACTGTACTAAATAAGTGTTAGTTTTATCATGTTTTTCATTTCCTTACACATTTATAACAGACAAGAGTTTTTCATATTTTGACAAAAATTTCTGAAGTTCCTAGAACAATTATAATTTTTCTCATTGATTATTAAAACTTTTTTACATGGTTGCATTTTTATAGTCCGACATTAGCACACAAACCAAAGACTGCCTGTATCCAGTTAACAATTCTTGGTAGTAAATTCTGTTTAAGGTGTAGATTGTGTTTCCTGACTGGACCTGGACCGATACACCAGCCTACTAGAAGTCTTTATATCTCATGACATTTTCCTGCCTTTTCACTGAGAGTTAGTAGAAAAGGACAGTGGATGAAAAGACAGATTGAAATCTAAGTTCTATTGGTTTCCTGAATGTAAGTCACTTAACCTTCTGAGGTCCTATTTCCTCACATAAAAATGAAGTTTATAATCAGGTACCATAAAAGCCGTGAGAACCCAACAACACACATGGATAAAAGGTACATATATTTTTCGTAAGGTCCTGAGGTAGGAGGAATAATGGTCCCCAAAGATGTCCACACCTGAATCCCCACAACCTGTGCATGTTAACTCTTAATGGCACAGGGGACTTTACAGATGTGAGGAGGTGAGGATAGCAAGATGGGAAGATTATTCTGAATTATCTGGATGGGGCTTAGATAGAATCTTAAGTGTTCCTATAAGAAGGGAGCAGAGGGATTTGATGTGGAAGAGGAGAAGATGAGTTAATGAAGGAAGTGCACACTGGAATAATGTGCTTTGAAGACAGAGGAAGTGGCCACAGGCCAAGAAATACAAGGGCCACTAAAGGCTGAGAAAAGCAAGGAAATGGATTCTCTCCCCAGAGCCTCCAGAATGAACCAGCCCTGCTGACACCTTAGCTTTGGCTCAATGAGATTCATTGTGGAATTCTGACCTCTAGACCTGTAAGAGAAAAAAAATTCATCTTGCTTTAAGCAACTAAATGGGTGATAATGTGTTACAGCAGCAATAGGAAACTAATACAGCTACAAAGTGCAAAATTACCTCTGCACTCGGTGAATCTGCTTAATGCAGCCTTTTCTCACTTAGTGTTTCCCTTGGATTCCTCCTAATCAGATTTCAGACCCTTAGGAACCACTGGGAATGCTAAGTCGGAGGAAGATAGACAGCGGTGCCTCTTCCCCATTTGTCAGTTAGAACCAAGGGGGTCAAAATCCTGTCTTCTTCGTACATTCATAGAACCTGAATATCAGGCTTTGTCCAAATCTATCCTGATGGATTCTCTCCATGGGAGTGAAATGTTCTTTTCTTTTTGTACCTCTTTGGCCAGGAAGATGAACGTAAACCATTGGAGCCTTTCTTCTTGGATTCCATGTCAGTGCCCTGTGCATAGTGAGAAAAACTCTCTGGGCCAGCCTTCCTGAATAAGTTTAAGAGAAAAGGGTGTCCAGGCAAGTTTTATCCAGGCTGGGCTTTGGGAACCCATAAAATGCCACGCTTGCTAAGTAGTTGTAATGCCATGACGTATCACTCGCGCTGAGTGGGTTATACGTTTGCCTCAGTGGCCCACAGAATGTCAGCTGGGGCCTTTGTCTCTAGTTTTGATCTCTGCCATTTAGTCATGTGGTTGCTGTAATTGTTGATTGACACATAGATGTTTTAAAGACCAAAAACAAATGTTAGTAATGCTGCAGTGGGCACATCACTGCCCACCTACTTCTGTCCAGAACCGGGAACGAGCCAGTACCTCACCTGCCATCTTTACAGGATGAATCTAGTACTGTGGGGCTAAGTCCTAACATGTGCTGTTCTCAACAGGATACCAGTCAAGCTTTCTCCTGGCTGGATTGGTTCTGGCCCTAAGGAAGTTCCTGCAGCATTACCCTTCCTTGTCATTCTTTGATGGCCTCAATTGGTCCCCAGCTTTGTCAGCGTGGGTGTGTCTGTGGAGACCTATGGAAGGCGGTATGCTAAAAGGAATGGCCAGAAGTCTTGGTAGTAATGCTCTCGAGAATATTCTCTAAGATAGGTTAGCAAAATCCGTCTTAAAGTTATCATAGTTGTAAGTGGAGGAACAGGCTGACATTTTATGTTCCTCACATGAAGCAGTAAAACATATACGATGTCACTTTATACTAGTATTTTTTCTTAAAACGTTTAAAAGTAGTATAATTGTAAGCAGTCATACAAATACAGAATATGAGACACTGCAAGACAGTCCTTGAACTCGTCAAAAAAGTCAATGTCATGAAAAGGAAAAAAGGCAGGAGTAAATAGGGATTTTCCAGGTTAAAAGGGACTAAAGAAACATAAACAAATGCAGTGTGGTAACTTGATTGGATCTGGGTTTAAATCAAACAAAACTGCTTATAAAACCTATCTCAGGGATGATTGGGGGAATTTAAATGTGGACAGCACATTAAATAATGTAGAATAAATGTTAAGTTACTGGGTGAGATGATAGTATCTAGCTAGAAAAAATGTTTGTATTCTTAGGATATATAAACTGAAATGTTTATCAGTGAGGTATTTTATCAGCTATCTTCTTTCACAAACTTTCAATAATTAAATGTAAATAAAAAAGAGAAAAAATAGCTCAAATGTGGTAAAATGTTAACAATTAACAATAATATAGTCATAATATCAGCGTTAAAATAGCCCTGATGGTCTCTTACAATATACAGCTTTCTAGTGTTCAAAGTATGTTAATGAACGGAACTTGGCCAGTGAGCACGAAGGTCTTCATTATAGACAAAAGCCAGCTGCCCAGCAAACCCAGCCCTCTTGCCCTCTCTTAACTTGGCATTGGTGGTACCTGATTTTCTTATACAATTAGCCAACATGGGAGCCTAGCCCTGGCTTGGGATATGCCCCGAACCCCTGATTTTGTCTGCTCCCCAGATCCTGGTGTTCTTATTCACAAATACATAGTGGATTTTATTTGACTAGGTTGGTAGGGAAGATTTTAGCTGCTTAAAGGAGGCTGTTGTCTCCAAACTAATTAACAGTGGATGTGTTTTCCAACAACAGAAAGTATGCAGAGTGAGTACTGCATAGATGGCAAAATTGTTGATCTCCAGGGACCTAAAAAAGCAGGAAAAGACTAGAACTTAAAAAAAAAAAAAAGTAATAAGCACTTTTTAGGAACTTTTTGTTAATGATTATTGGGGAAATTCAAGAGCTGTGTTCCAGGACTTTGAAATCGTACAGTATATAGAATTCCTTACAGTCAGAGAGGATTTCACCTGATTTTTCTCAATATTTACGTAGCTCGGAGAGACATATATGAAGGTTACTGCAGAGGAGTATCCTATATTCAGTTGGATGGTGATGAGAGGCATGGTTTACTGGCCGCAGCCCTCCTGCAAGATGCATAATAGGGGGCTTGTTTCCACAGAGAACAAAAAAGTAAATAAAAAATATGAAGGTCCTCAGCCCTCAAGCTTGTCATCAAAACATTTAAGTGAATTTGCATAGAGAAAGTCTATGCTGTGTCCAAACTAACAAACTGAAAACACAGCAAAACAGTTCACTATGTTATTAATTAGGTAATAATTACCAAGGCAAGGTGTAGAATCCATACAACATTTGTAAGTCAGTCCAAGAGTCTGGTAACTCCATAAAAGAATACGTTGCAGTTTCTGACCCAAGATCTGAAATATCAGTGTCACATATGGTGTGGTATTAGAGCTTTAAGATTCGACACCGCAACATCCCTGCGCGAACTTGCTACCAGGCGTAGGAATTGCCTCGTCAGCCCCCCCCCCCCCCATTAAAGTTAACAGACCCACCCATACTGAGAGAAAGTCTTGTCTGGATAGCAGAGACTTCAGTTTTATTGTGACGGGAACCTGAAGAGGCTGGACAAACAGTAATAATATTTATTGAGCACTTACTATGAACCAGACCTTGTGCTAAGAGATTTGTCTGCAGACCTCCTCTAACCCCAACAATAGCCCAGTGAGGCAGGCATTATGATTTTATTTGTTTTGCAGGGAGAGGTCTGAGGATTCAAGAAATCAGGCCACTTACTCAAGTTCACACAGAGAGCAAACAGCAAAGCCAGGATTGCAACCTGCTTAATCTGCTTTCAGAGCCTGTGCTTTTTTTTTCTTTTTTAGGATTTTATTTATTCATTTTAGAGAGAAAGAGAGCGCACATGCACGTGGGGAGGGACAGAGGGGGAGAGAGAAGGAGAAAGAATCTGAAGCAGACTCCACACTGACCACAGAGCTTGATGCAGGGCTTGATCCCACAACCGCAAGATCATGACCTCGAGCCAAGAGTCGGATGCTTAACCGACTGAGCCACCCAGGCGCCCCTCAGAGCCTGTGCTTTGAGGCATCCCCACTTACTCTTTCAAGCAGGAGACAGAAGCCCAGAAATTCTGTAACAAATCTGATAACAACCCCTTTTATATAGCTCTTCAGAGTTGATGAAATTCTTTGATAATCCTATTTCAGATGATCCTCACGAGAATGCAGTGGAATTGTCTATCTGTAAAAAATGGGACCTCGCTGTGGGTAGGACCGCCTGAGCCCAGGAGCCAGTGTCCTGTATGTCCACACTCTACAGGGGGTGGGGGGCAGCTCCTTTTGCACAGTTCTTGGCAAGTGCTCCATTCCCTCCTTAGCCTTGTTCCCCACGAATACGAGTACAGATGCAGGCCTGGCTCTTCTCTTGGCGTCGCTTACTCATGCCAGCCATCTGTGTCAGACTTGCCCCCGCCCCGAAGTTGTTAGCTACACAGTTTTGCTGATCATCTTCCTTCTTTCTGTTGATCCTCTTGGTGATTTCGGTTAAATGGGAGCCTTGGCTCTCTGGCTTCAGGAACTCTCTCTCTACTTCAGCATTAATCAGCCTCCGTCCCTTAATTAGAAGGGGGTAGGCGGTAAAGCACCCACAGAGCCTGTAGTGCGATACAAATTATCTGCGGCGTTCAGATGTTTATTTTACTAATTATCTGCCAAAAACGTGATCTCTTTGCTGCCTGGCAGAAGGTTTTTGACTCCCCTTTTGCAGACAGAATTGCTTGATAAGGTTGATAGATGTCAACAGAACCAAGGAGACTGGCCGTTTCCGAAACTGCAGGCTTTCGGGCAGCTGAGGCAGAAGTCTAGCGAAGGGCTCAAGGGAAGGGGACCCAGGGTGGTCACAAAGAGTGAAAAAGAGAGCCAGATTTTACGGCAGCACTCTGCAGCCAGGCACATCTGGAAAGATGTCAGAATTTACCACAGAAAGGTGGTAACTGAACTGTGTTTCTAGCTTACAGGTGGATGGAAATGAATGAAGGGATGTGTGAACAAATGCAGGGACAAACATCAGTTAAGCATTGATGATGGTGGATGCTTTCACGTGCATGAGTCCTCCCCATGGATCCATGAGATAATAAGTTATTTCAGTTTTATGGATGAAGAAATTAGGGCTCTGAGTCGTTGAGATTCTTGCCCAAAATGATCCAGCCAGAAGCTAGACCCTTTTGAATACGAACTTCTATTATTTTGGGTTGTTTAAAAATGTACCTGGGATTTTGTTTTTATTTAGGTTTGGCAAGGCTAAGAGATGAGGAGACAATTACCATGAAAAAGATAGAGTCTGTTACAGTTCCCAAGAGGAAAGTGTATGCCATACCACACAGAGCCAGTGGGAAAGCACCAGGGTTGGTCAGGAGGCAGAAGGAGAGAGGAAAAAACATGGCTAGGAGGCTTCCTTGTGGCTGTTGTGGTAAGGGATTGGTGAGGCAGGGTAAACCACTGAACAGGCTCAGGATTGGATAGTTTGAATAATTTTACAGGCTCTGGGCTACTGGGGTGGTCTCTAGCTGTTTGGTACCTGACCCTGGGGTGACTGAAAGCAGATAGATAGTATCCTGGACTGCAGGGCTTGATAAAAGGAGGCAAGTGGGTGGTTGCTTTGCGTATGAAAGGCATGTGACTTGGTGGGCAGGTTGTTACCTCTAGGCATTAACTAACCCTGAGAGGGGCAGTCCCTTCCCAGGTCCCCAAGGCCCTAAGATACCAAATCATTATAAAATATAGAAAATAAATAGCTGGGATTACCAAACAAGAAGTGCCTGGATAGCTCAGCTGGTTAAGTGTCTGATTCTTGATCTCAGTTTGGGTCTTAATCACAGGGTAGTGAGTTCAGGCCCTGCACTGGGCTCCAGGCTGGGCATGGAGACTACTTTAAAAAAAAAAAAAAAAAAAAGGTACCAAACAACTTAAATTCTGGAAGTCTAGGTGATGTTCTTCCAAAATACAGTTGAAAATTAACCTGAAATGTTAGGTATCTTCAGATATCTCAAATGTCCATTCTGTGTGTGTGTGTGTGCGTGTGTGTATGTGTGCGTGTGTGTGTGTGTGCGTGTGTGTGTGTGTGTGTGTGTGTGTGTTGGGTTCAGTCCAAAGCAAAGCCTTTATCACTGGCTCCAGTCTCGCTACCTCTCCATTTCTAAGCAAACATCCACCATGGCTGAGAGGCAGCCTTCTTGCACACCCTGCAGCTTTTTGTTGATGGGGCCACTAGAGTGTCTGCATGTTGCCTGAGTTCCGTTTTCCTCTGAAACTGCAGAGGCTATGTGTATATAAGAACACAAGCTGTCTAACTTTTGTCTTCTCCATGTGTGGATGTATCACAGTGGAGAGGCAGAAATCGCCTCTTTGGGGCTCATGCATACCTATCTCTAAATAACCATCAGGCTACCACTAATGAAAACATCTGAGTTTTCTTGAGCATTTACTCTGGCAGGATGATGATTATATTCATTTGTGATTTCAAGCTTGTAATAACCCTGTAAGATAAATACTACTGCTCTGAGTTTTGAGATGAGGAGATCAGAGCAGGAGAGAGAGAAGGAAAACACTGAAACTGGTAGGGCTGTACCTAATTCATTCCCAGCCTCAGCCCCAGGTCTCCCTGATCTCAGTACTAAAGCTTTTCACCATTGGTTCGGCTGCCTTTTCGATCTGTAGTGTGCATTTTTCTGGTAGGATAAGGTACATCTTATTTCTGTACGCCAGGCCGATGGTTTCATTGATATTGATGACTCAGCAACTCCCCAAACCAACTATGCTCTTTATTGGTGGGATGGAAATCAGGGACAGAACCTTGGGCTGTAAGAGAATGGGAAGTGGAAAGGCTGGTCTGGGTGGAAGGGAATTGAGATGATAACCTTAGAGGAACATCAGACAAGGAGGAATGGAATTCATCATGGAGCCACCAAACGGACTTAGTTACTGAAAGTGAGGGGCAGGGTGGAGCTTGGGGTTGGAAGAACAGAGGAGAAGGCCCCGCACCAGAGGCTGTTCTGGTATAAGGCCAGAGCAGGGCCAGCTGCTGGACCAGAGGGATACAGAGACTGAAAATTCCTTAGGTGGAGTGTCCTTATCGGCCCTCGTAGAAATGTGGAATATTCCTAGCTCCTGGCTAGGACTTAAGTATTCCAACTCTAAGAGCACAGGGTAAGCAGGGGCCTAGAGTCAGGGAAACCTCCAGGGGAGGCACTGCAAACACTTGGTCGCTAGTCTTACTCTTCTGCCATTAGGGCACCATCAACATCACAGTGCCGACCCCAGAGCTCAGCCCCGTGTGTGGAAGAAGAAGGCAGGATCTCGTGTATGTGCTTCGAAGGATGGATACTGAACGATGACCCCATACACGTCATTCTTAAACTAACTCCTTGCTTTGCCTGAATTTTACCCCCATTGCAGCCAATTCTTTGGATTAAGACACTTTTCTTGAAGGCTCTAGTGAAAGTTGGCATGAGTGAGAGGTCAACCCATTGGCACCCATTTGGATGACCCACGAGCCCTGTGTAAAGGTGTAACAGTGGGAGTTTGGGTTAGCCTCCCTCACAGAAACAGAGATCCGAGGACACAGTTAAACCACAGTACAGTAAACTTGATTGGGAGAGCCACCCTACAGTACCACTAGGTACGGCCCAGGAAGGCTGCCGTGAGTGGGCTCTCAGTGGCTGGGGACGGGGGAAGGGCAGGGAAGGAAACAGCCACCCATTGTGTACTTTTTATGTACTAGTAATGTCATTTATCCCTTATCTTATTTCACACAAAGACTGCAAAGTAGGTATCAGAGTTCCTTTCCTTAGCTCTGAAGAAATGGTGGTGTAGGGGCTTAAAGTAATTATCCGGGGCCCTCAGCTGATCAGAGGTAGAGCTAAAATGAAAACGCAGATCTGTCGATTCCAAAGCCCGTGTTCTTTTCCATTGTGCCGCAGTGCAGCAAGCTAAAGATAAACTTGTCTTTCCTCATTTTCCCCATAGTCGTCCCCCGTGATGACCAGAATTGAGGCCTGTCTGCAAAGTGGGTCTTTTACCAGCTGCCATGTTCCCAGACTCTGCCTCCGGTTACTGTGGACCGGGTTATTTGATAGTGTTCCATGAACACTCGGTTCACTATTTTGGAATGCTAAATGCTTTCCTTAATTTTCAAATTGCTTTTCTGTTTAAAAAGCAACATGAAAAGCCTTTTAAGTTTCAAAAATGACTGCAGGGAGACTTGCACATGCCATTTTGAACTGTGACTATTGAGAAACAAATGTCTGTTGTTATTTGTAAATGTTCCTTTGACTCACAAAGACATTTCAGACATAGGAATGAAACTTCTAAAACATCCTACTTATCCCTGGAGTGATTTGTTCTCTGCAGAGCAAGAGCCAAATGGTACTGTACAGAACTGCCGTGACCAGTTCTGCAGCCCAGCGGGTAGTCTCAGGGTCGGGAGGGGCTTCTTAGGGTCTTCCATTGGCGCGAATCCACTGAGACCCTCAAACCGAGCAGTGTCAGCACCAGCCCACGTAGTCCGCATCTATAGCCATTTTTTGGAGGGCTTACAATACAGTACACTGCGTCTCCCTTGCTCCTCACCTCAACCTCTAGGTATGAAGAAGTAGACCTGATTAATTATGTCTAGGCTTCGAGATGACATTGTATTCACTTTTCATCTGTGTCTTATATGGGGAGCTCCTGGAGGAAATGTGGCCCAGGACAAGTTGTTAAGACAAATGAATCTCAGAGACAGTAAGACACAAAGCATGGTCATAAGCTTCCGGATGCCAGAGCACTGTGTACGGTTGAATAAGGAAACTCTTCATAATTCAAACACTGATTCTAAGTCAGGAGGCATTCTGAGGCAAGAAGACATCCAAATAAAGATTTTTAAGCCAGTTGCTAACAAATATTTGGTAAACCCAATGGGATAGCTGTTTTTGTTTTGTTTCACAGTTTCAGTAAAATCCTTTCAGTCACTTTGGAGCCTGAGAGATAGGGGAGAATAGCATTCCTTTGTTTACCATTAGGGCAAATAAGAACTCATGTTTTCTTCCCAGTGCAACTCAGGAAAAATGAAACTTCACTTCTGAAGTAGTAAGAAAAGGTATGTTCTTTGATCATGAGATTAAAGTCTAAAGAAGAGTCGACTACTTCAAAAAATTACTTAGAGGTTAAAATGCAACAATCCATTTTTATAACCTCGGCTTCATCAAGGATACCCAACTCTAGCTGTCTGCCACTTTCATTTATGTGTCACCGGGTGACCTTGAACACAGCAGTGCCTCTGGGTTTTTTCTACAAATACTGATATAACAGCTAACCTTCGGACTGGGGAATTTGACTATTTCGATGAATACTGGTAATTGGCATAACTCCTCACATGAAAAATGTCAGAAGAACCAGAAAAGTAGAAAACAAGTAACAAAGACCCACGTTGTTCTGGATATCTTTTTCCTATCTCACTCTTCTTTTCCATTTAACTATTTATCTTTTCCTCTGTTTGCCTCTTACGGACTCAGGAATAGTGTTACAGACACACAAGAATAGGTGAGCTTAGCAGTAGGAGAGAAGAGGAAGAAGTAAGCGGGAGGTCTAAGCAAATGTCCCAGACTACCGAGTGTCTCAGACTTCCGTGTAAGCTGATAGAGCGTTCCTGAGGGACGGAGGAAGGGAGCAGCACAGGCAGCAGTGAACGTAGTTCTGAGGCCCACGATGACAAGTCCCCCTTCTCCTACCTCTTCTGTTCAGTTGGTATGGAAGCCCAGAACGCTAGCCTGAGAAGGATTCCAAGGTTGCTCTACGCTCTGTGTGAAAGCGCACTGTGATTGATTAATGTCTGACCAGGATGTGGATGGGAGAATTGTTAACAGAATAGCTCAGAACAAACAGAATGAATATTTAGTCTTGAAACAACCCTATGAGATAGATGCTCTTAACCCCATTCTATGGAGATGAAACTGAGGCTGAAAGAACTTAAGGAATTTTTCTGAGGAAACAGAGAGAGCCAGGGCTGGGATTTGAACTTCAGTCTGTCCTCTGCAGAGCCTGTGCATCTGCTCCTATGCCACCTGCCCGTCTGGTGACCAGCTGTGTGAACTAGCGGGCAGGTAGTCCCCATCTCTGGGTCGTGGGGTCTGCTTTGCGCAACTGGTGATGGCAGTATCAGCCATGCTTACCTCTCAGGGCACGGGGTTCAGTGGAGGATTGTGTCCGATAGCTGTACGGCAAAGTTCACTAAATCCTGCAGCTGTGGAGAAGAAGGCTTAATATGATACCAGCATGTAATGTAAGGTATGGTCCTCTTCCTACTACTTGTCTCATGGGAATCGCACTGTTGGCTTGTTGACTCATTTTAGGACACTTAAGGGCAAGTTAAAATCAATCAATTCTGAGTATTTGATTGCCTTGGGAGAGTGCTGTAAAGTCACTTTTATGAAATTCGTCCTATGAAACGCTTCCCTCCGTGAAGTCTGTGAGAGAGCCGTCTTGCCATTGGCAGCCCTCTCAAGTGCTGGATTCCCTGCTGTTAACTAATGTTCCTCCAGGGGCCTTAATAGATTGCTGAAATTCTGAACTTTAATATTGCAATAACATTGGTTTTGCCTTAATATGCTGTAAAAAAAGTTTTATAAAAATAAGTAACATTTTCTATGCATATTTTCATATCCACAGCATTTGCATATATGTGGTTTTCTGTAAGCTTTTTTCCATCCTTCAAATCATAAAAACGCTGAAGCTAATGCAAAAATATGGAAGCAATTTCAACTGGAAACCATTACTAGAATGGTCCTGCTTCATACATTTGTCAATTAAATGTGTTTTCAGAAGTGCCCATGGACTGCATTGTGAAGGTTATTAACTCACATTGCTGACTGGCAGGTCATGAGGCTATTATCATCCTCCCCTACTCTCTACTTTCTACTTGTGTATTATATCTTTACTTTGTTCAAAACTGTACTTAGCCCGGGGGACAGAGTTTCCTAAGTAGTAGTGAATTTATAATATTTCACAATTTAAGCATAGCTATTTATCACCCAAATTTCATTCTCAAAGTTGAAAATATAAATATGGCAAAAACTTGAATTTTGGGGCCAATGGAATGCCACTAACTCATCCCCACTAGAAAACTATTTTTAAAAATGGCAAATAACAAGTGTTGGTGAGGATGTGTAGAAATTGGAACTCTGTACGTTACTAGTGGGGGGATAAAATGTCACAGCCACTGAGGAAAACAGTTTGGTATTTCCTCAGAAAGCTAAACGGAAATACTTTATGACCCACAATGCCATTCTTAGGTGTATATCCAAAAGAATTAGCGAAAGCAGGGACTCAAACAGAGACTTGTACACCCATGTTGACAGCAATATTATTCACAATAGCCAAAATGTGGAAACAACACAAATGTCTATCAGTAGATGAATAGATAAACAAATGTGGTATATCCATACAATGGAATGTTACTCAGTCTTGAACGAAACTGTGACACGTGGTACAGAAGGCACGAACCTTGACAACGTTATGCTGAGTGAACGTAGCCAGACACAAAGGCCACACACAGTAGGATTCTACTTACCTGAGGTCCCTAGAATAGACAAGTCCATAGAGCTAGAAACTAAAAGAGAGGTTGCCATTGGCTGGGAGCAGAGGGAATGGGAAGTTATTATTTAAGGGGTACAGCATTTCTGTTTGGGATGATGAACACGTTTGGGAAATGGGAAATGCTGATGGTTGCACAGCATTATGTACTTTAATGCCACTGAATTGCACACTTTGATGTGGTTAAAAGAGTAAATTTTATACATGTTTTTTACCACAATAAAAAAAATGAGAACTATTGACTTCTGAAGGTAGACTGTGGGCCTTGTAGAACTTGATAGATTAAACTTGCAAAACTCATCAGTGTGTTTTTTTAAACAACATCAAGATTTATAAACCAAAATGAACATTTTATTAAAAAATTTGTAATGCCACTAATTCCACAGTCCCTTTTCAGTGTTCCTATTCCCAAATATTTATCGAGTGTTGATCTTGTAGCAAACACGCTATCTGGAGCTGGAAGTACAGTAGTGATGAAGCCACAGCACCTGACCTGGAGGTAAGTTTAGGGAACACAGTAGTAGGGAACACAAACATATAAGTCTGTCATCCCAATGTATTATAAATACGTTGATAGAACCTTTAGATAGTGCCAAAGTCAATAACCCAGACTTGAGGTTAGTCTGAGAAGACTTCCCAGAAGGAGTGACATTCTTTCTGAGTCTTTAAAGACAAATAAGAGTTTGCCAAGAGAAGAAGGGTGTTGGGGAGAGAGTATCCTGGGCGGAGAGGACATATCAGGTAGGACACCCGCAGTCCTGGTTCAGGAGGCACGAGACTATGGCAGGTGAATTTGGAAACAGAAGCAGGTGCCGGATTACAGAGGCCCATGAATAGCTTATTGAAGAATAAAGACTTTATTGTAGACCATATGCATTCTTTGAGAAGTTTGAGAAAGGAGAGGCCTGTCATCAAGATTCCTGGTTTGGAAAGATGACTCTCTTCAGAGATGAGGGTGGATTGTAGAAGAGTAAGTGGGAGGCCGGGAGAGTGATTAGCTGATATTGCAAGTCCAATTCATTATTTCCGAAAATATTTATTGAATGTCTATTATGCGTGAGGCACTACTTCTAGACTCGTGGAATATGGCAGTAAACACAACACAGCAAAACAAAGTCCCTTCCCTCATGGAGCTAGTGGAGAGAAACAGAAAATAAAATAAATCGAATCTACTAGGCCATGAGACCTTTGTCTCACTTAAAACGTTCACTTAACTGGAAATGCAAACTTGGGACGAGGCAAAAATAAGTCTTTGTAGAAAACACTGATGTTTTCTATTTTTTCTCTTCTCATAATAGGCAGATTATCTCAAAGAGTTATAACTGCTCCTTTTGAATTAGCGTTGACTAAATCTATGTGGGTTCAATCCATATTGGGAAGTATTTGAGATAATAAGAGGAAAGACACTCTTAATAACGTAAATTGTCTTACAATTAAACGAGTCCATTAGGCTGTGGTTTTATTCTTCCTGTGTCTCTATATAAAATGTAAGGTCATTTCTTCTCTTTAGTCTGGGCATTCTAGGTCTTGTTCACTCAAAGACAAAAGAATGTTGTTCATCAGTGGTGGGCCATAGGCTCTTCAGGATTTGGGATGAGCCTGGACCTTCTCTTTACCTTTTTCTGTACCTCTAAGGACTGTCCAGCTAATCTATAGAAATCCAGAAAGACAAAAAAAGATTCTTGTCTGCAGGTCCACATTGTCTATGATCCTGATCTTTTTATGGCCATCTTATATTATTCTGAGTACTCACATGCAATAAACCTCACAGTCCCCCTTACTCCTTTGATATTATATCCCTAGTGCCTGGTTATTACTGCACGTCCATTTGTAAGCTCTCACAGTTCATAGCATTGACCTGATGACTTTCATTATTATTCAGTTACACTCTGCAAAATTACGTCCCCTTCTCCGTAGTACTGAGGACTTTCATGTATTTCAGGATTTGTGTATTAGAATGTACATGTTTGAAGTGTTCCTGCAAATTCAAAGAACTACTAAGACATCATGGAGAGAGGCTGCAAGTTCTTACTCTTTATCATTCCTCTGGCTTTTTCTGCTCCTTTGGTTTCATTTCTTGCTGGACTGTGGTTAAACTCATCAAAGAGAAACAGTTCTTCATAAGAAAGAGGTTGGGGGTGTAAGAGTAGAGGGTGGGGCTGGCTGGGGGGGGGGAACTTGCCTTCAGGGCCCCTACCTACTCTGTGTACTTCTTTTCCTTCTGGAAGCCCATGCTTTGCGCTGTCACCTGGGCAGAAAGCATTGGCTATCATGTGCCCTTCCCATAAGCTTCTCCTGCTCAGTCTTTCTCTCACCGCTCTCCTAACCGACCTCGTGAGTATTATTTCACATTTCCTAGAACCTTCCTATTATCCTGCAGACTACTTGCAGCTAAGTTTTTAATGGCTGACTGTGAACTCTCGAATTAGCAGTCCTGGGTAGCTTTGTGTGTGTAGAGCATCAGCGTCAGAATCCAAGAGAGTTATAGCCGAGTTTGGCCAGTTCTTACAGAAGAGAAAATTACGAAAGAGAGGTTTACATGTCAGGTTGGCTTTTTTGCTTCTCATCAGCAAGCCACTGGGAGCCCCTTTCTCTGCCCCTAGAAAAGTCCAGCATGATCTAGGAACCAGGGAAAAAATATGTACAGAGATGCCACCATCATCTGTTTTATTCCATTCACGTTTTCCTGCTCCGGTTCAAAAGGAAGACTTCTGGATTCGATCCTTCTAATGAGAGGTCCAAAATAGATGGAAGAAATAATGACAGAGAAGTCAGGAAGACCATGCGTTGGTGGCATTAAATACAAATATTAAGGAAATCTTAACACGAATTCTAGATCAAAAGGTCAAAGATGGTGAATTCACAGGCATCAGCAGCCAGGTGTGGCCGCGTGCACGACCTTTGGTGTCAGACAGATGTGGCTCAGTTTCATGCTCTTTCCCCTTTTTGACTGTGTGGCCTTGGGCACCTGCCTTCATCTTAGGTCTCTGCTGTATAAAACAGGCATCACAATACTCAATTTTCAGTGTAGCTGGAGGACTACAGATGATGTTTATAAAGTACTTGGCCCAAACCCTAGAATATATGAAGGGCTAAGGAAATGGTAACTATTATGATTACAAGTATTGAACTTTTTTGCCAGGTATGAAATAGGCTATAAATATATTTACATTACTTGGATTTCACGGAAACTGTAAAATTGTTCCTTGAAGAACAATTCTGCACCTGCACTTGCTTCATTATGAAAATGTTTTTGTATTCACATTGTGCAGACCCCAGGCATCTAAGCATGGAGAGAGTGGAAGTCAAACTGGTCACATGCCTTCTAACTCATGTTTCTCCTTCCAGTTCCATTTTAACAGTGGATGCTGCCACCATTTTGCCCTTTTTTCTAAGAAGGAAAACCTGATTAAGGTGCCCTCTTTTTCCTTCCCTCCTCATATCTAAGCATTACAGAATTCTGAAGCTTTCCCCCGTGTTGCCTCCTGCCCCTCAGAACCATACATATTCAATTCAATTCAGTCCCACATTCAGTTTCTTTACTCACCACTCATCACCACCACCAATGTACAGTGATAATCCATCCTTCAGACCATTACTTGCTTGCAGGGAGGCTTGAAGTCTCCCTGGCTCCTTTGTCTTCTGTTCCCACCTCACCCCCACCCCTAGCAACAAGAATGCCTTGGATGCCTGCCAGAGGTAGGAACCACCAAGATCATACAACCCTGTCTGTGCTCTGGAGGGACTTGAAATTCTATGGAAAATAGATTATTTGAATGGTGAAATAACAGTAAAGGCAACGTAAGTTAGGCACTTCAAAATCATCTCTTCCTTCTTGGAAATGCTGTCATAAATTTTGGCACCCCCTAATTCGAGGTCCTGATCAACATTGGACGGGATAAGGACAAGCCTTCCCTTCCTGCTCCCCTTCCTTCTGCTCAGAAAGCTGCCATGTAAGCTTTATTGACCCGTTATCATGGGACAGCCATTGGGCTAAGAATATTGTGCATGTAATCATCACAAGAACCCCACGAAGGAGGAGCCATGAGAATCTCCATTTCACAGAAGCAGCATTTGAGGCATAAAGAGAATGGTAACTTGACCAAAGCTACACAAGGTAGTAAGTAGTAGAACCGGGGTTTGAAACTTGTATTCTCTCTGCCTCCAAAGCCCTTGCTCTTCATTGGGTTGTGCTGCCTCCCAGACGATCACATGAATTGCTTCTTTGATCTGAATTTCCTTTTCCTTGTGCATGCCTTTCTCACAGGGGTAAACACCAGAAATCTTCCCTGTTTTTAGATTTCAAGCCTTCTCTTTTTCTTTGGAGCTTTTGGAAAATCCTGGTGTCTAATAGAAGCTTTCTGACTAAAGGGAACTGAGTGAGAGATCCCTCATCTGCATTCCAAGCAGACCAGTTGCCCTCTCTACTCCCCAGGATTTACTTGTTTGGTCATTAAATGCTTACAGAACTCTCATTTCTATAAATCAACCAATTGGGCTGATTGATGCCAACACAAATCCATTTTCTTCAAATTCATTTATCTCTTCATCTGCCTTTGGTCAGCTTCTCCTCTGACTCACCTCTGTGAATCCTCTCAACTCCCCTGCCTACTCCCTCACCCTCAGGAGGCAAACTTGCCTTTTGCTTTATTGAATAATTTAAAATGATCCATCCTTCTATTCGGTAATTGTCTGATGAACAGAGAGATAACCGTACAGATATTTCAGTGGTATCCCTAAATGTCCCCAAAGGAGTATATCAAGCTCTCTCCCAACTTGCTCGTTCCTCTGTATTCTCTTTCTCACTCTCTATGGTTACTCAAGCCAAATACCTTGAGAACATCCTAGACTCTTCCTTCTCCATCAGTGCCAACATCTAAACATCTAATTATCAGGTCCTGCTAGTTTTACTTTTGAAATATATCCAAATTCTTCTTCTTAATCTACTTTATCACTTCTCGATTGCAACAACCTGATCTCTTTGATTGCCTTCTGGTCCCTTTTGAGTCATCCTCCACCCTGTAACTCAGGCAGTGATCAAAAACTCAAATACGACTACACCAGTTTCATGTTTAAAATCCTTTGAAGACTCCCATTGCCTATAGAACATATTCCAAACTCTCTAACATGGCATATATAGTCCGTTAAGTCCTGGTCAGTTCCTTCGTATCCTTCACTCTCTGCCTGCCACTTCAATCTGTGTGCATACCAGATTGCTTTTAGTGTGTAATACAGACCCTACATATAGATTGTTTCACACCTTCATGCATTTGTCTGTGTTTTTCTCTCTACCAAGGTTCCCCTCCTTGTATCCTTTCCAACTGAAAAGCTGGTATTCATCCTTCAAGACTCAGTCGTTTGGCTGACTCAGGCTAAGGCCTGCTCTCTGTTCATCAGTGTGCTCTTATACAAATGGCCTAACTATTCACCATGTAACATTGAAATCATGTCTTTGTCAGTAGCCCCTATGAGACCTTGAGCCTATTAATTTTATACTTACATCTTTTATCTAGTACGGTTCATGAAACACAGTGGGTGCTCAGTCGATGTTTATTTGTTGATTTTCGGGCAGCGCACAATGAGCAAAATCTAATACAAAACATGATCTCTGGTCTTAAGGAGTTGAAAGGTCCTCGGGGTATCAACCATGACTAGAGAAACTGAATATATGGTATTCTGCAGAGCACCATGTACATGGAACCGTTGACTAATGTTAAGTTCTAATAAGTGTACTAACATCCGTCTGTGTAGTCTACTAGTATGTACTAGTTAATTGCATTTTAGACTTAAGACTGAAAAAATAATGTTTTGTGTATTAATGATGGCTTCTGATGGGCACCCAGTGTTATCTTGGGGCAGTGATTCACAAGCCAGCAGCAGTTCTAACCTGGGAACTACTTAGAAATGCAAATTCTTATACCCTATACCTACTGAATTATAAACTGTGAGGGGAGGGCCCAGCGGTCTGTGTTTTGATAAGTTTTCCAGATGACTCTGATACTCCCTAAAGTCTGAGAGCCACTACACTCAATAAAGAGTTTAGGTATGATAGGCTCCCTTAGTTTGAAGTTTTCCAGGAGGTGAACGTGACTAGCATTAGATACCAGCGTTCTATCTTGATGATGCTAAATATTGAATATTCCCACTCGCACCCAAGTTACATTTGGACATGAAGAGTGTATTTTTTATTAAATGTAATTGACTCTTTGGAATCATTCCTAACAAAGGTATAATTGAAGTTAGGCTGTTGACTGAGAATATATGGATCTTTGCTCCATATATATTTCTTTGTGTTTTATTCTATTGGTTTATTTTTCTATAATCATGCTAATGTATTGATTTAATTATTTATGCTTCATGATAAATCTTAATAACCAAATGGGCACATCCCTCTTTCCTCTTCTTCATTTTCAAAAATGATATGCTATCCTTCCATATTATTTAAACTGTTAATTTCATAAAAAATCATTTTGTGATTTTAGTTGAAATCGCATGAAATTTACAAATGAAGTTAGGTCAGTAATATTTCTATGATATTGAGTCTATCCACACTTCAATACGATGTATCTCTTTGATAATGCAAGGTTCTCTTTCATCCTTGAATAAAGTTTTATAACTTTTTCCATAACTGTCTTACAGAAATTTATTCTTTGGTACCTTATACTTTTTCTATTATGAGTAGGTTCTTTTCTATTGCATTTTCTATCTGGTTCTATCTGGTTCTTTTAGATATACCAAAAAGCTATTGTTTTCATGTATTTATATTGTATCCTACAAACTTGACACAGTCTGTTAGTTATAATAATTGGTTCATTCGCTTTGATTTTTTTTTTTTTAACGTACATATATTGCTTGCACATAGTGACAGTTTTCAGGTTTTTTTCTTTTTGGATTTATACCTCATTTCTTTTTTTAAAAAATTTATTTATTTATTTTAGAGAGAGCAAGAGAGAGAAAGAGTGTGAGTTGGGGGAGTAGAAGGAGAGGGAGAGAATCTCAAGCAGACTCCCCACTGAGTGTGGAGCCTGACCCGGGGCTCAATCTCACGACCCTGAGATCGCAACCTGAACCAAAATCAAGAGTCAGACGCTTAACCAACTAAGCCACCCAGGTGCCCCTACCTCATTTCTTTTTCTTGTTTTATTGAATTTTCTAGGACCTCCAATACAATATTGAGTAATAAAGATGATAGCAAGCACCCTTATTTTATTCCTACTTGGAAGAGAGAGCTTCCGAAGTTTTGCCTTTAAATATGGTATAACCACAGAATCATGATTTAGCATATGGATATTTCCATCTTTTCCTGATTTGCTAAAATGTTTTATCATAAATATATGCTGAATCTTATTAAAGACTTTTTCAGTAGCAGTTTAGTTTTTTATTAATATTTTAATTGTGAATTAGAATTTTAAACCTTGAAATACTGTTCCAATCCTAGGATATATCCTACTTGGTCATGCTGAAATAATTTTGGGGGGCGGGGTGTGGAGCCCAATGCAGGGCTTGAACTCATGACCCTGAGATTAAGAACCAAGCTGAAATCAAGCGTCAGCCACCCAACTGACTAAGCCACCCAGGAGCCCCTGGTGAAATAATTGTTAAAACAATTCATTTTGTTATTATTTCATATAGAATTTTAACTTTTGTCCCTGAGATTTTTCTGTGATTTTTTTTTTCTTGTTTTATTATTTGAGATAATAAAAGTCACATAAAATAAGCTTTCTCTGTTTTACTGTCTTCTGGAAAAAGTAATTAAAGATAATAGTAATCTTATTCTCTGTAGTTTTGGCAAGAAAAAAAGGTTGTCCTTAAGACAACTTTGGCCTGGCTCCTTTTGGGTTGGAGACAAAGATCTTTTAGTAATAACTCCCTATGGTTAATATTTATCGACCTGATGAAGTATTCTATTAATTTTGAGAAAATTTCATAGTACATATATTTTTCTAAAAAACTATTTGATGTGTATTATAAATGTATTACTATAAAATTGTTGATTTTATACTTTGCCATTTTAATTCCTAATATTTCCTTCATCATGCCTATTTTGTGTTTCTAACATATCATTTGTGTGTCTAGCATATTCTCTTTATTTCGTGATCATTTTACCATAGGTTTATCTATTTTATTATCATTTCCAGTTCTTTAACCTGTTTTTGTTGGCAGAGTGTTTTTTTTAATTGAGGTTTAATTGACTTATAATACACTGCACATAATTAAAGTATACAACAGGAAATCACCACCACCGTCAACATGATGAAAATATCAATTACCTTCAAACATTTCACATTACTAGGAAATGTTTGGAGGTAATAGGTATTTGTAGGTATTTTTGTCATTTTCCCCCTCCACTACTCCTCATCTCCTAATCCCAAGCAATCACCTGCCTGCTTTCTGTCACTGCAGATTGGTTTGCATTTTCTGGTATTTTATGTAAGCTGAGTCATTCAGTATGTCCTTATTTCTGTGTGGTTTCTTTTGTTCACACAAAATTACTTTGAGATTTATCCAGGTATGGTTCATTCGTTTTTGTTGCTGAGGAGTATTCCATTCGATGGGTATACCACAGTTTGTATCCATGTACTTAGCGGTTGACATTTAGATTATTTCTTGTTTCGAGCTTTTACAAATAGCATTGCTATGAATATTCATGTATAAGTCTTTACATGATTTCTTTTCTCTTGGGTAAATACCTAGGATTGAAGTGGCTGGATCATACGGTGGTTATGTTTAACTTTTTAGGAAACTGCCAACTATATTACTAATTGCTGTACAGTTGTGCACTCCCATTGGCACCATGACATCGTTCCACTTCCTTTTTCTCACCAGCATGTACTAGGGTCAGTCTTTCGAATTTTGGCCATTCTCTTAGGTATACAGTGGTATCTAATTGCGGTTTTAATTTGCATGTCCCTAATTACTAATGAGGCTAAACGTTGTTTCATCTGCTTATCCATCCTCTGTGCATCTTCTTTAGTGAAGTGTATTTGGAAATCCTTGCCCATTGTTTGATTAAGCTGTTGTTTTTCTTATTTTTTAGTCTGAAGAGCCTTTTAAAAAATATTCTATATATGTCTTTTATAAGTATTTGAAAATATGTTTCCCCAAACTGTAGCTTGTCTTTTGATTCTCTTAGCAGTGTACTTTGAAGAGCAGTAATTTTTAATTTTGATGAAGACCAACTTAACAATTTGTTCTTTTATGGATTGCTGTTTTGCTGTTGTATCTAAGAGATATATACCTACCCTAAGGTCACCAAAGTTTTCTCTTAATTCATTCTTCTAGAAACTTTATAGAAGTCTTACATGTAGGTCCATGGTCCATTTTGAGTTAATTTTTGTGTGAGGTGTGAGATACAGAACAAAGCTTTGTTTTTTGTTTTGTTTTGTTTTGTTTTGTTTTTTACATATGGTTATCCGATTGTTCAAGCACCATTTATTGAAAAGACTGTCCTTCCTCCACTGAATTGTCTTGTCTTTGTACCTTTGTAGAAATCAGTTTTTCACATGTGGATGGGATTAATACTGGGTTTTATATTAACTTCTGTTGATCTGTTTGTCTATCATTATTACTCCCATACCACACTATCTTGACTAATGTAGTTTTATAATAAGTTTTATAATAAGGGTGTTAGCCATCCAGTTTTTTTAATCAACGTTGTTTGAGCTTTTGTAGGTCCTCTCTACTTCCATATGAATTTTAGAACCAGCTTTTCAGTTTCCCCCACCATTAAAAAGAGAGAGAAAATCGTGCTGGGATTTCTATTGGAATTGCACTGAATCCCTATACCAAGTTGGGAGGTTTGACATTGATTGCAATAGTAGGTCTTTTGATCCAGGAGTTTAGAATATCTCCCTATTTAATTAGGTCTTTTAGAATTTCTCTTGGGACTACTTTGTGGTTTTTCGTGTATAGGTCTTTCACATCTTTTGTCAGATTTATTCCTAAATGTTTCATATTTTAGATGGTATTGTAAATGGTATTTTTTTAATTGTTTTTTTATTATTTGTTGCTAATACATGGAAATACAATTATTTTTTTGCATATTGCTCTTGTATCCTCAACCTTGCTAAACTTACTAGTTCTAGTTGTTTTTTGTAGGAGTCCATCAGATTTTCTACATACACAATCATATCTTCCGAGAATAAAGCCAGTTTTATTTCTTCTTTTTCAATCAGGTGTGTTTTATTTCTTTTTCTTGCCTTATTATACTGGCTGGAATACCAGGGCGATGTTAAATCAAAGAGGAGAGGGAATTTGAAGGGCAGGGGGCCAGAAAAGAAGACAAATAAACAAACATTGAAGTGCGCTTTTTTGTCGTGTTCCTGATCACGGGTTAGTTTTCACAGGCAGATTAGGCGAGGAACCATTCTAAATTCAAAGAGATCTGCATTTTAAATTATTTTGAACAGCTAAGACATTCAAATATAAATCCTATTTTCAGTAAAGAGCTGCATGAAATATTAGGACTTAGTTTAGGTGTCTCTACCTACATTTGATTTAGTGGAGTGTCTAGGGAATTTCTTTGATTAGGGCTGACACATGTGACATATTTGAAGAGAAGGAGAAACTGGTGTGGATTTTGGAACCATCATGAGTCTGCCCACTGAATGTCACTAAGACAAATGGCAGGGGAAGGGAAGGTCACTGGGGACAGACATTGTACCGTAGTACCTTCCAACTTCCGTGTCCTTTGCATCAGAGCATTGCCAGGAACTGTAATGAGAAAAAAAGTTCTGGAGATATTGAGTAACCTTGCTCTGGGCACCTAAAAAGGTACACACACACCGCCTACCACCCCTGACTTCTTATTAAGGGCACCCTTTGAAAGTTACTGCAAATGAGAGTGAGAATTTGGGATTCATAATAACAGTTGCTATTGTGATTACTCAAACTACCTTTATTAGGGGGCACCTAAAAGGAACCTGACCTAGATGTTCTTTTTTTTTTTTTTTTTTTTTAAGATTTTATTTTTATTTATTTGACAGAGAGCCAGAGAGAGAGGGAACACAAGCAGGGGGAGTGGGAGAGGAAGAATCAGGCTCCCAGCAGAGCAGGGAGCCCAATGTGGAGCTCGATCCCAGGACCCTGGGATCATGTCCTGAGCCGAAGGCAGACGCTTAACGACTAAGCCACCCAGGCACCCCAATCTAGATGTTCTAATAAGCTCCCATGGTTTAGTATATGGCTCATATAATTTCTAATCACATCGGATTATGAAACTAGATAAGTTTAAACAGGTCTTCATGGTCTCGACCCTGCTCGGAACACACCCAGATTCAGACACATGACTGAGGCCCATGCTGGAATTGAATGTCTGTGATTGGCAGGGAATAGGACAGATGGCATGAAGCATGCTCAGCCAAAATGATCACTGCTCAGAGGGAAGTTGACAACTTTCTGGGACCGTCACGGGAGTCCTCAACCAATCTGGGCCAGGATCATCAAGTTCTAGAATATTGGAATTAAGAAGGACCTTAGAGATTCACTGAATCTAGTCCTCTCATTCTACTGATGAAGAGACTGAACCTTGAAGTAAAGTGACGTATCCAAAGTCTCCCAGCCAGTTAGCCGTGAAGTCAAGACAAGATCTCAGGTCTTCTGATCTCAAGTCAAATGCTTTTCCTGCAACACCGTATTCTTTCTTATAGCTGTTTGATATCTGCCACCACCTGCCCAGCCACTGTCTTGTCGAATATGGAAGTAAGCGAGGAAAAAAGTGTAAATTGACCTAATTGCCTGAATGCTTTTTGCTCTGCTTATCCAGACCTGCTCACATAGAACATTTGACAATCCA
Source organism: Ursus arctos (assembly GCF_023065955.2). Taxonomy (NCBI): domain Eukaryota; kingdom Metazoa; phylum Chordata; class Mammalia; order Carnivora; family Ursidae; genus Ursus; species Ursus arctos. The sequence continues at coordinate 54,975,339 of NW_026623067.1, forward strand.
CAGAGTAACATTTTCCAAATACTTCCTACTCATAAATCCCTGTGAAAGTGAATAAGGTGAATAGCAAACAAAATAGTTTCCCTTCAGGGAACTCAGCATGCCTCAGGTGTGACTCCCGGGACTGCTCAGCTGGCCGCGCCGTGAGAAACCGCATTGCCTCTTCAGGAAAGAAAATCAGTGCATGGGTTAGTGATCTCTGGTTCAGTTTCTCGGGTCCACACTAGAAAATAACCAGGAGCCAGCTCCAGAAACACAGAAGCCCCCGTCTGGGCCATTGAATCAGACAGATGTGTGCTCAGAGGCCACTTTGTTTTGTTCTTGTTCTCTGACTTAAAGCAAGTTACTAAACCTCAATGTCCTTGCTCAGAAAAGGCAAACAGTAACATCTTCCTCACAGGCCTCATTAAATAAAGCTAGTGTGTGTAATGTGCCTGTACTTTAAGATATTTAATAAATGAAAGTTGATTTTTTTCTCCCGTCTCCTACTCCTCCACCCAAAGAAGGGCTTAACATTTTCTCAATAATCTTAGGGTACAATACTATTGACTCTGGCCAATTAGTTAGCAGGGAGCTGGCCTTGAGTAGAAATATCTCCTAGCTTCAATACAGCACCAGCAGCTGATGGTTTTGATTATCAGCATTGGAAATTCAGTCCATCTAAGAACATGAGACAAGTCTGGGATGTGTGACCAAGGTAGAAGACTTCCAAGCAAGAGACTGCCATCAATGCACTGATATGTTCATTGTCTGAGGACAACTAGGGCTGAATGCCGACTCTCGGGGGTGCTCGTGGCTCTGCATGCTTTGTTCATCACCTTTATACTCAGTAAGCTGTCCAAGATGCACTAAGTATTGGGAAACTAAAGTTACTTTGTCCAACCCTGCCGTCTGAATTAGTCTAGGTCCTCTGAGAGGCAAATAGCAAGTCTACCCAGACTTGCAAGGATTCTCTTAAGGCAAACACCTGTGAGGAAAAATGGGCAGAGAGCCAGGGGAGGCTGGGAGGACTGTCAGATCACAGTGTAGGTCTGACTCTTGTGAAGGAGAGTGGGAAGGAAGGCAGTTCGGGTGGAAGAGTCTTAGGCTACGGGATAGTTTCAGGAAGTTCAGCAAGGCCAGTGGCGGGAGTGAGGGTCCTCCAGCCAGAGTGCCCGGAGGGGCCTGCTCTCACCCAGGAATGAGGCTGCGTCAGTGTTCCTGATGTGCTCAGTCACTGGCTGGGAGCAGCATATGGGAGGTGCGGCCCAGAGCCCAGCACCTGGGGTCTTCAGTGAAACGCACTCCTGCAGTGGGAGGTCTGAGAGGCACATTCTCATGGCTTTCTCACACACTGTGAACTAAACCACATGGATATTGCTGAACATATAGAGCACACTGCAGCAGCAAACTAAAAAGGCAGTTGACACAAGTGAGGCAGCGAACCACCATCATTCTACTACCTCAAGTTCTCTCATTTGTAAGCTGGGAAACAAGAAGAGAATGATGATCGAACATGTCTGCCTACATCCTGTGACTTCTCGGTAAAAATCACACCACTGGTGAGCAGTCATCATAGCGAGGCCCCTGTGCAGAACATTCCACTTGCAGTACTGCACTTCATCTTCATTGAAACTCTGTTGAGGAGACATGATCTCCAGGTCACAGATGAGGAGACAGAGGCTCAGCCAGGCGAAGTAACTTGTCCAAGGATCTACAGCTAGTAATTGACAAAGCTGATTCCAGAATAGACTGATGCCACTGGGCACACATGAAACCAGCCCCCTCTACTCTTCTTCCTTCGTGAAAGTTTGAAAAACCAGAAAAAATCCCCTAACAATCAAAGCAGCCATTTACAACTCAGTGAGGTCAACTTGATCCTAGCTCACAGTCAGCATTAATTGCTATGTTAATTCTCCAACTCCGTTCTCATGTATCTATTTTCTCCGCTGTGGGTGAGAAATTATGAGCACTTATCCTCATTTTTTCTGAAGTGTACAAAGCACGCCAGTGATCTATTTTCCAAGCACTCTCAAAAGCTGGAAATTTTTCTCAAGAATTATGAAACTGATGGACCCATGCAGCTGTTTATCAAAAGTGTGTCTCCATGTTACACTGTGGAAGATGTGGTCTGATAATTAGAAATGCTGCCTTGTCCTCCGTGGCTAAGCCCTGAAGTTTTCCCGTTTCCGTCTGTCTTAGATTCAGTTTGCTGTCACTTAGTCTGTAAATAACTTACCAGACACTTCCTGAAACCCCACTGGGAGTAGAAGGTAGGGTACAAAGAAAATAGCCCCTATCTCCAAGAACATTACAATTAATTTGGGGAAACAGAGGATATACTCGAGATGGAAACAGAAGATCACCTTAAGCAATATACAAGCATATTCATATGCATTTGGGTCCATGTGACCACAAAAGGAAGAAAAGTCCTGTAACTTCAAACCATGGAACAACCCAGTTGACTGGAGGAGGGGGTGGGGCAGGGACTGGTCCTGGACCAGGGCTTCTAAACTTGGTTTTGCTCAAACTGATGGTGTGAGCTGGAGCTAGCCATTACAAATTTAGTTTCTTCTCTGTAAAATGAAGCTGTTGGTCAAGAGCAGGGATTTTCAAACTCTGCAAAGCTAAGAATGATCTTTCTTTCCTCTTCCCAGTGAACCCCAATATAGGTTTGAATCAAATTCAAGCTGGAGGTTGAGGGAAGTGAAGACTCCCTGTATGTCCACTCATATGAAGTCCCTTAAGCTGTTCATGCAATCCTGAATTCCCCGGTATACAATTTGAAAACCTCTGTTGTAGACATTTTCTGAGGTTGCTTCTTGCATTAAAGTGTGAGGATTCAATGAATCCCAGAGCATGGACAGTTTAATGTGGAAAACAGATTGTAGTTCTTCTGAGATTTGAGTGCAACTCAATTTATAAATCAATAGTACTAGAGTAGAAGTAGAGACCTTGTATCTCTGTTGTATGTGAGATCAATAACCCATTAGGGAAGAAATCTGGGTCATTCTTTCATTCATAAACGTTTATTGAGCATCTTCCACGTGCCGAGCATTATAGGTACCAAGTGCGGAGATTTAAATCCCTTGAGGAGTACTCAGTCTAATAGGTTCTTAGACCAGAAAACATTCTTCAGTTTGAAAAGCCCCCAAAAAGGCAAGGTAAGAATGGCATGGAGTGTTCTTAATTAGAGCTTTTAAGAACGGGTTATTTATTTTGTCTAAATGGAACTACTCTAGGCAGACTTAACATGTATAATGCAGCCTGAGGAGGTGTGTGTAGCAAGGCCCAGTGGAGAGGGGATGCTGGAGTCTTGACGCCCAGCCTGGGGCCCAGTGAATTCAAGTGGACTTTTATCAGTTAGGAATCAGAAAGCAGACGGAAAATGCTCTGCGTGAATGAACTTGATTGGTCATCTTATTCTGCGATGGGGCTCAAGAAGGAACACATTCCATCCCCAACCACTTCTTGCTCTTGCCTGTTGTTCCACTGGAAAGTGGGAAAAAATGGGCCACAAAATATCAGTCTACCAGAGCACCACTAGTTCAGACATGTTTTATTAGAGTACTTGCCTATAGAATGCGAGCATCTCTCGTTGCTGGATGGTTAAATTAAACCTTGCTCTGCGTCAGACGTGTTGCACTGTGGCCATTGACTCATTTAGTAGTTTACACGATAGAGCATTAGATTCCAGCACTTTTACAACTAGGAGAGAAAGCAAATGTACACAGTTTAGAAGGATTTTAATAAAAATGATTTGGAGAAAAAAGAATAGAAAACAAAGTGTAATATCAAAGGAAACTCCTTTTATACTTAAAATTATATATTTACATATTATTAATGTATAAATATATTATGTATTTAAATATAGGTTATAGGTATCATTTCACATTTAGAAATAAGTAGAAATACAGACAAATCTATAAATACACTTACGTGGAAGTATGTGACTGTGTTATTTAATTATATATATATAATACCAAAGGTACTACTTAAATACCTTTCTTTGGATGGTACCAGGATCACTTTGGAACCGAATACACATTCATTCATTCCCCTCACATAACTTAGTCATCCTAACCTCTCCGGGAAATGAGGGTACATAGCGGTTTGTGCTTATCAGCTATAATAAAACTGCCCCAAATACCATTTGTCTTGCCAAGATTGAAAGGAACTGAACCTTGGGAGGTATCCTTATGATACACACCAGTTGAACATATAGCCCACAGGTCAGTGCCTTGCTATCACTTGACATTGGGAACATTTCCTTCTTTTGGTAAATCATTTTTTATCTTAGAAAATTCCAAACATATGCAAAAGCGGAGACAATAAGATAATAGAGTCCCATGTACCACTACCTGATTTCACCAAGTACCAACTGAAAGTTAGTTTTATTTCATCTATATGCCCATTCACTTTCTCCCAGCCCCATGCATGGATTACTTTGAAACATAAATATGACATCATATCATTTCATTGATAAATATTTTCGTATGTATCTCTAAAAAGTAAGGACTCTTAAAAAACAAATCCTTAAACCATTATCACGTCTTAAAAAAAGAGTTAGCATTAATGACTTACATCAAATATCCAGGCAGTTTTTAAATTTTACTCACCATCTCATAATTTTTCCACAATTTTTGTTTCAGTTAGCTTCATATAAAGTCAGTTCATTGCAATTCACAGATATGTCTCTTGCATCTCCTTTCTATGTCATTTCAAAGTAGCCACATTTCAAGTGTTTAATATCCACGTGCACATAGTAACTATTGATTGGACATTGTGGATCCATAGATTCCCTCTTCAAATCATGAGTTTTTGGCAATCAAAACAAACGATAGAGCATAGAAAGGAGTTTTATTTAACTCTACCTTAGCAAAGGATATAGGAAGAGGATTCCCAACAGTGTGATATATGCGTACTTTAGCCTGTCTCCCGAAAGCTTAAAGCAGACCCTTGTGTACCCAGTTTCTTTAGGAACATGATCCTTTAGAACAGTGGGTCATGATACAGGTGTAAAACAGGAAAGGAGGGAAAACCTGTGCAAAAACACGTGGTGGAGCTGGCTTCTGCTGCAGGCAGCTGGTGGTCCATTCTGCTGGGACCTTTTGAGGAATGTTCGAAAATGTGCACAAAGCTGATCCCTTGGGTCAACTAGGAGAGCATTATGCTCCCATCCCCCTGTGCCAGAGGATGGACCCCAGGCTTTATTGCCCTCATGCTTCTGGTTGTGAACTCATGAGTGAGTGTCCAGCAGTCTTGCAGAGTAGAGAGAAAGCAAAAGGTATCTGACTGGGATTGAGACAAAGTTCTGGAAGGTTCTCACCTCTGAAAGCTGTGCTGATCTGATCAAAGCCTGCACCAGCTCATCCACTGCAGCGGTGGCCAGAGTGAAGAGCAAGGTCTAGAGGGTTCCAGAGTGGAACCCCACAGGGATCCAGTAGGATGCACTTGTGACTTGAAAGTGAACATGTGGTAGATTAAAAACATTTTCCACAGAGATGTGATGGCAGGAGATGGGGAACACAGTTAAGGAGGTGTCAGAAGGAGCAGGGAGAGAAAATATTGGGAATGTAATTCCAACTAAACTCCCGTATCCACTGATATTTTTTTAAAGCAAATACAATTAACGGTACCTCAAATTCCAGCCAGAGTATATCATGTTCTGGTTTCCATTTCTACTGTGTGCTTAGCTTTATTGCATTATTGCATTGTTCTGGAATTAATCCAATTTTCATAATATGGACATTAGATAACCAGTGCCTAGACATCACATGTACTTAATAAACAACACATTTCCACCACCTTTAGTTGAGATAATTTTGTGAACTCATTTATTCAGAGCTGGAAGAGATCTTGGAAGGAGACATGTCAAAGCAATGCCCGTAAGTAATACAAGAATTCTCTGGAGAGCCTTCACTAGAAATAGTCCTTCACCATGTGCTGCCAGCAGGGAACAAATGGGAATAACCCAGCTTAGTTGTGGGCATCTCCTTTCACCCGAATGCTTAAAGCTGTCCTGAAGCTAGGCTGCAAGAACACCCTCCACCAGTAAGCTTGACATGTTTTAGCCTGAAAATTGTGAAGCTCGAGGATGCTAGGTTCTATAAAACACTTCTTACCAGATCCATACTGTAAAAATGACATGATCCTACTTACCTGCCTTGCTGCTCCTGCACCGTAGCAGGTACGTCCCCTGTCAGAGTGAGCCTCGCTAGGCCTTAAAATGTCCGTGATGGTTGTGAAAGTAATTGTGTTTATGAATACTACATGCATTATGGGGATCTCATTCTCTTTATACCTGAGTCCTGTAAACTGAATAAAAATATTGCTGCACTGGGAGCAAAACAATAAATCTGAAAATATGTACAGACTTCGGCACTCACCTAGCACGCCAAAGATAAGTCTGCAATTTCTAACCCAATTTCCCTTTCAACACTCTCCCTGAAGGGAATAGTTAATTGGCACTTGGAAAGAAGTTAAGTTTATCTACACAGTAAAGGGCTCAGAGAAATCCTGTGGAGGAGGAGATGGTGGGAAATAGGCCCTGTGGGGTAGGGGAGGAAGAATAGTACTAACTGGGGAGTTGGGGATCTGAACCGCTGGGATGAGTGAAGGAAATGGAGCAGAGGGACAGATTTCAGTGTTGCTGTGGATGAGGGAGTGAGGGCCTCTTCAATAGTCTTTGCAGGAAATTATAAAGAAAGGAATCGCTTCTTAATTACTGTTGCCCGTTGAGCTGTTCTCCTTCATTGCTGTGTGGGTCTTTGTGTCTATAGAGGTTAAGCTCCTCCCCTCCAGGTGAGACCCGGCTCAGGGAGGTCTAACCAGGGGTGTGAAGGTGGTCTACTTGCTGATTCCCTTGGTTTATGTCTCGGTTTTCTTATTTGTCTTGGGTCCTTTTTTTTTTTTTTTTCCAAAGTTGCATTTAAAAAAAACAAAAACAAAAACAAAACTTTTGGCTTCAGTTATGCACTATTTCTTCTGAGCGGGACAGCTATTGTGGTGAAGTTTCCGCTGCGCTGTTATCCATTTTATTTTGTTCAGCAGACACGTACTAAGTGCCAACCGTATGGCAGCTTTGACACTGAGAACTGGAAGTTGAAGGTGATCCGTGGTGAGACCTTGCCCAGAAAGCTCCGTCTCTGCCAGTAATGGCCCTGGAGCATATTCCCGAGCCCCTGGGCGGGCGTGTTCAAAAATACATCCATATTAATACATCCATATTAATATTTGGTGTTCATGGTGCTGCACTCTGTGACCTCAGGAAGCTTAGTATGCCTGTTACTGCCAGGTCAGGGCACCCACCAAGATAACTTCAACTTGGGGTCGTTAGACACAGGGGTGGATGAAAAGGGCAAAGTGTATGTTCATCCAGATAGATTGCCAATATTTGGAAATTTCTGGGCAACTGTCTTGATTTCCTTCTCTTTCATCTTGAAGTTTGGCCTCCTGTTGCCATATGTTGAGTGTAAGCACTTTCAGGAATGCATAGCCTTGGCTTCAAGGACATTTTCACTTGATTGGAGGTGATAACACAACTGGAACAGAGTCATGGCATTTGATGTATCCCTCCTATTCCGGTAAAAATGGTTGGAAGATGTTCAACACCTGAAATTAGCCAGAACTTCGAGTTGTACATCTCATCATTAAATTTATCACTTCAGAACCTGGATTTTCTTGACATGGAAAGCTTTTTTAAAATAAATGCTTAGCGCTGGGAAGATGCCCAGCATATTAAGCCTTGAACCTTACAAAGAGAATCATTCTGTAAATGGAAATATGTCCTTTAATATACACTGGGCGACCATTCAATTACTAAGCCTTGCTCTGCAGTATCCTCTTTAATCCACTTAGTGTTCTGTTCTTTTCCATTCATCTAGCTTGAGCCACAAATATGTTGCTTCTCATTTTGCTCTCTGAGGATATTTTTTTTTTCTTTATCATGACTTAGAGGCAGCCAGAAGAAGAGTATTCGTGCCTAGAAATGAATTATGGATCATTCAGTAGTTTCAAAAACCAAAGGGATAAGAAAAGCAATAATCCCAAATATTCTAGTCATTCTTTGTTACTCTACTTTTGAAGGAGAAAAAAAAAAAGCACTATAATTTGAAAACTTGCTATGAAATTCTCTTGTTAAAGTCAGAGGAACAGGGGCATCTGGGTGGCTCAGTCGGTTACGTGTCTGCCTTCGGCTCTGGTCATGATCTCAGGGTCCTGGGATCGAGCCCCACGTTGGGCTCCAGTGGGGAGCCTGCTTCTTCCTTTCCCTCTTCCCCTCGCCACCCCTCATCCTCTCTCTCTTTCTCTCTCTGTCTCAGATAAATAAATGAAATGTTAAAAAAATAATAAAAATAAAGTCAAAAGAACAGATATCCTGGAGAGATACCTAAGGATGAAAAGTGAGACCAATAAGCAAGAAAAGGTGTTTAAATGCATCTTTACCAGATAAAATTCTGGCAGTCAGTGTGCAGGCCAGGATGTGATGACAGAGGAGTATGGATATTGTGGCTTTATCTCCCAGGTGTAGTTTGCTGCTCTCAACCAGATGGAGAAAGAAAGTCAAAGTGTTCCTTTTCTGCTGTGATTCAGGCCCCTCCTGGATGTCTGAAGGCCCGTTTAGGAAGGAAGGCCGGTCCATTCGGAGATGACATTGTGATCTGACAGAAAGTGCTTCTGTATTTAAGAAGCTCAGCCTGTGCCAGAAACAGAACCAGGGGTCTCTGGGACCTCCTGTCATAGTCCAAAGTAAACTAAATGAGTTAAATAAATGGTAAGTCTGAGTGAACATTTATCATCTATGACAAGTAAGAAAGGGATCATTCACAAAGGAACATGGTCACACCTTGTGTCAGACTCAAAGATCTGACCCACCACAAGGAAGAGTGTGTCTTTTTACTGCGGAACCGTAAAGGCAACTTACGAAGGTAAATTTCCAATCTGCAGGCAAACTGCATATGCAGAAAATCCTGTGACGTACTCTACAGTCTCTCTGACAAATACTAGGTTTGAGAGGTTAAGTAATTTATGTGATAGTCCCAATCATAGACTCTATTGGTAAAGACTTTTGAGTATAGATCATTAGTGAAGATAGTGAAGATGATTTCAGGAGGTCTCGTTCCCAGTTATCCTATCCCCAGTCTCAAAGTCCAGTTTTTCGTCTCACAGCTGGATAACATTTCATTGCGTCAGGTGCCAGAGACCATTGTTTACCTACTCCAGTATCCATTTGCTTCTTCATTTTAGTATAAGACCCTTGATTTTGCCCTAGGGTTTTCAGAGTTAGCAAATAAAAATAGTTTGCCAAGATAAACTTGACTTTCAGGGAAAAAAATTTACCATGAGTATGTCCCAAATATTGTACATGTATACAAAAAAATGATATCGTGAAAATCAAATTGAATTGGTCATTCTTTATCATGCAAGCCTACAGCTAAATGCTTGTGTTTCTACCCAACTAAAACTACATTTCCCAGGCTCAGACTATGATGTGATTTTTGTGACCCAGTTCCATTCAATGAAATGGAGGCTTACGTTGGTACTAGAAAATTTCCTTTAAAGAAAGGGGCATACTCTTCTCTCCTCCATCCTCCATATTGCTGTCTGAGAAGCATATGATGGAAGAAGGGAAGAAGCACAATCTTGGGCTGTGAAGAACAAGGCCATACCATATCTCTGGTAAAGATAGAAGGAGTCACAGTCCCCAAAAACATCATGCTTCTGATATACCGGTTCTGAGCTGCCTCTCTGCAAATTTCTCTTAAGGGAGAGGGAGAAACTGTGGGGGAGAAGGGGAGAGAAAGAAGGCAGAGAGGGAACGAGGAAGAGATAGAACAACTTTTGTCTTATTTAAACCACCATTAGTTTGAATTTTGTTAGATTCAGTTGAATCCAATCCGAATTGGTATAAAGGCTTACCTCCTTAGTGATTTGTGGGCACACCAAAACCAAACCTGGAAAATCTGTGGAAAGTAGAGTATCAGAAAGACTAGAGTACTCATAGTCTCACTGTCTATCTGTTTTTTGGTTTTTGTTTTTTTTTCCTCATACACGTGTAAACAGAGTCAATTGCTTTTCTAAAGCCCTGGAGTTTTAACTCCTGCCCTGTCTTCTTGGTGATGCTCACAAGTAAACCATGAATCCAGGAAAAAAAGTCACAATTTCATCTAGGAAGTTGTGTGACTCTTTCAATGGAAGTATTTTGTGGATAATTTTTGAGTATTCTGTCAGATGGCAGGAAGAAGAGTAGTTGATTAAAAGAATTTAATATTTTGGAGCATCTCTGGCTTTAGGAAATGTAAAAATAAATTCCTAGTAACAATGATACGTTGTGTAAGGCGGAAAAGACCAATATATCATTCCTTGAAGTTTCCCAGGTCAGAATCCTTATATATAAAATTCTAGTCCAAATGGGCAATGTTGATTTTTTATTCAGTGCTTAGGATTTGCCAATTTCAACATTTTTCTCGGTGCCATGAAAAATGTTGCCACTGGCAGGCATTGCACAGTAAGTAGGAAGGCAAAAATAGTGTTAAATGCTACAAATACAAGAACAGGAGTCTCTACATTTTCATGAATGTATCATTCAGAATCCTTGATTAGGAATCTTATTTTTCATTCCTTAAAGGGGATAGAAATATATACAAATGAGAACAACAAAAGAAAGATGACCTTCAGACGAAACAAATAAAAGCAAAACCAAGGCAAGGGCAAGACATCAAGAGGTTATATACTACTCAATTGGTTACAATAAAACTACCAATAGTACAACAAAAGTCTACCACTGGTAGACTTTTGAAAGGCTGAAAGTTTCAGACATGAGTTACAGAGTTGAAGTTATTCGTGGTGAGTTGAATAGCATCCCCCCAAATTCATGCCCATCCAGAACCTGAGAATGTGACCTATTTGGAAATGGGTTCTTTCCAGATGTCATTAGTTAAGTTGAGGTCATACTGGATTAAGTGGGCCCTACATTCAATGACTGGTGTCTTTGTAAGAGGAGGAGAGGACACACAGAGACACACATAGGAAAGAAAGCCATGTGGCAACAGAGGCCGATTTTGGAGTGGTGTGGTTATAAGCCAAGGAACACCAAGGACTGCTGGCAACGAGCAGAAGCTGGGAGAGCGGCATGGAGCAGATGCTCCCTCGGAGACTCCAGAAGGACTCAATTCTGTTGACACCTTGATTTTGAACTTCCAGCCTCCAGAACTGTGAGAGAAGAATTTTCTGTTACAGTAAGCCACTGAGTTTATGGTGTTTTATTATGCTAACAAATCATCCAGTACCACTCACCTGTGAAAGCAAAGCACCATACACATCTTCAAAAGATACCACTAGATCATGGGGCACTCAGAAAATTCCAGTGCTTATTTTTCAACGTCTCTGAACCCTGACCAGTGGATGCTATTGACAAGCAGTTTTTGCAGGATCTTTGTTTACTGGAAGAGCTTTTATTCTGCCTGCCAAGCTGGAAGAATTGTTAAATTATGTCTTTTGTTGAAAGCTCAGTTGTTTTTATTTGCATTTTGTGGCTTCTTTGCCTATTTTATTTTTAAAAGAAAAGAAAGTAAAAGGAAAAGAAGTGAAGCAAAGTTTTATCAGCATTCAAGGTTTCCGAGCCCCTCCAAACATAATAGCATAATCAGTGCATCTTCTATATTGTAAGCATGTGGGATCAGATACATAATACGGAAGGTCTGCAGAGGTCCACTCTTCCACTGTTACCTAACCCAAAGTCCGTTTCCCTTTATATCTTTCTCATATGTACCAGCAAGCTTCTGTTATGGATTTAGCCCTCCTACCCTTTGTAGTCAAAAGGATGGACTGGAGTCTTATCAAACCTGGATCCAGCTGCCAGTTTGCAGGAAATTGAGAAAATAGAGAAACATGTTGTATGAAACCATAAATACACAGTCAACAAAATCCTGAATGTGGAAAACTGTACAAGTCAAATGCCCTAATTCCTCAACAGAGAAATGGAAGGAAAAGAAAGAGATGGAAAGAGAGCATGTAGATTCAAAAAGATTGAAAAGACACATGCAATTTTTAAAAAATGGGCAAGACTAACTTATGGTGTTTAGAGATGAATACTTGCATGATAAAAAAAACTATCAAGAAATGCAAGAAAGTGATTTCTGTAAAAGACCAAGTGGCAGTTATTGGTAGAGGGTGGGGGGAGGTGTGGAGAAGGGGCTCTAATTGGGCTGGGCCCACTGAGAGGTACAATAAGGAGGCAGACTCCAACTTTGATGTTTGATGGCTGACAGCTTTCAAGCCCCACCAAACCCTCTCTCCATTCTGCCCCTCATCTAGGCAAGCCAGTAAGAGAGTCCATGTGCCCTCTCTCTTGGCATCTGCAAGAAGTTCAAACTATGCAAGCCAGTTTCAGACCTGCTAGGAATGAAAATCTAGGACCCAGGAAGCCTGTGATGGGAGTAATGTTTTAATCCCTCTTGATGCGTGTTTGGTATCATTAATCTCAATATCCAAACCTAATTTTGTGTGGAGGCATCTATTTCATCTCTGTGGAATGACCATAATACAGCTTCTGGGTTGGCTGACACTGCTTCCTGACCTGTTTTGGTACTTAAAATGGTGTTTGCTTTATAATTCGTTAAGATACATATTTATTATGCAATTTTCTGTATATGTATTTTATTTTAAAACAAGCAAGTAAAATTAGAGCAACAGCAATAACAGCAACAACGTCTTGCGGTACATCTCTAATCACTATGACATAACAGTTGAGAATCTCAGACTTGGAATAACTCATTTCTTAGAACCAAAGTACTTAGTAAGATGGTGCTGGTTCCTTAGCCGAGCATGTCGCCTCATGGGCTGCACAGGTATCTGTGCACATGAAAAAAAACAGTCACTTCCTCCAGACTTAATGGACTGACTTTAATTAGAAAAGACTTTTTGACACTATCAAGAATAGGGCTTTAACCTTGACATACAGAGTATATTAGTCTGGGTCCTCCTAAGTAAAATCGATTCCCTACATGCCCCATATAGCCAACTATCCATCATTTGATGTGTTTCCTTTTTTGTATTTCCTACAAAGGTGATCTGAATTAATCTTGGATAAACTGCAGAGGTTACTTAAGGGACCATATTATATATTCCTCCTAGTTTATATCACCTTGGACACCAGTAAAAAGAAAATCAAATAATATGCCAGTTTGCTTCCTTCATTTTTAGGATAAGTCTATGTTTGTAAGCCAAGTTGTAAGTGTATTTTTGCTTAACTTTTTCATTATGTTTGTAAATTCATGGGGAAATGTATCAAGCCTAACTAGTGAGTACTACGTCTAAATATAAATAATTGACAAAGAGAAAAAGTAAATTATTGTATTTTTCTGTTAACAATTTCAAGAGACACATTATGTCATTCTCTGTCCTTTTTCGTGTTCTTGAAATTCTCCCTCCTTCAGTAGGCATTTGTCACCATAAACCTTCCTCTTAGGACTGCTTTTGCAGAATCCTGTAAGTTTTGGTATGTTGTGTTTCCACTTTTTGTTTGTTTGCAAATACTTTCTTATTTCTCCTTTGATATCTTCTTTAACCCACTGGTTTTTTAAGAGTGTGTTGTTTAATTCCCACACATTTGTAAATTTCCTAGTCTTCCTCCTGTTAGTGATTTCTAGTTTCATACCATTGTGGTTGGAAAGGATACTTGATATGATTTCAATCTAATTAAATCTATTAAGACTTGTTTTGTGTCCTAACATATGATCTATCTTAGAGAATATTCTGTATTTGAGGAGAATGTGTATTCTGCTGCTGTTCCATGAAATGTTCTGTGTATGAATGTTAAATCTATTGATCTCAAGTATAGTTCAAGGCCAGTGTCTTTATACTGATTTTCTGTCTAGATGTTCTGTCCACAATTGAAAGTGGGAGTGTTGAAATCTCCTACTTTTATTCTATTGGCATCTGTTTCTCTCTTCAGATCTGTTAGTATTTGTTTAATCTATTTAGTGCTTCTTTGCTGGATACATACGTATTTACAATTGTTATATCCTATTGGTGAGTTACCCTTTATCATTTTGTAAATTTTTTTGTCTCCTTGTTTCAGTTGTGGACTTAAATTCTATTTTGTCTGTTGTAAGTATAGCCATTCCTGCTGTCTTTTGGTTCCCATTTGCATAGAGTATCTTTCTCCATCCCTTCACCTTGAGCTTGTGTGTCTCCATAAACTGAAGTGAGCCTTTTATAAGCAGTGTGTAGCTGGGCCTTATTTATCCATTCAGCCACCACATGCCTCTTGATTACAGATTTTACCCCATTTACATTTAAGGATTTATTGATAAGTTTGGCCTTCCTAAAGTCATCTTCATTGTTTTCTGGCTGTTTTATATTTCTTTTCTTCCTTTCTTTCTCTCCTCCTTTGTGAATTAATGACTTTCCATGGTGGTATGCTTTGGTTCCCTTCCCTTCATTTTTTGTGTATGTACTGTAGATTTTGCTGTGTTACCATGAGGCTCACATAAAACTTCTTCTAAATGTAACAGTCTGTTTCAAACTAACAACAATTTAACTTCGATTGCATACAAAAACCCTACTCTTTCATTCCCCCCATGCAGACACATTTTATGTTGTTGATGTCACAATCTACTTCTGCTTTTACTGTGTATCCATTAACAAATTGTTGTATCATAGTTATTTTTTTTTAAAGATTTTATTTATTTATTTGACAGAGATAGAGACAGCCAGCGAGAGAGGGAACACAAGCAGGGGGAGTGGGAGAGGAAGAAGCAGGCTCCCAGCAGAGGAGCCTGATGTGGGGCTCGATCCCAGAACGCTGGGATCACACCCTGAGCTGAAGGCAGACGTCTAACGATTGAGCCACCCAGGCGCCCCGTATCATAGTTATTTTTAATACTTTTATCCTTTGACCTTTATACTAGAGTTAAGTGATGAACACACCGCTACATTACATTGTTGGAGTATTTTATTTTATTTTTTTATTTTTTTTTAAGATTATTTATTTATTTATTTGACAGAGACAGAGTCAGCCAGTGAGAGAGGGAACACAAGCAGGGGGAATGGGAGAGGAAGAAGCAGGCTCATAGCAGAGGAGCCTGATGTGGGGCTCGATCCCATAACGCCGGGATCACGCCCTGAGCCGAAGGCAGACGCCCAACCACTGTGCCACCCAGGCGCCCCTGGAGTATTTTAAATTTGACTCTATATGTACCTTTACCAGTATTTTTTATATTTTTGCCTGTTTTTATGTTATTAATTAGCATCTTCTCATTTCAGTTTGAAGAACTCCTTTCAGCATTTCTTGTAAGGCAAGTGTAGATATGATGAACTCCCTCAGTTTTCTTCCTGAGCAAGTCTCTGTTCTCCTTTGTTTCTGAAAGACTTTGCCAGCAAAGTATTCTTGGTTGGTAGTTTTTTTCTTTGAGCACTTTGAATGTAACATCCCACTCTCTTCTCTCCTCCAAGATTTCTACTGAAAAATCTGCTAATGGTCTTATGAGGTTTCCTTTTTAAGTGATGATCTTCTTTTCTCTTGCTGCTTTCAAGATTCTCTTTCTCTTTTATTTTTGACAGTCGATTATAATATGTTTTGGAAGAGATGTCTTTGGGTTGAATTTGTTTGGAGACCTGTGAGCTTCATGAACTTGAATGTTTAAAAATTTTCCCAGATTCAGAAGTTCTCAGCCATTATTTCTTTAAATAAGCTCTCTTCCCTTTTATTCCTCTCATCTCCTTCTGAGAATCCCACAGGACACAGATTGTTTCTTTTAATGGTATTCTCTAAGTCTTGGAGGCTTTATTTGTTCCTTTTCATTCTTCTTTTTTTCTTTTTGCTCCTCTGACTTGGTAATTTCAAATGACCTGTTTTGGGTGTCATTGATTCTTTTTTCTGTTTGGTTCAGTGTGCTGTTGAAGCTCTCAGGTGAATTTTTCAGTCCATTCATTGTTGTCTTCAGCTCCAAAATTTCTCTTTGTTTTTTTTTTTTTTTAATGTTTTTTATTTCTCTGTTGACCTTCTCATTTTGTTCTTACATTGTTTTCCTGATTTCATGAAGTTGCTTGTATTTGTTCTCTTGTAGTTCTGAGCATCTTTACAACAATTATTTTGAATTCTTCGTCAGGCAGTTCAAAGATCTCCATTTCTTTAGGCCAGTTACTAGAAGTTTACTGTGTTCTTTTAGTGGTAGTATGTTTCCCTGATTTTGTGTGTGTGTGTGTGTGTGTGTGTGTGTGAGTGAGAGAGAGAGAGAGAGAGATTCCTGTAGTTTTGTACAGGTGTCTTTCATATGAATAAATAGTTACCTCCTCCAGACTTTGTGGACTGACCTTAGTAAGAAGAGATTTTCATGTGTGAGGGCATGCTGGAAATTCTATGACCCCAGGCCTAGTAATGCAAGGTATTATGTGTGGAGCTGTGTGGCAGCTTCAGGTCTAGACATTGTGGTGTCTTGTCTCAGGCAGTTGGGGTTCATAACATCAACAACTGCATGATCTTCAGTGAGAGGTGCAGTGGTTGGGGGCTGGTCCACAGTGGTGCAAGTGCTGTCAGGGTCCTTAGCAATGCCTCTAGGTCTAGCAGCTAGGGACCAGGGCAGGTGGCAGTGGTGTCTGTAGCTGGTAATGTACACATTAAGTTGTTGCAAGGCAAGTGGCACATATGCCTTTGTGGTGGCAGGGTCTGGCTGAGACACACACACAGTGGGGCAGACCAGGATCGGCCAGCTGCAGGAGCATGAGTCGCTGCAGAGACCCTCAGTTGGCGTGTACTCGTGTGATGGCAGAGCTAGTCACAGGTGTGCACATAGCAGTGGAGGCTGGTAACGGGTTGTTGTTGTGGCATAACAGGTACACAGTTATAGGGGCTAGCTGTGGACCTGCATGGCAGTGCAGGCCAATGACAGAAGTCAGGGCTGCATGTGGACTCACAGGCAGCTCTGGGGGTCTTAACTGTTGGTGTGCAGATGCACTATGGCTGGGGCTAGCTGCAGGCAGACACATTTATGCAGTCCCGTGACAGCAGTCAGGGCCATACCCAGGCCCATGAACAACTATGGGGGCCTTGGCTGTTGGCATGCACTTGTGCAGCAATAGGGGCTAGCCATGGGTGTATACATGGGAGTGGGGGTTGGCTACTAGGGCCTCACATGACATCTTACACGTGCATAGCCACAGAGGCCAGGGCTGACTGCCAGTGTGGATCCTGGGTGCTGGCAAGGGTGGGAGAAGGGAGTATGGAAGAACTCAGGCAGCTGGTGTCTGCAGGCATGAAAACCTATGGTGTGAAAACATCAGAGGTGTTCATTGTGGCCGTGACTGGTTATTAGTTTCCTCGGGGGCAAAAGCTGCGGAGGTCTTCTGTGGAGCAGCGTGCTAGGGTCTATGATGAAGCACTCAGTGATGAAAATTAGTGGCATATGCAGCAGCTGTATGGCCTGTTGAAGTCCTCTGCAGCAAAGGCCACTGGGGTCCTCTGCAAAGCAGGCAGTCACCGGTAGCCTCTACCCTTGTTCCTAGTTCCTAGCCATCTGTAGACATGTCAGCTTTGCTGGCCTCTGGGTGGGGTGAAATGAAGTGGGGCCTTGTGCAGTGCCCCCAGAAGGCTGGAGGACCTGGTTGCTCGCATTGTTCTCCTTTTCCCAGCACAGGATCTCTCTCAGGCTAGCAGTTCCCTGTCAGCCCTGAGTGGGGCTGGTTGGGGATGGCATGATGCAGGCAAGATGAAACTGTTACGCCATTTTTGTGCAGTGCTGCTCAGGCTTTTTTGTTCTGCTGTATTGCTGAAGCTTCTTCAGTGAACTTCTGAGTTCTCCCAGAGCTATTTTCATTTATGAATAGTTGTCTAATTATCACTCTATACGGGAAGAAGGAAGCTGGGTTCTCCTACACCACCACCTTTGTGCCATCATATTTGTCCTTTTTTAAAAAAGATTTTATTATTAGAGAGAGAGCATGAGTTCAGGTTGTGGTGGGGGGGAGAGGCAGAGAGAGAGGGAGAAGCAGACTCCCCACTGAGCAGGGAGCCTGACACAGGGCTCAATCCCAAGACCCTGGGATCATGACCTGAGCTGAAGGCAGATGCTTAACTGACTGAGCCACCCAGGCGCCCCTGCACCATCATATTTTTCTTGAAAAATGTGACAAGCAGCTCATATTTGGCTGTTCTTAGCTGTACAAATTCTAAAAGCCCTAGGCTGGGGTGCATCCCTCCAGGAAGCATTTGTGTTATTTTTTTCCAAGCATCTTGCAGCAGCCTGATCCAGAAATATTTTTCATTTAATTTATTGAATTGGATTTTCCTGGACCATGCAAGTGATATAAATTCAAATCCTTAATTTGTGCATGGGCAGACGTATTGTTATTACTTTCCAGAGAGATTTTTTTTTCACCCAAGCCAGTACCTTAGACAAGATTTCTTGTTGGTTCCCTTTACCAGGAAACAGATTTTATTATTTTTTTTATCCCTCCCTTTCACTATAGCTACAACCCTTCCTAAGTTTAGGGTTTATGGAAGTCTCAGTTCTTTCTCCACATTTTATGTAGGACAGAGTCTTTGCATTCATTCTACATACCCGGATCATAAGTTCCTAGTATGAACAGATTCCTTCAGTGTAGACTGTGTCTCTGTTACACATGTATCACTCTGGTTTTGGCTCTATAGATCTCTCACTCTCTCTTTCCCTTTCTCTCTTTCTGTAATGCTGCCTTTGTTTTTAAAAGGCTATTAGTAAGTTTTAAGCAGCATTGCCAAGTACTGGTATTAAAAAGTTTTTCCAGAATTTCTTATTCACAACCCTGATGAAGTGGTAATAGAGTTGAAAGCTATGGAACATTTGAAAATTATTTGAAGACAATAATGCTTATGAAAGCTATTATGTATCACAACACACATAACGACTTGATTCAACTTTTAACCTTAACTCCAAGTTTTTCAGGTGCAGTATTATAGGAGACTTTAAGGGTAGTGCTACTCCAACTTCATTAACACCTGGCCTTATATCAATTTTACAGTCACATGATGCAGATTAATAAGTGTTCATATTTTGCCAACAAATATCTGAGTCTGAATTGTGAGGAATTGTGGCTAAAGAAAAGCAAGAGAAATTTTAAAGGAATTAAATTTGACATTTGGATGCTTGGATTTCTAAAATTGTCTTTGAGGTCACTATCTTATTTTTATCTCTAGCTGCATTTCTAATGTGTTGACAATTTTTATCTTCGACAAAGAAAACTTTTCCTGAATCCAGAAGTTTGCGTGCCATAGTGAAGTAGATTATCTTTTTGTTTAGAGGATACATAATCTCCAAGTGTGAAGGAGCTTCAACGCCACAGTCCTCCCAGATTCTCCCTCTGCCACATGGAAGAAGTCATGCAGATTTTCTTAGGGTCTGTGCTCAAATTGCACCAAGAGCTAGTAGTACCCACCCCCCACCCAGAACAGCAGAGTCACAGGCTTTCCCTGAACCCCGATAGGATCTCTGGCTTTGGGTTCTGACCGTAATTTTCCTGCTCCCTCCCTCCCCTCACCTTGCTCTCATCCATCTGTGACAGAATGAGGTGGGAATGTCAGACTCTGGTGTTATAAGTAAGTAGTGAGCACGACTTCTCCAACCCATGCGTTCCTGGGCTTCTGGCCTCTGTGCCTGGACCAGCTTTGAGAGAGAGGGCGGGTCTTCCCTTCAGGCTCGGAGCTCTGCTCTTTCTTGCTCTGTGGAAGTGGCAAGAGCACAGCTACTGAGTGACACATTTGCTGAAGCCTCTGTGCTGATAGCCCTGACTTGTCCTCACCCCGCCATGCTCCAGGCCATGAAGTTTTCTAAGCTGGATGCACCAGTTGACAGAGGGGCCGTGATCACTGGACTCGCTGGCTCAGAGTCGCTCCCACCAGTGAGCCTGAGGATCGTTAAACTCCCACTCAGCAGCCCCAACCTCCTGGGTGGGGCCGGAGGGGGCTGAGGGGCCTCTAGGGAAATGTGAAAGCCTGTTGTGAATGAACATGGTGCCAGTAAAGGCTTTCCACAGAGACAGCTAAGAACTGTAAAGACTTCCTTCCTCTCTCAGAATGTATAACCCATTGCCCTGATACGTGTTCAGCCAGGGACACAAGTGTCAGGCTTAGAGCAAAATCTCAAAGTCTGTGTCCTGGTCTTCCCCTTTCTTCCCTTAGGTGTTTCTGTTCCAAGCTTGTACTTTGAGCATTCCTTTTGAGAAAAGAAAGTAGACATTTGTTATCCAGAGGTAGATACATAATATCATCTAGATATAGGCCCTCTCCCATTTTAATATATACATGTCTCCTATGATTCGTTTTAAAGATTTATTTGTCATAGAAAGAACAAGTGAGAGAGCACAAGCAGGGGGAGCAGCAGGAAGCAGGAGAAGCAGGCTTCCCGATAAGCGGGGAGCCCGATGTGGGACTCGATCCCAGGACTCTGGGATCATGACCTGAGGGGAAGGCAGATGCTTAACCATCTGAGCCACCCAGCCATCACACCTTCTATTATTTAAATTTCAGACTTTATGTCATTATAATTCCAGCTTTCAAAGCCTTCTAGTTAGTGCTGTCCATTAAAATAGCCATGGTTGTTAACAAACAAATTCATTCATTGATTTAACAACACTGTTGAGCGCTTACTGCTGCTGGGCACCGGGCGGGTGTGAGATATATGGGAGTAGAAACATCAGACAAGATCCCCATCCATGTACTGTTTATATTTTGATTGGAGAGACAAAGCAAAGTAGCTCCAGAAATAAAATAACTATGAACTGGGGTAGGTGCCCTAAAAGAAGTACACAAGGGCCAAGCTGGAGACTGCTAGCTCTGATATATTTCTTGTCAGTGTCTGCTGGTCAACGAAGCACACCCTACTGGATCTGTAAGTGTTAAGCTGCGTAATCAAGGCTGGAGGAAAACACGAGGTCTGAGGTGTCTCTCTGCAAGCTTCAGTGATAATTAAGTTCCCCGGTCTCAGGTTTCTTGTCACCTTTCCCTTAGCTGCCAGAACGGCATGTCTCTGTGGTTCCTGCCGAAGGACTAAAGGAACAGCTGTGTTTTGCTTCTGTCCTTCCCACCACCACCCCCGCCGCCACCCCCACTTAAGTTACTTCCTTGAATTTCCTGTCACTCAGCCACTTCCCCAGGGGCCACGGGTTGGACAGTGTGGGCGTCTCCGAGCACATCCCACGATCTCTACAGCCCACGTTTATCCTTCATGTTTGAGGGGCTCCTGATGTCAGTAAGGCATGGAGGCTGCACAAGGTCTGGGAGAGTGAAATTACCAAAGACTAGAAGACGGTGCTGTTCTGGGGAAATAAAGTGAGAAGAGTTGTCCCCTCTAACCGTCCAGCTTTACGGAGGAAGGGGCGAGGCCAAAGAGGCAGACACCTGACTGGGGCGGGGCAGAGCAGGCTAGGACTAGAAGCAGGTCAGCCAGCTCTGGCCCCAGCGCCCTGCCACCTCCTCACTCCTGTTTACAACACCTTTTCTTCAAACAGCCTTGAAACGCTGCGTGTATAAACCTTGAAACTGAGAATCAGACGTTCATTTTTAGTTGGTCACCATCAGAATTATGCAGATATTCTGGAGGCCTTGTGAAATGTGTGGGTACTATTAGGAAAATCAATAAAAGATGGGATTCCTGCCCTTGAAAAGCTCAAGTTGGGGAAGCAGTCGTAAAATTTTAACACTGGAATCTTGTTATTTAACCAAGGAGGAAGGAATTCTCCGAAAGGGGTCATGATTTACTCCAGGCGAAACAGCTAATTAGAGGAAGAGCTGAGAGTAAAACCCAAGTCTCCTGCCTCCCAGGCTGGTGTGTATCCCCCAGGATGCCCCTGGGGTTATGTCCCCGTAGTTAAGACAATGAGAGAACAAGTACAGGGAAATCAGGCAGGGGCTCTGTGGTACTACACACTCACCACACCGACAAGAAAAAGGGGTACAAAGTATAGCAGCCACCGGGGGAGATCCCTGGAGGAGGGAAGTCCTGAGCAAGGATTTTTAGGAAGGTTGTGTTTGGGGAATGGCAGGGGTGGAGGGCACATGGGTCCAGACTGAAGCAAGAGCATGAAGTAGTAAGAATAAGCCTGATCGCTTCAGGGGCTGCTAGGACTCACATGCCAGGAGTGGGGAAGCTTCGGGAGAGCAGAGGAGACGTTGCCAGGAACTGGTTGGATCGGCTCGAAAGTTCAACACACAAAAGTAGCACCTTGCTGTGTGCCAGGTACTGTGCTAGGCACTTGGGATATGCGGATGAATGAGAAACGGGGTGTATTGCAGTATTCTGTCCCCTCTGGCCACTAGATCCTGATTGTAAAAAGCAGGTAGCGGTTGCCAAGTCTATCCACGGAAAATAAAACCCAAGAACTTTAACTCAGAATTTTATGAGGGTAACAGGACGGTGTGGTAAAAAGAGCCGAAACCACGGTTTCTTTAAATATCAGAGAGTTCCTGATCCGTAGCTGGGAACAACGACCTCCAAAGGATACACACTAATGCTGAGGCCAGGTACCACTTCCTCCCAGGCTGAAAGCAGGCACTGTCAGCCAGTGGAATTCAGGGAACATGTTCTGACCAAGCCCAGGCCTGCCTCTGCTCTGGATGCCCTCGGCTCTGATCGGGTCTCAGCAGGGATATTTGCTCCCTGCTTTAGACACCTTATTTCCAAGAGTTATTTTGTCCTTTAAAAAAAAGCACTTAATTGCTGATCAGGTGAATTCCTTCTCCCCACATAGTTTCCCTGGATCGTCTGCAAATTCTGGTCGTTGAGTGTGGGACCCTGAAGTCCCACAGCTTGCTTGTGTTCCTTCGTCAAAGCTATGTCTTTTGTGCTGGCTGCCAGGTACTTGATGAAGGATTCTCATGATTCTGTCTGCTTGTTGGTTTGTGTTCGTTTTTTAATTTGTGTCCTACCAGGGGATGAGATGAAAATACCACTATAGCCCTTTTGTAACACCATTTAGCATCTAAATATACCCAGTAATATGGGGTTGGCGTTAGAAAAATCAGTTGAACTCAGTGATTGGTTGGGTCTCAGGAAGGAAGGAGAACGGATTGAAATGATGGCAGAGCTCAGAGCGCAACTCCTGCTAGCGCCCCACACCCTGGACATGCACATTAGCATGGCCGTCCTCTCCTCTGGCAAACCCCGTCTCGGGAGCTAGTCTGCAGCCCGTCTGCTGCCACAGCACCCTCCAGGAAAGCCAGGAGCGCAGCCACCTTTGGGTTCTTAGGAGAGAGCCCTTTCCAAGGAGTCAGAGAAGAGGTTTTAAGTGAGTAGTTGGGCTCTCTACTTTCGAGGTAGAACACGAAGGATGTGCCACAAAACAGTCCTTAAGAAGAAGAAATAAGAAGTGCTTGTTTGTAATATTTTTCTTCCCATTTCCTTTTATATTATGGAAAAGTGGAACATACAAAAAAAGGCACAGATGGGTAAAATGAACCCCACATATGCAAACCTATTGCATTTTTACTTTATCTTTGAGTCTATTTCATGCACGTTTATCATATAAATACTACATCGAGTAGTTCATTCTTCGGTTTAAATGTAAATACAAATACTTGTTTTGGGGAAATGTGCTTAAACATGTTTTACGAATCAGAGGGATTACATCAAAAATGTTTGGATTGAGGATAGTCACAAGCCACTCTTAGGAATAATAATGATGATAATCAGTATTTGTTGACACTTATCTGCTCCAGGCACAGTGCTAATGGCTACCTTACAGGAAGTGTTCACAGGGCCCAGATTACACTCTCTTCCTCTAACATCCTCACTGGAGTAGGAAATCTGAATTGGTGGACCTCAAATCTGACATTTGATCCTACCTCCAAAACAAGATCTTTCTAAAAACAAGTACTACTCTTCCCAATATGTGTTTTCAATTTATGTTTATGTACAATTTATATTAAGTACATATAAACTTAGAAAAGTCATTATATTTTAGAACCTGTTTTATCATCTATAAATGAAGGAGTTGGAGTGTCTGTGGTCTGTAATATTCCTCTTAGCCCTAACATTTTATGAGCCATTTCTATGAGGCTATAAATTGCTAAGGCGAAATATCCTCTCCAGTTTATTATTATATTATGTCTGTTTTTATAGCCTGGACAACACACGTGCGGTGTGCTGTTATGTAAATCCTGATCACGGCGTCAACATTTATTGAGGACTCTGTTCTGGGACAGATGTCATCAAGCATCACAAGAAAGGAACATGAAGGAGGCCACATTTTGCAGATTCCATACATAACTCTGTGACAGTCTCAGATCTCACACAGACTGCCAGTGTCCCATCATGCCACCGTCTTTCTGTCATTCCCTCCCTCGAGAGGACTGGCCTTGGTATCTGGGGGCTGGCCCCCAGCTCGGCTGGCTGCAGGGGCTCTTGTCACACTTCCAGGGACAGGCATGTGGGATTCCTTTCGGTAACGTGATAGGCACATCACACATGCGTGTTCAGGCTCTGACATGCCACAGCTTAGCAGGCATGCCTCTATTAAAAGGCCTGCGACAGGCCTCTCAGTCCATGGCCCCAAACCTTCACGTGCTCCCTCACATTCTGGACAAGCCATTTCTATTCAGTTAGAGCTTGTCCCAACATATTTTTTTTTAATGGTTCAAGTACCGAAAATGAACCAGCATAGGAGTTACGATGGTTCACTCACGTTTGAAGGCTGTGTTTCCATATTTCCGTCAGACACAGGTTGGAGAAGGGAAGCCACAGGAGCTAGGAACCCTAAAGCAAATGAAGACAGTCAGCGTAGAAGAAACTAGCAAACTGTGGTTTTTAAAAAATGGGTTTTGGATAAGACCGACGTGGGCCTGGTTCTTACCTCTTTGACCCAAGGCGAGCTTATGGGTCATCAAGCTCAATTAAATACTTATGGGGTAGATGACAAAACTAAATGAATTAATACACGTAAAATACACACATCGCAGGCCTCCTCTCTTCTAAAGATATAAATGCAGGTTTTTAACTGAATTGCCGCAGTGACCCAAACAAATGTCCAGTACCGGAGACAAAAGGCCGAACAAAGCGCTCTGATGACATCTGCGGTTTAAGGCTGTGTTTGTACATGTCACCTGGGTTCTTGCAGTTGACCGAGAGTTTGTGTGTGTAACCTTTTTGCCATTCCACTCTCTTCAGATCAAAAGAATGTTTAGTTACCACGTGAGGAGAATGGCCATGTACTGATGAACTGATCGTCAGTCTGCCCGTCTTTACGAAACGCATTTCGACCGAGTTCATCTCTTGAGAGCTTACTGCGCACGTGGCGTTTCTCATGAAGTCTTGTGGTGCCTACCTTATCAGAGCATTAGAAATGTTTTGTGGGAAGAGAGGACCCTGATATTCTTTGATTTGTATAAGCCATCAGTCCCTAGGGAATGTTAGAGCCAAAGTACAGGCCTGATGTTTGTCCTGCTGGGCTTTTGCTTGGGGTAAGAGAGACATAGATGCCTGTGGGAAACCAGTCAAGATATAATCACACCATCTCCACAACTCGCTAGCATGTACCTTGTGCAAACAGCTTACCTATGGTGTGGCTTCTAGCATCTTTAGTCTATACATAGAGAAGATGACCAAACTGTTTCCCACAGGCATAAGGATGAGGTGACTCCTGAGAGCTCTGGGCATCTCAGTCCCAAGCTCAGTGCTAAGAATGAGGTGACAGATATATCGGCACCGTCAGAGGCACCCTGGATGGGAAGTGGAAGGGCTTGGGTTAACACCAAATCAGTGTACTCTGGATCCATGTAGGACCCCCAAGATAGAGGTCACCTTGTCCTATGAGGGCTTTTCCTCTACCCTGAGGAATGGGCCTGTTTTGCCCATTCAGGTTCCCTCACAGGTGGAAGTAGATAGGAAGTAAAGAAACAAAGCAATTACTGATTCTACTCACTTAAACCCCAAACCAAGAAACAAAAGCACGCTGTTAGTTACCCTGTATATTTTGACTAGGTGTTCCTGTAACCTGACTTTCAGTTCTAGGCGTGGCTGTGTGTGATCCATCTTAGTTTGCAAAGGTGAATCAGGTTTGACTTCAGAGTAACTGCAGAAAGCCAGTTCCAGAACCAGAGCCATAAAGATTTTCTGGTCTGAAGTTCTCAAACCCTGCATCAGAAAGAAAGCTGTGTCAACAGAGTATACTTGCCTGATTTTAAGGCTTGATGACCCTCTACCCATTGACCTAAACCTTGTCCAGACTCCTAAGGGACAAATTCTGCCCCCATTGCTTTGGGAGATGTAGAAGTTCTTTGCACTTCCTCAGCTCTTCTGGAACGTCCGTCTGCAACCCATGGCAGCCCACGACGCTTACCCGGGGGCTAGGTTGGAACAGGTTCTGACCCCATTTCTACCTCCTGAGTGGAAAGTGGACAAGGAGGTTCCATAGCTCTCCTGTTCCCTCTATTCATCAGGTGTTTTCCTTTGTTCTTTGTGCACTAGACCTTGTTCTTTAGAACCATATAGCAGTTTGCCCTTGCTTTCCCTTAAGTTTGCATGTGGCTTCTGTGACCGTCACACCAGTGCACCATTTTTACCTCTGTTTCTAGTTTCATTGAATATGAACACATTTACGGAGAGTTTTCTGCTCTCTCCCAGCTGGCGTGGGACTGGGGGGTACAGGGGATGGCCATGGCTTTCTTTTTTTTTTTTTTTTTTTTTTAAAGATTTTATTTATTTATTTGACAGAGAGAGACAGCCAGCGAGAGAGGGAACACAAGCAGGGGGAGTGGGAGAGGAAGAAGCAGGCTCATAGCGGAGGAGCCTGATGTGGGGCTCGATCCCAGGACTCCAGGATCACGCCCTGAGCTGAAGGCAGACGCTTAACGACTGCGCCACCCAGGTGCCCCCAGCCATGGCTTTCTAACCCCTTGTGAGCACTCTCCCCACAAAGTTATCAGAAAAGAGATTTAGTCAGTAGTAAATACATCGTAGCTGATTTGACAAATAATAAAACTGAGGTGTGTAGGTGGAAAGCTGGGAAATTTGGTTACTTCTTTAAATAAAATTAAATCCTATTCTCCACCTCCATCCAGATGGCAGGGGGCGGGGGGGGGGTATTCACGGGCAGTCAACACTGACGTTTCCCTCCCCTCCCACACTACCCCCTGCCCCCAGCACATAAGGGGTCTTATATACACAGAAATCACCCTGATCAGTAACCTACTTGAGGTGCTGTGGAGGTGAAACCCTTTCTGTCTGAATGCCTTCTGAAGTCTGGTGACCTTGGTACTTAGAGCTGGTCATTGTTGCTGCAGTTGGCGGGGTCCGATGACTCAGGCCAAGCATCCTTTAGGTGTCTCCATTCCCTTCTCACCCCTGGACACAGTGCTGGAGCAGAGCACAGATCCCCACAGGACAAGGGACCCACAGAGCCCTGTCTCCTCTCTGGGGACCTCCTCCCTTCTGCCCATCTGGTTCTGGGTCACTTTTCCCCTCCCTGGCTTAACCCCTTGGAAATGAACTCACTCTCCAAAACCCAGAAGCCAGGCAGGAACTTCTCAGGTGGCAACTTCTGCTTCTTGCTCTACAACGTACACTTCCCCTAAGGCAAGGAAGCCCGCCCATTTTCTTGGAATTGTGGTAACAACAGGGAAGACAAAGCAAAATATCTTGATGAATTGCCCTACTGCAACATGGAACAAATCGAGGCGGCCTCCACATTTTTTGGCTACTATAAACAAGAGAGTAGTAAATGTTCTAGAACATATATTTGTTTATGTATTTATGATTGCCTCCTGAGGGTAAATTCTTAAGAGGGAGATTACTGGGGTGAGGAGATGCACAAATAACATTTTTAATAAACTTGCTAAGCTCAACTTGCCAAAAAAAAAAAAAAAAAGTGTAGTAATTTACATTCCCACTAACAAGCCATGGTTGTTTACCTCTCCATATCTTTATCAGACTGAGTGTTATCACTTTTTTAAACTTTGTCAAATTGATAAGCATTTAAAAAATCTTGCTTTTGTTTGCAATTCTTTGACCGATAGTGAAGCCAAATACTTTTCCCCCTTAGTCATTTTAATTGTCTATTTATATTTTATTTATCTGATAAGGGAGTGGTTTTCTTACTGATTTCTAAGGCTTTTAGTATATTAAGGCTGTCAACCCATGTTTCAGTACCAGTCTCTAAGGGTTAGCGAGCACCCTGAAACCCCATAAAAATTAGTTATTTTCATCCTCACCTAAAATGGGACAGTCCCTTCAACAGAGCGGTCACGACTCTGAAGTCACTGAAGAGCTTCAGCTGTGGGACCTGGATCTCCCAAGCTGGCGCAAGACCGACCACCTGTGAGCGAGGAGCCCAGGACCCCCGCATCCTCTGGCTCACCTCCGGAGGGCCAAATAAACTGCTGTGCGGGGCGCTCAAGGCCCTCCACCCCCACTCAGTGAGTGCGGAGCTTCGGGCGGGGGTGCTGCCCATCAAGAATGTGTATGTGTGACAGCTGTCTTCCCCCTGTCAGTCATCACCGTAAGGCAGGGTTCTTAACCTTTTCTGTGACACAGACCCCCTGGATAATCTTTGGAAGCCCATGGACCTCCTTTCAGATGATTTTAAATGCATAAAACAAAATACATAAGATTACAAAAGAAACCAGCTATGTAAATTATGCTTGTCAAAATAGTTTCTAGAAACAAATTTGAGATACAGAAATATACATATACATGTCTTTCTTACCTCATCAAATAGGAAGCTCTAGCAATGGGTCTGATAACTACCATAAATTTGGAATTTAGTGGTAAGGCTAACTAGCTGCAGTAACTATGACATAATATAAAAATATGTGATTTCTATTAGTGATGAAGTCACAGGTAATGCTAATACTAATGTAGTTTATTGACTTAATTCATACTTGAAAGATATGCCAAGTCTTAGAACTGTTGGAGGTTGGAGAAAATAAGCTATAATTTTTTTTCATCTGAGTTCATGGACACTCTGAATTCAAAGGGTTAGTTAGGAGCCTTTCTGTAAGGGACAGAACCACCAGTGCTAATTCAGAGGAGAATTATGCTTCATCGCTTCCTTTTAGAAGGCCCTAAAATATTTGCTTATAATGATTTTCGCTGTACAGAAGTTTCAAATTTTTATAGAGTCTAATTTTAACTTTGTGGTTTCTGATATTTCTACATGCTACTGCCTTATTGGTAGACAGGGGCTTTCAATCAAAGGAAGCAAAAGTAAAGATGTGATAGAACTCAAAGAAGTAGAACTGTCCTCTTTGGGGCCCAGGAGAGTGTGGCTGGTACAAGGCAGTCTTGCGGACAGTCCCCTGTAACTTCTATCCGAGCTCCACAGCCATGCAAATCTGAAGTATATAAATGGGCTGAAACGCTACTAAAGGCCTTTTCCAACCAAAGATGATAAAAATATCCAAGCTTGTCTTCTTCCGTTATCTGTATCACTTGAAATATATTCACATTCTTTTATCTGAAGTTTATTTGGATGTAAGGAAAAAAATTGGAATCTGGCTTCCTTATTACCAAATGGATGGTTAGGCCCCAAGACCGTCTTTTCTCCACTGATTGCAAATGCTGTCTTTGGGATACACTAAATTCCTGTGCATATTTAAGTCAACATCTAGCATTGCTGTCCATCCCATTAATTGATAAATTCCACAAAGTATAATTAATTCACTTTGTAGTTCATTTAATATTTGATTTTTGTGGATTACTTGGAAATATCATAGTCATACCTTGTCGTTCTGATGCAGAGGGGAAGAAAGGAACACATAGTTACTGTGACCACGTCTGTGCGCCTCTGCAGCTCACCACGTCTCCCTGGGTCTTTTCCCCTTGGACACAATCACTTTGGCCTCCTCGGGTTCTCTCCTTGGATTCATTCCAGTTCTTACTTGACGTGTTCCATCATCCTAACATCCTGTTCTCAGTCTTACAACGAAGCACCTGGATCCCCAGCTAGAATATGGTCTAATTATACCCCTTGTGTAACTAAACAAATTCCAATTTATTCTGTACTTTAAAAGAAGCATTCATGAAAGAAATCGTGTGTCACACGAGGTCACTGTGTATTGACTGGAACATGGAAATCACCAGCCTTTGTGGTCGACACGTGTTCCCTCCTTCTGACCCCTTTCCCACCCACCCTTGCTTCATCTTTTGATCTCATACTATTTCACATCTCACCTTAAATGTTGCTTATTCACAGAGCTAATAGGTCCCCGAGTGTATGCTCCCCATATATAATAGTTTTTAATTATGTAATTATTTGTTTAGTGACTAATTTCTTATTGATTGTTTCGCTAGATCACTTTCATGATGACTGTGACTATATTTGCTTTGCTTGTTTCAGTCTGCTCAGTGCCTAATTCAGAACCTGGCGCGTAGTAAGAGCTCCATAAGTCTTTGTTGACTAAGTGACAGTTACTGGTAACTCCAACAAGGGAGGCAGTATAACATCATGATATGAGCTTGGTTTAAAATCAGAATGCCTGGGTCTAAATCTGCATATACCATTTATTACCTATATGACCTTGGGCACATTATTAAACTTGTCAGTGACTCCATTTACTTGTCTATAAAATGGGGAGAGGAGCATCTATAGTATAAGGTTTTATGAGGATTAAGTATACAATGTGGCCACAAGAACTCAGTGAATATCAGCAATTTATCATCATGACCATCATTAGAAAGGAAGTTGTTTGAAAGAAAACAAAGGTAAAGCATGGAAAATACTAAAAATCTCACTTCACATCAAGTTCTTTCTTGGATTCTTTCAAGTGGGGGGGAAAAACCCTTCAAACAAAAGAAAGTTTCAAGGAAATCATATTTGGCAAAGATTCCTATAAGCATCAACTCTCCAGTAGGTGAGACAAGTAGACACACACCCCTTCCTTTTGAAACACATGAGTTCTTTATTACTTCAGCCAAAAATTCTTCCAATAAGAAAAAGTTGCGTGGTCACAACTGAAATTCTAAGTGCCAACAAACTTTATGACACAGCAGCCCACTTCTGGCAATGAGTTGTAACTAGAGTGAGTAGGACAATTGGATGGGGGGAGGGGGACAGTGGTCAGCAGAAGCCTGCTTGCAGCCTGCTGGCCAGTGATGTCAATCATCAGCTCCCAAATGCACACCATGTGCCACATTGTGAGAAGTACCATCATCTTTGTCACCATCATCAGCATCTTTACTATTCGTATTTAACAGTAATGAGCACCTGCCAGTGTAAAGGTCACGAAGAGTTTATTTCTTGACTTGTGAGTTACTTTTCTACCCCAACATCTGCCTGGTTAACATTCTGTACTTATGCTTGGCAATGCAACATGGCTGTAGAAAGAAAAGGATAGCCAAAAATAGGTAATCTTCAACCATGAAAGAAATGAGCAGTTCATGACACTAGGATAAGCAACATACATGTCATTTAGACTAAAAAACACACTCAAAACTCTTATTCCACTTATCCTTTCATTTCATCAAATGTCTTCAGAAACTAAGAATAGGGGGCGCCTGGGTGGCTCAGTCTGTTAAGCGGCTGCCTTCGGCTCAGGGCATGATCCCTGCGTTCTGGGATCGAGCCCCACATCGGGCTCCTCCGCTGGGAGCCTGCTTCTTCCTCTCCCACTCCCCCTGCCTGTGTTCCCTCTCTTGCTGGCTGGCTCTCTCTCTGTCAAAGAAATAAATAAAATCTTTAAAACAAAACAAATCAAAAACTAAGGATTAAAAAAAAAAAAAAACCCATGCTGTATGCCTGAGAGATCCTCTCTTTCTCCCTGAAAATCCTCTCAAAATGCTTCCAGAAGGCGGGCCTGATGCTAGAAAGCTATTGGAGTGACTCACAGTACTCGTAAAGCCCAGTGCTCCCGGATGGTCCCCGTGCCTGGGGTCATTTCTCATAATCAGCAGCTTCCACATTCTGAAGTAGGTGGAAGCCAGGCCTCAAAATACCGTTCCACAGTCAGGAAGGGTGGTCACAGCCCAGGCACAAGTATGTCTTTTTTTTTTTTAAGATTTTATTTATTTATTAATTTGAGAGGGAGAGCTTGCATGTGTATGAGCAGGGGGAGGGGCAGAGGGAGAAGGAGACAAGCAGACTCCCCGCTAAGTGTGGAGCCTGATGTGGGGCTTCGTCTCACGACCTGAGATGACCTGAGCCAAAATCAAGATGCTTAACCAGCTGAGCTACCCAGTCATCCCAAGTGTGTCTTAAATGTGTCTTCAAGGCCCCAGAAGGAAGGGAAAAGAGATACAGGAACCAGAAGAAGCAGCAGGCAAAACCAAAAGCTTTGGAATAATAAGAGCCCCGGCTTGGCTTCAAAACTGAGAGGATGCAGTTTGAATCGTGTTGCAGCAAAGGAATAGGAAACGAGACTTCCCTGCTCTTGAATTGGCCCTTTCTCTTTCGTGTTGGTATTTCCGCAGAGTTCAGAATGGTCAGTGACAAGGCTGAGGAGGCTTCCAGGTCCAGACAAAAGTAGCTTCTGCTTCAAGGGGCCATGTTGCATTCCCTGTATGAAGTACTTGTTTACCCCTGAAAACCATGGACTTGCGTGAGGAGGGATGACCAAACAGCTGTCCTCGAGTACCTCCCAGCAGTGTTTCCTGAGCTGGCAGCACCCCCATCTGAATATATCAAGGTGACATGTGTCACCTTCCTCACTTGCAACCTGCTGTTCCTGGAGATACAGATTGGGAGTCTGTCTCTCTCTCTCTCTCTCTCTCTCTCTCTCTCTCTTTTTAAAGATTTTATTTATTTAGAGAGAACAGGGAGGGGACAGAGGGAGAGGGACAATCAAACTCCGCACTGAGTGCGGAGCCCCACTCAGGGCTCGATCTCATGATCCTGAGATCACGACCTGAGCCAAAACCAAGAGTCGGCTGCTTAACCCACCGTGCCACCCAGGCACGCCGTGGAGTCTCTCTTAAGGCAACAATTACTGCTGATGGTGTAATTTCACACATCCACAGTTCTGTGAGAGGAAAGAACAGAAAAGAGAACTTAGATGCCTGGGTCTCTTGTTCTTACCTCAGAACTCTGAATTTTTCATGACCCTCCAGTATCAGTGATTCCAGTGGATTGCTTCACAATGAAAAACACAATTTTGCTTTTCTTTAATTTTATTTAAGCAAGTTAGAAGTTTAATAACCTTTTTCCAGATCCAGTTCTGCATTTGGTGTTAACCATGTTTAAGTGTCAGTGCAGCTTTGAAGAAGCTGTTGATGCTGAAGTAATGGGTTTTAATTGAGTTGACTATTTTTCATTGCGATTTGAAAGTTGTAGCAATAAACATAGTTTTGTACAGATTTATTTCCACTTGAGTGGATAGCATGCTGATATCAAGATAAACTTTAAAAAGATGATGATGGAGAAAGGGGTGGAGGGGGGAGGAAGAAGAAGTAGGTAGAGCGGTGCCTGTGCGGCTCAGTGGGATAAGCGCCTGCCTTTGGCTCAGATCATGGTCTTGGGGTCCTGGGATCGAGCCCCATGTCAGGCTCCCTGCTCAGCGGGGAGTCTGCTTCTCCCTCTCCTGCTGTCCCTCCCCCTTCTCATGTTTTCTCTCACTCTCTCTCAAATAAATAAAAATCTTAAAAAAAAAAAGTAGGTAGAAGAGAATTAGGAAGATCAAGAAGGAAGGGGGTCTATTTGAGAGCTAGGTAGCGGAGGATACCTAGTAGTTGAAGGAAGTGATATTGTTGAAAGGAGCAGATGTGTTTGCCAAGCCAGCCAATGAGCTCTTGGAGGCTGGAGGAGGAGGAGTGGATAGATTGATATGCATCTACTCCTGGCATCCCCACAGTAGAGCAAGCATTCCTTTGGTTGTCTGTGGGCAGAGGAGCTACTGCAGAGAGGAGCTTGGTGATGGAAAGAAAGATAAGAAAGTACCCTGTTCTGCTCAGCCAGGGTCAGCTGATGGCAGTCCCAGTCAAGATGGCGACGTGTCTGGACAAGGAGTTTTGCTTAATGTGCCCGAACATCACCACCACTCACTAAATATTAAAGAACACAAATACTGGAATCACTTTTAAAATATCTAGCTGTTTCTCTTCAAATTTGGGTTGAATTTCCTTTCGCAATATGAGCTATGTTCCGGCCAATTTTAAAGTTTACAGCTCCAGCTGTTAGGGAGTTATGTAAGAGCAAAAGTGATCAAAGGACTTCAAGAGTGGAAAATGCATTTTTCCCCCTTGATTGCATAACTCCCCAAATGGAATGGGCAATGCAATGGAAACACCATCTGCCCACTCCTCCTGGCCCCTCACCGTTACCACTGTAGGCAAAATAATAATAATAATAATATCACCTTAAAGGGGAAAAAAAGGACATGAAAAATGTTGTTGGACTCAAATTTTGTGTGCCCAGGGATTTTTCAAATGGAAGTTGCAAGTAACTAAAATAGATTAAAGTAGAAACCAAATTTCCCTTAACCCTAGGGGGGCCTTCCCTAAAAATATGAACTCAGGATGTACATTTAAAAATACATTTCATTACAGCCAGCGCAATGTTCTAATGTCATTATTTTATGAATGTCTCTCTTCCTATTGGTTTTTATGTTCTTTCAGAACAAGGAACTTCTCTTTTTGTCTCTGCCTCCCTAGTCCTTGGCATACAATAAGATCCAATAAATATTAAAACCTGAATAAGAATTATAGAAAACATGACTTCAGTCCTCTATCAGCAGAAGCCCAGACATGCTGCAATGATACCTCTTGGAATTAAGAGTCAGAGACTTGATAAAGGCCAAAAGCTGGGCAAGGTCAGGTGACTAAAGCAGGCGAAGGCAGTGGGCTCTGGATCTCCTTCGCAACAACTCCAGAGTATCTTTGGGCTTTCAGGTGCTGGTGGCCTGCCCTATCCATTTCAGGACAAGTCAGCTACCAGACTGTGTTAGTCCCTGCCCAGAGCCCCAGTGGGCAGTGATTGTGATACACCAGGGTCTGACTGGCATTCCCCTAAGGATGCCCAATCACCAGCTGGCAAATTATATTCCCAGATCCAGGATGCATTCAGTTAGTGGACAACATGATTTAGATTTATAGCACCTACTTCAAAAATCTAGGGAGATCCACTCCCAATAGAGAGATGCCACTCCAGTGGGAGTAAGCAGAAGCTAGAGAGAAATTCCGAAGAGCTAGTGAAGGCTAGACATTTCCAAAGAGCTTGGAAAGGCTGCAAGAAGAGAGGATAGGATAATGCCTTTTAGCTTCTCTCTTCCTTGCGGTGACACTGGCGCTCACTCCATCCTTGGTCTTCTACTCCACCATCCATCCCTGTTCAGCCCTTCCATTTTTCTGGTCTTCATGACCTGTCGAGGAAAGCGAAGGAGGATTCGTATGCTGGAAAAATGTTGAAGTGGAGGATTCCTCAGGCCCTTCTAGCTCTCAGACTCTCTAGTCTATACATATTTTCATAATCTTCTCTTGGGTCTCTATTCATACTTTCTCTCTTAGGACCCTTCTCTACTACATAGAAGTTTCAGATCACTTTCATTGTTCCACTCCCCTGCTCAAAGCCTACAAGTGTCCTCCCAGCTTTCCTCTATCCTGCTGACTGCAAGTCTGCATCCCTTAGACTGTCTTTTATGACCCTTACAACTGTGACCTAAACCTGCCTCCTCTGCCTTATTGTTCCCTTGCCTGGAAACACTACCTCCTTCTGAATTATGCCCATCTTTTGACAACCAGTCCAAGGGACTTCTGTCTA
Organism: Ursus arctos; assembly: GCF_023065955.2. Taxonomy (NCBI): domain Eukaryota; kingdom Metazoa; phylum Chordata; class Mammalia; order Carnivora; family Ursidae; genus Ursus; species Ursus arctos. Next base: position 55,010,970 of record NW_026623067.1, read on the forward strand.
ATTACTCCAGCCCATGGGTGTATTTCAGTTTTCTGAAGTCCTGTGGAATGTAAAGAGGCTCACATATGCTCAGTTTTCCATGTCTTGCTGGAACCATGAGTTAACTCTATATGTAGGCCACATAAGTAGCTCTTAAAAGTCTTGCAACTTGAAGGGGACACCTGTAGTGAGAAAAGAACTGAGATAGAGTCAGAGGCCCAAGCCTAAGGCACCACTTGGCTGTTTGACAGCTCTGTGGCCTTGCCACACAGTGTGGGAAGGAGTGGGTACATGATTTAGTAAGATATGCCAGAAACCTGGGATTGCAGATTATTTTAACTATATAGTCAATAGTGTAACTTTGTGTTTGGAAACACAAGTTATTTTGTAACAGCAATTGTAAAAAGTAAGGTTTAACCAAATCTCAGCTGCTGAGTGTCTAAAGAAATTGACTTCATTTTAAAGTATTCTTGATTCTTTTCTTTCTTAAAGATTTCATTTATTTATTTACTTAGGGAGCCTGCGAGCAGGGAGAGGGGCAGAGGGAGAGAGGGAGAGAGAAGCAGACTTTCCTCTGAGCTGAGAGACCAGTGTGGGGCTTGATCTCATGACCCTGAGATCATGACCCGAGCTGAAATCAAGAGTTGGCTGCTTAACCGACTGAGGCACCCAGGCACCCCTAAAGTAATCGTGATTCTTAATCAAAAGTGAAAGGCTTGCCCTCCCTTAAGGGCTGGGATAGATCAGAATTTCTGGGAAACGTGAGATTTTTGTGGTTATTAATAAGGTTATGTTAAGAATCCTGTCTTAAACCCTAATTTACATAATATGGAGAAAAAAAATACCTTAACGATAGGGTCCTTATGAAAGTTAAATGAGACAAGATCTATGAAAGTATTTGCAAACAGGAAAGTTCTGTTTCAACATAACATGTGAATAGATAGGAGAGGCTCTCATTATCTGAGGTTAATTAGTACCAGAAGAGGCTTAAACTGAATCCATTTAAAACAGGAAGGAAGGTGGACATAGGAAATGGTGGGAAATTTGAAAATTAAAAGTAAAAATTGTGAAAAATTTTATGAAAAAAACGTACTTACCTTCTACTTGATAAACTTCAGATTATCATTGTGGCCATGTGCTCAACATTAGGACAGAGAATTAATGTTGGGGATTTAGGGCATATGTTATCTCATAAAATTGTATCATAGCACAATACAATTAATTTTACTTCATGTTTGGGTTTCTCAACATGCGCACAGAAAGGATTAATTTTGCAAGAACATTAAAAGATTTATCAATTCTTCAAGGACTGTTTTCTCTGGAAAACAGAGAAGTCCCAGCATGTCATCACCTTTGTCAATTTTCTCTTCTTCAATAATTGACTGATAAAACCCTGCTAGATTTTAATTTGTCAAGAGCTTTCTACGTTGATTGACTATACCTCCAACGTCAGTTGCATCGATCTTATAAAATCCGGAATATTTTCTAACTGTGTAATTTTGCATTTTTTTTTTTGCATTGTTTTCCCAATATATGTTATTAGACAGTGGGGCGCCTGGGTGGCTCAGGTCTTAAGTGCCTACCTCCAGCTCAGGCTGTGACCCCAGAGTCCTGGGATTGAGCCCCACATCAGGCTCCCCGCTCAGTGGGAAGCCTGCTTCTCCTTCTCCCTTTGCCTGCCACTCCCCCTGCTCTCTCTCTCTCTCTCTCTCTGTCAAATAAATAAAAAACAATCTTTAAAACAACAACAACAACTATTAGACAAGGGCATTGACATTAGGAGTAGAGGTAGGTATTTGAATTGAAGAGGAATATCAAAATGGGGCAGTTCACTTTGTGAATGGTCAGTTTGTTTGTTCTTTTGTGTTATGATGACCTGCTTCCCCGTATGACCTTGGACCAGCAAGGCTTTGGATGATGAGGTCTTAGGTTACGAGGACTCTGTCTCATATTTGTATATCTGATAATATCTCTCACATCACCTTACTGAAATAGGTGTTTGGTTACTTTCGACTGAATGTGTGATTGATTGGGTAAATAATGAAGGACCTGGAGGAAGAAATGAACAGGCAGAAGCTCTAGGCTCTCACTGCAAAATTTACATTTCAGTAAGAAAGCCCCAAAGAATAGCTAATCTCAGTGAAATGGGACAAACACAAGACCAGAGACCAAAAGGGATTGAGGGTTAGACCCAATTTCTCCATCTACGAAACAGAACCAATTTGTTCAGGGTTCATGATGAAAACGTGCGTGTTCTTACCGGGTCTGTCACTTGGCAGAGCTGTAAAGGAATATTATTTTTAAAAATAATAATTGTAATAAATACTGGTGTCTGCCCTGTGTTGAGGAACAGCTTTGCTCCAGAGGCCTTCCCTACATTGTTCAAGAGTCTCACATTAGGGAGTCCCACAGAGCTGTGGGATGGACATAGTTACCTCAGGACAAAGTTTTACTTAAAAGATTTTCAGAGAAGAATTCTGTTTTTGAATAGAATACAAACTAGGCATACATTTTACAGTAAAACTTATTTTCTGGGAAATTTTACTTTTGCAGAAGGTCTCGGGGCTACGTCTGCAGGAAGCACCCTACCACCCACCCTTTGGGTGCCCCCCACGTCAGTGGAAAATTTTAGAAAGCTCCCTGTCCTGTCATGTCATCCTCTCAACAACTCTAGGACACATGCATCCTTATCGTTGTTTTGCCTGTGAAGAAACTGAGCTACAGAAAAGTTGTGAACGAAAGCTTGCAAACATGTTAGTGACAGAATCCTGCTTTCCCCTCATGACATCGTCCCGTGGGCAAGTTGTTTCTTCCCGTCCCCGTGACTTTGCCCCTTCTACACTTTTCTTTCCCCTTAACCGTACCTCTCTCCAGATGCCCAGTCTCTGCAACAACTCCTTTCCTAGATTTCTAGAGGAAAACAATCTAAGGATTTGCCTTCACACTTCAGAGTTCTCAGGTGGTTAGGTAATTCAGAGTGGTTGCATTTCAGAAGGAGAGCACTAGGATAGGGTCATGCTCAGCCAAGAGAACTGAACTGCTGTTAGAGGAATTTCCCCACTGCCTTGGCCTAGTTGGGACAATACACTGGGTTTGGTTCCCTTTGCTCAAATGATCTTGAATGCACTATTTCAGGTATATCAGACCCCTTCTCTTTTTAGAGGGATGGCCAAAAAGATACCCAACAAGTATGGTCACAGCCCACCTTCCCGTCTTTCCCACTGGAGGTGGTAAGTGGAGAGTGGAGGCAGGTAAGGGGTTTCCTAGAGAGAGTGGAAGGCAACAAATCCTCAGACACTCTTCTAAGGACCAGAGTGAAAAACCATGAAGGCGCACAGAGATGAAAAAGGAGCGATATCCTTAAATAGCTCTCGGGAAGGTCTTCGCCCCGAGGGGGAACTGAGATTCATTTCAGGAACTTGTGGTGGTCTGTTGTCACAGCATCCTACCAAACTGGAAAAACAGTCCTTCTCCAACATTTCTGCAGCACAGAAAGTAGAACCATTATCGTAGGAAGCTGGTCTGTCTGTCAACAGAAGAGTCCATTGGTTCTTCTAAAACACAGGAATTTCTGGGTTGAAAACAGCCTTAGAATCTCCAGGATTGGCCCAGCACTGCAGCTTGTGGATAAACCACAACAGGACATAATATTCTTTCCTCCTAAGCTCCTATATAATTCTGGTTTGAATACGTCCATACTTGTGGTTTCTATTTCTGCCCTAGTTTTGCTTCCTAACCTTCAGAAAGTCTGGTTCTCAGTCTTGAACCCTGTCTGTCTCTCTCTTCCCTGCTCACCACCCCCCACCACGTACACACAGATGTTACTTCTTTTATTCAGATTTCTTCTTAGGTGACAGTTGAAAGATTGTAGAAACAAGAGGCCAGAGGTCTTACCTGATCAGTTCATCAGGGCCTTCAAAGGGAAATAGGATAGAATTTAGTTATCTGGAGGTCCGTCAAAAACAAGCATACAGGGGCCTAGCCTGAGGTGATTAGAAAATACATTACTGTTTGTAAGAGGAACTGTGAGGGAAGGGCAGGTCGATAATAGGAAGCGTTTATGTGGTTCTCACTGTATGACCTTCCCTCCTACTGTAAAGAATCCTCCCACCAAGCCCATGCTATGCATGTATTCCCACCATAGAAATGAGTAAGTTGAGGCACAGAGAAATTACTCACTGAATACACAACTAGATAACTGTAGGGGTAGAATTTGACCCTGGCATTTCAGCCGTCGTGTGTGTGTTCTTCACTGCTCTGCAGGGCTGCTTTTCTAGTAATGGGGGGACTTTCTGTACTCACCCAGCATAGCCTGAACCGTGTAAGTTTCTTTCATTATTCCTTTCCCCCTCCTTCTTTCTTTCTGTTTTTTTCTTTCTGTCTCATGATTTGCCCCCATATAAACCCAGTGCTTTCTCAAAGCCTTTGCCGCACTTGAGGTAACATCCTTAGTTGTTCATCGTCCACTCAGAAGACACTTCCCCTGAAGACACTTGAAGATAGAGACAGAATGTCCTTATTTAAAGCACGCACAACAGGGGCACCTGGGTGGCTCCGATGGTGGAGCGTCTGCCTTCGACTCAAGTCATGATCTCAGGGTCCTGGGATCAAGCCCGGTGTCAGTCCCCATGTCAGGCTCTCTGCTCAGCGGGGAGTCTGCTTCTCTCTCTCCCTCTACCCTCCCCCCTGCTCATGTTCTCATGTTCTCTCTCTCTCTCTCTCAAATAAATAAATAAAATCTTGAGAATAAAATAAAGCACACATGGCAAACAGATATCTCTTTTCTTTATGTGTCTTAGAAGACTTTCTTCTGAGGATTCGTGAAAACCTCCTTCCTTCGCTCTTACGGTCTAGGTTGCAGCAATACCCTTGAGAGTTTTCTCTTTAACCGTCTGCAGCGTTTTAGGGGCTTGAATCTAATCCGTACGGGCCGGTTTCTGGCTGCACTCAATTCAGCAGAAACTCCATGACCCACAAGTCATCCCTTAAACGGTAGTCGTTTCTAGGGCAATTTTCTTATTTCTGTGGTATTTTGTTTTTGAGACTGTTGAGTTTCCCATCAAAGCAAAACCAAATTTATCTTTTCCATTCTAGCCCATTCTGTCCTGTTGAGGTGAAGGTCAGCTGTGAGGTGGGGCTGGTTTCCAGCCCCTACTAGACGTCAGCAGCCGGAAGGATGGCACCTTTGCCTCCCGGGGCCTGACGATGCCTGGCACGGAACAGGTGCTTCGTGATTGCTAGCTAGAAATGAACAAAATGATGAATTCAGGAATCCTTTCTGCCGTATGGACCATCTTCCTACTTGAAACTCAGTTACCCTCAGGCAAGAATAGTTTCTCCGTGTCTGTGCCATTGTTAAATTAGTGGAACCCTGACCTGTGACTAGGTGGATGGTGTAAGCCATACAACTGCCTTATACTTTTAAGATATCATCTGACAAACTATTGAATCCCAACCCTGTCCCAAAATGATGCTAACTGATGCTATGTGAAGGCTTATTATATTATTTTCTCCACTTTTGTGCATTTGAAATTTTCCATAACTTTAAAAAAAAATTTTTTTTAGAGAGAGAGCAGAAGCAGGGAAGTAGGGGCAGAGGGAGAGAAGGAAGAGAATCTTAAGCAGGTTCCACACTCAGCACCCTGAGATCATGACCGGAGCCAAAATCATGAGTCGGACGCTTAACTGACTGAGCCACCCAGGTGCCACCATAACTTTTACTTTTAATCCGCCTACAAGAAATGTTATATTTAAATCAGGATAATAGTGATTTTAAAGGGAGTGGTTAGTACAAAGGAGTCCACTCAAATCTGCTAAGTATAATTGCACAAGAAGCTATTTCTATTTCTTTCGCCCATATTGAAGTACTGATTTAAAGCAATTTGGTTAAAGGGAGCTTCTGAAAACACTTTAGATTAAAACTGGGTGAGTTCTTTGACAGTATTTGTTCTTTATCTTCCTTATAGAACACAGTGTCTGGGAGACTATCTTGACACAAAGTGACCTATCAGTTCTAAGATGCTCAAGGAATCTCTGTTGTAATGCTGCCACTTCCCGAGGACTTAAATGGTACCATATAAAATGGTACTGGTGAAACTAGAAAATGGAAACTTTGAATATATATGATGATTCTGTGTATATGCATGTGTGTGGATATAGGTTAGACAAATATTTATAGCAAGAGATATTTCCACTTAAAAGAAATGAAAAAAATGTTGGCTATAGCCATTAAAATTTGAAACATTGATGGTTCAGAAATACTGAAACAGCAGGTTCCTCTTTACCACCCTGCGATTAGACTTTTCTACTATACACTTGTGTTCATCGAGTAACAGCATGAGAATACCCTTCTCTATATTAACATGTCCACTTCAAACTGGACAATGGCTTTTTATGATAATGTTCGTCCTCCATTTACTGTAAATTAAAAAATAAATAACTTACATAAAGAAAAGAAATAAGCTGGAATTGCTTATTGTTTGTGATTTTAAGAAGAAAGTGGGATCCAGGCTGCATAGACTAGGCTAAGACGAGTGACTCATTAAACCACTGCTTGCTCCAATTGGACATGTTTCTGCAGGTCTCTGGGCTCTGATTTCCCCACTTTGCTTCATGTGTAGAGATCATTCATTTTAGAATTGAAATCCATCAGTTTAGAAATACAAAAATTGTTCATACATTTCCCTTTGTGGTTTTTCCTCAAATACGCAATATCCGAAGAAATTTGTCCAAACCCCTTGAGAAGAACAGTAATAACACTTAGTCCTACCTGAAATGTATCCTTTTTGTTGTCGTTGTCAAGAAGTCTGGTCTGTGTTTGATAGCTGTTTGTTACCATATGAATTCCTTCAGTATTGTGACTGAAGAAGTTTCTGGGATTCAGCATGAGCAGGGAAACATGTATACCTACATACCCATGAAGACAGTGGCATCAGAGGAGATGTGAATACATCTCTAAATGGTTGAGTCTTATTGAAGTGAAAGCTTGCTGAAGTGCTGGTGAGACTGAGCACCACTGCGTGTAGGACTGGGTCCCTAACGGAAATGCACGGGGGGAGGCCACAGCCATCTTAAAGGACAAATGGCTTCGATTCTTCCAGAATCAGAGATTGTCAGAATTCTGGGCCAGGCAGAGGCCATGAGAGTGGCTAATTTTCAGATTTGGTGCATCTGATATCTGAACTGAATTGGTTCAGTATGGTTTCTCCAGAAGAGTTTAAAAACTGAGTAAATATTAAGCTAATCATACTGCATGAGCCAAACCCAATTAATTTTGGTCAGTGTAATCCTAACAAACTAAGATGATGCAAATGGAACATTCTGAGTTCCGCTGACCCACTTCAAATGAAAGTATATGCAATTCCAGCCAATGCATGACTAGTTGGGCATAGTCAGAATTATTTGTTTTAATGTTACTTTACTTCATGTCTCCATGTTAAGCACATGCCTGGCTGCCTTTGGTCAGCCAGTCTGAAAGCTATAATATCCTGCAGTAGAGCATTCAGCTGTTGGTCCTTGAGGGAGTACAACCTTTGATCACAGGTCCCTTGGCCATCCACTCTGTGTTACCAGATCAAAAATAGGGATATTTATTTCATTTGGCATGGATTAGAGAATTAAATCAACACATCACCAAACACAAGCTCCAGAAGATGTGGCTCAGACAAGGATCCTAATGCAGTCCCAGAGAAACAATTTTTATGGCACATAAAGTTTTTATTATGCATAAACTCTAAATTTATTTTTAATTTTTTTCAAGGCTGTCAGTAGGAGGACTGCTGGTCTATAGCAAATTGCAGATTGTAAAAATCTTTCCACAATGAGGCAACATCTTTTTCCACAGTGACTGTGGTCCAGGTTCTCACAGCAATGTTCTTACCACACTGGGTCACGGCCAGGTACCTTGGAAGTTAGACAAATACAGCTAGCTAAGGAAATCCTAAATGATAGTTGTGTCACAATGTCCTTACCCATCTCCCTCCCCGACCCCAAACCATTGGCTTCCTTGCCACTGGGCCAGTACACATCCTTCCCTCCTGCCCCACTTCTTCACACAGTGGCCAGCATTCTGCACTGTTCTTGGCCCATGGTTTGGCCCCGGCTCACAGGGCCTTGGAATTCATCTAGCAGTGAGACTCATAATTCAGACTTCCTGTGCAGACTTCAAACACACACACACACACACACACACACAAACACACACACACACACACACGCACTGGGACCAGCTATCATGGAGCAAGAAAACAACACGAAATACACAAACCCTCTCTTCATACCTGCCAGCAACATCCTAATAAATCCTCTCTTGTTGCCCTGGGTGGAAGAAAGACTTCTGGGATCCCCTCTTCTCTATTTTCAGGATGGAGCATCCTCCAAACCCCAAAAATGTAGCCTAGATTCTTTGTAGACAGTCTCTTCAGTGAGCTCCAGATAGTTTCTAAAATAAAAGGTCACTTTCTGAAAATATTAAGATTCTCTTTTTTTTAAGCACTCAGTTTTCGTTCTTCCCAAATCTGTTTTCTGCAAAAGCTCCCACTCTAGGAGAGAGAATATATTGACGCACAAGTAATTACAAGACTTCTGTGCACCAGAAAAGGAATACATAGGGCTCAGGTCTTTTCCAGCAAAGACCTAAAACAACTGCAATTAGATTTTCTGCTCAAGGGTGCAAAAGCTTCCTGGAGAAAGTGATATTTCACCCTAACCCTAAAAGGACAGCTTCAGCCATGACAGCCTCAAGAGAAGCTCCTCCTCTCTTTATCACACTTGAGGAGAAACTGAGATTCATCTACTAAGTACTTTGCAAAGCCAGTGCTTGAGCGACCAAGACGTGACTGTACCCACTCATCTCCCTTCTTCCCTACATACCTTTTAGCACCAGCTTTGAATTCCTTAGGCAGAAGTTCTCTTGAGTAGATCTAGTCCAGGCTTTAGGTAAGGGAGGCCAAACAGCAGTCTTCAGTCTTGTCCAGTTCATGGCCTCTGTTCAAGATGTCTGGAAAGACAAGTCACGGGAAATGTTATGATTTCTCTTTGCCTCTCCCTGTCCCCCCATCCAAGGTGAAGGATTTCTTCATCTTGTTCAGGGGGGGGGGGCAGTGTCTTACCAAAGACACTCAGAGATGTCTCCTCTTCTGAACCTTTCTTGTGGCTATCATGAAATTCTTCCTCTTTCTCTAGAATTGAAACTCTTGATATTACAAAAAAATCCTCTCTGACAAAAGGAAACATGCTTTCTATTTATGGACTAAATGGCAGAAAAAGCCATTAGAACCCAAGAGTTCCTGAGAAAATTAAGATCCTTGGGTAGCAGGATCTCAAAACAACAGTCTGCAGCAAACCACCATGAGTCATATTTTCCATCAATAAAAAGTTCGTAAAACTAGTGTGTACAGTAATTGGACAAAGATCTTCCAACTCCAGACAATTAGAAGAGCACTGGCTCCCAGACACTAAGGATAACTGTAATAAGATGAATACGTTTGAGCAAGTTTCTAAGACGTGTGCGGCACCGTGCAAGGCTAGCCATTGGGTGGTGCCTAAGGCAAGACAGAGCAAGCGTGTGCCTTGCTTGCTCAGGACCAGAGGCCTCTCATGAGTCTTCTCAGGTAGGATGATTTGGGAAGAGCAGGCAAAAGCCCTTTAGTGCTTCTACCAAGATGGATAAAATTCCCGCCAGCAGAGATTCATCATTGGAGGGTATTGCTTGTCCATTCTTTTAAGAAATGGAGAAGCTCCTGGAAGTTAATGCAGTATGGCATTAACAACCAATTGGAATGGCAGATGAGCGACTTTCCTGGACAGTGAGAGAATGAATCAGAGGATATAAATTCTGGTGGAGATACTATTTTTACAGTATGTCAGAAAGGGGCTCAGCAGAGTCAAAACTGTGAGCGTGTAAATCAGATTAAGACGAATCCTGGATAGCCAAAATTTTAACGCATAGTAATAGAAGCGCTAATGGCATGATTTCTTCTGTTCCTCACATTATAATGCCTAGGACTCAGCTCTCTTCCATCAAAGGCTTTAGGTAATTGCAATTATTTTTTTAAATTACTAGATAGATAGATAGATAGATAGATAGATGGTAGATACAAAATTCTATAGTTTTGTACACACACACACACACACACGGTTCTATCTATCTATTTTCATGGCATGCAAGCCTGTTGTCTTCCCCTTTAAACAGGATATTTCCATCCTATCCCATCCAAGCCAAAGGATAAGAAAACCAACCAACCAACTGCTGGAGGCACCTCAGGCATTACAGGCCTGCTAATAACAGCTGCCCAAACTCCTCATTTCATTGCCAGTCTGGCTTCTGTTTCTTGTTCTACTTTCTTCCAGTTCTGCTCAGCCCTTGCTGGCCATGTGTCTGCTTTTACCTTCTGGATTCTGAAAGTGAGTTTGTTTCGCTGGATATGTTTCAGACCCAGCTTGAGCTCAGCAGCTGACAATTTTGCTTCCTGGGCACTGGGTGAAATCCCCACATAAGGCAGTTTGGCTCCAGTGTTCCCCTGAGGGGTTTGGGGGAGGCAGGGTTTGAGGGGTCCGGACTCATGCACTTCTGATGCTGTGGTCGCTGGTTCCCTGCAATGCCTGCTCATGACAGCTTCTCCCTATAGAGAAGCAGTGATAGAAATGTTGGTCCCTAGCTACTGCAAGCGGTAAGAAGCTTGGAGAATTTTATAGCAAAGAAGGGTATAGTAACGTTTTAGTGGCATTTATTTGTCTCTTTTTTAACCCTAATTATAAAAGTAAGACGTTACTATAGAAAATTTGGGAAAAATACAAAAAAGATTATTTAAAATTATTTGTAATGCCATTACATGAACATAATCTCTATTAACATTTTAATTTATAATCTTCCAATATTATTCCTTATATATACTATATGTTTACCTAGCAAAATTAGAATCACACCAGTCATTCTATTTTGTTTTCACTAAATTTCACTTAATACATACAGTGAATATTGTGTTTAGTTAGATTATATTTGAAAAGTCTTCTATTAAAAAATCTATGAATCCAATGCAACGGGAAGCTGTCTATGAAATATGTGACAGACATTAATAAATAAGTAGGTCTACTAGAGAGAGCTATAAAGCACAATCTAAACATGACTTGGTGATCTAAACTCACTCCCTTTGACAGTATCACTTAAAGGAAGTGAGTCCCAACAGCTAAACCCAGACCACAAGACACAGATTAGAGCACTGGACTTGGGGTCAAATATTCAAGTTGTAATTGAAATGAGTGGCACGTTCTTCAACAAATCCCTGGGCTTTTCTCTCACCGTTTACTAGTCTATGAAATGAAACTCTTCGTCATTACCGTCTGGGGTCCTTGTGAGGATAAATGAGATAATGCTTTGTGAACTGGGAAGTGCTAAGTGATTGAAGTGGTTCTTTGTTACTGAAAAATCAGGTTGGTTAAGAGTGCTGGCATTTCCTTTCCATTAATTTCACTTCATTGCCTGAATGAGGTAGTAGTGAAACGTTTCCAAGAAAATCTCTAGGACTCTGAATTTTCTTTCCTAATGTCAGCAGGGTGAATATTTCTGATTTCCTCCCTTTTAAGATCAGCAGAATGGACATTTCCTAGCTTGCTTTCCTTCTTCAAAGTCACTTCTCTAAGAAAAACAAAATCAAAACAAATAAACAAAAAGCTCACTAGTCAAAAAATCATATATGCTTCCATTGACTTAAGTCAGGATGTTAAATATAAAACTCTCTACCTGAAAGCCTAAAATAAAATTTTATTAAAAGACAAATTTTAGAAAATGACCTAAAAATTTGTGCTCCCCCACCAATAACATCAAACATGGTTTGGCCTCTTGATTGCTACTGTGTGCATGCAGGGGGAGGGGGAGGATATAGAAACCCAGGAAATAAGCCAAACTGAGGGACCTGTGACTCTCCGTTCTGCCCACAAGACTATGAAACAGATGTAAGTGGGGTTTTATAAACTAAAACAAATGCATTTATAGTGACCAATCACCTGTGATCTTACGTTCTTCTGTGTTTCATGCATATTAATTTGCATCCTAATTCTCAACTAGATAATGAGCCCAATGAGGGCAGGATCCACTTAGTACACTCTGTGGCCTCACAACTCTTGTCACAACAGGAGGAGCTCATTAAAACCTACTGATCCAATATACACCAAAAACTCTTCAAAGTCAACAATAAGGAAACAACCCAGTTAAAAAATGGGCGAAAAATCTGAACAGACACCTCACCAAAAGGATATGGAGCTGATAAAAAAGCATATTACAAGATGTTCCATATCCTATGTCAATAGGGAAATGCAAATTAAGACAGCATTGAGATACTACCTCACCCCTGTTAGAATGGCCCAATTCCAAAACGCTCATAACACCAAATGCTGGTGAGAACGTGGAGCCACAGGAACTCTCATTCATTGCAGGTGGGAATGCAAACTGGTACAGCCACTTTGGAAGGCAGTTTGGCAGTTTCTTACAGCTAAACATACTCTCACCATATGATCTAGCACTTGCACACCTTGATACTTACCTAAGTGAATTGAAAAGATGTTCACATAAAAAAAAAAAAAAAACAGCACACAAATGTTCGTAATGGCTTTACTCATAATTGCCAAAACTTGGAATGACCCAAAATGTCCTTCAGTAGGTAAGTAGGTAAACAAACTGTGGGACATCCAGACAATGGAACATTGTTCAGTTGTAAAAAGAAGTGAGTTATCAAGCCGCACAAGACCCACAGGAAACTTAGGTGCATACAGCTCAGTGAAAGGGGCCTGTTTAGTCCACATACTGTATAATGCCAAGCATCTAACATTGTGGAAGAGGTAAATCAAAAGAGACAGTAAAATAGGTTGTCAAGGCTCAGCAGGGAGGGAAGGAGAGGGGGAAAGTAGATGGAACATGGAGACGTTAGGGTAGTGAACCCACTCTGTACAAGACGGTAGTGGTGGACACGTGTCATTATACGTTTGTCAGAAGCCATGGAATGTACAACACTACGAGTGAACCCTAATGCAGATATGGGCTTTAGCTGATACAATGTACGAGTAGTCATTCATCGGTTGAAACAAATACACCACACTCATGCATATTAATAGGGAAAACTGAAGGGCAGAGCAGGGAAAATAACAGTGTACTCCGTTCTTCTTCTCAGTTTTTCTATAAAGGCAAAACTGCTCCAAAAAAATAAAGTCTAGGGGCACTGGGTGGCTGAGTCACTTAAATGTCTGCCTTCAGCTGAGGTCATGATCCCAGGGTCCTATAATCAAGCCCTGCTCTGCCGGGAGTCTGCTTTCCCCTCTCCCTCTGCCCCTCTCTCTGCTAGTGCTCTCCTTCTCTGAAATAAATAAAACCTTTTTTAAAAAAATTTAAAAATAAGGTTTATTAATTAATTTTTTTAAAATTCCTATTGATTGATTGGTTCCCTGTAATGGTGAGAAATGGATCCTCTGAGGGCCTGGCTACTTTTTCCTAACAGGAAATGCAAGTGACAATGAGAACTATGAAGAGCTTCCCACTGAACATGAAGTGCAAAAACAATATGGAGTATAAGCTTACGGGATTGTCTGCCAATCAAGCTCCTTTCTTCCTCAGAGCCTTGATCTTTTCTAAAATAAAATGTGCTGGAAATTCCACATGCACTGGAAGCAGACTGGCTCCTCCCCACAGTCTCATTGGGAAGTGCCCTTGTGGCCTTGAGCATAAACACAGACAGGGAAAGGAAGATTAGATGGATCCCCTGCTCTTCTCCTGGGAGTGTCTGACTTGTACGGAATCATGTGTAACTTCCCAGCCAGATGAAAAGGCCTTTCTACTAAGCCAAGGGCATTTTAATGCATTTGCCTTATTAATCTTTGAACTCTCATTAAATGAGATGTGCATTAAATGGACCGGAGATATGAGAGCGGAGAAAAGAATATTCTGGGTTGTATGGAGTTAACCCCTGGGAAAAAAATAAAGGAGGTGGAGGGAGAAAAGAGAGAGAGATAGGATGGGGAGGTGCAGGAAAAGAGAGAGAGAGATGCTATCTTTCCACAGTCTTGAAGCATGGGCATTTAAGTAGACCCACCATGACTTGAATGCTGAATTTACATGTGGGAGCGTCAGGCTGCCTGCTCACACGTAGGTGATCTGTTGTGAGAAGAACTGAGGCCTGATCCTATGCTTTGCACACTCTTATTTTTGCTCTTTTGCTTTCCCATCACCCCCAAGCTAGTATATTTTATTTATTTATTTATTTATTTGACAGAGAGAGACAGCCAGCGAGAGAGGGAACACAAGCAGGGGAAGTGGGAGAGGAAGAAGCAGGCTCATAGCGGAGGAGCCTGATGTGGGGCTCGATCCCATAACGCCGGGATCACGCCCTGAGCCGAAGGCAGACGCTTAACCGTTGTGCCACCCAGGCGCCCCGCAAGCTAGGATATTTTCATAGTATTTTTTGCTGTGGTCACTGTAAGATTCTAATTAACTGGGAATCTCCCTCTCTCCTCCAAACCCTGTCTCGGAGTTCACATTTTCCATAAAAACCTTCCAAAGAAGGACAAATTCCTATTTGACTCATTGTGATATTTAAGGTATCCTGATAGTGTGGCTAATTGGCACTAGGCATCTAAAAAAGAGCTAGAGATTCGGAACAAATAAGAATGTTAAAGCTAGGAGGAATTTAAAGGTCCTGGAGACTAGTTTCCTTTTTTTTTTTTTTTAAGTATGAAGAAACTCCAACTTGAGAAGTACCGTCCTCGGTGTCACATAGCAGATCTCGGACTCAAATTCATGTTTCTCAGAATCTGTTTTCTCTCATCTTCATGGCAGTATCCTTCAAGCTGAATGCAAATTTTGTTTTAACGCTTTTTTTAGTTTTAAAAAACGTTAATTTTAATTACAAAGCGCCGTTTCTTTATGCATTCATTCGTCCCAGAGATACGTTTGAAGGCACACTTGGTCCCAGCCCTGCCAGCCCTGGCAATACAGGGATGGGTGGGACAGATGGGGCCCTCCCCGGTCTAGCACGCAGCACCTTCAGCATGAAAGGGGGGAGAGGTGGACCAAAACCTCAACTCGGCTCAGATCCTGTCCTCAGGGACCCTCTGTTGGTATTGGTTAATTACTCGTCAGCTTTGAGCCCTTCGGTGACTTTTTGTGTCTGTGAGGCTTTATTCAAACTGTATTTTCCATAGGATAGCGTTTTAGAGCCTCTGCCCTCCCCCTCTTTCCCCCCTTCTGTTTTCCCACCCATTCTTCTCCAGGCTTGCCACTTATGTACCAAGCGGCTTCCTTCTAAATATGATGGGTTTTTTCACTGACACTGCTTTGTTCCTGTTTCTCTCTGCTTAGAAAAGGCTCTTTCCCAGTCTGTGTGGCAGAGACCTACGCATTTAGGACTTGGTTCACCTCCGAAAGACTCATTTGCTCTAAAAGACTTTCCTAAACTTCCCCCCACCCCCAATATTGCTTCTTTTAGTCCCACTTTTCCCTTGTGCAGACTTTCATAACGGTGACTGGAACACATCATTGTACTGCTTGGTCTATAAACCCGTCTCCACACTTCTTTAAAGCAGGCACTTTGCCTTGTTTATCTCTGTATCCTTAGTGCCTATTGTACACACAGTAGATGCTTAATCATAGCAATCTCAGAGAGCTACCATTTGTTGATCAGCTGCTCTATGCCTAGTTTGCATATGTTCCTTAATCATATGTGTCTGCATGTATATCTATGCATATGTGTGTCTATGTGCGTACGTATATATGTGTATATGTGTGTGGTACTTATTATTATTCTCTTACAGATAAGGAAGCTATGTTGTAGCTTGGGGAGGTTATGTAAGTTGCCTTAGGACACAAAGCAAGAAAGTGACAGAGCTAGAATTTGAACCCATGTGTGGGTGTCTTCAAAAAGAAAAGGAAGAATGGAAGTCAGGTAGAAAGAACAGAGATATAATTTCAAATGAATGGATAGAAATACTCTACCTGACATAGAGGGGTTCAATTGCCCCCATCAAAAGATGCACATGTATCTTGCAAAAGAAGATAGCCAGCTTGGGGGTATCTCTCTTGGAGGCTCAAGTGGCAGTACCCTCCTTTGGGAAAACCCAAAGCGAACATGCCTGCTGCCCCAGAACCTTCTGTACAATTCCATTGCCAGAAATAAAGTCGACAGGAAAAGAAAGGAAACCTTTAAAACCACTGTCCTTCCTCGGGAACTGACTGTCACCCTCTCTCAACAAATAAAAAATAAAAATCTGTATAGCAACCTAGAACTACTAAGGAAATTCCTTATCCCTAAAAAAACAAACTTGCCCTCGGCTTTGTAAACAGCCCACTTTAAATTATTCTGGTTTGAGCATGCTGTTTGTTTCCTGGGGCAGACTCGGGCTGATACAAAGAGGAACATGTAATTCCCAAGAGAAGAAATCTAAATGGACGTGGAAGTGGAGAAAGGGGATCCCTCCTACATTGTTGGTGGGAATGCAAGTTGGTACAGCCACTCTGGAAAACAGTGTGGAGGTCCCTTAAAAAGTTAAAAATTGAGCTACCCTATGACCCAGCCATTGCACTACTGGGTATTTACCCCAAAGGTACAGACGTAGTGAAGAGAAGGGCCATATGCACCCCAGTGTTCATAGCAGCATTGTCCACAATAGCTAAACTGTGGAAGGAGCCAAAATGCCCTTCAACAGATGACTGGATTAAGAAGCTGTGGTCCATATATACAATGGAATATTACTCAGCTATCAGAAAGAACGAGTTCTCAACATTTGCTGCAACATGGACGGCACTGGAGGAGATAATGCTAAGTGAAATAAGTCAAGCAGAGAAAGACAATTATCATATGATTTCTCTCATCTATGGAACATAAGAACCAGGAAGATCGGTAGGGGAAGAAAGGGATAAAGAAAGGGGGGGGGGAATCAGAAGGGGGAATGAAGCATGAGAGACTATGGACTCTGAGAAACAAACTGAGGGCTTCAGACGGGAGGTGGGTGGGGGAATGGGATAGACTGGTGATGGGTAGTAAGGAGGGCACGTATTGCATGGTGCCCTGGGTGTTATACGCAACTACTGAATCATCGAACTTTACATCAAAAACCAGGGCTGTACTGTATGGTGACTAACATAATATAATAAAAAAAATAGAAATCTAAATGGACAAAAATAAATAGATAAATACATAACCCATATGAATATGCAAACGCACATTAAAAAAACAATGGGATGAGTTTGATAGTACCCAGTTTGACAAGAATTTGGAGATGAGTCAGCAACTCTTGTTGAGAGCGTCGTTCGGTACACTTTCTTTGAAGGGCCACTTGGCAATGCACAGTGAAGTTGAAGCTGTTGCTCCCGTCTGTCCTAGAAATTCCGCCTCCTCCTCTGTGCTCGAGGGAAATTCTTACACAGGCGCACAAGAAGACATGCACAAAATGGTCATAGCAGTGTCATTTGGTATAATTTGAAAATGGAAATGACCTAAAGTGCCTGCCCGTAGGTGAATAACTGAATAAGTGATAGGGTAGCTGCACTATGAAATTCTGAATGATCATTGAATGAATTAGAGCTACAACATGGATATTGGAGCATCAGTATGGATTAGTCTCAAAATTATACATTTTAGGGGCAAAAAGCAAGTTGCGGAATTATAGAAACAGTTTGATACCGTTTATGTAAATTTTTATTTTTTTAAGATTTTATTTATTTATGAGAGAGAGCACGTGCACCAACAGGGGGAGGGGCAGAGGGAGAAGCAGGCTCCCCACGGAGCAGGGAGGCCAATGCAAGGCTCCATCCCAGGTCCTGAGAATCATGGCCTGACCCAAAGGCAGCCACTTAACCACTTAATCAGCTGAGCCTCCCAGGCGCCCTTACGTAAATTTTTAAAACACGGGAAACAACATTCTCTTTTACTGAGTACATCTGCAAGTAATCAGTGCATTATCATACGGAGAGAATTAATACTCACCAACCTCAACATAGCAGTTACCTCTGAGGAGCCAATAGAAAAGTATAATATCTATTTCTTAAAAATCTGAAACAACATTGCAAAATGTTAGTATTTGTTAATTTGGGGTGATAAGTACCTAGAGTTTTGCTGCATTAGTATCTGTGATGTTCAGCATATTTGAAATGTTCTAAGTAGAAATATGTTTTTAAAAAATCTAATACATGAACCCAGCCCTCTAGGAAATCACATCTAGATGTGGGGGTTAATAGATGCAAAATGAAGAGCAGGGTGTATCGTGAATTCATGACAGAGGAGTTCAGGGGTGCTACTGGTATCCCACGCTTACTGAACAGGAGCGCTAGATACTGGATGATCTGCCTGAACACACATTCCATTAAGAGCACATCGAGGCCCCAGGAGGTGACGGACTATTAGTTAAGGACAGAGCAGGGACCTGGGTCATGTTAACTTATACAAGGAAGCCATTAGACTGAGTTGGCTCTCATGATGTGGCTGCCTACGTAGCCTACCGTTCTGAAATGGAAACCCAAGGAAAACCAGTCCTCAGCAGCCAACGAGGCATGAAGCTATAGTCCATCAATAATTTTCTCACTTAGCCTCTGCACTTTCTCTGTATGAATCTGTCCATGAGCTGCAGGCGAGCTCCTAACCATTTCCAGTTCGGTACTGTTCGATTCAAGTCAACTTCTGCTTAAATAGAACTTTAAAATTTGTAATATGACTCAGTTTAGCTTTTAACAGTTGTGTGACTCCTACTTCATTGTTCTTCTGTCATCTCGTGTTCCTTCTCAGAATCAAAAACAGGGGAAACAAAAACACTTCGTGCTTGCCCAGCGAAAGCACCTGGGGTTTTCCTCTTGTCCCTTATGAATGTTATCATTTCTTGTTTATTAATTACTTTGCAATAGTAACAGCAGCAAATTGGAAGGAATAAATTGACATAAAGTCATCATCCCTGGTATCTGAAGGGGGGAGAAATAAATCATTTTGTAGAAAGCATTTCTGAACTGAACAACAAATCCCAACCCCAAAATCACCTTACCTTTTGCGTTTCTTCCTAGCTGACTCTGGAGGAAAAATGGCTTGTAAAGCAGTTGGGTCACTAAAAGTCATTTTTAAAAATCTGTCTGTCCATATATACACATATTTTCATTGAAGTATACTTGACACACAATGTTACATTAGTTACAGGTGTATGGCACAGTGATTCGACAAGTCTCTACATTATCCTACACTCACCATAATTGTTGCTACCATCTGTCACCATACAATGCTATTACAGTGCCATTGACTATATTTGGGTCACTAGAAGTTGTTTCCCAAGACTTCCCTCACTGGTTTAATTTCACACACAAAAATTAAGGGTGCTGATACAGGCTGATGGTTACAGTTTCTCCCCATTTACACACCTGGCTACACCTGATTGCCCCGGGTTCCGGCAACATTCACAACCAGCTCCCTCCCTCCTCCAGCGTCTGCTCTGTAGTCTCTTCTCCCTGCATGTTCTTACTGGCAGGTGTTGGGTTTGGTCCCACCCCCTTCTGTGTCCATATCTTCATTACTTTCACAAAATGGGGTTATGTCCCAAAATGTAAGTGAAATAGCACCCTAAGCCAACTCTTGGTGGCCACTGCTTCATAGGAGAGTGACCTGGAAGGCCAACTAGAAAGGCTTCACATCCCTGCCATGGGAGGAGACCCATGCTATGAGTCATGCTAGGTCCCGGGAGAAAGGCAAGAAGAGGTGGGGCCCTCTAGGTGAGAAGGCAGTGTCCAAAGGGGAGTGTCAAACTTTGACCGGATCAGGACTAGTGCCACATGGGCGGTTGGCCAGAGACGGACAGGGCAGGGCTGTGAGTCTAGACGGTCCATCCATTTTGAAGTAGGACACCAGCCCATGGTTGGAATATCAGGGATGAGTGTAGTCTCTCACAGAATTAAAGAATGAAAAGTTCATCGTAGCTTAGATACACATACACAACACGACTAAACCTCAAGAAAGAAAACAGAGGGAGTGCAACTCAGGAAGCCAAGGCAGCTGTATAAACTGGGACTTGGTTTCAACTGAGGAGGTGGATTGCAGAGTGATGGCTGTGGGGTGACCAGGCTCATCCCTCCCTGGCTCATGGACTCTGGGCTCACAGAAGTCAGGCTATTTCCAGACTCCACCCATGGGGAGATGGAGCCAACTGATAACTTGTTTGCCTGGGTCAGGAATTGCTCAGCCGCTTCCGAGGGCTGAGCTTCCAGGTAAAGATTCATGGGGCTGTAGCAGCTGGAGAGGCTGGGGAGGGCAAGTGCTGACCATTACGAGGTATGCCTATTCTAGATAAATGTAACAATGACCTCAGATGACCTTACACTGTAAAAGGTACGTAAGGCAGTCTGCTTCCCTGGTAATTTTGAGTTGGATCTATGAAATTACCTTTTTTATAGGTTAAAAACTTGTCATATATCTGTTAGTTCGTATGATTCAGCCTTAGCCAATGTCCTGCGAGTCTTGCACAATGTGAACTGTTTTAGTGGGAAACATGGTAACCATTGCAGTCGTCAGTAAGTGAACTTTCCCAGCTGACTCACTTCCTCCATTGTAAAATGGAGGTAGTGATCCACACTGCTCAGCCTTAAGCAGAATTGCTTTAAAACATAATAATGACAATAATCATCAATCAGTAAAAGAACATAAGTTACCATTGTGTTAATATTATACATTGAATATTGTAACACTTGTGGGTGTCATCATAATTAATATTAGTGTAATGAGGCAAGGCTTCAAAGTCGTGTCACTTCACCCCGTTTCCCAGAAGGTCACTACCTGAGTATCCAGGTGTCCTCCCTACCAGAGTCAGGCCATATATTTTGGGACACAGGTTATTCAGAAGCAGACTGCGTCCCTAGGGGCCTACTGGGTGTCCTGTGTCTAGCTGTGCTGGGCACTCTGAGCCTTATCTCACCCTTCTCTATCACAGGGATTTGAATATCAAAGGGAAAAAAGGTGGGGTCTGAAAAGAAACCACTCAAGCTTACCAACCTGAAAGAATCTCCCTTCCAGGCAAGATGAAACTCTTGTCTTCTGTGTTTTCTACCTAAGTATTCCTTAGGTCTTTCTGAAGGCCTTAGGCCTGTGGCCGTGTGGGGGTTGTTCTCTCCATTGGCATTACCCTGAAAGATCCCAAGCCCAGCAGAGGAGGAAGAGCAAGCAGGACAGTGTGTCCACGGATGACCTCTTCTCTGCCCCTTGCCTTTTCCACTTCCCACAGGGAGCCCAACAGCTGTGTTAGGGGCTGCTATAAACTTTTCAGTTAAATCGCAGCTCAGTTAGGGGTGGGTGTCTGGGTGGTTCAGTTGGTTAAGCATCCAACTCTTGATTTCGGCTCAGGTCATGATTTCAGGGTCATTAGATCTAGTCCTGCGTGGGGCTTCATGTTCAGCAGTGTCTGCTTGAGATCCTCTCCCTCTGCCCCTCCCCACACTCACACGCTCTCTCTAGCTCTCAAATAAATTAAATAAATCTTAAATAAAATAAATAAATACATGGCAGCTTAGTTATAATGACGACAAAGTTTCGTTCCCCAAATGCAGATGGAACATGTGAGCATTTCCTTTGGTCTGCCAGAAACAACAGGGTTTTCGTGTGCAGACTTTACTGGAATCCCAGCAGGCAGTGACCAAGCACTTGCTGGGCGGCCCTTCTCCCATCCTCCCATCCCTGAGTCACTGCCACACACAAGAGCAGGGAACTGGCCCAGCCTGGGTAGAAGAGCAGGAAGACGTTTAAATGAAGAGGAGGGCTAGGTAATACAGCACCTACCTCACCGCCGCCCATGCACACAGACTCCCGCCCATCCATATACTTGTCATTCACCCTCAGTGCCGGGTGATTAAAGGTATCCCAAGATTCAAACAAATAAGCAATGAAATGAACTGGAATGAATGTGGTACAAACAGAATCTCTAACCTGTGTTCCCAGGACCTATAAAGAGAATCCAGATTTCCCAGAGTAGCCCAACCTCCTTCCCTACACCCTGTCCCCACTCTCCTAGGTTAGCACTCTTCCCTCCAGCCACCTAGGGCCTAGAATATACCAGTCCCATTCCTTTCTTCTGACCTTTATTTTTGCCATTCCTCCCAACCTTCTAGAAAATACATAGCCTCTCTCTCCAAATCTCTTCCTGAATTCACGCAATGAAGATTTATTGAGTAGTAAGCAGGGATCTCAGTCCGCCTGCCAGGCATCGTGCTGGGCTCTGGGAAGACAGCAGTATGCAAAAGAGGCAGGAGCCCTGCCCCCGCTGTCTCTTGCCTTAGCGCCATTTCCTGTTTTTACTGTGATGTCATCTATTTCTTAACTTACAGCAAAATATCTCATGCCGTTTATTTAATGGTTGATTCTCTGCTTTATTTTTGCTTATTCTCTTGTATTGTTAGTTAACATTGTATAGATATCTACACGTTCTCACTAAAAGAATTCTGTAAGATCCATGAGGACCAACACCTCATTTAAATGTTTCTCTCTGTTTAAAATGCATTTTGGGGAGCATAGTGAAAATGGGTACAGATAACAAGATAACTAGAGTGGAGGTCTCATCATTCCTTATTTTACTATTTAAGGCCTACCCAGAGTTTCTCAACTTCCACAGTATTGATGTTTCATATTGACATATAGATAATTCTTTGTTGAGGGCATTTTTCCTAAGTATTATCACAGCATCCTGGTCTCTATCTATTAGATGCCAGAAGCACCCCTGTCCCAGTTGTGACAACCAAAATGCCTCCACACATTGCCAGATGTCCCCTGTGGGTGAGGATAAGGAGATGGGGACAAAACTGAACTACTGGAACCAGATCTCTGCAATGTCTTATTTTCTTACTGTTGTATCATTAAATTCACACATATGTATGATGTTGACATTAAAAAGATACATATTTAACTTCATGTGGGACATAGTTTCCCAAGGCACTAAAAAGCGTTTGAGTAAAAGCTCAGTGCACTAAAAGCCAGTCCCCAGGGCCTGCAAGGGAGGAAGGCAGAACGCAAAGGGCAAAATTTGCTCCCAATGTCTATTTTGTGTCCATAGAGAATTTCTCTAATATCCTAACAGCTCTAAGTGAGTAAAGCCCTGAAGACAATCTCCTGGGATAGTTGAGGCCTGCTTATCTGAGGAGGGCTAGCTGGAATTCACGGTCAAGTTCCCAGTGTCCACATCCTCCTTGCAGTTCACAGTTCTGGATTCCGATCCCCGAGTGACTCCAGTAGTGCAGCCAGCTCCCCATGCAAACATCGAGGGACTGGGTCCAAGAAGTCAGAGGAACTTCACCTTTCTCTTTCTCTTTCTCTTGAGTGTGCCAAAGAAGCATGAAGTCTCAGGTCAGGCTGGGGTTGAATAATCTGCCTCTGAATGGTGTGTGGAATGTGCCTTAGGAAGATCCTTTTTTTGTTGTTTGTTTGAGAGAGAGAGACAGCATGCATGAGTGGAGAGGGGGGTACAAGGGAGAGGGAGACAGAGATTCCGTAGCAGACTCTCCACTAAGTGGGGAGGGAGACACGGGCTCAGTCTCACGACCCTGAAATCATGACCTGAGCAAAAATCAAGAGTTGGACACTGAAGTGACTGAGCCACCCAGGCGCCCCAGGAATCATTCTTAATAAGATCTAAAATTACAGAATGTATCTGTCCCTGGCATCCACCATTTAATAGAAGTAATGACTTCCTTCCAGATTAAATAAAAATAAGAATGAAGTAACAATTCACTTGGATCTAGAAATATATAGAATCTTACAGGGAAGCTCCTGGGTTCATGAGTGAGCTTGGATGGAGGCCTTGGTTCTTCTGAAATCTACTTAACTGTAAGCTCCCTGAAGGCAGGGAGCCACCACATCCTGCCCCTCAAAATACCTCCAGCCCTTAGCACAATGGTAGATGTGATGTCCAATAAACATCTGATTAAATAACTTCCAGAAAACATTTTCCCTCAATTTTCGACTCTACTTTAAGATGGGATTTAAGAAAAATAAATTTACATTCCAATTTATAAATTGTAATACATTATATTTTATAATATATATTTATATAAAATGAATTTGTATAGTACATTTAAATTAACGTATATTTAACATTATAATCTAATATAAAAGGAAAAAATCAACATCGAGCATATTGTCAAGCTCTCTACTAAGTTCTTACACATAATTCACCTCACTTAGTTCACATTTCTGTATGTGTTCCCTCCTAAGTCCTGAAGATACATAAGAATTCATAAGGATTACTATTTATGCCACAAAAGGCAGTACAAAGAATTTTAAAAATCAGTGATTTTTTATTAAGCATCTGTTCTTTATTCATTTTTTTTATTCATTTGAAAATCAAATGCTTCTTGAATACATACTGTCTCTAAGCTCATTATTAAGACATGGAGATTCAAGAAAGAATAAGAGACAGCCCCTACCTTCCAGAAGCTGACAGTCTAGTGTAAACGGCAGAAACCGGGGTGGGTTATGAGAATGCACTGTGGTGAGAGTATGAGGACGTTATAGACAGACCAGAGCAACTAAACAAGCTGGGTACGGGAGAGAAGATGACAGGTTGCTGGCCAAAAAAGCAACTGAGTTGAGTAGTTAAGGTACAAAGGAAATTCAGTGCGTAAGGGGAATGGGACTAAGAGGGCGTGTGGGCTTCAGGCTGACATGACTGGGGAAAATAAAGGCACGGACTCAAAAAAATCCATGCAGGAAATTGCAAAAAGTCTGGAACTTCTGGGGCATTAGGTATCACTCAGGATATGATGAAAGGTGAGGATGGAGAAGTAGAGATAAAGCCCAGACAGTGGGGGCATCTGGGCTTTATGCTGGGAGTAGAGGAAGCCCCTGGGAGGGGTGGGAGCAGAGGAACAACAGGCGAGGGTGGCGTGTTTGCTACCTCCCTTAGCCCGGGGGGTGGGGGGGTGGGGTGAAAGGCCAGGCCTTCCTGGGGGCAGAAGAGCAGGGGCAGCTGGGAAGGGATGGAGAGGACGAAGTAGACTCAAGGATACATTTGACATCAGGGTCATTAACCTAGTCTGTGAAGGCCCATGAAATCACTTCTGGGAATCCATGAATCCCCTGATGTCGAAGTGTGTGTAGTGTGTTTGTGAGAAAGGGGACCAGCACTTCAACAGATTCTTAATATTTTCACTTATAAGCAGATTCTAGGATGTGATTTTGCCTCCTATACAAAGCTTCTGATTCTAGTCATCAAAATGGGACCTTCATTCTGATTAGCCACAGGTGTCTGCTGGTGGGTAGTGGGTAACATTCGGCTAATGGCAGAAAGTTGATTTTAATTTGGCCAAGGAAAATAACCCTCTTCAGTAATGGCACAGCGCCTAATAACTGAAGTTAAAATTAGTGAACTGAATAGTTATTACTACTCTTGGCTCATTCCTTCTGTCTCTATGATGGGGATGCATGAGTTTCATCAGAGAAAAAGTCGGGTCCCGTATGCCATTAACTTCACCTGCATCGTCAGACCCATTTTAGAAAGGTTACTTGTGCTTTGTTTTCCATTGTTTTTCATACAGACACCCTACTCCCACTGAGAAATGATCATCTGCTTAATTTTGAATTTTTTTCAGTGAGTTCTAGTCCATTAATTGAGTTAGTTGTATGGCCCAGTATATTAGCTCTAACTCTTCTGATGTCCATTATGGCAGATACTGATGGACAGATAAGGGCAGTGAGGCATTTCAAAAGGAGCTTTTGGGAAGAAATATTAGCGTATAACTTTTAGCTAATCTGCTAATAATAATCTGATAAATCTGATTTCTGCTCTATGAAGAAAGCACACATGTGTCTTTTCACTTCTGTTTTCCATGAAAGTGTTTCTGTACCCAGTTACGCTAATGAATGCCCAACTGTGATAATGCACCCAGATCAATAAACACACAGCTGTATAGAATCGGGTCATTCTAATGGAGATCCCACCCACTCTTGATAAAGCACACTGCGCATTGAGTCGGTGTTCTGTAGTCTGTTCTGGGAGAGAGGGAAAGTCAAAAGACAGCCCTTCAATCCAACACATCCCTGATCAAGATGACACAGTGGTATGTCTCTTTTATCTGTCTTTAGTCAGAAATATATGCATTCTAGGGATGTATAATCGTATAAAAATGAAGGACTAGAAAACATAGACCTCAGGTTTTCTGCTAACTCTTCCATATGTAATTTCCTGTAGACTGGTTGTATGTCACAGGAAGGAAATATGAGCCAGGACCAAGAGCCAAGTGATACAGTGTGTTATTGCTGGCCACATTATGTTGTGTGACCTTTGAGAGAGGGTATGATGAGGATGGAAACACTTGTTTAGAAAGTAACTTTATGGTCATACCTCCTTTGCACCCAGTATCCACATTATACTGGACTTAGTCTTACCCTAAATGTTTGCTCAGGTTATTCCATACTTGGCTTTCTCTGTTGACCTGCATCGGCAAAGATAGTGGAAAATGGCCATTGTCCAACCTATTGTTTTCTGCACAAGGTAGCAAATGTCTTATAAATCCTGAGTGTCTTACAAATCCTGAGTGCAGAGAGAGTTTCTGTGCAATTTTCAATTTATTGGAGAATCATCTTTAATTTCCCACAACTTGTAATGAATGACTCCACCTCCAGGTTAGGAGTGTTGCAAAAATATTTTTTCATATAGTTGTTAGAAAGTAGGAAATTTTTGTAATGCTGAGAAGGTGTATGTTTTTGTATATTATATGTTTATGTATGCATGTACATAGAGTTGCATGTATATGTTTGTGTGTACTACATATGTACTGTATATATATACATATACACGTATACATATATATGACATATGTGTGTGCACAATTCTCCACTGTACCACACTGTCCTTTAGAAGTTGTACTATGACAGTTTACTAAAATACCTTACTGACTCCATCTGAGAGCTGATCCAGAGAGAAAAGCTTTGATTCTCTTTTCCCCTGTGCTGAAGGATCTCCTTGAGAGCAAATTAGAAATTTAGTTGCTTTACCCTTTTAGGCAGTAATGAGACCATAGTGACCTTAGTTGAGAGAGCATGGGTTCTCAAGTATCATATTCCCTCTCTACAGATACAAAATAGAAAACCAAATGCATGTACCCAGGTTCCCCAAAATTACAACAAAATTCCTTTGGAATATGTGATCATTGGGCTGAACTGCAGTTTACTCTTGAATATTCTAGAAAATCAGGACATCTTTAACCAATTAATTTTTTATATTACTATATATGTCATATTTTATTATGTATTAACATAAATTAAAGTTTAGGAGTGTTATGAAAAAGACAGAATTTGTAGTTACCAGATCTGGTTTGAAACCCACTTCTACGGGTTGGGAGTATGGAAGACCCAACTCCCTTCTGACGTGGTTTTGATGGTTGGATAAACTGATAAAAAAGCGCATACTGTTATGGCCTAAATTATGCCCGCTCCCCAAATAAATATGTTGAAGCCCAAACCCCAGTACCTAAGCATGTGACTATTTGGAAATAGGACCTTTAAAGGTATTTAAGGTAAGACGAGGTCATACAGGTGGGCCCCGATCCAGTATGGCTGATGTTCTTGTGAGAGGAGATTAGGACACAGACATAAGCCAGGGGAAGACTGTGTGAAGACACAGGGAGAAGACAGACAACTACAAACCAAGCAGAGAGACCTCCGAAAGAGAACAAACTTGCGGACATTTGATCTCAGACTTCTAGCCTTGAGAGCTGTGGAAAGATAATTTTCTGCCGTTGAAGCCAGCCCTTCTGTGGCACTTTGTTATGGCAGCCCTCACAGACTAAATACGAACGAAACTGTAAAACTGTGAAAGCTGAATCATTCGTTTCCTACCTCTGACAACAAACTGTCGTTGAGGTCTTTGCTCCTATATTAATATATATGTCTAAATTCCAATTATAATAATTCACATCTCTTCGTTTTATTTTTTAAGATTTTATTTATTTATTTGAGAGAGAGAGCACACGTACACAAGCAGGGGGAGCAGCAGAGGCAGAGGGAGAAGCAGACTCCCCACTGAGCAGGGAGCCTGCTACTGGGCTCCCATCCCAGGGTCCTGGGATCGGGACCTGAGCTGAAGGCAGATGCTTAAACGACTCAGCCACCCAGGTGCCCCCACATCTCTTCATTTTTAAAAGCAGCTCTGATCAGTCCCTCTGGCTTAAAACATTATTAGCTATTATTAAATTTTCTTTGGACTTCACAATAATGACGTTTAATTTAATTTAAACTTTTCAGTGATTAACTCCAGAATTCCATCTATTTTGTCTAAATTATTTTTGTTTTATGTGTCTTGTATATTAAACACAATGGAAATTGTGAACTTATAAAAACGCATATAAATATCCAAAGTTGTGGTTGGTGAGAACTCTTGAGTTCTTGTCTGTTTATTGCACCAGTCTCTCTCTGTATATTTGGAACCATTTATTTTTCCAATTTGATGCACAAAGTCAGTTTTACTGTGTATCAGTTTAAAAAAATTTTAAGGTATACAACACTCACAATATATGATGTTAAAGAATAAGTCACAAGGGGAAAAATGTATTCAGTCACTGATGTTTGGAAATTAACTTATGCAGAATTTGACCCCCGCCCGAAAGGAACATATAAAATATGGTTTGGAAAGACAGAAGAGTCATCAATCTCTAGAACAGAAGATAGCCATGAACAAGGGGAGGAGGCCAGAGTCAGAATGGATCTGTATTAGTTGGATCTGTATTAGGTCTGTCATAACAAAATACCACAGGCTGGGTAGCTTCAGTAACAGAAACCTATTTTCTCACAGCTCTGGAGGCTGGGAGTTCACTCCCATAGTGCAGTCAGGGTCGGTTTCTGCTGAGTCTTCTCTCACTGACTAGCAGATGGCCACCTTCCCACTATGTCCTCATGCGGCCTTTGCTCTGTGTGTGTGTGTGCAAAGAGAGCTCTCTAGTATCTCTTCCTCTTCTTGAAAGGGTAACAGTCCTCTCAGATTAAGGCTCTCCTTGCAACCTTACTTCACCTTTAAACCTCCTTATAGGCCCTATCTCCAAATACAGTAAAACTGGGGAGGAGCACAATCAGCCCATAGCATAATCTGTCTAGCAACCCCCCCTGCAAATTCATGTCCTTCTCACATGTGGAATGCATTCACCCCATCATTCATCCAACAGCCCCAAAAGACTTAACCCACTCCAGCTTCATTTCCAAGTCCATTCTCACTACATGTCATCTAACTCAGATAGGAGTAACCCCATGAAATCCTCTCCAGCTGTGACCCTGTGAAATCAAACCAATTTGTGCTTTCAAAATATAGTGGATGGGCATAAAATAGATACTCTCATTCCAAAAGGAAGAAATCTGAAGAAGAAAGGGGTGACAGGTTGCAAGCAAATCCAAAACTTAGCAAGGCAAATTCCATTAGGATTTAAGGCTCCGGAATAATCCTCTTTGGTTCAGTGCTGTGCCTTCTGAGCCCATGGTGGTGGCCGTGGGGGTGGGGCGGGGGGACAGAGCGTCAATTCCACAGCCCTGGATGACACCCCCTCCACTGTCATCTTTGCAGTGCCCTACGTTGCAGCCCTGGTAGCCTTGGCCACAGAGAGAAGGTGGCCCCACCCTCTGAAACCAGGGAGGGGACAGCCTTGCCCCCCACAGCCACCTGTACTCTCCAGCCCTGTAGTAAGAATGGCAGCTCTGCCATTGACACCATTGGTGTCATTCTTTTCTTTTCTTGAAGGATACAGCTGGTTTGCAGCTGGATCACTCTACTGTGCTGTCCTATAGAATCCCAGAAGTCTGGAAACTTTCCTTTGTTTCATCCAGTCTCCATCTCCTTTTATTCAGACTGGCAGTGCCTCTTACCCCATCTCTGTTCCTGGCTTCTGCTGAGGTGGCTGATTAAAATCATGGGCAATCTCTTTACGGGAAGATGATTTCCAGCCACACCTTCAGTGTTCTCTCCAGAATGTGCTTTCTCTCTCTCTCTCTCTCTTTTTTCTTTCTTTTTTTTTTTTGGTAATATGGATAGGCTGAGAATTGTCCAAATTTTCAAGTTCTGGTGGCATTGTGGCCTGAGTTTCTTCAATTTATCTTTCTCCTTTCTGATTTTACCATAAGCAGTAGAGACCAGGCTATACTTTCAAATGTTTGCTTAGAAGTCCCCTTAGCTAAATATCTAATTCCATCACTCACCAGCTCTACCTCCCACAGAACATGAGAACACACATCAGCCAAGCTCTTAGCCACATTATAACAAAAATCACCTTTCCTCCAGAGACCAATAGCAAATTCTTCATTTCCACTGAGATCTCACCAGAATCACCTTTAATGTGCATATTTCTACCCGCTGTTCTGTTCATGATGATATATGTATTCTCTGAGACAGTGGAAGCTTTCTTTCTGGCTCTCCTCTTTTCTTTCTGAGCCTTCACCAGAATCGGCTTTAACATCCGTTATTTCTATCAACCGTCCTTCAGGGCCATCTAGGCTTTCTCTAGCATGCTCTTCAAAGCTCTTCCAGCCTCTGTCATTACCCAGTTTCAAAGTCATGTCCACATTTTTACGTACTTGTTACAGCAGCACCCTACTTCACTGCACTGAAATCTGTATCAGTTTGCTTGGCATGCTAACAAAATACCACAGACTGGGTTGTTTAAACAACACAAATTTATTTTCTTGCAGTTCTCTAGGCTGTATGTCCAAGATCGAAGTGCTATCAGGGTAGGTTTCTGGTAAGACTTTTCTTCCTGATTTGTAGACTGCTGCCTTCTTACCGCATCCCCTGACTTGTTCCTTTCTCTCTTCATGCACAGACAGAGCTCTCTAGTATCTCTTTCTCTGCTTATAAGGATATCAATCGTATCATACCCCCTCATGACCTCATTCAACCTTAATTACCCCCTTAAAGGCTTTTTCAGAACAGAGTTACACTAGAGGTTAGGGCTTCAACATATGAATTCAGTCTATAATAGAACCTAAGGAATCTGTTTAAGAGCTTTGGTTTGGTTTAGAGAGAGATGAAGAATGGACCAGAAGTAGGACTGGAATCCTCCAGCAATATTTGGGATCTAGAGAGAAGTTTAAGAAGTCATATCTTAACATTTAGCTTCAGGAAATGAATGTCCAACTAACCTAGAAGAGATGAGTTTTTATTTTCTTTTCAATACTCCTGAGTCTAGAGACTCTACAACCACATTAAATAGCCTTTCTAAGGCAAGGATTCCTTGATGCTAAACAAAATCTTGCTCTCTTCGTCTTCTACAATCACTGAGAATGATCCACACATCATACATTCAACAGGAATTCATGTCATTCACTTCACAGAGTGGAGGATGACATAGAAGGGAAAGTTGAATTTCCTACTCTGAAGAAGCGTAAGGCAGTAGTTGAGGGAATAGGAATAATCACATGGATAAATTCATCCAGAGACCTCTGCCATCAAATCACCCCTATTACCTTAGTGGAACTGAATTAGGTTGGACGTCAGAAGACCTGGGCTCTGGTCCCAGCTCGACCACTACTTAGTTATGTAGACATGATGAATTTAAGCTTTCTGTATCTCTGTTTCCTTATGTGTAAAAGGATGGTAGTAGGAATTAGTGGTTGAACTAGAAAAAAATCTCTAAATACCCTTCAGCTCTTTCTTTCTAATACTCCACAATTATCTATTTAATATATATATATACACACACATATACACACACACACACACACACACACACACACATATATATATATATATATATATATATATTGCTACTGTTAAGTTTATTATTTTTTGGTCCAATTGTAAATGGGATTTTTTTTAAATTGCTCTTTCTGCTATTTCATTATTTGTGTATAGAAATGCAACAGATTTCTGTGTAATGATTTTGTATTCTGCAACTTTACTGAATTAATTTATCACTTCTAGTAGTTTTTTGGTGGAGTCTTTAGGGTTTTCTACATATAGTGCCATGTCATCTACAAAGTTTTACTTCTTCCTTAACAATTTGGATGCCTTTTATTTCTTTTTCTTGTCTGATTGCTATGGCTAGGACTTCCAGTACTACGTTGAATAAAAGTGGTGAAAGTGGACATCCTTGTTTTGTTTGTGATCTTAGTGGAAAACTTTCAGTTTTTTACCATTTTTAAAATTTCTCTGACATAGTTTTATAGGCTAAGTTGTCCAACACTTCATTTATTTTTTTGTGTTTCATGTTACCATGGCAACTATATTATACTAAAGTGTTAATGCTGAATATAGCAAAAGAATTATTCCTGGGCCTTGAATAGCATTCTTCTTTTATGATTTCTCCATATCATGTCTCTCTTTTCTCACAATGGAAGTTAGGCTGAGAATTTTGTAACCGAAAATAAGGTTGAATATGATATGCCATAAAAATATGAAGAAATGAGTGGAGGACTCAGTAATGTTTTCAACCAGTCCAAAAATAAAAATTAGAAGGAAGGAAATTAACTGAATAATTGACAATAACTCTTTCCCTTATTTTCTATGGAGGCAGTGTTTCATTTACAAGGAATTAGATGCTTTGCTGTATTGGGGGGAGGAATGAGACACAGTGTAATTTATGACCATGACAATGATCTTAATCTTTTCTTACATTGACTCTGGTGTCAGACACAGCTCAAGTGGAGAGGCTGTCATTTAGAGTATAACCTTTCAGAGTGATTGTGCATTCCTGCATGTCTAAGGTTAAACCTGTTTGACATGGTACCTGGACCTATAATGCCTTGAAATTTGATTCCAAAAGTTTACATGCTAAATAATACTATTTTTTAAGGTAGGGATTGTCTTTGTTTATAAATAGTAGCTCTCTATTAGAAAGATCTTCAGATGACATCATTGCTATATATTGCCCTGCAATTTGAGAGGATCAGTTGCAAGTCAAATTCTCAGACACTGGGTAAGAGAAGCTAAGAATGTGACAAAATGATAAGCATGGTCTCCTGTAAAAAGAATTCACCCATCTTACTTTTCAGCACCTTTTGTTAGTGGATTTTATCCCTTTAATCTGAGACTCAAAAAAGCCACCTTCCTCTCAGAAGACTGACCATAGAGAATGAAAAGGAAATCCTAAGTGTTTGAAAATGATAATTAGCTGATACATAAATACTATTGAGTAATTCATTCTGAGGAGTAAATGTGCATTTATTCTCTCTGCATAGTATACATGCAGGGCAGAACTGCATGAAATGATAAAAGGATTCAAGGTTGAGTACTCAAAATCTTGGTGAAATGGATATTAGTCTAAGCACAATATTTCAGAACACAAACTAGACAGTAGGAAAATAAAGTGTGACAGAGAGGTCAAGAGATTCAAGAAGAACACTTTGCAAAGCTTGATGGGAGAAGCTACCAATTTCTTGTTTTTATTCTCATAAAGCAGAATTCCTCTCAGGGGCTTCACATTCCTCAGGCTCAGACATGATTAAACACCATACCTTTTAAAATGTTTTACTATTCCAAGCTGAGGAATATATAAATAACCCCTTTCCAGCTACCACTCCTTAGCCTGGAATTTAAGCTGAGTGCCTTCTGGGCCTCAGTCTGCTCTGACCAGACTCCACATGAGAACGACAGAAAATCTGACTGGTGAGCAGCCTGGGAGTCTGGATGTAGGAGAAACGAAGTGGACAGGAACAGCCTCTGGAGGTGGTAGAAGGAGCAGTCAGCAAAATGGAGCCCATGTTGTTTCTTGCCTTGGCCTGATGATGAAGTTGTAGCCATGTGGTGATCTGAAGGAAGTCTGAACCAACTCAGATCTGGTACAGAAGTTCTAAAGTCCGGCCACATGACTGGTACTGATAGGGACACAGGGCTTTCCTGAGCAAACAGATGTGACCACGTGTACGTGCTGGAGTTGCAGTGTGTCAGAATTCACATTTGAAGTAATAATACGCCACGCTCACTGTGATCCGTACAGAGAAGTTCATATGCCAGGGGCCCTGACTGGGGGCGGTCAGCTCTTGTCTTGCCTGATCCAGCCCTGACCTGCCTCTCTAATCTCTCTTCTCACTACCACCCTGTACACCAGTCAAACCAAATACTCTTTTTGCCCCCAAAATGGCATCTCTATTCCTACTTACATGCTTTTTCTCACACCATAAAGGCCCTGTACCCTTTTCTTTCTTTCTCTCTCTCTCTCTTCTCTCTTTCATTTAAAGATTACTTTACCATTAAATCCCAGTTCAAGTGTCAATTGCTTCCAAAACAATTTACCTGTAAATTGTGGACCGCTATTTTTAAAACCATGGTCCTCAAACTACCTGGTTCAAAACAGAATGTCAGTTTCTGAGCCCCTGCCCCAGACTCAGAACAAGGCTTAGGTGTGGTGAAGCCAGGAGCCTGCATTTCAAGCAGCTCCCCAAGTCTTCTGTGCTCTCCACCATGTGAGGATACAGTAAGAAGTCAGCAGTCTACAAGCTGGAAGAGGCCCCTTACCAGAATCAGATCGTGCTAGTATCCTCACCTCAGACGTCCAGCCTCCAGAACTGTGAGAAATACATTTCTGTTGTTACCAGGCCAAACAGACTAGGACATATACTCTATGAGCCAGTAATTCCACCTCCAGGAATTCATCCTATAAAGGTAAAGTGCTTAAGACTATACATACAAAGACATCCATTGCATTGTCTCTAATAACAAAAGACTGCAAGCAAATTAAATGTCCATAAACTGAAAACTTGTTGAATGCATATATACGTACATGTATACATGCTTGCATATGCACAGAACACTTCTAGAAACGTATGCATGAAACTAAGGATAGCTATTGCCTCTGAGAAAAGGGACTGGAATGAGGCTGGGGTTGGGTGAAAGAATCACTTTTTCCTTTATATCCCTTGGCATTGTGTGACTTTTTAGATTTATTGATTTAGTTATTTATTTTTACTGCATGTGCTATTTTTTCAATAACAAAATTAAGTTACAATTTTCAAACATACTAGAGCTTGATCAAAACCCCTTGTGGTAGGCTGAAAAATAGCTCCCCACCCCCCCCAAAAAAATCAGGTACTAATATCTGAGAGATTTAAAGAACTTGAAGACTGATTGCATTGATGCAGCCACAAGCCAAGAAATGTTGGCAGCCACCCAAAGCTAGAAGAAGCAAGGCACTGATTCTCCCTTAAAGCCTCCAGAGAGAGCATGGCCCCATGACACCTTGATTCTGCCCATTGAGACTGAGTGCAGATCTCTGGCCTCAGCTGTGGGAGAAGAGATTTCTGTTGTTTAAGCCACTAAGGTTGGGGCAATTTGTTAGAGCAGCAACAAAAAATTAATATGCCTCTTGATTAATTGAATGTGATGCAAATATTATTTAAGATCATCGATCTAGAAATTGAGAGGAGAATAGAGTAGCCAGGTTATGGGAACAGAGATGCCAGTTAGGTTATTTGTGGCAAAGGGGCCATAGTGAGGAATTGTGCTTGTGAAGATACAGAGGAAGAAAGAGTCCAAGAATTACCTTGAATAAATATTTGAAAGAATATTCAAAAGAAGGTCTGTAAGAGACACTGATAAGAAGAGATGAATTTGTTTAACAAGTGGTCTGGATATCCATTCAGAGGGGAGGGGGGTGGGGGAATGGGACAGGCTGGTGATGGGTAGTAAGGAGGGCACGTGTTGCATGGTGCACTGGGTGTTATACGCAACTAATGAATCATCGAACTTTACATCAAAAACCAGGGATGTACTGTATGGTGTTTAACATAGTATAATAAAAAAAAGAAAAAAGAAAAAAATGAACTTTGACCCTTATATCATGCCATAGACAAAAATCAGTTCCAGATAGATTGCAGATTTTAACATGAAAGTTTTACAATAATAAACTTTTTGGAGGAAAATAGAGGAAAACATCTTTGTGACCTTGCAGTTAACAAAACTTTCTAAAGCGGGATAATAATAAAATTTAAAAACAATAATCAAAAGACACCAGAAAGAGAATGGAAAAGAAACTCACATAATAGAAGATAGTCATAGTACACATGTCTGACAAATGGGTCATATGTTGCATATACAAAGGATTCCTATTAATAAATGAGCAAAAAAATTGAGCAGACACTTCATAAGAAATGTCTAAATAGTCAAAAAACAAATGAAAAGGTACTCATTTTCATTAGTTATTATGGAATGTAGGTTTAAATCACAATGAGCTAATACTATACAACCACAGAGTAGGTGAAACGTAAGTAAGATGGGAATTTTTTGAGGATTTCTGAGGATGTGGAGAAACTATAACTTTCATATATTCCTGGTTAAAATATAAACAGGGAGAACCACTTTAGAAACAATATTAAGATTGCCTAGTACCTACTAAAGCTGAATATATGCATAATCTGTTACCTAACATTCTGTTCCCCAAGCCCAATAAGACTTAATACATATGGGGACACCTGGGTGGCTCAGTCACTTAAGCATTTGCCTTTGGCTCAGGTCACGATCCCGGGGTCCTGGGTGAGAGCCCCGCATGGGGCTCCCTGCTCAGCGGGGAGTTTGCTTGTCCCTCCCCCCAGCTTGTGCTCTCTCTCTTGTTCGGTCTCTCTCTCAAATGAATAAATAAAATCTTTGAAAACAAATAAACAAACAAACAAGCGAACTTAATACATAGTCAGTAGACATATAGTAAAATGTCCACAGCAGTTCTCTTCATTATAGTCCCAAACTGGAAATTACCCAAACACTCATTAATAATAGAGTGGATAAATATGTTCTAGCCACACAATGGGATACACTGTACACCAATGAGAATGAATTATCTACCACTAAACTACACAAATACCTATTTATTTGATTTTTGGTTTTTGGTTTTACCACATGTATTACTTTTTCAATCAAAATTAAATTTTAAAGAATGTGTGAGGGATTGAGGGGCAGCTGGAGGGCTCAGTCAGTTAAGCACCCAACTCTTGATTTCAGCTCAGGTGTGATCTCAGGTTTGTGAGATTGAGCCCCTCATGCTCAGCACAGAGTCTGCTTGTTCCTCTCCCTCTGCTTCTCCCTCCCTGCTCATGCTCTCTCTCTCTAAAATAAATAAATAAAATCTTTAAAAATAATAAAAAAATAAAAAGATTGTGTTAGGGCTTGTTTTTTCTCAGACACATGAAAGAAGCTAGACATAGAAGAATATATACTGTGTGATTCCTCTTATGTAAAATAGGGGAAAAGGCAAAATCTATATACTCTCAGAAAACTAGATTGTGTTTTCACTAGACAGGAGAGGTAACTTGAGATAACATGGTGTGGACTCTGAAGAAACAATAAGACTTATTCCTTTATCAGGGTACCGATTACATAAGTGTGTTCCATTTCTGAAAATTCAAGCTGTACACTTATGTGTGAAGTTCTCTGTACATATTACATTAAAAATTTCTGGAAAAGCCAGGTCTAATAAAAGACACAGATATATGCATGGCTCAGTCAGTTAAGCATCCAACTCTTGATTTTGACTCAGGTCATGATCTCTGGGTCCTGGGATGGGGCCCTGGGTTTGGCTCCATGCTCAGCAGGGAGTCTGCTTGAGATTCTCTCTACATCGCCCTCTGCCCCTCCCCCAGATCATGCTCTCTCTCTGTCAAATAAATAAATCTTAAAAGAAGAATGTTGATATGTGTCCCTACGTACTACTCGTGCACAGAATATTGCTTTACGAAGGGTTTAGTAAGCTAAGCAAAAGCATTCTGAAGCTGATCTCACTGAAATTCCTTGTGTCCCTTGTGCTGACTTGCCCTTTCTCATAATTTTATTTGAAGTCACACAAAGTTTGGTATTTAGGCATTTCAGCACATTTCTCTTCTCCCAGTGGAGGAAAAAAAGGAAATGTCACATGAAGACTTCTATACCTCAGATGCAATTCTGCAAAATGTTCTTAATCATCCTGTTTTCATCTCTAAGCCAGTCTTCTTGACTTAGCAGGCTTATTTTTAGATAGCTGTGCAGTTGATAGTTTAGAACAGCCTCTCCACCCACCTCCTCCTCTTCTCTGCCAGACCCTGTTTAGTTGGGAATTTACATTTTCAACTGTCCCAGAAGAATTATGATGATGTTGGGAATGAGCCCATGTGGAAAGGGCAACCATACAATTGGACAAAAACTCATATTTGTAATGGAACATTCAAAAACTAAAGTAATGACCATTTAGTTTAAAACTGGGGCTTCAAGAACTAGAAGTGTTATGGGTTACAGTTCTAACCCATAAGACATATAAGCCCTAAAGTTAAATATCAGTTTTAAAAATGAAGCACCCAATCATATACTCAGTGGCTGTCCAAGTGGGGTCCCCAGCCCAGCAGCATCAGCACCCCCTGGATTGTGGAGCCGTGTCAGAAATGCACATTTTCAGGCCTGCCCTAGAGGTACTGAATCAGAAGCTCTGGGAATAGGGTCCATAAACCTGTGTTTTCGCAAGCCCCCCCCGGTGATTATGATGCAGGTGCAAGTGTGAAAACCACTGGTATAAACGAATATTCTTCTACAAAGAGTTAAAACGTAACCACTGTGCTGCATCATGCAAATGTATTTTTCACATGTTTCAGTAAGTATGATAGAAAATGCATTAGCATTTTTTTTTTTTTTTTTTTACTTTCCTGATAAGCCAGAAACAGTAAAGGAATATCTGGCAACACAAACTCTCCGTCTGCAGAGAGACATGGCGGTGAGGGTGTGTGTGTGCGCATTTGCATGCAGAAGCCTGACCTGTGTTGGGCCAGTGGGGCCACAGCTGTCCGCCTCTGGGCATGCTACTGCCGACTAGAACCTGCAATTATTTCATTTGCTTGGGTTTGAAAATTTCTTTAATTTTCCAAACTCTGCCCACCACTTAGTGTGAGAACACCCAAAAATAGGCCTACAAGTCCTTCAGTACAGCTCAGTTAAATTTAAGGGAGCAGGTGAAAGTTTAAATTTTTTCTCAGGGGAATTATGAATGTCAGAAAAAATCTCCCCGATAGGGTTTTGGAATAATTTGACAGAATGCCACTGAAACAAACCAACTTGAGCTAAAAGGACAGGATCTTTGGACTCAAGTCCCCGTGGAAAAGCTCCATCATTTAAGTTGGAAACATTTCTTTCAGTTTAATAAATGTTCATTGAACATCCATCGTATATAAGGACCCATGGACATATTGTACGCGACATGAAGATCTCAGTCTTCTGATGGGGTGGCATATACCCACCTCTCTCCAAGTAGAATTCCCTTTTAACAGGAGGGCTGTATGGCAAGTGACAGACAGCCAACCTGAATTAGCTTAAGCAAGAAAAAAGGAAAGGAAAGAAGGAGAGGAAAGCTTTGGGATTTTATTGGCATATCCATCCAAACTTTGGAAAGAGCAAGGATGGAATACGCAGAACAGAAGTCTAGAAGCAGGGACTCAAACACCATCTGGAAACTCCGTGTGCATCTCCGGTCTCTGCTTCTGTTTTTGTTACCCTCTCTCTGGTGCTCCCTCAGCTGCCCTCTCTCCTAACTGCTGTATTGGGATATCAGGCACACGGCATGAAAGTGAGCCATTGAGAGTGTATGATTCAATGATTCCTAGTGTGTTCACAGAGTTATGTGTATCCATCTGCATAATACATTTTGGAATATGTTTATCATCTCAAAAAGAGACCTTGTACCTCTTAGCCATCACCCTCCTCCCAACCTCCCCATCACCCCCCAGCACTAAAAAACTACAAATCTACCTTTGGTCTCAATAGATGTGTCTTTTTTGGATATTTCATGTGAATGGATTCATACAGTATGTGGTCCTTTGTAACTGACTTCTTTCACTTAGGATGTTGTCAAGGGTCATCCTTATTGAAGCCTATATCAGAACGTCATTTCTCTCTCTGGCTGAACAATATTCCATTTATGGAGACACCACACTTTATTTATCCATTCATCAGTTGACAGACATTTGGGTTGTTTCCACTTTTTGGCTCTTATGAATAATGCCAGCAGCATGCACTTAACTGTTTTCTCCAGGTGGCAGGAATCCAGCCATTGCCTGCTCTGTGTTCACTCCTAGTCCCTAATGACTTCACAATCAGAGAGGAGTAGAATCTTCCCTACATATTTTCTATTAAAAAAAAGTGTGTGATTGTCCTACTCAGTACAACTCCCAACCAATATAAAGCACCAGGAAGATGGAGGTATCTAACAAGATGGCCCCTGCTACCCAGACCACTTGTCTAGGGCAGGTGAATGAAATGTTTCCTCATAAAAGAAAGGTGGTATAAACAAGCATACTGTGGAACTTTAGTCATGCAGCCTGTCCTCTTTTTGTCCTCTTCTATTTTAGCTCTTTTCTACATCTTCCCTGAACCTAGACGTATGAAGTCAAGAGATTTGACATCATTAGATGTGCCATCATGAAGCTACCAGCTCCGCAGTCCTTCAGAAGCTCCTGGAGATCCTCAGGAACAAAGTAACATGGGGTAGGTGCAGATTCAAAAGCGAGGAGACTGGGCAGTACGAGGGGAATTCGCCCAACCAGTCAACCATCAGATACTAATTACATACCTACTATGAGTTAGACACCATGCTAGGCAGCAAAGCAAAATGATTTGGGGACTGCAGTCATCTTTCTCTAAGGCTTTCTTTTCTTTTTTTACTCTTTATTCTGCTCTTTTTTAACTCATGGTGGCCTGTGAGTATCCAGGCTTAGCACAGTCTGCCCCAGGGTTTCAAATTTGTAGATTTGTTTCACTGTCAGTGACCCAAGTTTGCTGTGCAACGAAATGCAACAAGCTCTTCAAGACTAGGCTTTGGACCAAGGAGAGAGAACAAAGAACTCTCAAGTCTGGAACAAATCCATGCTGAAAAACCATGAAAAGTTTACCAGGCACTAGGGTTTGGGTTTTATTTTGTTTTTAGCAAAGGTGAGGATTGAACCTAGTAAGGATGAATTCCAGGAAGGACCATACCCTTGCATTATGTGGTCCTGACTCCATTCTCTTCAGATCACTCCTTTCCCTTGGGGCTCTCTCACCAGCACATTATATTATTGTCCTAAGAGGTGGTTCTCTTTAAAAGTGTGGTTACGCTCATTTAAAACCCTTAACAAAATTGAGATAATGCTAGGGTTGCCAAACACTTTTGGGGAACAGTAAGAAAATAAGTATATGTAGCAGAAATAATATTGTCTGTGAGACTCATCAAAAGTGTTCTATAACTGGGTCAGCTAGGTGGTTCAGTCGGTTAAGTGTCCAACTTTGATTTCAGCTCAGGTCATGGTGTCAGGGTCATGAGGTTGAGCCCCACATCAAGCTCCCCCCTGAGCATGGAGCCTGCTTAAGATTCTCTCTCTCTCCTTCTCTCTTTGTCCCTCCCTGCCCTAGCTCATAGGTGTGTGCTCACACACACACACTCTCTCTCAAA
The DNA here is from genome assembly GCF_023065955.2 of Ursus arctos. Classification (NCBI taxonomy): domain Eukaryota; kingdom Metazoa; phylum Chordata; class Mammalia; order Carnivora; family Ursidae; genus Ursus; species Ursus arctos. Next base: position 55,052,284 of record NW_026623067.1, read on the forward strand.
AAACAAAACGAAACAAAACAAAACTGTTCTAGAACTTCCTACCTGTGGGACCCTGAAAAAGCCACTGACATTCTTTTAGCCTCTTTTTCCTCTTCTGGAAAAGGAAATTAATAATACCCATCTTGTAGATTTATACTGAGGGATAAATAAGATTTATTCTCTTGGCAAATATACACTGGGTGCCTATTCTGCGTCAGACACTGATTTAGATAAACAGTGACACACACACACACACACACACAAAGCATGCCCTTGTGGAACCCACATTCTAATAGGGGAAGACAGATAAGGAGCAAATCAATAAGTAGTAGGGTCGCAGACTGGGGCCTCACAAGGGAACAACCAGTAGCTGGTTCCTGTGATGAAGTTTAGTTCGTTGCCAGAAGTGGAAACATGGGGTGTGTGGTCTGAATGTTCCATCTTGGCATTGTAATTTCCTTATATTATTCTCAAGCCATTTGTAAACTTTTATCATACATTAAACCTAGGTGGTATTTGTGCTTTCTGGGAAAAAGAGAAAGGCCGTTGCTCACTCTGGGTGCCTCAGGATGGAGAGAAGATAGCAAGGGGTTGGTAGAAGGCAAGAGGAGTGGTGAGAAATGCCCAGGGTTGAAGTGCAGTAAGTGATGATAAGGTCAGAGTAGAGGACTGTGGGTGCATTTTTTGGCAGGTGTCAGACTTATCAAGAGAGGAGAAACTCACAAAGATGAGATTGTGTGGGATGGAGACCCACATCACATTTGTTGAGCATTCAAGGGAAGCCCCCAAATCAGAAGAATTTGGGACCTTTATGAGTGCCTACGTGACATTCTGGAAACATAGCAAACAATAAACGTTCCTTCACTTCTTCCTTCTCTTTTCTTTCTGTAATAAAATAATAGGGAAAAAGTCAAAGATGTGAGAAACTGTTGACCCAACAAGGCCTGTGTTATGGAGCTATGAGAGATAATTTTTCTACTAGGCAGTATTGATACAAGATGCTTACACACCTTTTCAAGGCTCCTCGCTTCCCAGATTCTGGCCTGTTATCACATGACAGGTGCCATCTTTCTTTTTGTTACAAGGAGTTTGTGCTCAAGTGGCCTTGGCTTCATTCCTGTCGATGTTTAAGAGAATTTTCACTGGACTTCAAGACCCCAGCTCAGTCCTGGTTTCTAGTTATAAATGTCTTTCCCTGCCACACACATAATTGAGAGAAGTGTTACATTTGATGGCATGCATGGTCTCATCTAACTAGTATCGTTCCCTAAATACATGGTGGCCTGACTATATGATCTCTATCCGAAAAATACTCTGATAGACAAACCATAGAGTTGATATGTCATAAACACTATTATCAGGATGGTTGAAATAGCGTAGTGATAATTATATATTCTTTCCTGGTGCCTCTCTTTTCTCTTTATTCTGCATTTAGACATTTCCCGTCAAAGCAGCATGAGTTCATTTTTCCTCTCTTCTCCAGTATTTTTTTCTGACCACTTTGCTTGAGATTTACTATTTACAGGTAAGCTTGGAGATGGAGTTTGGTTATAGCTACACAATTTCATCCATTTAGCCTCATCGTGAGGCATGCTGGAAAGATCTTAAGGTTGGTTAATATTTTGTAGGCTAGTAAATACCTTGTGGGCACTTTATAGCTTTTTTCGGAGGCTGGTGCATGTCTGCAGTGGAAGAGTCAGCTCTTCCTTTAAGTGACGGAAGTAAGCCATTCTCAAGTGGAAGGAACACATATTTAACTTGATGACAGCTGAACTTGGCTGAATCTTGTTCTACTTTGAGCTTGGCAGCCCACTCTCAGATTTCTGCGTGGTCTGTAGATGAGCTATCTCTTGTATTTTCCTTCGTTGGGATCTTATAAGCTCAAGAATATAGTTTTCATTTGAGACTTTAATAAAGTATACAATGGTTATGTCAACAGTTGAGCTTTGCCCAGCCTGGAAAACCAGCAAATAGAATGTATTTACAGCATGTCTGTGTTCTACCGTCATGATACGACGATGTGTGGGCAACAGCTTTCTTTATCCAGAGGTGGATTTACAGTCAGATTCTAACAGCACATTATTCTACTCTAAACTACCTTTTCAGTTAGTTTAGCATGGAAGTCAAATTTTAATAGAAATGATATTTTTGAAAATATTTTTGACTCCTATTTTTGAAAATACAGGCTCATGGTGCCAGTGATCTAGTTTAAAATTGCGTTTTCACATTGCTTTGGCTTGAACCCATGTCATAAGTCCTGGGGCAGGGGCGCCTGGGTGGCTCAGTCGTTAAGCAGCTGCCTTCGGCTCAGGGCCTGATCCCAGCATTCTGGGATCGAGCCCCGCATCAGGCTCCTCCGCTGGGAGCCTGCTTCTTCCTCTCCCACTTCCCCTGCTTGTGTTCCCTCTCTCGCTGGCTGTCTCTCTCTCTCTCTCTCTCTCAAACGAATAAATAAAATCTTTAAAAAAAAATAATAAGTCCTGGGGCAGTGTAGTGGCTGACAACAGTATTTCTTTCCATCCATCGCCTTGTGTTCAACCATACTCACAAGTATGTTGTCACAACAGATCAGAAGGAAATTTTCTTAAAAGAAATGCACAAGTCTTCAGTGTTTGGCAACGTCTCAAGAGAGCACTGTTTTTCAGACCTCAATTCATTTAATGAGTAATTATTAAACATATATTATGTGCCAGATTCTGGGAATATATTTATAGCAGTAAACCAAAAAACACATTTTCTGTAGTCATGAGGCATTCTAATACAGGAGATTCGCCTGTGGAGGGTAGAAGACCCTTTATGTAATCAGATGACTACATAATATGAGGTTAGCCAGTGGTAAGTGCCAAGAAAAAAAAAGTTAATTTTCATAAGAATCTAACTTGTTGAAAAAGCAGATTCCTTGATCCACCCACACTGAATTAGAGTATTCTAAAGTTCTCATTGTACCCCAAGAAAGTGTGTCCAGTGCCACTTAAAGTCCATGGGGAAAGTCTGACCTACTGAGAGGATCCACCTTGCCCTCTCCAGCCCTGACAGGGTGACAGACAGACAGACAGTGAAGTACTTGCCTTTGCCCTCTGCATGGCCGCCCATGCCTAGTGAGCAATCACTGATTGAACGTAACAGACTTGCTACGAGGCCCAGGCAGCTGCAGCTTTGGCTGGGAGCGCACACGCCTCTGACGTCTGCTGTGCCATCGGCCCTCTGACCAGGATGCTGTAGGCAGGGGCACATTAAAGAGGGGAAAGCAAGTGTTAGAGAAAAGCATTTATTATTGGGGGAAGAGGTCAGTTCCGTTTTCTATCCTAAGAATGACCCAGATGTCTCAGGCATTAGACCTTTCCCACTCAAATGATGGGGTTTCCTAAAAAGAAGACTAAATAGCTCATACCTTTATGAAAGTCTCAAATGGGAGGCGTGCACACGCATGCATTTATGTGTGTGTGTGTGTGTGTGTGTGTGTGTGTGTGTGTACATGCATCGTGAGCCAGTGAGAGTCCACTACAGAGCCTCTTTAAGAAAGGGCAGCCTGTTGCCCTGGCAGGACCACTGGCCTCAGTGAAGGTATGTATGCTTTTATAATTTACATATTTACAGATGAAAATAGTATCTAATTTCAGAAGTGATCAGTCCAGGAGGGAGCCTTAACCAGCATGCACCCAGTTTATAGGTGAGAAAAGTAAGGACTAGCAAGGTAAACAATGTCCCCAAGGGCTCATGGCAACGTGCGGGGCATGCCAGTCCAGTGTGTGGGTCCTGGTCCTAGCCTTGTTACCTATGGAAAGCAAGTGCTGTAATGTCACTGCCACAGGCTAACTCAACATCATCCTTGTGTTTGATCCAAGTTAAACCTGCCGTCTGTTATCTTTCTGCACTTAGCAACCTCCCATGAGGATCCCCTGCCCAGGTTTCTCCTCTACTGGTTTGTGAGCAGGGCCTCACGTTATTCCCCTCTGTAAATTACCCCAGAGCCTGGCTGTTTGCTTTGCCCTCATAGGAGTGCAAAAAGTTATTTACTGAGTGGGATGTAGAAGTACACTTAAAGGCTTACGATGCTAAGGCTAGGAATTTCAGCTATCCTTAGCTAGGACTGCAGGGGAGTATTTCGAAATTCAAAATCTCATGTCCTGAGCCCTGAATTAGAAAACCCTCTCTTGTTTCCAAGGCTTTATTCAAGCCTCACATCCTTAAATAGCACGTGACTCTCATGCCTGTAAGCCCTCCACACCACCCACCGTTCTTTGAGCCATGTTCTCTTATCTCTGGCCTCTCTTCTCTTTTTGTCCATTACAGCTTTTCACCTCCTATTTGTATTATTGTGTATCACAGAGACTGAGAACACAGACTCTGCTGTCAGATAGATCAGAGTTCAAATCCTAAACTGCCACTGATCCATCATGTGCCCTTGCCGTTAGCAACTTCCTCAAGTCTGTTTTCCTATCTGTGAAATGGGAACATAATAATACCTGCTCCATCGGGTGTTCATGACAATCAGTAATGAGAAAGAAAAGCGCCTAGCTTTGCATGTAGTATGCATGAAAATAAACGTTAGTTCTTGTTTGTACTATTACTAAATAATGAATTGGTTGTTAAACATTTTTTAGAAAATGAGTCCCTTTGAATATTTAACTTAAAACCCTGACATTGTTACCTCAAAAAATGCATACACGTGAAGTTCTCACATATAATTTCAGAGGGACCCTCAAGGCACCCTTTCACCTCAGTTAGGGTACCCCAGTGTAGAGTGTACCTCCACCTCCAAAAAGAATATATGATTTTAAAAAAAAGAAGACGAATACATGATTTTTTAAGGGTTGAACTCTTGTCTTCCAATTTTTCTGTTTCCCATAGCACCTATAATGATACCTTGTACTTGGCAAATACTCTATAAACGTTTGAAGATTTGTTGAGGCCAGATTTTCATCCTCCACTGAATGTTGGAATTAGTCACTGATTATCTGGACTTCATTTTCTTTATTGACGAAAGGGAAAAATGAGTTTTACTTTCATACTCTTAAGAGGACTCAGTGTTAGCAGTACTTTTGCCCAAAGCATGAGTTATCAATCCCAAATGGGACTCTCAGTTTCCAAAGTTCTGTGGCCAGTTCCAAAAATGGACGTTCAGGCCCTTAAGCCAAATGACACTAGCTGGGAGGAGAGTGTGTTCTCAGCTAGCACCTGAACCGTAAGTTCCTTACCTCTGTGCTGACAGCCAGGTGTCATGGCGGCCTCGAGCAGCAGCTTACAATGGAGCAGGCTTGTGGCATGTTAATTTACAGCAAGCCTAACTTTTGCTAAATAGGCTAGACATTGAGCCGAAAACTCAGTAAGAACTCTGACAATAATTAACTCCTCTTGCCGAACACCTTTGTTAAAGTAGACACACTTATGAACACATGTTCCTTTATCTAAAAGAGTTGATAAAAGGGATGTTTGTCAAGGTGCAAATGTAGTCATGTGACACAACCTCTATCTTATGTGACTTCCTCCCTCTTCCCTTCCTTTCAGGATTTGGTTTCCCTTCCCCACTGCTCACCTCCTCTTAACAGTTGTGGCCCATGAAGGGGGAAGCAGTACTGACTGCGAAGAGCCAGTCTTTGTTTGGTGTGCTGTTGAAATTGGTTTCTGCCCTTCTTGAAATCATCTCTTAATCCCGCACTCTAACACTTCATAATACATATGAAAACGCAGTAATCATTGCTAAGGAAAATAAAAGAAAAAGTGAAGTCTCTTTTTATAACTCATGTCAGAATGAAACCTCAGACTTCACCCTTCTTGTTCCCTTTTCTTTTCCCAACACACACATGACAGATTCCGACTTTTCTCAGAGCCTCGCGTTCTTCGAGCTGAACACCTCAGCTACCGTGTGCACACGGATGTGAAGCAGGCTTGTGAGCAAGCGTTGACTTGTCGACCTGTTGACTTGCTAAGAGCACTAGGTGGGAGATTGGAGCCATTGTGAGTAGATTGGTCTAATTCAGATATTCTGTTCTGCGTGATCTTTTAGCTTAGGCAGTATAAAGTCATGTTTCATGGGCTTGCATGGCAAGGGGGGAAATAACCAGCTAACACAGACGTCTTCTATTGACCTCAACATGCAGAAATGAGCAAAAGGCAAACTTCTGGTTCTCATGCAACATCCCATGCACACATCCAGACACTTCACATCCTGAAATAAAGCTTCTACATACACAATATATATGAAAACATACTTTATTATACGAGAATTCTCGAGGTTCCATATTTCATCTCTGCATTCCCACCAACAAGCTAATTCCCTATATCCTCGCTCTTCAGCACTCCTGTCTGTGAGAGGAAATCTGAGGAGCGCCTTGGAATCGGGCCTCCTCTGTGAACGACCCTAGGGCTCAGGCCCTGTTCAGTTGCCCTGAATCTTTCTTCCTGTGGCCCTTGTACACACACTTCCTCTGTGCATGCCTGCAAGAACACCACTGCTTTCTCCAGGTTCTTCTTTCATCCTGACTTGTAGTGACCCCGGAGGCCTGCTCTAGTCACTAGTGAGTTAAACTTTCTGCCTTCCTGCCCAACCCTACCCCTTAGTAATCTTACTAATATATAACTTATCTTTGGAGTCAGAGATAAAAAAGACCCAATCAGTAAAACCTTGTGTTTAGAACAAAGCTTTGACTTAATAACTAGAACCAGGAGCAAGTTAGATGAAATGGGGAATTTGACTAAGGCCAAAGTCTGGAGCCCCTAGTGGGGCAATGTGGGTGGGTTTATGTGTAGGAAACCAGCCCTGCTCTGATTCCCATTAGGAGAGTTGGATTCTCTACTTTGCATTCCTTGAATAGCTCCAATTATCTACCTAAAGCTTGGCCAGAAGCCAGTAGGACCTGGAATACCCAGCAAACCAAAATTCCATCTTTCCTGTTTCACACTATCTCCAAGTTTCTAAATCTGAACTTCCCTTCCTCTAAACCATGAGAATTGAATTTTCAAAGCAACAAAATCTTTAAGAGAGCAGGGTTGACAAACCTACGCCATAGCCTGGTTCTGTCCATCTCAGTCGTAGCTGGCCTTCCCACCGTGCTGGCCAGCTAGTGCGGGGACACCGTGCTGTGGCCAGCTAGTGCGGGGGACACCGTGCTGTGGCCAGCTAGTGCGGGGGACCCTGTGCTGTGGCCAGCTAGTGCGGGGAATGCCGTGCTGTGGCCAGCTAGTGCGGGGACCGCCGTGCTGTGGCCAGCTAGTGCGGGGAACGCCGTGCTGTGGCCAGCTAGTGCGGGGGACGCCGTGCTGTGGCCAGCTAGTGCGGGGGACGCCGTGCTGTGGCCAGCTAGTGCGGGGGACGCCGTGCTGTGGCCAGCTAGTGCGGGGGACGCCGTGCTGTGGCCAGCTAGTGCGGGGACACCGTGCTGTGGCCAGCTAGTGCGGGGGACACCGTGCTGTGGCCAGCTAGTGCGGGGGACACCGTGCTGTGGCCAGCTAGTGTAGGCTTAGGTGCAGCAGCCCAGAGAATTTGGACTCAGGTGCCCAGATCTCTGCTCCCTGCCTGGTAGCTCACATGACCAGACCAAATCACTACAGGGGAGTCACTCTCTCTCCTGCCCATTTCAAGGACTCCACAAATCAACAGGAGCTAGATTCACACAAGGAATATATTTTCACTTTGAAACAAATATATATTTTTATTTGTGTTAATTGCCAACATCCAAAAAGCCTGATCATGAAAGCAAAAATATGATTTGAATGGAACTGATGAGTTACGTGGTCATCAGATCTTAAATTCCCAAAACCATGTTGTCTTCTTTGACGTAGACTCTTCAGTTGGTCAGATGTTTAATACTTTAAGAGGCCAGTTTTATTTTTTAATATCCTCAGTGGTGGTACATCTTTACCTTTTGAGGATGGGTTTTTTTTTTTAAAGACAACAAAAAGTCATTTGGACTTAAATATGAAGGCTGTAGTTGGTCATCAATTTCATTATCTTTGGCAGGCAGGTAAATGGCCCATGGTAATCCCTGCCTCCTGGTTTGTGTTACACAGCAATAGATAACTGATACAGATTTGTTAGGATTAAACAGGGATGTGTCCACTGAGTGAGGAGAATGTTTTTCTTCTGTACCTTGGAACTGACCCCTCCAAATTAATTCTTATCCTGTCTTAACAAGCATATTATCTAGGAGAGCGCCTATCCTCAGAGGTGCAGGTATGACGCCTCCCGTCCCTTGCCTGCCTGGGGCCTCCCAAGTGGACTCATGGCCTTTTCACTGCTTATGTATCTGTTTGACTGTGTGTGTAGAGTATGGACCAGTGTAACATAGGCATTTCCCAGGCAGATCTGAGCAGAAAGCTACCTAGTAGGGTACTTAAGGAATATCTCTTAGGCCTTTCTATTCATCTCCTGTCTTCCTTCACATGACCACCCTGCCCTGCTGTCATAGTGAGGATGGGGAGACAATTTCCAAGAACACCTTTTGGCACAAGGGTAGTTCCATCAGGGTAATAAGCAGATCAGTTCTGGGTGAGTGATGGAGAATTGTATCCTGGTGACACTAAGCAGATGCTCCCTCCGCACCCCCATATTTAAGTGAACACCACTACCTGACCCCACCCTTGTTATCTCCACTCCTTACAGCCAAACTTGTCCCCAGTCAGCCTTCTTTGGAGCTAGATTAGAGACAGAAGGCATTCCAGTGGCTCAACAGGTGTATCTTCACATATTTAGCCTTGGTTTCCCTGCCTCCAGGAGGATGCCCTGAAGTTCATGGCCCTCTTCGGTGGCTGGAGTGAGGGGAAATGAAAAGCAAGAGAGAGAAAGAAGAGAAAGTGATGGAGGGACAGAGACGAAGTGAGAAGATGAAAGAGATGGGGGAGTAGGGAACAGCCAGCCAGCCACTCACTCGCCCCGACCCTGGAGAACCTTGGTTTCTCAAGGGTAGAGTTGAGTTGCTTCTTTTCCTAATAATGGACTGGCAGACACATGCCTGGTTTGCCTGTCCCTCCATTTAATATTGCATATTGCATCATTCAGCCCAGAGAGTTGAAACTGCTCAGAAGGGTGGGCACAATAGATACTCATTTCTACTTTTGTCATCAAGCTCCTTTTAAAGGTAGTGGCCTACTCTTCAGTGTCTCTGCTTTTTTTGAATAGGAAAAATAAAGGCTTTTAAAATGTGGAATCATTGTTCTCTCAACTCAAAAGAACACTGGTTTTAAAAACAACAATAACAACATACTGTACTTTCCGTGGCAATCTACCACCCCTCCCCCTCATCAGGAGGCCAGTGCTAACCTATCTTAGGTGCTGAATGTATGTTGCTTATTTTCTAATGATAATACAAATAGTTAATAAGCTCAAGATTTTATGGGAATAAATCAGGCTTTGTGTCCTTTTTCATGAGAGTTGGATAACTATGCGAAAAAAGGTGCATAAAAATCTTTTGATGTAAATTTTTTCTTCCCTAAATTTATGACCATTTGCTATCCAACTTTCTCTTCCTTTTCATACCACCAGCATGCTTCTTATCCAGAGCCTGCCTTTCACAGCCTGGCACCAGACACGTGAAAAGCCTCTCTGCTAAGCTGTCATGTAGCTTAAAGGACATTTGAGAGAACCACCAAGTTGTTCTCCCTGAGCTGATGGACGCTGTTCTCTAGAAGTCAAAAAATCCCAAGGCACCCGAGACAGAAGGTTTTCCTTCTTTCTGGCCCCTGGGAATGAATGGTGATTTCCACTGGGGATCAGAAAAGTGATGTGTGCCTGTTTCTCTCCCTGTGTCGACGACAAAATTTTCAGTAAAGAAGAAGCTTTTCTGATTTCATCTTTCTCTTTCTTCATCACTCTGTGAAGTTGGAAATTCTGTCTGTAACAAGAAATAATGTATTTAGAATTTGTTTGGGATCTCTGACTTTGTGAAGAGGGGATAGATTTTGAGAATTCCAGTGTATGTATTGAAGGATCGTGAAGGTGACTGCCTGGGAAGATACCTTTCAGCCTTCCAGAAAGGAATAGTAGTAGCATTTTAGATATTAGCATCAGGTCTACCAAGAGATGTATTGGTAAAGATCTTCAAATCCTGTCACCATCCTACTCTTGACACCTTTGGCAGCACTTCCCACATGGCAGCACAGTCCAGATGATGCTTGCACAACCCCTTGCCATGAGTACCCAGGGGACACATACAAGTGTGAATTCTAAGGTATAATCCCTCCCCCCGCCGCCCCCGCCACATCAAGGAAGCATGATATTACTGAGTTAGGATGGTGTTTATTAGAAAGCCGACATCTGCTGTCACTTATTTTTTAACTTACATATTTTATTTATTTAAAAAATAAATCATTTACAGATGTCAGTATTTTCAAGTATTCCTAGTAGCCAGTTGCACGCCACACATCCCAACAGATGATGGAAGATATCATAGTGAGAGTGCAGGCTCTGGGTGTCAGCCCTTTACTGTGTAACTTGGTCAAGTTGCTTATCTTCTGAACCTTGGTTTCTTTTGCAAAATGAAGATGATACTTCATAATTCATGAGGCCATTGGGGGACTATAAAATGCACCATTACATGTAAACTTTTTGGCATAATATTAACTGTTAGGAAAGCAATAGTATGAGTAGTTATGGCAAAACTTTTGAAAGTGTCCCGTGCATGACTAAGAGTTCTAGAATATTGCCCACCCTGCCCATGTTTATCTTCGACAGTATTCTTAGTCACCTAAGATTAAGCCCATTTGTCTAGGCCAGGGGTGGACACATTACAGCCCATGGGGCAAATTCAGCTTACCTGTTTTTGCAAATAAAGTTTATAAAGCTCACTAGCTTACGTATTATCTATAGCCACTCTCTAGCTAGAGTAGCAGAGTTGAGTACTTAATGGCAAGACATTGGCCCACAAAACCTAAAATGTACTTTCTGGTCCTTTACAAAAAAAAAAATTTTTGCCAGCCATTGGTCTAACCTGCTGTAGAACACGAACGATACCCCACAAAACACGTACTGGTACAGCTTTTATGCAGGACCAGCTACATAATTTGTAGGATCCACTGCAGAAACAAAAATGCCGTGCCCTTTGTTCCAACATTATTGAGAATGTCAAGACATATTGAATGTCTTTAATGATATGCTGCAATGAACATTAAATCAGGCACATCATTAAATCAGGCACAGGGATTTTCTGAGCGTAGAGTCCTATGCAGCTGTCAAGGTGACATACCAGGAAGTCAGCCATGAGTTTATGTTCTCTAGACTTCACTCCTTAGTATAAATTGCATTTTCATTTTCACCCCCAAAGGACTTATGAAGCAAAATCTGGAACAAAAAAGGGAAGCATTACGAAAGTTATGCCACAAAATAATTCCATAAAATACCCATGCTACCCAAAGCATTATGCAGATTCGATGCAATCCCTATCAAAATACCAATGACGTTTTTCACAGAAATAGAACACACAGTCCTAAAATTTTTATGGAACCTAAAAAGACCTGAATAGCCAAAGCAACTTTGAGAAAGAAGAACAAATCTAGAGGCATCATTCTGATTTCAAACTGTATTACAAAGCTATAGTAACTAAAACAGTATGTTATTGGCATGAAAACAGACACAGATCAGCGGAACAGACTAGAGAGCCTAGAAATAATTCTACATATTTGTAGTCAATTAATTTATGACAAGCCAAAATATACAATGGAGAAGGACAGTCTTTTCAATAAATGTTGTTGGGAAACTTGGACAGCCACATGCAAAAAAGTGAAACTAGACCACTATCTTACACCATACACAAAAATTAACTCAAAATGGATTAAAGACTTGAAGCTAAGACATGAAACCATAAAACTCCTAGAAAAAAAGACAGGTGATAAGCTTCTGGACACAGGTCTTGACAATGATTTTTTTGAATAGGACACCAAAAGCAAAGCAACAAAAGCAAAAATAAACAAATGAGACTACATCAGTCTGAAAAGCTTCCGCACAGCAGAGGAAACCCATCAACAAAATGAAAAAGAGCCTACTAAATGGGAGAAAATATTTGCAAATCATACATATGTGACAAGAGGCCAATATTCAAAACATGTAAAGAACTCATACAACTCAACAGCAGAAAACAAATATTCTGATTTTAAAAATAGGAAGAAGATCTGAATAGACAGTTTTTCAGAGAAGAAATACACATAGTCAGCAGGTACATAAAGAGACGGTCTACATCACTAATCAGGGAAATGCACCCCACAACCACAATGAGATAGCACCTCACACCTGGCGGAATGGCCGTCATCAAAGGACTATAAATAACAAGAGTTGCCAAAGATGTGGAGAAAAGGGATCCCTTATGTGCTGTTGGTAGGAATACAAACTGGGGCAGCCACTGTGGAAGCAGTGTGGAGGTTCCTCAAAAAATTAAAAATAGAACTACCCTATGACCCAGCAATTCCAGTTCTGTGTATCTATCCAAAGTAAATGAAAACACTAATTTGAAAAGATATATGTACCTGCATGTTCATTGCAACTATACTTTTTGAGAGAATTCTTAGCTATTTTATTATTTTATTTTACTTTATTTATCAGCACTTTACATTTAATTCTGTTAGTCTTCAGAACAACCTATTGTTGTCACCATTTTACAAATGCAAAAACTGAACCAAGAACAGAGAAGTTAGGTTACCCAAGGTTAGAGGTAATATAAGCCAAGGTTATCTGACTTCAGAGGCCTTGGTCTTAACCACTCTGTTAGTGTAGGTAGGTTTATCAGATCCATTAGTGGAAAGAGAGGAGAACAGGGAAGAAAATCAGTCAGTCAATCAATCAATCAATCCAGGTAAATGAGGCTATCCCTTAAAGGGATACTATTCACGTGAAACATCCTTCTTCACATGGCACAATGTTTTCCCTCTTTGCTCTTTGTAGTAAATTATTGTCTTGAATTTGCTCTAATTTTTAGTAGTATTCAACTAGCCATAATACTCACTCTATCAGTATTGCTTAGCTGACTCAAGGAGAGTTGTCATACTTGTTGTTTGGAGCCTGATAACTATTAATGCATTTTTCCTTGAACAAAAAAGGTGTTTGGTATTTTCAACCCCTTGAAACTAGAAAATGTGTCCTAAAGGCCAGAATGGCAACTCTGAGCTTATGAGAGGCCAAAATTTAAGACCGAGTAAAAATAACTGAAATTGTCTTTTTCTCATCTTTTCTATAGACTATCACATCTCATTCAGGTTCCTAATTTGCATCCTTTTAAAAATAAAAATAATAGAAACTCTATAGGTCTTTTAGAAGGTTTGTACTGTTAAAGCACTTAAACATTCCTGTCCCATCAAAGTCAGGGTTTAAAAGGACTTAGTGATTCAAGACAGGTGGAAAATAATTTTGCTTCCTTTCTTTGCTGGTTATACTGATAAAGGAGAAGCAAATCAGACCATCTTCCTCCTCTTTGTGTCACTTATGCTACAGTAACATGGGGTGGAGGGCAGGTAAGTCACAGGAGATCTAAAAAGAAAATAAGCCTGAGCAGACATTCATTAGATCAACACTCCTTCTAGATTTAAAGGTAAAACTTCAGGATAAGCAGGGATAACATAGCCAGTGGCAGAGCAAAGAGCAGATTTTTCTTTTGGGCAATCCTTCTTAATCGCCTCTTCCCCACAAGCTTTGCAAGGCCAAGAACAGTTACAAGGTAATGTGTATATGAAGAAACAAGACCTGTTCTCTCAGTCCTTCCCCTGTTTTACACATCTCTAGGCCCCCGCTCTCAGACTTCAGGTTATTTATTTGTAGCCCCTTGAGGTCAGGGAATTTTATGTGACGTTATCAAGAGTCAGTCAAGCTTCCATATACTGTTCTCTATAATCCATCAGGACCCTACAGCTTCCACAGACAAATGACCTACTTTCAGCTAATCAGACCCTTTGACCTTCTGCAGAAACTGGCCCTGAGATACAGCAAGAGCTACAGATCATGCAGGAGAATGACATGCCTGAGACCAGCAGTGTCCCAGCCGTGTGTGGCCAGGGCGGCATCCTGTGACACTCTCCTGGCAGCATGGGCTTGAGTGCATCTCTCTTCCTGGCCTCCTGGAGCCTGGCTCATTTCTCCTCCATGTTCTCTAGCCTTCCCGTCTGTTTTGTGAGGTCCTTGAGATCCTTCTAGTCAGTAACTTTACTGCTTTCATTCACCAGAATTGGCTTCTGTGGGTTATCACTGCCGAGCCTTGACTGATACAACTGGTCATCTAAGAAGCTGGACAGGAAAAGAAAGCCCAGGAGCTTAGAGGAGGGTCACACCCTCTGCGGGAGTTGAGAGCATCTGTGTTGGTTCAACATCCCATCAAAGTGACCTGCTTGTCTGGCCACAAGAGAGTCCTGGGCTCTGCGTGCTATAGCAAACAGGCCTGTCTCGTCCCTCTGCCAGGCTCTTCGGCGTGGGCCTCAGGCCAGCAGTCGTGACCCGGCTGTCCTTAACTAGAGATGAGAGAGAGAGAGGGTTTAAGATGGAAGAGACTTGTGCCATCACATCCTACTGAACTTGGACGCGCCTTCCTCTCCTTTCCATCATGGTCACTACCACACGTGAGATGAATTCAGAACCAGAAACCAATATCAGTAGCTAAAACTCATCATTCATTTTCACCTTTTTTTTTTTTTTCAGGATAGGAACACGTAGTAACTATGAAGAAGGGTTTTGAAGATAGGTGGCCTGTGTTCACATTCCAGCTCCACTGTTCACCCGTGCTGCGATTCTCTTTTAAATCTCTCTGGACCTCTATTTCCAAACCAGTAAAATGAATATAAAAATGGTCTCTACCTCAAAGGGTTGTGAGAATTAGAAGGGTAAAGTGTTCAGAACAGTGACTGGTGCACAATATGTACTCATTAAAGGGTAGCAGTTGTTAGATTTTAATCCACAGAGGGCTTGGTATCTCGCATTTTTCCCTGTGGGGTTGGATTAAATCTCCCTGTTACAGAGGGAAAAATATTAGGTGAGTCTTTTAACATGCAAAGGAAATGCATATTTCTAATGCCACAACAGGATTTAACTTTACTCAGAAGCCCCAAGTGGAACATGAGCGACTGTTTTGGGAAGTGGTGTGGGTAATTATATGTCGATCTCATTGGCAGTATGAAGTGAGGTCTCTGTTTCAGTGGCGTCACT
Organism: Ursus arctos; assembly: GCF_023065955.2. NCBI lineage: Eukaryota > Metazoa > Chordata > Mammalia > Carnivora > Ursidae > Ursus > Ursus arctos. The sequence continues at coordinate 55,067,375 of NW_026623067.1, forward strand.
AGGCATTTCACATGGCTGCCTGCTGCCTCGTTGTTCCGACTGCAGTGTAGTCTGCCATTTTGGAACCAAATAGAGATCGCTGACATGCTCAAATAGATACACCTCTTTGTTCTTAACAGACTTTGGTGCATTTTGGTGCAAGCAAGAGAGGTTTCAATGATATGTGCTTTCTTTTTCTTTTTCTGTTCTTTTTTTTTTTTTTTTTTTTTTTTTTGAGATATGTGATTTCTGAGAGTGAAGTGGACAATTTCTAGAATTGCTGGCTTGGGAACTGAAATCTGCTGAGTAATCCCATGACCTCAGGCAGGGGAACTATTTTGACCACTGCAAAGAGAAGTGGTTTAGAGATCAAATTTTATTATAGAATGCAATGTAGACTACCTGGTGCTTTTTTGCCATTTGAACAATCCTATATCACATGATGACCCCACCACTCTGGGTCTGTGGCTTTCCTCTCTGGGAAATCTGGACCTGTGGTTATAGCCCTATGGTCAGGGAAGCCTGTGACTGTGTGTGTGTCATGGGAAACGTACACAGGTTTCCTGGCAGATTTCCCCTGTGAACAAAAGCAGAAATCCACCCAGGGGACAAGGAAGTTAAATCCATGACCCACAGAGGGGAAGACTGAGACTGAGATCTGTGTGTGTGAACAGGTGACGCTACACAAGTGGAAAGAAATGTCTGGCCAGGGAGGCCAGAGCCAAAGGTTTGAGTCTTGGCCTCAATCTTCACCAGATGCATGATTTCAAGCAAATAGTTTTTCCTCCTCCATAAGATGGGAATGAAATAGTAGTATCTATCTCACAAGGCTATTGTGTGAATTAGTTAATATAGGTCAAGTGCCTAGAACACTGCCGAGCACACAGTAACTGCACAGTGTTGCAAATAGTATTGTACAAATACAAATAGTATTTGCTATTATTATTATGTTGAAATGCTTTGCTATGTGTAAAGAAATATACAAACTGAAGGCATGGTGCTAGACTGGTCCATAGATCAGTTTGTTAAGGGTACCATGACAAAGTGCCACAGACTGGGTGGCTTACATGACACAATTTCTTTCCTTTCAGTTCTGGAAGTTAGAAGTCTGAGATCACAGTGCTGGCAGGGTTATCTTCTTCTGAGCCCTCTCTTTTTGGTTTGTATGTAGCTATCCTCTCCGCGTGCTTTCACAGGGTCGTTCCTCTGTATCTGTGTCGTAATCTCTTCTTACAAGGACACCAGGAATACCGGATGGAGCCCACCCTTATGACCTCATTTAACCTTAATTACGTCCTCGAAGACCCTATCTCCAAATAATGTCACATTCTGAAGTGCTGGGGCTTAAGATTTCAACCTATACATTTTGAAGGGAGAGACAGTTCAGTCTATTGTAACTGGTTGTCAGCTCGGTTAAGCTGGAACTTTGTTCCCCTTATCTAAATGGTTCCTGATTAGAATTGGTCAGAAGAGGTACTTGTACAGAAGAGAAGGAGTAACCACTGCTCTCTGGAGGTCATGGTCATTGGTAGAAGTGACAGACAGATACGGAGATGCCAGTGAGATCCAGCTTATCCTGGCTCTCCTTTGCTCCCAACTATTCTTCCAGATTACTGATCCTACTGGCCAAAAAGGGCTCCAAGCTGTCACTACATATGAGGCTGAAGACCCCCAGACTTCTGCTATCCCCTTCATGATTTCACTTCAGTGTTTGGACTTGCTTGGTTTCTAGTTTTGACTAGCTGGTGAATTCTCTGATCTTCTGCTTCTGCAGGCCTCCCACAGTTGTATAAAGTCTAGTTACAAAATAAATCTTTTATTCTGTAACACTCAGAGTAACTCCACTTGCATGATTGAACTCTGACTGAAATAGGAATAATAACAATAATTATTATTAGTGTTACTATCATTGACGTACTATCACTGCACCAGAAAGGGATTATGCCCCACTCATAAGCATACAGTTGAAGTTCTAATTACCTCAAGCTTGAGCTCATTCAAAAGTCCTCTGAACTAGTCTTACCACATCCATCTCCTGGCTCCAATATGTCCCACAAAAGGCTGCCAGATAAAATGTCTTGAACCATATTTTTTAAATAGGCTCCACACCCAATGTGGGGCTTGAACTCACAACCCTGAGATTAAGAGTTGCATGCTGTACTGACTGAGCCAGCAAGGCGCCCCATGAACCATATTTATGTCATCAAGTGACAGTCAAGTGAAGGCCCCCAGATGACAGCTGAGTAGCAGGCCTAGGAAACAACAGGTTCAGATTAGAGCCAAAGGAGGAGGGTTTCCGGAAGGAGGTCTCCAGGGGGGGAAAAAAATGAAATAGATGCAAAGAATGGGAAATATTAAGACGGTGGTTTACAATGCTTTTGGGTCACTGGGATAAAAACAGTAATGGGGCATGGAAAATTAAGTAAATGTTTTTCAAAAGTAATTATTAATTGTAGGGTATACAAAAAATCATACAAGAAAAAAATACTCATTTCACTGCTGTACTCAAAGGTGGGGACCATTTAGGCATAATCATGTAACATAAGTACACATGATGTTATGACTATTTATTTAACATTTGGTCGTGAGGTAAGCATATGGGGAGAATGAGAAAAGATAGGATATAGCAAAGAAGGGGCCACAGGGGATTATGTTGAAGAGTTTGCCATGACAACCTATGTAGATAGCTCCTTAAAGAAATCAGGCTCAATGGGGGGCTGAGAATGGAGCAGTAACCACAGGTTATATGGGACAAGGGAAAATTTCAAGGAGACACAAGAACATGTTTATATACTTCAGGACTGATCCAAGAGCGGAAGAGCTGATGGCAGAGAGGAGGTAACAGAGAAGAATATTTGAGAGGAGAAAGGAGATGGATTCAGAGCCCAGATGGAGATTCTCGGCTTTTCTAGGAGCAGGGGTGTGTCCTTCATTGTATCAGGTGGGAAGAAAAAGCCAGATCAAGATGCAGGAGGGTTTGTATATCTAGGTCGAGGAGATGACGACCTTTTTCCTTCCTTAGTTATGAAGTCCCAGAGCGCTTTCGTAGAGCTGTCTCCTCTCCCTACCTATTGGGGAAGTCAAAGAACAGTGAAGAAAGCTGGTCTGAGAGGACGAGATTTTAAATCAAGACCGAGATGAACGAACTTGTTGGAGTCACACAGCTAATTAGCGACAAAGCTAGGACTAGACGCCAACTGGCTCCTTGCCTAGTACTCTTTCACGACCAAATTACCGTGTAATATTGAACAGATGGGAACGATTAAGGTTTAGGACCATTATAAAGACTAACATGACCCGAGTTACATGAAATAAGGAACCAAGAAGAAATACACTGGAGAGATTTAAGCCTCACTTAGCAGGAAGGAGTAATTTTACCCACTGTGAGCCCATGATTAGATTAGGGTGGATTGAACCAAATTGTAAACTCTTAGAAGGTACTGCCTTCATTGTTATCTAACCCAGCTGGGCTAGGAAAAGCCCTGGCTGCATGAAGTGGCACTTCAGAGAGAGGACTGAGATCAGTGTCAGCCCATAATATTTATCAGCTTGAACCCAAATTAACTCTTTAAATTACACAGATCCACTCACCATCTTTGCTCTCCTCCATTCAGAAGCACTAATTAAATATGCTGAAAAGTAGAAAGTGCTTCAAAATAAGTATTGTTTCATCTCCATACCTGTGGGGGTCTTGGTAAATTCAAGTAGAAGAAGCTCTTTCTCAAAATGTTCTTTCTTTAGACTTTTCCTTCATGCCGTTCATGTGGCCCTCGTTTTGTTTGCAGCAAATGTCTTTCATTGTTCTGTATTTGAATTTTCAACCTATCTTGGACCATCGTGTTTATTTTGATTGACATTTGATTATATCTGTCATGCAAGTATTTTTCTCCCCTTGACATTATTTAATATAATGGCTGTTGAATTATGAATGCAGGCATTGGTCAGGCAGCTTGATCTTGCTATGACGTAAGGGAGGCAGTTTTGTTAATACGCACTTGGACAAGTTGCCATCAGGTTATGTTACCTCATAGTCCCCTTTGTAATTAAAGTCCTTCTGTTTCGTTACTTAGTGTTTATAATCAATACAGATTTCTAAATATTCAGCCAAATGTTTACTTTTCCCCTCAGGCTAAACCCCAATGCCCCCACCTCCAGCCAGGGCTCTTTTATTCCCCATGTTTAGGGCAGAGCTCCTGGACCAAGGGAAACATGGAAGAAGCTCATGAGTTGCCAGATGGCCCCAGGCACTAGAGGGAAAATACCCCAACTGCCAGTATCCATTTCTGTTAGATTAATATTCCTGCTAAATTCTCCTAATCTTACCTCAGACTAGATAAACACAATTGAATATCAGATCTCACTCTCAGCTCACAGAGAGGCTCTGGAGCATCTGGGAGCAAATAACACAATGGGTGCCATGGCCCCGCTCACCTCACCAGGAAGGGGGTGTAACTTTTGATTGGGGAAGGGAAAGGATTCTAAATGCAGAAGCCTTCTCTGCCCACCCTAACTAAAGAAAATACCCTCCTTTCCTTCCCCTGTTACCTTGTGTCACAATATCCTGTGCATTTTCTTCATCGCGCTTATCACCGTCATTTGGATATCAGTTTTCTTATGTATTGTCTTTCTCCTCCACTGCAATAGAAGATTCCTAAGGGCAGGAGCCACGTCTGTGTTGTTCCCTGTTGATCCCCAAGTGCCAGAAACAATGCCTGGCACTGAGTAGGTACTAGATAAATATTAATTGGATGGATGGATGGATGGATGGATGGATGGATGGATGGATAGATGGATGGATGGGTAGATGAAACTGCCTGCTTTCTTCACCCACAGGGAACATAAAATGGGCCCCAGTGAGCCACCCATGTGAAAAAAAATCCCAGCCTCGTTAACTAGGGGAGTCTCTAGTGAGGTATAGCCGGAAGGATGCTAAGGTTCAGGTCCCACCGAGATTTAAATTTGAAAGAAAAGTCATAGAAGCAGGTGGGCAGTTGGGGAGAAACCAACACTAGCGGAATAAAGAGACTTTGTAACTAGAAAACCACCTTTTGTCATACATCTTGGAAAACTAAATAAGACACAAAGGTGAGTTGGACAAAAGAGGGAATTAGATTGAGATTAGGAGGTGTTTAACACATACACAGGGATTAACTGGCTGACTTAAAGCAAAGGGGGAAAAAGGTGCAATACAAAGTAGATGTAAGACAGGTTAGGGTGGGTTGCACCTCATTTCTGTGCTCCTGATGAGCATCTCCCATTGGTGTGGAGCAGGGAGAGGTGTGTGGAGGGTCCAGTCTCCCACTCGGGGCCACGCACCATCCTGCCCGCATCTGGAGGTTCATGCTGCCAGGTTGCTGAACCAGCTGCAAAGGGCTGCTTCCCAGCCTGCCCATCTCATAGAAGCTGCCAAGAATTAGAGCTTTCTTCCTCCCAGTACAAATACTGGCCTGGGTCTTATCCACTCAGGTCTCGATGACAAAGAGTTAAACTGAAAATCTCTCTCTGCTGGGCCATGTCCATCGGGGGGGGAAATGCTATGATTTTCTCATCTTAAAAATAATAATTTATTGACCTCACCTTCCCCTCCAGCTACATATCCATCTCCTCCCCATTTTTATTCTAGCTTTTTACAGCAAAACAATTAAATGTTTTGTCTCTACTTGCCATTTTCCATTTCTCCCCACCCCTACCTTGTCTCTTGAATCTACTCTCTCCGGGTTTGTCTCAACTATCTCACTGAATCTGCTCTTTTCAGGGTCACCAGTAACCCTCAAGTTGTTAAAGCCAGTGGTGACTTTCAGTCCTCTGTTTACTTTAGCCATAAGTAGCATTTGATAGTGTGGGTTGTTCCATCCCCCAGGATGCGCTATCCTCACTGGTCTTCCAGGACACCGCCCCGTCATGACTTACTGTCCGTTCAGCAGTCACCACTCTAGGACGCGCTTGCCGATCTCCTCAGCAATCTGTCCTTGCAGTTGTAATGCTCCAGGACTCAGTCCTTTGTCCTGTCTTTATCTTGCTGCACTCACCGGCTTGGTGATCTCATCCAGCCGTGGGGCTTTAATGGCCTTTAGTGTGCTGAGGGATTTCTGTCTCCAGACTGGATTGCTCTCCTGCACTCCAGACTAAGAGATCCACCCGCCTCGCCATACCTCAACTCAGATGTCCACAAATCCAGGTTTTCCCTCCCCTATCTCCTTGTCTTCCCCACATCAATAATGGCAACTCCACTCTTCCAAATGCTCAAAAACCTCAGTGTCGCCCCTGATTGCCTTCTTTCTCTTATACCCCATATCTAAACATCCAAAAATCCTTTAGGCTCTATTTTTCAAATATACCCGAATTCAGACCATTTTCCACTACCTCCTTCATTACCACCCTGGTCCAAGCCACCAATATCCCTCACCTGGATTATACTGAGAACGTTCTAATGAATTGTCTTGTGTCTGTCCTTGCCTACCTAGAGTCTGTTCTTAACACAGCAGCTAGAGGAGTCCTTTTCAAAAGGAAGTCAGATGGTATTGCCCCTTAGCTCAAAACCTTCCTATGGTCTCACATCTCACCTAGAATAAAAACCGTGGTCCTCAAAATAGCATACACAGCCTACACAATCTGTCCCTATTATCCGTCCACTCCTTTCTCACTCATTTTCTCATCATTCACTTCTCCAGCCACTCTGGTCTTCTGTTGTTCCTCAGTCTTGCTCCCACAAGCATGCTCCCACAGCCTTCCCACCCGCTGTTCTGCTACCTTTGTGTTTTCCCCCTGGATCTCCACGTGGCTTCCTTTCCCATCTCTTTCAGGGCTTTCCTCTTCTAAGTGAGGCCCTCTCTGAGCACTTTATTTCACATCCCAACCATCTCCCCTTCTACCACTTCCCATTCCTCTCCCATGCTCTCTTTTGTCTCTACAGTGCCGATTACCATCTGTTTTTATTATTTTTTGTTGTATTGTCTGTCTTCCCACATTATTGTGCAAGCTCCATTACGACAGGAAGTTTCATCTTTTTTATTCTTTTTGCTTTATCCCCAGTGCTTATAACAATGCCCAGCACATGGCAAGCAATCAATGAGTATTCACTAAATCAATGAGAAAGCCATTCTGTGCCAATGTGTTAATGATTTCTAGTATCTTCATAGGAGCAGTCTAGACTCATCTCATTTCCACAAGCACAGTTGTCTAACCCAAAAAAGTAATTCTAATGGAGGGATGTCAGACATTCTATGTCACATGGGTTGAGATTGTAGCATCCGACAGTCTAGTGGAAAGACACTTTGGGGTGTTTGGAGCCGTGTGGTACCCCTTGAATCACACTGCATTGTTGATTGCTGTATGAAAATGACCTAGAGGCGGTAATAGCTCACATGCTGTGTATGAGTCACACAGAAGATGCAATCGTTGACCACATCAATGGGTATGATTTAATGGATATTGTAGTCCCGTTGTTTTCTAATCTAGTCGGACCACACTAGGAGTACTGTGTTCACCTTTGGGAGTTATTTTTCAAGAGGAATTTTGTTCAGAGAAAATCAGGATAGTGAGATATCTAACCACGGTATATGAAGAGCAGTTGAAAGGACCATGGTACTCAGTGATTACCTACATTACATCTAATGACAAAGTCTAAAAATACGGACACCTGTAACACCACTCACTCTCTCATCCTTTGGCCATGGTAGATATGACTAATCAACCATGATTCTCTTTCCCAAGCCTTTGCCCAGCCCCTAGCCCTCCAGACAGCCATGATCCGATCCAATGGAGCTGGCAGCTGACACCAGACTGACTTGTTATCCTGGCTGTAAGGGAGGCGTGATTTTCCCGCCAGAAGTAGTTAAAGGCCTGTGGTATGAAATAACTGACTACACAAGTACCATCTACTTAATAGAGGGTAAAACCAGAACCAACGGGTAATAAAAATTCGGGATTGAGAAGAAAACTCTAATGGTAACAAGTGTCCGAAAGTGAGGTCTTAGAAGGTAGGGAGGCCGGAAGACCACCTGCCAAGGGTTAGTGGAGGCAGTCTTGTTAGGTGGGAGATTAGAGCGGCTTATTCTCTCCACTTCATCCATCCCTAGAGTCCAATAGATCTTTTCTACTTGGCTGTGTTAGGCAGAGCCAGGGAAGTGGGCTGGTAAAGAAAGTCTGCAAAGCAAAACCGTTCACCTTTAAACTGCAGTAATTTTACTGGGAAGGATAACAGAAAATCAGAACAAAGAAGAGAGTGGGTTAAGCACAAAGAGATAAAGTGATTATTTCTAAGCTGAATAACAATAGCAACAAAAACTTTTTTTTTTTTTACTTTTGGACACTCTTTGACTGCCATTTATCTCTCAGTTCCCACATACTTTAACCCCATCTTTTTGGTCAGAAGCCAATTAACTTCGTTAAAAACAGTCGCTGCCAGAAGCTTTGCTTATTGTGTTCCAAGACTTGGAAATTCCTTCCCTAATGACATAGTAGAAACTCTGTCGCCACAGTTAAGAGCAGGCTAGAGACAATTACTATATTTAAGTCATGCTTTGCAGGTTATCATACCCACATCTGCAAGCTATTCCCTGTGTAAAGCATTTGGGGTTATTTGCCACAGAAAACTCAGTGGAAAGTGCCAACAACTGCAGGAGGACCTATGACAGAGACTATTCGACGTGGCTCCAGAGGACAGACACATAACTTTCTTTTCAGCAACTCCACGCCCACCCCTGCTTCTTGGAGCCAGGCTCCTCTTATCGAGACAGGAAATCTATACTTGGGGCGGAATGAAGGGGTGGTGAGGAACAAATCCTCCAGCAGCCACCCACCCACTGGCCTGTGAAAGGAGAGAGGCCAATCCAGAGAGTTGGTCAGCTTGAGTGCTACCCTCTCAAAAATCTCCCTGGCATTTATAAAAGGAAGAAAAGGACAGGATGAGACTTCTGTACACAATGGCACTTTCTACCAGAAATCAGAGAATGTGGCGGGTCCCACTGAACAGTGCACTGCTGCTGGCTTCTGTGGCCTTGAGCAAGTGACAAACTGCTCTGAGCCTCAGTTCCTTCCTCCATAAAATGGGATAACAGTGCCCAAACTTAATGCCCTGGGGACACTGGGAAGACTAAAGCAAGTAATAAATGAGAAAGCACTTTGAGAAAAGTCCTAAGCATTACCCAGTGTCAGAATTGTTATTATGAGCATTCTTTTGAACCTGTGATGGTAATCACCTGTAAGATTTCATGCAGTGATGATTATCCTAAAACCAAGATGAAATAAAGGCCAGTGTCACCGTAATGCTGTCTTACATGGGATCCTTTGATTAAGTCCATCCTTTCTGAGTTCATTCCTTTTTGAGTTTATCCAGAATGTGCAGCCTTGAGTTGATCCCCTGAGCTCTTGAATCGTCACCTAAGAATTGAGGGTCATTTATTGTTTGAAGGAATGTCTAGTCATATGAGATATGTGCTCATTACAGACCTCTTAGAAAAAATCACATTCGGTGTGCTGACCAATGGGACATCCACTTTGACCTGCACCCCACTGGCCCCTTTGTGTCATCCTCCCTTTCCCTCCCCAGTGAGTTAGACTTAATGGGATCTACCCATGTTCTGTCACTGCTATCAAACACAGGTGTTCACCCAATATACAGACACCTGTATTTTTTTATGGACTGATTATTCTGGTAGGTTTTTTTCATTTGATCTAAATCCTTTACATCTCCATTTACTCCCATATGCCTGAATTTTAATTTTACTCCAGAGACAGAACAAAAACAAGAAGAAATTAGACTTCTTAAAAACTATATAATAGTTTTGGAAAAATGAGAAATTGGGGGCTGGCATATAGGGAAGGGAAAGGGCCAAGAAGATAGGATTGTGCTGTTGGTTAAGATGAGGTTTGCAGACACTGCCTAGCTGCTGATGGTGTCACCCATTACCATGTATGTGCTGCTTAAGCCTGTGGTTGGGCAACTGTTCTTAGAGATTTTCTAAGACTTCCCAGTCGGATTAGCAAACTGTTCTAGAGTGTGATTTATATAATGCCTGTAAGATACAGGGGTGCCTGTGTGGCTCAGTCGGTTAAGTGAGCCTTCCGCTCGGGTCGTGATCCCAAGGTCCTGAGATGGAGCCCCACCCTGGGCTCCCTGCTCTGTGAGCAGTCTGCTTCTCCCTCTGCTTCTGCTGCTCCCCCTGCTCATGCTTTCTCTCTCAAAGAAATAAAATCTAAAAAAAAAAGATACCTGCAATATCTGTTAATCATCAGCCTCTTCAAATGTCACAGTCACTACAGTCATGAAATTCTAAGAAACACCAAATACACACGAACACATTTCCTAAACTAGTTTAACAACTAACAGAGGAGAGATTGCAGGACCATTTAAGCTAACTCTACCTCCACTCCACAGAACCAAATATAACATCTAATTCTTACCTGTGCTGCCCTGAATATATCATAAGAACTTATATATGCTAATATAGTTTATTACAGTAACTCAGAAGAGAGAAAGGTGAATCAGACCCAGCCAGTAGACAAACTTAGCACATCTAAGTGTCACTTTAAGCCTGCCTGTTTTACTTCCTATTATAAATATGGTTAGCATGTAATTTGATAGGACCATGTAAGGTTATGACAAATGTAGGCTAATTACTTTAAGTGCAAATAGGTCACATAGCATCAATCCAGAAAGGATGAAACTTTAGCATATAGAGAATGGGATATATCAATGTTAGAGAACTAGGCCTCCAGCCATCACTTAACAGATATCCATAGTTCCTTTTCCATGTTCTTTGTCTAACCCTTCCGGTCTCTCATTCAGGACCTTAAAATTTATGGGAATCCTATAAATAGCTAGTCCCCAGATCCACAGAGGTCCTTAAAGATTGTCATAAAGACACATAAACTATTTGCAATATTTCAAAAATCCTAATAGGGTGTCATCCATTTGTTGTGATAACTAAAATGTCAGTTTCTTTTATTTAGGTTATGATTAGCTTAATTTAGTTAGCCTACAGTGAGTAGATCTGAGTTGGACATGTCTTTTGTGGATGGTACATGTGAATCAAGCATTTCTCAGTAAATGCAGTTAGATAAATATGTGAAAAGATAGAGTCCACGTACATGGAGTAACAAAGAGAAATAGCCCTAAAGCAGTCCTGGCGTGGTGGTGGAAATTGTGGACACCCCTCAAAAAACAACTTCTTGGGAGTAAGTTGAGGAGAAGATAAGAAATAAGAATTATTTCCGGCTTATATGACCTCTTGGTGGAAGGAATTCCCCTTATCCTGATAGGGTTATGAATGTACTTCCTTAATTCTTTCTTATTCTCATCCAAGAGCAAACTCAATGGTATTAACTAAATGAATAAAATGATAATTTGCACACACACACACAAGCTGTAAATTTCGGAGGAAATCTAAAGAATGTGGAAACGAAAATGATCATATCTTGCCTGACATGAAACATGAACCTTTGGTGTGCTGTATGTAGAACAGACTGGAAATCTTAGAAATAACCCATTTCTGAAGTGGTGATTCCTTAAGAGCAGTTACCTTAATGGCATCTGTTAAAAGTTACACCTCATCAAATTTGAAGGACCTAGGATATTCTTTGCAGAGGAAAAGATAGCAGGTCAAGGTAGCTAAGGAAAAAGTGAGAGCAAATCAAGTTGTAAAGAGCAAATCAAGATACATTTACTGTTCAGACTTCTGAGGCCCAAACAAGTTCACTTGATCAACAATGATATCCATCTCTGGTGTGGATAGCCTATCCTTATTTTATTCATTCATTTACTTACTCCCCTATTTACGCACTTATTTTTCTCTTTTTATATAGTAGTCGGCAATTTTGAGCAGTAGTCATATTCTAACACCAGTAGTAGAACTATACGGGCAGATACTGACAAAGGGCTTATAGTATAACCGAGAATTTGGTAAAATAAATATGGTTGAACAACAAATACCTATTGATTACCTACTATGTACCAGATCCTGTTCTAAGGGCTAGGACACAGCAGATCAAAGCAGATGCCAGTTCTCGGCCTGGTGCAGCTTATCTTCTGCTGTGAAGATTGCTATGGTAAATGTATGCCCAGGGTACTACTATAGAGGTAAGAGGGTGAGTGGACCAATCCAGGTGTGGAATCTGGTGATGGAATAGACTGGAGTTTGTGACGTCCATTGTTCCTAAAGCACAACGGCCACCCCAACATAGAGCCTCAACCTGGCAAGAGACTTTTAGAAAAGCGAGTTTTGGTGAATACTCTTTATCTCTTGTAAATTTTACAACATGCTTTGAAGTCATTGATAATGATAGATCCAAGAATCACAGTTTACCACTGTTACCTCCACAGATATTGTTTAATCCGCCCAAGACTTGAGCTTTTCACAAGTCTTTAGAAAGCCAAGATAGGAAAAGTCATTAATTCTCACCCATCTCATCTTCTTGGAAGATAGAGCTAACTTCCATATAAGCTTAGTTTCCTATAAAACAAGGGATATTGAGAAGATTGTTGCCGTGATTAGTTCAAGACCAGACGCTTTGAGCTTTCCAAGGATGGCGCATAATCTAACATAATCTGTTTATATGTCGAAAAATGTGTATGTACATTTTTATAAACATATGCATGTAACTTAATTAAACATGGTTTACGAAATACACATGCCATATCATTAGCAGTGGTTGTCTCTGGAGTGTGGAAATAAGATTGGGTGTTGGAGAAGAGAGACATTCTATGTGTGAATTCTTAAGTGATTACATAGTTCTATGTTACTCGTACTGTTTATAAACCTTATAATGTGCATATGAAGGCATATTTTGACTCTGTAAAAACAATGCTAGCTAGTAGATTATTTATTTACCCAAACCACTAAATTTTGTTCTAGTCACCTATTGGCTTTTTTATTTTCAGCTGAATAACAAGTGCTTATCTTTCATCATTTACCTGGAGATTTTTCTGAGGAGAAAATACAGAAGCATTAGCAGGAGCTTTGGAACTATGAGTTTTGTTAGGGGAAGTAAAGGTGGGGGAAGTAAGCAGTGGTAATGATAGGATCTCTCTCTCACCCACTCAAGTTCTTTCTGCATTTTCTCATTTGAATAGTAATATGCGGAGGAAGTCAGGGAAATATTTTTAAAAATAAAATTGTAGAGCTAGAGGAGACTTCACAGGTAATTTTTTATCTCTAAGGAAGATGAGGCCTAAAATGTTAAGTGACTTACGTCAGACATTCACGAAGTGGTAGGTTGACATTGGAAGCCAGGTCTTTTTGTGTCCTGCTGTTTCTACTAAACCTCCCTATCTTTTAATCTCCAAAAGACCCATGAAGTCTAATTTGAACAGCTTTAAGTTACAAACATAACTGCAGTGTCTTACAATTTGGCCACAAATCATGAGATGCTCTGCCCATAATCACTACATTTTATGCCAGGTTCACCAAAAGTAGCTCCTTTAAAGTTTCTCGAGAGGTCCAGGTAACACTTCACCCTCAAATTCAGGCAGTTCTCTTAACGGTTGGCCACTTGCAGCTGGTGGTCTTTCTGGAGAGCATACCAAAATGTCCCAGTGTCTGTCTTTCAGTCCTACTCAACTGGAGACCATCCAGGTCTGCACCTGGACACGTTTCTTGGATAATGATTTCAATGTCCTCATCTCTCTTCCTTCTACCTTCTCTCCAAAACCTAGGGGGAGCAAATACAAAACTTTAATCCTGTGGTCTTGTAGAAGAATTTTAGATGACTCAGATCCCTAACCCAACTATTTAAGAGTTAAATTCTATAATTGCACTCCGAAAGTGAGATCTACAGGCAAAAACATGCATTCAGTTAAACTCAGCAGTGACAACAGAAGGGGGACCGAATATATTTACAGGAAAAATTTGTTAGTTTGTGGAGTGGCGAAAGAGGCTAAGATTGCTCAAGATCATTTTCAATAGGCCCAATTTGGGAAACAGAAATTTAATCATAAATTTGGTATTGTAAGGAACAGTGAAGATATACACAGTTTTCATCATGTGCCCTGGCTCAACCACTGCATGCATTTTCCAATGTCATTTGTCAAAGCCCTTAAAGCCGATGCTGTTAACAACAGCAGAAGGGCCTGTGAGTCACTGCCCAGGCCTGCAACAGAATGCCATCCACAAGCTACACTGACCTAACTGGACTGAAATTCAGAAGCTACACATTGACCTCCGAAGTAAGGACATTGGTTGTTCTTCTGGAGTCGACCCTCAGTTCACAAAGATATGAATTTGGACTAACTCCCATGCCCCTCATTTCTTCAAGTTCACTCAAGCGAAGACATTTTTTCAAATGGTCATGAACAATGCCCATTGAGCAGCAACCCGAGATCAGCTGGGCAACCCGGAGGGGCTCTTTTCTGAAGTCCTCTTCTGTGTCACTCATTCTTTCTCTCCAGTCAACCAAACATCGATCTCTCAAGCTCTGTGGGGATCTTGGGGTTGATACCTAATAGTTTGGCGTGTTTGCCTCCTGCAGATGGTTGCCGGGTGGAAGATAGGGATACAGTTATTCCCAAAATGGAATATCTTTTAATACGAGGTGAAAACATTTAAACACTGAGGAAGGCCGCAAAAAAATGGCATATTAGGTTATGCCATACTCCAAGAAGTACTTTACACTCAGAGCTTTTTCTTAGCGCCCATAATGAGATGAGTACTATTCCCGGGGAAAAACGAAAACTTGTCACCATCTAAAGCTTCATCTGCTTAGAAAAGAATATCGTCTATACGTAAGGGACTCATTTACAGTATAATTGTCACAACTGTACATTTCTTTTTCTGCGTGATTCTAACAGTTTCATAAATCTATATAAATGATAAGACCTCCAAATTTCAGGTTAAGATATAGCTTTGTGTAAAATACCTTTTTTCCCCGCATAGTATCACGTTCACAATAAGTGCTATAAAAATGAGCCTATGTTATTCCTAGTTGCATTACATTTGCCTAAGAGTTTTAAACAGGGATTTAAAATAATCTTAGACCAGAAGGGGTTGTTACCTTTATGAATCCATGGTTTTAGTCGCACTGGCTAAATCTGGATGCCGAATCCGGCAACTGTCTTCCAGTCTTGCTGAGATATAATTGACAAGACAGCACTGTGTTAGTTTAAGGTGCACCAAATCGTGACCTGACTTAAAAAAAGAAAAAAAAAGTTTTTTTCCCTGTGATGAGAACTCTTAGGATTGAATCTCCTAACATCCAGCAACTTTTGTGACCTAGAAATATCTGAGTCCATGTGATCAGAGTATCTGTGTCCTGGTTATTATTTGGAAAATTGGGAACCTGTTGCATTCCCATTCCCAGAATTCAGAAGTACCCTTGAAATCATTAAAAGTTGGTTACCTCATCATATTCACAGAGATGAAAGGTGTAAACTGCACCCAGTTTCCAGCGCGTTCCCCCACGAGGCCAAGGGAATGGACACAATGGTGAGCAGCCAGTAGAGCTCTTCTGTTCTTCCTGGGATCTCTGACTTTCCCTCTCAGTGGCTCAGTCAGCTTAGTCGCCACATTCTAGTTGTTACTTCTCTACTCTCCACAGGTACTAATTATTTTCATTCATGATCATGGTGAAGTGATGAATCAAGTTCCTTTTTTTTTTTTCTTTCTCAACGTTTTGTAAGAAGTGGGTCAAGATGGAAAATGTTGGAAGTTCTAGAATTTTGATTTTTGTTTTGTCTGGTTCTTGATTTTGGCTCGGGTCATGATCTCAGGGTTGCGGAATCGAGCTCCACTTAGGGCTCCATGCTAAGTGAGTAGTCTTCTTGGGATTCTCTCTCTCCTTATCTCTCAGTCCCTCCCCCCATTCTTGTCCCCCCCAAAATAGATAAATAAAATCTTAAAAAAAAAAAATAGAAAAAGAAAACTTACCATGTCACTGACAGGATTCCCTTGAGGCTTTCTGAGATTCCTGCGCCTTTACTTGGCTTTCCTGCTCCACATGGTTGGCATTCTGAGGTTGATACGAAGCCCCATCTATATAACAGCAGTAGACGGGGAGGTAGTGTGAGTGAGCACGTGTTTATCCTCACGCATTCCTCTCTGGTGATCTTCTCTTCAAAAGACAGTCGAATAAGAAGTTTCCAGATATGATTTAACAGAACCAAATATTTAGATTTTTTTTTTAAATGAATACTAAAATTCTGACTCAATATGGTACCAGAAGCCAAGATGACAGAAGGTGACGCATATGATGACAACTCATGATACAGACAAGTGAATGAAATTTCTTTTCACAAAAGAACATTCAAAATGTGATCCACGTGCACTATCTAGAAACATCCTCATTAATTAAGGAGTGAAACTATATTTTTTTAATGTAGTCACAGATCCATGCAGCCGTTTAATCTCCAAAAATTTCAGTTGACTCCACAGATGGATTTATAACAACCTCTAATGGGTGTAACTTAAGATGGAACAGATGACTCTCCCAACGGATTAATCAACCTCTTCCAAACTGCAAATTAAAAAAGAAACAAATCAAACACTGCATTTTCCTCACAGATGTGAAGCAAGACGTATTCACTCTTACTCCTATAATTACAGCATTAGGAGAGATTTACCAACATCAAAGTAAATAAAAACATACCAAATGAAAGCTGATGAAAAACTAACAAGAGAATGAATAATACTTTTTTTTTAATATCACAGCCCTAGGATCTCTTATTGATTTCAGTCATACACTCCTTCCTTTCAGATGGAGAGGCCTGAAGTTAAAATAAAAATACAGCTCTTGTGAAGACCTCGGCTATGTTCTAACCACACAGTATCTGACTCAATTCATCTCCAGCATCTGCAGTTCATTTTTTTTTAATCAGATGTTTTTGTCGTTGTCGTTGTTGTTTTGGCCAACTTTCATTTGAGCGTTTTTAGCACCAGCAGAAAAAAAAAAAAAAACACACACACATCAGTAGGGATGCCCCAAATATGGGATATTCAAAACAAATGTTATAAATTGGCCTTCACAAGTGTTATACTGAGTTCAAATAGTGAGTTTTCACAAGTAATTTCCTATCAGTGACACTCCTACAGGACCTTTTGGAAACAAATGAGGGTCAGAGAGGACTCCTCTCCCAACAGATTTATTAGCCAAGGTCCCAATCCTTCATCTCCCGTAAGACTTCGCTGCACAAAGTAAGTCGTGATAGCACGGCCTACAAACTGACAGAGGCTGGACATCCCTGGTCCTCAGTCTCCAAAGAGCAGCCGATCAGCACGCCTTCACAGCACTGCTCGACTCTCAGTAGGATGGAATGATAGAGCAGCGGTAAATCAAAGCTATAACTACTTCAGCTCCCGCCAGTCTGTCTCCACTCAAAGCGTCCATTTAGCCGGGAAGCACAGCAAAATTTATAGCCAGGACTTTTATAGTGTGGTGCTTTAACACTGCGAGGAACCCTATACTCATGCCTGAAACCCTTGAAGAAGGACAGACCCTCAATTTGTTTTAACCTATAGGCAAGTTCAGCCTAGGCTGCAGTAGGTCTGAAATTAATCAGTTTGACATTCACAAATCTCCGTAACTGTTACTTTGCATTTTACTTCTAAAGATGCCACAGGTTAAAAAAAAAAATGATTGTTGATAGCAACAATTCCATTTTTTTATTCATTTCCTTTTTGCACAACATATCTGTCAAGAATTTCAGATGATGAATGTTGTCTGGGGAACACTTTTAGAATGTCAATATGAAATGTTTCTCTCTCTTTCTCTCTTTAATTCTCACAGTGTTTTGTTGATGAGGCTGATGAGGAGATCCATGAAAAAACTCTCTTCTCTTTATTCACACTCTCCAGACTCCTGCCTTGGCACACCATAAAAAATGTCAGTGCTCCCCCCTCACCCCCAAACACCCATAATATCATAACCTACTTCCCTGCTATATTTTTTCTCCCGGGCAATTAGCACTATTCAGCACACTATATGTAATACACAGGATATACATATTCCAGTCATTTGTTTTGCTACCGTCTGTCCTACTCAGTGGAACATATGCTGCATGAAGACTGGGATTTTTGTGTGTTTTGTTTACTGCTGCATCCCTGGTCCCTAGAACAGGAACCAGCATTAGTAGTTGCTCAGTAAACACTTGTTGAACGACTACCTTGCCATCATCATAAGGCATCGATGTCAGGCAATGGTTACTCTATTTCATCTCTTTACTCTTAACAGGCTTCTATCCCAGACTCCCAGGGCCCTCTCCTAGAGCATCCAACCCAGCCTAGACCTTTGTGCATCGTCCCCGCCCCCATCCCACCCATAAGTCTCACCTAATCTAGTGCTCGTAGTTTATCTGGTAAACTAAACCTTCCGAATAAGAGCGGTTGCATGTGCTAAGCAGTCACCTACAATAAACAGTCATTTTGTGATTTAAAACCTAAAGCTCAGGCTTTAGCTGTCGTAGCTAATCAAATCCCAAGTGTGCTATCCCTGTCCTTCCCCTATCGGCACCATTAAAACAACGCGGGGAGACAGGGAGGGGGAATCAGTCAGAGGCTTCCAGTCCAGTCTGCCAGTGTCGCCAGTGACAGTAGGGCCAGTTGTACATAGAGCATGGTTGGAGGGTGGTATTACACTCCTCAGGGGGCAGTACACTTTTTCTACAAAGGACCAGAAAGGAACTTTGCTTTGGGGGCTCTACTCCCTTCTATTATAGTGGGAGCATGGCCGTACACAATAGAATCCTGGCTGTGTTCCAGTAACATGTTAGTCACAAAAACAGGCTGTGGGTCGGGTCTCATCCGTGGGCCATAGTTTGCTGACCTCTGCCCTAGACCCAGGGGAAATGTGAAACAATCCCAAACCTTTCTCTCTAGGCTCTTCCAAAAGAATATGGTTCTGTTGCTTGATCAGTCAGTGCATTTAAATGTATCCAGTAATCAAACGTATCTGCCTAAGGGTTATTTTTTTCTGAAAGAAAAAGAATGATGATGCCCACTGCTTGAAAATTGTCATTCCTTCTCTCTGTATGTGTTCACCCACCTACTCCCTGGCCCCTCCCCCATCTCCAGCCCCTGCCCCCACCCCCACAGCAGCCCTGGAGGTGCTCTGCTCAGACCTCCCTTCAGTAAGTGCTGTTAGGTGACAGCCTCCAGGGACTGTGCCTTCAGGATCTGCTAGCCTTACTCTGAGGCCATGGTCTTCCTGGGCAGCCCTCAGCCAATGACTGAGCACCGAGGGGACCAGGACCTGGCCACTCCCCCCCCCACCCCCTCAAGAGGAGCCCTCTCACAGGCTCTTATACTCTAGAAACTCCCAGCCCTGCTTTCTCCTCCCTTTCCTTCTCCAAGCATCAGATCTACATCACCATCCTGAGGTTTTCCCTGCCCGAGCCTCTTCCCATCTCCCTGTATCTTTCACAGACCTTACCTACCCCCCCATCAAACCACGGTACTCCCAATTCCTCCCACTGTCTGCCTCCCATTCCCACCACAAAACCCTCCATCCTATTGAACTTGAGATCCTTGACACATTCCAAACCCCAATGTGGGTCAACAAATCATGTGGTAGAAACAACAAATGGAAAGGTTTCGTGTTTTTTTCTCAGGGATGCCTTGATATGGTTTTGAATATTTAAACTTACTCTTCCCGAACAGTTCTCAAAGTATCGTTAGGAGATCAGAGAAGTGACTATAGCACCTGCTCAGATCATTTCCTGCGTGCAGAGGCTCAGGGCCATATGGAGAGGCGGCATTCCTGGATGCCGGGCATGCCCAAGCAGCAGCTTCTGGCCAGAGACCCTGAGCGTCAGTGCTCAGCTGAGACACACAACGAGGACCTCCCAGGGCCTGGGAGAGGTGGCATACACAGGACCCAAGCCTATTTAGATGGGAGATACCAAGGAAATTCAGCTACGACCACTTTGGAGACTATCTCGAAGCACAAGTGTCCGAGCTCTGGCTGCCTTGAATCCCCAACCCCAAAGGCTTTCAGTCCCCCCAGAAAAGGCCAAGGCTCCCTTCTCTGCACCCTGCAGACAGAGTGCCTTTCCTTAGAGGGGAGTTGCTCTACTCAGCCTCCAGAAGGAGCACAGAAAAGCCCATAGTGCCTGTAGGGATGCTGGCAGCTGGTCCAAGGGGGAGATTTTTAGCATATATTTACCTTCTTGCAGTATTGTTGACAGTGTGAAAACAAGAGGAAATAGGACTAAGGACAAAAGAAAGAGGGGGAGCAGGAGGAGGAGAAAGAGAAGAGACGGAAACAAAGTCAGATACAAAACCAATGAAAAGGTAAGACTTCTGTTCAAGGCATTTGTAATGAATTAATCACTACTATTGATCATTACCTTCTGTTGGGCTCCTGTGCACCTGAGGCTTCAAAGAAAGCCAACAGTTCTTCTGATAAGGCAGACGTTTTGTGGGCCCACAGCTCTAGGAATCCATTCATGAGAAATACAGCCAAGTCATTAAATCAACCTGGGATTCTGTCTTCTTATCTCAATAGAAGTAGGGCTTGTATTCCATGAACACTCTGGTCCCCATCGCAGCTACCATTCTGTGATCAGGTAGGACCCAGAAAAGCAAGCCAATCCCCCAGGGTTTACCAACTCCCTCTACCTCCTTGCATTCCTTGTAAACCTATGGGAGCATTTAGGGGTCCAGCCTAGAAATGGAATGTCTTCTTTCCTCCCACATACTACAAACTGAATGAGAGAGAGGCAGATGAGGGAAGGTAGAAAGGAAGGAATGGACTCAAGGTGGGGGTGTTATCTCCAGGGGATTTGTTCTCGTATGGTCAGCTGGACAGTGTCTCCCTTCCCTCACTGTGTCAGAGGGTTCAGGAAGAAGAGTATGTTGCAGATGCAAGGGGATGGGGTCAATACTGGCTCTGTTGAGACTGAGCTGCATGAAGGCCATATAGGCAGAGATAGCAGGTAGATTTCTGGAGGCACTCTTTTTTCAAACAGGGAAATTTATGCCCCAGGAGGTTATGTGAACCAGTCAGGGAAGAGTCAAGACCCAGATATGCTAATTCCTACTCCAATGCTCTTTCCACTACACCTCTGCCTTCGAACTTTGTAGTAACATCAAGAGAGGGTTCTCTCCCCCTCACCCGCTAGGAAATCACTAATTAGTTTCTGTGGTTACTCGTTTAAAGGTGTGGGGAGGATAAGCCTCTGGAAACTTCATGAGAAAGTCAAAAATCGTTCTGGATTGTAGGTACTTACACTAATTTCTAATTGATGTAGACTAACAGTCAATAATTTGATGGACAGATTTGTTCCATTTTTAGTTCAGAGTATACAAAACGAATTTACTCAGAAACTGCTTGGTTCCAATTTCTCAACGTCTGAGTTTATCAAAAATATCCTCAGTGTGACTCACATGCCAATTTCAAGAAGGTGTGGTAATAAAAAATGTTATTAGAGCTTTTCCTAAATATCCTCCCTTTCCTAACTCAATTCCAAGTGTAAAACAACACAGACAGAACACCTCTTCCCAGAGAGCGAGGTCCCTACTTCTCAGGAAAGGATATTGAGGGTGCCACCAGGCTTCACTTCATAAGAATTCATTGATCCTCAGATTTTCCTCATGGTAAAGGCAGAGGCAGCAAATGTCGTAAGAAAAGTCACATTTTCCAGTGTTTTCCCAGAATGTCGCACACAGTAACCATCCCTCTAAAACGGATTTCTCTCTGAACTCCTCAGAGAGCTGTGCCCGATGTATGAACTTTTAAAGCAGCCGCGTAAGAACTAAAGGCATCGTCGAAGTGTGTGTTTTATTTTTCCAGTCCATGTTTGCCAGGTTAAATAATAGCTGAAGCTGGAGGAGGTACACTTGCAAGGATTTCTCAAGCTGCCTTGCAAAAGGCTAGACTTTCAGTACATGGGCCCTGTCCTTGTTTTGTTTGTTCGTCGTTTGAGTGTTCTTTCTGGGGAACTCTCTGGTGAAACAGAAGCATTTTGACCTTCAACAAGGATTAAAAACTTGAGGAGAAAAAGGAACTTCCCCCAGCCCTTTGCTGAAAAGAGCCCAAAGAAGCTGCTAGAGAAATTCACACTCAGAGTAAAAAGTTATTAGCAAATACTGAACATAATTTGCTGTATGTGAACCTTAGAGGGAAAAAAAAAAAAAAGGCATCCTAATATTTACACAGCGCCTTCCACACCATGAACTCCAAACATGACCTCCCTTTTTCAGCAGGCAACCTCAGACTCACTGACTCATCCTGTTCCTACGGGGCAGTTTCTGGCCGAGTCACGCTCTGTCGGCTTCCTCCGCGACATCCCCAAGCGAGTCCTGTCTCTTTCCACTTCTGACATTCCTGTTGGGATGTGGTCATCTCTCACCCGCTGACTTCTCCTTTTTCTTGTCCGAGGCTCACAGAGATGGCCAGCAGGTTGAGAGTTCATTCTGGCAGAAGTGAAATTCAGTAAATTGGTTTGCAAGTGCTCCTAGAGACCATGTCCACACCTTCTATAGAGAATCCACTGAGTTCTCTCCAAGCTCCCTTTAAGGTCATTTCCCCTCAGTGTGACCCGTCTAAATCCCTACAGTCTGCATGGTGTCCCACTTGTCTTTTTTCTCCTACGTGACACGGAGAGCTGCTGGTGCCCAATTTTGTATATTCTCCCTTTGCAAATTAGTCAATAGAAAGAAATTCTTTTTTTTTAATAATAATTTTTTTTATTATGTTAATCACCATCCCTAGTTTTTGATGTAAAGTTCCATGATTCATTATTTGCATATAACACCCAGTGCACCATGCAATACGTGCCCTCCTTAACACCCATCACTGGCCTATCCCATCCCCCTCCCCCCCGAAGCCCTCAGTTTGAAAGAAATTCTTACTCCTTCAATTTCCCTTGCCAAGCAAAACAACTTTGGTGTCTTTAGTCCTTTTCCCTAGTCTTACTTGATGCCACTTCCTACTGTCTTCATCAAGCTTGGCTTTCCGTCCTCACTTGACTCGTGGAGCTGCCAACTGAAAACAGTCTTGTCTGGAGTGTCCGAATGATACTATTATTTATGCTCCAGCCTTGGACAGGTCTTTTGAAAACCCTCTTCTGGGTTTCTGACTGTTTCACTTTGACGCCCAGTTCCTTTAACATATACAAAACCAACACTGCGTTTGCAGAGTTGGGTTTTCTCCTTGCTCTGTAGCCACCCTAACCTGCTCCCATTCAGTTGGCTTCCTCCCAGCAATCTGGCAAATTGGTTTTGAGATCTAATGCTACCTTTCCCTGTGACTTTTCCCTAATTGGAGGAAACTCTGCCCATAACGTCCCCAGAATTGTCAGGCTTTTCTTTGTGTCATCAGTATCCATTAGCTCCCAATATTGTCTGCTTGCCCCACACTTTGCTCAAAGGAATTTAGAGAAATATAGAAAACTTTAAAATCAAGACCAGGTTCTCAAACCTTAGGTATGGACATCTTTTAAAGGAAAATAATTCTTAAAATAAATCTGTTAACCTCAATTATTTAGTTGAAATGTTACTTAAATATCTACATGCATGAATTCATGTATAAGCACCTTATATCCATAGCTTTTAAACAACTATCAAATCAAAATAAAATTATGAATTCAGCATAAATAAAAAAATGCATAAAATTCAAATAAAGTAATTTAATGTAGGCAATGAGTTTGCATTGTTGGAGTGAAATCCTCTTGCCCAATGTGTAAAGGGTACCAACTGCCAGGGCAAAGATTCTTTTAAGTTTCCTACACCTATAGTATTATTTGTGATGTCATGATTCCATTTGTCCAACATAATTTTTGATTCCAATTTCTATAAAGCCTTGTTTCTTTAGAGCACTGGGATGTCTTTTGACCTTCACTTGACCAGAATCCATCAATTAGGGGTTCAACTTACCTCTCTTTTTGTCTGCCAGCTCTCTGGGTTACACTGCTGCAATATGTCATTTCCGTGCTGTCCCATTAAATTATCAATGCATTAGTTCACTTCAGAAATTAAAGTCTTACTTTATAAAAATGTCCTTTAGTTGAAAATTATTGACATAAAAATGAAGCTTTGTCATTAAATCAAATGAAATAATTCAACATGAATTCAGTGTTTGACACAGGACATTGTTTATCAGTTTGAAAAGAAAACAAACCATAAAGCTAGAGAAGTTTTCCAACATTTTAAAAGTTCCTTGAAATCCCTTTAGAGATCAAAAAGTCACCTGAGATGTACATTTGCAAATACAAAAATACATGCAGGGGCGGAAATCTACAGACATAGGTTCATCATGCAAAGAATCAAAAATGTGCTGCTTTTTTTTGCCATTAAAATGAAAATACAAAATTTAGGGGCGCCTGGGTGGCACAGCGGTTGGGCGTCTGCCTTCGGCTCAGGGCGTGATCCCGGCATTATGGGATCGAGTCCCACATCAGGCTCCTCTGCTGTGAGCCTGCTTCTTCCTCTCCCACTCCCCCTGCTTGTGTTCCCTCTCTCGCTGGCTGTCTCTATCTCTGTCGAATAAATAAATAAAATCTTTAAAAAAAAAAATGAAAATACAAAATTTAAAGTTTTTCCTTAGGAATTCACACTCCAGGAGAATATGACCATAGACTTCGGAACAGAGAAACTTAGCTTGAAAAACAATGAAGACGTTGGAGGAGAAAGGAGCCCTTGGAAATACCTCTGGAGATCATCTTAGTTAATCCCTCAACTTACAAAGAGGAAACAGAGACCTGAAGAGGTTAAATTGTTGGTTGGGAACAGATTCAGGTCTCTGGATTCCAACTTCATGCCCCTTCCTGCTACATCAGCATTTTCCAAGCTGTTTTATATTTTGTGATGCCTCCTCCCATCAATAATTTGAATACACAAAGCCCACTGACTCTCAAAAAAAAAATTCTAATAAGCCAACCCATCATATTCTTGGCAATAAACTGCATAAAATATTTGCACTTTCATCCAGTTAAGTTGTCACTAGTTACTCTTACCAGTTTTAAATATCGCCCGGAGTTTCTAAGTGTGTTCAGATCTCTGCCATCCAAAAGGACCTCCTTATTCTTTCACAAATTATTCCCTCCCCTTATTTCAAGTGCACCTTCTTAAAAAATGGAGTATAAATTTGATGTCTCCTTTTGTTGCAGTAACCCACATACGTGGGCTTCTGTTTTCATTACTCCATTGAAATTGTCCCCTTGAAGGCCATGCTGGACCCTTGCCTCATCTAGTGGACTCTGTATCACCCTATCTGGCTTTCCTGTAGGACATAAAACATTTCCATGGCTTTTCTTTTCTTTTTTAAAGATTTTCTTAATTAATTTAGAGAGAGAGTGTGTGCGTGTGCACGAGCAGGGGGAGAGGGAGAGAAAGAGTCCCAGGCAGACTCTGCACTGAGGGCCAGAGCCCAATGTAGGGTTTGATCTCATGACCCTGAGATCATGACCTGAGTTGAAATCAAGAGTCAGACACTTAATGGACTGAGCCACACAGGCGCCCCTCTTCCGTGGCTTTTCCAAGGTTTCTCTCTTTTTTGTCAGTCTGCTCTTCTGATTGCACGGTTTTTGTCTTCTCTGGTTTCTCTTCTCCGCTTCATAAATATTGATGGTCCTTAGGATTCCATCATTGTCCTTGTTCTTTCCTTGCTGTACATCATCTCTCTGGTGATCTCACGTGGACCCACGTTTAATGATGGCCAAATATTGTTCCTGGAACCCATCCCTTTTCTGAGGTTCAGACATGTATTTCCGAGGAACTTGAACTTTAAAAGACAAGCCTAGGATTCTAAGCCTGCAAAGAGCAAGAGACATAGTGACAATATTTTCTACATGGAAAGAAAAAGAGGAAATGAAGAACACAGAGTTTCAAAAAGGGAGTAGTCAGCTGGTTCAGATGCCACGGTAGTGTCAAATGAGATAGGAATGGAAGTATTCCTTAGACATCTAGTTGGAGGTCACTGGAACCTTGGAAAGGGCAATATGGAATCCCAAATGCACAATGAAGTGGGTTAATGAGTGACTTAGAAGAGAAAAAATATTGACTGTGAATGTAGAAAAGTTACAGCAACTTAACTGTAGAAGCAAGGGGAGAGAGAACTAAGCAAGAGAAGAGTCACCTCTGCTGTTGACTAGCAAGGATGGAGGCAAGGGTGGTGGTGGCATGCTTCTAGCTACTAACAGAACAGGCAAGTAATCAAAGGGTTCCCACTAAATGGTGTATTTTTCCTCTTCAAAATAGGAAAATAAGAGGTAAGGTCATCTTCTGAGGTTCATAGAGAAAACGGTGAGAGTTTTGAGGCAAGTTTAGATAAAAGAAGGACCTGACCGGGCTCTCATGTCTCCTGCAAGCTGTTGCTAGAGGGATGTTTCTAAAATATAGATCCAGTCATGACACTTTTTGGCTCCCAGTTTCCCACAAGATAAAACCTCCCCCATAGCATGTTGCCTAGCTCCTACTCTCCCCTCAGCCTGCCCTTGCCACCTTACCACCACCTCTCCCACCCGGCTTCTAGCACCAGCGTTTTCCAAATAGGCCAGCCACCAGAGCTCTCTAGAATTCTCTTAATCTCACTTCTCCTCCTAGAAAACCACCATCCACCCTTCAAAATCAAGTTTAAGAATTTCTAATTGTTCCTAAATATATCTTACTTTTCCTAACCTCTTTTCCCCTTGCCCCAATTTCACCCCTTATTTGTTTTTTTTAAAGATTTTATTTATTTGAGAGAGAGAGAGAGAGAGTGAGCATGCAAGAGAGAGTATGAGTGCAGGGGGGAGGGGCAGAGGGAGAGGGTGAAACAGGCTCCCTGCTGAGCAGGGACCCCCCCCCCCCACCACCACCACCACTACCACCACAGGGCCCAGTCTCAGGACCTGCTGACCATGACCTGAGCCAAACACAGACACTTAGCCAACTGAGCCACCCAGGTGCCCCACCCCTTATTTGTTTTTGCACTTGTTTTGCATTTGTTTTGCACTTGTAAAAGTAAACTTTTACACTTTCACTCTTAGGTATCTCTGTATAGTGTCTCAAGTCTCTTTGGGATACTTCTTTCAATTATTTAATCAACTAGACAAATTTGTTTATATTATATGCAAAATATAATAAAAAATCCAAGAAGCTCTCAGGGAAACAGTCCACCATGACACGGTGTGACTTGGCTGTGACAGAAGGCTGACTGAGCTACCCCTGGAGGAGAGAGAGAGAGGGAGGCAGATGAGAACAGTAGAGGAGGCCTCTGAGGGCTTCATAGGCATGTTGATATGCATGGTACTGTCGTCTTAACAAAGGGGTCCATGGTAAGTTCTATGAAGGCCAGAGTGGAGCCTCGTCCAATAGGGTGGCCCCAGTGTTGACTGTCATAGTGTTGTTACTCTGGAAGGTTAAACAGTCCTTGTATTGAAGGAGTCATTCTTACTTTCAGGAATTTATGGACTCCTGATGTAACCTGTTTCCATTAGAAAGATTACTCATTCTTTATAATGTTTTGTCCCTTCCTAAAAGATGTGCTCATGACCCTTGAGAGAAAAAAGAAGTCCTTTCTGATGCCATTCTGAAAGTCAAGTCCTTCCCACCCTCCCTACTGTCATTTCTTTCTTGCTCTGGTCTTCTCTTTCCCTAATCCTTGCTTCAGCGTCCCTCTCTCACTAAGCCCAGCCAAGGGCCCATTCTTCTGTGCTCATCACCATAGATTCAGCTTCTTTCTTCCTTCATTTCTTTTTTATAAACTAATAATTTGTTACTTTGCCTAAAAAAGATATATCTGTGACCATTTTGCAGGGCTTTTTTTTAATTAAAAGGAAAGAAATCGGAATAACAAAGCCCTGCTTTCCCCTTTCAAGTCACTTCTTGCATATCGCTGTTCGGTGCTCAACTAGCACGACTTCTACTTTATATATTTGGGTTGCTAAAGAGCAGAGTCACTGTTATCTGTCTAATTCAAAATCATGATTTTCCTCTGAACGGTTCTAATCTAGGCTTTGCCAGCAGATGGGCTTATACCTAAAATAAGACTAGCTTCTCGCCTACTGGTTTTCTGCTTAAGTTTTTTTTTGTTTTGTTT
Organism: Ursus arctos; assembly: GCF_023065955.2. NCBI lineage: Eukaryota > Metazoa > Chordata > Mammalia > Carnivora > Ursidae > Ursus > Ursus arctos. Next base: position 55,095,299 of record NW_026623067.1, read on the forward strand.
TGTTTTAAATATATATAGGAAGTTGAAAGCCTAGGGGTTAAAATTTTCACTTTTTCTGTGATTACTTGATGTCGAAGTTTCCGCAGTTGAGATTTGCAACAGCAAAATATGCACTGCAAAGGCTGCAGCACCCAGTGCCACTGCTGTCCGTGTTCCATGTCCGCATAGGGTCTAGTGGTGCCAGGCACCCTGTGCCTCTCTCGGCACACCTGCTCGTGATGATTCTAGACACCATCTTTTTCTTCAGGTGGGAGTCATATTCCTGCAATAAAGTCCTCTCTTTCGGACCATCCATGTCTTTCAGGGTGTGTGTACCTTCCCCTTTCCTCCTAAGACAAATTTTGAGCAACAAGGCAACTATTCTTGTATTAAAATTCCCTCCATATCAAATAGGAATACCTCTGGAGTGCCGATATTTCTTGGAGTGAGGTGATGAGAGTCCAAGACTCACTTTAGAGTGATGGTAGACGGTCACTAGGGAGGGTGTGTTCGGTCAAACCGCTGAATTTGTTGTTCGGTTTCCCTGACGCAGATATGCAACTTTGGGGCCCAACGGAATTTCGCAGAACAATAGAAAAAAGGTTGAGAGCTGCCACCTTCTTAGCTCTTCCCCCAGGCAGCTCTTGGCTTTTATTCTAAATAAATGTTGATCAGATATTTTATCAGCACTGTTTGAAGAGGTGCCAAGTTATTATTAGTCTGTCCAGAGAACCCAGTGTCTTGGTTCCCTTCCTTGGTGGGAATGGATAGCTCAGAACTCATCACCTCCTAAAACTAGCCTGTGTTGCTTTTTCCCTAATGCGCTCCCTTATCGTTGCCAGCGTGCAGAGTCATCAGTCACTTCTTTGACGACATGTATCCTCCTAAGGTCTTCTCAAGTTGTCTCTCCCCTGACTTGGCATTTTAATTCTGAGAGAAATTTCACTGTAAACTCTCTCTTCGAAACATGCTAAATAAAACTGAATTGGGGTCCCTCCACTTTACCTCCCCATTCGGAGAAGGGCCAGTTTTCTCTGGGTGGAAAGTTGTAAACATATGGAATTCGTTACTAGAAGAGTTGGTTCAGGATGTTTCTGATCCTTAAGCCAATTCCCTAACCATGACAAAACATTCCCCACAATCTCATCGTGACTCACTTTTATTTTTAAATAACCTCTGGTGTGGAACTTTGTCAAGGCTTTTCAAAAGGTTAAAGAAATTACGTCCTCATGCTTACTGACCCTCGCAGAGAATTTTGGTAGATGAAGCACATTCTCTCCGAACAGAAATCCCTGGCTACGTTTGCCGAATATCCCATGACTGCCCTGTAATTCATGAACATGAATTATCTACATCTTAATGCGTGCTTGTCGTGATGCCTAGCCCCACAAGGGGACAGAAAGGATAGGAAGACATAAAGGTATGAAGGCACAGTCTTTGGCATGAAACAGCTTACGGTGGAGTTAGAGGGCCTAAAATAAATCACAGAATCACTGATAAAAAACAAGACATGCAAGTGTGGTGGCATTATGAAAGGAGTTCAGAAAGTGAAGAAACAACGGTCTTCCGAGGAAGGTGGAAGAATCTTTGCAGAGGAGAGAGCCCTTGAATTGGGTCTTGAAAGCCGAGCAGGCTTTATAAAGACGGGCAGAAGGGGGAAAAGGGTCTGCACGGGCTTTCAGGCATTTCAGAAACAAAAGAAGTGGAAATAGCATGAGCAGAGACTTAGAGGTGGGGTCATCTACTAAGGGTGGAGGAAACACGTAAAGCAGTCTGATAAGTTAAGAGAAACCAATTTAAGAAAGGCCTGGAACACCCGGCCACAAGACTTAGAACCTGATACATTAGGTGAGAGTTATTAACTGACCACAGTTAAGAACTTAATAGTGCGGAGAAAAGAAGGTGATTGGCAGTAGGAAACAGAAACAGTTTATTGAGGGGCTATCAAGGCGAGCCAAAGTTGAGACTTAAAAAAAAAATTTACATATCAAAATAGTGTAAACATGAATAAAGACAGAAATGAAGGCACCCGAGGAGAAATGGAAGATGCAAGGAGTGGGAATAATGGACGTAAAGCCGTAAAGAAATTACTCCTGGTACCAAAATCTATGTTGCTAGGGGTGTCACAGCAAAGTAGTGCAAACCAGGGGGGCTTCAAAAAGCAAGTGTATTTTCTCACATTTCTGGTGGCTCAGAGTCCAAAATCAAAGTGCTGGCAGGGCCGCGCTCCCTGCCAGGGCTCTAATGCAGAATCCTTCCTTGCCTCTCACAGCGTCTGGTGGCTGCTGCCCTGCCTGGGTGTTCCTTGCTTTGTGGCCACATGGCTCCAAACTCAGCCTCCATCTCAAGTGGACTGGCTGCCTGTTTGTCTGTGTCTGTGTCCTCACCTAGGCCCACACTAATCTAGTGTGACTTCCTTTTAACTCATTACATCTCCAAAGACCCTGTTTCCAAGTAAGGTCCCCTGCTAAGGTTCTAGGTGGCATGAATTTGGGAGGAGCACCATTCAACCAGTGCACAGAGGGAAATCCAGAAAGCATGTGAAGGGGCTAGTCTTACAGGAGATTAGGAGAAGAAAGTGTAGCGGGGGGAAACTTCTCTGTACCTTGTTATTTGTGACTGGGCCTAAACATAAGCTGATAACACAGGTTAACAGGAGAAAAGCACACGGATTGTATTTAATATTTTTACATGTACGCAGTAGTCTTCAAGAAGAAAATAAAGACTCAAAGAAGCCATTAGGCCCAAAAGCTTACCGAACTATCAACTGTTGTTTTATTTAAATTATTCTCACTTTATCCAGAGAATCTGATAACTTGGGGCGGAGGAGAGAAAGGCGGAGAATCCTCCTCTTTGAAATCACTGATGCTGTCCAGCTCTTTGTGAGTGAGGAGAGGAGGGAAGTAAAGTCGTTGCCCGAGAACATGTTTTTTTCAAGCAGAGGGTGACTGAGAACCGAGCCCATTCACGTCGGGGGCAGTGACCTTCCCTCCCCCTATGCAAGAGCCAGGCTTGGTTTGGCATCCTCGGTCATCCTCAGTAAATGAGAGCCATTTTCCACAGCTACTTTCACGACATTTTGGGAACATTCAGGCAGCTGTCGTTGGTATTTTAAAGCCTCCCACAGCAGTAACGGACACCAGGTCTCCTGGTAGTGTTGAATAAATGTACTAGAACAGCTGGTTCACCCAAGTTTTCCTCATGATCCATTTGAATATAAACTGTCTGGATCAGGTTAGCCCTGCCGTTGGTTCCTGTTACTGAGACACAAGCGTAAAGCCACACCAAACAACTAGGTCACTCTTGGATCCCCTTTGCCATCATCGTCTGTCAGACATCTTTCCAAGGACCCAAATTCTGTCACCCTGGGAGGTGTCAGAATCAAACGTAAAACCCCCATGAGTTGTGCTCTTTATTGCAGGTATGTTACATGTCAATAAAAAGTTGGTGTTTATTTGTAATCCGTGGGTGAACTTAAACACTGAGGACAAATGGAAATCCACACGCCATTCCCGTGGAGCGCCTCGATCTGTTGCACCACTTTGAGCAAACATTGAGTTCGCCTTACAGAAGATGCCCCTGCCACTGCCTTTGGCCCCCGGTTTTTACATTCGACTTCCCTGGTGTCCCTAGGGGGTTTTCTATGTAGTTAGGTTTTTATATTAAAAGACTTTGGTAAAAATACTTCTTTTCTGTTAATTCAGTGAATCCAGGACCCAAAGGAAAACCAGCAACAAAAGAAAAATATGCAGCTCATGTTGAGCTAAGTCCTAAAGAGAATTTTGTATGGTGCACTTTGAGGGGGTGGGGAGGTGGTTCATTCATTCTGCCTTGAAGATAATTAATATTGTTTTGTTATTCGGTTCCAAAACTTGCCTATTCCATGGTTCTCTCCAGTTTACTGAGAGTGGCCCTGATGCTCAGAGGTTAGAGCAGAAGACCATCTGGATGTGCAGTGCTCCTGTGCCCCTTGCAAACTCTGACCTTCGGCAAGGTAACCTTGTTGCACCTGTTTCCTCCTCTGTAGATTCAGTGCTAACCTCTAAATCATGGAACGTTGGCAAGGATTAAACTAAATGAGATACTTTAGATAAATCATTTAGCACAGTCATGCTTGGTACAACAAATTCACTCAAATACTCTTATTGTCGTTATCATTATTAACATATTTTTTATTATTACTCTCTGAGCTTTTTCTCCTGCCTTTAACTTATCTTAAAAAACCTGTATTTGCCCCAAAGTAATTTTATAGCAGTTCCAGCATATAGTATGACTAGTAAATAACAGGGTATTGTTCCTTCATCTGCCTTCATTTCGTGAGTAGGACATCCCGTTTATTCAATGACTATTTCTAGAATTGTGATTAGGTACACAGCAATATCTATGTCTGTCCCAACTTAATATACCTTTTCCCCATTTTCAGCTCACTTCTTTTTAAAAGAATACCACGTATCTAAAGAACTGCTTCTGAAAGAGCAGTGTAATATTGGTGTAGTTGGTATAAGACTGTCACACTTGTTTGACCTCAAATGTCTTTTTCAGGTTCAAGTGTGGTAAAGTGCGGGTTGGTAAGAATGGGCATCGAGAGCCTAGGAATCTGATATTAGTTGCGTAACAAATAAACTACTCCTGTGACTACAGGCAACTCATTTCACCTCACTGGGCGTTGATTTCTTGGATCATGAAAAGACAGTCTTCAAATAGCCTGATGATTTGTAATCGTTCTGGTGAACTGGACCCATGAGTGGATCTAGTGATATCATCCGTCCCTCTCTAGAAACATAAGCGTACAAATGCATACTTAACATTCAATTGTAAAAGGTCCCTGGCTCTTGATGACGCCCACCTGGAAACTTTGGCGGTCCATGGGCCACAGGTGCAGCATCCCTGGGCGGGAACAAGGCTTTCTGTTTTCCTATTTTGAAATTTTAAACCACACCACTGACACAGAGCCCCTACTCAGAAATAACAGGATTGAAATCTCTTCCTAGATAACATGTCATTTCACACCTCCAGATAACTGATCTTCTGCACTTTCTCTAATAGCAGCTTTTGCCCAAATATGCTGATAGGAATCCAGTATCTCAGGGAAAACATTTGCAATCAAAACCCCTGGACAGCTCTTGAGTAATCACTTGACATTAATTCCATGGAAACTAATTAAGAGACTTGCCCTAAACACCACAGCTTTCCAGTCATTACCATGAGGAAAAATTGTGCTCATATTCTTGGGCCTCAATCTTTCAATCCAACTATTTTCACCAGAAGCATCTGGCATGTCTTCCTATGTGAAGACAGAAGCCGAGGGAAAAGTGAAAGTCTTGCTGACCACCAACTATTTCAAAGTGGGATAGGAAAGGTAGTTGGTAAAGAAGAACAGAAGGTGTCCAAGAGACCAGACAACAAAGCAGAATGTTCATATTATAAAATGATGCTATTGCAGATGATCCTTGTTTCACGGACCAATCCAGCTCACCTCAGAGATCAGAATGATCCAGCCTCTCACACAGCACACAGGTTCTCTCTCTCTCTCTGTCACGTCACACATACATGCACACACACACACACATAGATGATTGACAATACCTGGACTCAAGCCAAAGCCCCACGGTAAGAAAACAGCATGGGCAGAATTCTAAGATGATCCCCAGTGACCTTGCCCTTATATAATCTCCTCCCCTCAAGTGTGGGCAGAATCTGAATATAACGATACATCACTTCCATGATTATGTTACACTAATATGGCAAAAGGAATTTGGCAGACGTAATTAAGTTCCCAAATCAGCTGAGCCTAAGAGAGGGCGATCATCCAGGTGGGCATGACCTGACCACATAAGACCTTTAAATCTGGGTCTAGAGATCAAAGATAGAAAACCAGAAATTTGAAGGGCCAGAAGGACTTGAGATAATTTGATTGCTGGCTTGAAAGTGGAGGGGGCTGCAGGGCAAGGAATGTGTGTTACTTGTAGCAGCTGAGAGCAGCCCCTAGCTAACAAGCAAAAAAAAAAAAAAAGGAACCTGAGTCCTATACATGCAAGGAACTGACTTCTGCCAATATCAAGAATGACTTTGGAGGTAGATTTTCCTCCAGAGTCTCCAGATGAGAACTCGTTCTGGACAATGCCTTGATTTCAGTCTTGTGATACTCTGAGCAGAGAATCCAGTCATGCTGTGAAGGAGTGCTGACCTGTAGAACTCTAAGATAATTAATGGGAATTGTTTTAAGCTGCTAAATTACTATTCATTACACAGCAACAGAAAACTAACACAGGAAAAAAAGTAGAAAGATGTTTGTATCTCTTAATAATTCTTAATAATCAGGCACATGGAAAAGAAGATTTTTCTTCTACCTCTTCAAAAGCAAAATTCATACACCCTCAGGTGGTGCTTGGTTTGCCTAAGCAATTAAATAGGGCTATTTTATACTCTCAACAAATATTTATTGAGTTTCGGGTGATATTTTAGGAACTGCATATAGAGGTATGAGCAACATTATTAGGATTTCCGTTTTTAACATTTTAAACCAGTGGAGACCAGGAGAGAAGTAGAAGTGAAGGATTTCAGGTTACTTGGTTTAACACCCATGTCAATATCACAGTGTACATCTGCCTACACTTTAATACGCACACATATATCTAATTTATTTTTGTAGTACTTTTTATAATTTATTGGCTGTGTGTGTGTTTCATATCTTTCATTTGATTCCATATGCAGCATCTCACAAATAATAGGATTTTTAACGTGGTTCTCTACCACATCAGTGGAACATTCAATTTTATACTAAATCTTGAGGTTATTTGGGGGTAAATATGTTTATTCATGAAATATATTTTAGCATGTACGATGTGTCAGACACACTCTTAGGCCTTAAATATGTGAGGATTAAAAAGAAAAATTGTGACTTGAGCTCATAGTCTGCAGAGACCAATACACAACAATCATACATACATCATTATTATACATATGTAAGTATACATTTATACAGATTTTACCTCCCATTCAAAAATAGAGCATTCCTATGAAGCTTCTAGTAAGTAGAAATGGCACAGAGTGAGGTTTTTCTGAAAGTTTGCTGTTAAGCCACTCAGCTTTGTGAAAGACCTATATCAGCACCTGTTTTCACTAACCAAAACAAATGCAAAGAGGATTTTCAGTTTCGGGGGGGGAAAAAGCCTTTACCATGCTAATGTAGGTTTTCCGAAAAAGTGAAGTGGCATAGGGCAGACTTTTGGAAAACGGGAGATACCTGCCTATGGATAAATGGACACCTATATATATACATGTATATGACTATAAGCTCCTTCTATATATGATTCTCTTTTTCTATTTAAGGACAAACTTTAGGCCCTCTGGAATAGTGCTTTTGCATCGCAAATAACATTTAAAGACAATTACCAGAGTTTAGAGAGACTGGGGGGATGCATCACCAGAGACTCAAGGCCGAAATCCCAGTTCTAGGGCTGTGGGCGCCCAGCAGCGTAGCAACGGCGCCAGCCAATGGCAGCCGGCCTGCGGTCTGTGTTCTAGCCAATAGCTGACTTCCCCACCCGCTCCCTGCAGGCTGGCGATTGGAGGAACATTGTATCACATGGTTGGATCCCGAGACCATCTGCCAGAGAAAGCGCAGGCAGCTGGGAGTTGGGAATAGACTGTGGGGGTGGCAGGTACAGCCTCAGAGCCCCTGTTTCTGAGAACCTTTTTAGTTGGGCCTTGACGCCAGGCAACTGACCACCGAGACCCGAAAGCCTCTTTAAGACCACCGCAAGATGAGATCCGCCGCTCCTTGACACGTATGTTCTTCCTATTTACTGGCTTTTTTTAGTTAAATCATTGTCTTGTTTCAAATGTTTGGGGGTTATTAGGTTTGTCCATTTTGCAGAAGAAAAGTAAGTGCACTTGGCGTATAGGTTAGAGAATGTGTGACCTTATAAAAACCTTGACAACTGGGAGGGGGTCAGAGTTAGTCCTGTGGTCTGCAGAGTTGGGTTGAGAGAAATTCGCGTGCGAACGTCAGGAGGGAACCAGAGATTGGTTTTTTTTTTTTACAGGAAAAAAGAAAAAGGAAAAAAAAATCAGTATGACTGTGGCACAGAAACTAACTTGTGGGATTCACCAAAGCTTATTTCTCAGTATTAGCAATTCAGTGAATGACCAAGGGGTCCATTTTTTAGTTCATCAAAAACTTATTTTCATTATCTCCAGATGTTATGGTAAATCATTTTTCATAAATGGTTGCAACAGCCTTTAAGGGTCTTTCTCATCATTTAGGTTTTTTTCCTTAGTAGAGGCAATTTGAAATTCAAGAATTTTCTCATTCCCCAAATCATAAATCTAGAATACCTAAAGTACAGAAACTTTAGCTGGTAACAAAAAATGAAGTTAAGTAACTTTGGTGAGATTAACTGCAAACTAAAGGAAAACTTAGTTTATATATGGTTTTAAATTGTATTTTGTGTTTTCGGTATTCCTCCCAAGTGCTTCCAATAACATTAACCATTCTTTTTGGCAACCCAGGTTTGAATCCTCTTTCAATGATGCCTTTCCCTAATGTGGGGAAACTTCCCTCCTAGTAGGGAAACTAAAAATACCAGCTACCCCGTTCCCAAGCAGGGCAGACAGCTAGGGCAGGGCAACATCGTTTGATATAAAATTTATAAAGTACTATAAACATTAAAGAAAGCTTACATTTTGTTATGAAGGAGTTTGGAATGCTCTTCCCTTAAATCTTTTCATGGCTGGCTCCTTGTTATCTGGAACTTAGAGATGTCTTCTCAGACCACCCCACCCTCACCAGGCCACCCTACACACCTGCAAAAAAAGTTGCTTCTGTCCATACTGCACCACAGTATTAAAGACAGGAGTTGATTCATCAGAAATTGTGGAATTGATTTCAGTGTCTTTAAAATGCTTCTTTGAAAACAAATGAAAAATCATCAGAAGCTATTTAAAAATCCTATCCAATATTAACTGCCAAAACTTGATAGTTTTTTAAAAGAATACACATTTTTTTTTGAAAATGAGTATTTTGGGTATCTTTGGGATAATCCATTTTCTGGCTGAGTTTGTTAATGATGAATGAACTTCTGGTTACTTGACCTACAGCTAAACAAGGGCAAGAGGTAGCAGGTAGAGAGCAGTGTGAGAGGACCAGATTGTGAGCCTATTCTCAGCAGTCCTGAGGAGTTTGGACTTGATCCTGAGAACAACTGGGAATATTTGAAGGAGGTTGACCTGGTCTGATTGCTTTTGAGAAGATCTGGCTAGGGGCGCCTGGGTGGCTCAGTCAGTTGAGCAACCATCTCTTGATTTCAGCTCAGGTCTTGATCTCAGGGTTCTGGAATGGAGCTCTGCACCGGGCTCCACCCTGGGGGGGGGGGGTAGTCCCCCGTTTCCCCTCCTCCTGCTCATGTTCTCTCTCACTTGCTTGTTTGCTCTCTCTCACACAAAAATAAGTAAATCTTTAAAAAAAAAAAAAAAAAAAACTGGCTACATCTGGGTAACCTTAACATTAAGTAGCATCTGATGGGGGAAGTACTGGGAAGAGTCTAAATTCTTGTATCTTACTGTTTAATTAACTTCTCTAGCTTTCCTGCAGTGATCATGCAGTGACTGGGGGAGAGGGAGAGGGAGAAAAGTTAAAACAAAGGGCCTCTCAAGTTTTCCCTGATTATTGTATTCATAGAAGTGACACCTGCTTGATAAGAATTTGTATCTTTTTGTACTCATTTCTTCATACTCTTGCTCTATCTTCAGTGTGAAAGCTAAAACTAATATTTTACTACAGAAAGATGACTTTTTGCATTATTCCAATAATTATGAATATTGCACTTGGCTGCTGAAATATTCCTTCTAATAACCAGCATTAATCAGATGGGCAGCTCCATAATTCTCGGTGTATGTGAGAGCCTGATAACTGCTATACCCTTGTATCTCCAAGTGTGTTTCTTTGGTCTGCCAACAACACTTGCACCTGGGATGCTTGTGGGAAATGTGAATTCCTCTGTCCCGGGGCAGTCCTACTAAATCTGAATCTCTGGACTTGAAGCTTTAGGGTCTGCATTTTAATGAGCTCTCCCTGTGACTATTAAGCACACTAGTTAGGAGCCACTGACGGAGTTAGTGCTTCCCTAATGAATCAGGTTGGGGTCACCTTAGGATTCATTAAAAATATTTCCGTGGATAACTCCTAAAGATTCTGAATGTGTAGGTCTGACGTGGGCTCAAGATCAGTATTTTAAGTGCCCAGATGAATCCAATGGGAATCAGTGGCTTCACCTGTGCGCTTGATAGCCTCATGAATGAGATCCAAAAGAAATGACAGCATTTTCAACAGTCCTTTCTGTCTCTGGACACAGTAACTGAGTGAACCAAGGGTTATCTTACCCCTGAATTATTCACCAGTACAGGGGGCTTTGGTGTGAATCTACAAAATTTCATTGTCTGAATTTCAATTGAATATTTCAGTGCATGTGCTAAACATTTAAGGTAGTGGTTGAAAAGCTAGAATAATTAGTTGACCAAGGGAGAGTTTTCAAAGATGGTCTGAAATGCATTTTTAATAATCTTGAAGGCTACAACCTAAATGTCTTCACTTGACAAAACACACACACACACACATACACACACACACATACACACACACACACACACACACACACACATACATACATCCACCCACCCACCGACCCACCCCTCTTTTCCTAAATGATAGCAGAAGGCAGTTACAAGTGATAAAGGACTAAAATACGGTTTTTCTGATGTGGCAAGGTCCAACCAAGTTGAACTAATGGCATTTCAGAGGTAGGTCGAAGCCCTCTTTACAGCTTTAAAATGGAATGTCTGGCAAATGATTAGTGACCGGCATGAGAAATATATGAAATCCTGGATGGCAGAGGAAAGCAAAAGCTTGAGAGGCCCTATCAACTGTGGAGAGTTTGGTATCCACTAGAGATAATGGATTCTCTTAGAGACTAATGAATATAACAATATGTTGTATTATGCTTAGCACGTCTGGTACTCAGAACCAAGAATCAAAGACAAACTGAAATTGGAGTCAGCTATCCTAACTGGAAAAGTCACCTGTGAGGTGACTGTGAACTGCTTTTTTATGAAATCGAGCACCACGTTAGATGTAATCCCTAGCCTTCAGCTCAGGACAATACGGTAATCGCCGGGGGTGAGAAGGGATTATCAGGTTTTGGGCTGCTAAAGAGTCAGGTGGCCCCAACATTGTAAAGTGGCTCAATATTTGGACAATCGATTTTTTTCTCCCTTCCCTCAGTCTTCAAATGTTAAAGGGCCAGAGAAAAGGGCAGAAAATATATTGAAAGTTAAGAACAACAAAAAAGAACGAGAACACAAGTCTGAGTTAGTTTTCTCAGGTTATTGTGATGAAGAAACCAAATTTCAGTTATGGGAATCAGAATTTTAGAATTGGGGTGGGCAAACTAAAATGCCCGTAACCTAACTTGCTTACTTTCTAGACCTAGACACAAGCGATCTGCGGAGGCGAAAGCATCGTTTGAAGTAAGTTTAGTACTTAATTCTTTAATGTGTGTTCACTCTGGAGCTACTCCACTAATTATTTTCAGGGTTTCTTTGAGAGTCCATCTTTATAAAAAAAATTCAACTGAGTTTTTTCCCCCCAAAAGTTTGCTGTATACCTTAAACTGTGGTGTTTTCTAAAGGTTTTGTCATATCAGGAAGAAATACAAAAATTAAAAGTGAGAAACTCTTAAGTTGTGTAAAATTCTTAAGAACACCTTCTAGGTACCAGGCACTGGGTCCGTTTGCTGGCCTGTAGGAACGGACAGCCCAAGGAAGGGAAACAGATACCTAAATATTGAATAATTTTAACAAAATACGGTGTTAAAGGTATACAAATGATGTGAAAAGAATTAAAAGTAAAACATCCTGAAAGAATAGCAATCAATGTAACCTAGAAGATTTTGTAGGGATATTTCTTTTTTCTTTTTTTTTTTCTTTTTTCGGGAGAGAAAGAGCGTGAGCTGGAGGGGCAGAGGGAGAGAGAATCCCACCCATACTCTGCCCTCTGTCTCACTACCATGAGATCACCACCTGAGCTGTAGTCAAGAGTCCGTTTCTCAACTCACTGTACCACTCAGGGGCCCCCTCGTAGACCTATGTCTAAAGCATGGTATTAGTAAATAATCCATTGCGTTTATCCAAATCAAGAAGACAAAATAGGTGCTTTAAATGGTGAAAAGCAGGAGACAGAAATTGGAGGTGGAGGGAGTTTTCATTTGACAGACTAATTTCTAGATTGGATTTTGGGACTAAAAAAATACTCTGTGGTAGAAAGAATATATGAAAGCATAGCACCTGGTATGGGTCAGCTGAAATTCTGCTGGCTGCTGGAGAAACAGTGCTTATTAGCTCTATTCCTGAGTAGCTCACAGTCTTGAGAAAGAGGTAAACAGCAAACCAGAATGTGTAAGTGCGTGATAGCTAAAGCACAGGGGGCTGTTTTTACTTGAGTCTATGTTGGCTAGCAGAGAGACATCTCCTTGGAGAATTAAAAGGAAAAAAAAAGTGCAACCTTATTTAGGAACAGAAGTCCAATCCCTGGAAATAGGAAACCATAGAAAACACATTCTTTTACCTACTCTGAGTTGATGCAAACCTGGCAGGTGTGGATTTGCGTACAAGGAACCACTTCAGGTAGACACAGGTCAGCACCTGCATCCATAAACACAGGTGGTCCGGCAGCATTTTTGAAAATTTAGCTACTAAATTACCGTCTCCTGTTCCTACCCCCATGTTAATATGGCCTTATTTTCTCTTCTCTTTAAAGAGAACCAGGAACTTAAAACCATTCAAGGGGCAGTGCAACCCAAATGAAGTTAATTCCCTGCTCCAGTGGTTCTCCCACTCTGAGCATGAGTTTGTTAAAGGCAAATTCCAGGGACCCACATCTATAGAACTAAATAGGAATGGGGCCCAGAGTATCTGTATTTTTTCCCTTTTTTTTTCAGGCACCCCAAAGGATTCTGGTAGGGGATAGCTTGTAAACCCCACTTTGAGGAGCACTGCCTTAGATTATACAAACCTGTACATACTAGTCAGATGCAATCAGGTATTTTGATCCAAGAGTGATGACAAAATATATCAGTCATGTTTTTAAATGACTACAATGTTATAGTTATATAATTAATATGGCCATTCATTCTTAAGCAGATTCAAATAGGGAATTATGTAAACAGTGCCATTCTCCCCTTCATCCCCTTCCCACCATGACATTCACCACTCTTTGTTATTGAGTGGCGATCCTTCCAGACCTGTCTCTCTACAATTACATAACTATAAATGTGAAACAGCTAAATTTTACTTTGTTTTAATTTAACAGAAACTAGGGTTTTTTTTTTACTTAATGTTTAGAGAATTTCCAAATTAGAAATAATAAACACATTTCATTTTTTTCATCTGTTTTTGAGTATTTTAGTATAGATAGAATATCCTTTGCTTTATATTTTTCAAAAGAGCTACATTTAGGTTATCCCTCCTCCTTTTTTTGCTACCACAGAAAGTGTGTCAGTGAAATAGCTTTATGTATGCTTTCTTATGCATACATGCAAGAATTTGTTAGGGATGGCCACCTGGAAGTAAAAATTCTGAGTCAAAAGGTAAGCACGTAATAAGTATCGCTTGTTTCAGACAGTAGACTTTACCACGACCTGATAAAAACTAAATATTATCCTTTTTTAAAAACCATCCTGTTGAGTGGAAATTATGTTATTTTAATCTGCATTTCCCTAATCTTGACTAGATAGAGATTCTTTTGAGAAGTATGTGGGTCATCTCTGTTACTTCCGTGAATTGACTGCTCATGTCCTTTGTCTACTTTTCTATTGATCTGCTTGTGTATTTTCTTGATGATTTATAGGCATATAAAATGGTCTGGATGGTTAAGTCTACCTACAAAATGATGAGATAAGTAGGAAGAAAACCAGTAATCACATAATAATATGATTTGGGCTCTCAATATGAAATCAGTCTTGTAAACAATATTTTATGTGGTCTGTTTGTCTTTTTATTTAAATGCCTATTGTCATATAGAGCTGTTGTCTGTTTTCGTCTAGTCAGATCTGACCATCGTCATCTCTGCAAGGTCCGTTGCTCTTTTCATATTGTTTCTGGATGTCTGTGGGGAGTGGTTGCTGGGAGGAAGGAGGGAAAGCAAAGCAAAACTTGATCAGGATTTTCAGCTGCAGCAACTTGGTGGTCAGTGGTACCAGTAACTGACATACAGGTTTGAGGAAAAGCAACTCTGAGAGGGAAGGGGAGTGTTCAGTTCTGTGTGGGGCATATTGAATTTTAGATTCCAACCAAACTTCTTGGTTGTGATGACCGGCAGTAAGAAAGAAATGCATCACTCACCAAACAATCTCATTATGGATGTCTGCTGCTCAAGGCTAACCTGTTCTAGTTTTGCTGTGTGGGTCTGTGTTCTTTGCTTATGAGGTCAGAGCCTGGCCATCAGCTCAGAGTACATGATGTCAAGTTCCTAGAACCAGACTGAGTAGATCTTCGCCAGGTGGACTTGTTCTCAGAGTCCTGTGCTTTCTTTGATCCGCAGTATTGCGTGTGATTTTAAAATACTTCTTTTGGGCGAAAATTCTTCCCAAGCTCCATTTGCTTTCTGAGGTAGCATGCAGCTCATGGGGTCTTTGTCAGCTTCTGCTGTGGCGCACTGTGGCCAGGGCCAGTAAGGGCAGAAGGGCGTCCTATTCAGAGGGTTGAGAAAGAGATCTCGGATTCAGGTGTGGCTTTATGAGCAAGTGAACGTGTGGATAGAAGGCCATATTACTCATTTCAGCGAGTGTATAAACCTCCTATTAGATGACATAGAAGGGATTGATTGTAAAAGTCAAGAAAACAACTGGGTGAAATCACGCTGAAAGGAGATATGACTCTGCTCCAGAGTGTCTCCAACTAGAAATGATCATTGAAGTGAGAAACTCTTGAGAAGGCAATGTAGTTGGTTTTTTTTACGTGTCCTTTGTTGGGAGTGTAGTTCTGAAATACATGTTCATATTGTTTTGATTACCTTTATGTGATTGCCAGATGAAAATAAATGCTGTGCGATTGTTCTTATTAAAAAAAAAAAAAATCTTTCCCAAGCTCTTTGCAGGGTTACTACCTGTTTTTCCTAATTCACACAATTTCCAACAACTGGGTAAACAGCCAGCAGTTTTCCTGCTTCAGGGCCTTTTACAGTTTATGAATGTGGACACTTTATAGATGTTTATAGGATACATTATTAACCCCTGTTGTTGAATTATAAGCTTGATAGCTGCACTCGCTTTCCCGTACCCTTGCAGATTTTACATAGAGACACTGAAGCTCAGAGAATGTCTTTACCAGAATCACACAACTGTTAAGTAAAAGCACCAGGATTGAAACAAAATCTACCTGGAGCAGGAGGGAGTGATGTTTGTGCTGAATACTCTTGAAGTCTAAAGCTGAGGAAAGGGGTCTTGGCTGGAAATACAGTTTTGGAAAACACTATGAACTTGGAAGTTCTGGATTTCACCTGTGGTTGGTGCAGTTGCAAAGGGCCCACGCTTGCTTTCATGCTCTGCTGTTGCTATTTTGGATAACTGTTGAGCCAAGAACCCTGCATTCTTAGGATACGCTAGGCCTCACAAATTATGTAGTTAGCTAGCCCCGAGTACATGAGATCACTAAGAGATGTGCATAAACTAGGAATAACAGTATGGCAGGGGACAGAGTCAGGCAAACGTGACCTGGAATCGTTGGCAGAGGTAGAGTTGTCCGTGAAGAGCGCCGTGAAATGATGATGAGACAAGTAGGAAGGAAGCCACTGGGGAGGGATATGATGAAGGAGGGGAGAGAAGTTCCCAGAATGAAGGCTGGATCTGCAGCGTCCCCAGTTGTAGAAGGCTCCAGGCAGCTGAAAACCCAAATGAGATCTTTGTCTTTTGAAGGGTCAGAAAGTGGGAAATGGTACTGCAAAGGCCAGGTGCAGCCGAAGGGTAAGGAGGAGATCAAGAAGTAGAGATGATGCAAAGAGGCATTTGCCATGACAGGGAAGGTTCAGTTTGAAGGAGATGCAGTGTCAGTGGACAGCAGGTTTATCATGAGAGGAATCGGACAACGGCTGTGTGGGGGGGAGGAAGGGAGGAGGGGCTAGTAGTAGAAAGGAATTTAAGATTGAAGAGAACTTAGTCTGAAGTCACATATGAAAGGATGAGACAGACGGTGGGCACGCAGTTGGAGAAGTCAGCCGTATAGGGATGAAAGGAAGGAGGGTAGAGTGGGTGCGGATGGACAAGACCAGGAGGAAGGTAGGAAACAGGAGGGGCTTCTGCTAGATGATTTCTGTTTTTTCCACTGATATGGGAGCAAAGTTCCGAGTGTGGAAATAGGAGGAAGAAGAGATGAAGGTCCCTTCAAACCCCTCAGGCATGGGTCACAGAAAAGTCAGGCTTTAGGGCCAGTGGCTCCCTCAAGTTCGTGTCAGACAACATCTAGCATTTTCTTCAGTGGCTGTTTTGAATTAGAATATAAGAGAGTCATTTTCACATTCCCATTCAATCTTTGGTGGTTCAGAATTAGGTAGAAAGTAGCCTGTCTCCGGATTATTTTTCCTGTAGCCTGAATCTGAAAATTACCAGAAAGGTAAGACAGAAGAACTAGATTCTCTGCTTACAGAGTATGGATTGTAGGAAGCCTTGATATTTTCAGATGCTCTAATTACATGAATCTTTGAGTGTGTGTCATTTCTATGCAAGCCTACTAGGTTCCAGGCATTTACATATGCACGAGACTGAAAGTCTAAGAATGAAGCAAGTGGTCCAGGGTCACAACTCTTAACAGAGTCAGGATTTAAATCAAGCCTGACACTTCTGTGACTACTGTTCCTCCCTGACTATGTGTATTAAAGGGAACTCCTATCTTAGAGTAGTTTTGCACACGTGATCCCCCGTAATCTTCATATATAACCCCAAAAGGTAGTTACTATTACCCCATGTTGCAGATAAGGAAACTGTGGTTCAATGTAACTTTGCCAAAGTTAGCCAGTTGGTAAATGAATTCAGCCTTCTGAACTTAAAGCCTGTGTCCTTTGTGAAACGTTAAGTTGAGGGCAGCACTCCTCCAGATGAGGCATACCACATTTGCACACAGCCCCTGAAATCATGATGATGATGCTCTCTGAGGAAGTGCAGCCCAGAGGCCACTTCCTGAAAGGGGAGATGTGTGTAAGTTAATGGGAATTAAGGATTTCTCCGAAGGAGGTAGGTATGGAATTTAAAAAGAACTGGGATTGGAGAAAACATGACAGTTGTTACCTGTGAAGAGTCAGCCAAGGTGGTACGATGCCCATGGGTGCCCAGAAAGGACAAGGGGAAGGTCAGCGAAGCTAACCTTCTGTTTCAAGGATCGGGCTGAAGTCAGTGCAGGGAGACCTTTTTGCCCTGAAAGTAAATGGAGCCCAAAGAGCCAGAGAAAAAAAGACCATGATTCCCCTAAAGTGGATCCCTGCCTTGGTTTGGGTTGAAAATTCAGTGAGTCTTGGAAGTTAAGTCTAGAGAAAGAAGGAAAATAGGGAGGCCTTGGCCACAAACAAAAACAGTTAATAGTTGAAACAGTGCTAAACTATAGCTTAACAAATGTCTTTGTAGCTTGAATACCCTGAAGTGTGTTACATCATAATTTGATGCGACGTGCTCGAACTTATTAAACAGTACTTTGGACAGGAATGCAACAGAATAATATGGAGGCAGTCCATAACTCCACAAAAGTGCCATCTTTAAAGGAGAATTTCTTTTTAGTTTGGATGAGTGGTGATGGCAGCAGAAAGTTACCAGAATAATCAGCAGAAGTGCCCAGGAAAGCATCTTCTCCATGCAGCTGCTTCCCTGGCACCTTTTGTGCTTCATCAGGATCTGTCCCCACCCCCACCCTTATCCCTCTACTTGAGGCCAGGGGGACCTGGCTTTTCCCACCAATCCACACTGACCTGCTTGTCCTTGTCCTAGCTCTGGAAGCTTGCTGAGTC
Source organism: Ursus arctos (assembly GCF_023065955.2). NCBI lineage: Eukaryota > Metazoa > Chordata > Mammalia > Carnivora > Ursidae > Ursus > Ursus arctos. Next base: position 55,113,321 of record NW_026623067.1, read on the forward strand.
AATGCCAGAGGTTTCTCACTAGGTTTGGTAACTTAAAAGTGAGAAATTGCTCAGATTGTCATAGCACAGATTGAATCACAACTATGACCTCAGTCTTGATAGAGCAAGAGAAGATGTCTGGGTTTATATATGTAACTCTGTGTGCAAATATGTGTGTGTATATAGACACGTATATTCACACACATACACACACACACACACACAGTGCCATCAGCAGCTTATTTGAAATTGATTTCCCAAAGGGGTAATGAAAATTGGAAGCTTCATCAGAATAAGATGACATGAGTAGTTGCATGTTGCCAAAACCATTAAAATGAATGAGATAGTTATGCTCCTGGCACGGGGCCACCTTGCTTAGGCTGCAGTGCTATCAAAGCCCTGCTGGTTAATCAGCAGCCCTCCAAGGACAGCTGTTATTTGGTCGGTGAATGCATTCTGTTTGGCATGAGTCCTCACGTTGTTGAATACTCGAACTGTCTTGTTTAGCAAAGCAGACACAGAGGATTATATTCCCAGGACTTGACCAAAGACACAGCTGACTAACATCATTTTTCTTAAAAATTTAGTCACAGCACTTAACCCACCGTATTTTGCAGTCACATATTTTTTTTTTAAAGGGTGGTTGAAATTTTTAACTGCTGAGAATGGTACACCACTTGGGAAAACCATTTGTCAGTTCCTTAAAAACTTGAATATACACCAGCCATGCTAACTCAGCCGTTCTTCCCCATGTGTTTATCCAAGAAAATCAAAGCGTGTGCCCATACAGAAACTCACACAAGACTGTTCATAGCAGCTTGATCTAGGATATAAACATCTCAATAACCCGTATTTCCATTCACAGGTGAATGGATAAGCAAATTATGGTATACCCATGCAATGGAACACTACTTGGCGGTAAAAGGAATGAGCTATTGATACACTGCAGTAACGTGTAGGAATTCACATCATTATGTGCACTGAAAGAAGCCAGACAAAAGTGATCACAAGTGACAAAACTAACCATTTGTGTCAGAACACAAGGAAATAATTGATTAACTTCATTGTGGTGCTGATTTCACAGATGTACATGCACAGCAAAACTTGGCGAGTTATGTATTATGAGATAGGTGCTATTTATTGCATTTTAAGTAGAGCTCAATAGATATGAAAAAACAAAACAAAACTGGAGAGCATGTGGAAGAATGCAAAGGAGGCAGAATTGGCCAGGATACCCCAGCTCTACCTGAGTTGATTAAGGAGACACTACATGGCTAACATAATAGATTTTGAAAAAAAATCACAGAGTATGTTTATTTTGCATTACTTACATGTCTCTCAACCAGCTTTATCTCTTCCTCGCATCTCCTGCTCCTAGCCCCTCTTATTGGTTAAAAAGAATAATTATTTAACTTCGGATATTAGTGTGGGAATTCTGATACTACGGGGGTAAAAAAATTTCAGAGGAAAATTTGAAGATGAAATTTAAATAGGGTAATTAAAGGAGCAGGGAGTAGCAGACAAAAATTAGCGCTTGGGGGGCGCCTGGGTGGCACAGCGGTTAAGCCTCTGCCTTCGGCTCAGGACGTGATCCCGGCGTTATGGGATCGAGCCCCACATCAGGCTCTTCCACTATGAGCCTGCTTCTTCCTCTCCCACTCCCCTGCTTGTGTTCCCTCTCTCGCTGGCTGTTTCTATCTCTGTCTAATAAATAAATAAAATCTTTAAAAAAAAATTTAAAAAAAATTAGCGCTTGGAATGGGAAGTTCAATTTGGAAAGAAAAAAGGACACTATTATTACTATAATTACTACTACTATTATTATTATGGAAATAGGAACAAAGGAATAGGAAAAGGGTTGGGGGAACTGTCAGGGAATTGGAGCACCACTTACCAGATGGTCTTCTCTAGGTTATTAGTGGTAAGTCTTGAGATTAAGATGGGGATTTGATGGAGCAGCTAGGATTTGAGGAGAATAGTTGTGCAGGAAATCAGAAGACACTTGACAAGAGGTAGGGAATTAAAAAAAAAAAAAAGTTGTGCTAAATAGCAAAGGTACAGCATCTGAACTCACCTAGCGTGAGTTTTTCTGGAGCCTATCCAGCCTGCTTTTGTGAACTTTTCAACAGTATTAGTGGTGTTCAGTTAGAGGTATGATCAGCCTTCGTTTTCTATGGTGAAAATTTCATTATATTTTGAATTAGCCAACTGGACTGACATGATCCCAGTCTCGTTGGCTACACAGAAAGCATCCTAGTCAGGAGCCAGTGGAACATATGCCGCCTTCTCTCCGTCAGGCCTGTTCAGTGTCCTAGGATCTCTTGACCGGCTGCATGACCAGGTGCTCCTTAGCCTGGACGTCCACAGTGAACACAGGTACACTGTCTTCTGTCCCTGTTTCCCACTCGATTGTCGAGGGCAATCTCTGGCTTGTTTCTCCCTGGAGCGTTCTTTCAGGGATCTTTGGGCAGCAGTGTCTTGGGCTGCCAGAAGGTGGGTGACATGTGGCCTTCTGTTGGTGGTGTTGCGGCAGACCCCTTCCAGTGCTGCCTTCTTGACTTTCAAAGCCTTTGCTCTGGCTTCAGCTTTGGAGGAATAGTGGCATTGCACGGCCAACCTTTGGTGTTAGCTTTCAGCACCATCTTCGTGTAAGGGCTCAGTGTTCATTTTTAGAGGGAGAAAAATGTGTTCTCATCTTTGAAAAATATTTTGAACCTGTCAGGCAGGTAAACCATTACATTGAAAATAATCGAGTTAGATTTTTTAAAACTGTTCACAAACGATCAAATACCTTCTGTACGTGTATTGTGTCCCTCAGACATGAACTTGACTGCATGTGTTAGCAGAGGACTTTAACAACTAATTATAAATAAACCTATTGTAGTCATGTTCGCTAACATTTACTGCCTACTTACGGTAAGTGTTACGCACTTAGAAAAGGGCAGACACTGCTTTAGGCACTTCTGAATATATTAACTTATTTAATGCTCATAACAGTACAGTTACATGCTTTACAAAGGAGAAAACTGCAACAGAAAGGTTGGGCATCTGCGGAATGACAAAGCTAAGATTTAGCAGTCTGGCTCCCAGGCCCAGTATCTAGCCTCTGCAGTATTGTGCCTGCCATATTATGTCACATCACAGTTACATCAGACAGGTAGGGCTCACGGGGGTAAGTTCCTGCTATCAGTAACATGCACCTCCAGTCCAGTGCAGCAGCTGGAATCGAAACTTCATTACCCACTCTTTTCTTTTCCCTAAGCAGGCCTGATACAGGTTAGCAGCCTTTAGAGATAGTGGGGAAGAGAAGTCTAACCTTCGTCCCTCTTCCCAAACTTGTCCCTTATTCTGCCTCCCCTATCTTGCTAGCTAGCTGTGGTTTCTGACCCTTGCCCTCCAAGGGCCAAAAGGGGGAAGAAGAGCTAAAGTGGCAAGAAACATCTTGCCTAATTAGCAACAATATGACAGGGGTTAAAGACTGACGTCTCTCAAAGGCACATTTGCGGTTTTGTGCAGCCTCTCCCTCACTACCACATTTCCCACTTGGAGTTCCCTGGAGGAATGCCAGTCCAACTGGTCATTGAGCTCCTTCCTCACTTTCTGGATATCTGACAGTTTACTCCTATTGAGATCTTTGACCTATCAAGGTAGTTCTCATGAACGAATGTTGTGATAACAGGACACAAACGTGCTTTCCTATGGAACTCTTATCTGATCCATGAAAAACACCCCACCATCATCTGCCCTGATGAATTCCAATGGTCCAGGCTACCAGTACAGCACCCCTGCCTTTGCTCAGCCCTGTCCTTTACATTTCCCACAGTAAGTCAGGAGCACCAGTCCCCTTAGATCTGTAAACTGGTGAGGACATAATCTGTTAGGCTCCTTAAATCCCTTATATCTGGATTTAAGATGTAGGAGAAAGTAGCTCCTACCTTATATTTGGTGGGAAGGAGCCATGGCACATTCCCAGTTGTCTCCTAGAAATCCTGTGATCTTCAACCCCAACTAGTTTATTTTTCAGTGAGCATTAAGAGTCGGGAACCTAGATTTTCAATAAGAAAACTCACTAAGGTTCCTGGGTATAAGATTACTATACAGAACTCAATAGTGTTCCAACATGGTGTCAATAACCAAATAAAAGGTAGGAAAAACTCATTCACAAAAGCAATAAAACTTAAAAGATACTCATAAAAAATCTAAATCTATATAAGATAGTTATAGAGGAAGTTAAAATACTATTGAAGAACGTAGAGTTATGGAGAATAAAGAAGGAAGTGGAGAATTATGCCATATTTATAGAGAAAAGCACAATGTCATAAAGTCAATTCCTCCAAAATTGTCTGTCAGTTCAGTAACATTCCAATAAAAAAACTGTAGTAAAATGTCTATCATTTGACAGTGCAGAATACACAAGATGAAAGAGTGGGAATACCAAATAATTCTGAAGGAAAAAAAAAAAAGGCTTGATCTGCAAGATTTTAAGACTTATTTTAAAGTTATGGTAAAGTAAAAGTGACTTATCTGTGTAGGAATAGACAAAATACAGAGAAAGCTCAGAGAATCAAAAATAGACCCAAGCATATATGAAAACTTGTTATAAAATGTGACATTAAAAGTCTGTTGGAAAAGGATAAATCATTAAATAAACTGGAACAGTGGATAAAAATAGATTCTAGCCTCAAAACAGTAACAGACGTAACTTCTGTGAAGATTAAAACGTGCATTAAAAGCAAAACTTTGGGAACAAAATACCAAACTATCATGATACCGGGAAAAGTGGAAATATATTAGATAGGAAAACTCAAAACAAAAAGATGGAAAATGGTGACTGTGTTAAAATGCAAAATATCTATCCAACAGAAGACCCCATAACCAATGAGAGCAAGTTATAAAGTGACGAAAGATACTTGCATGCATATTATAAGCAAAGGCTTCTAACCACATGACCCAAAGAGCTACCTCATTGTTAAGAAAAATATAGAAAAATACCAACAAAAATGTGCACATCATGAGGAAGAGAAAATCTGGCCAATTAGCCTGTAAAAAGAAGTTCAATTTCAGTCTTCGAGGTGATGGTGAGTGAAATACATTCTGTTCTTTACCCCGCATGCAGGAAATAATTAAAAAGTCTTATAATACTGAGTACTGGAGAAGAAGAATAAGCTGGAGCTTGATCTCCTCACTGCTACCGGGAGTACAAAATGATAAAAAGAGCAGGTTCATTTGTCTGTTGCATGTTTGCCTTAAAAAGCAAAGGCAAGTAAGACAGGGTATTGACATTTATGCAATCCAGGTGGTAAATATATGAATTTTAATACTATCTAAATTTTAAATTCCATGTTAACTTTTTATTTTGAAGTAGTTTGAGACGTGCAAACATCGTTTAAATGGCATAAAGAATTTCTGTATACCCTTTATCCACTTTCCACAGATGTTAGCATCTTACATAATCGCAGTACAGTGAACAATATCAGGCAGGGATCATTGCTACACCACTATTATCTGATCTATAGACCTTATTCAAATATATCTAAAATTTTTAATTTAAAAAAATCTTACGATCTCATGGCTCATGTCATTTTAGATATGTACTAGGTGTTAAATTTATAGGATGGCTTAGGTTATCAGCAAGGAGAAAAAGTATTTCTGGACATCAAGTCCACCTGTGTAGATGTACCACAATGATGGGAAAATACTTTTTCCTGAACACATGCAGGAGAGAGAAATGCACCAAACAAAATTTTATGAGAAAATTTTAGATAATATATCTTACAGGTTTTTTAATATGAAAATTTAACATACACAAGGATAAAACATTTTTAAAGTAACAATGGAACTTTAAAAATACATGCTTAGGGTGCCTGGGTGGCTCAGTCGGTTAAGCATCCGACTCTTGAGCTCAGCTCGGGTCATGATCTCAAGGTCATGAGATAGAGCTGCACGCGGCAGGACTCTGAGCTCATTGCGGAGTCAGCTTGAGTTTCTCTCTCTCTTTTCCCCTCCATCCCCTGCAACTTCTGTGTTCTCTTTCTCTGTCTCTAAAAAACTTTAAAAAAACTAAAAACTAAAAATATATGCTTAGTTTACAAATGTACACAAGTGAGCCTTCAACAGTGATTTTTAAAAAATAGCTATGTGATTCACTCTCTCTCTCCCTCAACAAATAATTGACTATCCCTCCCTTCTCTCAGATATTTTCTAAAAAGTTTTCATTACTGGTACAAAATTATTGAGGTTCTTAATAGAGCAACTGGGATTTGGGATTTTCCTTCTTTACAGGCTTTTACATGAGGATTAAAGAACTTTACATCTCACATGGTTTAAGTGCCTAGAGACTAGATGGGGGATTAGGTGCTTTTTGAAAAACACTTCAAGACCTCTGACTCTGTGGTCAGAGCCATGGCTCAACATCGGTGAAACACACCCACATGTCTCTCCTGCGAGAACCCAAAGTCAAGATACAGTCAGTGCTCCCAGGAAGACCAGAGCAGTGTTGTGCAAGTTTGCCACATCATAAGACTCCCTGAATTGTGTGAATAAGCCAGATCCCTGGGCTCTACCTTAGAATTTCCAGAGAAGGAGCCTTTGAATCTGCATTTTTTTTACAAGTGTCTCAGTTGAGCCTTAGAAGCAGGAAAATTGGGGAAACGGGAAAGGAAGCCACATCTGGCAGGTTTGCTGGCACCTGACTTGAGCTGATGAGGCAACTTTAGATGGTGTGTTGAAACCAGTGTTGTAATATTGACGGAGCCCTATCTAGAGCCCATCGGCCACCTGTGTATTGTGGGGGTTGGGGACTGGGATGCCTGTCTGTACAAGGGGGCTAAATAGTGGGAAGAGGAGGAGGAGAGGGCTGTGAGGGCCATACAATCATCCTCTGCATCCAGTTGGCCCCATTCCATTTTGTATTCATTGCTTTTGGGCTCCCTGCAATATTCCCCCCCCCCTTTCTAGACCTTAAGCACCCATCTAGTAGTGGGGTAGTGGGGAAGACAAGAAAAGGGAGTGCTTGGCTGAACATGCTGTGTGTACCAGAATCACAACCACTCTTGTTCTGTAGCTTCATAGAAAGGTGGTGTTAAAGGATCCTTCTTGTAACACCCGAGGCCAGTTACTAGCCTTCGGGGACCACGATTTATGCCAGAAAGATGCCATAAGTTGGGGAAAATTGCTCACATCATGGGCCTTCAACTCTCAGGGGGAAAAAATAGCAAAGAGGGGGGTGGGAAACAACAACACAAAAGCAGACAGGCTGAGAGGCTGTTAATTTATCAATCTGCAAATCTGGGGCCTGGCCAAACTTGGTAGCTGTCAAATCAAGTATGCACCCAAATTAAAAAGCTTTATCCATCTAGTAATGATTCACCAGAGGGCCATTCTAGGAGTTCAACTTATAAAAATTCATGGAGGAAAGAAGCATAAAAGGGTCCAAGCAGGCATTTGATGCTACAGTTGGGGGAGAAAAAGTCAACATATCTAATTATTTTTCACATGGCTCTTATTTACAATATGCATCATAAAGTAAATTAAGATAATTTAGTAATTGAGCACATTTTACAACTATTAAAACTGGGGAAAATTGGAAATATAATAATTACCAGATTACCAGGCTAATCATTATATGTTTGCTGTCTCATTCAGGACTCAGAACAACCTCTTGAGATGTTAACTGTTATGCCCATTTTACAGATCAGAAAACTGGTGCCTGGAGATGTTCGTTCACATCCCTAGATGCTCGTTTATGTCCCTTTGCAAAGTCCATAGAGTCAACCACTATGCTTTTCATCAAATCTACCTATTGCTAAATTTTTTAGACCATATCCCACTTCCTTAAGGTGCTTTCTCCATTTCTGTGTCTTGTACTAACATTCTGCCCCCTCCACACTCAGGCATATCCTGACGTTCACTGTTTGGGACAGTCCTAACTCCGTGGCCACTAACCATTGCTATTTCGGTGCTTCTTTATTACGTCTCCACCTTGAGTGGACCCCAAGATCCCTGGGGCTGAGGTTACGTCTCTGAACTCATCCTCTTCTTCCCTGAGTGCTTCACGGTAGCAGATAGCCCTTAGACACTTAATAAATACGTGTCCTATCAGTGGTGAGCATAGTACTTAAGTTATTGTAGCTGAAAGGATGAAAAAAATTATTGCAGACATTTAAGAACGAACTGACTTATTCTGAGATTAAAGTATGTTCTCAGTGAGGATACTTTTCAACCTCAAGAGCTTAGGATTCAAGATTACTAGGAGAAATGAACGAAAAAGCAGCTACAATTTTACGGCCCTTATGTAATAGAATATACATTTTGTAAATCATGTCCTTGTCAGTCTCTGCTTAGTCAACCTTGGTTTGCCAGCACTTACTGGCCATGTCTGTTTGCTCTGTGGAGAAGCAGCAATTTGAAAAATGAAGATTGATTGAGCTGCAGTGTCCTCACATATAGCTATTTATCTTCACTAATTACGCTTCTGACTGTGTAAGTATTTCAGAGTAATTTATAGGAACAAAATTCATTATTCACAAAAACCAATGACAGATGTCCAGGATGGAGAGTTACAGCCAGCAGGTCTCACTAATCAGCATTTCCCTTCCTCAGCCTGATGCTCAGTTTATGCTGTGTCTTCATGATCTTCGATGAGCATGATTCGCAGGAAGTCTTGAGAGAGATATCTGGAGGCAGTCTTCAAAGAATCCCTGACAGCCCTCTACCATTCAGCTCTTTCAAGTTTAAAATAAAAGGTCAAAGGATTTTGTCTTACTTTAGTTGGACGAATTTCCTCCAAAGCACTTTCAATGAAATGGGTAGAATTCCTTCAGTGAATTACCGATGTGGGCAAGCAGACTTCTTGTATCGTTAATGAGGTAGACAGTGAACAAGTCTCCTTTAAGAGATGCTGTTTATTTTATTTTTCTTAGTTTTTAATTCCAGTTAGTTAATGCAGTGTTCTGTTCGTGTCAGGTATATACTATAGTTATTCAGTAATTCTGTATCTCACTGGATGCCCACCATCTACTTCACCCGTCCTCCCACCACCTTCTGGTACCCATCAGTTCTCTGTAATTAAGAGTCTTTTTCTTGGTTTTTCTCCCTCTTTTTCCCCCCTTTGCTCATTTGTTTCTTAGATTACACATATGAGTGAAATCATATGGTGTATGTCTTGTTCTGACTTATTTTGCTTAGCATAATGCTTTCTTGCTCCATAGATGTCGTTGCAAATAGCAAGATTTCATTCTTTTTTATGACTGAATAACATTCTGTTGTATGTCTATACCACATCTTCTTTATCCGTTCATCAATTGATAGGAAAAAGTTGCTGTTTAATCATTCTTAAAGTGATTGTTTCTTTTTGTAGCTAATATGCTAAAAAATAACCTTCCTTAGAATGCTAAAGATTTTTTAAAAGATTTTGTTTATTTGAGAGAGAAAGAGAGTACAAACAGGAGTAGCAGAGGGAGAAGGAGAAGCAGGCTCCCCGCTGAGCGGGAAGGCTGATGCGGGGCTCCATCCCAGGACCCTGAGATCATGACCCGAACCGAAGGTGAACACTTAGACTGAGCCACACAGGCACCCCTAAAGCAGATGGTTTTTAAATAGATTATAAACCAGTCTGTTGCTGATCACATCCCAACTTCATGAAATCTGTGGTTCAGGTTTTAACAACGGATGGCTTTCATGTCATGTTGCCATTGTGTGTGTTCGGTTCACCACTTAATCCATCATTTTACCTAGATTGTGCTAAATTAAATCAACTCATTAGTCACTACTAATGAAGAAAGATGTCACAGGTTTGACCCACTAGAAAGTGAGGCATGTGTGTGTGATATTTTTTCAAGAATCTTGAATTTATTGAAATGTATTTAAAGAAGCACAAAATACATGAACTTAATTTTGTTCGTGAGAATAGTACACATGAAAATATATCTCCCTGCTTCAGGCAAGAATCATACCATTTTTTAAACTTGAGAATGACATGGCGGAAATTAATGCAAGAACAGCTAATCCCAGAGAAAAATACCGCTGTAGGAACACTAGCTAGGTCAGTGTTTCCTTAATTACTCACTGCCAACTGTCAGTCTAATTGCAAATAATAAATTAGTCTTGCATGTTGAAGGTCTCTGTATATTTCTTTATTTCATGGCCTTTCTCAGCTCTGTATGGTCTGGACTTAAGAACAGAAGCACAAGTAGTGGATGTCTTTTGAATCCACTCCTGCTGAAAATAGGATTTTCTTTTTATTTTTCCCCCTGTGTGTCCTTAGAAGAAAGGTGTTGGGTAATAAAATGCTGAGAGCTCAGCTAGGCTCTGTGGGTATAAGCTCAATCAACAAATTTTACCATAAGCAGGAAAATATTCATCATATTATGTAAAGAGTGTTATAAAACAGATAAAACATTTGGTGCCCAAAGCAATAAGCAAGTCTTCTGGAATTAAGTTGGGGCCTGCAAAATTCAAGGTTGTAAATAATCTTTACATGAGTCTGTGCCTGAAAGAAGTGAGACCATTACAGTGTAGAATCTATGTCATAGCAATGGAGCTGTACATCTTTGGGTTGTGAGTCTTGGCTGCCAGTGGACACTTTGGGACGATCTAAAATGGCTCATTATCCTTGTCGACGCAAACACTTTTGACAACACTTTTTGGAATTCAGCTCCATGGTTAGAGTGAATCAGGGTCATTGTTTGAATTTTTACCCAAATGGTTAGCTGTCCTTGAAACGTGCCCATGGGCCAGAGATTGCCAACTCAAAAACTGGGGAGCCAAGTAACTACACTTGACCCTTGAACAACAGGGAGGTTAGGAGTGCCAACCCCTGCACAGTTAAAAAAAAAAAAAAAAAAAAAAAACTGCCTATAACTTTTGATTCTACCAAAACTTAACTATTAATAGCCACAAGTCTTACCAATAACCTAAATAGTTAACACATATTTTATATGTTATATATAAATACTAATTGTTAAATATTATTTATGTTATATATAAATATATTATTTGTATAATATACAAATACTGCATTATTTATACAAGTATATAAATATGTATTATGTGTAAATAGACATATAAATAATAGATACATATAATTAATGTAATATACATAACATACAATACATGTATGATACATATTCTTGCAGTTCAAACCCATGTTGTTCAAGGGGCAAATGTAATTCCCATGAGTGAAGTGGAACTTGTATAAACAGTAGGGGGTGGTGAAGACTGTGGCACTTGGCAAGTTCAGACCCCATCTGAAGGAGCAGCTACTGAGAAGGAATCCGGACCCAGTGTTGTTAGATATGGCTTTACTAGAAAAGCCAGAAACATAGGACTTCTATGTAAAAATATTCCAGTTTTTCACATCATCAACTAACTCAAACATGTTAAAGCACTGTGGAGGGCAATGAGAAGACGTCTCGGGGTAAGGACTGGCTTTTGGCCCACCCATTTTCAAGTTAAGGCTAGTCAGTGTGCAAATTATTAATTTTACATTCAGAGTCAAGGTGGCAAGAGCTGTAGGTGCATCAGTAGAAATCTGTCACCAGTCCTGGGAAAGCATCTCTCCCCCTCTCAGGACCTTCTGACCATGGGTCATGTAGCACACGAATGGTGGTTCCCAGAAGGATATTTGCATGTTCTCTTCCCCCATACCTGTGAATATGATCTTATTTCAAAAAAGGGTCCTGCAGATGTAATTTACATAGAGACCCTAAGATGATTACTCTGGATTAACCAGGTGGGCCCCAAATGCAACGCCAAGCGTCCTTTAAGAAGACATACAGAGGATGTACGTGCAAAGAGAAGATCAGGTAAAGATGGAGACCGAGATTGGAGTTAGGCAGGCACAAGCCATGGAACACCTGAAGCCACCAGAAGCTGGAACAGGCAATGAACAGCATCTTAGCCAGAGTCCTCAGAGGAATCATGGTCCTGCTGACACCTTGACTTTGAACTTCTAGCTTCCAGAACTCTGAGAATTACTTTCTGCTCTTTTAAGCCACCAAGTTTGTGGTCATTAGTTACAGCAGTCATAGGAAACTAACACAGGTCAGTTACCCCATCTTTGTAAACAGGGCCTCATACAACCACCTCTGCCATCTCACATTTGAAGATAACTGTGAGGATGACTAATTTGTCAAGAATTTGTGCCAAAAATTCAACTCCTCCACTTACACTCTAGTTGTCATGACCTCAGAACTAAGCTAAAATGCTCATATAACGCACGGAGGAAATTAAACTTCAGAGAAAAATATCATTGAGGAGAGAGCTACATTGATAACCATACACATTTGGGCCTCCCGCTGTACATAGAAGGTCGTATGGCATGGAGTGTAATCACACATTTTGACTGGTAATTGTTCTTGATGTCTTTGCTTTGAATTGAATGTGAGAACTATAACAAAGGCGTCCTCATGGGTCTGAAGGCTGTGGAGGCCACAGTCATTTTGTAAATTTTAGATACTTACCTAAATGAGAGTTTAAAAACCAAAGTCGACATAGCAAATTACAGAGGGGAAAAATCCATTAGAGGCCACTGAGCATTAGGATTATTCAGCTCATTTATCACCCTTTCTTCAGTGGGCATGTTGAATTCCCTGTGCTGTCCCCAGTGTGGTTTCCCCTGAAGCCCCCTAGAACAATTGGGTGTATTTATCTTCTCCAGTATTCCTTTCTATCCAGAAGTAGAAAGGGCAAAACTATCAGTCGGACAGGTACATGTGTCCTGTTTCGGGAGCGTAGCTCTTCCTATATGCTTTGAACTGTTACGTACTTTCTTTATAAACCTTGTGGAACCAGAATCCACTTCTCCTTTAAATTTGTATGGTTCTTTGTACCTTTTTTTAAAGCTTTATCTTTGTATACTTATCTTTGTCAGGGCCCTATACCTTCTCTCAAGGAGCTTACCATCTAATCGGCGAGACAGGCATGTAACAAAGAATCATAGAACCCAAAGGGTGAGAGTCAGAGATGTGTACACAGTACTAGGGAAGCAGAGGAGAAAGTGACCTGCTGACCTGGAGATAGTGTCTTAGAGGAGTGGTCCCTGGAGCCAGGTCTTGAAAGCATTTTTAAATGTGAGGCGGCTCAGGGTGTCAGGTACAGAGGTACAGAGACATGGTGATGAGGGGTGGGGAGCACATGGCATGGTCAGGAACTGGTGGGGAAATCAAATGGCTTGAGTTAGAGGCAGGTGCAGGGGGGCAGGAAGGAGAAGCGAGTAGTTGCCTCCCTCCTCATGGTTTCTGCTTCCTTCCCCTGCACCCCGTTTCTGACTTGGGGGCGTGCATTATCCCCTGCCTGGACTTCCACGTGAACCTGACCAAGCCTCAAGGCTTACTCTCTACAATGCCACCAGAGTGAGCTCTATGAAACGATAGATCATATGACTGCAATTGAAACCCTCTGGTTCATTTCTAGTGCCCCCAGGACCAAGGCCCAGTATGACCTGGCCCTGCTTACCCTTGTAGGCTTGAATATGTCTTCAGGACTGCTGTAGTGAAGTCCCACAGCCTGGATGGCTTAAACAGCAGAACTCTATTTTCTTAGAGTCAGGGAGGCTGAAAGTCCAAGATCAAGGTGTCCTCAAGGTTCGTTTCTTCTGAGGCCTGCAGGGAAGGATCTGTTCCAGGCCTCCCTTTTTGCTTGTACGAGGCTGCCTTCTCCCTGGGTCCTAATCTCCTAGAGGAGTAACAATCATATTGGATTGGGGCTTACCCTAATGATCTCATTTTAACTTAATTACCTTTGCAAAGACCCTAACATTAACTATAGTTATATCCGGAGATACTGAGGATTGGAACTTCAGTTCATAAATTTTTAGGTGTTTATAATTTGGCCCATAGCAGAGCTCATCTCCTATCATTGCCCACACTGCGTACCATATGTTAGGTCTTTGTCTTGGATTTTTTTTTTCTCTGCCTGGAATGCCCTTACCACGTGTTTTTTTGTTGTTGTTGTTTTTGTTTTTGTTTTTGTGGTTTTTGTTTTTTTTTTTGAGAGGCAGGGGAGTATAATGGTTAACAGCAGTGATTCCAGAACATAAATCCGGTTTGAGATCCTGGCTGTGCCATTCCATTATTGTGTGACTTTGAACTTACCACTTACCTAATCTCAGTTTTCTCACTTGTACAATGGGAACCATATCTCCTACCAAAAATTATAAAGATAAAATTAGTCAATATGTGCAGAGTACTTAGAACAGTGCCCAGGATGTGGTAAATGCTGTTGAAGAGTTATCTGTTACAAGTATTGTGCCCTGGTGAACTCCTATTCATCATGAAGGCTTGGGTCAAGCATCACCTCTTCTCAGAAGCCTACTCTGATCTCACACCTTGTTTCATGTTCCCACAGAAACTTGATACCAATTAATATGTATATTTTTGAGTATTAGTTACCTTTCCTACTATTCTGTGACTCCATAAGTCCAGAGACCTCTCTTCCTAGAGTTCCAAGTCCCAGTCTCTGGAGTTAGACAGCCTGGGCCAACACCCAGCACCACAAATTGCTAGCTATATGCTCTCAGCGGTTTCATCTAAGAACTCTATTCCTTGGTTTCCTCATCTGTAGAATGGACATGATAATAATGGCTACCTAATTGGGATATCATGCAGATGACATTAAATCAGACATGTGAAGTGTGTGTCTGCTACAGAGTAAGGACTAACCATGATCTGTTATCTATTTTTATAAGCTTTGTACATCCTCATCTAGCACTCTAAATCTAGCACTTAAAAGGTGAACAATAACGTTTAGTTTGAATGTGACTGAAAAAACTTGAATAGAATTGAAATGAATTGAAGCTCAATTGCTTAGGCCTAGAAGTGGCCCAGGGAAAAAAATGATGAGGGCCTCAACCAAGGCAACAGAAGCAGGATGGAGAGAGAGGAGAAAGCTGTAGTGAAGTTGAGTGTAGTGAGTGGAGAGAGAGAGTGGAAGAAAGAGTCACAGTGACTCCAGTGATCCCAGTGATGTGGTGGGCAGTAATGTCATTGCCCAACACAGGAAACATGGGAGGGCAAAGATAAGTCAGTTTCAGTTGTCTTGAGTTTGTGGTCTAATGAGATCGCAAAGTATAGATGTCTGCTGGGGATAAATGTGTTTATGCAAAGCAAGACCATGCCCTTGTAGAACTGTTCTGGAGTCAGGAAGATTGTCTTTGGGTGAAGACACAAGGACAGGAAGCACAGTGAAGCCCATGGCTTTCTGCCCCTTCCGTCATACCTGTTGGTCTCATCTCCATTGTGAGTCTACAACCTCTTCATATGCAGGGTCATGGAGCCACTACCACACATCAGCCCACAAAGATGTAAAAGAAATCCTGTCTTCCTTCCTATCTACACCTATTTCTCCTTCTTCCCGTATTAGGCCATCCATGCCTCCTAGAATTGAATCCCTACCAAAATACCAACTTGGGAAACCTGGGAGACACATGGCCTAAAATTGCCTGTTAGGATAATACTGACTTTACCGATGTGGGCAGTACACTGGAAAAATTAAAATTAAGTTTCTTTCTTCAGTGTCTTTTATCTGGTCTTTTTTAAGAAACACGAGCTAAAATCTATTTCTAATCATCTGGCTTCAGGGAAACCATGTGAACGAAGGACTTTGCAATGGGAAGAGTAGAGAAGTGACCAAAACCACATTGTATAATAGACTATAACCATGAAGTGAAATTCCATGGATAAAAGCTGAGTAGGAAATCTATGAGCAGATTCAGGGTGGTTTTGTTTTTTTTAAATCTCCTGTTCATAACCTATTCCAATCTGAGCCCTCCTCACTGATTTTTGCCCCAGGACACGCCTCCCCAGTACTGCTCATCATGAGAGGCAAGGGGGAAGTTGACAAAGGCTGATATCACCCCAGCATCTTTTCTTTGTCTCCAATGTCTTTTTCAAAATCACTATCTCATTGTTAAAATTCAGTACATACTTATCAGAAAATACAGCAAAAAAAATAATAGAAAATTTCTTAATATCCATAATCCCACATACCCAGAGGTAACCAGTATTAGCACATTGGTATATAGGCTATGTTTTACTTATGGATATAGACTGAGTTACAAACTATAAATCTAGAGCTGAATGAGAGATGATGTCTATAGATGTGTTCATAGATACACCTAGGTTTACAAGTACAGATAGAGCTATGTTTCTAAATAGAGATATCTGTCTGTTGGCAAGGCTCCCACACAGAGCTGCAGAGATTGTTCAGAATGGTGGCACTTGCTTAGATGGAGGGACATGTTTTGATTCATAATCTGCCTTTTTCCTTCAAATTAAGGCATACCTTGTTTAATCTAAAAACATTTCTTCCTAAGGGTTTAGATTGGGCTGTTCCCTGCTGGTGCTGTTCTAGCTCTGCTCTTCCCAGCGATGTATGGTTCTTCAGCTGTAGCCTCTCCTGTGAACCCAGCTTTTCTGTGGGTAACCAGATCCAGGGAGTCCTCAGATTTTCCTACCACAGAGAACTGGCTGCTCATGTTATGTCTTGGCTGCAATGACTAGGCCTACCAATTTCAAGTCCATATATTGAGCCAGCAGCTACAGCTTTCCTTTTATGCTCTGAGACTTAGGCATGATCCTTGATCATATTTCCCAGTAGCCAAGAGTCTTTCCAAAAATGGCAGCTGGATGGGGTCTTTGATAACAAAAATCATAGATTATACATAACACTGTTGTCTTGAAAGCTAAGGGCATTGTAACCCTTGAAACTACTCATAAGTAGACATTGTCATTGTCCTCAACTTACAGATGAGTAAACGAAGATCTAAAGAAGTATCTTATCTAAAGTTTGAGTCAACCCCAAGATTGCCTGGTGATTAGCCTGAATTGTGCTACCCTGGTTCTATTTATGAGGGTTTCTCCTGAGGGATTTAGCAAATACCCAAGACATGTGTTCTAAGTACTAAACTCCTCTGTCCCAGGGTTTCAGTTCTTTCTGGCTGAGAAAGCTGATATCAGCAGATAGGAGGATGTTAGTCAAGAGAGATAGGTCTACCGCTGAGCAATCATGTGTCCATCCTGAAACCTGGTGGCATGGATCTAATACACTTAGAATTATATCCATCTCCTCCAGATGTTCATGGTTTAAAATCTGACTTAGTTTGAGAATATTTTGAACTGTATAAAAGAGTATAAAGCTGTATCTTATGGCTGGGTTGATTGTCTTTGGAGTGCTGAATGCCAGGCTGAAGCAGCAGGATGGCCGACGCTTTCCCTGAAGACTAGTTCCACTTCGAGCACTGTTCCCCTACAGACCATTCTTCTAGGGAAGACTTGGTGATGACACTGAAAAACTTTTCACCAGACCTATTCATAAATACAATTTACTTTTGTCAAAATTGATGGATTTGGTGTGAAGGGCCAAATATGTAGAGATAGTTTTCTCTTGTCGAGGATCTTCTGAAGTTCCATTTTTATTAACTTCCTTGAGCTTCTCTCCCCCTTTCCTATCAGCCTACTGTTGACAGACTTGAAGTTGTTCCTGATCGTCCCGCATATGGCGAAATGTGGACCTTGTTCTCTTAAATCCCAGTTAGATAACGACTAACAAGAAATTTTTTAACTTGTCGAGTAGAAATCTTGGGTAGGTTCACAATGGAGAATCCAAAATAGAAAATGGAATAGAGTATTCAAGAACTTCAGACATTTGTTTCTCATCATAGACCTTCTTGGGCCCCCACATTTGATAATAATGAGTACCTGCAGAAGGTCCTAGATGCAGCTGTGAGATCCACTTAGGAGAAGTGGATTCCCTAAGCAGTGGTCTTAGACAGGTTGTGGAAATACGGATTCTAGCTGACACATGGAACCTCATTTCTCCCCACATTATAATCCTGTGGAACCTCTTACCGCATTATAGAAGTGGATTCCCTAAGCAGTGGTCTTAGACAGGTTGTGGAAATACGGATTCTAGCTGACACATGGAACCTCATTTCTCCCCACATTATAATCCTGTGGAACCTCTTACCGCATTATAGAGGGATAAGCTTTGTTCGGGGAGGGATAGCTCTTCTGCTGATGAACTTAAGAGGTGTGGGGTGGCGGGGAGGTAGATACTTCATAAAAAAGAGTTCCTGAGTTTTACAGTTTTCCTACATGATGGCCTCGATTTTCCCTGTGGAAAAAAGGGGACCAAAGAGATAGGCAGGATAGCTTGAGAAGAGAAGTGAAAATCTGGCCCCTGTGGAGAAAGAGGGATCAGAGAAATTTTTTTAAAGGACACAGAGGACCCCAAAGACTAAGTGAGTTTGGAGATACTTGAATGTATAGGGGCAACAATGGGCAGCTGAGTGACACATAAAAATAGAAGACAGCAGAGAAGTTTGTTGATCCAAGTTTCTTTATGTGCATCTTTGGCCTACTTGCATAAGTTGGGGGCTTCAGGTTGGCCAGGAGGGTAGGTCTGGATGTGGAAAGGGTGAGTTCCTTCAACAGGGACAGAATTTCCTAAAGCTTCTAGACTCTGCCTCCAGGAAAGGACCCTGTACTTACTAAATGCCAGCAAATCCCAGATTAGAAAGATAGCTCCCCAGCTTAAAAAAAAAATCTACTTCTAACCAGCTAAATACTGAGAGGCAGCAAGTACTTGGTATTCCCAGGAGCACAGGCCCATCCAAGCACCTCAGTATTCACACACACTCAAGATAGTACTATGCTTTTTGGCCTGCAGATTAACATATCATGTATTTTTTTTTTTTAATGAGGGCAAACACTTGAATGATCTTATAAAAAAGAAAAGATAAAATCCGAGTTGGGAGGTATTTACTGTGTTGTAGGAGAATATGTTCTGAATGCTGGCGATTTCAAGTCCAGAAATGAGTAGTAGTGTGGTTTTGGTCCCATGCTACCTAGTGTTCTTAGCCAGTTTCTGAAATCATTAGAGGGTTGGGAATGCTTCACTTCAGTGAAGGGACAGCATGACAAAAAGGCAGAATTCTTGTAAACGCCAGAGGGACAGGCCTGGGCCTGGCCGGGCTAGGCCATCTTTCCTTTTGACGAGCTCTGTGTTTAGAAGTAGAGAGATCCGAGTCACAGGGTCGGGGTGAGCCCTGAAGCAGTGTATCAAGATCTATGGTTTGACAATACATACTTTTTGGTGACCATGTGAGGATTAAATTAACATATTTAAAGTTCAAAAGGGAATAGAAATTCATTACTAGAATGGGAGAGGTCATTTTTTTCCTGGATGACTCCCAAACAGAAAATTGAGAACAGGATTTGTTGCAGGAAGAACCCAAAGGGATTGTTTTTTTCTTCAGAGAAGCCAGCAGATGTTTTCATTCTTTTTAGAGCCAACTCTCGGTTAATCAGCACTTGGATTTTTAAGCTTTTCAGTTATTCAGTTTTGCTGTTCTTTTTCATGTCATCAGACCTAAGATGGGCCTCTCCTAGTCCATATTTGAGAGAGTGTACTGTTTGTTAGAGTCTCTACTTCTACTAGTGGGCTGTCTGTCCACTACTACCAGTGGGATGGAGCAAAAAGCCAGGTAACGATAATAAGGTTTATTTTCCAATTTATCAGCATTTTGCTTTCCTTTAGTCCCCCCCATTTTCCCTCCTTACTATTAGACTCTTCATGCCATCACGTGGGTGGGTCCTGAGAGTTCCGTCACCCTCCCAGTCCTTTCCCCAAGACTCCCAGCCTTCACACACACCTCACAGCCACCCCCTCCCCTTCACATGTTGTTACACAGGACAGTTAGAAATTGAGGGGTAGGTTGCAGAATTTTCAAATGCTGAGTAACACTGTAGTAAATAACCCTTGGAGGCTTTGTTCACTGAAATACTTTTTTTTTTTTTAACCAATTTTTTTTTTTTTTAATGTAGCATTGAGGATGGCATTACCATTCATTTGCAGTACTAGACCAAAAGAGTTCCAAGATCATGGGCTCTTGGGATGGACATATCTTGTCATCCATACCTCCTGTTCCAAGAGAGAAGGAAGGAATGCATCGAGTAGTGTGCCAAGCCCTTTTACATCTTTATTTCATTTATTTTTCTCAAATTAATGCCGGGCTGTCAGTATCTCCATTATACAGATGAAGAAATTAAAGTTTCGAGAGATTAATTAACTAGCCAAATTTCCCAGAACTGGGAAGTACAATCAGTCACCATTCAAATTCATAGTGATCAGACATCAAAGTTCCATTTGTGCCAAACCTTTACCTTCTAATTCAAGAGAACACATATAATGACTTTAAATACAGTCCACCCTAAGTTATTTACAAGTGTGTTAGCCTTTTTTCAGTGACTGCAGATTTTAGGGGTCATCCGTGAGCCCATTTAGAGCTCCTCGCCAGTGATCTTAGTGATATCAAGTCAAAAGGAAACCTGGAATAAATGCAGAAGAGTGAAATGTGTATGAGTGTGTTTGACTGTCTGAGCCATGTGGATATTATGCTATATCCCAGAGTAGAAGAGCACTGGTGGTGTTGATAGCTAGAGTGTAGATAATTAGGAGCAGAATATATAGGAGTGAGCACAGGCTCACAGATGTTGAGGGTAACAACTATAATGATCTCATGAAAAGTTAGAGATGGAAGGGATGTTAAAAACCAGCTAGCTCATCCTATTATTACACCAGTGAGGAAACTGAGGGCCAGATGTATTGTGACTTGTGATGTCTATCAAAATACGTTCTGAATAATTAAGAGTTCAGTTGAGTGAGGAAGTCAGAGACAAAAGCAATTAGATGAACTGCCCACAACTACAAAGCTAATTAAGCCTATTCATCCTGGTCTAGAACTCCTTGTACTCTTACGAATTTATTCCTTCAGTTGCCTGTTAACTTGTTTAAGGTATCAGTTGTTCAGTCCTTACCCTGCATCAGGAACTCTGATAAATAGCTTTTTAAAAAATTACTTCATCTAATCATTACCACAGCTCTTTGAAACAGGCAACATTTTATTATAATTTTACACTGGAGGATTTCAGTTCCTAAAGGGATTAGGTAACCTGCTCAAGATCAAACCAGATGACAAAGTTAGGGGCAAAGCCAGGTACATTGACCCTATTCAGAGCTCTTAACTCTTGGAATATTCCAGAAAGAGATGAAGAGTAAGCTGCTATTACACAATCTTCTTCCAGAAGAATTGAGACCTAATGGTGTCAGTGATCTCCAGATCCCACAGAAAGTGAGAAAGCCAAAACTAGATTCAGGGTCTCACAGTCTCCTCTCAGTGTCCTTTCTTCATGCCTTGAACTAGAAGGACACACTTTTTATATCAAGACCTTAAAAATATAAGTCAAGTATAATAACTTTCTACTGACTGCCTCTGCTTTCACCCCTTATACAACTCAAAATCACATCAGTCCATTCAGTAAGGCCCTCCAGAAAATCCAGCTTCACACTACAATGGTGAAAAATAGATCTTTTACTGAAGGCTTTGAGGAGAACTCATCCAGCTATCAGTAAACATCTTGGTTCTTCCTTGAAGGCTTTCTCTTGCCTCTAGCTGCTGATTCTACTTTCTTTCTCATTCTTCACATCATCTCTATAAATCTCTTCCAGTAGAGCAGTTCAGCTCTAGCCCTCTGCACTCATACCCAGCATGGCAACACGAAGGCCTAGTAATGAGGGAAATGGTCCTAAGCCTGTCTCTTGGGAGGCTTGGTTTCTGCCACACAGAAGCGTTAGCTGGTGGAATCCACAGTTGCTGCAACAAAACCTTCCACACATCATCCCCTTTCTACCTCCCTTCTCTCTTCATGTTTTCCTCAGGGGCTGGGGGAGGGGGTTTAAGGAAATGATTCTGGATAAGGAATTTATACAGACTCTCTTTCTCCACCTGACACTGCTCCTACACACACACACACATGCACACGCACACGCACACCCCTACACCCCCTTCTTTATCTCCAGAAATATCTAGTTTTCAGAGAAATGTAAAAGAATTTCTCCACCTAAACATTTTTTTGAAAGTTAGCTGAGCACAAATAAATAAAACTAACTTTTAAAGTTAAAAACTAGGGAACAAAACAAAAAAAAACAACAACAAAAAAAACCACATGTGTGTCAAAATGGAAAACTCCTTTCTAGACAACTCCTGGAACAAAAAGGAAATCAAATCAGAAACTGGAGAATGCCTAAGAAATGCTGATAATAAAACACTACGTAGCAGAAACTGTGGAGTAGGGCTAAAGCATGCTGAAAGGAAATTTTGTATTTGTGTTAATGACAAGGAATTAAGTACTTGATTCAAAAAATTAGAAAATGAACTACAAAGGAAACCCAAGAACAGAGTAAAAAAAAAAAAAAAGAAAAACACAAATACAAAACCAATAAATCAGTCCAAGAATTACGGACTCAATGAAATGTACCACTTGCTAATCTTATGAAGAACAAAATAAAGCAAAAATACACTAAATGGAAAAAAGAATGGGAAAATAATCGCAAAAGAAATATAAACAATGATAAACTAAGCTCTAGACAAGTAAAATAAAAAAATCTGGATGAAATGTGTGCTTTTCCAGAACTGACTCCTTAAGAAAGAGGGGAAAAAAAAAAACACATATGAATTTCCAAAGACTAAAGGAGAAACCTGTCAAAGAGCCATTTCCTAAAATCTGTTGAGTTGTATGAAAAATTTTTTTCTGTTCCTTTGAGTTTGAATAACATTTGAGTTAACTGTTCCACAGTGGTTGGGTAAAATTCAACTGGGAAACCTAATGTGGGCCTGATGACTTTTAGGGAGGAATTCTATGATAAAATGCCATTACAAATAAGTGGGGAGAAATGGAGACTATTTGAGTAATGGCATCAGGACAACTGGGGAAAAAAAACCCATGCCTTGTTACATCAAAATATATGAGAGATCAAAGATTTAAATACAAACAAATTATTAAAATAGTAAAATATGGAAGGATGATTCTATAATCTTAGAGTATGAAGTGTTTCCCTGAGTAGGACCCAAAGCCCCTGAAACTATTTTTAAAAATTAAAAAATTAGAATATACAAAAGTCCAATTTTCTGTATAAAAATACACCATGAACCAGATGAATAAAAAAATTAAATGTTTGAAAATATTTATAAGACACGTAAAAGACAAATGATTAATTTCCTTTATCACTTAAGTCCTAAAAATCAATTTTTTAAAAATTAAAATGCACATTGGAATCTACTATGCTAATCCACCCCTAAATGAGAAACTCCAAGCAGCTCTTCAACATGTGAAGTGATTCTCCCTCTCGTAAGAGACATGCAAATTTAAGTTAGCTTGTGCTGGTTCCACCTATCAGGTCAGCTTGGTGACACATATGTTAGTGTTTGGGGAGATATGTGTTGGGTCATACATTTCTAAGTGCAGTGTAAATGAGTGCATACTCTTTCGGTGGCAATTCATTAGTAACCAGCAAAAGTTTAAATGATCTTTTAACCCAGCAGTCCACTTCTAGATTATACTCAGACTTGTATAAAATTGGTATTACAGTTGGTTGTGTAAGAATGGAATATCTTTTTTTTTTTTTTAACAACTGTAAATCAGTTTGTTAAAAAGGTTGATTTAAGCACCTGCAATGGCGACTTCAGCCTCAACTCCTGGCTCAATACTGATGGAAGTAACCTGCTTAATAATCTCAGAACGACGGTGCAAATCACTTGAGTCGCTTGTGGATCCTCATCTGAAAACGATCCCAAGTCTTAAAAACTTCACAAGGAGTATTTCTTGTAGTGATTCTCAGAGTCTTGGTAGGCATCTGAACCGGCCATTTCTCTTTGAGATTCTTTTCCTTTGCGCCTCTGATCAAGTCAGCACATACCTTTTCCGAAGATTTTACGTTGCGGCTGGTGATAGTAATTCTAATTTGGTCAGTCACCACCTCCAGTTCCACGGGTGTCTTCCCAGTGTCTTTAAAAACCATAACGGCAGCGCGGCTTCTGACCGACTTGTTCCTGGTGAGAGCGAACAGTGGGGAGTCAGGAGCGGGAGCAGGGCGTCCAAAGCTCTGCTGTATCTGTGACCGCGTCTTCCTCGAAGAGGAGGACTGGAGTATCTTGAGAACAACCTAGATAGCCACCATGAGGGAAGTAGTTGGGTAAAACATGGATTACCCAATTATGGAATACCATAGAACATTAAAAAAGAATGAAGCAGCTCTTTCTGTCCAAAGTATAATGGATAAATTCTGAAATTCATTATTATATGGAAAACAGTGGATTAGGATGTTTAACATACTACACTTTTGTAGGATTTTTTTTTAAAGCTCACAAATAAAAAAAACCTAGCACATTGAAATTGAAGTAGCATGGCTGATTTTGTGTCCCAGTGTCCCATTAAAATGTATTGAGTAGGGAAGGTCTCCCACGTCTGGATGAGAATTCTGTTCCGCGATTTTTCTGATCATTTGTGAATTATACAAAGTCTTGTATCACTTCAAATCACCATCTCAAAGTAAGTAATTAAAATGGCCAGCCATGTGTCACAAAGCTGCCATCTTCTAGTTCCTCCTATTGTACCCATTCTCCCAAGTGAGACTGGCTCTCTCCAGGTTAGTTGTGCCTCTCTTTTTTCATGTTGTTTCGAACCATTCCAGGGTGAGGTGAGAGAGGTATGGAGAATATGAGAGTAAGAACTGGACTCTACTGCCTTAAGATGGCTTTACACTCTCTATATCTGATAGGTGTTTGAAACTGACCTTTTTACTCAGGGATAGTGTGACCAACTTGTTCGAGTTACCTGGACTTTCCCAGTTTTAACATGAGAGTCTGTGTCTCTGAAATTCCCTCAATCCAGGTCGGTTGGGATAGTTGGTCACCCTACTCAGGGCTCACTGTTGTGGCCTTTTAGCGGCATCCCTTCTAGCAGTGGAGATATCTCACCTGCTTTCCTTTGATGTGTGTGGTGCAGTCTCCATGGAACACTGCCTGCTCTTCCTCCTGGAAAGCTTGCAGTCCACCTCTAGCTTCTAACTGCCAAGGTCTCTTGTCCACCTAGACAGATTATTATTGTGCATGAATTCATACACACTCACTGTCCCTCTCCATCACCCCTGACCCCTCCCTGTCTCTATGTCTCCTGTGTGGCCCACATGTGATGCATGAGAATCACTCACACATGCTTTCTCTTGACAGACTCAGAGTTTGCAGACCCAAATCCCATGACCCACACTCTCGTATGGCTCTACCTTCAGTAGCCAGCCCATCTGTCCTTGCTGGTTCTTATCTGAGACTGAGACACTGTTACTGGTGTCAGTTTCTGTCATTGGGTAGGGCCGCATGTCAAACTCTCTAAGTAGTTCCATGGAAGGTTCTCACAAGGCCTGAGGTGGGTAGGAAATGGGAAACACTGCACTGCTCTCTCTGAAGACGTTATCTTCACAATGACACATAAAGCTAGCTTTCCTTTTTTTACCAACAACCCACCATTTTATATCCTCAATGTGCGTATCAAATTTAAGGGTCATGAAACTGGATTCTCAGTATTTCCTTTGAAGATTTATGTTTTGGTATGGCACTCAGTTTTGTATCTGGCAGTCTAATAACTATCATCTTAGGGTCTTGGCTGAAAGTACCGTTTTAACATCCTACTTCTTTGCTTTCATATGCATGGAATAGCCCTGGAAGGATATGTAAGAGATAGTGATTGGCTTCAGGGTGAGGAAGTGGCTGGCAGAAAAGGAAAGGGAAGGAGACTTTCCACCATTTGTATGTCTGTACCATTTGTACCATTTAAATGTATATACTCTGTATATATTACTTAGATGCAGGCCTCATAACTAAAGTTGCCAAATTTTGAAATAATACTAAATCAGTAATAATGAATGGAAGTGGTTCTATGCAGGGATAGATGAATCGGTAAAACAGAGTGAAAAATACTGCAACAAACCTTATGCTCTACATGAATTTGCTATGTCATGAAGGTGAACTTTGAAACTCAACAGGAAGGAATGGATTATTTGATAAATTGTGTCTCAGCAACAGGCCAACCATTTGGAGAGACAAAGTTTGGTCTCTCACTCATCCCTAAACCCAAATCAGTTTTAAATAGATTAAAATTTCGAATGAAAGAAATGAAATCATGATAGTAACAGATGCAAATACAACTGAGCAGTGGTATAATCTTAACATGGGAAAGGACATCAAGTACGATACAAGTAGGAAAGAAGAGGTCCGATGATCAACTACATAAAAATTTAAACTTTCAAAATTTCCTCAAATATAAATAACAACAGAAATGATACACACCGAGAGAAAGAATCTACAAGGCTAGGTAGCATAATGTCCACAGTAGTTTGGGTTTGTGGTAGTATTGCACAGGTGATTATAATTGTACTCTTTTTCTTATTTCCTGGTGGTTGTTGTTTTGGAAATTAACATGTATTAGTAATAACCATATCTTAGCTTACATTTAAAATAAATGTGTGATACGTTGGGACCGTGGTAAGACTCCCTCTTGAAAGACCAGGAAAGCATAGACTGAATACGTCTGTTGATGCGGAGGAAGTGCTTTAGAGCACGTAGTCCATGCCAGGGTCCTACTTGCGGAGTTGCTGTCGATTCCTCATCATGAAAAGGGCTGAAAAATGAATGCTTTGGTGCACTTATTTACTTTGAGCCGATGTTAACAGAACACCGTCCACAGTGACATTTGAGGCCGATTCTATGGACCAACATGAAATGGGAAGCCTTGGTATCATAAGCAGCACCCAACCGAACGCTGTCATGAAAGGGCTCCGTGCTCTAATTGATTTCTTTGCACGCCCAGGTTAAATTTTTCTAATTCCACCTTTAGAGAAAAGGGCAAGGCAGATATTTTTAGCCAGAAGGTTCAGAGAGAAATTCTGGTGGCTCTACTTCAAAAAGTCACCATTTTTCAGTGGTCACAAGTTATAACAAATACTGGAATCCACAACAGAAAAGCACACTATGTGATAAAGTGTACTACTAAGGCCTGCAGAACAGACAGGAAGATACTACATGAGTAGTAGGGACAGTCACCAAGTGCCCACCCTGTGCCAGGCAGTGTACTGTATGTTGTATTATGTGATCTCTAGCAAAAAGTAACTTCTTTTTTTTTTTTTAATATTTTATTTATTTATTCGACAGAGATAGAGACAGCCAGCAAGAGAGGGAACACAAGCAGGGGGAGTGGGAGAGGAAGAAGCAGGCTCATAGCGTAGGAGCCTGATGTGGGGCTCGATCCCGTAACGCCGGGATCACGCCCTGAGCCAAAGGCAGACACTTAACCGCTGTGCCACCCAGGTGCCCCAAAAGTAGCTTCTTTAAAAATAAGCTGCTTAATGAATTATTTTCAAAAAGGTGATTTCATAAAAACTAAAATTTGTAAAACTTCTCCAGCTCATCACATTATCCTGACAATTATTGCTCTTCAGTACAAACATAAATAGCAATTAATAAAAGTTCTAATACTTACTAAAATTTCTCTAAGGGGCACCGGGGTGGCTCAGTTGGTCAAACGTCCAGCTCTTGATTTCGGCTCAGGTCATGAGCCCAGGACTGTGAGATCGAGCCCTGCATCGGGCTCCATACTGGGCATTAAGATTCTCTCCCTCTCGGGGCGCCTGGGTGGCACAGCGGTTAAAGCGTCTGCCTTCGGCTCAGGGCGTGATCCTGGTGTTATGGGATCGAGCCCCACATCAGGCTCCTCTGCTAGGAGCCTGCTTCTTCCTCTCCCACTCCCCCTGCTTGTGTTCCCTCTCTTGCTGGCTGTCTCTATGTCTGTCAAATAAATAAATAAAATCTTTAAAAAAAAAAAAAAAAGTTCTCTCCCTCTCCCTCTGCTTCACTCCCTCTCTAACAAACAAAAAATTTCCCTAAGGAAGTTTTGAGATATAAATGAAGATCTTCAGACTGTTTTTCCATAGTAAAAAAGAGTCTACAGCAGAGTCAAACTCTTTGATTTCCACAAGAGGCCGAGAGATGACAGTGACGGTGACGACAATGGCCAGTACTTACTGGGCCCTTACTGTATGTCAAGCACTATTCTGAGCGCTTTACATATGTGGATTTTTTTTAATCTACCCAGCAACTCTGGGAGGATTTAGATATATTCCCTTTTTTTTTTTTTTTTAAGATTTTTTTTTTGCGGGTGGCGGGGGCACCTGGGTGGTTCAGTCGGTTGGGTGTCTGCCTTCGGCCGGGATCATGATCCTGGGGTCCTGGGATCAAGCTCCACATTGGGCTTCCCTCCTCGGCAGGGAGCCTGCCTCTCCCTCTCCCTCTGCCTGCTGCTCCCCCTACTTGTGCGCTCTCTCTCTCTGTTAAATGCATAAATAAAATCTTTAAAAGAAAAATTTTTTTTTCTCACCCGAAGTGGAGCTTGAACTCACAACCCTGAGATCAAGAGTCACCTGTTACACTGACTTAGCCAGCCAGGTCCCCCAGAGGTATTCCCTATTTTAAGGGAATGAAATTGAATCCTCAAGAAATTTTAAAACTTTTCTGAGATCACACAGGTAGGGATTCACTGTGCTGATCATTGAACCCAGACAGTCTGGTTCTAGAGCTCTTACATAGTACACTGTGCATTAGAGTCTAGCCTCCCTAGCCCAGATCCCTTTGAGGAGGGCTGCTGGGGTCAAGGGCCCATAGTATCGGACTATAGAAATAGGTCTGCGTCCTTTTACTAGCAATTATCAGAATGAATAACTGTAACAATTACTTGGGCAACATCAGCCCTGCACAGTAGTAGGGAATTAAACAAAAATGAGGGGGTTGCTTAGTTGCAAGAGAATCGCCTTGGGGTTTTCTTACACGTTGCTACAGGACACCCGCCTAGAAGGGCACAGTCCCTTGGATACTCCCTTCCTCTGACTGTAGAAAGCCAGATTTTCGTGTTGTGTCATTGCTCTTCCCCGTTCTTCTCCAGAAACGGCACCAAGTCCATGGAAAATTGTGACTTTGCAAGTCAGACTTGGTTTCAAATGTTGCCCCCCCCCCAACTTAGGAGCTCTGAGACCTTGGGAAAGTAACTTAATCTCCATAAGTCTCAGTTTTCTCATCTTCAAAATGGGGCTAGCACATCCCTACTTCCCAGAGCTGCTGAGAGAGCCGCATGAGATGCCACGTCGGGTACAGCAGCTGTGCGGTCGTGAGTGCTCCGTAATTGTTAGCTGCTGAGTTTGCATCACCTTCTTCTTAGCGTCTTCGTCATAATTAGCCACCACCTGCTGTTGTCATCATTCCTCAGCGTTAAAAGTGGTTTTCAATGCGGCTGTCATCCTTGCTTTTAATTTTTCACTACGGACAATGAGATGTGGAGACACAAAACAAAGTACGCAGTTAGGCTATTGAATTTTCCAGCTACGGCACCCTGTAAATTTGAACCAACAGAAAGGAAGGACAAGACAAGATGATAATGAGGAAAGCCCTTCCACAGAGCATCTTTGTGGCCAAAGCTCTTGCAATAAATGCAAAGCACATAAGACGGAATGTCCCCTTATGTCACAGCTGAAAACTGTAACATAAATATTTTTGTCAGTTGGCTTTATTCTACAGATGTTTTTGAGGATTTGTTGTTGAAACAGCCAATCCACTCCTGAATGAAAAAACTTTTGGCAGTACTCAAAGTGTCAACTAATTAGATCCAAATTGCAGCTGAACATTTTGAAATGTATGCATCGCCCACGTGAATACTGAGTGAATTTATTATAAATAGAATTTCAATTGCTGTGAAAGAAGGACACTCAATGGCACGGAAGTAAACTAATTTGTGAGCGTTTATTAAACACCTTATTAAGATCTCCCCTTACAAGAGACAGTGTACAACGGAGTAAATGATAAGTATTCCAGCAGTGTGCTCGGGAAAGGCTCTGTGCACGGAAGTCGGAAAAACCACTAGAAGTTTGATACATAACGGACTGGATTCTACTCTCATTCCCTTACTAATTTCGTGAAGGTTAAAAAGTCACTTAACCATGTCATGTAAACTGGGCCCCCGTCCATTGGGCCAGATTCCCCCTGCAAACATTTTTACAACTGAATTTGTATGGCTCTAGATGATGCCAGTCATTCTCACTTGAGGTAGTGATTCCTCTGAGCTCAGTGGGTAAGCTCACACATTTCTGTTACTGTCTCTTCTGAAGATAATGAATTAAATAGAGCCTTGAGTTACCCTTTGGTAATCTTGGTTTCTGCCTTCGGATGAGATGAATTTTCAGTGACCCATTTGCCAAAGTATATCATGATAAGTGTATTAGAGATGACAGAATTCTAGACCGATAGTTGATAAAAATAAAACAGTTTAAGCAACGAAGTGGAAAAGTCTGTCTGCTCTTTAGGTAAAGAAGAATTTCATAGCTTTTAGAACCATCCAGCAATGAACCTGCCTATTCTGTTGCTTAATGAGTGTCCCATCACTGGACCTTCTCCAACCAATGCCAGAAAACAATCAGCAAAGGATTAAAAGGAAGGAACTCTGGTATAGACTGGTAGATATTTTAGTTTCCTTAAACTGCTGTGTAACAAAGTACCACAAACTGAGTGGCTTAAAGTAAGAGAATTTTATTGTATCACAGTTCCACAAGTCAGAAATCAAGATCTCAGCAGGGCCATGCTCTCTCTGAAGGCTCCAGGGAAGAATCCTATCTTGCCTCTTCGCGGTTTATGGTGCTTGTTGGAAATCCAAGTCCTAATCCTTGCCTTGTAGCTGTGTCACCCAAATCTTTGCTTCTGTCTTCACGCAGACTTCTTCCTTCTGCGTGTGACTCCAAATCGTCCTCTTCTTATAAGGATATCAGTCATTGAGTTTAGGGTGCACCCTAATCCACTCTGACCCTTTTGATTACATCTACAAAAATCCAATTTCCATGTAAGGTCACATTCACAGGTACAGAGGGTTAGGACTTCAACCAAGGGTTAGGGGTTTGGGGAGAGCCCACAGTTCAATCCACAATGCTAGGTATGCCTAGTTGGCTGATAGGAGGATCTTATCTACTGTGAGATTCTGGGAGTTGATAATTCCTTCCTGCCAAAATGATGACATTGGTTGGCCCAACAATTATTAACCATCTCCCTTAGTACTAAACAGAATAGTCTAACTCTCTTGTTGTTGTATTTTGTTTGTTTGTTTGTTTTTAATGGATTTCTTGCTGATTCTTTAAGTCTTGTATTTATGAACAATTGGCAACCTTAGAATGTTGCCTTGAGTCAGAGAACAAGTTCTTAATTACTGTGTCTTTTTAATTAGCATTAAAGCTTACGGACCTCATTTTTGCTGTGTATTCAGAAATACAGATATACATTACCACACATGAGTTATATGTCGAATGCGTGATAGACTGAACTTTTAAGAATTTATTAGAGTTTTAATGATAGGCCAGAGCACAAGCATTAGCCCTTTATTTGCCTTTAGAAAATGACAGACTGGTCTCACTGGTAAATCAGAAGACAGTTTCATGGCTTAGACGTGCTATCCTATGCTAATCTGTATGTATCTTGATGGATAAATGTGGTGTTTTGGATGCATACACTTAACTGATTTAGCATCACTGTTTTGTTTTGACAGGCAGTTTTTATATTTATCTACTACACTTTGCTCTAGGGTTTCTCAACCTCAGTCTACTACCATTTTGTGCTTGATAATTATTTACTGTGGGAGCTGTATTATGCATTGGAATATGTTTAGCAGCACCCCTGGGCTCTACACACTAGATGCCAGTAACAACTCCCCCCACCTACCCGCCCTTCCCACACCTGCACCCTCCCAGTGTGACAGGCAAAAATGTGTACAGACATTTCAAGTGTCCCTGGAGGAGCACGTGGTCAGTATCGCACCCAGTTGGGAACCATTGCTTTGCCAAATTTTTTTAAATGCTGAGTCATCGCTTCCAAATCTGTTTTCTCCATCTACCCAAACCCGTGACTCAATTTAAGATTGAGCCCTGAGCAGAAAGATCAGTTAAGGTTTGTTTAATTCTCAGACTTTTGAGTTTCAGGATCCCTCTTAAAAATTATTGAGAAACTCCTTGAGCTTTTGTTTATGTTGAGTATCATTTATCAATATTTACTGCATTAGAAAAAAGTATTCATTGAAAAACAACAAACTCATTACCTATTTATGTAAATAGTGTATTTTATGGATATTAACTATTTTTCCAAAAAAATTAGTGACAAGAATAGCACTGTTACAGTGTTCTATTTCTTGATCGTGTTGATATATGTTGTCTTGGTAGAAGTATAAAAAGAAAATTCCACACAGATATAGTGGAAAAATAGAGGAGTATTTTAATAGTCTTTTCAAGTCTTTCTGGGTATTTTTCTTTCATATGTCCCCAAAACTCACCAAGGAGTAGTTTCTTTTTTTTCTTTTTTTTTAAATAATAATTTTTTATTATGTTATGTTACTTACCATACAGTACATCCTTAGTTTTTGATGTAATGTTCCATGATTCATTGTTTGCGTATAACACCCAATGCTCCATGCAGTATGTGTCCTCCTTAATACCCATCACCGGCCTATCCCAATCCCCCACCCCCCTCCCCTCTGAAGCCCTCAGTTTGTTTCCCAGAGTCCATAGTCTCTCATGGTTCATTCCCACTTCTGTTTACCCCTTCATTCTTCCCTTCCTTCTCCTACCAATCTCCCTATTTCTTATGTTCCATAAATGAGTGAAACCATATGGTAATTGTCTTTCTCTGCTTGACTTATTTAAGTTAGCATAATCTCCTCCAGCCCCATCCATGTTGCTGCAAATGTTGGGTAATCATTCTTTCTGATGGCTGAGTAATATTCCATTGTATATATGGACCACATCTTCTTAATCCAGTCATCTGTTGAAGGGCATCTTGGCTCCTTCCACAATGTAGCTATTGTGGACAATGCTGCTATGAACATTGGGTGCATATGGCCCTTCTCTTCACTACGTCTGTATCTTTGGGGTAAATACCCAGTAGTGCAATTGCTGGATTTTAGGGTAGCTCAATTTTTAACTTTTTAAGAGACCTCCACACTGTTTTCCAAAGTGGCTGTACCAACTTGTATTCCCACCAACAGCGTGAGAGGGATCCCCTTTCTCCACATTCTCTCCAACATTTGTTGTTTCCTGCCTTGTCCATTTTTGCCATTCTGACTGGCATAAGGTGGTATCTCAGTGTGGTTTTGATTTGAATGTCCCTGATGGCTAATGATTTTGAACATTTTTTTCATGTGTCTGTTAGCCATTTGTATGTCTTCACTGGAAAAGTGTCTGTTCATATCTTCTGCCCATTTTTTGATTTGTTTATTTGTTTCTCGTGTATTGAGTTTGAGAAGTTCTTTGTAGATCTTGGATACCAGTCTTTTATCTGTAGTGTCATCTGCAGATATCTTCTCCCATTCCATGGGCTGCCTCTTAGTTTTTTTGACTGTTTCCACCACGGAGTAGTTTCTTAAAGGTGACTTTGTAATGTTTAAATTATTTTGTCTACCTTTCATTTTGAATGGTCTTTTACCCATGCATCAGGTCATTTGGAAAATACTGGTTCTCTGAGTTATGTGGTTCTTCTACGAATTTGACACATTTTATTATCAATTTTATTGTTTTAACATAAAAAGTCAATGATTAACATAACCACCAATCTCAAAGGCAGTATCTTTAAGTATTAGGTTGTTGTCAAGCTCACAGTGGTAGATAGGCGTTTTCTACAGTTCTAACTTCCACTCGAAAGCTTGAATTTTATCATTGGCAACAAATACTACCAGTTGTGTCCCTTGAAGTGACAGACTCAATTCATTGATTTTGGGGAGAATGACAGATACTCAAGTATGAAAATGATAATGTGTCTGTCAGTCATTCCTTTAAATAAAAAAGTGTTCTGTGAAGAATGGCTACTTGGCTTGCAACCCATACAATTGGGCACTTATCCTCAAAACAACCATCCTACTTCAGTATACCGAGAGAGAGTTTTATGTTCACTTCCTCTTTTGTCACACAGGATATATTTTAAAGTTTTTTAAGTTGAGATATAACAAGAGTAATCATTTTGTTTGTTTTATCGAAGACATTCTTAAGTGAACCCCCCTCCCCCCACTGTCTGCCTGCTGGTAAAGAAAGAAAATGTTTGCTAGTATAGTTTGGTGCCACTGTCTTGGTTCTTGCCAAAGCACCAGCATGAATTATAACATTTGTGTAAATATCAACACAATGAAAAAGACCAATAATGTCTTAGAATTATTATAAAAAATTTTTTGACCTTGGGTATGCCCAGAGACTAACTTAAAGAATTGCTGGTCTTTGAGGATCATTCCACAATACACTTAATTTGAATATTATAGAAAACATTTTCTGATAGACAAACATAATAGCAGATACACTTCTTCAAACTAGAACTTAGTAGATCTCAAGAACTGCACATGGCGTTCCGGGAATATTTTTTCCTCAGCCAGCAAAATTGTGGAAAACTATGGTTGTTATGCTTACAACAATCTCAGAAGTTAGAAATGTTTCTAAACATTTTAGTTTCTCTTGATAGAGCTGACATTTGTGAACTTTCGTATATCTGTTTTGAAATTACTTTCACATTTAGCCTAGGTCCTCTCAAAGTAATGAATTTCAAGACTTTATGTGTCAGCACTACTTTCTGATCCTATTTTTTTCCCTTAAAGGATAGCTTCCAGTTCCAAGAAATTTGGAAACGAAGCATGCATTCACTCAGTTTCCAACAAAGCTTTTGCTCAGATTAGGCACTCAGATATTTGTCAACTATAAAATTTAATTGATTTATCCTGTATAGTCTTGATAGTTTTATGGTCTGGCAGTACAACTTTCAACCTTCATCCATCTAGACAGGAGAGAGCTATTTTTTTAGGCCCCTGGAATATTTGAAAGCAAAAGCAAGGCTCTCTGTTGAAAACAGAGTGATTAAGGTAGTTTCTTCATACTGAAAAGTAAACCTGCTCCCTTCCCCAAGGCTTGTCTCTGGCACAGACATGACAGTCAAAACTCTGGCTGCCAATCTTATCCACAGTCTCCTACTATCAGACACCTGAATGAGTCTGTCTGAGAAAACCGGTAAGACTTACACATAACTGCCCTTGGGGTTCCCCCAAAGCCACATGGTCTGCCTTTTGACAAGCCCCGCCCTATGTACTCAAGAGGAAAAGGAAGATGGTATCCAACAAAAGAAGAAATTGGTAAGAATTTCTAGAATGTTTTTAAGTGAATTCTCAGATAACAGCTCTTTAGTAGGCTAGATAGAAGCAAGAATATAGAGTAGTGTAAGAGGGATGCCTCCAAGGGGGAGAAATGGAACATAGAAATTACCCATTGAATTTCACCGTATTGAGGGGTATTCTAGAGACCTAAATGGAGAGTTTGGGTATAAATTATTGATAGGTAAGTAGAAACTATTCAAATATAGAAAAGGCAATTAACTCCTAGAAAATTTAAAAGCTACGCAAGACAAGAAATGTGTTCACATTGTGCCGCGTGACTCAGGGAAGAACACCGTTCACATGGCCATAGTAATATAAACACTGTGCATGGATTTAGCCAAAAATTGTTGAAGATTTATGTTGGGGGGGAATGAGTGGGAAAGTGCTTGTGTGTGCTTGAGTCTACAGGTGGTAGTTCTAAAAGAGCCAAATCCTAGTAGAGAAAATCACGGCTAAATCAAGATTTAGCTTTACTAAGGATGTTACTAAAAAAAAAAGGAAGTTAAAACCAGAAAAGCCTGAAAAACGTTGAAAGTAGTAGAACTCAGGAATGGATGGGGTGGAGAGAAACTATTAGTTTTCATTTTAAACCTTACAGAATTAACAAAATTGCGTACACACCTTACCTCAAATTATATTGATACTAAATCAGAGACGTTCCCACCTCCTAATGTAGGCAGCTCCGACCGGATAGCAAGACTTGATCTAAGAGCATCACATCCCTGATTTTCCTTGACTTCAGCCCATCGAAATGCATCTGTAGTATGTCGTGTTTTCTTAAAATTCTGACTTTATGTACTTAATTGAATTAGGAATTTGATCTAACTTCCTTTTCCAACCTGATCTGCCTGCTACACCCCACATGACAGTTCTGTCTGGCCAGACTGATCTACTTCTGATCACTTGATTATATTATTCTGCTGGAGTTAAAATACCCCCGTCCCACCAAATCTTTGTCTGTCATGCTTCCAGTAATCACTCAAATCTTCATTCCTTGTAGAATCTACTCCTGATCACGTAAGTTGATAGTGACTTGATCCTTCTTGTGTACTATCTGGCTTCAGTACTTTTTTTATTACAGGATGCAGTTAAGATTTAGAGACTTAGAAACTCAAACCTGGATTTACTTCTCAATGTGAATGGGCAGGATGGCATAGTGTGGGCTCTGTGTAAAAGAAAATAATAAAGCTCTAAAACATGCTAACTGAAAACACATAAGTGGAGAACAGTATATATAGTATGCTGCCCTCCATGTAAAAATAGAGAAACGATATGCGTTTGCTTGTGCGTGCATAAGATCCCTATAGGAAGGACAGTCAGGAAACCAAAAATATCGGTTGTCTCTGGACATGGGAGTTGGACAGAGGTGATAGAAATATTTCCATGAGTACCATTTTGAACCTTTTGAGTTTTGAGCTATGAAAATATATTATGTAGTCACATAAATAGATCTATAGATGCACGGATTGATAGATCTAAAGATAGGTAAAAAGACAAAGTGATATATCAACAAGAGAAAGGATAAAAACCTTGTGATCATTGCAATCAATGCGGAAAAAGCATTTGACAAAGTACAGCATCCATTCATGATTTAAAAAAAAAAAAAAAGACCTCAACAAAGTAGGTTTAGAGGGAATATACCTCAGTATAAGAAAAGCCATGTAGGAAAATCCACAGCTAATATAATACTTAATGGTGAGAGACTATAAGCTTTCCTCCTAAGACACAGATGTCCACTCTCATCACTTTTATTCAACATAGTGCTAGAAGTCCTAGCCATAGCAATCCAACAAGAAATAAAAGGCATCCAAACTGGTAAGGAAGAAGTAAGATTTTATTTGCAGATGACAGGATACTGTATATAGAAATCCCTAAAGGCTCCACCAAAAAACTACTAGAATTGATAAATGAATTTCGTGAGACCACAGGATACAGAATCAATGTACAGAAATCTGCATTTATATATACTAATAATGAAGTAGCAGAAAGAGAAATTAAGAAAGTTCCATTTACAGTTGCACCAAAACCAGTAAAATACTCAGGACTAAACTTAACCAAGGAGGTAAGAGACCTGTACTATGAAAACTATAAAACATTGATGAAAGAAATTGAGGATGATACTTAAAAATAAAAAGACTTCATGTTCATTAATTAGAAGAACAAATACTGTTAAAATGTCCATACTACCCAAAGCAATCTGCGGATTCGAAGCAATCCCCAACAGCATTCTTCACAGAACTAAAACAAACAATCCTAACATTTGTATAGAACCACAAAAGACCTTAAGTAGCCAAAGCAACCTTGAAACTCTGAGTATCACAATCTGAGATTTCAAGATATACTACAAAGCTGTAGTAATCAAAACAATATGGTGCTGGCACAAAAAGAGACACATACATCAGTGGAACAGAATAGAGAGCCCAGAAATAAATCCATGACTGTATGGGCAATTAGTCTTTGACAAAAGAGGTAAGATTATGCAATTGGAAAAAGACAATCTCTTCAACAAATGGTGTTGGGGAAACTGGACAGCAACATGCAAAAGAATGAAACTGGACCACTTTCTTATACCATACACAAAAATAAATTCAAAATGGATGAAAGATCAGATTGTGAAACCTGAAACTATAAAAATCGTGTAAGAGCACACAAGCAGTAATTTCTCTGTCATTAGCCATAGCAACATTTTTCTAGATAGGTATCCTGAGGCAAGAGAAACAAAAGCAAAAATAAACCATTGGGACTACTTCAAAATAAAAAGCTATTGCACAGCAAAGGAAACCATCAACAAAACCAAAAGACTGCCTGCTGAATGGGAGAAGGTATTTGTAAATAACATTATCTGATAAAGGGTTAGTATCCAATATATATAAAGAATTTTTACAACTCATTACCAAAAAAGCAAATAACCTAATTAAAAATGAACAGCAGACATGAACAGACTTTTCTCCAAGGAAGATATACAGATGGCCAATGGACACATGAAAAGATGCTCGATATCACTCATCATCAGGGAAATGCAAACCAAAACCACAATGAGCTATGACCCCCTACTTGTCAGAATGGCTAAAATAAAAAACACAAGAAACAGCAAGTGTGGGCAAGGATGTGGAGAAGAAGCAACCCTCATGCTCTGTTAGTGGAAATGCAAAGTGGTGGAGCCACTGTGGAAAACGGTATGGAAGTTCCTCAAAAAATTAAAAATAGAACCACCCTATAATCAAGTAATTCTACTAGGTAGTTACCCAAAGAGTATGCAAACATTAATACGAAAGATATATTCACCCCTCTGTTTATAGCAGCATTATAGGCAAGATATGGAAACAACCCAAGTGTCTATTGATTGATGACTAAATAAGTAGTGGAATATATGGAATTCCACATATAGAATATATATATTCCACTACTCCACACATATATATGTGCACATACATATATGTATACACACACACACAATGGAATTGTACTCATTTATAAAAAAAACAATGAAATTTTGCCATTTGCAGCAACATGGATGTATCTAGAAACTATAATGCCTGTGACATAAGTCAGAGTAAGACAGATACCATACAATTTCACTCCTATGTGAAATTGAGAAATAAATATACAAAGAAAAAAAGAGACCAACCAAGAAACAGACTCTTAACTCTAGAGAACAAACTGATGGTTACCAGAGAAGAGCTGGGTTGGGGGGCTGGGTGAAATAGGTGAAGGGGATTAAAAGTACTCTTACCCTGCTGAGCACTGAGTAGTATATAGAACTGTTGAATCAGTATGTTGTACACCTGAACGTAATATACACCATATTGGAATTAAGAAAGAATAAATAAAATGTTTTAAAAAGATAAAAGACAGTGAGGAAATGAAGACAACTGAGCGTCTGTTCTGACTGGCTGCACCCTGGACTAGCGCTGTGCCTTCGTCTGCAAGATGCAGGGAGTGGTACCTGCTTCGCCGAGTTGTGGGGAGGGTTAAGTAAGCTTAGCTAAGCAGACAGAACAGAGTTTGGCTCACAGTAACTAACACAAAAACTGTTAGTATCATTACTGCACTTACTGTAAGCCTTGTCGCCTTACACATGGGCTGTGTGGTGGTCTTCCACCTGAACCTCTCAGTAAGCTCTCCGACCTGCCTTCTGTGTGGTACTGTGCAGGGTCTTCAGCTTCTCTTGCCCTCACTTTCCGTAATTGTAAAATGCGAACAATGAGTAACATAACAGTAATAATTAACTCAGTTCTCTGACTTAATATCTGTTATTAGGAAATTACTAATTTTGTAGGTGTGATACTGTTAGTGTTAGGTGTGATAATGCTATTGTTTATTTTTGAGTCCTTATGTTTTATAAATACACACTAAAATAGTCACAAATAAAAATATCTGAGCTTCGCTTCAAAGTAATAGAGGAATGTGTGGTGGTATGGACAAAACAAGAGTGGCCTTGAGTTGATGACTGCCATGATTGAGTGTTGAACACATGGGCTCATCAGACTCTTCTCTATTGTGTACGTTTGGAGTTCTCCCTAATGCAAAGTTTTTCCTAATAGGCGATCGTTAACTGAGCAGATACATCAGACAGTAGCAGGTATGCAGTCATGACTCAATAAATGGCCACTAGTAATGAGCTGTAAACTGACAGTTCTAGCAATAGCCGTTTGAGCATCCTGTTTATTTTTATTAACTTCAGTACTATGTTCAGGAACAAAAGCCTACAGCAAGGCAATGGATTAATTGATACATGTGAGGAAAACCAACACTTTTTTTTTTTTAATCCCCCTGGTGAAATTCCCAACTTTTGATATTTGGGTTACCACCAATCCGCACTCCCACCCTTACAAAAGAGGTCTGCAACGTCCTGGCACATAACATTCACAGCTCTCAGCCAATAAAAAGCCGGTAGGATTTTTTTAAATAGTGGTTAGACGCTGAAACATGGTAGGATTCTCTCTGTCCATTGTTGAATGGCAGCAGGCATTTTACCTTCATTCCAAGCTTCAGTTTTGAGCTTACGTAGTACTAAATAGGGCAGGCATTTACTTTAATTCATGCAAACATACCTTTACAATCATATATGTTATTTTCAGTCATTTAACCTCCAAGAAGTGAATGTGAATTTCAGTAACTAATGTGTGGTCAGTTTTAACTTGGACACTCATAGTATTGGAGGAGTAGGGATTTGGAAATAATTCCTTAAAAGAAAAGTTTCCCCCTTCACTTATTTTTACCCTTCCCACCTCTGTCTCCATGGAAATGGGGCCAGAGGCCACGGGTAGCTCACAGGGAGCCAGCAGCTGAGAATGAGAATTCTCACTTACAGTTTTCAGCTGAAAGCTATAAACTCCTTTACAAAGACCAGCTGAGTCTTCTGGCCACTATGGTCTCTGGTTTTTTTACACTGATAAATAAGGTGACTTTTTTTTTTTTTTTTTTTTTTTTTGCTACGTGGAAGAGTAGTAAAATTTTTTCATATATACTTGAATTCTTTTGTGTAATAAGTCAAGTATAGAGACATTCCTTAAGAAATTATTTTCAACTTAAAATTTTTAAGTGATAGTATACATTTGGAATTAAACAATTATCACTAGCTTAATCTCTGTCCTTTCAAGCGTCTGACAGTACCGGATATTTGAAGAAAAACATATGTGAACTTACTTGCTGCATGTTACCAGTTGTAAATGATTCCATCTAATGGAATAAAACCTTAGCACAATTGAAAATCATTTGAATAAAAAAAAATCTCAAGATTTTGGGCAATCAGTACCCATTTGCAAAATGTTTTATGAATTAAAATGTAATTTACTATTGGTTCCTTATTTTTCTTGAGCTTTTAATATTATTTCATCTTATTTCAATTTTAAGTATTAAGTTTACTTTCTTAAATCATCATTTGAATATATCTGAGAAGCCTGCATACTCAAAGATTGCAAATATTTTAAGTTATTTTTGTATATATTATATATTACCATTTTATTCATTATCGGCTAAGTAATCACTGAAACCATATGAAATGTAAATACAGGTTTAAAAAAAGCCTCTAGAAGGTCCTTATTAAATTTGGACCTAAAAGTCTATACCTCAAGCCATTATTTTGTTGTTGTTGTTGTTTAATATCCTTTTTCTCTTCATGCCACACATCTTTATGTCTCAAAGTTTATACGCTCAGCATGATTTCCAAGCACTTTTGCAGAATTTCATCATTACTGTTACATAAAACATTCAGTGATTACTCTTTATCATTAATCACACAGCAGCTCCGAATTTTCCAGAATTTAGTTCAAGTAAACATCAGAACCACAGCACCTCTCTTGGGGGCTTTAATAGTTTTTCCTTTCCTTCTCTTTCTTTTTCTCTCTTTTAATTCTGTGGCCAGAAGTGTAAGCAAGTTGCATTTATTCCTTGGTGTTGGCTTTGTCTCTTGGCCTCTTGCATGTCTGTGCTGAGCCCTGTCTGTCCTGGGCTGAGCCCTTCTTCCACTTTCCTTTGCTCTCAGAGTGAACCAGAACATCGTGTTCTGAAGCTGCCCCAGCACACATGCTTCATCACGCCTGCCAAGTTCGCAGCTGACCAATTGGCCTACTTTAGAGGGCTTGCGTTTAGAAAATTTACAACCCTTTATTTCCAACTCCTGATCACCCCTCCACCCCCCCAAAAAGGGTGTGCCAAATGTATTGATAAATCAAAAGTCCTTTGGTTTTGTTGCCACAAAATGGGCAGTCATTTCTTTTCCCTTCCTTGGCTCTCAGCCTTGCCATTCCCTCCTGAATTGATGGAAAATAGCGGTTGATGTGTCATTACAAAGACATTCAAGAGTGAGCGCCTCTGTATTAATAACTAATTTTAAAAGAAATGTAGTCAAGAAATAATACACTTTCATTTTCTGGAACTCCACATTTCTAAAGCAATTACCTTCCAAAAACCAATCTACCCTAACGTGCCTTCTTCCAGGGTAGGAAGACAGAATTGGAGCCATGCTTTTTCCCTGAGGTCAGTTCAGGCAGGTCTTTTGTATTTAGATATTTGAAACGGTCCTTACTGACATTTGCATCTTCTAAGCTTCTTTAATAAATTCAAGACCAAGTATGCGAGGGCGAGGATTTAATGGAGTAAAGAAAAGCTGTGGGACAATTCTCACATTTCTCATGATATTGGTGATTTTTTATGCCCTTTCTCCTACTCACTTCTTCAGGAAAAGGAGCTGTGAGGCTAGATCCAGATTCTTAGGAGTCCTGAAGCTTATCAAATAATGGAGCCCTTTTTATGAAAGAGAATATGAGATTAGGTTCAAAAGTACATATCTATTTCAAATGAAAAAAAGAAACCATAACAAATTATAAATTTTAGGAAGCATCCAGAAAATAGCATTATTATAATTAGCATTAGTGATGATTGTTACTATTACACCTTCACTGCTTGACTCCCCTAATAATAAATCTTTTCCCTACTTTTTTGGCTTTATACTCTTTGATCCTTCTTCACATGGCAAAAGTTTTATAATACCATTTTGTGGAGAGAGAAAGATAATTTTGTCTTCCGGCATAGTAGATAGCAATATGTTTTTCATTATTGATGGTTTAGAAAAGGTTCTTGGAGCTTCAAAACTTGTTGGTCATGCCACAGCTGAAACAATTTCTTGTCCTGGAGGTGCCTGCCCGTCCTAGGCAGAGCCCTTAGAGGCTTCAGATCTTTGATGTCACTGGACCGTTGCCCCAGAGCTGGTCCAGCTCAGCCAGGTCCAGCATCCTGTTAGTGGTCCTGGGCAGGGGAAGGGAGATTGCAGAGTACAAGATGCTCCTGGTGCAGCCTTAGTATGGAGAGCACTACATAGGGAGTGGAGAGGCATCTCAATCAGAACCTTCTCCTTGGTGCCGAGGTTGGGCTCCAGATACTTGCAGAGGCCCCACGT
The DNA here is from genome assembly GCF_023065955.2 of Ursus arctos. Lineage (NCBI taxonomy): Eukaryota > Metazoa > Chordata > Mammalia > Carnivora > Ursidae > Ursus > Ursus arctos. The sequence goes on from NW_026623067.1 coordinate 55,156,287, forward strand.
AGTACAGGATGTCAATAGGGGCCAGCAAATATGGTCCGGTTTCTGGCAGCGCATTGACTTCACCTAGAGACCCAGGATGAAGAAGGCAACCCCTATCTGGGGCAGTATGCCACGCACCCAGATGAGCCCCAGATCTCTGAGGAAGACACCTATACTTTAGAAGGGGCCCATGAAAATAAGCAACTATGAAGCTCAAAGTTCATCAGTTTTACTAAGAAGCCACCTCTAGGTGCTACTGGGTAGCTCAGTCAGTTTGGCATCCCTTGGTTTTGGCTCGGGTCCTGATTTCAGGGTCATGGAATCAAGTCCCTCATTGGGCTCTGTGCTCAGAGGGCAGTCTGCTGGAGAGTCTTTCCCTCTGCCCCTTCCCCCACTCGAGTGCGTGCGCTTGCTCGCTCTCTCTCTCTCACATATATAAATCTTTAAAAAAAAGAAAAAAGTCACCTCTACGTTCCATGCTTGGCACATAGTGGACATTTGTTAAACTGAATTCCCTGGCCACAGGGACCACTACTTAATATACTTAAAATTGTGGGCTCCACAGGCAGGTTCATGGCTGTATCCTTACCATATAGAGCAGTGCCTAGCATATAGTTGATTGCTAAATGAATAGAAAGTCCCTTTCTCTAAGGATTTTTCCATTTGTAGATGGGACCAAAATTACCAATGCATTTTATTTTTCTGAGTTAAAACAGGCTGGCCAACAGGAGGCTTCTGGATATTGCTCTTTTAGTGTCTTCATCCACACTCGAGATACTCTTTCTTACACCATGCAAGCTCCCTGCCCCCACCCTGCCACAATGGGTGGCATGGGGGACTTTAAAGCATAGTTGAAGCATCATGTCATTGTCTTCTCATTTTGAGTGCATGCTCTGTTGCTGCCCAGATAGTCAAATGTCAAGACTTTCAGACTGGAATTCTTCCAGTTACACTATAATGCCTCAACTTTTTCAGAGTAAAAAAGCTATTTGCTGTTTTGGCTTTTTTTTAAACATTTAAGCTAAGATGTTGGGAAGAGATAAATGCATTGCCCTGCATTATAATCAAGTGTGGTATTAATCAGAAGTTCTTTCAGGGCAGCATAATAAAGCTATTCCTCAAAATAAATTTTGAAATTTTTCCTATCTCTTATTTTCATCTCCCCATCAGATCTTACCTCTACTGTTACGATAGCCATGATTAATTATGTCTGCATCAGTAATGTTTCAAAACCCGGTATTATATAATAAGGATACCTGGAAGACCAAGAGAATCAGGGATGTTATCTGAGAGGAACTTGACTTCACACATGGTGCTAAGCACCTAGTGGGCATTTGAAGAACACTTAATGAAATAGATTCAGTACAGTGCTTCCTTGTTTCTAATTGCCTATACAGTGCTGCAAAATGCAACACTTATGATTAATTTATAATTTTGTTCAGTAGGCATTTATTAGACCACTGTTCCAACAGACACTTTGCTCAGAGGGGCCTATATTGATAATTAAAACATGGGCGCTGCCTTCCAAGATATCACAATTCCGTGGAGAAGATATATGCATAATGTATCAGGTGCTATTGCTGTGTAACAAATCGCAAATTTGAGCAGCTTGGAACAGTAGTATATCCTCTTATTAGCTCACAGTGCTGCAGGTCAGAAGTCTCGGTACAGTACAGATGGGTTCTCTGGGCTAAAATCATGGGTTCATGTGGGCTGCATTCTCATCTAGAGCTGGGATCTTACTCCAAGCTCGCGTGACAGAATTCATTTCCTTGAGGTCACAGGACTGAAGTTCCTTACAGGCTATCAGCCAGGGGCTGGTCTCAGATCCTAAAGGCTGCTTGCATTCCTTACCATGCGGCCCCCTCCATCACCAGCCTAGCAATCTCCCTTGCCTCAAATCCCTCTCACAGTTTGTGTCTTTGGAAGAGCCTCCTCTCTTTGCAAAGTTGACCTTAGGTCAGTCCAGCCAAAGAAAGGGTAATCATTACTATTTTAAGGTTAACCCATTTGGACATCTGTAAAATCCCTTTTGCCATACAGTGTTACATAGCCATGGGAGTATTTTCTCCTCACACTCACACATCCTGCTCACACACAATGGGAGGGAATCATATAAGGGGTTCATTAGGGGACATCGTAGAATTCTGTCTGCCCCGTGCAACAAAAAGTTCCCATCTTCCAGAGTAAATGATATTTGGAAGATCACAGCAGTGAGCTATGAGAAGCCAGAGGCAAGTAAGTCTGTCCAGTGGAATGGATAGAGTTAGGGTAAGAGAAGAGGTCAAGTTAGAGCTAATCGGAAAAAATAACTAGGAGTGCAACAGGTAGAGGAAGGCCAGGCTCTTAGGCTTCCATGCGTCTGTTTGATTTCTTCCTTGAGTTCATGGACTATGCCCCCTTTGAGGACCCACGCCCCTAAAAAATATTTTGATTGAATATCTAATTTATGAGTATATTATATAGTTTGGAACCTCTCACCCACCTTATTCTTTGCTATCAGAGGTTTTAAAAATGTAAAATTAAAGTCCTTTATTAAACAATTAGGGAACCTGAATGTTGATCTGATATTAAGGAAGTATTAATTTTTAAGGGTGGTAGTGTTATCATGGATTTTTAAAAAGATCATATCCTAGCAATACATATAGACATGTGATAAATGGAATGATATGTCTTTAAAAAATTGAAGTAATAAAATTTGATTTTGTCAAAAATGTTGAGGTCTTTGAAGATGAGCGTGTGCACTTACGTGCATGCGCACACAGAAACAGGCAGTTGGTTTTCTATAAATGACTTCTGTTGACCTCTCTCATATTTTTCTCTTTTGCTGATTCTGCCCTTTTATATTTAGGGTTGATTAGGGATATATTAAATAAGGAGATTTTTGTTTTAAGCTGCAGAATCTGGTTCTGTTTCATTCAAAGGAATGAAAATGGAAATTACTAGAAGAATACTCATTGTCCATTTGCAGTAACTAGTGTCCAAAGATGACTCACAATGAACCATGTCTCCTAGTATTCGTGACCTTATGTAGGCCCACATTGAATCTGGGCTGGCCCTATGACCCTTTTTGTTATTTATTTTTCCAGTTATTGAAATATAGTTGACATGTAACATTGTATAAGTTTAAGGTTTATAAAATACTGATTTGATATATGTATATATTGCAAAATTATTATCACAATAAGATTAAAGTCCATTACCTCAGATAATTACAACTTTTTTCCTTGCCATGAGAACTTTTAAGATCTATCATCTCAGCAACTTCCAAGTACACAATACAGTATTGTTAAATGTACTCACTCTGCTGTATATTATATTCCTAACATTTATAACTGGAAGTTTGTACCTATTAAGCACCTTCACCTAATTCCCCCTGAGCTAGGCAGATGCCTCAAGATGTCCGCAAAAAAGGATGTAACTCCCTTTCACCTAGATCCAGAGCTGTCTTGGAACAGAAGTTTGGGATGAAAGAAGGGCCATGAAGTTAAATGGCATCCCTGTTGCCACTGCAACTCTGGATTCTGCACGTTACTTGTTGGGAAGGGAGAAAAAGTAACTGGAACTAAAACTTAACTGAGCACCTACTGTGTGCTAGGTGCTGACCTTGCTTCTTTACCTATTTTACTGAATCCCCACAAAACCCCTCTGTGCAGCTACTTTTACCTCAGCAGATATAGCAGCTGAGTCTCAGAGAAGATAACTTGGGCAAGATCATGTCAGTAAGCACGAAGCAGGTTTTCTGTCTGCCACCGATGCTCCTCCCCTTCTCTTTTCCTTTGACCGATTCCAGAAGCACCCTCTCCTAAGAGTTCTGTTTTCATTGCCATCATCCACCCTTATCAGTGAGGGTCAGGAAAGGAAGGCATGAAAGCATCTCTGGGCACATAAATCTCTGGGGGTGGGAATTGGGGAATAATGTGTACCCTCAGCGTACATACATTAGTTGCATAGGCTGTCTGATCTTCTGGCCTTACGTGTTCATTGTAGAATCACTGAATGTTGGAGCAGTGGGAGAACCTTGTGTCAGCTACTGGTTTTTTTGTTTTTCTTTTTGTTTTTATAGTTGGTAGAACGAGGCCAGGGAGCTGAAATGACTTTCCCTAAAGTCCTATAGCTAGAGGCAGTGCTTAAACCAGAACCAGGGTGTGCTTTTGCCTCCACCTCTCTGATCCATAGCCTGGTATTGTTGGAGAGTTCTGATTTGGGAACCGTACTGCCTAGGTTCAGGGTTTGGCCCTGCCACTTATTAAGTGGGTAGGGCAAGTTAATCTTTCTGGACCTTGATTTCCCCATCCGTTAAATGGGGGCATAATAATAGTAGCTTCTATCTCTTGGATATAAATCACGTTAAACAGCATCAGAAATGTCATGAGTGCTAAGTCCTTGGCCAGCTCACAACTCGCTGCTTCAGTGGCATTGATTCTTTTCCCATCCTGGCCCAATCTTGAGCACCTCTCAGGAGTCTTACACTCTGGTTACGTCCAGTATGAAATAAATCATAGTCTGTCAACCATCTGTATCTGCCCTTGAAAAGAATTTCTGCTGACTGTGGTATTAGACAAGCAAGACCCTAATTTTACTCTTAATCTATCTAACCTTTAGTTTTCTGTTTTTGCTTTTCCAGACTGTTGGTCTATGTTGAAGGACCAAGGTTCAGCGTTGTCCTCTTTCTGCCCTCTCACTATTATAGAGATTTGCCACCAGGAAAGGATCTGATAAGCTCATTCAGTGGCAACTTGCTGATAAGGCTTAACCAGTGATCTCTGCTCTCAGTTGCATTTTGTACTTTTACCAAAAGTTAAAGCCTAAACCAAAAGATCTGAAATGTTATGGTTTAAGTATCAGTCAAGAGTAGGACAGGTTTGCATTTTTGTGTTGTTTTGCTAATGTGACATAAGGGAAAGGGAGGAAGCCCATGTCTTTCTTAAGAATCCAGGTTCCGCACCCCAGGCTGGGAAGGAGCAGGTGGGAAAGAAGTGTTTGATTTTTCCTAAGACTTCCTGAGGCAGCCCAGCTGGGGTAGAAAATCAGAATTGCCTTCAGGGGAACCAAGGGGTTGAGGTGGAAGGCAGATCTACCAAGCAGCAAAGGCTTTTCTGAGAGCAAAAAGGCATGCATCATATCTAAGATGCCACCACCATAGGACAGAGTGACCCATGAGTGACCTTAGGAGAGAATCTGAACCCAGAGCTCACACCCTTCTTATACTTGAGCTTGGTCTGCACTATGGGCCACAGACAAATTTAAGACACTAAGACACAAACACTCTTTATTCCACACTCCTGGTACTTTTGGAGTTGGTACACCTTCCAGAGAGTTAGGGGTGGGTGTTGAGAGATACGTTGGCCAGTGTGACCAAGAGTTGGTGGGTCTCTGGAAGAGCACCAGAACTATAGTCAGGTCAACACAACAGCCCACCTGGAGTTCCCTCTGTACTTCCTTCTCACACAGTTCTCTGGAGATAGGAGGAGGAAGTGGATCCATAGAAACTGGAAGTCTAGGTGTAATAACTCATCTGCTAGAAGAGAAGACCTAGGTCAGGAACCTAGTGATGACATGGAAGGAGGGTAGGGTGAGGGAGCAGAAGAAGCTCATGTCTTCCGGTTGAGGGGCCCAGAGGTTATTATAAGGTTTTATGCACTATCTACAGACTTAATAGATACATGTTTTCACACATATATGCCACTGCTTTTCCAGATGTATGTGGAAGCTATAATGTCATGTGATTAATATCCCTATTTTATAATTCTTTATTTTGTCAGTGAATACAGCTACTATCATATGGGGAGCCATGGAATTTTTCTGGCTTTCAAAAGAGATTCTTGTTCTTGAAAAGATTCGAAACACTGGGCTATGTCATTGCGTTTTTATGACCACCGCCATGGGCTTCAGGCATACATAGGTTTATAAATACGATCCCTTTGCCTACCACCTCCATCACCAGACAGTATCCATTTGGTGTCCTGTTTGGAACGTTGGATAAAATAAATATGTCTGTTAAAAATTTCTTCCAAAATGTCCCTCCGTGTATTTCCATTGAGGAAAGTCCTTTCTGTTTTTCCCTGAGGTGAATTCACCTAACCCATCTTACCTATTCCATCTTTCTCCTTGTGTAGATTTGGAGGCAGATTCTTTTGGATCAAATTGAACTCTGCATTCTGAATCTTCCCCCCCCCCCAAAACAAAACAAAACAAAACAAAAAGATTAGGCAAATGTGATCTACAGGAAAGATATACCTAAGTAATTTAGGACCTTGATAAGATGTTAAAAAGCTTGATCCTCAGATTGCTAGTTAAATAACAGTTCAAGGTGGTAAAGGCACACTGCTCACTTTGTTCGTTTTTTTCCCCACTAAAGTAAGCTGACTATCAGACAATTTTTAGTGACATTTCTAACACAGTAACAAAGTTGTTGCAATTTTCTTAATTTACAAAAATATACTATAAAATATTTAAACAAGATAGAAGTAGCCAAAGAAGTGTCCTTGTGAGAGACAGAGGTGATTAAAATTTAAAGTGTTTTGTTAGATAATAGTTATGCTTATGCCTGAGGTTATTTTATTTATTTTTATTTTATAAATACCATAGACATCCAAGGAAATGGTGTGTATGTACAGTGTAGAAGTGTAATGGGCAGTGAAGAAATGATACTCCATATCAAGCTTCTTTCCTCCTTCATCATCTTTGTCCTCCTCTCTATCCTCATCACAGAGTCAGTTGCCCTTTGTGGTTTTTTTGGAAAATGATTCTATCTCATCTGAATTTTTCTATAATGAAGAGTAAATACTGTTGTATATAGAAGTAATTGACTTACTCTATACTCCCATGGCCAACTCACCTGTTCCAGGCCACAGTCACCTGGCACCTTGAATTGAAAATTTACAAGGCATAAGCTGTGTGTTTCCCCAAGAAAGAGGGAAAGTTATTTTATAGTCATACCAAGATTGGATTTCTGGCTGTACTGTTTATAAACTGTGTAATAATATTGAACAAATTACTTAACCTTTCTGACACTCCATTTTCTCTTTTGTTAAAAAAAGAAAAACAACAACAAACCCTTGCAGGGTTGTAGTGAGCAAGACAATGAACACGAAGTACCTAATTCAGTACCTGACACATGAAAGTTCTCAGTAAATGATAGTTACTAATACACGTGGTCATTGGTCCAGATCAGGAGAAGATAATCTCCTTTGGTTGCACTGAAATACAACTTAGAGCTCTTTCCATGCAGCCCCCCTGCCCACTCTAATCAAGGGTCTGGAAGGCTCTCTGCCAGCCCCTGTGTTGGTTTGTTATCTGAGTGAGTCTTGGTCATTGAGTAAAGTCAGGGTCTTTGTTATCGTTTCCATCCCTACCGGCCTCCCAGAGAAAGCCCAAGCCAGGGGGTACGTCTCTGCCTGCCAAGGTCCTGTATTCCTGAAACAAAAACGCAATAAAACAGGCAGTTAGTGTCAGACACCAAGCCCGGGCTTGGGAGTGGGTGGGGAGGGGCTTCTCCTCCCCCTCCTCCTCCTCCTCATTCCTCAGCACCTGTCACTGGGTTGGGGATGGCCTGGGCTGAGCCGTCCTGCTTCCTCCTCCCCCAGCGGGCTCCCTGGCGCCCTGGACCCTCAGCTCCCAGCAACGCCGCCCGCTCTGCGACTAGAAAGCGCCCATTGAGGGTTTGCAGCTGCCAGTGCCGCTTGCCCAAATACTAAATAAAGCCTCAGCTTCAGCTCCAGCGAAGAAGTCACTACTGTGTTCTTCCTGAGCCCTAGTCACGGCTATCAAACATTCAAAGCAAACTGGCGATGGTTAAACACTGCATGTGTTTACACCCCGAATCTGGAATCACAATGGAGCGGCTTGAGCTGCCAAGGCCCAGCAAGGCCTGGCTTTATCCTGGACCCTGGCGTCCGTTCTCTGACCCACCGGACAGAAGGAAAGTTGAGTAAATACCATATCGCTTTGCTTTTGCTAGATTGTTTGCTCACGGAGACCTCAGTAGGATTCGTCTCAGGGTGGGGTTAAGGGCACAGACTTGGAGAAGCGAGATGCTGTCTCACATGAGTGGGCCTTGAGAAGCTTTGTGGTTTTGTATGCGATCCCAAAAGAGAAAACCCAGCTATACAAAATAAAATAGATCCAAACAAATGAAAAGACAACTGGAATCCCTAAAAAAACTGCTTTGAAGAAAAAATGGGGACGGGAAAGTAGAGGAAGGAACCGTGGCAGTGTGGTTAGTGGGTTAAGCCGAGTGAGTGATGGGTACCCTGGCCTTACTGTGTATGCTGTTGTCCGCTCTTGAGAATTTAAAAACTGAGTGCATTAAAAAAAAAAAATACTACAATGAAAAGTTTTCAGTCTCCCCTTCTCTCAGGCTACAATGCAAAATGTGGGTTTTCTTTTAAATGTCCACTCTATTTTGTTTCTAACTTTTTCAATTATCTTTCTTTAACATGTCAGAATTTGGGGTTTTTTTTCTGGTTATAGAAAAAGAGCATATTATAACTGTGGTAAATTGAGAAATGCAGAGAAGTAGTATAATCAAGAAAGTATAAGTCTCATGTCCTTGAATTAGCATTGATTTTTTAATGGGTTTCCTTTCTATCTTTATATATGCACATGTACACAGATAAAGAGAAAATTTCAATATACCTAAATTGAATCCGTTTCTCCTTTATACCATGCTTTTTTCCACCTCTGGTGACCATTCCCCACACCATCGGATGTTCTTCAAAAAATGACTTGTAATGACTTTGGAATATGTTCACCCTTTGTTTCTTGGTGCCAGAAAAAGTACAGAACAGAGCTTTACATATACCCTACCATACTTGAACAAAATAGAACAGGATTGCTATAACCAGAGATTACAAGGAAACTTATTTTGCAGTCGATAGACCCCCTTCTTCAGAATAATTGAAGAATTATGGCTGGATTCAGCATAGTATTTGGCAAGTACAAATAGAAGAGTAAGATGCCATTTTTTCACCTTCATTTGTGCTCTGAAAGGGAAATGAGAGGAAGGAGTGAAAATAGAGTGCAAGGGTGGGGTGTGGATGTGAAGAGCAAAGGCAGAAATAGGAGGTAGTGACTCAGCTCTCATGCACACCCAAGTTCTGCAGGCCTTGCACCACCAGATGTGATCTTGTCTTTTAATTAAGAACGGTAGAATCAGGGGCACCTGGGTGGCTCTGTCGTTAAGCGTCTGCCTTTGGCTCAGGTCATGATCCCAGGGTCCTGGGATGGAGCCCTACATCAGACTCCCTGCTCCGCTGGGAGCCCGCTTCTCCCTCTCCCACTCCCCCTGCTTGTGTTCCCTCTCTCGCTGTTTCTCTCTCTGTCAAGTAAATAATAAATAAAATCTTTTAAAAAACTATAGAATCAAAACTCAAAACTCAGCAAAAATCACAAATATTAAGAGGAAAAGATAGATTAGGTACTAGAAATGCAGAGGAAACAAAGTGATGGCAGACAGATGCAAGCACACGTCCATCAGCATCGACTGAGCACCTGCTGCATAGCAAGCCATACACTGGATATGAAGGCGGATGCATCAGCCGCAGTCTAAGGGAGGACACGGGATATAAGCAAGCCATTTTAGCTCAGCGTTGGAATTGCTTATGGAGAGAAATGAATGAAGTCCAGTGGGAGCCCAGCAGAAGGGAGAAGGGATTTCACAGAAGAAGATCAGAAGGTCTCAGAGAGAAAGGAACTTTGGAGCCAAGTTGAGAAGAATGAGACCTCATAAACATAGGAGAAAAGGAGAAATAATTGGGGAACTTTGCACAGTTGGGTTAACAAAGAAAAGCAACTATTTTAAAATGTTTTTTCCTCATGGGCTTAGAACCCAAAATTATTTGATACAGGCTTTTTTTTTTTTCTTTTTTTTTGTCAAAGAAGTATTTCTGAAAAGTTTTTACACAGGACAAACTTTAATATTTCTAAGTGTATTTCAGAAAAAAAAAAAATGACACTTGCTATTTAAAGGAGCCTTACTGTGAATTTGTTTAGATAACCCCTCACTTTCTTTTTTTTTTTTTTTTTTTATAGAACTTTACATACCATCTATGGTTAGTGTAACCATGTAAACAGATGTCTCCCTACTTGTTCCATTCATTAGTTCCAAGCACAAAAGGACCTCAAGTTTTATGTTTCTTTGCTGACACCTTCCCCCCATCCACACACATGTACTTACTGTACTCTTACGGTGAACATTAAAATTCAGATGACAAAAGGGAGGCAGTAGCACCAGCAGCCATGGCCAAGGTGAATGCAAAATTTTAAACATGAACTTAAAAATAAAGTTTGGTTTATTTTGAAAACTGTCATATTTCCAAAGCTGATTCAGTGTTCTGAATTCTCAGAATTTTTTTTAACTTATTTGCAGCCTCCCCCAACTGACACAGTGACTGTTAAGGTAGGTCAGGAGTATAATTACAACTTTGCAGATAGAGAATCCAAAACGAAGAGGCGAGGTCAGCTGCTAGCTGCTCTGCCAGGTGGACTCTTAAATTGTCACCTGTCGAAATGGAGCTATTTTTTGCAGTGACTGGAAGGAAGCTGCATCCTCCGTTAAGTGTTAGGTCCATCGAGTCATGAAGCTGTCATTTTTAGGAGATGGCTCATGCTCCACTTGCCACTTCATTTAGAGCACTTGAATCTTGATGGTGTTGAAAATATCTATGCATTTATGATGGGAGGATTGTGTGCCATGAATCTAGCTGACAGGGTGGGAGGCAGGGAGTCTATTCTTATCTTCCCGTGTTTTTCCTCTGATCACCAGGCCAGAATGTGTTTCACTGTGGTTAGAGTAAATAAAGACTCAGGATGACTTTTTTTTTTTTCCAAACAAAAATGAAAAATTCAGTTGTCTTGAGGAGCACTGATAAAGTGAAGTAGTACAACTGTAGTTGTTACTTAAAGGATCGTCTTGGTTTCCCAAAAATGTAAATAAAAATTAAGGGTCTTCTCGGTTTCGATTTTCTTAAATTTTTGTTTTTAAAATATATTGTTCCATGGATATGTTTCTAGTTTGGGCAGAGACTACTTTTCAAGGCTATACTTTTAAAAAGAAAAAATATATATATTTTAGAGCACTGCATGCATGGTTGCATTCGTGAAGGTTTTAGGTCACTTGTACCATTGTTCTTTCTCTCCTTAAGCATGGACTGTATACCCACTGGAAGAGTTTATGGTAATAAAAATGTTTCTGTGGTAACTGTGATTCTGGATTAATTATCTCAAGAGTAATTTGGGTGAAGATACTGTTCTGGGTGCTATTGCAGCATAATCCCCAAACCAATAGCTACAACCACCACTTAATTCTGTTCCCAGTCTTGTGGGCCAGGAATTCAGGAAGAGCTCCGCGTGGGCAGGTGGCAGTGCTGTTGCAGGGGGGGACCGGTGAGGCGGCTGTCATCAAAGGCTGGCCTGTGCGCTCTCGCAGGCCCACAGATGAGTCCCTTGGGAGCTCAGCAGGGGTGGTTAACAGAGCACTTCCATCAGCATGGCCGCCTCAGGATAGTAAGACTTCCTACGTGGTGGATGGCATCCGCCACAGCAGTTGTCCCAGAAGAACCAGGCAGAAGCCTTTTCCAACCTAACCTCTGACAAAACACAGCACCGCTGTTGCAAGACTCATTTGGTTACAAACGAGTTGCTAAGATTGGCCCCCTCTTGTTGCAAGGAATATCAAAGCCATTTTTAAACAGCGCTACGTGTGTTTTTGTGTTTTTCTCTAAGAATAACAACTTTGTGTATATTATCTTAAACCAGTAACCTGGGTCCTCCTCAAGGCCCCACAAGTTCGTGAGTTGATTTTGTACATCCAGAAGCTAGCATGGGTCTGTGTTCTCGCACACGCTCCACAATATTTGTTAAACCAGAGGGCTGACAAGCTCAGAACCCTGCCATCCAGATGAAGAAGTGACTTGTGAGCTACCACATTTTTACCTTTGATAAGTTGAAAGGCTTATCATACCGATAAACCCACTCTAATATAGAGATAACAGAAAAGCTGGTTTTTAAAGGTCCCAGTGTCTCCGAAATCCTGTGCTCCCACCCTCCTCCCAGCTCTCAGCCCTCCTCACCCTACCCTCCTCCCCGCCTCAGCCCACCTTACCCCACTCACTTCCTCCCTTTCAGCCCTCCTCCCCCCTTCCCAGCCCTCCTCACCCCACTCCAGTTGTTCAGCTGCGGTCCAGAGAAGTTAAGTGGCTTAACTAAATGACATAGATAGAGTCTCTATTTGTAAATTCTAGCCATTGCTTCTTTTCCATTATACAACATTTTGTCAGTCACTGTTCGGGCTTATGACTTTGGCAGGGTCACTGAGGTTTGGCTCTTTTTATATATGAGGCTGAGAGAGGTGAGCAAGAGACCTTTTCCTCCTCAGGTTTGTTATGGGTTCCATTGGGCAGACAGAGAAAAGTCTCAGAAAGATCGCACCAGGGAGCCATAAGACTCCAAGTCACTCTCTTCAGGTACAGGTCAGAAAAACCAACTTTCTGACCCTTTCCACATGTCTTTCAATAACATCATGTAGTTTCTACACTGGGGCGTTGCTGAGTCTGGAAGGCTTCCTGTGATTTACGAAATGCCTGTGAGGAAATGGAGATGTCCCTGAGCCTGCCTAAGTCTGCGACAGGGACCTGTTGCCTTTCCAGGGGGTGACCCCATGTGGTCCTGTGATATGGTAAGGCATCATCCGGGCTGTTGGGGGTCAGGAAGGCAGAATGTCAAGCCAAATCTTTTGCATCACAAAGATGCAGTTTTGTCAGGAAGAACCGCATTTTTAACATCACCATTCAGTAACAACAATGAAAGAAATCACACCTTCTCCTTTGAAGTTTCTGTAACTTCCCTAAGCAAGAGAAGGCTGTTGCCTGAGCCTGTATCAGGGCCTTATTCAGGGCTTTTCCAATTTCGTAAACTCTCCATATTTACCGGGAAAGATGAATGATAGAACTAGCGCGTGGGACTTGTTCTTAAGCTAATTTCTTAGGTCGGTAGATACTGCTTTAATTCGTTAAATCGCTGTTTGTGGAGAAAGAAGTCACTGTTTGTGGAAGTAACTGGCTTATAGTGAGTGTTCCATACGTGTTAATTCCCCTTTTGTTCCCCACAGCATTGTATAGTGAGTGACTCATGTTCACAATGTTGAGTATTTCTCGAAAATCCTCAGAATCTTCGTTAGCAAGAAAAAAAGTCATACATTTGGTCTTCCAAATTTACTAAGCCAGAAAAAGCTTTACTAAGGCTTTCTCCTAAGCTCCTTGTCTTGGTCAGGGATCTCCAGAGAACAAATAGAACATAGATATATGCAAAAAATGTACGCTCGTATATGTATGCACACACACACACACACACACACACGAAAAGACACGTATTATAAGGAATTGGCTCATGTGATTGTGGAGGCTGACAAGTCCCAAGACCTGCTGTCAACAAGGTGGAGACCCCAGAAGAGCCAGTGATTTAGTTCCAATATGAGTCCAAAAGCCTGGGACCAGGAGTATAGTTCCAACCCAAAAGCCCACAGGCTTAAGACTCAGGAAGGGAGTGTTTTCGTTTGAATCCTAGAGAAAAAATAGCATTCTAGCTCAACGTCAGGTAGGAGAAAGTTCCCTCCTGCCGGTGTGAGAGTCAGCCTTTTTGTTGTAGTCAGTTCCTCAACTGATTGGATGGGACCCACGTGCATCAGAGAGAGACAACCTGCTTTACCCAGGAACACCCTCACAGACAGAGCCAGAATGTTTGCCTGCATGTCGGGGCCCCCCATGGCCCAGTCTATTTGACACATAAAATGAACCATCACTCCTCCCACAAGTGCTAGTCAAATTGAAATTGTAGCTAAAATTTTCATGGTTTGTAACAAAAATGATTTTCTGGTTAAAAAAGATGTTTTACCAAAATGTGTAATATATCAATTCTCTGAGCCTTCCGGTGTTACTGTGCGCTCAGAACTTACTCCAGAGCGTGTGAATAAACGGGATGCCCCCATCCACGTCCACAGGAACGCATGTGCGCTGGTAGCGAGGGGTCAGAAGGAGGAGGAGGTTCTGTGTGGCATGGTTGCCTGCGTGACGCTCCAAGGAAGGGATGTTGGTGAAAGCTTTCTGTCTTTGCTCCAGAAGGTGACAGACGTGCCTTCAGGGCTGTTACAGGTAGCGGAGATGATAGCACAGCTTCATGGGTGTTCTCAGCCGTGACATTTCAGGGCACACAGTTGGGAAGCGGATCCTCTGCACAATCGTGATTTATCTAAAATTCCGCAGTCGTAACTGTGCTGCACTTTGATTTCATTCAGAAACCAGTAGCTTTTTCTGATTTGATGGTAGAAAGTTTGGCTTGTGCCTCAGAGGCTGTGTGCTGCCATGGTTAAGAACCTGTAAGTTTCAGGACTCCAACTGCAAATCTACCAACACGGAAGCAAAAATGGGGAACCTGGCAGCGTTTTTTAGGGCTGGCATAAAATTATAAAAACAATGGCTGAAGAAGGCTTGTGTTCCTAGAATCTGTGCTTATATTAGCTAGAATGCATTATATCTGTCACTACCATGATAAAGAGATGATGTAATCTCACACACCTGCTGTGAGGTAGGTTTTGTTCTCGTCCCCATGGTGCAGCCTGGAAACAGAAGCCTGGAGAACAGAAGTAACTTGTTCTAAGGTCACAGAGCGAGTAAGTAGCAAGGCTACCTGCAGGCATTTGAAACTGGGGAGTCTGGCTTCAAGTCTGACTACCCAACTAGGTGTCCAGTTGGGTGATTTCTCCCTCTGCCATCCAAACAAACCCACAGTCCGCTCTGGTGACCCCACAGCGCTGCTGGGCAAGTGCTCTCTTTTTCTGCTTTCAGACTATGCTGCTTAAGCCAGAGGCAGAGGTCTCGGGGGAGAAAATGAGAGAGCAGACTGGGAAGGGGCAGAGGCTTCTCCTCCAGACCTTTCACCTGTCCTGAGATTTTTTTACACTCCACCCCCTTCTTCATGCAACCCGCCGTCAACCACATGCCCCTCGGAGTATTGTACTGTGCATTCTGCCCCAGACTTGGGTTACCCTTTAAAGTTTTTGCTACTTTGGTAACAAAAAAATCTTTGTGTACAGTTTTAATTTCCACAGCCAGGTGGCCTGTGCCCAGTAAACATCAGCCTTCTCTTACTTGGTCCTCATCCACATACCAGGAGAGCCTTGTCTTAAGGTGTAGGCCAGGGACTGGTGATGGGGTGGTGAGCAAAGCAAACGTGGTCCCTGCCCACACAGAGTTTATAGTCTACTGGGGAAGACAAACATTATTCACACATCATTCACACATCCTAGAAAGCCGCCTTGTGACTATTGCTATAAAGGAAGAGTTTGCTGAGCCCAGAGGGGGGAGATGACCACATCAAGGAGGCCAAGGAAGCCTTCCCTAAGGTGGTGGTACCAAGTGCAGATCTGGGGAATAAGGAGACTGTGTCACAGGATGACCCTGCTCAGAGGCCCTATACGCAGGCAGGAAGGAGTGTGGTGGTTTTGAGGAACTGAAAGAAGGCCCGCGTGGCTGGAGAACAAAGGATGGGGATGTGGTAGAGGAAGAGCAGAGAGAAGCAAGCAGGGGCAAGACTGCACAGCCCATCTTAAGGATTTTGGCCTATACCCATAGAGCAATTTTTGCAACTCCAGCTGCTCTTCAGAATCACCTGGGAAGCATTTTAGAAATACTGATAAGGGAATCTCATTCCAGAAAATTAAATCCATGTTCCTGGAAGTGAGACCCAAGCCTAATTTTTTTGTTATTTGTTTTTGAAACTTGCAGGTGATTTTATTGGAAATCATGACCCTCCAGCTGGAGGTAACCACAAGATGTTTAAAAGGGAATATGTGTACTGTGTGTGTCGAGGGGGAGATGAATGTCATCATCAGATTTACATTTCAGAAAGCATCCCATGGCTAGGACCCTGGAGTTAGGAAAGCTAGGTCTGCCGTCGGAAAGGAGACCGATTCAGTGGCTGCTGAATGGTGTAACTTTGGGTTGGGAGCAATGGAGATGAAAAGAGATGGGTTAATAGGAGAGATTTCTGTTTTGTCGTACCTCTGGGACTGGTGGAATGATGACATTATGGTCTCAGACTCAGCGTAGGGGAGAAGAGAGAGGAAGGTTAGCTGGGTGCTGCGTACACGCCGGGCTGGCTAACTGGGCTATTTGTTGGGATAGCAGCAAGAACTAGAACCAGACCTGGTCAGAGGGATGGCGGGGCTTCGGTTTTGGCAGGTGGAGTCTGCTTTCATTTCATCTTGTGCCTTACTTCTATTTTCTCTAGGCCTTCAACGCGTCACTCACCAATTCTTGCTATTTATTGTGCATTAAAACAAACAATAGCAACACCACCAGGAAACTACTAAATACTAAATTCAAGTCATTGGCTTGATTGATCTGCCTTGGATTGTAACTTCAAGCAGCTTACTAACGAGTAAATGAGCCTTCCTAGTAAATACACATCTTTTCCTAGTAAAGTTGTTGACGTTTCGTCTTCTCCTTAAAATTTTTCACGTTGCATACTCCTTCAGATGTTTAGTGCCAAATGACAGAAACCTCACTCTAATAAGCTTAAATGAAAGGAACATCTCATTGTAAGGCTATAGAAGTCTCTCACAGAATACAAAGATGAATTTGCAGGTAGGTTCCAAGAAAAACTAAAATCACAAACTCATGACTTGATGTTATCTCCCCTCACTTCTGCCAACCCGCACATCTGCATTGTCCTTCTTTCTCTCTCCTCACAAACCAGATTCCATTACTTTTTTTGTCAAACGTAATAGAACTGGCAACTGATAGCTTCTGAGGCTTAAGTTTCAGAGCTCAGACTTTCAGGGAAGCGAACCTGACTGTGATTACAAACTCCAGGGAACTCACTGGCACAGCTGGGCCTGGGGTCCTCCTTGGACCAGTCCCCTGTGACCAGGAAGTATGACCTGAGGGAAAGGTTGGGATCAGCCCACGTGGACTCATTGACCCCACTGAACTGGGGCTGAAATGGATGCTTCTGTGATAGTCCTTGGGAACTGTGGTAGGACTGGGGTGGCAAGTCCTGGAAAAGCAGGGGCTCGGCGAGTAATACAGGTTTGCCATCACATCCCAGTTGAGGAAATTAACAGAAGCAAACCGCAAGATCTAAGTGAAAACAATTTCAAGCAAGTTGATAATTTTACAAAATATTCCGTCTCTCTAGAACGCTGTTATTATGGCGTCTGAAGTCTCCAAGCTTTCTAAAACTTTATATTAGATAGTGGTGAATGTCAGGAGACTCTCAGTTCTGTAGTATTTGGATTACGAAGCTTTGAGCTGATTCGACAAAGCAATGTACTAGCTCTGAGATTGTACTGATTTTAAACTATCATTTGCATTTCTGTAGATGGGAAATTATGTGACAAATCCTAGCTCTTTTGATTCTCATTAGTATCTGCTTAACACTGAGACTCCCTAAAGCCCAAACAGAAGTAGCTGAGAGTGGAGATTTCGGTTGCATTGGGGAAAAGTATGTACTTTGTTCCCTGAGAAATAAAGCAGAACATGCTGGATGAAAAGTCATGAGGAAACTGGTTTTGACAGTGTCTTCTTTTGAAGCTCCAAGATGAAATGAGGGCTGTGCCAATTACTGGTGGTGAAAATGATCACAAATAAAGATCTTCCATGAGCTTTCTTATGGATAAGTATGGCAAACAACTAGGAAATAACCAGGCCAGTATTTCCATTCAGACTTCCTAGGGTAGGGCCCTCTTTGCAGACTGTACACTTCATGTGTTCATGACTTTTGGAATTTCCCTCAAGAAATGTGTAGTTAGGACTAAAATAATATGGTTAATAACGTTTATAAACTCATCTATTCTTGAGTGTCCCATAGACCATCTCTGTTATTTGAGCAAGAAGCCAGGGGCTGGGAGCACAGGCAGACTTGAGTGGCCCTGCCAGGACTGGTCCTTGACGGGGCTTTGAAGCAGGTGCGGTTTGCCTCGGTGCCCTTGCTCCCTTTATCAGCAAGAACTCTGTTTGCTCCCTTTTGGGCTCTCCATACTTACCTTTAACTTCCATCTATTGGATGGTACCTATAATTTCTTCCAGTCTTGTTCTCAACTCATTTTCAACTAATCGCTCCTTGATAATTGAGGTGTTATCTCAAACACAGCAGAACTGTGGGGTGGGGATTTGGATTCTGGACCTGGCTCTACTGTTCACTCAGTGTCATCTAGGGCTGATTTCTTTTTCTGTCCCAGACCTCCATTTTCTCATCTTTAAATCAGACAGGGAAGAATTAGATCGATGCTAAGCTGTCTTCCAGATATTAAATTGTTAGCCTGTATAACAATAGCCTTCAGATGTATTGTATCTTTAAAAGGTGTGAGATGGACAGTCTTCCTTCTTCCCCAGTGTAATTCAGAGGCAGGGTCCGCACACTTTTCCATAAGAGCCAGAGAGTAAATATTTTAGGCTTTGTGGGCCGTGTAGTCCCTGTTGCAACTACTAACTCTACTGTGGTGATGTGAAAGCAGCTATAGACAGCAGGACTTGTTTACAAAAATAGGTGTGGCTGGAGTTGGCCTGCAAGGTGTAGTTTCTCAGACCCCTAGTTTAGAATTCGTTGTCTGGACCGAAGTTGCTTGAGTTCACAGCTCAGCTCTCCCAGCTACCTAACCTTTCTGTGCCCAGTTGCCTGATCCATAAACACTGAGAGAAATGGTGCTAGACGTCCCTCCCTGGGCGGCTGTGGGGAGTCCATGAATTTATGTGTGTAAAGCACTTGGACCTGTGCTCAATGTATAATAAGTGCTGTTAACTCTTGTTCTTCTTCCTCTTTTCGGCTTCATTTTGTGTTTCTGTGGAGTGTTTTTCTGTTGATGAGCCTGGCCCAACAACCTCTTCTGCAGGGAGGTGGTGAGAGGGCAAGAGCCGCTCACCCACCAGGTGAAGAAAGACCTATCCTTGTAAGGAAACTTCTCTATTCGTGAACTTTCTACTGGTGGAAAGTCACAGGCAGATCTAAAGCTTCTTAGCAGAGCAAAAGCACGTGAACTCGGCACACCGCACACCAGCGGTTCTGGTGCTCACTTGGGTGATGCTGCTTTGGATCTAGACGAATGGTCTTGCAGCCTTCTGCATGGTAGCCTGCTGGTAGGCCGGCTCCGGAGCACCCTTCCAAGGAAGAACACATAAGGAAAAGGGTGGCAGAACCACCTCTGTCAAAGTACTGAGCCTCACGTCAGGGAGAAGACTGAGCTGCTCAGACTTAGTAACACTAGGTTTTTAGCACTGCACAGGGATTGGTGAGGGAACATTCCCTGAATGAAGGCAATTTTAGGATAACAGTTTTAATGGGCTCCACCATGGACCGTGGCAGGGAGGTATCGGTGGGCACGGGGGTGTGTGTGCCGTCATTCACGGTCAGGTAAATGGCTTGAAAACAGATGTGTATTCTTTTTTTTCCCTTTGAATTCAGTGATTTAAAAAATAGGGATTGCTAGCTCCTTTGCCACAGATCTCTGTGGTCAAGTATTGTATAGCATTTCAGGTTTAAAGAAGTTCTGCCTTAGATTGCATCATCAGCCTGCATAGTTTCTCCTGTTTTTCAAGTGGCACAGTGCCTAAGTTATGCACAAGATTAATAATCTTTACAAGGGCATTGTTGACAGGCCTGCAAGCATGCATAAGAACCATAAATCTTTTCTTTAGTAACTCAGCAGTGCCTTTTCTATTTGGCCAGTATTTACCAGGCACTAACGAAACCGGTATGGTACCAGTGAGGCCGCAAGCTGCACAGTGAGGCGAATGCCTGAGTCAAGGAGACTCAGGTACTTGTCATGATGCTGTCACTCAGGAGCTGGTGGCTTGGAGCATCAACCAAATTTATAGCACAGAGATAGTTACCTAACTTCTCTAGGACCCAGTTTCCTTATCTGAAAATGAGAGAGCTAAGCTAGAGGCCGAAGGCACTTGGCAAGCTCCATAATTCAGGATTACCCAAGGAGAGAGCCCAGGTGGTCCCAGAGGTCTGAAATTCTATGTTGCTGAGCCCAAATCCTTTGGGAGCCCTTTCAGAGTTTCTCCTTGATTGGTGGTAATGATAGATGAGTTGATAATCGCAGTAGTTTGGAGAAGGTTGCCTTGAAGTGGCCTATCACAAATTCAGGATAAGGAGCACATGAACCGGAAGGGGGAAGGTATCACTGAACAGTGAGGCAGCAGGGACGACAGTCCTCAAGGCAGAAGGCCCAAGTGGAGATTTGCTTCTGCTGCTTACCAAGGGGACCTGGGCCAAAGCACACGGCCTTTCTGAGTCTGTTTCTTCATCTGTAAAATGGAAATCACGATCCCTGCTCTGCCTACAACCCAGACCGGTGTGCATCAAATAAAACAGTTCATGTGAAAGTCCTCTTTCAACATTGAAACCCAGCATAAAAGCCATCATAAGCACGACTCCCTTCTTAAAACAGGAAACAAGACATTAGTGGCTAAAGAAACTGATAACCTGCAAAACACCCTAAATTATGAGTAGTCGGTCATTCCTTCAAGATGCATCTTATTCATAACTGAAGAAAGGAAATCCTTGTTAACATTATGATATATCCACCCAGCAAGGATTTTGAGTGTTAAAATAAAAGGCTCTAACCAATTTTAGAAAAATGGTACTGTCAGAATACACCCTTACCTGATCTAAAGTGTTTTCTTTGCATACACAGCTTGGCAAGACCCAGAGAAAAGGCTGTGTGCTTGGAGCTGGATTGGGGAGGCTGATGGTAATGTGTTTCCTTTATTCTGCGAGGCTGTATGAATACTCGGGCTAGGTTCTGTCAGAAGCACTGACAGTTCTGGATCTCCTCCAGTGGAGGGAACAAAGGCTGGAGTTGCTTTTGAAAAATTCTTTCTGAGCAGTGAGATTGTCCAACACAGTTTCCTTGATAAAGGGCTCATTATCTATCGGTATGACTTTGCCCTTAATTTTTATGCTGGCAGGGCCAACACGAGCATATTTAAGCAAATCCTTTTACCCAGACAGCTGTAACAGCACCCTAACAATTTGTGCCAGCACTCAAAGCTTGGGTGTGGAATATAATCAACTATGGGTTAAATTTCCAGTCATTTGAATCACCAAAAAATACAATTTATTTGCTTGCTTATCATTGTATTTACACTTGTCACTTTTCAAATGCAAGCTCATTTTCAAAAAAAAAAAATAGAATGTTTCAGAATTGCTTTCATAGCTCAACTGGCACATGCTTATGGATCTAAGTGGGTTGCTTGTGTTGGAGTAAGGTGGCTCCAGAAGGTGAGGGAAAAGTGGCAGTCTGAGAAAGAAATCTGTGTTAACAACACATGATGTGGCAGTGTGTGTGTGTGTGCGCGTGCGTGTCTTGTGTGTGTGACAGAGAGAGAGTCTGTAAATAGTGATGAAGAAAATCTTGCATCAACCAAGTCTAAACAAGGTGATTCTGTTTTAGTTTCTAAGAGGCAAGCCTGGAGTGTGATGTTAGTTCAGAAAGCTACGTGTCCTGTACACTTTGTAGAAGATTTTTAAGCAAACTGAGGTAGCTTCACAGAGCCCATGCAAAGGAATGTGAGAAAGTAAGAGGGAGACAGCACCAGAGAGAAAGTTCCTGAGGCAGGGGATGCAAACATGCTGCTTACTAGAGAGGTATACTCCACTGGGTTCCTGGGACATATCAAGAAGGCTTTCCAAAGCCAAGAGGAAATATCCCTCCGTTTACACTCAGTGCTTCCAGGGCTTATCCACATTATCATGTGGATCAGAGCTCCATTCCTTTCTTATGGCCAAATACTATTCTATTGTATGGATATACCACTTGTTCATCCATTCATCAGTTGATGAACACTTGGGTTGTTTCCAGCTTTTGGCAACTGTGAATAGTGCTGTTATGAACATGGGCATACAAGTTTCTATTTGAATCTCTTCTCCTTGTGGTTTTAATTTGCATTTCTCTAATAACTGAAGATGTGTAGCTTCTATACATGAGTTTGTTTGCCATCCATAGATCTTCTTTGGTACAGTGTTTAAGTCTTTTGTCCATTTTGAAAAAATGTTTGCTTTTTCATTATTGAGCTGTGCGATTTCCTAATGTACTCTTAATACAAGTCCTTTGTTGGATACACATTTTGCAAACATTTTTCTTCCAAGATGTGATTTTCATAACAGTGTCATTCGAATAGCACATTTTAATTTTTTAAAATATTGTATTTATTAGAGAGAATGAGTGGGGGGGAGGGGAAGAGGGAAGAAAGAATCTCAGACTCCACACTGAGCATTGAGCCAAACGCAGAGCTCAGTCTCACCACCCTGAGATCATGATCTGAACTGAAACCAGGAGTCAAACACCCAACTGACTGAACCACCCAGGACCCTGGGGGGCCCAAAACATTTCAATTTTGATGAAGTTCAGTTTATCGATTTTTTTTTTCTTTTATGGTTGATGCTTTTTGTGTCCTAATTTTTTAAGAAATCTTTTCTAAAATATACTTTCTTTTAGGAGTTTCGTAGTCTCTGAAATTTTTAGGTCTATGATCCATTTCCAGTCAATTTTTTATTTGGTGGGACATCGGCACTTAAGTTCCATTTTTCCTTGGATGTGGTTTTCTAGTTGCTCCATGCCTGCTGATGTTTTAGCACCAGTTGTAGGCTGGTAGACTGTAGACCCAGGACCCTGGGGAGCCCTGCTGCTCTGTCCCCAAATCTGGCTGTGACTTACTCAGACTCTCAGAGGTTCTTTCTGAATCGCACTTGCATACTAGTGTTTTAACAGCCATAAATCTAGGAATTTACATTGTGTTTCCTTGAGCTTTCCAAGCCTTTCTCCCTTGCTGCGTGCCGCTATGTACCAAGAAGTCTGTTAGCTGCTGGAGTTACACAAAAGTAAAGAGTGGCCCTTGCATTCAAGAAAATAGGCAGAAATTTGTTTCTATGTTTCAGATTTTATCGACTCTACTGAGATTACTGTATTGCAACTTTTTTTTTTTTTTTGAAGGCCAGCTTCTTATTTCGAGGGAATTTGAGATCAGATATAGAGTAAAATGTAACGGAAATTACCAGGAAGGTGGTTCGTTCAGCTGCATCTCATACTGGTTGATTTGTTGAGTCTTCTTTCCAACAGTTTATGAGGATTCAGAAACTAAAATAGTAGACAGGGATGCCCAGGGTACAGATGGTGATCAGAGAACTTGGGGTACAGGTGATTATGATCTGACATGTTCTCTGGGGTACAGTCAGGAAGCTGCCACTCTTTCTAGTACTTCACCATGGTTAACAGCTTGTTCAGGCTCAGAAACAACAGAATGGGAAGTATAGTGGCCTTATGAATTCTCACTCTACTCGGAAGCATTCCAGCCATTTTTTTTTTTTTTTTGCATGTTTCTCTTAATACGTGTTTAACCTTAACTCACAATAGTGTAAGATCTTAAGCTGAGTAATACAGGGATTGACTTCTCCCCGCCGAAAAGCGTTTCAGCTATCAAGGCAGGAGAGAGGAAAAATAAAAATGTTAGGCCCAATTCCTTAGTGTTGGGCCCCAGCGTGGCTCGAGTGGGGATCTCACCGCTACCCTATCTCAGCTGTTGAGTGCCTCCAGTGTTGGGTGCCATAGAGAACAGAAGAGTGAAAATACACGGGTCTGTAGACCAGAAGAAGTGTGACATTCCAACAAGCAAGTTGTCCTCTTGGGTGTCCTCTTTTTTGTCGGAGTCCACTTAATTTTATGATGTGAGGCATCGTAAAACCATAAACTGGTGGTCATCACACTTACGTAGCCTAACCTAGGTTTCAAAAAATGTTGAATTAATTGCCAGCATTTAGTAATTGAGAAATTGCCTATAGAAATCTGGGTTTCCAGCTTCTCTGTGAAAATTGGAAGGTCTGGCAAATCTGGGCTCACGTTCCTGTGTGGTAACAATCAGCGGAACGCTAGTACCAGCTGCTTCCTGTAAGACCAGCCATTTGGGCTCCAGTCTCTCCCAACTGGCTTTCCTGATGGTACCTTTCCTACCTGGGTCCTTCAGGGCAGTGGTTCTTAGTCCTGGCTTCACACTGGAATCACGTGAGGAGCTATAAAGGCCACAGATGCCCGTGATCTGCCCACAGCCATTTTGATATAATCTCTCTGGGGTACAGACCAGGCATTGGGATTTGTATAAACTCCCCAGGCAATTATAAGCCCTGTAGCCAGAATTGAGGACCCCTGCTGAGACAGAGTCTTGCAAACTTTAAATTGCACATCAGTCACCTGGGGATTTTGATAAAATGCGGATTGTGATTCAGTGGGTCTGGGATAGTGCCTGGCATGCTGCCTATCTAACAAGCTCCCAGATAGTGCCAATGCTGCTGGTGTATGGACCTCTCTTTGAGAAGTAAGGCTCTAAGGCATTTGTTGTGTTTGTTTTATTTTATTTTTTTGCACCCTAAACTACATACTTGGGTTTCAAATCTAAAGGAATGGTATTCTAGCACTCACCTTATTATAGTAGCTGGAGTGATGGTGGCAAATGGGAGTATCCTGCCAGTCGTCTTTGGGGAGGACGCTTAGCTCACTGTGGCTGCTGAAAGCCTTTCAGGGTGCTGGGACTTCTGCTCTCAGTTAGGTCTGACTTACAAACCACCTTTGCTGTCACCAGTTGTACATGACATCCCTATCTCCCTTTGGGAAATTGTACATTCTCTGACATTTGAGCTCCTTGGTGGTGGCACAACCTGCCAGACAGCAGTTTGGCTGCTACTGATGGGATGGTGGTGTTTCTGTGCCCATTTGAGCATTTCCTTGCAGTGGTTTTCAGTGTGTGTTCCCAGATACCCTAGGCCTAGAGCTGAGGCTCTCAAACCTTCGCTTGCATGAGACTCCTTGGAAAGCTAATTTAAAAAGATTGCTAGGCTCCAGCCCCAGGATTTCTGATTCAGTAAGGACAGAGAATTTGCAGTTCTAACACATCCCCAGGAGAGAATAATGAGGCTTGCCCAGAGACCTAGAGGTTCCCCCTTGGCCTCACCACGTGGCTTCTTATAACAGTTATCTGTTACGTGTCCAGATAAGATTTTATTTTGGAAAAAGGTTTATTTTAAAGTTTGAGTACTGCTGTTTTGTTGCTTTTTATTATTTCATAGAAATCAATGGAAAATGAAAATTAAAAAGCTAATGTTAGTGATATTGGGGGGCAGGTATCAGTACAGATCAAACAAAGACTGAAATTATTCACTTTATCAAGAAAGATCCCTATTGTCCTCCCGTGGGATACTCTTTGGACTTATGGGTCCAGTATGATGGAAAAGATTAAAGAAGATACAACATAAATTGCTGTAGACCATCTAAAAAAAGGAAGCTCATTTAAAGATTTCATGCGTTTTTAGGTTTTGGGGGAATAGAACTCCATCCTAAAGATACATAAGTCCCTTTCCAGGAACTCATCATGTACAAAAGAAGGAGATGGCTGGTAAGGTTTCTTCAGACCCAAGCCTAAAGGAAATATTGTGAACATCACAGCAGTTATAGCTCAGCTTACTGGATTGGGTCAAAATAATTGTGCCACAGCGTGAGACACCTCATTTCATTTACAAAGCTCAGGCAAACAATAGTAGATGAGGCCCTTCATTTCATAGAGTAGGTGGAAAGGACGTTGCTTGGGTAAACTTTTAGATAAAGTGAATTCTTAAACATGGGGGTAGCTCTCTCTCTGTCTCCACTTCAAGAGACATGTTGGAATAATAGAAAGGCTAGTACCTGATACCTAAAGTGGAAATTACTTTTCTATTAGAGTGTGAGTCACGTTTAAAAATGATTTTATTTTCTGAGGATACTCAAGACATTTCAGGATGTTCTTTACTTCCAACACCCACAAGAATAAGGCACCAAATTCAAAGTTTGACAAAAGTTTAAATGTTTAAAAAAAGGGGGGGAGGGGGGAATATCCTTGCAAGGAAATGGGGAAAGAGCTGTAGAAAGGGCCCTAGGGCAAGCGGGCTGGGCGGGTGCAGATCTCAAAACTGCTGAAAAGAGGAATCTGGGAATAGAGGTTTAAAAAGCGGACTCTTAACATGGCTTAATAGTAAAGGGCAGACTGAACACAGGTTGCTGGCATTCCATCTTACCCGCATTGGAAGGTCCGAATCAACATCAGATTTTTTTTTTTGAGCAACTTAGTAATGATTCTTAGTGGAAGAATCTGCATTTGAAGGCGAATTTACAGGACCGTCTTATTCACGTGAGTTTCCACTCCCGACACCCTGAGCAAGGAGAGGGGCTCCGCCTGAGCGACCTACATTTAATCCGCGATGCAAAGACTGGAAGGGATTAGTCAGCGTGCGCCCTCCTTATCAAACTCTCTTTCCTTTTCGCTGGCCCGCCTGGCTCCCGGTGGCGGTGGTGCCAGGCTGCTGGAGCTCGCGGCAGGCTGCGGGCACTAGCCCCTCCGGCTCACCCTTTCACCCTTCGTTCACCCCCGGGTGCCACGCGGGTGGCGTGGTTTTTCCGCCCACTCCGGTGGCCGTGCTGGCGAGGCTGGGAATTGCAGGGCCTCCCCGCCTAGACGAGCCCTGGAATCGGAGTGCTCCCCGCCCCTGGTATCCGCTTGGGCGCAGGGGGCTCGAAGAAGGCTGGGGTTCGTCTCCAGACACTCCGATTAGAGACGTGGTCTCTGAGTCTGAACTCGTCCTCCACCTCTCCCAACCCCACCGCCTCTGGTCCCGGAGACACCCGCGGCTGCATATGCCGCGGGTGGGCGCAGAGGCAAAGCGCTCCACCGCGGAGGTAGCGCGCGGCCAGGCGGCCCGGGGCATCCCCGCTGTCGGGGGCGGAAGGCCAGCCCGGCGGCAGGAAGGGTCCGCAGAGCTGGAGCTCCGCCCCTCCGGCCGCACGGCTCGCGGGCCGGCACAGTGAGTGGCAGCGGCGGAGGGCGCGGCGCCAGCGGAGAGGGGCGGAGACGCGCGCGCTGGTTGGCGCGTGCTCGGGGGCGGGGCGCTCTGGGCCGGGCCGGAGGCGGGGCCGGGACCCGGCGCTGGAGCTGCGGGCTGACGGAGAGGAGTCGCGAGCAGCTGGAGCGGAGTTGGAGGAAGCGGCGGTCGCGACGAGGGCGGCGGGCTAGCGGGTTGGAGGCGCCGAGCTCGGATCGGGAACGGCGGGCGGGTCGGGGCCGGGTCAGAGGCGCGTCGGAGGCCGCCGCTGCAGCCTGGGCCCCGCAGAGGAAGGAAGCCGGCCGGCGGGGGAGGTAGGCGGCGGCAGCGGGTCCGGGTGTGTGTGTGTGCCCGGGAGGGGGAGGCAGTGCGTGCGCGCGCGGCTGCCGCCGTTCTCTTCCTGTCACCAGCAGCCGCTTCTGCAGAGCCGAGCCGGGGGAAAGCGGGCTGGCCGCCGGCATCGCGGGTTCTCGGCCAGCGTCCTGCGAGCTCTGGCAGCTTCCGAGCTCCCCTTTCCCCGGTCCTCTAACGAGCTGGCTCTGCACGCTGCTGGACTCATTCGTCCCCCGAATTGCAGGCGATCTCGGGCTTGTCCCCACCCCTTCGTTACCGCACACTTCTGAGGGTCCTTACTGTCGCCTTGTTGCAGTTTTCCGGGGTCCTTCACCGGAGGAGAGCGCCCAGACCATTGCCTTTAAGTTAGCGGGAAGGAGCGCAGCTTCCCCCCGCCTCCTCCAGCTGCAACCAGGGTCGCTGCTCGGGCCGTTCCCCCGAGCGGGTGGGGCGGCGGTGGTCCCCGGAGCTCGCCCCGAGCCCCCGCCCTCCGAAGTTTGCCTTCCTTCTCTTCCGGGGTGGGGGAAGTGCGCCTCGGGGCGGCTGGTCGCTGGGGCCCTAGAGGCGTCTAGTGCCAGCTGGGCCTGGACAGGTTGTTGGAGGCATATTTAATGGGGTCCTCGAACAGTGCGGAAATCCAGCTTTTTGTAGCGCGGGGCGAGACTGGAGGGACCTGCCCAGCAATATGGAGCCGGCTAGGGAAAGCAAGAGTATGGCAAGCCTGAGCTAAAATATCGTGGGGAATTGTCTGGCAACCACAGCTCTGATACTCACTTCCCAAGAGCAGAAACTGCCCCGCAGATCACAAGACAAAGAGAACTGAAAAGCTCAGGCCAGCCACTCCTGTACAGATACATAACTTTGGTAACCAGAATTCGAGCATGAAATATAAGGGTGTGAGTGGAATGGCTGTTACATGTTGAATGCAGAAAGCGTGTGAACTGGATTTGGGGAATTTCTTATGCTTCCCTGAGTGCTATTAATATCCAAAAGGTCTCACTTCCACCGTTAATCCCTGGTGGAGCTGCAGCGCTGTTGGTATCCGAGTATGAGTATACTTTTTATTTGGGGCTTTTTATGACTTTGGAAGCGACACTTTTTTTTCTTTTGTTTTTCTGTTCTGTTCTTTGTCATTCAGTGCGAAGTACGACTGGATAAAGCAGTTCCGGGTTTTGAGTGCAGCATTAAGATTGTCATTTCAGTGTAATGAGGTTCAAGTTTTAGTTGTTAGGCGGGACATTCACAGAGCTTATTGACCCAGGCATTTACGCTGAATTGTATTTTAATGTTTCATTAGCTTGGGTCACGTTTTGCAACTTTAAAGATGGGTACGTATTAGCCAGAAAAGATAGGAGGAGACAGGTTCATTTCTGAGGCACACTGTTAAAGTAATGGATCTCCAAGGTGCAAATCACAGAGAATTTGGTGAATTCTGCAGAGAAGGCCACAAATAGTTTTTATCTTTAAAAAAGAACCCCCCACCCGCCATTACAGGTTTTTGATAGATCACACTGTTCTTGAAATAAACAGTTCAAATCAGTAGAGGGTAGTTTCTTAGAAACAGAAGTTGCTTAAATTTTGGGAAGCAAGTGTTCTGGTTGTTACAAAGAAAATACCCTAAAGGTAGTTTGGGGGAGGCAGTGTCCCTCTAAAGTTTGAGAAGATGCGTTTGGTTCAGAATCAAGCTTTAAACCGGAAAGGTCAGTGGAGGAGACTTACCTGCCTTGCAGAATTGCTGGATTATGTCATTGCTGGCCTCTTCAGTTTTTATATGCCCGTTGCAGGTAGGTAGTAGTCATACTTTTTTCATAACAGTGTATAGGTTTTTGTGATTGGAAGGAAGATCTGTGTATCTCATATTTCAAAGTGTGACGTGCTTTTGCTTTTTAACTTCCATCTT
The DNA here is from genome assembly GCF_023065955.2 of Ursus arctos. Classification (NCBI taxonomy): domain Eukaryota; kingdom Metazoa; phylum Chordata; class Mammalia; order Carnivora; family Ursidae; genus Ursus; species Ursus arctos. Next base: position 55,185,400 of record NW_026623067.1, read on the forward strand.
GGTTTGGGACCTGTTCTTGTCAGTTGCATAACAGAACTCTAGCATACATAATGTCTATCCCCTGTTTTATCTGCTTTTGTAAAATGATGTTATCACTGTGTCCTTCCACATGCGTGATGCTGATAGTGTGAAAAAGCACTTCACTTCCCATCAGTTAATTATATTGTCTTTGCTTAGCTATTTTTTTTTTTTTTGGAATTTATAAAGATCAGGAAATCCCCACAGCATAAAAAGTTAGTTTTGGGGAACAGCAGTGGTCCAGTAAGTTATAATTAATACATGTTTTGGTTGTTGGTAGTGGTGCTGGTAGTATGTATTCATCTTGCGGAATTGCCACTTGGACCTCAGGCAATTTTTGAAGGGCTTTGTATCTTAAATGCAAACGTACACCACCTACCCAAATCTTGTGTTGTTAAAAATGACCATATGTTTTAATTAAATTTTTCCATGAATGCCATGTAATTTTTAAGGTAGTTTGTTGGTCAGAATTCCCTTTTCTCTTAGTTCACGGGTCATGTTCTAAAAAGGCATCCATTCTGAAAGATTGTCTACTTGCTCGTGAAGACAGGGACAATTTCAGTTCATCTTTTGTTGTGTTTGCATTGTGTGATTTCCAAAATGCGTTTTATTGAATAAAGAGATGGTGAATGAGCAGATGTAAAGAAACTGATTTTATGGTCAGGTAGGTGATAAAAAGCTGAGATAGTGGTTGCATTTGGGGTTTTGCTTTTAATTCTCTCACCTGTGGGTATACACCGTGCAGAAGAAAATGGAAAGTGCTTTTTTCTGTACATTATACATTTTAGACGGACTCCCCACAAATATCTCTGTTTTGGAGGGCACAGAGATTTGCCAGTCAACTCAAGAGAATTGAGCCTCTTAGTGAAGTTCTCAGAAAATGAGGTTACTCGTCAGTGGAAGGAAAGGCTTATCAATTTAGTTTTTTACCTTAGAAGGGACAATATAAATTTTATAACCGTTTTTAATCAAAAACTTAGGTTGTAAGTGATTTTTAAAATATTCACGTTATTTATTGCTCTTTTTTCTTTGTCTTTTCCACCTCCATCCTAATGTAATTTCTTGCTGTGCTTCAGCCAACTCTCTTATTGGAATTACTTGCCTAAAAGAATGGCGATTAAAGGCCATTTCATGTGCATTATGCCAAATAAACTGAGACATAGACTACGTAATTACTCATAAACTTGTCTGTTTGGCTTATGTTAGTTGGGTTGGGTTTTTTTTCCCCCCCAAGTGTATAATGAGCATAGCATAGTTTTTGCTGGAAAAGAAAAAATCCTGCTATAAAAACATCTTTGGAGATTTTATCTTCCCAGCATTGTTTTCCTTAAAGTAAATCAAATACATACCCACAGGCACCTGTAGTCAAAATAGTTTTCAGGTTAAGGATCACTCCAGAGAGTACCCAAGTGTGAGGAAACTCCATGGCGTGCAAGAGTGAGTTAATAAAGCGAGGTTCCTGGTCAGGCATGCCTTGCCCCTCCCCTTCCTAGCTGGACCCTAGTGGTCCAGACCCTGGACTCATTCCCCTGGGGGAGCTAGGGCTGAAACCTCAGGACGCAGCTAGCTACCTTTAGTCTCTAGAGGACTCTCCTCTTTGAGGGAAGCTACGGAGCCAGCCACCAAACCCTGTTGTAGAGGAGTCTTGGCCCCTCCCAGGTCTCTTTTGCCCCGACCTCCAGAGCCACCCCTCTCCCTCAGGCAGGGAGAGAACTAGGTGGGCAAAGTCCACAGGCAGCCTTTTTGTGTCTACTTTACTCTGAAAAGGAGTTAAAGGGATAGCAGAGAGTTTTATTTCAGGCTAACTTGAGGGTTCCTTTACAGGAGTTTACAAGCCTTTAGAAGCAGTGCAAACAAAAACTCCTAGCAAATATTCCTGTTTCAAATAAGAATTGTATAAATGGCAGTAAGGGACGTTGAATACTAGTAGTAATAATAGTAGTAATGGTAGCAGTAATAACATAGCTGCAATTTACTAGCTGTGTAACATCAAACAAATCATTTAACTTTTCTGTGCTTGTTTTCTCATCTGTAAGATGGGGACAGTAATTGTATCTAGGATGGTTGTAAGGGTTCAGTGAGTTGATCTATGCAAAACTCTAGGAGCTGTGCCTAGCCTGTAGTAAACACTATGTTATATTAAGTTCTAATTATCGGGCACGGAGCTAAGTACTTCATATATGTAATTTCATTTAATTCTCATAGTAACCCCGGGAGGTGTAAGTTTGCTTATTGTATCTGTCTCACAGATGATAAAATTATGCCACAGAGAGATCTGAGTAACTTGCCCAAGGTTAAAAATCCAGACAGTGATGGGGACAGCTGTCTGTGTCTGAAGCTCAGTGCTTATACTAATCTTCTCGTTAAGACTTTCGCAAAATACCATTGTATTTTCATGAGAGGAGAGGGTTCAGATCATCTCCTTCAGTCCTCTCGTTCCACCGCCGTTTCCTCCGGCCTCTTCCCCGTGATGGTGCAGAGAACTGGAATGGTCAGCCCCACGAACTGGAAGAGTCAACCCCACAGCCTTGCCTGGGTGGTGGGGTGTGTTTCTCAGGCCCCGCAGCAGGAGCACCAGCATCTTTCTGCCAGCCTCCTGGTCAGGACTCCAGCTGGGCCTGGGCCTCTCTTCTCGGCCGCCTGAGGCCTTCTGGCTGGTGTCATCACTTTGCCTCTGGAAAGTCCTGCGTCCTAGTTGTTTCATCTGGGCTTGTCCCATACCCCGCCCATCCCCACTGCTCCTCCAGCCTCAGAAGGGCTGCAGGCCAGAGTCTTGCGTTAGACACCCTGCTTGCCCACAGTGTGGACGCAGCACTGAGCATCGCAGCCCACAACACATTCTGGTTGGTTTGAAAATGAGTGGGGATATCTGATAACTGTTACTTTAGGCTTAATCTAACTTCGCTCTAACTTTGATTTTTATGATTTCCAGGATGTTCTATTGGACAGGTGAAGAGATTTTTAAATGATGATTTGTCTTTTTAAAAAGACTGTGAATTTAGGTTGGGAGCTTGCCCTAGGCTCAGAACTAGCCCAGGGAGGATGGAGAGATGGAATGCAGGAAGTGTAGGCTGCCAACCCAGGAACCCTCCATCACCTGCAGCCGAGGTGAAGACCCACTGTGTGCTGGGACCCAGTGTGAAACTGCTCATTGAATCACAGGATAGAATCATAGGATTGGAGCCTATTCCTGATTTATTTCAAGTTACTTAAAAATATCCTCTATTCCTGTCTCCCCACCAAGTTTGCTAAATCCTTGTCCTTTGTAAAGGGGGAATGAGTAAGTCAGCAAAGTCAAAGGACTTTTCAAAGATTTTTGTTTGGTTCTTTGCCAGAATGCCTGCGGGTTAGAGGGTTAAGCTGAAAGTTTGCATTCAGGCCTTTCTACATTAAGAAGTCATGGGTTCCTGATTGTCAGGCATCAGACACATTTTATTTTGAGAAACAAAATAGGAATGGCACGGTATCGTGGCAGAGAGAGAAAATACACATTGATTAATGGTGTGTTGCAGGCAGGCAGTCTTTAAAAGGATTGAAAGACTGGAACACAGTAATTACCATTAAAGAAATTTGGAACTGTTGCGTGCAGTATTACGTAAGAATAAGTTAGTTGTTTGTTTATAAAATTCCTTTATATCTTTTGTTACTATAACTTACGTATGCACTAGCTTGGAGCTTAAATCATAAGATTGCATTGCTTATTTGAAAACATTAAATTATGGATAGGTGGGTATTACCCACCTATAAAACCTTTACTGTGTTAACAATTATGTTGGAGCTAGATGGAAATAGTTCGTTGGACCGGTGACTGTAGCCAAAGAGATTGGAGGCATAATCTTGTGAATCTGGGCAGCATATATCCTGTCTATGTGGGTAGTTCGGGCTCCAAATTGATCCTGGGAGGGTTACATCACACAGGTATTGCCAATGTTTCAGGTTGCTGAGTCTTCTGTAGTCCTGGGGAGAACGTGAGTATAAGAGAAAAAAGAACTTGCCAGTTGTCTGGATAGGATAGTTCTTGTGACTATGGGTTAATGCTCTACATATTCCCCTAGGGAGGAGCTGAGTTGTTAGAAATCGTGTAATCAAGGGCCTGGGATATCCATAGGGGGCATAGATGCCAAGAGGGATACAGGTGGCAGAAGCTTCAGCTCGTAGAGCAGAAGTGGGCAGGATTCCAGAAGTGATGTACCCAGTATTCTCTCATTCACGAGTTTATAGACTTCTTTGGCAAGGATGCATTTACTGAAGTCTCTTGGAAAGAAAATTTGCATTGTCCAAGAAACTTGGTCCCGAACTTGATGGAACTGCTGCCAAGTCGTCGTGGCTTTTTTGGGCAGGTGTGTTTGTAAAAGAGCCACAAACGCTATCAGTGAGGCCACCGTCACAGAGGGTCAATAAAAAGCAGACATTCAGGGTTCATCTGAGGGGTCAGAATGTGCCGGCAGAGAATCAGCATCCTTGACCCTGTGGACACACCTGGGCTGTCCTCGGTCATCAAAGCAAGTTGAATTTGGGCAGTGGGTTCTAGTGGTGTCAAGTCATGGCCCTGGAGCCAGACTGCTTAAATGTGAGCTGTAATTCCACCTCCCAGTTGCTGAGTGTTACCGTGGCCAAGGTATTCAATTCTCTGTACCTCAGTTTCGTCCTCTGTAAAGTGAGGGTGTTGATAGTGCTGCCTCCGGGTTATGCTGAGTAGTGAACGTGTTGATGCTCGTGTAGCCCCTAACGAGCATTAGATGGCAGTGGTTGAGTGAGCTGGTGCACACGCAGTTCCCAGGAAGAGGTAGATGGTGACCACGATGACAGGGACAGTCATCGAAATGGGCGTGGCCGTCAGGAAGTCTGCAGCCTGCATCGTGGTCCAGGTGCCTGCCCCTTCTCCCTGGCCAAGGCCGCCATGCACTGTGCCACAGGACGCTACCCAGTTGCTGCCCAGGTGACGAGTCAGTGCTCCCTCTTCTCTTACAAGGTTGCTGTCCAGCCTCTTAGTTGGCGCTGACTTTGGCCAACCTTGAATTGTTTGGATTGATCTTCCTGGCCTTGACGTGGTGGAGTCCCAGAAGACAGGAATGGTTTGTTCTTATAACCCTAGTGTCATAGAAGATGAGGGTTTTTTGTTGGGTTTTGGGTTTTGGTGTTTTGTTTTGTTTTGTTTTTAAATCAGGTGAAGGCCCAGAATTCTGCGCAATATTCTTCTCACACAGAAAGTAAGGTTCTCCTTTTAAAAACGGCGAGGGACAGGAATTAGTAGAGACATCTAGGTCTTCGGCGCCTGGGTTGGGGATTGCTCTTCTCGGTCATCAGGTTCCTCTGGGTTCTTTTTCTCCTTGCAAGGATTTATTCTCAGGCTAACAAATGCACAGTTTTTGGGTTGGTAAAACCTTGATCAGATATGGGGCCTCTTCTTAGTATGGTGTCCCCTGTTTAGGAACATGCATTTCTGCCTAGGTGTTCTGTGATCAGGGGCCTGGTGGTGGCTGAGGGCTGTGTGGGGGAGAGAGTGATGAAGAGAGAGAGACAGGGAGGGAGAGAGGAAGGACGGGAGGGCGAGAGGGTAGATATTATATTACCCATTCTGTTGAGAATCTCAACAAACTGGCCCACGGGGTTGTTGAAATAGAACAAGCCATAGGCAGCAGCTGGTGGAAAGATCTATCCAACATACTAGTTGAGGATTTTTTTTCCCCCAAAAAGACCTACATTGCCAGGAAAAGCTAACAAAAATTTCAAGGCAGATTTGGAGGAATTAAATTATTCTTAGGCATGTTGCCTGGTTTCCAGGCATTTAGGGATATGTAAATGCTCGTGTTCTTTAGAGTTCTGTGTCTCATTTGTACAGAGTACATTAGTACTAAAAATGAGATTTGCTAGTCCTACATTTTTGTGTGAATTTCTGCAGTGAATATTTAATTTGATTCTGGATCCATCAAAAGGAGAGGTTGTCTTCAAAGATATTCTAGTTTATTTTTCTAATACATCCTGCTGGTTGCTGAAGTTTTGTGTTGTTGTTTTTTTAATCTGATGACTGACATACAAAGTTAGAATACTCTCTCAAATTAATATTCTGACTGCTCAGAGGTTTCCAGTGTTTGTTTTTGCTTCTTGTAATGTTAACTCTCCTAAGAGTGTTATTGTACTACCACTAAGAGGCTCTAACCTCGTAAAGTTGAATACTTGACACTTCTGAATACCAGCATCATGAGCTGTGATTGGATTTTGCGTATTAAGATGCATATACTGACGAGTTCCTGTAATACTAAACCTCTCAAGTGGCCCCCTGTTAAAACACACGAAGCTCTCTTTGATAGAGCTCACTGATGTTTTGTGGCTCTCGTTTATTGCTTTGCTACTCGGCCAGCTTAACTGAAACCTTGAAGTTGCTTTTATCCTATATGATAAAGATAGTGCTGAGAAGTGACCGGAGTTTAGTGTTGTGTACCCGAGCGCCCTGTGCTGTTGGCAGGCCACGTGCTGACTTTCCCTCTCGAGTCCTTAATTTCTCCGCCTCCACTGTGTTAAAAGAAAAAAAAAGAAAAAACAAAAAAACTTGCACCGTTCGTTTCCCCCTACACCAGGCTATCTTCCCAGGGTAATCTCTGGCAGCCGTTTCTACTTCCTCTTCATTATCTTAACTCCTTCAATTCTAGTGACTGTCCTCAGTGTCTCTAGACTGGAGTCTGCTTTCTCAGAAGTCAGTGATGACGTGGTGATGGGCAGAGCCCCGGGTTACTTAGCCTTGCCTCACTTTCCCCCTGCTGGAGGCCCCTGCAGGATTTGGTCTTAGGGATCACCTTGTCCCACCCAAATCCTCTTATGCATTGTTTCCCGGACTTAGCTTGTCTCCAAACCTTGACTCTGCTTTTAAGGTTGCATTCAGTGAACCTCAGTGTTTGATCCATAGATCATTTTTTTAACCTTCGATATTTTTTCCTTGGGAGTTCCTCCATTCCATTGAGTTCAGCCTTGCCTTACTTGCAGCTGATCAGATCTGTGGTGGGTTCCCTCTCTCCCCCACCACACTAACAGTTGTATGCCCAGCACCCCCTAAAGCCCACTGGAATTAACTCGGGTTTGGCCATCTGCTCCTTTTCCGTCTTGACTCTGATTCAGGCATCACCACATCCACTCCTGCTTTCTCTGCAGGGTCTCTTGCTTCATTCCTCCCCTTCCGTATCTTCTGATGCTGTCTTGGTTCATGCCCTCAGGGCCTTTGCCCGCACCACTGTCCTAGAGCTTTCATCTTCACCCCTCTGTCCCCCCGCCAGTCTGTGCCATTCACCATAGGTAGACTGAGATTCTTCCAGTGCATCTCTCATTGTTGCTCCCCTTTCTCCAAGCGCTTTTGGTGGCTCCCGAAGTTAGACCACAGTATTCCCGAGCTCAGTGCAGGCGTGTATCATGTCATATAACCCCTCCCTGTCTTTCTAACCCAGTTCCAGTGCTCCCTCTTTGGCTTCCGACGCTTTGGACTGCCTGTTCTAGCTCTTCCCAGAATACGACATTCGCTTAGTCACACCTGTACCTAAGATCCTGCCACACATTCCATTCTGTCTGCAGATCCCCGCGGTGAGATGTGGTCTCTCCCTCAGTGGAACCCAACAGTGTTTCGTCTCTGCCTGTCTTCTGCTGTTTACCTAATGTTATGGTTCCTTGTGTACCATGCTTATCTGAGAGACATTGCCACATGCCAGCACACCTCCCACCCCTGCCTCATGTTCTTGGAAGGCAGGGACTGTCTTACTAATCTTTGTTGTATATATCATGTTGAGCAATAGCGCACTGGCCCGTGTGTGTATGCCAAATTGATTAAATACTTGTTGAATGGAAATAGAAATTCAAATTCACACAGATGGCAAAGTGTGATGTTCATTCATAAGTCTTGTTTTTCCTTTGCTAGGTGAAGCTCGCGTGTGGAGTGACACAGTCAAATCAGACGCCAGATGGACAGTGTGACAAGAGTGTCAGAAAAGATTGGGCCTCGCTGCGAGAATCAGCCTGGAGGCCAAGTGTTGACGAGCTGCTGAAAAGGAAGCCAGTGGGAGGACTGTGGGCCGCAGAGGAAGTGGCACCCTGTCTTCAGTCACACCATTGATGGAGGACAGATGGACAGCCGGACATTCAGTCACCTCTCCTCTTAAACCTGTGGAGAGTTGTCCTTTGTCCTCTGCTGGGCACATATTAGGAATCTTAACATACTCTCAGAATTCACTTTCCATAGAAACGTAAGATCAGACTGCAGCGTGTCACCAGACTCCTCTGTTGCATGGTCACAGACTCGCAACCATGAGTGCCGAGGGCTACCAGTACCGAGCGCTGTATGATTACAAAAAGGAACGAGAAGAAGATATTGACTTGCACTTGGGTGATATCTTGACTGTGAATAAAGGGTCCTTAGTAGCTCTTGGATTCAGTGATGGACAGGAAGCCAGGCCTGAAGAAATTGGCTGGTTAAATGGTTATAATGAAACCACCGGGGAAAGAGGGGACTTTCCGGGAACTTATGTTGAATATATCGGAAGGAAAAAAATCTCTCCTCCCACACCAAAGCCCCGACCACCTCGACCCCTTCCTGTTGCACCAGGTTCTTCGAAAGCTGAAGCAGACGGTGAACAACAGCAAGGTCAGTATTCATGAGTGATTGCTTCATGGCATTTTTGTTTTATTTTTTTAGGAAAAGTCTGAGATTTGTGTCAGGCTGTCACACTCGAGGAAGAACCCATTTTGGCAAATTTATCTGAATTTATGTATGGTATATAAAAGCTTGGTCAGTCATTACAGGACTAGAGATTGGTGTTTGTGGGGTAGAGAATTGTAAACGGACGGAGATGATGGTATATGAGAACCTGTTTCGTGAGCATCTTTAAACCGTGTTATTATGGTTGCTGTGGAATTAAACACTGTGCATTCTAACTCTTGTAACTGATACTAATGGATTTACAATAATCATTTGGGGAAAGTAGAGGATAAGTCAGTATATTCAACATTAATTGGATTTGTATGGAAAAATGTCAAGAGCAATAAAGTGACCACAGAACTCAGCAGAGAAGAAAGCATTGTTTTTATAACCTGGTATCTCCCTCTTGGTTTCCTCTCCAGAAACACTCTGGCTGAAGCTGAAGCCTAGTCCCATACTCAGTGTAGATGCAGAGGGAGTTCTTTTCCTTGAGGGGCAGGGTCATCCGTAGCATTATTGCCTGTAGTGTGCTTGGCTGTCACGGGGTGGGGGGGGTTACTGAATGCTTTTCTTAAATGGAAACCACCTTGATTCAAAACCCGCTCCTTGTTTATTATTAGAGATGGTCCACACTCGAGCTTTGTGCACAGCTGGTCATTTAAGGTTTTTCTGCTGTTCAGTGTCATGCAGAGACAAGCCCTTTGCTCAGCTTTGCTGTTATGACCTTTGTTAAATACTCATTTCCTCGTTAGTAAATTTCAAGCTTTTTTTTTTCTCACAATTTTTTTTTAAAATTCTCAGACTGAGAAAGGTTTGGCAAGGTAGGTTTGAAACAGGTGCACCCAACCGCAGCAGCTGCATGTTAAATACAACTGCGTGTGGCATTACAGTGTATCTCTGGGAGGGATTCTGACGCTCTTATGCCTTCTTTAAGGCTTATCCCAGCACATATGAATGAGGTAACACGAGAATAAAGGAGCAGAATGCAAGGAGAAAGAGCTGCCTTTTAGCACAGGGTCATAATACGACAGAATATTCTGTAGAAGTCAAGCATTCCTGGGGTGCCTGGGTGGCTCAGTCGTTAAGCGTCTGCCTTCGGCTCAGGGCGTGATCCTGGTGTTATGGGATCGAGCCCCACATCAGGCTCCTCTGCTATGAGCCTGCTTCTTCCTCTCCCACTCCCCCTGCTTGTGTTCCCTCTCTCGCTGGCTCTCCCTCTCTCTGTCAAATAAATAAATAAAATCTTTAAAAAAAAAAAAGAAGTCAAGCATTCCTGCCTAGAGATCCCTGAAGGGACACGCCCTTCCCTCCCCTGTCCGAGCCAAAAGAGATACTTGTTTGATAAACATGACACCATACTTTATAAATAATGTCCAAATAATGTCTGCAGTTGAAAAGCAAAAGTTAATTTTTCTTTGCAGGTAAGTCAGAACACCTCGACTGCGTAGATAAGGTTTTGTCAACCATTGCATTTCACTGAGCAGATTAAAGGTGTATACATTGTTGTTTTTTCCCTACCAAACTACATATTTTTAATTTGGCTGTTTATTTTTGAAGTTAAAAAAAAAAAAAAACCACTTAACGTAGGCTGATTCAAAAGGAAAAATTATTTAATTTGTCCCAGGATACAAAAGATGACAGAATCCTACAAGTATCTGTGTTGGATTAGAGAAGATTCCTTAAAAGGTGGAAGAGGGGGCATCTTGTCAAGATTAGTGACACAGATTTTGTAAAAATAATTTCTGAGCAAAATTGCATTTGGTAACTGCTATTAGGTGTAACTTTCATTATAAGCAAAATGATTTTTCTCTTTTTAGGTCCTAAACTATTTTACAAGGCTTGCTTTCTCATGTGATGTAGTGACAATGGAGATTTTTCACAGCCTTTTCTTTTTTCTTTGTAACACACAAAAAGGTAGAGTAATTGAAAATTTTTAGCAGAATTTAGGAAAGAAACCCATGATAATGTGCATTCAGGTATTAGACAAGAGTGGGCCTAAATGTAAATGAGAAATCAGGAGTCACTAAAAGGTTGAAGAGGCAGTATGGGGAGGTCGTGAGGGGAGTGTAGTACTAAACATTAGATTTCCCAGAAATGTTAGTCTTCTGTTCTCATTTAAATAGGATTTGTCTGAAATGAGAATTCAGTAGCTCCTCCTAGTTGCATGTCACATTGATAAGGAAAGTAGTTATAAGGACAAACATATATGTTGAAACCATGGGATTCTGGTTTCTTTTGCCCATGTGGATGTTAATTTGGAAGCCTTTGCAGTGACAAATTGTGGGACAGCGAGAGAGGATCGTTCTTTTCTTACTGTAATTGAATTTTTCAGCACTTTTTTCTTTTTAAACCCCCCCCCCCACTTGATTTAACCTGTTTGTAGTGTTTGACTTTGTTTTACCTAGAAGGTTATCCTCCAGGCCTGGGATCAAACGCAGGGCTCCTGTTGAGATAGTGTCACAGGGAGAGTTGGCACTCCCCCGTAATGGGCAGGGGTTAGAGAGAGGGTGCTCACTCCTGCCTGCGTGCTAATTGTGTGGTTCTTGTCTCCTGCTCTTGCAGCCTTCTCTCTTCTTAAAAGAAAGTTGTGATTGGACTCTGGCCAGAAGTAGACTGTGCGAGGGATTCCTCCTTACATAATAGAACCCACTTTTCCACTTTTCCTTGAATGTTCCTGGAAATAAAGCTGTGAAATTGAGCTTTTGAAACTCATTTGAGCATCTGCTAAACCTTCCACCGGTACATTTTGCATAAAGTCTCTTAGGAAGCCCAGTCTGTCGATTGAATTGAATTTGTTCTTTGGACATTGTTGCATTTACCGGCTTCGAAGTCATTCAGTAAACATGAACTGCATCCCTGTTTTGTGCTGGGAAGTAGCGATGAAAAATGAGGTCAAGATTCGAGAGAGATAGCATGCCTTCTGATGGCGTGTGCTTCCCCCTCCCACCTCAGGGCTGTGCTTCCTTCCCTCCTCTTGGCCAGCTCTTCCTCACACTTCCCTTGGGCAACCCTACTCTCCCCTCTGCTCACATCTCCTCATGGAGGCTGGCTCTGCTCACCCTGCTTCACATGGTGACCTGCCCCTCTGCTTTTGCAAACCATTTATTATCTAACCTGCTATAGAATTTACTTCCCATGTTAGTATTTATTATTTCTTCCCTCTGCTAGATTGTAGGCTCCATGATGGTGGGGCTCTTGGTTGTTCCTCCATGATCCCAAGTATCTAGAACAGTGCAGTGGGTTCTCAGTGGATACAGGCTTGCTTTTGAGGTTCTTCCTCTAAATGTTTCACATCCCAGATGACTTGAAAGGAGAGCCATGCACTCTGTATGTCACGGACAGGCACACGAGGCTGTAACAGCCCGTTCTGTTGTTAGAAATCACAGCTTTGTTTTCACATCATTCACATCTGAGGAATCTTGCATCTTTGGCCTTGACCATTGCATACTATGTCTCCAAAACTGTTATTTTCTACTCCAGTGCTTAGGATAGGTAGTTCTGCTAGTGGGAAAGCGTGTTAAGCTGATAGTGGGTTCTGTCAGCCACTTAAGTAAAGTGATTAGAACATGTGTCAAGATCAGCACGTGTCCTCAGGCACAGGTTTTATTCCCTCTCCCCTCCTTTCATCTCCTTCCCTTTGCCTGGGGGCTAAAATTACCGAGAGGAGTGACAGGTTACACTTTCCCACAGTCTCGTGAAGCCCTGTTTGATCTACTTTGGAGAGAACCTCCTCGGTGTTCCGCACAGGTGAAGGGCCTGCGGAGTGGCTGTCACGTGGTCCTTAGGGGGAGCCATGCTGTGGAAACACAGCACTCTAGCTCTTTGTGCGTTAGGCTCTTCCGACACCGGCATTCCATTCCCAAACCCACAACCCCATTCAACCACGGTCCCTATTTCTCCGCACCCAGCAGATGAGGAAGGTGGAGATGTAGGGATAGGGGAATGAAAATGCATTCCATTCTTTCATAGTCAGCTGTCTCCTGGGGCTATTTCTTGAGACAGTATTTTGCGATTTATTCATTAAAGTCATGCTAATGCACGATATGTAGACTAGTGGGATTCTAGTGACTAGAATCTAGTTTATTGTATAGACAAGTGACCATGTTAGTATGTGTCTGGGACACTGGAATCTGCTAACTTGAGAAACCACTCACAGATCCGAGTTCATACTGACGTCCGTCCCCCACCCACACCCCTCACCGGCCCCCACTTCAGACCCTGACAGTGAGTCCCACAGCTGGTTCCACATATAAAACATAAAGCACACATTGGGTGAGGCCTATTTTAAATTTTGATCAGATTTCTTTCTAAGCAGAAAAAGAAAAAAGCTTGTAACTTATCTTTGTTTTCAAGGTTTCCCTGGCCAAGTGATTTTTACATTTCTCACACTCAGCATCTGAGTGCCCCTCCGTGGATGTCATTCCTCGTCTAGAAAGCAAGACTGTAATAAATCACATAAATTGACGACCCTGTACAGGGGCACAGAAGATAGTGACCTGATCCCAAATTACACACCTTTGCTGAGCCTCATGGTCATAACATACAGCTCTTGCTCACCCACATAGTACCTGTGAAAGTAATTTGCTTTGCTTCACAAATTCCTGCCTTTATGAGTTCTGCTTTCATTGAGATTTTGCCTTGTCATAATGTTCTTCACCTTTTCTCCTACTTAAGTGAGACTTTGCTGTGACGTTTTGTCCTGTTGAGCTCCCCTGAATGGTGTGGGGTGAGACATCGGACTTGTGGTGCTGACTGCCGGTTCTGCATTGACCATGCTGCTTTTGTGAGAAAGCACGTCTGGTTAAAGGGTATTTGAAGATCAAGGCCTTAGAACCCTGCCTCTAACGACCCACTGGAAAAATTAATCAGAACGCTAGAGATTTTTACCCAGATATAAAAATTTAAGTGTTTGACCTCTGTGTTTTTAGATGAAATGAAATACATTTCCAAAAGATATCATCAATATAACTGATTAAAGAGTAGGTCTGGAGAAAACAAATGTGATAATTATTTTTGATAAAATCAGATGAGCTTAACCACTTCTCTTAAAATCCCAAAAGGAATTACTCCTGTATTAAGTTACGTGTTATAATATAGTTCTCCTGCTCGAGTGCCAACATTTCTATTCTTAAGACATTTTTCCTGTGAATTTTAAATTTAATTATTTTGTCTCCCCAGAAATGTGAAGAGAAAGGAAAGTAACCCTTGTTAATAATTGGCATATCCACGGTTAGTTGAGAAGGAAATTGACAAACAGAGAAAAGATTTTCATTTCTTTCCTTTTCTTTCTTGCTTTTTTTTTAGCAAGAAAAGTTCTGGCCTGACCTGGCTGGCCATGTTAGGCATTAAAAGCAAACCCTAAGGGGGGATGAGTAGGGAGTTCCTCTTGGTACTCCCAGAGAGGGAGACATTCCTCCCTCCTTCCTCCAGTCTGTTATTTGACCAGAAGGGCTTCATTTTTTCTTTCCTGGAGCTGGCGACAGTTAAGTTCAAGGTTACAGGTAAGACATTCCTTGAGGAAAAGATTTCTGCCATGTTACCATGACACGTGTCATTCAGAATCACAGAGCTATGATAACGCAGGTTGTATTTTTTTAGGTGAGATACATGTTCAGATGATTTCATTAAGGCTTCTGGCTTTAGACATTTCACTCTGTTCTCTTTTTTCCGCCCCCCAGAATGGGTAAAGGGTCCAAAGTCCATATCTGTACTACCTAAATAAAGCCTTCACACCTCTGATTTGAACAGGATCTCTGTTAAGTGGAGTGAGCCTATTTTGTTTCCTAGCAACCAAGCTAATGATGATGTTCTAATAAAATTTTCCTTGTCATAAAAGTAGAACTCTGTATTTTGAAAATGTTTCTTTTTTAGTTTAGTTGTCAGTAGATTCTTTGATAACTTTGACGTCCGTCTTCTCTGGTTTCTAGGTGAATGCATCTTTGTCTAAAACAGGAGAAATTCTGATTAATAAGCGCTTCTGCAGTAAGTCAGAGTTTGAGAAAACAAACAATTGAAATTCTTAAAGTCAACAACAAATCGTGCCTAACATCTGCTAAGTAGCATCCAGAAAGGGGAGAATTTTGTACCTCTGGCAGAAAAGAATACGAAATACGTGATGCCATTTACATATCTATGTTTTTCTTAGTAAAAGAAAACAGATGTTAGCAGCAGAGCTGGCTGTTGCATATATGTGTGTCTTTGTTGCGAACAAATTTCCATGAGGAATGACATAAAATTGGTTTGAAGGCTGAAGAGGGAGAAAATAACTTGGTGTGATAGCTAGAAACGAGAAGCATAATTGCATGATGGATTATATCTAATGTTTTGAGGTCTTGGTAGATTTTATGGCGTTCCGTACCAAAACAGTTCTTAGGCTTTCATTGAAACGAATCTAATAGAGGAGGTCAGAGTGTACTAGCAGTTGGCTTTATTTTAATTCCTTGGGTATAATTTCCCTAAAATGTCAAGTTTAACAGAATACTGTCAGAATACTTTATAAGCGTGTTATTCTTCCTTACTAATTTCTATAAACGACCACAGTATTTTGTTTTTACTGTGAGAATCCCATGCACTGTACATTTTAAAAATGATCTGATAAAACAGAACTTTGCAGTTGAAAATAAAAACAAGCAGCAGATCTTTCTGTTTAATTATGTATGCAGAACTTTGTCCCAGTGGCTCTATGCCCTCTAAAGTATGGCTGTCATTTTCAGGAATACCTTTTCTGGACACTGTCTTGCTTGGGGGTGTTGGCATTCATCTGCTCACCTATTTCTAGTTGGTAGCATGTATTACATGGTGCCTATAGATTCTTTTATCCTGTCACAGTTTGATGCATAGTGAAGTTCTGACTATGAATTTATTAAACCGTATTGTAGGAGACTGTTTGTAATTTGGTGATCAAATGTGATATTCAAGATAGCAGAGATGTTGGTATCAGTGAAGTACAAATCTCTGTGATACATTACTTGAGTCGAAATTCTACTCTGCTTCCTATAAATTCCTTAATCCCTCTAATCCTAACATTCTCTAATTGTAAAATAAGAAATACTATCTCTTCTGACTTTTGACTGTATTTTTCTTTTAATCTTGCTGACACTTGGTCAGTAAAAATTTCTGTATTCCTACTCATAAGAATTGTTGAGAAACATAATCCAGAAAACTGAAGTTGTCACTAGTAGCGTTTCCCCAGTACTTCAGCCCAGAAGGCAGAAGAAAGGTAAGCAGTGAAGGGACTTAGGTCGGAAAAACAAGCTAGGATGGTTGGGCAGATGTGCTCGTGCCACCTCATCGCAAGATCTGAGGTGGAGGTTGGGCTGTGAGATCAGATGGGATTATTGCTAACAAAGGTGCCAAATTAATAGCAAGATTTTGCGAAACTGCGTACTGTATGATCTTAAGATATATTCCACCAGTGTGAGAATTTGTGCTCTCGCTCTGCTGGCGGACTCTCAGGAATCGCTGACATCTAACTGGGTTTGTGACTTCCAGTTTGACACCTTGCAGTTCACGAGTGAATCGGGAGATATTCATGGAATGCCTGCCTTGTACCGTGTCTCTGTGGTGTAACTGAATGCGTTGACATGATAGGAGCTCAGAGTTCCTAAGGCTTTGTCTTCTGGGTTTTTTGTTAAATTCTCCAAGGCTGGTAGACAGGGTGATGGTTCTAACATTTGTCTATTCAGGTTATAAAGATTCGTTTCTTCAGAGCTCTTCAGATGTATGTGGTAGAGGTATCAGAGTATGTGCCTGAGAGGTGACACATTCGCATAGCTTTGTAGTGACATGGGCCAGATAGTTGGGGTGGTCGTCCTCATCTTCCAAGCTTTACCTCGAGGAGGGAGAGCGCCACAGTGCCCTCCGACTTGGCATATGGTACCATGGACACTGTGACAGAAAGTCAGCCCCAGCTTGTAGCTGGCTTTTGGCAAATTCAGTTTTCAAAATTACTTCAGGTTGTAAATAAGACAGTCTACTGTGAATCCGCATTAAACACCGCTAGGTTTATTTTTATCCTATTTTTAAATGTAATTTTTAATGTTTAAGAATGTTGCTGCTTTATCAGTGAACGGTTCGTTCGAAATACATCTTTCTATCCCTGTGTCCTAATTGTAGAAACAGAGTTGAATGTTTGTATCATCACTTTATAATTTGAAAGTATTTTACAACATTGCTAACTTGCTTTTTTAGGTAGCGAAAAAGTAAATTTCCCATTGTTGAAGGAGAAAGATGGATTCAAAAAGGTTAGAACAAGGTGACTTTATTGCTATTAAATAATACTGATCTTCTGCTAAGTACCAAGGAATGAGATGTAATGAATTTGGCTAGGCTATATCAGAAGTATAGAGTGTAGTCCTTATACCACACTTGCCCATGGATGTTATTTAAATGTTGAAAATGCCTTTTTCAAAATGTACCTTAAACTAACAAAATAAATGTCACCAAGGCTTTAAAATTTAAAAAAAAAATTTTTTTTGAAAAGGACCATAAAATTTGCAGACTTATGCTTGCCAAGCTTTCTGGTAGGCTTTTCATAGACATTTTTCATTTGATTCTTATATCCACCCTGCAAAGATTGCATTGTTATAATCATTTTCCAGATTAAGAAGCTAAACCTCAAATGATTTTGTAAATGTTTAAAAAGAAGGGGACTTCATAGAAAGGGCATTCCCAGGGTTCGGAGCCTACCAGTAGGCAGCTGTGTGGATCTTGTTAAGCAGTCCTTTGTGAAGTTATCAGTAACTGAAGAAACCAGATAGTTTCAGCTTTTGGGGTGGTCTTTAATTATGTTTGTTTTATCTTTTAAGTTTCATTGGCTGTTACATTCATACAACCACACAACAAATTATCTTTGTTTTACATACAACTCACAGCATTTTCTCATGTCTGTTAAATATATTAAAGGTTTGAGTTACAAAAAGACTGATGAGACCATGAAACTAAGACAAAGTTTTGGGTATATGTATGTGTATGTGGGTTTTTTTGGGAAGAAATAGACCTTGATCAGATTCTCAGAAGTTACATACCATTGATAAATGATTTGCCCTCCATGCCTGTTATTTGGGAGAAAGTTACTGTCTGTCTCACATGTTTCCCTGAATTTCAGATTTTCTTCTTTCTGTCTTATAATTATGTCATTTTGATCGAAATGGAGTGCAGGCTGGTTATTACCTATTTAAATGCCAGAAAGCTGAGTACGTCCAGCATAAGAATTATCTGTTTTGGCATGTAGATAGTGGCTACTTGAAATCCATAACTACAAGAAATCCCAAACTGACTCAAATGAATCTGAAGTCTTAAACCTAAGCCTAAGTTCTGTCAGAGTTAGCAGTAAATGCCATTTTAAAGACTGGCTAAATGGCTAAATTCCTTTGAATGTCAAACTTTATTTCTTAGGAAAGTCAGTCACTGCCAAGTTTATAACATAAACATTGTGTTTCTGTTTCCAGAATTCCAAGGGCAAGGAGGGTGGGTGAGGGCACGTGAAAGGCACAGGTGAATTTTATTTCTGGGTGTTTAAAAGGACAATGTGACATTGCACAGAGATAGTCTCAAAGGCGATGAGTGCTGGCAAAACCTCTTAGATGCTTTTATTTTTGCTTATGTTTTTTTTCCCTTGAAACATTTGAAAGTTTCCTCATTTAAGAAGGTCTCTGCCTGATGGTCCTGACACAGCCTCTTGAGGCTTCCCACTAGAGTCCCTAAGAAGGTAGAGAAAAACACTTTATATTCTCAAGAGTTATAAAAATGAGAACTAGCAGGGAAAATGTCTACAGTAAACTAAACGGAACCAGGTTTAAAAACATAGGCAGAGTAAGTTCTGACCACCTATAAATAGAGAGGCAGAGTCCTGTCCTCCGCAACTCTCTGCCCGTAATTCAGAAAGAGCCTAGGCAGCTATCCCCAGAATGCCCTTCCCTTCCTCTTTCTAATCTCCCCCAGTGGTGCTTTTTTATTCAGTGGAAGATCCTAACTCAGAAAATAACCGGGCAAGGCTGGGGTGGTAGGACAGGGGCTGTTCCTGTTCATGTCCTGAGAATCTTCCCCCACAAAAGTAAAGCGTTGGAGGTGGGGAAGGGTTAGAAGGACCTCCGTTCGGACTGAGGGTCTGAGTACTGATGGAGTTCTCCATCATTCACAGACTCAGAAAGCCAGCCAGTGAAGGTAGAAGAAGGTTTTCTTTCAGGCTAGCGAAACTACATTGGAATGAAAACTGCACTTGGGAGTTGGGCTGAGAACTGTTCATCCTAACTGGCCACCCAACTGTACGTCTGAAGCCAGCACCCGACGGATCAGGGGCAGCTCAGAGCGAACGCCAGGTCTGGGTCGATTTCTGGGTCGACAGTGATCACTGATCAGGAAAAGTACAGCTGAGCCCGCTGAGCAGTGTTGCTCCGTAAAGGGAAAGGGGGATCAAATAGAAGATCTGAAGAAAGAGCAGACCTCCACCAACGATTTCTTCAAAATGACATGGCCCTAATGAAAGCAGGGCAGAAAGTAGTTAAATGTTTATGAGTTGAAAAAAAATGATAGGATGGGATGAAATGGGAGTGAAAGCATTAAAAAAAAGAGTGTAAAGAAATTAAAATTTCAGTAGTACCTTCAAATCCATATGAGAGACAGTAAGGAGTAGAATTAATGCAGCTGAAAATAAAATTAGTGTTGTGAACAAGAAATGTAGATGAGACTCTTCCAGAAAGCAAAGAAAAAGAAAAGTGAGGGAGCAAGACGATAGATCCGTGGACCGAAGATCTAACATGAGAATTTTAAGTGCTGATAAATAGGAAATCATATCAAGTGAAAGAGAGCAACATCATAAAAATAACCTTGCATGCCTGTGTGCACATTTGAACGTGTCCTCCACCTCATTCATAGGAAATCAATGGAAAGCCACCTCTAGATGCATGTTGGCCAAAAAAAGTTTTTAAGTATAAAAATATCATTAAAGCATCGAGTCACAATACCTGTTTAAGTATCAAGGAACACAATTCAGGCTTCCTTCTCCTTTATAGATGTAAATGCCATAAGATACTAGTAGAGTTTTGAGGGAAAAAAATGGTGACTTGAGAACTTCGGGTCTGGCTTTCTTATATTTCACACGGAAAGGCAAAGAAAAAGAAAAGTGAGGGAGCAAGACGAAAGATCCGTGGACCGAAGTGTCAGGAGACACTCTTATATCAGCAGGGGCTCAGAAAGCTACATTAAACTTCCCATGTCACATGGCAAAACTTAAACATTGCTTTTCATTTAAACTTTGTGATGAGAAAGGCAGAAGTTGATTACTTTGAAGAATAAGTACCCGAAGAATAAAACTAAGGTGTGTATTTTCCAAACACCTAAAAATAAAATGCATCTTCTAAAACACAGACTACAGAGAAAGCGTGACAGTATTATGGACATGGGGAAGATCCTTACCTTATATGAAAATTTTTACAGAAGTACATACATAAACATCCATGTGTATGTGTGTATCTGTACACAAGTATTGAAGTGTAGATTTGTACCTACCTATGTTTGTGTTCAATAAATGCTAGTTCTGTGTCAGGTGCAGTGCTGACATTGTACCACGTTAACTTGTTACTTTTCGTAAGAATTCTATGTCATTGGCCTTATTATTTTCCTGTTGGAAAAGAAGTTAAAGTTCAGTTAAATGATAGCCCAGGCTCACACAGCTAGTGGGGGAGTTGGGGTTTGGCCCCAGACCATCTGCCTGTCCCCCCAGCGTGGTTAAGTATTTGTGCTGTACAGCGAATGGGCCTCGGGCAGGAGTGTCCGTGCCCTGTGACAACGCGATATTCCTGGACACAGCCCATCGGCTGGGAGGGCACCCCTGAGACAAAGGCAGATGATCCCCTGGCTTGCCAGTGACCTGTGACGTGGCCTGATATTAGGCAGTGAGTTAAACAACAAGGTTTTTCGACTTTCAGGAAATAGACCCAAGAAAAATTGTGTGAGTTACTCTCCTTTTCAGCAGAAGGACCTCATCAGAACAATAGGCTGGGATGAGGTGATTGAAAGTCGTGTTGGAATCTCTGGGGCATAAATGATTAAAATACTAACCTTCAAGTTAGCACTCACTGGACTAGCGCTTCTCAAAATGTTATATACCTATAGATGTGACGTTATATCTTTAGAAGGTGGCATAACATCTGAATATGTAAAATAGCATTCATCCATAATGTATATAAACATGTCTGATAGCACAGTATATAAAGCAATATAGACAAGTCATTGTTGATTTAGTGATGCAAGTGTACCTTTGTAATTGAGTCTGCTAATTTCACTAAAATCAGCTTTAAAGGATTGAAATCTAGTTGTAGCTTGCTACTCCACTAGCCATCAGATGCTTGTAGTTACTTGTACGGTTATATTGTAACTGTCATTTGTGGTCTAATCTTCCCCAGAAGGGAAACTTGAGAAACCCAGTCAGCTTTAACATTTAGAGGAAGTTTAAACATTGGAGCATAAAATTCACAGTTGTTTAGGTTGAAACTCCCATTTCCTGTCAGACCATATCTATCCAGCTCTTATGTGATTGGAATCGCCTAACTGTGGCCTGCACTCAGGACAAGTTTCACAAGATGCACCCAGTGTTTACTCTTGTTGTCTTTGCCGGCTTCCGGAGTCTGTGCAGCAGACCCTGAGCCCTCCGCCTCTCTGGTGGCAGTGCGGTCAAATAAGGGAATTTGTCTAATCGCGTAACTATTTTATTCCCTTAACTGCTTTTGGTGAATTCCAGCCTAGCTGTTACATCCTTTTAGTATTTAGTATTTTGAGTATTCTTTACCTATAAGGGTGAAAAAAATTTTTTTTTGGTGGGGAAGGGTAGTGTTACAGTCTGGCTATGAGACTAGTTGCCTTTCGTATACTCTGAAAGAGAAAGATGGGGACAGTTTTACAATGATCTTTTTTCCCAGAATACAAAACCATTGTCCCTGCCACCTCTCAGGCAACCCCCACACAATCTGTTTTCTAAAACACATTTGAAATACAACTGAAGCTTTTGCTTAAGAATCTTTTGATTCAATGAGTCGCTAAGGGACCATCTTTTGCCCCCATCAGATGCTATGTGGAGTTCACATTCTGAATTGTTTAGAATTCTCTAGCCTAGCAAATGTAGTTAGTAATCTCCAAATTATGTTATCTCACATTTAATGTATAATTTGCCAGGAGAAGGAAATGAAAAAGGCCAGGAGTTAATAGTTCTAGTAATTGAAGCTTAAAATGAAGGCAAAAATGCTTTGCTTACAGGAGTTGCAAAGAAGAGACCATGACTGATTGGTTTAGCCTTTTCCCCAAAATCCATCTCGCAGAGTTGATATTTTATGTTTCAGGCAAAGGCACTGTAGGCTCTGATTAATTTCGTTACCTTATTCTGGACCTTTCACTTTTAGGCATGTCACTGAATGATTACATGAATTTTTTATTTGCTGAAAAGGTTGTCTGCATTTTTTTTTATATTACCCTTTTTTAGTTCATTGCATCTGGTTGCTACCTTTTTCTTTTCTTAAATATGTGTAGGATGAAGTATTTTACATCTGGGATGAAAAGTTGGAGACGTTTTCCTTATGATTCTTAAGGTTTGCTTGGCACGCATTGAGCGTTTGCTTTGTACCGGCCATGGTGATGTGTGCCCTGCCTGCATCATCTCACTCATTGCTGTTTTTAGGTTGAGGCTTAGACCGAGAAACCTGCCCAGAAGCAGATACTAGTAAAAGGTCGAGAGCTGGGATTTGCATGCAGACTCTGACTTCAGGGTGTGTGCTTTCCAGCATCGTCCTGTGTCCCACCCTCAAACTGAAATGGAGAAGAAAAGGAACCTCTAGCAGTATGAACTTCCCCAGAGGTCATGTCATATTAGACCAATCACTGATGCTGGAGGCAAATATTAAGTAAGTATTAGGAAGAAGGGGTCTTATACGTCGTAGACTTTTAAATAGAGTCTCACATCTCTGTAGTCTTTGGCCATATTCAGTTACCCTCATACTAACTTAAAAATCTTAAAGATCTAGGTATTAAAAATGCTTGATTGGCCAGTGTCTTGTTTCTGTCAAGATCATGTCCTTGAACCATACATCAAACCAGAGACTTAGATGAGACACTTTGTACCAAATCATCATCTTTAGAAGTTTTCTTAACAATAAAGAGGGAAGACTGTATGAAATGCCCTAAGTGAAAGCGATGACCTTCCTTCCCTCCAGGTGAAAGTATTGCTCTATTAGAACATTATCAGTGTTTGAACCTAGAGTTGGACTCGTTTATAGCAATTACAATCTAGAAGAATGTCTGTGCTTTAATTGGGTGGTTTCGTAAAAGTTTAATCTTAGAGAGGAGATCAGCCCCGACGGAGAGGCTGGCTGTGGATCAGACATCTGAACGTCTCCGTGTGACCCCACGTTGCGTCCTGCTCAGAGAGCAGAGCAGTCACTCTTCAGTTCCTGTCACACTAATGAGGGATGAAGGCAGAAGAAAAGTCCTTGACGCTAGGAGATTCCCTTAAACCATCAAGATAGGTTTAAGGCAGCGGGATATCCAGAAAGAGAGGTCTTCCACACGTAGACAAGCATGCAGATGCTCTCCCGGGCCTGACCCGGGACATAGAGGTAAACCATATTGCAGTAGTTGATACTAAGACAAGTAATTCCACCCCTCTTTGGAGTCGGGTATCCTCTGTATTCATGTTTGGGAAAATGCACTGCTGTGAAATGGGAGGTCTGCCGGGCCGATGGGGTAGCCTAGGGTTAGCCCGAGGCTGAGCTGTGGCCAAGGATTTCTCAATCCTTGAGGCCTTGAGGCCTCCTCCTCAAGCTGGCCATTTTTCAGACTCAACCCTCAGTTTCTGGGTAAGTTGGAGTGTGTCTATAGGGAAAGCCCCTGGTTTGGGATTAGTCAAGCTTGCCAGAGAAGAATGGATCTAAGCACTAATAAAATTTGCTGACCCCCGTCTCAGAGGTTAACATTTTCATTTATGTTTTACATGACTCATTTTAAATTACAGTGCTCTACAGATACAGAAAGAAGCCTTCCTCTTCCCACCCTCCCCCAGACACCACATAATGGAAAAAGCAAGAATTTTCTGCATAAGCATGGCTTTATTTTTATTTTTTTTTTTTTTTAAACAAAAAGCCAGTCTCTGATGGGACTTTTTTCCTGCCAGAATTCCCACTGGTCCACTGTCGCAATTTTTACAAAAGGCCGTGATGAAAGAGGAAGGCTCATTTGAGGCCTTTGCAAGCTCTGTGTTATGTGAAACATGCTTGTGTTTCTGTTCTTGGTTATCAGAAGAGGTTATTTTTGAACCTCTCATAGGCATGTAAAACCTGGGCTCTCTAACTGTTAAAGTATAATTTTGATCAAGAAAAGATTTGTTTGCTGCTATGATGAGACACATAAAACTTTGAAAGGTTTTGATGTTGTGTTTCCTGTTTAAGAAAAAAAAAGTGTCCTCTCTTACGAGCTCTGACTAGATGAGAGGATTTTCCTCAGAGAAAATTCATCTCTGGGAAGAACCATCTATGTGAAGGTCATAACCTAGAACATTTTTGAAGGGAAGTTCCAGTGAATTAAAAGAGGGTGGAGTTAGGAAGCTCCAAGTTCTGTTCCACCACAGCTATAGCTGAAAAAACCCATTTCTGCCTGGATCCTGGGCAGTCCCGTAGTTGGTCGCAGGTTTTTCTGCAGAAGTCGCTGATGTCCCTTCCCTCCCAGTGGAGGAGAGCGGTATCCTGGCCCCCACTGGGAGTTTGTATCAATAGGCCTACCTTTCTTTCCTCCTCAGAATGTTCACAGAGGAAAATCCACATAAACCAGCTGTGACAGACACACACATCCAGTGGCAGCCTTTCTCTGGCTGTAGAGGCGGTTCGGTTTGTTAGACAGACGGAGGCTGCGTGAGGACTGGCTCCCAGCCCAGCGCTTGAAGCATAAAGCAAGTGCTCAGTTAACTTTGGTGGCTCTGGGCAGAAATGGGAGTTGGCTTTGGGATTCGGATTCTGAATAATCTTCCGTTAAACAGTCACGTGGACCAGAGTGACAAGGGACTATCTAATTGAGACTACATAAAATGGTTCCTTACCCTTCATGGACAATTGAGAAACTTCAGTTTCCTCTCTTCCTCTTGTTTACTTCCTGCCCTTCTAAAATCAAGCATTAGGTATTCTGGTCTCTTACAATGAGAAGATTAAACAGCTGTAGTTTAAATTAAAGCATTAATTTGGAGTGTTCTGTAGCTGCATTTATTATATCTTGACTGAGATTACATGCCCGCGGATTGGACAGAGGCGTAGAAGCCACAATATGGCTTATCAGGAGCAAACCCAAGTTCTCTGAATCACTGATCCTTGTTGATCTTTTATTTATACATAAAAGCCCTTTAAATTAAAATAATTTGACTTGATTTTTTTTTTCTTCTAGTTAGGTACAAGAAAAACAAAAGAATCTGAACATGAAACACAGTTGTGAGGAGTGTGTTTATTTGCATGGGTGCAGGACTGAGTGGTGGAAAATTCTGTTCTTCCACTCAGCGGGACTTAGCAGCATGTGTTGAAAGTTTCTTACCTAAATGGGTCTTAATTAAAGACTTTAGGATGTACTGCTTTTAATTAGATCATTAAGCTCACTCAGTGGTCCTTGTGAAAACTTGTCTTCTAACTGCATATTGTATATCAAGTAAGTTAAATTTCATGGTACGATGAAGAGTATTTGCTGTAACCATAATTGTAGCTCATGCTGAATGTATTAATGCTGCCATTCATTGAATAGTTGACTGGTCAGATCCATGGTAATTTTAAGTTTTCTCCCTTTGTTTTCTAATAGTCACTGTAAGACAGTGTAGGCTTTCGAAAACTGAACTTCTTTGCACTTGGATCTCATGTGGCAGTCATTGGGACTAGAGGTAGGAAATAATAGCTTCAACTGAACATCACCTAAACTTCTGTAATATTTTATTGAATAACACTGCCCATGGGCTTTATAGACCCTTCCTACAGAAGTCCAAAGGAGTCAACCTCCCTGCATCCCTTTGGTGACCCAAGGAATTATTTTCGTTATTTAAGGGACAGACAAGGGACCAAGGGACTCAGAGTTAATTGCCAGATTAAATCAGGCATCCAAGTCACTCTGCTTCGGGTTGGTTCTCTGAGACTCAGCTGCCGTCTTCAAAAGGAAAAGATACATTTCAGCATCCTAAATGAACATAGTGCACAGTGTGTGATGGGTCTTGCTAACTTTTCCCCCTCTCTTCAAAAGAGCCTCCTGGTTTGAGGAAGATTTTGAAATACTTTTGGACATGAGCAAATTCTTACTGTATTTCATTATTATTTATTGCACTGTAAATGGATGTATTTAACAGTCGTTGCACCTTTTGGGAAGTTGAGGAATTCTGATAAATGTGCTTTCATTCTTTGTTGATTCCAAGCTGGTTGAGTTTCGAATATGCTAAGTTTGGGGGTTTGAGGGCATTTGGAAGCTGTATGGGAGATGGGGTTTGTTACTGATGCAGGCGCCAAAGCAACCATTGCACTTTTGTTCAGTGGCCTCCTTCAATTGTTCTCACTTATGGTGGAACACTTGTGAACAGGCTGGGCTTTGAACAATGCCCTTGTCCGACCGTTAGTCCTAATTACTGTGACTAATTTACTGTGCATCCTAAAGACAGTAGCCTACTTCACTTTGGTTTTCTCATCTGTGAAATAGAATTTAATGGCACTCTACCATGCTGAGGATGAGGCATCATGGTCACAACCAAGCTCCTAGAAAGGTACTTAGAGTATTAACAACCAAGTATCTGGTGGAAACCAACAGCTCGTTGATACCATTCAAAAATTTTAAAAACATGTTTGGCGCGCACACCAAAGTAGTTCTTACTTAATTGATATGTTTGTTCAGCCACAGGAAATAAAGACCTAGAGCTGATTTAAACGTCTGAAAATTGTATGCAACGGTGTTTTATGGCGAATAGTAATGAATTCTTTTATGTTTTCTTACCGGCTCTCCCAAGAAGAAATTAGGTTAATTAAATTACGGAAGTTAGCACTGGCAGTGACATTGACCCATTTTCTGAGACACATTCTTGAATCTTGTCTTCACTTCCAATGAAAGGGGCAGTGAATTTGCCAAACACCTGTGTACATGTTGTCCTCCAGCAAAAGACCACTGGCATCGTGCTTTGTTTCTTAAGATAGTGTCTTCATTTGCACTTAGGACGTCCTGTCCCCTGGAAGATGTGGTCTGGTCAACTCCTGTATTCTTTTTACATTGTGTGTCTTCATTCCCTGTACCATTTGGTGGGGAGCCATTCCGCAGCCTTTAACATGGCATTTGGGTATGATCTATACTTACTCTCTGCTTTCCTCTGTAGTAATAACACCATCAGAGCCATGCCAAGGAAAAAGACTCATTTTGCTTCGTCCGTTGGGTGTATTTCTTATTGAAGAGATTGTCAGGTCTTTTTTCTTCTTTTTTCTTACAAAGGCAAAATTACAGTAACTTAATAAATCACGACTATTTAGATTTTATGATTAATAATCACTATTCCAATAGGTCATTAGTAAAAGACATTCTGAGTCTTGACAGGAGGGAGGAAAAACAATCTTTCTAAACTGTTTTGCTTAAACAGTCTTAGCAATAAAGATTGCCACCTATTGGTTAAAAAAAGAAGTAAAACTGAAAGATGTTTGCCAAATCAAAACAATTATTTTGATGGTTCTCCTAGCTGCGGTGTTTGAAAATGTGTAATTGATGAGGAACCGTTATTCTGTGCTTTCACTTTTTTGTCACCAGTCTCATGAAATCGTAGTAGGTATTTGAAAGAGAGGAGGTGTGTTGCTCCCATGGTTCCTTTTAAAAGCATATTTTTGAGACTGTCAGAATTCTGTTTTAATGGAATATTAAATGGATAAATGCATTTTTAATTAGGCAAATGTTGGAGGCTTGATTTTGAAAACATTTTCTAACTTTACTATTAGTTTGGGCTTTCCTTCACTCCCAGCTTTGAAATCCAGCATTTCCTGTGCAGCGAAAATGGGATGGGCTTGGTGACATTGGCCTCTGTGCCTCTTGATTCCAGAATCTGTGTTTCCAGATCATGAGCACTATACAGAGAGCACTGCCCTGAGTGATGTCATTTCCCCATAATCATTGAACATCAAGGTACACTGATAATCCAAAAAAAGAGAAAAAAAATGCATTGTTTTTGTCAAAAAGTCTCAAGTGGCTACAAACTTGGAAAATGTTTTTCATAATAATTCTTTCCACAATGTTAGGATGGTTACATAAATTCAGTTAAGAGTGCTTGGATTTAAATATAAAACAGTGGTGTAGCGATTTTTTTTATTATTAATGCTATATCATCTTAAATCCACCTCTCCTTCATGTCCCCAATATCTAAACACCTTTCAAATCTTGAGAATATAAACCTACAGATTAGTGTTTTGTCTGTCTGTGTGTGTGTGTGTGTGTGTGTGTGTGTGTGTATACACAATGTGTGTGTGTATAGTGTTGGTATATATCCTAAGAAACTTAGAAATAAAGCCACCACTCTTCCTATATTGTGTCCTTGTATTTCGCTCTCAGGTCTGTTCATATTTATAATTTTAAGCCGTTTGATGTTAGGTACTTCCCGAGTAATTATTTGATACCCTTGGTGGCATTACATATTCAGTTAATTGTTTGGGCAAACATTCCTTACTCCACTTTGCATTGGGAACTTAGTACTGGGAAATTGGGAGAACCATATGTTATTTGGTTTAATTTTTATATAGTACACCTATATATGTGTGAGAAATATATATAAACTGTTATAAAGCAACATATTGGTGAATTTAAATGAGTAGTGTCAATAAAAGCAAAAACCAAACTGAAGACTGTTTGGAGTGAGTCCATAATAAATCAAGAAATGTTTCCTGAAGAAAGTAAAATATATTTCTATTTTCCAGCAGCTTCCTGTGGATGTCAGCAGTAGGCTCATAACCTGGTGTTGCTGTCCGATTTGAAAAGTTGAGGGTGAGGATAGCTCTGTGAACACTGTCAGGGAATTTAAGACATGAACATTTTATGTAGGAAAGTCAGAGTGCATTGTTATAATCAGTCTGTGTAATTTCCTTCTGTAAAGACCTGCCCATTTACCAGTAATGATACGTTCTTTTTCTTCTATTTTTGTCCCTTCCTTTAGGAAAAGGAATATATGCTTACTCATTATTTAAAATTCATAGTCATTTTCCTGTTCTGGTTGGTTTTATTCTTAACATTAATGAAGCGTAGAATTTAGGTACGTGTGAAACTTTGATCTCTCTTCAGTTTTTGCCTTTTTTCAGCTATCCATTTTGTATCCCCTTTCAAGTTCTCCTCTTTCAACCTCCACGTGTGTGTAGTGGTATCTCTTCTTGGTCTTTTTATAGTGTGTTTCCATAAAAGCAGATACACTGGGCTTTTTAATGCTGCCCAGATTATCTACTCTAGCGCTTAAGTGGTCTTGTCACAGGATCCTGTGCTTAAACACATGTGATCAAACGATTTAAATTCAAATGTGGTGTTCTAGAATATTGTATTGGGCAGTTGGACTTTGTAAGGAAACCGTTTCTTTCTCCAGTTGACATTGGCGAGTTCGACAGGCCACTGCAGGGTACTGCTGGCCTGTATAGCTCCCACGGCTGTGCTCCGCCATCATGATTGAACCTCCCCTAAAGCTGCATTTTAATAGGTGTTTATAGGCAGCACTTACCAGTGTTTCAAGTACTCTGTGAATGGGAACTGCTGGAAAAAAAGGTTAACACGGATATTTCTCAGTCGGACCACTATTATTTGAACATTGCACACAGAAGGCAGATGATGGACTATCTGCTGAGTAAATGCCTAAATGGCTGAATATCCATGTCATGCCAGTGACCTTAAGTTGTTTCCCTGGAGATCTGGAGGTGATTTCCTTGGGCACCCCAGTTCACCGTCATTTATTACGTGCTTACTGTATGCCAAGCACTGGGCTGGATACTGGGATCACCATCCTAAATAAGGTATCTTCAGCGCTTCCTGTGAAACTCAAAACCTGGTGGAGGGAAGCAGGGTGTATGAGCTGCGTGCCGCTCCAGCTGTGTGAGCAGTAGGGTACCTGGACACAGGAGGAGGTCACTTCCTTCGCTCTCTTCGTCCACTTCTGCATCACTGCCCTTTCTCGGGTGGCTGGGGCTGCATTGCCCCCTCCTCAGATTGTCAGAGAGGGAACAGGGTCTGCGATCTCAGTGATGGGCCCCCGCAGAGGATAGCAAGGCAGGAAGACCCTCTCCCCTCCCACCCCTCCACAGTGTTGCTCTCTGGCATTGCCAGACCTCCTCTTTCTGCTTTCTCTCACCCCTTGTGTTTCCCGCTGCTCTGTCAGCACCCTTACCTCTGACGTCATTTGCAAAGGGAAGTGGATTATTCCCATTGCTCTTGATGTACTTAGATATAGAAATTATCATCAAGTGCGTTAGGTTTCCATATTTATATACTAAAATTTTTATTACCCATAATGTCACTGAAATATGCCCATGTGCAGTCCTCACCCATGTAGTTATTCAAAATAACTTGGGTAAAAGAGACTTTGGTGGTCAAATCTGGGGACCTGACCACCCTTTATAATATCTTTAGGGGGAAATGTGTTCTGAGTTTTGCACAACTAACTTAGAAATGAGCTTTGGAAACATTGTCCCTGTGTAAGTTGGAGACTTCTTGCATTGACATGTAGCCATGCTGGGAAAGCTTTGTTAACTCTTACATGTCCCCAGACTTGTGTGCTGCTTGGGGATTTTGAATGGACTCTACTGGAGTTCTGGAAGTTACTCATTCATTTTCCAAACCTGCTTACCAGAGCCACTGAGCTAAAGAAAACCTAATTCATATCCTAAGAGGTCTTTTTAAATCAAGAGTGTGTGTTTACCTTATATGCATATTACTAAAATTAACCCCGTACTCCAACAACTTGTAGCCCTGTGACTCCCCAAGGGAGAAGGGAAATGCGGGGAAATGATTCATTTCCTGACACAATAATCAACTCTTAGCTATTAAAGTTTTATCTTCAAAACCTATCAGCACACAGTGAGTTACTGCTATTGCTTTCAGATAAGCATATTCCATTTAAACTACCCTAGGACTTTTTTTTGATTTTTTTTTTTTTTTGGCCAGGGAGCTTCTTTAAGGTGATAGTGATAACAGTGGTTCTGATGGCTAACATTGTCTTTGTCATTAAGGAAGTTTAAATTCCTGGATTTTCGATTTGATTTTAAAATAGCTATTTAATACTGTATAGTGGAAATGTATTCTTGATAAAACCTTTGCAACACATCTCTGATTCCGTGCTGTGACTCAGATTCTTGGTCCAGAAGATGAAAGGTATCAACTGTTTCTGAGTTGGTTTTTCGATGTGCTCTGTTATATTTTTTTTTAAAAAAATAGTAATTTTAATAATGAGTAGCCTTTCTGAGGCCTAATGGTCTTTCAGGTTTTTATTTGTTGGGCAGAAGTAAGGGGGCTGGACTTTCGTGAGCCATTGACTCACACTCACAGGAAGTGCATAAAAACGTGCTGAAGTCCGTCTCCATGTTGGGGTTGGGTTGTGCAGAAAGGGGGAGTTCCTGTAGGGCTGGATTAATCAGCCGCTGATTTCTGATGGTAGACCCAGCTGTAAAATGGAGGAAACTTCTTGTGAGCTGGAACTACAGCTCCTGCCTTCCTTTCAAATCTTCCAGACTTTTTATTAGTCTATTCTTTAGACTTTTTAGGTTTTAGAATCTCTCTGTGTCCAAAGAGGAAAGTACTCAGTTGACAGCCTGGAGAGAGAGGGAGAAAGGAGTGAACTGTGGTCATCCACGGAGGGACTCAGATCAGTTCCGTAGGCCCCACCTTGGCTGGGAGTTGGTGGAGCCTTGGCTGTGTGCAGAAGGAACGGCTGCCCTTGGAGATGTTCTGGTTGGATCATGAGTTGGGGCTTGGAAAGCACTGCCTCAAGTTCACTAACAGGAATGAGGCAGAATTCACGGTTTGATGTCTTGAGACCTTAGCATTTGCCAGGCATTGAGCAATCCTTCACATCTCCCCCATTGAACTGAAGAGCTATGACCCGTCTGACGGTGAGTCCAGCGCAGATGAGAAAGGTTGGCCGCTTGCGTCTCTCATCGCTGTTGAGACTAAGACCTAGACCATCCTAGACCACTCTGGACAGTTGTCCCGAACCCAAGGATCAAGAATTATAGGCCCAATTTCAGGCTGACTTGAGGAGTTTGTGTCTAATGATGGGCAAGTACCTACATGTGTCTTTCATTATCCGTTGCCTTAGGGACGCTGTTTAAGTTGGCAGATACACTTACTGAAAGCAAAGCTTGTCACTGGTGAGATTACTGATTTCACCAAAAAAAAAAAAAAAAAAAAAAAAGGCATCAAATGCCAAGGGAGAGGGAGGAGAGTGTGTAGCATTTAAAAGTGTGGTGAAGCCATCAAGTTAACAAGAAAAAGTAGAATAAAATGTGGTTTCAATTTGCTGTACTGGGCTTGGGATGATAATGTTTCAATAGTAAACGGGAGGGAGGGAGTGTGTGTGCACGCGCGTGCTCTGAGTGTCAGAATCCTAGAAGTTATTTAGAAGCTTTGTGTCAGTCCCCATTTCCATACTCTGATAGAGGCACTGGGTGATGATCAGAATGAGGGTTTGCACATTCCTAGGCCAGAGGCCCCTGGCCTCTTCGGTGGAGAGGAGCTACTTTTTGTTACCCCAAGCGCTGAGTTTCTGGGGCAGCGGGTGCTGCGTGACCGGCCTGTGCCCGCAGCTTACCTGGGTGACACTGCGCTGCCATCCAGTGGCGGCTGTCTCTGCAGCGCTGTGCCTGTGAAGTCGGCGCCTCCTGCCTTCTGCCTGAGCTTCCTTTCTGCTGCTCCTAGTTCTGTTTTTTTCCCAGACACTATTCCGATACAGTATTTGATGAGAGAAATGAACTATATGTCTGGCTGAAGTCATTCAGGGTAAATGTGAATTTATTGTAGACCTTGTCCCTCCTTCCCGGCAGTACAAATTAGTATCTGCATTGCTGCGTTTCCCCCTATATTAGTAATAATATGTATGGTTTTTCCTTGAATGTTTTTGATTTTTTTGACTAAAGGATTCATGGTTAGTGGTATTTCTGCTTGTTAGAGCTTTAATTTAAAGTGGGTCTTCACTTCTGTCTTCGTGTTTATGCTTTGAACTGTGGTTTCCCAGTTTCCAAGTATGGTTCTTGACACTTACCCTACATTTCAGATGAGGATTTATGTGTCCCATAGGATTGGAGCTGGACTTGGAGAAAGAGCCAGCCAGCAAATGGAATAATTCTGTCTTTTGAAAGGTTCCAGCCCTTTTAAACTAGACTCGGAGAAATAGAAAACAAATATTCTTGGGAAGAAAAACTGGGTTTGTTAGGACTTGGCTAGAAATTTTAGGAAAGAACATTTCCTCTGGCCTCAGGAGCACATTCAATGTGAAATATTAGTGTTTTTAAAAGAGCTAACCTTAAATTTATCTTTGGGTCGTATATTTGACTTGAAAATAAATGGATCTAAGTGCTTAATTAGAAAAGATTCAGAATCCTCTTTTTAATAAAATGATAGTCTGGAAAGTTAGGCAAGATGCTGTCCACATCAGCTATTAACTAAAAACAGCTGGGACTTCGAGAGGTGTTTGCAAATATCTACCATGAGATGGGAGATTGGCGAAATGTGGTGCAAGTTAGTTCCAGCTGCACACATGTGCCTTATTGGAGTTCTTTATGGTAAATGAAATGCATGCTTCTTACATACTTCAGTGTTCTCTCAGCACTTGATTAAGCAGGTGGAAAGTTGATTTAGTCAGAGGCATTACTGAAAACAATGAACTGTAAACCCATCTATATCCATTCCAGGAGCTATTAAATATCTACATTGGATCTTCCCATGAATCCCCCCCCTTTCTTGGGGGGGGTGTTTTTACAACCTTACCAGAGTCTTGAGTGATTTGTGTTTGCCATTTTGGTCATAAATGTGGGAAGTCAGTGTGGACCTGCACACTTGAATATTATACAAATCAGTTGACCAGTCTGTGTTTGAGCAAACTCCTGAAGATAGCTCTGTGAACTCCCTGTTCTTCTGGCACTATCAGCAAATTGAAAGCTAGACCAGGAGAGATTGGTTACTGGCAAAAGAATGATTCTGCATCCTAGATTGAAAAGTGAATCGTGTAGATGTTTCATTGTTTTATACAGTCAAGTCCCTTCTTTTGGAGCTGGCCTGAATGGACTGTTAAGTGTTTTCGTTAGTCACCTATTGTATCTTATTTTTTACAATTTTAATGTGATTTAAGAGAAGCCACCCTTGGAAGTGCTACAGGCTATGGTTCATATCCATAATTATCTTTCTTTTAGGTCTTAAAACTTTATATAATAAAGGGGAGTAGATTGCATGAACAGAGTCTTGCCTTTTTTGTTTTTGTTTTTGTTTTTTTAACAAGGCAAATTAAGTAGTGTCTTAAATTAAATCAAGATTTCCTGAGGTTCCGGAATCTTATTCCTAAATTTTCCACTGGGTAACCTCGAAATCCTTCTCTT
Organism: Ursus arctos; assembly: GCF_023065955.2. NCBI lineage: Eukaryota > Metazoa > Chordata > Mammalia > Carnivora > Ursidae > Ursus > Ursus arctos. The sequence goes on from NW_026623067.1 coordinate 55,219,672, forward strand.
GCCTTTGTCCCTAGTTGACACGGATCAGGCCACGGTTCGTGCCACAAATGGACCTGATGCTACTCTGTGGCTAATCTTGCTGGGGAGAGAAATCCTTCAAGGGAAATAACTCTGGAATGGCCTGCAACATTAGTCACTGGGTTGCTCCAGAAGCTTCTTAGAGCTGAACTTCTGAGACTTTTAAGTGAGTGTTAAAATTTAACAGCCTCTCATTTTCTAAAACTACCTAAGGAGAATCGTTTCATCGTCTAATTTGCAAAGTGCTCACTTTTTAGTCCTTGTGGGATTTGTGTCAGATAAAGATTTTTCCATGCTATGGGTGTGGAAGAAGTAACCCACTCTTGCTGATCAAGGAAAGTTAGTGTTGTGCAGGAACAAATGGTGATTTCAGGGCTTCTCTGGGGTCTCTGGCAGTATTCATTCTTGACCAAGCTCTATGCGAATAGCATCTTTATCTGGTCAGCCTCTGATGCAGCCACATTGTCCACCTCAGCAGGGGGGTGGTAAACAAATGTTCCTTGTTAGCTGCTTCTTCAGGAGCCTCATGGAGCAAACGTTCATGTGAAGCCGTGCTCTGTGAAATAGTCCTTGGGGGGAATGGGTTAGTAAATTTATGAAGAACGGGGGCCGGGGGGGGGGGTGTTGGGGAAAACGCCTAAGCGTGCTTGGAGTGAGCTGCTGCTTCATTTTGATTGGCGGCTTCACTGCTTTCGTAATATTCTTTTAAGATCCCAGCTCTCACTGCTCTTCTTGGAATCAGAGGGCAGAAGTAAACTCACTGGCTGTCAGTGTGAAACTGCGACTCTGTCTAGAGTTGGTATTCCTTGTCATTAATTGCTCTCGTAATGGAGAGATTATAATATGCACATTCATTAATGTCCCTTTGTCATGTGGACTATTATTTGTGCTTTGCACAATTCCCAAAAAGCGGTGATTGATTGAGACTTTAGTCTGCAAGACATTTCACATTAAAATGCTGGTAACATCTTTAAAAACCACAAAGACATGGGCTTTGCAGGCTCGATAACCAAGTGCCTTTCTGGTGTGGTTTTATCCTTTCTTTTTTCTGAAGCACCTGCTTGCAAATGGGAGGGACACAGAGTTTGTAAGGGCGTATTCACAGAAATCTTTAAAACCAAGTATCTGTTTATTCAAAATAGCACATTGTTCAAAGCAACATTGATGACCCCAACTACATGTTTTCCTGTTCTTTAATGTGAACAGCCTGAATTTATTTATTAACCTGTGTCTTTCTCTGCCTTGACCACCTCCTTTCTTGCTTTTCTCTTTAACTAGTTTTTTTTCTCTCTCTCTCTAGTTTGAGGATCAAAAAAAGGATAGGTATAAAAGCATTTTGTCATCTTCTAAGTGCTACAGAAATTTAAAGTATTAGTGTAATATTTGTTAACCTTACTGTTGTGGTATGAAGTTGATTGTTGAAGTACGAACAGTGGGCATGGTTGGTGGTGTCCTCAGTGATCATCTGGTCTCAGCTTTGCAAGATCTGCTGTTGACCAGAGCATTTTAATGATCCTAATGAGACGCATTCTAATGACTCACTCATAGCAAAGTACTAAAGAGCCACATATATGTGGGTGTGCGTCTTCAGAGAAGATTATGCCTGGAATTCTATAATTAGAAGAATGTCGCTGGAGATCCTTTTAAAATCAACCCTGTATTTCTATATGGTAACGAAACTTCGCTGCTCATTCCCATTTCACTGTGATCGTTGATCAGACCCTTCTGTGAGAGGCTGCTGTCTGAGCCTGCAGGAGACCGGAGAGACCCTGAGGCACTGAACAATCTCACGGATCAGGGAGGAGGATTAGCAAGAGAGTGAGATGATAGAGAAGAATATTGCCAAATTGGGGGAAAGGTTTGGAAAGGAAGATGGAGATGCTCAAGAAAAGCATTCTGTTTCTCACTTTAGCCTAGGCCTGGCTCTTCTGAAGGTCATTCATTCACCTGGCCAGCTGTAGGTTGGTGACCTGCCGGGCCAGGGCAGCGGCGCTGCTCCTACGTGTCCTGTGGATGAGAGCCTCCCCCTCAGGGCCTGGCCACGCGGGAAGTGGCAACGTGCTGGAACGGGGCCTGTTCAGCCACTAATGTGCGATATACCACCACGGATGTAGGGTACTGCGTGGGCCACAGTCTGAGGTGGGAGAAGCAGAAGAGGTGAGAGCTACGTGGCCGGGCCGGGCCTAGCTCACCTCCACTTCATGTGATTTTACCGCTTCAGCATTTTGAATTCTATGAACAAGTAAAGGGATTCCCAACTCAATGAAATATAGACGGATGGATGATAGAAACTGCCTCTTCATGAAGAGGAGCCACAAAGTTCCCTCTACCCACAAATGTCACCGCCTCCTGTCTACCAGGAGCCTGGTGGTGAAAGGCAGATGGAACCATGAGAGAGTAACCCTCATTAACACGGGGCTAAAACCTTCAGTAATATTACAGTGGCCCATTTATGCTTGTGGCTTACTGTCTGTTGAACGTCTCCGGAGGGAGTAATATAGTCACGACAGTGAGGATGGGGAAAAGGTGCCCACTACATTTGAAATTATTCTGTTCTGCTAATGCTTTTAATTGTCCTGCAAAACAGTGTTCTTCTTCCTCTGTTAAACAATTTTTATGGAACAGATTAACCTTTCCAAACATTCACCGTATATGATCTGTTATTTGGATTTTTGTTTGTTTGGGTTTTTGATTTTTCCAACACCCTAATTTTTTTTGTTCATCAGTAATCTCTGAAGTATTCATATATTATATTCAAGTACTGGGCAAGGAAAGGGCTTCTCCTTTTGGGTGTTAAAATCTCAACGATACATTTTCTCCGGGCTTATATTCAGTATTGTTAGCAGAAATATATAACACAATTGCTCAATTATTTTCTTTTTTGTTGTTTTTTTTTTTTTTTTTTTTTTTTTTTTAGAGAGAGAGTGCGCAGGTGCGGGGGGGGGGTGGTGAGAGGGGAGGGGCAGAGGGAGAAAGAATCTTACGAAGGCTTTGGTGCAGAGCCTGACTTGGGGCTCGATCTCAGGACCCTGAGATCATAACCTGAGCCAAGTCAAGAGTCTACTGCTTAACCAACTGAGCCACCCAGGTGCCCCTTGCTCAATAATTTTCGAACAGCAAGTTCGATTCATAAAATTCATAGAGCACTTGAATAGTTCTTAGAAATGATAACCCAGTCTATGTAGCTTATGTCCAAGAAAACAAAGGTCCAGAAAGACTCAAGTTAGAGAAGTCCCAACCACTGTTCATGAAAAAACTTCCCTGTGTCAGGCACCCCACAAAGCACAAGGTGCAGTAATGAATATTCCTGCTCTAGAGGTCTGCTCTGGAGACACTTCACCGCTGAGGGGAAAAGAAACCGAAGTATCTTTTGAACCCAGGTCACAGTACTTCTAAAGTGATTGTTCTTTCATTTACATTACACTTAATTAAGATCTCTTAATTAAGAATCTCACATGGGTCATAGTCTGTCCTAGATCTCATCTTCAAGTTGTTCTCTTAGACCAAGAATTCTTGGACAATTTGGGAGAAGTGGACTTGTTTATCAGTGCATTCAGTCAACATATATTCATGGATCACATCCTCTGTATCGTGGTAAAATGGGTTTGGGACACGTTCTATGAGTGACCTTCCAAAGCTGCCGTTCTCTTGGCGATCTTAGCCCCCTTGTTGAAGTGCTGGTTCACATCTAAAATTAGCCTTCCTTTAGCTGTTCAGTGCACAGTGTGGACGCACTTTACAGCCCATGCACTTCCTCCCAAGAGCCAGTTTCCTGCGTATCATCATCAGGTAGCACCTGGAACCGAGGTCTGACCTGCATAGTCAAGGGCTAAAACCATTAAAGTCCACACGTTGAAAGCTGTGTTACCTTGATAAACTCTCTCAAGATGCCAAGTGTCTGATAAGGGCAGGCTCTTTTAAACATCTCCTTTGAAATTCGGGCACGGTAACCCCACTGCCTTCAGACTCGGGCCCGCTCCCAGAAAGAGCCCAGAGGTCTGAGGAGCATGCTGTAAATCTACGTTCTTGTTGCCTTGCCGAAATAATATTTGATTTAGTACCTTTTAGGGTTTTGTAATGTTATCCTAGAATCTGAGCTGGGAACTAGTTTCTACCACTTGTAAAACATTTTACATTTCGGAAAAACATTATCAGCTTTGACTTTTTAAAGGAGAGAGTTTTTCTTCTGGTCCAAAATGGAATCAGAAATTTGAGCTGTGAAGCTCTTTTTCATAGAAGCATCAATTAGGAGCTGGGTTTAAGGTTCACATTACATGTGCTTGGGAAGAGTCCAGTTTTGGGACTGGGAGCAGGTAGCACGGGCATCTATTAGGAGACAGACGGTATTTAACAGGACGAGATGTCGCGCTCCAGCCTTGTCTGCGGCCCTTTGTCATGCTGCCTTTGTAGCAGGAGTTTAGCCCAAAATGCACTTAATATTGTTACCGGCACAGTTGAGCAAAAAGAGTTTCCAAGTTTTTATAAGAATGGATTCATTAAATGGCATGTTTTGGAAAGGGGCATATTCAAGACCCTGAATTTGAAGGTGTAGGGCTTTAAAAATCCATAGCCTTGGACCGTCGTATCAGAAAGCAAGCACCCTCAGGCGGCTCCTGCTGCCTCAAGACTCAGTAGACATCACTGTCCCTCCACCCCTTTTATGGTCATTTGTCTTGTGGCCAATAGTGGACATGTTATGATCACTGATCTTACAAATGACATTATTGAGGCTAGTTCTGTCAAGACGTGAACCTCCATGGACCGTGGATTGTCTCATAGCTGGTCTGTGGCAGCCTTTCCCTGATAATGGCACTTTTGTCAGCTGCAGTCAGCAGAGCGCGCACGCTGAGGAGAACTGAAGGCCGTGTCTTCTGGCGCTGCGCTGCCCAGTACAGATCCCCAGTCACATGGCACAGTCACACTGAGCCGTTGAAGTGTGGCTCGTCCGAATGGAGATGTGCTGGGAGTGTAAAAGAGGAAATAAAGAATGTAAAGTCTCCCATTAGTAACGTCTATATTGATTATATGTTGAAATGATCATATTTTGGATAAATAGGGTTAAATGAAAGATTACATTTTCTCCTGTTTATTTTTACTAGTAATGCGGCTACTAGAAAATTTTCAATTACATGTATGGCTTATATCTGGACCCCATCATTACAGAGTATTAAAAGTCATTCTATCTCTGAATTTCTGGTATACATTCTACTTGGTGACCGTTTCCGTTAATTATGGTGGGTTTCTTTTCATGTATATCTGTGTAGTTTCTTCCAAAATGAATGATCATCTGGTAGAACACAGGACCATGGAAGTGGTTGGTATCACACTGTGGTTTTCAAGGATTTGAGAGGGTGGGTTGTCACCACGACTGGCAAGTTCTGCCCTCACTTAGCAGGCATAGATCAGATATGCCCAACATCCTGTAGAATGTTAGAGAATTGGAAAAAGACCGTAACTAGAGAAATGGGCTAGTCAAGGAACAGAGCCGCTATTCTTGAGCTCTCTACTTTCCACATCTGCTCTTGACCTAGAAAACTCTTCTTTTTCTAACTTTGTCTGGCTCTAGGCAGTTCCAGCTGCCAGAGTAGTGGACTGGCCTGTACCCAAAAAAGATGAAACTGTATGCCCTAAAGGAACTCAGTGAGATACCACTCCATTGGTAAATAAGGATCCCTTGGAGGGGAGGAACCTTTACGTCTAAACTAGATCACCTCTGTCAGTTAAGTCCTGGCTCTGACTGCTGTGTGAGCCTGGACAAATCACCCACCATCTCTGAGCCTCAGTTCCCCTCTGTAAAATGGAGATGAACTGTATGGGTAGAACCTGCCCCATGATGGGATAATTTCATTAAAGCAACTTAGCGCAGTACCTGGCGCGTACTAAGTGCATGGTAAGTGTTACCCATTATTATTAGCATATTGGTAACGAGAGCCTCAGATGTGATGGGAAGCCCTTGGTGTATTCGGATCTTGTTTGGTTTGGGATTGTTTCTTACTACCACATGTTTGAGAATGTATCATTTTCTGAAAGACTGAAGGCCAAGTCCTCTCAGAAGGAAGTGGATAAACTTACAAAGATCTAGATTTTGGGGAACAGAGCACTTTCCTCTGAGTATCATTAACCCCTTTACCTGTTCAATCACAGACATTTGTACTCAACTGACTGCATAGATCGTGAGCCACTTTTGCACGGACCTTCCCTCCTGTCTCTTAGAGCCCAGCATGTGTTGGTCAGAAATATCAAAATGTTAAAAGGGGCTGCATTTACAAGCAACTTAATTTGGAAACTCAGGAGAAGGAGAACAGGAGAAGTAACTACCCGTAGGAAAAATCGAAGGTGAAGTGGAAAGAGCAGGGCCCTTGGATTCAGACGACGCGGGTTGTTGGTGTCTGCTCTGTCTGACCCTGATCGAGTGATCTTGTTGGAGTCACCTAACCTCTCAGTCTTTCCGACACACAGAATAAGACCGATGTCCTTTACAAGGCTGGTAGCATGACTCATGGAAGTAAGCCAGCCGATTCGAGCAGTATCTAGGCCAGTGACTGCTCACCCTCCGCTCTCCCTCCTTCCTTCCCTTGGCCTGACTTTTATGTTGCTCTCAATTTCTTGATCTCCACCCCCATTCCTCCAAATCATGATCTGTAGAAACTGAGTAGAGATTGCATTCTCTGATTTGTAGCTGTCATGACTTCAGAATCCATGCAAGGACATGCAGTAAGTTGTCTTCTGTTAGAGCCACATACAGACAGAAATTGGAGAAATGTTTTGGTTTTTTTGAATGTGTTCGTGCTGACAAAGTGAAAGTTTGTATCTCACATGAAAAGATGACCTCAAAAAGTTTCCCCACCCCTTGTCAGAAATTATAGGTTAAGGTAGCCCAATGAAATATGATTAAATTTTGCCATTTTTGCTTTCTTTTAATTCATTCAAATGATTCCCCCCCCCCCCAATTTGAAGTAACTTTTTTTGGCCAGCCCTCTCCTGGGTGCCTTCCTGTGATTTTTGTCAGCTATGCAGTGTAACAACATAATGGCTAAAGAGAATAGGGTTATTTTTAAAGTAATTCATGTTGAAATGTCACTCAGTGGTTTTATGGTGACCCTGTGATTTCCTCGACTTTTATTTTCCAATTACGATTTTAAGAACTAGAAGTTATTTTAGAATTATTTAGCTAAACCTTATCACATCACTGATATTCAGGGGAAGGCCCAGAGGTATTAAATGTTTTCCTCAAAGTTCCCAACCTGTCACCGACAGAGCCATCCAGAACTCATGTCCTCACCTCTTGTCTGCCGCTGAACAGTGGCTTTTCGATTGTTTTTGGTGTCATCCAGTAACAAGCATAAGTAAGGCATTTAATAGTTTTGTTTTGTTTTGTTTTGTTTCAAATAGAAGTCACAGAAAGAATGCACTGTGTTATAAAGCCCTTTCTAGTTTCTTCTGGAGGTTACATACAATGGCCCCAAAAAGTGTTTTTTGGAGTAAAATGAATCTGTGACTTCAGTGGAATAATGCAAAAAGTGACCAACAGGGGGAAACCTAGTACATTCTTTTGGATTAATTCACTTAACTTCTAGCCCCTTTTAAAAAAAAAATGACCCAAGCTCCTGTTGAAGCCAGCAAAAAACATCTGTTGTTTTATTTATAGTCCTGATTTCTAAGAAGCGTATTCTATAGCAGATGAAAAAGAAGTTGACAGCTCATAATTCATAAAGTTACTGAGGCCTAATCTGATAGAACAAAATGTACAAAACTCCCTCCCGTGGTTCAGGCCCTATCGCTTCACTATCAGCCGAAGGCAGAAGTGGTGCAGGAGAGGGGCAGAGCACAGGCTGTCACCTTTGCTAGGACGAGGTGGCTCGGAGACTGGAATGCAGAGAGGCCCGCTGCCCAGCGGTCAGTGAGGGCGTCCCCCGGGGGCACTTCTCCATGAACAGCATCACAGCATTTCCGTAACAGGTGACCCACATTGTCCTGACATCCCTGCTTACCCGGGGGAAGTTCTAGCAGCGTGACATCTTCAGACTGACGCAGAGGACTGTCAAGAATCTCAGGTGTTGGTTCAAATTACTGATTGAATAGTTCTGTTGCTGGGTCCACCTTAATTTTTGACTTCACTCCTCTTCTTTGACCGGTTTACTCTAGCCTGTTTGACATAGCCACTTTTCCCCTGCTGACTTTTATTCAATGAGAAAATACGCCCACTCCAAAGAGATCACTCATCTGTATGTTGTTGTTGTTTTTAAGCTTATTTCTGAGAATCTTTGTGGGAATATGGTCAGACTTCTTTCTGTAATTGATATGTATTTTATATTTTGCTTTTGTTCTATCTGTAGGGCCTTCTGTATATTTAAAACAAGGTAGATGGGTCTGGCAAAAATAAGCGTCTATGGCATAGTACTATGTATTACCCTGGCTTTTTTGAGAATTTAATGATAGGGTCCAACTGCTGCCTAAATTGACCCTTCTAAAATTGTTATCCTTAAAAGGAAAATTGCAACCGGTATAAGTGCATGAATTTCTGTAGCTGAAAGGTGAATAATCTCTTGCTCATTTCACCAGTAATTATAGTATATTGTGAGATAGGGAAACTTAATAGCCCCCCAGAATTAATCACGTTTGTCTGAGGTAGTGAAAGCATTTTGCTTCATTTTTATTTTTTTATTCTGATTCCTCACACAATTATTAAGGGTTGTGTGTACTTTTATCTTAAAATTGCTGGCAGTTGCTAACAATTTCTTTATTGTAAATGGATAGTTTAGTTTCACATACCAGTGACTTTTTTTTTAATGTTTTTCGTTGAAAAAAAGGTCTGACTACTCATTTTCTTATGTAATTTTTCTGCAGTCTCTGATGGGGAATTTTCTCTTCATTATTTTCTGGCCCCTTGCCTTTTTTTGCTTTATTTTCTTTTTCTTCCCAATCCCGTAGACAGGTCATCCTTTTCATTTTCTCTCTCTGATCATGAGCACTTTAACTCCTTTCATATGCCTATTAAGTGTATCTTACGAAGATTTCATTTTGGAATCCTTTGTAATAGAAGTTACAACATACATGCATTTGTCAATTATTTCCTGGGCTCTTTCTCCACCTGATGATTAACTAGAATAGTCCATTTGTACCTTGCTAAAAGTGATAAGCTAGCCAACTATATTTAGCTGAATAAAACCCATTACATCCTTGGGGAAGAATGTGCTTAGTTTAGCCTTATGAGAAAATATTTAATAAATGCTGCCCTCAAAATATTTAGCCTGGCTGAGTGGACTAGCAGGGGTTCAGTCCTGATAAAGCAGAGGTGATGGGGAGAAGCTGGCCCGGTGTACCTCTTGTCACTAAGGGTTGTTACTGGGTTGGGGGGGCGTCTCTTCTTGCCAAGTGCTTTTCGATCTTTACCCTCGTCTCCTGGCTTTGTGACCCCCCGGGTGGAGTCCTGGGGTGCATCTGCCTCAGGAGGCACCTGAGATTCATGGAGTGATTACTGCTGGCTTGGAAGTCGGTCTGTTCTATAAGACCATTCCTTTCCCACTTACTGCTGGCAGGACTTGGGCTAATATGCTTAACTCTTCTTAGCCACATTTTTTTTTTATCTGTAAAATGGGGATAATTAGAATATTTCACAAGGTTGCACGGGTGAAATGAGATGAGGCACAGGAAGCACTGAGCACGGTTTCCAGTACCAAGCATTTAATACGTGAAAAGTAGCAGTAGTAGAAGCAGCAGTGTCGTCGTGCCGGTGGTAGTAGTGGCAGTCCTTGCAGTGGGGGTAGTAGTAATATATTCTGTTCCTCTCCTAGCACAGTGTAAACAGCTGTGTCCTCTTGAATATGGCCAGTGCGGAAGAGCTTTGTTGTGGATGTCAGGGGAACTGGGTGCCAATCATCAGCCTGAACTTAACAACTTAACGAGTTGTGGCCCACGTGACCCCTCTCCCCGCACCCAGCCGTACACAGGTGCACAGAGGTGAGGGCCTCCGCTGCTCATCTCTCTCTTTCGGGTTCTAACTAGGTATGATATCAGAGCTGATTCGATTTGATAGCTAGACCCTCCGAGTCAGTCTCGCCATCTGCACGACACGTGCTTAGATATTGGGCTTCTGGGATCTGGTGTAAGACCAGCCCCTGAAGCTCAGGGCATTTCGGGAACAAGTGTGAAGTATGCCGGTTAACTGTTGGGATTCTCTCCCCCACGGTGATCTGGGTTTTCCTTCTGTGACTGGTGGGCTCAGCCTCAGTCCTTGCTACTCAAAGTGTGTTCCCGGGACCAGCAACATGGGCCTCACCTAGGCGCTTGCTGGATGTGCAGAATCTTCTGGCCGCCCCAGATCCCAATCAGGTTATTAATATGCACAGTAAAGTTTAGAAAGCACTGCCCTTGTGAATATGCTGATGCTCAGAAGGTGTTTGCTAAGTCCCCGTAGAATTGTACTTGACATTGATTTTTTTTCTAGACTCGCAGTTCCTTTGCTTTCTTTACGTGTAGTGTATTGACGTTTTGGTCGCCTTGGGCTGCTATGACAAAATACCATAGGCGGAGTGGCTTAAACAGGGGGCATTTATTTGTTCATCCCAGTTCACGTGGCCAGACGTCTGAGGTCCAGGAGCCAGCAAGGTTGGGTTCTAGTGAGGGCTCTTCCCTGGCTTACACAAAGTCGCCCTCTGTTCCTGCACTCACGTGGCAGAGAGAGAAATGGAAAGTTTTCTAGAGTCTTAGAAGGACACTCATTCCATCGTGATGGCCCCATCCTCATGACCTCAGTTAAACTTAATTACCTCTCAAAAATCCTGTCTCCACGTACTGTCATAATGGAAGTTAAAGCTTCATCGTAGGGACTGGGGGGGGGGTGGTGTGCATGAAGCAGTTCAGTCCACAGCAACCGATTTCTACAGCCTACTTTGAAATACGTCACCAAAAGTAAGATGGATTGATGGACGAAACGGATAAACGGGGCTTGTAGAATCTAGGATGAGAATATATGGGCATTCACTGTACAATTCCGTCAACTTTGGGGTATGTTTTAAAATGTCAGTGAAAAAGCCCAGCTCTCTCTCTAGTTACTAGAATGGAATCTGGTAGTTCTTTTCTGATTTCCATCCAGGCTTTGTGAAGAAGCCGGGTCCGCCCAGGTGGGCGAATCTGCCTCTTTAGCAGTCCCTCCCTCTTCTGGCACTTGCTCCTGGGTCCTTCAGCGTCCTGCTGTCAGTCACGTAGTGAGGGGCCAGCCGAGATCCAGATGCTCCCATGGCACCAGTCACGTGTCTCCAGTTTCTGTCTCACTTCTGTGCCTTCCCAATCCAGTGGATCTTTAATTCTCGAGAGCTAGGGGCTTCTTGGGTTACATTGGAAGACCCTGTTTATTACTCTGAAGCATTTTTAACATGATATTTTTATATGTTTGTGAAATGTGTTATCAGAGACCAGTGGGAGAGAAGCGAGTGCCTCTGCGGGTTCCTGGGAGCCCCTGCCTCCCTCTTGTTCCTGAAGGGGTTCTCATTGCTTTCTCTTTATGGTGTTAATGATCTGCATGGAAAAAGATTTTTTTTTAATAATAATTTTTTATTTTGTTATGTTAGTCACCATACGGTACATCCCTGGTTTTTGATGCAATGCTCCATGATTCATCAGTTGCGTATAACACCCAGCGCACCATGCAATACGTGCCCTCCTTACTACCCGTCACCGGCCTATCCCAGTCCCCACCCCCCTCCCCTCTGAGGCCCTCAGTTTGTGTCCTAGAGTCCATTTGGTGGTAAGGGACTAGGTGCTGCCTTGTACTTGGGGGAAGTGCAGGAGCTAACGTTACCAGGTAGCTGCACTTGAGCCTCCGGAGAGCACCCTGGCTGCTCGCTGGTGGGATGGAGCATCAAATATTTGTGTGTTACACAACACCATTGTCATAGTTTCCCTTTAAACTAGGGAGACCGGAGGAAATTCTGGCAGACTTCTCACAGGTTTCTTTCCTTACTGGAACTTGTCGGCTCAGGGGGAGAAGAACAGGTACAAGCCAAACTTCAGGACACTGTTCACAAGCTTTGCGACCTTGACGCAATGACTAACTTCCATAAGGCTCAACTTCCTCGCCTTTTGAGTCGGGGTAACAAGGGGACGGTAATCTTTGGACTGCTAGGAATAAAAACTGAAAGCATGTCTTAGTGTGGGGGTGTGGCTCCTAACTGATGTGCAGCGGTCGGTATTCATTCGACAAACGGTCAGGCACCCGCTGTGCTGTGTCCCATGATTTTTCTCTTCTTTCCTTCCCTTTTGGGGCTTTTCAGTCACGTTTCACATGAAATCTTTCTAAGCCAACAGACCAAAAGACCCACTTCCCTTATAAATCGCTAGCCCCCTAAGTCCCAGGGACTCACCTATAAGTTATTTTGTGGGGTGCAAAAAGGGGAGTCTCTTTCTTCCTCACTTACCTCCTGCTCAGCATTTTAATTTTTTGCTGTACACTGTAAATTGTGATCTTTAAATCAGACTCCAGTTGGGGCAGTAACAATCACAATTAATTAGTCTAGCCTGTCGAAGGTGAAGTATAGTCTCGCCCGTCAGTGATCTTTCAACTCTGAGGTTCTAGCTGAGGCCATCCAAAGCACAGCTGTAATGTCTGCTTATGCTTAATAAGATCTTTGCCCGCTGTTTGTTTCCTATACTAGGCTGTGGTCTAGAAATAAAACGAAATGGGCAGAGATCTCAGATCCCTTTCATTTGTTCCTAAGCTGTGAAGCAGAAGGGATAAGTGGGAGAAGATAAAGATATTAAAGACTAATTAGTTTAGGGTGACTGAAAAGATTTGCAAACTTCCTATTTAAATCTGTTGACATGTCTTTTAATTCCCTCTGACTAGTTATCTCTGAACATAATGTAGTTACGGCTGAAGATTTATTTCCACAGGGACTCTACTCCGTTTTTTTCCCCATATTTTTTCTCCTCCCTTCTCAAAAAAAGTACTTGTTTCCACCAAATTCAGTATCATTCCAACTTCATTTTTCTTTCACATTCAGAAAACTAGTATAACTCAAATAGATTAGTTTTTATAGGGAAAAAGTGCAATATATTGAAAATAATGTGGTATTTTAGGTATGACTTCTGAAAAGATAATTGTGTTTATATGTTACAATGAAAGGCAAGATGGAAATGTGCACCCTCTAAGCGTGCCACCTTAAAAAATGTATTGAGGGACGCCTGGGTGGTTCAGTCAGTTAAGCAGCTGCCTTCTGATCAAGTATGATCCCAGGATGGAGCCCTGCATAGGGTTCCTGCTCTGTGGGAGTCTGCTTCTCCCTCTCCCTTTGTTCCTCCCCACCCCCCCACTGGCTCCTGCTCTCTCTCTCAAATAAATAAACAAACAATGTCTAAAAAAGTGTACTGAAAACTCCTTCGGTCTCCATTATAGTACTTTCTGGTCTTAAAATTTGCTATTACAATTAAAAATCTATAATACTGAAAAAGGTTACATAAATAATTGTAAATTCATAACAGCTACCCATTAGTTTGTGCATTCTACGTACTGGACACTATGCCTACCATGTTTATCTGTATTATTCATTTAATCCCTATTGCATTCATAATTATTCCCATTTTGCAGATGAAGAAACTGAGGTTCAAGTTAATTAACATGTCCAAGAGTACACTCAGTAAGTAGCAAAACCAAGAGTAAATCCCAGGTCTCTTTGGCTGTAAGTGTGTGCTTTTAATAATTGCACCTACTGCTGATTGAACAGGTGTGTCCCAAAGTGAAGGAACCCATCCTGGTTTTTGGCTTTGTTTTAGTTTTTTAGCCATACCGTCCTTAGCCAGTATTTGTTGGGGTTTTGCCAGGAGAGCTTAAGATGTGTAACTGTCAGGATATTAACCATTATGGACATAGGTATGAATGTGCTTATACAGTTTATTTCAGACAAGTATTGGGATCTGTTAGATTTTTGCCCACCAGAATGTACGTTTTTCATTTGAAATAATGAGAGAGGTTGTTTCGGACAGAAAGTTTTGATTCAGCAACAGTTCATCAACAAACATCTTGATTTAATACTGACCCACGCCTTGCATATATGCTTTCTTTTCTGTGTATTTGTATGACATTTTAAAAGGTAAGTGGCAATTTTTCATGTACTTCCAAGCTACTTCCATCGGTAATGAGATACTTGGCTCGGGCCGTCTCTGGAGTCCAGAATTTCAGCTTAAACTTTCCATTCGTCTCTGCCAGGCACTGACTCTGAAATATCTTTTTTTATGGGGACTGCCTCCAAAAGGTGCAGCTGTGTGCTGGTTTCATCTTGCACTTTGTAGCGGTGTTGGCACCGTTTAATGTGAGGAATGCCGCTGTCTCCCACACACCACTGGTGCCCCAGGACTGTTCAGGCCTGTCCGTGTTCGTGGTTTGGGAAGGGTCTGAGTTTGGAGAGAAGGCTCTCTCCTGTTCCATGTGATTGGTTGTCGCCAGGGTTAAGGTAGAAAAATAGAACTAATGGAAAACGCAGCATCTGATGTGTCATCAAAAATTCTTTCTGCAACCAGGAACACCTAATTCATTGATTCATTGGTGTTCCTATCAGTGTTGAAGACTGCTTCCTCTTTTGAAACAATATATGTCTTGGCTTCACCACTTCTTGACCCTTCTGCTGTTCTTTCTTGCCTTCTTTCTCCTTAAGTGATACTGATGTCTTTTTATGAAAACGGATCCCACTAAGTAAAAAACTGATGTTGGACAGGGGCGCCCGGGTGGCTCATTCAGTTAAGCGTCCAACTCTTGATTTCAGCTCAGGTCATGATCTCAGGGTGGTGGGAACAGGCCTTGCGTGGAGCCCCTTGTCGGGCTCTGGGCTCAGTGGGGAGTCTGCTTCTCTCCTTCTCCCTCTCCCTGTGTCCCTCCTCTTCTCCCTCTCCCTCTTCTTTCAAATAAATAAATACTTAAAAAAAGGAACAGAAACTGGTGTTGGACTGTAGTAGGCAAATCTGTGTATTCATCCAGGTTCTGAAGAGTGGACTTGGCTCTTCAGGCATTCACACTGGCTATAGCAGGCTTCAGCCAAAAAGCATTCCTCGTTCAGGTATAAAAATTTGTCTGAAAGATGAAACCCAGTAAGAATTTATATATAAACTTCATGGGGAACATACTGTGTCATTTTGTGTTTTCTTTGATAGCCACCATATATGATCTGTATATCCTGTATTTTTTTTTTAATTCCACTGTTTTAGTTTATTGAAGTATATGATATGGGTGCTTTATCATGGACCTTTCAAAGAACAACTTGCCAAATTTGGTAGTGCCTAGCAATTGTAATTTCCTTTCGGAATTTCTTAAAATGGGATGTAATGGAATAGGAAATTATTGGCCTTGTGTACTTAATAAAATTAGAGGAATAGTTGATTTTAGGATTGTTGAAATAATTAATATTTTGCTTTAGAATACTTTTTAGGCTTTTGATGTTGATTGATCCTGTTGCCTGAAGTAGAAAATGTGAACTTTAAAGACTTCTTGGGTAGGGCTTCATATTCCCTGTGTTTAAATATTTGAAAGGGGAAATGTATTGAATCACAGATTTTATACTAGAGAATAGAAAATCCCCGAATTGTTATTTAAAAAATAAGGTCTCTCCTTATAAAACTTTTCTTCTTAAAAAACTCCCATTGCAAAACCTTAGTCAGCTGTAATGATCCAGACATTTGAGTAATACAGCTTTTATCAATATTAAAAACTCAGTGGGAAATTCACTAGACCTATTACAAGAAGAGTACCTGTACCCTCTGTAAGTACATCTGGCTGTCTTCTTCGTATTCTCGTGTGCTCTGTGAGAGAAGTTCCGCTGTTGCTGTAGGGACCTGATGGCTGTCACAGTGCTTTTCCAACACTAGATGTAACAGTTTATTTGTTTTTTTAGAGAGAGAGAGAGAATGAATCCCAAGTAGGCTCCATGCCCAGTGCGGAGCCTGAGGTGGGGCTCAATCTCACAATCCTGAGATCAAGAATGGGACACTTAACTGACTGAGCCACCCAGGTGCCCCTTGATGTAACCGTTTTTGAGTGAAATAATGTGGTATTTTGTAGCTCAGGATACTGAAGGTAAACTACCATTTTTTTGCCACAGAGACATTGAAAGGACTAAAGAAAGAAGGTTTTACTTTTTTTCTTTTTTCTTCTTCAAGCCAAAGGGAACAAACAGAGAGATGGAAACCCTTTTCTGTGTAGTATTTGCCAACCCAGTCATAAAACAACTGCTGGGTGCATATTTCAATCGCAATTAGGTGAAATCTTTAATTATCAGTTAATTTAACTTTCGAATTTGCCTGCAGAAATGATGGTGTTGATAAGATTCTGGAAGGAGATAACCCTTTATTAAGTAATACTATTTTCAGTTGCCAACTTTAAAGATTTTTTTTTTTTAGTTAAAAAAAAAAAAAGGTCTGAGTAATTTCTGGGGACGGGGACAGAGGAACAGGGCATGGTAGTTGGATGATTTTTGCGTGGCCATGTGGGACTGTGTATTTACTAGTTAATCTTTAGCTTTTTGTATCTTGGCGTGTGCTAAGTAAGACCTGTAAGTTTGAGAAGGCTAAGGGGAGACACTACAGTGAATTCTAATTAATATTTCTCTGCCCTTGTTTTCTTCTGTCACATATGCGGATAGGATGATACATATCAGCTTGCTCACTTGTAGAAGGCATTTATGGGGGAGGACATTTTTGTGAGCTGATCATCTTCTGAGGCAAAAGGAAGTAGTTTATAGTTTATCAGAGGAAATGCAGTGGTATGCTCTTTCATTTGCAGTTGATCCTTTCTTATTTTACAATGCTTTTAGTGAAATAGACTACATGAAACTTGCAAGACATTTTTATTTTCAGTGCTTTTCAAATATATTCCCATTATGACATTTAGACATGGGGGGATGGGGATGTCATTGCTGGTTTTTTTTTTTTTTCAGGGGGTTACCCACCTGAATTTGCTTATCATAATAGCATGTCCTAAAACTTAGTACTAACCCAGAATGGATGACTAGCTCCATTCCTGGATTTTCCGATTCTGGGGGTTTGTGGTCATCCCTGGGAATCTGTCTTCCCAGCAAGTTGTCCAGGTGCTCCATAGGCTCAGGCGGGGATGGGGAACACAGGGGAGACGGCGTTCCCACTCAGCTCCCTGCATCGTGACTATCTAGAAAGTTAGTTGGAGTGTCTGTCCCTCCTTTATGAAGTCCATACTGTGTTCCGGTGATGTTGCAGCTGGACAGAGTCACCCGGGAAGCTGTGACAGACTTTGCATGTCCTGAGCTCAGATGCCGATGAGCCTGATGTCCGGAAGCTCTGTCCCCTTGGATGGCTTTATGGAGGGGTCTTGGTAGCACGGAGCCAGCTCTTTCGTTTGCTCTTGACAGAATCTGTCCTCGCTCAGGCTGTAGGACTGTGCTCTATAATACTGTGGCCACTAGCGCATATAGCTATTTCAGTTTAAATCAATAAAAGAAAATTCCTTTGCTTGGCTGCATGGCTACATTTCAGGTGCTCTGTAGCCACATGTGGCTAGTTGGCTAGTCACTGCTTTTTTGGATAGCACAGCAAACAGAGCTTTTCTGTCATCACAGAAAGTTCTAGTGGACAGTGCTGCTGTGGGATTTTCTTCCCTCATCTAGCTCTTCTCCTTTTATCCTGGGGACCTGAATGGCCAGTTGAGTTAGGTGGCAAGGTCACATGTGTCTGTCTCTGCCGGGGCATACTGCAGTGTAGAAGGCTCTTAGACTTAGGGTTTAGGGTTTGTAAAGTGATACAAATCATACTTCATTCTCTGAGGTTGACTTTTGTATCATGAATCTCTTTTTCTGTGCTGACTTTTAGTATTAGGAAGATGGGCTTCCTTCGAAATCTTAACATAATAAATGCCTTGAATCGTACCACTAAAATCTCACTGAAACAAAATTCAATATTTAATCTTTCTGAAATTATATGAACAATTCCTAGATAAGAGTGCACAGTAATGAACCTTAAGTGTTGAAAAAGTTACGTGTTGGTGGCTAATGAAAAGGTCACACCTGTAGATAGTTTCATATAGACTATCCTTTAGATGTATTTTGCAGTTTGAGAAAAGTGAGGTGAATATATTTAGCTCCCTCTTCTGGTGTATTATGAGATGAATATTTTTACTTGAAATGGTTTCGTGTATTTTTGGAGTGAGACTACAGTTATAAATGTACTGGTGAAGGCCATTCTTTGTGTGTCATCCATTTCTTCTTGTATCATTGCAGTCAGTAAAACACGGAGAGAAAGCATGGAAAAACTGTTGGTGAAAGCATCACATCTCTTAAGATACTCATTGACCAAAACACATGTCAGCAAACAGAGGCTTGGGTGGCAGGTACACAGGGGCTTAATGTGAACGTCACGGGGCCAGTGATCATTTCCAAGTGCTTGTGTCTAAATATTCTGAAGTTATAACTCCTGTTAATGAACTGTTCAGTAAAATCTGCCCCATCCTCCTACCTGGACAGTTATTCCTTCATAATGAATTGAATTTAGGTTTCTCGGGTTCCAAGTTCTGCCCCTTAGTGGACCACCCACCCACGTGGGCTTTGCCTGGCACTGCTGCGGCTCAGTTCATCCAAATTCCTCCTCCCCTGAGCCCCGCCCACCCCACCCCAGCCAGGCGCCTCAGGCCCAGCGGCAACCCCCAAGGGAAGTCTGCCCTGGGGAGGATGGACCTGGGTCCGAGGCCCTGAGAGGCCAGTTGGGCAGGGAATTCCTGGATTCTAGCTAAGTATTCTGAGTGTGTCACAGGGGAGAAGCAGGCCTGTCCACTGGGCCCCCAAACCTTAAAGTGCAGGAAGAGGTGCAGCTGGAAGATGGCCAGAGAGGATCCTTCTGAAGGGCAGGGCCCAGCACCGGGCTCGGTCTTGCTCAGGCCTGAGTTTGCCAGTGTCAGAACTAAATTGTTTTGTATTTAAATTCTCTTCCTTGTTGTCTCATGCATTTGATTACCCCAATTAGACATAATCGTAAGATTTTGTTTATTTGCAGCTTTGGCCCTTCCAGATCTTGCAGAGCAGTTTGCCCCTCCCGACATTGCTCCGCCTCTTCTTGTGAAGCTAGTGGAAGCCATTGAAAAGAAAGGTAATCAACTGGTAGAGGGGCTCCTCCGGTACCTTGTTATATTCTTATTTCACGGGTGTTGTAATTTACATTTGTCTGTTGCACATTCATTAGTTTCTTGCTACTTGTGCTAGACACAGATAGCTCTTTGTTGCTGTGTAGCGGGGAAATAACCTTGGTCTGATTTCTAACTCCATATTAACGTGTACTTACTGTATGGAAACTATTAAATTCTCCATAATTTAATAAATATAATTAACTTGCTCTTTAGTGGCCAGATGACTTTGCCAAAATTATTGACATGCCAGCTAAGATTAATAGTAGGAGTTCACTTCCAAGAATATTTGGTACACATCTAAAATAGATAGGGGATGGAAACTGGAACGTCTTTCTGGCAGCAAGCTCACAGGTTCTCCAGAGAGCTGTGTTTTGCATGCTCAGTCTGTTTTGTGTCTTAGGTCTGGAATGTTCAACTCTATACAGAACACAGAGCTCCAGCAACCCAGCAGAATTACGACAGCTTCTTGATTGTGGTGAGTGTCATGGAGCTAGAAAGACAAATGGGAAACACGGTTCCTACCTTTCAGTCTCAGGTAAAGCACCAAAAACTTGAACTTAACCGTGCAGCGTTCTAAGTTTGAAGGAAGCTCGGAAATCACACACAGTTCCCTCCGCCCTATTATGGTAACAGTGCAAACCAGCGCTGACCTTTGATGTTTGTCTCCTGAGTTGGGGTGTGTGCATGCCTGCCTGCAGGCATATGGCCTGTCCTCACAGCCAGGAGCCTCTGGGGCCTGCAGGAGTTGCAGAGGAGAGAAATACCCCCCTTAGGATTTCTCTGGCTCTGCGTATCGACCATCTTTTTCTGACCGTGCAGTTGGCTACATCTGATTCATCTGGATCAGCTTAAAAAATATTTATAAGTCTATGTCATTTAACAAATGTCTCTTCTGACCTTTTCCATTTTCCTTTTTTTTTTTTTTTCAGTCTTCCTTCCTTTCATGCTTATTTGCTTTTTCATGTCATGTTTATATTAAGTAACGTCATGATACTGTTCTATTCAGTGGTGCGCTGGTAAACCCGACTCTCAGGGAGGTGGGGGAAGCCTGGTTTGTAGCATTTGCCCATTTCCACGGTGTAAATATGCCTGCCGCGGTCATTTTCAGGCTGCCGGTGTGTTATCACTAAACCCCCAACTTGGAAAGAACTGAGCACAGGTGGCCCTTAGGAGCAGGCCAGCTGCAGCACACCGTTGGTGAAATGATATCAATTAATTCAACCTAGTGGTGCCTTCAGTATTTGTTCCCTCTCTCCTTTTCCAAATGGAATGAAACTACAAATGTGAATAAATGTACTGGCCATCATTCCAGCAACTCATCTTCTGTATCAACTTGTAGATGCTCTCAGATTCTTCATTCCCTCTCAGAATTTTTCTTTTAGAAAAATCATTCTCTGCCTCACATTCTCGTAATTGAATTTGGACGTCTGAAACCAAAAGAACGAAACCTAGTTTGGGAGGAAGCTCTTCTAGACAGGTACTTGTGCAAAGAATGTAGTAAATGAAAATGTGAAGTCGAGGCAGCTCATGACAATTTCTAGAAAAGATGTTTCTGGGAAAAAAAGATTCTATCTCTATCAGTAAATAGTTTCACCTGAAATGCACCACCCAAATGTTTGAAGTTTGAAAAAAAATTTTTCAAGCTTTCATTTTTATTTCGTGCATGGAAGCCAGCCTCCCACATGTGCAGGGCATGTGCCCTGGCGGCTGGGTCTCCTGCCTTACCCCCAGAGTAGGTCAGTAGGACCTGACTGGCAGAAAACTCAAGGTGAAACACTTGTCCTTTACTTGTCACAGCCTGACCAGAGTGGTAAGGAAACTGAAGTTTGTCCTTAGCCAGTTGAAATTGAGATACATGTTTTGGTCAGAAAATTGGTCAGACTGAACAACAGTCACAGGAAATGTGTAGACATCAGAGACGATGAGATGGGAGTTATTTGAGAAATAGTGGTTAAGTTTTTAAATGTGACCGAATACAAATGATGCACTTTAGCTTTAGAAAAAAATCTTCACATCACCTCTGAGATGGAATAACTAACCAAAAATCACGTCAGCAATGTATTTTGATAGACAGCTTTTCTTTGCCACTTGAGATGAAAACACACGTAGAAAACTGGTTTCATGTGGATTCTGTGTGATAAAAGTGAATTTTGTGAGAAGAGAAAGAGTAAACGTTATCTAAATTTAGGAGTGGGTCCTCCAGGACTTTTCATAGCTTGAGGATTTTTCAATCCATACGAATGTTGTAATACCTTGGAGGAAGCTCAGAGATAAGTCACTTAGACTTGAAAAAAAAAAAAAAAAAGCGAGCAAGCGAGAGAGAGAATTCATGGCTTTTAACCAATTGTGAGTTACCAGTGTCTGAAAGGGATGGATGTAGAGGACAACATCCCACTTTTGTCAGCACCCACCCTCCTAAGTTACTTTGTTTCATCTCCACATTACGCTTTGATAGCAGGATTCGTCACTGCTGCATGCAAAGCTGGGACTTGCACCCACATTGGTCTCACTCCAAAAGCCCATATTCTTTTTTTTTTTCCTGCTGTATTGACCTAAAGTGAATTATATCTTTGTTGTCACTTGAATTTTCTCCTGATTTTTTGGTTTCTCTTAACCGGAAGCAAGCCTTTTCTTTAAAAGTTCTCATTACAAGAAAGAGGAATTCTGTAACTCTGGTGATCGATGCTAACTGGACTGACTGGTGATCATTTGTCACATATGCAAATATCAAAGCCTGTTGTTACAATGATAAATAGCGTTATCTGTCAGTTATACCTCACGGGTAAAAATGAGGCTATTTAGCAGCCTCCGCACACCTGTGCTTTACTCACTAGATGCCAGACGCGTGGTCCCCAAAGTGTTAACAATCAAAAACGTCCCCAGACATTGCCAGATGTCTCTTAGGAGTGGAGGTTGGGGTAGGGGTAGGGCAATAAAATGGAAAACCCCAACTGAGAACTACTAACTTAGGTAGAGATGAGCTGCGGAGGGGACTCCATCCCTTTGGGAGGAGGGGTGACGTGCTGGAGAGCTTACTAGTTTACCTGTCTTGAGCAGACTCAGTGAAAAGTTGGGGCGTGGAGGGTATAAATCTCCATCCTAGAGCTAAAGATGGTGTAGTTCTTGCCTAGCTAACCTCAGAAGTCGTCCCATACATGACAGATGTCCTTAGCTCTTGGAGGAGCTCATTAGGATAGTCTGCAGAAAAGGAGACTTGCAGAACAAAGTCAGGAACTCCAAGGAGCTTCAGAAGTTACATTCAAAAAATAAACAATATACTATGTTATGAGCACTCAGGGATTTGACATAAAGTGAGCTTATCCGGAGACTAGTCCCAAGGCTTGAAGTAAGGTGATTTTGTTCAAAGGCTTAAGGCTCTTGGGAGTACACCTCATGTGTTAGAGAAGGCTTGGGTGAGTTCACCGTACTCTGAGGACCTGCTGCAGTTCAGGCCACAAGCATTTAGCAAGCACGTCCTATGTGCTGGGCACCGAGGGAAGCAGGAAGAGCCACAGCCCATGCCCTCGCGGTACTCTCGGTCTAGTAGAGAGACACCTTATTACCATACTGTCTGGGAAGTGGCACGACAGAGACGTGGCTCATCCATACTGCTCTTGCACAGAGAAGCCAGTAGAAACTCTGCCTGAGGGTGGGGCCTGTGGAATATTGAGCATCCTAATTTCTTTATTTTTTTTAACCACATCACCAAATGGTTTGTCACATTCTTGACAATGAACAAATTAGGTGATATTAATTCCCTAGGCCAAGAGACCTATTAAATGAAGCATACAGGGCATGAAGGGTCTCCAGGGGGCCAGCAGCTTGTCAGGTGGTCAGTGGCGGTGGAATGTCGCTCGAGTGATGCACACACAATTGTGGTTGACAGGCACACTGGTGGTTGCATTACTTCTCACATGGGTCCTTTGCGCACAGACCCGGCACTGCCTGTCCCGGCGTTGTTGGAGATGTGTGTCGCTGGCTCTCTGTACAACACTCACGCCGTACAACCCTGTGCCCCTCCACTGACTGAGTTTAATTATTCTTTTCCTCCAGCTCACCTACGCACATCCTCCACCAGATGAACTTTCCTGAGCTTTATTGGTGTTGTGATTCTTTCGTAAGGTCGGCCTCGTTAGTGCGACAGATTTGGTTTATAACGGTGTGTCCCAGGAACTTCTGTAACTTCACGTTGAACCCGGAGTGATTTATGGTATCACACTCACTTTGTGGCCGTCCAGGACGCCGCCTTTTCCTGCTCCGGCTCCCACACCTTGGAGGACACAGGTTCCTTCTCCTTCTCTCCCAGGCCACCACCTGATCCAGTCAGTCACCAAGTTCTTTCAGTTCTTGATACTGTCTCACCCATTCCTAACATTACAATTCGAATTACCAGAAGTGTTCCCTTCACTTCCAGTGGTGCTCTTTTCCAACTA
This sequence comes from Ursus arctos, assembly GCF_023065955.2. Taxonomy (NCBI): domain Eukaryota; kingdom Metazoa; phylum Chordata; class Mammalia; order Carnivora; family Ursidae; genus Ursus; species Ursus arctos. The sequence continues at coordinate 55,243,252 of NW_026623067.1, forward strand.
ATTGTTAACACTAGAAAGAATAACTGTTGAAAATGTAGCATCTCGTTCATCATCAGCTCACCTCTTCTCCGGTGAGTACACGAGTTTCCAGGTAATCTTCCTCAAGGCAGCCTTCACGTCACTGGTGTGCAGCCTTCGGCAGCAGCCAGATGGCTCTCCTCGTATGTAGATGCCCGTGGTCCTTCCTGCCCCAGCAGCCCCTCTTTCTGCCCTGAGTCCTCAGAGCATGGTTTGGGTTAGTATCACCCCGTTACTGAATTGCCTGACCTCTTTTCCGGTGGAAGCATTTACTGGACACGGGCTCATCTTATATTTCTTACGAGCTAGTTCAGTGCCCACAGGTTAGATTAGTTATATCCTAGTAGAACACCCTGTCAGAATTAGGGGAAAACATTCTAAAAGTGTTAAAAATATTTTTATGGCTATTTTTGAGATCGACTGTTAAAATTCTGTATATCTGTTTGTTCAGTCACTCTCTTGAGCTAAATTTATATGAATTCTGAGATGCAGTATTTAGCAACTCAAGATTTCGGCAATCTCTGAATTTGCATTTCATGCTTTCCTGTTGAGGTTTTAGGAAGCATTTACTAAATGATTAGCCATCCCTAGACAGAGTGCTTCTCAGTCAGAGAACGACCCTCCAGAAGGTATTTGGAAATAGCCGGGGGTTACTTTGGTTTGCAAGGGCTGCCGTAACAAAGTGCCACAGACTGGGTCGCTTCAACACAGACCAAGTTTCTCACCATTCTTGAGGCTAGAAGTCCCAGGTCAAGGCAGGTTTGGTTTCCTCTGAGGCCTCTCTCCTTGGCTTACGGATGGCCACCTACTCCCTGTGTCCTCACGCATTCTCTCCGTGCTTGTGCTCCTGGTGTGTCTGTGTGTGTCCACATTTTCTCTTCTTACAAGGATACCAGCCAGGTTGGATCAGAGCCAGGCCCTAATGACCTCATTTTAGCTAAACCACCTCCTTAAAGGCCCAGTCTTGAAATACATTCACCTTCTGAGACAGTGGGACTTAGGGCTTCAACCTATGACTTGTGGGGGGCGCAATTCAGCTCATAACGGGGGCGTGATTTTTTATTATTGTTGCCCCACCTCCTGGGAACATGCCCCTGGCATCATGGGCATAAGCCATCATGCGAAATGCTTTTAAGTTAGGGGACAGACCTCCACAAAGAAAAGTGTTCTATTTGCAATGCCGGGAACAACCCCTGTGAGAAAAACGGCTAATAAATACTCAAGAACTTTATATTTGTCCTCCTGTTGCTCCCTTTCTTGTGTCACATTTAAGTCAAATAGTCAGAAAAATGGGCCCAACTGATACATACAGTGTCTGAAATACTTTTTAAAATGTTTCTGTCACAGATGCCGCCTCCGTGGACTTGGAAATGATCGATGTGCAAGTTTTAGGAGACGCTTTCAAACGCTATCTTTTGGACTTACCGAATCCTGTCATTCCAGTGGCCGTTTACAGTGAAATGATTTATTTAGCCCAAGGTTTGTTTTCTGTTCTGAAAACCTCAATGAGCATATATGGAGATGTGCAGGTGCATGTAAACTTTATTAACTGGTGCATAATATAAAGAGTGGTGTTTAGAAAATAGTAGGACTCTGCCCCCCCACACACACCCTTCCTCCCCATTAGCACCAGTTCCCTCCCTTACCAGGGCGTCCAATAGAAGACCCAGATTCTCGGTTGCTTAGGAAGACTGGCCACATGTTGAAATGGCTAATTGTTAACCTTTTATCAGCATTAACAAAGTTCACTACGTCACTGAAGGCCACAGTGTTCCAAGTGCCATCTTTGGATTCAGGGAACCTGGGACTAGGACCCACTGACCAGGGATGTTCTTACCATTTTCCTCGAGTGGCCGTTACAAAATGTGTTGAGGGGGGAGGACTCTGAGGCTCAGGAGCCAACGCTCAGTTAAAGTGCTTTGGGGACAGGAAATTGTGGTTCGTAACCTTCAAAGTTAAAACGTGTGATACTTATCTGAGGCTCCTCCAAATTAGCCAGTCACACTCGAAGCTGCGCATCACAGGGCAGACCTCTGCCAGCACATCCTGAGCCTCTTGTGGTGTTTTTACACCGAGAGTTTCTTGCATTTCCATTTGACTTGAGATTTCTACTTGCTCACAATGCCTTTTCTAATGAGAAGAACAAATGTCCTGTCGCTGCCTCTGACGACTTCGTTTAAAAGGACTCGTTCTACTGTAGCTAGAACAGAAATGTTCTAGGTGTTGAGTCACTGATATCTAGAAACAATCTCTTCTTTTTTTTTTTTTTTTTTTTTTTTTAACTCTGTAGAAGTACAAAGCTCTGAAGAGTATATCCAGCTGTTGAAGAAGCTCATTAGGGCACCTAACATACCTCATCAGTATTGGCTTACGCTTCAGTATTTGCTAAAACATTTCTTCAAGCTCTCTCAAGCCTCCAGCAAGAATCTTCTGAATGCAAGAGTACTCTCTGAACTTTTCAGTCCTCTGCTTTTCAGATTCCCAGCAGCCAGGTAAGGTGAAAGGAGAGAAGCACGTATTTTTGGGTGTTGGGGGTAGTCCTAAGCTGGGGATCATTCAACTTACTCTGAAGATACTTGCTCACAGATACATGTGCACCTTTATACCAGACACATGGACTTGAATGTGTATAAATGCACGTAAGTTTGTTGTTTCAAAAAAAAGAAAAGGTTTCTAAGAAAACTCTCTTTTTTTGTAGCTCTGAGAATACTGAACACCTCATAAAAGTTATAGAAATTTTAATCTCAACTGAGTGGAATGAACGACAGCCTGCACCAGGTAATGCTTTTTGGACTTTTCACATTCTCTCCTGGCTCGTTTTTAGAATGGTGGCTTTAGACCTTCTCTGGAGGAACATAAGTTCTGGTAGAATCGTGATCCATAACGTGTTACCTTGTGATTTATGGGAAGAACGGCTTGAGTGGTACTGGCTGTGGCAAGTATTATCTGGGTTTCAGTACCTGTGGATTTTTCAGCATCTGTGGATGATCTTGGTTTTCGATGAGGGTTGTGGGGTGCGCTCTCCCTTCCCTTCAACTTTGTTGCTCCCAGTTGCATAAATTATGGAGCTCATTTTAGTTGTTGACATTCCTGTTTTCCTTTCTAATACTTATAAATTAGGGGATTTATAATTACTATATAATTTGAAGTATTTTGGAATGTGTGTCTTGGAAGCAGGTCTGCTGAGAAATGTCTGTCCAAATAAACATTTTCAAGAATGCAAGCAGTATGAAACCAGGGTGTTCACTGCAGCAAGTTAGAGCAGGCCAGACACTTCTTTGAAAGCAGACTGGCATTCAGTTAGCAGGAAATGTAGACCACGTTAGCAGTGGGTTTAATTTAAACTGATGTATTTTTCTTCTACTGTGGAAAGTCTAAACAACCCTGCTTTGCCTATATGCTTGTTAAAAATGAGCTAATAGAACCTTTATTGGGAATAAAGGTTAGGGTTCAGACAGTGAAGTGAAGTTTCAGGACCAGTAGAGATGATGCTTATAGTCTTAATTTATGCCTAGAATTAAACATCAGGAATTTACTCTTTATTACAGGTAACTCATGCAAACTACCCAGTTTATCTCTGTAAAAAACATGGCCTGGGGACCCCCTGTGTTCAGCCGTGGGGAATTACGTCATGCTTTTGTAGTTGTTACACAGCCGGGCTTGGCAGTGTGCATCTGGACGGGGCGGACTGAGGGAGGTAGGGCTTCGGCTTAAAACCCACCTGTGTGGACTGCAGGACGGGGTAGGTAACCACTCAGGGTCCAGGTATTTGGAAGGGCTCCTGTGGACAGGACCAGAATATGGTATCAAACGTAGGGAGGCAGCAGAAACTGTACATAAGGCGAGAGTGGTATGTTCTGAATGTTCCAAATCACAGCAGGCAGGATGTTCAGTGGGGATACTCCAAATTGTAGGTGAATGGCATCAGAGAAGTCTGTCATCAGTGCCCTAGGACTTTAGTCCAGGGGGCGGCCAAAAGGTTTCATCTCATGTGACTGCTAGGCGCATTTGTTAATGAATTTGGGAACTCCTTGTTGGTGTTCAGAGGCTGCCTTTGGGATCAATAGAAAAGATGCAGTGGTAGGTTAAAAGTACTCTGTGATGAGGGGACGGGGGGGGGGGGGGGGGCGCAGGTGTGAAACATGACACTTGAGCCCTTTACTGACTGCCGCTGGCACCCCCCACCCCCCACAAACACATGGGTGGGGAAGAAGACTAGTAACAACAAAACAGGCCCCTGGGCCAAAGGGCGGAGCCCTGCCTCCCACTTCCTTGGGGCGTGTGTGGAGGTCTGTCTCCGAGCGTAGGGACAGCTGAGCCCTGCTGGGGGTAAAGGGCTGGGGGTGGTCCCGGTCTTCTCAGTGCCCACTCCTATGGAGACGGGAAGACATGGAAGCTTAAAAGCCAGACAGGGTTTGATAGATACCCACCAACGAATTTATCACAGAGTTTTTGAGAATTTCTGCTACACACCAAGGAGAATCTGTGTTGGAGTTTAATTAGTCTGACTGGTGTAAACCGGTTAAATGTCCTTATCAGTTTCAAACTAATTCCATCCAAAAAAAAAAAAAAATTCACATTCACCCTTTTTCACTGTGCACACTTCAGACTGCCTGCTAGGTCACAGACCCTGCTGCATTCTTCTACTAAGAAACTGGTGTGCCAGTTTCAAAGGTGGGTTAGTCCTGTCAGCCATGTTGAATGGTAAACAATGCATTGAACGTTTCCTAGACCATCCCAGGAGTTATGCGACCTCTTCAAGGAAATTGAAGCCGAGTAATCTCTAAATGCTAGTTTGAGCCATCTTTCCCTTTGTGTGGTATCTCTTAGCTATCCTGAAGAATGTATAGGCCCTGTGGAATGAAAGTAAGTGCTTCAGTGTGTCTGACCTGTGGAAACGTACAATCTATGTCAGGAAGAACGTCCTCGTCCTGAACACCTTTGTATTCAGGAACGGCGTCATGCAGATGACTGGCAGGGCACTCTTGGTTGGAGAAATGATTTCTTAGGCCTGATAAGAATCCGACATTTTCCTCGACTCCTTCATCACTGCCCCAGCGTGTGCTGTTACCAGAGGTCTCTGGAAGCACAACCGGTGCATCTCCAGTGAACAGTCATAAATCATTCATTTGCGATAACTTTATTGTTGTGAATAGAAATGAGTACTTGAATGATTTTGGGGGGAGATGGAAGCAAGGCTATTGTGGGATAGACATCTTTTATAGGTTTTACCTGGTAGAACTTGAAATGACCACTAGCACGCAGTGGGAGGGAGGGTGCTGACTCTAAACATGAAGAGAATTTGAGAGATGTGATGGGTGACTTTGTCGGGTAATTGAGTAGACAGAAAAGACTTAGAGAAAAAAATGGGACTTGAAATGGAATTGGTACAGTTTGAAAAGGGGAAGAGGAAACAGTATTTTAATTCAAGGAATTTCAAAGTTTCGATCAAAATAAATTGCAAAGTACAAAAAGAATGGCCTGATTACACTAGATTTTAAGAAGTAGTAAATGTTTTAAATGTATCGTAAAAAGCATCACTTTAGAGTTGAAAACATTGCTCTGCTCTTCCTTTGCTCATAAGGAGACTGAAGCGCCCCTAGAGGTTGAGAGGTCACGTGGTGCTAACCAAACTGTGTGTGCCAGAACCGGGTCACCTGGGGGAGGTCACCTGTGAGGGACCCAGTCCTGGACTCGAGCCTGGGGCTCGGTGCTGCATCGGCTTCATGGGTTTGGGGAACCTTCGTGAGCAATTGGGCTGATTTTAGTGTCCAGTCCAACGCCCCTGAAGTTTCCGGTATGGGTCACATATAGTAAAGAGCCCGAGTGCAATTTTCATAGCTGTGGGGGATAAAACTCAGAGTCACTCCATCCATCATGCACTGGTAAGAACAGTGAGTCTCAAATAGACCTGGGTTTGAATCAGCTCTTGGCTGCCTATTTGCCAAGTTCATATCAAGTAACGCAGCCTTTCCGAACTGTTTTCTAGTCTGTGAAATGGGAATAATGCCTCTCCCCTGGGGTGGTTGTGAGATTGAGGTGATAAGTACTGAAACTCATGACCCTATAGCCTCTCTCTACCATTGCTCAACTCTGGTCTTTAAGGACCTACCAGAGGGGGCCCCCTTCTATAGTTCCAGCTCCTCAGTCCCGTCAGGCCCTTCCCTCCTGAGCCCACATTGCCAGCCAGCAGAGCCAGGCCTCTAGGAGCCTGCCTGGGCTTCACCACTAAGCTGCCGGAGACACACGCACTGGGCAGTTGCTGCTCGCTGGGTGCGCGGCTTGGAGGGAGGAAGGTACCTGACTTAATATCATGCCTCTTCCCGTGTGTGTGGCTTGGTGAGTGGAGGAGCCTGGATTTCAGTAGTACCTGCCCCTGCCACGTGCCTCTGTGCAGTGACAGAACGCACACCTGTACACAGCAGCCCCAAACAGGGCCATCTACTTCATGTCCCAGGAAGGTCTTCTCCCTGCTTGATGGGCAGTGATCAGCCCGTTCCATGGGCTTATGCCCTTAAGATCTTGTCCCCTTAAACTTAGCTCATATTTTCCTCTGCTCAGCTCACATTGCTCAGGGATGACAAAGGCTTCCTCTCCTGTTGAGCCTCTCCTAGCATAGAGCAAAGGATAACAATCATCCACATGAATTTTTAAAAATTTCTTTGACAGACTAACCAACTTTCAAAGAACTTTGGCATACCCACTCATTTAGCACATCCAGTAAACCCGTGAAGCAAGCATCTCCCCTATTTGGAGGGGAACTAAGGTTTGAAAGGTTAAACACAGAGTCCCTAGGTTCTCAGAACTTGGATAGTCTGCTGTTCCCTTTGTTACTAAAAGTCGTAAAAATACCTAAAGCTGAACAGCAGGTTTTCTTGAATCATCATGTGCTGTTTCCCCTGCTGGTACTCAGGTAGCTAACGCAGGTCTCTGTAGGGCAACTAAGGTACAAACAGGACCGTTTAACACGGGTGGCTCTGAATGAAACCCATTATAAGTGTATTTACATATTTCAGATTTCACGGATATATTCAGAAATATTAATGCAGCATAATTGAAGTCTAATATTGCACCCTCAAGCCCAGAGTGGAAAATAAATGACTCTTTCTCCCTCCTGCCCTTCTACACCTGTCAGAGTTAATGTTTAACCACTGGCGCATTGCAAAACATTCATCCTGAAGAGCCTGATTCATAAATCTTGTTTTAAATGCTCTGGGCTTGGTTTTCAACCAAGACTAAAGCAAGCACTAAGGTAAAGGGAAATGACTTTCAAAGAGTTTTACTTTTCTCTGATTTATTTTTTATTGGGTTTAAAATGTGGTCTGACATTAGAGGGTTGTTTCAAAGGTGAGAAATGAAACCTTGAAAAAAATGCATATATTTAGATGGGTAGGAGTAAACAGAGGCAAGCCACACTAGGTTATAACGAAAAATAGGAAGTTTTATTTGTGTTCTGAAAAAGAAGCATATTGCAGGTGTGCCTACATGGGTGGGGTATCGGGTGGCTTTTGTCTTTACCACGCAGACTCCTTCTCTCCAGGGACAGCCATTTGAGAGGGAAGGAGTGCTTCATTCTGCTAAGCAACAGTCACACCTTTTCACATATTTTGTAGAATGTATCATATGTAAATCTGGGTTTATTTAGAAATTCAAATGGACATTCTCCTAGTGCAGCATCAGTAAGAGCACTGGATGTGGAGTAAAGAATTTGCATCATACTGAAAGGCCCTTCTGTCCTCATTTGTCTTAAGTTAAAATTATGAAGGGAGGCATTCATTTAACCCTTGAAGATTTTGGTTCATTTCTTTTTTTTCTTCTCACTGCATTTCTTTTTTTGAAGACGCCGTGCAGGAAGGAAGCTGGTTGGGGAACACTATCTGATGGTGATTTGTACATGTGAGATGGTGTCCACTCTATTACCTTTCAAACATAATTCAAGATATTTTCCTGACTAGGTCATGCATGTTGAGAAACAAAATGTGGCCTGTTGTTGTTGTTGTTGTTTTTTGCCTCCAAAATGAGTTTTACAAAACTTTGAGGAATCTAGAGGGTAGAGTGAGTTTTCAAACATCTGTGTAAGTTGTCCAGTGTGGCTGAGTTTGGGTCTCAGATGCTGAAATTAAAATGTGAGATTTTTTTTTAAGTGCTTAGCAGCCGCATGAAAAACATTTCCCAAGTTGATACTACACCTGTACAGTTGATTAGTTATTTGCAAATCCTGTTTAATCTGTCTGAAATTTTGGACATAGTGGGAAATGAATGAACCACGCAGAAAGTTGAGCATTTTCTCCCAAGAAGTTACTGATTCTGTTCTACCAGCAGAGGGCTCCCTTTTTAAGCTAATGAAGAGCAGCGAGCGTCTTGCCCATCACTTTTCAAAGACTAAAACTGAATGGGAAAAGACTCAGCTCATACTTTCAGTAACATAATAGAAGCTCTATGGTAGAGGATTATACATATTGGGAGAAACTTGAGGCAAAGTTCTCAAATCTCTTCTAAGACGTGGCTTTCTCTAAGTTGAGGGTGTACTGCTTTCCAGTGGATAGTTTTCTTCTGAGATGGAAAATATACTGTTGGACTAGAAAACATTATCATCTTGGAAGGTTTTGACATGAAAAATCATGTAAGATCAGACAGGTATGCTGAAGAGACTGATGTTTCCAAGCTTTCTAGCTTTAGAAAGACTATTTTAAAAGTAGGACAAGATTCTGCAGCTGAGGATGCAAGGGTGTTATCGGAACTAACCATATGTCCCTGGGATCAGCAGGCAAGAGCTGGAAGATTCACTTACAGACTTTTTTCTTACCATTGGAAGGTAGGTTTTTCACGCTCTAACAGTTGCACCACAGGAAAGTTCATAAAGCCACTCGCACCGTGAGGTTAGCACACTCCTGGATACTGCAGGTGGTCCTCAAGCTGGGCCCCGCCTGCACGCACTGTATGTCAACACCGAGATCTCCCTTTAGCTCTGCGTGGGACCGTGGGGTCACCTTCCTATGCACAGTCTGAGGGTAAATACTATAGACAGAACTGTGTTTCTTCACAGAGAATTAGAAGGTAGTTTTTAAAAAAATGTAACTAAGCTAAAAATAGAAAAACAGAAAAAGTCAGTTTATTATAGGTGTGAAATTTCTCACATGTGGCCTAAAAGAAATTAACTTCAGTTTCACTTGTTAATTTTAACTTTCTCTGGCAGAAGGAAGTGAATACCAGGGCCAGTGGGTGGAGAAAAAGGAGTTTAGGACCAAAAGTCTGAAGGCTAGGTTGTGGTGCTCGTGCCTTGATCCTGTGCAAACCACTTCACCCCTGTGGATTAGGGTTAGGTGTGTAGCCTGAGGGATTTGCTTCAAGTGCTCTTTAGAATTACTTTCTGGTTTTAGAGTTAGTGATTCTGTGATTTTACATTGTTACGGTTCTGGGGGATAGCAGTAAAGCCGTCCATCGTTCGCTGATGCCAGTGAAAATTTTCTTAGGTCACATTCTAGTCTGGTTCACTGCAACTTTCTCAGAGGACAGAAATCCTCTGGGAAGGCATACCCTTCTCCTGGCCCTATCCTTTGCGCCATTTGGCAGCCACGTGAACTTCATGCAGACACGCCTTTTAATTATTAGACAATCCTATGGCCAGTTAAGCGTGGGTTGAAATCGGCTCCATAAAAGCGGCTGCACAGCGGGATTTTTCTGCCGGGTTCGCGTGGTCGCGGGCTAGAGTATCCATGCAGTTACAGCAGTCTTCCCCGGGATCCTCTCCCCCTGCCAGCAGGCCTTTTCCAAACCTGTACCCTGCCAAGTTCCTCCGTGGGGCTCTCCTGGTACACCTGCGGGGCCGTCTGTGCTAGTGTGTGGGAGGAGGTGGACTCGAGCGAGGCACGCTGTTCTGGGCTGTTCGGAGAGGTTCAGGCCTTTACAAGCAGGGCTTTGATTCTATTTTTGCTGAACCAGCTCAGCCACTTCCTGTGTTTGGCCGTGCATAGTGCCTCGCTTCACTGTGGCCACTTGAGCCCCGCGCGCCGCTGCAGCTAGTTAGAGAGACTATTTTAGGTCCCTTCACAATGGCCTTCTCATTTCCTCGGCGAAAATGACCGAGTTGGGCTGGCAGTGGCCACTTGTTAGCCGATGACAACTTTGACTTTGACTTGGGCTCCCCTCCCCCACCCGAAATCCCTAGCTCAGCAAATATTTGAACCTGCCCAAGTTAATCATGAAGCCGTGATCTTTATCTGCGAGACGTGCGAGCGCCGGGGTTTTTCCCCTCCTCCCGGGTACAGCACCGGCATCCAGTGGCTTTCTCAATGGGGAGCGGGCGGTGAGCGGCGCTGCTGCCGCGGTCCGCTCCCGGCGTCCGTGTCGCGCCGCGCGAGCCCGAGGGTCCCGCGCCGCCCCTGCGCTCTGCCGGCGCGAGCACGGCCACGGAGCGGGCGCCGCGGGACTAGCCGGGGGCATTGTTTTCACTGGCGGATACTGGCGTTGCCGCGCGAAACTGCAGACATGCATAACCTGCAAAGTAAGTTGCCTTTAACTTGTGCCCCCCTCGCCGCTTCCCTGCTTTGCTTTTTGTACCTGTATGAAAGGTTCGCTTCTGTAGTTTTGTCTTTGCGGGGGGGGTGTGTGTGTGTGTTGAGTGTGAGAGAGACTGATTAAGTGCTGTCTGGGGAGAGCAGATAAGAGATTAGCGGAGACACTCCCCCCTTTCCTCGAGGGGCACAGTGGGAGGAAACGATGGGGTTTAGGTTAGAAATAGGGAAGGAGGTAATTACAAAGCGCCTGGCTGGAAGTTGGTGCCGGGCCAGGCTTTGGAGATACGTGGAAAATCACCTGTCTCCCTTTCCTCCTCCCTGGGTCGTTTTGCCATGGGGGTTCCAGCAGCAGGACTGGTTTGCACCAGGTGCTCCCAACGGCATGGGGTGGCCCTCTGGGCTGTTAGCCTGTCCACAGCTGCTGGCAGGACTGCTTTTGCTGGAGGAAACACATTTGTCTTAAACCAAAACATTTTTTTCTGACCCTTATCTGAGGACATATCCCACCCCCCCACTTTGACCATTTTTGTGTGTGAGACTTTGAGTTTAGGAATAGAACAGTGCCCCTGGGAGTGGGCTGCAGGGTATGGGTTGAGTCTGCTTTCCTCATTAATGGGAAAATGAATTCAACTAGACGAGATACAAGTGAGCCGTGCTCCGAGCATGCCTTGCCTGTGCCCCACTATTTTCTATGATTTATACTGTGCACGTAGAGACGGTGTACAGTGGGAATGTACATTAGTAAGGGTGGCAGGATTATATGCAGAATGGCTTTAAAGAACTCTAATAGATTTATAGACGAATTGATTTAAATATTGCTAACCAGGATTAATAGTCCCCAGAGTGAGGCATTTGAGATGGAGGGAAGAAAAAAAATCCCAAAAGTGATTACATCACTCTCCCCCCTCAAGCAGTATTAAGCCCATCTTCAGACTCCTCATGCTATCAATCAGTGAGAAATAGTTTGCAAACATCACTCCCTCTACTCTGCATTCTGATATATGGCCTTTCTTTTTGGAAGATAGAACTTACCTTGACTAGTCTTGTAACATTAAATTTGTGCTAATAATACATCTTCATTATTAATAAGATTTTTCATTGTTATTCCTTAAGGTCTAGTTTTAACTTTACTGTGTGTGGTAGAAGGAGATTTTTCTTTTAATTGTGCTTTCTTATGTGGTACATTTGTAACAGTGTTTAAGTTCTGAGTTGTCAGTAAATTCTGTAGGAGTGAAATATCTGAGTTCTTGATCCCTTCTGCTTTTAATATATACAAGAGGTATTTAAGGACTGTAAAATATACCTTAACTATACCATTTTGATGCATTTGTAAGATATTTAAACCAAGGCATGATCAGACTCTCCATAAACCCAGATGCAGTGAGGGGAAAAAAAAAAAAAAAAGCTCCGTGCTGCAGCGTATCAGCTTTTGTCAACCTGCCAACAGCGGAGCGTACCATGCTCAAGGAGTAATAAAAAAGGAATTAGAAAACTCACTGGTGGTGGTGAAGAGTCAAATTAAACACCTTTTGGAAACGACGAGCATGCATGCATTGCCGGTCTAGTAAATGTAGGTTCTCAGTGAGGTTGGGATTGTGCTAGGGCTGGATGTGGAAGAGAAATGATGAAGCAGGAGTGGTCTGGTGACATTTTTCTGACTTGATTGGCTGGGGTGTGTGATGTAATAGGTTACAGTGCAGCCCCTTATAGGTTTTAAAATGAATTCCAAGACACCATTACAAAGAAAGCCGGACTCTTTTCTTATAACTGAGCTCAGCCAAGGAAACTCTCGCACAAATGTACAACACTGTTTGGAATATGGAAGACCTGGATTTAGAATATGCTAAGACAGATAGAAATTGTGGCACAGACTTGATGTTTTATATAGAAATGGATCCACCAGGTAATACTGCAGTATTCTTTTAGAAAGCTAGTTTATTTTGTGGTTTTTTTTTTTTTTTTTTTTGACAACTACTGTAACTGGTCCTCTTTAGATTTCTGTTTATTAACTTGTAATTTAATAAAAATTAGCTTGATCATAGCTTGGACATGAAACTGTTTGCCTGTGGAAGCAAGCAGAGCAGGCTGTATGTGCTGAATGCTTTCTCTTACTTGAACAGACAGGAATTGAATTCCAGTTTTTCACTGGTGTCTTTTGTTAATCGAGGTCCTTTGCTGTTTGGGTGATAGTGTTGTGTATCGTTCATACTGTTCCTTTAATTAAAAGGATGCGTCCTTTGTGCTGCTTTTCTCTTTTGACAGTGGATTAGGACAGTGTGGTACTTTGCAGTGATAACACTTGGTACTTTTAGAAAGCATGTAAAACCTGGCAGTGATTATAACTCAGTCCTAGCTGACCTGAAACTATTCTAAGTCAAACGCTGAGACTTTGCCTGCTCTTCTATGAAGTTACTGTAATGAGAAAAGGAGTTGGCTTCCCCTTATTTATTTAGTGCTAGCCTTTAAAAAATATTGATAGACTCTTGAAATTTTTGCGTGAAATACTAATGGTCCTTTAAAACTTGACTTAGAATTCAGCTACAAACGCTAGCCTTATTTTGCTTCCTAAATTGTGTTCCAATATTAGCCCTGCTCCCAATTAAGAAATTCAGAAACACTGCAGTGTTTTATTTGTCACCAATTGATACATGAATAGTGATTTGACATTGAGGAAGAGGGGTAGGATTTTTCCTCCGTCTTGGCATATAGAGCACAATTTATCCAAAAGATTATTAATGTGAATACTGAAGAGATTTAGGTCACAGATGAGTTTCTTAAAGTGGCTTTTGGCAGAACAGTGCCTGAAATACTAAGATTAGAGAAACCCAGTTCCTCCTCTTAAAACATATTGCTGTAGATGAGTTTTATTACAGCTACAGCATTTGTGGAGGACAGAAACCAAATTTGTCTTTTATAATTAAATAAGAGGAGGAAATTAAAGCCAACCCATGTGATTCCTCCTGCTCATATGTTCACGGTTTCCTGTTTTAGATGGATTCGATCAGGCCTGAAACTTTAATATAACTAGAGCCTGGAAGTAGAAAAAGCCGGGACTCTGGATTCACTCTGAAATTCATTCACATGGCCAGCCCGGTTTATTTGCTCATCTGTAAGCTGTTCTCTCTTTCTGACCCATACTCTGAAAGATGTCTTTATTTTAACAAATGATCCTGTTTCATAGAATTGGGGACTATTGCCGTATTTCACAGTTTTCTAAAGAAGCTTAAATTAGGTCTAAGTATTCAAGTGTACTTGGGATTGCAAACAACTTTTTCTTTCTCTTTCATCTGCAGCATTGCCTCCTAAACCACCCAAACCCACTACTGTAGCCAACAACGGTATGAATAACAATATGTCCTTACAAGATGCTGAATGGTACTGGGGAGATATCTCAAGGTAAGGCGACAAGCACTCTGAATTTTCACCGGAGAGAGTCCTAGTTTTAGAGAAAGAAACACACCGGCGCACTAAGTTCCATTTTTAGGATATCCTCCAACATAAGCATGAAGCATAGTTGGTTGTCTTCCAAAGAAGACCAAAGAAGTCCCTGAGCGCTGGGGGACTGTGGGTCCTGGATGCCACGGGAAATTAAATACTCAACACGTTTCATTATGGACAGAAATGTCAGGAAAGCACAGGGCGAAGTGGCACTGCCTAAGGGCAGGGTCCAAAGTCACTTTCCGCTAGGGAAAGCTGTCCGGAGTTCGTGTTATTATCTGACACCTACTTGACAAAGGCATCTTTATTCGTCGCTTTTTTTGAAGGGGGAGTAAGGAGTCCCTTTGGGGATCATGTCTTTTTGTGCTCGTCGTTTGTCAGTGTATTTGGTTAAAAAAACAAATTAAAACTTTGTACCACAGATATACCAGTACCGAAAGTGGGTATGTTGTTTTGTTTTGTTTTTTAGCTTCCAGTTTGTAATGAGATGAAATTCCTAACATTTCTATATAAATAATACATGCAGTCTGGAAGGGGAGGGGGAGGTATAGAGGAACTCTACCTACCTTGTGCTTAGTTTATTAAGGCTATTTTAAAAATGAAAACAGTCACTAAATCCTCAAAGTGAGCTTTGTGTGTCCTTTTCATTTCAGGGAAGAAGTGAATGAGAAACTTCGAGACACAGCTGACGGGACCTTTTTGGTACGAGACGCATCTACCAAAATGCATGGTGACTATACTCTTACACTAAGGTGAGTCAGGGAACGTAGCAAAGATTGAGGTGTGGAAGCAGACATTAGGGAAGACTGTAATGCCCTTTATTGTATCTACAGGAAAGGAGGAAATAACAAATTAATCAAAATATTTCACCGAGATGGGAAATATGGCTTCTCTGACCCACTGACCTTCAACTCTGTGGTTGAACTAATAAACCACTACCGGAACGAGTCTCTAGCTCAGTATAACCCCAAACTGGACGTGAAATTACTTTATCCGGTATCCAAATACCAACAGGTAATCAAAACTGAAATATTCATGTTACGGTATTTAGACAAGATACTTTCAAATGTTTAGAGAACATGGTGAAGCAGATGAATTGCATGTAATGAGATTTGTTTGATAATGGCCAAAACACTGACTATAAATACCTCATCAGCTGAAGTTCTCGCTCTAATTCTTCCAGGATCAAGTTGTCAAAGAAGATAATATTGAAGCTGTAGGAAAAAAATTACATGAATATAATGCTCAATTTCAAGAAAAAAGTCGGGAATATGATAGATTATATGAAGATTATACCCGTACTTCCCAGGTGAGTTTTCTGTGAAAATCACATTAGAGTCTCAGAACACACTTAGTTACTAAAATCTAAGCTGTGTCCTTTCGGAAAAAGAAAGTAAAGTTGACCTTCTGCTGATCAGGTGGGAGGAAAAGGTCAATTATTTGTGAATCACTGTTTATTATTCATACGTCTCTGTAAGCTTTCCAATGAAGCTCTTATTTCAGAATAATAAGTACTCATAAGAGGTTGCTGTGAGTTTTAAGTGGATTTGACATAATTCCTGATTGAACATTTTCCCCTCTCCACAAACCTGTCTAACCTCCAAAATGGAGATTTAACTATTATATACCCTGTCATAAAAAAGGAGACGCTATTTACTGCAGTATTTTCCTAGAGGCTTAATCTATGCCATGATGTGTCTAGGACCACCAGAGGGAGTAGAAGGCAACGTGGATTCCTTAAATTGCTGATAGAGGGGAATGACTTTTAAAGTGATAAAAACTATAGGAAATTGTCAGAGACAGTCTTCTGTCATAGGCTGGGAAAATTCCCAAAGGAAGTGTGTGCTTCTGTGATACTATTTACTGGGTTTTATGAATTAGTGGCCTTACATGCTGAAGAGTAATAGCAGCAAGTGTCCTGACAGCGTCTCACAGTAACACATTACCTATTCTATGGAAGGTATGACATTGGCTTATTAAACATTGTATTGTAGGAAATCCAAATGAAAAGAACAGCTATTGAAGCATTTAATGAAACCATAAAAATATTTGAAGAACAGTGCCAAAGCCAGGAACGGTACAGCAAAGAATACATAGAAAAATTTAAACGTGAAGGCAATGAGAAAGAAATACAAAGGTTGGTGAATCATGGGGGTTGTCCTTGTGCTAAAGATAACCAGAATCCTCTAGAAAGATGATCTCGCTTTCTGTACTTTGTAAAATTAAAAACAAAACAGACGACAGCCCGAGAAAGCACTCCTGACCTGAAGAAAAGCACTGGGAGACTGTCGTGATGCAGCAGGTAATGACCCAGGCCTTTCTCTTGCCTCTAGGATTATGCATAATTATGAGAAGCTAAAGTCCCGAATCAGTGAAATCGTGGACAGCAGACGACGACTGGAGGAAGACTTGAAGAAGCAGGCGGCTGAGTACCGGGAGATTGACAAACGCATGAACAGCATAAAGCCGGACCTCATCCAGCTGAGAAAGACGAGAGACCAATACTTGATGTGAGTCCCTTTGGAAGCCGAACCCTGAAAGCCCACAGCCGATGGCTGCGCAGAGTAAGGACACGTGATTAACGCGTCTGCCTTTCCCGTTTCCCAGGTGGCTGACTCAGAAGGGCGTCCGGCAGAAGAAGCTCAATGAGTGGCTGGGCAACGAGAACACGGAGGAGTAAGTGCTTACCGCCGGTGGGGGCGGCAGCGCAGTTGCTCATGTTGGGGAAACGCAGGACTTGCTTGGGTTGTGGAAAAGTGAGCGGGTTTACCTCATTTGGAACATCCTCTGTCAACTACGTCTCCTTGTCCAGAAGGTTACAAAAGGGGGGGTGCCAGTCTGACAGTGCCGTAAAATGACAGTGTCCATAACGAAGGCCCTGAACATCTGAAAAATCCCATGTGTTTCTGAAACAATCAGGACGAAAGAAAAAAAAAGCAAAACCCACCACCACACAGTTCTATTCAGTCTGTCTCCAAAGCTTAAATCTATGTTTTGTGTGAACCATTTGAAAACTGGCAGCCCCCCCTAGCCACTACATTTCCTGACCTGACCTGCACAGACGGGATTGGTTGATACCTTCTCTCGCCCCGGGAACCTCCGGGTAGTTCTTGCCTGACGGGAGCGAGAGTTGAACTTCCCGGGGCTCTTGGTCGGGGAGGCGGCACCGAGGGCTAAGCCGGCGCGGGAGGGGGCGGGCCTTCACGGAGACCCTTTCTCTCCGGCCTCTCTAGCCAATACTCGCTGGTGGAAGATGATGAGGATTTGCCGCACCACGACGAGAAGACCTGGAACGTGGGCAGCAGCAACCGCAACAAAGCGGAGAACCTACTCCGAGGGAAACGAGACGGCACCTTCCTGGTCCGGGAGAGCAGTAAACAGGGCTGCTACGCCTGCTCTGTCGTGTACGTAGCTCCAGCCGCTGTTGGTCCTGTCACCCGCTCTTGACGCGCTGCTTTTCCGTCCGTTCAGCCACCCGAGCGTGGGGCAAGGATTGGAAAAGCTCCCATCCTGAAGAACCCCCAGTGCAATAGTGTAGAACAGGGACGAAGACAGGCTCTGTTTCAAGTCTAGGCAGAAGCCTAGAAACCTGCCTAATCCACCTACTCCTTAATCAGGAGTCGTTTCAGTCTTTGCAAGGGAACTAGCAACATTGCCTTTTTTTTTTTAACCTCCCAGGGCTAATAGCATTAGAGTAGGAGGTAATTCTCGTGAGAGCTCCACCCACAGGTCAGGTCCACAGCAGGAACAGGTCTTGAGGTCAGCGCACCCAAGAGAAGACATTTCCATCATAGAGCATATTTTCCTTTTATTTTCCATAGTATTCCCCCAGTGCTTAAGAAATAAGATTTGGATCACTGCTATCATTTCAGAAAAGTGAGTGTCCTCTAGGAAGGAAAGGTTCTAAAAACACGACATATTCGTGATCTCCCTCCATTTAAGCAGAGGAAGTAAGAACAACTTTGGGTTCAGGCCAAGAGAATAGGCGAATACAGGATACATGCAAAGTGAAAGGCCAGCGCGAAAGAAGCGTACGAATACTGGTCCTAGGATAGCCCTGGTCGTCACACCAGCCCCGCTCGTAATGGTTGGAAGCTCATGCATTTCCCGCACCCCAGCCCTTCTCTCAAGCTTCTCAAAGCCACCGTGTTAAGTACATACCATTTTAGAGATGCACACACAGTGGCTCAGTGAGGCTGAGTTACCGGCCCACGTCGCTCGCCCAGTAAGTGACAGCCGCGAGGCGACAGCTCACCCGGGAGGCTTCCCCTCCTGGAGCACGGCCTGCAGAGCGCGCTTTTCCGTGATGACGATCTGAGGAGCAACACCTCGCAGAGTCAACAATTGTCTAGGTAGGAGCAGCTCAAAAGGCGTATGTTCTCTCTCTCCTCTGCAGGGTGGACGGCGAAGTCAAGCATTGCGTCATCAACAAAACGGCCACCGGCTATGGCTTCGCCGAGCCCTATAACTTGTACAGCTCTCTGAAAGAACTGGTGCTACATTACCAACACACCTCCCTCGTGCAGCACAATGACTCGCTCAACGTCACACTAGCCTACCCGGTATATGCACAGCAGAGGCGATGAAGCACTTGTCCTCGGACCCTGCTCCTGACGTTCAACCACCCTGAGGCCTCTGGAAAGCACAGGGCTCCTCTCCAGCCTGACCTGTCATTGCGCTGCGGAAACGAAGCCATCTGCCTTCAGATGGGACTCGAGCTTCCGACAAAAGAGTAGAGGGGAAGACATGCAGCCTAGCACCGTGCGGTGACCCTGCGTTTCTAATCTGGAGCGCTTGTCCTTCCTTTTGTTTTTGGGGTTTTTTTTGGTTTAATTTAAGCCACAACAACACAAAGACAAAAAGAAATGCAAAAATCTCTGCGTGCAGGGACAAAGAGGCCTTTAACCATGGTGCTTGTTCATGCTTTCTGAAGCTTTACCAGCTCAAAGTGGGGACCTTGGAGACTAGAGGGTGGATGGGCTCCAGAGCCCCGGCCTGCGAATGCTCACGCCAGGCTGGCTGGGCCTGGGCCTTGCTGTGCACGGTGGACCCGGACACGCTGCACTGTGGATTATTTCCTTTTCTAACAAAAGAACGATATGTAGCAGAAAGGCACTTCGGCTCACAAGAGACATTTTGGGAGAACGTCAGCTCACGTACGTTCAGTCATAGCGGAGTGCCAGAAAGTGTTTCGTTTAGACTTCAAAAAACAACCCCACCGACGGGACAAACGGAGCTTGGAAAACAGGACTTTAAATGACATTCATTATATAAAATATGTACATAACAATGGATGACTAACTATCAAATAGATGTATTTGTATCAACACCAAATAGCTTCTGTTTTGTTCTGCTAAAGACTAAATTCACAGTGCTATGCAATTCTTAATTGTCATCGTTATATCAGTTTTAAATGTACCTTCAGAATAAGCTGCCCCAGCCCCAGTTTCTGTTGCTTGAAAATACTGTCCCAGATTTTTTTTTTGTTAATATTTGTCTGTGATTCTTTTCCTTTTTTTTTTTTTTAAAAAAAGAAATGTACAGGATGCCAGTTAAAAAAGAAAAGCTTCAGAATTAAAACTATGAAATATTTTACAGTTTTTCTTGTACAGAGTACTTGGCTATTAGCCCAAGGTTAAAAGTTCATAACAGATTTTTTTGGACTAAATGTTTTGTTGGGCAGTGCCTGATAAGCTTCAAAGCTGCTTTATTCAATAAAAAAAGAGAAAGATATATAAGTATGACAAAGTATCGCTGAGTTCAACAATGTTGTTTCAAGACCCTTAAAATACGGTACTTGGTAATGTTTGTTTCATAAAGAATTGTGAACTTCTTGAATCTAGGGAGGGGGATGTAGCAAAGGGATGTACAGGGGGGACGGTGGGAGGGGTGGCGAGATGGTATGCACTTTCTCGTGATTACGGAGAAGTGAATAACTTACACTTCAGTGTTTTCCCACTTTGATCTGCTGGTCGTTACACATTAATGCCAAGCACAGACGTACCGGAACCCGAGCGCAGTGTGGCGGCAGGTCAGGTAATGTAGTTCGTAGGAAGGAAGCCAGCCTCCCGGGGCAGTGTGCACCTTGTTTGGAACACTGATTGCAAGGTATACTCGCTGCATTTAGAATGTGTGTCTCTTTAACATCAGATTACCCCTTACAGCCAATAAACATTCATTTCAGAAAAAGCATGACCTGAGAAAATATTTGTATCTGCACATTGTTGTCTTCCTACCTTCCCACTCAGTGGAGCCCACAAGGCAGACAGCCACGACCCGAGCTGCTAGTGCGCTGGGCTGCAGAGAGCTCATTACCGTCACGGCCCCGCAGGAGTCCTGACAGTCCTTCCAGTTCACCCAAGTGATCGTATGTGGTCCGCGTCACCATGGGGGAGAGGCAGGGGTCTTAGAGGGGCCTTTCCAACTTGGGGCAAAAAGGAGAGTCTCCCTAATGTACTCAAGCCAACTCCGTTCTGTGTGGTGGCAAGCGTCCGTGTGTCGGGAGCGATAAAGGATCAGTGTGACAGTCCCTATTCTGGTGGGTTCTAGGGGAATTCCACTCGCAACTGCAGTTTTCCTTTGATTCAGCCACGGCTTGATTTCAGATACTGTGGGGAGGGCTTTCTGTTTTGGTTTTTAATGTAGTTGCTTTTAAAAATTCTTTTGAAACAATCGGTCTAGCAGCTGACATCATCAACTGTAGAATGTACTGTTTTCTTCTTTACATGAGGCTACTCCTCTCAAGACAAGAGTCAGTCTTGCGGCCAGACTGTCAGCCTGAGACCTGACTGTCCTGACCGTCTCCCTCTCACCTCCACACGACTGGCTGCGATTGCCCTGCTTGCAGTCTGTAAGTGTCGGCCTGACCACTCTCCTTCACTTCCCACGCGGGTCCGCCACTTCCTTAGTCGTGGTTTAGAAACTAGCATTCTGGTGGGGTCTCTTTTGGTAGCACATACGTGGATGATGTTCAGTATGGTTTTCACCTAACATCTAAAATACAAGATCTAAGATGCAATGTCTCATTAAAAGATAGCTTTCGTTAACGTTTTCGGTTCACCACTCTCCCCAGATGGCATGGTCTTTAGGCACCTGCCTCATTTTTGCATCTCACAGACATAAATGCAGCAGGTTCCTCTCTGAGCAGTGAAGGCGGGATGCATCAGTCCCTGTTTATGCGGAGTTATCCTGGACCTATAAGGTCTCGCCTCTGCCAGATGCCTTTTTGATTGCGTGTAGCATGCCCACCACATTCGTCCTACATGTTTGACCAGAAGGGCTCTTGGGGCTCGATCGGTCCTAATAAGACTGAGCGGCTCATGAGTACGAGTGGCTATAGCAGAGGCACTCCTGATAACCCACTTTCTGCACGCAGTGCTTTTCCCCCACCCACTGTAGCGTCCCAGAGAGAAACGCCAGAAGCTAAGCTAGCGGCAGCGAGGCTGTGAGGGGGCTGGACGGTGGGAGCACAGGGACCCGATGCTACCCACAAGAGGAAGATCCTAACCGTGTGAAAAGGCAGAGAGCATGTGTTTGCAACATCTGACAAGTTCATGGCCCTTGGTATATGTATATATGTATATGTGCATGGACTGTTTCCAGTACACCTTTCAGCCAAAACAGATCCAGTCATTGAGTTAAAATACCTAACAAGCACATGTCTAGTACAATTCTTGTATATGTGTATGGGTTGTTTTTTTTCCTTTGAAGTGGCTTTGTTTTGTCTTCTAAGGGTGAAAATTGTTTGCAAGTGAAGTGAGAAGTTCATAATTCTTTGGCTTTCTCTGCTTTGTAAAGTCCCTCCTTTTGGTGAGCTGGTCTGGATGACTCGCTTAACTTGGAAATCCTCATTTTCAGTGTGTCGAGTCAGAACGTGTTTATGTGAGCTGTCACTGTGGGGAACCAAGTGCTTTGTCATATAGCTGGTTATGAACTAGTAACGTGTTTTAGAGTCCTACTGATGTTCCTTAATGGGAGAAAAATTCTGCTGGTTTTAACACCTGTGCTTTTGCTATGCATGCTATCCAAGTAGTTGGAAAGCAGACCCTGAAATGTGAGTTCAGGGTCTTTTAAGAAAGGGGCAGTTTAAAGCACAATGCCTCACATGGGACAAAGTTCAAAAATGCCAAATTCTTATTTTTTACAAATCCAGTTGTATAAAATACTAGTAGTATGAGTAGCGAGGGAACGGAATTGGGTTCATCGAAACACTATTCAACTTAACATTAAACTTGTCACCATGAGATAGCATTAGCTGCCCAGGATGCTGCTATTTAAAAAAAACAAAACGAAACAAAAAACTCATTTATATGTGTGTATTTTTTAAAGCTACAATCTGTTCAATGTTTTTACAAGTCTGTTTATATGACATTGTTAAAATAAAGTTGGTCTTTTGACGAGAGGGAGGATGTCATGGTCAGTTGTAATTTTGCCTTTACAAGGCAACTGGGTTGGGGGGTGGGGGGAGCGCGCCTCCTTGACATTTTGTTCAAACTACAGATCCAGTGGAGCTATGTCTTGTTACGTTGCTTTGATGCATTGTATTAGGTCTTCAAACAGAATAAAGGTTGTTTTGAAACTTGTGGTTTGAAATTTCCATTATCATGTAAGAAATACTTCTAAACCTGCTCTCTCCCTCTTCTGGTTAACAAATGCTGCTGCTGTTCCCATAGTCCCACACCTACCCGTTTTCATCCTATTATCACATTATCTCATTTTTGTAAAGTGAGAAAGACACTAGTCGCAAGAATGACCGGTTAGTGTTGTTGGCAAAATTTCACTACATCCTTAATGACGAATACAAATATCTCTAGGTGATGTCATTGCAAAGCACGTTCTTGCTGTGTGGCCACTGTCCGTCAGTCCTTTCCCTTGCCCACCATCCATCCCCAAACCTTCAGAATTGTTCTTGACAAACTATGCTTTGTTGAGGCAGCTGTTTTTGTCTCTGTTCTATAGTTGGCATGTACTGAACACCCACAGTACAGGGACAGTATGAAGCAATGTTCAACATGGCAAAGTGTGACATGGGGTGTGACACGCGGCTTCGAGAGGGAGCTAAACTACACTCCAGATCGAGGGTTCTCATTGTAGCATCTAGTTAATGTGAAATAACTTTCCTCTTTGTTTTGATTGCTCAGCAAATCTACAGTGATGCTACTTTGTATGGATATGGCACTCATTTAACGTGGGGCACAGCCAGGGGCCCAGACAGGAAAGCATGGTCCAGCGACGGAAATGAGAAGGGCTCACAAACACAGTCCTGGCAGCAATGACTAACACACGGAGTGTGGCAATTACAAGTTCACTTCCAGCTCCCCCTGGCCCGGCCCCCTCAGTTCCGTATCACAGACAACTATATATATCCCCAGGGTCTTTTGCCCTCTGGCTTCTAGGTCCCGAGTCTTGCCATGGCACCAACGCTTTCCAGACAAACCTTCTCTCCAGGGTTTCAACGCTCTGCCGCTCAGTAGAAGCCTCTGGCTTCTGAGCTGTACCGTCAGTGCCTCCATTTTTAGTCTAACCCAAGAGGTGGTGGCAGCCTTCCGCTGTTGCTAATCCTCTGCATTCCCTCCCCAGCACCTGTTCGGTTTCTGAGCCCTTCCTTCACATAAGTAACCAATTCTCTGGATTTATTCAATCCCTTCTATAAGAACTACAGTTTTCCTTCCTGGCTGATCTCTGATTAATAAACCACACAAGTATCCATTCAACACTTCCCATGCATTATCTCATTTAATCCTTCCACAGTTTTGAGTTTAAAGACAATATCCGCATTCGATGTTAAATGATTTCCTCAGCTCATGCCACAATTAGAGCACCCCCACCTCAGTGGTCTGACTCGAGCCAAAGCTCCTCACCCGACGCTGGAACAGTTTTTTTAAGTTTCCGATGGGAAACGCTAGAAGTTCAGAGAACAGTTCGCTGGTTACTCTTCCCGATGGGGATGTAACCACAGTTCTCCCCTGGTGGACAGCGCACAAGCGGCCAGTCACGGAGGGCAGGACACGGCCTAGCTTGGCTTTAGACCGGTGGCTTCCTGACTAACAGCACTGGCCCCAGCACTCCTTGGAAACTTGTCCCAAGTGCAAATTCAAGGTCCTCAGCCCTGAACTACTCACTCTGAGAGCAGGACCCAGCGGTCTCTTTCTCCGAGCTCTCTGATTTTAATGCTTACTGCCGCTGGAGGGTCACTGCTTAAGATCACCTGGTTGTTGAAACCGTACTGCCAGTATTTTCATTAAAAGCTACCGCCACTGATAGAAATATATTTTACTTTATGATATCATCTATATTCACAGCATTGAGTCTATAGAGAAAATAGACTGTTTTTCAGTTTGGGACGCTAGGCTGGTCTTAGCTCTGTCTTTAGCCAGCTGTGGGAACTTGGCCAACTCAATTCACCTATCTAGGCCTCTAACGCCCTAACTGTGAAAGTAAAGTTGTGAGTCTAGTCGCAGACGCTGTGATTCAGTGGATGAATGAGACGACTCAACCCCCTGGTTTTCTGTTTACCATTTGGCCACAGTTATAACCCACAACAGAACTGGCGACTGCAGATCACGACAATTAAGAACTGGCCCCTTGTGTCATCAGTGACCATGGCCAAGAACGCATTAGCAGAATTAGGGCCCATTTACCTAGCTGATGTCTATTTACCTAGCTTGATGTCACTTCAGGTGAGTCAAAATGGGAAGTCAAGTTCTTGATAATGTGAAGGACAGTATACTTGGAAATGACATTTTGTCTATCTAAAGCATGAGGCACTGAGTCAGAGGACGTGGCCTACAAAATCCTGTGGGGCATGGCAGGAGGCAAGTATAGTATGTTAAGAACAGAAACCATTAAAAACTTTTTTTTCTCAACTGCCCCCTTAAAAAGTCTGACTAAAAATAAGAATTTTGTAAAGACTTAAATGTAAGACTAGAAACCATGAAACTCCTAGAAGAAAACATAGGAAAAAAGCTCCTGGACACAGGTCTTGGCAATCATTTTTTGGTTATGACCCCTAAAGCACAAGCTACAAAATAAATACTAAATGTGGGACTTTGTCAAACTAAAGAGCTGCTTCACAGCAGAGGAAACTATCAACAAAATGAAAAGACAAGCTATGGAATGGGAGAAAATGTTTGCAGACCCTATATCAGATAAGGGGTTAATGTCCAAAATACATAAAGAATTCATTACACTTAATGGCAAAGACCCCCCAAAGAATCCAATTTAAAAATAGGCAGAGAACCTGAACAGAAATTTTTCTTAGAAGACAAACGAATGGCTGAAGGCACTTGAAAAAGTGGCCGTTGTCACTAATCACTAGGGAAATACAAGTCAAAACCACAATGAGATAGCACTTCACACCTGTTAGAATAGTTATTAATAGCAAGTGACATAACCACGACTGGGGCACTGGTTGTTCTCGTGAGGGGAAGGAATGACCGAACCCCCATTCATGAACAGACCACCACTGAAAGAATCCCAGAACATGGCAGTGGGGCTGAAGCAGCCAGGGCACCACAGAGGACAAGACAGACTGCCCTGCAAGGGTAAGAGGAAAAGCTGCACACTGACCGCATTGTCCCTCCAAGCCAGGGCAACGCCAAGCCAAGAGATCTCCCCTGAGCCTGCAATTCCTCCAGTGGAACGAGAGAGGCCGGGGTGACATCCAGCAATCAGTTATTGGGGGGGGGGGGGCAGTTCCTGAGAGCCTCTCCTCTGGTTTTGTCTCATAGAGATCGCAGGGGACTCTGTAGGACTCAACCACTGGCAATCAAATTGTAACACAGAAAGGAGGAGGGGTTTCCACCAATCAACACTTGGATGTTGGCGGACCAAACTCCTACCTGTAGAGCCCAAGTAGTAGCTCCCAACCAGCAGTTTTGCTCATCTGCAGAACCATGTCAGGGGTGTTGTCTGACCAGGGTCCTAGGCAGGGTGCAGGGACACCTGCTTTTAGGGACCTCACACAAAAATCTTTGCCAGCCCGGAAGTCGGGTCTGCCCATACCCACACAAAAAGGCTGAGTCATAGTCCCATCCACTGCAGAGCATGGTCCGCAGGCCCATCGGACAGGAAGAGCTGAAAACACCCAGAGGCCGTGTAAACTGCATCATTCAAGCCAGACGACAGGCAGGCCAAGCTCATCACCCACAGAGCAAAGCCAATGGCCTGTTCGGCCAGGGACCCTGGGGCACAGGTCTGCCTAAGTCAAGACCACAAAAAGCCTTAGTGGCCTTAGAGCTACTTCTCCCAGTGCACTAGGCAGAGAAACTAATTCATATAGTCTTACCACTGAATACAATCTTCAGCCTGCCTGACCAGGGAACCTTAGCAAAACACAAAGGAAGCTGCAGAACCCATCCAACAGCCTTGCTTCCACTTGGGCTTGCACAGAGGGCTTGCAGAGTCATGGCTTTCCCTATCTGCAGAATAAAACCAGTGGCCTCCCCTGACCAGGATATTCAGTGTACACCCTTGCTTAATTTGGATCCCCAAACAATGAGCCAAGCAGGCCCTGGGACCCATCTTGTTGCCCTGCCAGGGCAGGGAAACTAATTCACAGCCCCACCTACTGCTCAGTATAGGACCCAATCCGACTGTCTAGTAAGCCTGACCAGAAAATCCAGGCAACTGTGGAGCCCATTCTACAGCCTCCCTTGGCCAGGGAACCACAACAGCAGTCCTATCCAGCTGTTCTCAGTCAGTGTCATACCATCCCTCCCACTCCTCCTGATGACCTCGGAGCTTGAACAGTTGCCTCACCCCAAAATAGATGCTAACACCAGGCTCCATCTGCCTAAGAACGTTAAGGGCAGACATGTCCTAAAACCCGAGCTGAACTGACTAACGAAAACCTATCTCTGCCAAAGCAAATGATTGAAGTCTGGAAGAGGAAACCAATCACTCAAATGCGTAGGTACCAGTGTAAGAAATCAAAGATCATGAAAAATCAGGTAAATATGACCCCACCAAAGCTCGGGAACTAATAAAACTCTAATAACTGACCCTAAAGAAATGGAGAGCTGAATAGTGTCAGACAAAAAATTCAAAATAATTCTCTTAAAGAATTTAACGAATTAGAAGAATGCACAACTAAATGAAATTAGGAAACTAGCTCATGAACAGAATGAGAAATTCAACAAAGAGAAACCATTAAAAAAAAAAAACCCAAACAGAAATCCTACAGAGGAAAAAATATAATAAGTGAAGTATTCAATAAGGAGCTTCAAAAGCAGACTAAACCATGCAGAAAAAAGAATGGTTGATTTTGAATGTCTTATATTTCAAATTGTTCAGTCAGAGGAGCAAAGAGAAGGAAGAACCAAGAGGAGTGAAGGAAGCCTACAAAATTTATAAAACACAAAACTCTCATTATGGGAATCCCAGAGGGACAAGACAAGGGAAAGGACAAAAGGGGTATTTAAAGGAATAATGCCTGAAAACTCCCCCAAAATGGGGAGAGAAATAAACATTCAGATCCAAGGGGCAAAAGGACCACATAAAGGCTGAAGCCAAATAGGGCTGCATTAAGATACATTATAATTAAGTTGTCAAAAGTCAAAGACAAAGAATTTTAAAAGCAGCAAGAGAAAAGAAGTTAACTACAAGTGAACCTCTTGTAACTTAAAACTTAAAATATTAAAACTTAAAACTTAAAACTTAAAACTTAAAAATAAGTTTATTAGCAGTTTTCTAAACAGAAACTTTCCACACCAAGAGATAACATGATGATATATCCAAAATATTGAGAGAAAAAAACCCTGTCAACCAAGAACACTATACCCAGCAAAGCTGTCCTTCAGAAATGGAGGAAGGGTAAACACTTTCCTAAACAAACAAAAGCTGAGGGAACTCATCACCACTAGACTTTCCTTACAAGAAATGCTGAAGGGAGTTTTTTGAGTGAAAATAAAAGGACACGATTTAACATCATAAAAACTTACGAAGGCACTGTAAAACTCGCTAGTCACAGTAAAACCACACAGTTGGGTTCCATAATATGGTAATGGCTGTAATTCCCTTGCAATTCCAGTTTAAAGGTTCCAAAACAAGTACAATAATCCAAATACAGCTATCTGTTGTTAAACAAAATTTAAAAATACACAAACTGTAACATATGTAATCTAAAACCTGAAGAGAAGGGGAAGTAATAGTGTAAGCTTAGGAAGTCTACTGAAGTCACTAGCTTAAAATAAGGCACTGCAGGTTTACGTGTTTTACGTAAAACTCTTGGTAACTTGGGAAAAACCTGAAGTAATTTCACAAGAAACTCCCAGGGAAGATAGCAGAGTAGGAAGATCCCATGCTCACCTTTTCCCATGGATTCAACTAGGTAACACCCACATCAGTGTAAATAACCTAGGAAAGCCAGCAAAGACTGGCAGAACAGATTCTCCACGGCTAAATGTAGAGAAGAGGCCACATCGAAGTGCGTGGGAAGGGCGGAGACACTAGCAGGAGCTACAAAGACCCACGGGACTGTCCACAGGAGGAGAGGACACTGTAGGCAGGGAGAGGTGAAAGAAACAGACTGTCACACCAGGCACCCCACGCATGGGGAACCTGCACAGGGAAGACAAACCTCAGTGACATTTGAAGCTTTGAAAACTAGAGGGGCCAAAATTCAGGAGTTCTTACCATCAGCAAGCTTAACACCTAGAACTTTAAAAATCTGCAGTCTTGGCTCCTACAGATGCAAAGGGTGAGAGGAAACTGAGTCCCTGCCCTTCAACAGACAGCACAACAAATAGCCCTGTTGAAATGAGACACAGAAGAAACAGCTCTGAGAGTGTGCTGGTGGGGGATGGGAAGGGATTGTCTGGACACTTCTCCAAGAACAATAGAGTTTTTTCTTCCCCGCTTCCCAGCCTAGATACATGGACACCTAGAGGAACCAGTGCGCACCAACACTCTCCACCTAGCTTGCTTTAACGGTTCCCTGCCCTTGCATTCTCCTGCAGACGTGAACCCTGCAACCAGGCCTTCAGTCCAGGTCCCCTCCCACAGCAGACCCGTGAATACCTTGGTAACACTGCCACCCTGCTCCTGCGTCTTCCTGCAGACTTGCCCCCTCCAATGCATCCTTAGTGAGAGCCCATCCAAACCAACGCCATAAGCCTGGCAGTGCAAGCAGCCCCGACAGGGGCAAGCACCACCACAAAGTGCCTCCTACGCTGGGGAGAGGGGAAGATGTCCACACACACCAGTACAAATGCAGCCCCCACAGTGGGCTGGTGACAGGCATCTGATCTAACCACAGGGCCTGCCCACCAGTGACAGCATCTCAAGGGCTAACAAGGGAAAATGCCCTGCAGGTCCATGCTATTGCAGCTCTGGCAAAATGCCTGATCCGACACAACTCAAGTCCAGTGTGGCCCCAGACTAGCCCAACAACAACACAGGAACCAAACCCTGCCCACAACAGACAAAGTGAACCATGGCACATGACTGGACTGAAGGCAAAAGCAGCCCAGCCACAATAGGGCACATGCAACACACACAGGAGACCTTCCTGAAGTGCCAGCTTCTGGTGAACAGGGACACTATACTGCAGGGCACTACAGGACCTCTTCTCAATAAGGCCACAACTTTCAAAAGGAGGTTAGACAAAATGAGGAGACAAAGGAGTATCTCCCAAGTGAAAGAACAGGACAAAATCACAGCAAAAGAGCTAACTGAAACAGAGATAAGTAATATGCCTGATTGAGAATTTATAATAATGGTCATAAAGATACTCGCTGGACTTGAGAATAGAGAGAGGAGGACCTCTCTATGTGAGACCCTCAACATAGACACAGAAAACAAAGAACCAATCAGAAATGAAGAATGCAATAATGGAAATTAAAAATACACCGGGTGGAATAAGTAGTAGACTACAGAAAGCAGAAGAATGGATCAGTGAGCTGGAGGACACAGTAATGGAAAGCAATCAACCTGAACGGGGAGAGAAAAATTATAAAAAATGAAAACAGACTAAGGGAACTCAGCAACGCCGTCAAGTGTAGCAACATTCTCATTACAGGGATCCCAAAAGAAGAAAAGAGACGAAGGGAAGCAGAAAAATTATTTGAAGAAATAATAGCTGAAAACTTTCCAAATTTGGAGGAGGAAACAGAAATATGGATCTAGGAGCACAGAAAACCAGTAACAAAATCAACCCAGGAAGGTCCACACCAAAACGCATAGTAATTAAAATAGCAAAAACAATTTTTAAAGAGCAAGGAAAAAGAAAACAGTTACATAGAAGGGAAACTCCATAAGGCTGTCAATGGATTTTTCGGCAGAAACTCTGCAGGCCAGAAGAGTCAAAGAAGGATACTATATAATCATAAAGAAAATAGGTCAGCAAGAAGATTTAACAATTATAAATATTTATGCAACCAACATGGGAGTATCCAAATACATAAAGCAGCTAATAATAAACATAAAGGAAGTAACTGATAGTGATACAGTAATAGGAGATATGAACACTTCACTTACATTTATGGATAGATTATACAATCAGAAAATCAACAAGGAGGGGCGCCTGGGTGGCTCAGTCATTAAGCGTCTGCCTTCGGCTCAGGGTGTGATCCCAGCATTCTGGGATCGAGCCCCACATCAGGCTCCTCCGCTAGGAGCCCGCTTCTTCCTCTCCCACTCCCCCTGCCTGTTTCCCTCTCTCTCTGGCTGTCTCTCTCTGTCAAATAAATAAAATCTTAAAAAAAAAAAAAAAAAAGAAAATCAACAAGGAAACAGTGACTTTGAATGACACATTGGACTGGATGGATCTAACAGATATTCAGAACATTCCATCCTAAAACAGCAGAATACACAATCTTTTCAAGTATACATGGAACATTCTCCAGAACAGATTACAGATTTCAAGACTCAACAAAATCAAAAAGGATGAAGTCACAGCTGGAATTTAAGAAAAAACAGATGGACAAAGGGGAAGGGAATGAAAAATAAAGTAAGATGAAAATTGAGAAGAAGGCAAACCATAAGAGACTTGAAATGTAGGAAACAGAGTTGCTGGAGGGAAGGTGGGTGAGGCAAAGGGATAACTGGGTGATTAACATTAAGGAGGGCATTTCATGTAACAAGTGCTAGGTGTTATATGCAACTAATAAATCACTAAATTCTACCTCTGAAACTTATAAGAAAAAAAAAAAAGAATGAAGTCAGATCATGCATCTCTTCCAACGACAATGCCATGAAATCAACCACAAGAAGAAATCTGGAAAGAACACAATACATAGAGGATGAATAACATGCTACCAAACCATAAATCGGTCAATCAAGAAATCATAGAAGATCTCAAAAAATACAGAGACAAAGGAAACTGAAAACACAATGGTTCACAATCTGGGGGATGCAGTAAAATCTGTTCTAAGAGGGCAGTTTATAGCAATACCAGTTTACCTCACGAAGAAAAATCTCAAACAACCTAACCTTACACCTAAAGGAGCTAGAAGAGAACAACAAAAAGAACTAAAAGCCAGTAAAAGGAAATAAAATTCGAGTAGAAATAAAACAGAAACTAAAGAAAAAAAGACACACAATAGATGAATGAAACCAGGAGGTGGTTCTTTGAAAAGATCAACAAAATTGACAAACCTTTATCCAGACTCATTTAAAAATAAAAAAAAAAGTACTTAAAATCAGAAATGAAAGAGAAATACAACTGACATCACAGAAATATAAAGGATTCTAAGAGAATATTATGAAAAATTATATGTCAACAAACCAACAACCTAGAAGAAATGGATAAATTCCTAGAAACATACAACCTAACAAAACCGAAGCAGGAAGAAAAAAATTGAACAGATCAATAACCAGCAACAAAACTGAATTCGTCATCAAAAAACTCCCAAGAGACACAAGTCCAGGACCAGAAGTCTTCACAGGTGAATTCTACAAATATTTAGAGAAGAGTAAATACTACCTCTTCTCAAACTATACTAAAAAATAGAAAAGGAAGAAAAGCTTCCGAATTCATTCTGAGGCCAGTATTACCCTGATACCAAAAAGAGATAAAAACACCACAAAGAAAGAGAACTAGAGGTCAATATCTCTGATGAACATAGATGCAAAAATCCTCAACAAAATATTAGCAAACTGAATCCAACAATACACTAAAAGAATAATTCATCATAATCAAGTGGGATTTATTCCCAGGATGCAAGGGTGGTTGAATATTCACAAAATCAACGTGATACATCACATCAAGAAAAGATAAAAACCATGGTGAGGGAACACACCTCAACATAATAAAGGCCATCTATGAAAAATCCACAGCTAACATCATATTCAGTGGTGGAAAACAAAGATTTTCCCCTAAGTTCAGGAACAAGAATGTCCACTCTCATCACTTTTATTCAACATAGTACTGGAAGTTCTAGACACAGCAATCCAACAAGAAAAAGAAATAAAAGGCATCCAAATTGGTAAGAAAGAAGTACAACTTTCTCTCTTTGCAGCTAACACAATACTATACACATAGAAAACACCAAAGACTGCACCAAAAACTATTAGAACTGATAAATGAATTCAGTAAGATCACAAGATACAAAATCAGTAACAGAAATCCACTGCATTCTTATAAATTAATAATAAAGCAGTAAAAGGAAGGAGGAGAAAAGATGGCGGAGGAGTAGGGGACCCCTTTTTCAGCCGGTCCCCTGAGTCAAGCTGGATAGGTACCAGACCATCCTGAACACCCACGAAATCAGCCCGAAACGTAGGCAGATACATCCGGATCTCTACAAACGAACATCGCCAGTGCTGAGTATTGAGGTACAAAGTGGGGAGCTGTGAATCTGCGCACAGATATCAGAAGATAAACTGAAGGGGGAGGGAGCCGCTGCACTTGGGTGCCAGGAAGCAGTAGCCACCTGCACTGGGGAGCGGGCAGACTCGCGGACTGGGACCCACAAGAGAGCAGACTGAGACCGTGAGCCTGGGAACGCGGGCGTGACCAGACTGAAAACCGGAGCTCCGGAGCACATGCAAACAACACTGGAACAGCGAGCTCGGGAGCGCGCGCAGGAACCGGGGGTGGCTGGCAGTGTTAGAAGCACAAAGGATGGATACATGCCGGCCCTGGAAGTGAGGCCCAGGAGAGCGGTTGTGGGGCGCACAACCCAGGACGCAGCGGGGGTTTTTAGCAGCACCGACAGAAATAGTTAAAGTGGCCAAGACAACTCAGTGGAGGGCGGACTGCGATCTCTCTGTTCTGAGACAGAGGCTACGATACGGCCACTGCTACTCTGACTCTCAGAAGAGGCACAGCAAACTGCCAGGGAAAGCTGCCAAAGAACAAAAGCCTGGAAAGACCGGCTCACAGTGTGTCCACCCCCATCCCCCCTCACAGGGGACAGGGGGGGCTCTACACAAACAGGGTTGCCTGAGTATCAGCGTGGCAGGTCCCTCGCCCAGAAGGCAGGCTGAAAAATCAGGAAGCCGACATCCCTAAGGTCCCTATAAAACAAGTGCACACTGCCTGTGTCCTGATCAATAACTTGGGCTCTGGGCATCCCCACAACCTCTCCTCATCAGAATGATGAAAAGGAGAAATCCCCCCCAGCAAAGAAAAGATAATGAGTCTGTGGCCTCTGCCACAGCACGGATGGACATGGATATAACAAAATTGTCAGAAATGGAGTTCAGAATAACAATGGTCAAGATGATGCGTAGGCTTGAAAAAAATATTAACAAAAATATTGAGAATATAGAATCTCTAAGGGTGGAAATGGGAGTGAATCTGGCAGAAATTAAAAATGCTATGAATCAAATGCAATCTAAACTAGACGCTCTGACGGCCAGGGTAAATGAGGCAGAAGAACGAATTAGTGAATTGGAGGATGGGATGGAAGAAGAGAAAGTTGAAACAGAAACTTGGCTCAAAAAATTCCAATCTCAAGAATGTAGGTTACAGGAGATTACTGACTCAATGAAACGTTCTGATGTCAGAATCATCGGCACCCCTGACAGGGTGGAGAAAGAGAGAGGTCTAGAAGAGATATTTGAAAAATTGTAGCTGAGAACTTCCCTAATCTGACAAAGGAAACAAGCATTTGTGTCCAAGAGGCAGAGAGGACCCCTCCCAAGGTGAATCACAGCAAACCTACTCCATGTCACGTCATAGTGCAATTCTCAAATATTAGATCCAAGGATACAGTATTGAAAACAGCCAGGGGGAAGAAAATCCTTACGTACAGAGGGAAAAATATCAGAATAACGTCAGACCGGTCTACAGAGACCTGGCAGGCTAGGAAGGGTTGGCAGGGTATTTTCAAAGCTCTGAGAAGAACATGCAGCCAAGGATCCTTTATCTGGCAAGGCTGTCATTCAGAATCGACGGAGAGATACAAACTGAGGACTTCAAAGGGGAGGGGGGTGGGGGAATGGGATAGACCGGTGATGGGTAGTAAGGAGGGCACGTATCGCATGGTGCACTGGGTGTTATACACAACTAATGAATCATCGAGCCTTACATCGGAAACCGGGGATGTACTGTATGGTGACTAACATAATATAATAAAAAATCATTAAAAAAAAAAAAAAGAATCGATGGAGAGATAAGGACCTTCCAGGATCAGCAGAAACTGAAGGAATTCGTAACCACCAAGCCAGCCCTACGTGAGATATTAAGGGGGGTTCTATAAAAGTAAAAAGGCTCCAAGAGTGATACAGAACAGAAATTTAAAATCTATAGAAACAAACACTTCACAGGAAACATGACATCATTAAAATCATCTCTCTCAATAATCACTCTCAATGTGAATGGCTTAAATGCTCCCATAAAACACCACAGGGTTGCAGATTGGATAAAAAGACATGACCCATCCATTTCCTGTCTACAAGAGACTCATTTTGAACCTAAAGATACATCCAGACTGAAAGTGAAGGCATAGAAAACCATTTTTCATGCCAACGGACCTCAAAAGAAAGCTGGGGTAGCAATTCTCATATCAGACAGGTTAGACTTTAAACTAAAGACTGCAGTTAGAGATACAGAAGGACACTATGTTATTCTTAAAGGATGTATCCAACAAGTGGATATGACAATTATAAATATCTATGCCCCCAATAGGGGAGCAGCTAGATACACAAGCTAACTCTTAACCAGAATAAAGAGACATATAGATAATACATTAATAGTAGGGGACCTCCACACCCCACTATCAGCAATAAACAGATCATCTATGCAGAAAATCAACAAACAAGAGCTTTGAATGACATACTGGACCAGATGGACCTCATAGATATATATAGAACACGACACCCCAGAACAACAGAATACTCATTCTTTTCAAATGCACGTGGTACTTTCTCCACAATAGACCATATACTGGGTCACAAAACAGGTCTCAACCGATACCAAAAGACTGAGATTATTCCCTGCATATTCTCAGACCACAATGCTTTAAAACTGGAACTCAATCGCAAGGAAAAATTTGGAAGAAACTCAAACACTTGGAAACTAAGAACCATCCTGCTCAAGAATGATTGGGTAAACCAGGAAATTAAAAATCAGTTTAAACAATTTTTGGAGACCAATGAGAATGAAAACACAATGGTCCAAAACCTATGGGACACTACAAAGGCGGTCCTAAGGGGAAAATACATAGCCATCCAAGCCTCACTCAAAAGAATAGAAAAATCTAAAATGCAGTTTTTATATTCTCAGCTCAAGAAGCTGGAGCTGGAATAGAAAAACGGGCCTCACCCACGCACGAAAAGGCAGGTGATCAAGGTTAGAGCAGCGATCAATGAATTAGAAATCAGGAGCACAGTAGAGCAGATCTACAGAACTAGAAGCTGGTTCTTTGAAAGAATAAATAAGATCGATAAGCCACTGGCCAGACTTATTCAAAAGAAGAGAGAAAGAACCCAAATTAATAAAATTATGAATGACAGAGGAGAGATCACGACCAACACCAATGAAATAGGAAGGATCATTAGAAACTTTTATCAACAGCTTTATGCCAATAAATTAAACAACCTGGAAGAAACGGATGCCTTCCTGGAAACCTATAAACTACCAAGACTGAAACAGGAAGAAATTGATTATTTAAACAGACAGATTAATTATGAAGAGATTGAAGCAGTGATCAAAAACCTCCCCAAAAGCAAGAGTCCAGGGCCTGACAGATTCCCCGGGGAATTCTACCTAACATTCAAAGAAGAAATAATACCTATTCTCCTGAAGCTGTTTCAAAAAATAGAAACAGAAGGAAAACTACCAAACTCATTCTATGAGGCCAGTATTACCTTGATCCCCAAACCAGGCAAAGATCCCATCAAAAAGGAGAATTACAGACCGATATTCCTGATGAATATGGATGCCAAAATTCTCAACATGATCCTAGCTAATAGGCTCCAACAGTACATTAAAAGGATTGTCCATCAAGACCAAGTGGGATTCATCCCTGGGATGCAAGCGTGGTTCAACATCCGCAAATCGATCAGTGTGATAGATCATATCAACAAGAAAAGAGTCAAGAACCATATGATCCTCTCAATTGATGCAGAAAAAGCATTTGACAAAATACAGCATCCTTTCCTGATTAAAACCCTTCAGAGTGTAGGGATACAGGGCACATTCCTCAATTTCATAAAAACCATCTATAAAAAGCCTACAGCGAATATCGTTCTCAATGGGGAAAAGCTGAAAGCCTTTCTCTTAAGATCAGGAACACCACAAGGATGCCCACTCTCGCCATTAGTATTCAACATAGTACTAGAAGTCCTTGCAACAACAATCAGACAACAAAAAGGGATAAAAGGTATCCAAATCGGCAAAGAAGAAGTCACTGTCTCTCTTTGCAGATGACATGATACTCTATACGGAAAACCCAAAAGACTCCACCCCCAAACTACTAGAACTTATAGAACAATTCAATAATGTGGTGGGATACAAAATCAATGCTCAGAAATCAGTTGAATTTCTATACATGAACAATGAGACTGAAGAAAGAGAAATTAGGTAATCCATTCCATTTACAATTGCACCAAAAATCATACTTTATCTCAGAATTAACTTAACCAGAGACATAAAGGATCTATATTCTAGAAACTACAAATCACTCTTGAAAGACATTGAAGAAGACACAAAAAGATGGAAAAATATTCCATGCTCATGGATCGGAAGAATTAACATAGTTAAAATGTCCATGCTACCCAGAGCAATCTACACTTTCAATGCTATCCCGATCAAAATACCAATGACATTTTTCAAAGAACTGGAACAAACAGCTCTTAAATTTGTGTGGAACCAGAAAAGGCCACGAATCACCAAGGAATTGTTGAAAAGGAAAAACAAAGCTGGGGCATCACGTTGCCGGATTTCAAGCTGTACTACAAAGCTGTGATCACAAAGACAGCATGGCACTGGCACAAAAACAGACACACAGACCAATGGAACAGAACAGAGAACCCAGAAATGGACCCTTGGCTCTTTGGGCAACTAATCTTTGATAAAGCAGGAAAAAACATCCAGTGGAAAAAAGACAGTCTCTTCAATAAATGGTGCTGGGAAAATTGGACAGCTATATGGAAAAGAATGAAACTTAACCACCTTCTTGCACCATACACAAAGATAAACTCCAAATGGATGAAAGACCTCGATGTGAGACAGGAATCCATCAAAATCCTAGAGGAGAACACAGGCTGCAACCTCTTTGACATCGGCCACAGCAACTTTTTTCATGACACATCTCCAAAGGCAAGAGAAACAAAAGAAAAAATGAACTTGTGGGACTTCATCAAGATAAAAGCTTCTGCACAGCCAAGGAAACAGTCAAAAAAACTAAGAGGCAGCCCACAGAAGGGAGAAGATATTTGCAAATGACACTACAGATAAAATATTAGTATTCAGGATCTACAAAGAACTTCTCAAACTCAATACATGAGAAACAAACAATCAAATCAAAAAATGGGCAGAAGATAT
Source organism: Ursus arctos (assembly GCF_023065955.2). Classification (NCBI taxonomy): domain Eukaryota; kingdom Metazoa; phylum Chordata; class Mammalia; order Carnivora; family Ursidae; genus Ursus; species Ursus arctos. Next base: position 55,281,157 of record NW_026623067.1, read on the forward strand.
GAACAGACACTTTTCCAGTGAAGACATACAAATGGCTAACAGACACATGAAAAAATGTTCAAAATCATTAGCCATCAGGGACATTCAAATCGAAGCCACATTGAGATATCACCTTACGCCAGTCAGAATGGCAAAAATGGACAAGGCAAGAAACAACAATTGTTGGAGAGGATGTGGAGAAAGGGGATCCCTCTTACACTGTTGGTGGGAATGCAAGTTGGTACAGCCACTTTGGAAAACAGTGTGGAGGTCCCTTAAAAAGTTAAAAATTGAGCTACCCTATGATCCAGCAATTGCACTACTGGGTATTTACCCCAAAGATACAGACGTAGTGAAGAGAAGGGCCATATGCACCCCAATGTTCATAGCAGCACTCTCCACAATAGCTACATTGTGGAAGGAGCCGAGATGCCCTTCAACAGATCACTGGATTAAGAAGCTGTGGTCCATATATACATGGAATATTACTCAGCCATCAGAAAGAACGATTACCCAACATTTGCAGCAACATGGACGGGACTGGAGGAGATTATGCTAAGTGAAATAAGTCAAGCAGAGAAAGACAATTTTCATATGGTTTCATTCATTTATGGAACATAAGAAATAGGAAGATCGGTAGGAGAAGGAAGGGAGGAATGAAGGGGGGGCAGTAAACAGAAGTGGGAATGAACCATGAGAGACTGTGGACTCTGGGAAACAAACTGAGGGCTTCAGAGGGGAGGGGAGTGGGGGATTGGGATAGGACAGTGATGGGTATTAAGGAGGGCACATATTGCATGGTGCACTGGGTGTTATATGCACATAATGACTCATGGAACATTGCATCAAAAACTTGGGATGTACTGTATGATGAATAATATAACAAAATAAAAATTATTTAAAAAATTAAAATAAAAATAAAGAAGAAAAAGAAATTAAAAAGACAATCCCATTTACAAGTGCTCAAGAAAGACTAAAATACCAATAAATTAACTTAACCAAGGAGGTAAAAGAACACGGCTATGAAAACTGTAAAACACTGGTGAAAGGAATCAGAGATGACACAAACGGAAAGATGTTACATGCACACAAACAGAATATTGTTAAATGTCCATACTACCCAAAGCAATCTACAAATTTAATGTAATCCCTACCAAAATACCAATGGCGCTTATCACAGAATTAGAACAAACAATCCTAACATTTGTATGGAATCATAAAAGACCCCACATAACAAAGCAATCTTGAAAAACAAGAACAAAACTGGAGGTATCACAGTCTCAGATTTCAAGATATACTAGAAACCTGTGGTAATCAGAGTTTGGTACTGGCACAAAAAGAGACACAGTAATCAATGGAACAGAGAGCCCAGACATAAATCCCTGATAATAAGATCAATTAATCTTTGACAAAGAAGTCAAGAATATGCAATGGGAACAAGGCAGTCTCTTCAGCAATGGAGTTGGGAAAACTGGAGAGCCACATGCAAAAGAACGAAACTGAACTACTTTTTCATTCCATGCACAAATGTAACTTCAAAATGAATTAGAGCCTGAATGTGAGACCTGAAACATAAAAATTCTAGAAGAGAGCACAGGCAGTAATTTCTCTGACAGAGGTCAAAGCAACAATTTTGTATGTGTGTCTCTGGAGGCAAGGGAAACAAAAGCAAAAATAAACTATTGGGACTACATCAAAATAAAACCTTCTGAACAGGAAACAATCAATAAAACTAAAAGACAACTTACTGAATGGAAGAAAGGTATTTGCAAATGAAATATTCAATAAGGGATTAACATCCAAAATATATAAAGAACTTAAGCAACACAACACCAAAAAAACTCACAAATAATCCAATTAAAAATGAGAAGACCGTGTCTCTAAAGAAGACATCCAGATGGCCAACAGACACATGAAAAGATGCTCAACATCACTCATCATCAGGGAAATGCAAATCAAAACCATAATGAGATATTACCTCACACCTGTCAGAATCGCTAAAATAAAAATACAAGAACAAGAAGTGTTGGCAAGGATGTGGAGAAAAAGGCACCCCCTACATTGTTGGTGGGAGTACAAACTGGTCCAACCACTGTGGAACACGGTACGAGGGGCCTCAAAAAATGAAGCATAGAATTACTGTATGATTCCGCATTTCCAGTAATTGATATATACTCAAAGAAAGCAAAAATACTAATTCAAAAACATACACGCACCCCTCTGTTTATTGCAGCATTATTTACAATAACCAAATTATGGGAGTGGACCAAGTGTCCATAGCTAGATACATGGATAAACAAAATGTGTTCTTTATATATAGACATATATACAATGAAATATTACTCAGCCATAAAAAAGAATGAAATCTTACCATTTACAACAACATAGATCCAGACAGCACAATGCTAAGTGGAATGAGTCAGAGAAAGATAAATACTGTACGGTTTCACTCATATGTGGAATTTAAGAAATAAAACAAGCAAAGGGAAAAAAAGACCAGAAAACAGACTCTTAACTATACAGAAAAAACTGACATTTATGAAAGGGAGGATGGGGGAAATAGGTGAAAGGGTTTAAGAGTACACTTATCATGATGAGCACTGTACAGAATTGCTGAATCACTATATCGTACACCTGAAATAATATAACATTGTATAGTAACTATACTGGCACTAAAATTTTTATAAATTAATTTAAAAAAAAAAGAATATGTTAAGTAACACATGACATCAAAACACACAAAAAAAAGACAACTGGATAAGAAACAAGGAACAATGGATCTATAAAACAATTAAAATGCCAGTAAGTCCTTACTTATGAACAATTAAACATGGGGATTAAATTCACCAATAAAAACACATGGAACAGGTGAACAAATTAAAAAAAAATAGTTCCAATAATATACTGCCTACAAGAGACCTATTTTAGCCTTAAAGACACACAAAAACCGACAATGACAGGATAAAAATGGGTATTTGAAGCAAACAGTAGGCAACAAAAAGCAAGTGTCACTTGAAATAAATATTTTTATCCCTTCACTCTCAGCTTATGTTTTTATTTGAAGAAAGAGCTGAAAACATCCCTACCCAGAGGAAGGAAATGGACATTCAGCTCAAGGAAGCACAGAGAGCTCCAAGCAAGATGAAAACAAGCAAAAGATTAAAGATTTTTAAGAGGGAATCTTAAAAGCAGCAAGAGAAAAGCTATTAGTTACATACAAGGAAATCCCCATAAAACTATGAGCTGATTCATCAGCAGAAACTTTCAGGCCAGAGAGAGTAGCAAGATATATTAAAAATGCTAAAAGGAAAACAAACTACAACTATGAATACTCTACTTGGCAAGATTATCATACAGAACTGAAGGGGAGATAAGAGATTTCCAGACAAACAAAAGTTGGAGGAGTTCATCACCCTAAATCAGCCTTGCAAGAAACGGTAAAGGAGAGTTCCAGTACAGATGCTGAGGTACGAAGACCGCAAACTGACCTCCCCCACAGACACACCAAATCTCCACTCACATATATAGAGTAACTCCTCCTGAAGAACCGAGCGCTCGCTGCAGTTTCTGTTCACTGAAAGACCACAAAAAGAATGGCGAGAGAGAGGGGCACGGTAATGAAGGGAAGCTTCACACCTGACGCTGCGAGCTGCAATAGTGAGGGACAGTGCTAAGATACTGTGAGCAGATTTGTCTACCCCAGGGTACAGAAAAAAAAGGCACTGTTTATAGTGGCAACTAAAATATAAAGGAACCAGGCCTAGAACTGTACCAAAAGGAAAGGTAACTGCTAGTACTTCCTCTGGGTTGGAGGGGCTGGAGAGTTCCATTGTTTATGCTCCCCCTCCAACTTAACAGTGTCCATGGGAGCAGGATCTGGGTGCACTGATGGTCTGCCCTCCTAGCAAGCACTGCGCCCCTAGCCTACACCAGCCCCAGATGCCTGGGGCATAGGAAAAAAGCTGAAGTTTAAAAGAATAACTAGAATATAAAAGATCCAGCCCTAAAACCCTGCCAAACAGTGGGGAAGCTGTTGAAACTCTCTCTGGGTCAGTGGGGCTGGATTATGCTCCCCTTCCCCCTTAATAGCATAGACAGATGCAGGGTTTAGGCACCCTAGCCAGCCTACTTTCTCAAGGAGTCCTGGGCTCCTAGCCCATACCAGACCCAGCTGTCCCACCAGGTGGCCCCAGGGTGGTGCACATCAGGACACTCACAGTGAGTGCTCACTACAGCTGCAGCCATCTTGCCAAGGTGACACAGGCTCAAAGCATACGGGTACACTCTAGGCCTCCACCACTTCAGCTCCAGACCACTTGCCAGGGCGCTCCCAGCATACCGCACCCCAGGACCACACAGCCCATACCCGATTCACCTTCAGCTGATCCATCAGGGCATCATCCTCACAAAGCACCCAGGAACCTCTGGCCTGTGCCCACTTTGGCTCCAGCTGCTCTGCCAGGGTGCCAAGCAGAGTGCCGCAGAATCCCCCATCTGTGCCCACATAAGCTTCACCTGTCCTGCTGGGTGCTCCCTGCAGTGACAGCCCCAGGATCCCCCAGCTTACATCCACTTAAGCTTCAGCTGTCCTGCCAGGGCACCCTCTGGGCAAAGAGGCCTGGGGCCCCTAGCTTGTGCCCATGTCAGCTTCAGCTGTCTTGCTGGGGTGTCCTCCAAGCAGAGAGCCCTAGGACTGCCTTGGCCCATGTTCACTTATGCTCCAGCCATCTCACCAGGTCAGCACTAGCACAAAGTGCCCTGGGACCCCTAGTCCCTGCCAACCACAGCTCCAGTCATCCAATCAAAGTCACGAGGCACACACAGTGTACACAGGGATAACCGTACGTAAGGCTATTCGTTCAAGGATAAAAGAAGTAGCTATTTCACCTAATTCATAGAAACAAACACAGAAAGTCACACAAAATGAGGAGACAGGGGAATACACTAAAAATGAAAACAAAAACAAAAAAAACACCTCAGAAAAAGACCTAAATGAAATGGAGATAACCAGTCTACCTGAGGGAGTTCAAAGCAATGGTCATAAGGTGCTCACTGGAATGGAGAGAAGAGTGAATGAACTCTGTGAGAACTTCAAGAAAGACACAGAAAATATTAAAAAGAACCAGAGTTGGAGACTACAATAACTGAAATGGAAAATACACTAGAGGAAATCAATAGATTAGGACATGCAGAAAAATGAATCAACACCCTTGAAGATAGTAAAGGAAAGCCCCCAAGCTGAATAGAAAAGTTAATGAAAATAGGTTACAGGTTCTCTTGGATAATATGAAGCAAACAAATACTTGCATTACAGGGGTTCCAGAAGGAAAAGAGAGCTAAAAAGGGAAGAAAACTTATTTGAAGAAATTACAACTTCAAACTTCTCCAAGTTGGGAAAAGAAACAGACATCCAGGTTCAGAAAGCACAGAGCATTCCAAACAAGATGACCCAAGGAGGTCCACACCATGACATATATTAATTCAAATGTCAAATTTTAAAGATAATTTTAAAAGCAGCATGAGGGGGCGCCTGGGTGGCACAGTCGTTAGGCGGCTGCCTTTGACTCAGGGCGTGATCCCGGCGTTCCGGGATCGAGTCCCGCATCAGGCTCCTCCGCTGGGAGCCTGCTTCTTCCTCTCCCACTCCCCCTGCTGTGTTCCCTCTCTCGCTGGCTGTCTCTCTGTCACAGAAATAAATAAAATCTTAAAAAATAATAATAATAATAAAAAAATAAAAGCAGCATGAAAGAAGCAACTAGTTACGTACTAGGGAAACCACATAAGGTTATCAGCTAATTTTTTAGCAGACACTTTGCAGGCCACGAGGGAGTGGCATGATATGGTCAAGGTGCTGAAAGGAAATATCTGACAACTAGTAATATTCTACTTGACAAGATTATCATTCAGATTTGAAGAAGAGATGGAATTTCCCAAACAAACAAAAGTTAAAGGAGTTCATCACCACTCTACCAGCCTTAAAAGAAATGCTAAAGAAACTTAAAGTGGAAAACAAAAGGTCATAATTAGAAGAAAATTATTAAAGGAAATAATGTCATGAGTAAAAGCAAACATACAGGAAAGGGAGTACAGCAATCACTTATAAAGCTAGTACGAAAATTAAAAGACCAAAATAGTAAAATAAACTATATCTTAAAGATTAAGGGGACTCACAAAATAAAGAAAGTAAATATGATAACACATACATAAAACATGGAGAAAGGGGGAGTGAAAATGAAGGGTTTTTTTTTTTAGAATGTCTATGATCTTCTTAAATGACCATCAACTTAATACACACCACCATGTACTTAGGATGTTATATATGAACCTCATGGTAACTGGAAAAAAAACAACAAAATCTCTAAAAACAATAAAAAGAAAAAAGTCCAAAGTTCACAGAAGGGGAAAAAAAGATCAAAGCAGAAATAAATGAAATAGACTGAAAGAAAAAAAAAAAGAGGAAAGAAAGAAAAGATCAATGAAACCAAGAGCTGATTCATTGAAAAGATAAACAAAATTGAAAACCCTTTTGCCAGACTAAGAACAAAAGAGAGGACCCAAATAAAATCAGAAATGAAAGAGAAATACATAGAAATACAAAGGATTATGAGACTACTACAAAAAATTTTTTTACCAACCAACTGGACAACCTAGAAGAAATGGATAAATTCCTAGAAACACACAGTCTTCCAAGGCTGCATCAAGAAGAAATAGAGGGGCGCCTGGGTGGCACAGCGGTTAAGCGTCTGCCTTCGGCTCAGGGCGTGATTCCATCGTTATGGGATCAAGCCCCACATCAGGCTCCTCTGCGAAGAGCCTGCTTCTTCCTCTCCCACTCCCCCTGCTTGTGTTCCCTCTCTCGCTGGCTGTCTCTATCTCTGTTGAATAAATAAATAAAATCTTTAAAAAAAAAAAAAAAAAGAATAGAAAAATTTGAACAGACCAATTACTAGTAATCAAATTGAGTCAAAAAACTCCCAACAAACAAAAGTCCATGACTAGATGGCTTCACGGGTGAGTTCCACAAAACATTTAAAGAAGAGTTAATTAATACCTATCCTACTCAAACTATTGGAAAAAGTAGAACAGGAAGGAAAACTTCCAAATATACTCTACAAGGTCAACATTATCCTAATACCAAAATCAGACAAGGACAGTACAAAGGACACTACAAAGAAAGAGCACTATAGTCCAATATTCTTGATGACATAGATGCAAAAATCCTCAACAAAATGTTAGCAAAAAGAATTCAACAATGCATTAAAAGAATCATTTACCGAGATCAAGTGGTATTTATTCCAGGATTGCAGCATGATTCACTATTCACAAATCAGTCAATGTGATACACAACATTAATAAAACAAATGACAAAAATTGTATGATCATCTCAAAAGATGCCTGAAGTTTGACATTTGACAAAATTCAACATCTGTTCATGATAAAAGCTTTCCAGAGTGAATTTAGAGGAAACATAACTCAACACCGTGAAGGCCATATATGACAACCCACACCTAACATACTCAATGGTGAAAAACTGACAGCTTTCCCCTAAGATCAGGACAAAGACAAGGATGCTCACTGGGGCCACTTTTATTCAACTTAGTACTGGATATCCTACCCACAGCAATAAGACAAGAAAGAAAAAGCATCCAAATAAAGAAATAAAATTATCACTGTATGTATATGACATGATACTACAAATAAAGAATCCTAAACACTCCACCAAAAAAATTACTACAATTACTAGAAGAATTCAGCCAAGTGGCAGGATACAAAACTAAAACACATAAATCTGTGCCATTTCTATAGAGTGATAAAGTAAGAAATTAAGAAAACAATCCCATTATCACATTAAAAAGAATAAAATACCTAGGAAAAAATTTAACCAAGGAGATAAAAGACCTGTACTTGGAAAACTATAAGGTACTGATGAAAGCAAGTGAGAACACAAATAAATGAAAAGATACACCATGCTCATCAATTGGAAGAGTTTATATTGTTTAATTTTCCATACTATCCAATGTTTTCTACAGATTCAGCACAATCCCTATCAAATATCAATAGTATTTTCACACAGCAAGATCAAATAATACTGTTATTTGTATGCAACCACAAAAGACCCCAAATACCAAAGCGATCTTGAGAAAGAACAAAGCAGGAAGCATCATATTTACAGATTCCAAACTATACTGGAAAGCTATAGGCATAAAAACAGGATGGTACTGGCACAAAAACAGACACAGAGATGAATGGAACCAGAGCTAAGATACAAACCCACACTTGCATGGTCAATGAATCTACAACAAAGGAGGCAAGAATATACAAGGGGGGAAAGACAGCCTCTTTAAGCAATGACACTGGGGAAAATGGACAACTACATGCAAAGAATGTAACTAGATCACTTCTTACACTACATACCAAAAAAAAAGTACAAAATGGATTAAAGACCTAAATTTAAGACTTTAAACCTTAAAACTCTTAAAAGAAACCATAGGCAGTAAACTCTTGGTCATTGGTCTTAGCAATATTTTTTTTTTGCATCTGCCTGCTCAGGCAAAGGAAACAAAAGTGAAAATAAACTATTGGGACTCCGTCAAATTAAAAAGTTTCTGAACAGTAAATAATCCACTAAATGGAAAGGCAACCTACTGAATGGGAGAAGATATTTGCAAACGATCTGATAAGGGGTTAGTATCTAAAATATCTAAAGAACTCATACAACTCAGCACCAAAAAAATAAACGACTGATTAAAAAATGTGCAGAGGACCTCAACAGACTGTTTTTTTCCAAAGACGACATACAGATGGCCAGGACACATGAAAACATGCTCAACGACATTCATCATCAGGGAATGCAAATTAAAACCACAATGAGATATCACTCACACTTGTCAGAATGGCTAGTATCAAAAACACAAGAAACAACAAGCGCTGACGAGGATGTAGAGGAAGTAAACCCTTCTGCCTTGTTGGTAGGACTGTAAACTGATGCGGCCACTATGGAAAAGAGTATGAAGATTACTTAAAAATTTAAAAAAGAAGAACCATATGACCCAGCCATTCTACTTCTGGGTATTTATCTGAAGTAAACAAAAAGACTAATTCAAACACACATGTGCATCCCTATGTTCACTGCAGCATTACTTACAGTAGCTGAGATACGGAAGCAACCTAAGTGTCCATCAGTAGATGAATGGACAAACAAGTGATCTATACATATGCAAAGGAATATTGCTCAGTCATAAAAAAAATGAAAACTTACCATTTGCAACAACATGGATAATTTTAGAGGCTTTATGCTGAGATTAGTCATAAACACAAATACCATATGATTTCACTTGTATGTGGCATCTAAAAAAACAAATGAACCACCAAAACAAAAAAGATACTGCTCATAAATACAGAGGAGAAACTCGTGGCTGCCAGAGGGAGGGGAGCTGGAGAGGTGGGCAAAATATGGGAAGGGGATTAAGAGGTACAAACTTCCATTCATAAAATAAATAAGTCACAGGAATTATAATAACTTTGTATAATAATAGGTGGCAACTACACTTATCACGGTGAACATTTTGTTATGTTTTTGGGTGTCTTGTCTAAGACAAGTGTGGGTGATGGACACCCGAAACTATAATAATACTGTATGTCAACCATACTTTAAATAAAAATATTGGATACAATTTTTAAAAATTAAAAAAAGAAAATAGAAACACGACATCCTAAAACTAACAGGATCCAGCAAAAGCAATTTCAGAATGAAGTCCTAGCAATAAACCTCTATATTTAGAAGCAAGATGCCCAATAAGGAAAGTAACTCTATGCCCTAAGGAACAAGAAAAAGAAATGAACCCAAAGTTAGAAAAAGGAAAAAAATTAAAAAGATGAGAGCAGAAATAAACAAAGCAGAGATCAGGAAAACAATAGGAAAGATTAGCCAAACTAACAATTGGTTCCTTTAAAACAAATTGAAAACCTTTAGCTAGACTAGCCAATAAAAAAAAAAAAAAAAGGACCCAAATCCACAAAATTATAAATAAGAAAGGAGACACTACAACTGATACCATAGAAATACAAAGGATCCTAAGAGTCTCCTATTAACAATTACATGCCAACAAACTGGACAACTTAGAAGTAATAAAAAATATTATAAAAAAAAATTAAAGCTTTTATGAAACACAAAGGGAACTAAAGTAATGCTCTGTCCATAAAAAGCAAGGGCCAGTTTCTCAGTGAAAACCAGGAAAAAGAAAACAAGTGGCTTCAGGCCAAAGATAAAGTATCTTTTTCCTCAAATAGCAGTTTCTCTTTCTTCCCAAACATCAAATTACCACAATAATGCTTAGACTAACACAAGAGCCTCCTGTATGATCTCCCCCCACCTTACCCTAAACCAGTCCATTCTTCAAGGTCTCCACCAGTTTATAACCTTGGTCTCCTTAAGAACTTCGTTATGGGCTGAATTGTGTCCTCCCTATCTCCCCAAACTACATATGTTGAGGTCCTAACCCCTATAACCTCAGAACGTGACTGCATTTGGAGACAGGGTCTTTTAAGAGGTAATTAGGGTTAAATGAGGTCACTGGGGTTCCCCTACTCCAATATGAATGGGAGACACAGGTAGAAATGGTCATCTACGAATTGCCAGCAAGCAATCCTATGTTGATCTCTAATTTCTTTGAAATGCTATAACTTAAAATAAAAATTAAAAAAAAAAGAAGAAATGGCAAAATTCTTAGAAACATACAAACTACCTAAATTGAATCAGGAAGAAATAGGAAGTCTGCATAAACCAAATTACTAATAAGGAGATTGAGTCAGTATCTCCCAACAAAGAAAAGCCCAGGTTCAGATGATTCCACTGGTGAATATTACAAACATTTAAAGATTTAACACAATTCTCAAACTCTCCCAAACGACGGAAGAGGAAGGAATGCTCCCAAAGTCATTTTATAAAGCCACATTCATTAGCCTTATACCAAAGCTAGAAAGTACACTACCAAGAAAGAAAACTCCAGATCAATAACCCAGATAAATATAGACACAAAAATTCTCAAACAAAACAAAAACGCCTGGTAAACCAAATTCAGCAGCAGTTAAAAGGATCATTCACCATGATCATGTGAGATTTATAACTAGGATGCAAGGATAGTTTAACACACACATCAATCAATGTGAAACACACATTAATAGAATGAAAAAAAAATCTTACCTCAACAGACACAGAAAAAGCATTGGACCAAATTCAACATCCATTCATGATCAACAACTCTTAATAAAGCAGGTACAGAAATCCTCAACATAAATAAAGACCGTAAATGATAAACCCACAACTAACATCATAGTCAATGATGAAATGCTAAAGTTTTTCCTCTAAGATCAGGAACAAAACAAGGTGCTTAGTCTCACCACTTCCAGTCAATACGGTACTAGAAGTCCTTGCCAGAGAAATCGGGTAAAAAATAAAAAGCACCCAAATTGGAAAACAAGTAAAATTGTCTATATTTGCCGATAACATGATTTTATATGTAGAAAGTCCTAAAGACTCCACCAAAAAAACCTGTTGTATCTATTCGATGAATTCAACAAAATAGTAGGATACAAAATTAGCATACAAAAGTCAGTAGCTTTTCTATATACTGACAACAACTGGTCTTTAAAAGAAGTAAAGAAACAAATTCTATTTACAATTGTATGAAAAACAACAAACTACTTAGGAATAAAGTTAACCAAGGAGGTGAATAATCTCTGTTCTGAAAACCTCAAGTCATTGATTAAAGAAATCAAAGAAGCCAAAAATAAATGCAGATATCAGTGTTCATGGGCTGAAAGAATTAATGTTACAAAAAGCCATATATAGATACAATGCAATTCCCATCAGGATTCCAAAGGTATTTCCATAAGAATAAGAGAAACAAAGACAATCCTAAAATTTACATGGAACCACAAAAGACCCTGAACAGCCAAAGTACTCCTGAAAAAGAACAAAGTGGGAGGTGTTGCACTTCCTGATTTCAAGTTATGCTATACAGCTACAGTAATCAACACAGTATGGTACTGTTACGAAAACACGTAGAGCAATAGGACACAACGGAAAGCCCAGAAATAACCCCAAGGGAGCCAAGGACACTCAATGGTGAAGAGACAGTCTCTTTGATAAATGGTGTTGGGAAAACTGACTATTCACATGTAAAGGAATGAAGCTAGACCCCTATCTTATAGCACTCAGAAAATTAACTCAAGATGGATTAAATATTTAATCCATTTAAATCCATTAATATTAAATCCATTTAAACCATCATAATCCTAGAAGAAAACAGGAAAAAATACTTGATGTGATCTTGGCCATGATTTTTGCATATGACACCTAAAGCATAAGCAACAAAATCAAAAGTAAACAAGTGGACTATATCAAACCAAAAAGCAAAAGAAAGTCAACACACGAAAAAATAAGGTACAGAATGGGAAAAAATATTTACAAACTATGTATGTGATAAGCAGTTAATGTCCAAATATGTAAAGAACTCAAACGACTCAATAGCAAAATAACAATGACAATAATCCAATTGAAAATGTGCAAAAGACCCAAACAGACAATTTTCCAAAAGAGATGTATGAATGACTAATGGGTACATGCAAATATGTTCGACATTTCTAGTCATTAGGGAAATACATATCAAAACCACAAAATCGCCTCACACCTGTTGAAATGGTCATTCCAGAAGGGGAGGGATAATTGGATGAGGTGGTCAAAAGTCGCAAACTTCCATAAGACAAACGAGTACTAGGAATGTAACATACAACATGATGGCTAGGTTAACACTGTATGGTATATTTCAAAGTCATTAAAAAAGTAAACCCTAAAAATAAATCCTAAGAGTAAATCACAAGGAAAAATATTTTTTTTTTTTGTATTTTTGGGAGATGCTGCATGTTAACTAAACTGACCGTGGCAATCATTTCATAATATATGTAAGTCAAAACATTATGCTGTATACCATAAACTTATGCAGTGAACATCAATTATATCTCAGTTAAAACAAACAAAAAGAATCCTGTTGTGGTATCTTAAGTGTCAACAGATAGAATTGATTAACCATTTAAACATAAGTGACAGCACTTTGTTATCTCCAGCTTGATACTGATGTCATAAATCAGCTCAACACAAAACTGCTGACATGCTTTGGGGGGGTGGGGGGGTGGGAAATGAGTCATCACCAACATGCTTATCTGCATTTGCTTTCCAGAAGGAAATTTAGAAATTCTCTGCTTTCTGTAGCACTCAATCACAACTGTCTGAAGCATGACCTCAGGCTTAGCTTGTTGTTAAATAAAAAATTCTGAAGCTATACCTGGCTTGACACATGTAAAGGTTTGGCCGATAGTACAAGAACAGGACGGTCAACCTCCAACTACCACCGCTCATCACCTTAAGAGCAAAGTTACAAGACAGTTTCATTCATCACCAAGACTGCTTATTAGAATTATGGTTTTGACTGGAAAATATACCATACGTTCCATGACTAACCTACTGGAATCAATTTATTTATGAGCTTATTTCAGAGTTCAGTGATTTATAGTCCATGCCTTTCCAAACCAAAAAAATATGGATAACTTCGTCACAGCGGAGAAAACGTGCTGGTCACTTTACTTCCTATTTACTGTCATCTTATGAGAGGCCCCATAACACATGGTCTGGGACTTTAAATAGGTTTGCTGACGGTGGTGATGATCTGTTTCCTTGGACCAGTGAGGCCGAGAGGTCTAACGACAGCATACTGATTCATTTGACAAACTGTATAGAGTACCTATTATGTGCGGAACATTGTGCTTCCCTCTGGAAGCCCAATCATAAAGACAGGTGGCTGCCTTCAAAGACCTCAGTCCGCGGTGAGGGCAAACTCCATCATCATGATAAGAGATGCAGTTGAGAGGAATGAAGAGTAAGTTTCAAAAGGCCAGAGAAAGGAGTCGGGCAAAGGTTCACAGAAGAGGTGCCTTAAAATGTTACCTAGTTTAGAAAAATGGCCTCTACTCTTGGTCGCTCTTTGTCTTAGTTCTGGCTGCCATCACATAACATCCTAAACGGGGTAGCTTGTAAATAAGAGAAAAAAGAAACGTATTTCTTACCTTTCCAGAGTCCGGGAAATCCAAAATCAACGTGTTGGCAAGAAGGGCTTCCCTCTGAAACCTCTCTTCTTGGCTTGTAGGCGGTGCTGTTAGTAGCTCACGTGACCCCGGGTTTGCGTCTGCGTGCGTGCTTAGGTGGGTGAGTGCGTGTGTGCGTGGGTGTAGGGAGTAAACACTCAGGTGTCTCTTTGTATAAGGAACACCTGAGTGTCCCCTTACTTCATCTGAGCCTAATTACCCCCCAAAGGTCCTATCTCCAAACATCACATTGGGGGCTGGGATTTCAGCATACGAATTGAAGGGAAAACAAACACTTAGCCCCGTCACATTCCAACCCCCAGCCTTCAGGAGCGCTAGTACTTTGTGGCAAAGCCATTGCGCCTCTCAATACAATCACTTTTCAAGTGAGGTGCTTTTATTTTTTCTTTAAGTACTGTCATAGGCATTATCTTCATGACAAGTTCTCCTCCAGAATTGAATGTCCCCACCTGTGGTTGCATCAGCTGACCAATACCCTCGCTCCAGGCAAGCTGCTGTCCTCCACGCGAGGACAGATTGTGGGGGCTTCACTTGCCTCTGCTTGGCATCGCACGTGAACTGCGTGCAGTTACACCGTTCTTTTATTCCGGATTAGAAACTCTCAACGCCGCTTTCACGTTAGATTCACCTGGGTAAAGATTTAATAGGAAACCCAACCTACCGAATTAGTCTGGTGTGTGTGTGGGGGGGTGATTAAATAAGATAATGAGAAAATGTTTAAAATACACCTGGAACATCGCTGGCGTCTAATAAATGAAAGCTAATAACTATGGGCTGTTGGTGAATCTTCCCCATCCAGTAAGATTAGGTTCTCAATACACGGTATCGATAACTTTCGATTTACTGTCATTCTTAGCATAGGGCCGGACATATGGTAGACCACTCCAAATGTATTTACTTAACTTCTAAAGTATTTATTTACACCTTTACTGACTTCCAAAAAATATATTTACTTTTATCGGATCTTAGGTACACAGCATTGGATTACTCACACTCCAACACACCAAATCAGGAATACATTGACTGTTCTATTATGTAATTACTCTGAAAAAAATATTGTATAACATTTTACAAACATAAGTATAAAAAAATTTTAAGAACACCAATATAAATTAGACACAAAACAAGTAGTGAAAGAGGAGGGGAAAGGAGAAGTTACTGAAAATAAAAACAAATCCTGTTCTAAGGAAAGTTCCAATAATTAAAGGAAAACAGAGCTTCCTATCAGGCAAAAAATAAATAAATAAAAAATAAAAAAGCACTACACATTGGTTTCATAGTCTTACTGCTTCAATAGGAGGAACCCGTAGTCGTTTGTGAGGTAAGCACTTCCCTCATCCAGATACTTGAGAGGAGGCGGCCTAAGGGGTCTTTGTAAATGATAGTAGCCCTTACACAATGTTCTCGATTTTAAAATGTCTCAGAATATTCCATAGAGTGCTTTCTCTTTCAGACCGTGACAGCAGCCGAGTACTGATCTAGAAAGGAGGTTCTGTGGCTTGGCTCTAAAACCCCGCTCACGGTGCTTGCCCATTTCCTAGCATTCTTTGAGCAGCCCTCACGTCAACAGGCTTGGAAACACTGATCTGCAAGTTCTTCAAGAGGAAAGCCAACAAAATTGCAGACCGCAGCTCATATGCTAGACTGTTCCAGGCCAGAATCCTAGCAGTCAATTTCTTTTGCTACTTA
The DNA here is from genome assembly GCF_023065955.2 of Ursus arctos. Lineage (NCBI taxonomy): Eukaryota > Metazoa > Chordata > Mammalia > Carnivora > Ursidae > Ursus > Ursus arctos. The sequence goes on from NW_026623067.1 coordinate 55,296,985, forward strand.
ACGTTACTTTTGGCACGTGGGTGATAAAAGTTAATACAACTTTTCAAGAGGTCCTTGTGACCTCTCTGACGGGGCCAAATCTCAAAGCTACGGGGAGCCAGACACTGCATTCTCTTATCTAGACACCAACCCGGCCTGGGTTGGAGCCCACCCTCACGTGCCTCTACATTCTGTTCGTCATTCTTCCGTGGGGTTTCCTAGCTCCGGGTCATTTCTAATGTCACTTTTTTTTTTTTTTTTGAACTTCATCTCTCAAAGATAGATGTCAGTGATGCATTTTAGCTAAATTACACTCATGAATCTTTGGAAGGCCAAGTATTCTGGCCTTTTCCTATGGGGGGGGGTAGGGAGGAAGAATTGCCATCAATACATAGAACTTTTGAGAAATTTCTGCAAAAATTTGTGAGGACGGGATAGGATGGAAGGAGGTTCTGACCAGCCTATGACTGAAGGCATTAGAAGGAAAGGTGTCTCTGGGAAGTGAGTGGCTATCAGACCTCAGCCCAACTCCGCAGCAGATTCCCAGTTCAGAGAGACTGAGACTAGAGGTAAGGGAGGGCCAGCAGGGGTATGATGGAAAGTGATCAACCATCAGCTCTCCTGCATGGCAATGAACGTGGGGTAGGGATGAGAGCACAGTAGCAACCATCCAGATACACTCACTACACGAAAAGATACCCTCAAGAGCACATACGATAATATACAGTAAAACAATAGGGAAGTGAGGCGTTAGGGATATGTACTGGATTCTAAGTCCATATAATTTAATTTTTGATGGTACCTATGATTATAATTTATTTGATTTTAAGTTGGTACCATTTAATTTTTAATAATAGCTGTGTATAACAACCAGCTTGCAAAATAACTGAAAATACACTCCGCTGAGTTTTGAGTCAGCTCCAGCATACCCCTGGCAGGAGGAAAGAGCCTTTCTAATAGATATGTAGTGGCGTCTCAGTGTTGTCAGGATTTGCATTTCCCAGGTGACATATGATGTGGAACACCTTTTCACGTGCTTATTTGCCATCTGTGTATCTCCTGAGCTGAGATGTCTATAAGGTGAGATGTCTGGCTTAATTCTTCGTTGGGTTGTTTTCTTAGTGTGGGTTTGAAGAGTCCTTTGTATATTTTGGAAATAATCTTTTATCAAATATATCTTTTGCAAATATTTTCTCCCAGTCTGTGGCTTATCTTTTTCTTTTAATTTTAATGAAGTCTAATTTATCAGTTCTTTGAGGGATCCTGTCTCTGGTGTCGTGTCTCTTGTCTTTTTTAACCTATTTATTTTTCCTCAGTGAGCTTGGAATACCTGTGGAATATTGAAATGTTAAAAAGCAAATATCTAAGGGAGAGCAAAAGTAGCACATTTTGATCGGGAGTGTCATGCGTGTAAGAGATACTGTGACTCAGGGAGAGGAAAGTTCTGAAAGGTATGCAGTTTGAAGCAGGCAGAAATGTTGGAGGTGAGAGAAAGTACGTGTGCAGGCGTTTGCTCATGTTAATGCTCAGAGGGTTCAATCACTTACCTGAGGAGACACCGTCTAGATAACCATAGGGGAGTTTTCGAGATTTCAAAAGTGTATTCAGATGGCAGCTTCTGGGTTTCTTCTTGACATTGCTCTCCTCTCAATCTGCTTATATATCCTTCATCTTTTGTTAATAGTGAAGACCATGTATGGTGCAAGAAAATCTTACTAAAAAGACAGCTTCATGACCTTGAATTTTCCAGAGCATGCCTTGAGGTCCAAACTTCTTTAGAAACTGTTACAATCTAAGACAGTTTACTCCAGACTATAGCAACCCTGAAACCCACACTGAATCTAACGGTCACTGTTTAAAGTTTTGATCTTTGTCTTCTTCCTAATTCTTATACCTTCTGCTAAGGAAGAAAAATCACAAAGTGATTTTTAGCTCACAAGTCTATTTAAAGGGCTTAAAAATAAAATAAAATAAAATGAAATAAAATAAAATTGCATATGTTATTTATAGGCAAATTTGCTTCAAAGAAAAGCAATTGCACAGAGACTTTCATTAATATTTAGTGTAACTTTGAGAGATGACATTCCTGTTTGATAGATGGAACATTTGGGTTCTAGAGGATTAAGAAAGCATCTCTATGATGGCAAAGAGGGACAACATAATATCTGATCGCAGTCATGGTGATAATAGTTACCACTCACTTTATTGGATGCTTTGTTCTGAGCTCTATGTGCCTTATATATGTTATCTTATTTCATTCCCCACCCCGCCCCGAGTTTACAGATGAAGAAGCTCAGGCTTTAATAAGGTTATGCAGAATGTTCCAAAATCATGCAGCTAGTTTGTGATAGACCTGGTACCCAAACCCAGGTCTCTCTAATGCCAGAGCCTTTGTTCAGACACAGAAGCCTATACTATCTCCAATAATCTGAAATGTCTTTAGCCATGTGTCACATCTTAGGGAACAGGGACCCACAACAACCTTGTCTTTAGAGGTACAGATTTGGTGACAACAATAAACTGGTTCTTGGTACGTCCCCTCTAGAATGCTGTTCTTCACCCAGGTGCTACATTTCCATCTATCCAAGCACTCCCCACTGACTCCCACTCCTCTAACCAGCCCTCCCCTGCCTCTGCATTGCCTCTCCACTCCCAATGAATTCACTTCTCACTGATCTTTCAGAATATGTACATTCTAACACTCTCATTTGGTCTTAAGGTTTATCTTCCATGTCAGTTAGGAATAATCAAAAAGTGGCTTCAATAAATATTATTAGAAATCTAGAGGCAGGCAGGTAGCAGCACAACAATGCCATCCAAGACGAAGGCTCCCTTCATGCTTCGCTCTGCATAGAGTTTTTTGGGCCTCATCTATCTTGCTTCAGGGTCACAAGATAACAGCCCTGTTTCAGCCCGCATAGCCCCAGTTGAGGCAGAAAGGAGAGGAAGGAACGAACCCTCTTCTTACACCTGTCCCTTTTATAAGGAAAAGGAAACTTACCCAAATGCTTTCAGCAGACTTTATACCTCTTTGGCCAGGAGTGGGTATGTGGCCACCCCTAACTTCCAGTGAGGCGAGGAAAGCAAGTACCTCACTATGTATCTATAGTGGAAGGTGGGCAAGGAGAAGGTACTGGAATGGCTCCTGCATCAGCGGGTCAATGGAGTTTGCCACTGTGGCATCGTAGTCCCTCTCAGCTCTTTTCTCTACTCCTCTGTCATCCCCACACAGACCATTAAGTTTTTTGAAGACAAAGTGATTTTAATTCTCTCTTCACTGTGCCCTCCCCACTCTCACAAGGTCCTGGGGCACATCGTTGGTATTGTATAAACACCTGTAAAATTGAATTTATTAAGTATAAAAAACATATCTATGCATATAAGAAATATTCTTTTTTGACATTTTATTTTTTTAAATTTTGACTGAGACACAAGAAGTGAAAGAAAACCTTTGAGAAATTCTGTCAAGATTTGATTGTATTTCACTATCTTGAAAAAAAAAATGCAATGCTCAGAGCAGAAGGGAGGGTGCTGAGCCTAACACTTTTCGATTTGGCCCCTTTTGCTGACCATTTCCATGATGGCTAACCCCTTACAGAGTCTGAGCAGGACACAGCACAGGAAGTCGAGCTTGCGTTTGCCTTTTGTTAGCAAAAGTGATTACAGGTCTCCTGAGGTGGAGATTTGAAACTATTGGTTAAAGTTGAGTCTGTTACTGCTTCTGACAGGCACAATGAAGGTTGACAGAGACAATATTGGCTTAGCATTCCGGAAGCTTCTCTGAGCCACTTACCCAATCCTTACTCATTGCTCTTTTTAAGTATCATCTACGACACTTCCTTGCCTTTTCTTTCCTATCATCCTCATTACCTCCCTACTCACCCCTGTTCTCCCAAATGGCCTTTAAAAAAATACATTTTGGAGTCATAAGTTCAGAGAACAGAAAGAGATGCTGGGCTGAAAGAAAGCCTGACTGTTAGCCAAAGTCATCACATAAGCTGGAAGTGGTTCCAACTTACAGCAATATTCACAGTTAGAACAATAAAGCTGATGATAACTGCCATAGCCAGCTTACAAAATGGCCCCCAAGACAGCTCCACCGATTTTTGACCCCAAGTACTCATGGTCCTCTGTGGTCCCTTCCACACTGAATAGGGCTGACCCATGTAACCAAGGTGAGGCCTGCATGAGGGAAGTCTCCTCGATGTCATGAGAACATTCAAGCAATCCCACTGAGAGGCCCATTTGGTAAGAACTAAGGCCTCCTAGCAAAAAAAAAAAAAAAAAAAGCCAGCATCAACTTGACAGCCATGTGAGCACATTATCTAAGGAGCAGATCATGAAGCCCCAGTCAAAACTTCAGATGACGCAGCCCTGGCAGCTATACTGACTGCAACTTCATGAGAATTCTCGAACCTGAGCCACTTAGCTTAACTTCCCCCAAATTCTTGACCTACAACAATAGATGTTTATTGTTTTGGGAAGCCGCTAGTCCCAAGACACTACTGTTCTTATTCTCTCCGTGTTTAATATTCATCCTTTAAATTCATTCTTGTAACCACCTTATACGAGGCAGGAAGAACAGGTGTAACAATGTATCCTTCACAAATGGGCAGGCACAGGCTGAGAGAGCGGAGTGATGGAAATGCACACGCTATCTCCAAACTGAACTTCTTTTCCTCTTCCTTCTTTAGCCTCAGTCGGCCTCTGGCCATCTTTGTTTCTGTCCAAAGAGGGTTTTGAACTAATGATGGAAAGATGATGACTCAGGATGCTTAGCCTTAGTTCATAGTTCCCATTAGCGTATGTCATTCCCTCATGGTTCAAGAGCTTCTCAGCTACTTGGAGTAAAGTTTTGGGTAGAGAAGAAACGCCATGTTTTCTATGACTTCTCTTTCCATGTACTCCCATCATAGCTTCTTTCTGACACTACCTCCGTTTCTAGAAGATCCCTGATTCCAGGAGATAGGAAATAGCACTTGGCCACCAGATCAGGCTCACACTTTATAAATCCCTGGTTAGAGGGCAGCTCTCAAGGCTTTGTATGTAGACCATGTTTTTCCAGCTTGGACCACACCAAAGAGAGGAGCATAGAGATAAGAGCTTTAAGCATCCCTGTCTGCAGGACAATAAAATCGGGATTTTGTTGAGCAGGGTGTTACCAAACCATTTCAGCCACATTTTCCTTTCTGCTGTTGAGTCCTCCCCTCATGGCAGGAAATGATTCACAGCCTCTGAGCTACTCGAGGTCATATTCCCCACTGGTCCACTAGTCCATAGGAAGCCTTGGCTCCATGTTTACAAACACAAAAGGGGAGCAGAGTTCTAAGGTCAAATGGGACGTCTGCTTTTCTAAAGCTTTTGTATAATTATAGGATTTCATAGTTGGACACATTCTTGGAAAGAATACAGCTCAACCATTGCAATTTACAGATGAAAGGACCAATACTAACGGATAATGAGAAGCGCCTCGGGTTGACCATAGGCCTTGAGCACTGTGTTTTGTGCTTCCTCCCCACACATGGTATGGCTTTACCCATCACCTATTCACCTTGCCAACAGATAACTCAGAATAGTTCCTCCTCTGTCATCCATCTACCCGGAGCTCATTGTTTGGGGGTTGACCACAAGTAGGTTTGGGATAAACCTACCCTTAGGACTTCTCCAATGGAAATCAGCTATAGCATTCTGGAATGTAACACATTTACCAAAAACTCTCACTTAACCTCTCTGTGACCTCTCTGATTTCTTCATCTATAAAATGGGTACAATAATAATACCTGTTCCATACAGTGTCAGAAGAATTAAATGGAAGCAAAAAAACTGTGTAAAAAGCTTAGCTCAGTGCCTGGCATGTAGAGAATGCCCAGAGAATGTCAGACACTGTAAGAAACAATCACAAAGAGAACACATCTCTGTGGAGTAGTACAGACTCTCCAAGGAGGAAGAGTCACACGAAGTGCCACCACTCAGAAGTGGAGCATTTATCAAAAGTTGTCCGGGCCATGCAGCATTACCAGAGGGCTAGGTCAGGCCAAGGGGAGAACAGAGGCCATTGTAAGCAGAGGATCCGAGGACGCAGGTGGCAGGTGGGAGGAATGTAGACAAAACGAACCAGACAGGGAAAAGAAAAGGAAAAACAGGCCACGTGTTACATTTAACTCACCTGTGCAGCTAAAAAGAAGGCTTTATCCTTCTAACCATTCTGAGAAGGTGGCCTCAGGTAAGCTCTGTGAGAAACAGAGAAGGGATGAAGGAAACACACCAGACTGATGGTGGTGAGATCCTTGGACTCCCCACCTATTAGCAGGCTTTCTGGAAAGCCGGCACAGGGCTGGGCCCACCCTCAGGCCCTCTGACTGTTGGATTTCCCCTGTCACTTTCTCTCCGCGTAGCCTTCGCCACCCCCTCTCCCACAGGGCTGCTGGCCGGCCTCCCCGTACAGCTGTGGGTGCCAGCCTGGAAGAAGGCAGAAACCCATTCCTCCTTGCCCACTTCTGCTGGTCACACTCTAGGCTTGTCAACTTCCCCTTATCTCACTAGCATTTCCCCCCAGGCGGACAGCTGGAGCAGCAAGCCAGAATGGGAGGCTTCTTCACTGAAAAGCCCTGGGGGCATTTGTAGGGAGTGACCAGGTCTTAGCACCAAACTTGCAAAGTAACTTTGGGCAGGTAGCTTGGCCTTAGACGCAGCATCCATAGAATGAAGTTAGTAAGACTCACAGGGCTGTTATCCCAGGAAGGAGGTTCGGATCAGGGAATTGTTTGAAGAAACTGCCTCAGGACAACAGGTGGCAGTTAATTGCAAGCCATCTTGATTTAACTAGGACTTCCTGATAGGCAAAAAAGTAAAAGAGAGGACAGAGAGAGAGAGGCGGGGCAGGGAGAGAGGAGGGAAGGGAGGCAGGGAGGGAGGAAGGCTGGAGAGGAGGAAAGGAGGAAGGTAGGGAGGAAGTGAGAAAGGGAGGAAGGAAGGAACTTCTTAAAACACTAAGGTAGCTGCACATAGAAGCGGACTTCGTTCCCACACTATAGCCTCAGGAGAAAGAAGGCACTGGCTTTCTACTTCCAAGAAAGCCTTCCAGAGAATGAGGGACGCTGGGAGACTTCAGAGGGGAAGGTGAGTAGATTCTGCCCAAGATTCATTCTGCACATTCCTGCTCCCAGGACAATCTCCCTGCCTGGCTTTGCAACTATTTTTAGGGTCACCCTGAAGAGTTTGGGGGATGTGAATCCATTTATTTGCTTGGAGGACCAACCAGCTCAGTGGAATAGATCAGCCAGGAATATGGTGTGGTTTGCCTGAAAGACGTGCTGCTTCCTCATGATTCTCTCATGCTCTGTTACCCTATACAAGTGGTTCTCAAAATGTGTTTGCCCAGGAACCCAAGAAAAGTCAAATTCTTGACCCCCACGGAGACTTATTAAATTAGCGATTCTGGGGATGGGACCCAGCAATCAATGTTATAACAAGTCACGTAGGTGACTCTTATGCTTGACCAAAGTTTGAGAACCACTGGTCCACACCAGTGCTCTTGAAGCTTCAACCTACATAAAAAAAAAAAAAAAATACCCAAGACCGTGTGAATCTTTAGGATTAGATTCAGAAAGTCTAGGTGAGGCCTGAGACATCTGTGGAGCTTCTAGGTGTTGCTCATGCCCTGGTGTCTACACCACACTTGGACTAGCAAAGCTGCACATTAGTGATTCACACAAGAACTCATAGGGAATCATCTGGGGAGGCTTCTAGACTATCAGCGCTTGAGCCCACCCCAAAAATGCTGACGCGGTTGGCGTAACCTTGGATCCCAGAATCGATACTCAGAAAAGAATTTGTTCAGGTGGCTCTGACCAGGGTGAAAACTGCTGCCTACACTCCCGCTTTGCTGAGCTCGGTTTACAGCGTGTATTCCTGTGTGCTTGCCGCTCAGGAGCGTGTGCGTGTAAGCACTCGGTCAGTGTAAATGCCTGTCCGCAGGCGGCTGGCTTACGATGGGAGGGGGGGAAGAGCGCAGGCTCTTCAGAAGGCTGGGGAGACTCTCGAAGCTCTGCGGTGCTGGCTGACGATGGCAGGCGCTCATGCCACACCATGCGTGTTCCAAGTCTTAACCACAACTCTGTTGATTGTAGAGTATGGATAGTGATACAAACCTTTTTTTCCAGAGAAACACAAATTATGGGGAGATGGACTCAATTATTGTCCCAAATCGACAATTTTCTATCAATGTATAAATTGAGTTCAGGATTCCTGAGGACCTCTGTATGTGTGTGGGTGTCTAACTCATCTTTGCAACAGTGGTGCCACGGGACCCGTTGCTTAATGAGTTAGAGAGTTGAATACCTTAACAAAGGGAATGAGCTTCGCTGTGGAGTGTGGTGAGATACCAGAGATGTCCATTCCCTCCTCCCCAGGACCTCTGAGTTCATTTACCTTCCTTGGGAAAAGGGACTTGATAAACGTGATTACGGTAAGGATCCTGAGATGGTCCGTGACCCCGTGGATGGTTTGGGACAGAGGAGCAATGTAGTCACAAGAGTCCCCATAAGAGGGAGAGAGTTCAAAGAACCATGCTCAGAGAGGGGACAGGGCAGAGCAGACCCTGGAGAGGTGGGGGGGGGAGGGTCGTCACAAAGCAAAGAGGCAGAAAATCTCTATTATGGGAAGAGGCAAGGGAATGGGTTCTCCTCCAGGGCTTCCTGAAGGAATGCATCTCTACCTTGATGTAGCCCTTGTTCGGGACTTGTGACCCCTGGAACTGTGAGGTAACTAACTTGTGTTGTTGTCGTTTGCGACAGCAGCATAGAAAACCAACACCGTCGTATCAGAAAGCTGCTTCCTGTGCCCGACCGGTGATGGGTTACAGGGGAGTGTTTGCTGTTGGCTTTGACACGTGATGGTGTGTTAGGAACTCCTGCCTCTAGATTTCGAGGGCAGAAAGGAGGACTCCTCACTCACCAGGCTCCCTCCAGCCTTCCTCTGGTGTGCAGTCCCAGCTTCCCGGGCTGAAGCCGTAAATGCCACCCCACTTCTAACAACCTTTGAGCTAATCCCCTCCTCTTTCCCTCTCTCTTCCTTGCCAAAAGTGACACTACCGAGGTTTAAGCCCTCAGTTCTCGGGGGGCTCTCAGCAGCATTCCTCAACCTGATCTCACCCTTGACAACTCGGTAGTATTCTTGGAATGTTTCAGTGAGGACACCGAAGGCCCACGACACAAGTGACTTGCCGAAGGCCAGCAAGCAGCCCGGCGTGACTCATCCTCCCAAGGAGGTCCGCAGCTCCAGCCTGACTCCTTATTTAACGAGATCCTCACAACATGCATGGCACGCTGCCAACAGGCGGACTGCAAAATGCCGCTTGGTCCCTGAGCTTGGTCTTCCTGTTCTCTTATCCCAAACGCAAGGATTTGCTCTTCCTCTCCTAAACGCTCTTTGAGCTTCAAACGTATTCCCTTGTCCGCATGTGCAGAAGCAGCTAGAGAAGTCAGAAGTACCTACCTGCTGCAATGAGCTAACTGCCAAGAGACAGTCCCCAATCCTTGGGCAGTCACAACTTAAGACATGGACGAGATAGGACATGTTTAACCCAAACATTAAATGCTGCATAATTGGAAAAAAAAAAAAAAAAGAATGTACCCATTTAGGCCAAGGGTAAGTGCATGAAGAGGGAAGATCTGGGCTGAGGAGCCGGGGTGGAGAGAGAGGGAGCAGTGGCCACAGGTCCAAGCCCAGGCTGGAAGAAGCGAGAAGTTAGCCCTGTTCCAGTGGTCAGTACCGAGAAGAGTTTTGTGAAAGGGTGGCATTTCATGAACGTCAATGAACCTCCTTGCAGGGGGTAGTGAGTAAGGGAAGCTGTACCCCAGACACCTGCAGGGTAATGGGTCCCTGGGAGCACAGCCTTTCAGGGGCTACGGGCCTGAAAATCTTCAGAGCGGAGGGAGTCGGCAGACGCTATTTGCTCCTAGTAGGAGCCCTGCAGACAGACCTCTCCGGGAGAAACAAAATCAAGTTCCAGCTGTATCAGCTATTATGGTTGATTTTCAGCCCAATTGCACCTAGAGTGAGCTGCAAAAGGTACCAATTAGCTGTTTTGATTTAGCAGCAGGCAGGAAAACAACCCTGAGCTCAGCCTCTCTCCAGTCTTCAGTCGTCATTCTCCCCAGCTAGACAAGTGGAGAGGCAGCGCGGCATGAAGCCCCACGGTCCCAGGCCTGTGAATGGCGCCCGCCCGGCACCAGCAAACAGCAGGGCTGTGCCAGCGCCTGAGCTCATTCGTTGGAAATTGCCAGACTGTTCTCCTACCTTCTAGAAGGGGAAATGTTTCTACACTTGCGAAGACTTAGGAGAGGAAGGCTAATGACGAAATATTAGTGAAACAAACCTGTTTTTAAACAGGTACATTAACCAGGAAGCTTCATTCTCTCCCTCTCTCTCTCTCTCTCTCTCACACACACACACACACACACACACGCACACTCGGAGTTCCTTCTTGCCTCCCTGTCAGCCCACAGGAACCACAGCCCCGTTACCCTCCCTTTCTGGCATCATGAACCAGGATGCAGCTTCCAGGGTGGGGTGGATAGAAAGCCCCCCCCCCCAACTCTCTTGTCAGAAATCTGTTTGTCTTACCTGCTTCTAAATTTTTTTTTCTTATCAAAGTAATACATGAATGTAAGTTAAAAAGTGCAATGATAATGGATAGGAGGTGTTGAATGCCAAAATCATACCAGGTATTCTGAAAGTTTCACCTCATTTCATTCTCAAGCCCCCTGAGTACTGATGTTAACTGATCATCCCCCTTGTCCTGATCTAACACTGAGGCATGTGGGTCATAAGGAACTTCCTCTAGGTCACAATGCTATTTAGTAGTGGCATTAAAATTTGAATTTGACAGGTGTTTTTTTTCCAGAATCAGTACCTGTAATATTACAGTATTCTGCTTCAAGAAAGTTTATAATAAAAGTTTAGAGTCTTAGAAAAAAAAGCAGCAGATTCCTAACACACATACGCGTGCACACACACACACACACACTCCTAATTGTCCCATTTCTCAGAAGCATCTACTTTTAAATCTCTGAGGCTATGTCTTTGGATATTTACTCCTATAGTTCTAAATAATATTCATATACTTATATCTCTTGGGTTTTAATTTTAGCAAATGTATTTAATTCTTAGTATGGTACATGAGCATTTTTACTCTCCTATTCCTTCAATATATTATAGTCATATTTTTAGTTAAATTCATATTCAGTATTTTCATTTTTTTGATGACTGTCCACTTCTAAGCCAACAATTCTACACTATTTACATTCCCTATACTGTATAACTTTTTGTTTTTCCTGAAGTTAATTATTACCTAATTTTTTATTTGCTTAGTTTTTTTTTTTTAATCAAGGGCAAAATCTTTCCATGTGTGTTCCTATAGCTATGTACCATGGCTTTCCATACAGTTTTCCATATCCTCAAAGCCATCAGATAACTGTAAGCTTTGATATCTCTCTCTGGAGGCATTCCTCCCAGAGTCCTCTGTTCTCCTTCTCCCCTTTTGGCTGCTTGTTCTCTATTCTTGCTGCACAGCTGTTATTCAGGGACTTCCCTGTGCCATCATCCAGGGAATTCCCTTCACCTCCTTCCTGTGTGGGTCTCTTGTTTCCTAAAAATCCTTGTCTTCCTCTTTCTTAGTTTACACCCTATTTGGTCAGTCCATCCTTCAGTAGTTTCCTGGAGAAGTGGGTAGGGTAGTTATCTGGAATCCAGGGGGATCCTGAAAAGGACGCTAAATGACTTGTGGTTCCTGTGAGCTGAGAGGGTAGGAGGAAGGAACTATGTGTGTGCGCGCGTGAGCGTGTGTGTGCGTGTGTGCGTGTGTGTGTGAGAGAGTCAAGCTTCCTGGTTAATGTATCTATTTAAAAACAGGTCTGTTTTGCTAATATTTTGTTATCAGTCCCCTCATCTTTTTTTCAGCATTCCCCCACACAGTCTTTTCCCGTTTTTCATACTTGGTGTCTGCAATTTTGATGCCTTTCCAGAGTCGTGTAGGTAAATTGACTTATCTGCTGAGAACCCTTAGTTTTGACCTTGTACCGTTTTACTAAGTCATTTACCAGGCTTCCATCTTCTTTTTGTGCCCATATCTCATGTTTCAGGGTTTTATTTGGCCTCTAGTAATGAGGATGGCAGTGTTGGTGTTGCTTGTAATTCTTGTTATTAAGGGGATGAGTTTTGAGAGGAGATTAGGCCATTGTCACTCAGCTATTGTTAAGCCCCGTGTCCCTTGATCACTGGGTGTCCTACAGAGCTGGTATCAGGCAAGGCTGGATCATAAGATGATCAATGGTCTTTACTCAATAAATGTCCCAAGGGGCCAGTTTGTTATTCTCTCTCTGGTCAATTGATGTCCAAAAGGCCTAGGAACTGGGATCGTTTGTCAAACTTCAAGGCTCAGGCTTGCTTTTGCCTAGCTGTATGGCTACTTTGATCATGCTCAGATTCCGTTTCTTAATCCTTGGATGAATGGTAACCAAACTTTCAAGTGCCTAACAATCAGCTAAGATACTTGTTTAAAAGAGAGAGAAAGAGACAGACAGACAGAGAGACAGAGACAAAGAGAGAAGAAAGAAATTCCCATGGCTTCCGAATCAGTAGGATCCAGGAGTTTGCCTTTTTAAAAGTACCCAGGCAAGAGACTTCACTTTGGTCAGCACTTACGACAACCTTTATCGCATGCAAATCAAAGGTGCTGGGCTCTCCTTACCGTGCTGTCTGTCCTCCCTTTTGTTCTGCTTCCTAATTGATCAAGAACCTTCAGTTACAGCCCAATGTACATTACTCGTAAAACAGTGACTTGTCAGTCTTGTTCTGTAACCAGGTTACAACTTCTTCTTCTTTTTTTTTTTTTTTAAAGATTTTATTTATTTATTCGACAGAGATAGAGACAGCCAGCGAGAGAGGGAACACAAGCAGGGGGAGTGGGAGAGGAAGAAGCAGGCTCATAGCGGAAGAGCCTGATGTGGGGCTCGATCCCAGAACACCGGGATCACGCCCTGAGCCGAAGGCAGACGCTTAACCACTGTGCCACCCAGGCGCCCCAGGTTACAACTTCTTCTTACACATAATTATTTACAATTCCTAAGTCATGATTTGGTTCTAGTGCCTGAACCCACCCAATATCCCCAGTGAACACTTGAGAAGCTCTGGAAATAATAATAAACAGACACCGACGGAGCATCTCCGCTCCGCCCAGCGTTAGCCTGAGCGCTTTACAGCTGCTTAAGCACACGACGCTAAGGGGGCCGTTCTGGCTTCACCCTCATGTTAAAGGGGGGGAGGCTGATGGTGGCAGAGTTGAATACCTTACCCGGATCACACAGCTCATAAACCGAAGAGCTGGAAGGGACTGAAATACAATGAGCGGCCCACCTTTTCGAGAACGATCCAAGGGCTGACGCAGCACACCACCCAAGCGGACCCCAAAAGCCTCAGCCACTTTCCCCACTCGGCTTCCTGAGTAGCGCGCGGGTGTCCCTGGCAGAGCGGGGGCCGAGGCCTGGGAGCACTGCAGGGAGGCGCTGGTGGCCGCGGGAGTCGGAAGTGCTCACACAACACAGGTAGCTCTGAGTCCAGGACAGGTAGGATGGGGTGACACCGCCAAGAGGGAATCCACGAATCTGCCTCAGCTAGAGCTTAAGGGTCCCCCGCAATTGGAGCTGCCTGAACATAAGGTTATTAGTCTCAAGAGAGTGGTGGAGATGGTGACAAAAATGAGGACATGACGGGTCAGAGTCTAATCAATGCGACAGCAAAGCAAATGTTTGGGAGAATGAAATAGACTCTTTCCAAGTGTCCCTTTCCCCATTTGTAAAATGAATACAAGAAGAGTGGACCTAGGGGCACCTGGGTGGCTAAGTCGCTTGAGCACCTGACTCTGGGTTTCAGCTCAGGTCCTGATCTCAGGGTCGTGACATTGTGCCCTGTGTCAGGCTCCGCACTTAGTGTGGAGCCTGCTTGGGATTCTCTCTCTCCCTCTCCCACCGCCCCTCCCCCCCGCAAATAAATAAATCCTTAAAAAAATAATAGTTGGACCTCTTCCGTGAAGCTTGGGAGGATTAATGAACCGGTATGTAAATGGTGTCACCTAGTACCCGACACAAATCAGTGGGGACTAAATGTGAGCTGTGACTGTTAAAATATCCGCTCATTCGAGTCTAGGAGCCAGATGGAATGCTTCATAAGAGCAAAAAGATGAGTGACATTGTTGAGTTTTACTCTATTTTTCTAATTTGCTCTCCACTCTAACCAAATACAAGATGGGTTTCTTCCTCTCTAGAATCAGAAATACCTTGATTTCCAACAAACCATCACATCAGCCTTCTGGAACCACTTCGGCTGTAGGACCTCCTGCGACCTTCAGTAGCACGCTTTCGTCACATTACTCACTCGTTCTGGAACAAACAGAAGCCATGTATCTGGTCTTCCTCTGAACAAATGCCTCTCTCCAAACACCTCCTCTCCCTCCCCCACCCTGGTTGTGAGATCCTTAGGGATCTCAGAGACCTCGTTTTGTATTACTTCTGAGTGTTACCCGACATTGTTCTGTGATGAATGAGAATGATTACTCTGAGTTTATTCTTGCCCAATACCAAAAAGAAAATACAAGCGTCAGTCATTTTATTAAGACCTCTCCTTTCTAGCAACCTAGGCTGGACTGTGACCTTTGGCCTGCCCTGAGCACCACAAGAACCTTGGGTCAGTTAGCACAAGTGAAGCAGAGGCCTCTCCTATCTGGCTGAATCCACAGGAGACTTATTTTTTCAGCCGCCTTCCTCCATTGCAGGCCCTCTCAGCTGACCCCTTGCACCGCAAAAGCCTCGGGGCAGTTGCTCCCCACGCTCCAGGTCCTCTTTCCTCCAGACCAGCAAGCCAGCCCTGCCTGATGCTGCTTCCAATGGCATCAGTTGCACCCAGGCAAGAACTTGTCTGAAAAGGCTTTTTGGCTAAAATCCAAGATTATCCCAAACTAACCCAAACCACATCTATCACTTTTCCTCTCATGTGTCCCCTGCAGGAACCCTCTACTCCAGCCAGAATGACCTATTTATTGTGGCGGCCGCACCTTGCGAGTTGTGCCCGATGACCTCCTCTCCTCCCTAACGTCCAGATGATGGTAAGACCCCACTTCCTCCATGAGGGATCCCTCCACGCTAATTCACAGAGATCTGCCCACTCTTAATTCACTGTGGTTACCATTGCGTGCTGATTGTATGCTGTCTTCTTTTGGCGTATTTTTGGTGTATTTTTGTCTACAGATATTTTATTTCCCCTAAATATAACGTTGGAGGGCTTGCTCTGTGCCACTTACTTTATAAATGATTAATTATAATTTATAAATGCCTGAAACTGTTTATTTTCACAACAGACTTGCGAGACAGGTCCTGTTCTTAGCCCCCCTTTAGAATGGAGAGCAGGGACAGAGAGAGAGGTAAGGCAAGTCCCCGGAGGTGAGGGAGTGAGTGGAGGAGGCCGATCTGATGCCTAAGTACTTAACCACTGCGCTATGCCCTGCACACAATAGTCACTCAATAAATATTTGCTCATCAATTAATTGTTGATTTTCCCACCCCTCCTCTGACCCAGTCCTGCGTCCACTACCTTCTCAAAGAAAGCCGGCTTGGGAAAGTGATCAAACATCTTCATTATGCTGACCTCCTCGGGAGAAAAGGGTTCCAAAAATAGTTGAAACTGTTATTTTGATTCTGTATTTCATCACTATGGTTTGTGATCCCACTCTGAAATTCTTCATTGCCAGAACCCTTAGATATATAGCCTGTTGCAAAGTTGTTATTTTTGCTATCAGGAGGCTGGGGATGTTTCTATTTGAAACATTGTCTATTTACATTCCTTAGCCCAAAATAGTCTGAAGTGTCAGTATTATGTCTTCGTGTTTCTAATGGAATTTTATGATGTTACAGCAATCATCACAAGTCCCCATGAGGTATTTTTGCCTTCTCCAGCTTACGGGAAAGCGTATTATGATAATGACTAAGGTCATATTTATGAAGGGATGCCAATATATTCCTCCCCAAAATGGAAGGGAGATAGGGCGGGTACGGAATTACGTTGCTGACAACGCATGGGAATCAGCTACCCGCATGAGAGCCATGGTTCTCACGGCTCCCGCGTTGTGGTATCAGGGATCAGCCCACTCCTTCTGGTTTTATCCTGGCCCCGAAAAGAAACTCATGCCTTCAAGGCCATTCCTGTGGGATGGCAGGACCCAGGACGTTACACTAATGAGCTCCTTCATTTTCTCCTAACATTATTACTGACATAAATTCTAG
Source organism: Ursus arctos (assembly GCF_023065955.2). Taxonomy (NCBI): domain Eukaryota; kingdom Metazoa; phylum Chordata; class Mammalia; order Carnivora; family Ursidae; genus Ursus; species Ursus arctos. Next base: position 55,313,298 of record NW_026623067.1, read on the forward strand.
TTACAGCAAATAATATCAAGGACCATCCGCGGGGGGAAATGTCATATGAACTCATCCTGACGGGGTGTGAAGGGCAGGGGGGGAGGCTTGCTGCCGATCACAGGCACACCTCAGCTCTGTTTGCCCGCTATCTGCATGCTCATGATATTACCAAAAAAGCCAAGAAAAAGGTACAGATGGATTTATTTGTTTCTGGGTTCGTTTTTAAAGCAAACACATCAGAACTTGTACATTTATATCACTGTGCTCTTAGAAGTAGTCCTATTAGGAAGTTGGGCACTCAGTCCTGAAATCTTGACACTGCTTACACATCTGTGACTTATTTTTTGGACCTGCTTTCAGGACAGGATATCACAATTTATCACATGCACTGGGGCACTTCAAGAGTGACAGTGGGTATGATTAATAATTTGGTTGGAATAACCAACAAAAATCCAGCCTTGGGCAACTAGGATGGATGGTCGCTTTGCTCCAGAGCCGCATAGGAAAATCAATTTTAGTCATTGTTTGACCAAAATCTTCTAACGCAGCCGATTTTTTTTTTTTTACAAGACTCGACTTTGATTATCTACAGAAGTAAGCCTTTCCCCAAAAGATAAAGATTTCCCTTCTGTGATGCTAGTCAAAAGAACGTGCTTCTGGTAGCATCTTTGTAATACAACAACTCTAAAGGGGAAAAGCTCTCTGGACGCAGAGGCCTTATGTAAATCGTACATACTCACGCGTTCTGCTTGAGCCCCCTCGGTCAGGACCAGAGTCTCCTGAGCTCGCTGGTGTAGTGGATACTGACCACACTTGCAGTGAAGAGGCTTTGGACACTGAGAGGATGTGTTTGCAGAGGAGTAGAAGAGGAAAGGGCTAGTAGGAGCCTACAATTACAATCAGTCTTTTTCCCTGTATTCCTTGTCACACCCAGTCTTCTAGTTGGCAACCTGCAAATCTCCATTGTAGTCTCTCAATCTTTGACTTTGATCACTTCCTTGAAACATACTTTCTATACGAGCACATTAAATCCAAATGTAGTGTTAGGCCCTGTATCAAAGGGAGGTAGGGCGTTCTCAGTAGAACATTTACAGGAACAAACTCTGATTGTCAGATGGCTAGATGTTGTATTCTGATATCCATGACCCCACTTTTAAAAAGAAAAGAACTCATCATTGAACACTACATCAGAAACTAGTGATGTATTACATGTTGGCTAATTGAATTTAAAAAAAAAAGAAAAAAGAAAAGAATTCAAAGTCGTTGAAAATTATTTCATTAAATAGCATTTTCATTAGAATTTTTGTAACGATTAACTGCCATTGACTTCTATAGACTTATTAAAATAATCTATATGTGTCATTGCTATAGAATTTCCTTTGTTTTTAATGGCCTGAGAGCCTAGCACAAAGCGAGGCCCAGAGAAATGACTTACAAGTGATCTAGGAATCTCCAGTAAACTCAACTCACTTTCCCATCCCCCTCATTTCTAACCAACCGACCTGCTGTGACCTGAAGCTCTGGCCATTGTTGTCTGAAGGATGAAATTTACAGGGTGACGGATCCCACCTCACACCAGGGAAAAGCCTGGCTGCTATTTATATGCCCACAAACCTATGTAGGGGACAATGCTCATAGAGCACTTACAATGAACTGGACACTCCTTTAAGTGCTTTTAAAATATTTGATTTTCCGAATCATCGCAGGATATAGGTGATATTATTATCCCCACTTTATAGGTTAAAAAACTAAGGTGTAGAGTTTAAGAAATTTGTCCAGGGTCACATAGCTGGTGTCAGGCAGTGTATTTCTAAAACCCATATTCTTATGCATTACAATGGAATCGACTATAATTTTGTTTGCTGTCCCTCATAATTAGAGCCTGAGATAAGGGCTTGCATGCAAACCATTCCTTTGGGAGATGATCCCAGGTAACAGAAAAGAAAGAATGGATTGGAGGAGTGAGGTAGGAAAGGAAGAGGAGCAAGAGAAGAGAGCTTCTTCCAGAGACTTCTGAGAATTGTGCAGAAAGCCCCCCAGAATCATCCACCTGGAGGATGGGCAGGCAATGCGAATGACCCAAGGTCCACCCGCCTTGATTGAGGGTTGCCCCCAAGGCTGAAACACTATTCTACTGCTGGGTTGCACTGGCAGAGTGGGTGGCCTGGGAGACACTCATGTGCAGATGTGGAAATCTGTGGGGCACCCAGGAGAGGAGAGACACCATCCGCTCAAAGTGAGTCGGGTGATGGCTGAACTCAGAGATGGGCCAGGGTGATGGGACAGCACTCCAGCAATGTCTAATGCTTACTACAGATTGCTTCTAGAAGCAGTGGCATGCCAGGGTGAAGTGGGGAATGTTGCAGAGAAAATCTGAGCATGAAGGCTAGATAATCCCTTCACATATGAAATTCTAAATTCTCTAAGTTCGTACTTGGCAACCAATAAATGTGTTAGGTTGGCAACATTATAATTATCAAGAGAAATGAGAAGTATAATTTAATAAAATACTGTCAATGGCATCCAACTGCTTTTCGTCCAAGTCAGGTACTATTTAGACATGATCCCAAGATGGGGAAACAGATCCTTTTGAAGTATGTGTTCACATATTCTGGCTTCGGTCAGCTGTGGGGAAAAGTGCTTGAAGACTCTCCATCAGAGGCCATTGTGACTAAGAAAACAAGTTTCCCAATCTTCTAATGATAATTTCTGGGTCAGTAATACACACGTATACACAGGAATTTACATATATGTTTCCTCGCTAAGTAAAATCTGTAGGGTAACAATGGGTTTTTTGAAAACTTGAACCTGGCTTCTTGCACTCAATAAAATGCCATCCCTCCTCTGGATCTTGCTGACTTCCCAAGTTAGTACCAGAAGGACGGTTGTTGAAAACTCAGCTTTACCCACTGACTCACAGCTGTGGTCAAGGTTGAAGCAATTCTGACTCTGCTGCCTCCAGGCCACTGGCCATTTCTAAGTTAGAAGGTTCCACTTGGTCAATTCAGGATGCTTTCTGAGGAATCATGTGTTTGGATTGTGGGGGCTGGGGGTCAGCTCAGGTCACATCAAAGTGTGGTTCAGCCCAGCCAAGGCAGCTGGTCAGGATTTGACGCTGTTGGTTAAAGCGTGGAGCAGAGGTCAGCTCTGTTGGTTTGACCCTTCGGTGGACCTGCTGGCTCGGTACAATCCCATGGCCACAGAGTGTAACCTCATTTCTAACAGTCACCTCCTATAAGCCTCCTTCCTGGCTCCTACAAGGAACAAAAGAGAGACTGTGGGTGGGTCTCTGCACATTCATCGTTTCTACCTCAAAACCTCTAGTCACTTTCCCAAAGGCCTAAACTATCAGGAAACATGTGAAGGCAAAACAATGCCTAGAAAAAATATTATAGTAGAACAAAGGCAGCACCATTTTCTGTCCATTGTTTTTGTAAGTTGAGATCATCAACATTCACTTTCCCTTTGTTTCATTTTCGATCACTGGTGAATTCTTCCCTTTAGTGATTTGATGATGATGTTGTCTCCCTGCTCCCGACTATTAACACACACTTCCTTCTCGGGAAATGGAAAAGAGGGAAGTAATTATACTTCAACAGGGGACATGTGTATGGAATACAGAAGAATTATACTCTCTAAGGGCAGCAAATTGTGTTGAGGGCCCCACTCCGATATCCAGGAGTCTTGCTTTCTATGAGAAGGGTAATTCCATGTTGCCATATGAGTCAGCCAGAAGAAAGGGGTTGGAAGGACTCTTGCCCCTGCAAAGGACAGAAACACAATTCAAATTAGCTTAAGCGAAAATGGAAATGTCTTTCTCACACTGCTGAGAGATTCAAAGAGTCAAGCATTGTGCCCAAATGTATCCAAGAATGCATATGAGGTCGACAAGATTCTTTTTCTTCATCTCGTGGCTCTGCTTGCCTCTGAGTGGCTTCCTTTTCAGATAGGTCCTCTCTTCATGATGGCAGGATGGCAGTTGGAAGTTCCAAGCTTAAGATGTCTCAAAATGCGCTTGCAGTCTAGAGAAAGAGAGAGGCAGGGCCTTTCCTGGGAGTTCTGGGCTGGTCCATCAGTCAGCAGCTTGGGCTGGTTATGCTGTGTTAACAGTCGATCTCAAATCTGAGGCTAAACACCCAAGTTCCTGCTCACATTACACGTCTGACATGTGTCATTGATCCTCGGGTGCTTAGGATGGTGGACGTCCCCCCATTTTGTAGCTGCACTGTCTGGAACTTAAATTTTCCTTTACTGCTGCAGCAGAAGGAGAAAACTAGAGAATTAGCCATGGGTTTTCACTGCTTCAGCCCAGAAGTGACAAACAGTACTTCCTCTTCGGTCAGCGCGATCCTAATGGCCCTGCCTAACTGCAAGGCAACTAGGAATGTGAGGGAGGATTTAGAATGTTTGATGAATATTGCCATCTGGTCGTATGCCCATCTTTAGGTCAGGACTGCGGCCAGGGGATGACATACTCCCACCACTGTGCCCAGGCCATATGTCAGCCCAGGAGCTGGTAGAGGAAACTCAACATGAGCTTTTTCTGAGATCCAGCAGCCCCAGGCCAAGGTCAAGTGTTGACACTCTGCCTGGAGCAGATCTTAGCAACCAGAAAGCATAGCTTCAGCCAAGTTTCCCCAAAGTGAAATTTCCATCCAAGGTGGAGTTTGGTGAACTCCACAGGACACAGAGCTTGTGTCAGTTGAAAGGGAGAAGATGTTGGGATTCCTGGTAGTTGATTCAGACCGCATGCCTGGGAAGGCTGCCAAGGGAGGTTGATCACAAACATTTACCAGTGGCCAGGAACAGACAGTTCAGTGGGCGAGACAGGCCTGCTTTTAGCAGTGGTCCGAACATCCTCTACTTTGTGGAAAAAAGTGACAGTGTGTGGTAGGCAGAATAATGGTCCCCAACGGTGTCCACAACCTAATCCCCAAGAACTGTGACTATGTTAGGTTTCATGGTGAAGAGGAATGAAGGTTGCAGATGGAATTGGGTTTGCTGATCATCTGATTTTGAGATGAGGAGATTATCCTGGACTATGCAGGTAGGCTCGATATAATCACAGAAGGCCAAAGAGAGGCCAAAGAGAGAAGCAGAGTGGTGGCAGTGTGAGATCTTGCTGCCTTTGAAGATGAAGGACAAAGACCATGAGCCAAACAATGAGAGTGGATAGCCTCTAGAAGCTTGAAAAAGCAAGGAACCAGATTCTTCTCTAGGACCCCCAAAAGGAAGGCAACTCTTTCCAACATTGATTTTAGTCCAGTGAGACCTCTGTGAGACTTTCAATCTCCAGAACTATAAAATAATAAATCTGGGCTGTTTTAAGCCACTAAGTTTGTTTCAATTTGTCACAGCAGTAATGGGAAACTACCATACTGTGGCCTGAGCTTTCCACAGTCTCTACCCCGAAAGTGCTTCGGATAGAGGGGTCTTGATATGATTAGGCTCTCAGGACAAGGGCAGATTGGTAGAAATCTCCCAGGCTGACCCCAGGAGATGAAAGGGACCACAGGCTGGACAAGGAGGGTAGATACTCATGGTTCCTATAATCGGGAAGTAGACCAAAACCAAAGAAGGTATAAGAACGAGGTCCTTCGTGGCCTGCTGTGTGCTTCCTGGGGTTTGGCATTCCAGAGTTTGGCTGTCATTTGACTGCCATTTTCACCTGAAATATTGCTATCAAATTAGAACATACTAAAAGCAAACTAAAACACAAACAAACCACTGGATATCTTCCCACCAAGACAAGGCAGATGGAGAATTGTGAGAACTCAGATCTGACAAACCAAGAAGCCAGGACCAAACCCAAAGACCTAGGAGTAACTGAGCCCAAGCCGAGAGTCACAGACATGGCCTGACCTTTAGAAATGTCATTTTGTTAATAATGCTCACAGGAGTTGACCCTCACGGTGTGGTCTATATCATGGTCAGACGGGAGAAGACAATAGTGATGTATGGACAGCTGATAAGCCTATACACACGCCCATGCATGGCCATGTCCACACGCATACGGATAGACAGTTACAATTTTTTAGTTGCTCCAACTACCTTGTCTGCTGAGAAGAATGAAGAATCAAATGGATTTCCCCCTCCCACTTTTGAGAATTGCCCCTGTGCCCAGGTAGACTACAAACAGGGCCAGAGGAATGAGGCTTCAATAGCTGGTAATGGGGGGCAGGACTCATCGTTGCTCTCAGGGGAATAACAAGTGGGTGCTTGATCATTTCACAGAAGCTGGGTGACCTTCATGCTATGGGCTAATGGTGCCAGTCTGGTTCTTAGGCAAGCACGTGTTCACATTAAGCTTGAACTTGAGTGCCTGTTTATTAGTTCCCGGCATCTAAGTCATCCAGAGCAGACAAACCAGTCCGACACGCGGATTGCATTAGCACCCTCATGGCAGTTACCCTTACACAGCAAAGGGAGGGAATCAACCTACTTATAGATGCCAAAGTATTTTCAGTGCCCCTTCCAGAAACAGCTCCACTTCAGGAGGGCAGAGGCTGACAACTGCTGAGATGGTTGGCCACCCCTGCCAAGTACCCACTGTACCTGGTTTTGGGGCGTGACAAGGCTTCATGACTCCAGGACTTCTGTGACCAGATCTTGCCAAGTAGACATTTGCAAACGGAATGCGTGAGATAGAGGAAACCCCACGTCTACTGAGCACTGATTTGCCAGGTGCACATCTATAGTCTAATGTCATCACCGCAGCAATACTCTGAAGCTGCTGTTGTTCTTAGAGCTCGGAAAAGCAGCCTACTAAGGTTAAGTTGCCCAAATTGTACACTGAGCAAGTAGCAGAGCCCATACAGATCTCCTTGGGTCATCTTTGCTATATACCAAAGTCTCCTTTTTAAAAAACCCCACTCGAAGGGAGGAAAGAAGGAATGGGAAGTAATCAGAGGGGGAGACAAACCATGAGAGACTCTTAACTATGGGAAAGAAACTAAGGGTTGCTGGAGGGGAGGGGGTCGAGGGAGGAGTAAGTGGGTGACGGGCATTAAGGAGGGCATGTGATGTGATGAGCACTGGGTGTTATACGCAACTAATGAATTACTGGACTCTACCTCTGAAACTGATAATGTTCTGTATGTGGCTAATTGAATCTAAATTTAAAAAAATTTTAAAAACTAAAACAAAAAACCCCACTCCTCTTGCTTATTTTCTGTATGATTTGAATAGACTTTCTTTCCATCTCGGGAATACAATTTTCTAGTAACTGAATATGCAAGATGATAGAGTAAAAAAAAAGGGGTAGAGTATATATTTTCATTGGCCACTTCAAGGATGAGTGACATAAATTCTAGTGTGGTCATTTAGCAGGGGCTCTGAACTCAGTTTCGGAAGTCTGGTGTGTCAGGGTCAGCTCTTCTCTTCATCAATTATGAGGGTAAACCATTTAATCTTGCTAATCCTTAAGACGGCCATTTGTAAAATAAAAATACTACCTACTATACATCACAGGATTGTTATGAGGATCCAGTGGAATAATAGATGCAACATTTCCATTTATTTATAAAGTGTTTTGAGCTCACAGCAGCAGGAATATACCAGTTAAAACTCTGTATTGTTATTTTCAAACCCGGAATGACCAGAAGTCTACACCTTTCATACAATTAGGTTCATCTTCGGATACTCCATTAACTTCGGAAATGAGTTCTAGAGTAGTTATCATAATATTAGCTACATTTATTGAGAGCCTCCCTGCATACATTATTTCTAATCCCCACAGCTTGCTCTTTCAAGCAGATATTATTGTCCATAATTATAACTTGAAAAATGAGGACCCGGAGGTTAAGTAACTCACTCAAGTGACGGAAGCAGGGTGGGAATTCAGGTATGTCTCATCCAAAATCTATGTTCTGTGCCTTGAGTTTTTTAGGAAAGACATACCATGATGTCATAATTTGTTATATAATTTTTATTTATAAATTTACTTATCTATATAGAACAAATATCTAGCCTGGGGGGTCTGTCCTAAAGAGTCTGCACCAGTTCCTGATTCCTGCTGTATTTTTCTGCTGATCCTTCGTCCCTGCTCTCTCCCTTTTTACACTTGGATACACAGACGAATGTTCTGGACAAGATAAAACAGGTCAGATCCTGCCAAAACCAATATATCCAGGATATGAGGTGACCCTTGCCCTGGTTGGCCCTGGTGAGGGGTTGCCTGTGCTCCCCAAGGTCAGGTCGGTGTGTAGGGCAAAGGGCAAATTTCATGGTAGACAAGCAGGCTCATTCATTCCTGCACATAAATGTTCCCACTCCCCCTTCACCCTTCTGGATTTCCTACTTAGCTTTTATTTTAGTTTATTTTAGTTTTTTATATTTATATTACATATATTTATATTTTATATTTATATTACATATATAAATATTTTATATTTATATTTAGTTTTTTAATCAAACATCCAGGATGGAAATGTAGGGTCAGTGGGGGATGGAATGTCTTCAGGCAGAAAGAAGCCCCACTGAGCCACCTTGCTCCCCAATCCCAGACCTGTTCGACTTTGGTGGACAAGAGCACAGCATAGCGGAAGGAAGACAGATGGGTTGTGGTCTGTGCTTGGATACATATTCCGAGAGTCATTTTAATGTTGGTTACACAAATGTCTCAACCTCTCTGGATTTCAGTTTTATCATCTCTAATGGGGAATAACTCACAGAGTTACTGTGAGGGTTAGCTGACTCGTGTGAGAGACAACAGGGTAACCAAAACAGAGAAAGTACTTCTTAAATTGGTTGGGTGAAGGAGAAGGTGAGTAAATTCTCACCTCAACTGGAGAAGGCCTGGTGTGTCCCACACACTGTGACTCTGGGATAGACCCGAAATATCATATTCCCATAGAACAGTCCTGGTATGACCCAGAAATGCCTTCCTTGATCGCCTGCCAAGGTCTGACCAAACTGGGTATGACTCAGACTTGAGGTTCCCCCAGGAATGGTCCCCACTGCCCTCCATGAGATCTCTGTTGAATTCAGTGTTTTCTCAAACTGTTGCAGGTGAGTCACATCACCTTGAGTGCCTTTCAAAATGCATATGCTTGGGCTCCACCCAGATCTACAGACCCAGCACCTCTTAGCTGGGTGAGGTGGGAATTTGCATCCTTGATCCTCTCTTGGTCCAGAGCCTGATAGAATTAACCAAGTTTAGACTGGGCGAGAGGAGTGAAGAAATGAGACTCCAGGGAGGTTGTAGAGCTGAACCTTCCTCTGAGAGCCTTCTCCACTGAATTCCCAAGGGTAGAATGAACAGCCCATGCCCTGCAAGTTTCTTCGTTCCACCAAAGAGAAAAGACTTGTTGACAGAGAGAAGAGTTTTCCAGGCTTTTCTTTAATACCCAGGCTTTCCCCTGGGTTTTTCTAATAATTATAATTGTATAAGAAGCTCCGGTAGGAGCTGGAGCAACGAAGAAGATTAAAACGGTCCCTATCTGGAATGCTTACATACAGGTGATTCATTGGCAAGACAAGTAGCCCTTAATGAAATAATTTAGGAGAGCATAGATTATGACAAAATTGTGGCTGGTTAAAAATGGCTCCAGTGCAAGGTATCACGCAGTCTGTCTTGTACGGCTCATTCCCTGCACACCAGGAACTCTGCTGCTTTATCCTTTCAGCAAGGGATGTGACTAAGCCAAGATGAAGTCCTTAGGGGACCAGGGGTATGTTTGGGGGAAGGATGCACTGTCAAAAGTCATGAACTTTGCACTAGAGGACTGCGCGCCCTTTGGAGAATGAGGGACCATGGAAGGAAGAGGAAAGGGCACAGGGTTTGGCTCCTGTTCAAGCAGATGCACACACTCGGGACTGTTCTAGAACAAGAGTAAAGGTTCTGACAAGAGGCATTCATTTTTCCTTTCCTTCCTGACTCCAGAGGGTCTGACGCGGCTCTGGGCATTGTCTAGAGGAGAAAAAACCCCAATGCTTCTGCTTAATCCCAAAGCCATGTCTAGACACCTATTTCATTTTGAAAAATTATCTTAACGTCTCTGAGGTTCATTTTTTTAATCTACAAAATGCAGAAAATACATTTTTACCTCACAGGTCGGTTGTCACAGATAGTATAATTTATATGAAAGTGCTCCATAAACTCCAATATGCCAGCCATGTGGTTTTTTTAAATGCACAACTCCTGTTTCACATCAGATAATAAAAATTTGAGGTGTAACTTTTGTTACTTCTCACCACTCCTAAAAGAGTGTCATACCCATAGCAGATCCATGGAATATGTTAGAAGCCGGCACGGATAATTCTCTCATATGCTATCCCCCTCAACAAGCCAAAGAAACAGTTCTGCTCTGTTACATTCTAGGCTAGGAGGTTGGTGTCGTAGGAGTACTTTACAGAGAAGTAAACATTTCAGAAGACCTGACATCATTAAAATCCATCCTTCATTGTCTACTCTTAGTTTCTTCAGTCATCAGGAACCTTGGAAGAAATGGGTCTGTGAATCAGAATGGTCAGGGAAAGGCAAAGAAGCAGGAGTGGGGGGAGGGCCATGAGTGGGGGACACTTTGCCACTAGTGGCACTTTCAGCTAAAAAAGCTTTCAAGGCCTCTGCTCCTGACAGAGCCCCGGAACCTGGGACATGGCGTCAACCCAGTGGTGCTTGGAGTAACTATGACCCCTCATTCACTGGGCCAAACAGCCAAGTCTCCCAGAGGAATGCATCCCTACCTGGCTCCAGAGAACCCCATCCCCACCACTCATACTCTGCAATGTCCAGGACTTAGGCCAGAGGGGGTTGGGGCCTCTGACCACCCTGCCATGGTTCTCGCGCCCTCAGGAAGCCCCCGCCCCAGGGTGCAGCATAGTTCATCCTGCCTCCTGACTGACAGGTCCGAACTGCTCCTGCCTCAGATCCGGAATGTCCTCGAGAAAAACCTTGCAGGGGGGTTTGCCCAAGCTAGGCAGAGACTGGCTGCCTGACTAGAGCTCCAGCTAACTGTTGGCAGCCGTGGAGGCTGATGAGTCACCAGAGAAGTTTCTAACCTCTTCTTACATCCTGAGAACGGCAGTGGTTACTCATTCGCACCGGCACACCTCTACTTGGGGCAGGTCTTTTTGGGGTGGGGGTTTCCTGTAGTGTGCCTTAACTGCTCCGTCTCCCTCGAGGTCCCCTCTGCTCGCATTTGGCACCTTGGGCCTGCCCAGTCGCCTTGGCAACACTAGCTGCTCCCACCATCAGAAAGGGTGGGACTCCCCACACAAGGCTTACTTCATCACTTTCTTTTTCAAGTTGCTCAGATTCTCATCAACTGAGATAGTATAATTAAATGCGGGCTGCTTGGCCTCAGGCCTGGGGCGGGAAAGAGGCCACATCGTGGATAGTTCCATTTCCTTTCCCCTTTGTTGAGGTCACGGGGTTGGCAAACTCCAAAGGCACATGTGGTTCTCTTTTCCCGTCTCTTCACCGAGGCGGCGGCTTACAAAATGGTGTGCTCAGCTCGGCTTCCGGACGCTCTTGCTGTTCAAGGTGTGGTCCCTGGACCAGCATCTGTGAGCTGCGCCCGCATCAGCCCACTCCAGACCCGCTGAATCGGCATTCTAGCAAGACCCCGGGGACGTGATGCGTGTTCACGCTGGGGAAGCCCCAAGCTGCACTGTGGCCCAGAGGCTTGGCGGCGCCTGACCGCACAGCCCGGAGGGAATAACGCAGGCTTCGAGGAGTAGAAGCTACGATGAGTAAACTGGCCAGCACCGTCCCACCTGCGTCCCCACCCAGCACGAATGAAAGGCCTCCCCGGACAGCCTGCGGGCGTTCATCAGGGCCCTCAGACAGGTCACTCGAGGCCATGCTGCTTGACTGACATTGTCGGCACGTCTGTCGAGTGCAGTAGCGAGTGCCCCCCCGCCCCCCGCCCGACCCTGCAGTGCACCCCAGGCCCCTGGCGGCTCTGTGCAGCAAGAGGAGGCGTGTCCCCGCGCTCACCCAGTGGACCGAGCCGGAACGCCCGCAGGCATTCGGAGGCTAGAAGCCACGTCCTCGTGTTCGTGACACCCACCTACGGCAGCCACACAGCCATTGGGAGCAGAATGAACTCAGTTCAGAGAATCCGAATGCGGGCCCGAGAAAAGACAGCCGGGAGCGTGGACGGGGAGGAAGTCAAGAGAAAAAGGGTCCAAGTGCTAGTGGGCAAGATTGCCTCTCTGTTTGGAACGCTGAAGATTTCATTGCCTTTTACATTTCAACTTTCTTTTTTTTGCAGGATGTTTCTCCCATTTTCTCAATGGTTTTCCTAATTATCATTCAGCTCATAAGATCCTCGCTCACCCATACACAGAGCTCTGTGGCATCGTGTGGGGGATGGCGCAGACCATGCCGTGCATGTCATCAAGCTCTCTCCAGGCGACACTACGGGGAAGGACTTGTTAGTGTTCGCATGGGCTAAGATTTCCCAATTTCTTCTAACTGCCTAGCTCACGGGAAGCCCCAGAATAGACCCTGTGCACAGTGAAGCCCTCGCGGCCCTTGGAAGACAAGGGCAAAAATATGAAGATGCTGAACAGTGTCACTGTAATGAGACTGGGTTCGTATGTCGTTCTTCCTGGTAACCCACCTGCAGCCCGAGCAGCCGTTTAGGGACGGGGTGGACAGTGGCGCTCGGCAGCAGGCGAGCCTGGGGCTGCTGGCATGCCCTGGGAAGCGCAGCTCGCACTCACAGAGCTCACAGCTGCGCGGGGAAGAGACGGCCTGCCCTGGTTCACCCTGGTGACATCCAGGAAAAGACAAAGGGGGGAAATGTCATTTTACAGGTGATTAATCTGGTGTAAGATTTACTGAATAGCTTCCTCCTCTATCATTATTATCACCCTGACCATCATTGTTATCAGAGACCACACACGTTTTTGGAGGGCTGACTGTGCGGATAGAATTCGCACCCTCAAGGAGTTTATATTATGGAGATCTGAATTAAAATCTTTCCTTTATTACTAGACGAGATAGGGCAAAATCCCCAAGGAAACAAATTATGGTCTTTAAAGGGTAGCAAAATCTATTCTCTGATCACACAATTAATAGGCCCAACTGGGGGGACGCGTCTTCTACTAGAACAATCCAACTGCAGCCAGGGTGATAGTCACAGAAAGATAGAGGCCCACACCCACAAGAGGTCTGTAACTCGGGGAGGATGTGGCTCCCAAGATGTGGGAACTAGGAACACAGCTGTTACACCCAGAGGTCTAAGAAAGACGCTGCTGAGGGCCAGACGTGCTTGGCCCTTTTCTTTTCTATCTCTTCCTGTTCAAACAATGAAACTTCAGTCTTCCCTAGTCCCATCCTCCTGTCTCCCAACCATTTCTTTCTTCCTTCCTTCTTTCCTCCCTTCTCTTTTCTCTTTTTTTCTTTCTCTTTTATTTCCTTTTTTTTTTCTTTCTCCCCTCCCTCCCTTCTTCCTTCCTAGGATAAACTTTACTTTTTAGGGTCGTTTTTGACTTACAGAAAAATTGAGCAGAAAATAGAGAGTTCTGGGGCGCCTGGGTGGCACAGTGGTTAAGCGTCTGCCTTCCGCTCAGGGCGTGATCCCGGCGTTATGGGATCGAGCCCCACATCAGGCTCCTCCGCTATGAGCCTGCTTCTTCCTCTCCCAGTCCCCCTGCTTGTGTTCCCTCTCTCGTTGGCTGTCTCTATCTCTGTCGAATAAATAAATAAAATCTTTAAAAAAAAAAAAAAAGAAAATAGAGTTCCCATATACTCCTTGTCCTTCCCTTCCCCACACATGGTTTCCCCTGTGATCAACATCTTGCATTAGTACGGTATACTTGTTATAAATGATGAACCTATATTGATACACTATTCCCGGAAGGCCATAATTTATATTAGGGTACACTCTTTGCGTTGTACAGTTCTCTAGTCTCTGACAATTCTACAATGTCACGCCTCTGTCGTTATATACTGAATCGTTTCACTGCCCTCAAAATCCCCATGCTCCACCAACTTATCTCTCTTTTCTCCCAAATCCCTGGTGGCCACTGGTCTTCTTCTCATCTCTACAGGTTCGCCTTTTCCAGACTATCATACAGTAGGAATCAGAGGGCATGTAGCCTTCTCAGACTGAGTTCTTTGTGGAGGCACCTTAAATGTATGTTGCTCAGTGAAAGAAGCCAGGCTTTACTTTTTATTGCTGAATACTATGCCATTGTAGTGATACACCAAAGTTTGTTTATCCGTTCATTTACCATAATTTTTTTTTTTACTTCTCTGTTCTTGGATTAGTTCTCAAGAGTATTTTTTACTTCCACTTCATGTCTTTAGTGAGCCACTGTGAATTTCTTATCCCTCTCTATTAGCTTATATGACTCCTATTCCTACCAACATGACTACGACAGTCGGGCTCAGAGTGTTTCTGGTTGGCAGTTTTAGTGCCGGTGGTATATTTCGCAAACAGTGCTTGAACACATACTTAAAGCCAGTGGAATATGTTTTTAAGATGTCACGCCCACAATTACACAATGAATTGGCTACTCAGGCTGAGAGTGACTTCTTGGATGTGCCAAGCAGTGAGACTTCCACAACTAGAATTTGAAATCAAATATCTTCCAGAATGGAGTGGAAGCCCTGTCACCATCCATAAAATGGAAATAGGAAATATTATAGCAACTAAAGAGAATACTGCCCAGTAACAGGCTAATGGTGTTGGCCACATTGCAATAACACCAAGAAAGTTTGCATAGGGCCAGAGGTACCATGTTTAGGTATTACGCTAATCTGGAGGCAGATACACAGTTTAATTTAAACTTAAAATGTATAAAAATGCCCCTATCAAGAAATTCTATGAATATTACTTTGTTCTATAAACATCCTTTGTGGCGCCTGAGTGGCTTAGTCGGTTAAGCATCTGCCTTTGGTCAGGTCATGATCCCATGAGCCGGGAGAGAGGCAGATGGAGAGGGAGAGGCAGATGGAGAGGGAGACTCCCTGCTGAGCAGGGAGCCTGATGTGGGGCTTGATCCCAGGACCCTGAGAGAACAAGGAGAGATCTGGGGCTCAAGTTGGGTCAATCAGATGCAAAGGAAAGAGTCAGTCTCTTTGACTGTGGCCAGATTTGGAACAATTCAACTTTCATGCCGTATTTTATGCCCTGGACACCAAGCTCTCCTTAGAATGAGAACCATGAAGCAGATGCATATGGGGGAGAAACAGTCTTCTTATCTTTTCTGGCTCCTGTTTCCAAGAATTTTCTGGACGTGAACATTATGGTTATTTCCTCAACTTTTATTTTTCCTTCTTTTGGGAACCCCTCAGTTTTTACTGTGATATCCACAGCTATTCCAAGCATCCCTTGGAAATGGTTTAAGTCCATAGTTAAATGACTCTAGCCTACGTTTATCAGAATACTCTTCCCTGGGCAAAGGTGTTGGTTTAGAAGTGGGTGGGAACACCAAGTGGAAAGAGGAATGAAAGAGAGGAAAGTAATTGTTAAAGGATTCAAGGACCCAGGGTTCCTTACTTTTTTTGGAGCACCTTCTGGAAGAAATCCCCACCCTAGATGGGCATAATGTATTGGACTCAGTTTATGAGCCACCCAGATCCGTGCACCCGCCTTGCTTACAGATCATCAAGGCCTGCCCTGAGACTATGGGCATGGTCACCGTTGCAGCCGTTGCTCTGTCTAGAGATGGAGAAGCCATGCCGCAGTGCCACGTGCCACAGAGAGATTGCTGAGTCTGTCCCCTGGCCCCACTTTTTTCTGTGTGGGCTGCAGCTTTCCCAGGAATGGCCTGAAGAAGCCCAGGGACAGAACTAGGAAGGCAAGGAGAGTTAAGTCCCATGGAAACAACTCTGGTCAGCAGAAGAACAGGGACCAGGAAGTTGCTGACGGATAACTTCTTCTCTGTTCCCTCACCCACACAGTTAGCCCTGAGATACAGGAGTTCGTGCAAACTTCCTGAAGGCTCCCCTCCCCATTGTGCTTGCTCTTTGCCCCTTCCCAACTTAATTGCCCCTCTTCCTTCTCCTACTTCCCCAAATTGCACTCCAACAAAAACTGGCCCATTGGTTTTTCTGGGAACCCTGGCTAAGACGAAGAGGATGTAAGCTCATAGGTTGCCGGTAGCTCTCTCGTGGCAATGTGAACCAGGGCAAGGATGAAGCTAGTAGCATGAACGGCAGGCAGAGGGCAGAAAGAAATGTGATAACATCACCGACCAGCCTGGGAACACTTCCTACATCTGACTTCCAGTTACCTGAGTCAGGAAGAAGTCCATTATGTCTAGTTTTCTGTAATTGGCAGGTGAATCCATAGTAATTGATAACACTCTTTAGTTTCACCTGTATTTGCAGATTCAGGGAGGGCCCCCTTCCCTATCATAGCCTTTTAATAAATTCCTCTTTTGATCTTAAGTTAACTGAAGTTGATTTCTGGTACCTCCCATCAGTTGAATTTTAGCTCATATCTCTGCCTTCCTTTTGGAACTGATGAAAATCCCTTAGAGCGCCTTGTTGGAATTCCGATCTTCTTCACCATTGAAAAAAATTCAAAGTCAGTTAAAATATGTAGAGTGTATCTATAATCATGTGTAAAACGCAGATTATTTCTGTTTTAATTAAAAACAAACACATATAATGTTTCTTAACAATTCTGGAAGTTCTTCCAAATAAAAACCAAACAATACCCCCAAATAAGAATAGTTTAGGAATTAATCTCTGCCAAGCCAGCTTTCCCCCAGATGATAGATTTGTTAGTTAATCATTCTGAAGCCAGGATTAGAGCACAGTCAACAGTTTAATAAACCATTCATTTCCTACAGTGCTGAGTAGTTTCATGGGCTTTTACTCTTATGCCATAAACAGGACTATAAATTGTATTAGTAATTGTTTTTGAAAAGGATGTCAAGACTTCCGTTCTAAAATGGCGATTGGAGCCTGCACATTTAACTACTCCCTTTCTTCTTAAGTTCCTATGGAAAACTATAAAGTTCCAATATATATTTTAGAATATGTTTAAAAAAAACTTTTAACCTGAAAAAATGAAAGGTGCTACCAACAGGAGAGCAATTAGGAAGAATTTTGCAAAAGAGCATAAATAGGAGAAGATAGATGGAAGCACCAACTAGCCCAAGATTTCCCCAGTGCGAGGAAAAGCCCACTTGCGCTCGTGCAAGAGTGTAGCAGAATCTCAAAACAGCCTGCAACAGCAGGAGGCAGGGGCAAGCCTGGGCAGGGGAATGTCAGCGCCTGTCAGGCAAGGTCTGTGCTAAAGCAGGCTCCCCATGGGGGTCACCCCGCCCCTCAGAGAAGGGGATAGAGGCCCGGCTAACCTCAGGTCACTACCACAAACACAGGAAAAATAAAAGTAATAAAACAGGAAAATGAAGCAAAGAACCACAGGGGTTCGCGGAGACGCCGGGAGCCTGGTCCTCTCCAATTGTATACACTTTCCAAGGTCGTTGTTAGAAACTGGAAAACACTTTCCAATCATTTGCCAGGGGCTGCTGAGCAATTTTCTTCAATCAGGAAGCAGTTTGAGCTTTGCTGATTATATGCAAAAGGCAAAACCATACTAGACCTGAAGGTCTCCGGAACAGGAAGGGCCCTTTTCCCAACCAAAGGAGAAGATACAAGGGTCTAGGGAACCGACAGAAATGTATTGATTTTCAATTGATGAGACATTGACAAAGGCATCAGGTGGTGAAATTACACCCCTCCGCTCAGAGAATATTGTTTCTCATCCCATACTCATTGTTGAAGTTGACAAATAAATGGGTTTCTGGTAGACATTTATTTCATTTTCAATCTGGACACTAAATTGATGTGGAGCAATCATGTGAGGGTAATTATAGGAGTCTGATGGACCTTAAGTCTTGCAAAAGCCTAAATGTTTTAGAAAGCAGGCTGTTTCTTTTACTTTTGAATTGGCAGTAGAGTGCTCAAGAGGAAAATGCATACCAAAGAAGTGGATTCAATTCAATTCAAAATATATGTATGTAGGTTTTCTGCAAGGCAAGGTACAGAGCTTAAGGTCAAACTGATGGTATTTTCCTTCTCATTATCTCTCTATCCTCCCATTTAAATACCTTTTCATTAATTCCGTAAATTCCACAAGAGAGTTCTCTGCTCCCAGGGGGCCAGCCTTTCTCACTTGAGTTGAAAACAGCTCTTCAGGACAGATGATTAAATTTTATTTCTCCCTTGCTGAAGGGGTAGAGGTAAGAAGGTAAGGAATGATTCTCCTAAGATTTCTCAGCATCCCACATTGTCTTCCTCCTTCGAATTCACGAACTGCTCCCTTCCCCATTCATTTCTCATCAAGAACGTTCCACAGCAAAACTCAAATTAAAATGTAACTTACAAAGAAGAGTAAGCCTTCAACCTCTAAGGCTCAGTGTCTTTTTCTATAGAATGGTGTTCATAATTCATCCCCAGTGGGGTTACGTGAAGAAGTACTATGATAACGAATTTGAAAACATGGTTTTTTTTTTTTTTTTTTTTTTTTTTTTTTAAAGATTTTATTTATTTATGTGACAGAGAGACAGCCAGCGAGAGAGGGAACACAGCAGAGGGAGTGGGAGAGGAAGAAGCAGGCTCATAGCGGAAGAGCCTGATGTGGGACTCGATCCTGGATCGCCAGGATCACGCCCTGAGCCGAAGGCAGACGCTTTAACGACTGCGCTACCCAGGCGCCCCTGAAAACATGTTTTAAAGCTACAGCACCATAGGGGGTCCAGGGGCAGAGTGAACAAGTGATGGAGAGACTAGACCAGGCACCTGGCAGCTACACTCACGGCATGACATGGTTTATTATTTAACCTTGACATTTCTCAGCTTACCTATCTGGAAATGGGGTTATGAGTGCCCACTTCAGATTGTTTTGCAAGAATCAATGACTTACTATATGTCAAGTTCTTCATGAATACAGGCTAATATGAAAATAAAGGACATTGGTATCCTTTCAGAAATATCCTGTCATATACGAGAGGTTTCCAGCATCTCCACGAAGTGGTAACTTTTAATACACATTCGCTGGCCTTCTTGGGGGTGTGTGGTGTATGAGAGGGAGCACAGATCCAGATCCAGAGTGAGGTCTCTGTATCTACATTTTACACGGAAGTAAGGGGAGAGGTCTTGGGTGGATTTCATGGAATTAAGGAAAAGGTATTTAAACTGGAGGACGGAAGTGATTAAGTTCAACTCTGGACAATGGAGACGTGCATGTCCTTTACAGCCCCATTTTAGGACTTTTCCCATCCTGAGCTCCTCGTGACGCCAGGTCCTCATCGTGTATCTTGAAAATACTGATGTTTACAATCTTCCCCTAAACTGGGGTAACTAATTACTGAGAGGCTATTATCATCCTAGAAGTATTGGCAAAAAGTTCTTACCCTTCCCAAGAGGGGGCTATATTTGTGGGATTTTAGTCACAAGGACAGTCCAGGGAGGGCTCTTGCATGAGGTGGACGGGTGATGGGAGAGCAAGTGCTGCCAGACGCTCAGGGCCGGATTAAGACTGTTGGAAACCCTAAGCACAGACGAAATTTTGATACCCATCATACCCTATATAACTCATGTTAAACATTACATAAAATCATAAACTACAGGGTGCCTGGGTGGCTCAGTCAGTTAAGCATCTGCCTTTGCCTGAGGGCATGATCCTAGGGTCCTGGGATTGAGCCTTGTGTCAGCCTCCCTGCTCAGTGGGGAGTCTGCTTCTCCTTCTCCCTTTGCCCCTCCCCCTGCTTGTGCTCTCTCTGTCTCTCTCTCTCAAATAAAATCTTTAAAAAAACTCCATAAACTATAAACATAATATCCACATGTATAGTGAAACAAATAAATTCATGTTACGTGTTCTGATTTCAAAATCCTGGGTAAGTTCATGAAAGCTGAAAAACACATTCAATCTCTCTCCCTCTCTCTTTTTCTCTCTCTCTGGCCAGGCTTTCTGCTGCCCTCGGCATATAGAGAGGCTGTCTGTGGGACACTTGAACCCTGCCCTCTCCATATCCTTCTGCTATGGTAACCTGCCGACTCCTCTCCCCAGCTCTCTGAGGATGCTCCTTGGGAGCCATCACCAGACCCTGCCCCCAGGGCCATCCTCTCTCCTCTGGCTCTCTGTACCCTTAGTGGTGCTTCAGTTAGCAGATGATGGCAACTAATACCTCTCTCTTCAAGGGAGTGTGTTCTGTACCAGGAAAGACAACAATGGAGCGGGTTCTGGGGAACTGCCTTCCTGCCTCCTTGGGAACTGAGCTGGGGCCCCTTCCCAGTGTGTGGGATTTAACCCCGGCACCCCGGGTTCTCCAACAGGGATGGCACACAGAACCGTGCGGTGGGAAAGAGCAGGGGTCTGAGAGACCAGACACCCGGGCTTGCATCCAGCTTCAGGTGCTCATGGGCTGGGTAAGGCTGCTTCCCTTTGCTGAGCCCGTGTCCCCCTGTGCGAATGAGTATGACGAGAGGATCCGCCAAGAGCAAGTGCGGTGATGCCGGCTGGCACGCCGCCGGGCCCAGACAAAGCCCGCAGTAGATGGGGGCATTTATGTGTAACAAGGTTG
Source organism: Ursus arctos (assembly GCF_023065955.2). Lineage (NCBI taxonomy): Eukaryota > Metazoa > Chordata > Mammalia > Carnivora > Ursidae > Ursus > Ursus arctos. The sequence goes on from NW_026623067.1 coordinate 55,333,779, forward strand.
GGTCAAGCGATCTTCAGACAGTGCCCACTCAACACTTGCGCCTTCCCCTGTGATTCTCGCGCCCCTCATGGTGGATCCTCCAGGAAGCCAAGACTGGAGACTGACTTCGCTATCAGAGGGTGCCCAACGCTTCATCTTACACACCCTTTCCACCACTGTCACCAAGTCAAGGCTCTATCAGAAGATGCACCTGGTCTATAGATGGGGAGGAACCAGAGCCCTGCTCTTCCCCACGCGCCCAGAGACCACCCAGCTTTCCAAGGCCTAGTAGTTGAGCCAAGGAGGTGGCCCTCAAGACTTTCAAGTGGGATTTTCAAATTGAATCTATTTTATAGGAAGAATTGCTGACAGGTGAGAAAGACGAATTTGGCTGAGAGTGGGAATAGTGCCTCTGGCAGTTTTGGGTCTGAGGCTTTTGTTAAACAGTTAAAAAAAAAAAAAAGGTACAGACTCAGGTCACACCCATCGGCACTCAGATTCGCTCAGCTGTAAAGTGTCAGCTCCTTAGCTGAGCGGCTGCTGTAAAACTCTGCATAAATGAACTCTAGAACGTTTTGCATGGCTCCTAGGGACTAGACTGGTTCTCACTTATTTGACCCCTTGAAGTCAGGGACATTACAACCTTGCTGGCTGCAGTCAGGCGCTGCTTCTCAGGCTTGTGACCTGCGCAGTCACATGGGGCCCAGAGCTTGGAACAGCCCCGCACTTGGCCTAATGTTCTGCTGTCAGAATATTAAATTCATCATCATTATTGCTAAATTCTTGATAATTTTCAAGCAAGAAACCCTTCGTGTTCCTTTTGCATTGGGCTCCTCAACTTACGTAGCTGTTCCTGGCCGCCATGCCCAGCCCATCGTCTGCTTATTTCTTACTGGAAGAAAATTAATCATCAAGAATGTAATAGACTCTGTAACTCCTTGTTAGCATTATATTCGAGCCATGGTCCATAGAGCCTTTGAAACCCTCTTTTGTTAGATGACCTGCACAAAGGCAACATTAAGCCCCAAGATTATAGCTGAGACTTAGAAACTGAATTTGATACATGAAACGCCAGCTACCGGCAGATTCCCTTGCCAACAAGAACAATTTCTAAGTTCTCCATTTGCCTGATAGGGACAGCCTCCACTGTGGAAAATCTCAAAGGAATAAGAGGTCAAGGTGCTGGGGAGAAACTCTGCCAAAGCGGGTGTGCTGAAGTTATCGAGGTGACGCCATTAAATCCTGAGAAGCGAATATTCAGATCTCATTCAAATGAGGTTCTCAGGGGGAATTGCCCTTTATACAACAATTGATTTTTCTAAAGTGAATTACCAGTTACAGGATATTTACTCTGGTTTGTTGTTTGGGGACTTGGGGATGTGTCTGAACTACATTTAAAGAAAGCCGAAAAGCAGGGCAGCATGCAGAATTGTAATCAGGAAGCTGATGACAAAAATCATTAAAAGAAGCCAAGCAGAATCCAGCAAAAAAACGCAACAAAAGACCCGAAAAGGAAGTGGGATCCCAGAAGACAGAGCAGAGTAGGATTTGATACCGAGGTGATGTCATGAATTGAACCTCATCTTCCCTTCCAAAGGATTCAATTGGCAAGAACACTATCAGTGTATGTTAACTAAAGCATTCCTGTTTGAAAACAAGGTGGCTGGGAAGGGGGTGACTGTGAAATCTTACAACAAAGGATAATCGGAAAAATACCTAACACGAAAGGCACAGCATCAGGAATGCTGTCATTGGTATCGTAACAGTGTTGCGGGGTGACCGAGGGTAGCTGCACTTGCGGGGTCACGGCATAACCTATCAACTCGTCCGATCACTGTGTTTGTGTCCACTTGAAACCAATGCAATGCTGTATGGCAACTCTACTTCAATAAATAAAATCACCAGTTAATTTTAAAAAATAATATAAATAAAATCTTTTTCCATCAAAGAAAAAAATATGTAATATGCCTCCTCTGCGTCTCTTTTTATGTCTACCCATAGACGTTTATCATCACATGCCAGCATTCTCTCTCAGACCAGGCAGCCGCAGGAAGTTTCCAGAGCAAGGGCAACAGCACAGGGAGTGACTACCGCCTGATGACAACCAGCCACAGTGGAGGCCAAAGAGAAAAGAAAGCAGGAGCCGTAAGACTCTAGATTTAAGGGCTACTTCAAGAATCATTTTGGATCACGATGTGCCCTGTGCTCAGGAGACGTACGTGAAGGACTGCAGCTGGGGGAGTGTTTGATGGTGCTCTGCCGGAAGTATAGACTATGTAACTCCTGAAGGAGTCTTTTCCAGATGGATTTAACTTGGAGGCTGTTCCCAGCCTCCCAGCCGAAAGCCAGAGCACAGGATGGAGTTCCCTCGGCTAGAACATGAACACAAGTAAGAGAACAAAAAAATATAAATAAATAATAAAAAAATGTAAAAGGAGATATCATACACAGGCAAAATACTACATTTGCTGGAACTTGAGCCACCGGGGGTAGAAAGACAAACGTCTCTGAAGTTGGTGTGAAAGCCTTAAAGCCAGGAAATTTCAGGTGGCCAGAAAGGATACAGATGGATAGACAAGACGGGGAGCACCTAATGAGGAGGAGGAAAGAAAAGGATGCAGTCCAGGCAAGGACTTAGACAGCTTGAAAGCCATACCTTGCTCCCTTGGGGTTCTCTCCAGGCCCAAGGTGAAGAGAGCAGGAGGGTTTCCATTAGAAGCACATTCTTTCATTTGTAGTTTGTCACTGATCCTTCAGTTAACAAGTGAACAAATGACAAGTGCTTCTCAGCCCACCACAGAAAGCTACGTAAGATTTAGTACTAAACACTTGTATCATGAAGTTCCCGGGCCACCGCAATCCCACAGGAAAATTCACCCTGGCCAACTCCCCTCCCCCTCCACCCTGCCCCACCTGCTGCCGTGTGGTGGACCCCCCTCAGTTCCACTCCCCTCTTCCTGTATTAATCTAAAACCCAGCCTACCGCTACTCAGGAGCCGCAAAGGTCCACTCCCAAATTCCCCTGCTGCTTAAAGCGGTGGGATAGAACTCTTCTTTGTCTGCAGGTCTTCCATCAAGGGTATGTGGGGTGAAGTGAAGCAGGCCCTTTCAGGTGGTTTCCTAAACCAACAGTGAAGTCTCTCCGAAAGGAATCCTACCCTTCCCCTGAACCATCGATTCAAGCTCCAGCTGTCCCTTTAAAAATGATTTTTCCCCCTACTTTACAAATTGCTATGTCACTAAATATTCCCCTAAAATATTTTTAAGTAGTGGCATATAATTCAGTCCCATGGATGTGACACTTTGAAAATACAATGCCCTGTTGTTGGATGTTTGATTTTGTCTTAATATTGCTGCCAATGTTTTGCTATTATAAACAGGGCTAAAAAATAGGTTTCTCTCCATATATATTTATGCATGTATGATTATTTCCTTATTATAAATACATTGAAGTAGAATCATTATATAAAAATTATAAATTTGAAGCATATAATTCTGTAGTTTCTTGTACATATTTTAAATAACTTGCCAGAAGCTTTACAAATGCATGAAAGGCCTATGTTGCTGTACCCTTAGCCACTTAGTGACTATTAAAAAAAGTTTATAGTATTAAAATTATTAGAGATTATCACAAAAATAATTGAATTACCAGATGGGTAATGGTCATAAGTAGCTGATCTATACCCCTTGAAGTTTAAAGAAATAAGAAAAATTAAAACTTGACAAAAGGAGTTTCCTAAGGCTTGCATGAATAAATCATTCAAAATTCACTCCCTGCTGTTGATATCTGTGGCTGACATCAGCCTCAGGGAGACAATGATTTGACATATTTTATAGAGTTGGGTATAATGGTCCAAAACTTTTAAAAATAAAGGCATTAAAAGGGCTTTATTATCAAAAAAGCTTCATTTGAGCTAGTGGTCTTATCCATTTACATTTAGGCAAGATTATTTTGAAGGATAATGAGTCAACACTGCAAATATATACAGGCATATACTGTAGTTAAAAACATACTTCTGTGACTACCACCCTGTACCTACTTTCTGCCCCAGTCAGGCTGGTCACATCATGGTTATAAAATGTTTTTTAAATTTCACAATAATTATATGAATATTTTCTTTTAAAGACATTAAATGTTACGGACAGGAGAATTCACTTTCAGCATTTATACAGTCATATGTGTCAGACTAATCCTATACTTAAGCCTGATCTTTCTTAGCAAATTTCAAGTACACGATAAAGGCTATTTGTTAAAATTGACTACTTGCTAGGCCGTGATGCAAGTCTCAACAAATCCGAAAGGACTAAAAAGACTACGGATTACATTCTCTGGCCTTAGAGGAATTAAGCAAGAAATCAGTAACAAAAATATCACTAATGAAGTCTCCAACATTTGAAAATTAAACAATGAACTAAGTATTTCACTGATCTAAGTAAGAAATCACCATGGAAATTAGAAAATGTTTTGAACTAAATGATAGTGGGAACATACTTCATATCAATATTCTCGGGTCAGGTTATAGCCTGTTTCGGCTAGCTTTCACTGTGTAACAAATCATTCCAAAATTTAGTGGCTTAAGTACAAACATTTTATTTCTGTGAAAAGTCAATGGGTTGGGTGGGTGGTTCTTCTGTTCTGGCTCAACTGATATTGTTGGGCTGCCTTGTATCTATGATCAGACAGAGGTTGGGAAAGATGGAAGATCTAGAATGAGCTTACTCACATTATCTGGCAGTTGGTAGGCTTTCAGCCAGGGTGCCTTAGTTCTTTTCCATGTGGCCTCTTACCCTCCAGCAAACTAGCTTGCTCTCATTCACATGGTGTTCTCAAGTTTCCAAGCACAACAAGAAAAGACAAACTCAAATGCTTAAAAGCTTTCCAAGCCTCTGTTTGCTTTATATTTGCTAACATCTCTTGACTAAAGCAAGTCACATGGCCAAACCTAGACTCAAGGGTGGAGATACCTCTTGATGGAAAAAACTGATAAATTATATTATAATAGGTCATGCTGACAGCAATAGGAAAAAAAATGTGGTAGTTTTTGCAATCTATCACATAGTTTATGTAGTGTTCAGAAAAAAAAAAACTTCTATCTTTAAATACATTAGGAAAGAAAAAGAATTTGAGTTTTTAACTCAAGAAGCTAGACAGGCAACAGCAAATTGAACCAAGAAAATAGAAAGTAGGCAATAATAAAAAGTAGAAATCAATGATACAGAAAACAAACATGCAATAGAGAAATTCAACAAAGCCAAAGTTTGTTCTTTAAAAATATTGATAAAATTGATTGACTCTGTTTAGCAAGAAAAATGAGAGGAAACACATCAATAAAAGGAGTAAAATAGGGACCATCACTATGGTTTGTACAGATGTTACAAAGATGAGAGTATTTTGAAGAAGTGTTTGCCAATACATTTGAAAATTCAGATAAATGGAAAAATTCACTAAAAATACAACATTAAAGTGGACACCACAAGAAATAGAAAATCCTGTATTTATCAAAGAAACTGTGTTTGTATTCAAAGACTTTTCCACAAAGAAAACTCTAGACTCACATGGCTTCAGCAGTGAATTTTTCCAAATATCTAAGAAATAATACCGATCATACATAAACATTTCCAAAGAATAGAAAAATAGCTGACACTTCCCAACCAGTTTTATGAGATCACCAAACCCTCATTCCAAAAATTCAGGAGAACACTGCAAGGAAAAAACCAGTGGGTTCTTGTAAGTTTGAAAAAATTAGAAAATCAGTCAATGAAATTAACCACATTGATGGAAAAAAGGAGAAAAATCATGTGATTATATTGCTAGTTACAAAACATAATTTGATAAAATTTAATATCCAATCATGATTTAAAAATTTTTTTTTTTTTGTGGGGCGCCTGGGTGGCTCAGTCGTTAAGCATCTGCCTTCAGCTCAGGGTGTGATCCCAGAGTCCTGGGATTGAGCCCCACATCAGGCTCCTCCGCTATGAACCTGCTTCTTCCTCTCCCACTCCCCCTGCCTGTGTTCCCTCTCTTGCTGGCTGTCTCTCTCTCTGTTAAATAAACAAAATCTTTAAAAAAAAAATTTTTTTTTTTTTTTGCAAACCAAGAATAGAGGGACTTCTTTAACCTCATAAAGTATATATTTTTTAAAACCTACATGAAATTTCATACATAATAGTAAAATTACTTTTAAAAAACCTTCCTGAGAGCAACAATGAGGCAGAGATGACCACTTTTACTATGTATATTTAATGCTGTACTTGAGGTTTCAATCAGTGCAACAATTTAAGGGAGGAAAAAAAAAGGATATAAGATCGGAAAGGAAGAAATAAAACTGTCATTTTTCACAATGGCATAATTGTGTGTGTAGAAAATTCAAAGGATAAAATATTAGAATAAATAACTGAATTTAGCAAGGTCCCTGGATATAAGATCAACATAAGAAAACCTCAATTATATTTCTATACCTTACAAGACACAATTGGAAAATGAAAATTTTAAATTATACAAGTAAAAATAGAATTAAAAACTTCAAATATCAGGAACAAATCAAATTTTAAAAGTGTGTACAACAACTGCAGCAGAGAAAGCTACAAAACACTCCTGAAAGGAATAAAAGATCTAAGCAAATGGAAGGGTACGTCAGTTAGGGATCAGACCACTGCATATAGTAAAATTGTTGATTTCCCCTAAATTAATGTTTAGATTCAATAAGATCCCAATCAAAATCCCAGAAGACCGTTTTGTAGAAACTGACACAGATTCTCAAAATTTTAAATGGAAACCCAAAGGCCCAAGAATAGCAAAAGACGAACTTAAAAATATCAAGTTAGAGGATTTAAGCTAGTATATATCAAGGTGTTACAAAGCCAGTTATTTAGAAAGCAAACAAACAAAATACAAAAAACTGTGCGGTATTGATGCAAGGATAGAAAAATACACGACAAGTCAAAAAATCAACTAATACATACTCGACAACCACTTTGACAATAAGGGTCCACAGTAATACAGTAGGGGGAGGGAGGGCTTTTTTCAATAAAGGATACTTGGTCAATTGCATATCCATACAGAAAGAGATGAACCTTGACCTCTACCACACACTATTCACAAAAATCAACTCCAGATGGATTTTAGATCTCAATGTGAAAAGTAAAATAATAAAGCTTTAAGAAGGTAACATGAGAAAATCTTCATGACCTTGGCGGTAGAAAACGGAAACACCTCCCCTACTTAAACATCTGGCTCAGATGTATAGGATATATCGGATCTGCTCCTGCACAGCCTTCTCCATTCTTCGTGCTCACTCTAATTGTGCTCTTCTCTTAACTTTATTTATCTGATGTTTTCTTATTTCTCTTTCTTATTTCTCACATAGTTTAGCACTCACATTGTAGAGTGTTCTCAGCTTTTGTCATGTGTGTTGGTTTTGCCAGTTTTCTCTCCACAGAGCTCATCATTTTCTACTCCTATTTTCAGGAGTGCCCAAGTCAGTGCTAGAAACATAACAGGCACTCACGAAACAACTGAGACCTTCAGGGGGTCCCAAATCTCTCTGAACCTCTGCTCTCCTCTCTGCCCTTCCCGTGGCACGGTGAGTCCCTCTCTTCATCTCAGTGCTCAGAAGTTTGACCTTAGTGTCACCTAAAAGCAAAGCACTATAGCTGGCATCATTTGGACTGCAAAGTTGCATAGGTCTCATCTTATGTTCTAGAAGAGTTTATGATCTCATAGTCGAGAGAAGTGAAAGTGATTATTTTATATTTCAGACAAGTATGGGGTAAGTGTCATGGATATGGCCGTGCTCTAAGTTTAGAGATGAGGGATTCTTTCTGCCGAGGCTCATCAGGAAGGGCATTTTGACTAAGTGGCATCTGAGATAGGTCTTGAAGACTATAATAGGCATTCCAGGGAGAGTGAAAACCTAATGAGCATTTTTTGAACTGATACACTAGGTTTACTGCATAACTGTCTGAACAGATTTCTCCTAGGTTGGCTTTCCATAACCAGGGGAGAGAGTTTGCTGAGGCCATGAACCAGGTGCTCCTGGAAGAACAGAAGAGATGGAGTGGTTGCTTCTGTGTGGATTCTACAGCTTTTAAATTTGAGCTGGCAAAGGATTACGTTAGCAGGAGCTCTTCTCTTCTGTATACATAAGATGTCTTTTGTCGGCTTGTCCCTTCCAGCTCAGGGGAAGAAGCTATATTGCAACATGCCTGCTTGGGGGCTATTTATTAAATCTTCTACTGCCTTTGTGAAATGAAATAAAGAAGTGGTACTAGGTTTTTAAAAGAGTTGAAAGAGGAAGTTCAAACAGTAAAGAGTCCAGATAAACTTGAAGATTCATGTCAGAGATTAGTGGGAATTTAGGAACAGAGGAGAGGGCCCTGATTCCTTAGTGTTAGGGTAACAGAGTGTCTGAGCTATAGATTCAACTGCCCCGGGGAGCAGCGAGGTGAAAGAAGCAGGTGGGTGGGCTGGACTGTAAAAATAGCAACAGCACAGAAGGGATGAGAAATGGCAACCAACACTTGGGTTGTAATAAGACAAATTTTCAGGCCCTACCCCCACCTACCGAATCAAAAACTTGGGTGGGGCCCAGCAATCTCCAGATGGTTCTGATGGATAGTAACGTCTGAGCACTACTGTCCTAAGGACTAGTTAGAGGCAAACTAATGAGCTGCCACTCCGTGTGAAGGACAGACTTTCCCCAGATGTATTTGATTTTGCCTTGTAGGATATGGAGCCTGTTTCCAGACACTTCGATAATTATTCTGTTCAAGCATGGGACAGGCTGGGTCTGCTGGGAAAAGGAAAGCACTGAACCGGGGGGAGTAGGGAACTGGTTGGCTTCCCTAGACCAAGTATCCAGAGTATGCGGCAGTCTCGTGCAGGGACCGCGCTATGCAAATAGTAGGAAAGAGACAGTTTGATGCATTTGACCCAGTAATAGAAGGTTCCCATAATCCCCCATGTCATTCTGGACAACCTGCTCACCTATGGCCAGAACCCAGCCTGGGCTGGGAGTAGAAAACCTGGCAAGTCTTTAATTCCTGGGAGCCTACATAAGCAGGCTATGTTGAAAGCAAAATGTTAAGAACAACCAGGTAACCTGTGGCAGAAGCTCGGAAGCACCCTTGGACCCATATGTCTGAGGGGGTGGGGAAAGGGGAAGTGGAAAAAAAGATAAACAGTGGTGTGACCTGGAGGCTAGGCTGGCACCCAGGGCTTGTGCTAGGTGGGGCAGATACCAGGTCTGTGGGCAGCCACGATTAATTCCAGGCACTGTATCTGGAGGGGCTGAGGCAGCTGATAGACTTCCTGTCTTAATCTAGACCAGCTCAGCTCCTAGGCATGAATGAGCCCGTAGGTGGAGGGTATTTGAGACTCTTGTGAGTGGCTGGAAGGCTTGACAGATGGCGTAGGCAATGGAATATCATTTCTTCAGGAAGTGAGATGCCACAGTGCCAAAGACACGAGTCAACTTGGGGTCAGGGTATCACATGCACTGAATGAAGAGTCAGGGGAAAAAGAAGACTCTCATACTTTTCTTGGCCAGAGGTGACAAAATCTCAGCACTTGGACCATGATTCCCCTCAACTCTACTCAGTATAGAGATCTTTAGTTGATTAAAATACTGTATTCTCCTCTGCGGATCACAGACAAGGCATCAGCAGCTTCTCAAAACCCTGCTCTATCTGGACAGTGACTCCAATAGATGGAAACTGGCATATAAAGTCCTTGGCTTGGGGGCCAATTGCTTCAGAGCAGTGACAATGAGGGTGAGGTGGAAGGGGATGGTTATTCAGAAAATGTTGTGAAATATAATCGATAGGAGTCAGTGCCTGCAGTTTTGATTGGGGGGAAGGGGCACACGTGAGGAAAGCCAGGCCAAAGATCCCAGGGAATGTTTCAAGTCTTAAGAGTGGGAGAATGTTTGGTGCCATTAAGAAAAGTACCTTCTCTCAAAACAAGCAAAGAACATATTAGCGACCACCCCTCAAGGAAATTCAGAAAAATGAGCAGGTGGATGCAGAAAAGATGATGAATCGCCTTTGGAGATCCTGGCAGAACATGGCGGTGGAGGCGGCCATCACACGGTTGGCCATGCCGGACTCTTCTCAAGTAGCCGCAGCTCTTAAACTTGGTGTCGTTGTGTGTGGTGCTTTGGGAAGACGCAGACAGTGTGCTGGCTACTCTGTCCCTGAGAAGTTCAGGAGGTAATGAGGTGTAGGGACACCCACACATGACTACTAAGGACATGTACAACCCAGAGAAGTCAAATAGAAACCACACACACATACTTAGGGAGGAGGCGGGTGATGAAATAATGAAGCAAGTCAGGAAGCTGAAGGTGGAGCCTGAAGAAGTTCTGAGCAGGAGCACAATGCTGGGGTCAGAATCTGATCTGAATTTTTCCATCTGCACGGACAGGTGTCCACAAAGGACACCCTCGTGGCCTAAGAATACGGAATAATCACCAATGTCATCATTATACAACATTTAGTTATTAAGCATTGACAGGATTCTAGGCATTGCGCTAGTGGCCAAAAGTTCTTTGCTGTTAAGGAACCCACAAACTCACTGGTGGGAGAGCGCTACCGATTTACTATAACAGAGCCCAGGAAGTGCTCAGATACCCGGATGCACAGAAAGACAAAGCCACCGGCAACAGGGCTGAGCGCAGCATGAGAAGGGGAACAGGGCAGGGGCCCTAGAGAGGAGGAAGTTGGAGCTGCAATGAAAGCAAACTAGAAAGATCCATTCATTTATCCCTTATTGTCCCTTCCCATGCCAAGTTTCCCAGGCCTCTGAGGTATCGCCCAGCAGGAGCAGAGAAGCGTGTAGGTGTGGAGAACGACTCAGGGTGGGCTCCTTAAAGCAGTTCCTCAAGCTTGAGCCTGGAAACAAGCCAGAGAGTTTTGGATCACCTTTTATTTATTTAGACATTCATTCATTCTTTTTTTTTTTTTTTTTTTTTTTTGAGGGAGGCATAACAGAGCATTTGTAGCTAAACTATTATAATTCTCGTATGCTGGCTGACTCCCAGACATAAACTCACTGAATAGACTCCCTACCTTTCAGGGCAGGCACTCCAAGGAATCTTTATGTACTCATCTCTGCAAAAGTCTTCTGCACCAGGAAAATGAAAGGGAAGTGCGTCTCAGAAAGTTAAGACTGCCGGTTTTTTGCTTGTTGTTGTTTATCACTGTGAAGTCTCATCTTTTTAAAAATAAATTTTGTCTCATTTTTAGTAGTATTTATTTTCAATTGCAGTAAAAAACACTGACACAAAGTTGACGATCTTGACCATTTTATTTTTTTAGAGACAGAGAGAGCATGCACGCGCAGTGGTGAGAGGCAGAGGGAGAGGGAGAGAGAGAATCTTAAGCCAGCTCCACGCTCAGCACGGAGCCTGAGGTAGGGCCCGACCTCACAATGCTGAGATCACGACCTGAGCTGAAATCAAGAGTCAGACACTTAATCAAGTGAGCCACTCCTGACAAGGGTAAGGATTTATCCTCTGGCAGTCCTTTGTGGACAAGGAGGCTGACAGAGGAAAGAGAAAGATGTCGTCAATGGTGGGGTAGCAGTACTGCCAAGGAACTTCATCATAGTGTGAGGCCCAAGCATGGGACGAGTTCACCCACCCGGCACCATCTCACTTGCCAAATTGCCAAATGACCTCTGCTTCTGCAGAGAACAGTCCATCCATGTGTCTGGGAACCCTGTACCATTTGCAAGCCTACTCTAGCTGACAATGATAATCTTAGCATTTGATGACACGAAGACCATTTTCAGCAGTATACCTTTAAATTCCTTTTTTTTCTTGACTCTCCAATGTTGATCCCTACCCATCTCTGCTCCTACTACCACAGTCTTTGTGATGCCATCAATGTCCCTAAAGGGATGTTCCTCTTTGCCTGAGAGGTACTCATCTAGAAGCCTGTGAATTCTCCCCTTAAAAGGAGAACTGACTGTTGCCATCAGGATGAATTAGACCTACCTCTGGGAAGGGGAGGCGAGAGAATTAGAACCTGGAGAAATATGAAATACTCATCTTTACCTGAAAAAGGTTACATCCTCCAGAATAATGAGAATTTCATAATGACTAATATTCTTGAATGGACAGAACATGAAATCAAATGTAAATACTCAGACCTGACAACTTCATTCGTATGTAAGAGGCTTTAGAGAAGAGGGTTTGGGACCCTTGGAAAAACTATACATTTGTCCATATAATAATTTGCCTGATAAAGGCAAAAAAGGTGATCTTGATGTTGTGCTGAATCACCAGAGAATTTTGTACCTCGCGTGCTCAAAGATGTCCTTCTTCCCACTTTGGTTTATCTTCCAGAGAAGTCAGACCTAACAGGTCCCAAGAAACCTAGTTCTTTACTTAGGGCCCCAAAGACCAGATAAGAAATCGGTCCCATCCACACAATGTTTGAGAACCCACAGCAGCAAATATGAAAGAAGCAAATTGTTCCATTTTCCCTGACCCCAGAGGCTGTGTACACGATAACTTACTTCCTTAAATTCCTTCCAGAATGTGGCCTTCCACTCAGGGAGGGTGCAGGCCCTAACATAGGTGGGAGGTAGGGAAGCACATCTACTAGTCCTGCTTCAGTTTTGGTTCCCAAGTGCCTCTGACAGAGTGGGCATCTTCCAATGCGAAATGTGCTTTTCACATTTAAAGACATGTATTTTTCATTTCACCTGGCTCCTGAAAGGCACCAAGGAAAGGGTCTTCTCTTGCAGGGCTGGATGAAAAGCAGTTGGTGCTAGATTTTTCAAGAGACCACACATCAGTCTCCAGTCTGGAGCTGTCCTAAGGGGCTGTTAGTCTAGTTTTCATGTGACTTCTGCTGCTTATTGGACTTCAGAACCTATGCCCAATGTTTCATGTGTTTCCACTGGAATCATCCGTGGACTTGTTATCGCATCTTCCCGCTGCTCAGTTTTCTGCTCTGTGTATGGAGAGGTGGACCAGGAGGTCTAAATATCCCTGCAATATTCAATGATTCCTCTTGAGAAGGAGGAGTTGTAAACACCTGTCAGCAGGGAACTACAAAAGAGCTTCTGGCCTTTTCTGCTTTTATTCCCTCCTTGCATGTGTCTTTTAGAGAAGCAAGCAGCAGGAGGCCTAAATGAGAAAGCACACTAAAAAGCTTAACATGGTGATGTCAAGGGGTCCTCCGGCATCAGCTCAATAGTTCCCAAGGCAAAGAGTCTCACTACTGGGTAGCTTATTGTTCTTCCTGTTAGAAAAAGTCTTCTTGACATTAATCTTGACTTGTCTCCCTACACCTTTCACCCAGTAATTCAAATCGTCTCCATTAGGATTATATGGAACAAGTCTACTTGCTTAAATTTGCATCTTGGTGTGGTGTATGCATGTACAAACACTAACACCTTCACACTGGATCCCTATAAATGTGTGTGGTCCATTGTGGGGTGGGTCTCAATGCACTGGTGTGTTTTATGATACCAGCAAGACCAGTATTATGAGTGAGGCTGATGTAATTTGGTGAACTATGATTTATGGAAACTCTTTACAGGTTAAATGGGGGCATGAAGGAGGCAGTTAACAAAAGCAAATTGTCCACTCACACGTTCCTCTTGTTAAATGGACTTAAAACCGACAGTGCATTTTTTGACAAAAGTCAATTTCCCCTATAGTAGAAAAGCTTCCTCTCAACTTTCTTTCCCTCTTTCTTTTTTTCTCTTCCTGCCCCCAGTTCAGGCTTTGGGTCAAATCTAGTCTGGCCTACTACCAACTAGCTGTGCGACCCAACATAAATGTCTTAACCCCCCTGATCCTTAGTTTTTCTATTTGTGGAGGCAGAATAAAGGCTACTCAAAGATGGCCACTTCCTAAGCCCTGGAAACCGTGACCATGTGAGATTATATAGTAAAGAAAAATTAAGGTTGCAGATGGACTTAAGCTGCCGTCCAACTGACCCTGATATAGGAAGATTATCTGAGATTATCCATATGGGCCCATGGTAATCACAAAGGAAAAGGAAGGCAGAAAAGGTCAGAGTGACATGATGTGATTTAAAAAAAAAAAAATACACACACAAGCAAACTGAGTCAGTCTCTGCTGGCTTTGCAGAAGAGCACCATGTGCCAAGGAATGAGAGTGGCTTCTAGAAGCTGGAAAAGGTGAGAAAATGATTCTTCCCTGCAGCCTCCGAAAAGGACTACAGCCCTTCCGACACACCTGGATTTTAGCCCAGTGAAACCTGCATCCGACTTCTACAGAACCATGAGCTAATAAATGGGGGTTGTTTTAAGCCACTACATCTCACGTACTTTGTTACAGCAGCAGTAGAAAACTAATGCACTGTCTAGAAAATCCAGTTAATCATAGTATCCGTCTTAAAATGACTGCCTAGACAGTTCAGGTAACATACACTGCCTGACACTTACCAAGCACTCAGTATATAGATGCTGTTATTTTTTTTTTTTTAAAGATTTTATTTATTTATTCGACAGAGATAGAGACAGCCAGCGAGAGAGGGAACACAAGCAGGGGGAGTGGGAGAGGAAGAAGCAGGCTCATAGCAGAGGAGCCTGATGTGGGGCTTGATCCCAGAACGCCGGGATCACGCCCTGAGCCGAAGGCAGACGCTTAACCGCTGTGCCACCCAGGCGCCCCTAGATGCTGTTATTTTTAAGACTCCTCCCCACTTTTCCCAAAGCCAAGGGTGATGGTACATTGGAGGCTCCCCTACAAATCCTACTGTGAATGGGCCTGCCAGCAGCAACTCTCCCAGAGCCAGCTGACAGCAGGAGAAATCACAATCCTTTCAAACCCATTTGGCCAGGGCCGACTGTCTGCCAACTTTCTAAAGGGATTTTCATTTTTAAATTAAAGTGATAGATCTACCTGTCTGCATCTTTACGACCGTGGGAGGAAGCTTCACACTCAAGAGCCAACTTTGCTTTTCCTATGTATTCATTCCTGTTTTATTTATTTGTTTTTTTTTAATAATTTTTATTTTGTTATATTTCGTTCCTGTTTTAATTTGTATACTTTAAAAAGAAGCTGTGGCTATCTCAGCTTTAAAACAATGCCCTATCTCTAAGCTTTTAAGACCTTACTTGGGGAGGACAACAGCTCATATCACAGACAAGTTCAATGAAGAAAGATGGTATTTCCGGCAGGATAGAGAATAGATCCAACACTTTCTGGGAAACTTCTCTCTTGGCCCTTTGCCTGACCACCACACTCTCTACAGTCACCACCACTACTCCCCCCCCCATTTTGCTGTTACCCCAATTTTATTCCAAGAAATTGCCCAATTCTAAGGACTTTCAAAACCTTAAGTCAAAGTCTGATTCCATTTGCCTTAGGTAGAAGCAACAGAAGGGCAGGGTCCTTACAGGAGGACTTTTCTCCCTTTGGTTTCACAAAACAATGTTAATGTAACATTTATGGTGGAGACTTTACATGCTAAGTCAGAAAAGTTTTATTTACGGCCTGCGCAGCTGTTGTAAGGTACCTGCCTCTCCCTGATTGTTGGGGGATTATTCTGTAGGCCTAACCTTAATGCTGTGCTCGCCCTTATTTGGACTCCTTTAATCCCAATTCCACCTCACCATTTGCATTTGTTGTCTTTGGCACAGAAAACTTAAAAAGAAAGGGAACCATTGTTGATTGCACATTCAAATAAACACAGCATTCACATGGACTGGGGTGTGGTGGCAGATGCAAATCAAGAAGTCTGGTTTGGTAATGAGGTAGGGGTAGCAAGGGGAGGGCTGCTGGCTGGTCTGTGTGGGGTTTTTCTTTTTTGTTTTGGGATGGGTCAAACATTTCATTCCCTTTCATGCCGTTGATACATGTAGGTGCAAGTTCGTGGAAGATCAACGTTTCAGAGAATGGGAGGAATTTCACATTTTATTTCTATTTTTCCCAATAAGAAGAAGCAATCGAAGAAGTCTCTCGAGATTATTCGATTCCCCCGCCCTCCCACCAGCAGCCTACTCAGAGGGTTGTAAGAGTCCCGAGGGACTTCTCGTCTCTATTCTCAGTCAGGGGAACCTTTATTTGCTTACTGCACTTCATATCTGGGCCCCACAGAGACAGTGGGACAGAGCCAACGAGGATGAGCCAGGGAAATAGATAGCAAAAGTGAGGAAAGATTTTGGAAGTGAGCCATACCTGGAAGGAATATGGGAATGCGATGTAATTGTATAGAAAAGAGAGGGCTTTTGTGAAGAGAGCCTAATTAAAGAGTGAAGGAAGAAAAGTGTTCAGTGCATATTGTCTGAATGACAGAGCACAGTCCCTCTCTCCTTTAGGGGACGCAGCACTAAGGAAAGGACCTGAGTGGCAAGAGGGAGCATGGAGTTGAGACATGAAGATTCTGCTGACCCTAAGGAGAGGGAGAGATGGTTTCATTTATTTTCCCAAATAATCTATCTATCTATCTATATAATATTTCAGATGGGTGGTTTTCTTTCTGTTATAATGCAATTCAAACTAGATATGGGGGAATGAATCTCTCATGAGCTTCTCCAAATTTCTCAGCCAGAAGCCTGAATTCCAGAAGGAGCTTAACCTTAAAAAATACTTATGTAAAAACATTTTTTAACTAAAAAAAAGCAAGACATTTTACCAACACAACGTGCTGGGATAGTGTATTGTCTTCACTTTGAAACTCAAACCTAAACAGCACTAGTATTCTTGTTTTCCTCTACATATAAGCTGAATAAAACCATGCTTTTGTGTTTTTGTTGTTGTGTGTGTGTCTGTGTGTCTGAGTGTCTGTGTGTTTTGACTTGTTTTTTGCTAGTTTTCCAACATTGACTCTGGATTCGATCTCTGGTATTGCAGAAAAACCTAAAATACATTTAACAGTTGCCACCCCTGAATCTTCTTTGGTTAAGTCATTTCAATGTTGAATAACTTGCTTTTCCTAAGAATGAATAATATTCAAGGCAATCTTATAGATAACTATTTCTTCTTTACCAAGGCAAACCACAATGCCTGAATGACAAAATCATTGGTGTTCATTTCTATTACATTACTACCTCTGGGGGGATGGAGGATGGAAGGGTAGATTCTAAAATGGTGCAAAGGCTGCTAAAAATGGCAAAAATTGGGGTGGTCAGAAAAATGCTGTACTTATTTTAAGATAATTTGAAGGGTTTGTTTTAAGAGTAGCCGTACTTACAATCAAAGTTTCAAAATCAAGACCACATTGACTTATTAAGTTCCTATTGTGTGTCTTCAAAAGGAAACCAATATATCTGCTGCTATGAGAGAGCTCATGCCTGTGGAACAACTGGAGGCCAACTCAAGACAGGATTCAATCCCCCTTCTTTCTCCACACTCTAACTACAGTGTTAAAACATGATATAGATTGGCCTCCCTGCCATGAAACTGGAACACAGTGGCCCTTTGCTTCCAAAACAAATAAGAGTTAGGTTTCCCAGCATTTCCCATCTTTTCCAGGTTCATTCCAGGAGCTGGGTTTTAAACAAGATTAAACATACACACAGCTGAAATCAAACTGTGTACTACAGAAATGTTGAAAGAGTGGACTTAAATCTTAGCGCCTCAAGACAGTCTAGATTCATCCCACAGCAAAGTTACTCACAGCTGCTGCTCTTCTGGTGAACAGAAGAGAAAAGAAGTTATCATCTGCCAATTAAAACTATCCCAAATTGAGTAGCCAGTAGGTAGTATGGTTACCATGCAGCATGATCGGTCCTTCCGTCCGTCCTTCCTTCCTTCCTTCCTTCCTTCCTCGCCTCCTCCTCTCCCTTTCCTCCTCCTCCCCCTCCTCCTCCTCTTCCACCTCCCCTTCTCCTCCTCCTTCTCCTTGTCCTCCTCCTCCTCTCCTCCTCTCCCTCTCCCCCTCCTCCTCCTCCTTCTTCTTCTTCTTCTTTTTTTTTTTTTTTTAGTTGTACTTGACTGGAAAGACTGCCTATGAGGGTCTCTAAGTTCTAAATGAAGAGAAAAACAACTTCACTTATTAAACACTTGGTTTTGTTCTACCTTAGACATCCCTATAGCAGAATAAGACTGGAGTCACAGTCTGTTTCTCCAACCTAAACTCACCATTCATTAAGTTCCCTTGTATTATTGGCAACTGTGATGCAGAACCCTTACTGTGCTTCACAAGATCTGTGTGTCATCTTTAAGGATGAAACTGATTTAAGAAATGAGAGAACTAGGCAATATGCATTTGGACAATTATCATTACCCTCAAAGGTCTGCTTGTCTAAGCCCATGAAAGGCAGGCAATGCTCTGATCTTAACTCAAAATACACACATTGGGAGGAAGACACCTCAGAGATTGGCTGACTCTAGCCTTTTTATTCAGTACAAATGAGGCAGCTGAGTACTAGAGGGGGCAACCTAACCTTCCAGCATTTTCCTGGAGAGGTTTACTTTTCCTTCCCTCCACATGACTTAAATAGCTCAAGAAGTCCTTCAAACAGACATTCCCCAGTAGGAATTCCACAAATATCATGGCTACCAGCACTTGGCACAGAGCCAGAGAGAGGATGGTCTGGGTGGTCATTGTTGAACTCAGTTAGGAGGTCAGAATAAGGGGAATCTTGGTATAGACTGCTGCAGTAATTTGAAAAAGCCACAAAATCGTAAGTCACTACTCCTTCATTGCCTATTTATAAAGGTCCCATCAAGAATGGCCCATGATGGAGCACCTGGGTGGCTCAGTTGGTTAAGCATTCAACTCTTTTTTTTTTTTTTTAAAGATTTTATTTATTTATTTGACAGAGATAGAGACAGCCAGCGAGAGAGGGAACACAAGCAGGGGGAATGGGAGAGGAAGAAGCAGGCTCATAGTGGAGGAGCCTGATGTGGGGCTCGATCCCACAACGCCGGGATCACGCCCTGAGCCGAAGGCAGACGCTTAACCGCTGTGCCACCCAGGCGCCCCAAGCATTCAACTCTTGATCTCGGCTCAGGTCTCAATCTCAGGGTTGTGAGTTCAAGTCCTGCATTGGGCTCCATGCTGGGCATGGAGCCTACTGAAAAGAAAAGAAAAGAAAAGAAAAGAAAAGAAAAGAAAAGAAAAGAAAAGGAAAGGAAAGGAAAGGAAAGGAAAGGAAAGGAAAGAAAAGAAAAGAAAAAAGAGAAGAAGAGAAAAGAATGGCTCACGATTTAGAAATGAGCACAGATTGAGCATTGCTCCCATTTTAAGATGTTCCCAGGCATTTGGTGGTAGTTTATTCCTGATCTCCAAATCCTGGGTTCTAGATAAATTTTCTAAGCAAAGACATTTGGTTTACCTATGTGTATGAGTCACTATCTTTCTCTGCCACTGGTTGTATCTACTGCTGTTGTGGTACCTGGGGGTCAAGCCCAATTAGGGTTTACTCTAGGGTGACTGAGGAGGACCAGAAGGAGTAAGAGTCTGTGACTGACTTAGAAGAAACCCAATGGGAAGTGAGGGGTGTCTAATCTGGTCTTGCCACTCAAAGTAGTCTCTAGACCAGCAGCAGCAGCCTTTTGGGGAGTTTGTTAGAAAAGTAGAAACTGCAGTTCCACAAGATCTTCAGGTAACTCTCCTATGCATTAAACTCCAAGGTGTCATTCCCACAGATTCTGATTTAATTGGAGTGGGCTTGTGACTTGGGCAAGGAGCTTTGGGAAGGCTCCCTAGGTGATCCTAAAGTGCAGCTGTGGCTATAGCTACAGAGCTCCAGGATGTGGCCATGTGCTCTGGCTGAAAAGATGGCTCTTGCCACATGTTGTTATTGTTTGTTTTTGTTATTGTTTGTACTCCATGCAGAAACCTCCACAGACAATTAGAGAAAAATCTTTTTAGAAGAAAATGGGGAAAAGGCAAACCCAAGAAGAGCTGGGTAAAGAGGGAGGGAAAGATAACTGGAGAACACAGTAATTAGGATCAAATAAATTAATATAGGCAAAGCACTCTGAACAGTGGATTATATGTAATCAGGGCTTTGTAAATAATCACTGTTTTTGTTACCATTATTGTTACGCATAAAGAATGTGGACTTGAATAGAGGGAGCATACTATAATAGCTACCTTTTATTTTGTGTCTCCTTAAAGTCCAGCCCTTTATATTCATTACTTCATATAATCCTGATAACAATAATTTCAAGAAGATATTATTACCCCATTTCACAGGTAAGGACCTGAGGCTTAGAGAGGTGTCTTAGTCTGCCCGGGCCGTTCTCACAGAATACCAGGGACTGTGTGCATTCAATAACACATGCTTATTCCACATTCCTCCATATTCTGGAGGCTGGGAAGTCCAAGATGAAGCCAGCCAATTCAGCTCTTGCTGAGGGCCCTCTTTCTGGTTTGTAGATGGCTGTCTTATTTCTGTATCCTCACATGTGGAGAGAGGGAACTCAGGTCCCACCTACATGACTTTATCTAACTTAATTACCTCTCAGTGTCCTACTTCCCAATACCATCAGATTTGGGATTAAGGTTTCAACACATGAACATCGGAAGGACACATTCGGTCCACAACAAGAGGCAAAGTATACTACCCGAAGTCAGAACTCAAATCCAGATCTACTTGACTCCAAAGCACCACCTGGCCTCAACCAGGCTGAGGATCATCGTTGTATGACTGGGATGTAGAGGACAGAAGCAGGCAAGCAGAGGCTGAGAAAAGGGGAAGGAGAAATAGAAATGATCCTGATAAATTCCAAATGGTATTGATTGACTAGGCCCTGCCTCTTCCTAGTTTCCAGACTCACACTACCCAAAGAGCGGTTGTAGGTTCCTGCCTTTGGAATAAAGTAAAACTTGGTCATTGTAGCAAAGCTCATTTCCACATTCAGGAGAGACACCCTGCTCCTGGCCATGTTCTGGCTAAAGTACCTCTCCAGCCAGTCACAGAGGAGGGTGGAAAGGCTACGAATCAGAAAGGGATGACCCCAAGCCTAACATGTTTCATTACCAAACTGTTAGAATCAGGAGTGCCTACTAGATTGCCTAAAGAAACACCAGCAGCCACACGGACTGTGGAGGCGCGAAGGATCCACGGTGCCAGAGCCGGCTCAGACGCAGCCGGTGTGGGTTTGTGAGGGCAGGCCTGGCTTGAGAGAACTCGTTGGTTTTTTTTTGTTTTGTTTTGTTTTGTTTTTTGTTTTTTTAGAGGAATTACTGTGATAGACCAAAGAAAACCGAAAGCCTAGGATTATATTTACCTAAATCCCAAAAAGCATTTGATAAGGTTGCACAGTAAAGTCAATTGCCCCAGGCAAGAAATCATGGTAGGGGGTAAAAAAGCTCAAAGTGAAGATAAAATGCTTCCCAAATAGGAAACAAAATTGGGTCGCAAGAGGTAACATCTTTGGCTGGAAAGGGGTTACTTGTAGGGCTGGTTTGATCTTTTCTCATTGACACAGTTTAATCAGGAGACAGACTTTGGTGGTTCTTCATTATTATTTTTTTTATATGGAAAAAAAAATTGAACCATGCTATTCACAGGCTACCAGAATAAAAATTTACCCTTGATCCCTCCCCTCCCCAATTCTTCCTTCAATAACTACAGTATGCCTCTGCCATGCCAGGCACTGGTGTAGGCACTTGGTCTAATCGGCAAACCAAAGACGCGAACATCCCTGTCTTCCTGAGGTTTGCATTAGAGTGCACACACAATACTGCACACACAGTGCTTTCAATTGGGCATAAAGACCTATGTCATAAATGTCATCGAACCCCAGGACAGTTGCCCTAGTTGAAAGAGTTAAAAAAGGAGAGGGTTGAACAAACTCTTGGGTGATTTGTTACATACATCTCCTACCCCCCAGAGGCTATGCATCAAGGCTCCGGAAGTCCTTCACTTCCAGGTTAGGATTAAGGGGTACTTGGGAACACTCAGTTCCTGCTCTAAGTATGTAATCATGCCCCTTTGCCCCAGCAGAACCTGAAGCTCCTTGAAGGCAGGAATCACCGCACCTTACATCTCTGTCTGGCTCACGGGGAACAGTGGGTTCTTACCCTGCAAATGTCACTGAC
This sequence comes from Ursus arctos, assembly GCF_023065955.2. NCBI lineage: Eukaryota > Metazoa > Chordata > Mammalia > Carnivora > Ursidae > Ursus > Ursus arctos. The sequence goes on from NW_026623067.1 coordinate 55,355,742, forward strand.
GTAGTCACAGGTTTTCGTAAACTTGAGGAGACCACAGAAACAGCCACAATAACATGTCTGAGCATATGAAAGATTAGTAGTAAGAAGACTGTGGCAAACAGTTCTCCATCCCACAGAGGGCAGAAAAAAGTGAGGAAGTGGATGTGAAGGCTGCTCAGTGCCAGAACATGTTGGTAAAGACATCCTGTAGAACTGTCTTCCTCAGAAAGTCCTTCAAATGAAAAAGATTGTTTTGAGCCTAAGGACATTTGGGGATGGAGGTTTCTAAAAGCAGACAGTGGAAATAATCTCTTACGTCAATTCTAACTTGTGGTGGCAACTTAAAAAAAACATGATGCTGACACTGGGGAGTAGAGTTCACAACAGGAAGTCTGGGGACAGAGTCCCCCAAAAGGTCCTTTGTCAATGGGGCACAAAGGCTCTCTGGAAGATAGAACTTTGTCATGTTAGAAACACACTGCTTGACCCCCGCTCTCAGGTGGCTTGAGTGAGGTTTGATAAACCATGGTGACCTTGAAGCTCGAATTGGCTACAGAGGATGGCAACGGTAACAGGGGACTAAAATGATCTTGGAGGTCAGTCCTTGAAGAAGTCTTCACCTTGTCCAAAAGAATGTGGATAGGGTCTCCTATTGTTCTAGGGATATAGGCAACGGCCACGGTCTGTCAGCTTAAAGCAATGAGATGAGTGCACCCAAGGACAACAGATTCCCCCCTCCCCACCGCCCAGCATTTATTCAGGTTGGGACAGCAAAAGTAACATTGCTCAGCTACAAGCTAAGGTAGATCCCGAATCCAAAGCCATGAGAGTCAAGTGTTTGCCTTTCCCCTCTCCTCTCATCCCTGCTGTCTCCCTTGTCCTGCCAAACACATACACACACTCAGATGAGCAGTGGAATCCTCGAGAATTGGATAGTTCTTTTTTCAGTGCACTCAGGTAGCTTTCCTGATCAGTTATGGCTCTGACATCCATTGGTATCGTACTTCAAAACAGCAAATCTGCCCACCGTGATCTTGTCTTTGAAATGGTTGGGTTTATCTATGGCTTTGTAATTCTCTTGTGGCTACTTCTGAAGACTGCAGGCTTCCTACAGCAGGTGTAGATATCCAAAACACGTCTGCTATGAGAAGCCCGTTATAGACAAGACTGGTGACCATGCTTAGCTTCCAAGTGTAGAAGGTACTTCTAAAAGCTTCTCTCTGAGTGTCTCATGTGTTATATCTTTCGGATCATTAGAGGAAGTATTTGAAGCCCAAGTCTCACAACTCAATGGCCAGTGTTTTTTTCTTTTTTTTTTTCTGTGTAGAATGCAACTTTATTTTTCAACTAACGTCTTCATTCCTTTTTTTTATTATTTAAATTCAATTAGCCAACATATACTACATCATTAGTTTTTGAGATAATGTTCAATGATTCATTAGTTGAGTATAACACCCAGTGCTCATCACATCACGTGCCCTCCTTAATGCCCATCACCCTGTTACCCCTTCCACCCACCCACCCACCTCTCTTTCCGCAAGCCTCAATTTGTGTTCTTTCTTCCACACCACAATTTTTAATTGTTTTCAAAATTCGAACATTCTCCTTACATTCCTTACTCTATCCGAGTGCATTTTTTTTTTAAGATTTTATTTATTTATTCGACAGAGATAGAGACAGCCAGCAAGAGAGGGAACACAGCAGGGGGAGTGGGAGAGGAAGAAGCAGGCTCATAGCGGAGGAGCCTGATATGGGGCTCGATCCCAGAACGCCGGGATCACGCCCTGAGCCGAAAGCAGACGCTTAACCGCTGTGCCACCCAGGCGCCCCCGTGTGCATTTCTTAGTCACTTCTTTACGAGTCTTTCACCTCCCCTTACAAAAAAATTTTTTCAACTTCATATTGGCAAGCCACCTTCTTGCCCTCAGGTCCTGGAGTCCCATGGATTTGGCTTCCAAAAGACCTTCCTCATGCTGCTCTTCCAGACCAGGAACAACCACCGCTTGGGACATTTCTGTGTGTAAAATCATGGACCGCCTGGCCTGGGGAGGCTCTTGAGCCTCAAACATCTTTATGCCAAATGCCCCCATTCCATGGGGGTAGAAACTGAGTACAAGGGAGCCACCAATTATATTGGGCTCATGACTCACAACTATGACTTTTGTACTTTACCAGGCCATACTCTACAACCGCAGCCTCAGCTCAAAATTGTCCAGAGCCCATTCTCTGAGCTCCCTATTCTCTGGTGGCCATGACAGAGGTCAAGTACTCAGAGACAAATTTTAACTGACCCATTTTCTGAGTAAACATTGCCACTCTGAGGTCTTAACCCAGTACAATGCACTACTCCACAGATGAATGCTTTGATATATGAACAGTAGGAATTCTGGGTATCGAGGTGGTTGGGAGAGAGACCATGGGTTGAGTGGCTCTCTTAGATCCTTGAATCACAACCTCAGAACTTGCAGAGGACTGACAGGTCTCCGAAGCTGGAAGTTCCCACGCTATTTCTTTCTGAATATAGGGAAAGCATGTTGCCCTGAGGAAGGGCTGTGACTCCAGGAACCCCAGCTTCTCTTCTTCCACAAATGTTCAGCAAACCTTAGACACATCTTTAATCTCTCTGGGATAAGCTTCCTGGGCGACTTCATCCTACAGCCTCCCCCAGTTTTAAGAGGTTATGATTTATGATGAAAGTCCAATAACCTCTAGTTCAGGATTTGCAAACTCAGGTACTTAGTGAGCCAGCGAATTAACATAAAGAAGTAGGTGCTACCCCAGTGTTGCTGGAACCTCTAATTTTTTATCAAGAAAAGCCCCAAGTCTAAATGTACATGTGAAAAAGTTGTGATTTTTAAGGCTGACAGTTGAAATATTAACAACAATGACAACGACAGACCTTGTGGGGACCAAAAAGATCTCCCATCCCTAGGTCCTGAGCAGCACCGACTGGCTGCCGGGAGGCCACGAGGAAACTCCAGTGGTCTGGAGCCCTGCGTCCAAAGGATGCTAGCAGGTGCTTGGGAGTACTGTAAAGAAAGGCTGCGTGCACCTTGGAAGTACATTTCTGGGCAGAAACAAAGGATTACTGTGCCGTGATTTCCCCTGCAGTGGAAGGTTCAGAGAATTCCCAGCTGGGTTGCCCAAAGAGCTCAGACAGGTTGGGCTCTGCTGCGCCCCAAGGCTCCGGGTGTGCAAAGTTCAGGGAGCGCCTATTGTTAGATTACAGCTCTGCTTCGAGGAATGTGAAAGTGCCTGGAGGTTATCACATTACCATCCAGAGAAAGGAAAAGGACGCCATTCCCTCAGTGCTTTTTGGGGGAGAAGCTGGCAGGGATCCAGCAGGGAACCCTGGGTATGGAGAGAAGGTCTTTCAGAGAGGCAGACAGACATGGATGGGGTGAAGCCCTCAGGTGATTAAGGAACCAAGGACCAAGTCCGGTAGTAGTAATGACATTGATACAACTACTACTTTTTGACCTCTGGCTCTGAGTGAGAAGCATTTCAAAAGCACAATCTCATTTCATTCCTACAGTGAGGCAACGAAGATGAAGTCACTTGCCCGAGATCACCCAGTAAACAGGAGAGCTCAGATGTAAAATGAAGTGTGCCTGATTTCAAGCCCGCGTCAAGAGCTGGTGGCGAGTGTAATTTTAAGGGACAGAGATGGGTCGTGTACAAGGGCCTGGTCTCTCAATGAAGGGAGCAGGCTGCAAATTCACACAAGAAAATTCATTTTTCTTTTTTTCCACAGGAGAGACCGCTTATAGCTTCAACTTCCTTCGTGGCCAAGCTGAGGCCACTTTCTTCCCAAAGCTCCCACAGTTCTGTTGTGTCAGGAGAGTAATACTTAATGAAACTTTTGAAAACCTAACTTTCTTGCCTGTCTCCCCTGACCTACGAGGCAGCGTTTTATTATGTGTGTAGCTAGTCACGTGATTCCAATCATAATAAAAGAGCCGTGGACCATAGAATGACCTGATTTTTCTGAAAAGCTTTTGCTGATACAGTAACTGATTTTATTTTCCCATTAACAATGAAATTGGAAGGCTCTTTTAGCAGCTTGCTGCATGGACGACCACCACTCCGGTCCCACTCAACAGCCATATTGTTCAGAGAAAACCGTACCAGCAATGACTGCAAATGAATTCAATGGACAGGCCTGGCACCTCGTGGCATATTAAATTATTTGACATTGCTGAGGCCACCACTCCCTGCCACAGAATCAATCTTTCTCTTGTCATAAAACACATAAAGGGTCACAAGTTCCATTTCAGATGATGGCTAAGGGGGCAAAGAAGGGAAAAGGCCAGATGATTTCTCTTTATGGGCATTTGGTTGATGAAAATTTCCATGCATCTTGCTATTATCAATCCGCAGGGCAGACTGAGGAAGGAGAGGCTGCGGGAAAAGAAGGGAATGAGGTGAAGAGGGACTCATCTAGTACAAACAGCTTAGCCACAGAGGGCAGTGACATTAACACAGTGAGTCCAGAAACATCAACCGTCAACCCCACAGTTAATCTCCAGTGTTCTGGCTTTGATGGCTTAAATGCAGACCGTGGGATCTCAGAACTTGTCCACAACCGGGGCACCTTCATCGTCATTTGGATGCGCTTATCTAAGAGCTCCTGACTTGGCTGATTCCTTGGAAGGAATATGCTTACCCTGGTCAATACTGCAAAAGCAGGTCTTTGCTTAGTGAGCACTTAGGATGCATCTAGGCTCTGCTTGGCACTGCAGTTGGAAGGGAAGAAGTTACAAAAGCATCATATCTCATCCCTGCTCTCAAGGAGTTTATACTTGACACGTGAAGCAGCCATAGGAGGCCCGAGATTATGACCAAGTAACAGTAAACGATGCTGCTAATAGAGGAAGAAGAGTGAGATGGATGAGAGCCGACTACTGGCTCAAGAACTTAATGCTTAGTGAAAAGTTCCAAATTTCAGTTTTCTTGCCTATTTCCCCAGGCCTATGATGAGGCTTTCTAGGACGTGTGAAAGGAGCTGAAAATGAAGGTGCCTATAAAAATAAATGATCTCTTATTTTTCTATTGTGAATTAAGAAGCCAACGTTTAGTTACTCATCTGTTGCTGCTTGTATCATAGTGGTTGTTTGAGGTGATGAATGAAAATGTGGGATCCAGACAATACATGATTATTTGGGGCTTCCACCTTCTGCTATTTTTTTAAGGACTTGATTTTCAAAGTCTTTTAAGATAAGTTCTGCCTTAGTAGGCAAAATTAAATGTCACCCTTTATTTAGGTCATATAATCCAGGAGCTGTGTTTCCAAGAGTCAGACAATTAATGTGACTAAGTCATGAGGTAGGGACAGGTAGGACGTTAGGTGGGGTACTCAAGAAGAGGGCAGGCTCTGTCACAACAGCCTTCATTAGCCAGCAATGCCACATAGCTGCCATGTGGGAATAGGGCCCCATAGAGCTAGTACCACCAATTTTTCAGGAGAAGATGAGATGGTAGTTTCTATATGAAATTTACTGATGTTTCTGTCATTATTTAGCTCACACACAGAGAGACCAAGGCAAAACCAAGCAAAACCCATGTCTGGATCTGATCCATGAATCTCTGGTTGAGAATGGCTGATTTGGAGCCATCTGCTCATTTTAGAGATGGAGAAATAAGATCCATAACGGTGAGATTACTATAATTAACTCAGCAGCTAGGACTCAGTTTTCCTGACTCTTAAATCTCAGTTACTTTTACCATACCGTATTGTCTTACAGGAAATAAGTCTTAGAGAGCTTATAGGAAGATTCAGACTACTGAAGTCCTGAGAAGGAAAATTCTCATTCCCCCCTACCCCTCATCCTCGGTTCATGATTAACCGTAGGCCATCTTTGTGGACAGCCTGGGACCTCCTTGTGGCAGCAACTCAAGCCTTTTCCAGCTGAGTGTTCCTTTAGGATTTGTCTTGACAAAGGGAACATGTGAGCCACTGAAGCCATCTACCAGGAAAGGCAAAGTACAAGGCCTTGACTTATCTCACCGGGGAGTTTCAAAAGAAAAAGGCCCAGTACTTAGGCTTGAAGGTGGCTACAGAATGCATTTGGGTGCTCTTAGTCCCAGGACCAGCAAAATCTTCCCAGTTTATAATTTGGAATGGGAATCAGCAATGGACAGCAAGCCCTAGTTTCGTCTCCTACAAGGAACAAAACCTCCCAAGAAAATCATCACTTGATGGCTGATAAAAATAGAATTGCAATTTATGCCTCTGTCTACTCTCTCTATCTTCAGGCTCTTAAGGTGTATTTTCCGTCATAATGGCTAATTTAGATGGATTCCCGGGGTGCTGCATCACTGCTGATGACATTAATGGTCTTGGGCTCCCTGAATTTTGATTGATTGCTATAATCTGTGAAACTATTTCAGGACATAGATTTATTATTATTAAGCCTATAAAATGGTGTCAGGGTCAAAGCAAGCTGATGTGTGTTGTGAGGCAAACATGACCAAGGGGTGGATGCCACCATTGAACAGACATGAATGGCAGGAGCAAACAGTGTTTCGTCTTCCACTCCTGCACAGCCTCTCAGCCTTCTCCCAAAGGGGCAGTGGACTGAGGTTCCAACTGCACTGGGCAGGGAGAAATGGGGGGGTCAGGGGAGGTGTAGAAGGAAGACAAAATGTGCACTATTCATTACTCTCCTAAATGGTTTAATTCCTTAGAGAAGTTTTGACAGCATTTTCATTTCAGTTCATTTATTTTTTTTTAAAGATTTTATTTATTTATTTATTTGAGAGAGAGAGAGCATAAGAGAGGGAGGGAGAGAAAGAGAATGAGCAAGGGGGGGGGGCAGAGGGAGAGGGAGAAGCAGACTCCCTGCTAAGCAGAGAACCTGACGTGAGGCTCGATCCCAGGACCCTAAGATCATGACCTGAGCCAAACGCAGATGCCTAACTGACTGAGCCACCCAAGCATCCCTCGTTTCATTTAGAAGTGGCTAAAAACTTGCTCTATTTTTTTCCTCTGGCCTCTAGATGCTACCTAGCTTTCCAAGCTTCAACCCGTTATTTTGGGATGAGAGAGCAATATTGATGCTATCTCACTCAACCTCCATCAGTGAGAAAAGAAAAGGCTAAGCAGGGAATTATTCTCCTAGCCATTTTATCCTTTCTTCCTTCTTTCTCTTCAGAAAGTCTGGCTCTAGTATTAAAGGCAAGGAAATGGATCTCATATTAGGCTGGGTTCCAGAAAGAAATTCTCAAGATTGCCATTTCAAATTCCTTTTGAGAAAGGATGAGGGTATTCAATAAAATACTAATCCATACTTTCCATTTACACATGAGATGTAGAAAGCTGAAAAGAGCTTCATTCTTACTCTTCAAACAATAAAAAGCCAGACTTGCATAGTCACAACTTTTTGAAAATTCATCAGAGAGCTGAGGTCACAGGGCAACCAGCTAACTAACCAACTAACCAACTAAAACTAAGTAAACCAAAGGAAGACAGATGACTGCGAATGAAATGGGATGTGAGCACTTCCTTCCCAGGGGCTGATGCAGCTGGACATGCTCTAGAGAGAAGAAGTTGGCTGAAACCACTAGAGAAATCACTGGCAGGGGCCATGTGTGGGCAAGGGAGACAGGAGAATCCTGGGAGCCACAGATACGAGGGCAAGTCACGCAGGACCTTCTGCACTGACCTAGAGGGCACTCATGGAAGGATTGTTGAGAGACACGGGAAAGCATTCCCGGGGGACAGGCTGGGAGGGGGGAAGGGCAGGCACTGCCAGAAAGGCTTGAAATTTTGCCCAGATTCTTCCCTGCATCTCCTCTGCAGAACAAAAGCTGTAAACTGCTGTGGGGGGAGGAGGAGGAGGCCATCAACACTGACAGCCCAGGGCAACTGGGGTGAGGAAAAAACCCTCTACCTCTGGGATAAAGAGGAACACTGTATAACGATAATGGGGTTAGCTATCCAGAAAGACAATGACCCAAAATTTGGAAGTACCTGACAGCAGAGCATTAAAAATACTTGAATAAAAAAAAAATACTTGAATCAGAAAGAGACAGAAATGAAAGGAAAAATGAACATTAAACATAGAGCAATTCAGTAATGTGGCAGGATACAAAATCAATGCTCAGAAATCAGTTGCGTTTCTATACACGAACAATGAGACTGAAGAAAGAGAAATTAGGGAATCCATTCCATTTACAATAGCACCAAAAATCATATGTTATCTCGGAATTAACTTAACCAGAGACATAAAGGATCTATATTCTAGAAACAACAAATCACTCTTGAAAGACACTGAAGAAGACACAAAAAGATGGAAAAATATTCCATGCTCATGGATCGGAAGAATTAACATAGTTAAAATGTCTATGCTACCCAGAGCAATCTACACTTTCAATGCCATCCCGATCAAAATACCAATGACATTTTTCAAAGAACTGGAATAAACAGCCCTTAAATTTGTGTGGAACCAGAAAAGGCCCCGAATCGCCAAGGAATTGTTGAAAAGGAAAAACAAAGCTGGGGGCATCACATTGCCAGATTTCAAGCTATACTACAAAGCTGTGATCACAAAGACAGCATGGTACTGGCACAAAAACAGACACACAGACCCATGGAACAGAACAGAGAACCCAGAAATGGACCCTCGGCTCTTTGGGCAACTAATCTTTGATAAAGCAGGAAAAACCATCCAGTGGAAAAAAGACAGTCTCTTCAATAAATGGTGCTGGGAAAATTGGACAGCTATATGCAAAAGAATGAAACTTGACCACTCTCTCACACCATACACAAAGATAAACTCCAAATGGATGAAAGACCTCAATGTGAGACAGGAATCCATTAAAATCCTAGAGGAGAGCATAGGCAGCAACCTCTACGACATCGGCCACAGCAACCTTTTTCATGACACATCTCCAAAGGCAAGAGAAACAAAAGAAAAAAATGAACTTGTGGGAATTTATCAAGATAAAAAGCTTCTGTACAGCCAAGGAAAGAGTCAAAAAAATTAAAAGACAGCCCAAAGAATGGGAGAAGGTATTTGCAAATGACACTACAGATAAAAGACTGGTATCCAAGATCTACAAAGAACTTCTCAAACTCAATACGCGAGAAACAAATAAACAAATCAAAAAATGGGCAGAAGATATGAACAGACACTTTTCCAGTGAAGACACACAAATGGCTAACAGACACATGAAAAAATGTTCAAAATCATTAGCCATCAGGGAAATTCAAATCAAAACCACATTGAGATACCACCTTACGCCAGTCAGAATGGCAAAAATGGACAAGGCAAGAAACAACAAATATTGGAGAGGATGTGGAGAAAGGGGTCCCTCCTTGTTGGTGGGAATGCAAGTTGGTACAGCCACTTTGGAAAACAGCGTGGAGGTCCCTTAAAAAGTTAAAAATTGAGCTACCCTATGATCCAGCCATTGCACTACTGGGTATTTACCCCAAAGACACAGATGTAGTGAAGAGAAGGGCCATATGCACCCCAATGTTCATAGCAGCATTGTCCACAATAGCTAAATCGTGGAAGGAGCCGAGATGCCCTTCAACAGATGACTGGATTAAGAAGCTGTGGTCCATATATACAATGGAATATTACTCAGCCATCAAAAGGAACAATTTCTCAACATTTGCTGCAACATGGACGGGACTGGAGGAGATAATGCTAAGCGAAATAAGTCAAGCAGAGAAAGACAACTATCATATGGTTTCACTAATTTATGGAACATAAGAAGTAGGAAGATCGGTAGGAGAAGAAGGGGAAGAAGAAGGGGAGGGGTAAACAGAAGGGGGAATGAACCATGAGAGACTATGGACTCTGGGAAACAAACTGAGGGCTTCAGAGGGGAGCTGGTGATGGGTATTAAGGAGGGTACATATTGCATGGTGCACTGGGTGTTATACGCAACTAATGAATCATGGAACTTTACATCAAAAACCAGGAATGTACTGTATGGTGACTAACATATGATAATAAAAATATTTAAAAAAAATAAAAAAACTTGAATCAGAAAGAGACAGAAATGAAAGGAAAAAGTGAGCATTAAACATAGAAACTTCAGGACTCTTCTCTTGGTTATTAATACAAAGAACAAAGACGACCTGAAAAACATCAACCAACTTGTCCTAACTCACGTCTATGGAATACTCCAATAACAAGCAAAGTACACACTGTTTCTAAGTGTACGTGGACCATTCACCAAGACATGGCCATATGCCAGCCCATAGAATAAACCTTAACAAATTAAGAAGACTAGGAAATCGTGCAAAGTATGTTCTCTGGCCATAACCAGAATTAAACCAGAAATGAATAACAGAAAGGTATCTGGAAAATCCACAAATATTTGCAAATGAAGCAATGCCCTTCTAAACCACCCAGGGCTCCAAGAGAAATTCTCATGGGCAATTAAAAATATTTTAGCAGAATGGAAATAAAAACAGGCATACGAAAATGCATGGGACAGTTAAAGTAGGACTTAGAGGGAAATTTATGGCACTAAATGCTTTTATTAGAAAAGAAGAAAGTGTTCAAATTGGTTATCAAAGCTCCTACCTTAAGAAATCAGAGAAGGAAGAGCAAATTAAATCCAAAGCAAGAAGATGGCAGGAAATAACAAGGAACAGCAATCAATGAAATTTGACATAAAAAAACAACAGGAGAGTATCTCCTCCATCTTTGCACTTACTGTGCTGTGGAGATCCTATCATTCTAAAACACCATGAAGAATTCAGAGCTAACATTTCCTTGGAGTGGCCAATAGGTTCCTGGTAGACTGATCTTCTCTAGAAGTCAGCCAGGAAAGAAGAATTTGGAGGTCAGTGTCTGGGGTTGGCACCGCCCTCTGTGAGCCAGCAATGCAGGTCTTAGCCAGGACAGCTGAAGAGGACTCCCTCAACAACCCTAAACAAAATGCCCCCGTCCTCGGAGAGCTGCCGGTCAACCGTAGGAAACAGACAACACTGTGATGACAGGGCCACGTGCTATGATGGACGTCAGCACAGACTGTGAGCCCTGAGGGAGCATCTCAGGTGGACCAGAGACAGTGCAGCTAAATTCTGAAAGGGACGAGACATCAGCGTGAAAAAGGAATAGAAGGATCCACACAGAACAAGAGGGGTTTATTTTCATGTTTAACAAAGAAAGGGCAGTTTATTGGAACAAAACAAGCCAAACTGAAAAATCTCTTAGTTTATATCAAAGTCCTGCTCCAGATTTTGTAGTAGCATACTGCATCATTCACTTAAGCTACTGCTAAGTCCTATGCTCTAGGATTTCGTGAATGCTGGCTTTTTAGCAACTGACTCAAATCTCTTTAATTGTTCTATTATTATTTTTTTGGTAATCATGTAAGAAAGAGACAGATACAAATAAGTAACAAGAATTAACCATTTCTAAGGAAGGGAGCTATTGAGGATAAGGACTCAGAAGCCAAGTTAGACTGGTAATTCATCATGTTTCAGTAGAACAATGAATGGAAACTTGCATAACGGAATACACACATTAGTAAACCAAGAAGTTATGCACCTCCACTAAAATTCAGTGCAAAAAGGCACTTAAACCCCCTGAAAAGTATGTTGTTAGGCACTATACATAAATATATGTACGTGTGTGTGTGTGTGTGTGTGTGTGTGTGTCTGTGGCAGACCAGATCCTGATACACTGAATGAGTTCAAATTTCTGTACATCCAAGATTCTTGAGGAGACAGTTATATTTAGACTTCCATTAACGTTCAACGCATTGTGCAGAAATCAAAAAGTCAGGTTTTATAATGACCACATATAACTGGGAGTTCTACAGGGTATGTGTGTATATAAAGTCTTCCCTAGAAAGCCTTCCTTCAGCAGATGGTTTGCCCCCAACTAAACTGGGGGCAGTGATGAGAAGTGAGAGGTGGGGAAGCCAAACACCTACTGGGGCTAAAACACGTATTTGCTCTGTCTCAAGGATAGCCAGGGACTAAACGTGCTCTCTGACAAATCATCTCAGAGCCTCATGAGAGGATAATGTGTGAGCACTAAGGAGCTCACAGGAGGAAGAGGGAGGTTAGGGCCAGGCTTGAAGGTCAGAGCCCAGGCTACAGATCAAAAACGAAAGTTAAAAATGCCTTCTGGAAATGAGTGGGCAGTCTGTTCCATTTTCAGCACACCGACATGTTCTAGGAGTTTTGTTTTTATTTTAAATAAGCTTTATTTTGGTCCCTTGGAAAGAAAAGTGTGTTGCCCTCTGATGAGCCCTTAGCTTCCAAGTGGCTTTTCTCCTGGGGCCTCTTAGGGGCACAAGCTAGGCTCAGATTTGCCAGCCTTGACAGACAAAAGAGAGAACTCAACAAAGCAGCCTCATTCCAAGTGTGGTATGTATGTGCTTCCTGAAGAGTCAGGGGGCATTGTCTCAAACCTCAGCTTTGTCTATAGAACACTATCTCCCCATCTTTTTACATCATTTCCAGCGGCAGGGACCAGACACCTGTATTTTAAAAAACTTCCTCCCATGATTTTGCTCTGCGGTCCCATGAGAACCATTGTATCAGAAGGAAGTTCTCAAAGGACAAAGATCTTTTTTTTCTTCTTCTCTATGGATTCAAGTAATAATTATTGAGTGTCTGCAATGGGCCGGGAGCTGTTACGGGCTGGCCACATGACAGTGAGTAAGAGGGGTAACATCCCTGCCCTCATGAAACTTTTATTGGGGGAGTCAGACACTAAACAAATAATTATAGTTAATTAAATATTTACAACTGATTTAAGAACTACAAAGGACAAACCTCTATATCCCAAGCACCTGGCCCTGCACTATATATATGCATAATAAATATTTGTCCATTGTCGCTATTCTACAGGTTATCTGCACTGGCAGTAAATGCCCAGGTACATTCTGGTAATAGGTACTGGGCAAGGAAAAGACGACTGTCAGATAATGTGAAGACTGGTTTAAACAAAGTCAAACAGGCTTCCTTAATGCAGGACCCCTCTACATTTGAACGTGCTCATGTACCCTGTGGCTTCCTAAGACAGCTTGCTGGTGGGTCAGAGGCACTTCTGCAGCAGGGCCAGGGAGCTGAATGTGGGGATACACTTTGGGAACCACTTTTCTGAGTGTTTCAGGGGGGAATGTCAATGCTTGTCTCTGAAGAAGGCAAGTGTCCTACTTTTCCAGTGTGGGCAGCTCGGCCCTGAAGAGTCTGAGGCTGACCTGGATTTTCTCTGGTAACACAATCCTGCCCCTCGCCTGGGGGACACTGTCTGTGCCCCCCAGATATGGAGAACAAGGGGAGCAGCCCAGCCAGAGGATCGCTTAGCCGGTGAAAATGAATGGGCCTGATGCATTCAAGATAGGAGGGTACAGAAATAAGAACTGCAATTTGAGTGCCTGGTGACTTTGCTTGGCACCACTTGGGGTTCAAGGTCAGGGTGAGGGCACAGACTCTGTGTGACACCTTTCTATCAGAGCTTTTGGCTGCCAGCATACTAGGTGGCAGCACCAGGAAGTGGCTGTGCAAACGCCATGAAACGTGGCAGCGCAAGGTGATCCCAGGAACTATCCAGACTGAAAATGCAGACCCCATGCTTCCCATTTAGTGTTGCATAAGACCTCCTTATACTAAAAAACCATTTGTTGTTTATCTGAAAGTCAAATTTCACTGGGCATCCCATGTTTTTATGTTTATTTAAAACCTACCAGCCCTCAGTGTGGCCCCTGGGGTGCTGGGCTTCTAATACAAAAGGTCAGGGACTGGGGTGGGGGTGGGGGCCACCCTGAAGGTGCCATCCAGGCCAGGCCAGAGGAAGCCTGGTCCAGCTGCTGTGCAGATGTGCGGGACACATCTTGCTGGGGGGCACTCCTCTTGCTGCCCTACTTGGCCAAGGTCCACCGCCGGGGAGCAGGTCAACGCCACACTTCTCATTTAAAAAACCAGGAAAAAGAGGAGTTTTGTCAGCAATTTTCTGCCACATGGAATAGACTAGATGAGTGATTCTTACCCAGGGGCAATCTGGCAGTGTCCAGAGACGGTTTTGGTTATCACAGCGGGGGGCGAGGGCCAGCATTACTGGCATCTGGTGGGTAGAGGCCAGGATAAACAACCTACAGCGCACAGCATGGCTCTCACATCCAAGAATTACGCCGGCCAAAATGTCAGTAGTACCAAGGGTCAGACACCCTGGACCAGAGGAAACTCAACCCCATCCCAGAAGCAAGGCCAACCTTAAGCAGATGGGCGATGAGGACAAAGTTGTTGTCCTCTGGTCCTAATCTTTTTCAACACCCCCACGCCACAGAGTCCAGTGTTCCTATATGATCCTTGGTCCCTTTAGTGGAGAGAAAACAGTATCACGCTACTATACCCCATTTTTTATTATAGTATTAATGACTTAATATGCTACCTTTTCAAAACATATTCCTGTTCCAGAGATGGGGTGGCGGTCTTTGCCAGTCCCCTATTTCAGAGGCAACCTCCCCTTTTTCCTTACAGAAGCCACTCCCAACTTTGTCCAAAGAAGCATCGTACGCGTGAAAACCAATGACTACCCTCCCCCGCCCCAAACATCCTCTCAGACAGAGGTGGATCTGAGAGGAAGTCTAGAGGGTGGAGGTTTGGGAAAGAGACCGCTTGCCTAATGAAAGTGGGCAGACTTAGCTGGCACTGAGCTTTGCTCCTTTTCTTCTTCTTCCTCATCTCACCTGGAGTGTGGGTGGGAGGAGCAGCGGCCATCTTACCATTGTGAAGACGAAAGCCACACACAGAAGGTGCTGGAGCAGGGGGCCCCGGCTCAGAAGCCCTGGGTGGCCTCCTCCGGTGTGCACCATTCTGCACCAGTGATCCCAGACCTCTTACATGAGAAAAACAAATGATTTGGTGAAACAGAGGAAGTTGTGTTGCCGTTACATGCAACCCAACTCAGTCTTGACTGGCACAAAGACCTGGAGGGGAAAATGTCTAAGGCAAGCATGGAATCTAATGGCGAGATGCCAGAGCCTTGATGCTCCTAAGGTGTGAGGAAAACTTTTAGGCATGGGGGATGGCCCCCTGCCCCTCCCTCACATGATCTAGGCTCTTCTGCCTATATGGAGCTGCCCTAGTTCTGACCCAAGGAATTGATTAGATAAGCACTTGGCTGACTAATAATGGTGTCAGTCCATGCCACAACCAGTGGATAAAATTCCAAGGAGACAAATGATGACAGCAAGGGCACTCGGGAGTGCCCCGGGAAGCCCTGTGCAAATTGTAACTGAACAGCCTTCATTAGGACCGTATCTCTTCAAACATAGAACCAGAAGATGCTTTTGATTGTACTGACTTGAGCGAACATGGCCAACGAGGCTCCGAAAAGAGGTGGCCTTGGATCGTCCTTAAAACTGACACAGGGCATTTACCATCTTTTCATCTCTACTCCAGGGGGCGATTATGATAAAGGAAAGGCCATCCTTAATATATGGCATGTGTACAGAAAGAATAGGAGCAATCACTCCTACCTTCTGCAGAACTTGCTGGGTCATCGAATCTAATGGGAGCGGAGCCTGGGACGAGGAATTATGTCATCCTTACATTATAGACAATTAGAGAAATGGCCCCTTCCCCCCAATGTACACCCACTTTCTTTGCCCCCACTCCCAGCCCTTGTCAGTGTCCCCAAATAGACGAGGCTGGGCCAGGGAAAGCACTGCCCGTCCTTGTGGTGGGGTCGTCTTCCCGTGAGCTCTAGCCCTGAAGCTGCTCCTTATTAAGACATGACCTTGTCCACTTATCTTTCAGTGCTTTAAGTTTCCCCATCCACATAAATGGCATCAGTCACAATGCCCACCTCCCGGGGGTTCTTGTGAAGACTGATAGGAATCACCTTGAAAAGTGCCGGCCATATAGTGAACGCTCAGGGACTGTCTGCAGGCATTATATTAGTATTAGCTCTATTAGAGTTCCATGCTGTCTGTGGCAGAGAGCTAAGAGGGTTTCTTCTCCCTCTGCTTAGGAAGACAGATTGCTTATCTCCTCCCGAGGGCAGCGCGGAGAATTGGACATTGTGTTATCATCTGACTGTCTGATTGAGCAATCTATGGAGAACGTACAGCCATCCATCCCCGCTCACAAGGAGCTAGAAGGTCCCACCTCATCGCGTTGAAGCAGTTACTTCCTTTGGGGGTGGGAGAGGGTGCTGCTCTGACCTGTCGGGTTTGGGGTGCCTACTGCCCCCTCCCTTCAGGCCATGAGATACTGGCTAGCTCTGAGTCCCAGGGAGGGCCCTGAGGGCTTGGAGTCACATGAGAAGCTAGCAGGGGGAGGGGGCAGAGAGGGCAATGATGAGGAAAGCTGGTGGAAAGGAGAGGGGAGGGGAGGCAGGCCATTTGCACCCCAGGGTTTTGGGTCTCCCTCAAATGCAGTCAGTCTGCACACACGGTCGAGTATTAGTCCTCAGGTTGCTCCTGCCAAATAGGACATATATATTTAAACTGGAGGACCCAGAGCATGTCAACCATTAACAGGACTCCCAACAAAGCGACAGGGATACAATATGCCCTTGTTTGGGGCCCTCCCTGAATCGTGCCTTTGTGTAATACAGTCTATGCAAACTGCCTCTGGGCTGGAAGCCACTGGAAGTGGGCAGAGCCTCACCTCGGGTTTTATCTAAAAGCCTTACCTAAGAAACACAATAGCCCAAGTTTACCTGCTGTGATTTCTTTTGAAGGGCTGAGTGTGTGTGTGGAGGGGGAAGGGTAGTGGGTAGATGAACCAAACTGCAATTCACATGTGAAATTCTCACTTGCAAAATTTGTGGGAAATGAAGATGAGGGCACCAAATGCAGCATGTGAAATCGCATGGGGAGGGCGATTTAACCAGCTGCTGCCACACAGTTACAGACCACGCGGTGTGTGGGCAGGACATCTGTCATACTGGCAAGCACTTGGTTAAACAGTAAACAGGTTCCAGGACATTTGCTCTCCCCAGAGGAGAAAAGGCTGCTCCCCAACGCTGGCATACCTGGCTGCTTGCACACCTCTCTCCAAGGATCCTCAAGCCGTCTGTAAATACGCCCTCATTGTTGGAGCAAGCTCACTGCGCCTGGAAAGGCAGAGAATGCTGGGAAGGAACCAACAAGGGCTCTATCCTACTTCCTGGTCACAATGACCTCGGGTCCCTTCACAAGCATGAAATATTTCAGCTGGATTCCAGCACCTCCCTCAGTGTGAAATAACCTCCAAGTTCCACAGCGATGGGCACAGCTGATATCCTGTTCCAAGTTCCTTTGCTAAATTCTGCTCCCAGCACAATCCCATAAGACAGTCTAAATCAGCTCTTCTGTCTCTTAAAGTTTACACCTTTATGAAAACTTACAAGCCATTTCAAAATATTTTGACAACTAATTTAAAAGGAAAGCCATAAATGGAACAATATAGTCGTCCATCATTAGGACACTTGTTCAAGCATAATCTTACCATGAAATACTATGCAGTTGCTTCAAGAATAACGCAATGCTACCTATGCGATGTGGCATGATACCTGCAGTAGGTTGAAAGTTGGTGTCCCAAACGGTATGCCCATATCCTCAACCCCAGAATCTGTGAATGGGAACTTATTTGGGAAAAGGGCTTTATAGATGTAATTAAGTTAAGATCTAAAATAAGATCAGTCTAGATTATCTGGGTGGGCCCTCTATTTAATGACAAGTATCTTTCTAAGAGGTTGATGAAGACACACAGAGAGAAGAGAAGGCCAGAAAGATATGTGAAGCCAGAGGCAGAGACTGGAGTGATGTATCAGCCATCAGCCAAGGAATGTCTGGCTGCATGAGAAGCTGGAAGAAGCAAGGAATGGCTTCTTCCCTAGAGCCTCTGGAGGGCCTTCTACCCTGCCCACACTTTGATTTTACACTTCTGCCCTCCAGAGCTGTGAGAGAAGACATTTCTGTTGTTTTAAGTCACCTAGTTCACGGTGATTTGTTACAGCAGTCCTAGAAAATGAATACAAACTCCAAGAGAGATTTAAGACTAGAAAACCAAAAACAACACCAAAGACGGCATATACCATTTGGCACTTGGATAGACAGACCCCCTACATCCTAATCCCTGGAGCCTGTGAATAGGTATGTTAAATAGCAAGAGGAAATTAAGATTGCAGATGGGACAAAGGTTGTTGAACATTTGAATTTAGATAGGAAGATTATCTTAGACTGTCCAAGAGGACCAGGAATCACAGGAGTCCTCAAAAGTGGAAAAGGGATGCAATGCTATATAATTCGGCAATAAAAACAAATAAAGCGCTGCTACCCTCTACGACACGGATGCATCACGAAAGCATCATGTGAAAGCAGCAAGTCACCAAGGACCAGGCATTGTGTTTCTATTTGTACGAGAAGTCCAAAAGAGGCAAATCTAGAGAGATGGAAAGTCTAACAGTGGTTTTCAGGAGCTTGGGAAGATGAAGGGAGGGAGGAGAGTTGAAGGCTACAGGGTACAGGGTTTCTTTTCGGGCTGATGAAAATCTTCCAAAAATGTCATCAAGGATACACAACTCTATGAATAAACTAAAAGCCACTGAGTTATGCATTTAAAAGGGTAAATTGTATGCTATGTGATTTTTATCTCAACAAAGCTAAAAACAGTGGAAAAGGGAAATAGAAGGGGAGCCAGAGTCAGATCAGGAGATATGACCCGTGAAGTTGGCCATGCAGTTGGTAGAGGACCATGAACCAAGGAATGCAGGCAACTTCTAAAAGTGGCCAAGGCAAGCCTGCAAATAGGACACTTTGAATTTAGGCCAGTGAGACCCGATTCAGACTTCCGAACTCCCTAACTTTAAGAGAACAAATTTGTGTTGTTTTAAGCTGCTAAATTTGGGGTAATTTGCTAGAGCAGCAATAGAAGACTATTATAAGCACTTCTTATACCTTTTCTCCCTTTTGCATTTTGTCCTGTATACACTTGTTACCGACTCAAAATTTAAATCAAGAGAAAGCAAAAAACCCCTTCAGGACAATGACCGGAGCCATCTGGGGAAAAAATTTAAATATCTGTAACATTCATCTCCGTAGAAATACAATACAATCCACAAACGTGAGCCATATATGGAATTAAAAAAATTTTTTTGATAGTCACATTTAAAAAAGAAAAAACATGTTTAATTAATTTAGTAATAAGTTTTATTTAGCTTGTTATAGCCAACAGATAGTATTATTTCTACATGTAAGCAATAAAAAAATTATTAGAGATATTTTCATTTTTTTTCTCATACTAAGTCTGTGAAATCTGGTGTATATGTTAAAATTATAGCACATCTTGGGGCGCCTGGGTGGTTCAGTTGGTTAAACATCCCACTCTTGATTTTGGCTCAGGTCATGATCTCAGGATTGGGAGATAGAGCCCTGCATCACGCCCCACGCTGGGCATGGAGCCTGATTAAGATTCTCTCTCTCCCTCTTCCTCTGCCCCTCCCCACCTCTCTCACCCTCCCTCTAAAGAAAAAAAAATATATCTACATATCTACATCGATATGTAGATATATATATATATATATAGAGAGAGAGAGAGAGAGAGAGAGAGCACACACGCACATCTTCACTCAGACCAGCTGTGTTTCCGGCACTCAATCACCACCTGTAGGTAATGGCTATTGTGTTGACTATGGATCTATAAAATCCAATAGGAGTGAGGAGTAGGGTTTTTTTATTATTATTATTCTTTAAACTCTGGTTAGTTAACACAGTATAATACCAGTTTCAGGTGTACAATATAGTGATTCAACACTTCCATACAACACCTGGTGCTCATCACAAGAAGTGCACTCCTTAATCCCCATCACCTATTTCACCCATCCCCCCACCCATCTCCCTTCTAGTAACCATCAGTTCGTTCTCTATAGTTAAGAGTTTGTTTCTTGGTTAACTTCTTTCCCCCGCCCCATTGTTCATTTGTTTGTTTCTTAGATTCCACATATGAGTGAAATCATAAGTTGTCTTTCTCTGACTTTTTCACTTAGCATAATATGTTCTAGTCCATCCATGTTGCTGCAAATGGCAAGACTTCATTCTTTTTTGTGGCTAATATTCCATTGTGTGTATGTATGTGTGTGTGTATATATATATATGTATATAATCATATATATATGTCTATGTATATAATCATATATATATATATATATATATATATATATATATATATATAAAATCTTCTTTATCCACATCTTCTTTATCCATTCATCTGTCGATGGACACTTGGGCTGTTCCCATAATTTTGTTATTGTGGATAATGCTATGAACATCGAGGTGCATGTATCCCTCTAAATTAGTATTTTGGTCTTTTTTGGGTAAATACCTAGTAGTGTGATTGATGAATCATGTGGTAAGTCTATTTTTAACTTTTTAAGGAACCTCCATACTGTTTTCCACAGTAGCTACATTCCTGCCAAAAGTACAAAAGGGTTCCCCTTTAAAAAAAAATGAGAACACAACAGTCTCAAATGCAGTATAGGCATCCTGTGGATATGGGTATTAAAAAGAATGAGTTGAAGCTGTATGCACTGACATAGAATATTGACCATAACTACGGTATATTGCCAGATGAGACCAACCAAGTTAAAAGTGCTTTTTTGGTAAAACTTGTTAAGAAAACCAATAAAAATACAGACATATATGGAATTATTCATACCATATCGTTAATATTTTTTTCACACTTCGTGAAGCAGTATTAAGGTATCACCAATAGGATTGCTAACTTTCTCCCTGCACACATGATTTTGTTGTATATTGCTTCATAGCTTAAAAAAAATCAAGAGATAGATCATCCCAAGAGTAAGTTGCTAGTCAACACCTCTAGCAGCTACTCCACTGGTTATACCATTGCCAAAGCATCAGCAACCACATCAAAGACCTCTCCACCAAGAACCTTATTGAAGACTTACTCTCCTTTTACCAGGCACTTTTTTCTAACTAGAGGGAAGATCTCAAAAAATGCTCTGTGAAACACTATTTCTTCACATGTACATTACCATGCCTATAGAGTTGACCAATCTGCAGTAGAAATCAGTACCTATTCTGCCATTCAGAAAGAGAGCTTTCATTTTCCAAAGCTTACATGTCCTCAAGCCCATCTGATATTCAGACAATAAAGAGATTTTTTAAAAGCTACAATTTGCAGGAAAAAAATACAGGAGAGGGGGCCATCATGGAGTGAATACTAAATAGAAATCAAGAGCTTACATGCACAGATTAAAAGAAAATGCTGGAAGGTTTCTAACATTTCAGACTCTGGGGTGTCCTCCACATTCAGAATTGGTCTGTATCATTTGTTAGACGGGCCTCCAATTCAGTGCTGGCCCATCGCCCCTGCAGCAAGAGCATGCCATGGGCAACCATGGTTCCACAGCAGCCCCCTAAGTCCAAGAAATGAGACTCTTGTCACTTGGGTAATCCAAACACAAGCTTAATCCTACAGCATACTGCCTGCGGGAGCTGGGCCACCACCGGCAGCCCTGAGATTCTGTCACTCAAAAAGTTCAATCAGGAAGTGGCATAAACTTGTTCCTTGGATTGGCCTGTGTGACCTAGTCCCTCAGAGTTTTCCTCCAGGCAAGGGATGACCTGGCAGAGAGTTTGGCCAAGCCCCAAAAGGTTGTCATAATATTTATGCTTTATGTCCTCTTTCTCCTACGGCAGGTAACATTCAAAATGTTGAGTGACTTTCTTTGGTATCCCTCCTCCTCCTGCATTTTAAATATTTGTGTGTGTGTGTGTGTGTGTGTGTGTGTGTGTGTGTGTGGTGCGGGTAGTGGGCAGAGGATCCCTTTGGAGCAAGCACTCAGAAGTGGTTGCTCGGTCTCATTCCCCTTCCTCCCCTGGCCTTACAGACTAAGTACAAAATGGCAGAGAGGAGCTAAGAGATCCATTCACTTCAAGGAACGTTCACCAGGGTCCCAGTACGCCCCAGGCACTGGAACACAGAGATAATGATATTAGTTAAAACGCAGATTTGGTTGTTCTTAATCTATTTGGAATATTTTAAATCACTTGACTAACTGAACACAGTTCAGTTTTGAACTTCTTGACTGAACACAGTCAAAAAGAGAAAAACAACCCTAATAAACCAAAAATGAGAATATTTCTTAAATTCATTTTAATACTGTTCTAAAAATAATTTGAAAATATAAACTCTATGGAAATATGAAGCAAATATTTATAGAACAATGGAGATGATATAGTCAGCTGTTTATGAATTTATGAATTTTTAACAGATTTTTCAACTACAAATTGTATAAAATAATCTTAATTTAGAAGCAGTATTTTTCCTTACTCATATTTCATGATATTATTTTACTCAAACTTTATATAACCACCTTTGACATCACTGACTTTGTCATCATTTAAGCCAATTCTGATGATCTTACACAGTTTCTGGAAAACATCACCTTCAATTCTTTCCTAATTGAGACAAATGTGTAATGCTGACACAGGAAATTTTATCCCAAGCCACAGGTGCCCATTTCTGAACAGAATGGATCCCCCCACCCTTTATTCTGTGGGTATAACTATAATTTACTCACTTTTTAAACTGATTCATAAAACACTTACTTTCAATTACCTAGAACACTCGCATGTGAAGTCACATACCCAGAATGACCAAAACTTGTCAAAATTTCTTCACTTCCCTCTCACAGATCTTAGCACATGCCCTTTAAAACCATCTCCAAACAAGCAAACACTGAATTTGTTTCACAAATTCAAACGGTACTTACACAAACGGTACTCAGTTGTGCAAAATAAAATACCCCATTATAGAAGATACTAGAATATGAGGCCAGCCCCTATTTCCTGCAGGATAATTATAGGGAAAAAATGCTTTTTATGCTCAGGCACATACAGTATAGAACTTCAGACTGTATTTAGCATGCAGGAAATGTAATTTATTTGCACTGTTCTTTTTTTTTTAAATTTTTTTATTTATTCGACAGAGAGAGAGAGATAGCCAACGAGAGAGGGAACACAAGCAGGGGGAGTGGGAGAGGAAGAAGCAGGCTCATAGCGGAGGAGCCTAATGTGGGGCTCCATCCCATAATGCCGGGATCACGCCCTGAGCCGAAGGCGGACGCTCAACCGCTGTGCCACCCAGGTGCCCCTATTTGCACTGTTCTTAAAGCTAAAACACCGTCTTCACAGAACATATGTTAGTAGATTGAATGTTCCAAAGACAGCTGCACAAGTATATCCCCTTCCACTTACTCTTAGGATGGGATATTGACACCCCTTCATAGAGAAGTAGGGGGGAGGTTACATTCCCTTGAATCCAGGTGGGCCTGTGACTGGAGAAAGTGACATTACATGATTTCTAAGGCTAAGTCCTAAGAGCAATAGAACTCCCACCTGGACCACACGAAGACCTTTGCCCTTAGAAGCCAGCCATCATGCTGTGAGGAAACCAGTCAGCCAGGGAAAGAGCACATGTGGGTGTTCTGGGTGACAGCCGCACCTGGAGTCCCACCCACCAACAGCCGGCATCAACACTAGCTGATGCTAAGTAGAGCACGATGAAGGGCCAGCACCAAGGCCTGCCCAAACAGCAGATTCAGATTTGTAAACAAAATAAATGATGTCACTGTTCTAAGCCTCTAAAGTTTTGAGGTGGTTTGTTATGCAAATGATAATCAGAACAATGCAGGTTTTTCACAGCCAGCAATACACACAAAAATTTTTTTATGAACTTAAATGAAAGATCTTACTTATTTCTGCCAATGCTCATCCTCTTTAAAGGTAAAACCATTGAGATTTTTGTAAGTTTTTATTGTTAATTAATATATGACTTCTCTCATATCTTTCTGCAAATGTTAGATATTTAGAAAGCATGTTAGGCACTCAGACTTTGTTGGCAGAAGTACGAATCTGGTCCCACTTCCTGGAAGACAATTCATACCCCCCCAAAAAAGGGGGGCAACAGTTTTTTAAAAACGTACATTTCTATGTCCCAAAAATTCTACCACAGGAACTTATCTTGAGGACATGCTAATGGATATATGCTAAGAATAGATACAAAAAAGTTTACATTGTTTATGTTCAAATATTGAACACAATCTACATACCAACATAGCATTGGGTAGTAAGTTCTA
This sequence comes from Ursus arctos, assembly GCF_023065955.2. Classification (NCBI taxonomy): domain Eukaryota; kingdom Metazoa; phylum Chordata; class Mammalia; order Carnivora; family Ursidae; genus Ursus; species Ursus arctos. The sequence goes on from NW_026623067.1 coordinate 55,379,795, forward strand.
GAATATTATTTGGCTATAAAGATGTGGAGAATGGAGATTTACTGACATGGAAACAGGTTGAAATATATCCTTATCTAAAAAAATAAAACTTTAAAAAAGCATATAATTCCATTTTCACTATACTAAATATATATGTGTATAAACACTCACAGATCTGGAAGTATATATACCAAGGTTCTAACAGAGATTAACTAAAACTGGTAGGATTATGGATTTTGTTACTTCCTTCCTTCCCTTCTCCTTCCCTCCCCTCCTTCTCCTGCTCTTCTTTTTTGCATATCTTCTCCACTTAAAGTTACAGTGCCTTTATAATAAAAAGAACATTAAAGTAACTTGAAAATTTTTTTACAACTATCTGTTAGAGTTCTGCAGAGAAGAAACAGAACCAATACAATGAACTGACAGGACGTGTATGTGGGTGAAGACATTTATTTTAAAGAACTGGCTCGTGAATTATGGAGGCTGACACGTCCCAAGACATGCAGGGTGAGTAGTTAAGCTGGAGACCAGTGTTGTAGCTCCAGTCAAGTCTGAAGACCTGAGAGCCAGAAGGACCAATGGTATGGGTTTGGCCCAAAGACTGGTTTGCTTGAAACTTAAGAAAAGTAAATGTTTCAGTTCGAGTCAGAAGGCAGGAAAAATCTGATGTCCCAGCTGGAAAGCAGTCAGGCAGGAGAAATTCTCCCTCACTTAGAAGAAGGCAGCCTTTTTGTTCTACTCAGGGCTTCAAATGATGGGACATAGTGCATGGGACATAATGCATTGGAGTTAAGGAAGGCAATCAGTTTAACTCAGTCTACAGAGTCACAGGTCAACTCATCCAGAAACACGCTCACAGCTATGCCCAGAATAATGTTTCACCAAATATCCAGGCACCCCCATGGCCCAGTCAAGTTGACACATAAAATGAGCCATAACAGGGAAAAAAAAATTATATGTAAATTCCAGTTGAAAAAAAGAGAAATCAACAGAAATTAAGAATTTAGTCTTTTCTGAGCCTTTTAAATCATTTGTCAAAAAGTTAGTTGTCCCTTCTTTTAGAACATTATTTTATTTGATGGGCATTTTGGTCTTCATGCGTTGAAGATGAGTAAAGGCATGTGAAATCTACTTTCCCATTTTTTATTTTATTTGTAATTCACATGTTGGGGGGTGGTACTCAAAGATCCCCAGACGGTGCGTGACCGGCCTACACTCTAGGACGGAATTCCGTCCTGTCTGTGTGCCCCTGTATCCCTGGGTGGTGACATCTATCATAGCGCTTCATCTTTCTGCTTTGAGTCACGTGTTTGGGTCCCGCACCGGATGGCACGCAACCCCAGCCAGAGCACAGTGCGGAGCCCCGAAGTTGCGCTCCGTGCGTTGAATGGGCCTACATCCTGTTTCATCCAAGCCACGGATGAAAACTTTCAACCAGGCAGAGCTGAGTACTGAGCCTCGCAGTTCATCACCAAACACTTGCCTTCACTTTACAAGCATTCCTTTAACGAACTGCCTTTGAGCAAGATTTTCCAGTTGGATAATCTACTTTACTGCAAAGTTTTGAGATGTGGAATTGCAAACTGTCATCACGCTCAGACTACTGACTTGTACCACCATCCAGCCCAGTGTTTCTCACACTGCAGGGTCACAACTGATACCGGTTGTGAAATCAACTGAGTGGGTTGTTCGTGCTTAAAAGTTCAACATGAGTTATTAGAAGACGTCTCCTATTAATTTTAAGTATGAAGCAGGAAACTTGTCTCATATATAGGTATGTGTATAATCTGAGTCACAATGTAAATGTCCTTCTTACGATGTTTGGGATCAAAAACATTTCTGTGCCACTGATCTAGGCCTTATTTTTCGGCTGTCAACAGATGTCTTGCTAAAATCAAGATAAAGCCAGGGTTGATTTCTTGGGCGTGAGACCCATTCAGTCCATCATTTTGTTGTGCTTGGCTGTCACCATCGGAGAATGCCTAGCTGAGGGCTGATGTGAACAGAGAAGATGTACCAAACAGCAGGGAGGCCACAGCGCTCTGATCCGGCTGCAACGGTGCAGGCACCTCGAGCACCCAGCAGTGGACCGGGTCACCGACCCGCAGGACCAGCCTCAGGGCAATCCGGGCTACCACGGAGCCCTAAGGTCTTGGCTGGGCCACAACCGAGATCCAGATTTGCGGCGGCGACAGGCGCACAGAGGGGGTCACAATCCCAGGACAAAGGAAGAGACCGGTGAGGGGAGGTCAGCTTGCCTATTGGTCAGAACCTGACCCTGCTGCGCCTGCGTAGATAGTAACTCTTCCACCTGAGCAGGGCAACGAGCATGGCAGTGCTGGGGCAGTAAACCGTGGCGGTACATTACGACAGAACAAAAGCACAGGCAGGGACCTCGCAATAAAGCCTGTTAGGGGTTCTGAGAATTCTTCAAAGCGCTTGGAATCTCTAGCTTTGAACAACGGTGCAGTATTGCAAATGAAATATCCACAGGCTTATAAACGGAAATTAATGGAAATATTGTAGCACTGAATTTTAAAAAACCCAAATGTATTTTCATATGAAGCTTGAGATGAAGTGATTAGTGACGAAAACAATTTTAAAATTCAAATTTTATTGTAACTGATGGCAATAGAATGCATAAACGTGTTTTGATTTACATGCAAATCATGCAGTCACTTGTTTCTTGTACACCCTCTGTAAGTTTACAAGAATTGTGAGAGGAAACATTAAAAGGCCATTGGATAAATTCACACATAAAATTAAATTCAGACCGACTCGAAACTGATTTTTATGAAAAATTACATCTTCTTAGAAAAATTGTTCCACAGGAATCACTTCTAGATGTGCTAAAAACTTACATATTATTTTGATATCAGAAATTTATCCTAATGCTGTCATGGTTTATAAAATATTCATAACTCCAACAACGGCTACATCAGATTTTTCTCAAAATTATGAATTACAGGAAACTATTTTCAATCTTGAGTTTAAGAATGATGACTGTCACTTTCAATATTGCTTTTAAAATACAAATATTTTGGGGTACCTGGGTGGCTCAGTGGCTTAAGCATCTGTCTTTGGCTCAGGTCATGATCTCAGGGTCCTGGGATCCAGCCGCGTGTGGGCTCCCTACTCCATGGGGAGTCTGCTTCTCCCTCTCCCACTGCCTCCTCCTACTTGGTCATGATCTGTCTCTCTCTCTCTCGCAAATAAAGTCTTGAAAATATATATATTATTGTATATATTATGCTCAAAGTATAAGTTTAATGATCTAATAAATGAGTTTGGAGAAGTGAATCAATAAACTATTTCTGAACAACCAAGATCACATTATTTATGGTATTGTATAAAATGTCAGCATCAGAAATATTTTTCATAATTTGTAAGGTTGTGCTGTTACTTCTACACTACTCATATTATGTTTTATAACAAAATATTTTTTTAAAAAGCTTTATATTTTGGTACATTTAGTGGCACTTTTCCCCCGTAAGATTTATTTATTTTAAAGAAAGAGAGAGAACAGGGAGGAGGGACAGAGGGAGAGAGAGAAACAAAAGCAGACTCTGCACAGAGCCCAACACAGGGCTCAATCTCACCACCCTGAGATTACCACCCTGAGCCAAGAGTCAATCATCCAACCCACTACATCACTCATGCAACCCAGCACTTTCCCTTTTTTGAACATGGACCCTGCATTTTCATTTTGCACTGAGCCATGCGTAGCATATGCAACTGGCCTTGATACAACATTGCTTTCAAGGCAACAGACGTATATGGAGCTGTTGATTACATGCACCAATAAAAGGATTGATGAAGACCAAAAAAAAATGCACCTTCGAGGAACTTACAATCTAGGATTCTGAGTCAAATAGTGTTCATCTATGGTAAAATATAAGTGTCATATAAAGAACAACAAAAGTATTATAAGAGTATAAAAGAGGGAGACTGAATTAATCCTTTATGACCTCCTAGGCTTGTGAAGTAGCTTTCAGGGATAACTTATATGTTTACAACCTAAACCGATTTCTGACTTCCTTAGGAGGCTTATGCCTGAGTCTCAAGTTTCAGTTTACCACCATTCCCCAACCAGTCACAAGGGTCCGGGTGATTGTGTCAGAAGGGTTAATGCCCTCAGTGAGCCCTCCTCTGTCACCAGCAGTGCGAAAATGAATTGTGGAAGGAGTACACAACTGGTCTACCCCATGCCACAATACATAAATGTAGGATAGACTGATACCCTTCCACTCAAGGTCGTCAGAAGTTTGGAAGGGAAGTGTTCCCCCTCTAGTTTAGGCACCCTCCCAGGTCTGTCCACTTCCCTTGATTTGGGCCGTATGGGATCAACACCTGTGCTAATAGAGCCAAGCCACCACTGCCTTGGCCACCACTGCCTTGGCCACCACCGCTGACTGAAGAGCCTGCTTCGGTGGCTGCTTACTCTGACCATCAAGCCACTCAAGGGCACAGCCCAATGGAACCTTGCCACAGCCTGCACCACAGCCCTCCAACCTCGTGTTGCAGGATTTTCTGTGACTGCTGAGACAGGAGATGTCCTAGGACCCACTTGGCACCCATGTATGAACAACCCAAAAAAGTACAGGTGAGTTAACATTGCTTGGGATGAATTTCTCTTTCCATCTATGGAACACACTGTCAAGAGATTCAGAAGCTTTGTGTGGCTTCTCTGAAGACATCTTCTGAGACCATATAATAGCTTTCCCGGGGGCTGTGGGCAATATTCCCTTCAATGTGCCTTTCCTCTGTCCTGATTTCCCTCTTTTCCCATCACTGCTGCTCCCTTACGATTTCACTTCGAAATGAACTGTTATTATACATGTACATTTTTGACTCAGGCCTAATGTTTGAGGTGATGTGGGATGAGCTACTAATGTGCTGTAGGTGTATTTCTGACACGAACATGGAAGAAGCAGTAGGAACTGGTTAAGAGAACAGACTCGAGCCAGATGCCTGAGTTCGAATCCCAGCTCCTGCATTTAGCAACTGGGTGACTCTGGACAAATCACTCTGTCTCTGTGTTTTTGTTGCCATCTGTACAACCAGATGATAATAGTAGCTGCCTTGTAAGTTTTTTGAGATTTTATTTATAACCATTACCATGTGCTTAATAAATAAGTGTTAAATAATGAAAGGATAAAAGAGACGCAGACTATCTTTGAATTTCATTGCTAAAGAAACCGCCTCATGAACAAACAGACCCCACGGGCAGACTTCACCTTGTGACCAAACTGAATACAAGGGCTCAAAGATAGAGGCATCTTCACAGGTAAAACTTGGAATGAGAAAAAAATGAGGCTGGGTGCCACATACTATTTATAGTTGTGTGTTAGAGACCTGATTGTTAAATATTCAGGAATTTGTGAGCCAGCTGTTAAAATGTTATTAGCTTGAAATTGGCCACAGTAGGAGTATTTATACCATGAAAATTGGCAAATGTTACAAATTAGGACTTAAAATTTTTTTTTCTGATTCTCACAAATGCTGTGAAGAGTAAGTGGAAATACTGTTAAGCCATAAAGTACTACAAAAATTAGTAATAATATTTGCCTCTCAAACTACTTGATAATGCCTTTGATCTCTGCACTATTTGGCTCCACCCAAATAACGAGTCCTTGATGCTTCTGGCCATCACTCATATCTTCTCCGAGCGCTCAAGGAAAGTAAAGTGGTGATCCCTACAGGACACCATGGGCTAAGAAGTACCTAATTACCTCAGTTTCAGTCACCTTGCACAACATACATTATAAATTTCTTCAATTTGTATCAAAGTTAAGAAAAAAACATTTAAAATATAAATTTTATCCCATGTTTAAAAATTAAGGGCACCTGGCTGGCTCTACTTGGTTGGTAGAGCATGTGACGCTCATCTCAGGGTTGTATGTTTGAGCCCCATGTTGGGTGTAGAGATTACTTAAAATAAATAAATGAATAATAAATAAATTAAAATTACCTATATAATTTTAAGAGACTTGCACTACATTCAGTTCATTTTTCTCCATCCCTATCCTCATCCCTGTTCCCTAACTTTGCCCAGGTTTCTTCTATTTAGAGTGCTGTCTCCTTCAACATGTTGGCTTCCCCCTTCCCCAGCGTCCCACCCAGCCCACCATTTTTTACCTCACAGATCTCTGTCCATGCATCAGTTGGGAACGCTTTCTTAATCTCCAGAATCAGTGGGGATGTGCCTTTCTATGTGTTCCCATTGTAGCCTCCTCGGACCTATAAGAAAATAATTTCTTATTTCTGCACGAGAAAAGATAGCTCACGACCATTTAAAAAATGTGGACTTGTGAGTATTCCCACAAAGAGATGTTCTAGATCTATTAAGCAAAAAAATACAAAAAAGATATGTAATGTGTCTTCAGTAACATTTATACAAACAGGTATGTTTGGAAATATGTAGAAGAAATTCCAGAAAACAATTGCAAATGGTCATTTCTGAGGAAGGAGTTTTAGTTTTCATTATATGCTATATTTTACTGTCAGTTTTGGTCATAATAAAAAGAAAGAGAGAAAAAAGCCAGTTCACTTTCTGGTCTCCATTAGTAGGCTATGCATTTCTTGTTTATCGTTGTATCCCCAAGTACTTGTAGGTGCTCATTAAAAACTGATTAGTTACTTTATAGCTTTTTTCCCCATAATTCCTACATGGACACATTTTTATAGAAGAGCAGTTTTTCTATAGAGCTTACTGGTGCGAGTAGGGAATTAGCAAATGAATCCTGAAGAGTTCAGAACTTTACAAGCTAATGTTTTACAGATGACATAGATATGTGCGCACAATCTCACTAATATAAATCACCCACTCAGGATTCTTAAACTACCAAGTATTTATTTTCTAATAAATCATGGAAGGGAAAGGAGGCTGAGAGCAAAGGGACCATTTCTGAGGTTTCTCGTCACATCCAAGTACACTTGGATCCTCAGATTTCACCATTAATGCTGGATTCACTCCATGGCAAAGATACTATGATCACTTGGGTCCTCTGGTCCTCTGTCTCAGTATATTTCAGGGAATATTTTATTTAAAATGTTTCTGGCATATATGAGTTGGCTGTACATACTAGAAATTTAATTCAAGCAGACCTAACTTGCATATTGTCTGTGGCTTTGAGCCAAGGAGTATGTCACCAATGGAAGCGACACCCAAAAAGCTACCTATAGATGTGAAACTATATTTATATATTGGAAAATGTTAGTATTGTATTATATACATGTATATATATAATTTTCCCCTCGATAAGAAACCCCGGCTTCTTACTAAGTCTATGAGGGTCTCCATAGACCACCATGGTCTGACTCTTGCCTGTCTCTCTGGCTTTATTTCTCCCTCTCCCAAGACTTCCAGTCATACTGCCTTTGCTGTTCCTTAAATACACCAAGCTTATTCTTGCTTCAGAGTCTTTGTACTTATTGACCCTCCACTGGAAAGATCTACCTGGCAGACTTCCTTTGAGTTTCATCTCAGTTCAGAAAAATCTTGTTTGCCAGTGAGGTCCTCCACGGCACCAGATTGGAACAGTGCCCACCTCTCTCCGTACTACTTGCTCTATCACAACATCACGCTTTTTAAAAAATACCATTTCTCATCATCTGAACTCATCTTGTACATTATTATCTCTTTGCCCCTTGCTTTCCATAAAACAGAAACCACGGATCAGAGCAAGAACTTTGTCTTTCTCATCCACATTACCTTGAGCCAAGAAAACACATAGTAGGAGCATAAGAAATACAAATGAATGTCTCAGTCAAGTCATGAAGGCCTTTCTAGCTACATGATCCCCTCCTCTTTTCATGGAGAAAGAAGCAAATGGTGTAGCTTCAGGAGGCCACAAACTTGCTTGAGCGAAAGTCACCCCCACACATTTTCAAGAGAACTGCTAAGCTACAAAATGTTCCCAATGCCCTCGGGGTTTGGAAACTAGAGAGCTGACAGATTGGAGGCTTTAAGGCATGGAAAACTCCCTGCAGTATACTGAGTAGGCCGTTGCTTTGGTTCCAGAAACTATTTTTGGAAATCTTACATAGGGTCAAGATTCAGAATATTCACCAATTCCATTCAACGAATATTCTATATTTTTGGATGTATCTGTGAATGAGACCGAGAAAAAAAACCATCCCTCTTAAAAAGCAGTTATGCATGTTTTTCTGGGAGACAAGATAAAATAAAGAATCAGAGGAAAGTGACATTTTTGACATCTATAACATCCTTTTCACATGACTTAACATATTCTGTCCCATAAGCCCCAATTTGAGAAAACTGTTAAGAAAGGCCACACAGAACTGGATTAAACCCCCAGTTTGTCAATCAGGACGGTCTTCAAGACTCCAAAGCCCTCTCTTCTGCCTCACAAAACCTCTCATGAGGTCCTTGAATAGCAGCAATCAAGAGTTCAAGAGAAGGAGAGAGACAATTATAGCACAGATCCCTTGGCTCTTGAATCAGCTCTAATATACACTATACAGGTTCAAGGGTTCCATTACTATTAACTTGTGTCACCATTTTATTTAAAAGGTTTTTGACCAAAACCTGTTGTTTCAATGGTTCGAATGCTCTATGAAGACAACCTCACTGTTCACAATAGCGTGTTTCTTGATGTAAAAATCTTGGATTTGGCCTCCTGTTTTCATGTATATTAAGACTAGCTTTTAAATTTTTATATGCCTGTTACTACATCACTACATTAATTTTTTAAATAAGCCACCTCAAAGCCATTGTGAAATTAAGCTAAGTATAAAGAATAAATTATACAGTATATACTTATTGTGGTAGATTATAAAAATGTCCATACATTTTCAGCTTCCTTTTGCCCATGGCCTTTGCCATATGCCTTCACTCCTCCCAGAAGGACGTGGAGTCTCTTTTCCCATCCCTTAAATCTGAGCTACTTTTGTGACTTGCTTTAGCCAAGACAATATGGCAAAAACAATAATATGCCAGTTCTAAATTCAAGCGAGACCTTGGATGGTTTTCTTCCTCTTGGATCCTTGAGATCACCACATGAATAAGCCCAGGCTGCTTTTCTGGAGGATGAGAAACATATGGACCATTGATTCCACTGTCCCAATCAACAGCCACATCCCAGAAGCAAAAACACCTAGATGATTTGTCACTCACACCACGTTCATAAGGGTGCCCATATAAAACTAGAAGAACTATCCAGCTGAGCCCAACCTAAGATAAATGGTTATTTTCTTAAATAACTAAAGAAGCCATACTACCTGATAAACCTATCTTCATAATAGCCGTTATCACATATGTACTAATACTATAATAAGTCATTGCTTACATAATCCCAGGCTTTTTTGAGGTTGATACAGTCTGCATTTTACAGCTGATCCTTACAGAGGTTTAGTGAGTCACCTTTCTTCTTCTTCTATGGTAAAGTAGATCAACTTAATTGAATTACAACTACAGGCAAAGTTAGAGCTCCTTTAGGTTTCGATTTTCTAGTATCTCACTTATATACCTTCCCGTTTGGCCTCCAAAGAAAAAATATGAAGTCTGAAAAACTTTTACAAATCGTTCTTCTTATTTTTGCATCAAAGGTAAACTTAGAACATTGAGAGGGAGAAACAAACTCAGGTTACACAGAAGAGCTAAGTTAACAGGGGAGGTTTTGCCCATCTCCTGACAGACTCTGATTAAGTACTGAGGAAGCCATGTGCCCTCTGAAGAATCCAACCTGTTCTTGGTTGCCTGAACATCCCTGAAGGTTATTCTGTAGATCACTCCTCAGAGGGCCCTTGAGAATACAAATTACTCACTTGGAAATTTATGGGATGATATGTCTTGAGAATGTCTTTGAAGGTACACAAATGAACATTCTGTTTTCCTGACTACAAAACTCAGACAGTACCAAATCACAGGCCAAATTCTGGATATTCTCCTTGTCTTTGTCCACTAAGCATGCCTCCCCAACGAACAGACATAAATCAGCCTCCTAGTGTCAGAGTCTAACAACTTCATGAGAGATTGGGGGAAAAAAAACCAGTGTCCTTTCATGTTGGCTCTGCAGTGTATAACCTGTAAGACTCAAGATCTCCTCCAGTAAAAGTTACAGGTGAGGCATTCCAGTGGTTCGCTGAAGGTTATGTTATGAAAGAATGAAATAAGGTGAGAGAGAACAAGACATTGCTCAATAATCACATCTGTGTTCAGAAGGGCAAATACAAATTCATAAACTAAAATCAGCAATAGTTAAATATTTCAACTTGATGCATTCCATTTTTCTTACACTCATTCTGCTTCCAGTTTTTACTTTGCTTCTTGTTATTGTTTCTGGTATTTTATCTTCTTTATCAATCCCTTCCTTCCCCCAAGGACTCCGTGTGTGTGTGTGTGTGTGTGTGTGTGTGTGTGTGTGTTTGTGTGTGTGTCGCAGTGCACACACATAGGGGCCATGGGCTTTGCAGACAATGAAGGCGGGGATGGATGTACCGAGAAAATGATCGTATAAGTCTAAGAAAAATAAAAGCCATCCGATATAAAGATATATCCAAATGGATAACAAATTCAATTTACAAGGCTTAGGAAGGACTCGGTTATAATAGGCCATGTTAAATTTGATTGTCACAAATTTTCAGAAGGACCCTCCTTATACCTCACTTCCTACAATGACAGTTCTAAGTCAATTCATTAACTAATAGCTCTACGGGGTTGGCCCTCTGCCAACTACCACTCCCTATCATCTCTGCTTTTTAGTATCGAATACAAATTTATATTCTTCACTTATTGCACCTTGTTTATTAGACTAACCTTCTGACAGTTCACTAATACTCATTAGGGTAAAAGTGTGTCAGCCTCCTAGTCAGAAAGGGTAACTGAGTGCTTCAACTGACGGCCTACCTGTGGTGCTCCTGACTGATGGGAAAGGACAAGTGAGCCTGGAAATTCAGGCGAGAGATGGTGTAGACATGTGGACAAGGGCAGACACTACAAATCAGCTTCCCGGTTTTGTGTTATGCAAACTTGTTGTATGGCCTCTGGTTAAAGGAAAAAAAATTCTCAAAAATGTTAGTGCTAAGAAATATTATTTTACTTAATTATAAAAAGAAATACTGAACAGATGTATATAGTTGTAATACTATCCTTACATCCAAAGAAATATAAGTCGTTGAATTTAATTTTTACAAATTTAAATTTATACATTTTTATTATTTAATGAAATGGAAGATTTTGGTTTTGCTCAAATGAAATCATCCCTACTGGATCTAATAATACAAAGATGCATGTGCATGCTTAATGACTCATTTTTTTTTTACTTGGATCTTTTACTTTTGAAAGCTGTTGAGTCATTTTTATTTTTCTTTGTTAAACTATTTATTTTTTAGTCATCAATTTATTAGGCTGGTAAGCCATTTACAACTGTGTACCCAAATACAATGCGGGGGGGGGGGACATTAAATTTCATTTAACGAGGGGCGCCTGGGTGGCTCAGTCGGTTAAGCGGCTACCTTAGGCTCAGGTCATGATCTCAGGGTCCTGGGATCGAGCCCCACATTGGGCACCCTGCTCAGCAGGCAGTCTGCTTCTCCCTTTCCCTCTGCTGCTCCCCCTGGCTCATGTTCTCTCCCTCTCTCTCCCTGTCAAATAAATAAATGAAATCTTTAAAAATTTTTCATTTAATAAAGAGTTTTGCCTGCATTTTTATAACTCCCATTCTGCCTCCTCTGAACTGCTCCACCTGCATGACTATAAGGAAGGGCACCCACCCCCACGCTTGCTAGGAGCACGGTCATGGCGGTGGCTGCTGTGGCTGAGGCCTTCTGGAGCTAGGCCTGTCTTGGCTGCCATTGGCTGAGAGTCTTCAATTTTGCAAACACCAATGCCAGTTCAGACATGGAAACTGAGTAGCAGCAAGCAATTACAAGGTGATTCTTCAATTTTCAGAATGGTTTATAGTAACGTGTGTCAACACACAAGACAAAACTTGTCACAGAAATCCTATACCTCAGAGGACAGAGAGAGAGTGCAGAGAACTCACTCATACAGTGGGCCTGGGGAAGGAGGACTTATATAAAGGCAGCTGCTAATCGAAGGTAAAAAGTTTTTTTGTTCAAAAGTGCTCCTAATTTAGATTTACTTTTCTCCCTTAGGCAACACAAACTAGAAAGTTAAAAATGTAGTTCCTTTAAGAAACAGTAACTTAAAAACTTTGTATCTGCAAACCAACATTCAAAGACTATTTTCAAGTTTATCAAGGTAAAGGCTGCTCCCTCATGGAATTTTACTCTCTCTTGGGGAGGAGAGAATCCTTCATTTCATAGATAAATGAAAAAATAACAATAAAATTAAAGAAAAATATTTTCTGTCCTCTTTAAAAAGTTCACCTAAAAACCCGAAAGATTATTTTAAGTTCTGTTAGATGGCCAGTGTCATGCAAGAGATACGTTTGTCCACCAGTGCACTCAAAAATCTTGATTAAGCACCTTATTTCGCCTGGCATTCCATGCATTTCCCCACAAATGTCCAGCCAATATATGTGCCCCATAAACATATATACACCTTCCCTACACCTTGCTTTAACTCAAGTGTCACCGTCTCCCCCGGTATCCTGCTTCTCTATAACAAAATATGCAGACGTGATAGCCATGGGGTATTGTTTCCTGGCACGAAGTTGAACTAATTCTGGCAACTGGGACCCCAGAGGGATTTCAGAGATTTCACCATCTGAGTGGCTGGCTGAGTTGCTTAAGATCACAGACCGACATAATAGCTCAGAGGATTATTGCAATATTGGGGAAAACATTCCAGAACAAGTCATCACTATTTACAGTAATAGCTTAAAAATGTTCCCAATATATAACTCCATCTACTTGATTTAAAATATAATTCTATTATGTATGTAAGTACTGACCCAAATAAAATGGTGTGTTTGTACATATATCAGGGTAGGTAATGATGTGCACTCCAAGAACAGATCATTTGGTTTACTTTGTAGAAACACGTACTTTTCTTTTTACCAAGAATGTGCCCCCAATCTATTTTTAGGATACATGCTTGCAGCCGAGGCTGCTAGTTATTCTCCACTATCCATTCTCACCTTCTTTTCTAGTAATGCAATTTTTAACACACACGTGGTTGCCCAAAATAGATGCCATGTTACCCAGCCTCCCTTGCAGCTGAGCATGGTCCTGTGACGAAGGTCTGGCCACTGAGAAGTAATCCAAAATGTCAGAGAGCAGCTCCTGGGAACCTTGCAGGAGAGTTGGCCGACACATGCCCTTTGCCTCTCTTTTTCATCACTTCACCCCTCCTGCTGTCTGGGAACAGATGCCACTGTGGACCACGAACATGGGGTCACACTGCACAGGAAAAAGCCCAGTGATCTGTTTTCTAAGGATTTCCTGGAGCAGAGCCACATTACCAGCCCTACACAATCTTATTCTACTCTTTCACATGAGAGAAATCCATGCATGTTTCTTGAGCTGAGTTTCTATAATTTGGGATTTTTCTGTTGCTTGTATACAAACCTCAAGTTACAGGATGCAATTTGGTATGAAGCAAACTGCTAAGTCCCCATCTGATGGCACTGAGAGAGCACAAAGATATAGGAGAATACAAGAAAAGGCATTAAATCTACCAGGAACAATTAAGAATTTTGAACAGATGCCTATTAAAGTGAGGGTGACCATTTAGATAGAAAATAGAGGATCTGTCCCAAGTCCACACAGGATAGGGTGAGGGTGAATCAAATGCCAAGAGCTGTTTGAACAGCATGCTGTTGGTCTGAAGCTCAGAGGCTGGAAAGGAAGACTAGGTGGAAGGGACTTTGAGAAGGTATGTGGGCTAGGCTGACACCAGCTCAGCTCCCATTCCTTGAAGCTGATGCAGCCTGCTCTAACCTGTGACCCCCTGCACAGTCCCACATGGAGGACAGCCCCAGGCAACTGCACTTTTGTTCCTCTAACGCCCCCACTGCAAAAATAACCCCCAGCTGCTCCCGTCATGCTGGAGGCCGTAGGGACCAGCCCGGCCCTACACTCCACACTGGAAGTTCTGAGAGGGAAGGGCAGCCCACTCAAGCAAGCATTGGATGCCTGAAGAGTCCCCTTCCTTCTCCAAGTGTGGCAGCTGCAGCAAGAAGGAAGGAGACCCAGATAATGCTGGCCGTCCCACAGACCTGGTAAGCGCACACGCATTGCCGCAGAGGACGCAGCCTGTCCTGGGATCCCAGGCTCCCCTCGAGAAGGACCGAAAAGTACAAGGGCGCAGTGTTTAAAAAAAAAAAAAAGTCCACGGAAAGCCCCCACCGCAGCGGAAGTCAGGGCGAAACCCAACAGGCTCGCATCTGCCCCGGCATCAACATCAGGAAAGGACAGCTGGTGGCACCGGGGCGGGATCACAAGAAAACCAGCCGGAACTCCAGCTGCAGGAACTGGAGCCCAGCAATGTCCACGAGATGTGGAAAGATGCGTGGCCTCTCTGGAGAACTGGGCAGGGGTAGGAGAGACTAGGAAACTGCCTGGATGATCCAGCAAAGATGCAGGTTTTTCAGTTCCACACTATTTCAAGGTAAAGGAGTTTTTTTTTTTAACAGGTGGTTCCAGTCTCTGCTTCCTCATTTTCTTACTAGGGCTCCGACATACTCCTCTCTGAAGGGATGACACCCTTGTGTGCTCTGGTGACTCCTTTTGATGTGTAGACCCTGCCTGTTGCAGCCTGTAGACACTCAGGCTGAGAAGATAAACACCTCCTACATAGACAGCCCTCTACATTTCTCAACCTGACAGTCTCCCCCTCAGTCATCTGTACAGCGCTTTGGTGAAAGTGACCAGAGATTCTCCGCCTGCTGGGCAGAAGAGTAACTAGAACAAGTAGACGGAAGCGCAAGGGCACCCAGAGAAGGACTGGCGAGGCACCCGACTCAGGCTGCCTGCGTCAGCTTGATAAGTCCTCCAAAGCTCCATACTACCCCTGCAGCCTGAGGACTGCTGGGGGGAGAGGTAGGGATGATGCTGATGATGCAAAATACTGTTAACCTTGACTCACCCAGTGTTTAGATTAATTAGTTGGAGTATCAAGAGACTTGCTTTTCTTCTGTCTCTCTCCCTTTGGTCAGCTCCTGGCTTTTAAGCACCACACCACCTGAAAGCATGCTCTTAGAATCTCGCCAACCAACGTACTGATGAAATCCTTCATTCAATGATACAACAATATTAGATCATTTCCCATAAGTGAAATAATCTCTGCTCAAGCCCCACCCCAAACCAAACAGTCTTAAATTTTCTGAAATGAAATCACCAAATACTTATTGAGTACCTATTGTAGGTGTCCTGAGTGTAATAATGAGATCAATAAGACACAACGGCTGTCTTTGAAGAACTCATGTTCTATTTGGGAAGGACGGACGGACACACACACAGACACACACACAGTTTAAGTGTTCAAAGACAACTAAGAAGACACATTAAGGTTTAGTTTGTTATTTTTCCAAATGCATGGACAAAAACTATTGTATTATTTAGATGGAGGAGGGACCTTTTGCCTAAGTCACAAATGAGGCTAAAGACATCAGGAACCAAACAGGACTGTGATAGCCTATGTTGTAGGTTGAATTGTGTCCCCCTCCAAAAATTCTGATGTTGAAATCCTAACCCCCAGTGCCTCAGAATGTGGAGATATTTGGAGATAGCGTCTTTATAAGGGTAATTAAGTTAAAATGAGGTCATTAGTATGGGCCCGAATTTATCAGTAGGACTAGTATTCTTTTAAGGAGAAATTTGCAGACACACACCCAGAGAGAGAGGACAATATGGAGACACACAAAAAGCCCCTGTACAAGCCACAGAAAGAGGCCTCAAACAGACACGTCCCTCACAGCCTTCAGAAGGACACAGCCCTGCTCACACCTTGATTTTGGACTTCTAACTTCCAGAAACGTGAGAAAATGTATTTCTAGGTCACTTTTTAAGCCACCAAGGCTGTAGTCCTCTCTTATGGAAGACTGTGGAGAAGACCACAGCTTGCCACATGGGTAAGAGCTGAGTAAGCACAGGAGGATGAGGAAAGCCTTACATGTGAGTGAAACAGCAAAAACAAAATAAGTGAGCCAATCAGAATGCCAGGAGTTCTCTGAGAAAAGCAGTTTACCTAAAGCAAAACGTTCATGTA
This sequence comes from Ursus arctos, assembly GCF_023065955.2. Lineage (NCBI taxonomy): Eukaryota > Metazoa > Chordata > Mammalia > Carnivora > Ursidae > Ursus > Ursus arctos. Next base: position 55,395,912 of record NW_026623067.1, read on the forward strand.
GAGGAATGGTGGAAGATGCCTGCTCAGGTGACAAGTCTTCAGGTCTGTGTGTACTGGGCTGTGTTCTCCACTAAGGAATTTGGGATGTATTCTAAAGGCAGAGGAGGAGTTTGGTGGCATTTCACCAGGGGCCATGTGATAATAGGGATGGTATATTAGGAGAAGGGTGAGCAAGACTGATTAGAAAAAGAAGCCTAGAAGAAGGTTGATCAGTTCTAAAAGGGGTTCTTAAGCTTGACCGCAAATTAGAATCACCTGGTGTGATTGACGGACGGACGGACAGAGGATGGACCCCAACTATATCCACAGCTTCATCCTGGGAACCTGCGATGTTAGTTGGCATGGCAAAAAGACTCTGCTGACTTACTTTAGGGTCTCGACATGGGGAGATTATTCTGGCTTATCCTAACTGTAATCATCAGTATCCCTGTGGGAGAGAGGGGAGGGAAATGGAACTTACAGAAGAATAAGGCAGTGTAACAACTGAGGCAGCACGAGAAAAGACACATGATGTGACCACTTATGAAGGAATGGGATGGCTTCTAGAAGATGGAAAAGCCAAGGAAATAGATTGTCCTCTAGTGCTTCCAGAGGTAGAGACAACTTAAATTTGGCCCAGTGAAACTCCTTTTAGACTTCCAGCATCCAGAACTAGAGGAGAATAAACTCGTGTGCTTTTAAACCACTCAGTCTGTGTAGTTTGTTACAGCAGCCATAGAAAATGAACATACCTGGGCAAGATTCATCTAAGTTTGCTACCTGGGCCTTGTCCCAGAACCACGGAAACTGAGGGTGGGGCCCGGACATCAGTAAGACCTCCCTGGTGGGCTGCTAAGTTGAGGGCCTCTGAGGCAACAGTAGGCAGTATCCAAGACCTGGAGCAGGAACCGTGCTACAGAGAGGAAGAAAGACATGCTGAAGATACTGTGCAGAACAAAACACTTGCCACATATTGACTATTCCGCTCCCTCATTGAGGGAAAGAGGCAAGAATCAAAAACAGATCAGCTTTAGAACCTGTGTGTACAGACTACCCAGGTCTTTCACAGACTGGGTTAGAAGGGCAGGTGGACCATGAGGGGGGTGGGCTTGGCAGCAGGTACTAGTACAAACATGCAGTGAGAACTGGGGAGAAAGCAGGACTGGAGACAGGATTTGGAAATGATCATTAGAGGTGGAAGTTGAAGCCATGACAGTGAAATTTCCAAGGGAGTTTTGAATAGAAAAAAAAAAAAAAATGGGAGGGAGAATAGAACCAAGCTTCTCTCATACCGTCATAAAGGGTGAGAAGAGTGAGGAGACAGAAGTATATTCGTCAGGTTCTCTAGACAAATCAAACCAATAGGATATATACAGATATACAGACTTATTATGAAGGATTGGCTCACATAATTATAGAGGTTGAGAAGTCCATGACCTGCTGATTGCAAGCTGGAGGCTCTAGAAAGCTGGTGGTACAGTTCTAGTCCAAGCCCAAAAGCCTGAGCAAAGAGGAGCCAATGTCCAAGAGCAGAAGATGGTGGACATCCTGGCCCAAACAGAGAGCAAATTCACCTTTCCTCTATTTTTTGTTCTACTCAGGCCCCCAACAGATTGGTCAATCCCACCTGCATCAGTGAGGGCTATCTCCTTTCCTCGGTCTACAGATTCAAATGCGCCCCTCTTCCAGAAATATCCTCCCAGACACCTAGAAATCGTGGTTTACCAGATATCTGGGCGTCCTTTAGTCCAGTCAAGCGGACATGTAACAGTAGCCATCACTAGAAAGTAAAATCAGAGTGGCGGGAGGCGCTTCAATATTATCACATAAAAGCTTGGTGATGGGGAGTGGGGGTAGACGAGGCACATTTGGGAGACGGAGGGGAACACAGCATGGTCACAGGGTGCACAGACGGCAAAGAGAAGGAGGACTAAGAAGTGGTGGCTGATTGAAAGTTATCAGTGACCTTTGAGAAGTCAGTTTCAATGGTACAGAGGAAGTCAGATTCCTGGGCTGCAGGAAGGAGTGGGTGGGAGGATGTGGAAGAGATAGCAGAGGCTGGCTTTGGGGGCTCTAGTGATGAAAGCAAGATGAAAAATGGAGTCACAGCCTAGCAACCAGATGGAGGTAGCTTAGCCTAACGGGTTCTGGGGTCACATAGACCTGCCAAACCCCAACCCAGCTCCTTCACGGCCTAAAACTTGCATTAAGCAAATTGTTTAATTCTGTGTAGACTCAGTTACCTCATTTAAAAATAGCCACAGTAATACCTACGCCGAAGACTAGCAATGATCATATAAAAACAGAATAGGTAACTCGCTTATTTGAAGTGTCTGGCACATAGGAAGTGCCAAAAATTGACATATGTGCCAAAGATTGATATTGCGAACAGGCTCTGGAACCCCACCTTCTTATAAATACGGTTGCCAGGTAAGATACAAAGACTCACAGTTAAATTTAATTTAAAAAAAAACTGCCCGTTTTAATATAAGCGTGTCTTAATTATCTCGAGGCCATACTTACACTAAAACACAACCGGTTGTTGGTATCAATTCTCTATTGCTGCCGTAGCAAATCATCACAGTGAGTGGATTAAAACAACACAAGTTTATTATCTTACAGTTAGAGGTCAGCAGTCTGACACGGTTCTCACTAGGATAAAATTTGTATCAGCAGGATTGCATTCCTGCCAAAGACTCTAGAGAACAATCCACTTTCTTACCTTTTCCAGCTCCTGAGGCCCACCCACATTCCTTGGCACGCCACCTTCCTCCATCTTGAAAGGCAGCAACACCGCACCTCTCCAATCTTCCTTAGTCATACCGCCCTCTGATTGCGGTTGGCAGAGGTTCTCCACTTTTAAGGACTCTGATTAATTGGGCCCAGCTGCATGATGGAGACGACTCCTCTTTCCAGGCCTTTACGGTTAATCACAGCTGAAAGTCCTTTTGCCATGTAACACATTCATGGGTTCCAAGGATTAGGAGATGAACCTATTTGGGGGGGGACATTATTCTGCCCACCACACCGTTTATCTAAAATTCTAATTTAACTAGGGGTCCTGTCGTTTGCTAAATCTGGTGACAATGACCCTACCTATAAAACTTTAATTGGGAAAAAAAATTGCTTACTTCCCCCACCCCTAGAACCCCAAATACACCTTCTATTACTTCTTGCCATTTTATAATCTTCCATATGCATTTCACTTCACTGTTATGTAAATGGATTTGAGTTCAAAATTTTATGAAAGAAATCTGTAGGTATTTAGGGAAAAAACAGAAAATTATATAAAGAGAAATTCTACTTTGAGTATTTTCATTATGAGGTGAGATTTTGATTTACATAAGATTTAGTAAAGAAAAACAGAAACCATTCTAGGTATTTCAGGCAGCAAAAAAAAATTAATGCGGGGAACTGAATGCATACAAAACTTTCGGGAGGTCTGAAGGAGGTAGAGAAAGCCACAAGCATTCAAATATACTGCTAGCTTTAAGAGACAGGAAGTTTCAGGGACTAAAGGAAACTGCTAGTAGTGATGTCATCTGCTTCCAGCTCTGAGTTGGATGATTCACAGGACAATGTCTGGGATTCTGTGCAAACTCTGATATCTGCTGACACCCACTTCTGACAGAAGAGCAATAATGTGGCTTCTACATCTCTTCTCCCTTCAAAATCTCACGCAGGTACCTCGGGTCCTCAGCGTAAGTCTTGAAACTACTGGCAAGGGATGCTGGGAAATGTAGTTCCCAGACTTCCACCCATAACAATAAGGATAAGACGGCCTATATAGCTAAAGAAACAAAGAACCCCAAGGAATTGAAAGCAGAAAGCTTTTGCCAAAGGAAAAGGCAAATAATTATTTATTATTGCAAAATATCAAAATCCTTAAGTACCCAGCTGCAACTATTTCTTTTAAAACAATACTTTGTTGGAGTGCCTGGGTGGCTCAGTCAGTTAAGTGTCTGCCTTCAGCTCGGGTCATGCATGATCTCTGGGTCTCAGAGGGAGCCCTGAGTCAGGCTCCCTGCTAAGCTGGAGAGCTACTTCTCCCTCTCCCTCTGCCCCTCTCACTCCCCTGCTCGTGCTTGCTCTCTCTCAAATAAATAAATAAAATCTTTTAGAAAAACCATACTTTGTTCATTTGCTGTGGCTGTCCCATTGTCTTCTGGGTTGTTCTACCCCTAGGATTTCACTGACTGCATACTCTTGGCTGTCAGAATTTTGCTTTTCCCATCTAAGGTGGCAACATATAAAAAGAGGAATGTTGGTAAATATGTGTGTTCCCAGGACTAATTCCTGACTTTTATTATCTGTTGCTGTGGAACAAAGTACACTCTAAAACGTAGAACCTTAAACAATAATTACCTTTTCTTCATAGTTCTGCGGGCTTGAAATTCAGGGAAGAGCTGGGCCCTTCGGCGCTCTGTGGTGTCCACAGGGCCATTCAGATAGTGGCCGGCAGGGCTAGAAGATCCAAGGGACTTCACGTAGGTCTGGTACCTTGGTGCCTCTCCACAGGGCTTCTCTCTGCCATGTGGCTAACCTGGTCTTCCCCACAGCTCAGTCTCGGGTAGTCAGACCCCACACATTGTGGCTGGTTTCCCAGAGGGATAATTCCCACGATGTCACCTCTGCTCTATTCTATCGCTCAAGGAAAGTCACAAAGCCCTGATTCAGGTGGAGGAAAAATGGGCTATAGCTCTTGAATACGGAGAGGAAAGGAACTGATCGGTGACCACCTTTGTGCAGTAACTGGTTTCTGTTCTCCCAGCTACTAACTTTGATACTTACTCTCTTATGCTAACCTCACTTCACAATTTGGAGCATGCTGCTTTGGACCTTAACTTTTATCCTATTTCCTCTTATTCATCAGAGCCTCTCAACATTTTTTGCTTATGTAGCCTATTAATAATAAATGTTGAGCAAGTAATTTGGATATAATACATATATTGCATATGTACATATATATGCAAATAGAGTACACAGATGTGCTACTGCTAATCTATTTGTTAAACAATATTTAAAATTTAATGTCTTTTTTATATTTTAATAAGCATAAATATAAACAGAAGATCTTATACTATTTTTTTTTACACTCCACTATGAAGATCACTGATCTATCCTTCCATTTTGGTCTCATGACGGCTTTCTTGAGTTTTCTTTCTTTTTTTTTTTTTTTTAATTTTTATTTTGTTATATTAGTCACCATACAGTACCTCCCCAGTTTTTGAGGCAATGTTCCATGATTCATTATTTGCATATAACACCCAGTGCACCATGCAATATGTACCCTCCTTAATACCCATCACCAGCCTATCCCAATCCCCCACCCCTCTCCCTTCTCCCCTCTGAAGCCCTCTTTCTTGAGTTTTCTCATTAATTCCTTATCCAAGCCCCATCTACCTATCTACAAGATGACTCGGAGATCTGGTTTCTCTTTATCCCCTTCCTTTGCTAGGAGATACCAAATATCTAACACAGCTTGGTCCCACATTTCACAGGGGGTATCTAAGCTATTTATCTGTATCTATATATGTATATGTATATATACATCAAGTTTTCAAACCTGAGCATTTCCAAAGCTTAAGGTTTATAGCTGGATAAAGTAGATTTGCTCTTCTTTTCTCCATGTTGAGATCCTTAATACTTGTATAGGTTTATACAGGTACTCAGGTATCCTCAACCCTCAAAAAAACAAAACGGCATTTGGGCATTAAACACTGATTAGAATTCTCTGTGTTCTCTCACAGAGCGTGGAAGACAGAATAATCTGAGCCTATCAGCAGCAGGTGTGTGCTTTTCGGCTCTGCGACCTCAGAGACCTAGCACGGGTGCCAGCAAATTGTAGGTACGGAATACATGTTTGTTATACTAAATGCTGGCCCCTTACTTTTAACTCTCCAAGTGGAAATGTACAATTGTACTTGTGAGTACTTACCAAGAGATTCTGAGACATGCAAATACGTGCTTCTGATAACACAAAAACAAATCTCAAATCATCCCGTAAAGTAGCAGATAGAAGGTAAAGCAGAAAAAATAGACTGGACATCACACTTGTAAGTGCTCTCTCTTCTTAGTTATGAGGACCCATGAATTTCCTTCTAATTTTTCCAAAAAAGTGTGTGGGGGTGTGGGAACGGAAGGGGGTGTGTCTTAAGGCAATGAGCAAAGGTGGAAGGATTCCAAACGATGCCTTGTGTTCTGCAGCACCTTTCTGGCCAGGATCATCTCCAAGCAGGCCTTCTGCATAGAAAAGAAGTTGAAAGAAGGCCAGCTTCCTTTTCAGTCACATAGGAAGCTGCAACGTGCGCGACCCCCATGTCCAGGCTGCAGAAGACTCTGATAGGGAGAGCCTGTGAAGGGGGCAGGAGTCCTCAGGGCTCCGGGAAGACTGCGGGCTGCCCAGGGCCTCCCTCTCGGGGTAGTTCCTGTGCTCTGGCTGCCAGATGGGATGCAGACCTCAGGGGCCGGAGCGAAGGCCTAGGGGGGCCTCTTCCTCTCTTATCTTGTCTAATTTTACGCGGTTTCTTTCTGGCTCCCCTCAGCTTCAAAAGCGGGACTGGAGTGCTTGCCTACATGATAGAGTCCTATGGAACTTTCCCACTTGGAATTTCGAAATAAGCACTGCAGGCAGCCTGTCAGGCAAATGCTGAGAAGCCAGAAATGTGTGCCGGGGTGGTGTGGGTTGGGGGCTGGAAGGGAACCGCGCCGCTGACTGGATCCCTTTTGCTCCTTTCATTATCAAGCTGCTGTGCTTACTGTTTTTACCAAGACGCTTTTCTTGCCCAAATGCAAAAGCTAGAGCCACAAGGCTGGTCGGTCTCTCACCCTTTATACAAACAAACTCTGGACTCACTATGGTTAGGAAGCAACAGCCCAGGCCCCTCCAAAGGTGCTGACAGTTCACCTCCAGGCTCCCTTCCAGCCTGCAGGCAGGGAAAGGGGGCGTGTCTGCTCTGAGGCAGCAGCTTCTGGGGGTTCTGCCATAGGCACAGAATGGTTACCCTTATTGAGACTTGAGGGGAAAAAATCAAATCGGGATAGTGACAAACAAGTTTCAAGGCTGCCTATCATCATTTACAGGCAAGACGTTCCTTTTAGATTTTCCAGTCTATGTTCCCTAATCCGGGCCCTCCTCCCCAGTCTCTGGGCCTCATCCCATCGTATGTGAAATGAAAAGGTTGGGCTGGAGAGCCTCCAACGCCCCTTGCAGCCCTGACTTCCTCTGATCTCATGACCTCCTGATTATCAGGGATGCTGGAGACCAGCAGAGACCTGGAAAATCCAGAAGAATGGAAAACCCCCGTGATCTAAATGTTTTCACCTTAGAAGAGCAGTTCTTGAATTGGAATGCGCATGCGTGAAATCACAGAGCCACACACAAAAGAGATCTGACTGGTGGTTTCCCCGTTTCTGCCCCCTGAAATCCTGAAAGTCTGCTCACCTTTCCAAAGGAATATAACTGAGTGCATAAACGTTAGCTGCTCTCTCTCCCACTCCCCACCTGGTCTTTCTCATTTAGTGGGAGAGGGGGCGATGCTTGGTTTAAAAGCCCTCTCTGCCTTTCATCTCTGCACCCATTATTTTAATGATTGCACACAAGTATTTAACAATAGAGTTTCACACAAAATGCTAAGAGCACTTTTCTTCGTATTTTACAGAGAGACTGGAAACATATGGACTTTCTATTAATATTCATACCCTATGGCACAGCCAAATCGAGCTCCCAAATAGATGCATTACGATTTGTTTAGAGTTTAAAGGCTTTATGACAATAACGAAGGCAGGAAAAAGACGAATTTATTTTACATAGCTGAATGAGAAATTAATTCACGAAAGAGTAAATAAAATTTAATGTGGTCTCCAACGCCCTGAAGTAGGTGATGCCGGATTTGGAGGGGTGACTGCCTTGTGCCACTTATCACGCTCTCTCACTGTGCACTCTCTCATTTTACTCCTCTGTATAGCTCTGTAAGGGTAGGCTAGGTGTTATTAACGCCCATTTTACAGATGGGAATACTGACGTAGTGAGATCGAGTTGCCCAAACTGTCAAGACTATTTAAAGGGTGAATGAAGTCTTCCAAATCTTGTGATTCTTCATCTTCCATCCACAGCACTGTTTAAAATATGGGTGATCTTTTCTGGAGGAAACAGCTTTACCTTCTCTGCTCACCTGTTTCCGGGTTAAGAGGGTGAAAGTCAGCGGAGGGGGTTAAAACTCTTCTCAGCAGTTTGACCCTTGCCCTGCTACACTCAAATGCTGCTTCTGCTTCCAGGATTTGCTGAGAGACCCGTAATCACAGAAACGATCGCTCCTTTTCTCCCACGTAACTGCACAGAAGTGTGTGGGTGGAGTCCAGAGCAAGGACCTTTCTGTTGTCCGAAATGAGAGCTACAGTGTTCATGGGATATGACGTTGGGTGGGGTACGCCTCCAGAATTTCATCATCCTCCTTGCTTTGTGTCCTCTAAGAGATGGGTAAATGTTAAAATTCTTGTTACTAACTAATGGAGACTTCTCAGGTTTAATGTGAAATGGAGAGAAACTTAGAAACTTGCAGCGATCAGAATATGAATTTAGAGACTGCATTAATGCACTCATTTATTCTAATTCAACCCTTTAGAAAAACTATAGTTTCAGCTCTGATGGTTCACAACTCACTGGTAGTTTTATGAGGAGAGACCCATTTTGATTTGTTTCAAAATTCAGTTAAAAATACTGCTGCCCGGTTTTATTTGGAGTTCATGTCAAAGATTATTTTTTTCATGGTTCTTTTTTATTGACGCCCTGGAAAGATCCATGAATATTCAGAGTACAAAAGAGGTCTTAGAAAAAAAAAAACCTCAAAAATGCTAGATTTTTTAATGAAAAGCACTAAACAATAGTCTTCTCATGTTCATTATTTAAACAAGATGAGCTGAAACGTTTATCAGTCCATTTTGGATTGAAAAATTGCAGATCCTTCATTTTTTGTTTTCTAAATCATTTCCTTTACAATGGTTTTTCATGCCCAAAGGGTAGCATTTCATTCTCTGAAGACCTCTGACCTCATGTGAACTTTGAACTGACAGGGCAGAAGCAGTTTCCGGTTCTGTATTTTGGAGGGATTGGTGAGGGAGTATTTCAGGGAGTATTTCTGTTTCTGGGTGTCCCTAGCTTTGAGCAAATGGTCAATTTTTAGCACAGTTATCTGCTGATGTGACTTTGGCAAAAACAATATGGTGGTTTTGAGTTCTTTTAGTGTTACTGGTGGTTTTAAATGCTTTCCCCCCCAGCTTAGTATTTCTAATGCAACGTTTTTTAGCCACCAAAGATTTCAACCTTATGTCTTGGAAAATGAACACTTCTCTTTGGTACTTGCCTTTCTTCATTTTGTGTACACACACACACACACACACACACACACACACTCCTAGTGGGAAACCTCTCATTCCTTTCAGTCTTCACCTCACCAGAGCTGGTTGTTTGGATACTATCATCGACTGAATTGCTTCATTTTTGCTAAACATCATTTCATGTAATCATTGAAGATGGCTACACAGTTGAAGTCTGTTAAAGTAGCAGCTTTTAGGGGTGCCTAAGTGGCTCAGTCGGTTAAGTGTCTGCCTTTGGCTCAGGTCATGATCCCAGGGTCCTGGGATCGAGTCCTGCATCAGGCTTCCTGCTCAGTAAGGAGCTGGCTTCTCCCTCTGCTCCCCATGCTTGTGTTCTCTCTCTCCCTGTCAAATAAATAATAAAATCTTAAAAAAAAAAAAAAAGCAGCTTTTAAATCGAACAGATTTCAAAGGCTTTTCTATGCCTGTTTCCCCGTCTGAAAAAATGGGGATGGTAATAAGAACTCTCTCAAAGAAGGCTGAGAGAATTATAACGAGGAGATTCCGGGAAAGCCCTCATTAGGTGCTCAATAACAATCTGATGTGACTGTTCTAAATTCAGGCATCTTTTGCTCTTTGGACCGAGGTCTTACTGGACTAAGGGTGAGGGCACGTGGAGATGCTGAGATGTGCGTCCTCGGACAACTCTGAGAGGAGGTGGGCGGAGAACTCAGTAATCCAGTCCACGGTCAGCCAGCCTTGAGGGGGATCCTCACATCTCCCTGAGTTTGTCCTCATGGCAAAAGCGTGTAAGTTTTCCCTCTCAGATCCCAGAATAAAAAGGTGCTCCACATCTTCTCTGCCAATCCCAAGCTCTATGCCAGTCCAGACTGTGAGGGGACAGCTCAAGCCTCCTCCTGAATGTTAATTCAAATAGCTCCATTACAGCAGCACACGAAAAGCAGGCTTTTTGCTTTTACAAGGCGGCCACTCTTGGGGGAGGTCAGAGACTCAGGAGAAGATTTGCGCCTAGAAATAGAATAAGATCAATCGGCCTTTATTTATGGAAGTGTCTTGTATCAGCACCATCTTGCCAGGTTAAGTGAGTCACGGGACCCCTTCCCTGTCCCTTGTCATCAGGGGAAGGAAGTGACAGAGGGATCCCCCAGGCATGCTGGGAGGCTATGTGTGTTTGCCACTTGAAGTGGGACTTCTCGTCTCTTGTCATACGCCTACTGTCAAGGCACCTCTGACACAGCCCACCTGCAACCTCTTCCAGGATCCTCTGCCCTGTTGCCCGAGGAGCAGCTTTCTTCCTTTTTGGTTTTATTTCGTGGAGTGTGAAAATTCTCTAGCCAGAAGTTTGGTTTTTTTTTTTATTTGACACGCTCAAGTTCTCATGTTTTTGTCAGATAAGGAAAATCAGAAAGTTAACCTCTCTATCTCTCTCTCTCTCTTTCTCTCTCTCTCTCTTGGCAACTCAGCCAGTGCCACACCAGCATGGAATTAGGACTCCTGAACTCAAGACCCATGCGAGATTACCCCACCTGCATCCAGCACCAGAACTTTCCTGAGATCCCTGCCACTTGGGCATAAGTCAAGATCTAGCACAGAAGAGGAAAGACCCACATCAGGATGTCATAGAAGGATCAGTGAACTAAGCTCAGCTCCGCTTCCTTCTAATATGTTCTGGAAAAAGAATCCCTTCTTAAGCTGAGCCACAGAAGTTAATGCTTCTGAGGCAGAGAGCGCGGGTATGTACTTCACTGCCTGCTGGCTGCAGACCCTGAGCTCAGGCCTTCACCTCGCTCCAGCTCGCTGTCCTCATCTGTAAAGAGGACATAGGGACTGTACCTCTCCCTGGCTCTTCTCCCAGTCCATTGCCTCTTTCCTCCCAGGTTTAAGCCCGCAGTTTCATCTGCCCAAGAGATCTGTCCTGCCCCATCTCCTGTTTGTAATGGTCATGCTGGCTTTTCATTTTACTGTAGCCTCCTCTAAATTTAATGCTGAACTCCAGAGCGATTTCTTTTGAGCCCCCATAAACGCACACTCCTTGCTAGGCCCATGCTGGAGGTGCCCATGCACCCTGGAGGCTGCACGAAGGATGCATGATGCCTGGCCTAAAGAGAACTCCCTTAGAAACTTCCCGCCTTCAGGCAACCACCTTGAGATCCCCCGGGTGGAACCTCGGGCTGAAGAGTGTGATTTGTGGATCCCTGAGCAGAGGACTATGCAGTCCAGGAAGCAGGCATGCATTGCGTGCAGAGGCATTCCAAGAATAGTTTCAGCCGGGAGGACAGGACAGGGCTGTGACTCACGTCCCCAGTGCACATCTCTGAGGCAGCGCCACATGGGCGGCGCCGCCCACTCTGGCCCTCGGGGGATTACCTGGGGAGGTTGGGGCCTGGGGCCAGGAGGACAGACTCGTGCACCAGGGCAGCCACGCTGACTCACAGAAGAAAGCGAGAGAGCAGTGACCAAATTTGAAAGAAGCAAGTCGCCTATGTCAGGGAAGCTCTTAGAGAAACAGGAAGCATGATCAGCTGGTAGCAAGCTCAGAAAAGGAACGTTCAGTGTGTCTTCAGGCCTTTGTTCTCGCTGCAGTTTATCAAGATGAGCGTCTGCTGAGCACAGCACTGGTGATTCTGAGAAGCGAGATGCAGCCCCGCCCCCTGCACATGGGCCCCCACAGTCATCCATCTGCAAGGCCCACGGAGGAGGGAGGGAGAATCCCGGTTCCGGGGAGCCCCCACCGCCAAGCTGAGTGATCACTGTAGCTGACATCTAGTGACAGCTTCCCCAGTCAGTTTCACCGGCTGCGACCAGCCGACGCGTGGCCGGCGGAGGGAGAGACTCTGCTCCCCAAGATAAGAACCCAGGCACCAGCCTGAGCCAGGCCAGAGGAAGAAGCTTATGTTCTAATGTGTGTACCTACAGGAAGACAGCTTTTTTTCTTTCTTTCTTTCTTTCTTTTTTTTTAACACAGAGCCATCCTACGCGCTAGCGGCGGTCTGTTCACTGAGCACTCACTCCATGGCAAGCTCTGTGTTAAGAATTTGGTGCACACACTCACATTTCATCCTTACAACAATCCTGAGAGACAGATTCTTTTAGTATCTCTGTGTTATGGATGAGGACCTTGAAGCACCGAGGGGCCGAACAGTCTGCTTACCCACCTAGAGCTATTTGTGTCACATTTGGGATTGGAACACAGGCCATGCTTCCAGCCAGTATGATTTTGTTTAGTCCCGATGACGAGGATGAGGATGATGGTGATTTAAGTCCTGGGTAGTTGGGGTGCCTTTTTTTAAGGCTGTGATCTCAGGGCTGTCTTAGTGAGCCTACTGTACCTGTAGGGTGAACAGGGGATGGTGGACTGTTGAGAAGTTCTTGGTGACACTGGCTCCATTGTTCTAGGGCAAGGCTGTCCGAAGGCCCACGCACAGGTAGGATGAGGCTTAAGTGTCCCTGGCTGAGTAGGACGTCTGTGCGGAAGTCTCCTGGGCAGCACAGGGTAAGGGGCCTTCCTGATGAACGTAGAGTTGCTCCTGCCCTGTTCCCTCAAGGTCCTGAATGTGCTGGACCTTCCTGCAATGCAGGGCATTTATATGGAACTCTCCAGGAAATGACAGACAGGATAACCTGCATGCAGGTAGAGTCATCACTCTCAGGTGGAGTCATCACTCTCAGGAGAGACAGCAACCTTTAGTCCAAGAGTTCTCAAGCATCGGTGCCCTTAAAATCAAATTCCCAGCCCGGGGACTGGCATGCTAACAAGTGTCCCAGGTCCTTCTGAAGTAAGTGGTTCTTAACACTAGTCTTTGCGAAACATCACTCCGGGCCTTCCATGCCACAGGATGTAAGTCATCTTCTCAGTTAAATAAAACAAGGAAAGTGGACACTGAAAGTTTCCTTGTCAAAGGAGGGCTTGGGTGTCTGGGCTAACCACCGTTTGCTCACAACCAGCACAGGTGAATGTTCTTAGAGGGGGCATGGGGTGGGGCACCCCCTGTGATGCCCTCAGTTGCTGATGAAAATCACAAGAAAAAATGATACAAGTAGGAATGGCCTGGGCTGCATTTTGGGGAGTCTGTTTCCCAATGGTACTATAAAACAAAAGATTTTCAGGTATAAAAACAATTGTCTGGAAAACAAGGACAGGTAAGCATTTATGTGTCAGAGGGTGGCTGCTCCCTCCCAATCCAGGCATGGATGGTTGTTCGGGGCGGAGGGTGAGGTGCCTCCTCTCATGTCCCACCCAGCCTCTCCAAAGTAACAGGTTTCACCTGGGTTGTGATATGAAAAGCATCATGAAGGCGTGTGGTCCAGAAATTTCTCTCCAACTGGTCTGACACTGTATACAAATATGGTTTTGCCTCTGGAAGCACTGGAAGCTGTAGGACTACCCATGTGAAAGTGCCTGACAGGGAACTTACTCCCTTGTTGTCCGCCATCTTGGTAGGGATTGCTCACACACCCCGGCAGCTGGCTGACTGAAGGCAGCCAGAGAGGCATCTCATGGATAATGGGACGGGAGAGGACTAATGAGATCAGGCAGGACACCTAAGGGGGTGTGTGTGTGCTCTCTCATGACAAAGGCCAGTTCCGCTCCTCCCTTTACCCTTATGATTAGATTGGAACTATCCCTGCCCTCCCCATCAAAAACCGTGAGCACCCTCTCCACAGCTGGCCCCATTCCTTAGATCAGTACACAATTAAGAGACCAAACAGCTGGCCACATCCCATAGTCTGGCTTCTTCCTTTTTCAAAGGAATGGAGCAAGTGTGCAGGGTGTGTGTGTGTGTGTGTGTGTGTGTGTGTGTGTCTTTCTCTGTGTGTGTGTGTGTGTGTAGGAGGCGTACAGAGTTCCATAGCTACAGATTTCCTTCCCTTTATACACCCCTTGGGCCCTTCTATGGGTCCACCAGTTTGGACCATCCTACGAACTGCACAGACAAGAGGCAGAGGCTGGGAACCTGTCTCCCGTGGGAGACAGTCTCCAGGTGCTGCTGAAGCTGCAGCCAGTGGCCCCGTGAAAGCAACTGCCTCCCGGTGAGATGTGAAGGCCAGGCGTCAGCCACCTCATACCACCTGCCCATTCCCTGTGCTTCGTTCATCAACTCAGCAGGGCCGTGATGGGCAGAAGAAAGGCAGGTGGCTGCTACTCTCCTCCCAGCTGACACTCAGGGAGCAGACACTCAGGGTCACAAAGCCTGTTGGGAGCAAAGGTAGACAGTGAGGTTGGTCAAACGACAACCTCTTGGGGCCTCCGTTCCCTCAAGTGTAAAACAAACTCATTGATCACTGATTCCTTTCAGGCGCTAAAGTTGTATGATTGCATAAAATGTCACCATTGTTCATGGGGCACACATTTCGACACGTGCATATGTAGAGAAGCATCCTCTGGATGTTTAATTGACATGAATTCAATTATACAAGTTTTCTCTTTCATATACTTAAAAATAAAAATGCTGTAAAATTATATTGTGCATCATATATTAATACCAACACAATACTGGACAGGGTTATGCCCAGAACCTTGTATGACTGTACATTTTGGGAGATTTAAATATTTTCTCATTTACCTTTGATTGCACGTGACTTTAGAACCTAATCCCACATACGGTGAGGTTCCACTGAAAGTATTACTATGTGGCTAGGCGCGCGGAGGAGTATAAGGATATGGGTCTGAAGTCAGATTGATTTGGGTCTGAATCCTGGATTTGAATCTCAGCTACATCATCTAGTGATGGTGTAATCTTGAACAAGTTACTTAAGTTCTCCAGTTTCTTCATCGTCAAGTAAGAATGAATAATAATACCCACCTCACAGGATTATGTGGAGATGAAGTAAAAATGTGGAGTGTATGTGACTCTACCATAGAGTAGACGTGACTTGGCACCTGGGACTGCATATCACCCAATGTACGATTTATTTGTCCCGTACGTGGTGCAGCCCACATACACTGACATGTCTAGCATTACATCAGACAGCCAAACGAGCACTTTAGTAGCCATTCACGCAGAGAAGAAAACTGTCCCGATGCAGCCCTAAAGACTCCTCGATCCCATCTTCCCAATATGTGTTCCAAGTTCAAGCAGAGGACTCCACAGACATAGAAATTTGGGACATTGTGTTTGAGATCTGCTACTCCTCGAGCACCACAGGATACCCACATGTTCAAAGATTTAAGTCCTGCAGTAAAAATACTTGTTTAACTTGGTTTAACCCAGTTTTCTGACATGTTATATCCCTTAATACTTACTAATGTCCCTGAGACCTGGCCCCCAGAGCCATTTACGTCGGTAAATATTTCCAAAGGGCACAATTAAGGGAGCCTAGGTCACTGTTGGCATGTGTTAGCCTACCTTCCAGGAGCCCCAGGCTGGGCTCATAGGCTCGTGCTGGGCAGACTGGCTTGTGCGTATGCGTTAGGCAGCAGCGTGAAGAAAGTGGGTGTTTCTCAGTATCACGAGCACCAAAGTCATCTAGATGCTTTATAACAACGTAGCTTCCTTGGGTCCATCCCAAAGCTGAGTTAGACAAATGCATCAGAAGTGTGCACTTTTCTCAAGAGAGAGCACAAGTGGGCGGAGGGGCAGTGGGAGAGGGAGAAAGCAGGCTCCCCACAGAGCATCTCAACCCCAGCACCCCGGGATCACGACCTGAGCTGAAGGCAGACGCTTAACCCACTGAGCCACCCAGGCGCCCCCAGAAGCGTGCACTTTAAATAGGCATCGCAAGCATCAACTCAAGTTTGAGATGCACTAAGTAGGTGTTAGGAGCTAAATATAGGCTGGCAGTTATAAAGAGGCCTCGCGTACTCCTTGCTCCCAATCGCCAACCCTGTGGAGCTGATGTTAACATTTGGTCGAAGGGACAAAAGGGACTCTTTCCCTACCTCTTCATGTCAGAAGCTCCAGTGAGCAGGTTAAAGGGGTGCCATCCGTCACAGTTGAGTGTAGAGGCCTTTCATCGGATCGCTTTTCTGCCCCGGGCCCTCAGGGAACGGGCATCTCTATCCCCACAGGACCTGGCTCTGCCACAGGGTGCTGTCACGTGGGAAAACCGTACTCTGGGGCCCGACGCTTCACCACAGGCCCTGCTATACAGAAGCACTCAGGGAAAGGGTGGCAGTGAGAGAGAAAAGCCGCGAAGGGCAGCATGCAGCCTCCGGGATGGAGGTGTGCGAAGAACAGGATGGTGTTTAATTACGAGAGGTTGAGTCCATGCAGAAGAGCCCGTTTGCTATGACTGTTAGTAGTAAGGGTCTCCTCGAAAAGGGAACGGGCCTGAATCCTTGCTCTAGCCTTTGAGAAGGTAAATGGGTCTCCCAAGGGACTCGATAAGCCCCATCTCCAGCTTTACCATGCAGAGATGTCTTCAAGGTCATGGGCCTCATGCCCCCTCATGCGTAAACACATGTCCCCAGAGTAAACCTGGGAACCGGTCTC
Organism: Ursus arctos; assembly: GCF_023065955.2. Lineage (NCBI taxonomy): Eukaryota > Metazoa > Chordata > Mammalia > Carnivora > Ursidae > Ursus > Ursus arctos. Next base: position 55,412,660 of record NW_026623067.1, read on the forward strand.
AAGATGTGCATATTTGCCTCTTGAGGTGAGAGATATTCTATTGCCATTTCTTCTGCTTTGCTGTAGAAATGGTGTGAAATTTCATCCTCACTCTGCGGGGTCTTGTAAGCTACCTATCTGCATGTGCTCTGTTGTGCGTACTCAATGCATCAGTTGCCTTTCTTTCCACATTGATGTGAAGACAGCTCTGTTTGTTGGCTTGACTTTTAATTCCCCAACAGTAGGAAGGGCAGGTTGAACTTCAGCTGTCTCGTTCCAAGCAGGAATTCAGGCTCCTTAAATGAGAACAGGGTAAATTCTGACAGCTTGCTACTGCCAATGGGAGCTCTCTGGGGGGGATGAGAAAGGAAGGAAGGAGGAGATTTGGAGGCTGGTGCACACGGAGCAAGAGCTTCAGGGGTCAGCGGGGGGAGGGGATCAGGAAGACCCTCCTGATGTAGACCCTGTGCCTCTCTCCTCTTCACTGAGGTGCCTCACTGAGCTTCTGTGAGCCTCCCTCCACTCAAAGCTCGCTTCTCCCTCTTCCCCAGATTTTATCTCTTTCTTCTTCCAGAGGGAGGGATAAGTCAGCACAGGAAAGCCATGATTCGGAGGCACAGGAGGGAAAGCACGCTACCCAGGATGGCTCAGCCTGGTACTTAGCAAGCGGGAAAGGAAGTTGTCTTGCTCCCTGTGACGGCACCGTGCAGCCCAGTGGGCTTCCCCCCTGCCACCACCCCCGCCAATGCTCCACTACTTCCCCTCACTGCAAATGCCACCTGCTGCGGCCCGATGCGAGAAGAAGAGCAGTATGGGTAACAAATTCAGAAAAGCTATTGGTGATTTACGGGAGCCGGATTTCCCCTCCAAGGAGTACCTGCTTTGTAAAGTGCAGAAGGGAAGGGGCAGGGGTGGAGCTGGGGCCCTCAGACCAGTCCCCTGCCATTCACCTCTGGCCTCTTTAAATGCTTGTGGAGCAGAATTTCTGGTTGAATCATATGGTTTTAGGTGAGAAAAAGGAGGCTGATAAGTGGGGGGGAAACAGCCAAATGCTTTGAAAATGTCACGATTACAATCTGATCAAATAAACCAAGTAACCTGTCTTTCCCAGTTTAACTGTTTGATGAAACAAGTCTCAATTCCTCCTTTGCCTCACTCCGCACCAGACATGCTAACTGCTGCCCTTTGGCATTCGACAAGACGCTGACAACCAGTCAGCTCTCCATATAAAGGAAGGACAGGTTTTTCCCTTTTAGCTAACATTCCCCTTTAAGAAAGAAGCATCCGTGTGGCAGGTTTCCTTTTGTCCTACCGCGTGTGCCATGACTCACCTCCACTTTCCATTAGATGCCCCAGGCGCCTGCTGAGTGGAGCTCAAGTGAGTTTCTGACCATCGTTGGATTTCAGCTGCCCTCCATCTGGACAGTTCTGTCCCGAGTTTTTCTCTATTCCTAGGCTATCTGTGACATAGTGACCCATTTTACCTCTTTCTGTTCAGGAGAGGCTGTTGTGGGGAGGATGAATCACTTTACACCCGTAACAATGCAAGCCATCCCCAAACATCAGACACATTTTACTCTTGAAGCCAGGTCCTTGAACAGGCTTTGAAGGAAACTTAACAAAGCAGTTACCTCTGGCTCAACACCTGGTACGAGGCTGCACAGCCTGAAACAGAACCTCACAAACTACTTCAAAGCCCATGGAGATGCAAGTTTCAAACAGAAAGACCACGTCCCTCTGACCACTCCAGCATGTTTCCTTCCAGCCAGGCAATAAGCCCAGTGTACCAGCAGAGTTCCTGAGTCTTCCTGACTTAGCACAAAGCTGCCATCTTGTCGTGTCTCCGTGGGAGTCCTCCCATTAGTGGGTCTACTGGTACCATAACTAATAAATCAGGTAGAGCCTGGCTGCCTCCTAAAAGATGGATTTGCCTTAATTCTCTGCACCACATGCAAGCAAGTGTAATTTATACATTGCCTGGAAACCAGTAGCACAAACACTGATAAGGAAATGTTCAGCTGAAGCCAAATTCCCCCTACTATTCATGAAACAATCTTGGATGCTCACTCTCAAGTGTCAATCATCTTGAATCATGCTGCTGTCGAATTTAGTTACTGTTTTTTTTGTTTTTTTTTTTTAAAGTTGCATCTCCCATTAAGCCAAATGATGCCTTCAGGCATGGTAGTCCTTTAAAAAATTGTACGGTATTGGAGTAGAAAATAACTTAAATGTGAAAAAATGTTAAGTTTATTTGGACAATTGGTTATATAGCCAGGGTTAAATATTTGTATTTCAAGTTACTATTTTTAATCAAGAGTTTTCAAATAATTACAGCCTAAAGGAAACCACAGTAAAAATTTTAACCAGAAATTTACTCACTGTAATGGATAATTACCAAAGAATAAATAAATAGCATTTATGAACGGGAAAGAAAGAAGAGTTGACAATGTTCAAATTTGCCAGCTTCGAAGAGCAGAATCTCTTCCCCACAGCTCCCCTCCTCCTCCACATGCCTCTCAGCTCCCCTTTCACCTTAATCAGAAGCTCAATGACCTTCTGCACTTCTCCTCCATTTCTCTCTATTGAAACTTGCCCAATGGAAAAGATCTGAAAGTTGCTTTCATTATGGTGTAAATGACTGATAACCTAAGTGTTACATGTTTTTAGATTATTCATTTATTTTAACATACTGCATAATGTTTTAGTCTAAAGAAAGAAGCTCTAATGGGAAATTTAGCAGCCAGAGCATGGGTGAAAAATGATTTTTGCCAATAAGCATGGTGGTAATGGGGGAATGACTTCTCAACCCAAGTGAGATCTTAATAGCATAGACATTTTATTTCTTTTAATTTTTTTTAAAGGATTTTATTTATTTGAGAGAGAGGGAGAACATGACTGGAGGAAGGGGCAGAGGGGGAGGGAGAAGCAGACTCCCCACTGAGCAGGGAGTCTGACACAGGCTCAGTCCCAGGACCCTGAGATTATGACCTGAGCCGAAGGCAGATGCTTAACTGACAGAGCCACCCAGGTGCCCCAGCATAGACATTTTAGAGCTATTAATGAACATGGGATAAAGCAAAATATTGGACAAGTACACTGTTTCAAAAATAGTTGTATTCCAAAAATGTAAGTAGCCTCACTAAATGTAGTCAAAGCAGTACATGAGATTTCAGCATGTGGAAAAATTAGCAAGAATAAATATTCGGAACTCTCCCCTGCTCCCCCCCACACACATTTTTTAAAGAGTTTACTATACAGCCTTACATTGAGGGGATGGAAGAGGAGTGGAGCAGAGAAAGATCCCTGAGGTTTTTGGAGTACCTGACACTAGAGGACCATGGGACCCAAGGACTCTGCCCTCAGGTGTTCCATGGAACCTGGGGAAAGGCGAGGTAACTACTGTGTCACTGGTGACCTTTACTGAGGATAATTCCAGAAGCCACTGTTCTCATGATGAAGACTAATCATCTCAGGATAATCTGGCCCCTGCCAAGCGTTCGCCTCACTCCACTACCTCCCACCCTCAACCCAGCTCTTTGTGTTTCAGCCAAGGGTCTTTGCACTTGCATTTCCTGAGTCTGAAACACTCTTCTGTTCCCCCAACTGTTCTAATTAACTCTTTCTCACCCTTCAGATCACAGCCCAGTGGTTCTAGCCCCTAATAAGCCACTCTGACTCCCCAGACTAGACAAAGTCTTCTGCTTTCACATCTCCTACTCTTTCCCTTCAAAATCACTTTTCCTAGTTTGTAATTATGTGTTCGTGTAATGGTTAAGTCCTGTCTGTGTCCCCCATGGCTCTGTATATACCACAAAGATGGGAACATATCTCATTATTTTACCTTTGTGTTCCTAGTGCCATGTACAGTGTTTGACACATCATGTATGCTCAATAAATGTTAATAATAATTCTCATCATGTGCCATGGACTGAATGTTTGTGTCCCCCACAAAATTTGTATGTTGAAGCCTAATCCCCCAGTGTGATGGTATTAAGAGGTGAGGCCTTTGGGAGATGATTAGGTCATGAAGGTAGAGCCTTCAGGAATAGGATTAGCATCCTTATAAGGGAAGATGGCCCTCCACCACATGAGGATATAGCAAGAAGACACCTATTTGTAAACCAGGAAGAGGACTCTGACTGGATACCAGATCGGCCAGCACCTGGATTTCAGATTTCCCAGCCTCCAGAGCTGTGAGAAATAAAGTCCTGTTGGTTAAGCCACAAGTCTCTGTTACAGCAACAGGAACTGACGAAGACACCAAGGCAGCTCAGGAAAATTAACAGGCTGTGTAATCTTGAGCACATGGCTTAATTTGTTCTAAGTTCAGTTTCCTTACCTCTACTATGGCATTAATCACATCACCTATTTCTGAGGATTGTCCTGAACGTTAAATGAAAGAATACATGCAAGTCATTTTGTACATATCCAGCACATAAAACACTCAATAAACGTTTCCTATTACGACTGTTTCAAGTTACCTCTGTGTATCAGATTTCACCTCTATAAACTGATGGTTTTGAAGGTTCCTTCTGGCTTTAAACACGCTATGACTCCTAGCTAATCCTAAAAGAGAAGTTCTTTGTTATCTGGATTTGTCAACTCGACAACTCTAACAATCAATACACTAACCTTTTTTCCAGTTAAAAAAATTCTGCAGGAACCAGCAATGATTCATCAACTTGTAATACGCATGAATTTAGGGCAGGACCATTAACTTTATGAACTGGAATCTCATGTACCAAAACTCTTCATTCTTCTCACGAGATTCTAGGAAGTGCAGAGAGATGATATGGAACCATGAAGCTCCTTTTCCATCTGCTGTCCTCAAGAGGGCCGTGTTTTTAACTTTTGATGATCTAACAAAAGGGTAGATATATATGCACTTATTTGAAAGAGAAAAAAAAAACCCAGAAAACCAAAAGTAAGGTATTCATATTACACAAGTCAAAATATTAAACAGAGGCCTGTGTGCTATGCTGTGATTTGCCATCTCTGTTGTATATCTTTCTTGATTTTAACCCACATGTAGGACAGAATGTTCCTTACCTAGTAATGATAAACTATGTACAACGTTTTACTTCAAGTAAAAAACAGGGCCTGTGCTCTTATAATGTGTAATGGAAAGTTTTATACCCATTTTATGTATAAGAAAGTTGAGCATCTACAAAGAAAGATAATTACTGAAAAATCACACAGCTAATCAGGCATGAAACCAATGCCAAATAAGCCCAAAGGGTTAAGCCTCCTGATCAGACATCCCACTTCCCTGTGCTTACCTGCCAAGTCCTCTAAGTGTGAGCTATACTTCATGTTTGTTTCCCACAAATACATCCTTATTGATAATGTCAATAAAGTAAATTTCATCACCCACTTGGAAGAGCTCTGTCTTCATCCCGGCAGTGTTTTGCCTTCCAGAAGAGCAGAACAATGCACCATAGTTTCCAAACGCCTTTCATTTGTCACGGGGACCTTTGCTATTTCGATCATACTTCTTCCTTATCAGACCTGAGCAAAAATAATACTTTTGTCCAAAGAGTTGTCTCTGTAATAAAGACAATTTCAATGGTAAGCAACTTTCCCCCAAACTCCTGTCTTTCTAGTGCTTTATTTTAGGCTGACCCATACTATCTAAAAATGTTTCAATGACATCTGAAGCTGGAGGGGACAAAGTGGCAAGAAAAAAAATATTAAAAACAACAATCACTGTTGGTATAAAGCTTTATAGTTTACCAAGTGAGGTAGCTGAAGCAGGTCTCATTATTCCCACCTTACAGATGAGGAGAATGAGATTCACTCCAATGTCCTGACTTCAAATTCTGTGCTACAGCTACAATTACACAAGATTCCTGCGTACTTCATTATCATGGCGAGTTTTCATTTCTTTTACCATTCAAAACCAGAAACGCATTTGCCTGAACTTTCATTTACATGAGCCGTCAGAGAAATCAGAATTGGAATCGTCAGCCAAAATTTACTTGAAATAAATTTACTTATTATTTTCCAGCTACACTTTGGACAAGTTATTTTTAAAACAATTGTACATCGGTAAAAGTCCACAGGAACAATGAACACTCCACAGGCTTCTGATGGAGAAAGTGAATTCAGAGCGGACCTTGATATGGTGTCAAAGTGAAACAATGCCTGGGTAAGTTCCATTACGGTTGCACAAACAAAACCAAGGAAATGGGAGAAGAAAGGAGAGAAGTAAAGTATATTTATGTCCTGCAGGGCTGGAGCTGTGGCAGGAAATTCCAAGTGAGAATTCTCGTCTGAGCCCCACCACCTGACCCTGGGACTGTGGAGCCTTTGCAGAGCCAACTCCAACCAGGCGTTGGTTGGCCCATCCACAGGCTCCGGAGACCAGACCTTGAAGGGGCCTGGACCTCACTTAAATTTCCCACGTTCCCCAAAACCTGGCCACTCCATTTGTAGGGCAGCTTCCCTTCTTGCTCCTACAAGCCTTGCAGACTTCCAATTTAAAGCAGGAGGAGCTGATGGTCTTCCTTCGCCCTTTACGTTACTGCTACGTACACCATTCACTGATGTAAATCAGTGAATCAGTAAATCTTTGACGAAGTGTTGGACGCATATTAACTGGGAACGGATAACCTGAAGAGACATGCTATGCACCTGACGCATAGTAGATATTCTCAAATGGTATTACATAACAGTCACATAGGATGCTCATTGAAAATGCAGATTTCTGGGTCCTGTATCTGGAGATTCTGATGTAGTAGGTTTGGGATAGGGCCCAAGGTCTGGATTTTAATCAAACACTCCAGATGATTTTGATGTAGGGGATCCAGGATCACACTTTGAGAAACAACAGAGTGAGCACTAAATAAGTGAATAAAAGAAGGAGTATATAATGAGTGAGTACCACCACCTGCATAGTGTTTCCCACATTTGCCTTACCATAAGAATTATCGGAATACTTATTAAAAACACTGATTCCTAGGCCTACCAAGATCTAGCATTCACAATCTGCAGGGAAGGCATCTGGGAATCTGGATTCTTAAATGTGTGCTCCAAAGGAATCTTCTGATGAGGTACCTTTGAAGAATAATGCCATAGACTATGGTTTCTGTAGTTTCCCCAACACTCACTTCCTGTTCTTTGAAGCAATGACTTGGGGTGACCACATCCTAGCAGATACCCAAAGCTCCGACTGTCTTTACTCAAGCTGTTCCTTCATTGGAATGCCATTTTACAGCAAATTAGATGCCTCAGCCCTAGCTCAGATGCCACTTCCAGTAAATAGTCTATAGCTGTAGATCCAAATAGGATTCAATATAATCTAATGAGATGTCAAGATATTTAATATCAGTATGGTGTGGGTACCAACTAATAAAAGTAGACAAAAAACATAATACAAACATTTTGTGTTTACTGTCTAACTATTGGTCCCTAGTATTTTAAATGATAGCTTTTCAGTTGAATAAGCCTAATAGGGCTTGGGAATACTGATGGATTTTCAAGATTCCCTTCTACTTCATCTCTTGCACCCCTTTACATGAAGCTTGAGAATGAATGCTAAATATCTTCAAGGTAGTGCCTGGCAATTTTGCCCAGGGTTGGTTAACATATTTTTCCCTGTTTAATTTGTGCATGCTCGGTGCCCTGACATCTATTCCTCACCAGACCAGAAGTTTTTAAATGTGCAAGCCTATTGTGCCTGGGGAAAAATGTTGAACTTTTGCCTTTGTAATAAGATATGCTCCAATTACCAACTTTAGCAATTTAATATAGTTGAATAATAACTGAATGGGACACTTTGTCACTCAGTCATTATTCAAGCTCCTACTGGGGGTGGAGTGAGGAGCTGCTGGAGGTCAGCCTATTCCCCGGGGGAGCTCAGCCACACAAATCAACTGAGGTTTTTTTTGTTTTTTTTTTAAACAGTATTACAAAAATGAAAAATACCAGGAAATACAAGTCAAACTATAGATTTGCAAAACACTATAAAAGCTCAAGTTCAATATTTTAAAATGGCATCATGTTTAGTGTTAATTTAAGATATTTTTATACATGGAAAGTATGTTGGAGGGAGAGAGCAATCACCTGGATAATTCAATCTAAGAAGTGCCTTGTAGGTGGACAGGATCCAGATAGATGAGGTCATTTTTGCACGGGCCAGAGATACGTGAAAATTTCCCCTCACCCTACATTGCATGTTACCTCAGATTCTGAAGACATTCGGGATCTATTACAAGCTTTAAGCACCTGTATCTTGCTTTGATGTGTACAAAGACATTTCTGCTGAAAATTGCAAGGTCTCTATTTATATGTGAACCTTGAAGAAGCCAAGGATTTTGTTTGTTTTAGTCTCAGTTTTCTTTTTTTTCTTTTTCTTTCAGATGTACTGTAAAGCCGATTTATTTCCTTTGTCTAGGACTGAGGCTTCATTTGCCAATGAGAAACTGTCACATGCAGACTTTTAATTTATGTCCTTAATGTATATAATATGTTCTAGAGTCTCATGAAAGTTAATGAGGGAAAACCCAGGTGGCCTGGCAGCCTTAGAGAACTAGGGTGTGGTCCTTTGGGAAGGCTGGCTCTCCCTCTGGAAGGACACCTGGTTAGGATGGGGCTGGGCCACAGAGTGCTGGGTCAGTAAATGGCTGCCGCCATGTTAGGACAGAATGAAGCTCTCAAGAAAGATATGGCACTCTTCCACAACATAGGAGTCCTGATTCTTGCAATCCCACAATGCTCATTTTACTTTGCTTTTTGTTTTTTGTGTTTTTTGAAGATTTTATTTATTTATTTGAGAGAGGGAGAGAAAGTGAGAGAGAGCATAAGAAGGGAGAGGGAGAAGCAGGCTGCCCACCAAGCAGGGAGCCTGATGCAGGGCTTGATCCCAGGACACTGGGATCATGACCTGAGCCAAAGGCAGATGCTTAACTGACTGAGCCATCCAGGTGCCCCTACTTTGTGTGTGAACATCACTACCAAAGAGGTCGTGGAAGTCTCTTGACCTCATATTTCTACAGCAAGGAAGGACCTCACACGCTGCCCAGCCCAAGGATCTTTTCATTTCCAGGGATGCTTAGAAGACTCAGGAGAGTTACAGGTTCTGGAAAGAGTTCTGGAAGGTATAGGAAGCCCTGAGAGCCATGTGCCCCACCAAAAGAGGCCAGAGATCTTATGGGAGTGGCTCCTCATCATTCACCTCCTCTCCTATCCCCAGGGTTTTATGAGCCATAGACCGGGCTGAGGGACCAAGCACAGGTCAATAAAAACCCCAGGTCTGGGACTGATAAGTTATTTAAGGGACCTCAAAGGGTCTTACAATTATTCATAACTGGTGACAGTGACACCTACTTATCGTTAACAAAAATTTTTATCCTTTCTGGGGTATCACGGATAGAAATGCTTATAGACAGGTAAGCATTTAGTGCAAGAGATGGATTTCCTTGATGGTACATCTAGCCTCGTAATATATTCCCTGAAATTCACCAACCATATCACTCTCACGTGGAGACAGAAGTTGAAAAACACTTTGCCTAAAGCACCAGTTTTCTCTGGTTAGATGCCCCATGGCAGGTACCTTTCTCCATGCCCCGTGAGTAGACAGAGAAAATCCTAGTCTTTGCCTCAGATTTCAGTTCAGGGAACAGAACTGCTTATCTAAAAAGATGCGGTGGCCATGGTCCAAAGAATATTCAGCTTTTGTTCCAGTGGAATCAGAAGCCCCCTTTCACTCTCCCAGCCCATCCTGAACTGGTTCTTAGAGAAAAACAGACTGACTGCCCCCATAGTGGAGCTGCCAAGAGAAATTCTAAGCCACACTTTGGTAAATGGAAGCCTCCATCAGCATCGCATGCCCTTTTGGAAGCATCCAAAATGACTTTGGTTATTGTCTTTGGTAGTGTCCAAGCGATGGCCTTACCTGACTCCTCCTCTCCTCTCATTTGAGTCTGATCTGATCTGATGACCACACCCCATCTCTACATCAACACCAGCTCAAGTTCCTCCTTTGGACCCACCCCTTCTTGCTATCCCTAGGGCCACTCTCAGCCTCTGTTTCTGATTTTTTCTACCCAACCAAGCCTTAGTCTAATCTGCCATAGCGGATTATTCAAGCTGAACACATGCATATCTGCTAGCCCAACCCAGGCCCATGTCTATGAGGAAGGCCTAAGCTCATCCTAGGCCCTTTCTCTGGCTCGGTGCCTCTGGCGTCTGTTGCACAACTGGGCACCACGGGGAGCACGGCTGCCATCCACAAAGACCAAGATGGAAAATATGAGCCATCCATTTGGCAACAATGTTGGCATCCTCTTTAATTCATGCTGCCAAGCCCTGACCAGAAAGATCTTGGCCTGCGTATTGCCCAATGCAGTCAGTCCAGACTCAGGGCGGCTCGTCACGGTGAGTAGAGCCAGATCATGGTGGGTAGAGCCAATTATAATGAGATTTATACATGCAAGGAAAGGACAAGAGAAGGGGATCCAGACTCCCTATCAGCTTGTGCCCACCAGACCTAAGCTAGAGGAAAATCTAGAAAACTTCATGAAATTAAACAGTTGAGGTTTTTTTAAATTATTATTATTTAGAAAATGACCAAAGATATTCCCCTCTTTAAAAATTTTGATTTGATTTTCATAGGAAAGACTGAATATGTTTTCTGTCTGTATAAATCAGGTGTGATCTTTTTCCAGGAATAATGGAAACAGGAAAAGAAACGTGGAAAATTAAGTAAATGAAGTAGGGTACATGTTATAATATAGAAAAGAGCTGTGTCATTGCTGCCTACAGAGGGCTAATCCCGTGTCCCAAGTGATTTTGAAAGCACCTTCAATAAGCCAGGAAGAAAATTAAGCACTTGCATATACATTTCTTTCATTCTAATCTCTCCCCAAATCTTTCAAGTTAAGTGTTATTTCCCCTACTTTGCAAATAAGGAAACTGAGGCAGCCTCAGAGAAGTTAAAGCATTGCTCAAGGTTGCAAAACTAAGAAGTTGTCGAGTTGGGAGTTGAGCCCAGTCTACCAGACACCAAAGCTCATAACTGCCTCCAATTAAGGGTTGTCATTAACTTAGACAACTGTCTTCCCCCTGGAGCATATGCCAAAAGAAGTTTACCAACATTCCAAGACGATGTCATCAGGCAGAGCCTGGTCAAGTTACCATTGTAGGAGTCCTTCCAGTACATTTCCCAAAACTACTGTTGGAAGTGTCGGAAGGTGAGTTTGGTAAGTGGCTGACTTTTAATAGATAATTTATTTTAAGCTGCCTGACCTGATGATGCAACAAGCAGGGGAATGAGCTTGGTTTGAAGATAGATTTCTGATCTTCTGGGAAGTGTTTCTGCTTTAATAAGCTTTGACTCTCAAAGGAAATTCCTAAGGACATTCGGTCACAACCTGCTCAGCTGCCCGCTCTGTAAATACACACCTGCCCGTAAGCAAATTCTGTAGCCATGGCAGAGCTGCCTTCATCAGGGAGCAGTCCATTGTAAGCAGCAGAGAGGAGACTCTTGGCGGGGAAATCCTTTTTTCTTTCAACTTGGGTCCAGTGATTGGGAATTGCAAATTAACGACAATAGATAAATTAAAAAGACAAGGTTTACTTATGTCTACACATGGAACTACTCAGGGATAGGTAACTCACTCAGCAGCCAAGGATAAAAAGAGGCTTTCTATGGGGCTTTTGGATGGCAATGGGAATAGGCAGTCTTGTCTCTAAGGCAGCTGAATTTACAGGAAACTCCCATCAGAGTGGGGTTAATGGCAGCCTGTATATTCTAGAGGCTCTGCTTTGGTCAGATAAGAGGAGTTAAAATAAGATTTCTTTCTGTACATTTTTTAGCTCAAATGTTTTCACTGTAAAATCAACTCTGGAGGTCTGAATGGCTCCCCTCATTCTTCCCATCTGAAATTTCCCTAGAAGTTTCACAAAAAAAAAAAAAAAAAAAAAAAAAAAAAAAAAGAAGCTTGATTGCCGTGGAGAAAGGTTCCAATTAGAAGATTCAAGGAAAAATAGAGAAAGGGCAAGAAAAACAAAGAATAATGGTTGGAGTAGACTATGAACCCAGTTTCTGAGTCAAGAGGGAAGCCAGTCAAGATTTCTACATGTTGGGGGATACCTGGGTGGTTCAGTCAGTTAAGCGCCCAACTTTTCATTCTGGCTCAAGTCACGATCTCAGTGTCATGAGATCCAGCCCTGTGTCGGACTCCACACGGGGCGTGGAGTCTGCTTAAGATTCCCTCTCTCCCTCTTCCTTTACTTCCCCCCCACCCCCAATCTTCCCTTCCAAAAAAAAAAAAAGTTTCTAGATGTTGGGTTCAAAGCATCTGTAGTGAGGATGGTAGTGGTAATGTCAGTCATGCTTACTTCCTGGAGCAGAACGTCTAAGATGCAGGTGTTCTACTGTGAAGTAGACCACACTGTTGTGGTGATAAATCCTTTACAGTTACATCAAGTTGTCCAGCTTCAGCTTGCTGGGCTTCAGGAAAAAAGGCAGTTTTGATTCCCAGTGATACCAAGTCAGAATGGGAGAAAAATTGGAAACATTAATTACCGACAAAATATGTAAGACAGCAGGGTACAGCTTACAAAGAGGTGAAAAAGAGCTCAAAAACAATGAACAAGACTCAATGCTGATAACACAGGAGGGTAGGTTATTATTTTTCATGGAAACATAAAGTTTTTCTCTACAATCACCCCCATCTTAATCAAAGATAATCAAAGTAAGATTACTCTTCCTTACAAAATAAGCCTAGTCTCACTAAATTTGGCCTGATCATTTACATAAAAGCAGCAAGAGTGGTAACTGACCACATAGGCCTTTTTATGTTTGCTTTACTCTATTACAAGGAATCTCAGATTAGACTTTTAAATTCCTTTTGATGCTTATAAACCAAGCCAAGAACTCATCAGATGTCATCTGCAGTTCCTATAGATTTGGGTGATCTCCTCTTTTCTTAAGATCCCCCAAAAGTGCTAAAGTTCCTGGGGCCTGCCAGAAAGTGACCTTCTGTACTCACCTATAAGCCAGTTAGCAGGCCAGGTGTTTTTTAAGGGCTTTGTAAACATTGACTCCATAAAGTCAGTCTCGATTCCTTAAAACTGTCCTGTCATATCTGATTCTAAGCATACCATTCTCAAATAGGACATTTTAATTAAAGCCTTGGTGATAAACCAAATTTCTCAATTATGTCCTGTTATAAGGAGAATGAACAGATTCTTATTGAACTTTCAAATAATCATATTGCAAAGAAAATAAGACCATGCAATAAGAGTTTCTGAATTCTGGAGGGATTAGATAGGGAGAAAAAGAGAAATGTTTCACTTTCATTTACAGAGATATAACCTACTAGATTGTTGTGAATTACAGATAGCTTAAGAGATAAGAAAAAATACCCAAAAAAGAGAAAAGAGAAATTATATCTAGAAAATAAAACATTAAAGAACCAGAAATGTTCCAAACAATCAAAACTATAAATATTATAATCATTTTTTCATCTGTTCATTCAGTCCTTTGTAATTAATTCTTATTCTACTTGATCTTGGGTTAGCAATTTGATGGACTGACAAGATTCTCCACTAGAGTTCTGGAAATCCTCACTCAGTCCAGTGGCATGATCTCAGTTGTTTAAGCAATGCCATCAGAAGCCTGTAACACAGGGGTGCCTGGGTGGCTCAGTCATTGAGCATCTGCCTTTGGCTCAGGTCATGTTCCCGGGGTCCTGGGACTGAGCCCCACATCTGGCTCCCTGCTCAGTGGGAAGCTTGCTTCTCCCTCTCACACTCCCCTTGCCTGTGTTCCCTCTCTCGCTGTCTGTCTCTGTCAAATAAATTAATAAAATCTTTAAGAAAGAAAAAAAAGAAGAAGAAGAAGCCTGTAACCCAGAGTACTTGTTATAGACCTTTCTTTGGTTCTCTGAGATATTCCTTTTGTTGAAGACAAAGTATTCTGGCTTCTTGATTGTAACAGTTTTTAGGAAAGCACCAGAATAAAACAGTAATCACCTGAGAATGACAAAAAAATTGAAATGACCCCTGTTAAAGTTTGATGAGAGTTCATTGTAAAAAATAATGCAACTGATGAAGAAATTTGGTTGTTTATGTGACACACAACATTTTAAGATAATAACTGGAATTATGGCGGATAACATTATATCAAGACATATCATGGATAGGGAGGGCATTAACAACTTTCTAGGGAGTTAGTGTATAGCTCTCTTTTCACAAGGTAAGAGGAATAAATCCTTTGCGATTTTCCAGGGTTGAGATTTTCCAGGGACTCTCTGGAAAGTCTCAAAGTCAGTTTGGGGTCAAGGATACTTCATTTAGAATTTGATTTTAGGAAGTTGTCCAAAATGTCAAAGGTTTGAACATCTAATTAAACAAGATCCCAGATCAGTTTTTTGAGGGGGGAGAAAAAGAGACTAGGTTTTTTTACATAATCAAAGACATGATAAAGCACTGGAAATTATTTCAATAAAACACAGAATCTGCTTTTTACTAAAAGGTAGAGAAAATTGTTCACAATTTCTTATTAAGAACAGACTAACAGTCCAACAAACTTTGTCTTTTTAAGAGAGAGAGAATCAAACTCCGGCTTTGCACTGGTACATACTGATACTAAAACTCATTTTAAACCTTATAATAAATCCATTCAATCTTAGCCAGCTTGACTACATGAGATACGATTCTCTCTCTGTGCACTGTGCAAACCCTCAATCCCCAACCCTTTACAACTTTCTAAGCCATTCATGGTTTTGTCCCTCACTTTTCTCTTTCTCATTCTGAAACAATCTTTAAACAATTACTTTAGGACAAAATTACTCTCCCCCCCTTAACAAATACAATCCAATATTCCTTGAATACTTTGCATTCAGAGTTTTTATTTCTTCATTCTTATTATTTCTTGTAGCTTCATTTACATATATTGATTATAATTCTCAATCCTTAGTAACCTTTATTTTGCAAAGAAAACTAAGAAGTAGACAATTGTAAACTGACTGTCATATATCAGTATTCTGTAGTTAAATTAGCAAATTTATCAACATATTATCTCACAATCTCTAGAGGCTTATGCTTCCTCGTTGTATAATTTCTCAAGGTGACAAAAAGACCATGCTTATTAATAGATCCAAATATCTTTAGTCTCTCTGTATAAATAAGAAGACCAAAGTACATAAAGTTATGTTCAGTAATTAATGGCTCAGTGTGTTATCTTATCTAAAAGTGATCTAGCTATTCAATGAATATCTGTCATTTAACTTAACTCAGTATAACTTTAAGGTTTCAAATTACCGAAAAGATTTTGGAAACTACGTCTAAGCAGATATATAATGAAACACAATTATTATTGAAACAAAGTTTATAAGAGCAATGATTAAAGTTGATTAAAATCAAATCTGTAAAGTTTTATACTCTTAAACATCAAGCAAATACAATAGTAGCTTATTTGATTAATAAACTTAAGTAGTCTAAAAATACATGCTTGCATCTGATGCTGTTAACTCAGAAGACACAGTTGTTTTTATTAAACCAACAATATAAAACTGGTCTTATTTACCCAAGACTTACCCAAATGATGTGAATTTGAAAACTATCTGTTTTAGCTTCTACGTTTCTCAGTTTTAGGAATATTTGACTAATTTAAGCATTTCTTTTTCTTTGCCAAATAAACTAGAGCTCTTTTGAGGAATTTTATCAATTAATTTGACACTACATCCCGAGGTAAGAAAATACCACATTATATAACATGCATACCTAAACATACATACGTGTACACACAGAGATCTTGCAGCTTTCACAGTAATACAAAACTCACTAGTTTATGTAAGAGTTCGTTTTCAACTTTGCCCCCCTTTTTATTCAAACTATGTTTCTGGATGGAATGTTATTTGTTCAATAGGAAGGCTAAAGCTTTTTATCAGTATTTGTGGGGGAGACCTTCCAGTTCTTTCTCTCTGCCTCATGCGTGACCACATAGAGGCTGCAGTTCAGCCTCAGGTGACTGTGTCAATGGACTGAGACGTTACTTTTTAGAGGCTGGGTGTGCTAAGGAAATGGGCATGGTGGGTTTGTAAGGGGAAACATTGGTGCTTATCAGGAGGAGAAATAAATTTCTCACATTTTATGACAGGAAGCAGTAGTGCAAGTAGAAGCAGGCACCCCTCGGCTGAGAGCCAGAGTTATTTCCTTGGACGTTTGCATTTGAGAGATGGCTTTCAGGTCTTTGAGAAGACAGTTCTGGGGGGCAGAAGATTTACATCTCAAAGAGGGACAGGAAGGATGCAACCTCTTAAAGTAACTGCTCCAAAGAGAGGGTTTTCAGGGGTTTTGACTGGGACAAACAGTAAATTCTCCTGGGCTTTCTCAAGAAGGCATTATAAAGGGGGAGGGGCGTGGCAGGTGGACACAATTATTTGTGTTGAGAGTCTGTAGCTTTTAATAGGTCCGGGTTGAGGCCTAGTTAAGAAAAGGGTTCAGGGGAGCCTGTTTGAGGATGCTGAAGCCTAGCCAATTACTCTTTAAGTTGTTCTTCTTGAGTGCAATGTCCTGACTTTTTAAAGTATCTGCAGGGGCGCCTGGGTGGCACAGTGGTTAAGCGTCTGCCTTTGGCTCAGAGCGTGATCCTGGTGTTATGGGATCAAGCCCCACATCAGGCTCCTCTGCTATGAGCCTGCTTCTTCCTCTCCCACTCCCCCTGCTTGTGTTCCCTCTCTTGCTGGCTATCTCTATCTCTGTCAAATAAATAAATAAAATCTTTAAAAAAAAAATAAAGTATCTGCAAACATCATGAGACAAACAGGGGAGGATTGGAGATTGGTAAGGAAGATGGGTGAGCTTCGGGTTACTCCTGGAGCCACACTTCTGTTTCGTAAAGACTTGGTTAACAAGGTGAGGATGGTTATTTTTAATTCTTCAAAGAATGGAGTGGCAGCATGAGTAATAATATTAAGGGGAAAGCCTGCCCATCCAACTACATTACTGTGAATTTTCTTATTTGTATCAGGTGGAAACCAAAAGATTTCCATGTTCCAGGGCTTCTGCGTTTAGAGCTCTGTGTCTTTGGAATTTTTTTTATAAATCATTCAACAAAGGCTTAGGATATATTTCTTCCCTCTGGGTACATCATTCTACTTGAGCCCAAGTAACCCACAGAGGGAATACTTCTTTAAGACCTTCTATCAGGCCCTAATTATCTGTCCCCAAGTGGGCCATTTGCAGGAGGTAGGTGGTGGAGGGGTTTGTGGTGGGTATAGATTTTAGTTTCTGCTCTAAATCTGATTTCTGTTCTTTAATTTGTTAAAATAACCTTTTAAGCTAGCTGATCTTTTTTGTGCATGTGTGTCCTCCTTTCAAGATGATCTTGCCATACTGGTAATAGGATGTTTGTTTAAGGTGAGAGCTATTTAAAAAATCTTTTCAAATATAAAAGCTTTTCTAAACCAAAGGATCTGTTGTCTGGCCAATGATGATTTAAGATCTCCAAGGGGATACCTGTTCCAAAGTGTGATTCAAAACCAATAAGCCTTTCTATGACTTAGCCATGGACACAGGAGGCGCCCCCCCAAAAGGGTGCAGGAAAATGAAGCCCCATGATCCAAAGTCACTCCCGATGATAGCCAAAGAGAGAGCAAGCAAAGAATCTCATTCCAACAGTGACAAGAATGATATCTGTGAAAACTTGTGTCTCTAGATTCTCATAAAAGTGATACCCCTCCAATCATAGACCTTCCTATCTGTCACACCAGGCGGAGGGTGCTGGAATGGTACTTCCCAGCACTAGCAAGTCAATGAGGAAATGAATGAGGAGGCATTATGGACTGAGACCCTTTATTTGGATTTAGACAAATCCCCTAAGAGCTGGCAATAGTTTACAGGACACAAGTAGCAAATGGGGTGCCCACACTTCTTTTTGCCTGCAGACCACAGATTCCCATGCCTCCAACCTAAGAGCCTCTTCTGAGCACAGATCCGAAAATGTGCACTCCCATGCAGACAGAAAACCAGAGAGTGAATGCTCTCACTAGATCCAAACCAAGCTCCCAGGACACAAAATGAGACAATCAGACAGGCCCCAAGAGCACTCCCTGGGAAGGAAAGGATCTATATAATAAGAGCACTCACACCAAGAGTCACAAAATACAAAGAGCTAGTTCGTGTAACTATTTTCTCCTGCTAATTTGAATCTTGGCAAGAAAAGAAAAGGTGAGGTGCTTGTTGCCTTGCTCCACCAGACCCTGGGCACAGAGAAGGAGATTTACCCAGGTCAGCTGGGTCAGAGGTCCTCGGATCTAAACGGTAGTCTGTAATCATCACTGAAACTGTTAAGAGATAAACATTTCTTCTTCCAACTCCTGTCTAGTCATTGGGGGCCTGCAAATTAACTGACAAGAGATAGATTATCAAGAGAAAAGACAAGGATAATCTATGCATACAGGTGGAAGTACTCAGTGACCAGGCACCCACTCACTTAGCAGAGACAAAAAGGTTCCTGTAGCAAACCTCACACAAAGGGGTGGTAGTGATGTTGGTTAGGGATCTAACAGGAAGGTGTGGAAGGTTCTGCTGTGCTTTTTGATGCTACTGGGAATGGACAGTCTGTCCCCGTGGCAGCTGAATTTGCAGGAAACTCCCCGGGGAGGGGGGATTAACGGTAGTTGTATTTTCTGGACACTCTGCTGTAGTCAGATAACAGCCATTTAGATAAGATTTCTTTTGGCGTCTGCTTTAGCTAACATGTTTTGTCTTTGACATGATCTTTATACCAACCCTGGTCTGAATGGGTCCCCACAAGATTTAAGACTTATATCATTACAAAATCAAAAAAGGAAAACTGCACGGGTTCTTCCTGAGGCAAGTTTTGAGACAGGCAGTATTTCTGTGATGGGCTTGAGAGCTTTGGGCAGGTTCACTGAGGCTCCTGGTGACAGAGACTTTGCTGCCGAATACAAAGGCACTGTGGGGTCATCGATACAGTCTCCACACAGGCTGAGATCATCCTGGGCCTCATTCCAACAACACGAGCCCTGGCTTCTGTGCCCACAGTGAGGGCTGGCATTTGACTTCATTAAGTCCCCAAGATCCAAGACGATTACTTGCCTTCAGAAAATTATTGCATAAAATTTCAAGACTTAAGTAATATCAGTTTTGAACTGTTTATATATATATATTTTTGCCTTTGCCTTTTACCCACCAAAAGCAGGAAAAGTAGACTATTCCTATTTTGAGGTCACAAATTGGTCTTATAAGCCCACAAGCAGACTTCCAAGGAAACATTGTTACCAGTGGAATTATCTAGAAGAAAAGGTGAAGTTCAAAGTGCTAATTTCAAAAGGTGGTATTCCATATTCTCTATTACTTTGAATTAGTGCTATTTGGCTACAAGGAGCCCATACTTCCTGTTTGTGAAAGCCACATTCACAACATTAGGAACTCTGTAGTTATTAAGATGGCTTAAGAAGGACATCTCCTGAAAAAAATCGTGCTCTCAAATTCATCCATTCAAACTGCTTGTACAGAACACAAAGCATAGAAATTAAAGAAAAATGACCCACGAGGTGATCTTTCTGTAGAAGATAGAAAACCTCATAAAAAGAAAGGCAGGTATATTTTATAATATAGACTCTCAGGATGAAATTTCTTCAGGATGGGCAGCATGGATTTAGGGCTCACTAACCTGTTGGGACACAAGAAATCAGTGGCAATGGAGGATAAGAACATAGACCCAATGGTTCAGAGTTTGAGAAACTTCTTTATAGAACTCATTTAGATATTGCTAATTCATGGTTGCAAATGTTGGCTCCCCAAAATATTATCAGAATAACCTATTGGTACTAGATAATTCTTTGTTGGGGGAGGGGGACTGTCCTGTACATTGTAAGATGTTTCACAGCAATCTTGACCTAGACCCTCTACATGCCAGTAGCACCCCCATTCATGACAACCAAAAATGTCTTATTACATTGCTTAGTGTTGCCCGGGAGGGAAAATCGGACCCAGTTGAGAACCATTGCTTTACAAGTAACTGAGAACACTACCTTGACAGTGTTAATAAAGGCTTAGATTAGGGAGGTCAATGTTGAGAACATTTTGAGACTGTGAAGTCTGGTTTTTCAATGCGTGTCTTTCAGTGAGGGGGTAGGGGAGGTCTGGTTAGGGTTGGGTGAGAGTGGTAATACGATCTTTAGAATTAGTGAACTCAGCAAGGTGAAGATTTTCAGGTGAGGGTTTTAAAAATGCTCAAATTGATGTAAAATTGTCCTGTGACGTTTTCTATGAATGAGTTGATGGGTCTCTGGGGAAGCTCCTGGAATGAGCAATAAAGTTATTTGTAACTATTATCTTCCTGGGCAATAGCTTTCTGGAACAGTAAACTTATGCTGATGAAGACCGTAGAATAGTAAAGCCATGTCAGTATAGACTGTGTGGATGTAAATGGTTTTGGTTCTTGGTGGATTTTTAAGTTCCTTGTTTTTTTCCCCTTCAGGCTGCTACCTGCCTTTTTGCCAACTATTAGCATATTCAGAAAGAGCCAATATGTAGGAGACTACAGAAGCAGAGGTGAAGGGCATGGACTCTGGAGTCACTGTCAAGGCTTCACCCTGGTTTCACTACACTACTAGCTGCATGACCTGGGTGAGCAACCCACTCTCGTCAAACCTCAATTTCTCCATCAATCTGCTGAAGTTAAGAATAGTATCTCTCCATCCGGTTGTGGTGGAGTTTGAATGAAACAATGTATGTCTGTTGCTCTGAACATAATATACACTTGGTAGGTGTCAACCCACTCTGCAGAACTGTGAACAATGCCACAGCAGCTGTGCACCTCTGCGTGAACCATCACGCTGTGGGGACCTCCCTCATTGTCTTCCCCCTAAGCTCTAAGAAAAGACTGCTTAAAAAATGAAATGCTCTCTCTGCACCCTGGAAATATCACGGAGTGAGAGTGGCTAAGTGTTCTAAGTTCTTCCACCCATATTCTTAACTGAGCATGCTCTTTGATCACCATGAACATTGGTGGAGTGCCTTAGGCTGTCGTTTAGTAAAGTCACTGCTGTGAAAGTTGATGAACAATAAGAGCACCGTGGTACTAGCTTGGTGCTAGTTTCAATGCTACTTTTCTGAAACTCGTCCACTAGAATATTCATCTCATCTATTCTCCATGGTGTGTTTTAAAGACAACACCTTGCTTTAGTAGCAATGACCTTGAATCCATTACACTGTAGAATTCTTCTCTTTGTTCTCTCCTAGTTCTGAAAACAGGTCATAGTCTACAAGTGGGATACTCACTTGGACTGTGCCAGGTGCCGATGTAGGCACTTCATAGAATTTTCTCATTTAATCCTCACTCTTTAAGATAAATACTTTGATGAGAAATACCCATCGAGTCAACATAACTTGGTGAGAACTCACTGATAAATGAATGCAGGTGGGATTTAAGCCTATGTCTCCTGAGCTCCGAAGTTGATGTTTCCTCTACTAGAGCATGATGCCTCTATATATCTATTTTTCAAAACAACAACAAACAGAAAAAACCGAAGATACCAAAAACATCCTAATCATGGTTTTACAGAGCCTGGGTCCATGTACAGTATTGGACCAGATGAACTGTTTTCTGGAATGCTGGCAAAGAATATAGACAATCTGGCAAAGTGTTAGATACAATCTAACCATAGGATGACTGAAATAACTGAACAATAATCTGAGGGAACCACAATGTCTGACCAGCATTAAGTCCAGTTCTAACAAATGAATGACACAGATGCAGCCCATTGGTTGACAATTCATTGCTATTGATGGGACTGGGAGGGGGAAAAAATCCTCACACACCATCCTGTCCCTCCCAATGCAGTTTGAGGGCTATATACATTTGGAAAAGTAGTATTAAAATAGCAAAGGTTATCAACAAAATGGCAATAGGCTAGGGGAATTTTACTGGATAACCACGTTATTGAGGAGTGACATTGGAATGAAAAGCTTCAAGAAAAGTATCTTTAAGAGTTTCTGGGATAGTGTCCTTTTTTTACAGCGATGGTGACATTATTATTTTCAGGGAAGGTGATTCAGTAAATGGGCAACTAATGCAATTCGATTTTTAGATCTCTAAAGGTTGTGGGTTTTTTTCTTTTCTTTTCTTTTCTTTTCTTTTCTTTTCTTTTCTTTTCTTTTCTTTTTTTTTAGCATGAATCAGAATTTATGGCTAATGCTAGCTGTCCGATTCTGTGCAAATTACCTGATATCTCTGGGCCTCAATTTCTTCCTCTGTAAGAAAGAAGAATTGGATATATGATATGGAGCAGGTCCCTTCCTGCTCCTGAGTCAAACTGATTTAAAAAAAAAAAAAAAAAAAAGATGTTATTAACAGACTAGTGCCCTCTACAGGCAACTTGCTCCGAGCTGTGAGAATTCATTAAAGGGGATGTTTGCAAAATTCCCTTGGTATATTTAATGTGGCAACTTAGTGTCCAACAATTATATTTTGTTATCTAATAAGCCACAATAAATTGTGAATCAATTAAAATTTTAGATTTTGTCTAGATCTCACTTCACATATAAGAAATGTGAGGACTGCCATGGCTGTGAACTTTCCCACTCCCTTGGGAGTAAGGCTGGGGCTTGAATACAAGTCTCTTGATTCTCAGTTCACTGGTGTCTAGTAGTGACCTTTCCAGTCCTTCACAGATGTCTCCAAAATGCTCTTCCCTCCCCTTACCAGATAGCATTGGAACTCAGCATTTTCTAAATTTTCTATGTACTTACTACTCTAAGGAATTGATGAACTGTGGATTTTTCCATTAGAGCAGGAAATGGCCGCTTCAACGTTGCTTGGTAATTATACGAGCACCTCATTGTACGGCTGCTTTCTTGCAACCTTTCCTGCTACTGATGGGGAGGTCGTTTACTGACATTGCCAGCAGAAAATGTATGCATGCTCAATATCTGATTGATTCACTTTCAGTTCAAGGACTGCTAAAAATCTTAATCTTTCATGCTGAGACCTACTCAGAAGTTGGGACACACTATTCATTGCTAAGGCGGAGGACACAGAAAAAATGTCCTGGACAGCTTTCAGTAAAAATCTGAGTCTGTTTAAGCTTACTTTATAAATTTCTTAAATTAATTCACATTTCAATTTTTATTATTTTACAAGCAGCATCTGTGCCTTATAGAAAGTTATGAATTCAGATAAAGAAAAATTAGAAAATGATAGCACCCGATTCCTACCACCCATTGATCACCACTGTTAGCACACCTGTGCATATATCCCGAAAGCTTTTTCTACGCGTTGCTGGGGTTCAGGGAGGTTGAACCAGAATGTACCACTTTGGCGTGTGGCTTATCTCAACCGAAGGCAATCAAGACCTAACACACTCAAGAAGAGCTTTTTACCTCCCCCTTAACTGCCTAAAAAAATTTAGATAGGGAGCCCATACCAGGAAGAAAGCTACTACCGGAGATAACTCTGTCTTACATCAGAAACACTTCTCTGTACTGCATGACAAACATCTGTTTACCAAACATATGCTCTTCCCATCGTCCTATGAATCATTTTCTTCCTTTTGAAGTCCTAGATCCCTACACCCTTTTTCTTAGCTCATGATGGCATAAAAACCTTCACTGCCTGGCTGCCTTTGACCATCTCATGTCTATGTGAAGCTCCTGTACATACAAGATTAAATGTGTGCTTTCCTATGAATCTGTCTTATGCCATTTTAATTATTAGGCCAGTTGAAGAATCTAGAATCTACACACATATAAATATACATATACATATTTTTGCCAAAAGGAGACCACATAGTTTGTAAACTGCTTTCTTTAAAGAAATTTTTCCTTGCCAATTCATCTTCTTATCTAAAGCTCAGCCTGTATTTAAATTTCCCTGCTTGTCCACAAAATGTCCTTTACAGTTGGTTTATCCAAACAGAACTCAAACCTGGGATCCTACATTGTTCCTAGTTATTATGTCCCTTAAAAATCTTTACTCTAGCATGATTTCTTCCCTCTTGCTATTTTTTCTTCATTAAACTCCGTGTTGAAAAAAACAGGGCAGGATGAGGTTTTGTGTGTTTTTCCTTCCTTTTCTCTCTCAGATTTTATTCTTTACATAAACCAGATTTTTAGGAAATTGCCCCACTCTCTATATTATCTTCCCCTGCAAGAGATACTGCTTTCATGGTGTAACAAATGGGGCACCTGGCTGGCTCAGTCAGTAGAGTGCATGACTCTTGATTTCAGGGTCGTGGGCTCAAGCCCCACATTGGGTGTAGAGATTACCTAAATAAATAAATAAGACCTTTTTAAAAAAAGAAAGAAAGAATAATGGTGGTCAACCGCTTCAACTGAAGTTTTTCACTTCAAATGAAATCTGTAAACCCAATCAAACATCTCTATTTTTCTCTAATTTCTCTCTCTTCTCCCATCCCATCCCCCCACTCCCATAACAAAGGAAATCAGACGAAAGGATGTCAGGCCCTGTGATAAGCTATAGTTGTAAACAAAATAGGCCTGGCCCTTATCCTCAAGAAGCTTATTATAGTTTAGTGGGGGAGTGAGACTGCATGTGGAACATTAACATTAAAGGCTTAATTAAATGATGACGCATACAAATGCTGAGAAGGCGAAGTATAGAATACGAGGGGTTGGGGCATGAAACATGGCTCAGGGAAGAAAGGGGCCTGGTACAATATATTAGGGAAGCCTTCTCCCAAGGAACGATATTTAAATTGCAGTTTGTTAAGCAGAGTTGGGGGGAAGACTGTTCCAGGGGCTGGGAACAGCACTTGCGAAAGTGCTGAGATTAGGGGTCATGTCCAGACTCACTGAGATGAGGGGAAAAAGGGGGAAAATGCGCTGAGCTCAAGCTGGAAAGTTAGGCAGGGGCTAGTCCATTCAGAGGCCAAAGACCACATGAATGATTTTTGCACTTAATCATACAGGCAGGAGGGAGCAATGAAGAGCTCCAAGTAGAAAAGAAAGATAATCAGACTTAGGTTTTACTGAGAGCACACTGACCATTGTGAGGGCAGTAGACTGAAGTGACAGGACTAGATACAAAGAACCAGTTAGAATGCCATTGTGACTGTCCAACTGAGAGATAATGCTCTGGCCTAGACTGATGGGTGGGATTGGTTGCAGAAGAGTGATTTCACAGATATTCAGCTAATTAGAAAATGGAGTGAAAAACACCTGAGGACTGATCAATAGGGAGAGGTAAGGGAGGGGTGCAGGAAGGGGAGGTGCTAATGGTCATAGGTCTGTTTCTACACAGTGACTGCAGCCCAGTCCAAACTGGCTTATGCCTGAAAGGAAATGGATTGATTGAAGTACAGGGAAAGCCCTGGGAGCAGACTGGATGCTTCAGACGCGGCTGGATCCAGGAGTTCAGATGACGTCTTTAGGAGCCGGTCTCTTTCTGATTGTTTATCTACTGCTTTGGCTTCACTTTTGTCCTCAGGGTGGCAAGACAGCACCTGGAAGTTCCTCGTCTACGTTCTCAGAGGGCAGTAACTCCAGCAGAAGAGAATGTCTCAGTATTTTCAGGAAATATCCTAGAACTGAGCCTAACTAGCTAGTCCTGGGTAACATAACCACTCCTGGAGCTAAACAAACACACAAACAAACAAAAAATACAGACCCAGGGTGGGGGAAGAAATCTGAGGAACTATTAGGAGCACAGTGGGGAATGGATGCTAGGCAGATGAGAATGACAGCACTTATTATGGTAACAACTAGAACTTTCACAGGCACAACGGAGCAGCTAGTGGGGTCAAGAGTAAAGTGTTGAGAGGAAAGATCACAAGTTCAAGTTTGCACATGTTCCTTTTGAGGCCTATTAAACATATACATGCAGATGTCAAGTAGGCAGATGGATATATGAGCCCGAAGCTCAGTAGAAAGTTCTTAGCAACAGTATAGTTTTGGGAGTTATCAGTACACAGTACAGTATACAGTACACAGTTATCAGTACATCTTATCTTATGGTTAAGATCATCTAAGAAGTGTATCAAGAAAAAAATTAAAAGATGAGTAAAAGAAGAAGAAGAAGCTGCAGAGCAGAATGCAAAACGTGCGGTCAGCCAGTTAAAAGGAAACTTAGTGGGAACGGTGCTGTACAAGTCCAGGATGTTTCCTGTGGGTGAGGAGGGAATGTCTGTGTGTTATACCTTTGAGAGATCAGAGACAATGAGCAAGTGTCCATTGAACCTAACAACCTGGAGATCATTGGTGAGCTTAGTCAGTGGACCAGGTTTGGATAGATGGACGAGGAAGGAACCGAGATTCAATAAGAGGTTAAAGAGTGAAAAAGAATTTAAAAAGATCGCAAAGAGGACAAGTTTACTATGAATGGGTGGAAGCTGACAAAATAATAACTAGAGTACCAGCTGAGGGTCTAAGGAAAGTTCTGTGTTTCATCTTTTTTTTTCTTTTTGACAGACTTGAAATTTGAGGAGAAACGTCAGAAATACATATGCTAAAAGATAGAAGAAAATGGGATCCAGAGCACAGTGTATGGAAAGGCCTTAGAACAGAGAAGGACCGCCTCCTTCACTATACACAGAAGGGAACAGGATGAATACTGGTTCAGGAATGCGCGTAGATCTCATAGCCAGAAGATGAAGTCATTTCCACATGATAGCTTCTGTTGTCTCTGTGAAGTAGGACGTCACCTCCTTCTAATGAGGAAGGGATCTGAGGTTTAGAGAGAGACTTGAAACGGGGTACAGAAAAACAAACTGGAGGTGGAGCGGGATCTCAGAGCAGTGTCTCTGGCCCAGCAAAAGCAGACTCTGGCATTAATCTGACCCATTGGTGATTTCCCACAGCAGCTTCCAGCAGCCTGAGTGCTGAACCCGAGGAGATGGGCAGCTGGTCAGCAAATGTGATGGAAGAATACAGTAAAAAGGAGTTGATGGCAGAGCAAAACCCTGCCCTAACACTCTCCATAGGATCCCAAAATTCATCTGCATGCGATGGAGAGCCTTGCTACACCTAGATTGGTGAAACAAAAATGGGGGGTGGATGCCTGATGTCTACTGAATTCGCATCTACAGGATGTGTTCTCATAGGCTTTTATTGAGTGTACAAGACCATGACTGAAAGGCTGGACCATGGAATCCATTTGGGTAGAGAAGGAGGCAAGGAGAGGAGGGCAGCGATAATAGGGGCACAATAGGAGGATTCCAAAGTGGAAGAACACATGTGGAAAACAGAGAGGGCTGGCCATCAGCAACACAGATTCAGCCTTCGGAAAGAGAGAGAAAGCCTTGTGCCCAGGCAACGGGAGGGGTCCGCTCCGCCACTTGTTAACCCATGTGGTCTTGCCTCTGCTTCAGATTCCTGATCTAAAAATTGGGAACAATGGTGTCTTTTCTGCTCACCTCACTGAGCTGTTGTCAGCGATCATGGAAATTGCTCTAAAAGTGCGAGCTGTACTAGAAAACAAACTCAAATGTCTCTTTTTTTCCATTGTGGTGGAGAGGGGGTGTGTGGAAAGAGAGGTGGTTACCCAAGAACTCACCACTGAGTAGTGCTGGCCTCGCGTGTGCACTGAACTTGAGTTTGGGGAGGAAAAACAAACTGCATACTTTGTCTCCAGCTGTTGCTACTTCCTACCAAGCTGCTCTCCAGCATCACTGTGGTTCTATTTTAATTTTTCAATTGTTTGTTTTTATTCCATAAC
The DNA here is from genome assembly GCF_023065955.2 of Ursus arctos. NCBI lineage: Eukaryota > Metazoa > Chordata > Mammalia > Carnivora > Ursidae > Ursus > Ursus arctos. The sequence continues at coordinate 55,440,294 of NW_026623067.1, forward strand.
AATCTAACCTTCCTGGATTGTTCAGACACGCTAAAACATTAGACTAGGGCATGCAGCCGGAGTACTGATGCTTCAGAGTGATAGCGTAGAGGTGACCCAGTCTCTCCCCGATGCAGCAGCTGTCATTTTAACCCTTCGTTCCTATTCTCTTTGTTCTCTTTTTCCTATGAATCCCCTACTCTGGGAAAAACCAAACAAAACCCCTTTCTTCCTATGATTGTCCCTATTGCGGTAAATGGCACCACTACCCACCCAGTTGTTCAAGCCAAAAACTTGGGTTCATTCTTGATTCATGCCTTTCCCCAATATCCGTTCACTGGCGGGTCTCGTTGACACTACTTCCAAGAACAATCCACTTTTTGCGGTCTTTACCACCATCGCCAAAGCCCAGCAACCATCATCTCTCAGAGAGGCAACTGCAGTAACGCTTACTTGGTCTCCCTGTTTCCATGTTTGCCTGTCTATCATCTATTCTCCCACAATCCATTCTCTAGAGCTCTCTTTTCCAAAGCATATGTCATGTATCACCTAGAATAAGATCTGTCCGCCACCCCCACTTCACTCAAGCTACCCTAGCCTTCTTCTGAGTCCTTGAACTTGCCCAGCTTGTTTTAGCCTTGGGTCCTTAGCTACAGCTGTTCTCTTGCTTCTGAAGGTTGTTCTTTCTGATCCTCCCATGGCTGGTCCTTTCTTGTTATTCAAATCTCAGATTGCCGCCTCCTCAGAGAGTCCTTCCCTGACCACATAGCCAAAAGTGGGATGAGTGATTTCGTCTGTCTCACAGAAATAGATACATCCCTTACCCTGTCCTTTCTTGTCTACTCTTGCTTTCCTTTTCACCCTTAAAAAGTTCTCTTTAATCCATTTTTTAAGTTAGCTTTGGTTTATATTAAACATCACTCAGAATGTGCCGAGCATCATTTGTGTGGCTAGGTTAGTGGTACAAACATCGCCTTGGGGGTCAAACCTATTTCTCCCTTCCCCCTTCCTTCTCTTCATTCCTCCTCTCTTCTTTCCCTCCTTTTCTCCTTCCTTCTCTCTCTTTCTTAATTCATACATAATTAACCCATTGGCTACCATGATATAGCAGAGTCATGTTTCTAAACATAAAGGAGCTCTGGTATAAAGAAAGGAATACTTGACTTGAAGTCCAAACACATAGGAGAAATTCTACTTTACTCCTATTTCTCAGCCTCAGCTTTCTTATATTTGAAATGGCAATAAAAATTACTATTTCACAAATTGTTGTTGAGTGAGATGGTAAGTGTATCGGTTATCTACTACCACAATAATGCCACGTAACAAAACACCTCAAAGCCCATTGGCTTAAAACAGCCATTTACTATTCTCATTCTTTTTTGGGTTAGCTGGCCAGGCTCACGCATACATTTGCAATCGGCTTTCCATTCAGCTGGGCTTAGCTGGCCTAGGACGACCTTCAGCTGGGGTAAGTCATCTGTTTCCTACAGTCTCTTATCTTCTAAGCTAGTCTAGGCTTGTGTTTCTGGTGGTGGCAGGGCTCCAAGAGAAAGATCAGAAGCCACATTTCAAGTATCTGCTTGAATAAAGTGTGCTAGTATCCCATTGTCCAAACAAGTCACATGGCCAAGACCACAGAGCCAAAGAGCATGAATATTTAGAAGTATGAAAAACCCACTGTTAGTAATGCAACCAATTCACCACAATGAGAATGAGTCATGATGACATTCAGCCTCCTCCTCTGGGAAGCCTTTCCTGATTTCCCTCAGCACTCTTTAATAGGCTTCCATCATAAATATTATTCATGAATATCTACTGAATCCCTAACATTCTCTAGACTCTATGTGCTGGAGTGCTGCACACGCAGCAGTAAATGTGACCAAGCCCACCGCACTGCAGTGGGAGAGGACAGAGTGAACAAGTAAATGCATGAAAATATACATAATTCTGCATACTGATACGTGCTTTGAGAATACTGCTTTGTAGCTATTTAAAGCATGTCAGTTTCTACCTCTATGCTGGGATCTTCCCAGGGCAGAGACCAAGTATTTTCATAACATCTCCACTCCTTAGCACAGTTGTCTAGCCCATAGGTGCTCAATAAGTAAGAAACTGCAAGTGGGTTAAAGAGGCCTGCAGAAGACATGGTAATGAAGGGTGTGAAGCCAAGAACTTTGCCATGGTGGTAGCTATTCATTCTTGGGCTCTCGTTCCTTTCAATGCTTATGTATTCCCAGGGGAAGACACAGGGACTGCCTTTTCTCCCCGACCCTCCTGACACCGATGTCTATCACCCAGTAGTGACTCTGACCAACAGCTCCGGCAGCACTTGTCCAGTTCTGCATCTCTCCTAATCCAAAGGAGCATTTGCTCTCCACATCTCAGCACTTGCCTATATCAACACAGTCAATGGTGGTGGCAAAGTCAGAGAGGACAAGGAATATGTGGGCCTGGGTGTTTGTCACTTCCATTGGTAAGTGTGAAAATGGATATTAATGATTTTGAGCAGAAGGGTTCCACATTTTCTCACCTCTCTCAATGTGAATCAGAAGTCGACTTGGACTACAATTTACATATTTTGCCAATAATCATCAGAGTTCCTTCTTTGTCTGGCTTGGTTCTGGACCCTCTACTTAAATGTTATTCAGAGCGTCTTTCCAAAGACTAATATGCCTACTTGAAGACACTGGTTGGTTTAAAAAGCACTGATGTGTGGGGCGCCTCGGTGGCTCAGTCGTTTAGCGTCTGCCTTCAGCCCAGGGTATGATCCCAGGGTCTTGGGATAAATAAATAGCACTGATGTGGCTACTTGTCAGGTTTTGAAATGCTCAGCCACTGAACTTCCTTCCTACATTTGGGATATCCCTGCAGCATGAGTCTTGGTAGAAAGCAGAACCTGCCTTCCAGCTAGAAACTGAAAAGGCCATATTCTAGCTCTCCTTCTGCTCAATGGCAGGGGTAGTATGTGCATGTGACTAAGCCCAGCCAGTAAGATGCTCCTGCCTGGGACAATGGCGCATTCTTCCTTATTTACCAACATAGCAAACGTAACAGCACCAGTAGGAAACAGTGTCCTATAACTAGTATCCAGTGGAGCTATCTGTTACAGGTTGAATTGTGTTCTTCCAAATTCTCATGTTGAGTACTTAACCCCAAGTATCTCAGAATGTGACCTGGTTTGGAGATAGGGTCTTTAGAGCGGTAATCAAGTTACACCGAGGTCATTAGGGTGGGCACTAATCCAACACGACTGGTGTCCTTATAAAAAGGGGAAATTTAGACACAGAGGCAGCATAGAAGGTAAGATAATATGAAGATATATACAGGGAGACTGCCATGTGAATATGAAGATGGTCATTGGTAAGCCAAAGAGAGAGGCCAAGCACAGACCCTTCCCTCACAGCCCTTGGAAGGAACTAACACCTCGATGGCCTTCTAACCTCCAGAATGTGTGAGACAGTAAAATTCTGTTGTGTAAGCCTCCTGATCTGTGGTACTCGGTTACACCAGCCTTAACAAACGAATACACCATTCTCACCAGAAAATGCCTGTGACGTGGTTTTGGCTGTCACCCTAGCCTCCTTAGATTTCTGGTTCTCCTTCTTCAAGGTTTTTCTGAAGCAATTAAATATCTCTTCAAGAAATTATTTTTTTGAGTAAGCTAACCAAAGCTTACTGTTTCCAACTAAGAAACCCAACTAATACAAATACCATGTTCTGAAGAGTTTTCCCTCGATAGGTAAATCTGGGTTTTTTTACCCACCTCTCTCACTGAAACAGCTCCTACTTCTGAGCTCCATGGTCCAAGTGAAGCTTTATAGGATTGGCCTGTCTGCTCTTCCTCTGTGGTTGGTGGGCTTCCAGCTAATCTAGTCCTACTCCTCCCTTCCTTCAGGTAATATAAATGCAGTTTTCTTATATGTCTCCTCTCAAAGTTGGCTGATCTGTTGAACTTCTTCACTTAAAACAATGAGGATCAGATGGTTGAAGTTATATTACAGAGGGAAATGTGCTCCTGACACATGGTATACTCTGCCAGTATCAACAGACTATCCCCCAGCCCCAGCACCTCAGAGGTGTTGACATTAAATGGGACCTTCCAATTTTATTCCTACTCTAGAGTCTACTCTGTTTTCTTTACTTTGGGTTTAGTCACATTAACATCATAACTTGAACTCTTGGCTTGCTAATACATTTTGATACAATATCCAGGTTTAATCTACAGCAATTGTGTTTCATTCCTTATAAATATATGACACTGAGGCTATGTAATCAGTGGTTGGGTGAAGCTGTCTTATCTGAACATGGTTTTGCACAGGGTCAAAAGGCTGGTAAATTAAAAAATTTATTTTGTTGGTTTCTCTGATATTTCACACTTCAGGTGCCAAGGGGAAAAAAAAATATCAGAGGAGTGGAAATCACTAAGCCCGAGCCCTCTACTACTACAAGTTCAAGTCAGAGAAGAAGGAAGGGGGAAAAGCCTGACAGGATATGATGCCAGCTAGTTTTTGCCCCTGTTTCTACTTCCCACAAAAAAATAGGGAATTCACCTTTGTTAGGGAAGAAACATGTGCTAGACACAATGCTGACTGCTTCACAAATATTATTGCATTTAGTTCTTACAACAGCCCTCCGAAATCACTACTACCATTGTCGTTCCCATTTTATAGATGAGCAAGTATGTTTTCACAGTCAGTTGGCTAAGCCAGTATCATATATTACTCCAAAGGATGTTCTTTCTACTACACAGGGAAAGAAGAACATGTTGTCAGCATCAAGAAACCCAAGAAGGAACAGAGTTCCGTTTGCTCAATCAGAGTAGCTATAATTAAATAGGACAGGAAAGTCAAGTTGCTCCTCAAAGAAGTCAACAAAGCTGGATTGCATTATCACCTCTCATTACTCTCTTCTATCAACTCATCTCTGACAACACAGGTAGAACAGCCATCTTCTGGGGGCTATGCCTATTCAAAATCTAGGATTTGATTTGTTCTGTCCATTTTGAGAACTCAGGCATTTTGTTTCTTATCTACTCTCCTTCTCTCTGGCTGCCTCTTTTACAGTTCATATAGTTCGAATATTTGGTGGATTTTCTATAGCCATTGATGGCTGTGGCCCCTTATTCTCTCTGGAAAAAAAAAGACAGCATGGATGGTATATAAGGCAAACGGTTCTTTTTGAACTTTCTCCTTTGTTCCCCCCCATGAATAATAATCTGGGTGAGTGATCTTCAGCAAACCACTTAGCCTCTTGAAACCCAATCATTCCATTTATAGAGATGGTGGTACCTTGTGTATCTGACGGCAGGGGCATGACCCAAGGCATTTCTTGAACCTCTGCTCCTTCCACAAGAAGCATTACTCAAAATGAATACGCTCTCTTTCTTATGATATGAATAATTAAGTGTTATTCCGGTGACATGCCTTAAAGAGAGACATCTTCTAGTGGGCATTCTTCTGAATGGCAAACAGCGCCAGTCTTGGGGCGGTGGGGATCAGACATGCCTAACTGTAGGCCCATTCTGCATGTGTCACTGGGAAGAGCACCCCCCCTAAATGCTGCACTTAAAAATTAGTTTCTCAAATCTTTTTATTTTCCAAATTATACAGGGAAAATGTTTTGCTTCTAGCACCACTAACACCGGGGCACAAAGCACACTTTGACCCAGAAGGGAAGGGCAGAGTAATTTGGGAAGTGGAGTTTGACCTGCTCGCATTCATTTTTTAATCAAACACCTCCACATTGGACATTCCAAAAATATCATGGGAAATTCTTTAGGAAATTTTCATGGTTGGGATATTTGAACTTCCTGTTGAATACAGAAAGCAAAAAGTTATACTTGGCCTCTCTCTTGCCAGAGCACAGTAATGGCCTTTCCACTGGGGGCACTTATTTGGAGCATGAATTTGAGGCTGTGAACCCAGGAGGGTCTCTGGTGGGGGTGAGAAGGAGCTGCATCTTTGTGAATGCTGTAAGTTACCCTAGTGTGTACTTCCTTTCTTTGCATGGAAAAAAGGGGGCGGAGCCAAATGATAAATGAAGACTTCTTTATGTAGCAGGGGAAATAACCTACTGTTATGATTGGAACTCTCTATCAGACTTCTTTTTGGGGGGGGGAAATTAGAGGTGCTCCAGGGCTTGCATGGTGATGCTACCCAGAATTTTTAAGGCTCTGATGATGCCAGGTTTTCTAGTGAGAAGCTGTTACTCTCTTTTTATTTTATTTTATTTTATTTTATTTTATTTTATTTTATTTTATTATAATAATTTTTTATTATGTTATGTTAGTCACCATACAGTACATCCTTAGTTTCTGATGTAGTGTTCCATGATTCATTATTTGCGTATAACACCCAGTGCACCATGCAATATGTGCCCTCCTTACTACCCATAACTGGCCTATCCCAACCCCCACCCCCCTCCCTCTGAAGCCCTCAGTTAGTTGATTGTGGTGGTAGTAGTAGTGGTGTTCCCAATAACCACAACAATAATAGTAATACTTAACATGAGTAGGTATTTATTATGTTTCAGAAATCTTTAAATGCTCTTTGTGTATTGACTCATATATTCCCACAATAACCATAGGAGTTAAATGTAATTATTATCTACACTAAACAAATGAGAAAACTAATGCACAGAGACTTTCCACAGAGTCACACAGTGGGGAGTCAGGATTTGAACCCAAGAAGTCTGGTTCTAAAACCCGCACATTTTAAACACGACACACAATAAAAACGGTGGTCTCCACCTCCCTCAGGATCTCCCCAGGGCCATCTCGACCTGTGATTTTCAATGGCAGCTCTGCGGGTAATTCCTGCTCACTGAGGTTGTCCTTAGTGATACCTCTCCTTGGACACAGTCCCATCCCAGGGACTCTCAGCACATGCTCCACTGGGGAAGCTTCTGTCACTGGAAGTGGCTTCCATCACCACCTCTTGTCATGGCTGCCACCAGGGAATGGTAGTTTCAGGCATCCATTCCTGCCAACACCTTTTTTAGGGTCCTCATGGTATCTGCTGCTCTTATAGCAACACCCAAGTATCTCAGTCCTTGTTAGTACAACCTCTAAATTGTAGTTTACTGAATATATAATGCCACACGGCTCTTTCAAGGAACTTACTTGAGTAGTGTAGTATCTTAAAGATGGTATGAAGAAGCAAGTCTACTTAACCCCTCCTTTGCCTTTTGTTCTTTGAGGTATAGCACAGATCCACTTGGCTTATAGGGCCCAATAATTATACTTGTATATACCTGTGTATATACTACTTTTGAATTTACAAAGTTCTTTTAAAATTCATTATCTCATCTAATCTTCACCCTAACCCTGTGAGACTATTATGTGCTCCATTTTATAGATGAGAAAATTGAAGCTCAGAAAGCTTAAATGTCTATCCTAAGATTTTATACTAAAGCCAGAGCCAGGAGTAAATCTAATCTTAGAGTGCTAATTTCACCACACCGCTACCAAGGGTATTATCAGTCTTTTAACTCTTTGATTTATGAGCAAAATAGTATCTTGTTGTTTTAACTTATCCTACTTTGACTATTCCTGAGGCTCTTTTGTAGTTCTTGCTTTCCTATCGCCCATGTCAATTTCTGGTTTTGAGGGTTTATCTTTTCTGAATTGACTAATAAGAAATCTTGCTGTAAGGGAGATGTTGAATCTTTATCCATCACATATTTTGCAAATATGTTTTCCAGTTTGTCCTCTGCCTTTAATGTTTATTCTTTAGCACCTACAGAAATATAAAATCTTTATATTGTCAAACTTATCTGCTTATTTCTTCATAGCTTCTGTCTTGGGAAAGACTTCACGATCTAAAGTCATACATTTTTTTCTACATGGATCATAGTTTTACTTTTATATTTATTTTTTAGCCCACATGGAATGTATTTACAAGTGTATAATGTGAGCTAAAGTTTCAATTTGGGGTTTCTCAACTGAACAAAGTTATCCCAGCATTATTTAGTAAATAATATTTTCCCCCCACTGATTCGATCTTCATATTTTAAAAACAATTTATATTCGGGTCTGATTCGGGGCTTTTTATTTACTTCCTGTGATATGTTAATCCTGATTCCAGTCCCGCCCTCTCTACCCCATGACTCCCTACCCCCAGGAGCTCAGATGGTAGAGCCTGCCCTCCTGTCTCAGCATCTCTCCCTTGGGCAGAAAGGGGCTCCGCATCAGCACCTTGGGCCTTGTCACTTGTTCCCATCTAAGAAGAAAAGCCATGATTCTGGACCCCAAATGAGAATGCACAGATGGCAAAAAGATGCTTCCTTCCATTGTGTGTGTCTGTGTGTGTGTGTGTGTGTGTGTGTGTTTGTTTCAGGGCCGGTGTTCCGCATCCTGTGGTTCTCAAAATCAGAGAGCCATTTTCTACCTGTGACTTTGTTGCTGAATACAGAATCTAGAATTGGAGGCTGACTTAGTGACTGTTCCCATTCAGAGAACTCTGTCTTATTCAAGGGAAGTTTTGCTCCATTTAATATGGTCTTTTGTGGAGAAGATTTTGTAGCCCTCGTTTTCTCTGAAGTTATGCAGGTCATAGGAAATACAGAAAAACACGAGAATTCGTGACCTAAGCAACCTCATATATAGAAATTTAACATTAATCTGGGGAGTTGGAAACCAAATTAACCGTTTTTTTTTAAATCCCTGTGAAATACTCATTTCTATGCAATTCATGGTCTGGTTCAAGTCACTTAACCATACAAAAATTTCTTTTATTATAAAATGTTACATCTGAAATGGACCCTGGACATCTTCTAGTCCAACCTCCTTGTTTTTACAGATGTAGAAACTGAGGACCAGAGAGCTTACATGAACTGCTCAATAGGTCGGAGCCAGGATTAAAAAGAGGGTGTCTCAATGGACTACACTCTGCCCCCACCCCTCTGCTCAATATATGGGAGTTAATTAAATCAATCAATTCCATCTACCATAATTGTATTAAAAGTGATTATTTTTTAACAGATTTTTTTTTAATTTGAGAGAGAGCAAGCACAAGCAGAGGGGAGAGGGACAGAGGCAGAGGGAGAAACAGACTCCCTGCTGAGCAGGTAGCCGGACATTGGACTTGATCCCAGGACCCTGGGACCATGACCTGAGCCAAAGACAGATGTTTAACCGACTGAGCCACCCAGGCGATCAAAATTCAAAACTCAAGGGAGGACTTAGGCTGAAAGTGGAACAGTTCCTCCAATTCATCCATTTAAATACATCTTGGATTGAGAAAATATACACTGTAAATAGCTATGAACAAACCGTCCCCTGATTCATTCCTTTTCTGTCTTTCTCTTTCACCTTTCCCCCCTCTCTCTTACTTCTTTCTTCCTCCCAGTCTTCCCCCTTGCTCTGGAACCTCTCCTGCCTGCCAGAAATAAACCTTGCCTCACAGGCATCTTCTTGGAACCCCCACAGTACATTTGGCTGCAGTGAATGAGCCTTTCCTGTGTAGGATGCAGTCATGCTGCAGCCTCTTCTAGCAAGTTGTGGTTCTGGATCCCACAGTTCAGGCAGGAACATGGCAAAGTGAAATGGGTTATAGCAAAATAGGACATGGACACGCTTGCCGACACAGAGCTCTACCCACGTAACCCGGCCTTCCAATAAGCTGGATTCCAAGTCCTCTCCTGCCACACACTCTAGTCACCTTTGAAAAGGAAGATGATGACATCATTGGCTCAGAGAGTGAAGAGGACCCATGGGGCTTCCGTGCACAGCACTGTGTGAACGTGAATCCTCGGTTCACGTACCCTCTCGTATCCGTTCCGCATGGTCTCCTTCTACGTCTCATTCTTTAATCACTTATTTTTTTAAATGTTTTATGTATTTATTTGAGAGAGAGAGCAGGGGGAGGGGCAGAGGGAGAAGGAGACTCCCCACTGAGCAGGGAGCCCACTCAGGCTGATCCCAGGACCCTGGGATCATGACCTGAACTAAAGACAGACGCTTAACTGACTGAGCCACCCAGGTGTCCCTTTAATCAGCTCTTTTTAACGAGGTAACGAGTTAAGTACCCAGAACTGACCACTGAAAACAAGGTCCCAGACACTAATCTACACGTAACCCACCCCCGCCTACGTGCAGTACAGTAACCACCGCCCCACGAGCTGTGCTTTTCATTGCTTTGAATTTCTTTTTATAGGGTTTTACTGCATCCATGTATTCATGAAAATGTTTTTTAAATTCTCGTTATTTTTAACATTATAAAAATGGTTTTCTATGATGTCTGAGCTTTTCTTCAAAATAAGAAGGGAGGGGGAAGGAGGTAAGACATACAGATGAAGCAAGACTGCCTACAATGGGAGCTGGGTGGTAGGGACATGGAGGAAATCGCAGTATTCTTTCTGTTTCTGTATGTTTAAACTTTTCCATATGAAAAACTGCTGAATATTTTATTGCTAAGAATCATCCATGTTGTTACTTATTTTAATTTCTGTATATTTCCTATTGTGAATAGTTCACAGTATATCTGAAGTATTTTTGAATACAAGAAATGAAGCAAAAGGAGATTTTTGATTCACTTAAAAATCCAAAGTAACAGTATTTCCCTTTTTCCTAAGACTACACTTACCTTCTCCCCAGTCCTGAGCCCAACCACGTCCCCGGTATTCCATGAAGCAGATCCAGCTCCCAGTGCGTTCTGGGCACAACCTCCGCAATTCCACTTACCTCCCACTGTATCCGCTTCTTAGCTGCCAAGACCTTGGCTTCCCCAGGGTGCTGCTATTCTACCAGGGGCCTCTTCCTTTCCTGGCCTCAGGCAGCAGAAGACCCAGAAGAGCCCTAAGGGAGGAGGGGAGGGTGTTACTTGTTTGGGTTCACATCTCCATAGGTCCATTCCCCCTTCTGCTGCGAAGAGCCCCACTCCGCTAGGGCCCACGTGTGGGGGCTCCCTTCCCAGAAGCTGGGCCCCAGGTGGAGCTCAATGGTCAGTCTTTCATGTAAAGTCTGCTCTCAAGTCAAATCCAGAGAAAAAGGAGTACATGTCTCTCTTTCGCCCTGCTCGGTGACTTTTCTGTCCTTTGGGTTTTCTTTTCTTTTTTTTTTTCAAGGATTTATTTATTTGAGAAAGGGAGAGAGAGAGCATGAGCAGAGGGAAGAGGCAGAAGCAGGCTCCCCGCTGAGCAGGGAGCCCAATGCAGGACTTGATCCCAGGACCCTGGGATCATGACCTGAGTTGAAGGCAGACGTTTAACTGACTGAGCCACCCAGATACCCCTCCTTTTGGGTTTTCATCCACATTACATAGAATGCCATTTTAAAGGCACTTCTAGGCTGCACTGAGATGGACTGGCTAAGACACTGAACAACCCCCTTCTTTCCAGGGCACCAGGCTTGTTGCACGTCACCCAAAATGCTCATCATTTCTTTCATCAAATATTTATTGGCTGCCTGTCAGGTGCCAGGCACCATGAGAGGCTTTGTGTGTACAAAGGCAAAAAAGATGCAGTCTCTGCTCCTAAGACCTCCCCATTCAGCAGGGGACACAGAAAAGCACGTGAACAAATGTAACAGAAGCACTTGCACTCGGGCCGCAACAGGACATCCGTGGGCCCGGATACATTTGTCTTCGTTGGCCAACTTCCCACATAAAAATATAAAAAATTATATTTTAAATGTATACCCACTAAAGATCAATGTATATTTAATATTAGCAATTACATATGAAAACATTATTTCTACTTTTAAAAGAATTTAGAACATTTTTATGAGTTCCCGAAAGTATCACAGGTCCCCACCTCTCCGTCTCCTGTGCCCACCAGGAGACGCTGGCCCTGTGCGCCAGTTGTATTTTCTTCCCTATTTTGAAATAACTCAGCACCACCTCTTTATTCCTTCCATCTCTTTCTGATAATAAGAATCATTTTATGTTGATAATTCTACGTTTGATTTCCATCCATTGAAACCATATATATTGAAGTCACATTTAAATGCATATGTTTTTAATTTATCATGACAGCAGCCACAAATATGTCTGTCTAATAATCATAGCTCAAATGTCTTGCATTTTAACTGCGTGAGCAACACTAGCTCACATATATTAACTCATTTAAGATGACCACTCTAAGGGGTGGTAGTATTACCACTGCCCTCGTTTGACAGATGACGAACCAGAAGCATTCAGACGTTAATTAAATACCTTATTTTAGGGCCACACAACCAGTAAAAGGCACAGTCAGGGTTTGAGTCTGTCAGGCTCCAGAGCCTTAACCACTTTCCTAGATGACCTTGGACACACTTGCATGACCCCTATCACACAGGCTCTTTCCCCGCAATTGTGAACTTTCTACCCTCTACAAAACTGCAGCCTGCCAGGAGCCCAGAGCCCACAGGCTGGGAACCTGTAGTTAGGGTGAAATTTCTAACTTTTTATAGCATTCAGCTGCCACTGGGACTCATTTAATACGTGAAATGTTCCTATTTCAGGGACCGTCTAATGGGAACACAGTAGCCATGCTTTCCCCGTGTGCCCTCGAGCTCGTTCTTGTACCCGAACATGAGCCAACGGAATGAGAAGCCGTGACATTCCCAGCCCATCCTCCCTATGCCCTAAAGTGACAGGAGAGATTTGAGCCCCTCGTCCTCCCCCAGACCCCTGCATTGTTCACTGGCTGTCAGACTGGAATTGTAGCTAGCACCTTCCTGGGTTGTGACTTTTACCAACAATGCAGACTCACAGAGAAAGGATTTAGGTAAAAAAGATGATATGTTAGATCCCAGGCCCCCAATGCCAGAACAATCCTGGTTTGCCAAGCAGGAATTTATGAAATCACAAGACTCAAGACACTTCTAATTTCCAAAATGGTATTACAACCAGCACAATCATCCTGCCTAGGTAAGTACCAACATACTCTTCCTTGAGCCCTCCTAAGGGCTTTAAGTTGATGGCAAATATCCTCTTGAAATTATACAGTTATTTCCAGAACTGTAGCTGCACCACAGGAGAAAGAAAGACAGGAAGGAAGCATTTCCACTGAGATGTACATCATGGCAGAAGGGATGAGATAACTGACCCATACACACAGGTTCTGGTCCAGAAATATTATCTGCTTAATGATAACTTTAGTATGCCATCAAAATCAATTATAGAAAATTATTATGTTTTTTTGTACAGAGGGGCAAGCCTGAGAGCGTGTATCTGTTTTTCATTCATCCAGCTTGAAGCCAATAACAGCTATGACTGGATAATATCATCTACACTTAAGGAAGAAAATACATGAAAACTGACCCAGAAGAGTCTGTGAGACTGCCACAGGCGGGTAACCAGGACCGAGCAGACAGATGAAAGGTCACGTGACCATCTACTACAACATCGCCTCCTTTCTTAAATAGGACCAAAGTATTATCTGTTTTTAAAAATAAGTTTCAATTCCATGGCCATCTACCGTAAATCCCTGCCTCTGTATAAAGAAGTGCCAGATCACTTAGTCAGAGTTCCTGGAACGAGACTCCAGGCAACGGCAAATGCTTCAGTCAGGGCATGTAGAGAGGTGACAGATGGTGGATTGTAGCCTTTCAACACATAACCGTAACCTTATGCACTGTCTGAGTTTATTTTCAAGCCCATACACAAGGGCTTATTGTTTATAATAAGCTCTCCTCCAAACCCATTTCCAGGAAAAGATTCTCTGTGTGTGTCACCCGCATCACTTCCCGGGCTGCACAGTGACCATGAGGACTCCAGGACCCAAGGCCAAGTGTCAAGTGCCAACAATTGGGGGGGCAGGGGGCTTGAGATTTCTAGTCCATGCTACTATTTGTATGAGTGTCCTGTCTCATCTAGTCTCAGATGCATCTTAGATGCAGCCTTCCTTCTCTTTTCTCACCTGGAATGAACACCGATGCACATTGCACCAAGCCATCCCTACTTGTTAGAAAAGGAGGGAAGAAAAGAAGATTTTGTCTCACAGGTTGGGTTTCTATCTCAAGGTGGGAAAACTCAGTAATTTACACTCAAAGGTAAACAAGCTACACTCACCCCCAGCCTAGGAGACGTGTAAACATTAAATGGGCAATTCTAATTTGCTTCTTGGTACTGTGTTCATGTTCTGAGTCAACTCTTGCCTTCTCTCACTTTACTTTGAAGCTAATGAATAGAGGCCCCCGATTCCATCTGAGACCACATAATTCCACTGGGCTTTTCAGAAGGCTTGGGGTCCATGCAGGGATGTGAATTTCAGTGAGCACAAATTCTAGCTATATGACTCCCAAGTGAGGCAGAGAACAGCTCTGAGATTCATGAACATCAATTTACTTGGGGGAGAAGCTGGATAAAACTTTGAGTTTGGTCTCAAAATAGCCTGGACAATTTTAGTTTTCTGACAGCATTTGGTGGCAAGCCTGTTAAAGAACACCATCTTGAAATTTCCCATTTGTGGGCTGTAGATAGCATATCATCTGGACACACCCAGAGCGTCAGAAGCATTAATCACCAAGGCACACCTGGCATGGAACAGAGATGTGAGGAGAGGAGGAGACAGTTTTAGAGGGACCCCAGACCCTGTGTTTTCTACACTTCTGCTTATGTGATTTGTTAACAGCTTACATTATTGCTCGCACAGAGAGGACCTAGGGTACAGTGGTTCAGAGCAGAGATGCTACTACCGTCAGGAGGACATGATTCCGCATCCCAGCTCTGTCATGCACTGGCTCTGTGACAACGGACAGGTTCCTTAACTTCTCTGAGCCTTAGCTTTGCAGGGAGACAAGTACACCAAGACTAGCACAGGACCGGCACGTGTGGGGGCTCAGGGCTCTTCCTCTCTTACCCTTCCCTTTCCAATGAGTATTAATGTATGATGTATGTATGGAAAGTACTCAATCAATTCTCACAAACCATTACTGTTCACACAAACTATTACTGATGGCCCAACGATGTCAAACTTAAAATTATTTTCTTTATTATTACTCTTGGGAAAGGCCATTTAGAAGTTGCTGTTTCTGATTCTAGTTATCAAGTCACTTTGACATAGACACTTTTGTTCTGGGCTGAGCCGCATGAAAGGCTCTGCAGATGTAAGGCTAGAGCTCACCCACTGTTCTCACAGAAGGCTTGTAACAGGGTATTCACTGACTTGACAAAGTCCTAATGCTTGGCTGCTCTTGGTGATGGCATTAGACAGTGTCACTCCTTCATGTACCACTCTCATGTTTATAATGTGATTCTTTGAGATCCAAAGAGAAACAGGAATCAGAGTCCTTACTTTAGATGTTCCAAGTTATTAAGAACATCTCTGAAACACTGAAATCTTTTCAATTGAATTAATTTAGCAGGAAAAGTCACTGGGGTGGGACCCAAGGGGAACTTCACCATCAGGCACATTTGAGTGTCCTAAGCTTAAGAACAAGATTACCTAAGAGGAGAGCTGGTCTGGCACTGATACTGTCCCTTCCAGATTCAGTCATCATCACACCATGACCATGTCCAGTGGCAAATGGCAGAATATGTGAGAAAAGAAAACTCATCACAAAGACTCATCTTCCTGGAACCCAGCTTGCTATGGCACGGAGCCCCATGCCTGAGTGGAACATGGCATTTCAGAGAGAAGCACTCTGCTCTGCCATCTTCCCCTGGTCCTTAGATGGGTGATGGCAGCAGCCCTTCTGCCTGCACTAGACTGACAGGCCAATGTTTTCAGTAGTGACACAGCAAGAGCTAGCATCTTCTTCCATGAGTGACTGTGTTGGCCTGCGTGGACTTAGGTTCTTAGACTTCTCATGAACAATGACCAGAAAAGAAAGTATAGACCTCTTCTCAGTGAAAACAGGGAATTGGAATTATTATAATTTGAACATTCAAAGAAATGTGAGGTTATTTCATATTACAAACCGATGAAGCAGGATATATTAGTTATGCCTAGGTACATTTGAGTTGACAGCCTTCATAACATCTGTTCTAAGTCCTTTGGCAAATCCTTAAACTAAAGAATGTGTGAAAATTGAAAACAGCCAGGAGCTAGCTCACATCTTAAGAAGAGTTGTATCTCTTTACCTTACTGCCTTCTAGTCCAGATTTCCAAAAGAGGAATGTGCTAAGATGAAGGTGAACTTACCTTTTGAACTGGACAATGCGTTCCCCTTTGGTGACCAATTTCCAATCCCTTCCTCCCTGCAGTTTGACCTTTGGCCAATTTAAATTAATTATGAAAACTTGTATTCAGTTTGAGGTTCTAGGCCTTCAGAGGCAGAAATGAAGTTGTATCAGAATGATCTTGTCTTAGCGTTCTTTTGTTTGTTTGTTTTTTTAAGATTTTATTTATTTGACAGAGAGAGAGAGAGCACAAGCAGGGAGGGGAGCAGCAGGAAGAGGGAAAGGGAGAAGCAGGGTCCCCACTGAGCAGGAAGCTTGATGTGGGGCACGATCCCAGGACCCTGAGATCGCAACCTGAGCCCAAGGCAGACATTTAACTGACTGAGCCACCCAGGTGCCCCTTGTCTTAGTCTTCTTAAAGAAGAATCCAAACTAGCTCATTAGAAATCAATATGGTAAATATTCTTGTAATGGTAGCATGAACACATCAAGAACCAGGACCTTCATCCCAGCTTTGTTTAAACTAAGCTCAAAGATACCATTTAAATTGATGGGTTGTAATGCAAATTGTTGGGTTTTGTGTAACTGCCAATAAAAGGCCTCAGGCAAGGAAAAACCTTTCTCAATATACAGAAATATGATAGGAGAACTGGAAATTTTTTAATCTGACAAATATAGCATTTTTTACCTAATAATGTCAGAGCCGCGCTCAACATCAATACTGAACTTCATGACACTGTCCGTGGGTGGAGAAGGTGCCAAACATTTGCTCACCAGTTGTGTACCTTAGCTTCATCATCAGCTGTGGGAGTGAAACAAAAGGGAAGTTGCAGAACCTGAATTTAAATTCCTATCTCTCAATCTGTCATTCTCACCAGCATCCCCACATGATCCTTGTTGGCTGAGATGGATGGATGGAGTTTAGGGGAGGATGTACATTTTATGACTTGGTTGGCTGGTTCATAGAATCCAGCTTGGGACTGGGCTTGATTGAAGGGACATTTTTCCTCTGTGGGCCTGAGGAGCTACAGCGTGATTAAGCTCTCTAGTCTGTCAGACTTGAGTGAGCCCATCAGGAAGGAAGACCTGGTATGATCACAACACCGTCAAGGCACTGGATACTCACCCATTTGCCTATTACAAACTTTTGATTATGTGGAATAAGAAACAAAACAAGCAAGCAAAGGGAAAAAAGAGAGAGAGGCAAACCAAGAAACAGACTCTTAACTATAGAGAACAAACTGATAGTTACCAGAGAGGAAGGTGGGTGGAGGGATGGGGATTAAGGAATGTGCTTGTGATGAGCACCAGGTGATGTCTGGAAGTCTTGAACCACTATATTGTACACCTGAAACTAATATGACTATGTTAACTAAATGAATTTAAATAAAAGCTTTTTTAAAAAATGTCTTGAGTCTCATGCTTATCGGGTACCCATCACTAAGTTCTTTAGGGGATTTAGATTAGACGTATACATCTTAGCAATCCTCCAAACCAAACCCCTCATTTTACTGACAAGTGAACTAGCCCAAAGTCACATAGATAATGAATGGCAGGTCCATGAACAAGATCATGGTTTCATGATTCCTCACGTTCTTTCTATCACCTGATTCTTCCTTATGTAAAAACAAATAGGCTGTGACTTTTCCTGGTTCACAGTAACAGGGTGGGAGGGAATGAGACTCCATGTAACTGAACAGTGGATATCTCAACATGACAATGTAAGAGGGATGGAGCAGTGAATTAATATTTGTTGAGCACCTGCGATGTAATAAGATTTTATTATACATTTTCTCACATAATTCTTATATCAAATTATGATAAATATGTAATTGCTTGTTTTATTGGGAAGAAAACTGGAGCTCAGCTCTGCATTCTTCATTAGCATGTGCATGGAATCGTACCTCTCTTTATACCTACTCCTCTGAGGACCCGGAGTCAGTGGACTCCCAAAGAGGAGTGATTCAGTCAAAGGCTGATTGGAAAAACAAAGCCTGAGTTGGTGCATTGTACCTGCTTAGGCCCAGAGAAGCTTCAGCAAGCGGTGGAAACACAGATTGCCTCCCCATGATTCTGTCACCACCCAGAGAAGGCTGGGATCAATGACACACCCACTAACTTGCAATCTCAAGTATAAATTACCTAGAAAATTGAGCATGCTGAAGAGAAATTTTGCATCTTAAACCTGCAGCAGCCCCATGTACAGATGGTCTTTTCTGGGCAAGGAGTAACACAGTATACAGTGGGGAGCTCCTGAGTGTGTGCAAGACCCTGATATCCATTTTGTAAGTTTGATCATTTCAGGAAGAACCAGAACAGCATCAGTACAGGGGCGTGGTGATGGGTAGCTGGACATAGGCATATGCAAGTGTTGAGGGAAAGTCAGGCAGAACAGAGTGAGGACGGGTAAGGCAGCGTAGTACATGGTGAGTTAAAGAAGAATGGTTTGAAATGATGTGGTTTAGGATATAGCTGGACAGAGAGCAGGGAGAAGCTCTTTAGGGAAGGTGAAGGTGACAGAAGGAAAATCCTATGCTTAGTTGGAACAGAGAACACAAAACAGAGCACAGTAGCTGAAGAAGACATAGTCTGATAAGGACTTTATGTTGGGAAGTTTGGAAGTTGGGAAGTTTATAAATTTTATAAATTTTATATTTTTATATAAATTTTTATATAAATTTTATAAAGTTTATAAATTCAGCCACATTAGCCTCGATCACCTACATACAGAATCTCCAAATTCCTCAAGGATCCCACTCCACTTTGAATACCTTTATTTGGACCCTGGCATTGTATATTGTCTTTACCTATGGAATTCTGAGTCAATAGGGAAAGAGAAAAAGACCTTGTCAGACTGAGATTTTCCCTAACAAAGTAAAAGTTCAAAGCAACAGATCAACTAGATTGACATAAACACTGAATCTGAATTTTATGAAGGAGCCTCAAAATGCGCACAGACTATCAATGAAAATGTACAGGGGAAACTAGGCCACTAACTGTCGATGGGCATGAATTGCTCCATGAGGAATTTCCATTAGATATAAGTTTGACAAGATGTTCCCACACTGGATCCCCAATTTTTTTTAACTTGGTAGCTATAAAGGTGGAAACTGGAATTGGTGTTTAGCAAAATCTCTCATGCAACTGAAAAGGTGAGAATGCTCTTCTTGAGGAAGCTCTGAACAAATGGAATGACTTAGAGGCAGATGCTTCAGACTGAGGGGGCAAATGCTCTGCCTAATGATATAAGAGACTTGGAATAGGTAATAGACTCATTTTTAGCAAAAATAATGTCTGTTGCCTGTTTGTCTTTATTTCTGACTTCTTCTGATAGAAATGGATAGATAGAAGCCTAGATCCTGGAGAATTACCAGGGTTGTCACAAACAGTGGTGCAGGCTGTCCCCTGCACAAACATGCACAGAGGTGGGGATGACTAAGGGCTGAAAATCAGTTTTCCCCACGATGTAAGTTCCAAGAGGGTAGGGGCTATGAGATTTTGGTTCCTTCCATATTATCTATGTCTACCATCATTCAATTTGTTAATTGAATGAATAAGGAAATACAGTGGTCTTAGTAATCTGCTATCAGTCTGGACAATCACAAAGAAATGCTCAGGAGGCAACTCTCCCAGAAAGATGCAAGGCCATTACCAAGGCATGTAGATCTGGTACACAGCGTTTGGGTTCTGCCCAATAGTTAGGAAATGGCCAGACATGGCCAGTGTGGAGGAGCCAGGTACAGTGGCTCAGAAAGAGGGGTGGGAGAGTGGTAGGCACTGCTGTGTGTTCAGGGAGCTCCTGCTCCCCTTTTTCCTTACCAACCCTATTCATATTTTGCTTCAGGTAGGAATGTATCTGTCTAAAATCCTTGCTTTCCCAGACTACAGCAAAGGCGTGGACTTTCATTTCAGGCCAGCGAGACATAATGAAAAGTCTGCTGGGGATTTCTGGGAAAGTTTTGTTTTGCTGCCTCAGGTGTTGTCCCCTAGTCCTCTCTTTTAGTCCTTTGAGATCCTCAGTCCTTCCTTCTTTCTGCTGAGAGCAAAGACACTGAGTGTGGAAAAGGGGCAGGCATCTTGTGACCACCAGGCAACAAGCATGAGGCAAAAGCCCTCCATTACAGAGAGAGGAAAGAAGTACTGAAGGGGCCTGGAACACTAAAGACCTTACAGATCCCTTGGGATTGCTCACCTCCAGACTTCAAATGTGTGAGAACAACACCCCTCTTCCTGCTTGGTTAAACCACAGCAGTTCGATTTTGGTTACATGCAACTGGGCCCAATTCCTAACTGATATAATAAGCAACCACCATGAAGGTAAGCCAGCCAGGGATGCTTAGAAATACTTGAAGAGGGGACAGTACTTCTTGTATTCAATATGGTGACTTGGAATAAGATTGATGGATATTCAGGAACATAGTGTTCCTCATGAAGCGGGACGACCTGGGTTACAAAATAATTTTCCAACAAAGCTTTTGAAGCTATTTAAAGATACCCTGAAGACAGTCTGTGGACTCTCAAGTATGTGTTTTTGGGATTTCCATTCTGACTACAGCAGAAATGACCTCCTAGTTGAGCAAGAACCATTTGTCCAGAACTTGCATCAAGCTTGAGCTACAAAGATGTGGTACAAACCAGTTTGAGAGCTTCACATTCCTTCTGTTGCCTAATGCCACGGAGCCAAAATGAACCAATTTATTTTGAATGGGTTGCTGTAAATTTGATCTCCAAATTACTGGTTGGTAATTTTAGTGTCCGTGATCTAAAAGTACCCTATGATTGTAAGGAGGAACAGTTGATATAATCAGTGTCATCAAAATAACAACCTCATTTCACACGCTAACACCTTGAGTTTGTTGACATTATTGGTAACCGTGCTGCACATCTATTCTGCTTTCCACAACACTGGTGTGAATTGGTGTCCTGAAGAGCTGTGGGCTCTTTGAAGTCTATTTGGAGACTTTTTCTGCCCTGAGCGTCCATGTAGCTAGAAACAACAGGGAGGTGTTGATTGGTAGGTATATTTTTAGTCGAATTACTTCAGCCCCAAACAGGGAGTGCTTCAGGCAGTAAGTAGTGAGATATATCTGATTAGGACTCATAAACTTTGTTTAGGACTACTCCTATAGCTAAACAGCCGGCGTGGCGTGGAAAGGCTACAGGTCTGTGTGTTTTGGTGGATGCCCTTAGGTGACCCACTCTCATAGGAAAAAATAAAGTTACTGTGACAGACTACCTTTATTATTCCATGGAGCTCCAAAATTTATTTTCCAAAAGATAGCTTTCTCTGTTCACATCTCTGTGAGGTAGTTAGATGTCCTGTGCTAACCACCCTGCCCCCTCCCCACTCCCAACACACACACACACACACACACACACACACACACACACACACACACACAGAAACTGAAAGTCAGCTTCGATATGAGGCCAATTCTCAATTACTTTCACAGAAAGGTCAGAAATTTATGAATTATATTCAGATGCACAAAAGTAAACATAGATTCTTTCTCTCTCAGATCTTCTCTTATTGGAGGGTGCTTTATTTTCACAGGTAGCGGAGAAAAGTTAATGTTGCTACTCTAGGGTTACTGTGTCTTTGTCCTTGGATGGTCCAGGCCTGACATGATGTGACTGTTTGGATCTTGTCTCTGTTGCCCGCTCTTGTCTCTAATGTGATGCAGCTTACCTCATTTGCACCTCGCACTTGGAGCAGAAGTTGTGATTTCTGCCATAGCCTCCTGACGTGAAGACCCAGCACAATAAAATAACCTTCTCATTCTCTGTCCCTCTGTGGTTCAGGGGCCTAAAGCACTTCCTGATTCTTCTACTTAGACACATGAGGGTTCTGGAGCTCCTGTGGACCAAGAAGGGTACCTCCTGCCTTTCTGAACTCCCGTGTGTGTGTGGTGCCACGCTGCTCCAATGCTACGCTGAAAACAGGGAGCTCCCCCCTAAAGCGCTTTGGAATTAACTAACATTTATCTTGAGATGTTTGGGATCTGTCAACCTGCTGGGAGAGTTTCTCAAACCTTCTTCTACTGGGAATTTTTATCTTGATGGTGAAGTCATGGTCCTCAGTTCTGATACTTTGCCACTCTTTCTTCTCCCTCCCTGGACTCCTCTCTCTGGAACCTGAAGGGCTTTCTTACTTTCCCTTTCAGTCAGATGAAATTTATTCTTACATCATATCTTCCTTCTTCCTTTTTCTAGGTCTTATAAATAAAGCTCTGGAGTCCAAATTTACCAGACTTCACTCTAGATAAGTAAAGGAAAGCTTTATAAAGTAGAAGGCTCTTTTTTTTTTCCCCAAAAAACTTGGTTTTCAAGGTCATTTTCACGCTATGAACTCAAAACATTAGCGTTTCAACTCAGAGGGAAATGATAACCTGAGTTTAAGTATCTGCCTACCCTCTCTTTCCCTGTGGCAATCAACTGTAAAGGCCAAAGGAATTTAAGGAAACGAGATTTGCTAGGGATTAATATTTGAAGGGAGGAGGAAGAGAGACTAGTTTAATATTTTAAGAATATTCTCCACTGAGCTTATGGGAGAACCACTTGTTGCATATTAATAATATGCCAGGCACTGTGGCAAGTGTTCCTCTTGCTTTTCTTCAGGTGATCCTTATGGCTCCCAAAGAGAACTTTACTAATGACGACACTAAGGTCTTAGAGAGGTTAACCTTTCTTACCTACCAATCAACACTAACCTTTAGAGAGGTTATCAATTTTGCTGAAAATCACAGAGCTCATTGGGAATGGAGCCAAGATTTGAGCCCATGGGCTCTGCCTTGACAATTTGCAGAATTAGTGACGGTGACACTGTGTCTCAGAGAGGACAGACGGGTGATGACAAGTAAATCCGTACCATGTCCAAGAGCACACACCACATATCTCATTATACCTTGCTTTTGTGTGTTTTTCACTAAAATTCTCATGCCCTTTGAAACACATCTGGCAAATCCAAGTATTGCTCAGTGGAAGAGAAGAACTGGCAAAAATTTGGCAGAAGACAGTTCACAAAATACTAATTCCTGGGAAACAAATCTCATTTTCCTGGTAAGTTCATTAATTTTTCACCCACCCCATTTTTTAAAAGGATTTTAACGAGCCATTTATTGGAAGTTTGTTAGGGGCCTACATTGTGGATGCTATATTTTTATTGGTTTCCTTTTATGAAAAGGCAAAACCAAAGTACACAGTGTTCAGAGGACTTTCTTAAAATGGGAGGCATCTGAGTCACAGAAGTAAAGTTAAATTCTCTAAGCTTCCGGTCCCATAATATCTTTCTTTAAATACACTTTTGTCCTGCAGCTTCACTTTACCAAGATCACAGGATGATTCTGTAGGAAGAAGAGAATCCATCTGACCTGCCTACACGGCAGTTGAAGCAACCTCGCTGGAACTCATTTCTTTTCACCCTCCAAAGAAATCATGTTTTAAACAACAGAGGTGGCAGGAATTTGGGGGGGAAAAAAAAAGAGTAAGTCCAATGTTCTCTTAAGAAATACAGGAAGCAGTGTTTCTTAAAGTATAGATCAATAGCATAAGCCTGTATTTCAGTACTGCCATGTTTTCTCACTCATACTATCTATAACTTAGTATGCACTATAAGGAAGAAAGAAAAGCGAAGAGTCAAACTCGTCTAAAGATAAATGACAAAATGTTCCAGAACAGCAGCGAAAACCATTAAGATCAGTGGTTGATGCATATGAAAACACCCTAGATTACTTAAGAGGGGTTCTTTTATATAGTCAAAGGTGATTTTAAAAAGATGAAGACTCCAAACAAAAACAAAGAAGGGAACTTCAAGAGAAAACGGAGCAAGAATATTATACAAGGAAACAAGAGTAATTTTAAATACATGAAATAGAGGAAGATGGAGGAGTCAACAGGGCTGTTAGGAGAGAACGCAAGAACTTTTTTTTTAAGGGGGAAAGACGGCTTGAGAAATGAAATGACTTCTTTGTCTCAGTGTGTAAGCAGGATGCATGGGGACAGATGCCAGAAACAGGCACATTTCCCAAAGGAGGAAGAAATAGAAAAGAAAATTGGTTTCCTGCCAGAACAGGTGGTGTGTTGACATGTACACATCTGACAGGCAGCATTCTGAAGCTTTCCAAGGGTCTGACCAGGCCAATCTGAGGTTGTCTCTAAGACTTCAGGGCAAGGGACCACGGGGGAGGCTCAGTGAAATGGTTTCGGATGGATTTGGACACATGAGAAATAGCAGTGGAGGGTAAGCAAAATCATGGAGGCTGAAGGTTGGGCTAAACTCATTCAGAGCTCCTGGTCTGATATTTTTAACCATCCATTTTGGGAAAAGAGCCAAATGTCTGGTTAATTTCAGGTGCCGGCAGATATTAACTCGCTCAACTCCCTTTGACCTTCTCAATACTGTGAAAGCTTTATCAGGACTTTCTTTCTTTTTTTTTTTTTTAATTTCCTTCTCCCTTTTTCTCAGTAGTGGTGGTACTGGTGGTTGATAAGTGGGTGGGTGGGTTTGAGATAGGGAAAGAATATGGAGGTGGGGGTGAAAAGTTGATGTAAAATGTTCCTACAGAGTTTAGAATTCTGTACTGTTTGTCTAACTGCCGTTCATTATCGTCCATGACTGGGGACTCTGTAAATGGCACACCTACCCAATCACAAAAATCTTTAAATAATAGTCTGAGGCTAGATCTGTGATAAAACCATCAAACCAAATAGGGATAACTTGAGAATAATGTTTCTGACCCAGCAATAATTGAGAGGCAGTAGACAGTTGTAGTTACAAGCATGGGCTCAGAAATAAGACTACTTGGTTTTGAAACATCAGCCAACTTACCGACTCTGACATTGGGTATTGAACTATATGATCTTGGGTATCGAAACTTCCACTGCCTTAATTCTCTCAGCTGTAAAGCAGGGATAATAGCAACACCTCTCTGGGGCAGAGGTATCCCTATGCGTCTACCATGCTGTTTCTTCTCCCTCCTGGGAACACAAGAAAACCACATTTCCCATTCTCTTTCTTCATCTTTGTGGGGCCCGGTGACCAGTTGTGACTCTTAGAATGTGGGCAGAAGTGGGAATGACACTCCTGGGCTGACCCCTAAAACCTCCTACGAGATCCTCTGGGCTCCTTCTCTCCTCTTATGGTCTGCTTGTCAGGTGCACAAGATCCAGGAGAAGATTCTGAGACCTCTAAAGCTGTTGCTGCTTTCCCAAACCATGGTGCGAAAATCTGCCTGCCAATCATGTACTTGACAGGGAGGTAAGTCAGAAATCAATCTTTTATTGTATGAAGTCGTTAAGATTTGAGGATGTTTGTTATACAGTTAGTCAATTCTAATACTACCTCAAAGTATTAGTCACCCATGACTAAAAACTATAGCATAAAGTCATTATAAAGATTAATTACTATATGTAGAAACTATCACAACAGTATCTGACACATGCTAAGCTCTTAATAAATATTATCTCACATACCATAATCAATAAAGAATTGGCCAGGTGGGTATATCCAAAAACATCACTTGGCCCATTAACTCTAAGAAATACTATTTGCACCCTCTCAGCAAATTTGAGCATGGACTAGGCCACTGATTCCTCACAGCTGTTAAACTGACTCTATGATATGCTGCAAATTATCACTTTGGGACAGACTGGGCAAGACAGGATATTCGAATGGTTGGAAATCTGCAAGAACCTCTAAGTCTCAGGCATTCTGGCTGCTCAGAGATACCTTTCTATAAAACGTAAGATTCAAATGATCAATAACATGACTTCAAGATCTCAATCAGGAATTTTATAAGAGAAATCACACTAACTGCTTAAATACATGTGCTGCAGGGCTGTTAGGTTTCTCAACAGTATATGCAAAGGGCTTAGCACACAACATGCAAGGTAAGCCCTGCCAGGCATCTAATAAATTGTAGCAATAATAATCATAAATAGTAATTATCACTATTATTTGAATACTTCTTTTTTCTGCAGAAGTGTGTCTGTTGTGTGCTTTCTATCTTGGGCTCTTTAGAAAGTGATTTTATATCCTGATGCTGCTGTGGCCTTGCCTATTACGTAATGCCATCTCTTCTAACATTTCATCTACTTTTTCCTTCCTGCAGTCAGGGGCCATCACTTATTCTTATGCTTGCTCAACCTAATGAGGCTAATTGGTCCCTGCCCTCTTTATAACATTCTTGACTTATTTGCCAACTCCACACTTGTGTATTATTGAATATCATGCATTAGATATGCAACATCGCACAGAGATCTCAACAATAATTAGGCAGCAGAAGGTGATTTTTCCAAAAAAACATTAGTCTGAGCTCTAGAATTCCCCTCTTTTGTAGGTTCAGGTCAATAGATAAAGACCTTAATGTTCGTTTAATGTGGAGATGAGCAAACCTGGCTGCTTTTAGGTCTGGCAAATACTGTCTGGCTATTTTTCAAGCATTATATGGCTGGCAACTTCTCAGATGTATTCTGCCAAACGCTTTTCCCCCTTAACCTCTAAGTGTGTATGTATTTCAAAGGGAATTTAAACCATAAATTTCTGATTTATTCATACTTAACTGATCAAAGTTGTGGCATCAGTCTTGATCAACACTTACAGGTTCTAAATTCTGTTTCTTTGACCCAGGAAGCCTACAGAGGCTGGCAACAACTACCTTCTAGAGAAGAAAGAAAACCAGTTGTCTGGGCCTGGGATACAGCTAGCTCACATTTGTCTTTCAGACAATTATTTATTTATTTATTTATTTATTTATTTATTTATTTATTAAGATTTTATTTATCCATTTGAAAGAAAGAGACAGAGAAAGCACAGGAGCAGGGGTAGGGAGGAGAGGGAGAGGGAGAAGCAGACTTCCTGATGAGCAGGGAGCCTGATACTGGGCTTGATCCCAAGACCCCGGGATCATGACCTGAGCCCAAGGCAGACGCTTAACCTAAGGAGCCACCCAAGTGCCCCATTTTCAGACAATATTTGAAGTGACTTTTCCCCCTTTGAATTCTAAAGGAAGGGTCAAGAAAAAGATATAAATGTTTCTAAAGCTCTTTTTTGATATCAACATGAAATGGAAGAAGTCCGGATGTTCTCAGTGAGAGAGGTCTGGGGGCAGCAATCTGGCTGGAAGAGTGTGGATACAGTTGTCTAGTCCCAGAGCTTAGCTGGCATGGCACTTTACCTAAGACTGAGAAAACACACACTGTCCATATCAAGGAAAAGGCAGTGGTAACAGGGAAGGGAGGAGGCGGGGTGAATATGGCAGTAATGGGGTTCTTGGTACTCCTTCCAAGCCGCTCTTTGTACTCTGTCTGACCTGACAACACCACACTTGGGACCTAGTGTCTCAGGGCCTCCAATTTCCAGAAGCAGAAGGAACCACTAAAATACTGGCTAGGCAAGAGTGACAATAAAAGGCAAATCTTTACTAAAAGTGTACGGACACCAAGCATGCCAAATTCAGTCTGGTTAAATGCCCAGGTTATTTTGCTGTGATCCATTTTTTCCCTGGCAACTTTTTATAATATTTGGCTCTCTTCCCAAAGATGACAGAGCATCATGTGAGTATGCATGGAGGATGTTCACTCTGCAAATATTCCAGGGAAGGCTTGTCTCCTAGAAAGGCAGGTTGAAAAATTCAGTAGATTTATTTTAGTTGCTTATGATATAGAACAGGAAGAAGTGGTCTTACCTCAAAAAGATGGGAGAGAGCCTTGGACTGTCCCAAAAATCAGTATCCGTGCAGACATCTGTTAGTTTACAAACCAGTTTTAAAGTAATGTTTCAAAGATGTACCTCCCCTTCTAACTCCAGGATGGACCCATGGAGAACAAAGTTTAAATTTATAAAAGGAAAATGTTTAAGATGTCTGCTTATCAACAACCACTGAATGTTATTACATTAGTTATAACTTCCAAAGACAAATATTTTTTTTTTTAATAAAACCAAGTATGGCGGACAGACTCTAAGATGGCCCCATGATTCTTAGTTCTGTATTCTTGGTGTGCATACCCTTGTGTAATCTCTTCTTCTTGTGTACGGGTAAGACCTAGAACTTGCTTCTAACTCAACAGACTATAGCAAAAGTGATAGGCTATTACTCCCATTATTATGCTGTGTTAATGTAAGCCTCTATCTTGCTGGCAGATTGGCCCACATGGCAAGGGGCTAAAGCAGCCTCTAGGGCAGCTTCCGGCTGACAGAGGCCAATAAGCCAGAGGCTTCCATCTTACAATTGCAAGGAAATGAGGAAGGAAATGAATTCTCCCCAAAACTTGAGGGAGCTTAGAAGCAGATTCTTGCCCAGTTAGGCCTCCAAATGAGAATGTAGCCCAGCAGATACCTGGAGGAAAGCCTTCTGAGATCCTGAGCAGGGTACCCTGCTAGGTTGTGTCCTGACTCACAGAACCTGTGAAGTAATAAATGTGTTTCATTTTAAGCTGCTAAGATGGTAGCAATTTGTTGTTCAGCATAGATAACTGACACACCAAGTGTCTATCAGCCATTTCTACTTCTCAGAGGTTTTATATTGAAACAATGAAAAACCAAGCTGAGCACTGTAGTCGACTGATGTTATAAATGGCACAACGAGCCACAACTCCACTATTGCCAAGTTACCACCAGAGCAAAATGAGATAAACACTTTGTCAGGGATAGGCCTTTCCTCACCTCTCAGCACATTTAGGAAAAAACCCATAGTGCATGATAATGTGTCCCTCAGGCATTTGAACACTGTGTCAGGGAAATGTTATGCTGGAAGAAAGAGAACCCAATACACCGAAGCTTTCCCTACCCTAGGGGTCACTAGTAGAATTTCCCTAAGGCCCTTCTGCTTCGGGGGAGGGGGGCAACATATAACATATATTTACATTCGCATCATCATTTGACTGTGAATTGCAATTTTCAAAAATCTTATTACGCCCACAAAGAAACCCATACTTCTGACTCTGACATTCAAGGCCTGCAGAATCTGGCACAGCGGGTATCTTTGACCTCCCTGCTAGCCTTCCTGTTCGGTATGTCCACACGGGCCCTGCTGCTATTCCTCAAGCACACAAAGTTATGCCTGCTTCCAAGGTTTCTGTCTGGAGCACTCACCAGAATTTCCATGGATATCTGCTCAGACATCAGGCTCAATCGTCCCCTCCCTCAGCAAGACCTTCCCCGGTTGTCCTGAAACTCGTTTCCACATTAACTTCTTTTATTTCCTTCAGGATACTATCTGAAATGACTCATTTATGGGTTTATATACATGATAATTCTATGTCTCTCATTAGAATATGATGGCCACGGAGTAGATGTTCAATAACTATTTACTGAAGCCATAAATAGAGATACGATTATTATAAAAGACTACTAATACTTGATTTATTTTTCCTCTTGGCTCTTTTCACACTCTCTCACAGGCTTGAAATCCCACAGTAGTTTTGCCACTAAGCCAGCATTTTTCATACACCTGCACACACAGCACCATACAAGGTATCTTCAGGCAGAGAGAAGCTGGGGAAGACACGGTTTTGCCCTAAAGGACTGTCCAAATTACCTGGGTGGGAAGATGTAGCACACATAAATTGATCAAAATCTAACTGGAAGGCACTCTCCACACCCATATCTGGGCCAAACTAAATACAGAATTACTTAGGGAGTGCAAGCGGGAGTGATTAGATGATTCTTGAGATGGGTGTGTCTGTGGGAGAGAAGGCTGGGCATTCTGAACCAGGTGAAAAGACTGAGGGGAAGGCTTTAAACTCCTGCAGTTGATGTATCCATTTCCCAGAAGAAAATATATCTCTAACCCAGAGCTTGCCTGAGCTTTGGAGTCACTTTAAAACAAACAAACAAAATGCTGGCCTCTACCTAACTGAAGATATCAATTTTGGCCTCAACCCCAATTAAATTAGAATTTCTGGGGGCTGTGTTTGGGTTGAGTATTTTTCAAAAGGTCCACCCGGAGTCAATGTGCATCCAGAGTTGAGAATCCCTGCCAGCCTGAAATGCCCTTACTGGGTTCAACTGATGAGAAATGCTCCAAGACGACAAGGGGAGGCAGCAACAGGTAACAGGTAAGGCTCTAGAGTAGAATAGCCCAGGTTTAAACCAAGGTCCTGCAACTTAGCTGCTGGGTGATCCTGAGCATGTGACTTAACCTCTCTGAGCCTTGTGTACACCTCTGTGAGCTGGAAATAGGAAATGGAGTTACCTCCTAAGGTTGATGGAGAACTAAATGAAATAAGGCTTATACAGCATCTGACGCAGTGCCTGGCACATAGTCAGAGATCAAACATTTTCATTATCGTTATTATCTACACCTAAGATTCTCAATTTTTCATGAAGGTACTGCAAAGTCCAATGTGCCTTTCTGAAGTCTTTGCTTCCGTCCACTTAACAAATGATCTTAACCCTGACCACAGTCTGAACCTAGCACATTGACAAATTCAACCACATTTAAGCAGGACCACAACGAAATAAGACAGAGCTGAGCTAAGTCCACCTGGGAGCAAATGAGCATCTTAATGGAAAGTGAAATCATGAGTGATGGGGCCAGCAGTCTCCTCTGATGAGGAGACCAGGAGCTCCCAGTGTCAGAACAGCCCTTTCTGTAAAAAAGTTACAGGGCATTTAAATGAAACATGGCGAAGATTTTCCACATTACTTGGATCAACAGTGCCGTCCTTCCCCTCATTAGTGTGGACACAGCCCTAGAATCCAGATCGTACAGTGAATCACTCCCTATCTACCTCATCCTACTTCCTATCACTTCACTCCAAAGTGCCCTAACGTGTGGCCTGCCTAATATTTTTCAGACAAGTCATTTAAACGTTTCCTCAACTTCTCAAAACTAGCAATGTGCCAAAAATGAAACCATTCAGATCATTTTTACTTCTCAAAGAGGAAGTTTATTCATTTAAGCATTCGGAACTCACGGCATAACTCCATTTTCACATTTCCATATTATGTTTAAGATGTCTGCCTTGTGGGGTGCCTGGGTGGCACAGCGGTTAAGCATCTGCCTTCGGCTCAGGGCGTGATCCCGGCGTTCTGGGATCGAGCCCCACATCAGGCTCTTCCGCTATGAGCCTGCTTCTTCCTCTCCCACTCCCCCTGCTTGTGTTCCCTCTCTCGCTGGCTGTCTCTATCCTTGTCGAATAAATAAATAAAATCTTTAAAAAAAAAAAGATGTCTGCCTTGTGATCACACAGAACAAATATTTGGAAATCTTGGGCATAGAGACCTCAAGTCCTAGAAGGGAAAAGCTTCAGGAGCAGTGGGTTTTAGAGAATGAGCAGTAAAAGGGCTGCAGGAGGGGGAAAGTGACAAGAAACTAACAGCTCAAAGAGATATTTGGTCCACAATTTCAAAGACTCTGGAAAGTCAAACAAAAAAGAAATACAGAGGTGTCCTTTCAGCAAAGCAACAATGTGGTGTTCAGTAATTTTAACTTCAGTTCTTGTAGTTTCAAGGTCTAGAATATACATTTGGGTTTTCTTCTGTAGTTTAAAAAATGCGTTTCTTATATATTGCTAAATGTGTAGAAAATGAAGGCTGGAAGAAGACCCCCTGATCCTTTATTGGTGGTCAAAGCTGGAATAACATTCAGGGTGACTTTAAATCTCTTTATTAGCCTCTTTAGTGGCTTTTGAAATTTGTGTAATGAGCATTTATTATTTTTGTACTACCAAAAGATACATTTCTAGATGAAATAAAGTGTGTATTTTACAAAAAGACTCTGGCCCCTTTGGAAAGCAGAAGTGGGTTTAGAAAATCCCAAAAATCTTCTGTTTAGTGAAGAAAGGGCTGTCACCGAGTACAGATTTTAAATATTTAGTGGGCTGGGAAAAGCCTTCTGCCCTGGAAAGAGAAGATGAAAAGGACTCCTGGTCAGCAAAGGACAGCCCTTCTGGCTCCCCCGGGTGGCTGTGAGCGACTCAGCTCGCCTTCCAAAGGCTCGCCTCCGAGGTGACTGCAGACGCCCCACCACACGCGTTCGTGGAGGGCAGACCTCCAAGAAGCGTCCTCCTCGGCAAAGATTTAAGTCTCTGTTTCACAAATTCAATCAGTGCTTTTCATGATTCCCAAGGACTCCCGTTCAACTTTTTTTTTTTCCTCTTCCATCATTCAAGTCGGAAACATTCCTTTCTGTGGATTTTCATGAACTCCTGCCCAACACCAGGTGCAAATTGAAAAACTCCCACTGGCCAACTTCAGCATAGGGAGGACTACTGTTCTTTCAACAGAGCCCTCTTTCAGGCCAGGGGTTCAGATCTTCGCCCCTGGGCACACGAGTCAGGGGTTTCACTTTGATCCACAAGCATCACTCATGAAAATCTCCCCCTCTGTGGCGGCCACTTCAGCAGACCCCCCAGCCTAGGGGCTCAGCTGCATCTGCCTGTGCGGACCTGGACATTCACTGGGGAGGAGAGCCGGAGGGATTCTTTGCTCATCTTAACCTTTAAATGTACAACTGTCCCTGGCTCAGACATGTAATTTTCCACCTACCGTGGTGTCTGTGCAGTTGACATTATCATTTGGCAAATAAATACTTTACAGCAAGTTACTCTCCTTGGCTTGCAGTTCAGAGACAAATGGGTGGTCTTTCTCACCCGGGGCACTCCACAGACAGATCACAAGGTCAGCTCTGCCACCAACATCCAAGGAAGGACACGGGTGCCTTCAGAAACCGGCTGGTTCAAACAGGAATTCAATTCTGGTTTCAACTCAGCTCTGCACAGTACTTGCGGTATGAGCAATCACCCAATTAAATTTTATTTTACAAGTCTTTACTGAGCATCTACTTTGTAATTTCAGCTGCCGTAATTAATCCAAATACCTGTTATTGAATTGAATTGCCACCTCCAGATCTTGTGGAGGGATTGGAAGAGCAAGATTAGTTCTTTATATTTGCCTCCAGCCTCTACATAAATATTTTATCCTCTGCTAATTGAGGGTGGGGCACACACAGCTAATAATAAATCCTACTATTAGAGTTTTCCTGATCTGAATTCATTAGATCTGTCACTATGGATGTGGTGAATAAACATGACATCCAAATTCCCCATTTGAGCTACAGGAATGGGGAGGTTGGAGTAAGGTTTTCTGGTATTATAGGCACGCTGTGTCTACCTGTTTTACAGCTCAAAGAAACAGTTTGGATGACATCTTAAAAGAAAGACACCAAAATATCAGGTTATAAACGTTACAGAAAGCTCCCAATCTTACCCTGCAAACCAGCTGTATCAGGATACATATAGTTCACTCATATCGAACTAGACTGTTCACAATGGCATAGGCAAGGTTTCAGGGAATAGACCAGGACAACGCAGTGCTCCATGGCTAGCAGCAACTAAGAATGGCTGCTACCACTGGAAGCCCAAAAACACAAGAAGCAGGAGAGGATACCAGAAGCAGGAGAGGGTAGCTAGAGAGGCAGGGTTGCCTGGAAGGGACTACAGCTTTTGGCGGAAAGACACAGATAAACCATAGCAACCAGGCAGTAGGGAGTCGGGATTAATACCTCAACTCCCTCCCTCTCTTCCTACTTCCTGATCCTCTGTTGCTGTCCCCTCTTAGCCAAGGCCAACAGGTTGCTGGAGGATAAGGGGGTATGGGGGGCATATGGGTCAGCCTCCTAGGGCACAGAGAAGAATGGTGGAGAGTGGGTGGGGTGAGGGGGGCACATAACAATATCAAGAATACCACCTAGTTTTAAGTGCAACGAGTACGCGATGAAGAGCACAATAAATGCATTACTATTTCCTGGAAGCTAAAAGCTAATGCATAATTAGGGAGTTGATGCCTGAGCTGGTTCTAGTACAGGTAGAAGTCAATCTAGATGGAAGGGGAAGGCATTGTGGGCTAAGAGGGACTGTGGCGAAAGGAATTTCAAAGGTGTGTGGCCAGAGTCTGGGGCAAGATGGGAGCCCCAAGAGGTGAGGGGGCCAGGTTATAGAATGCTACGCTGGATGGAGGCAGTAGGATTTTTTTTCTTTTTTTCTTGAGGGAGAAATGCACACGTGCATGCACGAGAATAAGTATAAGTGGGGGGAAGAGCAGAGGGAGAGAGAGAATCCCAAGGAGACTCCGTGCTGAGCACTGAGCCCTATGTGGGCCTCGATTCCACAACCCTGAGATCACGACCTGAGCTGAAATCGAAAGTCAGAAGCTTAACCGACTGAGCCATCCAGGCACTCCGGCAGTGAGATATTTTTATGGACTTTCAGCAGTGAAGTGTCATCATCAGACCTATAGTTTAGAAAGGCTGCCAGCTATATAGAAATGGGATTAATGACACTGTTGAGCTTCAGACCCTTTTCTGGAAACAAGTAGAGCAAAGAGATGAGATAATCAAAATAAATAAAAGAATTTCTTCTGACCATGACAGCCCCAGAGAACTTGGTTCGGGTAACAACTGAGGAGTCAGTACAATCATCTCCCTTCGTAACCCAAACAATCCTTATGCTGAATTATCTTTCCAAAAAATGACCTTTCTCTAAGTTCGATATATCCTTCCCACAGAACCTACAGACATTCTTTGTATCTAGAACAACACTAACTATATCGCATAGAAGGGCCGGGTCCTTTTGTGTCACAGGAAGCTTGTAAAGAGCCTTCCTTGGCATCAGAAGCCCCCTTCAGCTGACTTTCTGCTGCTCTCCTACACCACTGTAAATGGCTGCCCCCTTACTGCCTGTTGAAATATGTATATATCGTAACGTTCTCAGTTAGTTCTTGATGAAGTAGACCTCGACCCTCTGGAACACACCATGCCGAATCCTGCTGTGTCCCTCACGACCACTCCTCGTGCTAAATACGCTCGGAACATAAGCAGGTATTTGTTTTTTCAAGAGCATATGCTCACTCTTTATGCAGGAAACAACTGGTGCTTTGAAAGGAGGGGTTCCCTACAACTCACCAAGGTGTCTCTCTTTAAAATAGCCTGTACGGGGCAGCTGGGTGGCTCAGTCGTTAGCATCTGCCTTCAGCTCAGGTCATGATCTCAGGGTCCTGGGATGGAGCCCTGCATCAGGCTTCCTGCTCGGAGGGAAGCCTGCTTCTCCCTCTCCCTCTGCCCCTGCTTGTGTTCCCTCTCTTGCTGTCTCTCTCACTCTGTCAAATTAATAAATAAATACAATTTTTAAAATAAATAAATAAATAAAATAAAATAGCCTGTGCTTTTAAGTATCCATACTGTCTTGAGCACCAAACATTTGCTTAATCAGAACAACTATTTTGAACATCTATAATATACTAGCCCAGGGAATCAATGAAAAACAGTGATCGTGAACATAAAAATAAGGAAATGTGTGTTAATGTGTGAGTGACTAAAAAATGACCTAGTGTGTTACCTTTCCCAAATAATATTTAAAATTTTGCAGACCTTCAAAGCCTATTCAAAGACTGAATATTGTAGAAGTTTTGACACTGTGGCAGCACTGGGAAGGAAGGTATTTTTGGTGAGGGAAGCATTTTGCGTTTGTCATATTGTACCTCTCACAACATGTAGGGCTGCTAGGACTCTGGATTCAAGAGTACCAACTCCCACTCTTTTAAAACCTTGCTGAGGGGCACCTGGGTGGCACAGCGGTTAAAGCGTCTGCCTTCGGCTCAGGGCGTGATCCCGGCGTTATGGGATCGAGCCCCACATCGGGCTCCTCTGCTATGAGCCTGCTTCTTCCTCTCCCACTCCCCCTGCTTGTGTTCCCTCTCTCGTTGGCTGTCTCTATCTCTGTCAAATAAATAAATAAAATCTTTAAAAAAAAAAAAACTTGCTGAACTGTCACCTTTTCAGTGGAGGCTTTTCGGATGACTCCCAGCACAATCCCCGGGAGTCACTTCAAATTCCACATTCCTGCAGCTAGTACTGCTTAAAATGGGGTTCTCAATCATGCTCTTTGGGGTAACCTGTGCACCCTGGTAAGCCTGCATCCCATCAGTACTATCACTGGTACAAATCGTGTTAGTTCACGTACATCTATCATTTCCATTAGACTGTGAACTTCTTCAACACAGGAGCCATGTATGAACACCCATGTTTCACAAAGCTGGCGCAAGTCCCAGAAAATAGTAGATTCTTGTTAAATGTGATCCCTATGGATTACCATATTCAGATGCCTTATCTTGACCCCAACCAACATATTCTAAACATCAACTGCAACATAACTAAGTGCCAGAGAAATACAGTGTAACCTCCAAAGAATTCTAAGGGACAAGCAGTCACAGAGGGTATCCAGATTCAAGCTAAAGACCCCACCTGTCACTGAAGGAATGTGGAAGAATGTGTGGCCATCTTTAATCTACCACAATAGCACTTGCCAGGCCTGTTAAAAGAAGACTGGCTATAATTCTTTAATCATGTTTTCTGGCTTGGGAAATAGAGTTCAAAAAAGATGGTAAAATGTATAAAACAGAACAGAAAAATCCAAATCTTCGAGCACCTGTGGCCTTCTATAGCTTACTGTCCAAACAACTTGTTCACTGGGCATCTCAACTACATTTGAATCCCATTGTAGTCTCTTAACAGTTTCCTTTCCCAAAAGGAAACTGGACATTTCAATGGTGGTGACTGTAATACTTGGTACTCTTTATCAGGGGTAGGGCAGCATCAGAGATGAAAGCTGCAAAAGTATTAGAAATTCTTGGGGATGGGCCTAGGGTACTGAGCCCAAAAATCCTCCTCCAGGGAATTCCTTTAGCTTGACTTGTGAGGGTTGACAACTTGGAATGACTCTTGACTGGAAATTCTCCTCTCTTTTGCATATTGGTGTCTCTAACCCAGCATGCACCTAAATCAGACATCTTGTGATCCATTCCCCACAACCGAGAAAAAAAACCTCACCCAACTTGTTCCCTGCCTGGACAAAGTGCATGACCTGGCAAACAGACATGGGATCAACCAGGGTGGTGGGCTATTAGGCAGTCAAAGTGAAGAACTTTACTTGGTCAACACAGAAACTAAAATAAGTCATCCTTGTGAGGCTAGGTTAAAGTGGCATTTGAGCTAAAAGCCCTTTTGTTGAGCTTGAAAATTCTTGACCAAGGGGTGGGAGGCATAAAGTGCTTTATGAGTCATGAGAAGGTCAAAGATCACCTTTCAACTTTTACAACTAGCCCTAGCTACTTACCGTGGCTTGCTTGCTCGCCCTCTTGCCCCCTCCTCTTCACTAGCTTCATCATCTCTGTCCAAGACACAGTCTATCTGTAATGAATTTGGACCCAGTTCAAGGAATACACAGGAGGACCTCAGCTCCCAGAGCAGGCTGCTCTGTAGGAGGGACAGAGAAAAGAAAACACCCTGGGGCGGCTCTGTATTTCCAAAAGATTAAAAATAATTAAACAATAAGATATTCAACTTGGATTATTTTGGGACAGTGATTAATGGCTCTTCTCTTTCTACCAGTGCCCTCCTCTGAGCTAACCCTTCCCACCCTCATTTCAAAGAAAATGTTGGTTAACACTCTATTTGTTTCATTCCACATACTCTTAAGTAAATCAGGGTTTATTGTGGCCCTGACATTCATACCAATCAGCTGCCTCCCTCTCTCCTCTCCTGGCATAACTGAGGGTGAAAGAAAGGAGCCATTTTCAAAGGTAGCAGTGCTTAACTGAGAATTACCTAACTAGCCAAGTCAATGAAGGGTGGGTCAACCAGTATGCTGCTGCTGGAAGGAGAGGTCAGAGCCTTGCGGTGTCTCCTAGCCCAGCACTGTGTCCACCATGGAAGAGCCACTGGATATATGCTTGTTGCATGGATACATTACAAGTATTTTCCTTTTGGAAGTGGGAAAGCCAATCCTTTTCACAGGGACACAGACTGAGGTATAGCAGAGGTGATGTTACGCTGCTCCTCACATAGAATTTCTCAGATTCCATAATGGGCTCATGTGTCCATTCAACAAGCATTCTGAGCACCCACTATGTGCCAAACTCTGAATTCCATCTTATAGTGTATTAAAATTGGCTTTGCTCCAGCAGAGGTGACAACAAATTGTAAATAAATGCCCCACCAGACGGTAGGTAGCAGTTTCGTTGCACTTAGTGCACAGAACACTGAGGCACTCGGGCATTACTAGTTGAATAAATAATAAAATAGAGAAACAATAGCCACAGATTATTTTAAGCATGGCATCTCCAAAGCTCATGTCCTTGAATGCTAATGCAGCCATCTCTTGGCAGCCCGGTGTATTTTGAAGAAATTGTGAATATTCTTAGGTCATTTAATTTAAAATGTAAGAACAGAACAAAAGCATAGATTTTAGCCCTTGTGTCTCTCTTTACCTTTATGTGGTCAGGCAGACAGCTTTGTGCACTGGCAAAGTCAGAAGGTTCATTTGTAAGATGATAAAACCATACAGGGATTGTGGAGATCATTGAGAAATGTGGCAAGCCCATTTTACTAATTTCATGATAAATTTAATTTGAAATAAAACCTTGACCTTTGACTTATTGATGAGATTAACATTCAACTTAGCAACTCTTAACACATTTTCAACGGCTTCCCCAAAAGACTCCGTCAGCTTCCAATGTGGACTTTCTAACATAAGGCAAAAGTTTTTATTCTATAGTTCCAATAGGTGACGTGCAAAAACCAAGGGTTCATTCTTAATCAACTCCACTTGGTCACATCTTCCTTTATTCACCCAAGCCAGAAGTTTTCCATGTGGACAACAGTGACTCCACTTTCTAATAGGAAGGAATAGAGAAAAGTCCTTACAGGGATGGGTTCAAGGAGACTGAACGGTTGCAGTGTATGTAAGCTGGAAAAAAAACAACAAAAACAAAAACAAAAAAACCTATCCTGCTCCATTGCTGTCAAAAAGCAACTAAATACAGCCTCTATGTAAGCTGGACCTGAGCCCCTGGGCATCCTGTACTGAAATATAACTCCCTGATTCCAACTGAAGTCCCTGTCCCTGGATCATCGAGGAGCTGACCCCACCATCCAGGGAATGTTCTGAGGAGTCACAGCAAGATTGACTCCATCAGCTATGGCAAAGACTCCCATGGCACTGTCCACTTAACAACCACAGAAGCACTGAGACGAGTGCTTTTTGAGATATTATCCATACTTTCTTCATTAACACCACAAATCAGATTTCTTTTTTTTTTTAAGATTTTATTTATTTATGTGACAGAGAGACAGCCAGTGAGAGAGGGAACACAGCAGGAGAGTGGGAGAGGAAGAAACAGGCTCCCAGCGGAGGAGCCTGATGCGGGACTCAATCCCGGAACGCCGGGATCATGCCCTGAGCCGAATGCAGACGCTTAACAACTGCGCCACCCAGGCGCCCCACAAATCAGATTTCTTAAAGGATGAAGCTTCTATAAAAACAATCCTGGTATGTCTACCCAAGGGCTTTCCTTATTGGCTGCCAGCATGCTCACCTGACTTTTGGAATTCAGGAGGTGGATCAATAAGGGAAAGCTGGCAGCTTCTTCTGCAACAAACCACCCTAAACTGTAGTAGTTCAGCACCTCAACAATTTATATCCTGCACATGTCAGTCTGTGAGGGTGGGATGGTTCTCGTAGATCACCTCCATGGAATGACTCAAAGATCTAATCTACTTGTAGCTTGTGCCACCGTCATCCATAGGATATGAACTCCCTATACACATCAAAGGAGAAAAAAGAGCAAAGAAAACGGTCTGGAGAAGTTTATGTCCAGGGCTGGAAGGCACATACGTCACCTCTTGCCCCATACCATTGGCCAGTATGCAGCACTGTCTCCCACTTAACTGCAAGAGAGAGTAGGGAATTTAGACTGCCTGCGTGCCTAGCAAGAAGAGAGGGACTAGTAAGCACCAACCTCATATTTCCAATGAGGTTTCTGAGACCCCGAATTGCCAAGGAAATGTTGAAAAAGAAAAACAAAGCTGGGGCATCACATTGCCTGATTTCAAGCTATACCACAAAGCTGTGATCACCAAGACAGCACGGTACTGGCACAAAAACAGACACATAGACCAATGGAACAGAATAGAGAGACCAGATATGGACCCTCAACTCTATGGTCAACTAATCTTTGACAGAGCAGGAAAAAACATCCAGTGGAAAAAAGACAGTCTCTTCAATAAATGGTGATGGGAAAATTGGACAGCTACATGCAAAAGAATGAAACTTGACCACTCCTCAACCATACACAAAGATAAACTCCAAATGGATGAAAGACCTTGATGTGAGACAGGAATCCATTAAAATCATAGAGGAGAACATAGGCTGTAACCTCTTCAACATCGGCCACAGCAACTTCTTTCATGACATGTCTCCAAAGGCAAAGGAAACAAATGCAATGAGGTTTCTGTTTTATGACACTAATATATAGAATGGGAGGAAAAGAATCATCCTAACAGTTTAAAGCGCAGAAGAAAAGATCATTCTCGTAATGCTCCCTCTGCTGTAACAACAAGGGGAGGAGCTTAGCACTGGCAGCATGCGCTCAGGAGTCACACTGCTTCTGTTCACATCATGGCTCTACCACATATCAGTTATGCGATGGTAGGTAAATTGCTCACTTTCTTTGTGCATCAGATTTATCTGCAAAATGGAGTTAACAGTATTTACCACAAAAAGGATTACTGTAAGGATTAAATAAGATGAAATATTTGAAGCGCTTGTCCACTTTGGAGGCTGAAAGGGTAGTGACAGACCCACGGGTAGGTGAAGAATCCATCCTTGGAGATGGTATGAAATGAGAAGTGCTAGTGGACACACACGGCAGGAGGAAGCAGGCGATTAGGAAAGTGTCCTCAACTTGGACCAGGAATTCCCTGGATTTCCAATGATACAAGACAGCCAGACTTCAGATCAACCAGTCACCTTGTTAAAGATGAAATCTTTTTCTGCAGGAGCAAGTAGAAGTACACCCTCAGAAGGATACAGAAATGTCTCATGGATGACAAGACGGGGAGAAAACTGAATCTCCAAGAAAGGACTAGAGCCCATGATGGAACCAGAGTCCCGTCTCACCTTCACTTATCTTTGCTTCTCTCCTCACGTTTGCTTCATTCATTTTCCACACTGCAACTGACTTTCTTTGCTTTGTCCTGATGGAAAATAGCCACTACCAATGTTTACATCTCTTCTGCAAAGGCAGATAACCAAATTAAACTGGCATCTTATACCCAATTCCAAATCCCTAG
This sequence comes from Ursus arctos, assembly GCF_023065955.2. NCBI lineage: Eukaryota > Metazoa > Chordata > Mammalia > Carnivora > Ursidae > Ursus > Ursus arctos. The sequence goes on from NW_026623067.1 coordinate 55,481,443, forward strand.
AAGAGGATCTGATTGGTCCATCATGGTCAGGTGCCACCCTTGGTCCATTCAACTTTGGCCAGGCAAGCGGGTTCACACTGTGGGAACATGGCTTCTGTAGTAATCCTGTGGATCAGGATGGGGAAGTGATGGCTCCTAAAAGAAGGATAAGCTCTGGGTAGACTCCTTCGTTCACGTTTCTGATCACATACTGACTTCCGGCATATTTTTATGTATTGGCATTTCCATTGTTGATCATCTTAGTTTTTCATGGGCTTATATCCTTTCTCCCCAATTAGGATATACTATGATATGAATGTGTAACCCCAAAATTCATGTTAAAACCTAACCGCCAAGGTGATGGTATTAGGAGGTAGGGTCTTTGGGAGGTGATAAGGTCAATGCCTAAGTTTTCACCAATGGAATTAGTGTGCTTACAGAGGTGTCTCTGGGATACTCCCTGGCCCTTTCTACCATTTGAGGACACAACGAAAAGTCAGCAATCTGAAACCCAGAAGAGGGCCCTCCCCTGACTATGCTGGCACCCTAATCTAGGACTCCAGCCTCCAAAATTGTGAGACATAAATTTCTATTGTTAATAAGCCACACAGTCTAGGGTATTTTGCTATAGTAGCGTGAACAGACTAAGACAGGTTGTAAGTAACAAAAGTAAGGACTGAGTATACAATCTTTTTTCTATTCCGTAGTGCTAACACAGTGATCTATAATAGGCATTTAAAAAATAGGTAATGAATCAAAGAATAAATGATTATCTGGAGAGGGGACAAATCTTGCCAATTTAGTGGCTTTAAAAGGTCAGTGTCACACCCGTAAAAGACTGATTTACTTAAAGAAAGTGGATGAGTCATAAAGAGATGGTGCAAAAGACAAGCTGATGCTTCCCAGCTCTTTTTTTTTTTTAACTTTCCTTGCAAATGACTGATCAGAGGCTTTAAAAATTAACCCTGCCACTGACTACTTATTACTTTTGTGTGTCAGTCTTTGCATGTTGCAGCTTCACCGAATACTTTGACCCTTACCTCCTCTTGCCATCACATTCCTAAAACTGAATCTTCATGTAAACAGTAAAAAGTATATTTCACCCTAATGTCACTATTATGGATGCCCATGGTAATTACGCCTATTTAGTGCAGTTGTTACTATAGCCCGCAATTCCTAACTCTTTGTCTTTGTTGCTCATTCATTCATTTGCTATCTGTTGAGCGTCTCCCATGCACAAAGCCCTGGGTATACAGCAGTGACAAAGACGCAGGGCCTCCCCCACGGAGCTAGGATGAAGGTGAGAAGTCATCAGCAGGCAGTTACTTAGGAAACTACTCGTCCACCTTTTTCGTATTTGTGGTTCTGCAGACAACAGTCACAAACAAAGAAACTTTAAAAAATCTCCTGTTCCACAGCATCTAAGCAAAAAGAATCACTTGAAAGGCTACAAATAGGTCAAGGTAAAAATGTGCACCTAATTTAATGAGTGAAATTTTATGCATTCTCTATAGTAACCACAGTCTATATTTTCAAGGGGAAGACTGACCACTGTTAAAGTGAAGACCCACTTGTTTTTCTTTCTTTCTATTCTTTTCTTCCATGACTTCTCATTGGCCTGGAGTTCAATTCCCGAAGGGCTTAGTAGTGAGAGAGGGCTCCCTGTGAGCCTGGGGAGTATGGCAATGAGAGAGAAAGGCAGTCTTAAGAGGTCAGCAAAAAAGGGATATGCATTTAATTTCACTTCCCTCCTCATGACAGTGAATCACCTCAACTCCTCAGGTGGCCACAAGGTGAGCAATTTTACAGTCCTGCTTGAGGAGGAGAGTAGTTGGCCCTTTCCCTTGGCTACTTAGCACCTATTCCCACAGCATCATCCAGTGAGAAGGAGAAGTCAATTGCTAATTCCCTCCACCCCCCAAATCATTGACAAGACATCTCTTTGGAAACTCAATGGTGCCGCTAGATTCATGTGAAAGACAGAGGTCGCCATCAACCTTTTTCCTACAAATCTACCCGAATACTCCATTGCCCCCTTACCATCTTCAAATGTAACCGTGGAAGACACAACCAACCAACCAACCAGCCAACGAACAACCAAACACTCTAAACGCAAATGGAACACAGATGCATGATGTTAGCTAGCCTGAGAGGGACGCAAGCTTCTTGTTGGAGTTCCAGACCCCCTTGCACATGTAACTACACGGTTTGGTTTTGTGGTAACTTCTGGATCTCGGGAGGCTGCAGAATTAGCAGTCCTTGTGTGAGAATGCAGTTCCATTATTTATTCAGAGTAAATAGCCACATAAAAGCCCACAGGAGCTGTCAAAGCCAGCGTTTGACCAGGCCTGCGGGCAGAACTGTTCCTTCTCATGTCTTCTTCAGGGGCCCTTTCTAAGGAAAGCATCACCACATATTTAAAACATGATGGGCTTGGTCTGACTTCATTTTGGGTGGTGCAGAACTTTGTTTTTTTCCGACTTGGGAAAACAAGTACTGGCATTGCAGTTAACCTTGGGAGACTCACTACCAACTCTCCTCCCACATTTATAGATTGTTCCATTCTTACTTAGTTTCCTCTTCCAAAGAAATGTGGATTCATTGTTCTACCATTACTCTATTCAGCTTTTGCCAGTTAAGCGGTAACAAATTTCAACCCTTTCTGAGATGGCTTTTCTCTTCTTCATTTCTAGGGCCATATATTACAATGCTGAGGTTAGCCATTATCAAATTACAGCTGGGACTTGTCTGACCTAGTCTTAGGTGCCAAATACATGGAGAATAGAGTTTGACAGTAGTCAAGAGCCTTTGTACTATCTTTGTGCACTTTTAAACCTTAGTAATTTAAGTTGTAGGCCTATGAGAAATAATCCAAAAGTGGCTTTTAGAAGGCCATTTATTAAGTTTAAAACAACTACATTAGATAAGAACGCATGCTGTATTTTCATCCCCCAGAATCTATGACAAGTAAAAAGGCTCCCATAGATGATAAGGTGAACTGTATCCTGTAGGTTAGCAGGCAGAAGTCCTTAGCGGTTGGGAGAAAAGAATTCAATTTGTGTTTAAATGCCACTTAGAACGTCTTTCTTTCACGGTTGCAGCCTGTTGTTATACGTTTAAAAGCTGCTCCAGGATTTTATGATGCCTGAATTCTTAAAGCAAAAACATGTTCACCTTTTTCAGAATTATTTAAATAATAACTTTTAAAAATAAAAGTGGAACAAATTAAGTACAAAGTATTTAATGTAACCCAGGTAAGGAAGAGTCAAGGTCATTTAATGGCTGGGGCCCCTGAGCCAGAGGTGTGGGATGAATTTCTCTCCTTTTCTCTGAGACTCAATTCCTGGTCCTATGTGCACCTAGACCCATTCTATCTTTCATCTGGATCGGAGTTGGGCAGCACTGGGGACAAGCTTCGGAGAATGGGGACTGCGTTTTGCCTTCTCTGTTTCAAGTCAAAGGACTACAGGGGCCTCCTCTGGCACAGAATAAAGGTCTCCTTCCTTACAGGCATGATGCGACCTGACTCCAGGAGGCATTTGCTGCCCGGCACTGCCCTTATCTCTACCTGGGGGTAAGTGAGGATATGACCACTCCCCAGCTGACTCTGTAAGCCTCTGAGCTCTCCCTGCATCAGGTCCACACACACACAGAATGACTCTGACATGAAATAGGCCTGAGTTCCAGTTCCAACTCCACCACTTAACCAGCTGTATGGTCTTGTTTCTGAGCCCCCATTCCCTTCTCTATAAAATGAGGATAATAATAACTAACCCACGGCATGACTATGAGATTTGACAAGATGCTACATGCAAGGCACTTCCTACAGTGCTTCCAACAATCATTTGCAGTTATTATAATAATTGATATGCATGAGGCAAAGTAAATGGTTGCTCTGAGGGAGAAATCATTGAAGTCATAGATTCTTTCATTTTGGCACAAAACATCCATTTATATTGATGTTGTGAAATGCAGAGTCTAAAATTCACTTCTTTGAGTCATTCCTGAACTTAGAATCAAATTCCAATGTCTATGCAGAGTTGGAATATGGCGGCTTCCTCATTCAAAGCAGAAGTCCTCAATAATTAAGGCAGCTTAAAAATTCAGTAGTTCTCTCCTGTGAGAGCTCGTCTCAATTCTTACTCTGAAATGGTTCTTGAATCTGTTCCTTCTCTTTCTGCACTGCTTCTGTACAGTTATAATGGCCTCATCCTGATCTCCCTAACTCTAAAGGTTGACCTCTAGGCAACAGAGATAGAAAATACTAAATGAACCCAAGAACATAATCATTTAGAAATCTGCATTGTAAAAATTTCCATTGCTGTGATTTTTTTGTCAACATATTTTCTGTAGTTGATATTTCAAGTAACTATAAAGGAAGAAATTAGGTTTTTGTGCTTATCAAAAAGTGGGAGGGTGGGTTATGAGAGGTCTAAATGTTGCGCCTTAGCAAGGCACGCAAAGTCTGCACAATCCGCCCTGACGTGTCTTTTCAGGCTCACCTATTATCACTTCCTCTATGAGGTCTATCGTCAGTGTCGCTGAATTACAAATTATGTGGCCTAGCTTCCCAAACACTCTGTTCTTTCAACCTTTAGGTCCTTGCGTACTTGGCTGCAACAGTCTCTGGAATGATCTAAAGGCTCCCTTTCTACTTATAAAGCCTCTATTCAAAGGTCACCTCACAAGAGGGACAGATCTGTAGTCCAAAGAGTCTGGGTTTGAATCCTGGCTCTGCTGTGTCCTGGTTCCATGACCATGAGCAATGAATAATCTTCAGTTTTCTCATCTGTAGGTGGCTCAAAGAGCTCCACTACGCTAGGAATAAAAATCTAGGCACTTACCAATCCCTGACTCTCACTGGCTTGACCACCCTGTCCCTCCCCCAGCCAGTATAAAGGCAAATTCAGTTGTGGTTTCATGGTTTTTTGTGTTTTTTTTTAAAAAGAGATCCCCTCTCCCCAAGTATTTTTGGGAACTGCTAAGGAAGATTGTTGAACACGGACTCTAAATCCCGACCCAGCTGACGCACGCAGTGCTTGTGGAGACTGGAATTTTGTCCTCACTGTTAATGCCACAGTCATCTCAGTTACCTTTGCCAGATGGAGCAGCCAGGAGGAAAATCCACCACCATGCCTGCTACCATCTTGATCCTCCTTGCTCAAGCCTTTGGGCACCACCACTACTGTTTCTTAACAGTTCTTTTTGGAACAAGAAAGGAAGTTCCCATCATACGTGTTTTGGTCAGTCAAGGATTGCCCAAAATGATGCAAAGATACTGACTGAATTCCAAAGTTTGATAGCTCTTCTTCCCTGGATACTGATGGATTGGAAATACAGGGCACACTTGTGCCCAGAAATCTCCAAACCTTAAACCTTGAACAAATCTTAAATTGGATCAACTCAGTAGGCTACCTCCACCTCTTTAGGACTTTTCTCCTAAAGGTTCTCCCACTGTTCCCACCTAAGAGTTCAAGTCCTTCTTAAACCTCGGTCCCTCTTATGCAAATTGGCACACTGAAATGATACTGGCAATGTTACAGGGAATAGTATTTCCTATCCTTTCAAAAAAGCTTCAGTTACCAACCAGGGAGAATCTATGTGATCATAAAATGGGGGTAAGACTATTTACCTAAAAGGATCCCAGAAAATAATAAGTTATATTAAATGAAATAATTTCAAGTGCCTGGTGCACTCCCGGGTACATAGTTCATTCTTAGGCAGATATAAGCAAACAGTGCTCTAAACACCACAGTAAAAGAGCTGCTTCTCTGGGCTCCCACAAAAATTAGTTATGACTTCTGTTTAGCTCTGAATACACTGTGTGGAAGTTGTACTGCTCCCCATTAAATTGGGACCATCTCTTCCTATCTCTGTATCCTTACCACTCTACCCCACCCTTGGCTTAGCACAGCACCTGGTATATCACAACCCCTAAGAATCCTTAAATGAGTGAGTTAAGAGGAAAACAGACCTGAAACAAGTAGATTCCAATTTTCCTTGGAAAGTAGATTTCAGCACATCTTCTGAAGCCTGTGTGCTCTTTCCCAACTCTAAGTGAAGGTGTTTAATTATTTTTTGAGTCTCCGGTACCAAGCCCCAGTGTCCTATACACAGATGACACTCAATGGATATTTGTTGACAATAATGATAATTGAGTTAACGTTACCTAAGAACTGTTCAAACCACGACAAAATCCTAGGCATTATCATTAACCCAAATTCCTGAACACCTATCCCTCAAACAAATAAACAAACAAACAAACAAAATGTCTGCAGCCTTACTGCTGACCCCTGTGAGTGGCAGTTCAGAGTGCCTGGACTCATGGTCTGGCTCATAGGTGAATCTACTCTCTCACCCCTATTATCCCGAAGGCACCATGTTGGCCCTGAGTCTAAAGGAGGCTTCAGTTCCTAACTTACCACCATTGTAAGAGCGATTTCAACATGGGAATCAGAGAGCCACATGAGAACTAAGGAGGCACCAAACTAGTGCTTCCCACACCTAGGTCTGCAGTATCACCTGGGAAGTGTATTTCACAAAGAGACTCACTCTTCTGTTCCCTTCACCTACCCCCACCCCAGGTGTGTTACTCAGTAGTCAGGACATTGGCCTAGGAAGATGCATTTTCCAAAAACTCCACAGGCAGTTCTGATACAGTCATCTGGTTCTAGTGAGTGGAATCACCTTTGGAAATACACTTGGGTCGTCCATCAGGGCTCAGTTAGGACTTTTCTAAACCCGACGGTCCACTGTGTTACAAAGGGATATAGAACCAAGGAAATGGGAAGGACACACAGGGAGTGGTGTGGCAGTATTCTCAGCCAACACGATCTGTCAGGTGAAGAGATACATTTGGCAGAGATATGTGGGGTACAATGGCATGGAATGTGAGAGCATAAACCAAATGCTGAATTCAGGAAGATAGGAAGGAATTAGGGACAGGACATGAATTAATATTAAAAAAAATAATAGGGAAACTCCACAAACAGAATTTTTAAAGAGGAAGGAAGGAAGGAAGCCTAAGGAAGCCATGCAGCAATTCAGGAAAGGCTGTAGAGAGGTTCAGCTCTGGGGATTTCCAGTGCACAAGACAGGAAAAATTTCATAGCCATGGCAGTAAGTGGTTCCAGACTGAATACACAGAGATTGGCTCAAGGCTGGGCTCCTTTCTTGTTCCAATATGTAAAGTTGTGAATGCCACCTAGGAGATAAAGAAATGAAGCAGCACAGGGCCAGTGTCAGCCATCTTGGATGTCTTACTCTGAGAGCTCTAGAATAGTCCAAGAGAATTTGAAGAAAAATAAAATCAGAGAATGTGACTCAAGGAAATGATTTATTTAAGTGGAAAATATTTGATGTTGATATTATTTGCCAGTATTTCACTAGACATTTTTCAGGTTTTTAAATGGAGAAAATGGTACCGAAATCACATTTTTCCCAAGCCTCTGCTTCCACACAGAGGTCTAGGAATGAATCCCTAAAGGCACAAGTTGAGCCAGACAGACAGGTGTTCTCTAAATGTAACACGAACCAAGAACCCAGGCATAGGCATAAGCAGTACCCTGACACCACAGAGTTATTTTAGAAATTAGCAAACATCAGCCCCAGGATGGTAGGGTAAGACACACAACTTGGGAATATTCTTAGAGATAAGAAGAGTCCTGTATGTGAAAATGAGATTCCATTTTGAACTCTGTGCAGGGTACATTACACTTACTGCCAATATTCCTTGGGTCTCTGCTGGACCACACGACCTCTCAGTACCTCTCTGGCCCCTCTTTGGCCTTAACCAGGGCACATGGGAACCCTGGTTCACTTTGTGTGCTGCCTAGGCCATGGGGAATCAGCAGCCCCAGAAAAGGTCCATCGGCCTAGACTCCACAGATGCTTTCAGTCCAAAAATGCAGGGGATGTGGCATTGAGACAAATGTGGATCCACCCGTGGTCATGATCAGAGAAACAGGCCACTAACCTCGCCGATATTCTCTGGTTTGCCTTTACCAAACTAGATGCTTCAATAGCTCCCTATCCCAACCTCCCTCCGGAGGATTGGTCTCGTAGTAGACAATGGGGTTGCCTCCCCCTTCTTTCCTCCTAACAGAAACTCAATTTTGTTTAGGAATCCATGTATTTAGAAAGAGGTGACCTCACTCCCAGCCCCAGGAGTGGACCTGATTGGTATAAAGAAGATGTCAGAAGTGGTTATGTGACCAAATTCCAGCCAAAGAAACATGAGGGGAAATCTGAGCACTTTTTGGAGAAACTTTTCAATCTTCCAAGAGAGAGCTGCAGGAAGAGGAAGTTCCCCCCTTCCTCTGTCGATTACCATGCCTGGATATACTGCCCAGAACAGCTGTGGCCACCTTGCTGCCTGCATAATGAGGAAGCCAGCATTAAAGGTGAAAGGGAAGAGCAATGGTGAGAACTTTTAAGATACTGTGGATCAACTGTGTGAATAGACTCTGAAGTCTACTCTACCCTGGACTTCCAACTATGTGAAATAATACACTTCTTCTTTGTTTAGAGCAATCTGAATCAAGGTTTCTTTTCCTCGTACCTGAAAGCATTCTAATTGGTGTAAGTCCCGGGAGAAAAATAAAGAATCTGAACACATCTTTTCCATTCTTTTCCCAAATCTTCAAAGAATGCAACAGTGGTTTCCACTTGCTATTCCAGTCTCTGAAGGACTCCCCGCATCAAATCCTCCCCCTTCCTGAACTGGCATTTCCTCCTCTTTGTAGCCTCCAGTATTTGTACCATGTTTAAAACTTCTGTTTAAATGATGTGAGTCCAAAAGGAAGAAGTTGTTTGAGGCAATGTGACTTAGGAAAGGGAAGAAGATGGAAGTAAAGATTATGGATGAAAATTATGAGCACTGTATTAAATGCTTCAAGTGTCTCACATGCAGGGGTGGTCATGGCACATATACCTACAGTGCAAATCCAAGTCACCTTTCAAACTCAATGACCCTAGGACCCTTTCTATAAAGCTGTGCTGTCCTATACAGTAGCCAACAATTAGTCACTTTTCTTAGCCAATAGCTATATATATTTTTTTTTAATTAAAATCAAACTTAATGAAAATTTTAGTTTTTCAGTTACACTAGCCACATTTCAATTCTCAATAGCTACATGTGGCTACCATATTTGACAGAAGAGATATGGAACATTTTTGTCATTGCAGAAAGTTCTATTGCACAGACCCATCACAAAAGTATCTCTTTATTCAAAATAAAATGATAACCAGCAAACAAATCATTAGGAAGCATGAAAGATGGACCGCACAATGGCAAAGATAAAGTTTTTGTTGAGTGCTGGCTCTGCTTGCTTACCTAACCTCTACAAACCTTAGTTTCTACATAGTCAATGTGGAGGTAATATTTACACCTTGCATGAGCATTATGAGGACTAAAGTTGATGTATATGGAAGGGTCTTATGGTAGGGTCTTATCACACAGATGATCAGTGACAGTATTTTCCCTGGTTTCTTTGCTTGGGGATCAATCATACAAAAGTTTGTTTTGTCCATACAACCTTCTACACTCTTGATTCAAAGTGTGGTTCACAGATCAGCAGCAGCGGCAGCAACTGGAAGTTTGTTAGAAAAGCAGACTCTTGGGTCCCACCCCATAGTTATTGACTCAGAACTTACATTTGAACAAGATCCCCAGGTGATCTGTATGCACATTAAAGGTTGGAAAGCATTAATCCATACAGCATAGGCCAACATTCAAAACAAGTATATTATGTGACCACACACAAAAAATTTGAATAGCGAACTATAGAACCCTAACCACAAGTTTGAGGCCTCAATTTGAAGAGCCTATGAGAGTCTAGTGGTTGAGGCCAGCAATGACGGGAACTTGGGTCAAGACATAACACCCAGGACAGAGAGAAAGCCATTGTACTATCCAAGCAAGATAATGCCACAAAAAGCAGAATCTCCCAGCTCCCTGTGTGGGTGAAGTGGTAGTATCCGTGAATTCCCTAAGGAAATACGCTACTGCTGCATAACAAATTACTCCCCAGAAATAATGACTTAAAACAATAATTATTTATTATCTTTCCCATTTCCTGTGGGTCATAAATTCAGACAGGTCACTGGATCTGGAGCCTCAGATGGAAGGCTTACAGGCTGGGAGCTGGAATCATCTGAAGGCTTCACCCATGGTCTGGCACAGATGCTGGCTATCAGTTAGGGGCCTAGTTGGCACTGTCAGCTGGAACACCCACACACAACTTCTCCGTGTAGGCTGTGTTTCTCAGAAAATGGTGGCTGGGCTTCAAGGACAATCAGAGAGACAGAACACCAAATAGAAGCCCTATTACTTATTGTGTCCTAGCTTTGGAAGTCATCCAGCACCTCTGCTGTCACATTCTATTGGGCACAGTAGTTACAAAGGTCTGCCCTGGATGAGAGGGAGGAAACATACACCAACGCACGTCAAGGTCATACCTTGACATAATAATATAGGTATGTCAGAGTCACATTGTAAGAACATATTGTGGGGAGAGATGGCCATCTAATTGAGGCCATCTTATTATGGCCATCTTTGAGAAACCCAATCTGCCACATGAATATTCTTTTTGATTCAAGTTATTCCAGATCTCAAATCACCACGCCCACCACCATCATCATAAACAAGTTCTTATTTAGTGTCTTCCATGTGGAGGGCACCATATTCTGATTCATATTTATTTTATAGAAAAAGTTACAGGATATTCATCTCCCGTTGGTGTATCTTGTTCTTGGGAATTCTTTCATTTTTTTTTCCAGGAAAAATAGCTTCAAAGCTAGTTTCACTTTCCATTCTGTCTTGTTCTTTTGCATTATTTCATTACAGTCAAACTCTTTGAATGTGACATCAAAGGGATTGGAAAATAAAGTGAGAGTAAGTGGGATAGGTAGAGATAATGGCTTATTCATTGGTACTAAGTTCCCAAATAGGTTTTTGGCTGCTCTACAGCTTAGGATTTATTGAGACGTATTGCTAATGGCAAATAAAATAATTACAGCAAAATGTGCCCATGCATTAAAATTTAGACTTCCTTTTTTTTTTTAAAGCTATCTAACTACCTTGTATTTTCAGACTAAAACTTTTCTCTGTGCATTTTCATCTTTATAATAAAACTTTCTTGGCAAGACTGATCTCAATCTGTTTGGTGGTTCTTATATTAGAGTAGAATCAAGAAAGAGGGATGAAAAGATATAGTTCTCTAAATATGACAGAATAAAAAATACTAGTGTTTGTTTCTCATTAAAAAAAAAATCAGAGGAAAAAACTACAATTGGATCTGGCCTATAGCCATTCATCCTAAATAATGGAGGAAGAGAAACATACGGCAACTGGATATAGACTTGGCACAGGCTTTCAGGTTTCTAATTTTACATAATCTTCTGTGTTCCCTTTCATTAGAAAGTCACATTCTAACTGCCTATAGTTAGATGGTCTGCCCCTGTGATGGTCCTTTCTCCCCACCCACCTAACTGCTGTCAACATCCCAGGGTTCCCATTATTGCCTTCTAGAAATTTCACACACACACACACACACACACACTCATCACCCCATATATACACATTCACTCACATACATGAACTTTCACACAGTCACAGTCATTCACATGCACACGGTCACACACAAAGTTATGCAGATAGGCACATGCGCACACACACACAAGCTTAGCACAACCCAGCCCCTGACTTTGACCACCAATGCAACTACATGGCCATCCCTTCCTTGAACTTCCCAGCTCCACCCATAAGCAGGAGGAAAACCTTCCACCTTTTGGGATCTACCTGGTAATAGCAATAATCACATTCAAGACTCACTTCCAAAGCTCACCCAGGATCCTCAACTTCTCCGCTGCCAATTACACGTGACTCTAGCCCATTCTTTCCTGCTAATCAAGACTATCAGAAAACAACTAGAAGTCAGTGAAATTTGCATAGGCTTAACCTTGAATCTGTTCTAATTTATTCTTAATTTCTCAAAATTCTACATTAAGTATTACAGATTGAATTGTGTCCCACAAAAAGATATGTTACAGTCCTCTCAGTACTTGTGAATGTGACCACATTTGAAAATGGGGTTTTTGCTGATGTAACCAAGTGAAAATGAGATCTTTAGGCTAGCACCTAATCCTCATAAGAGGAAAAGTTCAGAAACACCCAGGGAGAACACCATGAGACAAAAAGGTAGAAATTGGAGTGCTGCAGCTACCGGCTACCATCAGAAACCAGGCAGCAGCAAGGAATGACTTTCCAGTGTCAGAGGGAGCATGGTCCTGCTGATACCTTGATTTTAGACTTCTCGACTCCAGAACTGTGAGAAAATAAATGCCTATTGTTTAAGCCACCCAATTTACAGCACCTTGTTATGGCAGCCCTAGGAAACAAATACAGTAAGGATTAAAATAAATTACCTGGAATGAGCCTCATGACTAAGGAGACAAAATGGCATGTTGTTACCAAAGACAAGGATGAGGAGAGAACACAGGAGCCAGGCTGGGTAGGAGCCTGGTTGTCTTAATCAGCTTCGGCTGCTGTAGCAGAATCCCAACAGCTGGGTGGCTTATAAATAACACACATTTAATTCTCATAGTTCTGGAGGCTGGGAAGTTCAAGATCAAGACACCGGTAGATTCAAGGTCTGGTGAGGACCCACTTCCTTGTTCGTATTTGGCCCTACAACCTCATATGGCAGGGTGGGGAAGGGAGCTCTCTGAAGTCTTTTTTTTTTTTTCAATAAATTATGAGGGCTCCACCTAAGCACCTTCATGACCTAAACACTCTCAAAGTGTTATATATGGATTTAACACAAGTGTTGGGGACCACAAATATTCAGTCTAGAGCACTGGTTCTTGGTCAATCTAGAATCCCTTAAGTCTCCATCAGGCAACTACTTTAGGGACCACATTTGCTCCAGCTCTTCTAGGAAATTTGATTCAGCCATGACGACCTACTGCTCATAAAAAGGTACATGCTTATCCCTGTACATGTGAGCATTTATATTCATGGAAGTCTTAGGTACAGCTGTGTATGTTCTGCATGTCTCTGGGTGAGCATCAGTCCATGGAATGTGCTCCTTGCTGGAGTTCATTACCTGCTTTCAATGACAGCATGGCAATTCCTGCAGTTGACAATGGATCCTGAATATGCTGGGGCTACGCTTTTAGGTGAACTGGTTGGAAAACATCCAAACCAGGAAGAAAAGATGTCTTGAGAGGCCAGGAGTGGACAAATGGTCAGAGAGCAGAAGAGTAGCTTCCAGAAGTGTATTTAAAAAGGAGGGAACAAAAGTTCTCATTTATTCTACCAACTGTACCTATTTGCCAGGTATTTAACATCTCTATTGATATCCAACCCTAACAAAATTGTTAGGTATGGGTGCTATGACCATAACAGGATAATGAAACTGAAGTTCTGAGAGCTTAAGTAATCTGCTCCAAGTCACACAGGTACTAAGTGGAAGAGCTAAGATTTGAATCCAGTTACATCTGATTCCTAATCCTCACTTGTACTGAGAACTCAAATATTAGATCACCCTGCAGAAGAGCAGTTCAAGAGTTCTCAGAATCAAGGAAGGAAGCTAGATTCTCTTATTACCAACTTAAAATTGTAGGTAGCCACATCTTCTACGTTGCATAATGGCAGCTTTATGTTGATACAAAGAAGCTAGACCAGCATGTACTGGTTAAAATAATGACTTACAGAGAACTGGAATTTAGGAAATTACCATGGCACTTTCTTTTCTCCAAAGTAACAGAACCCCCAATTTTTAATTAGACTCATGACCACATGTCTTGGTTTCCTTTACAGCTTGATATAACCATGTCTCTAGTTTCTGACCAACGGGAAATAGATGGAACTGTCATGCCATTTCTATAAATTTTCTCAAAGAAAGCTTAAGATACACTTTGTCACTTTCTTCTCCATCCCTTCTTCCTTTCTTGGAACTTGGGTATGATGGCTTGAATTCTAACCACCATTTTGGACCCTGAGGACAAAAATCTCACTCTAGAGACAGCAGAGCAGTGAGTTGGAAGAGTCAAAGTCCCTGAGGACTTTGTGAAGCAAAGTTGCCAGTCAGTCCTGAACTGCCCACCTCCTACATGTTCACAAGAGAGAAATAAATGTCTATCTTATTTGAGCTTGTGTAATTTGGGTCTTTGTTACTGGCAGCCAGTTCTAATCCTAATTAATATAGGTCCATCCCAGAGAGACACTCCACTAAAAGCAGAGGATAGAGCTGCGATTGACATGGGCCATCCACTTCCCATATGATGGAGGCTTCTGTCCTTTTAACAACAAAAGGGAGAGAGAGAGGGAGAGAGAGAGAGAGAGAGAGAAGAGAAAGAGGAAGGAGAAGAAGGAGAAGGAGAAGGAGAAGGAGAAGGAGAAGGAGAAGGAGAAAAGAAAAAAAATAGGATGGCTCCTTCTTTATATTTCCTAGGTAACTTCATAGACACTGCTTCCCCCACAAAAAGCCTGAAGCCTAAAGGTCAAGTATTGCATACTCAATTCCCACCTATTGCCAACAAAGTCAATAAAATTTTTTTACATTTTTTATTTTTCTCCATTTCTTTATTTTTCTCAGCCACTGCTACTTTTACTGGTATATACTCTATAATCTGGTTTGTCAAAAATAGTGATGAGAGGAGACATTGTTACCTTGTTTCTTGTCTTAGTGGGAGACATTACGCTATATACTTTACATGCATATCTTGGAAAATCCTTGCAAAGTCCCTGTGAGATAAGAACTATTGCAATTCTTATATTTTCATATAAGGATACTAAAACCAAGTGAGGACAGGCCCAGGGTTACATATCTTATAAATGGTCAGAGGTGAGACTTGAACTCCCATATTCTGCTTCCAGGATCTGGCTTCTTAACTACTATTTCCAGCACTAAGACACCCTTAGTAAAAGTATCAAGATCCAGAGATACTCAGACTTTTCAGCAAGTATAGAGACCCATGGAGGTATGAAAATGAGCCACACTGCAAAAGTGACTCAACGGATTTTAACATTGAGAATCTATAGGTATTATACCTTAAAAGATAAAGCTCAGTAGAATCAGTCTAGAGAATTCACCGTATTCCTCTCTGCTATAATTAATTTAGTCATACACATGCTCCTAGACTTGATACTGTTAGCAATCACACAACACAAAATAATGTGATGTCACCCTAGATTTCTAAAGTCCCTATTCTAAAATCCAGTGGATGTTTTCAAAGCACAAATACAGGTAGTAACATCCTCTGAAATCATTTAGTGACAAAAGCAAACCTCATAAGCCTGTGTATATTGTCATCACAGGTAACGTCCTAGGTTTGTGTTGGAATGGCTCACCTGATATAATGGGTGGGAGAAGAAACAAATCACTTCTCATCCATGTGACCAGAAACAATTTTTAAATGAGATGAGATTTTAGGAAGAGCCTTTCTCTAAGCAGGAAAAGCACTTCTCCTTTACATGTAAACTTTTTTTTCATAATAATTTTTTATTATGCTATGTTAGTCACCATAGAGTATATCCCTATTTTTTGATGTAATGTTCCATGATTCATTACTTGCATATAACACCCAGTGCACCATGCAATACGTGCCCTCCTTAATACTCATCACCGGCCTATCCCAATCCCCCACTCCCCTCCCCTCTGAAGCCCTCAGTTTGTTCCCAGAGTCCATAGTCTCTCATGGTTCATTCCCTCTTCCTTTTACCCCCCCTTCATTCTTCCCTTTCTTCTCCTACCAATCTTCCTATTTCTTACGTTCCGTAAATAAGTGAAACCATATGAAAATTGTCTTTCTCTGCTTGACTTATTTCACTTAGCATAATCTCCTCCAGTGCCGTCCATGTTGCTGCAAATGTTGAGAAATCATTCTTTTTGATGGCTGAGTAATATTCCATTATATATATGGACCACATCTTCTTAATCCAGTCATCTGTTGAAGGGCATCTCGGCTCCTTCCATGATTTAGCTATTGTGGACAATGCTGCTATGAACATTGGGGTGCATATGGCCCTTCTCTTCACTACGTCTGTATCTTTGGGGTAAATACCCAGTAGTGCAATGGCTGGGTTACATAGGGTAGCTCAATTTTTAACTTTTTAAGGGACCTCCACACTGTTTTCCAAAGTGGCTGTACCAACTTGCATTCCCACCAACAATGTAGGAGGGATCCCCTTTCTCCACATCCTCTCCAACACTTCTTGTTTCCTGCCTTGTCAATTTTTGCCATTCTAACTGGCGTAAGGTGGTATCTCAATGTAGTTTTGATTTGAATTTCCCTGATGGCTAATGATTTTGAACATTTTTTCATGTGTCTGTTAGCCATTTGTATGTCTTCATTGGAAAAGTGTCTGTTCATATCTTCTGCCCATTTTTTGATTTGTTTATTTGTTTCCCGTGTATTGAGTTTGAGAAGTTCTTGTAGATCTTGGATACTAATCTTTTATCTGTAGTGTCATTTGCAAATATCTTCTTCCATTCCATGGGCTGCCTTTTAGTTTTTTTGACTGTTTCCTTGGCTGTGCAGAGGCTTTTTATCTTGATGAATTCCCACAAGTTCATTTTTTCTTTTGTTTCTCTTGCCTTTGGAGATGTGTCATGAAAAAAGTTGCTGTGGCCGATGTCAAAGAGGTTGCAGCCTGTGTTCTCCTCTAGGATTTTGATGGATTCCTGTCTCACATCGAGGTCTTTCATCCATTTGGAGTTTATCTTTGTGTATGGTGTGAGAGATTGGTCAAGTTTCTTTCTTTTGCATGTAGCTGTCCAATTTTCCCCACCATTTCTTGAAGAGACTGTTTTCCACTGGATGTTTTTTTCCTGTTTTGTCAAAGATTAGTTGCCCAAAGAGCTGAGGGCCCATTTCTGGGTTCTCTATTCTGTTCCATTGGTTTATGTGTCTGTTTTTGTGCCAGTACCATGCTGTCTTTGTGATCACAGCTTTGTAGTATAGCTTGAAATCCGGCAACATTATGCCCAAAAGACTCCACCCCCAAACTACTAGAGCTTATAGAGCAATTCAGTAATGTGGCGGGATACAAAATCAATGCTCGGAATTCAGTTGCATTTCTACACATGAACAATGAGACTGAAGAAAGAGAAATTAGGGAATCCATTCCATTTACAATAGCACCAAAAATCATAGGTTATCTCAGAATTAACCAGTGACATAAAGGATCTATATTTTAGAAACTACAAATCACTCTTGAAAGACATTGAAGGAGACACAAAAAGATGGAAAAATGTTCCATGCTCATGGATCGGAAGAATAAACATAGTTAAAATGTCCATGCTACCCAGAGCAATCTACACTTTCAATGCCATCCCGATCAAAATACCAATGACATTTTTCAAAGAACTGGAACAAACAGCCCTTAAATTTGTGTGGAACCAGAAAAGGCCCCAAATCACCAAGGAATTACATGTAGACTTTGCACTAAATGAGATTTAGCTGAGTTTTGGCTTCGTTGTAAAGAGCTGGAAGATAAATTATTGCTGAATTTCTGAAAGTGCACAGTTCACGGCACAGAGCAGACTCATAAGAATAACTGTTTGGTAACCGAATAAATGAAAGAACCACACTGAGTGGTTTATGGGGGGTGGGGAAGGGGATGGGTTACATTCTCTTATCCTTACCTCTGGATCCTAAATACAGTGACTGGCATGTGTAACAGGATCCCGAATGAGGGTCTGAACTGTGCACTTCCTACACACTCAGCAGTTCCTCTGGGTACAAGTAGAAAGGAGATGAGACATGGTTCATTTGCATAAGGACCCCAGGTGTCCTACAGGAGGGATTGAACGCTGTGAGGCTGTGAAAGGCCTCAACTGTTAGAATGAAGTCTGTCCCAGCACTCCAGTCCTCTGCTCAGATTTACCCTCAGGATGAGACTGTAGGTACTGTACTAGTTTCCTGTGGCTGCTGTAACAAATTACCACAAACCAGGGGCTGAAACACACTTTCTCTTACAGCTCTGCAGTCCGTAAGTCCAAAGTCACTATCACTGGGCTAAAATCAAGGAGTTGGCAGGGCCGCGAGGGAGGCTCTCAGAAAAAATCTGCTGCCTGCTTCTTCCAGCTTCTGGGGGTGACAGCACTCCTTGGCCTGTGGTCACATGACTTCACTCTTCAAGGTTAGCATCCTCAAACCTCTCTCTGCTCTGGCTTCACACAGCCTTCTCCTCTGCGTCACTCTTCTAAGGATACATGTGATTACCCTGGGATCCCACTCTGCTAATCTGGTCAATCTCCCCATCTCAAGAGCCTTGAACTAAATCACAGCTGCAAAGATTTTGCCATATAAATTAATGCTCACGTGTTCCAGGGATTAAGACCTAATATCTTTGGGGACTATTATTCAGCCTACTAGAGGAACATAAGCCTGACCCTAGAGTCTGTGGGGAACACTCTCTTGGCCATGTCCCCAGAAATTATTCTATCATTCTAATGAGGGACTGCTGCTAAACAATGGCTCTAATTACAGTGTTATATGTAAATCTGCTATTTAAATGCGATTTGTTAAGGTTGTTATAATAGCTAAGGAAATATAGATTTGCTCATCATTCAGCTACTTTCCATAGTGTAGTCTACCCCAGAATTATTTGGTTTTTGCCTGGAGCATTATCTCAATTTAATTAATGTTGTAAAAAGGACTGTGACTGTATTTATGTGGAATCAAGTTACAAAGCGTTAAATTTAGTATACATTTTCTGAGGTGTGGCTCATTCGTGACTTCCGATCCTATCATCTTGTGTTTGCACAGCTGGTAAGTGTAAATTCAACATGAAAACACTGTTTGAAAAACCAGCAGACATTTCGCTGACCTTGGAGGTGAATTTGTCACTCCTGAATTCTGTGATGATCTATATTCTATAGTCTGTTGACTTTGCAGGGAGGTAAAGGCTATGGTGTTACTCACATAGGGGGATCCAATGTTGGCCCAGCTTGCCATAGCACAGGATATGTGAACCATGCCCAGAAATTTTTCCTGGTCTAACCACAGAGATGAATGCTGAGCTGACCCCTTTGTGTAAGGAAAGGTATAATCCTGGCATTGAGGAAGGGCGGTGTGGCTCAGAGAGTTCAAAGTTCAGTTACAACTCTAGTTAACCTCAAGCCCAGAGGTCTTGGGGATGTGGAGGCAAAGGATGTTATAGGAAGCATCAGACCACACCCTCTTTCTAACAACTTTGGTCCTATCAATGAAGGCTCTATTGCCCTTCCCTCTTGCCCCTTATCAGTAGTTGGTGCCTTTCACATTCTTTTCTAATGGTCTGGAAAGGGGATCTCAGTTTTAAGAGTGGCCCTGACTACAGTTAGCAAAGCCTTGCAATGAAAATGCCTGCCTGAGTTCCTCCTCTTCAGTCTCAAAAAGGCTCAGAATGGCTCTCAAAGGAAAATGGATCTTCAGCAGCGGCCTTCAAGGTTACCAACCCCCTCTCCCTAGCAGCCCCTACCAACCCCACAAAAAGTACATACTCTCCTTCACAAGGACCTGAGAGGCTGCCAGTCAATGGCTGACAGAAATGGAAAATCGATTTCAGATTTATCTCCACTGGGAATTAAGCATATTCCTTAGAAATAATGAATTATGAGGTCATCGAGGGCTTGTTCTTTTTCCTGCTTGCAGAGACATTTTAATTGAAGAAAAAGTGACGAATGAACAGGACATCCTAATTCCAGTGATGTGCTTTTTCCCATTTTAATGTCAGCTGAACCACAAAAATGTTCATTTTTCTCTCCTCATTACTCCTCAGGGTTCAGAAAAGCAGTGTTGCCAAAGGGGAAGAAAACTAGGTAACTCTTGTTCCCTCCACCCAGCTTCCAAAAAACAAAGTAAGATATAGCTCTGGGCTCAGCCAGCCTGTGTTTTCACTATTGGTGCAGCCATTCGACTCACTAGCAACGTAGTCAAAAAAGAAACATTCTCCACACTTCTTAGATAATAGTGGGACACAAGGAAGACAAAGTCATTCAGAACCCACTACACTGAACAAGGTGGAGAGGCTTAATATGCCAAAATCACTAGTTCCCTTGGCAAGCCTTTCAACGAGCAAACTCACAACCCCCTCCTCACTCCGCCCAAGGCTACAGGTACCATCTACTGAGTGCCAGCAAGGATTCTGATCCTGTTAAAACCCTGGCAATAGACACTTTCTTATCTAATACTTGGGAGATCCCTTAGACATCCCACAATTAGTAAAATGTAGAATTGAGATTAGAACACAGGTAACACAGTCTGCATCCTTAAACCCTATGCTCTCATCCAGTAGTCTCCACACATTAGCATAAATCAGAATCATCATCCGATGGGCTTGCCAAACCAGAATGCTGAGCCTAACCCCAGAATTTCTGATTCAGTATACTGGGGGTTCACACTTTGAGAACCACCACTCTAATATCTCACTCTGATGATCAACAGTCATATTCTAAAAGTTCTATTCAAGGAAGAACCTCAACTACGGGATGCCATTCTGGGGACTTCTGTTCCCTTCTCTACTTCCTAAGAGAGAATCTGAGAACAATGGCTGGTGTACCCAAGGCCAGGCAGAGAAACAGGAGAAAGTAGGAAATCAAAGACGCTAACTTCTCTTCTAACAATTTCTCAGTTCAAATAAAACTCTCTAGAGTGGTCCCGGACACCCATCCTCAAGACTGTAGCTACGCCCTTTGAAGTGAATGCCTCTTTCACATGGGCAGGAATTGATTCTATGGGAATGACTCTCTCTTCTCTACAATCCCAGCTCTTGCATTAGTTCTCAAGTTGTCATGATTTCAAGTACTTTCAGTTTTCTAAGCCTTTTTTTTTTTTTAAGATTTATTTATTTGAGAGAGAGTGCAAAGTTTGCGGTGGGGGGGGGCGGGGACAGAGAGAATCTCCAGCAGACTCCCTGCTGAGCATGGAGCTCCACGCTGGCCTCGATCCCACCACCCATGAGAATCATGACCTGAGCCACCCAGGCACCCCACATATTTGATGTCTTAAGCTACCCAGGCCCTGCCATTTTGAAGCCACAGTGAACTGAGCCATCAATGTACCACAACAGCTGCAGCTTCACTTCCATATTCTCTGTGAGGTGGAACTTTTCTGTCTGAGGGTATGTCCCACTGTCTCATATGATTTTTCTTGCATTATTGTTCTTTCTTGTATTATTATTGCTCATTGTTTTCTCATGTATTAGCTAACCATTGGTTGATTCAATAGCAAATTTGACGCGGTGCCATAAAAGGAAATACCTCACAGTGACACAGCAAATACTTTGACTACACTGGGCAGGGATCTAACACAACCCTCTTCCCACACTTCCCTTTCCCCGACAATACCCGGGCTCTGGACCTGAAAGAGCCACCCTTTTCCTCTCTTGTATTCACTTGGCAAAGTGAAGACTTTCAGAATGGACAATGATCTAATTGGTTCCAGTGATGAAGGGGACTTCTGTAACACTCCTGAACCTCTAAAAAACAGGGGCTACCATACCTCCCTAGCTCATGGAGCTATTGTGAAGCAGGTGTGCTCCTCAAAAAGGAAGCTTGACATGACAAAAGCCTACTTTACCTATGGACTAAGGTTTTATGTTTTAATACCAAAAAGTTACACAACAATGGGAGACAACACTTGAAGGTTCACCTGTCTATACTTATCAGAAGCTATTTCCTTACCAAGAGTTTATAAAATGGACACCATTGGCCTGAAATGGCAAGGAGAACCAACATTTGTGGACACCTACAATATAGGGGTTCCATGTATGCTATGCAATTTAGTCATCATAATAGCTCCGAGAGCTTGGCTTTATTATTCCCATTTCATAGTCAAGAAAGTTGAGGCAAAGAAGTTGTGCGATTTGCCCAAGATCAAATTGAGCCAAGGCTGGAACTGAAACTTGTCTTTCTTCTATACGGCTTTCTTGAAAAAGGATATAGTAAAGTATGGCCAAGTGAAGGACAAAGATAAGCAACCTGGCAAGGAAAATAATAAAAGCATGCAATGGAAAAATATCAAAGCCATTTACATGGATCACAGAACCAGGACACTTTCAATTCTGACACCATTTCCAATGTGTTTTATCTTCGACATACCACCAAGCAATTAACTCAATTCCCTGTGGACGCTGACCAGATGTCCCACAAATTTAACTCAATTCTGATACTATCTACTTAGAGCTAGCATTAGATTCCACAGGTTAAGGGCCCAGCCCCATGAGACTGCACCCCCCTTGTCCCCACTTCAGATGCCAGATACAAGTCAAGGTTGTGGGGCGCCTGGGTGGCACAACAGTTAAGCATCTGCCTTCGGCTCAGGGCGTGATCCCGGCGTTATGGGATCGAGCCCCACATCAGGCTCTTCCACTATGAGCCTGCTTCTTCCTCTCCCACTCCCCCTGCTTGTGTTCCCTCTCTCGCTGGCTGTCTCTATCTCTGTCGAATAAATAAATAAAATCTTTAAAAAAAAAAAAAACAAGTCAAGGTTGTTACCTCTGCTTCTGACAGACTGGCTACAAATGAGAAGTTCCCACAACGCCCTCCTTGGGTTCAATTAATTTGCAAGAGCTGTGCACAGAACTCAGGAAATCCGTTTACTTACTAGATTGCCAGTATATTACAAAGGAAATCACAGGATATGAATCAACAGCCTGACGAAGATACAGAGGGCGAGGTTCCAAGGCAGATTTGTCTCCATAGAGTTTGGGCCCTGGCACAGGGATGCATTCTGGTTCATCAACCCGGAAGCTCTCCAAAATCCCGTTCTTTTCGGGTTTTTGTGGAGCCTTCATTACCCAGGCATGATTGGTTACATCACTGGCCACTGGTAACAGTCTCCAGTCTCTACCGAAGGTCTGAGGATGGGGCTGAACTTCCTTTTCAATTCCTTTAAACAGGGTTGGTTCCCTGGCAACCAGGCCCCCACACTTGGGTTACCTGGAGCTTTCCTTAAATTCCCTCATAAACATAATAAAAGACACCTTGATCAATTGATAGCTTCTCAGAAAGTTCCAAGAGATTTTGGAGCTCCCTACCAGGAATGGGGAGGAAGACCAAACATGTATTTCTTACTATAGATCATTCTATCACAACATTTAAAAACCATTAACAAGAAAAATTTTTAAATAAAGACAGATTTGAGAAGTATTAAGAGATACTGGGACTCCTGGGTGGCTCAGTCAAGCGTCTGCCTTTGGCTCAGCTCATGATCCCAGGGTCCTGGAATCGAGTTCCCCATCTTCTCCCTCAACCTCAGCCTGCTGCTACCCCTGCTTGTGCTCGCGCTCTCTATCAAAAAAATAAATAAAATCTTAAAAAAAAGTATTAGAGATACTAACAGAAAGTTTCAGGAAAGATTAGAGTACAACTAACAAGTAGAAAAGGAGAATGGGCAACAAATGCTTGCCCGTGAATATATGAATATACCATAACAAAGATGTGGGAAAACAGGACTACTATTACGAAGAATGGGAATGTGGACAAAGCCAACTAGGATAAAGTATTTCTTTATTTTGTTAAAAAGGAAGTGGAAAAGGAAATAGAAATAAGCATGTTATATAAACGGTAAACCCTAGAAATGTGTAAAAGAATTAAAATAAATTGCCTAAAGCAGAGCAAGGAGGGGAGAAGGAGGAGCAGGAGAAGAGAAGAGAGGGGGAGGGCAGGGGACGGGTGCGAAACAGAGGACCAAGACACTGGAGAAGAGACAGAATTTTAAAAATGCTTCCAAGAAAGAGGCATGCAATTATTCTGATGTTTATAGAAACATTGATTTTCTGTTAATGAGGGAAAATACCAATATGGAATACCTGTAATAATTTCAAAATAAAGCTACACAGACAGCTTAAAGTGATAATATCAGCAAAGTGTTCTTCAGAGAAAGGAACTATATGAATTGAAAAGCTGGGCTGAACTTTTTTCTTCAAAGTGCCTGAAAGAACCCTAGCGAATTCAGTTGCCTTCCCTTCTTTGCTTTTCTCTAGCTCATTACTGAGGTGCAAGCCAGCAAGATGCTGTCACAATGCCCAGGCTATAAAGGGTTGGTTGGGAAGACACACCTGCTACTCTTTCTTTTATAGTTAGGAGCAAACAATGCAGGGGAGGATTTATACCATGTCTGAAAATGCCCCAAACGCAATCACCGTCTATAGGATGACTGGTGTGGACAGCCCAGACTCAGCCCAGGCTCAGACACAGATCCCACATGGAACCTATATGATGCAGCTGTTTTTATGGACTATAGGATAGTAATTGAGGTTAATTGCCACTGAAAGACACACACCATATGATCTTTTTTTGTCCATTTAGTGAGATGGTTCCAGCACCGAGCTCTTTTCCCAGGGGCACCACAGTGATTCGCTCTCACTGTTTATGTGCTCCTTACATTTATGGGTTATGCACAAGCTAATGGAGCTAATTGTTACTGCTCCGGTAGCGGCCCCTTTAACACATTCCCCTATCTCCTGCCTAAATGTCAAACCCATTGTCTTCTTGTGCTTTGCTTTTTCCACATTTTGCAGTCTTCACCTCTAAACTGCAGTTTGAAAGAAAAAAAAAGTTAGCACAAGTGGAGGTTGGCAGCCTTGATGGTTGCTCTCCACTTAAGAGCGATTTTGTTTTTCAAGTCATAGAATAAAATGATTTAAGAAAAAGAATCCTCAGCGCTCAGGCTCTGCCTTCTAGCTTCAAAGCCTTTTACAAGCTGCAATTCATTAAAGGCAATAATCATTTGAGGCCAGTGGACAGACCTCTGCAGGGAGAGGGGCCAAGCCCTCCCACCCCACCCTCTTTCTCTTTGTGTTCCCAGCCACAGAGAGCAGGAGGGAGTGGAATAATGGTGCTCCCACCAGGCAGGCGGCCCATGGCCCTCAGCCCAGGCCTGCTTTTCTTCTCTTCCTTGCCAGGGCTCCACGCTCCACTTAGCCATTGGGTACAGGCTCTTCTCTCCTAGGGCTGCATGTGTCTGCTTTTCACAAAATAGTCTGCCCACATTTTGATTTCCTTTAGACAACTGACGAATTTCCTAGCCACGGCACCCAACCCAGCCTAATGTTTGCCTCATGGAACAGATTCCTCCCTCATGGCCACTCAAGGGCAGAGAACCAAGAGGTATCACACCCCACCATCACCGAGAGAGAGTCAGTAACCTACAGGGTCCATTGTCCCAACCTGTGCCCATGCCATCCCAGCCGGATCTGGTTACCCCGGGCAGTTTCCCATCCACTACTGACAAATGGTTGCCTCTACAGAGAGGCTGTGAGCATGGCTGACTGTGGTTCTTTGGTATTGGGGTCACTGAAATGAGAAGTATGTGGTCTACGGAGGTCCCATGGGTCATTCCACAGTTTGGAAGATGCATTTCTTTTGCCTTCTGTTCTTCTGCATGTACCCTACCCAGACCCTTTTTGGAGAGAGGGGAAAAGTAATAAAGCACCCACAAGGCCCAACTACAGCATATTAAATTTCCTAAGAAAACACTACATTAATTTTTATAGTTCTTTCTTTCCAGTTGGCTTTGCTCTCCTCAATTCTGCCCACTAGTATAAGGGGGAAAAAAGATAATACCCCCTTAAGACACTACATTAATCATTATAGTGTAAGAAGGTAGATTTGGTCTACTTTTAACAGCTGATCATTTCCTAATGGTACTGAAACCATTCATGCATTTCATCCACACAACAACCTTAAAAGCAGAAACTTGTGCCACGGTCTTCACGGCCAGAGTTCATGTGGATGAAAGATGAGTAACCATGCTGAAGGCAGTCCTGCTGCCCCCTTGCCCTTCTTCATGCTCTCTACTTCTCCCCCCAGCTCTCTGCCTTTCTGAAAGTCCGCCTCCAAGGCACAGGTTTTCTCCGGTGCTCTCTCCACTTGCCCAAAGATTTATATCCTGCCCCACACTGAAGGCCCCACACCACTCCCAGCCACTCCATGAGGCTTTTCTATCTGCTCCAACCCGAATGGATCTCACTTCTCTTTGAATTATTAAAATGTTCATTCTCACTGATGTTCAAAATCATGATTTCGAACTTGGGAAGAGTCTTAAAGTCCAACCCTCTCCATTTACAAAATAGAAAACTGACTCACTGTGAGCCTAAGTGACTTCCCCTGTGTCACAGCTAGTTTGTGTCAGGGCACGAGAAGAATTCAAGTCTCCTGACAATGATCTGCCTTGCCACCTTGCCCTCAAAGATTGCCAGAGACAGAATGCCTGGAGATCACCAAGGGCATCATTTAGTCTCCCTGAAAAGCAATTTAGGCAAAAGGGCCACCACTTTCAGCAGAATTTATTTCATTCCACCAGGAATCAGACTCTTGCCTCCAACTGCATTCTATGGCACTCAATACCACCTTGCTCTGAGCATCTCCAGCAAGTTCTGTCATGAGCCTTTGCTGTTCATTTTCTCCCCCTTCTCCCCAGTTCTGCACTTCCCTTCTCAGGTCACTAGCTGGGACCTGTCTGGACATGGAGCGCTCAGATATGTTTACTAACACACGCAGAGTTAAAAATTATCATATTGTAGTGATGATAATTGGTATCAATGACCATGAAGACAAACTGCACAATAGGACTTGAGTAGGAGGAGGTCCAGATGTCTCAGAATACACATGCATTGATCTTTTTCTTTTTAAACAATTTCAAACTTAAAGAAAACTTCTCAAAAACTTTTTCCTTGAACTTTTTGAGAGTAAGTGGCTAACATGATGCACCATAACCTCTCAAAACTCTAGTGTATAACTCTTAAAGAAGATATTTTCCTACATAACTATGATACAAGCATCAAACTCCAGACATTCATGCTGATACATTACTAGTATCTAATTCACAGACCCCATTCAAGTTTTACCAATTGTCCCCAAAATACTTGTTACAACAAAAGCATCCAATCCAGAATCATACTTAGATTTAGTTGTCATGTCTTTTAATCCCCATCAATTTAGAGCAATTCTACAGTCTTTCCTTGACTTTTGTGGCTTTAACCCCTTTGAAAATATTACAGGCCAATTATTTATAGAAAATTCCTCAGTTTGGGTTTGTCTGCTATTTCTTCGTGATTAGATTAGATTCTATGTTTGGGGCAGAAATAACACAGAATTGATGCTCTTATTGTATCTTATCAGATGGTACATCAATTTGTATAATTAACATTAACATCTTACTAACAACAACATCAAAATATGTAACACTTACAAACCTAGAATTTCTGAAGAATTTACAGAAGCACAATAATAGGGAAAGACTTGAATTAAATCCTCTGTTTTTGATAGATCAAGGGGCAAAAAAGTAAGGAAGGAGAAAGATAATTGGAGAAATATAATTGATATAACTGTCTCATTTTCTATATATTGACTTCTGGACCATATAAAAAGATAAAACATTTCCCCCATATTCTCCCCCGTAATTGACATGCTTTGGTCACAAAAAAAAAAACAGCACTAGTTTCCCAAATAAGATATTTTATAATTTATTTTAATAATAAAAATATAAAACCTTTAAGTCACTACTTGATTATTCAAGCATGCTTTTGAAAATTACTCTCGGGACAGAGAAAAATCAAATCTATGGTCGAAGAATACTTAGAAATCAAACTATGATCAAAGAATACTTAGAAAATAATAATAATGAGAACTTCATATTTTACAATCTGAAGTATGAGATCAATGTAATCAGAAGTATACTTGTATTTATTAAATGCATTTTTAAAGAAAGAGTAAAACAAGTATGCTAAAAATTTATTGAAGATGTTATAAAGAAAGCCAAAATACTGAAATAAGGAGGAAAAGGACTCATTAAAGAAGCAGCAAAAACTAATAAACTGATAATGGAAGAAAAGAAAAACTTGACAAATAAATAGAAAGGCTGCATAAATCTATGAACTCTAAAGTAGTGTGGTATTGCTTCAGAATTATACAGACAGACCAGGGAAATGATATAAAGTACCCAGAAACAGAGTTCATGTATAAGTATTTACTATCCCAACAAGATGGCCTTTTATATCAATGGAGGATGATTCTATTAGTCAATAAATGGTGTTGGGAAAATAGTTTGGGAAAGGAAATTCGATCTACCTTATACCACAGAGCGTTAAATTACAATTAAAGAGTTACTTGTGAAATTAAAAAATTATTTCTCCATACCAGGGGGGAAAGATGAGTATTAAATCCTACAGTGGAAATAATCTTCCTAAGTAGCATCAAGTATACATGATAGCATCAAGACACTCTAAAGGAAAAAGATTAATACATTTGATTAATACATTTGATATGACATTTAAATAATTATGAACTAAAATTAAAGGGAAATGACCAATTAGCAAAGTATTTGCATCATTTAAAACAAATAGAAGCTATCCCAATATATAAATAGCTCTAATAGAGCAATTAAAAATAGGAAGACCCCATTTATTGGTGATATGTATCTATATATTTCATCAAAAAATAACATGAAAAAATATCAAATCACACTAACAGGCAAAAAGATTCAAATTAAAGTCATGAGATAGAACTTCATGCTTTTCAATTTGACAAAGATTAACTAAGATACAGTCTATCCAATGTTAGACTGTAAAAAATACATTTCATATACTACTGATGCAAATATAATTTAGAACAATCTTACTGGAGGGAAATATTGCAGTATGTATAAAAAATTTAACATGCATATTCCAATTCTAGAAATACATTTTAAAGATATAATTATGAAAGTGAGCAGAGAGTTATGTTAAAATTAGAGACAACTGAGACCTGGGTGGCTCAGTCAGTTAAGTGTCTGCCTTCAACTCAGGTTGTGATCCCAGGGTCCTGGCATCGAGTCCCATGTTGGGCTCCCTGCTCTGCAGAGAGTCTGCTTCTCCTTCTGCCTCTTCCCCGACTCATTCTCTCAATCTCTCTCGCTCTCATGCTCTCTTTCTCAAATAAATAAAATCTTTAAAAAAAATTAGAGACAACCTAGGGGCACCTGGATGGCTCAGTCAGTTAAGCATCCAACTCTTGATCTGCTCAGGTCTTGATCTCAGGGTTACTAGTTCAAGACCCACACTAGGTCCATGCTGGGCATGGAGCCTACTTAAAAAAGAAAAAAATTAGGGTGCCTGGATGGCTCAGTCAGTTAAGCGTCTGCCTTCAGCTCAGGCCCTGATCTCAGGGTCCTTGGATAGAACCCCACATCAGGCTCTCTGCTCAGCGGGGAGTCTGGTTCTCCCTCTCATTCTCTCTCTCAAATAAATAAACAAAATCTTAAAAAAAAAAAAAAAGAAAAAAATTAGAGACAACCTAAATGTCCAACTATAGGGGCTTGATTGAGTATATTATGGTACATGAAAAAAATGGAATAATATTCAGCTATGGAAATTATTTTGCAGAAAAATATGTAACACTGAGTGAAAAAAAAAGCAGGGTGTAACAGTGATTCCTCCTTTAGTTAAAAATATGTATACATATATAATATGCAATTTCTTCACATATAAGAAAAAAACAGATGAATTTATACCAAAATGTAACACATTAACAACAGTTATCCCTATTTGAATGATTTTTGTTTTTCTATTGGTGATTTTTATCTTTTCCATGTTTGTTATGGTGAGTGTGGATATTTTTATAAACAAGAAAAGAAAATCCACTATTAAAAAAAATGATTTGAGCCCTTTCATGACAGTTACTAAATGTTTTTTCCCCAACATTGCTGGTAATGAGCTTGGCTCACAGCCAAAGCCAGGTCTACTCGGATTTCCTTCTCCTCCGCCATCACTGCCCATCTACCCCTCCTCGCACGCCCTGCACCAGCAGAGTGCTTCTCCGTACACTTTGCACACAAAAACAGCTCCTTCTGTGAGCCTTTTCCTGGGTTCCTAGAATAAAGAAAGGGCTGGGAAGCCCCATCGGGCTTTGGGCTTTGACAGCAGCTCCAGTCTTCTGCCTTAGACCCCTAGGCAGCGTGTGCTCCAGCAGACTGTCATGCTGCGTGACTCTCCTGTGCCTCAGCCAGCCCCAACACAGTGGGAACTTCACAGCTTCTGTGGAAAGGAAGCCAAGCCGAGAGCCTAGTGTGGTCAGAACAAAGTGTCCAAGCTACAGAGCGGAGTGCAGCCTGTGGCGACTGCTGTCAGTGTCTGTGTGTCCAGGGCTGACAACAGAGCCCCATGGAATAGCCGTGACTAACTAGAGCATCTGAGGCCAGCCTGGGATGATTTGTTCACAACCAGACAAGAGTCTTACTGCAATAATTGAGGTTAATTACCCAGAACAAAACTAAGAAGGCATTGCCACTGTCTGCCCCCCACCCCTGCCGTGCACATGGCTTCTCTGGACTTCTGCAGGGAAAGAAGGAGAAGACAAGAACAGTAGGTAGAGTGGGTAGAGTGGGTTCCTGGCTACAAAGCAGTCTATTTTGGAGGCTTCTGTTAGCCTCTAAGTCTCTCTCCAGCTAGCTTCTGTCAACTAAATTCATTTCTACACGCCTTAACACAGTCACTCCATAGCAGTCCCTGTGAGTGGATTTGCTGCCTTCTCCCCGGAGCGCACGTGGGCAGGTGTGTTCTGAGGAAGGAGTGTGATGGTGAAGGCAATTCCTAAGTGAACAGATCTAGGAGGAGACCATGCGTGATGAGGGCCACTGCAGGGCTATGGGGCCAACAGGGAATCGGGAAAAACAAAAAGGGGAGGAGGTGCCTAAAGCAGAGTAAAGAGCTTCGGAGACATAGTTTTCCTGACTTTTTATCCTAGGCCAGCCCTGGGCTTGGGGTTTCTGCCCCTCCTTAGAGCTTGCCTTAGTGGGGTGGTACACAGGGAAATAGGGGTTTATAGTTTGATTTGCCTGTGAGTTGGTCTCAGGGTAGTGCTATTCAGCTGAGTTCCATCCAATTCTTGTTCTGCATTTTAGGTAATAGTCATTATAAGCTTGACTATTTAGAAGGAAATTTAATATAAAATCCATATGGGTTTAACATTTTGAAGGGTCAATTCATTTTCACACATTTAGATCCAAAGCTTTTGCTTCAGTGGCAAGTGCTCACCTGCGTGTTGCTTAAGGCCTTCCTGTCTCCTTTGTTACTCATCAAAACTTACCTGTCTGATATTCTAGCTCTCTGAAAGCCTCCTTCAGGGAGTGGAGGATGGAGAGTGACTGGCATGACAGAGAATCGACATTATTGAATATCACTAGGTGCCAGTAATATATTGGCCCATATACATTGTAATGTCTTCCTGATCACGGAGGTCCTATTGTTTTCACCTAACCTAGTGGGTCAAGAAAGAGCCTTGGACCACAGTATTGGGTGATGTGGAACTCATTTCACCTATAGAAACAGAAGGCCTTCAAATTAATTGTAGCTCAGGCCTATCCTCTAAGTCTCAAGGATCTCGGGTTGCTCTAGACAAGGCATGTGAAGAGCCATGGCCACATCTTCTCAACATGATTCCAGGAAAAGCCCTTTTATTCTGTATTGTCAGCTTCTGTTGCTTCGGTGAACTTCTCCCATTGGTCTATGAGGAGCTTAGGAGACAGTGATCCCTTTGAGGAAGCAATTTCAATAATTCATGATTCAGTAAAGGAGACTTCTCAGAAACATCTCCTATCAACGGACTTTAATCATGTACAAATGTCTCCCCTGTCCCCTGCATGTTGTTCTAAGTTATAAGCATAATAATCATAAACCAGACTTGCTATATTGTTGCCACTTTCAACAGTATTTGTGATGATATATCCATTTTTAAAAAGATCACAGGAGCTGGTTCTGTGTCTGGAACAGTAGCAGATCCCTGACATATGAGAAACTGGGAAAAGGATGGAAACAGTGAGAAGAAAGGAAAACTAGAAGCCAGAGTCTCCCCCCACTACTCTTCTTTATCAAGGTGACTTTGTTTTTGCCTATTTTCTTTTTCTTAGGAAAATGGGGAGGTGTTTCTTTTTTCATAAATCATAGTTTTGTAGAGATATCTCCATTAAAAAATAAACAGAGGTTCTTACTAAACTGTTCCACGTCTCCATTCTTTGAAGAGTTTGGGCAAGCGGGAGAGAGAAGTATTTTCCCTAACTGACCACCTAGCTCAGCTGTCTCATCCGCTGTCCCCTGCCTGGAGAACTTCCTTACTTAATTTAAGTCTTGTATTTGCTTTGGGCTTTCATTTACATGAGAATCATTTCAGTCCCTCAGACAGCTCTGGTTCTGGGCTCTCCTTTCATGCAAACCATTTCTTAGATCACCTCATTTCTCCCATTTCTGTCTGTGGGAGGAGTTGTTTAAAAAAAAAAAAAATTCAGTTCAATGTCCTATGTCCAATTGCAGTGATTCTCTTTAGACAATCAGAATTTCAGAATAATCTAAATAAGTACTAACCACTGGCATGGGATACATATAAAGATACAAATGACTTGAAGGGGCGCCTGGGTGGCACAATGGTTAAGCACCTGCCTTCGGCTCAGGGCGTGATCCCGGCGTTGTGGGATCAAGCCCCACATCAGGCTCCTCCGCTATGAGCCTGCTTCTTCCTCTCCCGCTCCCCCTGCTTGTGTTCCCTCTCTTGCTGGCTGTCTCTATCTCTGTCAAATAAATAAATAAAATCTTTAAAGAAAAAAAGATACAAATGACTTGAGAGAAATAAATCCTTATATTTATAGTCAATTAATTTTTGACAATGGCGTCAAGGAAATTCAGTGGGGGAAGAATTGTCTTTTTAACACGTGGTACTAGGAAAATTGTATATCCACATAAAAAGGTGAACTCAGACCTCACATTATACACTAAAATTAACTTAAGATGGATCAGAGACCTAAATGTAAAAGCTGAAATATCAAACATTTAGAAGAAAACAGAAGAAAATCTTCAGGAACTTGTGTTAGAAAGCCTTCTTAGATACAAAACTAAAAGTATGATCTTAAAAAAGAAAAAAAAATGATAAATTGGATTTCATCAAAATTCAATACTTTTGTACCTCAAAAGACATCAAGACAATGAAACTAAGCCACAGAATGGGAGAAAATATTTTTGTAAATTACATAACTGGTAAAATTCTTGTACCCAGAATATACAAAAAAAAACCTCTTAAAATCCAATTATAACACAAAGAACTCAATTAAAAATGGACCGAAGATATAAATAAACATTTTACCAAAAAAGATATTGAATGGCTAATAAGCACACAAAAAATGGGTCACATCATTAGTCACTAGAAAAATGCAAATCAAAACCACACTGTGATACCATATTATAGCCACTAGAATGCCTGTCAAAAAGACAGATAATAGAAAATGTTGTCCAGGATGTGGAGAAATAGAAACCCTCACACAGTGCTGGTGGGAATGTAAAATGGTATAGATGCTTTAGAAAAATGTTTGACAGTTTCTTAAAAGTTAAACATAAATTTACCATATGACCCAGCAATTCCAGACCTATATACGTAACCAAGAGAAAGGACGACATATGCCCACACAAAGATTTGTACTCAAATGTTCACGGCAAACATTATCCATAACCACCTAAAAGTGAACATAACCCAAGTGTCGCTAAATTGGTGAATAGATAAAAAAAAAAAAAGGTGGTTTTACAACAATGGAATAGTCTCAGCAATAAAAAGGAATGAAATATTGAAACATGCTACAATATTAATAAATCTCAAAAACATTATTTTGAGTGAAAGAATCCAGACACAAAAGATTACATACTGAATAATTCTATGTATATAAAATGTCCAGAAAAGGCAAAACTACAGAAAGAGAAAGTAGATTAATGGTGCTTGTAGCTAAGGTTAGAAACAGGATTAATTGTAAATGGATATGAGAGATCTTATTGGAGCAATAAAGATGTTTTAAAAATTATTACTGTGCTGTTTTACCATTTAGTAAATCTATAAAAATGTATCACTGAATGGTATACTTAAAATGAGTAAATTTCATGATATGTAAACTATACCTCAATAAAGTCAGTCACAACCAAAGTAAATACAATGAAAGAAAATTGTAAAGTGAAACTCAGTCTCAATTTCAAATATATTCTAATCCTTATCAATCATGAGAGAGAGAGAATAGCTTTTTAAAAAATGAATAAATAAATAAGGAGGATGTCTTTTTTGGAAGCATACAATGATCCATTAACAAAAAACAAGTTCAAACTAACTTAGCCATAGTCAAAGAGAATACTAGTTATCTTCTATACTTTTTCTTTGTAGAAGATATCCCATCTCAATAAGAATCAGTCCTGAATCTCATATTCTTGAGTTACATATTAGAGCAGTCACCCATATTTTCCCCAAAGACCTTTTCCAAACAGAAGGAAAGGAAGGAGGGAAGGAAGTAGGGAAAAGAGAAGGAAGAGAGGGAGAAAAAAAAAAGCTAAGAAGCTAAAGAAGGGACAAAGCTTTTGAGATTTGAAGAACCTCAAGCCAATCACCAAGGTTGGACAGATTTCACAAAGTTGGTGAATCCAATTGCCATAGCTCCGACTCTTAGGGCCAATTTTCAGGAATAAGAACCCACTGCCACTCTACTCCCTTAGCACACATGCTCCCTTACACTCTCTTACTGAATGAATACAAACACAAGAGTTATACCATAGGATTGCAAGCAAATCTCAGCCGCTCACCACCCCCCCCCAACCAGGTTGCTTAGCCCTAGCAGTCACCAAAGTGATCAAGTACCCTACCCTCCAATGGCCAGGAAAATATGCAAACTACCAGCCACTTACGGAAGCCCCCAGTCCTAAGAAGGCAGCCTGTCCTTTGCCTTCAGTGCCCAAACCCAAAGTCAGATGATTCTTCACAGGCTGCTCTGACCTCTTTAACAATACACTTCTTTTTTTTATTTTTTCCTTTTGAGAGGATGCTGATCATTAGATGGTCAGGATTCTTCTAAAGAAGAAATATGTATCATGAGGTTTCAGAACATGTGTCTGCAAAAGCAAAATCTATGGCCTCTTCTTTCCAGGGTTCGTCCTGAAATGGTAACCAAGTTATGTCTATGTTTAACTAATTGTCAACCTCTGTGACAGGATCCCAATCATGCTACTTCCCATCACATTCAACTAGAGGAAGAATTCCAGCTGGGCAGAACTTGAAGAACAGTGATACTGGGAACATGACATGGATCTAATTCTCTTTTAAGACCTGGGAACTTTGTTTTGGTAGGCTGGAGAGAAGGGTGTGAGAAATGAACCTCCTCCTGACACAAAGAAGTAGTTCTGGTAACTGTTTATTTTACCCACAAAAGCTCTGCATGTCTATCAGACAAAAGGTGGTTTGTTCCTTCACAGACTCAGTGATACTGTGGAATTGGCTGAGGTGGTTTCAAAAGGTGTTTGGCCAGTGCAAATGTATGAGCTTGGAGAAGGGCTTGCCAAATCCTGTTAGGGTTTATAGAAGTCAAGAAGCCATGGCATTCCAGCTCTGGTCCTATTTCTCAAGTTCGGCTTAAGTTTTGTGCTTGCAGTTGACTGGCTTTTTGTATTTTGATTTTCATTAACACAGAAGGCTTGCTGTTGGCAATAACGCCTTGGAACGTCCTTGCTGGAGCTTAACATTTCAGCACATTTTGCATTGCCTAATGATGGAGTTGTGGTTTGCCAGGAAGGGACTGTTAACACTTTCCTCCTAGAACTGGGTAGAACTCTCCCCATGCAAACCTCAGCTAGTTCAAACAGAGCTTCTGTAATGGCAAAGGGAGAGAAAAGCTGCTATAAATACTTTTATAGGCTGCATAGGTGATTTACAACCCGCTTTATTAATCCTATAAAAAAGGCACAGCTGAACGCCTTTAAGTTACATGCATACAGATGACTAATTAAATACACAGTTAAAAGTCTTGACCTAGCACAATTCTGAGCATTAAAGAAATAAGTCTTGAATTCCCCTCTAGGCAAAAGTTTTTGGATGAATTTGTGGGTGGAAGAGGGTGGGAGGGAGGGGGAGGAGGATGGTCGACATCGTTGATGATGGCAGGTGAGAGAGCCAAGGGGGAAATGGGGTTTATGCTGGTTCATGTTTACCCACTCTTCACTACACTTACTAAAGACAACACAGGAGCTGTAGGACTGCCCAGCACTGCTAAAGGCGGCTTCCTCTGACCTCTGACAATGACTGGGCCATAGTTAGGTTGAGCGGGGATGAATTAAATTGCCTTTGGATATGGAAAGAATAATAGAATCCTAACATTCAGGTTGGGAGGGATCCTATTAGCAGCCTTTCTCATCCAACTGGTTTATTATCTCAGAAACTGAGACTCAGGGATGAGAGGTGACTTTTTTCGGTCTCAGGACTGATAAATGGCAATACCAGGATGAAGATCCAGAAGCCACCATGAGAACATTAACTTTCCTGAGACACCATTCATTCCTCAGGCTGTGTTGCCCGGAGGTACAACTTATTCTGTGGGGGTGTAGGGGTGAGGGATTAGTGGAAGGCTAGTCAGGTAGGATATAATTCCAAAACTCAAAATGTTTGCCAAACCATTTATCAGAAACATAAAAGGCCCTTTCAGTTTTATGGTTCTTGGAAGGGATTGGAAGAGAAGGGAGTGGCCTCTCCCATCAGAGAACAAGCCCCAACAATTCTCCCATCAGCTAAGTGGGGTTTTCTTTGTTGGTTGGTCCTCTCACAAAGTTGAGCTCTGTAAAAAAACATTTTTAGAAGCTTCCAGATCAGGCTGTGAAAGTGTTGCATGAGAACACTAGGCCAATGGGTCAGGAAGACTACATAGCATGCCTCAGGGGCCGCTAAAGGCAGCCAATTTATTCCTCCCGCATTTAGCATTCAAGGTGACCTACCCAAATCAAGGTCACCTCCACACCTGCATGCTGCCCACATAGCGACTGCAGCTGAGAACTTCTTTCCCACTCACACATGTCTACCCTCTTGGCTCAGTTCCCTCATGACTCTGGGGCCATTTCCTCAGCTCCAAAATGGAAGACAAGTTTTCTTGCCTCTTTATATGTGAAGCACAGAGGCTTTTTCCTTCACCAAGAAACATTGCTCTTCTTGTCCTCACTGTATTTCCTTTGTCTTCCACCCCTTTCACCAGCTAACTCCTACCTATTATTCAGATTTCAGGTCACAAGTCACTTCCTAATCAGAGAAATCTTTCTGGATCCTAAGAGTAGGATCTGCTCCCACATGAGGCTATGCATACCCTTGTCATAGAAAACATTCATCCCACTCTCAGAATTGTCTAGGTTCAGGGTGGTTCCTGCTGACTACAGGCTCCAGGAAGGCAGGAGCCATGTTGTCATAGTCACTATCATATCTCTGACATACAAGATGGTGTCTGGCATATAGAGAGATGCTTGTACAACAAACACTTTTTAAATCACCAAGCGTCCCTCTTCCTCCACACCATATCTCCATTGCCTTTCATATCTGAAAACAGTTTCATAGAATATACTTGTTTTCATTTCAAATTAAAAAGTTATTGTACTCTACATGCAGGCATATGGGAGAATATGACTGAATATGGGGATTGGATTAGTCTCCTAGGGCTAACATAACAAAGTAACAAAGACTAGGTAGCTTTAACAACAGAAATTTATTGTCTCACAGTTCTGGAGGCTAGACAGCCAAAATCAAGATATTAGCAGAGTTGGTTCCTATTGTGCGTCACGAAAAAAGGACCTGTTCCAGGCCTCCCTCTTTGGCTTGTAGGTGCCTGTCATCATGTTCACGTGGCATTCTCCCTATATGTCTGTCTCCAAATTTCCCCTTTTTGTAGGAACACCAGTCATTGGATTAAGGCCCTCCCTAATGAACTCATTTTTAACTTGATTACATCTGTAAAGACTGTATCTCCAAATAGGGCCACATTCTGAGGAACTGTGGATTAGGACTTCAACATATGGGTTTTGGGGGGTGACAGGGATAGTGGAAGTGACTGCAACTATAACTGGTCTCTTGAAAGCCTAAAATCACAGTAAAATAAAAATACCTCAACTTTCTTTGCAGACTGGAGGCAAATTAGAGCATTCCAACCTTCAAGACCCTCCACTGTACTGTTCAATCACAACACAGGTGTTATAGAAACACCCTGCTTAAGGAACACCCTGGATCACCTGTCACAGTCAAAGAACTGTATCCCTTTCCCCTCATGATCATTCCTGTGACCACGACAAGAAACAAAGGGAAACTGAGTTTTCCAAAGGAGTTATGGGGTTTCCATTCCCTGCTCTAAACTCACATTATTATGCCCAGAATAACTTTGAAATTAGAATTTGAGCCATAGACTGGGGAGTAATCAGCTAGGGTCTCTTAGAGCTAACTACACAGGCCCTCTTTTTGCTGATTCAGCATTTCTTCTCTGGGTCCCCTTCCCAGCAAGGCCAGAATCCAGCAGACCTTTAAAGCAGCCTCCCTCCTGCTTCCATTGGTTTCAATTTGCATTTGCATTGTGAGTGATATTGAGCATCTATCTATGTTTATGAGGCACTCCTATTTCCTCTTTTGTTAGTGCCCTTTACATATAAATGGATATATGTGTATGTGTGTGTGTGTGTGTGTGTGTGTGTGTGTGTTGAGTATAGTTGACACACAATGTTACATTAGTTTCAGGCATATAACAGTGATTTGACAACTTTATATATTATGCTATGATCTCCGCAAGGGTAACTACCATCTTTCGCCATACAATGCCATTATAATTCCATTCCAATATGTTCCCTATGCTCTACCTGTTATTCCTGTGACCCACCCATTCCAAAACTGGAAGCCTGTATCTCCTTCTCCCCTTCACCCATTTTGCCCATCTCCCCAACCTGGCAACCATCAGTTTGTTCTCTGTATTTATAGGTCTGATTCTGATTTTTGTTTATTTCTGTTATTTGTTTTTTCATTTGTTTTATTTTTTTAGATCCCACGTATAAGTGAAATCATACAAAATTTGTTTATCTCTGTCTGGCTTATTCACTGAGCATAATACCCATCCATGTTGTTACAAATGGCAAGATCTCATCCTTTTTGATGGGTGAATAATATTCCTGTGTGTGTGTGTGTGTGTGTACACTACATCTTCTTTATCCATTTATCTATTGACAGACATGTAGGTTGCTTCCATATCTTGGCTATTGTAAATACAGCTGCAGTAAACATACGGATATATATACCTTTTCGAATTACTGTTTTTATTTCCTTTGGGTAAATAACCAGTAATGGAATTACTGGATCATATGGTATTTCTATTTTTAATGTTTTGAGGAACCTCCATCCTCAGTGGCTGCATCAATAAGGTAGGACTTAATGTAGTTCTTTCCCACCTCCCAAGTTTTCAAGTTTCAGTTTTAGCGTAGTTCAGCAAGCATTGCCTTCTCTTTGCTCAGCAGGGGTCTGTGGGGGAGGAAAAGTGAGCAAGCAGGAGTGGTGGTTGCCACATGTGTACCCTTGCCATTTCCTTGCCAAATGTTTAAATACTTCTGTAGTCACTTAATAACTCTTTTTCTGCTTATCTTTTACTGTTCGCATGTGCTTTCCTCTTAGGAGCTTTGCTGGTCCCCAGTGGCATCTTCTGTCCCCCTGCCTCCTATACCAAGAGTTGTTTGTGTCTGACTTCTTTAGGAGCCCTAAGCAACGGCACAGTCTCCTTAAGTGATAGGTTTTTATTTGTTCAGGGTGGCTTTGCAATATTCCTTAATAGCACCAAACTTCTATTCATTGTGTTTATCATATTTTATGTAATTGTCCGAGTAGATGTCTATGTCTCTCATCAGACCAACCTCCACTGAAGGTAGGGACTATGTCTTGTTCAGTGTTGTAGACTGGAGTTTAACACAGTGGCTGGCAAACAAGAGGTGTTCAATAACTATTCTCTTGAATATCATCACCTGGGCCTTTCCTGTCCTTTGGGTGCCCCTTACCCTTCCAGTGTCCATGTCTCACATACTAAGTTCTTTCAGATTATTCAGAGCTCAGCATCTGACAACATCATCAGCCCAATGGTCACATGGTATTAAGATGATCAAGTGTGACTCCACTCCAAAAATAGTTTTATTAACAAAAAAGAGCTAAGGACTGAATCCTTTGGAGTCTCTCAAACTCTCTGTAAGCCTTTTTTTTTTTTTCTCTATGTATGAGGCTGAACCAGATTTTTTTTTAAAGGTTTTATTTATTTATTTGACAGAGAGAAAGACAGCAGTGAGAGAGGGAACACAAGCAGGGGGAGTGGGAGAGGAAGAAGCAGGCTCCCAGCAGAGCAGGGAGCCTGATGTGGGGCTCGATCCCAGGACCCTGGGATCACGCCCTGAGCTGAAGGTAGATGCTTAATGACTGAGCCACCCAGGTGCCCCAAGGCTGAACCAGATTGAATGACTTTGTTACCCAACACCTTGGCCACCTCTTAAATTAATCTTTGTCTATGGTTCCCTCTTGGAGTCACACAGCCAACAAACACCCCATTTTTAGTGACTTCTGCTTTGCTGTTACTGTTGCTACAGGTACGAGCTTCATCGCTACTGAGAAATGGATGCTGTAGAAAGAATTTTAGACACCTCTCTATGTGGCCACTAAATAGAATAATAGAATAATGGGATCCTATGTCTCAGGGTACACATGTGGCAACCACCACTCCTGCTTGCTCACTTTTCCTCCCCCACAGACCCCTGCTGAGCAAAGAGAAGGCAATGCTTGCTGAACTACGCTAAACCTAGAAGTCAGATATAATGATTTTCTTTGAGAAAAATAATCCTGCTTTGTGTTTCTCATTTCCACCCTAGCAAAATTAGGCTGCTACTCAGGAGCTGGGCAAGCATGTGAAGGGAGAGAATGAGAAGAATGAAGGGGGATGTGTCTGTCAAATTCAGCACAAGTTTGCTTTTGGATTTGCTATGAAAGTGATTCATTTCATCAACAATACAGCTGCTATAGGAAGCAGTCCTGTCCAATTTGATGGATGGCTGTGTAGCTCTGGATCTTCTGCAGTTGTCGAGCAGACAGGCTTTGGGACCAAGCAACCATATCAAATACATCTTGAGTCAATAAGAAATATGAGGAGTCTTCCTTCCAATGATAAAATATAAGGCAAAGTTCTCTGAATACTAGGACCCTGGACCCACTCTACAAGCTGGCCCCAGACTGCCTTTTGACCACAGTTTCACATCTAATCTATCCAAGTGCTCTTGCTTTGCAAGGGAGAGCTCTGCAGAGTTGTTTTCCCTTTCATAGGGCAAGACCAAACTCAGTTGCTCCCCAAGTAGGAAAGCCTGAATACGGAGATGACTAAGTGATAGCCATTATGAAGAAAGACTGGATTTCTGGTAAATGTGAGCTTAAGAGGACAAGTCAGTGAATTGGATAATGACCCTTCCCCTTTTTTAGCCCCACTCCTCATTACTAACAGAAACACCACCAACAGGGCAGCTCCTAGAGGTCACAAGCAGTGAAAGCCAAGAGTAATCACCCATGGGCTGTTTGCAGATAAAAGAACATGGCCAGGGGTAGAGCTTACTGCCATCTCTCAGCACCACTCAGGCTTAAGGGACAGTGAATTTTGCTCTAATCTGACCTCTCATCTCCTAGAAAGCCTGAGTCCTGGCCAGGAAAAGCACTAACTTTGACAGACGGAATGTGATTGGAAGAACTCTGGAAAAGTCTTCTCAAATACATCTATACACCCACTCATATCTCATGGTCTCTGAAAGCGCTACCATAACACCTTTCTTTAAGCCATTGAAGGAATCTGTGAGATGCAACCATAAAAGGGTGAAACACTAAGCCATTTCTCACAAGACATTCCTAAAGAAACTTGATTCTGGTGCCCACCAGCAATGTATGTGTGATTCCTTCCTCTACATTTTAAATGTTTTTATTTGACTAATGTCAAAATCAAAGTCTTTCAGGCAGTCTCCTTTAAGCACCCGAAGAAGCAATAACAGAAAGGGAAGCCCTTGTCCTGTTTGAGTTGCATGGTTTCTGCACCCCCCCCCCCCAGCTATTCAGCTCTCTCTGCCCACGCTCACTTTGATTCTGCAGACTGCCTTCGTGTTTTTCCTTCCTCTGACTACCTTCCAAATCACTTATCAACATCAGCTGCAATTCCTTTGTGTCTTG
This sequence comes from Ursus arctos, assembly GCF_023065955.2. Taxonomy (NCBI): domain Eukaryota; kingdom Metazoa; phylum Chordata; class Mammalia; order Carnivora; family Ursidae; genus Ursus; species Ursus arctos. Next base: position 55,523,424 of record NW_026623067.1, read on the forward strand.
TTCTGATCATAATCTCCTAATCCTCCCCAGATGCCATGCCAAGTGCAGCGGTGCAGCCGGGCCTGCAACCACAGCTCATGACTCAGCACCTCGGACAGAAGAGCTGGGCCTCTGGCCCCAGGGACCTATGCCAGCACTAGCCACTCACTCTTTCCAGGCCCAAGGGACAACTCTCTGTCCGTTCCTATTTTTCTAGGAGTAACACAGAACTGTGCAAGGGCAGAGAGTGCATGCCTGAAGTGAACAAGGCTGGAACAGGAGCCTGCCAACCGGAGAGTCCACACAGGGCCATGTGCAGCCTTACCACTATGATTTCACCATCTGGGCCAGGCCTTTCCTTGGTGTGAGCATCTTGATCATAAGTGTAATAATGCCAACTATCATTTATGGAGTATTTGACGTGGGCCAGGGACTTTTCAAATATACTTTCCATGTATTAGCTCCCAAAATATTCATAGCCACATGAAAAAGAAAGTTCTATTCTTTTCACCATTCCTCAAGCGAGGGATATGAAGCCTGAAATCACAAAGGGCTTTAAATCCAAGCAGCCAACTTCAGCATCCATGCATTTCACCACATTATTCCTTTTCAAATGAGCAGAATTTTGTAGTTCCTTCTTCTACAAATCTTAAGAGAGAGTTCTGTGTTCCCTTCCTACTAATTCAGACCCAAATCATTTGCATGCCAAGGAGGAGGGCCCATATGGGGTGGGAAGCATGTCACAGGCAACAGCTGTGCAGTCTATTAATCAACCTTTGGTTCTTGTGTTAAGAGTCAAGTGACAGTGTCTTGTCCACATAAACCAACATCTTCTGTCAATTTACAAATTCCGTGATGAAAGAGGACAACCAAAAAGTTGCTGCCCATCCAAAAATGTTTGAGGGGATATGGTATGCAGCAAGCTTCAGACGAGGGACAGGGGCAAGCGTGGCTCTCATCCACCTGCTTGTGGCCCTGTGGCATACCACAAACTAGCAAGGACACAGTGCACTTCATGGTATGCCACAGCTCCAAATGCATACTTGTCACATACCATCCACTCCGGCAACATGCATTCCACATACCCCAGAATTCTGCAACTCATGCTGTTTTGCGTTCTGATGCAACAGCTTGCTGACAGTAAATACTTCTTGATAGAAGACCTCTGCTCCCAAGCTGAATGTTATTTGACTAATGTGTTAGATTCTTTTCCCCCCTCACTTTAAGCCACACCTCCTTAATCTTCACACACCCCAGGCCTGCAGAGCCTGCTAAGAATTCCATTCTGTCCCAAAGAGGACTGCATTCTAGATGATTCCTTGTCTCTTTAACCCAGGCTTGTCATGGGACCTCTTGACACTTAGGGCTGCCAAGAACAACTCGGAATTCTTGCAGTCAACATCTTCCATGCTCCTCCTGGCCTTCCCTGACACTTGGGGAGCCCCACCTTTCCTGGGCACATTCCATCCCCACTCATCCCACCCACCCTGGTCTCCTTTATTCCCTCACTGGGTGGTGCCACTCAAGCTTGCAAGCTTTTCTTTTCCCTCAGGCAAAGGATTTGGATGTGACAGTTTTTGTCAACTCTATGTGGTTCAGGGCAGGATGTTAGTATTTTAACAATCAGGAGATTGTGGCTTCTGGTCCTAATTTTTGTGCTAAGAACATACTCAGGTGCCAGTTGTGATCACAATTACTAGGTTATCAACAATCCATGTGGACATAAAATCATGCCCCTACTTTTATTTCTTGGAATGCCTTCAAGGTCAACTTTACCCTCCAATACCTTATTTCACTGTTCCAAAACAATAGGTGTATTCTTTCTATTTAATGATCCCCCCTGGTTTATTTTCTCCTTTCATCTCTGCTTTTTATATGTTATTCTGTATGTTTCATATGTCTTCATAAACTGATTTCAATACTTACTGATTATAAGTGGTAGAAGGAGTAAAGGAAGAAATTAAAGAAGAAATGAACAAAAGAACAAAGGAAGGAGCAAAGAAAGGAAATAAAGAGGGAAGGAGGGCACCTGGGTGTCACAGTCCATTAAGTGTCGACTCTCGGTTTCAGCTCAGGTCATGATCTCAGGGTCCTGGGATGGAGCTCCGTGTGGGGCTCCATACTCAACGTGGAGTCTGATTGAGATTCTCTGTCTCTCCCTCTCCCTCTGCCCCTCCCAATTGTGCTCTCTCTCTCTAAAAAAATTAAATTAAAAAAAAAAAGAAGGAAGGAAGGAAGGAAGGAAGGAAGGAAGGAAGGAAGGAAGGAAGGAAGGAAGGAAGGGAGGAAGGGAGGAAGATGCAAATACAATGCAAAAAGAAATTCCAGACAGAAACCTGTCCATAGCAAATAAGCTCAGAATGCCTTAGCAACTTTAGCCTTTCCATCTAAGCAAAGCAAGGGACAACCAAGAGGCAGAAAGCATCTGAAATATCACATGTAAGAAATGGGTAGTTTAAATTTCTTATATTCTGTGCATATCTTCATAGGCGAATTAAACTTTCTCCTTTTCTTTTCCCAACTGTAAAATGAGATGGAAATTATGGAACTGGACCACAATAACTAAGGTAAGACAAGCTCTCATAAAATACTGCCATTACAAATACAAAGTAGCATTATTAAGGTAAATGAAAAACTCTGCTCCGAGCATTATGCTAATTGTTGGACTAACACAATCATTTGTCACTATTATCTAGGCATAACCACAAATGTTAATTTCACATTAGAAAGGGTCCTCTGTGTTTCTGATAAAAAATACATGATAATTATGGAAATAAGTATAAATAGCTCAAAGCACCCCAAGAAATTTCTTTGTCTTTGCCCTGCTCAGTTCCCCTTAGAAAGAACTGATATTGGTACAACCTAATTTACCTTTTAGGGCTTGCTCTGCTTGGCCTCTTTACGTCTCATTTGTCTTTGACTCTGCTTAAACTTCTTGAAACTCTCTTTCCATTGGCTTCCACCATTTTTTGCCTTTTCTCTGCCAATCTTCTTGCCTTCTGTTGCTTGGATCTTCCTTCTCTGTCTTAACTGTAGCCTGTTCTCTGCTCACTTTACACCCTCTCCCTTCTACTATATCAGTATTTTCCAATGGGGATACTACTGGCATTTTGGCTGAGGCAATTCATTGTGTGCTTGTATTAAAGCTTCCTTGGTCCTCACTCAGTCATGCCAGCAGAATACCCCTGGTCATTGTGTCAGCAAAAAAACGTCCTTGCATATTTCAGAATGCTGCCCAGAGACATGGCATCACTCACATAGTTTGAGAATTTCTGTGTCATTTTACCATACCCAGCCCAAATATCTCCCTTTAGTCCATTGTTGACTATTTTTACCTGGATAATGCAGAATAATGTCAAACTTCTCTCTGAAGCAGAAACCATCATCTCCCACTTCCCTCAGTCTGATTTTCCACCTGAATTACTGTCTCTGTGCTTGCTTCAGCAACACATGCACTGAACTCCTATCTCTGTTGGCCACACATAATCATCAAGGCCGGAAATGTAGGTAACAACTTTCACTCCTCCTTCTTCAAATCCAACATCAATTAATCACCATGTCTTTTCAGTTCTACCTCTTGAATACATTTGTCTATATCTTTCCCCCTCCATCTCCACATAATAACCATTCTTTTGTGACCCAGTGATTTTAAGCATAGGATCTTCAGCCTCCTGGCTGGTCATGAAAGTTCTCCCAATAAGCTGCATAATGATCAAATAAGTTTAGAAGGAATTGTTGAATAATAAACATAATATCTAAACTCATATATCTAAACACACATTGAGTAAAAATATGGTTCTATTCAGAATCTGTGTTTTCTCTAAATTCTTTTATTACTACAGAGTGAAATTCTTAGAGTAGGTGTGCTGAGGCATCTTCTGTCCTCTCTCAGTGAACTAAGGTCAAAAAAGCTTGTGCACCACTATCATATTGTACCACAATGATTTCTTAAATGTACTAGCTCTGATCTCATCCTTTTCCTCTCTCTCTTCTTCCTCCCAAGTTTGTTCTATGAAGTCTCAGAATTATCTTCCTAAAATATTTAATTGATGCTATCATGCTTCTGTTGAAATTTGTTCAATGGATTTTTACCACCTTAAACATAAATCTTGCTCAACCACGTGTGGAATTTCAGGATACATGGAACACAACACCAAATGCTGCTGAGGATGTCAAACAAGAGGAACTCTTATTCACTGCTGGTCAGAATGAAAAATGATACAGCCACTCTGGAGGATAATTGTGTAGTTTCTCACAAAACTAAACATGCTCGGGACACCTGGGTGGCTCAGTCAGTTAAGCATCTGCCTTCAGCTCAGGTCATGATCCCAGGGTCTTGGGATTGAGTTCTTCATCAGGCTCCCTGCTCAGTCGGGAGTCTGCTTCTCTCTCCCTCTGCCCTCCCCCCTGCTCATGTTCTCTCTCTCAAATAAATGAATAAAAATTTTTAAAATATTACTAAAAAAAAAAAACCTAAACATGCTCTTACCATATAATCCGGCAATTGATCTCCTTGGCATTTACCCAAAGAAGTTTGAAAACATGTGCACACAAAATCTGCATAAAGATGTCAAAAGAAGCTTTATTCATAATTACCAAAACTTAGAAACAACCAAGATATCCTTTCATAGTTTAATGGATAAACTAGGTACATCCAGACAATGGAATACTTGTTAGTACAAAAAGAAATGAGCTACCAAGCATGAAAAGACACAAAAGAACTTTAAGTGTGTGTTACTACGTGAAATAAGCCAATCAGAAAAGGCTACATACTGTATGATTTCAACTATATGGCATACTGGAAAAGGCAAAACTATGGAGATGGTAAAAAGATCAATGTTTGCTCGGTCTTGGGTGGGGAGACAGGTAGAAAAGGGATGAATAGGTGGAGCACAGAGGATTTTTAAGGTAGTGAAAATATATGATACTATAATGGATACATGTCATTATACATTTATCCAAATCCATAGAATGTACAGTACCAAGAGTGAAACTTACTGTAATCTATGAACTTTAGATGATTATGATGTGTCAATGTAAGTTCATCAAATATACCACTCTGGTGTAGGATGTTGATAATAGGGAAGCTATGCATGTATGGAGACAGAGATAAATAGGAATTTCTGTACATCCCTCTCAATTTTTCTGTGAATCTAAAATTTCTCCAAAAAATTTAAGTCTTTAAAGTCTTATCACACAAACCAAGTGTGATGACTAACACCCAAGACAGATCCTAATAATCCTCATCTGCTGGTATTTATACTCTTGTGTATTTCCCTCCCACACAAAATAGTGCTGACCTGTATAACCAACTGGATGTTGTGGAGGTAACAGGATGTGACTTGTGAGTCTAGGTCGTAAGAGACACTTCAGCGTCTTCTCAGCTCTCTTTTGAATCACTTGCTCTGCAGAGGCTCATGTAAAAAGAAATTGAGGTGTCCCACCCAAGACAGCACCAACTTGCCAGCTACATAACTGAGCCATCTTGGAAGCAGATCCTGCAGCTCCAGTCAAGCCCTTAGATGACTGCAGCCCCAACCAACGTCTTGAGTGAAATGTTACAAGAGGTCCACAGCAGAACCATCCAGGTAAACAATACCTGAATTTCTGACCCACGGAAACAGTGAGATATAAGAAATGTTGATAATCATTTATAGTCACTTGATTTTGCGGATAATATTTTACACAGCAATAACTAATTGTGTTTCTACTTGCTAGTAAAATAAAACGGGAAATTAAATTTCAAAACAAAGTGTGTACTGTACTGTATGGTGACTAACATAATATAATAAAAAAATTAAAAGAAGTTTATAATTGCATCAAAACTACATGAAATACTTAGGGATAAATACAACAAAATAAGGGAAAAACTTTCACTAAAATTACAGAGCATTGCTGAAAGAAATTAAAGATCTAAATAAATAGAGCTATCAACCATGTTCATAGATTGGAAGACACAATATTGTTAAAATATCAGTTCTCTCTAAATTAACATAGAGATTCAGCTGTGACCTCAATCAGAATCCAGCAGTATTTTTATAGGAATTGACAAGCTAATGCTAAAATTAATATGGAAATGTAAATAATCCAGAATAGTAAATAAATCTTGAAATAAGAACAACAAAGTTGGAGGGAGGCCTTAAATTATCTTGTTTCTGAATTATTATACAGCTATAGGATTCAAGACAATGTGTTATCAGCATACAAGTAGGTATATAGATTAATGAGAGAGAATAGAGAGTCCAGAACTAGGTCACACACATAGGATCAATTGGTTTTAGCAAGAGTGCTAGGACATTTCAGTGGGAAAAGGAAGATCTTTTAACATATGATGTTGAAATTCCTGGATATCCTTTGGTGGAAAAAAATGAACATCAACTTTTATCTCACACCATGTCCAAAAGGTGGCCTAAAATGATCACAGAACTAAATATATACACTGAAACTATAAAACTCCTAGGAGGAAATCTGCATTCTTGAGGTAGGCAAAGATTTTTTAACATAGTACACAAAACCACAAACTATAAAGGCAAAATGACAAATTAGCCATTATCCAAATTTAAAACTATTGCTTTTCAATAATCATTAAGGAATCAAAAAGCAATGACAATATGGGGAAAATAACTGTAATACATATATGGCAAAGTATTTGTATCCAGAGTAAAGAACTCAAAACTCAATAATAAAAAGGCAAAGAAACACATTAAAAATGGGCAAAGGGTTTAAACAAACATTTTACAGTAGATGGTATATGACCAGTTAGCACGTGAAAAAGTCTCATCATTAGTCCTCAAGGAATTGTGAAATACCTTTACACATACTAGAATGGATAAAATTTAAAAGGCTGATAATACCAAATGTGGTAATGTAGAGTTTTCATTAAAAATGGTACAATCACTTCAGAAAACTGTTTGACAATCTTTAGAGGTTAAACAGGAAGTATTTACCGTATCACCTTTGCACTATGATTTGCATAAGAGAAATTAAAACATACATCCATAAGACTTACATATGAAGGTTTATAGCAGTCTTTTTTTTAAGATTTTATTTATTTGCCAGAGAGAGAGAGAGCACAAGCAGAGGGACTGGCAGGCAGAGGGAGAAGCAGGCTCCCGCTGAGTAGGGAGCCTAACATGTGACGGGATCCCAAGACCCTGAGATCATAACCTGAGCCAAAGGCAGACACTTACCTGACTGAGCCACCTAGGTGTCCTGGTTTATTTAACACTTTATTAATGAAAGCCAAAAACTGGATCAATTCAAATGACCAGGTGAATGAATAAATATAACCATAACCAAACACCACTCAATAAAAAGGAACAGACTACTCATACATGTTAACACAATAGATAAGTCTCAAAATCATTTTGCTGCATGAAAGAAGTGAGACACAAGAGTATATAAAGGGTTCCATTTGTACAAAATTCTAGAAAATACAAACTAATCTGTAGTGACAAAACAGATCAGGGATTCCCAGTTATATACCCAAAAGAAATAAAATATATGTCCACACAAAAATCTTGTACATGAATATTCATCTAATAGCAGCATTATTCATAATATCCTCAAATTGAAAACAACCCAACTATCTATTAACTGATAAATGGATAAATAAAATTTGGTTATCAATAACAATGGAATATTATTCAACAATAAAAGGAAATGAAGTACTGATACATACTACAACATATGAACCCTGGAAACATACCAAGTGAAAGAAGCCAGTCACAAAGACCACATACAGTATGATTTCATTAACATGAAATGTCCAGGGATGTCTGGGTGGCTCAGTCGGTTAATCATTTGCCTTTGGCTCAGGTCATGATCCCAGGGTCCTGGGATTGAGCCCCACATTGGGCTCCTTGCCCAGCAGGGAGCCTGCTTTCCCCTCTGCCAGTGACTCCCTCTGCTTATGCTCTCTCTCTCTCTCACTTTCTCTGACAAATAAATAAAATCTTTTGAAAAATGTATGAAATGTCCAGAATAAGCAAATCCATAGAGACAGAGTAGTGGTTTCCTATTGCTGTGAGTTTGGGCCAAAATGGAGAGTGACTGCTAATGGGTTTAGGCTTTCTTTTTAGGGTAATGCGAAGTTCCCAAATTGATTGTGGTAATGGTTGCACAACTTTCAGAATATACTCAGAACTACTGAGTCATATGCTTTAAATGAGTAAATTATATGGTAGGTAGTTTTAGCTCAGTAAAGCTATTATTTAAAAAAATTAAGCATACCAGTTGTTACCTGAGGCCAAAAGTGGATAGCAAAGGAGCACAAGGAATCTTTTGGTGGTGATTAAAATGTTTTTTATCTTCATTGTGTCAGCGGTTTCATGGGTGTTTGCAACTGTGAAAATTCACTGCATTGTACACTTTCAACAAATGTAGTTTACTGTATGGAAATCATTTAGGTTGCTTTTATAGAGCGCACACTGAAAAGTCTCCCTTCTAGCTGTGGCGCTCATTTCCCAATCCCAGATGCAATTAACATTACCAACTTCTTATATATTCTCTTAGATGTATTTATGCATATATAGGTACATTCTTACATACACTATTTTTCCATTCCTAAAACAAATGGTAGCATACTATACACACTCTTATACATCTTGGTTGTATCACTTAAAATATTTCAAACAGTTATTGATTTTGTGGATCTTTGAGAATGCAAGTAAAAATATCTAATTTACTTGAATTTATATTTCTGTAATTTTGAGGCAGATTATGTGTCTGCTCATAGTTGTCAGAATCACTTGCCTTTCCTTTACTGTAAACCACCATTAGTAACCCTTGTCTATTTTTCTATTATAGTCTTAGACATGTGCTTATTTATTTGTAGAAGCTCTTTCTATATAAGCAAATTATCCTTTACATGTGTTGTGAGATGCAAATATTTCTTCCAGGGTGTCCTTTATATTTTGACTTGGATTATGCGTTTTACAAAAGTACTTTTAAGACAGTCTAATTTATCACTCTTTCATGACTTCTGGGTTCTGTATTAAATTTAGGTCTTTGCCATTCCACAGTTATAAAAATAATTCACCAGAGTTTTCTTAGGTACTTTCATGGTTTCATATTTTGGGTCCAAACCTGCAATCATTAGGAAATATACTTTAGTGTAAAATTGCAAAGTTCTCAAATTCTTCCCAGATGGCCACTCAATTGTTCCAATACTATTTGTTCAGTAATGCATCTTTTCTCCATTGATTTGAAGTATCATCTTTATCATGTACTACATAACCATACGGACTTGGATCTACTTCTACACTTTCTATTTTGTATTACTGATCTGCTGATTCATGTCATGGTAACAGATTGTTCTACTTATCATAGCTTTCTAACAAGAGCTAATAGCTAATAGGCTAGCTTCTCTTTCCTTTTATCTTCTTTATCAGAATTTTTCCTAGCTATCCTTGCTTAATTTCCATTTGAACTCTAGCAACAGCTTGTACAGTTCCACGAGAAAAATCCTTTTGATAATTTTTATTGGAATCATATAAAATTTATAGATTACAGGAAATTGACATTTTTCTGATTTTGATGCTTCCTATCCAAATTGATTACAGCATGCCTTTTTATTTATGCAAGTCTTTTTTTTTTTTTACTAGTCTTTAAGTCTTGTCCTAGCATTTCAATTTTCTTCTTTATATATCTCATATATTTCTTTTATCTAATTGCATGGAGTAGAACTTCTTAGAACTTATGAAATAACACTGATAATAGAGGGCATCTTTGTCTTATCCTTTATTTTAATGGTTCTAATATTTTAAGTTTTAGTGTTTCTAATATTTTCCTAGTTAGAATCATGCAGGTTGAGCAAAATATATATACACACAAACACAGGCCTATTTCTACTTATTGAGAGATTCTTACATTCAGGAATAAGAAATGAACTTTATCAAATGCTTTTAAAACCTCTAGAGGTTATAATATGTTTTATTTTACCTATTAATATTGTAAATTTGGGCATAAAATTTTATTGAAATATAGTTGATATACAATATTATGTTAATTTCAAGTATACAACATAGTGATTTGACAATTATATACGTTATGAAATGCTCACCGCAGTAAGTGTAGGATGTGAAAATCAATGCTTTACTTGTTATAAAATGATTTGGAAGCTCACCTTCTTATTCTGTGGTCAAGGGCACTGTAGTTTGCTCTCCTTTAAAGGTTTGGTAGAATTTCCCTCTGAATTCATCAAGCCCCCTGTTTCTTAAGAGGGGTACTATCTTGAATAGTTTTCTCTATTTTTATTATGGTAATGGTGGGATAACACTTCTATCTCCTCTTCATCAGTTCTGGCAATTTATACTCTTCTAGTAAATTACACAGTGCATCTGGATTCTTAAATTTATTTTTATAAATGTAAATAAACAGTCTTGTAATTCCTTAATTTTCTTCTGTATTTATGGCTGTTTCACTAGTGTCTCTTCTTATTTTGTACTTGTGCCTTCTTTTTCCCTCGTTTAGGTCAACTATACATCTTTAAAAAAAAATTTTCCCCCATAGAACCAACTGTTGGATTTGTTATATCTGTTATCCACTTTTTAATTTACTAATTTCTGTTTTATTCTTATTTTCCTTCCTCTGCTTTCCTTAGCTTTGTTTTGCTTTTATATTGTTACTCTTCTAAAACTGGATTCTTTATTCAGCCACTTTCACCCTCTACTTATTGTTTATTTTTTATAAAATTCCTCTAAGTACTCTAGAAGAGAGCCTATATCTGAATGGATTTCTTATGTTTTGTTTTCATTACCATTGCCATTATTTTCTAGATAATTAGCAATTGCAATTTTGAGGCCCTCTTTGGCTTAAAAAGTTAAGAGTTTTTTTTATAATATTAACATATATTTGTAACCCAGTTACACATTATAAGAATTCCCAACCTTGATGAATTGACCATTTGATCATTACAAAATGTCCTTCTGTATCTATGATGATACCCTTCTTCTTGAATTCTATTTTGATATTAGTATATCCACTCCAGCTTTCTTAAGATTAGTGTTTTCACTGTGTATCTTTATCTTTTGAACTTTCAACCTCTGTTTCTGTATTTAACATGTGGCTCTTTTGCATATAGTTGGATCATGATTCTTTACTCAGTCTCATAATCTTTGAGTTTTATTTGGAGTGTTTCTTTTACATTTAATGTAATTATTGATATGGTTGAACTTAGGTCTACCATTTTGCTACCTATTTAGGATTTGTCCCATCTGTGCCTCTCTTCCTCCTTTCCTGGCTTCTTTTGGATTACACTTTTTTAACATGTAATTTCGTTCCTCTACTTGCATTATCATTTAATGGATATTCTATAGGGATTACAGTATCATCTGTAATTTCTCATAATCTCCTTAGCGTTATTATTCTTGCTCATATTAAATGTAGAAACATTTTTTATTCACCCTTCTTCCCACCTACATTCCTGGAAGTTCACTATTAGTTCATGCACACAACTTAATTTTATTACAATTTCAGGAAAGAAGACCCAATTATTGAATTAGATTATATTGTTATGTAAAATCTCTGTATCATGAAGATTGAAGATAAACTCACTCTTTTTTATACATGGAACATTTATTAAAAATTGACTGAATTTCAAGCTATAATTTTTACCTATGCCATGCCATTTTAGTGACATATTTTTCCCACCTGATAGTTTTCCTTGGTTTTTATTTCTACATTTTTTCTTGTAGTTTTTCTATATAAATCCTGTGGTGATTCCTTTATTATTGCTGTTGTAGTTCACCTTTTAATAAGATGAGTAATTCAGCTATCTGAAGTCAGTGTGTTTTAGAAAATGGTCTACAACTTTGTTCCAAGATAAAATAATTCTCACAGCACAGGGCTGCATACATGAGTGAGACTGTTTAATCTTTACTTCTCCCCAGGTAACAAAATCACACTGCATTGCTCCCCTTGTAACTTGGGAGGGGCTCCTCTCCAGTCTCTCCAATAGACTACTTCACTTCTGGTAAATATGGCTTGTCTATTTAATTCCACTTCAATTCTGACTTCTCAGCTTCTCAAAACCTCTTTCCATATGGAATCAAAGAAGCTTCATCTGCCAGCCTACTCATTCCATCTCCATTGATACAAATAAAGGAGTGTTGGTTTTATACCTCAGCCCATACTACTTATTTTAAAGATATGTGTTTGCTAGCTTTTTGCAAGATGTACAGTTCTCTCTGTCTTCCTGCACTTCTGTTTGACTTTCACTGTTTGAAGCAGTGCTTTCTATTATTTTATGATTTAGGGTTTCCCACTCCTTCTTGTTTCAATGATAATAAAGCTTTTGTCTCTGCTTTTCATTATCTTTATTGTTTTGGATGATTCCAAGAAAATAAAAAGGAAGTAACGATTTTGTTACAGATATACATTATATATGTTGTGTACTATATATATATATGCATATATGTATGCATAAATTTATATATATGTAAATATCTCTATATATACACTTATGTATATAACTGATACATATCTGATAACATTAAATCACATCCTCCATTCATTTGGGAGGTGTTTAATTTAAAATTCAGACCCTTGAAACCCCAACAAAGTTTTTGCTACATCTACAGTCTTCTAAGCTGGCTTCTAAGCTGGCTATAAAATCACAAACAGATAAGCATAATACGTGTGTCCATCTTGGTGGCCTTCTCACACATTCCATACTTTTCATCATCCACTAAAGAGTAAGCACTTGTGGTATTAACAAAAATACCAGATAGGGGAAGCAGGCTCAGTGTCCCTTGGAAATAACTAAACTGAGTCCCCAGTAATTTCTTTCCATTCATAATAGTAGTATCATTCTACTCTCACCTCAATTTTATTAGAAAGAATGTTCTTTGCAGTTCTGTTGCACATCAAATACTGACTAAGCACACGCACACAAAACCACTTTGATGAAATTCTTTAAATACAGGAACTGTTGAAGTAAGATGTGGATAGAATTATAAATAGACTTCATAGAAAACAAGGGTTTCACCACACTGAACAAAACTTGTAGGCCCCAACTTGATTAAACAGCACCAGTAGACAGGTAAGTATGTTTTTAGATATTATTAATTTCCAGTTGTATTGAGTTGTGATCAGAAGGTATTGACTATAGTATCTCTAATTTGGAGAATTTATTGAGATTAATATCTGGTTAATATGAGATTAGTATTTGTCCATTTTCATGGATTTTCATGGGCATTTAAAAAGATGGTATATTTCCTTTTCTTTCCTTCAAATTTTTATTTAAATTCTAGTTAATTAGCATACAGTACAATATTGGTTTCAGGAGTAGAATTCAGTGATTCATCACTTACATAAGACACCCAGTGCTCAATTCGACAAGTGCCCTCCCTAATACCTATCACCTAAAAGATGGTGTATTTCCAAAAACTAGTTTCTTCAAGTAAGTCTTATCTATACCAATTTGTGTTATATTGGTCTTTTTATCCTTATTTTTTTCCTCTTGTTTTGGTCCCTTTTCCCTGTATTTCCTATTACTTCTGCTTCGTTAATGTTGCTGGTGTGCTAATTAGAGGTAGATATTGTAGCTAATATCTTCCTTATGAATTGCATTCTTCACCATTCAATAGCCTTCTTTCAAATTATTTGGGTCCCTACATTTTACCTTATCAGAGATTGGTATCAGGGCCAAGCATTTTTGTTGTTGTTGTCTTTTAATTTGCTCTACTATGTAATCTTTTTTTTTTTAAGATTTTTATTTATTTATTCGACAGAGATAGAGACAGCCAGCGAGAGAGGGAACACAAGCAGGGGGAGTAGGAGAGGAAGAAGCAGGCTCATAGCGGAAGAGCCTGATGTGGGGGTCGATCCCGGATCGCCGGGATCACGCCCTGAGCCAAAGGCAGACACTTAACCGCTGTGCCACCCAGGCGCCCCTACTATGTAATCTTTTTGATTACCCTTCTATTTTCAAACATCTTATAGCTTTATTTTAGGTGTTTCTCCTGTATACAACATCAGATTGGGTTTTCCTATATAATTCAAATTTAAAAGGTTTTTTTTGTTAATAGACACATCAAATTCAACTTATATTTATTAATATGTTAGATATGCTTAGCTTTAGTTCTGTTATTATCTTCTTTTTTGTTTTCTGCTTCTTATAGTTTTTTACAGTGTGTTTTACTATGTGACCTCCTGATATCTGTATTTAATTTTGAACCCTACTACTTAACTGGTCTCTTATTCAGTAATTCCCATGAGTTTCTAAATATACAATTTCAAATAAAATTCTTCTAAAGTAACAATTGGTGAATACTGCCTAAATATTATAAAATATGTATTTCAGGTCCAGAAATAATATACTGTTGTCCAATGTAACCACTAGGGCAATAATCTGAGAGAAAAGAGTAAGTGTTATAAAAATTATACACAAGGAGGTAAAATTATATACCTGGAAACCCTAAGAGAATCAACTGAATCAAAAACTACTTTAAACAATTAGAAAATTCATTAAGTTAAAATATATAAATTAATTTCTTTCATATGTACACAAATCAGTTAGAAGGCATATTGGAAAAAAAACACAACAAAACATTTGCAATAACAATTATCACAACAATACAGGAGAAAATAAAAATTTTCAAAAATTAATGGGAAAAAAAGAAAAAAATTTTAAAACTCCTGAAAGGCACATAGGAAGTTTTGAACTAATCAAAAGGCTTACCATTTACTGAGATAAAAAGATAATCAGAATGTCAAGTTATTTTATAACTTAATGCTACAACATTATAACATACCAACACATTTTTATTATAACACACAAACACTTTCTCGGAAAATGGTTGTGATAAGGCCCTGAATCACCAAGGAATTGTTGAAAAGGAAAAACAAAGCTGGGGCATCACTCTGCCAGATTTCAAGCTGTACAACAAAGCTGTGATCACAAAGACAGCATGGTACTGGCACAAAAACAGACACATAGACCAATAGAACAGAATAGAGAACCCAGAAATGGACCATCGGCTCTTTGGGCAACTAATCTTTGAAAAAAACTACCAATCAAATAGAAAAAAATGGACAAATTATATGAATATAAGTTCACAGAATATGAAATACAAACAACACTTACACATAAGATTTCCAATATAAGTAAGAGGAAGGCATATTATAACTACACTGAGATCCAGTTTTTTAACATAGCAGATTGACAAAAAATCCAAATGTTTAAAAAGACTTTCTTGTGGCAACATCAAAAAGCACAAAGTATATAAATGTATATACACCTTGACCCAGCAATCTGGCATAGGAGAATTTTCCCACACATATATCTGTACATGTGAAATGTTGTATTCAATATTATTTTTGTGACACTATAATAGTAAAAACTACCCAGGTGTAAGGATGACTGGTTAAACAAGTAATAGCATATCCAAAGAACACTATGAAGCTTAAAAAAATTTAGAAGCCATGTATGCATATATATACACATATCTGTGTGCATATATATATATATACGTGTGTGTGTGTGTGTGTGTGTGTGTGTATTTAGGAGCTATGTATTGATATTTAAGTATTTCCAGGATATATTAAGTAAAAAGAATAGGGTACAAAACAGAATATAAGCATGATAACTTTGGGGTTAGAAGAGCTGAATATGAATACATACTCATATTTGCTTACATTTTATAAAAAATGCTGGAAGACATTAAAAATGAAAAATAGAGGTCATCTTGGTGGAGGGGGGCTATATGAGTTAGGCACAGAATGAGAAGAATAATTTACTGTTAACTTTTAGATTTGTTTTAGCAACTAAATGACTTTATTGCCAACTCAAAGGATTAAATTTACACATCCTTTCTCTTTTTATTGGTATGAATAAAATTAATAGATTAAGTAAAAATTATTATCTTTACCCTAATGAGCCTTCCTATGCATAAACAAGGTATCCTTTTCCATTCTATTCAATTTTTCCTTCATACCTGTCTCTAGGTTTTCAAAATTTTCTTTCCATCAATCTTAAACATTTCTTAGTGCAATTATTGCTAAATATTTTACTATTTTTGGTTGTGTTATAAATTATACGTTTCTCCAATATAACGTCTAAGAGATTACTGTTTGCATATAGAGAATGTCTTAATCTGTTTGGGCTGCTGCAACAGAATACCGTAGACTCGGTGGGTTATAAACTGCCGAAACATTTCTCACAGTTCTGGAGGCTGGTAAGTCCAAAATCAAAGCACCAGAAGTCTCAGTGTCTGGTGAGAGCTTCCTGGTTTATTGACAGCCATCTTTTCTGTATCCTCACATGGTGCAAGGGGTGAGGGAGCTCTCTGGGGTCTCTTTTCCTACGGCACTAATTCCACTCATGGAGACTCCACCCTCCTGACCTAAGCACCTCCCAAAAATCACCTTGAAATTCTGTCACATTGGCAATCAGGTTTCAATGTACTAATTTTGGAAGGACATAAACATTCAGTCTGTAGGAAAGACCATTGATTTTGTTATATTAATCTTATATGCAGACATCTTTCTGAATTTGTTATTTTTTATAATAATTTTAGAGTTGAACTTTTTGGATTTATTTCTCCTGTTCAATTGCATCAGTTTGGACTTCTGGAACAGTGGGCATTAAATTACAGTATGGTGTGTGCACTTCCTTAGTTTGTTCATGAATTTGATGGCAAATGTTTCTTATGCCCTTCCTCCCACCAAAGCATTTTTTTTAAAGATTTTATTTATTCATTTGAGAGAGAGACAGAGAGAGCACAAGCAGGGAGAGAGGCAGGGAGAGAGGAAGAAACAGACTCCCGGCTGAGATGGGAGCCCAACATGGGGCTTGATCCCAGGACCGTGAGATCATGACCTGAGCTGAAGGCAGACACTTAAACATCTAAGCAACCCAGGAACCCCCACCAAAGCATATTAATGAGCTTTTAGGGCAAAGAAAAAGATGTGTGGAGATGTATATTCAGGATATGATAGACCAAGTATTGACAAATTATATCCATGGGCCAAATCCAGCTTATTGCCTATTTTTATAAATTAAGTTTTATTGGGACAGAGCCATATTCATTGGTTTATGTACTGTCCATGGATGCTTTCATGGAAAATATTTACTATCTAATTCTTTACAGAAAAAAAATTTCCATTGTCAGTGCTAGAGTATGCTTCAGCAACAATTGTAAAATATTACTTGCTTAAAATAATGAAAGTTTATTTCTTGCTTAAACTATTATCTAACATATGTCAGCAAGGGCATGTGTTCCAATATCCACTCAGGAAGCCACATTGACCGACACTCATGATTCTGTAGGTGTACCATTTGGAACACACATTCTTCTAGGGACACATATCACTTCCATTCATGTCCCATTGGCCAAAACTTGTCACATAGTACCATCTTTGGAACTATAAGAATTAGAAAAATGGAAGAAGCTCTTATCTTCAGTCTTGGGAGCTTATAGTTTAATAAGGAGGAAGTGAGGGGAAAGAAAAATAATCAGCTAAAATCCAAGTATGTTCCATCGAGAAGAGCAAAGTTCCATAAAAAGGCAAAAGCAGGAAGAAGTGATCATATCTGTTTCAGAACATGAACAGGGGCACCTGGGTGGCTCAGTCGTTAAGCGTCTGCCTTCAGCTCAGGTCATGATCCCAGCGCTGTGGGATCGAGCCCCGCATTGGGCTCCCTGCTTCGCGGGAAGCCTGCTTCTCCCTCTCCCACTCCCCTTGCTTGTGTTCCTTCTCTCACTGCCTCTCTCTCTGTCAAATAAATTAATAAAAATCTTAAAAAAAAAAAAAAAAGAACATGAACATGAACAAAAGCTTTGAGCAGGAGTGGCACTCAAGACCTCCTAACTGGAAATGGGGGTAGGGAGTGTTTAAAGAGAAGGGGACACTATAAATAAAAAGCCAGAGGCCAACGTACTAGAAGTGCTCAGAAAATAGCTGAGTCTGGTATGATTAAAATATATGATACACTTAGAAAAATGGGCAATGTAACTGGAATGATAAGCTGGGGCCAGACTGGCAGGATCTTGACTGTTTTGAGTATGAAGACTTTTGCTGAGAGATCTCACATGTAGAGTATAGCCCTAGTCAATCTTAATGGTTTTGCTCACATTATAACCTCAGCAGTTAGCCGAGTGCTTGGCACATGCAAGTGTTCAATAAATATTATGTGAGTGAAAGAATAGATAAATACTTTCCTAATTTTCTCCTTTATTATTTTAGAACTTGCTATTAATTCACAGTAAAAAAATATATTGCTGAAGACTGATAATGCTGTTGACTCTTGGGTCTTATAGAGAACATCTTCACTAAACTATCTAGACATATTGGCATTCTGCAAATAAATATAGCTCAAAGTAATTTCTTTGTTCACTTTTCTACTTTCAACCAAATTTCATCCATTAGTTTCACAGCCCTGCCCCCAACCCAATTTCTTTACTCTCTCAACTCCCTGCTTCTCTTCTTCCAACAAGCTAAGATTTCATCACACTGTTCCTAGTGACTTCCTACTAGGTACTCTTAAATTAAGTTCTTCACCTTAAAGTTACTTTCTCTAAAAGAGAATTCTAAATTAAGAATCCCTTCAAATCAATGAGAAAAAAAACTCTCTTATAGCATAACCAAAATAAATTCCAGATGGATTAAAGAGTAAATTGTTTTAAAAATTCAGGCCATAGAAAAATATGGGGTCAGCTAGCCCTGAAACATCTGAAGAGAGGATGGCTTTGCAAGCTTAGAAGCAATAAGAGCTATTTTAAAAGGGAAGTTTCAACAGGCTTACTACTAAATCCTAAATGACCATACATAAATTAAAAGTAAATAAGTATATTAAAAGAAGTCAAAGACTAAAGAAATTATTTGTAACATATTTAATGTACACAGGGTTAATAGCTTTAAAGTAAAAAAGAGCTTAAACAAATTATTAAGAGAGATAGCATTATCTCTCAATGGGCAAAGGAAGGACATTTCATAATAGGAAAAAAACTAGAAAAAATTTAGAAAGATGGTCAATCTCACTAGCAATAAAATCCAAATTAAAAATAAATTAATTTACCACTTTCCTGGAAAAAATATCAAAATAAAAATGATATAAAATCCACTGCTGGAGACGTATAGTAATAATTGCACTTTCATCTATAGCTGCTATGATTGTAATTGATGCAGCTCTTTAGGAAAGCAATTTGGCAATATGTATAGAGAAGCATAGAAATGAAGTTACTTTTTGATCCAGTAATTTCACTTCTGGGAACCTGTCCTATGTAAACTATCCAAAATATGGGAAAAGGTTTACTTACTAAGATGTTTGTCACAGCATTATTTGTAATTCTGAAAAAATAAAAACAATCCAAATTTCTAATATGGGAATAGTTAACTAAATTACCATGCATCATTTGATGGATTTCATGTGGCCACTAAAAATACAGTGAAAAAACTAAATAGGAAAATGCTTATTCTATAATTAGAATGTTCAAAATATCATGCGCACTAAGATACCCAATTAACAAGAGTTGTCATATAATGGTAAAATTATGGTGTTTTTAAATCTCCCCCATCCAGCCCTGCTGTGAGAAAATTCTTCGCTCATGACAGTTTCCCACCTTAAACGTCCAAACAGTCAATTCCTTTCTTAGTGAAGACCTGGAGAGAACTTCAGTTTACGTGTCATTGTGTCACTCTTCGGTTATTGTAAAGCTCAACCCTCCCTGTTCATTGAATACCCTCCTTCTCCATTGCCATATGAGCCAGTCTTTCCCTTCTGGGCTTTGGTTCCATTTGAAGAAACTTAGAGCTAGTCTGTCCTGTGGAACTTGGAGCCTCATCTGGCCTCCGCGAAGTGGTGGAGAAGCAATTAGCTTAAGAGATGAAGGGAATTTAAGGGTCTTCCACCAGTATAATGAGCTTCTCATGACACCTCTTGCACAGAGGAAAGAAGGTGGCTGTCTGCTCCCCACACTGCCCTACACATTAGGAATGCATTTGTGACATTCCACCTGGTTTGTGAATGATAACACTGTATAAAGACTAAATAAGGCAAGGTAGACCATCCCTGGCCTTCCCTAAGTAAAATACACTCCAGGTAGCATGACTGTGGTATAGTTCTATTGCTATGCAATCATTTTTAAATAAACTGGAACAAATAATTTAACTAAGCTTAATAAAGTGTTTACCTTGGGTCTTTCCCTAAGTGCTTGACATGTATTAATTCATTGAACATTCACAAAAGCCCTATCTGGCATGTGCTGTTATCATCCTTATTTCATAGATGGGAAAACTGAGGTACAAAGAAAGTAGATGACTTACCCAAGATCACCCAGCTAGTGAGTCAGAAATAGAACCCAGGCAGTCCGGCCCCACAGCCTGTATTCTTAATCATATTTATAATCGCCTCTTGTAATCTAGTTCCTACTACTTAGTTCATTTTGATACTCTTTTATTAGGCTTCTCTGAGTTCTAATCATTGACCACTGAAGAAAAACATGAATTTCATTTCACTTGTACCCTCTGACTCCTGCGCATTGTCAAAAGTATCTGTTATGGACTGAATCGTGTCCTCCAAAAATTCATATGTTGAGGTCCTAACCCCGTAGGATCTCGGAATGTGAGCTTATTTGGAGATTGGATTTTTACAGAGGCAAAATTTCAAATGAGGTCCTTAGGGTATATCCAAATCTAATATGACTGTTGTCCTTATAAAAAGGGGAAATTTGGAGACACACATACAGAGGATGCTATGTGAAGATGAAGACAGAGATGGGGCAGTGCTTCTACAAGCCAAGGAACACCAGAGACTACCAGCAGACCACCAGAAGCTAGGACAGCCATGGAAACACTTCTCTGTCCTGTCTCACGATGAACTAACACTGCCAACAGCTTTATCTTTGATTTCTAGTTCATGGTACTTTGTTATGGGAGCCCAAGCAAACTAGTACAATACTTTTTCTCTTTGCTGTTACCATTGTCTATCTACATAACAAAAATTAATTTTGCTCAAACCAAATAGCTGAGATTGAAATAGATGTAGGAGTTAGGTGAAGAGTAGAGATTTGCAATGGGATGGGATACTTTAGAATACTCATTTTAAAACTACATCATACAGCACCTGCACCGCAACATTTATGGCAGCAATGTCCACAATAGCCAAACTATAGAAAGAGCACAGATGTCCATCGACTGATGAATGGATAAAGAAGACGTGATACACACACACACACACACACACACACACACACACACACACACTGGAATATTACACACCCATCAAAAAGATGAAATCTTACCATTTGCAATGATGTGGATGGAACTAGAGGGTATTATGCTAAGTGAAATAAGTCAATCAGAGAAAGACAATTGTCATATGATCTCACTCATATGTGAAATTTGAGAAACAAAACAGATCATAGGGAAAAAATAAAGCAAGACGAAACCAGAGAGGGAGAAAAACCATAGGAGACTCTTAATCATAGGAAACAAGCTAAGGGTTGCTGGAGGGGAGAGGGTAGAGAGATGGGGTAAATGGGTGATGGACATTAAGGAGGGCATGTGATATAATGAGCGCTGGGTGTTATATAAGACTGATGAAGCACAGACCTGTACCTCTGAAACCAATAACACATTATATGTTAATTAATTGAATTAAAATAAATTTTTTTTAAAAAACTACATTATACAAAGCCTTAAGATTCCATATAGTTATCTGAAGAGGTATTTTCCATGAGGTCAAAGAGCGGACAGAGAGCAGAACTCTGGAGCTCTGTCACTTTCACATACACTCAACTTTAATGAAAGCCAGTCCACTTTTCTCTGTTGCAGAATTTGTATTCAAACTAAGATGCTGCTTGAAGAAAAACTTCCATTGCATTTTAAAAAGTCAAGAATACTGATTTAAAAGCAAAGCTTATTTCTTCACTTGATACAATTTTATCAAGTCACTACTATGTGCCAAGCAACATTTTAAAATCCATGGACCAATTGTATTGTCCCACAGGAATCCTGTATTTTAAAATACTGGGTTAAACAGAAAATTTGAAATTAAAAAAAAATTTGATCTGAGTATAGCCGACACACAATGTCAGATTACTTTCAAGTGTACAATATAGATATCTGATGAGTTTACACACTATGCTATGCTCACCACAAAGGTAGCTGCCATATCTCACCATACAACACTATTACAATATCATTGACTATTCCTTTTGTCGTGCTTTTTATTCCCATGATTTATTCTTCCCGTAACTAGAAGCTTGTATCTCCCTCTCCCCTTCACCCATGTCATCCACCCTCTCACTCTCTTCTCCCCTCTGACAATCACCAGTTTGTTCTCTGAACTAATAGGTCTGATTCTGCTTTTTATTTGTTTATCCATTTGTTTTTTGGGTTTTTTTTAGATTCCGCATATAAGTGAAAGCATATGGTATTAGGATTTTTGGTCAATCTGACTTATTTCACTTAACATAATAATCTCTAGGACCATCCGTGTTGTTCCAAATGGCATACTCTCATCCTTTTTTATGGCTGTGTAATATTCTATTGTACTTATACACCACATCATTCTTACCCATTTGTCTACTGAGGGATGCTTAGGTTGTTTCCATATCTCAGCTATTGCAAATAATGTTGCAATAATCATAAAGGTACATATATCTTTTTGGGTTAGTGTTTTCATTTGGGGGGGTATATACCCAATAGTGGAATTATTGGACCATATGGTATTTCTACTTTTAATATTTTGAGGAACCTCCATACTGTTTTCCACAGCCTTTGCATCAATTTACATTCCCACCAACAGTGCACAAGGGTTCCCGGGTCTTCACATCCTTGCCAACACTTGTTAATTGTTATCTTTTTTATTGTAGCCATTCTGACAGGTATTAAGTGATATCTCATTGTAGTTGTGATTTGCATTTCCCTAATGACTAACGATGTTGAGCATCTTTTCATGTGTCTGTTGGCCATCTGTATGACTTCTTCGGGAAAATGTCTATTTAGGTCCTTTGCCCATTTTTTAATCAGATTGTTTTTTGGTGTTGACTAGTATAAGTCCTTTACGTATTTTGGATAGTAACCTGTTATCAAATATATCATTTGCAAATATGTTCTCCCATGCAGTAGGTTGCCTTTTTGTTTTGTTGATGGTTTCCTTCACTGTGCAAAAGCTTTTTATTTTGATATGGTCCCAGTAGTTTATTTTTGCTTTTGTTTCACTTGTCAGAGGAGACATCTCTAGAAAAATATTGCTACAGCCAATGCCAGAGAGATTACTGCTTATGTTCTCTTCTAGGATTTTTATGCTTTCAGGTCTCACATTTAAGTCTTTAATAAAAAACTGACATTTTTAAGTAATAGCTAACTAATTAGTTCATTTTTAATCATCAAGACATGTATTATCCAATCAAAATTTATTTAACTTACAGGCCAAAAAGCAATGTTACCCTGTATAGTCTTAGTAAGTGTAAGATTTTCTTTCTGTTTGAATATTGCAAATAGGTAGTACTTTCCATTTTTGAATTTCAAATCCCTATGGACTATATTCCCCAGGCTTAGAATAATAGATTGAGGGGGTTTTAGCAAAATTAAAAATATAAAGTTTTTCTGTTAAATAAAGAATAAAAAGAGAAGCAATAGGGATAAGTTTGTTTCCAGACATTTCAAAAAGCAATCAACAAAATGAGTTTATAAGTTTTTAGGAGGCTGGAGTTTGGTAGTTGGGGATTGTGTATGACCGAGGAGGAGGAGTCTTCAAAGGTATTAAGTCCAGAATACTCTGGAATACAATAGCCACTGAAATGATTTTCACGTCTACTTCATTAATTTGAGCATTTTCTTAGCTTTTAAAAAACAAAAGAATCACTGTGTGATCAAATACACACCTAGTGTATATGTGTGTAAGACATTGCACTAAGCAGAGGAGCCCAGCCCAACAGCAGACCAAGACAGCTGGCCTGGGAAGAACTGGTGGGGGCCATAACCATTCAACAGGAGGCAGGCCTAGCTGGCAAGCTCTGCTCCTTCCTGCTACTGACCTCTACCAACCCCACTCTGTCAGGAACTGAAGGCACCTTTCTCTTCACTCACTGGACCAAGAGAGGTTTCCTCCGAGATATTTATTTTTATTATTGTAAATTGTAATTCAAGAGAAAGATGACTGTTCATGCTGCCACAACTGTCACTAAATCTTAATCCTTAAAGATTTGGCTTGCATATTATCAGACAAGAAATATCAACTCTGCTCTCTTTAAAATAATACACTAGCCTTTGGGGGGAAACATCAAAAGGGAAGAAATTCAAGGAGTGAGACTGTAAATTCATGATCCTGATTTTCAACAAAAGTTCCAATATTTATGTATCCAAACAACTATTGTTTCCTTTACAGAAGACACCCACAAAGCTATAAACATTCCCACAATGATTCCATTGTCTAAAGATGACCGGGAAATACTTATGGAATTTCCTTCAGAGTCTGAGACATTTTCTTTTGAACAACCTCAAAGGTGATAATTCACTTTGTGCAAGTTACTTAACATCTTTGAGCCTACGTTTCCTCACAGCCACATAGTGATATAATAGTACCTATTTCACTGGGCTTTTGTAAAGGTTAAATGAGAAAACCTGCAAAGAGTACTCGGCACAGGGCCTGGCACCCAGCAAGTGTTCACTAAATGCTGTTAGGATTATTAGGAGTATAATGACAATTGCCACAATTCCTAGAGGATGTAAGATTTTTTCTCAGTGTTGAAGGGCTTTTGAAAATAAGTCTTAAATCAGGCGGTGATCCAACCAGGTAACACAGTTGAATGTCAACAGCAAGAAGAGATGAGAAAACAAGAAATATATTTTCCTTTTCTAGTCTATCAATTGGAATTTTTTTGAAGGGATCTCAGTAATTTGCTAAATAATGGCAGCACGCTTAAAATAAGCACAATCTTCTAATGTGTCTCGTCTGAAAGAAACAGAGAATTCTTGCAACGAAGGCTTCCTGGCAACGCGTGGCCTCCTCACAGGTCACCGTTCGCCCAGTCAGGCCCGGTTCAGCCTGGTGAGAGGTAACAAATGTGAAGATGGGCGTGCACGGAACTAACACAAACGAGCACCTGTGCACTTCTGCTTTGGAACCCTCTCTCATCGTATCACCTCCCTGTGCTGTTCGTCTCCCTCTCAGCCTTTGAGAAGAAGAGAGAGAGGATTTTCTTAGAAGGTTCACGTGTCTGTGTCATCTGTGTGTAAGTCATTCCACTGAAAATGGAGAATCTAAATTGTGAGTGTGACACAAGTTTCAAGTCTTCAATTCCTATTTCTCAGCATCAAATTCCATCATACCTATACTTTCCGTTCATAACTTCAAAATTGCTTTGTAAGCGGCTTGCTCAGCATTCCCCGGGCCCAGATGGGAACTCTGTCTTTCCCTGAGTAAAGGCTGCCAAGCAGTAGTAATATCACTAAAACATTAAAATCAATAACCCTAAAACGCTAGGGATTTTCCTTACATAAAAACCATGTCTTTTCTGTTTATTATATCTTTTCCCTTGTAATCTAGAGTCTATTAGAAGTTCCTTAGTTATAGAGAAACAAAAGAGAAGGGACGGGGGACTATAGTGAGAAAGAACATAGCGCGCCTAACCCCCTGATAATGAAGGCCCATTATGAGAAAGCTGGAAGTCTGTGGACTAAGGCTTGCCTTTGATGCCCACATACCATAGCAATTACTCCACATGAGGACGTTCAGATTCTCAGGCTCCTTACCCTGTTTACAAAGGACCAATGTTTGTCTTTGGCGGTAGCAAGTTTAGGAAACTCCATGAGTAACTCTAAGCATGAAACTGGTATGTAGCACAAAAAAGAAAAGTATATGTCCCGGCTTGGTGTGTATATTGCTGCATGCGTGAGTAAGGAATTCTGAGGCAGAGGTTAACCAACCAGTGGGAACTGATGACATTTTCCTTCTGAGCCTTGCAACTTATTTCCCAAGAGAATTAAATCACAAGCTAGAAAAACCTTAGAGCTGTTCGGGATCTTACAGCTTAAGGGATCTTCTTCATTATACCGATGAGGAAACTAAGACCCAAACAGGTTATGTCACTAACTCAGAGTCAAACCAGAATTTGTTTCTAGGTCCAGTGAGGACATGGTTCTCCTAACTTGAAGACCACAGCATTGTTTTCAGCTCTTGCTGTTTACTTCTTAGTTTCTTTGGGAGACAGAAATATCTCATCTCACTATGTACCCTCTTCCACTTCCCAGATCTCATAATCAACTTCATTAGGGAATTGCCTTACATTAAAGAGATACAGAACACATTAGCAAAGAGTTTGTGGGTGTCTCTAGAGAGGGTTTAAAGAAGGAGAAGGAGCTCTCTATTAAGGGGATATTTTAAGTGCAGTCTTTACTAGAGGCAGAGGCACAGAAGAGCAGTCTTCTGAAATTCCTTTCATGTCCCATGATTCTTCTGTTAGATGCTCCCTATGATAAAAATTAAGTGTCAAGAGGCCTCCTAGCAAGTCGACAGCGAAATGAGAATTTCATCTTAGATAAGATGTAGAACTAATCTCTGATTTAATCCTACTAAGCCCTGTGCCCAGTTTCTTCAGGTTAGCTGGAGTCCAATATCGACAGAGGTTAAACAAATCAGAGCAGACACGGACAATGAGAACACGGTTTTCAGAGTTATTTGAAGATTGTCTCTACCTTGCCAGCTCACGGCTTGCAGCAAGTGAGTAAACTTAGATTAACCCTAGATTAATCCAAAGACAAAAGAACCTCCAGCCAAGAGACTAAGATAGGGCCGAGGGGAAGGCGGGAAGAAAAATATGCTATGTCCTAATCACTGGGAAAGAACAGGCTGTCCAAGCCAATTCTGTTCTGATCTATGAGATCAATTGCATCTGGAGCTCTTTGGCTACTGGCAGTAAGCACAGGGACAGCAGTGCAATGCTGAGGAAGGATGACCTCATTGAAAAGAGGAGCCATGGCTACCAACCTCCCTTTCTGACCCTCCGTCGCTGAGCCTGCCCTCTCCATCCTCAGCCACCACTGGATTGCCAGTTGTCCGGTGAAGCATAGTTTAGTCTGCAAAAAATGTTGATATATCAAACCTACAGTCTCTTTTCCAATCAACCAACTAAGTACCTTCCTGTTCAAATCCATCTCAAAATTTAAATGAATAGAAATTAGCCAGCTTTCAAATGCTTGGTCTTCTCTTTCCCTGAAAATTCTCCGTTGGGGCTACCTCTACAGACTACAGTTAGGGGAAATTTAATCCTCTCCCTTGTCCCTCTTCAACACTGAATGCACCCGCATCAGCGTGGAGCATGGTTTGTCATTCAACGCCAGGGCCAAAGAAGATACATGTCATTATAGCTTAAGTTTATGTAACTAGGTTCCTCCTCAAAGGAAAAGCTAGGGTCTTTTTCTTTGTCTTTTCCCCCTCTTTCACTTATTTCCTTCTTCAGGAAACACCGGAAAGCAAAATGGATATGGTCTTTATGAGCCACTTCGATTAGTGATCAGACCAGAGTGGAAATGGTATGGAAAGGGAGTCAGAGAAAGAGTACAGATAATACTTGAGTCAGACAGGGACTGGGAAAACAGAACTTCCTTAATAGCGGGAAAAACACATTGGGGTGGGGACAGAAAGGCTTACACTGGCTTCATTTTTTTTTTTTAATGGCATAGAAGGCCTCTTGGACTTCAGATAACTCTTACAAAATATTTTGATGGATTGAGTGCAAAAAGTGAATCAAACATATGGATTAAATTTTCATTATAATACAGATGGGATTTTTTTATTATTAAATTAAGTAAAATGTTTGGCAAAGTATATTTGGTTCTGGCCAAACCCAGAACATTTGAAAAATAGTTTTGAGATATTCAGTGAAGTGAACACAAAGCCAGGTTTACCCATCCCTAGAGTTTGGAAAAATGAAATTTGGCTCATCAAGGTTTGATTCAGTGTCAAATGTATTTGTGGGGAAATAGTTTCTGCAACACCAAAATTGCCTACGTGCCTTAGGAGAGCAGTGGAAATGCCCAATAGTTACTGAATAACTCAGCCTGTCCAGCACCATAAAAGGCAGCAATCCAGTGACCTGAGAAAAAGGTGAGCCGCTCCCCTCCTCCCTCACCAAGACATTAAGAACTGAACAAAAGCCAGTGTATTCTGTGTTTGCAACTATGCTGTCTAGCCTAGAAAATTAGCACAAAGCAGCAAATGAATAGGAAATGCTCATTTGAGAGAAAGGTCATCACTGTAGCTGGATGGCTGACAAGGGGCTTTTATTATCTGCATTGACCAGAAGAATTCAGAAAGGCAAAGGACAATAACAATATTGATGAAAGGTAAGGTCATATTGTTGGATACTTTTTCCAGGCATTAAGAACTTCATTTTACTTATTTGGAAAAAAAAAAAATCCCAAAGGAATGCATGGAAATTTTTGGCACTCTAATGCCAGTCTATTTGACTATCTTTCCATCAATCCATGGGTTACTGGAAAACTCTTTTTTTTTTTTAATCCATCTATCAGCAACCCATCAGAACATGACTATACATGAAATTTTAAGTTTAGCAATCTTTCATTCCTGTACATGGCCATTGTGAAACTCCATTCTACCCATGGTAAAATTTCAGCTTCCTGCCAGTGTTTTAGGGGAATGGGCTCA
This sequence comes from Ursus arctos, assembly GCF_023065955.2. NCBI lineage: Eukaryota > Metazoa > Chordata > Mammalia > Carnivora > Ursidae > Ursus > Ursus arctos. The sequence goes on from NW_026623067.1 coordinate 55,552,021, forward strand.
CCTAAAGAGCCAAGATTTCTGGGAAACTGAATGTCCTAATTATCAAGCCCCAGCATCAAGCCAGTGGAAGTTTGTATTAAAACCTCTTTGAGTTGAAGTATTTGTCAATCTATGACCCACTCTCCTGTATTCTCACATAGGAACTATGTTGTATTGCAAGAATGCTATAAAGGTGGATGAGGCCAACAGGGCTATTTGCCTCTCAACTACACAATCTCACCTTGCAACACTTTTTTCTTTTTTGAAGATTTTATTTATTTATTTGAGAGAGAGAGACACGCAGAGAGAGCAAAGGAGATAGTGAGAGAAAGCATGAATGGGGAGGAGAGGGAGAGCAGACTCCCCGCCAAGCAGGGATCCTGATGTGGGACTTGATCACAGGACCCTGGGATCATGACCTGAGCCGAAGGCAACCACTTAACCGACTGAGCCACCCGGGTGCTCCATACCACTTTTTTTAATACTTGTATTTTCTTTGTATGGTGCATGAATCAGGAAAACAGAACCACTATAGGTATTGAAAACACAAAGGAATTTAATATAAGGATTTATCAGCTTATGCAAGCATTGGAAAGGTTAGGTGGTCTGAAGATCAGGGATACCGATGCTAGCATTTAATAACTCAGGAAATGAAGGCTTCATAGGAGACTGGTACTGCTGACCTGAGCTAACTGTGGTACAAGGGCAGGTGACTCTCAAGGGGTTATATAGAAACCCTTCAGAAAACCATATGCCTGCCCAAAGTGTGTCTAGAAAATGGCCTCTCCTTTTTCACATTCTACATTTTGTGCAAGTGCCTCTCATTGATAAAATCAAAACCTAAACCCTTCTAGTAAAAGGAAACCGAGTTTCCAGACTTCTAGTGTCTACACATGAGAGAGAGAGTCTGGAAGGAAAAAAATTATGTCAAATATTGCTGAGCACCCTATTACTTACTCAGTGGGTTTGTCTTCCACAGCCCACTCCATTCCTTTCCATCTTTTATTTTTGTGGTAGTTAACATGGTAATGGCTAGAAAATCTGCTACCTTATTTATTAAGAATAAACAGTCATGAGTGAAGACACTGAGACATTTATGTAAAACAGTGTAGGTGAGTGGTAGATACTGGACCAGACATATGAACCCGGCTCTGCCATTTACTAGCTATATTATATTAATATTTCTGACCATAGGTTTTCTCATCTGAAAAATGGGAATAACAATGCCATACCTTCCTTTCCCAAAGATGTCGCAAGCATCTAATGATTTATACATTTCTAAGTACTTCACAAACTATCCTGTACTATAAAATTTAATCCATTCTTTCACCATAATTAGTGCTTATTTATTCTAGGGCATAGAATTAGACATTTCAGGAGTGTAACATCAAGACAAATAATAGTCACTGTGCCCTAGAAATTTACCACTTAGTAGAAGAGTAGAGTACATTAATAAAAAACAAGATGTAAAGTAGAATAGCGTAAGGGTCATCACGAAGTGCAGAAAATAACAATTTCATCTAGAAGAACTATTATTTCCATCTGGAGAAATGTGGAAGGTTTTTTTGACCCAGCTCTCTCATCTTCTGTCTGATTCTTCTGTTTGATTCCTGGATTCCCACTTTCATGTACTTTTCATGTATTTCTATAGATGTCCTCATCTTAATGCCATCAATTATCCATCCAATTCCTTTTACTCCATTCCCCTTGTAATTGCTTTAATTCAGTCTGATCGCTGTTTGCCTACACCACTGCAATACCTTCCTCATGAACCTGTCTGCCCCCAAGCCTGCCCTCATCATACTGACCACCTCATTCCACCCAACCCACAACCTTATAGAAGGTTCATCTGTCTTCTGCACTACTCTTAGAATAATCTATCTTGAATGCAAATCTAGTTGCACAATCATCTATTTAAAATCTCTTCAAAGAACAACCTCTAATTTCAGGATGAAGTTGAAAAGCCTTCACTTAGCACACAAGGTCTGCTTTGATTTGGCCCCAGGTTCCCCTCTCTAAACTGAAATGTAGGAATGTGCCTTCATGCATGAACTTCATGACACCTATGTACCATACTCAAAACAGCATTTTTTTCGCTTCCTGATTCATGACGGTGTTGAGTAGTATAGCTGTGACCCTTAAAATGAGGGATTAGATCTGGGAGATTGGTGACCTAGGGAACAAAAGGGCTGGCTGGAGAGAATAAAAGAGAAAAAATTACAAGAAAGGAGGAAGAAAGGTAAAACACACCATTTTTATCACCTGGTTTATGTGATACTACATATGGGAGTCCTGACTCAAACTTATTGTCAGGTATGCAAGGAAGGATTCACTGGGGTGGGGGGGGGGAGCACGCAATGCAGAGTCAGTGCAAGTAAGATTCTTCTTTTCTATGTGGAGACCAGAAGTCAGGAACGGTCTGAATATTTTTATAGGGTAGAGGAAGAATCAGTTTTAGAGAGAAGCCTTACTTGATTACATGAACCTCCCCTGTACAGATTGTTCTCCAAATGTTTTCTGGTGGGATGTGGTTGTTGCAATTATTATAATGATTATCTAACATAGCACGTTACATTTTCTCAAATGCTGCCATAAATATCTCATTTAAGGATCAACTTCTGGGCCCTCCAAATTAAAGGATAGAGTTTTCAAAGGGTGCCCAGGCTACTTGCCAGGCTAACTAAAATGGTTATCATATGCCATGTTTTTATGGATGCTTTGAACTCTCTATTAAGTCTTGGCAAAACTAATGTGTCTAATTAGGTGTTACTTAAAGCTAACATGGCAACATAGTAGAGTCTAAAAAATACTTAAATGAATGAATAATCACAAACCTTTGTGCTAGGAGCTCAGATCATCTCTTTAAGAAAATCAGCTAGAGGAGTATAGAGGATCAAAGGGAGTAGGTAGTGTGAGAACACACGAAGGCTGGTGTTGACTGCTGACTTGCCTCTCTTTGTTCTCCTTAAGTGTCAGACTGGTCTGGGTGTGTTCCTGCATCTAAGGGTGAGGAAGGAGTGTGCAGGGAGGGAAGAAAAGATCCTTTTATTTTATAATTAATGGAATAACTAAGATTTTTGAACATTTTTCTTGCAGATTTAAGGGACCATGATTTTAATGCTGTATGACTGAACTAGTGATTGGTTTATATCAAGAATATTCAAAATTAACTTTTTCACAAACCTTTCTCCTTGACTCAAACACCAAAAGTTTGTCAACATCAACTTAGAGAAACAGAACTAAACAAATGTGTTTTAGAATCCAAATTGAAACTTGAAAGGATACATAAGCAATGCTTTTCAATCACTTCACAGATCATTATCCCTTCCTTTTTCCTCCCTTCTGAAGTTCTCTTCCGAAATAACTAGATCTTTGTGTTCTGAAGCTTCTAAAGTTTCTGGAAGGATCCATATGACTTGATTCAGACCACAAGACAAATACCCTGCTGGGGCAAAGTGAAAGCCACAAGTGTTTTCACTTGGTACATCTGGTCACCTAGTCTTCTGACTTCTTTCCCAGAGGAGTATAGTCCCCAAATTTCTTAATATCCTTTTGGAGAACCATGAGGACTCCTTCATTTACAGTGGAATCTTATAGACAAAGAGGATATATTTCATGGCTTTAGATTTCTTCAGGGAAAACTAAGATTGTTATTGGAGCCTTAAAGATTTTTTTAAGCTAGTGATGGCTCTCTAATTAGAGAAGGGATGAAAAGTAACATTTGGGAAAAGCATGGCTGCTTTTCATAATTTTTATATTTGTTTCCTATGACAACTGTAACAAATCACCACAACGCTGGTGGCTTAAAACAATTCACATTTATTCTCTTACAGTTTTGGGGGTCAGAAGTCTGAAATCAGTTTCACTGCGGCAAAACGAAGGTGTCAGCCTTACTCCCTCTGTACCTCAGTTGACTCTAGAGGAGAATCTGTTTTCTTGACTTTTCCATCTTCTAGAGCTGTACTGCTTGTATTCCTTGGCTCATGACCCCTTCTACAATTATCAAAGCCAGCCATGTGGCATCTTGGATTCAGTGGTCACACTACCTTTTTCTGTGTCAGCTTTGTTCTGTCTTTCTCTCTTACAAGGGTAACTGTAATTGCATTGGGTCCACCCAGATAATCCAGAATAATTTCTCTATCTCAAAATTCTTTTCTTTTAAATATTTATTTGTATATTTTAGAGAGAAAGAGAGAAAGGATGGGGGAAGGGGCAGAGGGAGAGAATCTTCAAGCAGACTCCCCGCTGAGTGTGGAGCCCAACTCAGGGATCAATCTCACGACCCATGAGATCACTACCTGAGCCACCCACATGCCCATCTACCTCAAAATTCTTAATCACATCTGCAAAGTCTCTTGCCACCTAAGATAGCATGCACTGTTTCCAGGAATGAGGACTTAGATACCTTTCGGGGGCCATTATTCAACCTACCACATTTTTGCTTTTAATTTTCACAACTATACCAACACACAAACATTGTTATCCCCATTCTACAGATAGGGCCACTGAGGCACAGGCAGATTAAGAAATGTATCATTATTTCAGGTAATAAGCAGCACAGCCAAAGTTCAAATCCAATTCTTCCAGGTTTATGGAAGAAAAGAAGGAAAACCAGAAATAAAGCAACACTGATGATAACTTTTTCACATCTTTTTTCTCAAATTCCTTTCCCATCTTCTTACACAGCAGGGAAAACTGTGTTTTACGCAGTTCCTTTACATCTGCTGGCATTTGGCAGAACAAAAAACTCTCAATTTCCAGCTGTGGAATTGGAAAATAATGGTCACTGGCCATCGGTTGGGACTGAACTTCATATTTTATCTAAATCCCTTTTATGACTTTTTTCACTTTTCAGCTTATATTATAAAGGCACTTTTTGGTCCTTTCAATGTGCCAGTCACTGTTCTAAGCAACCTTATAGCATCAACTCATTTAACCCCTGAATGCACCTCAGCTGTAGGTGCTATCACTACTTTTAGTTTTTTCATTTCACAAATGAGAAAATTGAACTGCATAGTGGTTAAGTAATTTGATTAATTTTGCACAGGGTCCTGGGATGGAGTCTGGTGTCAGGCTCAGCGGGGAGTCTGCTTCTCCCTCTACCCCTCCCCCTGCTCGTTATCTCTCTCTCACACACACACACTCTCTCTCTCAAATAAATAAATAAAATCTTTAAAAATATCTTTTTTTCACAGACTAGGATTCAAGCCCAGGTATCTTTAACCACTAGGTACTGTACTATACAGGCTAATGCTTATATATATTTTAAACTTCTTCTATAAGAGGAGGCTTTATTCTTTTTTAAAAAAAATTCTTATTTATTTGAGAGACAGCAAGCATGAGAGAGTACAAGCAGGGAGGGGAGGAGGGGCAGAGGGAGAAGGAGAAGCAGACTTCCCACTGAGCAGGGAGCCTGACACGGAGCTTCATCCTAGGATCCTGGGATCATGACCTGAGCCTAAGGCAGACACTTAACTGACTGAGCCACCCAGGTGCCCAGAGGAGGCTTTATTCTGATTTCCCTTTTTTTCCCAAATCACCGAGTATAGTGTATTACACATGATAGGCCTTTAGGTGCTGAATAAATAAATGAAAACTGATTATTATTGTTACTTCTGTTTTTCTCATATATTTTTCCTGAATATATGCCTTCAGAACCTTGCTACTCAATGTGTGGTCTCCAAACTAGCAGCAGAGAGATCACCTGGAGCCTTATGAGAAATGGAGACTCCCAGGCCCCACACCAGACCTACGGAATCAGAATCTGCATTTTAATAAGCTTCCCATGTGATTCATGTGCACATTAAAGTTTGAAAACCACCCTTTAAAGCATATATATTAGATTTAACAAACTTAGTACACAATACCCACATGGTTCTCTCACCCTTTTATACACTTGAATGCTGTGGCTCTGGCCTCTTTAATTCCATCCTAAGTCTAACATTATACGATTTGTCCAGTTTCATAAAAGCCATTCCTTTTGAAACCATTCATTTCTATGTGAGAAAAGCAGTGTTACTTAAGGAAAATATTAGTAGTTTTTTTTCCTTCAAACCAAGTATACAAAAATCTTCCCTGCCCCCAAGCACATGTACAGACCAGGCTTTAGCAGGCTGCCCTGCAGGTGAGCTGGAGAAAGCAGCAGCCCAGGTAGAACAAGGACTCGAAACCTCTCCCTGGTACAGGGGAGGAAGCTGTTTATCACCATGACCTAAAATAAAGCCCCTAAAGTAGCTCGTATGTTTCAACCATCAGGACAGTTTCATAGCAACCCTCTCACCTTCTCACACTCACCTCCAGGTAATAAGCAGCAGAGCTCCAGACCCTGTGGCATCTGGCTGCAAAAACTTGTGAGTAAAGAAGAGAATGATATAGATCAACCAAGGAAATGCCTTCCAAAGAATCTGAAGGGTGGTTGGTGATGCCAAGACTGAGGAATCCCTCTCTAAACTAAGAGTTGATACCACTATAAAGATAAAGGACTCACTCAGCATGGAGGGAGATCAGATCACCACAGATCCCTGCTCTTGACATTGGCAATCAAATCAATCTGACTCCTAAAGTGGGACAGGCAAATCAAACGGCGAAGAAACCAACAATTTCAGACAATCTATCCTACTTCTCTTTCAGAACTCAGTTGACTGTACTAGACTTTCTGTTTTGATATTTTAATCTCCATCTACATAAAAAAGTATTGGTAGATTGCTACAATTAACATGATATCTTCAATCTATAAATACAGAGGATGCTGACACCCCACCATCTGCAGGGTGGGCATTTTTGAGACTTTTAGCCTCCAAACTTGGATTTAAACAGCCTGACCCTAAGTGTATTTAACTAAGGACATTTTCTTCTGATTAATATCAAGTACTAGAAAATGAATTGACCTGCACTCCTGAATCAGTCAAAACCTAGACAAAATATATGAAACAATAGCTTTCAAGACATAGGACATGAGGCAACAAATGACAATGATTTCTGAGAAACATGAAACAAATTCAGTAAGCCCTAATCACCAACTTACTTCCTGGGCAGTTTCCAGGCTGCAGCACCAGGAGAAGATACCGAGGTAGAGCCTGACATTCTCCCTGAGTTGAGGTGACATAGCTGGGAGTGTGGGTAGGCTAGTTTCCAGGTCAGAATACCAGTGGGGAAAGAGATATCAAAGAGAGAATGTGAGATCTGCAGAAGGACTCCCTGGAATATTCACCTGAGCACTGATCACCACAGGACTGAAAGGTAACCATCAGATGACAGGGAAAGAACCATAGGAAAGGATTAAAGGGAACAAAACTTTGAGCATATATGGAACAGGAAAGAGTGCCCATTTCCACTGGCCAGAAATGGAAAACCTCATAATTTGCAGGATATTGGATAGGCTACCATATTAGTTTTCTATTACTGTGTAATAATTTACCACAAATTGAGAAGCTTGAAAACAATACCCATTTATTATTTTAGTTATGTAGATCAAAAGCCCAGGCAGCCTTGACTGAGTTCTCGGCTTAGGGTGTCATAAGGCCAAAATCAAGGCATAGTTGGGCTAGGCTCTTACCTGGAGGCTCTGGGGAAGAATCTGTTTCCAAGTTCATTTTGGTTATTGGCCGAATTTGGTTACTTGCGGTTATAAGACTGAGGTCCCCATTTTCTTTCTGGCTGTTGGCCAGGGATTGCTCTCAGTTCTTAGAGGCCACTCACAGATCCTTTCCACATGATCCCCTTACATTTTCAAGCCGGTAATGACACATATGACACATCAAATCACCCTTCTGCTTAGAATATTTGACCTACTTTTCTGCAACCATTCAGAAACAAGTATCTGCTTTTAAAAAGCTCATATAAGTTAGGTCTACCTGGATCATCTCTCTATCTTAAATTCAACTTACTAGCAACAATTATATCTGCAAAATCTCTTTTCCCATGTATTGTAACATAATAATGGGAATAACACCTGAGGTCAAAAACATGGAAGCCATCAGGACTCTGCCAAACAGAAGTACTCAGAAGGGTCTTCCGTTAGCAGTGGTAAAAATATCCCTCCACTAACTGCTTCCCTGATCCAGATTAACAAAGTTTACAAGCAAGACCTAAAAGCACCAAACTATTTTCAGGTTACTTAACTACTTCCCAGAACAAAATTCTAGAATACCTATAGAACACCAAAAAAATAAAGCAGCCAAAAAGGTAAAAATTGCAATATCTGGCATCTAATAAAAAAAAATACCAGGTCTGCAAATCAGCAGGAATGTCTGACCTATAATGAAAAGATAAATTAAACCATCAATACCAAGTCAGAACTGATAGCAATGACAGAATTATGGACAAAGATCTTAACATAGTTATCATGTCTATATTCCATATGACAAAGATGCTACAGGGAAAACTAACCATGCTAAGGAAAAATGTGGAATATATATATTATTTTTAAAAGATACACAATGAACTTTTAGAGATGAAAAATACACTATGTGGAATTGATGTTGTATTAGATATTGCAAAAGAAAATATTAGTGAACTGGAAGATAGTAATAAACACTATCCAAAACAAAACACACAGAGAAAAAAAGAATAAAAATAAACAAATAAACAAAACATTCACAAGATATGGGCAATTTCAAGTGCCCAACATAGATATAGTTGGAATCTTCAAAGGGGAACAGAAACAATGTAAGAAATAATGGCTGAGAAACTTCCAAATTTGTTGGAAACTATAAATCCACAGATGCAAGAGATTCAACCAACTCCCAAGCATTAGAAAAATGAGGGAAATATCTTTCAAATGTCATAACATAATTCGAATTTCATAATCATAATCAAATTTCTCAAATACAGTGATAAAAAGAAAGTCTTAAAAGCAACCACAAAAAATGATCATAATATATACAGAAGAACAAAGCATGAAAACATTTCTCATCAGAAACAATGCAAATAAGAAGACAGTGGAGCAACACCTTTAAAGTACTAAAAAAATTATTATCAACATAGAATTCTACACCCAACAAAAATATCTATTTTAAACAAAGGTGAAATAAAGATTTTTTTTAGATATACATCAGTTGAAAGAGTCCATCACCATCAAACCTGCACAAAAAGGAGTGTTAAAATTGCATGGAGCACTGGGTGTTATATGCAAACAATGAATCATGGAACAGTACATCAAAAACTAATGATGTACTGTATGGTCACTAACATATTATGATAAAAAATATGCACACACACACACACACACACACACACGCAAACACACAAAAGAAAACTTTTGGTCACAGGGAAAATGATACCAGATAGAACTATGTATCTAAATAAAAGAAAAAATAACATCAGAAATCGTAGCTACAGGGTAAATATTTATCATTTATTTATTATAGGAATAACTTTAAAAGATAATTGGCCATGCAAAACAGGGAATGGCAAACTTTTTTCTGGAAAGGGTCAGAGAGTGCATATTTTAGGCATTGTGGGTCATACAGTCTTTGTGGAACTACTCAGCTCTGCGGTTCTATCATGAAAGCATCCATTAAAGTATGTAAATGAATTGTTATGGCTATGATACAATAAAACTTCATTTACCAAAAAGGTGGCAGGCTGGTTTGGCTACTGGACCTTGGTTAGCCAATCCCTGATTTAAAGCAAAAATAATAATGATGCAGTGTGGAATTTATGATACATATAGAAGGAAAAGGTTTGACAGCTACAACATATAGGCCACAAGGCGAGAATTAGAAATTTATTGTTGTAAAGTTCTAAACTTGTATGTGAGGCAGTATATCATTACTTGAAGATAGACTGTGCGCAGTTACATTAAATGTACTCTATCTGAACACATCAGTGAAAAGACAGAGATTATCCAATTAGATAAAAATAAGACCCAACTATATGCTATCTACAAAAAAAGTCACCTCTAAATTAACTTATCAATAAATTACAATTGATCAACTGTAAATTAATAACTAAGTAAAAAGTAAAAAAAAATGGAAATAGATATGGCATGCAAACACTAATAAAAAGAAAGCCAGAAAAGATATACTGGTATCAATTAGAAAACCCTTAAGAATGAGAAATATTGCAGTGGATAAAGTGGGACAATAAATAACAATAAGAGCCAATCCTCCACAAAGACATAACAAACCTAAATGTGTATCTACCTAAGAACAGGAATTTAAAGGATAAATACACAAATCTATCATTTTAACTGAAGTTTCAACACTTGTCTTTGAATCACTGATAGGAAAAATGGACAGAAAATAAGTAGAGATATAGAAGAGCTTACCAACACAACCAAAACACTTAACCTGACATTTATAGATACTCCATCCAACAACGGGATACACATTCTTCTCAAGTGCACATGAATGTTCATCAAGACAGACCATATCTGTGCCATAAAACAAACCTTAACAAATTCAAAAGAAAAGAAATTATACCACATATTTTCTGAACAAAGCAAAATTAAGCTAGAAATCAAAAATAGAATGGTATCTGGAAAATTCACAAGTACCTGGAAATCAAACAACACACTTCTAAATAACCCATGAGTCAAAGAGTTCTCAAGAGAAATTTTAAAATATTCTGAATTCAATGAAAGGGAAATACAACATCAAAATTTAAAAGTTAAATATGTACCTACCATACAATGCAGCTATTCCATCCAGGTAAATACAAATACCTATGAGAAAAGAAAAAAGAAGAAAATTACATCCATGCAATGATTTTTACATGAATGCCCTTAAGATCTTTATTTGTAATTGCTAAAAATTGGAAGCAACTCAAATGTCTATTAACAGGTGGACAGATAAATTTTGGTATATCCATACAGTGGAATTCTATCTGCAATAAAAAGGGATAAGCAAATTTTGGTGTATTCATGCAATGTCATACTGCCTGGAATAGAAAGGAATGAAGGAATGAATAAATAAATAAATTTTTAAAAATGCACACAACGGTATCGGTGAATTTTAAAACTGTTATGTTGAGGGAAATAAGCCAGGCAAAACAGAATTCATATCATATGATTCCATTTATATAAGATTCTAGAAAATACAAACCAGTCCATAAAAACAGAACAGCCTTTAACTGGAGGTAGGGGATTGAGGGGAACGAGGTAGGGATTGTAAACAGAACCAAACTTCTGGGGGTGATGGCTATGTTCACTATAATGATTATAGTGATAGTTTCAGGAGTGTATAAATATGTCAGAATGTATCAAAATTGCACACTTTTAAATATGCACAGTTCTTCTTCGTCAACCTTGACAAAGCAGTTAAACATAAAAATCAATCAGGGAAATCCATGTGAACTTGCACAATTTCAGATGACTTTAACTAGGTATCTTGCTGCACTTGGAATCAAAGCACAAGCAACTTCCATCTTCCACCCTATCCTATCACATCCTAGCACAGGTAAAAATAGATATGAGGGTCTTATCAGAGCTGAGTTCATAAAATTTTGCTTGTATGTCTAGAGTTTAAATTGATGTTACCAGTTCCAAAAAAAATTGTAAAAAGAAAAGCCTTAACGATAAATATAATTCAAAAGAATAACTATCATCCCTAACCTTGACATTTAGCATCCTTCAGCCTATTCACTACTTCTCCCTCTGGACCATAATTACCGGCAATGGCATCAAGTTCTCTCTTTTCCATTATGCCATAGGGTCTTTTTTAATAAAATTGTCCGGATCCACTATTAAGATGCTGTGTTACTTCATGTTCAAGTAGTTTTCACTTTTTATTCAGAATAAAATGCTCAAATTGGGTAGTTTTATCACTACTTATCCCACATCTAGGGAAAAATCAGATCATATTTGGCAGCAAGCATAGCCAGTAACTCGTTTTAATGCCGCAGCAGGCCTTGCCTGCAAGGGAGCACACCCCTGCTATAGGGGTGCCGAGGATGCATGAAACTCATAGAGTACCCTGACTCACTCAAATAAAACAGTGAACCAGGTCATGAAAAGTTAGAGCAAAATGTATAATTTTGCAGCCCATCCCACATCTGTTCAATCATACTAGCATTCACAGCCAATATATTAAATTGAATACCCTAATGCTATTGGCCATTTCTGATTTGGAGTTGATTTCCTTAAAGTATGAGCATTTTGTTTTTCTGATTTCAAAAAATCCTCAAAACTGTTCTCCACTTAACTAAAGACAGTGGTATGGATGCTTGCTCCCAACAAAGCAGCCCATAGCCCTCCACCCATTGGAAAGTCAGTTGCTAAGAAAATAATGCCTTTCGGCTTTAGTGATGGATGGAGTTCAGGCCTCATGAACATTTGAGCATTGCAACCCCACCTCTCACACAGGAAGAATCCCTGGTGCCCTCATGCTCTTTGGCTTTCACTGTTGGGTGGCCAAGGAAATAGTTTGTGGTCAGTGGTCACACAATAATCCTTGACAAGTGGTTACTGCCATTTGGAATCTCAAGTCTCAAAGGCGTACTTCCTCTCTTTTGTCTATTGTTACTGCAGGAGCTTCAGCCCATAGCTGGTTGTGGTCATTGTTATTTTTCAGTGACAGGAAGTTGCTATTGTCTGGTTTTGGTTGAGTTTCTTTAGCCTGCTCTTTCTGTGTCCACGTGATTAACAGCACCAGGAAAACGCTGTTTGTATTCATCCTCTCTGAAATGTCAGCTTCCCCTAGACCCTGGCTGCTCGGGCTAAGTGGAATTTTCCCGCACAAACGTCCCCCAGTTTGTCATTCTTGATTTGGCAGCGAACTGACCTGTCATCCTTCATTCTGCATAAGTTATTTACAATGTCTGGAACATTTCGGAAAAGTAAAATAAGGAGGCCTAAAGTCAACACATTTTAAAAGAAATTCTACGCTGTCCTCTCCACTTTCCCAGTAAGGTGGTAGTGAAGTGGCGTGAGGGCAAGCTGTGTCCCCACCCTTCTTAAATAAAGAATCCCTTTGGATGGGCGTCTTAGCCGCAGAAATGGAGACATCTTCTTCAAAATGCCCCCTGGGGTTCCCCTGATGCTTTTCTTATTGGTATTAGTAGAGTCAACTACAGAATTCTTGCTCAGCACTTTATTAGGCCTTTGTACAGCTCTGTTTAGAAATTTGCCTCATAATATATTTGGCCAATGGCTTCAGAACTACCACTCTGCTGACTTTGTACAACTGCCTACCAACCCTGAGTTGCCTATCTCCAGGATTCTTTTATGAGAGAAATAAATTTTTACCATAATCTCTAGATTAAGTTGTCTTAATCCCTGGACCTAATCTCTGGAACCTATGAAGGTTACCTTGAGTGACAAAGTTTGTGGATGATGTGCTTAAATCAAGGGTCTTGAGATGACAAGAATACTCTGGATTATCTTGGTGGATGCTAAGTACCATCCCAAGGGTTTATAAGAGAAAGGCAGGGGGAGATCAGACACACAGAGGAGAAGACAATTGAGAATAGGAGCAAAGATCACAGTGATGTGGCCACAAGCTAAAGAATGCTGGCAACCACCAGAAGCTGGCAGAGACAGGGCATGGATTCCACCCTCATGCCTCCTGAAAGAATGCAGCCCTACTGACACTTTAATTTGTGTCCAAGGACTGATTCCAGACTTGTGGCTTCCAGGACTATGAGAAAATAAATTCCTGCTGTTGTAAGCCAAAAAAACATAAAAATCTTAAGGACTGTCAGAACAAGAGACACCTTTGGGATTTTCTGAAATCTCCACTTCTCGTTAGGGATTCAGTAATGACATATAGGGCAGCATCATTTGCTCCCATATGTCTCAGACTGAAATTCTGTCCCAGAAACATGTACAATTGATGACCTCACTGTATTTCTGTACCCCTGATGCATAAAATAAATGCAGTTTGGCCACCTCTGAGGACAGGACCAAGCAGACATTTGTTAAGGGAGGGCTACTCTGGGGGATATTATCAGAGGCAGAGATAACTCACATCCCTAACTTCCCTTTCCCTTCAAAATCACAAATCAACAGACCTGTCTTCCATAAATTTATCGAGTTTTCTTGACCCTATTTATATTTTCAGTCTTCATGAACTCCTGAGGTAATGAATCTTAGAACTGCTGTTTAAGAGGTTTGATGGTGTCTCCTATAGGAAAACAGAAATGGAGTGAAGGCGAGTCATTCAGGCAGAGTCACTGTGCTGCAAGCCAGACCAAAGGGCTCTCTGAGCCTACCTATGTACCCACGCCCCTCCCGTGATTACAGAACAGCTCATCGTGCCCAGTTCTTGGTGGGCAGAAGAAAACATACAGCCCACCTCTGCCAGCTGTGTTTTCCATCATAATTTAAAATTCACACTGAAGCTAGAGCTAATATGCTTAGCTGGGCTACACAGGTCCTTAACCTTTCTTTTGGTAGAAAGGACTATTGACATCTTTCTTGAAAAAATATTTACTACTACCTGTGAAGCTGCTTTGTGCTACTTGGTGTTCAGGGTAAATAAAACAGGTGTGGTTCTTACCACTTGGGGATTCTGTGGGTAAAAGGAGCAAAAATAGGCAGACAAATAGATACAGGAGATGGAATAACTATGCAAACACATAAATAAATTAAGAAGAGGATTAAATATTTACAGTATATACCAGAGTTACCCTGCCTTACAAGTGCTAAAGTAAAATGGATGGATGGATGAAAGGAGAGGAGAGGAAGAAAAAATCAATCTCAGGAACTAGGGGAAAAGTTAAAGAAGGTCTATGACTAGATTGTTCTTAATCTCATCCTACTAATAAAGAGATAGGCAGTACTCCATAGATTTGTTACAAGAGGAAAGCTCATATTGGGCACCACATTTTCAAGAGAGTTAGTCTGATATGGAGAGCTAAGCAAAATAAAACAAAAACAACTGCAATAAAAATTGAAAAGATGGAGGGAATAGTTTTGTAGTGTGTGTGGATCAAGGGGAGAGGAGTAGACAGGGAGGAAGGATTTGGGGGAACAGATTTCTTGCATAGTTGGTTACAATGTGGGCAGTGGGAGTTTTCAAAGTTCTCCAGATGGTTCTAACACCCGGCCAAGTTTGAGAGCTACTGACCCACATCACTCTACAAATGGCCACCAGAGTAAACTTTCAATTATTTTTATTTTAGTGATTCTTCAAAAAGATACCACATTCTTTCCTTACCAATTACTGTTAGGTGTCCTCGCTTTCATTTATTCTTTCAACATATGACCTGTAATAGCCATAGATAATTATTTTCTGCTCTGACTCTTGGGCTTTAACTTGTAAAATGAAAGTAATACTATCTACTTATAGTTTTCCCTGAAAGATTAAATGAGGCAACATTTACAACGCATTTAGCACAGTGCTTGGCACAGAGAAAATACAGAGAAACAGCGGCAATTATTAATAACTTCCTTTATTCTCTGACAGATGATTTGCTAAGGGTACACTCTACCATGGAAAGCATCGGGCTAACCACGTCTGTATCTTTGTTCATGTTGCCCTTTTCCCTGGGTATAGGCTCCATTTCTCTCAGTCTAAGCCCTGCCTATCTGAAGTTCTACCTCCTGGAGGTCTGTTTAGGTGGTGTCCCCAAACACTTTATCCTAAACAATCCCTCCCCATTTTGGCACTCTTAAGGACACTTTTGTCCTCAGTCTTTAAGTAGTCTTGAACTGTCTCTTCACTTTACTATGCATGTTAAGCATTGTCTCTGCAGTTTTGTCATAAATTCCTTGTGATCAGTATTTGGTTGCATCATCATTGCACATCCATGCTTGTGCACGCAGAGCCCATTTATCGTGTTGAATTGAATAATCATTTGCATCTAAGAGACACCCAATAGACTGCAAGCTCCATGAGAGCAGGGACCCTGTGTGTGGGATTCATCTAAATCTCCCCAGGACCTGGGATAACACCTAATTCATAATAGGTACTTGTATCTGCTGGTTCTGCCATAACCAAGTAGTAAAGATTGGGTGACTTAACAGATTTATTTTCTACCTTTCTGAAAGCTAGAAGTCTGAGATCAAGGCATTGGCAGGGTTGATCTCTTCTGAAACCTCTATCCTGAGTTTGTAGATGGCCTTCTCTACTTTTGTCTGCGTCTTAATCTCCTCTTCTCTTAAGGACACTAGTCCTATTGGATTAGGGCCCACCCTAAATCCTCCTTTTCACTTAATTACCTCTCTAAAGACCCTATCTCCAGATAACAATCACATTCTGAGATACTGGGAGTTAAGACTTCAACATTTGAATAGGGTGGGGAGGCATGCAATTCCGCCTATAACACTGCTCAGTAGTATTTGTTGAATGAATGAATGGCATTTGGTTCAGTATGTCATCACTGCCCAATCTAGTGTTACTGCTTAGTACAGTCTCCCATGTATTAAGCAACTATTATGTTCCCATCTTAGGTGGTTGTGGTAGGAAGATGACTAAGCTATAATTTCTGCCTGAAGCAACTTACATTCTAATAGAAGAAACCACCACAAACAATTTCAATAAATGGAAAATAAACTAAGGTAAAAGTATACACAGGGGAATATGTGAGACAGAAGAGAAATGTTAAGCCCAGGAGGGGTTTCAAGGAAGGCTTCCTTGAGGAGATAATTTCTGAAGTGAGTTTTAAAAAACAAATGAGAACTTTATAGGAAAGAAAGACACCAAGGAATTGATTTTAGTATTAAGTGATTACACTGTCTACACAGAGTGGTAGATGGATTTAAGGCAGGGGCAATATTAGAGACATGGAGAAGAATAAAGAGATGATCACAATAGCTCAGGTGAGAGATGAAGAGGGTAGGCCAGCGGTACTCAGTGCGCAGAAATCAAGTGTGAGAAACATTTAACGGGTAAAATCTACAGGCTTTATTGGCAAACGGAATATGGAGGTGATAGAGAAGCAGAGGTAGAGGAAAGCTCAAAGGGAAGGAGAAGCGTAGAAGAATGTGCAGTCTTGTTTTAAAACCAGTGTAATCAGCAGCACAGGGAACTTGTAAGAAATGCAAATTCTTAGAGTCCACAGTAGATCCCTGAATCAGAGTACCTGGAGGTGAGATCCAGGAACCTGTGTTTTAACAAGCCCTCCAGGTGATTCTGACACCTGCGAAAAGCCCTAACTCTGAAGGAAAGAAACATTTTCTTTGTATCCTGGGGGGAAAAAATGATCTCACCTTTGTTTCTTTCTAATAACTCTCATTGAATTATTCATGTCTCGGTGCTTGCTGTATATCCCAAAACCAATTAGTTGAGGAGAGGGAGAAACAGTGGGGGTGGTTTGGATTGTCTATATGAGTGTGTGTTGGGGGAAAAGGGGTGGGAAAATGCCCAAATACAAATGATCTCTGCATCAAAAGATTTTCTGAAATCTAGTTTTCCTCATTTACATACTCAAATTTAATGACCTAGTTTGGGGGAAATATTTTCCATTAAGGTCACCAATCAAAAGGAAATATAAGCACATCAGAGAAAAAAGTTCCAACTTGGGGAGCAAGATTTGGAAAGCACAATTTTATTTTGATTGCCCAGTGTGTTACTCATGTCTAATAAAAGAGAGGATGCATTAAAATAATTGGTCAATATCTCAATAGATGTTTTAGTGGAACCCCATGGTGGAATCAATAATGGTGACCCCAATGCAATGACCTTTGGAGCTCACAACTCTGCTGTCTCACAGGCTATTTCCAATTGACTTAATAGAAAATGTTCAGGTGCAAAACCAAACGGTTCGATTCCTGGAAAATCATTAGTAGTTAAGTAATTAAACAATCACTCACTTATTAACTTTTTCCAGGTACTGTGGTCACACTTGACAACACCAATATTGCCTGGTAATTATATAAATTATTCCCTTTCCCTATTTAGTAGTTGCCAAAAAAATATTTTTTTCATGGAGATAACAGACAGGGACATAACCTTCAAAGCATGGGGGTGGGAATAGGGTGCTAAGTTCTCTGGAGGACAACTGCTAATTCACAACATATATTAGGAGCAAGCAGAATGGAGGGATGGAAACAAGGATTTGTTTAATGTATTACTTGAAATTTTAATAAGCATAAGCATTTCATAAATATAAAGTTGTCTTTTAAAAATACAACGTAAAATGAAAGAAAAGACAAAATGTTTTGGTTCAATCCCTGATTCTGTAACCTCTTAGTTATATGATTGTGGGCATGCCACTTAGCCACTCTAGGCTTCATTGTTCTCATCTGTAAAATAGAAATGCTTACCTCAAAGGATCGCTGCCACATGAAAAGAGCTAGTATAGGTAAAGCACTTAAAGCAATGCCTAATGAATACTTAATAACACTAGCTTTTGAATCAGCTCAGATCAGAGTTCAAATCCCAGGTCTTCTACTTACTAGCTATATGCCCTTGGATCAAACATTTCACCTCTGTAAGCCTTATTTATTGGTTAGCTTTTAAGGTATGTAAAATGAGGGCAAGATTATCTATCCTGTAAGACATTGGAGGACACCGAGTAGACACTTAACAAACAATAGCTATTTCACATTCGCTCTTCAGCATGGATTTTGTCTTCTACATCCATTTGCTTCCATTGTCTCTGTTACTTAGCCTCAGTTCAGCCCTCGGTATTGCCCAGTCCACACTGGGACTGGCAGAGGACCTTCTTCACAAAGAAGGGATCGATTTCTTCATTTCGTGTGTTTGTGGAAAGGCCGTCTTACCTATGTCTGCTCTCAGATTGTTCAGGAACCACAGCCTGGGGACGCCACAATCAGTGGGGAAAGAGGGCAGAAATGATCTCAGACACATTTTCTTGATGTTTTCTCATTTTTACCGACACAGCCTCTGTCTTATTAGAATGAATTCTTAGCCATCTGGCTTTCATTCAAGCCTCAAATTCAGTCAGGCACAAGCAATGAGTCAATATGGTCAGAAATGGATGAAAAGAATTTCATAAAAATACAAAACCACAGAAGAAAAGGCGATTAGATATGACTACCTTATTGTGTTGTTGTTCTACCTCTCTATGACAAAAGCACAACATGAAAAATAAAAGGTCAAATGATATGTGGAAAAAGTATCTGCAGTAAGGACAGCAAAGTGTTAGTGCCCTTGATATATGAGGAGCACTTGTAAATCATTAGTATGAAAAAGACTAGTTACCCCAATGGGGATATTTAAAAAAAGAAAAAAAAAAGAACCAACAAAGGATATGAATAGAACGTTCACAAACGAAGACAAAGAATGAATAAATGGATGAAAAATGACTGAACTAGTAACAAATAAAAGTAAATTAAAACTGAAATGTGAACAAGTTAAAAAAACCTGAAATTTCATCAGACGGTCAAAGGTTTTATAAATTGAGGATTCCTAGCTTTGGTAGGATATGGGAAAATGGTACTTTACAAAGTGTTGATGTAACCTCACCGAGGGACAGTGATACACACTGCAACACATGTCAAAAGTTTAATGGCCATATCATTTGATCTAGTAATTCTACTCTTAGGAACTTATCCTAAGATAAATGGTCAAGATGTATATAAAGAATGTGTGTTACATAACTGTTCATAATAGAAAAAACTTTTAAATAATCAAAATCTATTAATGCAATTAGTTAAACATAAAAATGGATCAATGATTTTTCCATACAAGAGAAAAAATACTCCCATCAAATATATTGTACAATTATATCTGTTGACAGAGTTATCTGTCCCTCATATAGGGGAAACAAGCAGAGAAACAAGCTTCTGCAAAGGCCCTATAATGGGAAAGGCTCTGGTCCACATGAGATTTTGTAATCAGTTCTTCCTAGAGTCCACCCTAAGTTAAAACAGAAGTGGAACTCCTCTAGGCAGGGCCCCTAGCTGTCTTGTTCACTGCCATATGCCAAATGTCTTGCACAGCCCTGGCACAGGAGATATCTGCTAAACTGAATTGCATGACATTTCTACAGAGGTGTTGCAGTGAGGGTATATAGAAGAGTGTGTGGAAAGATGCTTGCCAAATGTTGATACCAACAATCCTATGTTGAAGGATTTGAGGTAATGCTTTCTTTCTTTCTTATATTTTCATGTACTGTTTGAAATTTTAATGAAAAGAATGAGTCAGTTTCACAATTAGAAGTAGCTAATCACATTACTGTCATCTAAAAACTCCAAAAACCAAGAAAAGATCTGAACAAGAAAAGTAGTACACCGCTGGCCGTTGGTCTTGGATGCATGCAGTTCATTTCTTGCAAGTAGCTCTCCTCAGTTCAGAGGTTACCAACAAGGCAGCCGCAGTTGAAAACAGTTGCAAAGGCAGTTGGCATAATCCAGGGGTCCGCAAATGTATGTTTGTCCACAGCTCAACAAGGAGCCTCCCCAACACCAGCATTGCAGTTTCCGCTGCCCCTCCGTAAAGGTATGTTCTTTCCCTTCTTCAACCACCTGGCAGCAGCTACCACTCATCCTTTAACCCCTGGCTCAAATCTCACCTCCCCTGGAAACATCCCCAATTCTGGTGCTTCCCCTCTGTGTCCCCCACAACACTCTCTTTATTCATCTTGTGTCCCCATCTCTCAGATCAGGCTATCAACGATCCATTTACTTGCATGTTTTATCCAAACATGTGAGCTCCTGCAAAGCAGGAAGCATGTTTTATTCATCTGCTGTTTTCAGGTCTAGCATCATACATAGCAAAAGCTCAACAGAAGTTGTGAACAAACCAGCATACAGTAGCTGATTTCTCTTGGGCTTTGCAATACAGTTATTACTGTCCCTGAAGAAAACTCCCACACCCCCAGGTTCTCCTGCAGCTGGCTTGGCCTAACTCCCCCAAGCCGTGCCAGGCCCTCAGCAGATACGCATTCATATGAGGGCATCCAGATCAGAAGGATGGAGATGGCGTACTTCCCAAATATCATGAAGGCTATGGGATGCTGCCCTTCTGTGTCCTCTGACTGCCTTATACCTTTCTGTGTTCGAATAAAAACAAGAGAAGATATCAATTTAAAGTTATGTGTCCAGGCACCAAAGCTTTCTGAAGGAAGAGAGTATACCTCCAATGCATGATTTACCCATGGGTGAAGAACATGACACCTCTTTCATCACTCCGATCCTCAGCACTGTGCAGGCACAATCCGCTCACACATCAGAGGGCTCTGGGCAGCCCAGCACTTACATAGTCTTCCTCTGAACCCCTTAGCCATGGACCGCCAGGTGAGTTTATGCCAAGCAAGCACCTTTGGCAGCCAAAAGTATACAAATGTCACCCGAGCAAAGAGAAATAATGAAAACTGGGAATTATGTTGCCGACAGACTGGCACCGTTTTTATCTGATTTTGTGAGGTTTCTCTCCTATGTTAAGCAGGAATGCAAACACTAAGCTGTTCCACCTTAGCTGAGCTTTTCAAATGGTGCTGCCTTGGAATCAGAACTGTGGAAAATGATAATGTTTCCATTAACAACAAAAAACGGTGTTAGACCAGTATCTTTCCAGCACTTTAAAAGGCTGACAGGGTTCAGAGATGAGGTTCTCAAGAAATATACGGGTAACATACAGCTTCCAGTTCATTCTCTCCCTGCCCCCTTCCATGCCTAACAGAGATTTTACTTCGGGAATATATGTTATGGAAATAATCCAAAATATGGGAAAGGGAGTCTTGAGTTATTTACATAAGAAAGAAGAGAGGGAGGGAGGAAGGATCAACCTAAAAACCTGAAGGATATTTAAATAATTGATGGAATTCTATTGAAGATATTATTGTGAATTCATTCAAATCATTTTGAAGAGTATGCAATTACATGCTTACTATAAATACTCATTACAGGACTTCTGGAGGAAATACAGAATACTAGTATTATAACCACATGTACTTGGGGAAGATAGGAAAGTATAAAAACAAAAAATAAATAATCCGATCATTCAGAGAAATGATACTAACATGAATGTTTCTTCCAGTCATTTTTCTAATCATTTATGTACATATATATATAAACATGTATTCTAATAAAGTAAAATGGAGATCACACTATATACTTATTTTTTATCCTACCTTTGGTATATAATATTCTATTTATGAACATTAAGTATTTTTTTAAAAATATGATTTTTTGATACCTGCATAGAAGTCTATTATGTGAACATCCCACAATTTATTAGCATGAACCATACAAAAAGGTGTTTTGTAGATCAGTATTTATCAACTATCAGTAATTTCAAATGTTTCAACTTAGTACAGGTGACTCTTGAACAACATGGGGATAAGGGGCTTTGACCCCCTGTACAATCAGAAATCCTTGTATAATTCCAATTCCTCAAAAACTTAACTACCTATAGCCTGTTATTGATCAGAAGCCTCAATGCTAATACAGTTGATTAACACGTTTTTTATGTTTTACACATTATATACTGTATTCTTATTTTAAAAAGTAGAGAAAAGAAAATGTTAAGAAAATCATAAGGAAAATACATTTATAGTACTCTACTGATTGAAAAAATCTGTCTATGAGTGGACCTGCATAGTTCAAACCTATGTTGTTCAAGGATTAACTGTATTTATCTAATTCCCATTTGGAGCCCTTGGGTTATGTTAATTACTCATAATGGAATCAGTTTAAACAAATATTTAGTGCACCTTATTTCATTTGGATAAAATTTATAGAAGGAGAATATGTAGATTTTTAAGGTTCCTTAAATATTTTTCCATATTGCCCTTCAGAAAACTTGTACCAATCCACATACCCATAGCAATGTTTGTCATACTGTTTTTACTGCCCTCCAAATGCAAGAAACTCCTTATAGTTTTTTTTTAACACATAATATTCTAGAACAAATTGCCATGTTTCCTTTTTTGCCATTTAAGATAACTGTCTCCCCAGAATAGCTGTGAACAATTTATTTCATCAAAGCTTGTTGGTATGGAGAAAAAAAGATTTCCTGTTGAAACCCTCTCTCTGGGAAGATCAAAATTAGAAATCAGTTCTGAAGTCTGGAATGAGGAACATACAGGATAGGTTCTGGTGCAAGGTAAACACAACAGTAGGCAGAAATAGGGAATTTGAAATTCCAGGGTAAAATTCCAAATTTCCAAGGTTAGAGTCTAGAGAAGTGGTAGAAATTCAACAGTTCAGGCTGGAATAGAGTGAAGTGAAAAGCATGATAGTCATTAAAAGAGAGTGCTTGGATGTCTTTGGTGTCTAGCTATGAACAGTGATATCTTCATCTCTGCCAGAGTAACCCAGTGTCTCAGTCGGCGTCCACATTGCTACAGAGACCTGAAACCTAGCTGTCACAAAATCATATGGCAACATAATGTTGGATGATGGGTAAAGTCTGGAGGATCAGAAATTATAAAAAGGTGAGAGGCAAATAATTGAGAAGTTGCCCTCCTAGGGAAATTTCTGCTAAATCGTTTTAATGTAAGCAGCAAATCACCCACTGATTCAGATAAATACCTTCTCAAGGCCAGTAAACAAATCTTTGGCCATTCTGACTATCTCCCCCCAAAAAGGAAGGAGAATACTGGGAGGTTTGAAGGGCCCAATAGAGCCTGGAGGCTGCCTGAGTCCTCTGTAAAGAGAACTCAAAGAGTGACTTTGTCCTCCAGAAACAACCTAAAGAAAAGGCAGAAATCCTCTAGCCAAAGTGACCCCAGGCCAACTAAAACATCAGGCTGAATAAAAATATGGAGACCTTTCAAGGGGAGGCTCCATAATGAGCAATTCCAAAAGCTTCTTTGAGTGATGGCAAATCCCTAGTTCCCAATAAAACTCCAGACCCTCCAAGTTTGTTTGCCTGGGGACTTCCCCTAGGAGCAAAACACAGAGCTTCCCTGGAGCTTTTCAAAGACCTTTTCACAGATTGCCACGTCCTCACCAACAGCAAGTACACCATCAGCAGAGATGCGTAAACCAGTAAACCAGCTTGGTTCAGCTCATGAACACACCTCAAACTAATTTTTCTCCTCCAAACTCATTGGCTATAAAGACATTCCAGCCTCAATAATTTAGTTTCACACATCACCAGCAACTAAATTTCATACTTGTCAAAACTTAATGAATTGCTTTTGAGCTATGGGCCAGAGTCTGGAAATGACCCTCGTCTCTGTGCAGTGTCCCTCCCTTTCAGCCTCTAAGATTCTTGTCCTTTCACTGGACAACCAGCAATAAAAACAGGTAGAGACAGAAAATGGATCCTGAAGCTTCTACATTTCAGAAAAGATCAAGAAACTCAGCTTTCATTTCTTTTAAAAATGTTCCTCCTCCTACTTCTGATTCAGAAGTCATGCATGCAGAATTAACTCCACATAGAACTTCTCAATAATATATAATAACTTTTCTGTTCATATTTTCTCTTCATATAAAAATTTCAACCAGTGGTTCTTGTATTCTTTCCATAAATACTTAATTGGGCATCTGACATATCTCCACAGATAACCATTTCCCACTGCCATTATTGAATTCACATACATTAGTATGACTTTTTCTACTCTATAGAGTTTAGATAACTTCATCTGAGAAGAACTTTGAGGGTTTCAAGCTCCAGAAGACCCACTTAAAGTCTTAGAGAACATCAGTGGACTGGTACCTATTTTCAGAACCTTTAGACAAATCTTCTCTCAGCTATTCTTGAATGTTACATCACAGACTTCAGATGAAGCCCCTCAAATATTGCTAATGAGTTGAAGAATTATGTCTGGAGCATTTTTAAATATTTTTTATTTATGTTAGTCTGTTTACATAATTTTTTGATGATTTTTTAAAAGCAGAAACCACAGGGAAGCTTAACTGAGTTTATAGTTTATTCCCAATATACTCTTAGCCCTAAATTTTGCACTCCCATGGATAACGAGCAGATCACACTTTTCCACTTTATTAGAGGGAAAAACGGCTTTATTTTAAATTATTTTTCCACTTTCCGTATGACCAAGAAATCTCCAACCAGACTGTAGCCACAGACAGATAACTTTAAAGCATGGATAAATCATACAAACAGAAATCAAATATCCAAAGGTTCTCGGAGTGAACCCAAGCAGGTAAGTCCTGGGTAAAAGCTGAGATTTGAGAAAAGGGATTGATGCTGGATGAGTTAACAATTTCCATGCTTTCTGCTTGAAGTCACCATCAGCGTCACACAGGGTGACTATATCTCTAATAGGAAAGTCACATTTTTGTGGAAAAAAAGGACCAAAAGACAGAAGTGGAGGCAACCACAGCTACAAGAAAATGAGAAGGAAATTCCAGAAAGGAGTGATCCAAAGAGGGAGGGCCCCCAATTTTTTATATACACTCTTCCCAAGTGTCTGAATAACCCATGAATCACACATGCATATGGAAGTCTCCAAGCATATCAGCAAAAAAAACAGAACAACACTAAACTGAAGGTTGAGCCACCACAAAAGAGACAGCATTTGTAGTCTGAGTCACCAAGTTATTTGCCTGCTGAAACAAAAGAAAAAACCATAACAGAATTCAGAATATCTATTCCCAATATTCGATGATTCCAAATTTCTTACCAAATAAGGAAACCAGCCTCAACACAATAAAGGAAAATATCCTCACAATAAATGAAAAGACAGTAAATATCGTCTGATAAACAGAAACTATTTTTAAAACTATAAAGAAATACTAAAACTGAAAAACAACATATCTAAAATTAAAAATTCACGGAATGTGCCTAATAATACAATGGATAATACAGAAAAGTCAGTAAGCTTGAAGAAAATAGAAAAAAATCCAACCTTAAAGACAGAGAAATAAGACTGGAAAAAAATGAAACAGCTCTTCATAAACCCATGGACCCATAGAATAATTTTTTAAAAAAGGTCTAATATGTGTGTAATTGGAATTCCATGAGGAAAGGAGAGACAAAATGTGCATTAAAAATATTTAAAGCTATAATGGCTGAAAAATCTTACTAATTTGCTTTAAGACTTAAATTCATAATCCAAGAAGCTCAGTAAACTCCAAACAGGAAAATTATGCCCAGTTTTATTATAGTCAAATTGCTGAAAACCAAAGATAAAGAAAAAATCCTGAGAACAGTAAGATAAAAACACACTACATATAGGAACCATGATTCAAATTGAATGACTTCTCATTAGAAATTATGGCAGTCACAAGACAGTGGGACTGGACTTTTTTAAAGGACAGCTAGGGGTGGGGTGGTGAAAAAACTATTAATCCTGAATTCAGTATCCAGTGAAAATATTTTTCAAGGATGAAGACAAAGACATTTTCATACAAAATAAAACTAAGAGAATTTATTGTCAGCTGATAGGCTGAAAAGCTAAAGGAAACTACAGGCTGAAAGGAAATGACACCAAATGAAAACTCAAGGGTACCATAAGCAATGTAAAACATCAAAAATGGTAAATACCTGAGTAAATATAAGGAAAATTTCCTCTTTGTTTTAAATTCATAAGTGCTTACCAAAAATATATGACATTGTCTATTAGGGGTCATAAGTTACATTGATAAAATACATGTGATAATTATAACACAAAGGATAGGGTGGTAAAATGGACTCACATAGTTGTAAAGTTTCTACATTTTACATGAAGTTGTACAATATTAACTCTATGTAGAACGTGAAAAGTTAAGTATGTATATCATAATCTTTAGAATAACACTAAAAACAATGCAAGGAGGTATATCTGAAAATACAACAGATAATTATAAGCACATTTAAAAAAAACAATTCAAATACTTCCAAATAAGAGAAAAAGAGAAAGAACAGAAAGACAACAAAACAGAAATAATAAAACGGTAGACCTAAATCCAACCATAGCAATAATTTTATTAATTGCTTATGGGCTAAAGAGAGATTGTCAGAATCGATATTTTTAAAAAGATACAGTTACTAGAGATGTACTTTAAATAAAAGGAAAACAAGAAACAAAATATTATCAGTCTAAGCCAAAAATCAAAACAAAAAATGAATACATGAAGAAAACTTGACAAATCTCCACAAAAGTCTATGTTTAAGAAAATAGCTTCTGTGAACTTTTTAAACTTTTTCCTTCAGAACACAGTACACAATTCACTGATTTTAGCCAGACACCAAGATGATTTTCTACTTCAAAACTATTTCCATTAACATATAATTACTCTTTATGGACGTGGGACATCATATCTTACTCCCTTCTAAGTCCTCTTTAAGCAAACATATTCCTCTTTACCCCCTCCCCAAGCCCAATCACTAGGCAAGGTCTATGCACCTCTGATTCCTCATACACATCCTCAAAAATTCTTGACCCCAACACATACATTTTGAACATTATAATCTTAATAGCCTCTTAAAAGGAGGTGGGAAAGGTTGTCTCAGTGTGACTTTTATTTATGAACTAAATTATATCAACTGATTTGCACTTTCATGATTTATTTTACTTTTTTCTATGTAGCTGAAGGTTTAATCTTCTCTAATTGACACTCATTCTCTCCTCAGCCTACACAATTAAATGGAAGTGATTCTCTCTGGGAAGTTCTCTGCTGAACCAATCCAGGATCTCAAGATGATGTCAGTGTGGAATGAAAACTTTTCTGTTATTACTACAGTGAGTTGGGTATGGCAACATAAATGCAAAATTCATTTGAAAAAAAAAAGGTGACTAGGGTAGCACATAAGTGTTTTTGACTAGAATAGATTTCAAGCAAAAAGGATTGTTGATTTAAAGAACTGGTCCCCTCTGACTAATGTTATGACAAGTCACAATCTGAAGAGCCACTCAAACCTTAGAATGTAAGATGTATGGTAGAAGATTCATCATATGGCAGGCATAAACACTGAATTAAGCTAATACAATTGCACAGAGCTATAAGCCCTAAGACGTTCCCCAGCACAACACCTGAATGAAGTGTCTCCTCTTTTGTTTCAGAAAGATGAGTTGAGAGTAAGCTGAGGGATAAAAGTGGTTTGATAAGCATAGTAGGCTTA
This sequence comes from Ursus arctos, assembly GCF_023065955.2. Lineage (NCBI taxonomy): Eukaryota > Metazoa > Chordata > Mammalia > Carnivora > Ursidae > Ursus > Ursus arctos. The sequence continues at coordinate 55,579,803 of NW_026623067.1, forward strand.
TAAATGTCAAACATGAGGGGAAAAAAATCAAGTAGTGAAGAGGGATAAAAGTGAAAAGGTAAAATTCCTACTTTCACCCTCCTCTCCCTCTCTGTCTGTCATTTCCCATGCCCCACCTGCCATGCTCCAATCCTATTTCCCAATGGTAAATTAAGAGTTACCTGGCTACCATTCCAGAAATTTCTATTTATATGTTTATTATATGTTCTCAAACCCCTCCCTTGCCTTTAAAAGATAAACTTTTGAAAAAAAATTATTTTAGATTTACAGAAAAGTTACAGAAAATTCCCATCCAGGTCCCACTATTGTTAATGTTTTACATAGTCACAGTACATTTGCCAAAACTAATAAATTAACATTGATATATTACTATTACCATTAGTTGAACTATAGACTATATTCAGATTTCATTAGTTTTTTCATTAAAGTCCCTTTTAATTCTTTATATCATATATATTTATTTCATACTTTAAATTATAGTGTAATACTACACAATTCTTTTTAACATACATGCAATCATTTTATGTGAAAAGTTCTGAAACTTTTAGATTCCCCTACATTATTCATTACACTCTTTTTCCATATCAGCCTAAATAGATCTATTTCATTTTAACTACTACATAATATTGTAAAAGTGCCTCATATTTTATTTATTCAGTCCCATTTTCTAAGGTATTTAAGTTGTTTTCATTTTTATTCTTATTCAAACAACGTTCAATGAAATTCCTGAGTATGTCTTTATGTATTACAAGCCTATATCAATAAGATAAATTCCTAACAGTGGAATCGTTGAGTCAAAAGTCATGTGCAATTTCTAATGTGATAGGTGTCATCTAATTTTTTTCCAAAAGAGTTGCATCAATTAATACTGGTGATGGGTTTTTAATAGGTCACTGCATTTGTAGAAGGGGGCTCACTTTCTTTTTTTAATTGTGATCCAGAGCCCTGTTGCCTACTTACAGAACGATGTTATCTTTATATTTTGTGTATAGACACACTAACCTGTAGATGTGGGACTTAAGTTTTAGTCTTAGGTTGATGTGTTCTGATCTGAAATTGACAGAAGCCACAGAAATAACAGGAGAAACAAGTTCAGGCTTGGTATAACATGGAAGCAGAAAATAAAAACCAAGAGAAAAATAATCAGAAAGGGGAAAAAAAAAGTGGGGACCCAAGGAGATTATAAATTCAACACCAGGACCTGACAAATTAGAGAACCAGACCAAGGTGTGTTCTTAAGAAAGAGACTGTTTCAAGGGCTTCTTGGCATAAGATTCTAAGAAAATGGTGGAACGACCAACTCAGGATAAAAGGCTAACCCTTGCAGTCATTCTTAATATTTACCCAAAGAGGTCTAGCATACCAGCAATTGTTAGCTTTGTCAGAGACTAACAATTGAAAAAGGTGATGAAAAGGAGAACATTAAAATCCAAAGCATGGCTTGTTTTATGCAAGAGGTAGCTGAGTTCTAAAACGAGGTGTTTTGTTTTGTTCCCCTCTGATGAGTCTATCCTTGGGACTTCTTTCACCACAAATCCTTTGGCAAACAGAATGCCGGTCTGCTGTGGGAGATGTAGCTCTGAGAAAGGCTTGAAGTGACCTCTACATCACAGGTAAGAGAGTAATGCCTTCTTTTTATTTCTTGGATGGTGCTGGTAAAGTAGGACTGTAGTCTTCTTCCCAAGCCTCTGCCTAAAGGTTTTCTAGTCACTTTTGCTACAAGTAGAGTCCCCCCAAAAAAACCCAACCCCCCACAGCACAATAAATATTAACCCATTCCTAACAGAGAAGGTGACTCTTTCCTAATCACAGATCTGCTGACTCCTTTGGGGTTGGTTTATGTTGAGTCACTAAGAAGTCTATTAAGGTTACAGCACTTGTCTTTTTAATAATGATACAGAATCCCCACACCTCTCAAATAAACATCAAGTTTGGGGGCCGTTCATTTTTGTTACCCCCTCTCCCTGGGAAAGACCGAGAACACAGTGTTTCTGTATTTAAAACAATTAGCTGAATCACTGCTGCTATTTAACATCTTATTTATTAGAAAATGTTCATTCTTTGTCATTGTGCCTGAAGCCAATGTTACAAAGGAAACAATTATTTTAAAAATAGAAGACATAAATTAAATAATGCCAACTTACAAATTTAAAATTGAAACAATCCCTCCCATGCTCTTCTTGGACAGTGCTTCCTTATCCCAAGAGATCAGTAGGTAAATGACATCCTATTTTCTCTGTTTGCACAACATGAATCATGGGGGTAAGAGGGAATACAATAATATTCTTGCACCAAATAGCTTGGTCTCTCCAGTTTATAGCTAATATATAATGAGTTTGCAACCCATGGATTTTGCTGGCTGATTCTCTGTAACCTAAGGAGTCACAGTGACACTTCCAAAGGCTACACTAATTCCTTTTTAAAATAAACGAGGGAGGGGCTGCTAAGCATGCACGTTAGGAACTGAGCTATTTCCCTTACCCTATTTTAAGAAAAGCACTAGACAGATGACCCAGGTACCAGCTATTATTGACCCCTAACTTCAGAAACTCATTTGCAATGAGCTTTCCATACTTATTTGGATGGGAAATGTACTATCGCTTCTCTTCTACATGAGGCTATGAAGAAACACACTTCAAAAAATTCCCAAAGGACACATCATCGTTCTTTCAAAATAGCAATTTGGCTGTAGCAGCCTTCTTCACATTCAGCTAAGCAGGTCTATGAATGGTAATGGAGACACCTAATGCCTTCTGTGCTTTCTGGGGCTAGGGGAAACTCACCACCATATGTAATTAGTAAGAAACAAACAAACAAAAAAAGGCAACTGCAATGGATGCCAACCTGAAAATACACTAACAAACAAGTATCAACAACATTTGCTGAGTTCCTTTGTGGGAAGAGATGATTTTCTTTTCTTTTTTTTTTTTTAAAGATTTTATTTATTTATTTATTTATTTATGAGAGAGTAAGCAGGGAGATGGGCAGAGGGGCATGGAGAGGAAGAGAATCTTGAGCAGAGACCCCACTGAGCACAGAGCCCAACGTGGGCCTTGATCCCAGGACGCTGAGATCAGGACTTGAACTAAAACCTAGAGATGCTTAACCTACTGAGCCACCCAGGCACCCCAAAGGAGATGATTTTCTAATGTTAAGACTTCCAAAGTCTTAAGTCAGTAGGATTTTACAGAGGCCTGTGGAAGGAGAGGGGAAGATCCATAAGAAAATCACAGATGCTGTTTTATTTCCATGACTTTTTTTTTTTTTTTTTTTTTTTTTAACCTGCCAGCTCCTTCTTCTCAGTTAACATATCTGGTGTCTCCACTTCCCCCAACAACAACAAAAGCAGCAACAAGATTCTCAATTATTAATCACGGGGTCACGTACAGCAGAGTAGGAGGTCCTCACCTGCTAAGATGTGGCCAGCAGTGACTGTGTGAAGAATGTTCCAAAAGCCCACAGCCCAGCTCTCCCCCTGCTGGGTGTCTGATGGGGGAAAGCAGACCAAGGCCAGTGGGGGCCATCTGGTAGAGGAAAGGGAGGCTTTCCACTTCCTGAAATCTACCTGCCCCTCATCTCCCATGGCCCCTTCACAGGCCCTTCCACTGATTTCTCTCAGAAAGTGCATTCATTCCTGCCTCCAGACCCTTGCTCTCCTGCCTGGGTGCCATCTCCTCACTCCATCCTAGTCTAACTTGAACTCATTCTTCAAGGACCCACCTCTTCCTGATTTATAGGCCTTTTCCTTTCATCTCAGCCTGCTGTGAGCTCCTCCTTCTCTGAAACTTATAACTCTTATAATCTAAACAATAATAATAATAATAACAACACAGTAGTCTCCCCTTATTCACGATTGTGTTTTCCATATTTTCAGTTACCTGCAGTCTGACATGGCCCAGAAGGAGACGATCTTCCTCCTGACGTATCATCAGAAGGTCAGTAGTAGCCTGATGCTATGTCAGAATGCCTACGTCATTCACCTCACAGCACAGTAAGACACTGTGAGAGAGATCACATTCACATAACTTTTATTAGAGTATATTTTTATAATTGTTTTATTCTGTCATTAATTATTATTGTCAATCTCTTACTATGCTTAATTCATGAATTAAGCTTATCATAGATATATATGTATAAGAAAAATATCATACATATAGGCTTTGGTACTATCACAGTTTCAACCATCCACCAAGGGTCTGGGACTGTAACCCCAGACTTATATAACAATAGTATTTATGTAGGTATGTAGATATGTATTGAATATTTACTACATACAAGGGCCTATGCTGAGCAGTGCATACATATTATTTAATTTTCACAGCTATGCTTATCTATTTTACATTTGAGGACACTGTGGTTATAGAGCTAGTAAGTGGCAGGGATGAGAGATTAACCCACTTCTGTCATCAGTAACATCCATCTTCTTCCCCATATTCCATACTCCATTCTCTGGGCTACCTCACAACACACGTGCATTGAATCCTTTCTCTATCATTTTGTATATTATTCTATGTGCTTATGCCTCATCTACATGATGGCATTTACTCCTTTGGTGGGTAGGGACCAGGTGGTACACGTGTATATACTCAACCATTTTGTCTGGCATGGAGCTAGGCACTTAATAGGTGCCTAATATTTGTGAATGGATATAGAACAAATGGAAGTGCATTTTTTTCAAAGTTCTCAAAGAGCTTTGTAAGAGCAATCTTGCTAGACTACGGGACATGGAGCAGGGAGGGCAGGTGGTAGCGATGTGTGGAAAGAGCCCCCAGACAGTCAATAAATCATCATGCTTGGGTTCACTATGGTCTCTCAGCCCCTCAGTAATAAGTGAGGCCATGTGAAACCTGGCATGGACGCAGTGCCAGAGAAATCCCCAGCATGGACCCCTCTGCCATAAAAGCAGCATGGCTGTGGCAGTCAGTGTTCCTCACATTTCTCTGAGGGGCCAAGGTCACTTCAGCCAATCAGCTCCAGGACGGAACTTATGCTTTTTTCTGGGCTCCCATGCAAGGTTTTAAATGGCTTAGTTAGATCATTGGGAACCAGTGCCAAATGAAAGTCTTTCTGATTGCCCTGCCATTAGGAGGCCACTGCATTATAAACCTTCAAAGCCTTAGCCATAAAATAATTTCAAGTGCAATGTCACGAGAACAATTTTAACATGTAATAAATAAGATTAAGAGGATGCATAAAAATTACAGGGCAGGTCAACCAATGTGAATGATGGACATGTGCATCAGCTGGATTACTTCACCTTGCTGTGCCTCAGTCTCCCCACCTCCTTCATCCTCCAGTTACCTTCTAGAAGTCACCTGAGAGCCATTGTTGGCCTGAGCTTCCTTTCCCAAGTGTCAGGTAAATATGCAGCATGTTCCTAAAAACCTCCCTCACACCTACCTCCATTACAAACGTGTTTCATTCAGATGTTTCTGAGAGGGCAACTAGCCACATTTTAAAGCAAAAAGAATGGGAGAATGGCTTTCTGAGTTACAAGAAGCAAAGCCAGAAACAGCACAGGTTCCTGATACACCATCTGCTGCTCATCCATTGAGCCACGCTGCTTTCCTTTACAAGTACTTGAAAGAAAAGGGTTCCACCTCGTTTCTCCTCAAGGAGAGCAATACCTCTGTAATGACTTACAAAGTGACTGGAGAAAATACTTTACTATCACAAAATACCACAATTTTTATGTCAGTTATAAATTAAGAATATACTTAATGCATTTTTTAAGTGGACAAAATGCCAGCGAAGAAGAATACAAGACTCACTGAAGAGAGAAAAAGCCATAGTTCACACCAAATTTTAACCCCAGCCCACTTGGCCAGAGCTTCCTTACTTTTTAAATTCTCATATCTCCACTTCCCATGGGTCTCCTTTTCCCCGTATGCTACTTTCGGCACACTGTCTGAAGCCTCTTCTGGGCACCTCTAGAAGCCAATACTTTCATACCATCTCCTTCTTCTGCCTCATTCTCAAACACTCCAGGGGCTAGGAATTAAGACAGCCAAGCCTTGTAAATCAGGAAGAAAGTTTCAGGACTCAAGGGGACCTGGGCTGCCCTTTGGAGGAAAGGACATGGGCTTGTGTCACTTGTGAGTTGCTAGGCTCTCAGCTGAGTCACAGACAGGTGAGGCTGTCCGATTCCTCTCTTTCAGACTAAGGAAGTTTTGCTCTATCAAGAACACAACATCATTCAGTTTTCTGTCTTGGCTTTGAAAGAAGGGACCCTCCTGATAGTGTACACTACTTCATTCTTATTCCATGGAAAATACAGTCATGGCCCAGTTAAAGCACGATGCTCAAAGCAGGCCATTAAGAGAGTTGCCTTCCAGAGAAGCATCTCCAGTGAGACCCTTCACTGTGTCAGACTGTGGCCTTGTGAAGAAGCAGTGACCAGGTTAGTCCTATATCTAGAAATAATAGGGGGTGCGGACAGAAATCCAAGCTTGGCAAAGTCGTAATCTAATATTTTGGGTTTTGATCATAAGCAAGATAAAGCCCTATAGAGACTACACTGGGTATTAGGGAATAAAATGGCTCCTCCTCAAGGAAACAGCTAGAAAGGCAAGCTACCAAGCTACATCCTAAAAGGCTTTTAGTCCTTTGGGACTAAATTAGAGTCAACAAAATCTCATTTCTCTGGAAATGAATTGTTCGTTATGATTATTACGCTAGGACTGTCCATTTGTATCCTCAAACCTGACCCACCAGTTATACCCTCCAGGAAGCCTTCCAAACCCCCTCCCCACCTTGAGTTGGATGTTGCTTCTCTGCCCCCCAACACCCTGTCCTAGCACTGACTTACTTACTGTACTCCCTGTGCTAGAATTGTGTGCTTCACCTCATCTGGAGGTTCTGCTCCATGAGAGCGAGGCTGGTATCTTTTGGCTCCTAACTTTATACCTAGAATTGTACATTGGGCATGGCACATGTTTACTATATGTTTGAATGAATAAATAAGTGAATGAAAGAATCTTTGCATTTTCTGTAATATAATCTCTCCTTCTATCAAAGAGCTAATCTTGGTGCATTTCCAATGCTGCAGAGGGTAGGGCCTGGTGACATCACTCTAAGACAAGACAAAAGCACAGAGGTTGTCCTAAGCAGAGCCCAAAGACGCTATTGTCCACAGAGAGTCATGGAGGTTTCTCCTTCCCTTGAGAATGACTAAAGTAGCCCACAACCAAATGGGTATTTTCTCAGCTTCCCATTGGGCCAGATGGACCTGGACAGGTATATGATATATGACCTTGGAACCACATCCTCCTTTTGTTACTGGGGCACAAAAGAAACAGGGTTGGGCTGTGTGGTGGCCTGGTCTACAAGGCCAGGAAGGATGAGATTGATGTTCTATGCCCTAGGCTCCAAGGACAACATGAGCTGGTCTTGAGCACAGAGTGAGTGAGACCTCAGCCCTGTGGCGACCAACACAAGAATTCAAGCTCTGCACTGTGAAGTTATCATATACCTTTCCTGAGCTCTTAATTCAATCTTCAGTAATGGCTGGCATTTTCCACTGAGGCATTGAGGGCTCCGAGTAAAACTGGAAATACTTTGTGCTGCTGGGGGGGCAGGGGTAAGATGAGCTGCTGAACTGTAATGGGTGCTTAAACAGGCTGCACAGCCACAGGAAAAGCCATTTAGAAGGTATACTTTTATTAGTCCTTCTTTTAAAGACTCGCAAGATTTTAAAAGAACCACATGAATTCTGTTTTTAACTTGCATAAAAACTTGCAGTTAATTTTTATGAGAGATTTCAAATCCCTGAAAAACAGGTTTGGTAAAATCTCCGACAAGACTTGAGCTGCAGAGTTAGGGAGACCTCAGAAGAAAATCAAGATCTGGATTTCCTTTGTACATTTTCCCTGAAAAACTGGGTCGCTTTTTTGGTAAATAATATTTAAAGGAGAGCAAATCATGCTTAACAACCGAACTCCAATCCTCTCATAGAAAATGCCAACCACAAGTGACTTTCTACTGACCTTTAATGGGTAGGTGTAAACCATCAAGCTAGTTACTTTCAGATTAAGAGTTTTCTTAGTTTCTGATAAGTGATGTTGAAAGAATACTTCATAAAACACACCATAAATTCATGTCCTCCTTCCTCATTCCTAAAAGGCTTCATCCAATCAAGATCTTCTGTTTATATTCCTCACATTGGCAGAAGGCATGAGATGGCCAACTGGAGTCCCTCGTCAGGCATCTCCCTGAGTCCTGACTTGATCTGTGTCTATACATTAAGGTCAATTAAAGCAAACATATTTTTAAAATTTTCTTTTTCTAATTTAGCCACTTAACAGATTCGTCTCCTTAGAGTCAATTGGTTATTTAACTAATGCTAATTTCCCCGCAATGATCTCTAGTTTGATCGAAGTTACTGAGGAAATCAAATGATCCTCCTGACAGGGTAGGGTATATAAACACATCATAAAAGGACAAGCATAGGAACTAAAGGCAGATTTTTTTCTCTCTCTCTCACCATTTCCTTAGTGTGAACCCAAAAGAGTGGAAGGCCAAAATGTGGAGTCCCGGCTTCTTCTCAAGAGCCACTTCAGCCTACACAGTGTCTCCGCATGTCCTTCACACCACCAGAAGAAACGGTGGCTCGGGAGGCCAGGACCAGCAGACTGCTGTGTTGAAGAGGTGAGTGCGGGCTCAGAGCTAGGACACTGTGTCTTTGTCAGAGCACTAGACCCCAGCAGCAGGTCGTCAGGAAGTGAAATGCCCAGGACTTGGGTCCAGTCAGAAGTTGAGGCTCAGGCTTCCCTCCATTACCTCCAGATCCTTCCATCCTCCATCTACTTCTTCCTACTTTTGCCCACCTTCTCCACCCTGGAAGACCAAGCCTCAGAACAAGCTATACCTGGAAACTGCTTAGCTTGTGGCCAGGGTGTGAAATATTTTAAGCGCTCTAACCCTACAACAACAGCGGTCCGTGTGGTTTTATTTTATGTCCACACTGAAGTGTGAGGACCAAATGTAAATACATTTTTAATCACAACATTATTCCCAGAATGGCAGAGAATGTATTTTAGGATTTGTGAAGCATCTCAGAGGAATCAAGGTTGGGAGCAGGAAATAAAGTTGATGCGAATAAAGGATCGTGTTAGGTTCTGCCAGACTGACCACGTATGCTGTGGACGGGCACGTCTGGGTGAGCGGACAGCTTACTCCACAGGAGAGTTTGAAAGGATAGCCAAAGGAGAGGGAATTAAGCCATTATGGAAAGTACAAAACTGTTCCCCCTTCCAGCTTGACTGGAAGGAGTAACCATGCAGAACTTGCCATACATGTACATAGCCTCCTTTTCCAACATTTATAAAATCCATTTACACATTTTCTCAGCTGTTTCCCTTGACAACAACTGGTTCTATTAGAATCTTGGAATCTAAAAATGTCTGATATAACCCATTACCAATGTTTTTCATTTGACAGATGGAAGATCTAAGGTCCAGAGAAAGTGACTTCCCCCAGATTATTAAAATTTTCTGTTCCTGGAAGGGTGTAACAGCACAAAAAAGCAATAATCTATGTGACTTAGGGCAGGGAAGCCAGGGTAACGTAGTATGTTGGGATCCTGACCAACTGTGTGATCTTAAGCAATGTCACTCATTTCCCTGAACCTCAGTTTCCTAATTTCTAACAACTGAGATAATAGCACCTACCTCAGAGGGGGGTTAAAGGAATTAAATGAGAAAATGAATTAAAAGCATTAAGTACAGTGCCTGGTACTTAGGAGGTATCAACAAATGTATCAATAATTATTTACTGTAGTTATTACCTCTGCTAATTGCATAATAACCTATGGAATTGTGAAGTCAGGCATCAATATAAATTAATAATAATAATAATAATAATGATAATAATAATAATACAATAATAAAACTAGAATTTTGAGTATGAGCCTGGGCACTTCACTAATTGCTTTAAGTACAGTATCTAATTCCAATCCTCCCAATTCTGTAGATAAGGAAACTGCTCCTTAGAGAAGCTTAAAAATTGGCTCAAAAGCTGGTAATGATTTTCCTAGGATATGAACCTAGCTCTCTCAGACTCCAGAAGGCACACGGTCTGAAGCAAGACATTAATCATCTCTAGATTAAGGAGAAATAAAGAAAAGGAAAATGTTTAATTTTATAGGTGAGATCCTTTACTCTTCTCCCAACTAAGAAAGGTGAAAGGCTGCATTTTAGAGCAAAATGGTCCGGTATCAATCATTTCACTTAACCATGTCAGACTTTTATAATAAATGTTTTGGCTAAGTGTAAGGTCACTCAATGTCAGTTCGATACCCTTTAACAGGGAGCTAAAAGTCAATCCTGCCATCTTGAGATTTATCTATGATGTACACTAAAGTTGCTTGGTTTTCTATTGATTGAGCATTTGAGATACAAAAGCTTGAGAATTGGCTGTTATTTATTTGACACGTCCCTATATCCATTAAACTTGAAGCAGTGTTATCTGCTGTTTTAACATGTCTTGAAGCTTCCCAAATCTGTCCTTCCTAATTGTGGGGGAAATGTCATTTGTTTGGAAAATGGTAATAAATTGAAGGCTGCTCTTTTCCCACATGTGGATATTCAGAGATTTTATTTATGCAAACTGTTAACCAGGTTAATTTTACCTGCCCCATCCTTACAGATGATGTGGGAGGTGGGGTATGGGTGAGACATGTTTCTTAGAGGTGCTCAAAACCCTCTCAAAAGGTTGCGCCTTTAGTCAAAAGCCTCACATGTTACAAAATATTGGAAGGAGGGTGCCTTAAATTGTGAAATCTGTGAGGGATCTCATTTTTTTCTGGAACTCCCTGACATATGAGCCCTCGTGCTGCTGGAAGGGTTCCAAGAGCACCATAAAATTAGGGCTGGTCCTGTCTGAACTGAGTCCAGATCATTTCAAAGTGACTCAAGGCTGGGAAATAAATATTGAACCTAGTTAAATGTTGCTTGAGATTATGCTTGGCACTGGGCGTCCAGTCACTGATTTACTCTTTGGTTACATGGGTTATTTTGAGCTCCAATGGGTACGCCAGGGGAGATTCATTCAATGGCAGCAATTATTTGCAAGCACAGTTGCATTTCTGACACATTTAGCGGAATATAATGTAAAGATTTATGGGATGGTATTGGGTGGGTTGAGAAGTCTTTGGTTTCATGCTACTTTGCGTTCAGCTTTCCCACTCCTTTTCTCCTGTTACTTACCTTTCTTAAATAAACTTTCTTCCTTTCTTTTCTTTTGTTCATTTGTTCATTCATTCTTTCTTTCTGCCTATCTTTATTTCTTTCTTCCATTCCTTCTTTAGACATTAACTTATAAATTATGAACTGTAAGAAGTCAGAATCAAAGAAGTCAAAGAAAGAGTTGTAATGATCTGTGTAGCTCACCCTGCCCCTTTAAAATGCCAAAAAATGTGGGGGTAGCTATTTGGAAAAGAAATGTTTTAAATGGCCAGTTATGTGTTTAATAAATAGACTTTGAAGCAAAGGTACAGCCACACACTTGCTGAGTTGACCTGTGGCATTTTTCAGATTGGGACTGATGTCAGGTTTGGTACATCGGGGCCACAAATGGAAGTCACATGCAACATGCAGTCCCAGCCCTCTGACCTTCCTTCCTTTAGCAAGAGGAGGATACTCCCCAGGGCTGAGTCTGATCTTGCTGTGGGATCTGAAGCACTGGCTGCTGTGTCCAGTCCCAGGCCAGCTAGGCACTGAAGAAGCATTCCACTAAGAGCAGCCTTTGGAGTTAGACCCACGTGGGACTCCCGATCTGCACTACATTCACTGTTGACTTAAGACAATTGACCAAAAAGTCTCTAGGCTCAGTTTCCATATCTCTAAAATGAGGATCCTGAGTTCCTGCTTCACAGGGCTATTGTGAAGGTTTAATGGGTTAAAGCATGTAAAGTGCTTAGTTCAGCACCTGGCATGCAGTGAACAGTAAGTGGTAGAAATTATAACAATTCTCCAAATGTCAAACCACCTCTCTTTCTGAAAGGCCTGCCAACTCTGAGCACAGATGTAACCACAGCCCTCAGCCCCTACAGACTTTGGCCAACTGATGAGGCAGCTCAAACGTCTGGCAGGGGTGGGATTTGGGGAGTAGAGCAAGGGGTCCACCATGGCAGTCAGGCAGCAACCCCCTTCCAAGGACACACACCTATTCCTTAGACTACACAGGGGATTCTCTGGCTATGACCAGTTTCTACATTGGCACAGCAAAGTGCAGGCACCTGACCAACACAATTTAAAGCACAGGTCTTTTCAGCGTGCTTATCTTTTGAAAAATTAGACACAAGACAACAGAGTATAGATTAAATCCCATTAGGAGAAAAATCAATAAGGACTATCTGTTCAACAAAGTTTCAGACTTAGACTGTCTTCTTTCAAGAACTATTTGATCCAACTTCAGTCCAGGAGCCACACTCTGCCTGTGTGTGAGATTTCCTAGTTCCCGAAGCACTTCCCCAAACCTTATCTTAACTTGAGCCTTCCCAAAGGTGGAGATTGTTACCTCTGAGTTGTAAGTCAAGTCACTCAGCTAATACCTGGTTGAATTCTTTCTTGATCCCAGGTCTTCTGACCCCAGTGTCCCTAGCACCACACCCACTCAGTTTGTTCTCCGCACCCCAAACCCTACCACACTCACTCCCCGGCACTCATTAGAAACATGCCCAACGCATAGGCTCTGACGAAGGGCACAAGTTACATGGGGTGTGAAAAGTCTCTGGTTTTAAAATCTAGTCATGAATCTGTGCCAAATGCCAAAGGACTTTGTGGAAAGAAACAGAGTCCACAGATTTCTGGAGGGCCCTTCACTGGTGAGATTTAGGAAACAGACTGGAGATGAGGGGTGATTTACTTTGCAGGCCACGTAAATATACATACCATGGTAATTTTAATAAGAGCATGTCCCATAAACCTCAGACATAAAATAATAGTCTCACCAAAGGTATAAATGAATGGGGATCTTACAGAGGTAGATTAGCTCCTGTTCTACCAGCCACAATAAATTATTTCTACGCTTCCAAACAATACTTGCTGAATCCCCACGTCTTGCTGCCCCTATGTTAAGTGGAGAAGAAACACCTGTGCTGGTCCAAAGAGCAGTGCTCACAAAGACAGACAAAATGGATCCAGTAATGTTTGTTCCCTCTCCGCTCTCCCACCACCTGGAAAATGAAGACTAACAGCGATTAATGCCTCTTGGTAACCATGTATGGACTATCCATCAGAGAAAGCATGATTTAAAACCATGAAATGGTTTTGAAATGGTTTTTCCAAAATGTCCCACAGAGCCCTGTCCCAACCAGACCCAAATCTGTGAGGGCAGACGTGGACATTCAGGATGAGCCAGAGCCTCCACACAGTTTCCAAAGGAGCCCAACTCCTTGACTCTGTCACTGTAGGGAGCACAGGAAGACACCTTTTTTAGGGTATGTACCAAAGTGGTTTTCTTTCCTCATTTTTAGCCCAGAATAAAAGAGGTTCTTTTCCATGTAGAAAATACACCCTTGCCCTCCACATGGTGAGAGAATGCTCAACACACCTCCCTCCCTGAGCTAACTTAACTGATGGAGCTCTCTGTAAGCAGCCACTGGACTACAACTGAGGCCAACTGGAGCATGCCCAATGACGTCCACAGATCCCAAGATTTGATTTCATTAATGTCCGTAGACAAATCAGCTGGGCAGCTGCTGGCAGTGTTTAACTTGCCATGGTGGGTCAGATTAGGAAGCTGTTACAAGTCCAAAGGCCACCCAGGGAGGGTTCCTGGCGTCTGCCAACAGTAAGATTCCCATGGTTGCTCTGGAGTTGACCCCACCAGCACAGAGGGAGGCCTCTGCTGGCAAGCCATGGGTTTTTCCAGATGGGGTGTGGCCTCCTGCTGTCACCATGACACACATCTCTACTACAACCACAGACAACTAAGGTGCCTTGGACTTAGAGGCAGGGCTGGATGACTCCAATCTGAACTTCTTTCCCAGGAGGCTTAGTAGGCTTCTTCCCCACAGGTGCTCCTCCTCTTTCCGGTGCCGTGTGACGGTGAATGGCAGGGGTTAAAAGTTGGGCTGCCAAGGTTTGAACCTCAACTCTGTCCATGTGAGGTTGTTGGGGGGTTAAATGGCACAATTGGTGTAACGGCTTAGAACAGCACCTGAGTCTGAGTACAAGTGAAGTCCTCTCAGATTTGATTTCTGCCTTCCCAGGCACTAGGCCCATCCTCTTTCCCTCTCCTGGAGGCTCCAACCTCCCCGCCCTGCCAGGGCAGTGCTACTGCTCTGGGCTTCTCCTCCCTTCACCCTTGAGAAACCTGCCTTCAGGTTCCATGTGGAAAAGGGTCCACCATCCACAAATCCACCCAAGGATCTAATGCACTGTCCAACAGGAGCATTTTTATTCCATAGGATGGCAAAACTTTAGCTACAAAGGGCAAATTCCTAGGAGGGAATCTCAGATATTCTTGGTCTGCAGGTGAAAAAGGTTTTTTGTAACGTGCAGGAGAGTAGTAAATAATAGAGGAGGAAGTAGACCAGGGCCTCGTAACTTAACATTGATTTTAGGATAAGAAGAGCACATATGACAGGTTTTGTACGTTCAAGAAGTATGAAAGAGATGATACCACAAAGTTCTTTCCAGAAAAAATAAGGTTGACAGGGACCCAGTATTCACAGATGGGGGCCAAGACGTAGAGACCCTGCTGGCAGCACTCATTAGCCCAGGGTTACCTGGCCACCAGGCTGGCCCACAGGCCTATGGGTTCTGGAGTCTTTGGTGAAGGATGATGAAGCTAAACTTTCACTTCCTTGTGCTTTTCATGTATCCAAGGGCACAGGCAACTTAGAGACACCTTGATAAGTATGTTTTCTGAAATTTCCTGGGACCAGCACAGCCACATCAATTATCTCTCTGTCCCTCTTCACCTCCCTTACATCTCCTCACACATTCACACATATTCCCACCTTTACTAGACTCGAGAAAAAGGAACTAGACAAAACACAAACTCCAGAGACCATGAGTGGCTGGGTGATGCTGGCCAGGAGCGATCATATGTGCCCACAGATATAGACAAGATGCATCACCAAAGGCCCGAGGCCCGTGCTCTCTGCAGTCTGCCATCTTGCAGGTGGACAGTGACAATTCCCCTTCCTTTCTACCTCATACTCAGGTCACCATAAGCCTACGACTGGCCATACAGTTCTGAAAAGGACTAGTCAGAAGGGACTAAAGTAGGATGAGGGAATCCAGGCACCCCTGGCCCCCACCAGATGGAACATTATCCTCTTGCAATCTTAATGGCCTCCCTGCAGCAAGGGAGCCTCTGCCCCCTGCCCATCAACTAAGTAGCCCATCCAGGGCTCCAGTTCCTGGAGGGAGGACCTTAGCCTGTTCCAACTAACTTCATGCAGCACAAAGCCCAGCCCATTTCTGTGTAGCTCTGGGCATTTAACAAATGCTTTTAATGATGATGATGCAACCCTCTCCGCCTTGATCTATCAGGGTCCCTAAGGCATGAAATGGTTCCCTGAGAAATATATTATCTGACGCTTTCCCTTTTGCTTAATTATATTGTACTAATGTTCTTTTCTACAGGATTCTCCTCCCCCAACTCCTCCACCCAAACCCAGCTTCACTGTGGGTTGGATTTACATAAAAGACCAGCACATTATAATTGTGATGATTGATCACCTAAGTTTCCTTGGGTTCAGATTGTTTCCTAATGTGGGTCATTTTTCATCATAAAGAGTCGGCTGATAATGATGTCATTTCCATTGCTTGAATTTCAAGGCAGTGGCCACATATCAGAGTTTAAATGACTGTCTATAGGGCAGCAAAATCGGGTCGTTATCAGTTTAAAGCAGTCGCTGCTTTACTCCTGGGGACAAAACAAGA
This sequence comes from Ursus arctos, assembly GCF_023065955.2. NCBI lineage: Eukaryota > Metazoa > Chordata > Mammalia > Carnivora > Ursidae > Ursus > Ursus arctos. The sequence continues at coordinate 55,595,699 of NW_026623067.1, forward strand.
ATTGAGGCCTCCTAAAACTCATCACATAAGAGAAGGATGCCAGGAATACAAATCTGTATCAGGAACTGTGGGGGGAGGGGAGACAGCGAAGCAAACCTGCTTTGTGTGAAGCTGTGTGGTAAGCATCAGATAAAAACTACAGAGTCACACTTGACAGAAAATAAGCCACACTGCTGATCATTGGATATCTTAAATGTGCTCTGCCACAATCACTTAACTGTGACTCCATGGCAAGACTAACAAGCAACAACTGAAATCACTCATGAAGGCATGAAGGGGGGCTGTGGAATAAAACTTATGTACCAGACAAGCCCATCAATGCACCTCCCACTCAGTGAGTGGGACCGGGACAGAGCTGGAATATGACCTCCATTTTTGTGTGTGAAATATGGGTGTGAAATGAAATGATGTTATATGTGTATTTAAAACCAATAGCTGCGCCATTAAAATCCCACAGCGTGCATGTCTTCAATCAATGCTGCCCCAGATGTTCTGTTTTCTGCCATTTGCTTCTAATCACCTTCCCACACAGCTCTGCTTTCTGGAACCCCTCCAGGATGTCCTGAAGATGTGAAAGTTGTCAGCTCAACCCCAGTCCTACTTCCCATGGCCTTTCTCATTCAACCCAACATGCTTTCCCTTCTCTGCAGCTCTTTATTTTGAAACATTTCTAACTTAAGAAAAATTACGAGAAAAGTAAAATGAACACTGCTTCACCTAGATTCACCACTTGTTTCCATTCTCTCAAATTTGGTTTACCTCTCTGTAACATATACACATATTATCATTTAACCATTTGAGAATGAGGTGCTTTACCTGTGTGACTTCATGACACTTCCATCCCTGCACACCTCAGGGTGTATCTAGAAAGAAATGAAAATTCTCTTCATTTCCACAGTACACTTACCTTATTCAAGAAATTCAACATTGAAGGGTGCCTGGGTGGCTCAGTGGGTTAAGCATCTGCTTTCAGCTCAGGTCACGATCCCAGAGTCCTGGAATAGAGTCCCACATCAGCATCCCTGTTCAATAGGGAGTCTGCTTCTCCCTCTCCCTCTGCCCCTCCCTACCTCCCCCCCACCACCTCCCCAGGGCTTGTGCTCTCTCTCACACAAACAAAAATATCTTGGGGGGAAAAAAAGAAAAAGAAAAAAAGAAATTTAACATTGATACAAGGCTATTATCTAATACACAGTCCTTAACTTAGCTCTCCAATTGTCCCTATAAAGTCTTACACAGCTGATTGAAATGTGTATATGTATGTGTATATATATACACACACACTTCTTATATTTGATATAATCTAAATAATATATATATAAAATATGAAATACAGAAATCGATAGCTGTATCTTCAGGATTTAATCAAGGCTCTCACATTGCATTTAGTTGACATGTCTCTTACTTTAGTCTCCTTTTTGCTTTGTTTTGGTTTGGTTTTGGGGGACTGGTTTGATCTTCACAGTATCAGTATAGACTCATTATTTTTAAAAAAACGTATTTGTTAATATAATGGAGATATGTCAAAAGGGCATCGGATCTAGCTTGAAGGAATTCCCACTAGAAAAATGGACATAATTTGAACATCAAAATGGCTTATGAGAGAAATGGCTATATAAGACATTGAGGGGAAAAAGAACACATTCTGATATGAAAAAAATAAAAGTGACAAGAAAGACACAGGGAAGCTCTTCATTACAGAAGACTAATAAGTGAGGAAGGAAATTAGCAAATTTTTTTTATAACCATCATAGTAATAATTCAGGCAAGAACCATCACCTCCAGTCCATATTTAAATCTCCTCTCTCCCATACTAAGAACCCAAGTCCCCAGCAAATCCAGTACTTTTACTTGCTTCAGTCCTGCAATACACACATTTTCAATACTGCTACATCATTGCCCTTACCAACAGCTAAGCAAAGTTCAAGATTTCTTTGCAATTTTTGTTCTTAGGAAATATCACGCTGGGAATACACAATCAGAATACTATGCTTAGAAGTGACCTGAATATTTTTTCTAATGTGTGATTTTCATTTATTTGATATAAAGGTACATTCTTCTTTTTCTAATTGAATTCAATATCTATCTTTTTTCCATCTTTATTTTTATTTAATTTTATTTTTTAGACATGTAAACCACGAATGGCTTATATGTCAAAACAAATCAAGAGGTATACTCAAGAGAGGTCTCTTCTATCCGTTGCATTTGGTTCCATTCACCCCAGTAGATAACTAAATTCATTATTTTCTGGCTTATTTTTCTTGTGTTTCTTTTTGTAAAAATAAGCAGGTTCAACAAAGGTGTTTATTTTTTTTTAAGATTTTATATATTTATTTGACAGAGCAAGAGAGCACAAGCAGGGGAGCAGCAGAGGGAGAGGGAGAAGTAGGTTCCCCGATGAGCAGGAAGCTGGATGCAGGGCTCCATCCCAGGAGACCTGAACCAAAGGCAGATGCTTAACTGACTGAGCCACCCAGGAGCCCCTCAACAAAGGTGCTTGAAGCCATTAACAGGCGCCCTGGGTGGGTCAGTTGCTTGAGCAATTGACTCTTGATTTCCACTCAGGTCATGATCTCAGGGTAAGATGGAGCCCCTAGTCGGATCAAGCCCCCACTGAATCTGAGCCCCCTTCAGATTGAGCCCCCACCACTTGCACGCTCTCTCTCTCTCAAGTAAATAAATAAAATCTTTAAATAAAAAAAGCCATTAACATTTGCATCCCTTTCATAATAATTGTTTTCAAATTTTGGAAGACTACATGAGAAAATTCCAAGATGTAAATCCATTCCAAGAACATTCCTTCCCGTTTCCTGCTTGGAATTAGAGGAAGTATCACTCCTTTCCAAAAGACATCATAAAAGGTGAACAGTAGGGAATAGGGAGAATGAGGGAAGCCAAACCCAGCCATGTGACTTAGGGGGCTAAGTACCGTCAAATTTCTCAAAATGTGTATTTTTTCATCTGAGCAGCAAATGAAAGAGCAAGTACTTGCCCCACTACTGATTCTCTTGTCACTGGTATGATCAAAATAACCGGCCAAGCTACAGTACTTCTTAGGCTAAAAACAAATCTGATCATATTAGTCTCCAACTGAAAACCCTCCCCTTCCTCCCCACTGACGTCAAAATAATCCCCAAACTTACACAGTCCTCAGTAGGCTGCCTTCTCGGCACATCGCAGGCTCATGCAAGTGCACGTACGTGTGTACACACACACACACACACACACACACACACACGCTTGTGATTTTCAACAGCTTGGTTCTTTTCTCACCTTGAAGTGATCTTCCCCACATGAGCCAGGATGTCAGGTAGATGGGTTTCGCCTTGATCAGCCCCATGAAGCAAGTCTGTTCTATGAGCCCTAAGGAGGGCTCTGATACTGCAAGGCTTCCCATGTCTGAAACTTGAGTGTTGGGTTTGTAACAGACCTTCTGAGAGTACAACTACTTACCTAACACAGGAAAGAGGTGTGAGGGGAAATGGGATTTGCCCGTTTAACCTTCAGGCCAAGGGCAGATAGACAAAGGCTCACTGGGATGACAACAGAGCACTTAGCCCCAGCTTACAGGGTCCTGCACTGTGATGCATCCCTGAACCCTCCTGATGGTGAGGTCCACTGTGCCCCACCAAGTGCCTTTCCTGCCTCAGGCCTCTCAAGTTCCCAATCCTGCAAACTCATGGCTCCTATCTGCCTCAACCCTACTTCACTTGTGTTCCCAACCAGGCTAGCAAATTTAACGATCTCTTGAGAGATTTCTTCATGTGAATGCTCTTTGTGCACTCCCATTTCTTGGATCCTACATCAGACCCTACATGGCACTATAATAAGCCCATAAATCCTGATATTTAATCCTGGTCTGGTTCTTTCTATTGCCTTCAACTCCTCCCTTCCATTTGAAGAGATGCTAATAGAACAATGATTTTCAGACTTTACTATGAAAAAGAATCATCTGAGGAATTTCTGACTCAGTATGCCATGGGTGGGGCCCTGGAATCTGTATCTCCAGCACATACCTGGAAAGGCGGACCTAAGACCACTTTAAGAAACACAATAAGTAGACTATCTAGATGCTTTCTGTCACCCTTCACCCATACTTGGCCCTCTGAGTTCTAGAGATATTCTTTCTCCTAATTACTCAAAATGACCATTCACAGACATCAGGAGTTTCGAATCTAGGCCTGCAATCATTCTCACCAGAAATACTGCCCTCAGCTGGTCCTGGTAGGAACTACAGCTCCAAGACACCTTGAGTTCTTAACCCCAATTATATTCTTACCTTAAATTTATCTTTGAACTATGAGTAATAATATTTCCTACTCAACTAATGTACATTATTCTGCTGCCTGCACATACCCTCTGTTTATTCACATCGAAGTGATTTTTATTGGAATAGAATAATTCTTAACTATGTCTTTCATTTGTAAAGATATTTAGATGGTATATATATTTAGAATTCAGCACCCAACTCACAGGAAACAATTCTACTAACATCCAGCTAATCACATATTACCTTCCTCAAAAACATAATAAAATCAAATTGGGCTTGACATCTATGGAGCTATTGCAAATTAGAATTTCTACCACCTGGCAGATGAGTGGCAAATAGGAGGGGTGGAAAGTCTGGGAGCCATTCATAAGCAGAGAATGAAGGAAGCAACAGAACCAAGTCCAGTCAAAGCACAGGATGGCTGGAGATGACGGACTGTTTTCCTTTGGCCTTCCAGGCATCAGCATCCTTCTAAGAGTGTCAGAAGTTATTTTGGGCAAAAATGCATGTGGTTTTACATGGAAAGATTTTGTTAAAGAGTCCAAAAAAAATCAGAAGAGATTCTCAAGAGGTAGATAAGGAATCTCAGATTATACTAAGAATTGGGAAAGAGGAAGTAGAGTACATGGCATAGACAGGCGAATGAAGCCCCTGCACCACTGGACCATGGCAAGACCCTGACATGCTTAATCACTACACTTGCTACCACTCTCATGAGAGGCTCTGGGGTCTTCCCACTGGAGTTGTACTCTCACTTTGCCACTTACCAGTTGTGATCTTAGGTGAGTTACTTAGTCTCCCATCCATTTGAAGAGGGATTGTTTTAACTCATATAATTATGATGATTGACTAAGGACTTGATTTCCGAAAGGTGGGTGATGGAAAGAGAATTCTCATGTATACTATCCAAAGACCTTTAAGTAAATACTACTATTATTTTTATTGTGGTAAGCTATACATACTATAAAATCTACCATTTTAACTATTTTTAAGTGTACAGTTCAGAGGCATTAAGTCCATTCCCACTGTTGTGCAACCATAACCAGCGTTCATCTTCAGAACTTGTCATCATCCCAACCTGAAACTCTCATTTTTTTTGATCCATTCGCTGGTTTTGGTCCTGTTCATACATTTCTTGGCATGGTCTCTAACACATGTTAAATGTAGGAATAACATCAGGGATCAGGAGACTCCATTTCAGCTCTTGAATTTCAGTTTTGAGCAGTTCTATTTGGAGGGATTAATATTTCATTGCTTTTTCTCTTTCTCAGAACTCTTCCAAAGAACAAGGAGAAATTTTGCTTTAAAAAAAAATAGAAAAATCATTCTATCTTGAATTTTTATAAATTTAAAAAATATAATGGAATCTTAGCAATTTCATTTTTCCTGTATCTTAAAATAGTTTGTAGTTCATCACCTTAGGCATTATCAGAGATTACTCACCAATTATTCTCAACTATGCTTTAAAAATGTCAAAATTATGTGAAATAAAAAACAATGGAATTGCTTAAAAGGTGATACAATAATGAAACCATCATGATTACATCACCCCTCAGTCTTCCTACTGTCGTACCTCAAGTATTGCAGTATCTTTTAAGGATTAAGAAAGAGAGGAGATACCCCCTTTGTGGTTTTTTTAATCATTCAGTGAACACAGATGAGGATTCATAATTTTTATTTTCTACCCATAATAGTAGAAATAAGGAAGTTTACAGAGGACAATGTTTCACAATTACTAAACAAATCAGAAGCTTAATGCAAAGAGATTTCACATAACTAAAATCTCATATTCTGAGTCTTCAGATGATGATCTCCTAGATGAATTTCCTCAAAATCTAGAATCAATGAGTGGACACTTATTTCTAAGGACAAAAAGGAAATATGGTGTTCTCAATGAATTAGTCACTCAATAAGAACTTTATCATGCAGTGTGTTGTGAGCAGAACCTGGACCATCCAATTTTGCTAAAACATTCATGACAATGTTGTTTTATCTTTTATAATGATTGTACACCAAAATTTGTTTAATATGGGTCAGAGGTGGAAAAGGCAGGTATATATAAAAAGGTGGATGAAAGAAAATGCATAATGTAAAAAACGAACTTCTATTGAGTGGTCATTCTAACTGAGGTTTATAAATCTCAAAGGTTTTGCAATTATGGAGCAAAGATGGCTATCTTCTCAATCAAAATTATGATCCATTCAAGTTTTCAAAAGTACTATATTTGGGGGCACCTGGGTGGCTCAGTTGGTTGAATATCTGACTCTTGATTTTGGCTCAGATCATGATCTCAGGGTCGTGACATCAAGCCCTACTTGGGCTCTGCACTCAGCATGGAATCTGCTTGTCTCTCTCTCTCTCTCACTCTCTCTCTCTGCCCCTCCCCTCTTTCAAGCTCTCTCTCTAAAATAAATAAATAATTTTTTTAAAGTACTGTATTTTGATGATATGACTTCAAGAAGATAAAATCAGAAGTCATGATAATCTAACCCTTTTAGAGATGTACTTGAAATCTGGAATCCATACTTATGAGATGGATATGTTCCAGAAACAAACGTGACAGTTGATGACCAGTTAATGACATTCAGAGGAAGTTGCCCATTTTAGTTATACATACCTTCCAAACCAGGAAAACATGGAATTAAAAATTGGAATTTTCTATGTTTAAGTTTTTGTTAAAATTGCTAATAAAGCTTTTAATAATATTTCTGATTTTACTTCTGTAAATTACTCATAAAATGACTTAAAAAGATAAAAAGGGCTCATTGGACTCAAATAGCAAATGTTGAGAACCATTCCTATCATACCAAGGATTAAGCACTTAACACAGTTTTGTTATCATCACTATCATCATCAGGGTGCACAGAGTGTCATCAACTCCTGAATTTATTTTGAAAAAAAAAAAAACACATCCTATGTTCCATGGTACAATACAAGAACTCATAAGCACCAGCATATTTGGTGTCTTGTCACCACATCCAGCATAGAAGGGTGCCTGGCGTACCTTCCCACTATGGCATGTGAAGGCAGATCTGTAGGCCACTGTGGCCATTCACAGGGTGAGCCTTCTTCCTAGACTGTGTGTGAGACACAGCACAAAGCCTGCCAAGACAGACAGCACCTCATTGATGACAACACACTTCACTGATTCACATGGCACTGAGCAGCCACCAAAAGACACACTAATACACCTTCCTGGACTTTTAAGAGTCCAATCTTTTCAAAGAAGAAAAATGAACACAAACTTGTACCCTGAGTTCCTTCTGATAAAAGTCTGTGGCTTTGAATGACAAAGGAGGCTGTGGGAAGTAACTGTCATACAACTGAATACAGAAAAGGACTCGAAGAGGGCACAGAAAGGAAAATAGGCATGGAGAAATCTTCCTAGTAACTCTGAAAAGAAAGACATAAAGTAGGTAAAGAAAACTCAAAGCTTCAGATGTCTGCCTATCTATCTATCTATCCATCTATCTATCTATCTATCCATCCATCTATCTATCTTTGATTTTTTATTTTATTTTTTTTTTAATGATTTTTTATTATATTATGTTAGTCACCATACAGTACATCCCCGGTTTCCGATGTAAGGCTCGATGATTCATTAGTTGTGTATAACACCCAGTGCACCATGCAATACGTGCCCTCCTTACTACCCATCACCGGTCTATCCCATTCCCCCACCCCCCTCCCCTCTGAAGTCCTCAGTTTGTTTCTCATAGTCCATAGTCTCTCATGTTTCATTCCCCCTTCTGATTACCCCCCCTTTCTTTATCCCTCTCTTCCCCTACCGATCATCCTAGTTCTTATGTTCCATAGATGAGAGAAATCATATGATAGTTGTCTTTCTCTGCTTGACTTATTTCACTTAGCATTATCTCCTCCAGTGCTGTCCATGTTGTAGCAAATGTTGACAACTCGTTCTTTCTGATAGCTGAGTAATATTCCATCGTATATATGGACCACAACTTTTTTTTTTTTAATGATTTTTTATTATATTATGTTAGTCACCATACAGTACATCCCTGGTTTCCGATGTAAGGCTCGATGATTCATTAGTTGTGTATAACACCCAGTGCACCATGCAATACGTGCCCTCCTTACTACCCATCACCGGTCTATCCCATTCCCCCAACCCCCTCCCCTCTGAAGTCCTCAGTTTGTTTCTCATAGTCCATAGTCTCTCATGTTTCATTCCCCCTTCTGATTACCCCCCCTTTCATTATCCCTTTCTTCCCCTACTGATCATCCTAGTTCTTATGTTCTATAGATGAGAGAAATCATATGATAGTTGTCTTTCTCTGCTTGACTTATTTCACTTAGCATTATCTCCTCCAGTGCCGTCCATGTTGTAGCAAATGTTGAGAACTCGTTCTTTCTGATAGCTGAGTAATATTCCATTGTATATATGGACCACAACTTCTTAATCCAGTCATCTGTTGAAGGGCATCTCGGCTCCTTCCACGATTTAGCTATTGTGGACATTGCTGCTATGAACATTGGGGTGCATATGGCCCTTCTCTTCACTACGTCTGTATCTTTGGGGTAAATACCCAGTAGTGCAATGGCTGGATCATAGGGTAGCTCAATTTTTAACTTTTTAAGGGACCTCCACACTGTTTTCCAGAGTGGCTGTACCAACTTGCATTCCCACCAACAATGTAAGAGGGATCCCCTTTCTCCACATCCTCTCCAACAATTGTTGTTTCTTGCCTTGTCTATTTTTGCCATTCTAACTGGCGTAAGGTGGTATCTCAGTGTGGTTTTGATTTGAATTTCCTTGATGGCTAATGATTTTGAACATTTTTTCATGTGTCTGTTAGCCATTTGTATGTCTTCATTGGAAAAGTGTCTGTTCATATTTTCTGCCCATTTTTTGATTTGTTTATTTGTTTCTCGTGTATTGAGTTTGAGAAGTTCTTTGTAGATCTTGGATACCAGTCCTTTATCTGTAGTGTCATTTGCAAATATATTCTCCCATTCCGTGGGCTGCCTCTTAGTTTTTCTGACTGTTTCCTTGGATGTGCAGAAACTTTTAATCTTGATGAAGTCCCATAAGTTCATTTTATCTTTTGTTTCTCTTGCCTTTGGGGATGTGTCATGAAAAAGGTTGCTTTGGCCGATGTCGTAGAGGTTGTTGCCTATGTTCTCCTCTAGAATTTTGATGGATTCCTGTCTCACATCGAGGTCTTTCATCCATTTGGAGTTTATCTTTGTGTATGGTGTGAGATAGTGGTCAAGTTTCATTCTCTTGCATGTAGCTGTCCAATTTTCCCAGCACCACTTATTGAAGAGACTGTCTTTTTCCCACCGGATGTTTTTTCCTGCTTTATCAAATATTAGTTGCCCAAAGAGCCGAGGGTCCATTTCTGGGCTCTCTATTCTGTTCCATTGGTCTATGTGTCTGTTTTTGTGCCAGTACCATGCTGTCTTTGTGATCACAGCTTTGTAGTACAGCTTGAAATCCGGCATTGTGATGCCCCCAGCTTTGTTTTTCCTTTTCAACAGTTCCTTGGAGATTCGGGGCCTTTTCTGTTTCCATACAAATTTAAGGACTGTTTGTTCCAGTTCTTTGAAAAATGTCCTTGGTATTTTGATCGGGATAGCATTGAAAGTGTAGATTGCTCTGGGTAGCATGGACATTTTAACTATGTTAATTCTTCCGATCCATGAGCATGGAATATCTTTCCATCTTTTTATGTCTTCCTCAATGTCTTTCAAGAGTGATTTATAGTTTCTAGAATATAGGTCCTTTACGTCTCTGGTTAAGTTAATTCCAAGGTAACGTATGGTTTTTGGTGCTATTGTAAATGGGATGGATTCCCTAATTTCTCTTTCTTCGTTCTCGTTATTCGTGTATAGAAATGCAATTGATTTCTGAGCATTGATTTTGTATCCTGCCACGTTACTGAATTGCTCTATAACTTCTAATAGTTTGGGAGTGGCTTCTTTTGGGTTTTCCATATAGAGTATCATGTCATCTGCAAAGAGAGACATTTTGACTTCTTCTTTGCCAATTTGAATACCTTTGATCCCTTTTTGTTGTCTGATTGCTGTTGCAAGGACTTCTAGTACTATGTTGAATAATAGTGGCGAGAGTGGGCATCCTTGTCGTGTTCCTGATCTTAAGGGAAAGGCTTCCAGCTTTTCCCCATTGAGAATGATATTTGCAGTAGGCTTTTCATAGATGGCTTTTATGAGATTGAGAAATGTACCCTCTATTCCTACACTCTGAAGGGTTTTAATCAGGAAAGGATGCTGTATTTTGTCAAATGCTTTTTCGGCATCGATTGAGAGGATCATATGGTTCCTGAGTCTTTTCTTGTTGATATGATGTATCACGCTGATTGATTTGCGAATATTGAACCATGCTTGCATCCCAGGTATGAATCCCACTTGGTCATAATGGATAATCCTTTTAATGTACTGTTGGATTCTATTAGCAAGTATCTTGTTGAGGATTTTGGCATCCATATTCATTAGGGAAATCGGTCTGTAATTCTCCTTTTTGATGGGGTCTTTGCCTGGTTTGGGGATCAAGGTAATATTGGCCTCATAGAATGAGTTTGGTAGCTTTCCTTCTGTTTCTATTTTTTGAAATAGCTTTAGGAGAATAGGTATTATTTCTTCTTTGAATGTTTGGTAGAATTCCCCAGGAAAACCGTCTGGGCCTGGAGTTTTGTTATTTGGAAGGTTGTTTATCACTGACTCAATCTCTTCATAATTAATTGGCCTGTTTAAGGAATCAATTTCTTCCGGTTTCAATCTTGGTAGTTTATAGGTTTCCAGGAAGGATTCCATCTCTTCCAGATTGCTTAGTTTATTGGCATATAGCTGTTGATAAAAATTTCTAATAATCCTTCCAATTTCAATGGTGCTCGTCGTGACCTCTCCTTTTTCATTCATAATTTTAATAATCTGGGTCCTTTCTCTTTTCTTTTGGATAAGTCTTGCCAGTGGTCTGTCAATTTTATTGATTCTCTCAAAGAACCAGCTTCTAGTCCTGTTGATCTGCTCTACTGTACTTCTGGTTTCTGCTTGATTGATTTCAGCTCTAATTTTGGTCAACTGCTTCCTCGTGCGTGGATTAGGCCTGTCTCTCTGTTGCTGTTCCAGCTTCTTGAGGTGAGAATATAAAAACTGCATTTTAGATTTTTCTATTCTTTTGAGTGAGGCTTGGATGGCTATGTATTTCCCCCTTAGGACTGCCTTTGCAGTATCCCATAGGTTTTGGACTGTTGTATTTTCATTCTCATTGGTCTCCATAAATTGTTTAATTTGATTTTTGATTTCCTGGTTTATCGAGTCATTCCTGAGCAGGATGGTTCTTAGTCTCCAAGTGTTTGAGTTTCTTCCAAATTTTTCCTTGTGGTTGAGTTCCAATTTCAGAGCGTTGTGGTCTGAGAATATGCAGGGGATAATTTCAATCTTTTGGTATCGGTTGAGACCTGTTTTGTGTCCCAGAACATGGTCTATTCTTGAGAATGTTCCATGGGCATTAGAATAGAATGACTATTCTTTGGTTCTGGGGTGTAGTGTTCTATATATATCTATGAGGTCCAACTCGTTGAGTATGGCATTCAAAGCCTTTGATTCTTTGCTTAGTTTTTGCCAGGGTGTTCTGTCTATTTCTGATAGTGGAGTGTTGAGGTCCCCTACTATTAATGTATTTTTATTTATATGTCTCTTTATTCTGGTTAAGAGTTGGCTTGTGTATCTTGGTGCTCCCCTGTTGGGGGCATATATATTTATAATTGTCATATCCACTTGTTGAATACTTCCCTTAAGAATAATATAGTGCCCTTCTGCGTCTCTAACTATAGTCTGTAGTTTAAAATCCAATTTATCTGATATGAGAATTGCTACCCCAGCTTTCTTTTGAGGTCCATTTGCGTGAAAGATAGTACTCCATCCCCTTACTCTCAGTCTGAATGCATCTTTGGGTTTGAAATGAGTCTCTTGTAGACAGCAAATGGATGGGTCATTTCTTTTTATCCAATCTGCAACCCTGTGGCGTTTATGGGATAGTTCAAACCATTTACATTAAGACTGATTACTGAGAGATATGATTTTAATGTTGCCATGTTGCCAGTAAAGTCTTTGTTTGTATTGGCTGTGACTTTCTGTTCTGTATCACTCTTGGGGCCTTTTTACTTTTATAGAACCCCCCGTAATATCTCCTGTAGGGCTGGTTTCATGGTTACAAAATTGGTTAGTGACTGGCGATTCTGAAATGTCTTTATTTCTCCATCAATTCTGAATGACAGCCTTGCTGGATAAAGGATCCTTGGCTGCATGTTTTTCTCTGAAAGAGCTTTAAATATGCTCCCCCAACCCTTTCTCTCATTCCAGGTCTGTGTAGACAGGTCTGACGTAATTCTGATGCTTTTGCCTTGGTACGTGAGAAATTTCTTTGCCCTGGCCGCTTTCAATACTGTATCCTTGCATCTAATATTTGCGAAATGCACTATGACGTGACGTGGCGTAGGTCTGTCATGGTTGAGCTTGGGAGGGATCCTCTCTGCCTCTTGGACACGAATGTTTGTTTCCCTTGCTAGATTAGGGAAGTTTTCAGCTACAATTTGTTCAAATATCTCTTCTAGACCTCTGTTTTTCTCCACCCCCTCGGGGATGCCGATGATTCTAACATTGGATCGTTTCATTGAGTCAGTAATCTCCCATAACCTACATTCGTGGGCGTGGATTTTTTTAAGACCATCTTCTATTTTCATTTTTTCCTCTATTAACCCATCCTCCAATTCACTAACCCGTTCCTCTGCTTCTGCGACCCTGGCCGTCATGTCCTTAGGGATTCTATATTCTCAGTAACCTTTTTGTTAATAGTTTTTTCAATTCTACTCATCATTTTGACCATCGTTACTCTGAATTCCATTTCTGATAATTTGGTTACATCCATATCCATTATTTCTGTGGCAGAGGCCACAGACTCACTGTCTTTTCTTTGCTGGGGGGGGCTTCTCCTTCTTGTCATTCTGATGAGGAGAAGTTGCGGGGTTGTCCAGAGCCCAAATTATTGACTGGGTCCCAGGCCGTGCCCCTTGTTTTATAGGGATCTTAGGGATGTGGACTTCTTCTTTAAAGATTTTATTTATTTATTTATTTATGTGGCAGCCAACCAGTGAGAGAGGGAACAGAAGCAGGGGAGTGGGAGAGGAAGAAGCAGGCTCCCAGCGGAGGAGCCCGATGAGGGACTCCTTTCCGGAACGCCGGGATCACGCCCTAAGCCGAAGGCAGGCGCTCAATGACTGCACCACCCAGGCGCCTCGGGTTGTGGGCTTCTTGATTTTTCAGCCTGCCTTCTGGGGGAGGCGCCTGCCGCGCCGATACTCAGGCAGCCCTGTTTGGGTAGAGTCTCCGTGTCCCCTGCGAGGGGGGATGGGGATGGGCACTCCCTGAGCCGGTATTTCCAGGCTTTTGTTCTCTGGCGGCTTTCCCTGGCGGTTTACTGTGCCTCTTCTGAGAGTCAGAGCAGCAGCGGCCAAATTTCAGCCTCTGTCACAGAACAGAGGGATTGCGGCCCGTTCTCTACTAATGTTCTGGCCACTTTAACTCTGTTTCTGTTGGTGCTGCTCAACCCTGCAGCGTCCCGGGATGTGCGCCCCACACCCGGCGTCCCAGCCCTCACTTCCAGGGCCGGCGCATCTCTGTCCTTTGTGTTTCTTTTTTTTTTTTTTTTTTTTAATTACATTTCTATTTTTTTTTTTTTATATTTTATTTATTTATTTTTACAGAGAGAGACAGCCAGCGAGAGAGGGAACACAAGCAGGGGGAGTGGGAGAGGAAGAAGCAGGCTCCCAGTGGAGAAGCCCGATGTGGGACTCGATCCCGGAACGCCAGGATCATGCCCTGAGCCGAGGGCAGCCGCCTAACGACTGCGCTACCCAGGCGCCCCTGTCCTTTGTGTTTCTAATGCCGCCAGCCGCCAGCCGCCAGCCGCCCCGCGCGCGCTCCCGGATCTCCCGGTCTCAGTCTAGATCCAGTGAGCGCACCAGGATTCCGGTGTTCCGCGAGATGCCTGGTGGCGCGCGCACCCGGCTCACGGTCTCAGTCTGCTGTTTTGCGGGTGCCGTCCGCGAGCCCCGCCCGCTCTCCCGTGCAAGTGGCTACCGCTTCCCGGCGCCCGAACACGGCGGCTCCCTCCCCCTTCCGTTTATCTTCCGATATCTGTGCACAGTTTCATGGCTCCCCGCTTCGTACCTCAATACTCAGCGCTGGAGATGTTCATTTGTAGAGATCCAGATGCGTCTTCCTGCGTCTCAGGCTGGTTCCGTGGTTGTTTAGGCTGGTCGGGTACCTATCCAGCTCGACTCGGAGGACCGGCTGAAAACGGTGTCTCCTACTCCTCCGCCATCTTAACTTGGTCCTATCTTTGATTTTTTAAATTAGTATGTGTGACCTCCTGGTTTGGTCCAATCTAAAGGAGAACTCTCTAGTCACAAGAGAAATCCCTCAGTGAAAAGGAAAATGACCCCAAGACTGTAGCCGGTCCCCATGTTCAAGTGGCAGCCAAAGGACCACCTGAAAATTCTGCTGCACGAGATTGCAGGAAGGGAGAAGGATGAGGGTAAGGTGTTGATGGCACAGGCTCATTTCCTGTGGGACCTATCTGACTGGCTGTGTCCTTCAACTGAAGGTCACTGCTGCTCTCCAGGCAGCCCTAGATACTTAAGTCTGTCCTTCTGGAATCTGGAAACTCACCCCATCCCTTCCCTCAACCCTCCAGGCCCAGAGGTAGTAACAGCTCCTTTGTTACTAGCCTGGAGATAACACACTCACTCTCATGGATCCCTACACCTGCTCTTCCTTTGGAAATAGTGTGTTTATTAAACCCTCTTCCAATTATCTTAATTTTAGTGGGCATCTATTCTTTACTGGGACCCTGACTCTACCTTAAGGGTTGCTAAGAGGATTAAGTGTGCCTGGTACTTAATAAACAATCATTACAAAGATATTTTTAGCCTCTTCTCTCGGTTCCCACTCCTCTGTTCAGCCATGGCAAAGCCTTCTGGACAGTTGCTCTTCTGATTCTTTAGCAGAGGAGTCCTCAGACTTTCTCTGCAGAGGGCCAGAGAGTCAGTATTTTAGGTTCATGGGCTTCACTGTCACCACTGCTCAACCCTGCCATTATAGAACAAAGCAGCCAGAGGCGATGCATAAAAGAATGAGCATGGCTATGTTCCAGTACCATTTTATTTATGAACACTGATATTTGAATTTCATATAATTTTCATGGGTGATGAAATATTATTCTTTTTTGATTATTTTTCAACCATTTGAAAATATAAAACCATTCTTAGTTCATAAGTCATACAAAAACAGGCAACAGGCAGGATTTGGACTACTGGCCATAGTTTGCCAACCCCTATTTTAATAGAGATTTAGCATTTCTGCTATAGCAGGGAGCTTTTACATTCCAAATTATTATTCCATTTTTTATATTTTCCTTTTTTCATTATTTAATAAGACTAAAAATTCATTCTTCGAAGCCAAAGTTTGCTTGGTCTTTCCCATCATTTTTGCCAAGTGGCTTCCAAAATCCTGTCACATAGCACACTTCGACCACTCCCCTCCATAGCACCTTCCAGGAGCAATGTGCTTGAAGCTGTTCCCACACTGGAAACCCATTCCAGCACTGTCTCATCTAGGAAAAAGCACATCCAGAACTAGCCCAGTGCGATTCACTCCATAGAGATAACATGAAGTCTGGTGTATTTGCACAAAGCCTATATAGTGGCAACATTGAGAAGATGAGGTGTGCCTTTGCAGATTTCCACCTGATTATGCCCATCGTGGGCTGGTACACATTCAGGACATTTACTGATACCTGATGACTTACCAATCTGATGATCACTCTCTCCCCTTTCCCATTTTCTGAAGGCCAATCTGCTCAGTCAGTACACAAGTGCTGGTAGATGTTAAGGTGTGTGACCCACTACAACAAACAGACAATGACTGATACAGACAAAGACATTCTTGAATTTTAACAAGATTTTACAAAATAACTCCTTACCTACCACCGTGTTTTTCAACCCTGGCTACCCATGACAATCACTTGGAGAGTATTCTAAAATGCTGATATGCGGGACCTACCCTATGATGACTGACTTTTTACCTGCAGTTTTAAAAAGCTTCCCAGGTAATCCTGGTACAAGGTGAGGCTTGAGAATCATGGACTTTAGAGGAATGGCCAAGGGAGACATTTTCAGACATCTGAAGGCTGAGATGGAAATGAAAATTATTGTGCACCTAGTTTGAGTTCTGCTTTTATTAACTACTTGTCATTCACTCATCCACTCATCCAACAATATTTACTAAGCTACTTTGTGCCAGGCACTCTGCTAAACACTGCAGATACAAAGATGAATAAGACAGTCGTGGTGTCTGCCCTCACGGAACTTAAGATCTCACAAGTAGAAAGGGTAGGGGGAGTTGAACAACTAATTACACAATTATTATGTAACAATAATCATGGTAAGACTTACAAAGTTCGGGGGGTCTCAGGGAGGGCTTCCTTGAGAAAATGATGCTTTGGCTGACCTTTGAAGCACGAATAAGAACCAACTAGACAGAAAGTAAGGACAGCAAAGGCAATCACATGTGCAAAGGTGTTGAGGTGAGTGGGTAAGAACATAGAGTTTTTGAAAAAGTGCCAGAAGGCACTTCAGATGAAATTCAGAGAGCAAGGGAAGAATGGTAGGGCACATGAAGGCCAAGTCAGGCAGAACCTTGAAGGCCTCATTCAGACCCTATATGTTACCTCATTTGTACTTCGTTAATATCTGCACTTTATAGACTCAGAGCACTAGCAACATGCTCAAGGTCCCATCACTGGACAGCGTAGGGCCAGCACTCAAGCCCACTTTTGTCAACCTGCGAAGCTGCATCATTTCTGCCATCCCATATGTCTCCCTATGCAGTTCCATCCACCTTCTGAGGCAAGATATATTACTTGAAAAGAAATTCTATGTCAGGTCTGTGTTTCTATATATATGTTTCAAAAATATTAACTTTAGGGAAAACGACCATCATTCAATGAAGGAAAAGATTAGCCTACACCCCCTAGTCAGTCCTTAGCAGAATTCAAAAGCTTCTACCACTGGACAATATAGGCTAATCAGATAAAGTCATTTATTGATTCATTTATCAGTATTTAGTGAGCACTTAATGTGCCAAGTGGTAAGTACATAGATGAAAATACGTTATCTTGACACTGGTGGAGCTTACAGCCTTTTCTAAAAGAGAGTAAAGAAGCAATGTACTTTGCCAAATTTGAATCAGAAATTCCTAAAGGTTAAGAGGAAATAGGAGAAGAGAGTGGTAATATTTTATAATTAATATTTATTTCTACATGATTATCTCTTTCTGCCCCACTCATTCACCCCAGTGTTTTTCAAACACGACCACTCAGAAATACCAAAACCAATAAAAATTGCTAGTATTGGGTAGCTAAGGAAGACCGCATTGCAAATAAAACTACAGCAATGGGCAAAGACATTCTGGAGCATGATCAATGAGGGAAAATTGTATAAATCTTCAAAAAAATTTTCCTGATCCACTTCCAAAATCAGCAATGTACATGAGATTGATCCAATCCTCTTCCAGATGGTTTGAGGAAATCTGAGCTGAGTCCTAGAAGTAATAGTTAGTGTAAGAGATATGAAATGAACAAATAAAAACTTCATTAAAATCCTAAAATAAAACTGAAAAATCTATAGCAGATGGTATGGATCATAGATAGTTAAATGTTTGACAAAGACAGTAATGATTACTTTTTTTATCAGTAACAGGGTTTGGGGAGAGAGATGAGAAGATTGAATTATAGGAAATATGGTATTGATTTTTGAAAATGGAAGTAAGATTGATTCTGGCCAGTACCTCAGGTAAACTTCTTTGATACCTATTAAAATATTCAGTTTGATTCTAGCCACCAAGGAAATACCTCAGCACTCTTTCCCAAGACCCAAGGAAAGGTGGTAGAGAAAGAAGAGTCCATCTTCCCATTCTTCTTCAGGAATTCCCAAGAACTAGTCACCAATGTGCTCAGGGCAGTTTCACCCCATGACCCTGGAGGACTAGTACACCTGCCCCCAGTGAAATTTCCAGCTGACTCAAGGCTCAAACACATAGTCAGGAGAGGCGGCTGAGCGGGGAGCCTCTGCTAAATCCCATCCATCAGTTTCCAGCACCAGAAAAGCACATGGCAGGGCTGAACATGTCTACCACATGTACATATATGTCACCAGTTACCTTCCTTCCTCTCTTAGGACTGATTGCATCTGCCCTACCATCTACCTAGAACTTGGCAAAAGAGATCAAAAACTCAGGCCATCATAACAAATCAAAGGCCTCTCCCATGACATCCCCAAACCAAGATCCAGAAGAACACCTTCCCAGTCCTCCTTGGAGATCACAAAATCAGAGCTGAGCCTGAGGACAGCCTTCTCTTTGTCCCTTTCAGGAACACCTCAGAGGCCATCATTGCTAACATTTCTTGCAGCCACCTTCCCTCAAATAAAATGTTAAAACAGCAAAAGACCATAATGCTTTCAAGGAAAACAAATCTTTACCCATATAACACATTGTGCTAGCCCTGTCCCCATCGAATTTATGCTCACTAATACATATTTATTCTTGGCTTCTCATCTTCCAACATTATGACCCTTAAATTTGATCAGCCATTTGTCCCATCTCCCTAGATATGAGCATATACAGCTGTCAGTTTATCATGTCATCACATTCATCACATCAGGTCATCACATCATATTGTGATCAAGGTCCTCAGTAGGTTGTCACTGCCTCTGATGTGTAAACCTGTGTTCTAGATTCATTAACCAAAACATGGTTCTTGGACCAGCAACATCAACAGAGCCCCAGGCCCCCCACCTGGCCTACTGAGTCAAATCTGCATTTTAACACTATCCCCATGTGATTCTTATGCACATTAAAGCTTAAAAATCCCAGCTAAGAAATACAGAATTCTCCATCTAAATTATCTAAATTCTCTAAATTTCTGAATACAGGTTGGTAGTAATCATTGTGAACTATGTCACTAGAATGGGATTCTGTAGAAAGATAGAGGAAATACATAAAAATTATTGTAGTTACTATTCATATCTCGACTCCAGAATTTATACCCTCATATGAAGCTCTTAGAGACATTATATTACTTAAGTTGTATAAATGCGGTAAAAGTTCAAAGAAAGGGGAGCTTGATTTCCAGACAGGGGGAAATACCACGGAGAAAGTAGGACTTGAACTAAGGATGAGTGGTAAGATCTTGCTAAAACATGACTCCAAGGGAAATCTTCTAAATCCAAAACAGAAAACTGAGTTGCCAGGTAGCACTTAGCAACCATGTGAACTTCAGTAAATCACTTATTTTCTCTGAGCATTAATCAAACCAGGAAGATGATGTGGCCTAGTGGAAACAAAACTTGGTGTCAGATGGACCCAGCTCCAATTCTAGCCAGACTGTCACCTCGGAGCAGTTACCTTCCCTTGCTGAATCTCACTAAACCACCTGAAATTGAGAGTCATCCCTGAGAATTACATAATAAGAGAAGGTATACCAACTTCGAAGGTTCGAGTCCGTCGCCTAATAGGCGGTGGACCAATATTGCTTTACCTTTTCACCTTCCTTCCCTCCAGCAAAGAATTGGGCCAGGACGAAGGTGAACTAAATCTGGGTCTGAGTTAGCAGAAATAGTCCAGATTCTCAAAGTCCCCACAAGGTCAGGCTTGGTGTGGCAGGAAGTAAGAATCATCGTGCAAAGGCAGAAATGGTATTTTAGGAGAACCAGGCTGATGGTGTGTCCAGAATGGACGACAGAGGCAGGTGACGGTGAGTGATGTAGTGGCAAGCTCACTGTCGTCCATATACCAGCTTTCACAGCACATCTGACCATATCTGCATTGGTCATTTGACTCTACTCTCAGATCCACTCCCGCACTTCCCCTTGCTCTAACCCGTGTATTTGGGGACTGACTTCCAGACAGGACCAGCCAATGGGAGGCTAAAAGGAAGAAGGAAGATAAAAGGTTTATCCTTTCCTCTCCCCACCCAGGGTGGCATGTTAGGCAATGCTATTTCTCCCTGGGAGCCACCAGCTCCAATAGGCCATCCTGTCCTCTGTGCTCCCAGCTCCTCCCAGCAGCTCGGGCTCTGGGCTCTGGAGCACCTCTTCCCTCTGCAGTCCACTCAGCTCAGGGTGAGAGCAGCTTCCTGCCACGGCCAGCCCCTGGGCTACTGTATACCACCCCCCTTTGGCTTTTCTGTTTTACCATCGCCTGAGTGACAAGACCAGTTCCCGGTACTAAATTCTCTCTATCAGGAAGACCAAAAGTGGTTCTATTTCCCAACTAGAACTTAACTGACATAGCATCTGAATCGAAATATACCTCAGATTATTCTGCATGATTACGTGGATTTCTACATCTTGGAAAATATACAAATAAAAGCTACATAAGGATTGATCTCCCAAGTGAGAGTAGGAGAGAAATCAGGGTCAGAATTCTCCAACCAAAAACTATCACAGATCCATTAATACAGGATAATTACTAATCTGTAAATGTAGTGGTATCTATGAGCATGTCACATTTAATTTAGCATTTGCATGGATGATCTGGAAAGGTGAATAACAAATGCAGAAATTAATTCCACAGATATAATTGGGAAGTGTTGCAAATACCCAAAAGGATGGTGAAATGATCCAAAAAAAAAAAAAAAAAAAAAAAACCTGGCAGTTACAGAAATACGGGCAGGATATGGTGGTGAAACTCATAAAAATGCATAGCTGGATCAAAATAACAAAATGAGATACTGCCTGAAAAATGTACATGTATAGGTAAAAGAAAGTAATCAAAAACACAGCTATTCCATGGGTAGGAAAGAAAATAAGAAATGAATAAAGCTGAAGAAGACTGAGGGACGTGACAGTACAAACTTGGATGTGATTTTGAAATAGGATGGAGGAAAAGAGCCTAGTTATTTTGAGCTTTAGCTATAGACACCCTATAGCTTTTTTAAATCAACCAAAAAATGATGTTCTCTCCAACTTGCAAGTGCTTCCTCCAACTTACACGGCATCGATTAGGCCACACTTGCTAAGCCTTACCAAATTCTGCATACCTCATTAACAAAAATGAGAAAAAATTAAGAACTGCAAGAACTCTGGGAAATAAAAGCCAAATGATAATGAGATGGAGGATATGAATGATAAAGGAAGCAAAAAGAGCCAGATTGGCTGAACAATCATATTTCTAGCACAGACCCATAGAAAATCAGGCGCATTGTGTGGGACAAACAAATTCCAATTAGAGAATAGATTTCAACGTTGACCTAATTATCTAAGGTCCAGCTTTCATTTTTAAGGGATGAATCCAGACAAGCAAAATAAATTCTTGGAGACAAAAACGACTCTTTCTAATACGGAAAATTATTTCCTCCTTCTCCATGAAGCCCCAGATGGTCAGAAAAGAAAAGCCCCGCGGACTATTTTTTCTTCCATTTAAACCTTAAAATATCATTTCTCTAAGGACAAAATTGACTTCAAGGTGCCCATGTAGTGTGTTTCTATGTGGTCAGGAAGGGTTTTCTTTCAGGAAAACAGGAGCTCAACTCGGAAAGCAGTCAGCACAATGTCACAGCCACCAGTAAAAATCGCTGGCTCCCGAGCCAACTATTAGGTGAAAGAAGAGTAAAGGATTTAAGCAAAACGCTCACAGCTCCATGTTAAGCTGAGCTGTTCTAATCTAAGTATTCATGAGAAACCATTTTAGCATTTACAGGGTGGTGGGAGAAACGCCACTACAGTATCCGTAATATAGTATGGGTCTGTCACATGATCTAATTACAGAAATGAAAGCAACCCAGGAATTATGTGGTCTATTCAAGCCTGCGGGGAGTACGAACAAAGAATATAATTAAACATCAAGCCTGTTGATTAAACAATTACTATTTAAAGCAGATATAGATTTAAAATTAATTTGCTTCTGCATTCTGAGGATTTGGGGACTGAGATAAACAGTGTTTGAAGTTTAATTATCCGTGTGCAAGATGAAGGGGCTCCTTTCGTTTTGGTTCACACTGCACAGCATTCGGGACGGTGAAAAGGCAAGGATCCGGCTCAGGTCAGCATTGCCAAAATGTCTGAGACAAGGGGGCAGGGAGGCTCGCTCAGCCTAACCCCCACAGAATGTGGTAATACCACAAGAGAGATTGGGCAACTGCAAATTAATATTTAAATGAACACTAGTTTGAAGTTTACCTGGAGGGGGAATCGTACTATCTCCAAAAGAACAGAAGAAGGCCAGCCAAAGAGTTCCAGGCGCCACCGCCGTGAGACATGGGGAGTGGAGACCTTCACGCATGTTTGAGCAAATAGGACATCTACCTGCCAGCTACTCTGAATGGAGCGATTCTTATCACAGGCCACATGTGTGGTGTCCCAGGGGCAGAACTGCAGGGCTGAGGAGTGGGCAGGGTGAAAGGGTGAATTGTAGTGAAAGACAATCAACAGCAACTAGAAAATTCCAAAGTTAGAAATGACTGTTGAGATGCACGGAAGTGTGTCTGCATTCACACATCATGATCAAAAGGCACGGGGACAGCATTTCCTGACCTCAGACCCTCTCCACTGGCTATCACGAGGGATGTGTGCGCAGTGACCCGGCTGTGCTCCATGGCCCCAGGGCAGGACAGTGTTGCACAGTGTGGTGGTGAAGAGAATGGGTTTCGAATGGGACAAGCTGAGTGTAAGGCCAGCTCTGCCACATTTTCATTTTTGACCTTCACCAAGGCATTTGGCTCCCTGAGTTCCATTTTGTCAGTGAAAGGCTTTCATTCTTTCCTCATTGGGTGGCTATAAATATTAAACATGGCAGTGAGGGCATACCTGAGTGTCCCCTCCCACTAAGAGTGCCCCTTCAGGCCCCCCTGCTATGGCTTTCTGGGTGACAATGAATCTCTTTAAGTGGCCTGCCAGGTGGCAATGGCATGTCCCCCACCACTGACATCACCACCACCTTCTCCCCACTCTGGCTTCCCAGCCTTTTTTTTTCAGTCCTCTGCACTCTGTCCTTTGCTGTGCCTCTGCCTTGAAGCACTTTGCCTTTCCGTCTTCATCCAGTCCATCCTTCCACAGCTCTCAGCTCACCTAATCTTGGGTGGTGGTCAGAAGCTCAGGCTCTGAAGACAACACATCAGGCTCAAAACTCAAACACCACCCCTTATGATCTGTGGGACTTTGCCCACCTAATGGTCAGTTTCTTCCTGGGAGATGGGTGTGAGTACCAGTGACTCTAACCTACACTGTTTTAAGGGCCACATGAGTATATACAGGGGACCATCTCAGCACAAAGTCTTGTGTGCAGGGCCCCTGGAAAATGGTTCTCATCACAGTCCCCCAAGCCCTCCCCTTCCATATCACTTGCCACACTTGCAATCACATGTTCATGTGATGATTGCAATATGCCTGTCTCTGCACCAGGATAGAAGTTCTAGTCCTGCCTATGGGGCAGGATTTTGTCAGTGTTTAGTCCAAATATTGGATTCAGTTCCCAGCAGAATAAACACTCACATATTTGCTAAGGAATAAATGAAGGAAATGCTGAGCACAGCACCTGGCCCAGTGTTGGGCCTCAATAAATACCAGCTTTTAAATAATAATGCGCACTGATAAGGCCAACTGATAAATTTAAAAAAATATTCACTTTGGCCAGTGTTCTCAACTGAGAGTCTTTGTGCCCCCCAGGGGTGGTTGGCAATGTCTGGACAGGGCGTGGGGGGCGGGTGGAGAGCACTGCTGGCATCCAGTGGGTAGAGGCCAGTGAGGTTGCTGAACATCCTACAACGCACAAGACTGCCTTCCCACAACACAGAATCATCCAGCACAAAACGCCAGCAGGACCAAGGTTGAGAAACCCTGCACTTCACCTTCTGTCATTTTTCCCTGATTGTTGACTTCACCAGCTGAGTTAGAGAGGCAAATCCAGCTTAAGGAAATCATTCTTGCCTTTTGTCCTCTCTGTTCCTGTAGGTACAAGGCCCTCCTTGCCCCTCGTTCTATGCCCCAAACCCTGTTGGCCTAACTGGACAGTCTCATTCCTCCTCATCCTCATGCCAGGGGTGAGGTTGAAGTGCGGGAATGTGGGTGAGGCTGAAGAAAAGTACACAACGCATGGCACCTCCCATCTTGTTCAGTCTCCCGTGTCATACATTATTCCTACACTCCTCCGAGCTTGCACAGAAGCCAGACGTTAGCACTGCTACTCAGTGCTCTTTCAGGAAAGTTCTTTCAGGAAAGAGCTCTGCTTTGAATACTGGGCTTCAGAAAGCTCATGTAACCAAAAAAATAAGCCAGGAGCCAACATGTCTGAGACAGAGATTGCTCTAAGATGCAAGAGAATCTGCTCCAACAATAAACACTATGCCCAAATATCATCAGAGGTAAAGTCACAGGGATGAATTAGATGATCCGAGAACAAAAGTGAGATAACAAAACAAAGTTTTTCTGAACCAGTGACCCAGATGATGTCAAATGCACCAGTACATGCAAATAATGCTAGAGGTTAATATAAATCTTAAAACTTACTCATCAGTTGCATAAAATGACATGCTCACCGTCATTAAAAGTATGTCAAAGAGAAATTAAAAGTGCTGGCGAGGATATGGAGAAATTGAACCCCTTGCACACTGTTGGCTGGAAGGCACGATGTTTCAGCCACTGTACAGAATGGTTTGGCAGTTCCTCAAAGAGCGAAACATAAACTCACCATATAACCCAGCAATTATGTTAATGCCAGTATAACCTAGGTATACACCCAAAAGAATTAAAAACTGACAAATAAGAACATGCACATATATATTCACAAGAGCCAAAATACTGAAATAGCCCAAATGCTCATCAACAGATGAATAGATTAAGTAGTTGTGGTATATCCATACAGTGGAATATTATTCAACCATAAAGAGGGAAAAGTACTAACACATGCTACAGCATGAATGGACCTCTAAAAACAGCATGCTAAGTGAAAGAAGGTCACATAACATAATTCTGTTTATATAAAATATTCAGAATAGATAGATGCAGAGACAAAATGCAGGCAAGTTGTTGCCAGGGGCTGTGGGAAAGGCAACATGCAGAAAAATGCAGTAAAATGTAGAAAAACTATTTAATGGGTAAGAAGTTTTACCCATTAATACAGATTATCATCTCATATAAATTAAGATGGAAATGTTTTGGAATTAGATAGATGTACAACACTGTAAGTGTACCAAATGCTACTGAATGGTTCACTTTAAAACATTTGATGCTATGTTATCAAACTTCACCTCAATAAATTACTTTTTAAAGCATGCCGAAATGGCACAAAATTAACAAACACCAAAAGAGAAAATAGCTCAAAATGGATATGGATGCAGTAGCGTGAGGGTTTATAAGTGATTCATTTTTGCACTCTTTTTAAAGCATACAGGTAAGTTATAAAGACTTTGGAAAATACACAAAAGCACTGAAAGAAGGAACTATCAATAATATTTCTAGTCTTTCAAAATACTCGTTAATGCCAGTGTTGAACTACCTTTGCAATTGAAGGAAAGAAAAGGAAAGGGGAGGGGAAGGAAAAGGAAAGAAAAACTAAGACCCTGCACATTAAGATAAACCCCCCAGTGGAACACTTATTTCTGCCAAAGCTTTTATTTTAAGCTTGTTTCGCTCTATGGGCACAGGGGAAGCTGGGGGACCAAGTGTTGCCAAGGATGCAGGTAAGTCTGTGACTTTTTGGCTAAGGCCTCTCTACTATCCTTCCATCCATCCCAGACCAGTGTGCCTGGCTCTCAACAGGCTGGGAAATACCAATCTCCATGGGACAGAATTTGAGAAGAACTTCCTCTGCATGTCTGTGTCATTCACCCTCCATGAAAGAGACTAGAATGTCTACTCCTCTAACCTGCATAGCTTCTTCCCTGCCCACAACAAGAGATCTTCATTAATTATTATACAATTAAGCTCTGGGAACAGAGAGATGGGGATTAACACCCTTGACTTTGCTAGAAAAATCATGATTTTCAAAAGATGTTCAAGGGATGATGTCTCATCTCCCATTCTTCTAAACTTTTTTGAGCAGGAACATGAATAAAATGAAAAGAAACAAAAAACAGGAGCAGGAATTTGGGGCTTGGCTCAGTGCAGAATGCATATGTTACCAGTGAATCAGCCACTATCAAGGGCCCATGTTGTAACCAGCACTGGGGTGGTACCGCCTCTAAAAAAAAGACTCATGAGCACAATTCTAATTTGCAGATCCAGACATTCTGGTTTTGAATATTCACTCTTACCTTAATCCATCAGTGGCCTCTCTCTCAATCCAATTTTATCACCAAAACTTCAGTTTCAATATCTCTCCTCTTTCAACAGCTGCTCCTCCTGTTCTCACAGCAAGACTGCCTTCAGCAAGTCACCTCCTCCTGATTAAAAAGACCAAATAATAAAGATGTGTAAATATCCTAAAGAGATTTCCTCCCTAAAGAAACTGGTAGGTCCATAAGGGCACCCCCCCCAAAAAAAAATGGTAAAGGAAATAAAAATAGGTTAACTGTCAGAATCATCAATGTTGAGAACAAAGGGAAGTGAATTTTCCCGGTATGGATTTGCCTCCCTGGCACGGGAAGTCTACCCCAGGGATGATGGATGGGACTGATTCCTCTCCATTTCCATCTCCACGCAAGGAACTTAGCATTAATAGTTTCCCGCAAACAGCTGCTTGAGGAAACATGACCACAAGCAGTTAGACGGTAGAAGCCTAGCCAGCTGGCCCTGCCTCTGCAGCTTGCTGTGCACGACATACCCACACAGAGCCCACAACGGGGTCCCACGGAGCAACACAATCAAGAAAATGAGAGGACAGGCAATGGTGGAGTCAACTTCTCCATGCTTTCTCCCTCTGTCTTGTCATGACATACAGACATGAGATCTCAATAGAAGCCACCCCCAAAAAATAAAGTGAATTATGCTCATCTTATACCAAGCAAAACACTGCAGGGTTTTTTTTTCACACTTTACAGTTTACGTCTCAATCTAAAACCTGGTCAAGATTTCGAGCCTTGTTGCTGAAAATGAGGCCTGATTTTACTCTGGGCTTTACAGAACTGGCTTTGGGGTCCAAATGAAGTCACCGCAGAGGTGAAGTCTCAGGTCTTCAAAAAGGTACATTTCCATATAAAGCAAAGTAGTGCCCGCTTATGAGGTACTCATACCCTCAGGCTCTTAGAAAACAGAAAAGTCAAGATGCCCTCATGAACAATTCAGTGTCATTGAATTTCTTCTGGCACGCTCTGTCCTGCCTGTAAATATTACCAAATCCAATTCTAGGTGGCTTCTGGAACAAGGCAAGTGGTCAGGATTTATTTAGGCCAACATCTGGAAGCAGGCATGCTCCACGCAGTTCTAGTTCCGGCCCCCCCCCCCTCCCAGCCTAAGAACCTGCACAACACAGTAACATTGCCTTAAGACGGCATCATGGAAATGGACAATGGCTGGCAGCGATCACCTCCCGAACTTGCCAGACTTGGCTATTTTTTTAGAGTGGAAAGCATCTAATGGCCATGAATACTTCATTTAGGGCTTTTTTTTTTTTTTTCTAATGCATCACAAGAAGTTCACTCTTCAGCACTGGACTCTGCCAAGGATCCCATCTCAACCTTCCAACCCACTTCTAGAGAAATTTCATCCAAATATTTCATTAAGCCTTCCCCCACATGCTCTGTGTTTGCAGAGCACTTGGCAATAACTTTGCACCCTTCTCCCAGGTCACCAGCTAGAGAGAGGAGATTGTGCTCTCACTATCAATCCTTACTTTGTAGAGAGAAACCCTCAAGACCCTAGAGAGGTTTACAGCTACTTGCCAAGACTGTTTCATAGTCCTAAATCTTGTACAAGGCTAGACTTCCAGACCTCCACCCCAGGGTGCATCCCACACAGACACAGAAGGGGCAGCTGACATCCCTGAGGAGGACCAGTGACTGAGATGTCTCCCCTTTTGGTTGGTGTTAGTTCTTGAGTTTCCCCTAGAGTTACTGCTTGCAAAACTTTCTTATACAGATAAAGACCAACTCTGCAGTGTTTTAAGGTGTCCTGATCAGGAAGAAGTGACATATACATTGGTTAATATGTTGATAAATATGCATGAATCTGGACAACCCAGTATCACCCAGAAAGAGAACGAGACCCAGGTCGGGTAACTTTGGAGAAATAGGCTAAAAAGGAAAGGATAAAGAGTTGTCTAGGACCAAAAAACATGAAATCATAAAGAGGGTAGTGATGGGGTGGGAGGAAAGGGACAAGGGCACTAGACACTTGGCTGGCTTGAAAGGGAGAAGGAGGAGCAGAAAATATGAAAATCAGACTTAGCCAAATTGACAAATCTGCCAGGGCCAGCATTGCCTTTACCCCTAGCATTACACACGGGGAGGAAACATCAGTGAAAGGGTCCTGTGACTCGTTGGAAGGTAATGTCTTTGATACCCTGCCCTCATTGGCACCACTCCTAAGGGAACAATAAGCTCTCAAAGAGTTGTGAAGATTGGGTTGAATGTTGGTAGCAGCAAAGATCAGGGGAAACATGTAGGAAAGGGCCAGAAGTTTTCTAGGTGGAGAGGAATGGAATGGGTCAGATTTCCCATTGGGTGACCATGTGTGGGCCCATCTCCTGGGGGGGTAGGTGTGCCTGCACAGATCATGCTGTGGCCAAGCCTCTGTAAGTATCTCTCCAAGCCCATCTGGGAATCTCTGATTTTCCGGGGAAAGAGCACAGGAAGAAAAGCTGGCTATGGGAGATGGCCTTTTCCTGTTCTCCGTATGACAAATGTGTTCATCAATGTCATATCACCTCTTCCCATTTCTCATTCTCTCTCCTCACACCTCCTCTAAACTCCTTCTAGGACTGCCAAGGTGAAACAGTTAAAAGATACCATTTACTTCTCTGATAAAACATAATTATCGAGTGGTACATTGATAAATCTTACCTAAAAAAAAAAATCTAAATATTCCAAGCTGTCTGGAGGAAACCCTCTATATACCAATACTCCTCACGTTTTAGCATCGCAACTTGCCATGGTTTCTGCTTTACTTCCTGGGTACCAAACCTTCACGCTATGGCTGGCTGCTTCAGCTTCTCTCAGGATGCACCCTGAAGGGAAACAGTGTAAAGCTCTTGACCTTTTCTGACAATTCTCCTGATCATCTTTCTTAGCATCAAAACTGAACTGTCCTGTGCTCCATTCCCAGAGGGTTTTGTTCAGGGCTGCCCATTCTGATACACTAATCCACGCCGAGAGGAAATGGTTGCCTTGTGGTGTGTTGAGATAACCCAGTGAGAAACCAATATATACAGGTGAAGCATGAATGCTATTATCAAAATAGATAGCTAGATAGATAGATAGACAGACAGATAGATATAGATATAGATATAGATATAGATATAGATATAGATATAGATATAGATATAGATATCACCAATGTATTAGTCCTCACAGGGAACAAACCAACATTTTTTTGTAGGGACTGTGAGAACATTCCTCTAAATGAGTGGTTCTGTTTGGGGGAACTTCAAGCCACTGGGTAAGTTGGCATTGGAGAGGGGAGGAGAGGGAGACAGCAGCTTTTGGCGCTCCTCCATTCATATTTCACAAGCCAGTTGCCCACTCCTGTGCCTGCTGTCCATCCTATGCTCAGCCCATGTTTTGCTTCATTCATTTGAGTCTGGGAAAAAACTTAGTTTGCTCTGTAGTTAATAAACTGCTTGAGGGACGCAAGAGCAATAATGTACAGTTAGTTCCCAACCACAGAAAACAGCACACCTAGGGCCAAATATCTATTAAAATCTTCTGCAGTTGGCAAAGAACCATTATTTAGGGACTCATTCCCCCAGACAGGGGCAGGATTCCTTTCATTCTGGGGAGTCGCCTCTGTCACCTTGCAGCTCTGTTATATGGGACAAGTTGTTCAGCCTCTCTGAGCCTCAGGCACTTGATGTACAAAATGAGGATAAATACACCCATCTCATCAGCTTGTGAGGATGAGATTTAATCGTTATATAATATCTGCAAACCATATAACTTAAGGCTCCTTTTATAGTAAGCAAGGAAAAATAATAGCAACTTCAGCAAAAGCTATGGCCAGGCATTTTGAGAGTGGAAATAGCCTTCAAAAGGGACTCAAAGGTAGCTGTGTAATATACCTATTAGTCAAGAGATGTAGAAACCATTTGGGTTTGAGAATTTCACAGTGCCCTTTGAGACAGCTGGCAAACCCGTGAAGTGTCTCAATCACAAGGACAGGAATTTCTGCCCTAGAGATAGATATTACCTGTCTTTGGCAGCTCCAGAGACAGAATTCAGGGCTTGCCCACCCCTGCGAGACTTCTCCCTCCCACCAAGCCAAGGGCATACCCATTCCCTGTCCTTTTCCTGACCTCACCCTTTTCCACCATCACCCCCCCAACACACACACACACCATCACTCCCCTCCCGGCTGTGAGAGCCTGCGAGAGCCTGCCTAATCTCAACTCAGGGAGTGCTCTTTGCTTTTAAAATGCCTTGCCCAGCTTAATCAGTAACCACGAGCCCTCCAGTGCCAGCTAGTCTCCTGCCCTGACATGAGTTCCTGCTCCTGCCAGCCAGCAGATGTGACTTTTTTCAGGAGGATTCAATTCCCAGCCTTCACCCTTCTGCCAATGACAGCCTCTGTCTCTGAAGGTTACCTGTCACCGGCATTCTTGCTCATGAATGCGAAGTAAAGTGGGTGCCTGCCCTGACCTTGAAGAAGCACATCGTTCTGTATAGGATTCCTAAAAAAGAACATTTGACATTTGCCATCTGACTTGTGTCAGGACCGAGAAGAGAAAGCCCCAAATGGCCGGGTACCCTCTCAGGTTCAGGGATGTGGCTTGTGAATGGCACTTGTCAACTAAACCTTGCAATGATATTCAGCAAGCATGATGTGGAGAAAATGTTAATGAAATCCTGCCTAACTGCAGGAACACATTTGAATAGAATCAAAGTCGTATGTGGGATTCTTTTCTCATATACTAAGTCTTCTCTGCATATGTTAACCTTTCGCCAGCTTTAAAAAAGCACAAAACTAAGATGATTCATTCATTCAATCATTCTTTGTTTTGTTTGTTTGATAAATTGGACATGCTGCATTCAATCATTCTTCAAACATTTATTGTGTACCCATTATGTACCAGACCCTGTACCTAGCACTAGGATAAAAAACTGAATGAGGCATAGATTATTTTAGGCAAATACTCTATTATTTAACATTTTATGCTAAGAACCTAACTTCTCAGTTTGTTAAAAACAAAACAAAGTGACTACAAGCATTTCTGGACATTGGCTTCATTTGGAAACAGACAAAAAGAAAGGAAGGGCTCTTAGAAAGACCAATTACAAATAGAGTATTAAATTAGCATGGGCATGCTGCAGACTTGTGAACATTTTTCAAAAGAGGAAAAGCATGTTGGGTTATGGGAAAGAGACGAGCCACCGCCAGAATGGGTAGGATGATCTTGGGCCGTCTTTCAGAAGGAGAGTGCCCAGACTTGCCACTGTTTGTGAAATAGTCTTTCAAGCAAAAAGGGCCTGCAATGGCCAGCCATCCTTGTCTATTCTCTGCTCCACTGCCTGACACCATTGATAGTGAACTCTGGCTGAGCCATGCTCCGTCCATAGCAGTGCAAGGCACCATTTAGCAGAAGCTTCCTGATGCAGAGCTTTTAGAGAATTCAAGGACTCACTCTATCATCATCATCAGGAGTGCACGTTTCCATTGCTGAGTCAAAAGAACTAAATTGGAGCTGGACCAGAAACAAATGGTGAGTCAAATGAAAGACTAACTGCACAGCAAACCCCCTGCTGCTAAGACAGCCTGGGCATGGTGTGGAGTAACCTCTACAAAAGTTAAGGCTCATTCATTCATGCAACAAATGTTTATGGAACACCTCCCATGCATCAAGAACTGTCCTAGGTGCTGGGGACAGAGCCCTGAACCAGACAGACAAAGCCCTATCTTCGTAAATTTTATATTGTAATGAAGAGTGACAATACATGAACAGTATAATTTAAATTATAATTGGGATGAATAAAAAAATTAAAAGATGAGTTGCAGAGTAAACTATTGTAGGCACTTGTATTGGCCTAGACTTTATTGCAAACAACAGAATCCATTCTAGCTACTTTAAGCACAAAAGGATTCTATACAGGGAACTCAGTGACTCATAAAGTTGTTAAAAGGACTGGAGGAGTAGGCTCTAGAATGACCTCTCCAGAACAATCCCCAACCTCTGCACAATCTGTTAGAAGAAGCTGGTATATTAGCTTCTGCTGACTGTAGAACCATCCAGCCCCCAATGCAATTAAAGCAGCTGTTGCTGCTGCGGCAGAGCTACTGAATCAGGAAGCTGCCTTTTGCTGCTTCATGTTGCAGCCATAGATAGAAATGCTTTCTCCAGAATCACAGCACTCCAGCCACCATCCATGCCAGCAAAATGATGCTCGGTGCCATCAAAATGGAGACCCTGTGACCCACTAAATGGATGCCCTGCATTTTGTTCACACAGACTAAATCATTTCTAGGATCCAAGCTCCAAGAAGACCTAGGAAATGTGAATTTTAGTTTTGTATTCTCAGCATAGGGAAAGAGAGTTTGAATGGATGGTAAGCTACCCATTCCACAGTAACTTTCACACCAGGTTGGGAGCATAATCAGGGAATGCCGCTGGGGGAAGTGACATTTAAGCTAAGACCATGTAAGAAGTGAAGGAGATACTCTCCAAGCACAGAAAAGAAATGAAGGTAACAAATGAAGGCATAGCGATGGAAGGCCATAGAGAACTTGGAGGAATTGGCAGAAGCTACATCAGCAAGGGCTTAGAAGATGGTAGTTTGGAGTTGGATTTTATTCAGAATACTGGGAAATCAGAGACAGTTTTATGAAGGGGACTGGCATACTCTGATTTGCATTTTTAAAAGAAAATTCTGGCCTCCAGGTGAGGAATACATCATAGACAAGCAAGGGTTGAGCCAGGGTTGAGCCAAGGAGACAAGACTAAAAATTCTTGAGGATTTGAGGTGGCAGTGGCCTGGGCTAGGATGCTGACTTCAGAGATGAAGTTGACACACCCTATGTGTGTTCTGTAAAGAAACCCATAGGATTTCAGAATGAATTAGATGCAAGGAATAACAAAAAGGAAAACATTAAGGATTGCTCCTATATATCTAATCTAAACAAAGGGTGGATGATATTCCTTTTCCTGGATTGAAGAACAATGGGGAGAAAATGTCTACAACTCACCAAAACAACTCACAAAGTCCTTGATGTTTAAAAAAAAAAATCAGTCATGTAGACAAGTTGGAAGTAGGTACAACTAGAAGGGCTCATATTTTGCTGTCCCAATTAGCCATTAATTTCATTCTTCAAAGTATTCAGAGTATTTTTAAGGTTCTGGAGTAACAGGTATCCAGCTCTACAGATGAAAGATTCTGACATAGGTGGGATCATACTTAGACTGGGATAAAGGTTTACAGGCTAAAAAACATGTGGGGCAGTGTAGAATAGTTTAGAGAGTTGCCGTCTAATCCCTGTGAGCAAGAAAAGTCATAAGATGCAGAGTCGTTTGAAGGTGAAAGGCTGAGATCTAAAAAACATATGACTGTAGGACTGTAGCAAGTCAAAGCCCCACGTTGCCATTTTGGCAGGGCAAAATAATCCTCAGGCCATCTACTCCCCCTGCCCCTCCACTCCTCAGCTCTCTCTGTTCACTTCCACCATCAAAACACTTTCTAAAATTAGAATAGGATAGGATGCTTCTTGGGTTTTATGAACTAATAATAGTTAAATGATAAAATAATGTCAAAAGCAAAATTATAGATTATCCTGTCTTTATAAATACATTTACTATTAGTGATCAGTCTGGTAGTTACCCAGAAGAACAAACTCAGAAAAACCTCTGCCCTAGACTATGCATAATCTCTTCAACAAATAAACAAGTAAGAATTTAAAAGTCTAAGCAAGAGACAGAAAAAGAGGCCATGCCTGTGCCCTGCTTCTCTTAAGCGATCAGAGCTCTTAGAATAGTTCTGTTGCTGGGGCAGAAGCAAATAATCTTTTGCTCTCCTTAAGCATTAAATCTTCCACATGTCTCTAGCATTCTCCGTGGGCATACTGGTGCCAAAGTACAGAAAGATTTAATTTCATGTTGCTAGGTTTTTGCTTTTCTGTAGTTAATAAAGAGGCAGGTGCAGTTAACTGGGCTGTTAGAAAAAAGTGGGGGGAGAGTAAAAATTGTATACTTGACCAACTTCAAAATTTGCTAAACCACAAGATAAGACAACTCATAACTTGTTCCAAGCACCCATATCTCACTCACTTTCACGGGTAGTGTTCCTGAAGGCATTTCACATTTACAAATGCAATTATTTTGCCAATCTAGAGCACTCTGAGCTTTGCATAGAATAATTTTTGAGCCCTTCACCTACCCCTTCAAAAATAAAAGATTTAAATATGTAATATAGTAAGCCCAAGAGTAAAGTTGCTAGCTATCAAACTGATGAGTTGTGGGTGATGGAGATGTATACCCAGTGCTCTCAACAATTAAAGGGGAACTCAGTATAATCTATCACCTGATAAAGGGAAATTGGTCTGTGTAAAAAGAAAGATTAATTCTTTTAAAGGATTGTATTTAATAAAACAATTGGTTAGTAACTAAGTGGTTGACTGAATTTGGTCAGTTTCCTAATTTTGGAGCCATCAATTTGGGCTCAGTTTTCATCTTTACTTCAATCTTTGCCTGTGTTGAGATTTTTCTTGAGTGCTTATACCAAAGGGTAGGGAGGAAAAAGCAGAAGGGGCATGAGCCACTGTTTGTCATTTTTGTCACCTAATAGACAAATGGATTCATGTATAACTTTTCTTTAGAATCTCTTGGTTCTGAGCAGATGGCAGATATTTAATACATGTCTCTTGAATATGTAAATGAATCATGGTACCCATCTGGTACAGGCAAATTCTACACTGGGGATTGTGGTTGCCTCTGTAACATACATTGCACTTTTCTCTTATTGAGAAAAAGCGATGGTGTCTGAGGGAATGACCTCATTTAAAGAGCTGGACCTGGTCGATTATGTGTAATCTCAACCCATTTTGCTGAGATTGTCTAAGAAATGGTCATGTGACCTTTGATTCTGGCCAGTGAAAAAGAAAAGAGGTTTCTGGGAATGCTTTTCTTGGTTCTGAAGAGAGAGTAACAAGAAGCCAGTTTTCTCTTCCTCACTGTAAGGGAGTAAGGAGGCTTGTAGCCCCAAATGGCAGCCATTTTGTGGCACAAGAAAAACCAACCTGAGAATGAAGCCAAAGCTTAAAACAGCAGAATGAAGAGACAGAGAGGACTGGCCCTTCAATGATATTTTGTGACTTGGTGAATCAAACATAAAGCCCCCTCTACTTCAGAACTGAGTACTGTAAGACTTAATATCCCTATTGTTTAAGCCAGTTTGAATTTAGTATTCTGAATGATGTGAGGACTGACACCATTTGCAAAAAGAGATGTTTTTTAGGTATCCAAGGAAACACCCATTTTCTAACTGCGTGTTGGGTATGAAACCTGACTGTCCATTGCAGGATATCATTTATTAGCTGCGTGCTTTTGGGTAAAATATTTAACCTCTATACACCTCCATATATCCTTACGTAAGTGAAGATAACAGTTGTCGTTACCTCCCACTATCATTATGTGGATTATATATGATAATGCATGTGAAACACTAGGCATAGTGCCTAGCATGTAGAAATGTTATTAATATTCACTTTCTGGTGCAAGTGATCAATGGGTTTGACCTGGAGGGAAGATGCTGACATTTGAAAAGTACAGCTTGATAAACCAAATCATTACCTAAATTAAGTGGAGTTTAGGAGAGAGCTATTTGGGGACAACAGTCATAGTGGGATATTCTCCCTCTTAATATTGATTTCCTAGCTCCCTCATGTGAAATTAGTCTGGATTCCTCTCCCCTCCTCCATCACCATAACACTTAAGAACTAACTCTGATTCCTTCACATGGAGCTCAGTGAAGTGATGAGAAACATAACACAGCAGGATGATAGGATCATGGCTTGGTGTGGAATACTCAAAATTATCTTTTTTTAAAATCTAGAATGAAATAAATAAATAAATAAATAAATAATAAATAAATAAATGGGAGGGAAGGAGAAAAAAAATCACTATAGCCTGTTTATACTGATTCCATTCTAAGAAAGTCAAGAAAGTGCTTGAAGGGTGCAGTAGAAAGTATACTGTCAGGGTGGGGGAGCTCTACCTCCACCAACTGAGTTTGGGCTTGAACAATCAGAGCATCTCACTGGAGGTCAACATCTTCACCTGGGAAATGAAGGGTTTTGGACATAAAGAGGGTTTTATACCATGTGCTTCCTAGAGCCTTATTAGGGGCTCTCAGGGGAGAGAGCAAGAAGCAGGAGCACCAAGGACTGGTCATTGCAGTCCTCCCACTTGCTTTAACCACAGTAGTGTCATGACCATCTATTTCATCTACTCTTTTACAATAAAAACTCCGAACACACACACACACACACACACACACACACACACACACACACACACACAAAAGCTTAGCCAGGTGGTCGCTAAGGACTCTTCCAACTCTAGCTTTCTAGGTTTTCCCTCCACATGGCTCTGATCACCAACGTTCCCAGCACAGCCTAGTCTTTCTGTTTCCATTGAACCCACCAGTGAATAGGATCAGTTTTGCTGCTTCCATAGGCTTTGTCAACCAAGAAAGCCTGAAATACCACAGCTTAGCTGCACTTGATGACGATGCCTAAAGCAGTGAGTTAATGAGCCCACAGAGATGCTAGGAAGCAGGAGGCATCACAGGACCAGCAGGAAGCCCGATCTTCAAGGCAGAAACTTAGGAGGTCTCAGACTAGGTATGGTGCAAGTTGCTGGATCTCTTCAGAAGTTCCTGAGCACAGCTTCTTCCTGAACCACATTCTTTCCCCAATCCCACCCTCACTATCCCCAGTAAAGGAAGACCAAAGATACCCCATCTGATTACTCTCAGCACATTTGATTTATTCATGTTCACTTAGGTGTTCTCTTTCAGAGCCCCTGTAGTCCGAGATGGAGCCCATCCAGCTAGATACTATGGTCTGTGAAAGTGGAGTTTGCAGCATTCATCTTCATCAAGTGACAATAATAGATTTTTCCTTAGTCCATTTAAATGCCTTAATTTTCTAATTCAATCTTGATGTAATTCAAACATACCAAAAAGTAGAGAAAATTTAAAACACAACAAAAATTCATGTATTCACTGCTCAGCTTTGTCAAAGCTTAAATTTTGCCTTCTGTCTTTAGGGCTTCAGGGTCTCTAAAGGGAAAAAAATTAAGACAGATACGATGACAGACCCCTCCTCAATCCTATTCTTCTTCCTACACTCCCCTCTGCAGAAAGAATATTATCTTTAATTTGGTGTTTCTCACTTTCACTCACATTTTCATAATATTTTATAATACATTATGTAATATATATAATTTATATATTTAAACATATTACGCAATATGTAGTCATATTACATATATGAAATGCATAAATGCAAAATATATATATTCATAAACAATGTATTGCAGTATACCATAAATATTCGGCAGCTGTTTTTCTTTTTAATTTTTGGCTTAAGATTTTACTTTTTAGGTCCATCCACACTGAAACATGTGGGTCTAGATCACCTTAACTTCGGTATAATATGTCCTTATATGAATCTACTTCAACTTATCCATTCTCTAGTGAGTGGAAATTAAGGCTGTTTCCAATTTTCATCCATTACAAATGATACTAAATTGAACATTCATATCCACATGTGAAAAAATTTCTCTAGGGTGGTAGAGAATTCCTTGGGTGAAAATTAAGTTCATTTTAAATTTCATTTGATGTTACCAAATTGCTTTCCAAAGTGGCTATTCCAATGTACACTCCCACTTCACAAACCCACTAGCAGAGTATGAATATTTCCTTGTCCCAAATCCTCACCAACACTGAAATTTTCAGACTTATCAGTTTTTACAAACCTAATGGGCATGAAAAACCATTTCATCATGGTTTTAATTAACTTCTCCAGGGTCTCTAGGAAAAGTAAGAAACTTTTCAAACATATATTAGCCATTCATGTTTAGCTTCTCATAATTGTCTGTTCTTACCCTTTGCCTACTTATATGTTCACTTGTATTTTTCTTATTGTTTTCTGGGAGCTCTTTAAGTATTCCAGATATTATTCCTCTATCCATCACATATATTGTAAATATCTCATTTCATATTTATGATCTGACATTTAGTTACACTGTCTCTGTTTACAAAACCTTTCAAGGAGTCAAAGTTATCAGTATTTTCCTTTATAACATGTAGTTTTCATGCCTTTTTAAAGAAATCCTTCCCTGCCTCAAAGTCATTAAAGTATTCCTGTGTATTTTGTTGTAAAAGTTTTAAAGTTTTATAATTTGTACATATCCAAACTACTCGGAATCAAACTTGTATACATAGAATGAGACATATATACAGTTTTCTTTTCCCATAGAAATAATCAGTTGTACCATTTATTTAAAAATCTGTTGTTTTCCCACTACTTTACAGTACTATAACTGTTGTATATTAAGTAATTATTCAAACAAGTGTCAAATCTCTATTAGATTGCACTGGTCTATCTATATATTCCTATGGTACTGCCATCTATTTTAATTATTTTAGCACTTAATAAGTCTTGATATCCAGTAAGGCAAGTCTTCCTGTCCTTGTTCTACTTTTAAAATTGTTTGGACTATTCTTGGCCATTTGTTTTTCCATATAAGTCTCAGGATAAGATTGTCAAATATTTAAAAAAGCTGTTGGGATTTTGAATTTTATATTAACTTACAGAGCACTAACATCTTTAAAATACTGAATCTTTCCATCCATAGACATACTATATCTACTTACTTAAGTCTACTTTTTTTTAGATTTTATTTATTTATCTTAAAGAGGAAGAGAATGAGAAGGGGGAGGGGCAGACGAAGAGAGAGAGAATCCTCAAGTAGACTCCCCACTGATCACTGAGGGCTCAATCCACGCAGGGCTCAATCCGAGGACCCTGAGATCATGACCTGAGCTGAAACCAAGAGTCAGGCATTTACCTGACTGAGGCACCCAGGCGTCCCTAGAAAAATTTAATAAATTTTTCTATTTTTTTTCTAAAAGTGGGTTGAATATTTGTTAACCTTATTTCCAGACATCTTTAGAGTTTTTCTTACTTTTTAAAAAGGTATGGTTTCTTGAGGAGGTTAAGATGGCGGAGGAGTAGGGGACCCCTTTTTCAGCCAGTCCCCTGAGTCGAGCTGGATAGGTACCCAACCAGCCTGAACATCCATGGAATCAGCCTGAGACGCAGGAAGATACATCTGGATCTCTACAAATGAACATCTCCAGCACTGAGTATTGAGGTACGAAGCGGGAAGCCGTGAAACCTCGCACAGATATCGGAAGATAAACGGAAGGGGGAGGGAGCTGCCGCGTTCGGGCGCAGGGAAGCAGTAGCCACCTGCACGGGGGAGCGGGCAGACTCGCAGACCGGCACCTGCGAGAAAACAGACTGAGACCGTGAGCCGGGAGCGCGCGCCACCAGACTTCTCACGGAACTCAGTGGACTCACTGGAAACAGACTGAGACCAGGAGCTCCGGAAGCATGCGGGGGCGGCTGGCGGTGTTAGAAACACAAAGGACAGAGACGTGCCAGCCCTGGAAGTGAGGGCTGGGACGCTGGGTGTGGGGCTCACATCCCGGGACGCTGCAGGGTTGAGCAGCACCAACAGAAACAGAGTTAAAGTGGCCAGAACATCAGTGGAGAACAGTCCGAGACAGAGGCTGAGATTCGGCCACTGCTGCTCTGACTCTCAGAAGAGGCACAGCAAACCGCCAGGGAAAGCCGCCAGAGAACAAAAGCCTGGAAATAACCAGCTCACAGTGTGCCCACCCCCACCCCCCCCTCGCAGGGGACTCGGAGACTCTACCCAAATAGGCTTGCCTGAGTATCGGCGCAGCAGATACTCCTCCCCCAGAAGGCAGGCTGAAAAATCAAGAAGCCCACATCCCTAAGATCCCTATAAAACAAGGGTGCACGGCCTGGGTCCTGGTCAATAATTTGGGCTCTGGACAACCCCGCAACCTCTCCTCATCAGAATGATGAGAAGGAGAAATCCCCCCAGCAAAGAAAAGACAATGAGTCTGTGGTCTCTGCCACAGAACTAATGGATATGGATATAACCAAATTATCAGAAATGGAATTCAGAGTAACAATGGTCAAGATGATGTGTAGACTTGAAAAAAGTATTAATGAAAATGTTAATGTGAATATAGAATCCCTAAGGGCAGAAATGAGAGCGAATCTGGCAGAAATTAAAAATTCTATCAGCCAAATGCAGTCAAAACTAGAGGCTCAGACGGCCACGGTGAATGAGGCAGAATGTATCAGCGAATTGGAGGATGGGTTAATAGAAGAGAAAGCTAAAATAGAATCTGGACTTAAAAAAATCCACACTCAGGAATGTAGGTTATGGGAGATTACTGACTCAGTGAAACATTCCAATGTCAGAATCAACAGCATCCCTGAGGGGGTGGAGAAAAACAGAGGTCTAGAAGAGATATTTGAACAAATTGTAGCTGAAAACTTCCCTAATCTAGCAAGGGAAACAAACATCCGTGTCCAAGAGGCAGAGAGGACCCCTCCCAAGCTCAACCACGACAAACCTACGCCACGTCACGTCATAGTGCATTTCGCAAATATTAGATCCAAGGATACAGTATTGAAAGCGGCCAGGGCAAAGAAATTTTGCACGTACCAAGGCAAAGGTATCAGAATTACGTCAGACCCGTCTACACAGACCTGGAATGAGAGAAAGGGTTGGGAGGCCATTTTTAAAGCTCTTTCAGAGAAAAACATGCAGCCACGGATCCTTTATCCAGCAAGGCTGTCATTCAGAATGGATGGAGAAATAAAGACCTTCCAGAATCGCCAGTTGTTGACCAATTTCGTAACCACAAAACCAGCCCTACAGGAGATATTAAGGGGGGTTCTATAAAGGTAAAAAGGCCCCAAGAGTGATACAGAACAGAAAGTCACAATCGATAGAAACAAAGACTGTACTGGCAACATGGCATCATTAAAATCGTATCTCTCAATATTCAGTCTCAATGTAAATGGCCTAAATGCTCCCATAAAACACCACAGGGTTGCAGATTGGATAAAAAGACATGACCCATCCATTTGCTGTCTACAAGACACTCATTTTGAACCTAAAGATACATTTGGACTAAAAGTAAAGGGATGGAATACCATCTTTCACGCCAATGGACCTCAAAAGAAAGCTGGGGTAGCAATTCTCATATCAGATTGGATTTTAAACTAAAGACTATAGTTAGAGACACAGAAGGGCACTATATTATTCTGAAAGGAAGTATTCAACAAGTGGATATGACAATTATAAATATATATGCCCCCAACAGGGGAGCAGCAAGATACACAAGCCAACTCTTAACCAGAATAAAGAGACATATAGATAAAAATACGTTAATAGTAGGGGACCTCAACACTCCACTATCAGAAATAGACAGAACACCCATGCAAAAAATCGACAAAGAAACAAGGGCTATGAATGCCATACTCGACAAGCTGGACCTCATAGATATATACAGAACACTACACCCCAGAAACAAAGAATACTCATTCTATTCTAATGCCCATGGAACATTCTCAAGAATAGACCATGGTCTGGGACACAAAACAAGTCTCAACTGATACCAAAAGACTGAAATTATTCCCTGCATATTCTCAGACCACAACACTTTGAAATTGGAACTCAACCACAAGGAAAAATTTGGAAGAAACTCAAACACTTGAAGACTAAGAACCATCCTGCTCAGGAATGACTCGATAAACCAGGAAATCAAAAATCAATTTAAACAATTTATGGAGACCAATGAGAATGAAAACACAATAGTCCAAAACCTATGGGATACTGCAAAGGCAGTCCTAAGGGGGAAATACATAGCCATCCAAGCCTCACTCAAAAGAATAGAAAAATCTAAAATGCAGTTTTTATTTTCTCACCTCAAGAAGCTGGAACAGCAACAGAGGGACAGACCTAATCCACGCACAAGGAAGCAGTTGATCAAGATTAGAGCAGAAATCAATGAATTAGAAACCAGTAGCACAGTAGAGCAGATCAACAGAACTAGAAGCTGGTTTTTTTGAGAGAACCAAAAAAATTGACAGACCACTGGCAAGACTTATCCAAAAGAAAAGAGAAAGGACCCAAATTAATAAAATTATGAATGAAAAAGGAGAGGTCACAACCAACACCAATGAAATTGGAAGGATTA
Source organism: Ursus arctos (assembly GCF_023065955.2). Taxonomy (NCBI): domain Eukaryota; kingdom Metazoa; phylum Chordata; class Mammalia; order Carnivora; family Ursidae; genus Ursus; species Ursus arctos. Next base: position 55,638,460 of record NW_026623067.1, read on the forward strand.
TTAGAAACTTTAATCAACAGCTTTATACCAATAAATTAAGCAATCTGGAAGAGATGGAGGCCTTCCTGGAAACCTATAAACTACCAAGACTGGAAGAAATTGATTTTTTAAACAGGCCAATTAATTATGAAGAGATTGAGTCAGTGATAAACAACCTTCCAAAAAACAAAACTCTAGGCCCGGATGGCTTTCCTGGGGAATTCTACCAAACATTCAAAGAAGAAATAATGCCTATTCTCCTAAAGCTATTTCAAAAAATAGAAACAGAAGGAAAGCTACCAAACTCATTCTATGAGGCCAATATTACCTTGATCCCCAAACCAGGCAAAGACCCCATCAAAAACGAGAATTACAGACCAATTTCCCTAATGAACATGGACGCCAAAATCCTCAACAAGATCCTGGCTAATAGAATCCAACAGTACATTAAAAGGATTATCCATCATGACCAAGTGGGATTCATCCCTGGGATGCAAGGGTGGTTCAACATTCGCAAATCGATTGGTGTCTTAGATTTTATCCAGAAAGAAAAATTCAAAAATCATATGATTCTCTCAATAGATGCAGAAAAAGCATTCGACAAAATACAGCATTCTTTCTTGATTAAAACCCTTCAGAGTGTAGGAATAGAGGGTACATTCCTCAATCTCATAAAAACCATCTATGAAAAGCCTACAGCAAATATCATTCTCAATGGGGAAAAGCTGGAAGCCTTTCCCTTAAGATCAGGAACACGACAAGGATGCCCACTCTCGCCACTATTATTCAACATAGTACTAGAAGTCCTTGCAACAGCAATCAGACGACAAAAAGGGATCAAAGGTATCCAGATTGGCAAAGAAGAAGTCAAAATGTCTCTCTTTGCAAATGACATGATACTCTATATGGAAAACCCAAAACAATCCACTCTCAAACTATTAGAAGTTATAGAGCAATTCAGTAATGTGGCGGGATACAAAATCAATGCTCAGAAATCAGTTGCATTTCTGTACACGAATAACGAGAACGAAGAAAGAGAAATTAGGGAATCCATCCCATTTACAATAGCACCAAAAACCATACGTTACCTTGGAATTAACTTAACCAGAGACGTAAAGGACCTATATTCTAGAAACTATAAATCACTCTTGAAAGACATTGAGGAAGACACAAAAAGATGGGAAAATATTCCATGCTCATGGATCGGAAGAATTAACATAGTTAAAATGTCCATGCTACCCAGAGCAATCTACACTTTCAATGCTATCCCGATCAAAATACCGATGACATTTTTCAAAGAACTGGAACAAATAGTCCTTAAATTTGTATGGAACTGGAAAAGGCCCCGAATTGCCAAGGAACTGTTGAAAAGGAAAAACAAAGCTGGAGGCATCACAATGCCGGATTTCGAGCTGTACTACAAGGCTGTGATCACAAAGACAGCATGGTACTGGCACAAAAACAGACACATAGACCAATGGAACAGAATAGAGAACCCAGAAATGGACCCTCGGCTCTTTGGGCAACTAATCTTTGATAAAGCAGGAAAAAACATCTGGTGGAAAAAAGACAGTCTCTTCAATAAATGGTGCTGGGAAAATTGGAAAGCTACATGCAAAAGAATGAAACTTGACCACTCTCTCACACCATACACAAAGATAAACTCCAAATGGATGAAAGACCTAGATGTGAGGCAGGAATCCATCAAAATCCTAGAGGAGAACATAGGCAGCAACCTCTACGACATTGGCCAAAGCAAACTTTTTCATGACACATCTCCAAAGGCAAGAGAAACAAAAGATAAAATGAACTTGTGGGACTTCATCAAGATAAAAGGCTTCTGCACAGCCAAGGAAACAGTCAAAAAAGCTAAGAGGCAGCCCACAGAATGGGAGAAGATATTTGCAAATGATGCTACAGATAAAAGACTGGTATTCAAGATCTACAAAGAACATCTCAAACTCAATACACGAGAAACAAATAAACAAATCAAAAAATGGGCAAAAGATATGAACAGACACTTTTCCAATGATGACATACAAATGGCTAACAGACACATGAAAAATGTTCAAAATCATTAGCCATCAGGGAAATTCAAATCAAAACCACACTAAGATACCACCTTACGCCAGTTAGAATGGCAAAAATGGACAAGGCAAGAAACAACAATTGCTGGAGAGGATGTGGAGAAAGGGGATCCCTCCTACATTGTTGGTGGGAATGCAAGTTGGTACAGTCGCTCTGGAAAACAGTGTGGAGGTCCCTTAAAACGTTAAAAATTGAGCTACCCTATGACCCAGCCATTGCACTACTGGGTATTTACCCCAAAGATACAGAAGTAGTAAAGAGAAGGGCCATATGCACCCCAATGTTCATAGCAGCATTGTCCACAATAGCTAAATTGTGGAAGGAACTGAGATGCCCTTCAACAGATGACTGGATTAAAAAGTTGTGGTCCATATATACAATGGAATATTACTCAGCTATCAGAAAGAATGAGTTCTCAACATTTGGTGCAACATGGACAGCACTAGAGGAGATAATGCTAAGTGAAATAAGTCAAGCAGAGAAAGACAATTATCATATGATTTCTCTCATCTAAGGAACAAAAGAACTAGGATGATCAGTAGGGGAAGAAAGGGATAAAGAAAGGGGGGGTAATCGGAAGGGGGAATGAAGCATGAGAGACTAAGGACTCTGAGAAAGAAACTGAGGGCTTCAGAGGGGAGGGGGTTGGGGGAATGGGATAGACTGGTGATGGGTAGTAAGGAGGGTACGTATTGCATGGTGCACTGGGTGTTATATGCAACTAACGAATCATCAAACTTTACATCGGAAACCAGGGATGTACTATATGGTGACTAACATAATATAATAAAAAAAAAACATTAAAAAAAAGAATTTGCTAATTTCAAAGATTAAAAAAAGGTGTGGTTTCTTAAATTATGTTTTCTAACTTTGATATTTTCTACCTTTGTGGCCAGTATGTAAAGATCTCAGAAGTAGATGCTGTGATGTACCACCCAAATGTCCCTTTAAGACAAAAGGGATTATTTGCCCAGCAGTGGGCTATGCTACTGACAGTCTCCAGTTGTTGGCCCTCTTTAGGAACGTCCCTTTCCTAGGGAACTCCACATGCAAAGACTGATTAACAGAGAATAAAAACATCCTCCTCACACCAGCTTGGGACAATTCTGAAGGGATATCCCAGTCCTAAAGCTTCCCTACCAAGGTCTTCATTGGAGACCACATCCCATCCCATCTCCTCTTCTATTCAGTCCTGCTTCTTTCCTGTCCTGTCTATAGCTATCAACCTCAAAAGCATGCTTTCTGCATATTCATCTCTACCTCAGAGTCTGTTTCCCGGAGAACAGAATTGCAACAGTCCATGAAAGCAGATGCTAAGCTGAGATTTTGCAGTTGTGTCATCTTCTGCCTGACTGGTGATGAGGACCCATCGCTGGCACAAGGTAGAGATGAAATTGTTAAAATTTCCATCTGTGGTAAACTGAGAGGGTATTCTGGCTTTAAGAGGGTGCACAAGAGAATGTGACTGATCAGGCATTTGAAAAACATGGGTATGCGGGGCACCGAAGTTGTGCAGTAGATTAAACGTCCAACTCAGGGATTTCAGCACAGGTCGTGATCTCAGAGTTGCAAGACTCTGCATCAGGCTCCACACTCAGGGTGGAGTCAGCTTGAGGTTCTCTCTCCCTCTGCTCCTCCTGCTCATGCGTTCTCTCACTTTCTATCTCTCTCTAAAATAAATAAACCAATCTTTAAAAGAAAAACATGTGGCAAATAATAACTACAGGGACAGTGTATCTGGGTGACTATAGTTAAGATTTATTAATCATTTGAAAAACATATAGGAAGACTAAAAGAAATTAATTATCAATTAAACACTAAATGTAAAAGCCCAATGATCTTGTGAAGTGACTCTCATATCTTGCAGCCTAAGGAAAAAGAAAAGAAGGACTTAACCTTAAAAGGAACACAATTCCAAAGAAGATGAAGCTCTCAGTTCCTACTGGTTGGTCAGCTATGTAAGTTCGGAGCCCAGCAGGGAGAGAATGAATGAGGATACCTGGGGTAATGCACCTGAAACTCTTTAATCCTTATATTCCCCAGAACCATCAGAGCTTGCACAAGTGGCCCACCCCTCACTCCTAACCCCTATTCTTTCCCTCTTACTTGCATCGACAGAGATGCACAGAAGTGTCTCAGAAAGAAGTCTCTTCTTTTCAGAGAAGACTCTCCCCTGCAGGACAACACACCTCCCTCTTGGGATCAGCCTCCGCCACCCCTTCTGGAAACTAGGACACTAATGAAGGTTAACTCAACCTGGATGGGCTGAGCCTGATAAAGAAGGAAGGAGGAATTGCCAAAAGGAAGGTGCAGAACCCAGAAAACCTGTCCCAGCAAGGGCCGGGGACTATGCACTAGACTGGATTGTGAGGATATGGGTTCACTGGAGAAAGAATATAAAGTAGAAGAAGGAAGAGTTTATTAATTTAGGGGCACTGTGGCAGGGCACGGGATTTAACATGGGTCCTCATTATAGATGTTGGGAGATTATGCAAACGCCCTCCTAGGAAGGCTCCCAGATACATGAAAAAGCTATGGCCCAGGGCTTCACAACTATAATCCCAGTGCCTTATTTTTGTACAGCCTGAAAGCTAAGAATATTTTTTCTGTTTCTAAAGCGCTATAAAAAATAAACAAAGATAGGCAAGCAAGGCTGTTTGTGGCTCACAAAGCCTAAAATATTTACTCTCTGGCCCTTTATAGAAAAAGTTTATTTGACTCCAGCCCACACTGAGTGAATGCAGAAATGCCTGAATTACCAAGGCTGAATTACCAAGGCAGAAAGTAGAAGACATAGTAAAAAGACCTAGATAAGTAGGCATATAAGAGTGGACTTACCATGTAAGACTAAAAAATCCACAGGATGAAAATTCTCCATACGAGGGCCCAAAGCAATAAAAAATGCACTGGTGAGAGGACCACTAGCTTCCTGAAGTTCAGTGGTAGCTCCCCTCTGCAGGCCAGGAATAACAGTAGCAGAGGCTGTTACAGAACTGGGCTCACTGATAGCAGTGGGGATACTGGACCCCAAAATTATAGCGGTCAGATGGCAACACTTAAGTCAAGGAGATGGAATTATCATAATGAGTAGCAGGTTCTGCAACGGTGGGGGTGTTAATGCTAGTTATCAGGAGAAGGTGAGGTTGTTGCTACATAATGTAGGCAGAGAAGAATATACTTGGCATTTAAGTGATGTGCCTTGTGCCTCTCGGTGATATCTTGCCCAACTTTGATGGTAGTTAGACAGTTGCAGCAACCCTGGCCTAAAAAAGGACACATGACCAGAGTACCAGATCTGTCAGAAATGAGGATCTGGGTCACCCAGCAGGTGTGCCACTGAGACTAGCAGAGTTACTACTTAAGAGGAGAGGAAGTCTAGAATGCATAGGAAAGCAGTAATTAATGAGTATCAGTTGTGGCCCCAAGACCAGCTGCTCCAGTGGGAGCCATACTCTATCCTACTCATCTTTGTCCTGTAAGTTCCCCCCTAAGGAAAAGACTCCCATTGAGATCCTGAAGGAATGGCTCCCAAAACTTAAATAATTAAGGTAGATCTCTGTGCCTCCCGGGCCCCCTTTAGGACTAAAGAACTTATCCTCTTGTGGTACAGGAAGTAACGCCAGTAACGTTAGACCTCATCCACAAGCCCACTTAAAGATGTATCTTAGGTTCAGGCGCTGGGAAGCGGCAGCCACCTGCACGGGGGAGCGGGCGGACTCACGGTCGGCACCCGCGAAACAGGAGACTGAGACCCTGAACCGGGTGCACGCGCCACCAGGCTTCTCACGGAACTCTGGAATCCCGGTGTGCTCACCGGGCATAGACTGAGACCCAGAGATCCAGGAGCGCGCGGGAGCGGCTGGCGGCTGGCGGCGTTAGAAACACAAAGGACAGAGACGCGCCAGCCCTGGAAGTGAGGGCAGGGACGCCGGGTGTGGGGAGCACATCCCGGGACGCTGCAGGGTTGAGCAGCACCAACAGTAATGGAGTTAAAGTGGACAGATCATCAGTGGAGAACGGGCCGCAATCCCTCTGTTCTGTGACAGAGGCTGAAATTCGGCCGCTGCTGCTCTGACTCTCAGAAGAGGCACAGCAAACCGCCAGGGAAAGACGCCGGAGAACAAAAGCCTGGAAATACCAACTCACAGCGTGCCCATCCCCATCCCCCCTCGCAGGGGACGCGGAGACTCTACCCAAACAGGGTTGCCTGAGTATCGGCGCGGCAGGCCCCTCCCCCAGAACACAGAAGGCAGGCTGAAAAATCAAGAAGCCCACAACCCGGGGCGCCTGGGTGGCGCAGTCACTGAGCGCCTCTCTTCGGCTTAGGGCGTGATCCCGGCGTTCCGGAAAGGAGTCCCTCATCGGGCTCCTCCGCTGGGAGCCTGCTTCTTCCTCTCCCACTCCCCTGCTTCTGTTCCCGTTCTTGCTGTCTGTCTCTTTCTCTCAGATAAATAAATAAATAAAATCTTTAAAGAAGAAGCCCACATCCCTAAGATCCCTATAAAACAAGGGGCACGGCCTGGGACCCAGTCAATAATTTGGGCTCTGGACAACCCCACAACCTCTCCTCACCAGAATGACAAGAAGGAGAAGCCCCCCCAGCAAAGAAAAGACAGTGAGTCTGTGGCCTCTGCCACAGAAATAATGGATATGGATGTAACCAAATTATCAGAAATGGAATTCAGAGTAACGATGGTCAAAATGATGAGTAGAATTGAAAAAAGTATTAACGAAAAGGTTACTGAGAATAAGGACAGAAATGAGAGCGAATCTGACAGAAATTAAAAATTCTATCAGCCAAATGCAGGCAAAACTAGAGGCTCTGATGGCCAGGGTCACCGAAGCAGAGGAATGTGTTAGTGAATTGGAGGATGGGTTAATAGAGGAAAAAACGAAAATAGAAGCTGGTCTTAAAAAAATCCACGCCCACAAATGTAGGTTATGGGAGATTACTGACTCAATGAAACGATCCAATGTTAGAATCATGGGCATCCCTGAAGGGTGGAGAAAAACAGAGGTCTAGAAGAGATATTTGAACAAATTGTAGCTGAAAACTTCCCTAATCTAGCGAGGGAAACAAACATTCATGTCCAAGAGGCAGAGAGGACCCCTCCCAAGCTCAACCACGACAAACCTACGCCACGTCACGTCATAGTGCATTTCGCAAATATTAGATCCAAGGATACAGTATTGAAAGCGGCCAGGGCAAAGAAATTTTGCACGTACCAAGGCAAAGGTATCAGAATTACGTCAGACCCGTCTACACAGACCTGGAATGAGAGAAAGGGTTGGGAGGCCATTTTTAAAGCTCTTTCAGAGAAAAACATGCAGCCACGGATCCTTTATCCAGCAAGGCTGTCATTCAGAATGGATGGAGAAATAAAGACCTTCCAGAATCGCCAGTCATTGACCAATTTCGTAACCACAAACCAGCCCCACAGGAGGTATTAAGGAGGGTTCTATAAAGGTAAAAAGGCCCCAAGAGTGATACAGAACAGAAAGTCACAACCGATATAAACAAAGACTGTACTGGCAACATGGCATCATTAAAATCATATCTCTCAGTATTCAGTCTCAATGTAAATGGCCTAAATGCTCCCATAAACACCACAGGGTTGCAGATTGGATAAAAAGAAATGACCCATCCATTTGCTGTCTACAAGAGACTCATTTCGAACCCAAAGATGCATTCAGACTGAGAGTAAGGGGATGGAGTACCATCTTTCACACAAATGGACCTCAAAAGAAAGCTGGGGTAGCAATTCTCATATCAGATAGATTGGATTTTAAACTAGAGACTATAGTTAGAGACGCAGAAGGGAACTATATTCTGAAAGGAAGTATTCAACAAGTGGATATGACAATTATAAATATATATGCCCCCAACAGGGGAGCACCAAGATACACAAGCCAACTCTTAACTAGAATAAAGAGACATATAGATAAAAATACATTAATAGCAGGGGACCTCAACACTCCACTATCAGAAATAGACAGAACACCCTGGCAAAAACTAAGCAAAGTATCAAAGGCTTTGAATGCCATACTTGACGAGTTGGACCTCATAGATATATATAGAACACTACACCCCAGAACCAAAGAATACTCATTCTATTCTAATGCCCATGGAACATTCTCAAGAATAGACCATGTTCTAGGACACAAAACAGGTCTCAACCGATACCAAAAGATTGAAATTATCCCCTGCATATTCTCAGACCACAACGCTCTGAAATTGGAACTCAACCACAAGGAAAAATTTGGAAGAAACTCAAACACTTGAAGACTAAGAACCATCCTGCTCAGGAATGACTCGATAAACCAGGAAATAAAAAATCAACTTAAACAATTTATGGAGACCAACAAGAATGAAAACACAACGGTCCAAAACCTATCGGATACTGCAAAGGCAGTCCTAAGGGGGAAATACATAGCCATCCAAGCCTCACTCAAAAGAATAGAAAAATCTAAAATGCAGTTTTTATATTCTCACCTCAAGAAGCTGGAACAGCAACAGAGGGACAGGCCTAATCCACGCACGAGGAAGCAGTTGACCAAAATTAGAGCAGAAATCAATCAATCAGAAACCAGAAGTACAGTAGAGCAGATCAACAGGACTAGAAGCTGGTTCTTTGAGAGAATCAATAAAATTGACAGACCACTGGCAAGACTTATCCAAAAGAAAAGAGAAAGGACCCAAATTATTAAAATTATGAATGAAAAAGGAGAGGTCACGACCAACACCATTGAAATTGGAAGGACTATTAGAAATTTTTATCAACAGCTATATACCAATAAACTAAGCAATCTGGAAGAGATGGAATCCTTCCTGAAAACCTATAAACTACCAAGATTGAAACAGGAAGAAATTGGTTTCTTAAACAGGCCAATTAATTATGAAGAAATTGAGTCAGTGATAAACAACCTTCCAAATAACAAAACTCCAGGCCCGGATGGTTTTCCGGGGGAATTCTACCAAACATTCAAAGAAGAAATAATACCTATTCTCCTAAAGCTATTTCAAAAAATAGAAACAGGAGGAAAGCTACCAAACTCATTCTATGAGGCCAATACTACCTTGATCCCCAAACCAGGCAAAGACCCCATCAAAAACGAGAATTACAGACCGATTTCCCTAATGAATATGGATGCCAAAATCCTCAACAAGATCCTGGCTAATAGAATCCAACAGTACATTAAAAGGATTATCCATCATGATCAAGTGGGATTCATACCTGGGATGCAAGCGTGGTTCAATATTCGCAAATCAATCAGCGTGATACATCATATCAACAAGAAAAGACTCAGGAACCATATGATCCTCTCAATTGATGCCAAAAAAGCATTTGACAAAATACAGCATTCTTTCCTGATTAAAACCCTTCAGAGTGTAGGAATAGAGGGTACATTTCTCAATCTCATAAAAGCCATCAATGAAAAGCCTACTGCAAATATTATTCTCAATGGGGAAAAGCTGGAAACCTTTCCCTTAAGATCAGGAACTCGACAAGGATGCCCACTCTCGCCACTATTATTCAACATAGTACTAGAAGTCCTTGCAACAGCAATCAGACGACAAAAAGGGATCAAAGGTATTCAAATCGGCAAAGAAGAAGTCAAAATGTCTCCCTTCGCAGATGACATGATACTCTATATGGAAAACCCAAAAGAAGCCACTCTCAAACTATTAGAAGTTATAGAGCAATTCAGTAATGTGGCGGGATACAAAATCAATGCTCAGAAATCAGTTGCATTTCTATACACGAATAACGAGAACGAAGAAAGAGAAATTAGGGAATCCATCCCATTTACAATAGCACCAAAAACCATACATTACCTTGGAATTAACTTAACCAGAGACGTAAAGGACCTATATTCTAGAAACTATAAATCACTCTTGAAAGACATTGAGAAAGACATAAAAAGATGGAAAGATATTCCATGCTCATGGATCGGAAGAATTAACATAGTTAAAATGTCCATGCTACCCAGAGCAATCTACACTTTCAATGCTATCCCGATCAAAATACCGATGACATTTTTCAAAGAACTGGAACAAATAGTCCTTAAATTTGTATGGAACTGGAAAAGGCCCCGAATTGCCAAGGAACTGTTGAAAAGGAAAAACAAAGCTGGAGGCATCACAATGCCGGATTTCGAGCTGTACTACAAAGCTGTGATCACAAAGACAGCATGGTACTGGCACAAAAACAGACACATAGACCAATGGAACAGAATAGAGAACCCAGAAATGGACCCTCGGCTCTTTGGGCAACTAATCTTTGATAAAGCAGGAAAAAACATCTGGTGGGAAAAAGACAGTCTCTTCAATAAATGGTGCTGGGAAAATTGGACAGTTACATGCAAAAGAATGAAACCTGACCACTATCTCACACCATACACAAAAATAAACTCCAAATGGATGAAAGACCTAGATGTGAGGCAGGAATCCATCAAAATCCTAGAGGAGAACATAGGCAGCAACCTCTACGACATCGGCCAAAGCAAACTTTTTCATACATCCCCAAAGGCAAGAGAAACAAAAGATAAAATGAACTTGTGGGACTTCATCAAGATTAAAAGCTTCTGCACAGCCAAGGAAACAGTCAGAAAAACTAAGAGGCAGCCCACGGAATGGGAGAAGATATTTGCAAATGACACTACAGATAAAGGACTGGTATCCAAGATCTACAAAGAACTTCTCAAACTCAATACACGAGAAACAAATAAACAAATCAAAAAATGGGCAGAAGATATGAACAGACACTTTTCCAATGAAGACATACAAATGGCTAACAGACACATGAAAAAATGTTCAAAATCATTAGCCATCAGGGAAATTCAAATCAAAACGACACTGAGATACCACCTTACGCCAGTTAGAATGGCAAAAATAGACAAGGCAAGAGACAACAATTGTTGGAGAGGATGTGGAGAAAGGGGATCCCTCTTACATTGTTGGTGGGAATGCAAGTTGGTACAGCCACTCTGGAAAACAGTGTGGAGGTCCCTTAAAAAGTTAAAAATTGAGCTACCCTATGATCCAGCCATTGCACTACTGGGTGTTTACCCCAAAGGTACAGACGTAGTAAAGAGAAGGGCCATATGCACCCCAATGTTCATAGCAGCATTGTCCACAATAGCTAAATCGTGGAAGGAGCCGAGATGCCCTTCAACAGATGACTGGATTAAGAAGTTGTGGTCCATATATACAATGGAATATTACTCAGCTATCAGAAAGAACGAGTTCTCAACATTTGCTGCAACATGGACGGCACTGGAGGAGATAATGCTAAGTGAAATAAGTCAAGCAGAGAAAGACAACTATCATATGATTTCTCTCATCTATAGAACATAAGAACTAGGATGATCAGTAGGGGAAGAAAGGGATAATGAAAGGGGGGTAATCAGAAGGGGGAATGAAACATGAGAGACTATGGACTATGAGAAACAAACTGAGGGCCTCAGAGGGTAGGGGGTTGGGGGAATGGGATAGACCGGTGATGGGTAGTAAGGAGGGCACGTATTGCATGGTGCACTGGGTGTTATATGCAACTAATGAATCATCGAGCCTTACATCGGAAACCGGGGATGTACTGTATGGTGACTAACATAATATAATAAAAAATCATTTAAAAAAAAGAAAAAAAAGATGTATCTTAGCCAAAAGAGCTGCCAAACCCAGAGCCACATCTCTTCCCAGGGCACTGTACACCTGGTTACTGGTCAACTTGGAAATATAAAGCCCTGGCCTCTTCACCCTAATCTAGGATAATTCAGCAGCTTCAGATCTTCCCAGGGGGTTGTCTGGGGCCTTCTTTAGGACTGCATCACAGTTCAACTTCTCCCTTTGCACAATCCTGCTTCTCACCCATCCCTTCCATGGGTGAGGATATCAAGAACACAACCCAATAAACTGTATGCTGATTGCCAGGTCAGAGTCAGCTTCCCTGGAGCCCAACGTACAAGAAGGTTCTCGCGAACAACTTTATTATTTGAATTATTTGCCAGTTTCTCTTGGATGTATACATTGTCTAAACACACACACACAAGAAAAAGTATTTTCTTTTTTTCCAATGCTTATATCTTTTCATTTCTTTTTTTTGTCTAACATCACTGACTAGAACCTGCAGTACTTTGATAACCAGATGCTGTGAGGACAGGCATTCTTGTCTTAGTCCTCTTGGAAGAGAATACCGTAGAGGATTATGTTTGCTCTAAAATATTGGTAGATCATCTTTTATCAAATATCCCACATCTTTCCACTTTACTAAGAATTTATCATGAAAATTTATTGAATTTTTAAGTGTTTTTCCTGCTTCAATTTAAATGATTGTATATTTCTTCTTCGGTCAATACATTAAATTACATTACAAGCAGTTCTATTGTTAAATCATCTTTACGTTACTTAAAAAGCCCTACTTGGTTTACACACATACACATACATGTGTGCACATGCACACAAGTACACATATATAAAATTCATGAAGATATAGCTGGATTCTGACTTGCTTGTATTTATTTATGATTTTTGACCCTATGTTTATTTGTATTTGTCTGCAAATTTTTTTTTCATATTGACTTTTTCTGTTTTCAATATCAGGTTTATCTGATTTTCTATAAGTTATACCAGTCTCATAAAATGAGTTGGAGAACACTCTTTTTATTATCTGAAACATTTGCTTAAGACTGAATGTTTGCTAGAACTTGCCTGCAAATTAAGAGTTTGAAATTAGTGTGTGTGTGCGTGTGTATACACATGCATATGTGTAGATTTTTACAAAAGACTGAAATTTTGGGGGGTGCCTGGGTGGCTCAGCCGTTAAGCGTCTGCCTTTGGCTCAGGGTGTGATCCCGGAGTCCTGGGGTCGAGCCCCACATCAGGCTTCTTCGCTGGAAGCCTGCTTCTTCCTCTCCCACTCCCCCTGTTTGTGTTCCCTCTCTCGCTGGCTGTCTCTCTCTCTGTTAAATAAATAAATAAATAAATAAATAAATAAATAAATAAATAAAATCTTTAAAAAAAAAAGACTGAAATTTTTTAATGATTATAACTACTTATCTGTTTCTTCTTGAGTCAGTTTTGGTAAACTTGCATTTTTCTGTACTTGCTGCAACTGGATGTACAAACTCACTAGTGTAATGAAACAGACAAACACACAGTTTCTGTTTAAAGTTTGTTGGCATTTGGATAGCCACAGTACCCTCTTTATTTTTTGATATCTACTGTATCTTACCAATGTTTCCTTATTCACTCCTAAAAAGATTTTGTATTTTCCCTCTTTCCTGCCCAAATTATGAACAAATAAATCAAAGAAGTAAGTAGTTTTGTTACTTATAATACCTGGGCTGGAGATTGTAGCTTAATATGAGAGCCAGAATTAGACTCAGGAAGCAGAATTCCCCCAAAAGGGCTGCCTGGTTGAGATGTATGGCATGGAGGAACACGAAGGAGCAGGGGGAAACTTACCCTGGCTCCAGACAGGTTTGCTCTGAAAGAAGAGGAGAGCTGATACGAGTAAGCTCAGTATTCCTCTCAAATTTACCGATTAGGTAAACCATGCTACCTTCCTAGGAGCAGAATGCATAAAGGATCACAAGTCAGTTTTTGAATTTTGTTGAAACTTCCTAGTTTTTAGCTTTTTATTTTATTACTTTATACTCCCAACCTCATATTTTCCTTCCTTTTAATTCTTTTGAGTTACTCTGTTCTTTTACTAAATTCTTAATTAAGTCCCAGCACTTTTCACTTCTTTTTTCCCTTTATTTATTTATTTATTTATTTATTTATTTATTTATTTATTTATTTGAGAGAGAGAGCTCACAGAGTCAGGGGCAGAAGGAGAGGGAGAGAGAGTATCAAGCATACTCTTCCCTGAGCAAGGAGCCCAACATATGGCTCGATCTCACGACCCTGAGGTCAGGACCTGAACCAAAACCAAGAGTCAGACACTTAATAGACTGTGCCACCCAGGCGCCCCCTGGTTTTCTTCACTTCTAATGAAAGCAGTTAAGGCTGTAAATTATACACTAAATAGCATTTTAGCTTCATCACACTACTTTATGACATTTTCATTACTGTTTAATTATAAACATATTTCCATTGTTATTCACTGTTTGACCCATGATTTACTTAGAAATAGTTACTTTTAATTTCAAGAAATATTGTGTTTTAAAAAGAATTTACTTACTGTTTTCTCATTTAATCCCATTGTAGTTAGAGAACTTAGTGTGTGTATGCTTTTTTGAGTATTTGTTATTTTTACTAAGACTTTCTCCATAATGATACATTAGTTGTTGTTTTTTCTTTTTTAAATGACCCATGAGTCCTTGAAAGGAGTTTGAATCTTCCTGGAATACTGTTTCTTTGATCCTTATTTAAGACTCATCTTTATATCTATTCATTAAATACCACTTTGTATATTATTTTAGCTATGTCAGCTTTCCCTTGGTTAAAAATTGTCTGATATATCTGTTGCAATGCTTTTTTATCTTTAACTCTGGGGATCTTTATGTTTTAGATATGTCTCTGGTTTTTGTTTTGTTTTTATTTTCAATCCAGCATGGTAATCTTGATTTTTTTTAATAGGAGAGTTTAGTCCATTAATATTTGTTTTAATTACTGATATATTTGAGTTTATAACTACCATCTTGTGTTTCCTATTTACCCTAAGGTATATTTATCTCCTATTTTGGCTTCTACTGGACTTAAGCGAATTTTCTTTATTCCTTGCTGTTCTCTCCTGGTTTAGAATTTACTATTTTATTTCTATTTTTTTAGTGGTTACCCTTAAAGTTTCAATATCCATACTTATTTTAATGATATCTAAATTTAATCAATAGCTCTATCTTCCTCCAAAACAAGTATTTAGAACAATTTAAATTGAATCAGTGTCTTTCTGTCTTACATATTACTTTTATAAAGCTTCTCATTTTCCCTTGTCTTCTTACCTCTGACTCATGCCATTGTTGACATTGTTATGTTATAGTAAATAGTAATTTAAATTTATCCCATGTGTTCATCATTCCTTCTTGCAACTCAGTCCTGATTTCTGGATTTAATATGTCAATGAAAAATTCTATGGTAAATCAAATCATCATTCAAGAGTGAGGGTGTAATACAAATTTTATCTTGGCACTTTGAAAATATTATTTTTCTTTTTGCTATTGAATAGTCTATTGTAGCTCTTATAAATAATATACCATTTCTCCTTTATTGTTTCTAAGATTTCTTCTTTCTTAGTCTTTTGAGTTCTGAGATTTTATCTCAGTAAGTCTAGGTCTTTTGTACTTAGTCTGCTTGGAATTTGTTGTGCTTCTTAAATTTGAGGATTTAGGTCTCCTTTTAACTCTGGAAAACTCTTAATCGTTATCTCTTCAAGTATTCCCTTTATTCTTTCTATGATTAACTATGGTTAACATATAGAAACCTTTAATTCTATTTCTACATGTATTGTCAACTATTTTATATATTTCCTGTTAATTTATCTCTCGATGCTAGTTTTTGGATAATTTTAGGAGATCTACTTTCCAATTTACTAATTCTCACTACAATTGCATTCAGGAACATTCCTTCCAGAAGTTTTTAGTAAGTTCTTTCAAAATCTGCCTTTCCTTTTTTTACAATTACTTTTTATAACTGCTTGTTCTTTTCTTGAGTTTAAATTCCCTATTTTATGTCTTAAATCATTTCAAACATCATTGTCATAGTTTCTACTCAAGGCTCTACTATTTTAAATTATTGGAAACTGTAATTCTAATGTGGTTTTTTATGTCTACTAATGCACACTCATGGTGGATTGTTTTCTTGTGCATTTTGCAACCACGTGTCATGAACTCACATTCAGCAGGTATTTATACGTGGGAATCCTGAGAGATCCAGACTAAGGTGTCATCCTACCATATCAGTTTTATGTGTGCTTCTGCCAGGAACCTCAGAAAATAGTTCTTTTTATAAAAATTTCTTAGCTTGGGGTTTTCCAAATAATATAGGCAAAATAAAACTCAGTGTCAAACAGGCACAGGTCCACGGAAGATTCTTTTATCTTGTCTTTCAAGCAGCTAACGCTAATGCTCAAGACACTGCAGAAAACAAGTGTATTATAAGAAACTTGTTCCATTTTTACCCATGGTGGATAAAATGTCCTCTTTCTTACCCCTTTCTCAAGCCTCACATGCACCCAAAATGATTCCCTCAGTAGTGTTTCTCTCTCTCTCCCTCTCTCTCCCAACCCTCAAAATACTTTCCTCACAAAAGAACTAATTGACTAAAGCAGCGTTTCCAAAAAGAGCAGGCTCACAGCCCACTTTAGAAGCAAAAAGCTTTATCAGCCTCAAGGTAAACATCTACTAGCAGGTTTAATGAAGAAAGTCAACAGGAAAAGAAAAAAACAGAAAGGGAAAATAGAGGCAAGGAGAGAATTTATATTTGTTGGCCACAGACATTACAATAACCCTCAAAACCACTTTTTGTGGCAGATATTCCTTCCCACTTGGCAGACAAGGGCCAAGGCTATGTAGCCAGAAGAGGGGGCTAACCCATATCGCCCTCTTTCCTCAGAAAGAAAGTCCATGAGTCAGAAAGGTGGAGCCCATAGTAAACATCAGAAATAGGGGCTCATGTAAAGGAAAGCTCAAAGCAAGAATAAGTCCTGTTCCTAAGTGTATCATGGATGGTGCTCTTTCTGCAAACTCTGCTTTAGCCTATTAGTTCCGTCTGGACATAATGCTCCATTTCAGATTTGCATTTCTGAATCCTCTCTAACCTTCCTGTCCCTTCCCTTTCCCTAAGTTTCCAATAGCAATCATGCTGATTCTCTAGGCCGGAAGACTAAGAGCACAAATGGCGAGGGAGGAATAATTGGAGGAAAGGCTTTTCTAAACTTCCCAATGTCAAAATATCTGTGGCATTCCCCCTTGAAGACAGCCCCAACTTCCCTGAAGCCCAGATATACCTGTGACATAAAGTTGCAAAGTAAAGTGATTTTAGAATTCAGGCCTTCTGATGCTCCAGGACATTTTAAAAAATCATATAGTCATCAAAAAGCTTCACTCCCAGCTGTGTGGAAAGTGACTCTGCAGCTCTCACTTAATTTTGGTTGCATTACCTCATTCTATACATCATTCATGACAAGCAAGAAACCACGGGGCTCCCTTGGCTAAACCTCTTGTCCTTGACCCAGCTCTAATTCCTCTGGCCATTTACTTCATAAATATGGTAAGTCCTGTAGCTAAAAGAGATTGCACAGAAGTTTTGATCAGTTGGCTCTTTCCTCGTTGTCACAACAAGCAAAAGAGGCCAAGGCAATTAGGAGCCCTGACCTACTACCATGTACTTCTCCTTTCCATGTGATCCACATTGCTCATGACTCTGGCAACCAGAATGGAAAGGGTGAGAAAGAGGAGATTTTCAAAAATTGTCTTTGGGTGAGATATTTATGTCTTCCCACCTGGCACTTTCCCTTGAACTCAAAGGGAGCACCAAGATAGCCAGCAGCGTGACTCCTCTACCCCCACGTAAATGAATATATTTACACCTTCCTTAGCTGTTCGTGCTGGGAAGGAGCTGGGAGTCTCCATGTACTTCAAGGGCCCATCCGGGTCTCCTGCATGTCAAGACATAAACTCAGGAGCACATGGCCTTAGGCCCAAAAATGAGGTGGCACTGAGCCGTACCCCAGCAGAATAGTTCTGTGATTATTTTGTCTTATTTGTAGACACAGCTCTTCCTCAGTCTTCATTACTGGGGCTTCATAATTCTCCTAGGAGGAGATCACATGGAAGCAAAAATTCATTCTGGGCCTGCTAAGGAAGTGGCAGTGTTTGGGACTGGAGTCTGCAGGTATTTAGAACTGAACCAGGAATGCCAGTCTGTCCAAGGATTCAAACGCAATTAGATAAAGGAGTCCTTTTGGCCAAGGCTTTGACTCATTCTAATCTTCTGTACCCCTTATCCCTACAATAAAACATGTTAAGAATGGAGGGGCTACAAGATCCTGAATCATCAGAGCAAGATGAGCTCATGTCCATGTACTGTGTACAGACATAAAAGTAAATGTAAACATCTTAAAAAGGATTTCAACATCAAGGATTAAAGCAAAAAGGATTTTCTGTTTAACTAAGAGTTAAGCATAAATTCTATTTCCCCAGAATTCCATTAATAAAGGTTTTACTTCCAAAGTGTTTGGGGGCACTGTGTTGTCTTTGCTTGAGACCTTGGACCACAGTAGGATAAATAAGCAAGACACAAAAGCACCGAAATTGACAAGAATTTCTCTCAAAATAGGCAATGCACTTTGAAAACCAAAGGAAAAGACTAGCTAAAAGATACATATTGCTCTGTTTTAAAAAGACTATTTTTATATTTGCTTAAGGAAAAGGGAGCCAGAAAAGAAGCTCATTCAACAAGATCATCCTCTGAGTCCCTTTCTCTAAGAAGCCAACTAATCTGGTCATTAGAATCACTTTCCATCTACCCATGGGTCTTCTTGAACTCCTTAATCTTGTATTATGTAGACCTTAAAACCAATTACTAGAAGAATGTATCAAAGAAAGTTTCAAAGTCAGTTTAAGGTTAATTTCGCTCAAGAAATTCCTGGCTTTCCTTCTTTTGGTGCCTCTCTGTCCTCTCTGCTTAATTGCTTCTGTCTTCCTCCAGCCTAACCCTAGCTTGATCTCTCTTACCAAGGTCTGCTCCAGGACTGGCAGAGCAGACAGAAAAGCTCTTTAAGAATATAGAGTTTACTATTAATAGCAGTGACACTGGCCATTGAAAGCCAAGGCAGTCAAGTAGGGAAATCTGTCAGCCTGGATTAGCTTTCCAGCACCTGGAAGGTAGGATTATTTATAAATAAAAATAGACAGCAAAAATATCTGGCCCCTCATAGGCCCCTGATGTCTGAGAAGGCTTACATGGATCCAAGTTCAGAGGCTTTTCCCAGCTGTCCTCCGAACCTAGCAGCAAAGTTTTGTTTCTGAAACTGGAATTAAGAAAAATCTGAATCAAAACCCCTGCTTGTACAGACACTGTACATTCTTGCATGAATTTCTAAACAGAACCCAGATCCCCAGTCCTCTAACAGGAACCAGATATGTTACAGCGTCCTCTGGGATTCACAGATCAGTTATTGATGGGTTCTTTGCCAGAGCATGGCCCTTGCCCCCTACTTCACTCTGGGCCTCCCTGCATCCACCATGGAAGGACCATGTTTCCTTCATGTGAGATCTAAGCCCTCTATATCTTAGTCTTGGTAGAATCCTTTCCCTATTGCAGAATGGACTGTAAGAATCAAATCAAAATCTATTGCGAGCAGCCTGCATTTCACAGGAGTATTTTTAGGTTAATTTGCCAAGTGTCTGGGTTCTAGAAGCTGCATGAGGACATTTGTTGCCAAGTGTGGAGGTCAGGTGACCATTAGGTCACTTTGTGCTACAATGGTCTCTGGTCCAGAGAAGCTTACAGTATCATTGTACTGAAAATCTACTGTCATATATCTCAAGTAATGGTGCATACACACACACACACGCATGCACACACATCACACATTAGATTTCCTTGGGAAGTGGTGGTCCTGTTGTGCAAGTTAATACAATTGCCCAGAGCATTTTCTTGTGCTTTTCAGCCTTTCAATGCTCATCTCTTATCTTCTAATTATATCATCACCTTTTACAAATAATTCTTGCCTTCTAGGGTGTCAGGAATTAATAGACTATTACCATTCCCCTACTAGCTGCCCACATTTAGCTTCTTTAATCTTTCCTCTGATCAGATTCCCTGAGCCCTCCTCACCTCCAGCTACTCCTTCTCCTTGCCCTTTTCCAAATTCCCTAAGGTTCTGTGCTCCTAAACTGAGCTTTACAAAATCAGAGTGATATTCCAGATGCCTGCTCACTAAGGAGCCGAGAGACCAGCTGTCACCTCTGGTCTCTGTTACTCTGTGACTCAGGGTATGTGTCCCAGAATAGGCCTGGCCTTTCATGCTGCCTCATCTCATTGCATTCTGGCGGCTCCGTGGCTGTCCACTATCAGCCCCACTCCCCTTTGGCATTACTGCTTTCCAGGTTTCTGGCCACTGGTCAGCACCCCCAGAAAAAAAAAAAAAAAAAAGTCGTTATTATCATCTTGGTTTGGAAATAGCCCCAACATTTCCATGAAAATTTCTACCAAAGGAGCTCTATGAAGCCTTCCACTCTGGGAAGAGAAAGCTAGAAGGAAAATTGCTTATGATTTCAAGCTCTTAATTTCAAACAATATTTGGGAGAAGGAATATAATATTTCGGGCAGGATCTGCCTCAGAAAGGCTTTGATGACTTAGGAAGAATGACCATGAACCATACCTGGAGCTATAAAGAGGAAATCTTCCCCTACTAAAATCACCTCCCCTGGGGTTACACGGAGCTGCCATAGGCTTCTCCCAGGCGCCTTGTTGCCTGGGAACCCTGCTTTCTTTTCTCCACCTCCCCCGCAATCTGTCCTACTCTCCTTTCTGGGGAGCTCAACTACGGCAGGTGGCAGGAAGGGTGTCCTTGGGGACTGAGGGGCCCCACCCTCCTCCAGGAAGGTACAGGGCCCACGCTGTGCCCTGGAGAAGTCCAGGAGGCACTCATTTCAGGAACCCCCAGGCCCACAGCACTAATCCCTACAGCTGCAGGGGGAGGAGCATTCCTATTTTAAGAGGTCCTGAGCAGCAATGCGCTCACCAGGTCTGAGTCACTACTCCTCTCTAAGGTCTGTGAAAGAAATACATTTCTCAGCCTTGGCTTTGCATGCTCTATTTTCTTCAGCCTCCATCATCAACTGGTTTACCACAAAGTGTTTAAAAGGAGCTAGCGAAGCAGTTGTAACCAAGGAAGCAATGGTGTCTGGAATTATAACAGAGGCAAAGCTCAGAGTTATACGAAATCTAAAAATAAGTCACTAACCATATCCTACTTCCTTTAACATACACATTCAGGTACCTAGAAAAGAAAACCACCCACAGTTGAAAAGAATCAATAAAGAACACCATGATTAACCACACCCTACCCTGGCACAAAGACGCCCACCCTACCCCCTTAGGGAAGAGTCTTTTAAGCAATGAGGATATTTCGTGGTAAGATAATTCATCACTATTATAGGTGAGACTGTAGAACCATCAGGGGCCTCCACATTAGCCATCTCAGTAATTAGAAAAGAATGTCACATCACATCCATGGCCTTTGGTACCCTTAGTGCAAACCATTGCTGGCGAGCATGAGTTTCTCCACAGAGTTTGCCTGCAAAACATGCATTTCTTCCTCATCAGCAAGTTTAATCAACTGCTGTTTAATCAACTTTATCTCCTAATATTGCCATAAATAATACGAACCGCTTATATTTATTGTACATGTACACAATAACTCATTATTAACTCGCTTAATCCTTATAGCAACCATATGAAGCACCCCTTTTGCATAGGAGAAAACAGAGGTGTAGAGAGATTAAGTTTAAATTCAGATCTTCCTAGCTACTCCCCTTAAGAATTTAATCCCATTTCTATACAGTTGTTTACAAGTCAAATTTTGAATGGTAAACAGTTTCAACCTTTATCTTAATGGCAAATTCTCATTTGCCCAGCTAGTCTGGCTGTTTTTCACACATTTTAAATGACATCAAATCAAACAGTTTGTACTCTTTTCTCAGACTTCCATATTGCGTATCACTTTGGGTGTGGTTCGGCAGCCTAAGAAACTCCTGCAGGGAATCCCATTCTCCCAAACTCCCCTTTGTTATCCTTTGAGAAAAACCTCGGCCCCCTCGAGGGTAGAATGATCCTGGCCTCAAGTTAGGAGCTCCCAATTCTTCAGGACTACCTTGGTATCTGTGTTTGTTTGTTTAGAGCTAACATATCAAAGAGCCACAGACTGGGTGGCTTAAACGGGGAAGTTTATTTTCTCACTATTCTGCAGGCTGTAAATCAGATTTCAAAATGTCAGCAGGGCTGGTTTCTCCTGAGGCCTCTCTCCTTGGCTTGCATCACAAGTCATCTTCACATCATCTTCTCTCTGTACTTGTGTCCACATTTCCTTTTCTCATAACGACATCAGTCATGTTGGATTAGGGACCACCCATATGACCTCATTTTACCGTAATTACCTCCTTAAAAGACCCTGACCCTAAATACAGCTACATTCTGAGGTAGTGGGCCTAAGAACTTTGCTGTATGAATTTGGCACGGGGCGGGGGGGGGGGGGGGGGGACACAATTCAGCCCATAGCAGTAACCTAACAATTTCCTGGTACAAAGTTGTCTATGCTGTGTAACATAAATGCCAGTGACCCTGGCAACCAGGAATTTACACTGCTGCTTCCTCTAAATACTTTTGTGTTACTTCCTTATGATGATACAGACAAGTTTTTCTGTGACCAAACCATAGTTCTTATTCAGTGTTAACAACAATATCAACTGTATTAACAGTTTTCATCTTAGTAAGACATCATGGGTCTCATTTGTAAAAAAAGAAAAAAATTATAGAAAATGTTCTTACCAATTGTGAATTACCAACAGCCAGTTAGTAAAAACAAATAACTGGATTTTTAAAAATGTACGGAAGCCAATAAAGTCCTCTTGAATGATTATGGTAATACATTTGGCACTTAAAAATCTATAACCTCCAGTCAACATACAGCCCAGCATGTTACCTGGGGCCCTCAACATATGTCATTATTCCTGGTCGCTCCATGTGAAGATTCAAAATGACCTGACAAGAGGCAATTCAGATGTGTATAGTTACATCAGCGTAAAAGTTGTCATTATGGGTTGCCTTCTGATTTCACATATTGTGCTAGGTGCGTTACGGGCATTAAATCATCTATCCCCTCAAAATCCCTGCACAAGAGATACCATTCCTCTGCTTTATCAGTGTGTAACCAGAACATTAGAAAGATTACATAAATTGCCCAAGGTCACATTGCTCATAGAAAGTTAAGACAAGTGTTAGATGGGGGGCGCCTGGGTGGCACAGCGGTTAAGCGTCTGCCTTCGGCTCAGGGCGTGATCCCAGTGTTATGGGATCGAGCCCCACATCAGGCTCTTCCGCTATGAGCCTGCTTCTTCCTCTCCCACTCCCCCTGCTTGTGTTCCCTCTCTCGCTGGCTGTCTCTATCTCTATCGAATAAATAAATAAAATCTTTAAAAAAAAAAAAAAGACAAGTGTTAGATGGGAACCTAGTCCTTCTGAGTCTTTTATTTATTTATTTTTCATTCTTTACTTTTTTTTGTCACTACATGCTGCTTATTTCACTTCTGAAGACATGTAACAATGTACTCTCAGTGGTTCGGAACTTTTCCTGGGCCATAAAAATATCCAATCTTAGTTCCATCAACTGTTAGTTTTGGTGAATAAAATAACAACAGCATCTTTGCTTCTATGCTTTAGCTGCAAAATAAATCACAGGGTATTCATCATCAGAAATAAAATCTACATCTGTGTTTGGGTGGTGATGAATACAAAAGTTATATAAAATAACTACGGACGTATTTTTCACGGAAAAAGTTAATTGTATTCAGTAAACCTAGTTAATAATGACAAACTGCCTTGTAACATCTCTGGGACCACAGTATTGGGTTCCTACAAAACATTTATTTCATTGTTTAATTTTCTCTGTTTTGGGCCCTGGCTTCCCAGTCAAGATTATATATAGTTGTGTTAAATGCAGGAACCCTTTCTTGCCTTTCTTTGTACTGTCTTGGCGTGGTAAGGACAGGGCCTCGCACAGAGAAGGTGCTCATTAACTTTAATGCTCAGCTTTAAAGTCTTTACGAAATGACCACCAAGATAAGCCCACTGGAGGACTTGGTGATAAACATTGCAATCGTGCATCAGGGTGTCTAAGAAATCCCTAAAACTGGCCATGTCGAGATAGCTTGCTTAGCTCTGTGACATCAGATGTGCATTTTCTAGACCTTTTATCTATAAATGCCTAAGGGGTAGTGGATGGAGCTGGCAAGGGACATTTTGTAATAACTGCACAATTCTATTTGCTTATATAAAGTAGGTGTGAGAAATCTTAACAGGTTCCATTTGCAGACCGCAAAAGCAGTCCTAGTTAGACCAGGATTCTCGCCAATGGCCTGAGAGAAGCCAGTTGAAGGCTTGAGCCAGTCCAAGGCCACCAGTATAACCCGGAGTGCCCTCCTCCTTCCTCCTGTTGCTCGGTTATCTTCCTTCTAATCGGACCCCATTCTTTTGGTTGGAAGGTTACTGAAGTTATAACAACAGGCAAAAGCAGGGTGGTTATATCTAGAACTTAACCAGCCACATGATACTTCTTTACCTAGAAGTAAAAATTAACAATAACTCAAAGAATCTGGTCCCTGGGAAGAAGGCATTGTTCAGGGAACCCACCAAGAGAAACAAACCTTTCTGTGGCTGTCCATCTCCTTTCAGTTCAGGATATCCATCTGCAGGCCTGCCCTAAGCCCTTATATTTGTCCCACAGTGACTCTGGGTGACTCTACTTCAGCTTTCTACACCTCAGAGAACTAAGAAAACAACAAATTTGTTCAGCCTATGGAGAAAAGGTTTTAAGAATGGTTAAGAGATGAGGTGAGCTTATGGATTTACTGATCCTTTAAGGAGACAGAGATACTTGATGTGGAGTCTGAGGCAGTTTAGAAACCAAACAAGCCCTAGTAGCTCCCTCTGAGATGTTCAGTCACTTGGGCGATCTTGAAACTGGAATGAAGCTCTTACCCTAGGGCCTAGGAAGCCTTTAGGTGCTTCACACCCTTGACAGGTTGTAAATGCACTGGCCCCTAGAAGCAGAAGTGGAAAGGGAGGGCAATGAGCTACCGTCCCTCAATGTAAAGGTCTTTCTGCTAAAACTTCTCTAAATCTGAGTTATCTTCTCTCAGAAGACACAGGTTTGCAAAAGATACTGATTCAGATTAGGGAAGAAGGCCATGAATTTGGAAAAGCCAAATAAGCATACATGCGAAGAAGAAAGTGAAATCTGAGGCACAAAGTATGGCAAAAGATAGAGCCAGGGATGCCTATGCACGCAGTGTCCTAGTATAGACTCAGGATACAGCTCAGTCCAGAGCACTCCTCCAAAACAGCAATTCTAGAAAGTGAAAGAGGACACTGGGGCTCCAGGAGAAGTGAGTCATACCAAAGCCATCACTACACAGTTAACCCACCCCTTTCATCAAGGCAGAAATTACTCCATATTAGCCATAGCTCCCATGATCTCATTAGTAGAGATACTGAAAATCTGCTGTTCCTCTAGGAGGGAAAATTGAAACTGTGCCACAAATTATTTCACCCAGAACATTTCAGTCTGATTGGATGGATGGGGATGGGGGAAAAAAATCTATCTCCCCATGGTAATTTCCTTAATCCTGTTGTTGGGAGGGTACTTGTGTCATGGAAACTGAGACGTGTCCCAAAGTCTGCTAGCCCCAGGAAAGGTCCAAACCTAGATATCCTGAAGATTTGGAGAACGGGTAAGATGCTTTCATTGCAAGTGATTGGCTATTAGGCAATTCTGGGCTTACACAAACTAAAAGTTCTGGGGTGGATCTGGTTTGGTGTACAGATGGATTCAGGACTCAAATACTATCATCAAGACCTGTTTTTTTTTTTTTTTTTTTCCTTTCAATTAGTCCTACCTTCCCTAGCCTCCATTCCCACACAAGGGCATTGGCAGCATAGACCTCTCACACACTCAGGGGCCCAGCCCAGGGCACAGGAGTAAGAGTCCCAATCCCAGTAAAAATCTCAGACCATCTGATCGGGTCACATGTTCTCCTCCAAAGCTAGATTCACCAGGGGATGGAATCAAGTACACCAAAGCCACATGGAAGGAGTTAGAAAAAGAGGAGTTTCAAGCTGTGGCTATCTTAAGAAGAAATAGTGAATACTGAGTGACAAAAGCAACATGTGACCCCCTATAGTTAGTCAGTGGTCTTGAAACTGGTTTACAGAGAGTTAATACCCATCACCCGCCTTCTATTTACCCCCCCCTTCATTCTTCTCTTCCTTCTCCTACCAATCTTCCTATTTCTTATGTTCCATAAATGAGTGAAAACATATGATAATTGTCTTTCTCTGCTTGACTTATTTCACTTAGCATAATCTCCTCCAGTCCCATCCATGTTGCTGTAAATGTTGTGTAATCGTTCTTTCTGACGGCTGAGTAATATTCCATTGTATATATGGACCACATTTTCTTAATCCAGTCATCTGTTGAAAGGCATCTTGGCTCCTTCCACAATTTAGCTATTGTGGATAATGCTGCTATGAACATTGGGGTGCATATGGCCCTTCTCTTCACTACAGCTGTATCTTTGGGGTAAATACCCAGTAGTGCAAATGCTGGATCATAGGGTAGCTCAATTTTTAACTTTTTAAGGTGACTAATATAACAAAATAAAAATTATTTAAAAAATAATAAAAAATAAAAATAAAAAAAATTTTTTTTAAAAGAAAGCTTTTGACTTAGCTAGGTTTCCACCTAGAAACAGAACCACAAGATAAAAGCTCGACTGTGGGCCATTAATTTACAGAGATAAATCCAGGAAAGTTGACAGCTAATAAGAGTGAAACAGGGGCACCTGTGTGGCTCAGTCAGTTAAGCATCTGCCTTCAGCTCAGGTCATGATCCTGGAGTTCCAGGATCGAGCCCCACATCAGGCTCCCTGCTCAGCGGGAGTCTGCTTCTCCCTCTCCCACTCTCCCTCCCCCTGCTCCTTCTCTCTTTCAAATAAATAAATAAAATCTTTTTTAAAAAAAGGGTAAAACAGGAAAGGAGAAAAAATTAATGCAAAGGACACTGGAGAAATATATAGGAGAAGGAATCCAGGAAGGGGGCATTGGTCAAGAATTGCCAGAGGTGTTAATTCCAAGTTCATGTGTGAGAATGGCCTAGTAGGTTCCTGCAGCTGTCCTGCACTGCCAAGTCAGAAAATCCTGGAGACAAAAGAGGGAGATAAATGGCACTGCTGGTTTCCATGGTAATGACTAGAGAAAATGGTAGGAGGTGGGGCACAAGAGTTGGCCAGTACCTTTCCTCTTAGATATTTAAATTGTTTTGCTTTGTTTTGTTTATTATTATAGGTTAATTTTCCACCAAGAATAAACTATGAAGAGAAAAACCACCGGGCAGCTCACGGAATTATGCGTGGAACTGTAGGGAAAGACTTGGGCTCAAATCCTCACTCCCCCACCAGCAATGTCATTTAGAGCAAGTCAATTAACCTCTTTGATTACCATCAGTAAAACACAGATGTCAATAATGCCTACACTATGTGATTTGAGGGAGTGTTATTAGTATATTAAGTCATACTGTCACTTTATTAAAAATGTTATTTTCATATCCACTATTAGTAATAAAGGCAGATCCATAAGTTTAAAATGTTCATGCAAACTCAATGGACTTTTATAAGGAATGCTTCTAACCACTTCCACTTCCCTTCCCCTGATGAAGTTTGTAATTCATGATGTTTAAAACAACATTCAACTAATTGCAAAATCGAATGGTGAGGCACAGAAAAGTTGTAAAATGTCATTGAAATTGCTGCAGGAAACACCATCAAGATTCTACCCCAAATTCTAATTTCTTAGAAACATACTGCCATCATATTTTAAAATCCATTTAACAGGGGCGCCTGGGTGGCTCAGTCAGTTAAGCAACCAACTCTTGATTTCAGCTCAGGTCATGATCCCTGGGTTGTGAGATCGAGTCCCGCATCATTTAAGATCCTCTCTCTCCCTCTGCCCCTCCTCCCTGCCCCACTCTCTCTCAAAAAACAAACAAACAAGCACCACTTAACAATCTAAAACAAGGGCGGGGTTATTTTATATCCAGCCATGTGGTAATGCAGTTTCCAGAATTTAGAAAAGAGAGTATACAATACATTTGTTATCACTGACAGCAGCCCATATGCCCGAGCATTTGCTTCCCACAGTTTCTGAGAAACATGCTGGGGGAAGAAAAAAAAAAAAAAACAATGTTTAACCCAAACATGATCCCAGATCCCTGGTGGGAGACTGTAACCAGCACATCTAACCATGCAGTCCGCCTCTTGGTCCCTCAGGATATCATGCTGCCCGCAGGACGACATCGCAGTCCCACATGGCTCAGTCTCTTGTTTTCCTCTGCAGAAACCTTCTCTCAGACTGTAAGCGTCAGTGAATCAGTCTCACTACCGTCTTACTTTGGAAGATCCTAGCTTCTCAGGGATGAAACGCAGGAAGCCACCTCTCCTCTCTCTAATTTTCTCCTTCAATGCAGCTTTAATCCCAAAGCAATTCAATATTTTCAGCAGAACACCAAACCACCCCCGGGAGCGTGCAGGCAGAGATGGGCCACACCCCTCTGCAGAGAAGCCTTAGCCACCAGGTCTCCTGTAGTTCCCAAACTACCTCAACCTCTACGTCCACTTACATCACTCAGCACAGCCGGAGCCACCTGCCCAGAAGCAACTCAAGTGCAAATCAAGGTGAATTTCAGGGATGTCACACAGACTACATTGTAACTCAGTCCATCTGCATGTACTCTCTAAATAGGACGAAAATCCACCCACTTGTTCGTGCATCATGTACTAATAGGTAAATAGACAACCTTCCATGTGGATGGGGAAGAAACCAACAGCTAGATCATTTCTGTAAGAATTTCTCAGCTCAAATTTTAGGAAAAGGAAGGTCAGGCAAAAGCATAATTGCAACGAGCCTTTAGGATAGGAGCAAACGCTACCACGTGGGAAGGTGATGCTCAGATAGGTCATGTACCTGAGGACAGGTGGGGGCGGGGTGGACTGGGGCCCTATAAGGGGAGCAGCAGCTACCCAGCTTCTGCCACATATGGCCATGGGGTGTGCTGGTTCAGTGTTGCCATATTTGTCTATATGATTTCAAGCCCAGTTAACCAAAGTCTCACAGTTCAAATTCTTGAGAGAGGAAATATCAGTGATCAACTCAGCCTACAGAATGATTCCTCCAGGATCAGATGCCTCCTCCTCATCCAATCAGTTTTAGCCGGGAGAACTGAGGCGGGCCAGTCACATGGTCACATGGTCTACCATCTACACCGGAGAAACCTGGAAAGGGTGAGTTGATTTATGAGAAGGGGGCAATGGGAGAGACTAGCACAGCAAAACCTGCCTTTCCAGACCTAGAGGACAACTTGTAGACTAAGACAGTCATGCAATGATTTTCTACTGGGGAGAAGAATCTTCCCCACAATGCCTCTATGTGCACGCAGGTGTCATATTCACTGCTCTGATCCTGTGCTACTCGTATGAGCCAAGGTGGGGATAGAGTGTCAATAATGAGGCTTCACCCTCACTTCTCTATACTGATATTAAGGAAGAATGCCACCGAAACACTTATTACGGCAGTGTGTGTGCAAGAGTGAGGCAACAAGAGCCATGTCCCCAAGAGAGCAACAAAGCCCTCAGCCATAAACACCTAACGTACTGCAACATCACAGCAGACTTCAACCTTGGGAAACTGAGCGCAAGGCCCGGGGCCAGGTACATTTTGATCAAGAGAATAGAGAAGCCTTTGGAGGTGTGCTTCCAGAGACACTATAATTAGGATCTCACTTCACAGACCAGGAAACTAGAGCCCAGTGGGATTTAGAGTCTAGATAGAACATGGGCAGGGCTCCTCAAATGTTTGTAGCAGCCTCTGGGTTTGAGGTAGAAGAACCAGAGAGAATATGACACTTAACTATAAAAGCTACATCCTCCTGTCACAGACTTCCAAACTAAAGACATTTTTCACTTGTCAAAAGTGGACAGTCAGTGCCTTGAAATACAATGATTGAAGGGCAAATGCTCCTTGACTTGACAGAGCCTGTTTATAATTACAACATTAGCACAGACACACTTTAATTAAAAATCACAAAAATGACCTTAGCTGTGCTGTGAGGCCTATATTAAAATCCTGGCTGAAGGGCTACTTTCTAACCAAGCTCCTATTTTCAGATGCCTGCCCTTTGTTAAAGAATTTCCTTTAACCTGAAATGTCTTAGGTTTATTCTCTGACACTAATGACTCTTCGGCAATACCTGAAAAAGAAGAAGCCAAAAGTACATCGCTCAAACCTGAAAAGATAATGTAATTCTACCCCTCGTCCAAGCAGTTGTGGTTGAGGGGCAGGGTGGTACTAATATTGTCCAACGTGCAGGAGCTTGGGAAGGAGGCACTGTAATGTTCTAAAGGACCATCCGGCCCAGCCTCTCATTTTTACACACAAAGGAATGCAAGCCCAGAGAAGATAAGTGACTGCTCAGGGCCACTGCCCAAGGGTGGGAAAGGTGGGACATACCAGTACCACTGGATAATCACTACTCGGGAAAATGAGCTGCTCAGTCAACTGAAAGAGAGATGCGATTTTGAAATTACAAATATCATTCTCTATTACTTCCCAGATTGTGCTCCTGAAAACACCAGTCTTCTAGCTACTTGGTTTAATAGAGAAAGGGGGAGAGTGGGGCAGAGAGGGAGAGAGATAGGGAGGGAGAGAGAGAGAAAGAGAAAGTAGGTTCATCCAGGACACATAAGCATCAGAAACACTACACACCATATTCCCTTCTTGGATATTCACATCACACACTAAGGAATCTGAGAAAGAAGACCAGCAGTAAAGAAATCTGTTTAACTCAAAACTCTTTTTTCAAGTCACATCTATTAACATCCTATGGACTCGGTGTTCTAGGAAACATACAGTGGGACATGCTGGCTTAGTGAGAAGAGAAATGAATTTCAAAATAATTGGGTTGGAAAGTAAAGAAATTGAAACAGTCTGGCTCATGTCAAACAAGAGTTCAGAAATGGCACCATGTCATCTTCATTTCCTTCCCACAGGTCTTTTACACTGGGAACTTGGAAAGAAATGGAGGATAAGGGTGTCCTTGAGTTCCTTGAGCAACAAAGATAAAAAGAATAAATCTTTTTCTTTAATTTGCCATTAAAGGTTGGTGTAAAGGAGTAAAAACACAGGCCCTGCCTTGCCACTCTTCTCCACAGGTATTTAAATTCCTACCAGAAATATAATGCTTAGAATAGTATTCCCGCATATTTATAAACTTCTTTACAATGAACTACCGTGATTTTCTTTTCCCTCGAAGCTGGTAAAGTTACTTTCTTACCTCAGAAACCGTGAGGAAATCAAATTGGCCTTTAAATAAACTAATTTGAAAGGTTTAAAAAAATATTAGAGACTTTAAAAAAAGGAATAGGGGACTTGAATATCCCAAAGTGTGAAAATGCCACATTTTTATACTCAAATGATTCAAAACAGATGAACAGAATGCTTCCACACTTTCTAAAAATATCTACCTTCAGGCAATTAAAAAAATCAATCTGAAGGGTCATTTATTTCAAGAACCTAAAAGCCCAATTTAGCACTCCAGTGAGCCCCACAGCTGACTGGATCTGGGAGACCAGGGCTGAGAAAGGTCATTCACACTCCTCCCTAACTCCTTAATGATATGTTTAGCCAGGCTAATTTTAGACCTGTCGGAAGCTTTTGATTCAGTTAACCATAAGGTGTTGGTGACAAGACTGTGGTCAATGGGAGGCGTGGGCTGAGCGCCTTTTGAAGTCAGCTGGGGCGTACATTCCTGGAAGGAGGGTGTCAATAAGTAGTCACGAGGGTCTGTTCATGATCCACATAACATCTCCCAGGAGGTCTCTTCTCTCCTCCCTATTTACCGAACATGGACAGGAGACCTTGGGAACCATCAGTGGAGGCAACAACATCTTGATGATCCTCATCTCATTATCGTCTTTCGTACTGATCCAGTCCAACTGTCTTAACCTTTGGCTTAGCTCATAGTTATTTTGGTTTGGGCAGGAAATGGTTGGCTTCAAGTCAACCTGGATAGGCTGAGGTTGTGATCTTCAGTCAAAGGAAATGCTTTAAGGATGTCAGAGGTGGCTCTGTATCATAGCTATTCAGGGGTAGAGGCTCACTGACAGGTCTTTTAACAGGTGCTTGAGCACAGACCAGCAAAGTACCCTTTTTTCTTGGATTCAGAGAAATGTGTGCCTACAGCAGCTTCCAGAAGCAGCTTCATTACACTTACCTATCCCTCTGGTTAATGTAAGTTTCACCACAATAATATCCACTCTTTTATCTGCTTTGTTAGATTTTACAGGGGCATTTCATTACCCTAATATTCATTAGAAAGAATTTCTTTAGCCCTACAAGTTTTTGTACCAATCAACTCAAATCTTTTCCACCTTCTCAAGGTTTACCATGAACGGATTTTATTTGGTGCAATGTATGCTTCTGCTCTGTATATGCTCCATAAAGCTATCTGTAGCAAAGAAAATATCAATATTCCACTCAAGAACTCAACAGCCCAACCGACAGGGAAAATGTCTTTAGTACTGCCTCTTACTAGATTTCAACAAATTCTGATGCTATATGGAAACTCAGGGCTAATCTGTTATCACCCTTTCATTTTGTAGAACGGGAAAGCAAGACTTAAATTTTCTCAATGGACATAGTAATTCAGCAGAATCAGAAAATTTCTATGGAGCAAGTAATCTAATATTATCTTTCTAAACTTTATCAATCACCCCTGGTCCTTACAGTGGGTCAAAAAGTCTGGAGAACAGGAGGAAGACAAGGAGGGTAGAAAAGAGAAGCAATGGGTGAGAAAATCAGATGAGAAAAGTAAGGTCAATTAGTCAGTATCTTCCTGTCATCTCCTTGTCATCACTCTTTCTTTCCCAAACATTTTTTATGTTCTCTTTGGGCTCCTTGGATAAACCAGATATCAGCAAGTCTCACTGGAATTCTGTGGTTCCCCATATCCAAGGGACAAAAAGTGGCAGAGAGATAAGGATATCTAAGTGAGCCCATTTTTCTAGCTTTGGGACTGCATATGCCCCAATGATTAACATTCCAACTGAGGATTCTAAATTCTCATCCCATTCATTTGACATATATCCACTGAACATCTGCCATGTGCTAAGAACTCTGCTGCACATTCTAAAGGATATGAATATGAAGAAGACATAGTCTTGCCTCTAGAAACTTACAATTTAATAAGACGGGGAAGAAAAATATTCCCCTTGGCTACAGAATTCTAAGACTGTGACATTTCACACAAACAGTTATAACACAGGGAAGAAACAGATAGGTGCCCTGAGAGATTTGACCTGAATATTATGGGATTCCATAAAAGATGTATATCATCACCAGGTGGCAGGAGCCAGAAATCCTCATTGAAGAGGTAGAATCTTGAGCTGGAGCTTGAAGGACCCAAAAGATTTAAACAGTAAGAAGACACTGAAGAGTGGGCTTCCTGGAAAAGAAAGGAAATGGCACAAAGCCACAAGAACAAAATATCTGAGAAACAGCAAGTGGACTGGTTTGGCTAAAGCATAGGATAGATAGATGAAGAGAGATACACAGCTGGAAAATCTTGTTGCAAGCCAAACTGCAGAGTGTCTAAAAGAATGACCTAGAAAGCTTGGTCTAAATTCTCTTGGTGATGGACAGACACGGAAAATTTTTTTAGAGAGTTGGGCTTTAGGCAAATTAATTGGGCTACAGTGATCTGGTGTGGAAGACGCTAGAGGAAGGGCACAGCTTCTTACGATGACCTAAATGAGAGGAAAAGAGCACAGAGTGAGAATGGAAAAGAAGCAGATTCACGAGACATTAAGGATGCAGAAAGGGCAGGAATAAATTGGTGTGAAGGCCGAAGAGTATTTCCCAGGAAACTTGTGATGAAAACAAAATTCTGCCATATCAAATGGATACTTGAAAGCATGATATTTTGAACCTACCACTGAGATGATCTCATTGTTGCCCAATGTTTGTTGATTGAATTATTTTTGTATGTTAAGGATATTGGCGAGATTTTTTTTTAAATGGTATTCTTCCTTCTATGTCTTTTTTATAGTCTAGAAAGACCCGAATAAACAAACAGACATGAGATATCACATATCTCAGACTAGAGAAGAGCAAAGGAGTCTCATAATCTCTTTTCTATTGTATAAAAACAACAGAAACTATATAGTGGTAGGCCTATGCTGTTGAATATGAAGAAGACGGTCTCTTACAGACTGTCTAAATCAACAGTTCTGCTTTACCATTTCCTTCCTATGTGTTAGATTAGGCTCCTATCCCCATTTGTTTTTATATATATTTGTTTTTAAAAATGGACATTACAGAACAGGTAAGAACCCACTTATGGAGAGTCCCCCATTAAGAGTACAATCTGTCCATAACATTTCTCTACCACTTTTCCACGGGGCAGTCTCAATCACCTAGTCAGATGCTGAAAGATTTGGTGACAAATAATATTAGCCCTTTCGTCTTACTTAGCTGCTAAGGCAGACACATCATTGACCATCTTCTTCAGGCAGTTTTCCTTAAGAAACAGTAAGCAACCTGACACCCATCCGTCTCAGAGAGCCCTCTATCTGATTTGGATTTCGTTCTTTCATGCACTCATTCTTTGGCCTGACCAACCCCTCCACCCCCCTCCACACACACACACACCTTAGCAAACATGTAGTCAGCCCTTGATATACGCCCAGCATTGCGCCCAGTCATGCAGATCAAAAGATAAAAGGCAACAACCCTTTGCTTTGCACAAATATTAATGTAAAGAATTCATTTGCCCTGTGGGACACCTCACCATGAAGACAGGAACCATCTCTACCTACACCCAATGTCATCTGAGCATTAGTGTCGCATAGTGGTGAACCCTGTGGATTGCAGAGTCCTAAGATAGGAGGGCTGCCAGCGCGAGCTCAGCCAAATGCTACCTGTGAACGTGGTGAGCTACGGAAACCCTCCAAGCCTCAGTTTCCTCCTCTGTAAAAACAGATGTAATAATCCTAGTACCTAACCCATGGGTGGGTTCTGGTAAGAATTTAATGAGATAATTAATGCAAGGAGTTTAAGACAGCTCCTGCTGTGCACTAAAAAACAATGGCTACATGGTGACTAACATAACATAATAATTTTAAAAAATGGATAGAAACGATCATTAGTAGTATTAATATCTGACCTGTGATCAGTCTGCAAATGACCACCGGTGGCTGTGCTGCTGACTGCCTTTACAGCAGGGAAGAATACACTTAACAGACTTGCTAGCGCTTCACGGAAAAGTCTAGAAAGCAATGCCCATTTCAGCTTGCATGTCACAGGAGCAATTCTTCTTTAGCCAAATGTCATGTTTTCTGTTTTATTTCTCTCGTTTTCTTATACCAGAAAAATTTCATCTGCTCCCGATGTTCATTCCCTATTTAAAGACAGCATTCCGTTTGTGAAGCCAGCAGTT
Source organism: Ursus arctos (assembly GCF_023065955.2). Lineage (NCBI taxonomy): Eukaryota > Metazoa > Chordata > Mammalia > Carnivora > Ursidae > Ursus > Ursus arctos. Next base: position 55,673,800 of record NW_026623067.1, read on the forward strand.
CTCTGCCAATGCTGTCACTACCCAGGTCTGTGGTGCTGAAGGCCCAATCTGTAGCAAGCAGTGACACAAAAGCACGGCTGTTCCATCCAGAGGGAGCTGTGGTATGCAGGCCGGGTTACAGGATCGAGCCCCCACTGAGGAAAAAGCAACAGAAAACAGAGAAGGCAAACAAAATAGAAATGTATTCCTCCTGCAAACACTCAGAGCAATTAAAAATAAAATGAAGGAAAGAATGAACAAAAATAGAAAATTGTAGCGGGTCTGGGGTGGAACGTTTTTTAAAGCAAAGATCATGCTTTCCTTTCCTTGTTCTCTGAGACTCTAGATCATCGCTTAGATGAATTTCTAACTGTTTTCATCATTTACAGGGAGAACAACAAAGAGCTGGACTCTGGTTGCTGGGCAGGCTACACCCCAGGAGGCCGGGATTCATCATTAATTAAGGTGAAGCTGCAAAGATTGGTGATCTGGGTGCTGGAGGCACCCCCATACGTGTACTTCTCTAAGCCACAGCACGTTGCACCTGGTAAAGTTTTCAAGGTGAATCTGACTTTGCTCAACGCTCCTCACCCCCAACTTCCTGCTAGGCATTTCTAGCCTAGTTACCCCCACATTCCAGGGAAGGCACGATCTCCTTCAAATACCACGCCCGCTTCTCAGACATTATCTGTGGAAACAAATTTAGTATTATGCATTACATCACCACCTTGCTGCAGATTACGGACCCAGACAACTATCTCCCACATGGGCCAAGGTGATCCGGGCAGCCTGGGGCACCAGTCTGTCCACATCAGAAGGGAACAGAGCTTCTCGCTGAGCAGATGCTCTTGAGCCCAGCAGATCTAGGAACTCTATTTTCTTTCTTATTTCTTTCTTTTTTTTTTTTTTTTGCCTTTATACATGCAGATCATAATATCAGACCTAGAAGTTTTCCGTGCTGCACAATTTATGCTAGCTCATTACCTCCTGCTACACTCCAAGGCTTTGTAACGGAAATTGGCTCTGATTTCTGAGATGGGCATTACATCATAGTCTTCTTTTAGCACATTATGTCATCCCTGCTGAGACGCATTATCTAGGGTTGGCTCAGCAGTAGTGATTTTTTGTGGGCCGACTGCAGTGTTCCCAAAGAACTGCTGGGAACCACAGATTGAAATCTGAAACATTTACTTCTAAAAAGCTGAAAAAGGGAAAGATGTTCACATCGGACCCCATTTATTTTCTTCAACCCTCTCCTCTCCCAGCTCCTTTTAGATCACAGTGCAGCAAATGCCAATGATCCATGTGTGGAGCCTGTGCACGGACAATCATCTCGAGATAACCATTGCTAAGGGTGCCTGAAATATCGGTCCCCATCAAAGCAGATACACCTGACACTTGTCGTGATTCTATCTTAAGGCATTTTTACAAATGCTTGGAAAAAAATCACCTTGCACGCTCACATTGATAACAGAGAGCACCCTGCCTAATTCTTGGGTTAAGAAAAGAATTTCTTCTCGTGATCTGTTTATAAATATATATGGATGAAAACTACATGCACATACATGCTTGTCCTCCTGACCATGTTGCGGCCACAAAAAGAAACTTCTAGAAGGTTTGTATTAGAAATAATTTTTATGCAGGCAACTGAGCTGATATTATCTCTTCTCACTTCAACCATGAAATTAGAAGCCCATTTTGTATCTCTCCATCCTAGGCAGGATTAGAAACCATTGCACAGAGGGAATAGACAGGTACTTTCAGGATAAAGCAAAGATATTCCCAAACCCCAGAGAATCCCAGCACCTCTCTTGTCACAAAAGCATAATTATGAAAAAAAAAAAAAGGTCTCTAAATACTAAAAGGAAATGGGATACATTCAACCATGACTAAATTACAATTCCCTCCTTATACAGCCACTAATGAGATTCACTGGATGAGGAGTAAGTGCTGGGGGAAGGGTTACAAGAGAGGTTAAGATATTGCCTTCCCCTACCCCTGCTGCATTTTTTTCCACTGATTTTTTTTAATAGTGATTATTTTTATGCTCTCAGTTGCTTTTTGTGGCTCTCAAATGGTAGCCACGTTCAAACAACTTCATAATTAAAACAGAGGCAAGTAAAGCTATTATTTGGCCCAGCCCAAGAGCCTTATTTCTACTCCTACCCTCAGCAATTTTTCATGTTCTTTTTTAGTGCCTTCTCTCCACTGCCAATGGATCATAAAGCAAGATGGGCAGCCTTCGTCCTTTACTCAGCCCAGAGCAAGGCCATGTGAGCAGTCTGAACATTAGAAAAGGGATTGGGACACCTGGCCCCACACTCGTGGTGGAGAAACTTCCTGGGTGACAATCAACTAAAATCTCCATCTTCAGCACCTCTTCTTCTTTCATATTTTATGTCCATTGCTATTTGCCTCTTTTCTCCTAGAGGGGACGGTATGAGGATTGATGGTATGATCCCACAAAGGGCTCCAAGGCTTTCAGATGGATGGTGCTCTATAAAATAGTGTTATTTAACAGCTAAGGACATTTACAAGAATCCTCTTACCCTTCTCCTTCCTTTCCTTTGTCCCTTCATCTCCACCCCACCATCCCCCTAGCTCTAGGAATTTTATGATCTGAAGGCCAAAATGCTTTAAATCTTAATAACTACATGTGCCACTTGGAATACTGAAAGGAAACTATATATACTCTTTACCTGACTCATTCCAAGCTTTTACTGCAGCCAAAGTAACTGCTGCACCATTTAAAAATTCCACTGAAAAAGCAAGTAGCCTTCAACACATTAAGCTGATTTCATGTGTAAGTTGTAAAATATTAAATGACCAGAACTTCTATCCAATAATGTAATTACCTGGCTCAATCACCCTCCTTTCCCTTCGCAGGAGGCAAGAAGGTGGATTCCTAAGTCCTAAAGGATATATACCTGCCTCTAGATATTGGCTGACTAGCCACCAGCTCTGAAGACACACTGGGGAAGGGAGCTAAGCATTACTTCTCTCTATTCCTCCATTGCCCTGCATGTCCCAGACAGTTGTGACCAATCCTACAAAAAAAAGTGCTTTTAGGATGCCCAGAAGTCCTCAGTCCACTCCCCAACCAGGTCAACTACAGAACAGAGACATTGTGCTCTTGCTCTTGTAACAGGACAGCCACTGGCAATGAAAATCTATGAGAGGAGTTCTTCTACCCTCTTACAGGGAAGAGGAAACCTACCCCTGAATCTAAGTGGTTTCTAAGAGTTAAGTATATATTGGGGGACATCCGACTGCACAGTGAGAAATCAACCATTCCCTAATGGATGTCCCAAAATAAAGATGAAGGGCATGGGTGGTCAAGGCAGAATTGAGATCACGCACCGAACTCACTGGCTCCTGACATTACAGTTTACCCGTCTTGGAGTAAGGAGGGAATTCTGAGCCCAGCTTCAGCTGCCTTTGCCAGCTGCCTTGGCACCAGTCACTATACTTAGGAGGTTCACAGAAGGGGAACAAAGCAGTATGAGCCTTTCAGGCTCTCCTGCACAGAGGGCATGTGGAGAATTGGCATAGCCCCCCATGTCCCCACCTGCCCAGAATCACTATCAAGATCACCTAATACATGGAAAATTTGACATTTATTCTATCAATGAAAGTTCTCATCCTTCTGTCTACCAGCAATGCTAGGATACCAGCTGTCCTAAACAGTTGCTCTCTGGGTACCACCCCAGAGCTCCACTGCTGGTCCCCTGGGAGCTTGTGGCATTTTCTAGGCTGCAAACCTTTCCTACTTCTCAGAGTAGGCCCTCAACAATGCATCTTCAGATCTGTCTTCTCAGGAACAGCAACACAAAACTTCAGCAAAGGTAAGCATGTATGAATATACAAACTAAAAAACACCAAGGATTACAATTCAGACCCTTTAAGCTTACAGAGATATGCTTTATCCAGCTTTGCCAAAAAGAAAAAAGGAAAAAAAAAAACATACAATTTCCCTAACAATGCAAATCCAGACATTTCTGGTCAGGATCCTTCTTAACCTCCAGAAAGTTTGTATTCTCTTCATCTCTATTCCCAGTCCAGGCTAAGCACCCTGCCTTTCCCTTAAGGCTTTTCCTTCTCAGGTGGCAGGTTTCTACTCTGTATTTCCTTCATGATCTGAGAGGTGTCTCTTGCTTACTTCTTAACAAAAATACTAGCTTCTCATTAAACCTGAACAATAGAACCAGAAAGCTTCATTCATTCATTCAGCAAATACTTATTGCAGCAGCAAGTATTGTGCAAAGTGTTGTAGGGATGAGAACACAGACAAGCTATATTAATAAATATGTGACAGTGGCTGCCAGCTTTTCACCAAATTCCTCTGTTTATTCCTGGCTACACGGCCAGATACACTTTCCAACCTCCTCTACTTTTAAGTGAGGCCATGTGCCTGAGTCCCAGTCAATAAAAAAGTGGATGAGGCACCTGTGAGATCATGCATGCCCTTTCCTCTGTCTGGCTGGTGGCAAGATCGCCAAACCCCAGAAGTCATGTGTTGAACGGCAAAGCCTCAGACAGCCTGAGTCCCTGAATGCCCACTTAAAGGAAAGCTGCCCTCATGGCCTATTCATGTTCACGTCTGGTACAAGAGCAAGAAATAAACTTCTACTGTGTGCACCCATCACATGATCAGGTCTATTTATAACAGCAGCCAGGTTGCTCTAATCAATATATATGTTGAAATGATTTATTGAAATGGAAAGATATTCACCATGTATACTAGAGTAAGTTGGAAAACTGTTATAAGAGCGTGACGTCACTTTTTAAAAGAATATGTATATAAATGTACATAGACACACACAGAGAAAGTTCTAGAAGTATGTATGGCAAGGTATAGGTGTTTGAAAGGTGGTAGTATACGTATGGGTTATCTACATTGCCTTGTGTGAAATTAAAAAATAAAAGCTATGGTTAACATTAAAAAGGAAAGTATGTCTTGAGATGTAAATACAAAGGCACAGCATCTCAAGGTGGTTAAAGGTTTCCTGAGGGAAATTATGAAAGGTTTCTCATACTAAGCATCTATTAATGACCCCTCCAACACTGAAAATCTATAAATTAGCTACAGCCTGAGAAATAGAATAGTTCAATCATACAACACGCCTCGTTCCCAGCCTTTACATATTAAGGCCTTGTCAATGGAAATCAATTCACCTAAGAGGATGGAAGAGATAGATCTCTTACCTTTATAAAGTGCAAAGAAACTACTCTCAGTGGTTGTCTGGGGTGCAGGGTAAGAATGAGGAGAAAGGGGAGTATTGAAAGGGTTAGAGAAGGAAAAAAGCAGCATGCTGACATGGTACCATTTTGTACCTTTTGAATATTTTGCTATATGCATTTATTACTAACCCCCCAAAATTTTTTAAATCTTTATGAATTTTATGTTATATGCATTTATTGTCTATTTTTAAAAATTCTAAGTTGTATGACCTTTTGTAAATATTAAGTCAGAGATTCCCTATGAAATGCTTTGAGTCCCTTTGCTTAAGAGCAAAGACAGATGCTAAGCAGATAACCCAGGTCACAACTTCCCAGTAGAATCCCACAAAACCATAGATCCAACTGGTCACTACAGCAAAGTTTCCCCTTTTCATGTGGGAAGAGCCTAAATATGTTCTTGCCGTACACTGAAGTCAAGGGGTGGTCAGTGAAGGGTCACCTCTGCTTTTACACAGTCTTCAAAAGAGCCTGGAGAGGGGGGATAGGTACAACAAAAAAAGGGGGATTAAGAGTAGACTTACCTTTTGGTAAGCACTGAGGAATGATATATAGAATTGTTGAATCACTATGTTGTACACCTGAAGCTAATACAATACTGTACGTTAATTATACTTGAATTTTAAAAAATAAAAAATTTTAAGTGCCCAGAGAAAGATTTTAGGGTAAATAAGAATCAGAAGCTTTGCAAAACATGGTGTGTCAAAGTCCCAACCACTATTCTGTCATGAAGACTTGGAGGGTGACCCAAGATGGATGAAGAATGTTGCAGGCTGAGATCCCTGCAACCAGACTCTGAAATGGGGATTTGTCAATGGGTGGCTTACTGAGTGGGGCTCTTCGGACGCCAACAGGGAGAGAGGAAACGAAGTAAAATTCGGCAAAAGGTGGAGCTGAGATGTGATGTGGTCACAACAAAGGTGTTGGTGGATCCCCGTGAGGCTGGGATGCCCCTTCTGAGCTGTCCCAAGCTGAAGCTAAGCCTTTATGTGCCCTCAGGGTCTTACACAAGCAGCTCTCTTCAGCCACTTTTCTGGGGAGGACTCAGTTGTGAGATATCCACAGGCAACACACCAAACAGCTTGTTGGAGTTGGGGGGTCAGGGGAGCAAGTGCCTAGGATCAGGGGACACTCTACAGCAACCACTACAGAGCAGTAGAAGGATGTCAACTCTCCTCCTATCAATCTATGCACAGCTGTCAAGAGACAACATCAAAATCTCTCTGAAATTCCTCAGCTTCCTAAGCAAGCCCAGAGGCTCTAGAGGCCAAACCCCATGTGCCATCTCCCCCATGGAACCCAGGTTCCAGCCACATGTAGCTACTCACCAGCCCCAGAAATTACCATCTTCTTTTGTGGCTCTAAGCCCTCACGCACACTGTTCCTTCTGTTCTCTCTTATCTTCCTAGAAAACCCCTAACTATTCCCTAATCCTCAGAGTAGTTTCCCCTGGGTAACTTCCCTGGCACCCATATTCCCATCAACTCATACTCATTTCACTCCATGTTACCACCATGTTGTATACACCTACGTCACCACGCACACCAGCCTCTGATGATATACCAGTTCTGCATGTGTGTATTTCCATTAGACTAGAGGCTTCTTGAAAACTGAGCCAGATCTCCTTCCATCCTCATATCCCTGATACATAGGAAGTACTGGCTTAAATGTTTGTTGAATGAATAAATAATTCAATGGGGAAGAAATGGTGTTGGCAACACTAGCTCTGTAGAGGAAAAGCAGACAAACTCTGATAAACCGGTGGGACAGGAGACAGGAACTAGGGACATGGAGAAAGGCAAGGTGTTTGTGACTAGCCATATGCCAGAAACATTTGTCTTTTATGTCATCTTTATTTCTTGATATCGATTGTCCAACTTCCATATAACAGAATAGAGAATACATTGGGGGCTCTTATGTTAACAACAAAATTGCTTTTAGGGTACAACAACCAGAAACTCTCACTAGATGACTTTAAGGAAGAGTGTTGGGTTGCACAGATCCCTGGCTGAGGCTGTTCACTAAATGAGATGGTGGTTCTAAGGGAGAATTCCGCCCCTCTGCATTTTCTCCTGGAGAGTATCTGCCAAGGACAAGAGGAGCAGCCACACGTGAACAATATAAATTAATTTTTCTGCTTGGTGCTGATCAATGAAGATGTTCATGAGGGGATGGGCAATGGGACTGCATGAGCCAAGAGTCTTTAGACCAAAGACAAACAAGGGCCCAGGTAACAGGAGGAAAAAGGGGTCACTCTGGAGCCCCCTTACAAGAGGAAAGGGAAGATAGGCTCTCATCCATACTTCTATACTCAAGAGTAGTAGGACTAGCTCAAACTACAATGACAAATGACCATATCTCAGTCATATCTTGAGCAAGTAATTTTTTTCCAGAAACTCCTCTCGTGCAAATGTAATACACTGAGTAATGAGGCAAAATTACCTGAGGTCATTGTAAACAGGCATCAGACCAAGTTTGGCCTCAATCAAAATGAATTTTAGGTTCATCCTTCTTTATTTCAAATCTTAATGCCTCATTACAGAACCAGAAACCTGTCATTTTGGGGAGAAAGAAAAATATTCTATTTCCTCAGGAAATGCCAAGGGGCCACAAATTTTAATCTGCTCCAGCTGGAGTGGAGGCTGGGGGCTTATTTAAGCTCAGAAAGTATACCTTGTTGCATTTCCTCCCGCCGACAAACTAAAGATCCTCCTTGACCAAGGTTTAGGTCCTGTTCCCAGTATCCAAAGAAAGATTGCCCAGCCAAGCAACTGCTCCACCCACCTGAACGGCTGCTTAGGATTCCATTTGAATGTAGGAGTCAATCTCTAAATATAACCCTGAAAGCAGCCTCCACCATCATCCCTGCACTTGTAGCCTCTCTCCTTCCAAAACAGCAAAATGGCATGGGTGAGTCTTCTGGCTTTTTCCCTCGGAGCACAGCCTGGGTAATGAGACACAAGAAAGCAACCCTCTGCTGTTGCTTCCCCAGCCCTTCCCTGGAGGACAGGTGGACAACAGCAGTCCTCCACCAAGGAGTTGCCACAAGCCCCAACCTCCCAGGTCCCCACTGGGTCCCTCTCAAAGCAGCTGGTCCCTGAAGTGAGTCAGTTGTCCCAGGGCATTGATTAGCCTCAGGAAAATCCTCAGAAGTGTGCCTTCCCCCACCCTGACCCAGGACTCCCACCATAAAATTCAGAATCACAACATATCCTGTTCCTAATGGTGGTCATTCTTATCTCACCAGATGGTATTCCACTAACCAACCAGCCTATGGTTAGTCTCTCCCAATAATCCTGAGATCTTTGACAGCCTTGCTGTGTCTTCCCATCCATGGACCTTCAGCAGTGCCAGGCACATAGGAGATGCCCAATACATGCTGGAGGTTCATGGGAAAGATGGAGGAGGGAGGGAGGGAGGGATGGGAATTGCCTCAGCACTGTACTTGGTAGGCAGAAGGATAGATGATAGGAAGTACAGCTTGAAGAGCTTGACTATAGCTGTGCCCTGCTACTCGAAGCATGATCCTGGAACCCATACACAACTCTAGGAGCTCGAAGTCAGTGTCATGGCTCCTGCCCAAAACTAAATCCACTCCCCCCCCCGCCCCCCGCTCAATAGCTGGTGCATGAGGGAATTGTGTTAGGATCACCTTTGGAAAACAGTGACCCTCACTAACACAACCCAAGGCAGTCTTCCCATTTCTGTGCATGCTGCCCTCCTCTGTGAGGAGAGGGGCATGGAGGCGCAGCCTCTCTCAGGCTCCCAGCCTGGTCTGGAAAGCTGGGCAGGGGTCCTACTGTCTGTTCATCCCAGATGTGGCTGAGGAGAGCCTGGAGCCTGATGCAGCCTGTTCATCCACACTGGACAGCAGTGTTTCCATTCTCCCCCTAGATAACGCCTAAAAGGCTATAAGCCTTTGAATGGAAGATAGTTGGTTTTATGGAAATGCTATTTCACTGGCTCTGCTTCATTTCCAGCCAGGCAGAGCCTTGTCATCAAGCAGAGACAGCTGAGCTCCTCAGGCACTGGGAGTCTGGGCAGTTCTCTTCTGACCAGGAAGGGAGAGGTACCAGCACCAGAATCACTAAGGGGCAGGGAATAAAATTAAGCAAAGGAAAAGTCAGGCTGGTGTAAGATTTTACTACCTCTTGATCAGAATTCTGCCTCTGTTAAGACCCAGCTTCGGAGAAGACAAGAGCCATCATTTCTCCTTCACCTGCCCTGGACCACCCTCATCAGTGAGCCCTCCAGGGAAGCAGGCACCCTACTGGCCCTGCCCATCTAGTAGAGGGCACGTCCCTTCTGCTGTGGTCTTTCATCCTGGCTTCATGAAATGTACAATTAAGAACCAGTTAGAAACAAAAGAACCTGCCCTTCACAAAAGCTAAACCTGAGGCTTCCTGACCATACCAACTACCCATTTGGCTTTACTGACTAATTTCAAGTAAACCGAAGCTAGAAGTTTTGGTCCCCTTGTGTTCTAGTGTTTTAATTGACAATGACATATAGAATTTCTATCCTATTATAGAAATCTGTTTACACTTATTGTGATGATCATTTCATAATATATACAAGTATTGAATCATTATGTTGTACCCCCGAAACTAATATAATGTCATATGTCAACTATATCTCAATTAAAAAAAAATTCTGGTTACACTATAGATAGAAACTGTTTCCACAACAGAGGTAAAGGAGAACAGGGAGTTAACTTTTTTTTGAGTAAACCCTATGTACCTGCCATAAGGTACTTCATTTTACTTCATTGCACTTGATCTTGCCAACAACCCCATGGGGTATTACTATCTTCCATTTATGAGGAAAGTGAAGTACAGAGAAGTTGCTAGGCATGCTTGCAGTAAACAAGTGGAGAATCCATATCCATTCTTCTCCAGCTATGGTTGTCAGCCCTGGCAGCACAGGAGAATCAACTGGGAAACTTGTAAAGATGATGGGGGACCAAGTCCCATCCCCAGAGAGTCTGACTTAACTGGTCAGGAGTGGGTCCAGATTTTTTTGGTAAGAGGATCAGTGGGCTACATCGTATTGAAATGGAGGGCATATGGATCCTGAAAAAAGAGAAATGCCTTACAGTTTTCATCTTTAGCACAACGCTAGGAAGTCACCTGCCATGTGACTCCAGCTTAGCCATGTAAGTGATTCCAGTAAGTCTTAGCTAAGGGTGGAAAATCAGGCTGACAGCCGAACACTTTTGTAGCTCGTAAATGCTTTTAGCCTATCTACAAAGTTCTACCGAGTCTCCTAGGTAACTGGGATGATTTTCATTAAATTGGGAAGTACTGAGCGAGGTGGCTGACAACACTTGCATTGAGATGTTCGTATCCTGTAACTGGTAACTAATTTATGGTGGGATTGGTGGTAAGTTAAGCTCTGTGATTCAGTGTGCTCTCCCAGTCACAGAAGTAGGAGGAAGGGAAGACAATGCTGAGCTTGGGAGACATGAATAAATTATTCCATGTTTATGAAGTGCTTTGTGCTCCTTGAGTAATCGCAGAGCGTCAGGGCCTGGTGGTATTAGTTTTCGCACAAGTCCCAAGATGAATTGCTCCTCTCACCCTCACTCCTCAGCCCGAGTAATGCTCTGTGCCCATTCAAGTTCATGACCCTGTGCTCCTCACAGATCACAAAGCCAGAGCTGGAGCTCTCTCTGTGGAGGAGCAAGAAGGCACGTATCCCACCAGCAACTTCACTCCTCATAGCAGATACCTTTGAGCTGGAATTCACTTGCTGCTAGTTCCTTGGCATTTGTTCAGCACAGGCCAAGGAGCCAGATCCACAAATGGTGCTGTAGTCAGGACAAGCTGTTCTCACTGGGCAGACTCCCTTTGTGAGACACATATAACATGCAAATAACTAGGCAACTGAGACCCCAACTTGACAGGTGGGAAGAGTCTCCACTTTATAACTGCAACCTTTGCCCCTACCCCCAATAATTGATTTCAGCACAAAACCAGTAACTTTTTCATGCCACTTCCTAAGCAAAGAACATAATAATCAGTTTCTCACAACCAAGGGAACCTGACCTTATGGCAGGACGCTGTTTGGCTAGAGAAGCCATTGTTGGATGTGTTTGCCTTTAACAATATGTAATTTTGAGTTCAAATTCAGATGATGTATGTTTTTGTCCTTAGTTTCCATTATAGAGCCTAAGAATGTTACAGTGAGAGGGGGCAGCTTAGAGATCCAGTCCATGCCCCTCATTTTAAGAGAAAACTAAGCTACAAAGCCACAAAGTGACCAGCCTGAGGTCAGCCAGAATGCCCAGCACTCTGTCTTTGGCCCTCCTCTTCCCTTTATCACACATTTTTTCTCTTGAGAAGGCTCACCCAGTCTTACAAGTTTAAATGCCACTGCATGTTACTAACTCTCAGCCCAGATCTCTCCACCACACTGTTGCTTTTCTACCACAAATCTCCCCCATCCTATCTGCCTGTCCGACACTTTCTCCATCTCAATGTGTTATACCAGCACCCCAGAGTTACTCGGGTCCAATACCTGGCCATGATCCTTTAGTCTTCCATTTCTCATATACCTCATATCTAAGTCAGCATTCATCCTAAATGGAGGTACTAGCTCAATCTCCAAAAATAAAGCACTAATTCAACTCTTTTCTCTTTTCCATAATGTCCACTACTATGGACCTAGTTGACACTACAGTCAACTCCTGCCTATTTTATTTTAATAGCTCTGAATTACCCTCCCTCCTTGTACTCTTTCCCTTTCCAGTAGGTATAGTACATAGTAATCAGAATCATCTTTCTAATGCATAAACACATCATCTCATCCCCCTTTCCACTTAAAATGAAGCCTGAACTCCTCCCCATGCTTTCATGCTGTCCAACCCTCCCAACCCGTCCCCACCTCCTGCTCCCTCCACTCCTTTTTCACTCAGTCCAGTCAGACTGGCCATCTTTGTTCCCTGAACAGACTGTTCATATTCCTGGCTGTGTCTCTGCTCTGTAATTCCTTCTGCTCAGATTGCTCTCCCCGCAGTTCTGTACATGGCTACCACTTTCTCATCCCTCAGGCCTCAGCTCAGAAAACCACTCACTGGCTAGAGCACCCCCACAGTCACTCTCCCTGACATTCCCTTGTTCTTCACAGCACTTATCTGTGGCTGAAACTATTTCACTCTTTGGTCTGCGTGCTTACTGCCTATCACCCTTACAGAATGTAAACATCTAGAAAGCAGATTTTCTTGATTACCACCATATCCCCCACTCCTGAAAAATCCCAGACTCAGAACAGGCACTCAATAAATATGCACAGACTGACAGATGCTAAGAAACAGCAAGAGAGCCATTAGTAGAATCTATGCTTTTCCCATTCAGTGGTGCTTCATTCCTGCCCTTTGGTTTATCAGAAACAGAAATCAACTCAGGCCAGTGCAAGTAAGGGAATTTTTGTGGAGACACATATGGAGTGACAAAGTACAATATCTCTGAAATCCAAAAACATCAGCCATGGTAGGACCTGAGCCTCACAGAGACCAAAGTTGAAGGAGGGCTCTGGATCCAATGTGGCCTGAAGAGCTCCCTTTAGTGGGTCCTCCTTTCGATCCGCCATTAACACCATTAAAACACACTCTGTATATCTGCTTCTCCCTCTCCTTTTCCAAATGGCATTTATATTTATTCCTTCATCAGATATTTATTGCGGGTCAACATGTGCTAAGCCATGCTAACTCTGCTTGCTTATCATTTCTGCTTCCCCTTTATTTCATCTGTATTTACATGGCTTTGGTTTTGCATGTTCCCATCGGTCTTTCTCATGATTTTTTGACTTCAGTTCCTTCTGTTAGCTGAACAATTCTTCCTGGGTTTTATTTGATATTCCCAAGACAAAATCTAACTGGACCAGTCCATCTTTCAGAGCTGGGTCAGACATTATAGATCACTAAACAGTTCACGAATTCGCAGCCTTTGGATCAAGAGCCTGACTCTGATCCAACCAGCTGTGCACATATGTGTCACCCAGCAAGGGCTACGGGTGTGGCAGCTTCCGTGGAAAGAAGAGATGGCAGGGAAGATGTGATCATAGCTCTAGGATAAACTTGAATCTAGTGAGGGTGCATTTAGGCAGGAAGAAGAGACACATCTGGACATTTCAGTTAGGATATTACCACATGATGTTTGCCTAAGTTAATGGGCAGTTGGATGTCATCAAAGGTTTCAGAGCAGAAAAGTGATGTGATCAGAGCTTTGCTTTGGTAAAATTAATTTTTCAGAAGGGTGTGGGATAGATTGTAAAAGGAAAAAGCAGATGTGAGAAGAGAACTGAGAACCAGCTGCAATACACGGAAGCACTAAGTCATGAAAATGTGAATTCACGCATGAGCCGTGCAGAGGGGCAGTAGTATAGCAGGGGAGACGCTAAGCGGCAGCCATTGGAATGTATGTGGCACCAGGTCTACAAGATTTGAAAGGCTGGTGCCCTCCTATGTGTCAAGCACTGTGTTAAAGATATCCCAGACTTTATCATATTTAAGCCTTGAAAAAACCTATAATGAGATAAATACAATTCTGTATACATTCCATAGATGAGGAAACTTCAGGCCAGAGAACAAAGTAACTCTCTCAAGATCACATAACCAGAAAGTGACCAAGGAAAGGAACCTTGTGGAAAGAAGAAAGAATCCTCAGGGCAATTGGAAGAGGCCAACAGCATACCCACAAAATGGCCTGAGACTAGAGAAGGGGGCTGGGCCAAGAAGAGAAGGTCACATGGGAGAAGGTGGCAGGAAAGCTTGCATTTCCAACTGGAATGAGGGATGGGATTGCCACATGGCTTGTAGGATGGAGCCAGGCTCTACTCTTGGCCTTGAAGCCTGACCCTGGCTTAATCGAATGCCTTCTCCCTCTCTTAGATACAACATCTTCTCCTATGAAATAGGATAATAATATCAGGACCTCTCAGATCTGGGTAGGGATTAGTGATAATGTATCCAAAGAAGACCATACGAAGCAGGGTCTCAATAAAAGGTATTGCCGTTGGGGTTAAAAATCCATTATTATACATTAGTCAAGGGCAACATGTAAACATCAGAAGAGATTAACTAGTCAGAATTCTGTCTCCATGTTTTGGAATAAGTATTGCTATGATGACGTGGACCACTAGGCACTGGCCTACTCATTTCTTAGAAGCTTGTGTATACAGCCGGCTTGTAAGACAGGTCCAACTTTCAACACCACATACTTTAATCATTCGAGTTAAACAGTCTGTACAGGCAGGGGGAAGTCAACTCTGTCTTCTGCACACAGCACACCCTAGAGCTACATGTCTAGAGTTGGAAGTGCTTGCCATCAAAGTAAAGCACGTTCTAGAGAGGAATACAGTTGGCAAATAGGAACTCTCATGAGTAGCAGGTGGCAAAAACTCCAATAAGTTAGTGAGAACATTTCGAAGCCCAGAATCCAGGCTTTAAATATTAATTTGCCTTCAGTAAGAAAGAGCTAGTTTTTACCCATTAGCTGAAAAGCACTTCAGGTCCTACTTGTTATTTTTAAGCAATAATGTTTTTTTAAAGAGCCCAGTTCTCCTCCCCACAAGGGAGAGGACTGGCTTGAGCAAACCCCAGTGATCTTTTCCTCTTCCGAGTGTAGTAGCAGAGAAGCAATGATTCCACTTGTGCCTTTCCCAGACCACCAAGCTGAAGCCCTCTTAGGAATGGGATCATCCCTGGTTCAAGATCGAACTCTCTCCACAATACAAGATAGAAAAGTGTCATTAGCCAAATCACTAAGCAGAAAAACAATCTATTGCTGACTCCTTTTTATACTGAAAACATGCAAAATATAAAAGCTACCTAGTTCCCAAGCTGCCAAAAACCCATGTTCTATTGCCATCTGATACCATCCTACTCTACATGCACAATGCCAGAAAGGAGGCAAAAAATTGGTGCCCCAATCCTGGATCTTTTCTGAGAACCCATCTGACTGAGAATGATTACCTTTTAAACTAGATGTTAGTTTCATTTTAATCAAGGCTTGCAAAGAGAATCAGGCAGAAAGTCTTCTTGGAAAAGGAGTCTGAAGGAAGAAGTTGGCAGAATTCCAACAAACATAGGCGTTAAAAAAAATCTAACAACATGAATCTGTTCACTAGCCAGAAAGAAAATATATTGTATATTTAAGGCAGAGCAGCAACATTGCATAACTTGGGGGTGGGGTGCCATTCACTTCATAGTCTATGTGAATGGTGCCCCCTGGAGTTGTGCAGTGCACACCTGGTGAAACCAAACTAAGACAAAGTTGATTCGTGGTATCTAAGTCAAAAAGTATCTATAATAAGCATAGCAGCTTTAGGCTATGGAAAAATTTAAGTTGTTGTGGATTACTCTGTATAAAATTCTTAATGCACACAGTAAAACCCAAACTTTCCACAGAATCATACCCCAAATTATAACCAGGTGGGGGGACCTTGGAGATCAAACAGACCATCCCCTCATTTTGCAGACAAGGAAACCGAAGGCTAGAGATACAATGTGTCTTGCCCAAGGTCAACAAACCTACGCTAAAAAGGTGAAACAGATTTCTCTGCTTCCCATAGATGGCCAAAATAGGCCACATTGCTGTGAATGATATTCAGCCCACCAAGACCCCAAATTGAGCCTTCTTCACCATTATCATCATTAAACATTTACTGAGCACCTTCTAAATGCTAAAGCTCTAGAACACAAGAAGAGTCTTTTCCAAGGTCACAGCCTATGAGGCAACAACAGGGCAGAGTTTCATATCAATCACATAGAACTTTGGTCCAGGAAATGAAGATTTTGCTAGAAACGTTTCCAAGCACAAAGGTAGCACACTCTTTGTCGAGCCACAAATGGTTATGGTCTATTGAACGAATCCTTTTCTAGGCAATTTTTTTTAAATGTGTTATGTCCCCGTTGGGGTTGACTGACTTCTTTGAAGTTGCTTTGGTTTTTTGGTTAAATATTTATTCATTAATATATTTAAAAGCCATATTATTTACACAATAGATTTGGAACCATTCCGGACTATTGAGTAATTATTACCTAATTTAAAATCAGGCTATCCAGAGCAAGAAAACCAATGGCCATTTATAGGAAAGATGGAAAACTTACAGGTTACTAAGGTTGGCCTTTAATTTAAATTTTATTTTTAAAACAGTCATTCTGCTCTTTCTAATGGAAATTATATGTGTGTTTGAACGTGTGTGGTGAGTGTGAGGTGGGAAGAGAGAGAAGCCCTTTTACCAAAAACCAGTGTAACTTAACTGCTTTATAGACAAGATCCCTGCCAAATTTCTTATTGAAATCAAAGACACCTTTGAGTTAGTTACACAAGAGCAGGCAGAAAGCACCTGCAGTCACGTCTGTTTCTCATTTTGTACTCATGTAACTCAGATGCCTGTGGATTAAGTGAAATCTGCTCCTGAGCTGAAATCATGTACACCACGTGTCAGCTCAGTTTGAATTTGGAAACAGGAGCTCAGAAGGTGCCACTCAAACATGTGGCTCTGGTTTTCCCCGAATATAACATGAACAAGAAAGTCATGTTATGGGGGCCTGCATCCCCAGCTTTACTGCAAGTCACAGATAGAGCAGGACCATGTTTCCATTTAATGGTGTTCCACCCACCCCCACCCCATATCAGTTCCCATTTAAACTTTCCCAAGGAAAGGTCATGGCATGGAACGAGAAGTGCTATAAATGTACACGCTGACAGTTCACGACCTGTGCATGAATTTACAACCATGTCCTGACACAGAAAAAGGAAGCCAACCGGAATGAGTGATCCCACATCCCCAGGTAGACGGCCCCAGGTCAGTTCTCTGTGTAGATACTGTTTGTGGCCTACATAAATATATAAAGGATTCCAGTCGTCTAGAGAAATTACATTAAGGTAAAATTAGTACTCAGCTCTTACGTTAAGATCTCCAACCAAATTCTTTCCACTAACCCAAAGAGGTCTCTTTTAAATATTAGCACTAACAAGGAATTCTGGATCTTGTTTCTTGGGTCACATTTTAGAATATTAGCTCTGTGTCTGGCTCCCCATCTGTCCCATTGATTCAACAAATATTTAGTGAGTACCTACAATGTGTTCTCAAGCTTCAGTGAAGTCCATAAAACAGCAAGGACTTTGCTTTCATGGAGTTTCCTTTCTAACCAGGGAAGGAGAGGAATTGGCTTTGAACTAGCTTAATGAAGGCATGTTCCAGTTAAAGTCAAATCTCCATGTGGCACTCCAGATTTATACAGTATAAATTGGGATGTGATAATTTGCTTCAAAAAAAGATTCAATATTTTACTAAAAAAAAAAGTCACAGAAGGATTCCCTTTAAATCTAAAACTCCCATAGCACCCCCCACCAACTCATTTTATTTATTCTGAAATTTTGAGGACTTCATTGTTAGTGTGTTCCTTCACTGTTCTGGAGTACATACATCCCCCCTAATCACCACTTCCCCTGCATAAAAAAAGCACCACTTATTATGTAAACAACTGCTCAGGAGAGGCCATGGGCAGGCCTAGAGAGAAAAACTCTCAGCGATTCCAGCACTGGTGGCTTCCCCCAGAGCATCTCTGAACCCTTTTTATCTAAGAACTAAGTCAAGGGCAAAGAAAGTCTGGAGTCAAGGGAAATTTTCTTTTCAGTTTCTCTAGATTTTTCTCATTGACATGAACGAGGGTAAAATGAACAAGCCCAACTAATAGAGTTTAAAAAATGAACCTGGAAAGGTAAAGATGTCATTTTTCTCTCCTGACACTTTCAACTACCTAGATACTAATTATCTGTCACCAGAATCTCTCCTTGTGAGCACCAGCAATTCGGCCCATTAGCAATTAGTGAGAACAGTTACTCTACTGAACTTCTGTGCGAGAAAATAGAGAGCTGCCACATACAAACAAACACACAGACATAGAAGACATGAGAAAGAAACTGAAAGAGCATTCCCAACATTACAACTGGCCTCCTGTTATTTTCCCCACATTGGGGTTTTACTGATCCGTGACCACATTTCTCCTCAGGATCATTATACTGCCAAGAAGCTTCCTGGTCCAGTTGCATAGCGGTTAGTTGGCATCAAAAAAAAAAAAAATTTTTTTTTAAGCACCATCCCTACCCTACTCTTCTCAGAAAAGTTAATGCCATATCATGAATTTCAGCTCCACAGATTGGAAGGTTATCCTGTTTAAATAGGGGAAGCAAAAATGTCAAGCCAGCTTTGGCTGTTTCCACAAGCCTTTCATCTGCCCAAGAAGGATTCATACTGAAAGCCTTCATAGTAATTAGATAAGTTAAGCAAATACAGGTACAAAAGTGTATTCAGAAGCTAAATGAGCCATTCTTCAATTGAAGAGCTTTGCTTTAGAATAAAGAATTATGCTCAGTGTATTTGGTGTTGCTTAAATTAGCCCTGGAGAAGTATTCTTCTTAAGGAAGAGAGAAATATATGTACAAAAAATGAGACCAAGGTGGGAAGAAATTGAGTGTTTTTTCTGTGCCAGTGTTAAATCAATCCAAGCAGACTATAGCCAAAGCCAACTCTCCACACACACGTCACAACCCTAGCTCTTCACAGTCCCTCCTGGCTGTAAGTGTCTGGGTTTTCACTGTGCCTGAGGCAAGGTCCAACACCCACATCCAGATAGACTTTCTGATTCCTCCAGGAGAGCCTGTAATTGCTGCCATTTGACACATTGGAGAATTGCACTTGACTTTCAGAAAAGGGCTAGGTTTTCTTGCTGCCAAGTAGTATGCAATACCTTGGCAGAATGTGAGGCCCAGCATCAGTGTTTGGGTCAGGTAGAGAAATGCAATTCAGCTTTATCCGTAACAGGACACACCTCCTGAAGGGAAGCACTGAGCAAAGGTGTGCCTGGGGGTCCACGATTAACCTAAGTTTCTCATTACAAGTTACCTGTCCATGTCTATCTTTTACGCATGCCACCATTTTCCTCAATTGACGTAATTAAGTGAAAAGAACTGAAGAATATTTTCATGGAGAAAAATCTCCTCAGACGTATGCAGGTTAATGACAACTCCCAATATGAAAGTCAAGCCTTGAACTCTTGGTACTCTGACAGCAGACCACATGGAAACTGACCAAAATAAAAAAAAAAAAAATCTTTGAAAAACCACTCACAAAAGTCATAGATGACTTAAAGTCCATACAACAAAATGCAATCTATTCTTAGGAGTTAGTCACACAACAAGAAGTTAAACCAATGGATTTTAGAATGACACCATGGCTATTTAGAGCTGCCTACCAAATGCTGGGTATAATACCCAGCAGTATAATGCAAAATGCTGTATTCCAAGTAACCACTTGGGTCTTAAGGTAAGGTAATATCTCAAAATAGATAAAAAGAGAAAAGACAGACATTTGACTTCAACTTGATATTGTAATTCCTAATAAGATCTGTGAAATGAATGGTGGGGAGGAGTACAGAAAGACCACCCCATTCATGTAAGAATCATTAGGAACACATAACAAGAGCAAGTACAAAAGATCAGAAGATTGAGGTTTAGAACAGAACATACAGATGTGTGCTTCAGAAATGTGGCTTATTCATAGTTTCTTCTGCGTGGACTAGTAGAAGTAGACAATTACATAACTTCCAGAGACTTACTGAAAGTCATTTTTAAGACCTTGGGATTACTGCCCCTATTCATTGTTTCAGGTTCAGTCTTGTTTTAGTGTTGTTTTTCATTGCCTAGAACAAGATGTCAGCATCAATTAACTTGCTCTGAAATCTAAAGGTTATTGAAGAATTAGAGGTGGGTTGGTCCTATAATACAGATGTAATAGGGTTTTGTTTTTGTTTGTTTGTTTGTTTGTTTGCTTTTACTTTATGAACTGTCCCAAAGTAGTGTAACTTAAAGTATAGCACAAATCCTCTAGAACACTGTTCCAAACATGACTAGATTGTTCAGGATAGAGATTCAGACTTACATATACTTAAGAGTGAAGTTCTATCATCTAATTGATTCTCATTACCAGAAAATTTTGAAAGTCTAACAATTCTACAGTCCATATTTATACCGATCTAAATCTCAGGTATTTCCTAGCTCTAAAATTCCACAATTTTATAATTCTGATCATCATTTTTTCTCTCTATCGTTTTAAGATGGACTTATCTTGGGGGTGCTTCATTTACCACTCCCATCCCTAATTCCTTCTCTTTAATACTTTGTACCTCCATTAGAAATAAGGATCAACACATTATTTATGGCAACTCCGTTTTCACAGTGGACATAATTTTTCAAGGATTGTGAAGCAGCTGCCATCAGTACAGATCACAACCTCAGTAAGGAACTACTACTTCAAAAGCAGGTCAATCAGAAGGGGGCTCCTGGCCAAACCTAAAGGCAGAGCTAAGGAAACAACCCTCTGCCCTCTCTACAAGTGTCCCGACGTTATTTAAAGATTATGAATGCCTACTTCACAATTTCTTTGGGGTTAATGTCAATAATTTTAGACCTACTTCACACACTTGCTATAGTGTTGCTTAAGGATGTTGGCAGATTATAAAGATAGCAGTAATTCTTGCTTGATAATTTTGCTCCTTTTGTCCTAGAATGCTGAGTATGATGGGATTTTTTTCATGAATAATTTCGAAAAATTCACCCCTGCTGACATTCCACACACAGAGCTAAAAGACTCAGTCTTAGATTCAGCTTAGCCAAATCACATTCAGACTTGCTACTCTAGGTAGACCAAACAACAGACAGGCAGACTGACCATTATTCATAAACATCTTTCTTTGTCATATTTCATTAACACCAGGAGAGTTTTCATTTCTTCCTCTCAATCTTGCAAACATTTGGAGAATTTAATTTATGCATAGAATTACACTGAGTAATCCAAGTCTCAAGGATAATATGTGTTAGCTTATGTTTGTTAGTATCTATGAAGGATATGACCACTCTCAGACTGACAGCAGCCTGAGAAGCACAATGCTTAGGTTGGTGGTGCCTGGCGTGGGGTTTCCAGTCCTGGATCCTGGGTAAGACTCCCCCCCGTGAGTTACACAACCTTGTTAAAGAAGATCCCACACATCATTACTTTTTACATCAGTTCACTCATTTGGTCAATAACAATGAAAATATCAACTGTTGTTTCTTTTACAACTACGGTGATTTATTTATATAACAATCATTACCCTGTACCAGGTCCTGAGCTAGGCACTGGGATAAGATGACTAAAGTTCAGTTCTTGCTTTCAAAAAGCTAGCAACTCCTTGTACCTAAGTACCCATAAGGTAGTGAGTGGGAATAAGGGAAAGGAGAGGGGAGGTGACAGTGCCTAGTGTAGACTGAAAATGTAATTAAGCAGCCTTGAGATTTCCACAGCAACATAATGCAAATGCAAACCACCAGATTCTGTCAATGTCCAATCATACCCTTATTTAGACAGAAGGAAGAACATCTAGTTGAATATGGGGGAAATGTAATATTGCTCATTGATTTATAAATATGAAAATGACAGTCACAGCAGTGAAAAGTATAAACTCTTTTATACAAATTATAAAGCAAATATTTTCCCCAAAAATATCCAGTTTAGTGGGGTGAAATCCAAAGAGAAAAAGAGCTTTCATACACAGAGTTGTCTAATTTCCTGCCCACCACTCCTCTCAAAGTTCTTTTAAGCTTAAGTATCCTCATCCTCCAATTTCATCAATGTCGAAGATGTCACTAAGACAGCTCAACACTAATAATGCCCCTGAAACCACACAGTTCAACTTGGTAGGCACTGATGGCATGAATACTATGTCCCAATATCCTTACCTAAGTTTAATAGTTTCCATTTCAAGTGGCATTCTGAATTAGAAGTATTTTATTAGTTTATATAAAGTTTTAGGGGTTTTTCCCCCTTGCTGGGAAAGTGCCAGAGAAAAAATTTTTTAGAGTCTTCCATCTTTACACTAAATAAAAAAGACCATTAAATAAAGGAGCAATATTACTTGTCATAACATGCCTATCAATATTTAATTATAAAACTAAAAAACCTAAGGGAAATGAATTAAATAAACTCTCAAACGAAAATAATATATTGCCAAAGAATACTAGTTAGGATTTTTCCATCCTACTAGATACAAGTTAAACATATCCTGGGGCACCTGGGTAGCGCAGTCGTTAAGCGTCTGCCTTTGGCTCAGGGCGTGATCTCGGCGTTCCGGGATCGAGTCCCACATCGGGCTCCTCTGCTGGGAGCCTGCTTCTTCCTCTCCCACTCCCCTGCTGTGTTCCCTCTCTCACTGGCTGTCTCTCTGTCACATAAATAAATAAAATCTTAAAAAAAAAAAAAAATATCCTGACTAAATATCTACTATGTGTAGGGCACATAATTACTGGAGAAAGAAGTCATTTCTACCCTTAAAGAATAACACTGTAATAACCAGTTTAGCCAATGGAACTTTGAATAAATGAGTCCGAATATCACCATAAGAATAAAACACCAAAAAAAATTGATTTAGATTTTGTCCAAAGGATCAGAGACTCGTATCATATACTAGGAACTACATTTCCTACATAACCTTTGCTATATATGGAAAGATGCATTCACACTGGAACTTCTACCTCAATTACACTGATCACCATCTTTTGAAAGGTCTTGGAGAGACTATGATTAAACTTTCAGTGGCACCTGCATGGCTCAATTGGTTGAGTGTCTGCCTTCGGCTCAGGTCATGATCTCAGGGTGCCACCTCTCCCTCTGACCTTCCCACCCCCCCACCAGCTCATGCTCTCTCTCTCTCTCAAATAAATAAATAAAATCTTTAAAAAGAATTTTAAAAACTTTCATTTTCATATTCATATTTTCACCTATAACAATAGAACAAGTCACAAAGAAAAACAATAGCAGAATAAGTGATATACTCCACATATAGAAAATGCAACCAATTCTCAAGAGAAAAGACAAGCCCAAGAAACCAACCATGAGATGGCCCAGATGTGTTAAGGGGTCTACTTTAACTATGCTCATTGACAGAAAGAAAAGTGTGTGTTTAACAGATGAAAAGATAGGCGGGTCAACAGATAACCAGAAACTATTAAAAATAATATTCAGATAAAAATTCTAAAACTGAAAAACAAAATATCTGGGGAAATTTCACTGGGTAACCAAAAAAAAATTTTTTTCCACTGGGTAAAAAAAAAGTTACCCAATTTTACTGGGAAAAAAAATCTACCTTGATAACAGGATAGAAGTGACAGAGAGGAAAGAATCAGTGAACTTAGAAATACACCAACAGAAATTCTCTAACGTAAAAGCAAAGAAAGAAGACTGGAAAAAAATAAGAATGAAGACTTACGGGAAAATATCAAAGTAACAGTTACCGCAATTGGAGTTCTAGAGGACAGGAAAGAGAGAATGAACAGAAAATATATATGAAAAAATTAAGGGCCAAAAATTCCACAAATTCAGTGAAAGACATAAATTTACAAGTTCAAGAAGCTTGATGAACCCCAAGCAGAATGAATACAAATATAAAACCATTACTGAACACATTATAGTTAAACTGCTAAAAACACAAAGATAAAGAAAAATATCTAGAAAAAGCATTACATATAGGGAAAGAAAGACTCAAATGATAGTTAGCTTCTCATTACAAACAAACCAGAAAACAGAAGAACAACATAAAGTTCAAAAAAAATTGTAAACCCAGAATTTTAGATTCAGTGAAAATATCCTTCAAAAATGAAAGTAAAATGGAGACATTTTCAGACCAGAAGAATAGAGAATTTACCACAGTAGCCCTATATGATAAGAAATGTTATATACAGAGTTGTATAATTTCCTGCCCACTACTTCTCTCAAAGTTCTTTTAAGCTTAAATAACCTCATCCTCCAATTTCACCAACGTCCAGGATGTCACTAAGATAGCTCAACACTAATAATGCTTCCAAAACCACAAAATTCTTCAGAAGGAAGTTCTTCAGACTGATGGAAACATGGATCTTCAGAAGCGAAAGAACATTAGAAATGGCTTGAAATTTTTCATGATGAAATGATGGACAAAAAAATAATTTAAAAGTATAAGTCACTGAAACCTTATAAATCTCAATATCCTACACTAAAAGAAAGAATAATAATGCTATGAGGAATATGTGTGAATGCACTTTGTGAGAAAGGTAATTATTATTAAAAAGATACAGTGTGCTTATAAACACACCCAGAATCAGGAGAAGGTCACAAGATTTCAGTGCTGAGCTTGACATTTATGCAACAAGCAGTTATTAGATGTCCATTATTTGCAATAGAACATGCTACATGCTTCAGATTTTCTACTTGGCAATCAACCAATCAATCAATCAATAAATGGTTTTAATTTCCAAACTAATCTGATAAAAATTATTGGCAAGTCACAATGTTAGGGGATTTAGGAACAAAATGTAAAATAGCCAAAAATTGTTAAATAATCAATCTACATCTTTATTCTAAAAGTCATCTCCTGCAAGCCCAGTTATAGAGAGTGAATTCATGTTTGTATGTTACTTGCCTTAGGTCTTTTACTCAATTTGTCCTTACAAAATATGAAAACAATGTTAAGTCACCAGATTACATTTTTGCCAGCCCGGTTTCCCTTTAAGCTACTCAAAGTATATATGTCTCAGTGTAGCCTGCATGACACAGAGAGTAAGGATAAGAAAAGCAGTGTTTTATTTATTTTTTTTTAAAGATTTTATTTATTTATTTGACAGAGATAGAGACAGCCAGCGAGAGAGGGAACACAAGCAGGGGGAGTGGGAGAGGAAGAAGCAGGCTCATAGCAGAGGAGCCTGATGTGGGGCTCAATCCCACAACGCCGGGATCACGCCCTGAGCCGAAGGCAGACGCTCAACCGCTGTGCCACCCGGGCACCCCAGAAAAGCAGTGTTTTATTTCTGACACCTGGAATTTTGCATTGACTGCAGACACATGGAAAGACAAAGGGCTACCCAGCTACTTATCTTTGTGACATTACAAACAAATAAAATAGAAGATGTATTTGTATATATAGTATATTTTCTTCTAAAAAGATGCTAAGCATAAAGCTCTGATTATTTTTCAAAATATTGGTTCTGGAAGAGATTCAAACTTTACATTCCTTAAGGAATTCTAAAAATCCCTAACTTTTCCCATTTTCTTTTCCCTTCCCATTGTGGGTCATAAGGTTTTTCTACTCTTGCTCAACTCCATACCCTGAAAGATTAGGTTCAGGAATTCAAATACTCCATTCAGAGATTTCTCTATCACACATCATTGAAATGTCAGTTAAAGAAAAATCACGAAAGAATATCATATATCAGAGTTTTACCCTAAAATTTTTTTTTGCTTCTTTATATTTGTTTTCCATTCCTATCTCTGTACCTTCTTCCAAGTCACTTTCTGAGATGGAAAAATCTTTCTACCTCACATCTGCAGAGACAACTTCCTGTCCTAGTTGAAAGAGGAATTAGGGACCAATGTAGTGTATATGGTGATCTGGTTAACCAGCCATTATCTCTCTACTAGACTTTCTGCTTTGTAGAATCAGATGCTATTTTCCTTTGTAGTTGGTAGTTCATGTGTTATAAGAAGAAGAAAAAGAAGTCAATATAACACAGGTGCCCCTGTCAAGACTAGATTGTCGGTCTGGCTAGTTCATTTCCTTGGCAAGCAGAAAAAGGATATTTATGGGCCATGTGGTCTTTGAGTGTACTGATGTTGCAAAGTAGTGACTAGAATCCATTTAAGACAGGCCAAACTATCTGTCTTAGGACTTTATTTTGGCTATAAGTCCAGTGAAAATCTGACCTACCCAAATCTTTTATACCTTTTATGTAAATGAATTGCAGGCGGTACTATTCCATCAAGGCAGTCCACTTTCCCAAGAAACTCCTTTTGAATTTCTTCACTTTAGAAAATTAAACCTTTTAATAATATAGTTCCTCTTTACATCGTAAAGAGCCAGAAAAGCTGACTGACTGATCATCATCCAAGAGAAACAGGCACAGGCAGTCCACCCTGCTTGTTGGTACACTCAACTAGAAGTATATTAGTAGCAGTGATTGCCCAACGATTGGGATTGAAAGGATGGATTGCAGTGGGAAGCCTGCTTAACAAACATTGCAATTAACACCACCTACATGTTTGAGAGTGAA
The DNA here is from genome assembly GCF_023065955.2 of Ursus arctos. NCBI lineage: Eukaryota > Metazoa > Chordata > Mammalia > Carnivora > Ursidae > Ursus > Ursus arctos. The sequence goes on from NW_026623067.1 coordinate 55,700,139, forward strand.
CTAGGTAATAAACAAAAGATTAAATTAATATGCATGTTCAGTCCCCAAAGGTAGCCAGATGGCTGGCTACAACATCAGATGTTTCCGCTCTGCCTTTACAGAGAGAATCAGTCCTTTGTGCAGTGACTGGTGCAGCTGACATTTTTTTGTGAGCATGGGCATCTATGGGGGATGACAAGAACCATGAACAGCCTAGCTGGATGCCCTGAGGACTTTGAACTCAAAGCCATGCCAGATGTCCTCAGGGGCCAGAAGGTACAAGGAACGGCAGTCATAAAATGAATGAAGAGTGAATTTCACCAGCACAATGCTGACCACATTGCTGTAGACTCACATGGTCCAGGGAAGAAAGGATGAAGTGAAAGGCTAAAAAGGTCTGTTTTCTCTGTGTCTCAGGAGCTCCCAGTGTCCAGGGTTTCCCGTTCTGTGTGGTCAGGCTATGACTAGAGCCACGTAGGTAAAGCCCTTTTGTTCCCACTTTGCCGAAAACAAAGGGGCCCTTATTTGTTTCTTAAGTAAGCAGCCATATCCGCAGCTTTTGTCATATTCCAAAACCAAAAGACAGCCATCCACACTGAGCCTCAGGCACAGAGGAACATCTCATTGCCGAAGACTGAGCCCTTTGGACTCACCTTCCACCATAAAAGCCTTTCCAATGCCCGGCTCACTTTTTCCTTCTGCTTATTTTGTCCGTCCATCTCTCCATCTAACTGCTCCATTTGTGTTTTACTAAGATTTTTCCAACTAACAAATAGCTAAGCAGCCCCAATCAAAAAGGTCAAGGACTAACCCCTCATTCCAGGACAACAAGCAGCGTTTCTCCTGTTCTCCACCTCCTCCCCCAGGTTTGGAAGACAAAGAACGCACTGTGCCATTGACCGTGTAGGTTACTCAGACGTCTGTTCTACACCTTGCACTTGATGCCCTTCTGCAAACTTGGAATAACGCTCTCCTCCTTCCACAAATACCGTCAAGAGGTGTTCTTAGGCAACAGAGGGCAAAACATATCACTGGCCTAAAAAACTGCAACATTGTGGGTGTTCTTCGTTTACTCAGTAAGCATGGTCCTTGAATAAGCTGCTGAATAAATCTTGATCTTGTAAATCAAATACTATCTTAAAGCCCTAGAAGAACTCATGACTTAGAACAAGACTGTGGTATATTACTTTGCTGAACCCCATTTTCTATAGGAGTTCTTAACTGGGGACCATGATTCCCCAGGCAGATATGGATGGAATTTACAGAGTGCATGAATTTGAATAGGGGAAACATTCATCTTTATTTTCAATAATCACTCAAACTTTGTACTTTCTTCAACTATGACTGCAGACACCAAACCACCAGTATTTATTAGCAGCACCAGTAATTTTGTCAACAATTGAGATCTCAGATAATCTCATATCACCTCACAGTTGTTGCAGATATCCCAAAATATCACTTAAACTCACCAACTTGGAATTACAGTCATTATTAGATGACTGCTAGAGCTTGTTATTAATTATACTGCTAATAAAATGTATATATTACTAGACCACAAATGTATTTTCTTTATTGATGACTTTAGTACAATTGCTTTCCTTTGCAATCTTATTATTTTAATTTATACATATAAAATATTATACTAAGGAGGCCATAGGCTTCACCAGACTGTCACACAGATCCATGGTACAAAAATGGTAAAGAATTCCTGCTACAAACTAAATGGACAGGTCTTTCTTCCCTCTAACACATTCCACACTTTGGACCAAAAGATCTTCTTTCCTCCCTTCATTACCACAAATCAAAACCTTGCCTCCCCGTCATGTGTAGACCATAGGCTACCTCCTTCAAGAAGAATCTCCTGATCCCCTTCCTCTGGTCAGGATGGTATTTTAAATCTCTCTTTTCACATTATCACATTGTACCTTTAACTAGTTATGGATAGTCTTTGTTCCATTTGACTAGTATAAAATCACCTCAAAGGCAAGTACCATGTGTTCTTCATCACTGAGTGACCAACAGCATCGAGTGGCCTCCTGACAGCTCTGCCCATTCTTGGCTGTCCCACCTCTACATTGTCCTCATTTCTCTACATTTCTAAACCACAGAACTGCTGTCCATGTCAGTCCTCTTTTATTCTGCAGAATAAAACCAATTCCTCTGCATGGCATTCAAGGCCCTTCCAGAACCCACTACCTCCTTCAGTTTCAGTCTTTATCTCTTCAATCTGAGCCCTGCGTCTTGTCAATTCCCAAACTCCCACACAGTTTCACATCTCCATACTTTCATTTCCGGCAATCCCTCTTCCTGGAATGTTCTATGTCCTTTTGGATGGAGAGGAGAAAATGACACCCTCAACATTCCCAAAATAGCACTCATGTTCAAGGGGGCCCTACCCAGATTCACACAGACTGTGTGTGAAGCAAGAGAAACAGACTTGTGGCAACAATGGCATTCCATTACCTGAGTTTTATCACTGAAAAATTTCATTCAAAATCCCATTCCAAAATGCTATATTTGTGTTTTATCACTTTGTGACAGTGTTCTGAATGTTTCAGAGCCAGGATGAAACTATGCCTTCCCCCTTACCTGTCACCACCTGAATTTCAACTCCATTGCCAAACCCTCTCCCCATATTGCTCTGGGCCTCCTGACCAATGACCTAGCCCTCAAAGTTGACCTACCTCCCGATTCTTTTCACCAATCCCTATGCAATTTCCTTGGCAAACAAATATCCTCATCACCATGGAATCACATTATGGAATGTTAACCTCAAGTCCCTATAGCCATCTGCAGGAGATACTATAAAAACAAATAGTGATGTAAGCTTTTTCCCAAGCCATCACTGATCCTTCCAGCCTTCAATGAAACCCCCCTGCCTTGGAAACTCATGGCGGTTAGCTTTGCCACCTCTACCTTTCCTTGACATCATGTCCCATTCACCTCCAGGGGCTCTCCAATGATATCCAGTAAGGATGAATGCACCTCAACCTGTGCCATCTTCTAGGACTTTGGGTCACCCAACCCCTGATCTCACAGTTCCTAAACCTTCTGGACTCCATCACTCCCTCTTGCTCTACACATCAATAACCATTCCCATGGTTTACATAGGGCCTTATCTCCATGTCCTAAATGATTAAACCTGATGGCCCATTCTCTAAACACTGCCATCTATCCCAGTACTAATAGTCCACCTAAACATTCTCCTCTAGCTCATAAAATCCTCCTTTCTCTTTATATTTCCAGCTTCTCTGAATCTGGAAAACAAACAAAAAATAAAACACTTATTTAAGATTCATCCTTCCCTACAGAACATAGTTTTGGCTCTATCCAATCCTCTGAATCCCATATAACCCACAAGATACTTAAAAGATATAGTGCCTTATTCATTTGGCATACCCCCAGAACCTAATACAATTCCTGGTATGCACTGGATACTTAATAAACGCACAATTCCATCTAGTCCCATAGGGTTTTTTTTTCTAGTGGGTCTATCCTCACAAATCTATATACTCAATTCTTATCCGAGCTTGGATTCATAGTTCCAAATGCCCGTTAGACATTTCTATATGGTTATCTGACCTCAACGTCAGTATGTCCAAAACAGAATCTAACACCACCATTCTCATTCCAGCTAAATATGTTGTTCATCCTAGCCTAATAAATAGCCATCACCACATGCAATGCTGGTCCTTACAAACTGAAAGCACTAATTCTGGCCATTCGTCTTTTTACTATATCAACTGGATAAGTCGTGTGTATTCTCCCTTCCCCTCTGAGACACCATTGATACTGCCCTTAGTTCAGGCCATCCTCATCTTTTGCCTGGACTATTACAGTAGTCTCCTATCTTTTCTTTCCTCTAGTTTCTTACATAAATAACTACAACAGTTCCCATAGCCTTCTGGATAAATTGCAAACTCTTTATTATATCAAATGATATCAAATATCAAACCCATCCATTGTCTCTAACCTCTACCCAGTCTTAGTCTATAACTCTTAGTGCCTGACCAAAGTAGCTGCTTAATACACTGATGAACAAATATTATTGATCACTCTCTCCATACAGAAAGTATACACTATAGTGTAGACCCATCCCAAACTATGTGCAGTTCCTCAAACATACCACGTCAGAAAGGGATGCTATTCTCTTCTGCCCGGAATGGTTTTCAGTTATCCTCCTATCTGCCTGAAAACTCCTACTTAGTCTTCTGGACCCAAAGCAAAAACCCAACTCTGATTGCAAATCAAAGACTTCTGTGAAGCCTTGACAGATTACCTCCCGGGAAGTGCTATGTGTCCCCGGTACATGCTATAGAATATCCATTTTGGGGTCTAACTTATTTCATGGCAGTTTTTGTTTACAAATCTCATTCCTTTATTATATTGCACATTCCCTGCTGGCAGGGACAAGAGCAGATCTCTCTAGGTATCTCAGTGCCTAGGAATGTGCCTACTGCAATGCAAGTGCTGGAAATACTGATTAAACAGATCCTTCAAAGCCTAAGGCAGATGTCAGCCCTCCTATGAAGCTTCTTCATCAGAAGGTGTTGCTCCTCCCTCTACCATAACACTTACCACACTCTGAAGACTCACTCACCACATTTGCAGGGCCCAGGGTAAGAGAAACAGACTATTAAGTAAAGCAGGCTTATCCTATTTTACCTACTTTGACAAATTACCTTCATGGTGAGCTGGAAGTCCAGGTTGAAATTTTAAATTCTCGAACTCCTCCAAGTTCCAGTTCAGAACCGGCCACTGGCCTATGGCTCACTCCCCTTCTTTTCTTATATTATGATGCACCTTATACACATGCTTACAAGCACCCCAACCTGCACTTCCAAGCTCTGTCCACATCACTTACAAAGAGCTGCCCTTTGACACCGCCCCTCCTTCTCTTGCCCAGGGATGCTCACACCAGCAGCATAGGTGGACCCAGCGTAGCGACCTTCACAGGTCCTGGAAGCTGACTTGAGCCATCTGAGCAGGGAAGTCCAGGGCCCCAGTACGCACAGTGTCTAGAGCAAGGTGGTGTAGATGCTGGGTGGGCTCCTCCCCATAACCCCACTGGCTCCTCCCTCCACAGAGGTGCTAATGTGGGGCCTTTGAAAGGCACTGCCCAGGGCAGGAGACCTCATGCCTGGGTCTAAGGGACTGAGGTAGAGTCATAGTAGAGTCACTGCACCCATGCCTGTCCTCTCATGGATTGTAAACCCACTGAGGCTTAGAAGTTTTCAATGCAACTTCCTGGAAAAGGAGAGAGAGGGCGCTCTTATCAAGCTTCCAACCCCACAAAGGATTAACTTCACCCCTAAGAGGTTGCATACAAGAGATGCTGAATTGACAGTTGTTTCCTAAATGAATTAACAAAGACTCCTTTTATACTTAGAACAATTAACAATTCTAGCATTGGGGGTATTTATTGCTAATTCTTCCATTGTTTCTCAACCTTATAGTCCCTCAAGCCTGATCACCCCTAAAAGATTTTAAGTTCTTAACAGGTTTTCTATCTCCCATAAAAATCCCAGTGTCCTAAACATAATCTACACTCAATAAATATTTGCTGGACTTTTTTACAAGTCATCCTCATTAGCATATTGAGGTTTTTATTTTTTCCAGTCATCTCAGTAGTGGCATTGTGAGTTGTTACCCAAATGGTAACAGTGACTATCATAACAAAAAGCTTCTGAGAGTAGTTTTAACCTGTTGCTAGTAGTAGTTTATTTTTAATCTTTAAAAACCATTGTAGCTATAACTATTTTACTAGTCAAACACAATAGCTGTTGTTAATTGTGTTTGGGCAGCTCAAAACTAACAATTGAACCTGTGCTGATGAACCAGTCGGAGGAAAGAGTAAGTGAAAAGAATGACGAGTTTAAAAGACAGTAACTGAGAAACCGAATTTGTTTGAAGTTGTTGGGGAAAAAATCTGGCTGAAGGAAGAAATAATGATAAACCCCAGAGCCAGGACTTTTAAAACTCCAGGTGAGATTTGGCAACCTCATCAAAATTGAAGCAGCCTTTGATTTTAAAAAGAGACTACTGAGGAGATCATTATAAGAGAGTAGAGAGATCTATGCAAGCTTCTTGAACATGACACCAAAGCCACCAAAAAAAAAAAGACCATGGGAGCATTTGTCCCATTGCCATTTTCTTGCAGGTTTCCTTGAACATCTATAAATCAGAGCAATCTGATTTATAAATCAGATTATAAATGAGTCCTGTCCTGTGCCAGGAGAATCCAGGACAATCTAGGCAGAAGAGTCTACAAGAACCTACTGTCCATTAAAGGATGTTTATGAAGGGAGCTATTTTTTAAAATAGCTTTATTGAGATATAACTCACATACAGTCAAATTCAACCACTTAAAGTGTGCAATTCAATGGGCTTTAGTATATTCACAGGGTCACGCAACCATCCCCACAATTTAATTTTATCGTGTATCAGTATTATAATCCTTTTTAGTACCTAACAACACCCCATTGTATGGCTATATCACATGGAAACTAACATTCAGCTATACAATACAAAAGTCATGGGGAGGTAATATACAACATAGGGAATATAGTCAGTAATATTGTAATAACTTTGTATGGTGACAGATGGTAGCTAGACTCAACATGGGCATCATTTTGCAATATATATAAATATCAAATCACTATGATATATACCTGAAACTAATAGGATACTGTATATCAATTATACCTCAGTAAGATAAAAACATTTTTAAGTTAAAATTGTGTGCTATTTATTTTCTTTAAAAATTTAAAATTTCACTTATTTAAAATTATTTTTAAAATTTTTAAAGAGAAAACAAAATTTTCGTGTCTGTTGGTGCTTTTCCCTAAACTCTCCTCAAAAGATCTCCAGTTTCCAGACACATGGATCTATAATAGAGTATGTTCTGTCACTCAGTGAACCTGAACAGTGTACTTCTCTAGCCTTCAATTTCCTCGTCTATAAGGTAGAAACTGTATCAGTACCTACCTATAGAATTATTAGGATTCTTAGAATCTATTAGTCTAGTATAGTGATTACCCATAGGAAGAGCTCTTGAGATATTAGGTTTCATCTTAAACCTGATTGGATTTTTAATTACAAAATTACACATGCATTGTAACCAGTAAAAAATACAGGGATGAGTTTTTAAGTTCATAATCTTCCTCCCAGCTCTCTATTCATTCCCAGATGTTGCCGATGTAAAGTGTGGTATGCACCTTTTCACACCATTCTCTGCGCTTAGACAAATTCATAAAACAAAAATGCGCACTTAAAGACATTTTCCTTTTTTCTTTTACTCTAATATATACTACACACATGACGTTGTAATTTGCCTTTAAAAAAGAACTTTAAAAAATCTGGCCATCTTTTCTGGTTAATATGTGTATATCTAACTTTTAATTTTAATAGCCATACCACATTCCCCAGTATAAGTGCACCCCAATATATTCATCATCCCCACTATGGAGGTACATATGGAGTATTTTCAGCTGCCATTGTACAAATGCTGCCACAAAGCTGCTATTAATGAAGTAACAAGTAGTAGTCATAACCACGATTTTGTTATTATCATTATATCCATATCTTTGCATTCCCAAGTCCAACCCAGGCCCACCCCCTACCTCGTCAATACCAAGGAACAGAAATTTTATAGGCCAACGATGGAGAAGCAGATTATCATAATGAAGGATTTTCAGCAGAAGAAATTTGAGGGAAAATAAACTAACTCAGATGGACAAGTCCAGGGACCCAGACCCTCAGGGGAGACAGGACAGGGCATTCTGGACAGGAGAGAAGGGACATTTGAGGAGAAAAAGGAGACAGAAGATGATCAGACCAGAAGAGCCAGAGACAGTAAGTTTCCTTAAAAAAAAAAAAAAAAAAAAAAAAAAAGCTCTGCTCTAAGCCAGGCATGCTTGGCAGTGGGTGAATTTTTGATGTTCTAGCCAACATAGTCATTCTCCTTCATGTTAGAGATAACATCCTCTTTTAGATCAACTACTTTCTGGAAACAATTTTTAAATTTTTAATTAGTATTTAAACATTTGCAATTAAGCTTAATTACTCCATAAATAAATAAATGAGTCCAAAGTTATCCAAAACAGGGCCAATGAAAATAAATGATAAAACTGTGTGATGTGCTGAATGAATTTTAATACCATCCTAGAACTCGACTTTCGGTGATGTATCTCTCCATTTCGTGGGCAAACCTGTCACTGGAGCATATATGTTTATAAAAGCCTCTTAACAAACTCCCCTCAGTGGGCTTTGGTCACCACAGCACTAAAATGAGATCTGAAAGATGACTGAATTATGATGTATTTCATCCATACCTTCCTCATGGCATGGTCACCGGGATATCTTCCAGCGGGTTCCAGTGTCCCATGAATGAATTTACTATAAACCTCACAAATGCCACTCCCTTTCCAAGAGCCAAACCAATTTAGGGAGAACACAGGGAAAATGATCCAATTTTTTTATTTCTGGAAATATATGCTATGTGGAAAGAGTTTTTATCCAGAAGGAAAACTTCTGGATTTTACTGGCTCACTAAAATATAAACCATTTAGTGGCTTTTTTTTTTTAACCTAAGATTAAGCTTTCTTTCGTCTGTTTGCACATGTCAACCCAAAATAGCAGCCTCCATATAAGGAAAAAAAAATGTGTTTGTACAAAAAAGAAAATGTATACCCCAAAAGCCATGATCTCCCTTTTGCTGGGGTGGTATTTCATGGGGTTTTTGAATTCGGTGGCTTATCAAATTTCTGTAATAACATGAAAGAGAATAGTGATTGCCTATCAACCCTAAAAATTCTCACAAAATTTGCAAGGGACTCACTAAAGATAAGGAAGTGCTGACAGGGGAATACTAGCAATTGCACAGAAACCCAGTCGGGTAAACACATATGTTAACTGAGATTTAATATTCTGTCATAAGACGGAAAAATTCATAACTCTTTTAATTGACAGATTCTTTATTTCCTTTTACCAGGGAAGGTCTAGATGGCCCCCAAAATAACCTGCATATATATTAAATCTTGGCAGCATGCAGCTGTTTCCTCTGTGGCCTTCAGGGTCCCGCCACCCTTCATCTCCTACAAGGCAGCACATTTAAATCTTTCAAGGGGCCTTTTAGAACCAGGCCACCCTGTTTCTCTTCACAGGAGATACTGAGCGCATACTTGTCACAAGCAATATGGGACCTAGCAAAGTCTGCTGACAGGCCCAGAGGAGGCCCACCTGCTCATTCCTAACCCAAGGATTGAGTAGTTTCTGTTGGTCGTGGTCTTTCCAACAATTTTGCAAGCAACCCATCTCACACTTCTTCCTCGATCATCAATTTCAGTAACAAGTGGACAGCCATTTAGCAGCAAGAGGGTTGTCAGTATGACACAAATTCACGACATTTCATAATGACATCTCACAGGGCCCTGTCGTTCGCTCAATAGCCCTGCGTCATTTATGCAAGTCCGGAGTTAGAGGAAGAATGTGCCTTATGCTCATCCAGCCCTGTGGGTTCCTAAGGCTGGGAGCCGAAGGTAGAGAAAGATGATGTTCTCTCCAAATCAGTTCTTCCCTGCTTCCTCGGCCACTCCCAGCCAACCCCTGCGCACGCAGGCATCCTGCCTGCTTTCAGCATTCTCCTTACATCCACAGCTCTCCTTCTCCATGCCCTGCTGTTTGTCTCACACATGAAAACCCCCCCAGGGCCAATCCCCACACCACCACCCCAGCTGGGCCATTTTCCCTCCATAAAGGCTCTCAAACACCTTTTTGCAGGAGGTTGTGAACTCTCTGGCCCCAGAGATTAGGTCTAATTCATCTTTCTATCTCTAGAGGATTCCTCTTAGTATATAGTAAGTTTTCATTAAGTACTAATATTAAGAGCAATAATAATAATTATAGAATAGCAACATCTTTTGAGCACTTACTTTGCTCCAACAACTCTGTTGAACATGTTATTTGCATCATCTCGTTTTGTCTTCACAAATGCACCACAAGAGAAGGAACAGAATGATCCCCACTTAAAAGATGAAGACACTGAGGCTGAGATAAGCCATTCACGCAAGATCGCAGACACCCAATAAGTGGAGTAAAAGAGAATGAAACCAAGGTTCATCTGACTCCAGAGCCCAAGCTCTTTAGTCTTTCTGTTAAATGAATTTAATTAAGCCTTCAACTATTTTAACCCTTAGGTGCCACCAACAGGAATCCCACAGACAGAATGAGATGAACAGTCTACTCCTTGGGAAACTTTTTGTCTACTCTGATTTCCCTCTATCGCTGATAATTTTCAGTACCAGGGACTACACAGCCAGCAGATAATGTTGTTGATGAGATCAGCACTTATCTATTTTGGTGCCGTGTGGGAGTGTATCAAACAGTGCACTTGCAATTTTACACTTTGTTCTTCTTGTGGTGGGCTCCCATTTAACCAGCATTTGTTGAGGGAGAGCTGAACAAGACTCAGGCAAGGGACACGAAGTTGCACTGCGATTCTAATTCATTCAATAATCATAATGCCTTTCACATGGTGTTTATTCTGCCCCCATTTACCTCTCTCGCATAATCATCATCAATTTGGTTTCCAGTGGTTCTGCCTGCTGAGCAGGTGATGAACAATTTCCAGGCGCTAACTTCAACCTGCAAATGGCCCCATCATCACTTCCCCACACATACTCTCTTATGTTCCCAGGTGTTATGTAAAGTTCAGTTACTAAGCTTTCTGGGCTGTGAGCTGCCTGTCTTCCTGGAACTATGTAAGCAAGAGGAGAAAACTGTAAGCCATTAGCTTGCTTCTAAGATTTGGAGACATGAAGCTTAGCTGAAGTTTACTGGCAATTGGGTTTGTCCTTATTCCAAATCCTTCCAGCTCTGGCCCCCATTAAGTTTCTTTGAGTACACCCTCTTCTTTTCCCATTTCCCAATACACTAAAGTTTCTTTTCTAGGGCTGAATCATAAATTACAAGGTGTAATCTAAAGGAAAACATTTATTTTGGAGTCTCATTAACTCAGAGGAGAGTGATAGTGTTTATTCCCAACATGATGGAATGGACTCCTGCAGACGTGAAAAAGGCCAAGCCCTCTTCCTAATCCTTAAACACACACACACACACGCACACACATGCAACATGGTTAATATTCACAACAGTGAAAGTACCCAGATACACAGAGGTAGGAACACTGCGTTAAACAGTCTCTTACTCTTTAAACACCATGTTTGAACCTCCTTTTAGTTAGTGATTTACTGGCAACCACACATAATTATTCACCCTATGTGCCAGTCTTTAAGACATTGTTTCTCGGCTCCAAAACCCAGCCCCTTTAGACTCTGTTCAGTGATGCTGGGGCTGGAGCATTGCTAACTCCATTTGTCCTTTGCCAGATGCCTCTATATTCAACTCTACCAACAGGGGGCACTAGAAGGAAACTGCAAGGTAGAAGTCAGGAGACGCCACATTCTCCTTCCTGTTTGCTTTTTGTTCCTGTCAGCATCAACCCAACACTGGCTGCCCCCGCATCCCAGAAGGGGCAGCTGGTTCCATTCTCCTGCCTCTTTGTGCCCCATTCAGAAGCAGACTTATCCCTCCCCACCCCAGAGCCTGAGCCCTGAGCTGCTGAGGTATCTGTAGGTGGAGGTACCCCCTCCTCAGAGGTCTGAGTCCCAGCTCTGGGAGACCTCCTCACCCCTTCCTTTTGTTCCCCAGCCCTGGAAGTGGCTGCTGCTTCCTGCAATTCTTACCTCTGTGTTACCTCGGTGCTCCCTTTTTGCTTTTCTAAAACGTTTAACCAATTCCCTATCTTCAGTCTTCTCTGCTAAAAGCCCTACTGTGGATTCTGACTGGCCCCGGTGAGTACTTCCTGCATTAACCATAACCTGTACCCTGCCTCATCCCTAAGCAAAATCCTAACCATTCTGCTCCTGGAAGACTTGTCTTCTGTCTGCCAGATCTTCTGATTTTCACGGTCTAATACCTGGATGATAATTCACATCAGTGGACGGAGATGGAAGAGAGGGCAATGCGTCAAGGATCCTACACCCCAAGAACCAGAGGCCATGTCTGAGCATGTGTTGTCAGTTGGCCCACTTGTGGAAGGGAGTGCAGGTAGATGAAGTGAGAACAAAACTCCCTGTCGACTCTAAAGTGATACAAGTAAAGGAGACTTCTTGTTAAGATACTTGGAAAACAGGATCAGAAACTAAATGAGCTACATTCATATTTTAACAATTCCAGGAATTCACAATGACCTTTTAAATCAACAAGTTACAGGCACTACCACTGCGTATTACATGGGCACCAGGAAGAAACTATAGCTCAATATTACCCTCTGCCCCCCCCCCCATTCTTTTCCACAGTCAGTGAAATCCCACCTATTGAGATTCACTTTCTGGGCTCACCTCCTAGCTTCTTCCAAAGCCCTTGTCTAGAATTGCAGCAAGGGGAATGACCTGTGATTTACAGTCTTTATCACTTCCCTCAGAAGTGGCCTGTCGGCCACCTTTTAGTCAGAATGCTAGCTGAGATAAGAGCTTTGAGAAGATGGGAATATTTCATGAAAAGAAATGAAGAAGGATAATTCTGGGGCACTCAGTAGGGCTTCATTAGACACTTTTTTTTTTTTTAGATTTTATTTATTTATTCGACACAGATAGAGACAGCCAGCGAGAGAGGGAACACAAGCAGGGGGAGTGGGAGAGGAAGAAGCAGGCCCACAGCGGAGGAGCCTGATGTGGGGCTCGATCCCGTAACGCCGGGATCACGCCCTGAGCCGAAGGCAGACGCTCAACCACCGTGCCACCCAGGCGCCCCTCATTAGACACTTTTAAGTGCAAGTTTTGAATCTGCCACTTTCTTGCCTGAGCCTTGGTTTCCTCAGCTGCAGAATGGGAGTGATAATGACCTCGCAGGACCCTTATAAGGATGAGATCTAACATATGGAATGTCCTTGGCATAATGTCCTGGCAGAGAGTCACTTGGCCATGGAAATTTTTTATTAAACCTGGCTTGTGGGGAATCATATTAGTTGTCTCAGACTGTAGCAATTTTCCTTTTTTTAAAGATTTTATTTATTCATTTGCGGGGGGGTGTAGCAGTGGGAGAGGGACAAGCAGACTCCGTGCCAAGCACAGAGCCCGACATGGGGCTTGATCCCACAACCCTGAGATTATGACCTGAGCCAAAACCAAGAGTCGGACACTCAACCAACTGAGCCACCCAGGCACGCCCCATTTTTTTTTTTTTTTTTTTTTGAAGCAGCAAGGATGACGTTGGACTTCTGTCCTATCACATCTGTGGGTGAAGGACGGGACTGGTGATGCCTTCTTCTCAGACCAAGAAGAAGAACAACTACATCTCCTTGACCTCCAGAATAGGTCACGGGTGCCTGGGTAGCAAAAAGTCCACTAACCAAGCCTCTGCCCTATGCAGGGCAGAACCCTTTGGGCAATTGTGTCACTGTGGTGCCATTTGTGTGATTCCAGGGAGCCTGAAGGAGTACGTGGATTTTGGGGATGAGAGTAAGAGTGTGGCAGACATAGAAGGGAGAGCCCTTCAAAAGATCTACTCCAGCCACTCAGGGCTGCCACCTGCAAAGGGTCTGGTCACTCTTTTCTCTCTCTGTCTTCCCTTATGTATCTATAATTATGCAAATATGTCATTAGATCATTTTTAACCAACACAGTAGCAAGGGCATAGCAAGCCCAATGCTTAATACATTCTAGTCACTTCCTAAATGCTTACTTACATTAATTTCACAACAATACCATGAGGTAGTTATTATTACCCATTTTACCGTTGAGGGAATTTAGGACACAATGAGGCAAGTAACTAGCCTGCTATCCCACCCTAAGTAAGGGATAGAGCTGAGATTTGAACCCAGGCCTGACTCCAAAGCCCACATTCCTTTCCATTATATTACACTTTTCCATTAAATCTGTCCCACCCCTGCCAAGGACAGCCCTTGCTAATCCTTGGCAGGATCTCCTAGAATTTTTGCTATTTAGTGAGAAAAGGGTGAGTGCTCCCAAGCAAACTGCCCAACTTTCTTCTTTTCATTCTAGCTGGAGTATTATTTCAACAGATATGCCTAAATTTTAAATGTACCATTTGGATCTCAACAATGAAATATGACACGTAAGGACCCATGTACTTTGGAACAGAAATCAAAACTGGCCTGGGGAGATGCAGGCTGAGGGCAAGCTAGGGCCACATCCAGCCCTTGCTCATGGACTTCCAGCCCTTACTTGATGCCTGGTGGGCTCAGACCTCTGGGCTGGTTTCCCCTCTCCTCCAAGTGAACAGACGTTATGGGAATCTGTGTGTTCCCTCAGAAACAGAAGCAGTTTTAGAAAGTTGGAAGGAAGGGGGGGCTGAATTTTTTTTTTCTTGACTTTCTTGTTTTGTCTTTTTCCCACATATTTTTTTTGTTTGCTTGTTGTCTTTGGGGTCCTGCTTTTAATGGACAGTGATGTTATTTGGTGTTAATTCCCTTCAGAACCAGGTTAGCCTTGAGCAAGTGATGAAGAGCCTCCTTAAACTCCTCACAATCCCTAACCTCAGGAAAGAAAAGTTTGTCATCCTTTCCTCTCCCTTAATCCACGTTAACATAATACTGGGGAGAAGGTTCAAATAGGCCAGGCCATCATGATCCCAGCCACCAAGACCTTGCCCACCAGCGCCATGTTAACCTGACCTTGTTTTTCCCTTCTACCTACACCCAAGCTGACACAGGGAACAAGCCACTGCTGGGAAGGAAACCCTTGCCAGCCACTCCCATGGAAATAAGAGGCCCTGTCAAGGCCACTTTGGAGCCCCAGCCAAGTCAAAAACAATGCTCCTGTCCTGGCCTCGTCTTGCCTAATGTACTTCCCTCACAGCTGGCTGCTTGGGCTCATCACCTCTCAGCTGACTGTTTACCCAACTCTACTTCAAACAGAAAATGCCTATTCCTGTTGGTCTAATAAAATTTCATCTGCTTTTTCCAAGCCCCAGGGCAGAAGCAATTTTGGCAAAATGTGTCCAATAGCACTAATCTAGTGGGGGAAGAAAGAAAAAAACTAAGCTTTTTAACATTCTGGATTTTTCTCAGACTTTCCTCTATTTAATTAATATTTATTACTAATTAATGTTGTTAACACTTCTTTTCTCTACTTGATTCCAGAGATACTTATTGAACAATTACTACCATTTGGGGACCATGCTAGGCACTGAGAGGACACCAACGAACAAGTCACACACCCTATGCTTCGTGAAGAAATCAACTCAGAGCGGAAAAAAACCACATGGTTAAACAATCTTCCCATGTATAGCTTGCCTGTCATAGGTAACAGAATCACCAGGCATTTTCTGTGGTAAGACATTAGAAACACTAGAAAATTCCTGTGGTAAGACATTAATCTCCTCTTATAGGCCATATCCAGTCAGCCCTGATCTTGGCAGTTGATCTCCTTGCATGTACAGAGCTGATAACAATGTCCATTAAGACATAACATGGAAAAGTGTTTTCTTTCCCTAACAGGCGAGCATGGAAGAGTTTCCATTATCCATTACGCATACTGACAGTTTTTCTGATCCAAAACAGCTGTGGCCCTGAAAAGACTAGGGCTGTGTTTTGATTCTGTTTCGGGGCCAATTAAGAGTCTGGCCTTTGTGATGCCAGTGTTGGCACCTCTTCTGTGTCCCTCATTGGCACCTTCTCATATGTCCTTTTTCTGTTTGTTTACGTACATCCTCCTGACAACAGAATGGGCCTGAAGGCAAAAAACCAAATCCAAATGGTCTAGGGAAGCAAATCCTAGCATAGAAGCTCCCAGGCCCTGGGCCTCACTACAGTGACTGTCCCATAGTGGCTTCCGATCAATCCTGTTTCCTGTATGCAGAGATAATTAGGGGGGGGGGGGGGACAGGGGGAGAGGGGCGTCTTCTCAACAACTGGCAAGTCACTCACTGAATATGGCGAAGACATGGCCCAACCTCTTGGGGAACTTGCGATATATCACCAAAGACCAGCACATGAATTTATTCAAACTCTGAGAGAAAGAAGGAATTGTGGTTAGAGGAGATGAAAGGAAAATAACACTTTGAGGATGATAGTTGACGATCTCCCATTTAATGAGGTAAATACACGACAGTGCACACACAAACTATGCTGGAAATGACATAATAGAATAAAAAAGGAGAAAACCTAACATTTATGTAGAACTTTAACACATGCCTTCACTTGTATCATTTATTTAATTTTCCTAGCCACCATGCTCAATGGGCCTCTTTAGCATGCTCTTTGTTATAGATGAGAAAACCGAGGGTCAGAAATACTGAGTGACTTGCCCAAAGAGCCACAAGAGATGAGCAACAACATTTGGGCTTGACTTGCACAGCCTGCCCCCATGCCAGGCTGCCCTTGGAGAGGGCAAGCATCTTCTTGGGGCCTGAAGAAAAGTTCTCGTGCCCTGAGAGGCTCGTGGAAGACCCTACCAGGAGGGCCAATGAAAAGGGAAACGAAATGACAGAGGGAGTTACGTGACCCACATGGGATAGGGCGAGGTAAAGGGCAAGACAAAGAATGTACAGAAAAGGAAGGTAATAAAAAAGCATCTGGTTTCACTCAGGATTTGGTGGCACTTGTGAATGAGTCTCTCACCTCATGCCCTCTTGCCATGTCCCTGTCCCTCCCTGCTCTCTTCCTTCTTTGTTCTCTGTGAGAGCTACCTGCTGACCTCTCCAGCACCACAGAGTCACATCCGGGGCTCATGCTAATTGCAACGCTTCCTCTCTTCCTGCTGTCTCAGACTTTTGGAAGAGTCCCCAAAAAACAAAACCATAGTTTTAAAGATGCTGGACCATTCTTGCAAGACTTACAAGGGGGTGAGGATTGGCCCCTAAAACCGCCTCTAGCCCATTTAAGAAGTTTAAGTTGGGGAGTTGGGAGAGAGGATTTCTTTGGAGACAGTTACCAATGCCCTGTGCACTTCCCACTCCAACCCAAACCCTAGAGAACAGGCTTGAAAGGGCCCATTCAAGAGCTAGGCCTGCGTTTCCTGGATTGTAAAGGGCCTAGAGACTAGTCACACTGCCTTTGCTAGAATCTATCCCAAGCACGTATTAGGTGCCCAATCAATATTTGTTGAGTGATTGACTAGATGAATGAGTGAATGAATGAATACCTGAAAAGTGTAAAAGTGAAAGAGCATGACCACAACTACAGAAAAGACAGGCAGAGGAGACATGCACATTCGTGCATAACACTTACAGAGAGCACATCAGCACATGCATGCCCAAAAGCTTACAGAATGAATGAAACAAAACCAAGGCTATGTCAACTAAACATACTTTCCTGGTATTAGACATTTTGGCAAAAAATCCCACAATGGTCCAGGAGTTCTCCCCATCTTCCTTAAATAGTTCTGGCCTTGAATTACTCCCTAGGAAGAAGACCAGAGAAAACACAGGAAACATTCCAGATGGAAAAAAAAAAAAAAAATCTCTGGACCTTAAAGTGGTTATCTCTGGTTGATAAGAGATTCTGGTTCCTGAGTCTTCCTTTATTTGCTTCAGTCCTGGTGTGATTCTTTCTTCTTCTCCTAAATGTTCTCCTTTAACCTTAGTCTAGTCTTCGCTACATCACAACACTTGACAGTAGAAGGGAAAAGTGACACGGTCTCACTCCCCACTCCAATCAGCACACTGAGAACCTTCCTCAGCGTATCAGCCCAGAGACCCAGATCAAGTCCCCCACTGCTGATGTTCTAGCAATAAGCAGCATTTGTCTGTATACCTCAGCTCTTTTTTTTTTTTAAGACAGAGAGAGAACACACAAGCCCTTGAGCAGGGGGGAGGGGCAGAGAGAGAGGGAGAGAGAGAATCTTAAGCAGGCTCCATGCTCAGTACACAGCCCGACATGGGGCTCCTTATCAAGACCCTGAGATTATGACCTGAGCCGAAATCAAGAGTTGTTCACTTAGACCACCCAGACACCCCCACCTCAGCTCTTTCAACAACAAGACTGTTTACTCACAGCGAAAATCCTCCATCGTGATTAAGCATGGAAACTGCATTTATCATCTATCCTAATGCCCCAGAACAATTCCCGATTTAGACCTTATATTTGTGAGTTCCAAGATTCTCCATAATAAAAAGTGTGCTTCCATAAATACACCCAATTCAGCTACAGTAATAAAAGAGAAGTATGGGTTTTTCATGTGAACATACACTCGAAAGACCAGATCTAAATGGGAATCATCAAGGTGTGCCTATGCACTTGGACTTGGAATGCCCTTCACTAGGATCAATTCACTAGTCCTTCTGATGCTCCTATGAAGGGGGAAGATCAAACCAGGCTCCGACAGTGACCCACATCAAATCCCACCGTACTTCCAATATCCAACTGATCAAATCAAAGCAGCCAGGGTAAACAAGCACAGGCTATGTGATTTTCAAGATCTATTTATCCAGTCCTATTTGGAATAGGGAGAGATTCCAAGGCAAGGAAATTCCAGAAGGCCCCATATGAGGAGCCAAGCCTTTGATATAACTTTCTGTTGCTCCTTGCTTCCCCATGCAAATCTCTCATTACTCCATCCAAATAACTTTCAAAACCACAGCTTCCTCTGTGTCTTGCAATAAGAAAATCTGTGCACTTGTACTGGGATAAGCAGCGTACTAAGTACCTGCCCTCACTCCTCCCATCATCTGAAGGGAAAGAGGCCTGGGACCATCAATAGCTCAGTTCAGTTTGTTCCTGAATGGAAAGGGGAGGATCAAAGGGCCAGAAATATTCATTTATGGGGAAAAGTAAAAGAATTAAATATGTAGAACTTGGCCAAATGACGCCTGAAGGGGGAAATAAATACCAAGGAGCATTTGAAGGGTGTAACCAAACACCACAAAGAGGGACTTTTTTTAAAAGATGGTTCAAGTGGTTGTAACTAGGAAAGACTGAGGAAAGCAAAGGAAAATCTGAGCTCTTGAAAAAATTCTACCTTCAGCAAAGACTACACTACAGAGGAAATTGGTATCAATACAAGGTCCAAACAAAAGCTTCTACTCTCTCTACAATTTGTATGTTTCCGTGTCCAATCCATTTCTCAGATATGCTTATTTCCACTTGGAACTATAAGCTTGAGTGTTGTCTCTCGTGTCTATTTTCTCTCTCTTGCATGTACTCCCTGTCGCACGATTTGGAAGAGGCCTGGGCTGGTGGCACCGGAGGTCAGCAGGGTACATCATGTGACAGAAAGAACAAATAAACTCAGGAATGGTGACTTTAGGACTAAAACACCAAACGAAGAATCCCTCCATATGAGTGACTTCTATGATGCCTCGAACAGACCTGAAGTAAGTTCTGGAACAGACCTAAGTGCTTCTCAGTCTTCTCCAAGCTCTCTGGAGGGGAGATGGGTGAAGTCAGCTGAATATAGCCAGAAAATATATCTTAACAGTTTTCTCCTGAGATACACTATATGGCAAGTCCTTCTGGAATTTCTAGATAGAAAGAAATATGTACAGTGAGAACAGATTTCTGAGAGTCTTTCGACACATTTATCCCCAGATGGGCTCAGTGCAAAAGTGAAAATTACATTTTTAAAGAGTGAAGAAATTTCAACAAAGGTTTGGTTTAAGTTTAAACTGGAGATTGAGGCCTCTAGGTCACCTGATTGGTTTAAGAGGGGGTCTAGGTTTGAGGTACAAGCTCTTATTTGGCTCATGGTGTACAGCAAAGGGGACACCAAACTGGAAATCTGAAGAGTTCAAATCCCTCCTTCATCAATGAAATACCTGAATGACCTCCAATCAGTCACCTCTCTTTCCCAGACCAGTTACCTTACATCTAAAACAGGGAATTTGACTAAACTGATGGAGGTTTTTAACTTTTTTTTCCTTAGGCAGCAGAATCACTTTTTAAATATAATATTACACTGAAGTCCAATAATACAAACTGTATCAAAATCTTTCTGGTTAAAACAAAACTGAGTGGCCCAGAACTTGACCATGTCCCCCATATTCCCCGCTGCAGGTCACGACCCTCCGTACTCCCCCTCAGAAACCATTGAGGCACCTCCCATGGACCACCGTCCCTCCCCAAGGAGAACACTTTGGAAGTCACTGGGTTCCAAATTTTTCAGGTCTTCTCCAACTCTCTTTCTCTATGGGTTTAAACATCAGCAAGCAGAGCAGCAGGGACGCAGCCAATTCTCGAGACCCTACTGATAAACGGCTTAAAATGACAGGACCTGGTGACCCAAGGTCTCCTTTACAGTTCAAAGTCTAAAGCAAACACACCCAGAAGAGAGGGAGGGATGAGAACAGAAACAAGAACATTGACATGCAATCTCTCTTGCTCTTTCTCTTAGCCCCCCACCCTTCCCTCTCTCCCTTTCTCTCTCTTCCTCTCCTTCCTCCTCACACTCCTTAGACCAAGCCCCATGAGGATCCAAAGGCCAGGCCAGTTGCCTGAAGCCACGCCTCATGGGATGTGACACAGAGAAATACATGTTCGGGAGCTGGGGCCAGCTAAGCCCTCAGAGAGGGGGGCACAGGGAGGCTCTAAAACCAAGCACAGAGGAGGGAGTTCAGGTGCCCGCCCGTGTTTGGGTGTCTACAGGCTCAGCTGGAAACCCTCTGGAAAGAGGGGGGTGCCCAGGGTAATCCAGAGCTGAGAAATCTGAAGGCTTCCCCAGTAATGTAGCCTGGTTTCACAGGAAGGACTACTCGTCAACCAGTTGCCCAGCGTGAAGATGATACTCTTAAACACAGTTGTTAGGCATGTCCCACCCATCAGGGAGCAATCTGGCAGATCTATCAAAATATAAAATCTATATACCATGTGACATAGGCATTCCACTATAAGTATATCTCACAGATCGTCTTGCATATGTGCAGAAAAATACCTCTGCAAAGATGATCACTGAAGCATGTTGCAATCACAAAAGACTGGAAACTACCTAAAAACTGATTGATTGGGATGGGATGAATATATTTAGGTTTGCGCATACAATGGAATGCTCTATAGTCTTTAAAAAGAATGAATCCACTCTGTATTGATGACAAGGAAAAAGCTTTAACATTCAATGTTAAGTTAAAAAGATGCAGATATTGTGTACCAAATGGTATATTATATCTTACACACACACACACACACACACACACACACACAAACCCGATATATACATATATATGCTTGCATGTCCGTGGAATATTTCTAGAAAGACACACACAAAATGCTAATAATGGTTACCTTTAAGAGAAAATTTGAGGTGCGGGACGGGGAGATCTCTCTGGCAGGAAAAGACTTTCTGTTATATGCCCTTTCATTCACTGATTCAATTTCTTCTTTTAATGTGCATATAGGATTTTAAAAGAAAGCAAAAACGAGAATGTGTGTTAGAACAAAACATGTCAAATCAATGTAGCTTTCAAGAAACCAGTGTACACTTTAGCACTCCCAAAATCAGCCAACTGCTATCTTTATCGGAAAGTAGAATCAAATGGGGAAACTGGCTGGGTCACTAAGACTTCCACTGCAAACACATTTGACAGTGGTGAACAGTGAGAGAAGTACTGGATGCAAGAGGAGAAGACCAGGTTTCCAGTCACGTCCTCGCCACCCCAGCAGGTCACACTGCGCTCTCAGCCTTTCTTCCTTCATCAATGGCTGCATGAGCTAGGTGATCCCCAGCTTCCTTCTCTCCTCTAGAAGCACCCTACCTGGCATATCATGGTCATAATCTTGGGACTTGGACTTCGATTCCCAGCCCTGCTGACCTATGACTTCGTGACCCTGGGCAGTATGGTCCATCTTCTAGACCCAAATTTCCTTATTTGAAAACTCCAGGTACTAATTCCAACTGCCTCACAGGTTTTTGTGAGAACTAGGAGACTGCTCTAAGGACTCAGCATGGGGGATGCTCTATCTGCCATGTGGCAGCCCAGCTAGTCTCAGCCTTGGTTCCTAGCTCAGGCTGCCGATCAGGCTACATGGACCTTCCACTCTGCTCTGTGTCTGTCATATCAGCTGGCTTCATTCCTTTATAACATAAATCACTATTTGTAATTACCTCGAATATTAGTTCATGTATAGTCTGTCTCGCCCCAACTAGCATGTAAACTCCGGGAGGCTGGTGATTTTCTTTCTCGTGCTCACCGCTCCGGTTCCAGCCCCTAGCACAGTTGTGGGCTGATACAAATTTATTGGATGAAAATATTAATAAAAGGGTGTTAGCTGCTAGTTGCTGTTGACCCTCACAACAACTCCTTGCCAGAGGAGACTGATAATATTTCTCTCTTGTAGGATGGCTACAAGAATTGCTAACCCCACATTGCAGCTTTTTCAGAGCACTTCAACAGTGTGCCCAAAGTTTCCTGCTAATAAGTGGCAGAGCCAAGATAGGAACCCATCCGTTTTTATTCCTTTTTTTTTTTTTTTTTTTCCACTCCAAACTCTGTTCTCTCACCCACTAGGCTATTTTAGGGCAGTATATTCCTTTGACCGGAGTTACACGCATACAGCTCCTGCCTGGCTCCTAATTACATGCTTCAAACAACAATCATGTTCGACCTTTCAATTCTACATTGCCTGAAACACCACTAATGGGAAATCCTATAATGAACGGGAAACCTCACTAATCTATGCTATTGCACATTTATCCCCTGCAGTCCCCTCCTGCCGACCCTTGAAAGGTCTTTGCTGGAGGCAGAAAACAGAAGACATTCTGGAGCCATGCGGCCCCGCTTTGAAACATCCCGGGTGAAGCTCAGAATTATTCACAATTACCAAACAACAGAAGCGATGGGTTGTCGTTTGAATATCAGCAAAGTCATAAGAAGTACTCACATGGAATGTCTTATTACATTGCAAGAAGGAAGGAGAAGCTACTAAAAAGAATCAGTGAAATCTTAGAGGCTGATTAATGGCTCACTGTGTTGTCATTTGGGAGGTTATGTAAAGTTTATGAGCATTGCCTGCCTTAACGCTGTTGTTATTGAGCGCTTCGGCGTTTGTAAAGTTTCTGCCTATAAAATCCGCAAAGACACAAGAAGTTGTGAATAATTCCTTTGTTTTTAGATATAAGTTCTACCACTGGCAAGCAGGAAAAACCTTTTAGACACAAAAGTTCAGAGGAAGAGAGGGAGAAATGTAAACACTGCCTTGGCCAGGATACTAATAATATGTAGCACCGGCCTTAGCAGAGCAAATCACAGAATAAGCAAGCACCTGTTATTGATTAACCAATAATCTGCCTGTTCTGGGCAAGATGCCTTTGAAGCCTAGGTTGAAAACACTCAGCAAGGAAAAGCTTCCACATTTCTGTGTTGCTCTTATACAATGAAATGGGAAGACAATAGTTTGCTTGTGCTCAAAATCCAAACAGCATATTCGGTCACCTTAGAAAAAAACTGTTTTCCCAGTGAACAAGTTAAGAACTATGGTTTTGTCTTTACCGGTCAATTCATTCAAAATTTGTAAATAATTCCATCTCCAAGGAGTAAAACTGGGTCTCTCAAAAGAAAAACACAGCTCAATGGAAGACTATTTTGGACACATGTAAATATGGTCACCAGTATTATCTACACAAGCAAGTCTTACAGGATCAAGCCCCAAAATACACTAGCAACTCAATTAAATGGGTCTTTCAGTGATAGAGATCTTCAATAGCTGAAGAAAGTGGCAAACCGCAATTGGCAGCTCCAACATGCTAGAGAACAGTGTTTCTCGAAATGTGGTCTATGAACCACTTTTATCATGAATACCCTGGAAGCTTCTGAAAACACAGATTACTAAGCCCCACTGAGGCCTAGAATTTCATGGATTGGGTCTGTTACTCTACAAAAACAAAAATGAACAAACAAACCAAAAACCCTTCTCAGGTGAATATTTTCCGTTCTAACATTGAGAACCACTGATTATAGAAATGAGGCCACCTGCTCAGGACAAGGAACCTAGGCTTCTCACAACGACATGATGTAGAACAAGAGGTAGACAACAGCAAAAACAAACTGCCACTTTGGTGGAAACAAAAACGGAACTATCTCTATAGAATAATCAGAACTACAGCTTACAGACACCTCATTTCACCTTTTCCTCTTCTTCCTTCAGTAAAGCAGAGGGGGACTTTATCAGGCACAGAAAGTCTCACTTTCTTTTACTATAAGAAATCAGTGGTCCTTTCATGCACATCAAAACTAAAAACAAAAAGAAAAATGGATTTAGAGACACAAAGAAATGGTGAATTGAGTTCTGGACATTAGTTCATAAAACATTTATTAAATAAGCATTTCCAGTTTGAGCATTATAGGGTCATCCAAATGGGAGTTTTCCTTTGGGCAGCCTGAGTATTCTGGCCGCAAACTCAAGAAGGAGTCTGGAGTCAAAAGCATAGAACTGACACTAGAAACCGTGAATATAAGGTGTGTAGAATGGGGGCGCCTGGGTGGCTCAGTTGGTTAAGCGTCTGCCTTCGGCTCAGGTCACGATCCCAGGGCCCTGGGATTGAGCCCTACATTGGGCTCCCTGCTCAGCAGGAAGTCTGCTTCTCGCTCTCCCTCTGCAGCTTCCCCCACTCATGTTGTGTGTGTGTGTGTGTGTGTGTGTGTGTGTGTGTGTGTGTGTGTCCCTCTCTCTCAAATAAATAAAATCTTTAAAAATAAATAAAGTGAGTAGAATGGCAAAAGCAGCAGCAGCACAGAAACTATGGGAGCATCTGAAAGAAAATTCCTCGGGATAGAATAAAGGATAATGATGATCCAGAAAGAACAGAGAGAGCTGAGAGAGTGATGTGTTGGAAACCAAAGGAAAAAACATCAAGAAAAAGGAATGATCAATACGCTGTCAAATACAGAAGAACGAGCGTGTAATCTAAGTCCAGAAAGTACCCAGTGAATTTGCTAACTGGATCACTGGTAATCTCTATAAGCAATGCTTCCACAGAATACTGTGGTAGGAAGCCAGATTGCAGATATTTGAGGAGCAAAGGAAGATGAGGAAGTCAAGCTAACAGGGACAATAGTTTGAAGACATTTGGCTGGGAAGGAAGAAGTTGTGGTATGCAGAGAGGGATGTTTAAGAAGGAAGAGAAAGATATTTATTTATGTACCAAGAAAAGGAATCCACGGAGAGAGAAAGAATAAAGATACAGAAAGGAGTGAGGATAATGTACAGACCAACTCCAGGGGAAAGAAGAGGGTGTGTGATATAAAACATTGAGGGAGAAGTGCCTTTAAACAGGAGAACAGATGTTCAGAGGAACACTTATTTGGATACTAGAGTGAAGGATAAGTTCGCAGATGAGGAAGGAAGTAGAACAATGAGTAAGGTCACAACTGATGACCTCAATGTTCCCTCCAAGATAGAAAAAAAAAAGGGCATCTCTTTAGACAGAAGGTGGAGGGCTTAGAGCAGACAGCTTGAGGAGATGAGAGGACTTGGAATAGCTATTATAGGACACAGGAGACAAAGCTGACAGGGGCAAGTGGAAAGACTGACAAGCCGAGGTGAGGCCCAGTTAACGTCAGACACCATGAGTCGGACCAACTGCAAAATTGTGCAGTTCTCGCCACCAGCACTCGATACCCTGGCAACAGATGTAGAAAAGACCACGAGAGTGGGCATCTTAAGGAGGGTGGAGGTGAAGGTCATGAGAGTTAAAGAAGCTGAATAATTTCTGGTGGAAATGGAAACTGAAGTTGATCAGGAAATGGAATGAAAAATAAACCTATCAGCTAGGTTCCAAAGCCCTCATAAATGCTGGGTAAGCCAACATTCATGACGAGGAGAGGGGAAGTAGCATAGCTAGACCACATAAATTTCAAAGGAAAAGAGACTTTGCATGAGGATCCAAGAGAAATGGTTTCGTGGGACATGAAGAAACACAAACATGTCTGTTGGCCTACTGATGTGTGGAATATAAAACATTTCCTCAAAAGGGCCACAAGGAAGCGGGTTCTAGAGAAGAATAAATTTCAGTTAAAGAAGAAGGTGAAGAGAATGTTCTGTAAGAATTCTAGGATATAGAAAAGTTCATTTAAAATAAAATCAGGTTTAGAGGGCACAGTAGAGGGTGAGATGGGAGGAAATGATGGGGCTGGGTCAGTGAGGAGGGCGTCCATGGCAGTGGGGAGGACGATGCGAGTTCAAAAAGAGTTTCTTGCTCTTAGGCCCCACTACATTCAATTCTAGCCAACTTCTAACCTTATGGTGTTCCTCCTCTCAGACTCAGGCTTCCCCCTCTGCTGCCCCTTCAACATGACTGATCATGGCTTCCTACATTATTAGGAAGACCTTTCTTTCAACACGTTCCTGGCTGCTTAGAGGAAGAGACCCAGCCCCACCTTGGTCCACTAGGATGCCCTATTTCTAACTCAGGATCCAAGTCCTGTTCTTTGTCCACCATCTTTCCTGGACTAACTTTTCCTTATGACCTAAGCTCTGAACTTTATCTCTGTTCTCACCTCTAGAATAAGATCCTGGTCTCTGATCAAAATTCCCTGAAGCACGATACCATGTTCAACTTTACAGAGGCCTAACTCTGCTGACTTTCTGCAAATATATCCTTAGGACTCTGTGCATGACCCTGCATGTGACCCAAAGGGCCACCAATTATGACCTTTCCTGTACCCTGCTGGGATGTAGCCCACTGTCCCACATCCACCCTCCTTCAAGGATTTTTCCCTTCTCCTATATTCAGGCTCCTGGCATTGCTGGGACAATGATGTCAACCTCACACTAACTGTTACATTGAGGGAGTGGGGCAAACCACTCTGATACGATCAGTCAGGAGGCAAATTAAACTCAAGGGAAGTGGCCAGGCCACTTAATTGTGTGATTGTCAGGGAGGCGGTGGCTAGGTACAGTCAGATAATGTGCCACAGGCTTTAGGAAGGCAGATTTCCAAATCTTCAGATAAGAAGATATCAGTGTGATCACATTGTCTGAGACTCTTGCTAGAGAAGAAGAAGCAAGAGCATTAGGAAATGTTTGAAAAATTAAATTCCAACAAGAACATTACAAATGCGTGACAAGGCACAAACAACCAACTCGTGACAGAAAAATTCAAATAGCCACAGACAGGAAAAATGTTCAGTGTTACTAGCGATCGAATGAATGCAAATTACAAGAATAGGGCTCCAGGTTTTACCTAGACAATTAGCAGAAATTTTAAAAATTGTTATGTTAATAAGAATGCAGGAAAACTGGTCATGTTAAATATGATTGGACAGAGTATACGTTATCATCTCCTTTTCAGAAAGCAAATTAACCATATGAATCAAAATCTTTAAAACGTGTAATCATTAAGAAAAATTTTTGGAAGAAAAAATGACATGGGAAAAGAATCATGATATATTGGCAAGTAAAAAAGTTTACAAAATGTCATGTGTGGTGTGATCCCAATTTTGTCACTATAGGCATATATTTACATATATACACACACAGAGACACACACACATATATACTCTTTGTATAGATATGCATAGAAAAATGTCTAAAAAGACAGCAAAGTGTTAACACTAATTTTCTCTGGGCATTATGGTAATTTTTCCTTCCTTTTGATTCTCTCTACTTTCACATTTTCTACAATGTAAGGTTAATTATTTCATAATTAGAGGATAACATTTTAAAGGTTAATTCTTTTAAAGGATGGAGCAAGATAAGTTAAATAAGTCAGGCAGAGAAAGACAAATACCATATGGTTTCACTTATATGAGGAATCTAAAAAACAAAACAAACAAAAAAACAAAAAAAACAAACAGACTCATAAATTACAGAGAACAAACTAGTGGTTGTGGGTGGGTGGAGTGAAATAGGTGAAGGGGATTAAGAGGTACGCACTTCCAGTTATAAAATAAATAAGTCACAGATGGGGCACCTGGGTTGTGCAGTCACTTAAGTGTCTTGGTTTTGGCTCAGGTCGTGATCTCCAAGTCATGGGATCGAGCCCTGCATGAGAGTCAAAGAAGCTAAATAATTTCTGGTTGTGAGATTCAGCCTTGTGTCGGCGCCACGCTCAGCAGGGAATCTGCTTGAGACTCTCTCTCCCTCTACCTCTGCCCCTCCCTGCTGTGCTCTCTCTCTCTCTAATAAATTTTTTTTAAAAAATCTGTTGGATTCCTCCAACTCTCTCTCTCTCCATCTCCCCTTGCAATGGCAGCCTTGGAGGTCACATATTTCAGAAGAAAACAGCTTGGATTACCAAGTCAGCACTTAATGGAAAGAGCTACCCTAAAAGTTTACCCAACCCACATTAGAATATGATGTGAATGAGAAATAAACTTCCATTGTGTTAAGACATTGGGATTTTGAGGTTTATCTCCTGAGGCAGCTAGAGCTAATTATCCTACCCAAAGCACTCCCAATAGTACCTGCCAGGTAAAATGCACCCAGTAAATGTATGTAATACTTGTCATCATCATCAATAATGGAAAGGACATTGTAGTCTTCAGAATATTTGGGATTAAGTCCTTACCTTCTATCAATAAAAATACATTTTACCTGTCAGCACCTCATCTCATAAATAGAAAACAAACTTAGCCTCATGACGGTGTTGTGGGAATTAACATAGAGATATAAAAATATTTTGGAGGGGCGCCTGGTTGACTCAGTCGGTTAAGCTTCTGACTTTGGCTCAGGTCATGATCCCAGGGTCCTGGGATCAAGCCTCACATCAGGCTCCCTGCTTATCAAGGAGCCTGCTTCTCCGCCTCCCTCTGTTCCCCTGCTTGTGCTTTCTCTCTCTCTCTCTCTCTCTCTCTCTCACTCTGTGTCAAATAAATATATAAAATCTTAGAGAGAGAGAGAGAGAGAGAGAGAGGAGGGAGGGAGGGAGGAAGAGGGAAGAAGGAGATTTAAAAAAAACATTTTGGAACTGACACATAAATGTTAAATATTTTTACCAAATGATTGTTAATTATTTCTAATTATTCACTGCCACTCATTGTCATACTTCTAGAACATTCCTATAAAAGGAGTACGTACCCTCACTGTACTGATGTTGGGTTTGGTCGTGTGACTTGCTCTAGCCAATAGTGTGTGAGGGAATGTGGCACAATCACACTCAAGCAGAAGCTTTAAAAACCACTGTGTGTGAATTAGCAATATCTCTTTTTCTCCCTTTGACATGAAAAAGTATATCACAGAATGGGACTTCTTCTTCCTGGTCTTGCAAATGAAGACAAATGGAGCAGAGCCACAGCTGAACAATAGTCAGCATAAATCATGAGTGAGAAATAAACTCTCGTTGTTGGAAGGCACTAAGATTTTGGGGCTGTTTATTAATGCAGCATAACCTAACTAAGCTTTAGCTAAATTATATATTAACCAAGAGGTATTGACTAATAGAGTAATGTCAGTGTAGACAAAGACATCTGGCAACTTGCTGCGGTTTTCCTTCCCTGACATTTTTCTAAACAACTTCTATTGTAACCAATGACTTGAAAGAGGAAATAGTGTTCAAGTGTGCATGTGAAAAGATCCTGCGGTTAATTGCTAATAGTTTGCAGGACAGAACCAACATTCAAAAAAAGATAAACAAACTGAAACAATGGGCTATGTCTAGCAAGATGTCACTTAACTAGAAAGAAATGTAAGATCCCCCACACAACTGCTGGATAAGGAAGTTCTTATGAATATGAAGTTTTAATATGAAGTTTTGTTTATTTAGTTCTCATGAATATGAAGTTTTATTTGATAGGCAACAGAACATAAGGCAAGAGTGTGAACTGTCTGCAAAGAAAACAAATGGATCTCATGCTACATTCATAGAAATGTGGTACCGCAAATAGAGTTTTAGGTGTGATCACTTTAAGGTATTAAATTCCCCCTTAATGTGTAGAACTTAAATGGAAACACTTAAATTTGTTTTGATTAACTCCAAAAAGACAGTGACTAAGTTGGACTTGCCGTGTGTAAATCTTGTTGGAGAGAAGAGCAGGACAATTGGAGGGAGGAAAGGGGAGGGAAGATAGGAGGCCACCACCATAAGTGAGTTTAAATATTTTAATTCAAATATTTGAAAGCCTGTCTTTTGGAATATGCATGAGAATTACTCTGCATGACTCTGAAATACAAAACAAAAGCATAGTCAGGGGAAAATGGAGGATTTTCACGAACAGTCTCCTCCAAAGATTGAATGGGCAGCTTAGGATGTGTTGGGAAAGAGATCCATGCATTAATGTAAATATGGATTGGTCTCAATGATGGCAAAAGTTTCTCCTAAATGAGAAGAATCAAAACCAATTTACAGAAGGCAGGACCGGAATAAGCCAGTGGAATACCTTGGGGAGGCTATTAATAATTCACGACTTGCAGTTCATGTTGGAAAATGAATTTCACTGACCAAGGAGAAGGGCTAAAATGGTATTACTGAAGCACAAGAGGGGGCAGGGAACCACCCTCACTCCCCCAGAGCCAAGACAGCCAAGGTGCAAGGAGATTTAGGAAAGAGCTGATCTGTCATAGGTGGGTTTTCTTTCTCGTGTCAGCAAAAGAAAGACACATCTTTGGCAAACTCTCTGTTTTAAACCTGGCCTTTCCATTTTTTATTTCTCTAAAACAGAGGGGAAAAGATGGTTATGGGGATACAACTAGTCCCAACTGGTAAAAGAAAGGCAAGTGGCCAATATAAATATTATAGCATAAGGCTGAACTAGAGGAGAAACGAGAAGAAAAGATCAGTCACTCCAAAAACGTTCTCTCAAAATAAAAGGTCATGCCAAGGAAAGCCACAGATGCAACACCGCAAACCCAAGGAGAGCTTTAATCAGGAAAAGCTGGCCTCAGGCACGCACGTGCATGCAGCTTGCTACCCGCCTTTCTGTGTGCCATTTTCTGACAGGAGACAGGAGATTCATTCATGGCCAGATGAAAAAGCAATACACGCTTTAAATGGCAGCCCTGGTAGGATTCATGTTTCCACAGCTTTTTTCCTCTTCCTCTCATAAATCTCATTCTATATATTCTCCCAGGGCCATCACACTTGATCTTATTGTTTCAACTATTGTCTTTAGGCTGACCACCCCTAAATCTAAACCTGCAGGTCAGATCTATCAAAATAACTCAAGACCCTTTGATTCTATTGCTTATTAAATATCAGCCCCTTGAATCACCTACTCACACCTCAATCTTAAAATGTCCAAAACTCCCACATCTATTGTCCTATTACATTCCCATCCCAAGGAATGATAGATCCCCAAGTCAGGAACTTGGAAATCATATTCCTTTTTTTCTCTCTCCTTCATCATCTTGTCCATTAATACTCTGTCTTCCCTCACCTCCCACCCCTCCATTCCCATCCAAGCCCTGTTCATTATGTCTCCCGAGCACTTCTCTCCATCCTGGCTAGCACTACCTGAGTTTAAACACCATTGTCTCTCATCTCTGTTACTTCAACATTCTCCTAAGTGGCTTTCATGATGTTAATCTTCCCACCCTCCAATCTTTTCCACATAGCATTCAGAGTAATCTTCCTAAAAATGTAAATCTGATCATATTACTCATCTATTTAAAACTCTTCAGATATTCCCTCTTGCATCAGAATGAAGTTCAAAATGGCTAATGAGGAAGATAAAGCTCTTGTATTCTGGCCTGTGCCCCCTCCCCAACTTCTCTCTAGACATTCTCCTCTTTGCCCTCTCTGTCCCACGAACACCCCTTCACATGCAAAAAGCTTCATCATAAGTTACTGAATTTATCATACTTTCTTTTACCCCAGAACCTTTGTACATTCTGTTCCTTTTGTCTGGAAACTCCTAGCTCTTTGTGCTACTTCCAACCTCTACCTCTTACCTCTTACCTTCAGGACCACTGGGAAGCCTATAAGACCCCATCCATACCCTCATAATATGCCCTTGGCTTTCTAAGCACTGTCCCCATACATCCCAACAGTTTCCTGCATCTCACCATGTAAAGGCATGGACCAGGGGATTGTGTTCCACCTGTCAGTCAGGGTGACTGACCCTCAACCAGTGAGTTAGGAATGGCTGGATAATTTGTTCACACATCAGTAGGACAGTTCTGGAATACATTCTATGCTTTCGTAAGCATACATAAAAGTAAAGATTTTCTCAAATTTGTTGTCCCTTTTTGCTTAATAAAATGAAGGCATAATTACCATACAAAGACTAACCCCGTAAAGTCTAGAAAGCAGTAATGCCCAAAATGCATCAAAAAATTCAATGTAAAGTGACATTATACACTTACAAATTGAAAAAAAGAAAAATTTTTCCCAAGTAATATGGAGTCAAAATGGGAGAGCACAGTGACTATTTTTTTAAATAGTGAGAATACTAAATATCAAAAATCATTATAGCCAAAGCTGTGCTCAAAGGCAAATCCATAGCCTTAAGTGTAACACTAATTAAACAGAACAGCTTGAAAATAAATTAATTAAGCAGTAAGCTGAGTAACTTAAAATGTTTTAAATGCCATAACCACTTAATAAATTAACCTAAAATGAAGGTAAAGAACAGTAATCAAAGAACCAACAAAAGAGAGATCAATACAATTCAAATTTAGGACCTGGTTATTAGAGTAAGGAGGACAATAAAATAGACATCTTCTGACAAAACAAATCACAAAGGGGAAAGTCTTAGTAACATACATAGAACATAAGAGAACAGTTGAAAATTGAGCAGAAGTGTCTTCTTTTATTGAGATTCTTAGTTGTCTTAATGACTTCCAGAACTACCATGTCTTCAACACCACCACAATTTTGGTGAGGCTGCAAAAACTACATTATTTCCCTGCATTTAAAAAAGAAGCAATAAAATTGATTTTTTAAGGCTATATCCTTGATCAGATTTTAATTTTGATAAAATTTGTCTCTATTGCAGTAAATATCCCAAAGACGTGTGTCTCAAAGCCCTGAGGTTTACAGCCAGACATGATGGACTGCCCATGACAACGGATACAAATGCTAGCGTGGGTTTAATTATGCTAGAATTTTTATGATAATTATAATGATATTGTTATGAAGTAGGCTAGGCTTTTAGCGGCTAGTCTCTAAACCTATTTTCCCTATAAATCCTTTTATTTTTAGTGCACTATTTTATAGAATAAGAGGTTTTTCAGGAACACATATATTGCATTAAATCATAAACACCTGTGTATGTAAGAATTTAGTATATAATAAAGGAATTATATAAATCAACAGAAAAAGTATAGAATGTAAAATATAATAATAATGTTAAAAATAGGTAGCATCTTGGTAGAAAAACAAGTTAAATAATTATCTTAGATCAAGAAACCTCCAAATAATTAAATATAAAAGGATAAAAATATTAGAAAATTTTAAAATAGATAAATATTTAATGTTGAAATGGGGTAGAATTTCAAAACACAGAAGCAGTGGAAGTAGTCACAAAGGAAAAAATTAAAACACATCAAATAAAATTTCTAAATTTTGTTGGTCAAAAATGCATTTTTAAAAATAACAAAAACCCTGAGAAATAGTTGCAAAGGATTAATATCTTTTATTAACTGGAGAAAAAGAGGGGAAAAAACTACACACACGCACACACACACACACACAGAGAATCATCAGAATGAAAAAAAAAGAACTATGACATCAGAAAGAAGAATGTTTTTTAGGGGGAAGAAATTAATAATGTACTAACACATTTGAAAATCTTACTTAAATACATTTCCCGAGAAAAAGTCATATCAAAAGAGAAGTAGAAAACATGAATAGACCAATATCCACGGGAAAATGTTTAAATACGCATATTGAATGATTACATTCCTAAAGTGTTTTATTAGTAAGTTCTCTCAAACTTTCAAGAAACAGTAACTTTTGCAGAGAATAGAAAAGATGGAAAGATTCCCAATTCAGGGCTTGGAACTAGATAACTGATACCAAAACTTAACCAATTAGCCTCAGGGAAACTTCTTTCTGAGGGACTTTCCCTAGGAAGGGGCCCACACTGTGCTCTCCAAAATATTCGTACATCATAGGTTCTCTGGCTTCCTCAGCTCTGATGGACACACATGCCAATTAGCCTCATGCTTACTCTCTCTTGCCAACACTCAACCTCATGTACTAAGACACATTCAGCCTTACATATCTACTAAGGCTGAATACATTCTCAAAACAACTTTGGAAAGAAAGGCTGGTACGTGGAAGGGAAAACAAAGGCCCCCTGGCCCTACATTCAGTCCTCCCATCAAAAAATGTTGCTTATAGAAATGTCTCTCCTAGGTATATACTTAACAGAAATGCATACATATGTTCACCATGAAACATGTCCAGGAATAGAGCAACACTATTCATAGTTGCCAAAAAATTCAGTTGCCAACACTATTCATAGTCTGCTATGTCCATCTATAGCAGACAGGGCTGGGACCAGAGTGAGGTAAGGGAAGCACTCTCCTCAGGAGTAAAATTTAAAGGGGTGTCAAAAAAGCTCATAGTCAAGATAAACAATATTTTAATGCAATATCTTTTTAATCAAAAGTAATACAAAAAGGGGCCCCTGAGTGGCTCTGTTGGTTGAGTACCCAACTCTTGGTTTTGGTTCAAGTCATGATCTCAGGATCTTGGGATTGAATGGTTTCCCTTCCTTGAAAGGGGATACAAGGAGGTTTCTGGAATGCTGGGAATATTCTATTTCTTGGTCTGTATGTTACATGGGTTTTACATGGGAAAATTCATTAACCTGTTTGCTCATGGTCTGTGTACTTTTTTTTATATGTGTTATCCTTTAATTTAAAAAATATTTAGAGTTGTCTTTCTCAGAAGTTAAAATATATCAAAGCAAGTTAGAATTGAGATGAATCCCCTGGAGGAAGAGGAAGAAAAGCTATCAGAGCTGCAGGAGGCAGCTTTCAGGGCACTACCTTATTTCTGGGCTTCTATCCTTGACTAACCCCCAGGCCAAAATAAGTAAAGTGAATTCTTCATTACCAAGCACGGCTAGCACCCAACGGACATCATGTGTTCTACCCATTCAGAACATTGGGCTGTCAGGAGTTAACCCACCAGTGGGCATGATTCACCAAGTATTAATTACATTTGCTGCTTGCTCAGATTTTTCTGGGGATAGGACAGGACAGCCCAGATTTCATCCAAATCCCAGAGGAACCTTTCCTTTAGAAATCAGACCCTGCCATATCAGACATGACAAGACTTCCAAGCAGTAGACAAGGCAACAGTCCAGGAGACTGGCAGTCACTGGCCAGTTATGCCAATACCCCCAGGTGGCTGTCAGCATGACCAGCACAGAAAGTGACCATCTCCCTACAGACCACCACAGAAGTCACGCATTGTATGGTGGGGCAGGAGTTGCTGGAGGCAGGGAAAGGTCATTTCAAAAGGTGAATTGGAACCAAACGTGGTAAATTGTGGCCTAGTTCCCAAGCAGGAGCAGAGTCTGTCCTGGCTACCAGCAGTGCCCAGCCTCACTGCCAAGCCTGCAGAGGCTTTTCAGTGGGAAGACTTGGCTGCTTTGGATTTTAATGGCCCCTGAAAAGGGGAAGGCAGCAGGCAATGAGAATGGTCAGCAGATTTTTTTCCTGAGTATCCAAGAAATGCTAACAAGGCCATCACCAATCTCCTTGACAGGGAAACGATCATCCAGGGACCCCTTTCTGAACTCAGACCTGGGGCCTGAGGCCTGCTTGCCAGTGGTCAACTTGTTCCTTTTTCTGTTTCCAAATCAGTTTCTAAAATCAGCTGGGGGTTCCCACATGGATGGACCTTGAAGACATAGAGCTAAGTGAAATAAGCCAGTCATGATAGGACAAAGACTATATGATTGCCCCTAGATGACGTACCTAAAGTAGTCACATTCACAGAGGCAGATAATAGAATGGTGGCTGTCAGGGGCTGGGCTGGGGGAAATGGGAGGGGTGGGAAATTATTGTTTCAGGAGCAAAGAGAGTCACTTTGAGAAGATGAAACAAGTCTTGACATGGAAGGTGGTGTTGGTTGAACAACAACATGAATGTACTTAACACCACTAAACCATGCGTTTAAAAATGGTAAACTATATGTTATATATATTTTACCACAATTTTTAAAAGAAAAAAGCAGCCGGGGAAAGTGAAGTTCTCAGCCATATCCCCCATGCTGTGAAGTCACCTTATCTTCCATCAGTTCAGCCCTTGGGCTGTGCCCAGACCCACCTCTACCTGTGAGCTCAGCGATGCATCTCCAGAATGTGTATTTGGGATAATAAGGGCCTTTCTTCCTCATCCTTTCCCCAACATGCCTCCTCCCCACACACTACCAGAGAGGTAAATTTACCAATAGAATTATACCAAAGAATTGAGCCAAAATATTAAAGAAGCAGTTCAAAGACAATTGTGAACAAGATACCAGAAGAAGAAAGGTAAGTAGCCAACCCTGGATGGTATGTCTATATCCAATGCAGTTTTCTGCAAAACCTCTCATTCTGTCATTTCCTTTCTCCAGTCTTTTCCTCACCAGATACTTCTTCTCCAAACTCAGCCTCAGGTCTCCTGATCAAGAAAAAAAACCTCTTCCAGGAAAGCAACCCAAAATTCAATTCCACAGAGGTGTAAAGTAAAAGCTTTAACTTGTTAGCTCTAGCAAGAGGTTATCAGCTCACAGATCTTGTCTGCAAACATGGCTTTATGTAAAATCTGACAGTGGGATTTCATGGAGGAAATAAGGGGAGTGGCAGGGCATAAGGGGCATGAAGGTCTTCAGAAACTCCTGAAGGAATATTCAATAGCTGCCTACTTCTCGTCAATCACAAACAGTCCTGAGTTTTCCTCCACAAAGACTTCTCTCTGTGAGGGCCCACTCACAGATTCCTAAGCACAGAGAAGAGGAAGCCAGGAATTCTAAGAAAAAAAATACATAATAGCTACTTTTTTGGCATTTACTCTACATAACGTATTATCCTATGTAGTCTTTATCACTGTCTTATAAGAGGAATATTACTCACATGTGACAAATGGAAACTAAGACTTTGAAAGAGAAAGCAATTGCCTGTTTTTTAACTTCTACATACACACGTGGATCATCATGAAGGGCCTTTTTGGGTTTTTTTTCTTTTCCACATTGCCCTTTGTCTCCATTTACAGCTCACTCTCTTGGACCCAAAAACCCAGCACCCCTAAAAGTACAGAAGTCAGGAGCACACTCTAGAGTCCCAAAGTCCCTGTGTTTGAACTCATCACTTACTAGTTGAAAAACCTGTGTATGTGTGCTTGCAACATCAAATCATGTGTCTGAGAGAACATGCCCAAGACCCAACCCTATCTAATAAACATCCTTTATGTAACAAAATTAATTGCCTTTAGAATAAAAATCTTTAAAAAGATGTCTGAAAATATAAGTCAGAACTAAGTACTGTGAACACATCCTATCTGGTTAGCTCTACATCAAAGAAAGCATTTTGCAGTCCAGATTGTACCAACTCCTCCCACATGCAGCAACAAATACGTGTTGAGCACTGCTGTGGGATAGATACAAAAAGGAGTAAGAGCTGGTCCTCATCCTCAGTAGTTCACAGTCCAGGAAAGGATATACCCAAGTAGACAAGTAAATGAGCGGCAGGATAGGTTTTAATACAAAGATGGACACAACACAGTGGGGTCACAATGAAAAGGGTGCATTGATAGGAATAGGAATATACTGAGGAACAAAGGAGGGAAAACATCCCCAGCAGAAGGGAGGAGCATGTGTAAGTATACAAGGGCCGGAAGGAACATGTCACCCTCAGGTCACTGCACATGGTTCACAACTAGAAAACAGGAGTGAGGTGCGGCCGGGGACACAACTGGTCAGGTAGGCTGGGGCTGCTGAGACGGCCTGTCGGTCCCTCAAGAGTTTGGATTTCACCCTGCAGGGAACAGGAAGCCGTTCAAGGTTTTTAATCTGACGGTGATGAGATGCAAAGTTCATGTCGCAAAGATAACTTAGGTCACTGTATGGGAAATGGATGGGAGGGAAGTGGGAACAAGGACACGCATGAACGCTCATGCAGTTGTTCAAGGGAGAGAGAACTGGGGCTTAGAACAACAGATTCAAGAGATTTTATCTGGGAGATTACACAGAATTTGGTGAAGAGAAGGGGTGTAAAAGAGGAAAGATTTAAAATTATTCCCATATTTTGGGCTTAGATACAGGACAGTAGCCAACGATTCAACAAAGGAAAGGACACTCTCCCTTCAGTGAGCTTGAGAGCACACCGTCGAAGCATGTGGGTAATCTAAAGCCCGTGAATGCCTATCTACTAAGTAAGGGAGCCTGGTGAAAGAAACCCTTAGTTCCTATGATCCACTCCCTCTCATTGCTTCATCTCCCATTCTGCTCATGAGGGCTCAGTACAAAAAAAGACCTCCATGAAAGCCCATCCTTCTGCACACCCTGCTGTCTAGGCCCAGATGCAGGCTGTACCAGTTCGTCCGGGTGAGCTGTGTGGAGTCCTCTTCTTTGGGTTGCTAACATATCACCAGCTTATCACATGAAGCAGCACACCTTTATCTTTTAAAACCACATTGAAAGTAGCTGGGCCTCTAAAGACTCCTGAAATTCATATATGTCCTTAATTAATCTATGGGTCCAAGCGCTGCCAGGCAGTCCACCTGGGTCAGCTGAAGGACATCCACACAGCCTCTCCTGCCCCAGCCCAAGCGACGCAGGCAGCCAGGTCTGTCAGCCGTACCCTCTGGGCTCAAGTGTCTTTGGGACTAATTCCCTGCTGGTCACAGCCAGGGAGTACACATAGATTCCCTCTACCTGAGGGAACATTTAGTCTTCTTAATTTTTCACTACAGCCTTTATTTCTCATAAGGATATACACACATATTAGTTATAAGAATGTTCATCAAATCATTGTTTATCATGTCAAAAAGCTGCAAACCATCTGAATTTCCGACAACAGTATAACAACAGATTAAAGCCTATCTATATCATGGAATACTATGTAGCTCCCCAAAATGTTGTTCCGTAAATGGACCCATGGATATGAAAAGATACTCACCACAGAATGCTTACTAGCACATAAGCTCTATGAGGGCAAGGGCGTTGTTTTGTGCATCAATGTACTCCAAATGTCTAGAACAGAACCAGGCATA
The DNA here is from genome assembly GCF_023065955.2 of Ursus arctos. NCBI lineage: Eukaryota > Metazoa > Chordata > Mammalia > Carnivora > Ursidae > Ursus > Ursus arctos. The sequence goes on from NW_026623067.1 coordinate 55,739,152, forward strand.
TACCAATCATTCATTAAATATCTGCTGATTGAATCATATGAGAAGTGGGAAAAGCAGGTAACACAAGAGCGTGGTTCCATTTCTGTAAAAAGAAGCACTATGCACATAGATATAGAAAAGGATCTGGAAAAATATGCATCAAAATACTATCAGTAGTTTTCTTCTAGGTCGGTAGACTTTTCTATACTATTTTATTTTATTTTATTTTAAAGATTTTATTTATATGAGAGAGAGAGAGAGCACACGAGCAGGGGGAGGAGCAGAAGGAAAGGGAGAGAGAGAATCTCAAACAGATTCCATGCTGAGAACAGAGCCTGACACGGGGCTCAGTCCCATGACCCTGAGATCATGACCAGAGCAGAAACCAAGAGTCAGATGCTTAACCGACTGAGCCACCCAGGCACCCCAGTACTCTTTTATTTATTTATTTATTTATTTTTCTGTGCAAAGCTCAAGTCTCTATCATAACATGGACCAAAACAAAAAAGAAACTATTGGGGGTGAGGGATTGGAGGGGAGATGCAATTACAAACTGAGCTCTTGTTTCTCAAATTCACCTATGCTTTGCATGTCAGAATAACACTACATTATCTATCCACAACCCTGCTTGTAACCTGGAACGCTAATTTGCACTAACACGGAACAGTCCCCTTGGCTCTAACCTCATTATCAGCCTGTGTTCCATCTAGTGCCCACAGGACCCCCATCACTCTTGATAGACCCCATTCTAGTCCCTCATGACTGAGCTCTACAGAAGCATCCAATTTCCCCTCCAACTGAGAAAGGGACATTTTACTACTCTCTTCACAGAAACAGATTGCCCACGTTTGCAGGACAGTCCTCCTTTCCTTACTACCCCAAGCGTGAGAGTGTGAACGCTTCTCACCCAGTTTCTCCATAGGCATCACCTTCCAGGGCCTAGTCCCAGGTGAACTACGACTGCCCTGGAGGAAAACAGGGCAAACAAAAACACCGAACCTTTGTAAAAGCAGTTCGGGTCAAGTCGCCCGGCTACCAGACCTGGTGCATATAATCCTCCTCTGGCTGAGCTAATTGGCTTAGCTCACTGATGATTTTATAGCCCCAGAAGCCGTTCTCTGATTGCAAGAATGAGAGTTGCCAAATGATCTTAAACCACAGCACAGACGGGCCCAGTGCCATCAGAATGTTTGGGGAAAGAGCTATTTTAAACAAATGCTCCTGTGGGTATAAGGATACTATTCTGTCTAGACTCCTTCTAACACCTGTTGTGCACTCATCCTACCCCCAGTCTACCTCCCCCTTGACATCACCATGGCCAAGACAAACCATGGTCACCTGACCGAGCCCAGAGATGTGGCCACATGAACAGCAGATGCAAGCAGCCCAGGCATTGCATGCTCTGGCAAAGCCCGTCAGGCCCAGACAGCTTTGCTGCCAGGTATCCAGGAGCCATTGACAGGCAGAGAGCAGACCTGGCAGGCCATTATTTTAAACTTTCAGATGGCCAGCGAAAAGAGTCTTCTTCCTGAGAGTATCACAGCTTTGGTTCTGGCATGCAAACCCACATCAAGCATAGAAAGAGAGGATAGCAACACACTTGCCCAATCCAGTTCATCTCTCTATACCTAAATGTCCTTTACCATATCCCCGAGAAGTGGCTGTCTAGCCTATCCTTGGATCCTTCTGGTGACCAGGAAGCTCACTACCTCATGAAACAACTCACTTCATTTCAGAGCAGTCTTCCTTATATTGAGCTGAATCCCTTCCTATAGCCTTTCCTGCCCCTGCTATACTTGAGAAAGTTACATGGGGAAAAAAATCTCCTGTCTCTCTCATGCAATTCAAATCAACAAAGGTTTCTGCGTAAGGCACATAAAACAGTTCAGATACATAGGGAAAGCAAACTCCCCCAGGGAGTTCCTGACAGCTTAGAGCCTGGGTTTTAATAAGTCCAGGGGACAAAAGGGTAAGGCTGGGCTTGCGCTGGGTTAGAGGTCAGATTTGGGATCACTGCATAAAGGCAGGATTCCAAAGGGTAGTCCTCAGAAAAAAGAAAAGAATGATAGAAGTTGGTATACTGAAAAGATATTGTGTGATTCAAACTAGGTTCTGAATGGAACAGGAAAAAAATTACTTCCCCAATAATTCCCTAAACACAAGTTCACATTCTTTGAAAAAATATTTACACTATATATGTAGGCTGAAAAACTTAAGTTGAAATCTTCATTTTAAATGTTTGTTTTTTAATTCATTTTTTATTGTGTTATGTTAGTCACCATACAGTACATCATTAGTTTTTGATGCAGTGTTCAATGATTCATTGCTTGGGTATAACACCCAGTGCTCATTACAACACGTGCCCTCCTTAATACCCATCACTGGGCCACCACAACCCCACCCCCCTCCCCTCTGAAACCCTCAGATTGTTTCCCAGAGTCCATAGTCTTTCATGGTTCATCTCTCTCTCTGATTCCCCCCTTCAGTTTTCCCTTCCTTCCCCTAATGTCCTCCAAGCTATTCCTTAAGTTCCACATATGAGTCAAACTATATGAAAATTTCTTTCTCTGCCTGACTTACTTCACTATGTGTAATCCTCTCCAGTTTCATCCATGTTGTTGTAAATGGCGGGTATTCATCCTTTCTGATGGCTAAGTAATATTCCATTGTATATATTGGTCCAAAACCAAAGCACATCTTCTCTGGAGGAACACACTTTAAACTCAAGTCTCGGGATTTATCACAAAGTTTCCAGAAACAATAGCTCAAAATCAAAAATCATCAAACATACAAGGAAATAAGCTACATGATCAAGAATTGGAATAAAGAAAAAACTGCTGAATCAGAACCATACAGATCACAGATATTATCATTATCAGACACAGAATATTAAGTAAGTACCTTTAATGTGTTTAAAGAAATTAGTAAATTTTTTGAGAATGTAACAAAGGAAAAAGAAAGCTTATCAAAACAAATAATTTAGATTGGAAAAATACCAAAGTAGAACCCGTACAAATAAAAGAATGCAAGAATGGAAATTATAAATTTGGTTGATGAGTGAAACTATATAAAATGGAAAGAGAAGGAGTATATTTAAAAATAGGTTGGAAAAATACACAAAATACAACATGGAAATACAGAGATGAAAATATTGCAAGAGGTTAAAAGATATGGAGGATAGAATGAGAAGGTCTGACATATGTCTAATCTGAGGTCTAAAAAGAGTAACAGAATGAAGCAGAAGCAATATGACTGAGTGTTTTTCCAGGAAAAAATCCACAGATTGAGGTAGCACAGTAAAGCTCAATGAAGATAAGAAAGAAAATAGGAAAAAAAAAAAGCCTTGACCCATTATAGTGAATCTGTAAACATCAAAAGCAAAGAGATCTTTAAAACAAGCAAAGAGGAAAAAAACAGATTACCTATAAATAATTCAAGTCAGACTGACAGCTGATTTCTCAATTTTAACAATATAAGCCAGAAACCAGTAAAAATGGTTATCTTAAAGTGCTGAAAGGAAATAAATGTCAAACTAGTATTCTCTACCAAATTAAATTTACTTTAAAGACTAAGAGTGAAATAAAGATATTTTCAAAAAGAATCAAAACTTAAAGAGTATACTACTAGCAGAAATTCACTAAAGAATTTTCTAAAAGATGCATTTAAACAAGAAAATGACACTGGGGCACCTGGGTGGCTCGGTTGGTTAAGCATCTGCCTTTGGCTCAGGTCATGATCTCAGGGTCCTGGGATCGAGCCCCACATCAGGCTCCCTGCTCAGCGGGGAGTCTGCTTCCCCCTCTGCCCCTTCCCCCTGCTCTTATTCGTGCGCACGCTCTCTCTCTCTCTTTCTCGCTTCCTCCCAAATAAATAAATAAAATATCTAAAAAAGAAAAGAAAATGATCCTAAAAAGTAGGTCTTAGATTCAAGGAGGATTGGAGAACAAAGTAAATATTAGTAAACATAAAGTAAACATAAACAAATATTGACTATATAAATAATAACAATTATGGTCATCTGAGAGGCTAAAAGATCAATGTAGAACTAAAACAGTAAGTCATGGCAACAACAATTTATAATAAAGAAAAGAAGATTAAAGTTATGGCATTTGATTTCTCATACATAAGGAGAATAAAGATATTAATTATCTTTAGACACTATAAAACATATCTGTTAAAATTTTTAGGGTAACCATTAAAGCAATTGAAATAGAGCATATAATTTCCAAACTACTCGTGTTAATCAACATAAAACAAAAGGAAATAAACATGGAAAACATGGGGGGAAAGCATGCAATAAGATAAAAAACAAACCCAAATCAAACAGGAATCATGATATAACATAAATAGATTAAGTTCTCCAATTAGAAGCAAAGATGGTCATTTTCATTCCAGCTATATGTTAACTATAAGAAACAGAAAACATTAAATAATAAGAATGTAGAAACAGTGAAAGTAAAAAGATGAAATATGCCAAGTAAGTACTAATTAAAAGAAAGCTGAGATATTCTTATCAGACAAAATACATTTTAGGCAAAAAAAAAAAGGTATTATTCACTCGTAAGGTATAACACTCTGAACCCATAAGCCCCTACAAAGTAGGGCTTTAAAGATATAAGGCAGAAGTTAAAGAAACCGCAAAAACTGACAATTTCACTATTATAGAGGGAAACTGTATACACCTCTCTTAGTGAATGATAGATTAAACAGACAAATATATCACAAAGGATATGTGGATTTTCCCACTTAACATCTATTCTAATCTTGCTTTAGTGTATCTTCCTATACTGTGAAGCTAGAAACCTAAAATTATATTTGCCAGGTTCACATGTATGACCCAGTTTCCTGGTATAATTCTGGTCTCTGCCCATTTCACTGTCATAACTATTAAGAGCACCCTATTTTACACTCAGAAGTGTCCGGTATGGATAATAAATTGTATAGTTACTCTACTTATATGTACAATACCATAAAAGCAAAAGTTTTTTCCAAGCATTCTGTGACTCAAATATTAAAAGCCACATTACATTCAGAGATATAATTTTTCCAAAGAGGTGAACAATTCTTTTGGGCAAAATAAGATATGGCATCCTTGGATTTACATGATATGACATTCCTCAAAATTCAGTATATATTAAAGGATGAAGACACTTTAAAAAGTCATGCAGGATGTGGGACAATTCTTCACTGTATGAGGCTGTTCTACACATTTTGGGACATTAAATATTTAGTACTTTTGCCCACTAAGTGCCAGTTGTGCATCCTCCAATTATTGTAAGAAAATCAAAACACTCCCAACATGGTGGCTTCACCCCAGTTCAATACCACTGAGTGCAGATGGCAGAGGCAATTAAGAGGCCATTTTATTTCATGTGAACATCAAGAACCTGAGTAATATGCCATGGGCTCTGAAACCTTTTAGTACATACTCTTTTCCTGCAGGTAAAGTGCTTCCCCTCAGGCTCCAAAGTAAGTTAGACGGTGGCTCTGAGCCTGAATTTACCATATCTCCACCCTAGAAGACATTTCCAAAAATTATCTTTAAAAAAATTAAACTGTTTTAGAACAGTTTTAAATTGACAGAAAAAAATTGTAAAGATAGTTCCATATACTCTACACCAAGTTTTTCCTATTGTTAACATCTTACATTAGTATGGTGCATTTGTTAGCATCAATGAACCAACACTGATATATACAATATTGATATAATTTTACAATACTATACAATATTATTATTATTATTATTATTATTATTATTATTAACTAAAGTTCATACTTTATTCAGATTTCCTTAGTTTTTACCTAATGTCCTTTTTTTGTTCCAGGATCCCATTTAAGATACCACATTATAGCTAATAGTCATATCTCCTTATGCTCCCCTTAGCTGTGACAGTTTTTCAGACTTCTCTTGGTTTTGATGACCTTAACAGCTTTGCAGAGTCCTAGTGGGTATTTCATAGAATGTCCTTTACTTAAAATCTGTCTCATAGTTGGAGCTGTACTTACATGTTCTTAGGAGGAAGACCCCCTCCCCATCTTAATCACATCATGGCAACGGTAACTGCTATCAACAGGACTTATCACTGTTTATGTTAATCTTGATCACCTGGCTCAGGTCATATTTATCAGATCTCTCCACTGTGGAATTACTCGTTATTCTCCTTTTCTAAACTGTACCTTTTGGAATGCACAGTTTACACTTAAGTGGGGGGTAAAGCTCACCCTCCTTGAGGACAGAGTACCTACATAAATTATTTGGAATTCTTCTACATGGAAAATTTCCACTCTCTCCCATTTATTTATATATTCAATTATTTATTTATATCAGTATGAACTCATGGATATTTATTTCACATTTTGGGTTATGATCCAAAAATATTTTATTTATCTTGTTTCTCAAATTGTTCCAGCTTTTGCCATTTTCCTTGTCTCATATGTCCTTTTTATATACCCTTATTATCGTGGGGGGGATTTGAGATTTGGGGGTTGTTTTTTTTTATGTCCTTACTTGCTGGTACTAAAAGATGTTCCAGGATCATCCTGTGTGTATCCTGCAACCACTCCTAGAATCAGCTATTTCTTTACTTCTTTTATTGGAGAATTGCGGTATAGATATACGGCTTGCTATAGGGGTAATGTTGCTTCCAGCCTCCTCAGCTAACAGCAATGAAATACATGTGCATATACTAACACAGGTATATAATCTGCTCTATAAATATTTCTAAACATAAACATCTGTATGTTAGCCTAAATATATTAGGCTGGGAGTTCATCCTGGTATCTCCAAATCTCCTCCTACAAGGATCAATCTAACATCCTCTCCTTGCTTATGTGTAACCACCACTCCAACACTGAGAAACTGGGCTCCCACCATCCATCATCCATCTACTTAATCATGTAATTCCAGTATACATGATAGCAGTATCAGAATTGTTAATCCCATGGGAAAGTTTATTAATCTAAGTACAATGCTTATGTACATTTCCACTGGACTTTAGACCCACAGATTGCACCATTTCCAAACTTACTTAGGTCAGCACCTTTCCCTCCACCCCATCTCAGTGAAGTTCTCTCATACATTTGTAATGTAGCTGGATTGTTTTGTCACATTCTCTGTTCTATCCTGGGATCTCCTGAACTCCTAACTTATTTTTTTATTTGACTACATTAAGGTTCACTCTTTGTACTCTATAGTTCTATAGGTTTTGACAAATGCATATTGTCATGTATTCACTATCACAGTATCCTATGAACAGCTGGACCACCCTAAAAAAATTCCCCTATGATGTACTTATTCAACCCTCCCACCACTAAATCCCTAGCTACCACTGATGTTTTTACCAACCCTATAGTTTTGCCTTTACTAGAATATCATATAATTGGAATCATACAGTACGTAGCCTTTTCAGACTGACTTATTTCATTGGCAATATACATTTATGATTCATATACATCTTTTCATAACTTGATAGCTCATTTCTTTTATCACTGAATAATATTACATTGTATGAATATAACACAGTCTTTTCATCATTCACCTACTGAAGGACATCTTGATATTTCCAATTTGGGGCAATTATGAATAAAACTGTTATAAACATTCATGTATGGGGTTTTTTGAGGGCATAAGGTTTAAATGCTTGTTGGATACCATGGCAAGCTATAATTAAATTTGTATGGAAATTGTCATTCTCCTTTCCAAAGTGGCTATATCATTTTGCAATGAATAAGAGTTCCTTGTGCTCTGCATCCTTGTCAGCAATTCGTATTGTTAGTTTTTTAGATTTTGACCATTCTAATAGGTGTGGAATGGTATCTCAGTGTTGTTTTAATTTACAATTTCCTAATGACAAATGATGTTTAGCATCTTCTATAGGCTTGAAATCTATACAACTTTTTTGGTAAAGTATCTTTTCAGATCTTGCTTCCATTTTTTAAATTGGATTGTTTTCTTGTTGAGTTGTAAAAGTTTTTGCATATTTTAGATACAAGTCCTTTATAAGGTATGTGTTTTGTAAATAATTTCTGCCAACCTATGGCTTGTTTTTTCATTCTCTTAATAGCATCTTTCAAAAAGCATCTTTCAAAAAGCTGATTTTAATAAAATTCAATGTCATTTTTTCTTTCATGGATTGTGCTTTTAGTGTTGTATCTAAAAACTATGAACCAAACACAAGGTTACCTAGACTTTTCTCACATTTTTCTTCCAGAAGTTTTATAGCACTGCAATTTACACTTAGGTCTATGACACATTTTGAGTTAGTTTTTGTGAAAGCTATGAGATCTATGTGTAGCTTCATGTTTTTGCATATGGACATCCAATTGTTCCAACACCATCTGTTGCAAATACGATCTTCTCTACATTAAATTCCCTTTGTCTTTGTTAAAGATCAGTTGATTATATTTGTGTTAATCTACTTCTGGTTTGTTGTCTGTTCCACTGACCCCTGTGTCTATTCTTCAGTACTGTATTGGCTATTCCATATAAACTTTATTTTTTTTAATGATTTTTTATTATATTATGTTAGTCACCATACAGTACATCCCCGGTTTCCGATGTAAGGCTCGATGATTCATTAGTTGCGTATAACACCCAGTGCACCATGCAATACGTGCCCTCCTTACAACCCGTCACCAGCGTATCCCATTCCCCCGCGCCCCTCCCCTCTGAGGCCCTGTTTGTTTCTCATAGTCCATAGTCTCTCATGCTTCATTCCCGCTTCCGATTACCCCCCCTTTCTTTATCCCTTTCTTCCCCTACTGATCATCCTAGTTCTTATGTTCCATAGATGAGGGAAATCATATGATAGTTGTCTTTCTCTGCTTGACTTATTTCACTTAGCATTATCTCCTCCAGTGCCGTCCATGTTGCAGCAAATGTTGAGAATTCATTCTTTCTGTAGCTGAGTAATATTCCATTGTGTATATGGACCACAACTTCTTAATCCAGTCATCTGTTGAAGGGCATCTCAGCTCCTTCCATGATTTAGCTATTGTGGACATTGCTGCTATGAACATTGGTGTGCATATGGCCCTTCTCTTCATTACATCTGTATCTTTGGGGTAAATACCCAGTAGTGCAGTTGCTGGATCATAGGGTAGCTCAATTTTTAACTTTTTAAGGGACCTCCACACTGTTTTCCAGAGTGGCTGTACCAACTTGGATTCCCACCAACAATGTAGGAGGGATCCCCTTTCTCCACATCCTCTCCAACAATTGTTGTCTCTTGCCTTGTCTATTTTTGCCATTCTAACTGGCGTAAGGTGGTATCTCAGTGTGGTTTTGATTTGAATTTCCCTGATGGCTAATGATTTTGAACATTTTTTCATGTGTCTGTTAGCCATTTGTATGTCTTCATTGGAAAAGTGTCTGTTCATATCTTCTGCCCATTTTTTGATTTGTTTATTTGTTTCTCATGTATTGAGTTTGAGAAGTTCTTTGTAGATCTTGGATACCAGTCCTTTATCTGTAGCATCATTTGCAAATATCTTTTCCCATTCCGTGGGCTGCCTCTTAGGTTTTTTGACTGTTTCCTTGGCTGTGCAGATGCTTTTTATCTTGATGAAGTCCCACAAGTTCATTTTATCTTTTGTTTCTCTTGCCTTTGGGGATGTGTCATGAAAAAGGTTGCTTTGGCCAATGTCGTAGAGGTTGCTGCCTATGTTCTCCTCTAGAATTTTGATGGATTCCTGTCTCACTTCGAGGTCTTTCATCCATTTGGAGTTTATTTTTGTGTATGGTGTGAGAGAGTGGTCAAGTTTCATTCTTTTGCATGTAGCTGTCCAATTTTCCCAGTACCATTTATTGAAGAGACTGTCTTTTTCCCACCAGATGTTTCTTCCTGCTTTATCAAAGATTAGTTGCCCAGAGAGCCAAGGGTCCATTTCTGGGTTCTCTATTCTGTTCCATTGGTCTATGTGTCTGTTTTTGTGCCAGTACCATGCTGTCTTTGTGATCACAGCTTTGTAGTACAGCTCGAAATCCGGCATTGTGATGCCCCCAGCTTTGTTTTTCCTTTTCAACAGTTCCTTGGAGATTCGGAGCCTTTTCTGTTTCCATACAAATTTAAGGATTATTTGTTCCAGTTCTTTGAAAAATGTCCTTGGTATTTTGATCGGGATAGCATTGAAAGTGTAGATTGCTCTGGGTAGCATGGACATTTTAACTATGTTAATTCTTCCGATCCATGAGCATGGAATATCTTTCCATCCTTTTATGTCTTCCTCAATGTCTTTCAAGAGTGATTTATAGTTCCTAGAATATAGGTCCTTTACGTCTCCGGTTAAGTTAATTCCAAGGTAACGTATGGTTTTTGGTGCTATTGTAAATGGGATGGATTCCCTAATTTCTCTTTCTTCGGTCTCATTATTCGTGTATAGAAATGCAACTGATTTCTGAGCATTGATTTTGTATCCCGCCACGTTACTGAATTGCTCTATAACTTCTAATAGTTTGGGAGTGGCTTCTTTTGGGTTTTCCATATAGAGTATCATGTCATCTGCGAAGAGAGACATTTTGACTTCTTCTTTGCTGATTCGAATACCTTTGATCCCTTTTTGTCGTCTGATTGCTGTTGCAAGGACTTCTAGTACTATGTTGAATAATAGTGGCGAGAGTGGGCATCCTTGTCGAGTTCCTGATCTTAAGGGAAAGGCTTCCAGCTTTTCCCCATTGAGAATAATATTTGCAGTAGGCTTTTCATTGATGGCTTTTATGAGATTGAGAAATGTACCCTCTATTCCTACACTCTGAAGGGTTTTAATCAGGAAAGGATGCTGTATTTTGTCAAATGCTTTTTCGGCATCAATTGAGAGGATCATATGGTTCCTGAGTCTTTTCTTCTTGATATGATGTATCACGCTGATTGATTTGCGAATATTGAACCACGCTTGCATCCCAGGTATGAATCCCACTTGATCATGATGGATAATCCTTTTAATGTACTGTTGGATTCTATTAGCCAGGATCTTGTTGGGGATTTTGGCTTCCATATTCATTAGGGAAATCAGTCTGTAATTCTCCTTTTTGAGGGGGTCTTTGCCTGGTTTGGGGATCAAGGTAATATTGGCCTCATAGAATGAGTTTGGTAGCTTTCCTTCTGTTTCTATTTTTTGAAATAGCTTTAGGAGAATAGGTATTATTTCTTCTTTGAATGTTTGGTAGAATTCCCCCAGAAAACCGTCCGGGCCTGGAGTTTTGTTATTTGGAAGGTTGTTTATCACTGACTCAATTTCTTCATAATTAATTGGCCTGTTTAAGAAATCAATTTCTTCCTGTTTCAATCTTGGTAGTTTATAGGTTTCCAGGAAGGATTCCATCTCTTCCAGATTGCTTAGTTTATTGGCATATAGCTGTTGATAAAAATTTCTAATAATCCTTCCAATTTCAATGGTGTTGGTCATGACCTCTCCTTTTTTCATTCATAATTTTAATAATTTGGGTCCTTTCTCTTTTCTTTTGGATAAGTCTTGCCAGTGGTCTGTCAATTTTATTGATTCTCTCAAAGAACCAGCTTCTAGACCTATTGATCTGCTCTACTGTACTTCTGGTTTCTGATTGATTGATTTCTGCTCTAATTTTGGTCAACTGCTTCCTTGTGCGTGGATTAGGCCTGTCCCTCTGTTGCTGTTCCAGCTTCTTGAGGTGAGAATATAAAAACTGTGCCCGAACGCGGCGGCTCCCTCCCCCTTCTGTTTATCTTCCGATATCTGTGCGCGGTTTCACGGCTCCCCGCTTCGTACCTCAATACTCAGCGCTGGAGATGTTCATTTGTAGAGATCCAGATGTATCTTCCTGCGTCTTAGGCTGATTCCGTGGTTGTTTAGGCTGGTCTGGTACCTATCCAGCTCAACTCAGGGGACCGGCTGAAAAAGGGGTCCCCTACTCCTCCGCCATCTTAACTCTCTCCCCTCCATATAAACTTTAGAATCAGTTTGTTAATATTTACAAAATAACTTGCTGGGATTTTGACTGAGATTATTTTGAATCTATAAGTCAAACTGGAAAAAACTGATGTCTCAACAATATTGAATCTTCCATGAACACAGAATATCTCTCCACTTATTTAGATCTTTGTTTTTTAATTAGTTTTATTATGTTCTGAATATAGTTCCTATATATTTTGTTGGGATTACGCCTGCTCATTTTTTACTGCTATAAATGGTATTTATAATTTCAAATTCGAATTGTTCCCATGCATATAGGTATGCAGGTAACTTATACAGAGTATACCTAACTCATCCCTCCTATCTCTTAGGACAGTGCTATCATTCATTTCATTTATTCATATGCTATAATCACCCAATACACTGTTGCTATTAATGTTTTAAATAAATGGGTATCTTTTAGATCAATTAAGAATAAGATAACAATAAAAGATATTCTTTATTCCTTTTCCAACATCTTTCTTTATGTAGAGCTGAGTTTCTCACCTATTTCATTTTCCTTCTACTTGAAGAACTTCTTTTAACAGTTCTTACAAAGATCTGGTGGTCATAAATATCTTTAGGTTTTTTTTAATCAGAAGATGTCTTTCTTTCTTCTTCACTTTTGAAGGATAATTTCACTGTATATAGAATTCTAGGTTGGTAGGGTTGTTGTTCACACTTTAGATATTTCACTCCACTCTCTTCTTGCTTGCATGGTTACTGACGAGAAGTTCACTGTAGTTCTTATCCTTGTTCCTCTCAAACAAGATGTTCTTTCTTCTGACTTCTTTCAAGACATTTTCTTTGTCTTTGATGTCCTGCAGTTTGAATATGATATGTCAAGCAGAAATTTTTCCTGCTTGGTGTTTTCTGAGCTTCCTGGATTTGTTCTTTGATGCCCATCATTAAGTTTGGAAAGTTCTTGGCCATTATTTGTTCTGTTCTCTATTTCTTCTTCTGGTATTCCAATTATACATATGTTATACCTTTTGAAATTATGCCTACAATTCCCAGATGATCAGTTCTATTCTTTGTGGCAGTTTTTTCCATTCTTTATTAATTTGCATTTCAGTTTGGGAAGTGTCTATTGACCTCTCTTCAAGCACAATGATTCTTTCTTTGGTTGTGTCCAGTCTACTAAAGAAGCCATCAAAGACATTCTTCATCTCTGCTGCAGAGGTTTTTTTATTTCTAGTGTTTCCTTTAATCCTCTCCTAGAATTTTCCTTTCTCTGCTTACATTATTCACATGTTCTTGCATGCTTTCTACTTTTTCTATTAGAGCTCTTAACTTACAGATCATGGTTATTACTTTAAAATCTGCATCTGATGATTCCATCACCTGTGTCATATCTGCGTCTGGTCCTGATGCTTGTTCTCTCTCTCCAGGCTATTTCATTCTCACCTTTGACAAGGCTTGTGGCAAAGCATGAGAGAAAAATAGCATCCAATCATCATATGATTTATTCCCATCTTTTAATGGGCCTGTGTCTCTGGACTGTGACCTTCACAAATTCTTCTAGCTTCCCTCCACTCTCCCTCCAGAAAGGATGGCTGGAGGGAGCTGGAGAAAAAAGAATGTCCTTTCCCCAAGGAGATAAGGCTTTGGCAAAGTATTTTCCCATGGAGAATAGGCCTTTGTTAGGGAACACACTCTTGGCATATCACAATGACTACTCATCCCCTCCTTCTGCCAAAGCCACAGAGGATTTTTCTTGTATCTTCACCATGAGAAACTGGTGGTATTCCTAAAGGTAAAACTCACAAAAGTGTGAGGGTCTCCCTAATACTGCAGCCTAGGAGTTTCTCACTCTCAGGTTAGCCCACACTTAGCTTCCTGTAATTCATCAATTACTCCTTAATTACCAAAATTTCCAACAGCTTCTACTCCAAATATGTAGTTCTCAGGTGTGGCTGTTTGGATTCACCTGTTTCTCCAGTTTTCAGGGTGGTGATCTGCCTGGCAACTTCATTCCTGTGATGGGTATGAGAAAAGTCACTGATATTCACTTTGGTCAGTTTTTTCCTGTAAGAACAGGAGTGATGACTTCTAATCTAAAGTTGTTTCAGAGCTGAAACTGAAAATCTAAAAATTATCCATTTTAATTAGAAAAAAATTTAAGCAAGATAAGCAAAATGTGGTAATTGTTAAAGATGAAGATAAATTTATAGGAGTTCTTTATAAAATCTCTACTTTTGTGTTTGAAAATTTCCATAACAAAAGAAAAGTTTGTTTTTAATAAAAATTATTGCTAAGCATCTGAAACAGGTCAGTTTTAATTAAGAGGGCTAGGGAGGAAAAAATCAGTCATTAGTCAATGATATTTACTAAATGTCTAATATATGCCAAGGACTATGCTATTTGGAATTAAGAGATGAAGACTATTGTTTCCTACCCTTGTGCGCTTAGGAAATGCTGGCATTAAATAAGTAATTACGAGCTAATTACTTGTGCTAAGTGCTAGAAAGAAGTTTGTTGTTTTTTTTGTTTTTGTTTTTGATGGTGCTGTGGGAGCAGATAACAGAGAATAGAGAACCTAACTTGATCTGAAGAGTCAGAGGAGGTCATCTCAAAGACTATCAGAAAAGATGGTGCAGGAGGAGCCCCTTGACTATGCCTAACTCCAGGAGACCCAACAGTGTGGATCAACAATAAAATCTGAAGTTATACTGGATCCAAGGGCTGGCCTCCAAGGGTGGACATAATAATGATAATGTTAGGAGCGCCTGGGTGGCGCAGTCGTTAAGTGTCTGCCTTCAGCTCAGGGCGTGATCCCAGCGTTCTGGGATCGAGCCCCACATCAGGCTCCTCTGCTAGGAGCCTGTTTCTTCCTCTCCCACTGCCCCTGCTTGTATTCCCTCTCTCGCTGGCTGTCTCTGTCAAATAAATAAATAAAACATTTAAAAAAAAAAGAGAGATGACAAAAAAAATGATAATGTTAAAGATAAAAAGAGTAAGAATGTTTCAAAAGCAAGCAAGCTTTCCATAGGTAGGAATCCCAGTAAAGTCTCAGACCTCTGACCACCTGAATTTAACTTGCACAACAAGGTGAGATTTTCACAACTCATTCTTGCTTTCTATAAATATTAACTTTTTCATGAACCCTCCTTCCCTACTACACATTCAAATTCTCTTTAGATACCAGTAAACTATGATTTAATTTGTAGTTTTGTTCCTGGAGTAATCCCAGAGAAGGACTGAGACTTCATGTTAGAGCTAAAAAAAAAAAAAAAAAAAACACCAGGAGCGAGGCAATGAGAAAAGATTGAAATTTTGGAATTACCTGCTCAGGTGTGCTTTGGTTGCAACACATAAATTAATGCAAGTTACATGTCTTTTGTGTGTAACATTTTCCTCAGCTGGCAAAATGTTACACACAGAAATTATGCCACTTAACCAACTCTAGTGGGAAGTATTATTAACCAAGTTAAAAAATGATGTCTGTATAAGTACTATTGATTTATTCTATAACTAATGATAATTTATGATGGCAATTATTAAAACATAGATTGATCACAAATTTAGAGCGACATCCAAACTTCCCAATTATTAATTTATATTTTTTTAAATAACAGCAATTAATCATTATTATAATGGTTAAATGATAATTATTTTTAATATGGTATCATATGTTTGCTCTAAACAATAAGAGGAGCACTAATCTTTTATGGTGAAACTAATAACACTAATAATGGAAGAGTGACGACTGCTAATCACTTCCCATTATTAGTATGAAAATACCCAAATCATCAAAAATCCAGTGAAATACAATCTAGTAAAGGCATATGGCCAAAAAAGTGATCTGTTTTCATCAAGTTGACAAAATCAGGATTATAGGTCAGTGGTCCACAACACCAGCTGCGCATTACAAAAGATTGTGGATCTTTTAAAAAAAAATCAATGCCCAGCCCCCGCCCCCAGGGAATCAGATTTAATCAGCCTGGGTGTGGCCAAGTTTTTGAAAGTTCCCTGGGAAATTCTAATGTGCAGCCAGAGTTGAGAACCACTGCTGCAGATGTTTGGTTTTCATGCCTGAGAATGTAGATGAATTTGCTCTTAGGGGCACATTGAATTCAGAAACCCACTTGCCCAGCCTCTGTCAATCAAGGCTGTGTATAGCAGAGGAATGAGTTGTTAGTTTTAGTTGTCAGGGAATTTTCTTCATGGAAGAGAAGTACATTAAAATACCAAATTACAGTATTTACATATTTCGTGTTTTTTTTCCCAACTGCGTTCCCATAGCAACTAAATCCATTTGCTCCCTACTTTCTTCTGAGTTATTTTCCATCATGAGCCATGCTTTATTAGAGAGGCAAACAGTTTGCCCTCTGAAATGACTGTTTTGCTGTTTACTATTTCTTTGCCAGAGAACTCAACTGAGTTGCGTCATCCTTACTCCTGCGTTCCCCGAATTTGATCAAGTTAGCTTTGCTGATTTGGGCACAGATAGTGACCCTGACCCCTGTCCTCCATCTGGAGCACTCCCTGGGTTTTTTCCAATAAGCTGGGCCAAGAAAAGGCAAGTGGAGGGGAAGGCTTCCCTCAGGGAACCTGTGATGGGGGGAAAAATGCACGTGAGGAATTGATTAAATTCCAAACAGTGACCACTTAGCCTAACTCAGCAGTGGATGAAGGCTAACCCAGCTCCTTGGGACCTCACTACATTTGGCCAGGCAAGCACACGGGTGGAAAGGCATCACTGTTGCAGATGGCCACCTGCTAGCAAGTGGGCAGAAACTGATTGCTGCTCCAGCCTGAAAGAATTACCTGAATGCTCTGAGACAAGGCTCAAAGGAGTCATAGGATACTAAGATTTCTTTGTGATTTCACCCAGACTTGGCAGACTGCAGAGCCTGTTTGTTTGAAATGATGACATTTCACTTGTTAATGGGGCTCTGCTTTGCAAGGGGACAGGGATGCCAAAGGAGACTGCAGGAGGGAGGCACCAGGCGCAAGTCTTCGGAGCAGCTCCCCTGCCTGACGCCTGATGCCAGGATGGACCTGGGCTGCCAGCGCCAGAAGAGAGACAAACGAGTGGCACCAGAGACCAGATGATGCTTCGAAATGGTCTCTTCTCACTTGCTGACTCAGAAGCCTCCTTCTGTGCCAGCAGCATTAATGGAGAAGACTGGCTTCCTCCTCTCTCCCAGATGGCAAATAAAATCCAGAGCTGTGGCGCAACTGCCCCCTGGACAAGGTACCCTAGGCAGCATCTCAGAAAGCAGCAACAGAAATCACACAGTGGGTTTCCCTCCCACCCATAGGATCCCGGTGCAACTTACATATGTGCGTTAGTTACACTGCTTATGCCAGGCTCTGGGGTTCATAGATAAAGTCCTTCAGGAGCCTTCTACAACATGATTGACTCAAGAATAACCCCCAGTGTCAGTTAGGGTCCCAGTAGGAAACAGCACAGTCAAGTTGGGTAATTTGAGGAGAGTTTCATTAAGGGACTATTGAAAACGGTATGGGCAGAGGGTAGGAAAAAGCACAAGAGATGGTGTGCAGCCTCAGAACTAGGAATGGTAGGACACTGATACTGCCCTGGGTCTGACCAGCAGAACCCAGAGATTCAGAAAAACTGTGTGGAACTGACTGGAGTTGAGACCTTCAGCTGAGGGAGAAAGCCAGCACACCAGGAGCACAGAGCAAGAGAGCCAACCAAGTGAACACCCAGACCTCATTCTCCTCTCTCTTTTCCATCTGTTGCCAGAGCTCCCACTGCCAAACCCAACTAGAAGCTGAGGGCACTGCAGCTCATTGATGCTGCCCACACAGGTCAGCCTCTTGAGGCACAAGACAAGGTGAAGTGGGGAAAAAGAATCTGGGAGGGCAGGTAAAGACATAAAGCACCCTGTGTTACACAATCAAGCTGCTGAAATACCCCATGACAGAGATACATTCGTTCTGCCATTGCCAGATCCCTCCCAGATGCCAGCCAACACGAGGACAACAGTTGAAAGGGAACACCAAGGGCTTGCGTTATGTTCGACCACAAAGAAGGCAAGTAGAAGCCTGGCTTCCACAAGGACACAGATCGTGATGCTACTGAGAGCACAGACACAAGCATCCTAGCCCTCTTCCGTGGTACACATCAGACTTGAATCACCCCAGGCTCACATTTTACGTTCTTCCTGCTCAAAAGGAAATCATGAGCACCCTGACAGGCCCACTTCACATGGAACATTTGCATGGTTACCTATTTAGAAAGGAAAAAGTAAAGGGAAGCCCCATTATTCTGAAGTTTGTTGTCCTTTGCACTGAGAATATGCAGCCTCAAAGTCAGGCCTTAGGAGTCTGACCACATGATACTTGATGATTCAAAGTCTGGTGCCTAGGAAAATCTACAAGACTAGTGGTCCCCATTCTGGTGGAGCTGGGGGAAGAGCAGGTGTTTGAAACCGGATGTACAGGAGGATACGGAGGCAAGAGCACCTTTGAGGCGGTGCGCGGAGGCACCAATCATTATAGCATCTATTCTACGTGATTTTGGAGACTGTCCAACATTCAACCCCAGAATGTTTGAGTTTGGGCTTCTGCTTGTATTACAGGGAACCTGAAGAGTGAACACCGTGTATGGCTCCAAAAAAGGTTTGTCCAAATACTAATGGTGACAATGGGAAGTATCACAACTTTTTTAAATTCGAGATTACATACAGACTTGACGGCTCATTCTCTACAGCAATTTAGTCATACATATTCAAAATTTCATGTCCTGGATTTCAAAGCTAGCCCACATCTACACCTTATTGGTTCAGCTCTGAAACTGGCCCACTCTAAGTTTATTAACAAGACAAAATTTACCAAACTGCTCAAAGGAAGAGAACATGCAGCAGTAGAAATCAGATTCTAATTAGACTCTCCATGCATTGCACTGCTTTTGTTCAACATGTTAATTTTTTCCTAATTGCCTGCCTCATAAGGCATCTCATACACTGGTCATCTAAGAATCATCTTTGTTGTACTCCATAGCTACAGTGAGCATATTTTCCCAAGTAAATATTCAGATTACCACCTTGTGCTAACCTGGAAAACATATGGTCACCATGGTTATGATACATACAAAGGCACTCTAAGGGTAACAGCATCCACAATAATAGCCAAAAATAGTCTCCCAAAAGCTGCTCTTTAACCCACGAACCTGTTCTCCAGGAAACTTGATTCCTGCAATCAGAGTGGTTCAGAGTTAAGTTCAGACAAATGGGGGCATTTGTCACTTCCTTTGCACTTTCATCCTTCTGTGCCCCCCCCCATATCCAACCATCACCTCTGTTTCACCTTGAAACAACACAGCAAACATGCTGAACACAAACAATACCCTCCCTTCTGCTCTCAAGCCATGGAACTTCTCCACTGTGGTCACGCAAGCAACAGCATTACGGCCCAGACGTCTGAGATCACCAACATGGAGAAAGACCCTCTGGTTTTCTATCTTTCATCTGTTCTCCATTACAAATGATATTCAGGTCTTCACCATTCTCATCTCTTTCCCAGAGCCAAGTCAGTAACAAGAAGCCCTTGGACAGCCATATGTTGTCTTGTGTGACTGTAGAGAAGGTTCTGGGGAGGAGAAATACAACTGGGCCCAACTGGAAGGGCAGAATTCATCATCCTCCATCCACTGGGTTTGTAGTTGGATCCAAGACAAAGGTTACACAATGGATTTGTGTAACCTTTCCTGTCGGTAATGGGCAGCTATCGCCAGTTTTTAAGCAGGAATGCAGATTAATCAAAGCTAACTTTGATGGCCATGTGAGGGATGAAAAGGGAGGAGTGGGGACCAAGACTATATAGGTGGGACACCAGGTAAGAGAAGATGACAGCCCAACTACAGCAGTGGCCATAGAGAAGGAGACAGAAATAGAGAATATCTGAAAAGAAAACTGTTCAACATATTCAAATGTTATCATGAAGTTAAAGAGACTAAGATTTTTTTGAATTTAGCCATTTGACTTTGTGGCTGGTGTTAAGAAAAGGAAAAGGACGTGATCCCTTTTCTCAGAAAACTTTTACTCTGAGAAGCACAAAAATTTCACTGAGAAAAGTATCTAGAACACACTTTAATGTCTTGAAATATATGTTAAATGACTAAGAAGATACTCTTCCATCTTTTTTTTTTTCTTTCCCACCTCCTCACATTTTTCTTCCCAGAGAACTATCTTTTCCCGGCAGACGACAGGTCGCCACAAAAATCAATAATTTAGTTTATGAGTTTCCTTAACTTAAAGATATTTTTCTTTCCTGGTGTCGGTTTGAACTTCACTTACCACATTAAGTGGTAGGGTTTATTGTGTTTTACTTTTTTTATTGTATTTTATTGGGAGGAGGGAGCTGGAATGCAGGCAGAACGGTAAAAGATTCTTTTACCCCTTTCCTGGCCACTTGAAAAGGCAATCCCAAAGGATGAGTATTTACTCCTGACAAGGCAAATTCTAACTCCACTGGAACAAAAACACAAATATGCAGCTACAAACCAAATCTTTTCCCCAAAATACTAGGCGTAGGACTATGTGGTCACCCGAATTCTTGGAAGACGTAGTTCCTCAAAGGGGATCCCAGGCTGCTCCAAGAAGAGATAATAAAAACTCTCGCTTAAATTACTTGCATGTAAGCCCAAAATTCAGAGGTGTCCAAGGTGTAAAGTTATGAAACCATGAGATTGATTCTGCAAAGCACACAGAAACAACCAAAAAACAGAAACAAATCTGTTTTGATATTATAAAGCAACTATCAAATATCATAAAATCCTCTCAAAGTCCTCTGTTCTCTACCCTGAGCCTCATTTCATTAAAATGTCCCAAACCACCTTGTGGAAATGTTTTACATGTCAACAAAGACGCAAACAGTAACCAGAGGAGACAAAGAAAAATCGCGCTTAGACTTACAGGTTTATATATAGGGTGGCCAGACATTCTTTTCCTTCTTCTGCCCTTTGCACTCGCATTCTCTAGATCAAATGTCTAATTGCTATGCTGGTTGCTTGAGTGCCTCTGCATACAATATATCACCTCCTTTCGAAACCCACATTGTCCTCCCCCTGCTTTTGGGTAGTCTTCCCAAACTCTATTACTAGCGTTGTGGTGGGTTTTGCTTTCATTCCTTAGCTACATACACTAAATTCCACCCAGAGCACTTACTCGCCTGGCTTGTTTGGCACCGTTCCACGTGCGTCTGCATTCCTGTAAGGGTAACATCTTCGTCCCCTTCCATTTCCCCTCTTTTCCATTTCCTACGATTTTCTCTGTTTCTGTTCTTGGGCCAACCCTCCCTGCAGCTACATGTGTTTTCAAATCTGCCCTGTATTTTTAAATTATCCTGGTATTCTTAGCCTTTGGGCTTTCAGGACTCATTCAAACTCTCTCATCTTTCTTCTGCCGCCTTTCCAATTATTTCTGGGTCTCGTTTTGCATGGTCTACCCATAACTTCTTTTTAAGTAAAATTTACTTTCTAAACAGTGAAATGTTTTACCAGAATCAGTGGTTTCTGTAACGTGTCCTTGAAGCACAAATTCAAAGCCTTCATGATGACTGATCCACCCATTTGCTTCCAGTCTGGCTTATTCAGAATTCTATTATCTCCTCTTGGTATTAGAGTCAGGGAGCACATTCTCCTATTAGAAAATGTTCCCAAGAATGGGAAACTCGTGCTAAGAGTGAGACTGCACCAATGGCCAGTTACCTGCATCTCTTCTCCTAGTCTCCTATGGTGCTTGCCTTCCCCACAATCTAATCATCCTCACCGAAAGGAATTTCTGAGCCTTTCACAGGCACATACACAAAACACTAGATTCACCCTGGGAGCCCATTAGTGAAAATTAACCAGTAATTATCCCATATTCCATGTGATCCTCATTGTCTTCATATTGGTCTTGATGCTCAATAGTCAGATTTGTGATTTCAATTATCTAGGATTCACCCTCCTTCTCACTGTTGTGAGCTGACACAGCTGGATGAAAGCCCTCACTGAGTAGGGATAGTCTTGGCATCTCGATGAGTACAGTATAAGATCATATTTAACACCCATTTAGTTTTAGTTCAAAACACAAATTTTAAATGCCACAGAAAGCAGATTTATGGATCATTCTGCCTAATGCTCTGCTTATGATAACAACACTACAGACATATGCTAAGATATTCCTACCTCGAAAAAGAAAGGACTGAAATATAAGAATATTCATAAGATGACAGTTTGGGGGCACCTGGGTAGCGCAGTCGTTAAGCTTCTGCCTTCGGCTCAGGGCGTGATCCTGGCATTATGGGATCGAGCCCCACATCAGACTCCTCCGCTGGGAGCCTGCCTTCTTCCTCTCCCACTCCCCCGCTTGTGTTCCCTCTCTGGCTGGCTGTCTCTCTGTCAAATAAATAAATAAAATCTTAAAAAAAAAAAAAGATGCCAGTTTGAGCCCATGTATTAACTTCCCTTCTTCCTTATATTCCCACTAAAATAGCCAAAGAAAATTAAAATGAGGGAGAAAACATCTATGTCAACCCTGGAAAACAGGGAAAGTTGTGACAAATATTTGGCAAAAAAATTGTTGTGACCTTTTTTTACTAGGAAAATATAAAATAATAAAATTGACTCAAGAAGAGATAAGAAATATAAATACGCTAACATCATCAAAGATACTAAAAATACCATTGAGAAATTGTCAAATCATACAGGACATTCTAATGCTATTTAATCTGTTAAAGAGACTAGAAAAAAGATCAAAATTTTCCAATTCAGTTTTAAAAACCAACTAGTATAACCCTGGCACCAAAAATATGGCAAATACAGCACAGAAATCTATAGACCAACATCACTGAGGAATGCTCATGTAAATATTTTAAGAAATATTAGCAAATCAAATCAGCAACATATTTTAAAAATAATAAGCCGTAACTGTGATAGATTAAAGATGACTCCAAATTCTTTGCTATTCCTCCCATTAGGAAGTGGAGCCTAATTCCTTTCCATTTGAATCTGGTCTGACCTTAGCAACTTGCTTGACCAACAGAACTCTGCAGAACTTCTGTGGTTAGAGCCAAGGAAACAGTCAAAAAAACTAAGAGGCAGCCCACGGAATGGGAGAAGATATTTGCAAATGACACTACAGATAAAGGACTGGTATCCAAGATCTACAAAGAACTTCTCAAACTCAATACAAGAGAAACAAATAATCAAATCAAAAAATGGGCAGAGGATATGAACAGACACTTTTCCAATGAAGACATACAAATGGCTAACAGACACATGAAAAAATGTTCAAAATCATTAGCCATCAGGGAAATTCAAATCAAAACCACACTGAGATACCACCTTATGCCAGTTAGAATGGCAAAAATTGACAAGGCAAGAAACAACAATTGTTGGAGAGGATGTGGAGAAAGGGGATCCCTCTTACACTGTTGGTGGGAATGCAAGTTGGTACAGCCACTTTGGAAAACAGCGTGGAGGTCCCTTAAAAAGTTAAAAATTGAGCTACCCTATGATCCAGCAACTGCACTACTGGGTATTTACCCCAAAGATATGGACGTAGTGAAGAGAAGGGCCATATGCACCCCAGTGTTCATAGCAGGATTGTCCACAATAGCTACATTGTGGAAGGAGCCAAGATGCCCTTCAACAGATGACTGGATTAAGAAGTTGTGGTCCAGGGGCGCCTGGGTGGCACAGCGGTTAAGCGTCTGCCTTCGGCTCAGGGTGTGATCCCGGTGTTATGGGATCGAGCCCCACATCAGGCTCCTCCACTATGAGCCTGCTTCTTCCTCTTCCACTCCCCCTGCTTGTGTTCCCTCTCTCGCTGGCTGTCTCTATCTCTGTCAAATAAATAAATAAAATCTTTAAAAAAAAAAAAAGAAGTTGTGGTCCATATATACAATGGAATATTACTCAGCTATCAGAAAGAACGAATTCTCAACATTTGCTGCAACATGGATGGCACTGGAGGAGATAATGCTAAGTGAAATAAGTCAAGCAGAGAAAGACAATTATCATATGGTTTCACTCATCTATGAACATAAGAACTAGGAAGATCGGTAGGGGAAGAAAGGGATAAAGAAAGGGGGGATAATCAGAAGGGGGAATGAAACATGAGAGACTATGGACTATGAGAAACAAACTGAGGGCTTCATAGGGGAGGGGGGTGGGGGATTGGGATAGACCGGTGATGGGTAGTAAGGAGGGCACGTATTGCATGGTGCACTGGGTGTTATACGCAACTAATGAAGCATCGAACTTTACATCGGAATCCGGGGATGTACTGTATGGTGACTAACACAATATAATAAAAAATCATTTAAAAAAAAAAAAAACACTCATTCATACCAAAAAAAAAAAAAAAAAAGAAGATGTGGTCCACATATACAATGGAATATTACTCAGCTATCAGAAAGAACGAGTTCTCAACATTTGCAGCAACATGGACGGGACCTGAGGAGATTATGCTAAGTGAAATAAGTCAAGCAGAGGAAGATAATTATCATATGGTTTCACTCATTTATGGAACATAAGAAATAGCAGGAAGATCGGTAGGAGAAGGAAGGGAAGAATGAAGGGGGGGTAAACAGAAGGGGTAATGAACCATGAGAGACTGTGGACTCTGGGAAACAAACTGAAGGCTTCAGAGGGGAGTGGGGTGGAGGATTGGGATAGGCCAGTGATGGGTATTAAAGAGGGTACATATTGCATGGAGCACTGGGTGTTATACACAAATAATGAATCATGGAACACTATATCAAAAACTAAGGATGTACTGTATGGTGACTAACATAATAAAAAATTATTAAAAATATATTAATTAGTTAAAACTTTTAAAAAGATAAAAAAATAAAAATTTTAAAAATTTTAAAAAAAGAACTTCTGTGGTTAGGACACAAGGAGTCTTGCAGCTTCCATGTCTGTTGAAAAAGCAAACTGCATGACAATTTATGTAGTTGGAGTCCACTTGGATAAATTAAATAAATAAACAGGGAAAAAAAAGTATCAAAGCTACTTACCAAAATATCAATAGTTATTCTAAGAAATTATAGGGGTTTTTTTAACTATTAAAAATATCGTATATATGATTTTTCTAATTTTCCTCCAATAGACATATGTCATTTTTGTGATTTAAAACAGTGTGGGCATATTTCTTAAATATACCCACTGTAGACCATATACTCTTGAGTTTATCTGAGCCCTTCTTGAATACTATCATACTGTGACCTAAGTACTTCTTAGAATGAAGAATTTCAGTATTTTACTATGAATGTGCAAAACTTTTACACTTTCTTTTGTCTTTAAACTACCATTAATATATGTTCCTTACTCTTACTTTTCTGAGTTGTTATTCACCTGATTCTTTCCCTTCAGGACACTATAGACCTTTTATCATATCCCACTCCACTTTCATCTTCCCAGATTCAGAACATTAAGTAGCCCGCTCATCCTCATAAAGAAGCACTTGCTTGCCCATCTCTGTTTTTACTGCAGCATTAAAATGACCACATGGCCAGAAATTAGCAGTGGAAGGACAGTCCCTGACTTCTGATGATTCAGCTCACAATTTTCGACTTTATGATGGTGTGAAAGCCATACATGTTCAGTAGAAACTGTACTTTCAATTTTGAATTTTGATCAAATTGGGCTAAGGGTATTTGGTACAATCCTCTCTCTTTGTGCAGCTGGACACTGATAGCAAGCCGCAGCTCCCATCAGTTCCCAGTCAGTTCCCAGTCAGCTCCCAGTCAGCTCCCAGTCAGCCACGCAAGCACGCAGGTAAACAAGCCATGTACTGACAATGGTTCTGTTTCCCACATTCAGTACAGTATTCAATAAATTACAAGAGATTCAGCACTTTATTATAAAATAGGCTTTGTGTTGGATGATTTGCCCAACTGTAGGCTAAGATAAGTGTTTAAGCACATTTAAGGCAGACAGATTAAGCTATGATGTTGGGGAGGTCAGGTGTATTAAATGCATTTCAGCTTCAGATATTTTCAACTTTCAATGCGTTTGTTAGGACTTAAACCCATCATAAGTCAAGGAAAATCTGCACTCCCAATTTATTTTTCCGTTACTTGCACTATATAAGAGTAATTCCCCCCAATGTAAAGTATCATCCTCAATATAATTTATAAGAATATTTATTGAGCAAAATATGTTTATTGATTACTTCTGCACTATCACAGGGAAAACAAAAAATCTTTCTTTAGGGTCAATTTCAGTGACAACTTCTACAACACTATAGCTTTTTACCTCCCAAATAGACATAGATATCTCTAGACGGCACAGATGGATCTGTATCTAAATTCACAAGGAAGGCCTTTTGTGAATCAATAAGTGCTATCCTAGTGTCATTTTTCTTGCTGTCAAAATGCCATAGTAAAGGGAAAAGGTCCAAACTCAGCCTGTGTAAATTGTTAGTTTTAGGCTCTTCCCAAATTACTTGGGGGCTGCAGGAAGGATGTGAGCGTGTGCATACACATACACACAGAATGTCTGAAATGGTCTCATCCATGTGCAAAGCCACGGGGAAGAAATGGAAAGTCTACTGTTTGATTTTGGATAAAAGAGCCTGAGAGCTGGGAGGAAACAGGGCAAGACCACGTAGTAGACAAACAGGAAGAGCATTGAAGGAAGATGTCAAAGGATACAACTCAGCTGTTAATCAAGCAACTCCCGCGGAGCTGTGAGCCACTCTGACAGTCAGCATGAGAATGCTCACAGGCCAGTGACAAGTGCACTCTTGTGCTCACCCCATCTAACGTCACACAGACGAATATTGATACCTCACTTCATCTTCACTTCTTCTCACCCAATTTGCCGCAGCCTTCCTATACAGTTCCATTTCTCGCCACTTCATCTTACACACGGGTATACGAGTGATTATGTTGAAACAAACGAAAAAAGGCATGTTTCGGTCCCTACTGCTTCCTCGGCAAGCCTTTCCGAACAGAGCACAAATCCCATCACATGGCATATGAGGTCCTTCCAAAGAGGCCCAGCCTCCCCTCCAAGATTCACATTATTATCCCACCTCCCAAGTTCTTCTCTCCTCAAAGAACCCCTCCCCTTGTCTTTACTGACCATCCCTCCTATATAGAGTCTTTGGCTTCCCATCTCCACTTGCCCAAATATCACCCACCCTTCTTGAAGACCAATTTCCACATTTGGGACTAAATAATCAACTTGGTCCTCTTTTCCTTTCTATTCTCAAAGTACTTTAGGTGAACCTCAATAAATCTTTTAGCACAATAATAAAACAATAAGCACTCACGGAGCACTCATTAAATAAAGGGTACAGAGCTGAGTGCTCATCTTAATTAGAGATCCTCAGGTTGTGGAAAAGAGAAACTTGCCGGAACCAAGAAAAGGGGGATTTGTTATAACACATCAAGAAACTCAGGGCAAGATACATAATCAGACTTCTAGAGGGACTGGAAAGTGATCAGAAATCAGGGCAGTGTTTGCACACTCGCTCACATGTGCTCTCTCTCTCTCTTTCCCTCTTTCTCAATCTCTCCTCCACCCCTCATTTAGCAACGCTTCTTCCTGCCTGCTGGGGGTTACATTGGAGAGAGTTATGAAGATCCCCCCCCCCCCCGCCCCAGCACTGGCCACTAGAGAGCTATTTAAATGACTCCATGTTTATTTAGTACTGTTGAGTGAATATTATTTGGGCGTGCAGATCATTATGTACAAAAAATGGTTTTTTTGAAAAAGAGCAAAAGTAGATTGTATTGGGTAAACATTAATTAATTAAAATTTTTAATATTTCTTAAATATCAAGTCTAAGAGTCCACTGATCGTGAGATTCCCCTCCATTTTTTCTGTATCAAGAAAAAAATGCTTCCTTTCGTCATTATTAAGAAGCTGTCCATTTTAAGACATCCTTATTTTTAGAAATGTTAAAATGTAAAACAATGATTCTTGATGAAATGTTATATAGAAAATGAAGTATAAGCAGCCTTTGTATAGCAGCTATGATCTCAAAAGGAGAAATTGTTTATGCCATCTTCCAGAGAAAAGCCCACAATGACCAGTTTACTGCTACACAGGCCCCAGGTGGAGGACCCAGTAGCTGGGGCTCATACCAGAAACTCTCAGAAACCCCATCAACTCATCTCAAAGATGACATCAGTGATAGCAAGTCAGTCATGAAAGGCCTCTTGGGTCAGGCCATATAGACTGCCCAGATAAGACCTACAAAGAACTTGTCACAAGTTTCTGACCCTGGAGCAGAAGAAAGATTCCTTACTGTCTATTCCTTGATCCCTGAAGCAACTCAGCCCAAGTCCAGATGTTCAAAGGGTAACCTCAACCTCACCACCAATGTAGACATTTTTTCTCCCCACTACTCTCCTTCCCCTCGGCTGATCCATGTGGTCGGTCTGAACAGTGGTGACTACTGCCCAGTTCTGCCTTGGCTCTCTGCTTCTACCCCAGCCTGAAACTGGGCTCTTGTCAAGACCAGTCACCGAACTGAGGACCAGGAGGGTGGCATCTGGAACTCTTCACAGAACCCAGCTCTCTCCTTAACGTGGTTTTGTTGTCATTCATTACTGCTTCTAAGATCCATCCCCGTTGCTGCGTGTACCTGTAGTTCATTCATATTCACTCCTGCATAACTGTTCTCTGCCATGTGAAGGTACCACAATCTCTCCACCTATCCTCCCATAAATAATCATTTGTTTGAGTTCCTCTTTTTTCTGTTATGAACAGAAGCTCAACAAGTCCTTATACATGTCTGCTAGAGCACACATGCAAATGTTTTTCTGAAGTCTATACCCCAAGGTGGAATTGCAGGGTCTTAGACTACACTCACATTCAGCTTCACAAGAAAATGCCAAGGCTCTTTCCCATTTAATAGGAGATATATGAGTTCCCATTACTTCAAACTTCACCAATTATTTGAAATTACCAGATTTTCTAATTTTTGTCTACCTAGCAGAATGAAGTAAATGACATACAGCATATCATCACTTTTATAAAGTTCAAAAATAAACAATACCGAGTAATCAATTTCTAGGTATATATATACTTGTGATAAAACTGTATTGAAAACAAAGGAATGACAAATACAAAATTCAGGATTGTGATTCACCTCTAAAAAGCAGCAAGAAAATTGGGATTATTATATTTATATAATACATACATACAGAATGTGCATACAATATATGTATAATATATGTATTGATTTTTTATTATTTCAAATAGCACATAATATTTTATCTTATTTTTAATGTTTTTTATTATATTATGTTAGTCACCATACAGTACATCCCTGGTTTCTGATGTAAAGTTCGATGATTCATTAGTTGCGTGTAACAGCCATTGCTTTATTTTCTGTTCCCACAACACTAAAACAATGACACCTTTGAAATTACATTCTTACAGCCTCATCATTGGAAATAAAAATTCTTCCCTTGTAGCTCCAGGCTGAAAAAAAAATCCCAGGGAAGGACTCTGACCGACCCAGATTGGATCATGTGCCCCTCCCTGAACCAATCACTGTGGCCAGGAGTAATAAACCCTAGATTGATCTATGTTGTATCCATCTCTGTGGCCAAAGGGATAGAATCTGTTGCCATAAAGTGTGGGTAGAATGGTATGAGAAGACAAAACATAACAAAAAACCTTAAGTATTAATATCATCAGTGTCTAAAAGGCACACGGATAATAGGTAGCAGAGCTGGGATTCAAACCCAGATCTGGATGACTCTGGGGCCTAGCCATTAACCACTTCAGTTCCATCTTCCGCTGGATTAAAATATTATGAGTTTTCTCTAGTGCTGTGCCAGGATTTTCCTAAAGCCTGGGACCCTGTCTTATTTATCTTTGTCCCTCCAGCTCCTAGAAATACTACCTGCCACTTTTTAGGTGTTTTGTGGAATTAAATCCTTGAACTGCAAATTGCTTATTTGAACATATTCTTAAATCAACATGGATGTGACCATTTCTGAGACCAGCTGTGTGGGTCTTGTGCTCAGAAAAGAACAGATGGGGATTTGAAGAGTGGGAGGGGGTGGAACATTTTAATTTCAAGAACATTTTAGCACCACAAAAATCAAAAGGGAAATAGAAATACTAGAAATTTTATACTTCAAGCAAAGTTGCCTGATGATCAAAAGTGAGCATAATAAGAGTAGCAAGGAGTAGCTAACATACATTTTTCTTATTGAGAAAATCATGACGACTTAGTTTGTTATTCCTCTTACATTTTCTAGTAAACTTTGGGGGAAGAAAAGTGAGATTGGGTGGGGCTAGCAGGGGACTTTTCTTTGACTGTACCATTAAAATTATAACAAAAATGTATTCATGAGATTATTTGCAAATTTAAAAATAATCACTGCCTAGATACATGTTTTAAACCTCTTGGCAATAATTACCAGTTTGGGTCTCTTTCCATTTCCCTCAACTGTGATGAGAAGGTATTGTTTGAGAAATTATTACCTTCATTTATTTTCATTTGGGTCATGTTGGTTTTCATCTTTTTTCTTCCATAGAATCATGTCTTTTCCTAGCATTTGTCTTTTATGTTCCTTTGTGGAGTCTAAAATAGAACAAACCAAAACCCATTTCTTTGTTAAGTAAAATCTTCTCATTTCTCACTATTCATTTTGTCCTGCTTTCAAATGCTCCTAGTCTCCTCTGGACTTTGGATCTACATATTTAAACTTCTATCTTCATATTAGTCTTTCTTTTGTTCTCCTTTCTTTGTTTTGAAAAAAAAAATATTTCATTTTAAATGACTCACCGTTGTACTGCTTCCTTGGCTTGCACAGCCATTAAGTGGAATATAGTCTATTAATTTAGAGTTGTGTTATGCTGTCTTGGTCCAGGCTGCTTCCAATTTTGCTGAAGGATCCGTATGTGGCTGCAATTATTTTATTTTTAAACATTTTCTTTCTTTCCCTCTGTCCTCTTTTCTGCATTATCCAATCTGATATCCACCAGAGCATTATACTCTGATCCAAATTTTGCCCCATTCCAAATTTCAACTTTTTCTTCTTTTCCCTCCTATTAGAGTCATTTTGTTTCTAATTACAATCCAACTACCCACAGGCTTGTTTCACCAGAGGCCTTACCACTGGTGTTTATTCAGGTGATTTTGAAGTAAGTTTTGTCCTGATTAACTTGAAAAAAGGAGAGGGGAGGGAAGTAGAGAAATTGAAAATAATAATTGTTTCAGTCTTTAAAGCAAATATTCCCTACCAGCTATGCACACTGCTGGGATTCTCTAGGCCCTTATTTACTCCTCCCACTGCTTTGCCTGTATTGACTTATGCAGAGTGGACTCAAAATAGAACTAGAAGTCCTAAGGGCCCTGACTCAAGGCTCATGGCTCCTTGCCCTAAACCTTTTCCCCTACCTCTTACTTAGCAAACATTAGGTCCAAATCTACCCTTGTTCGGGAACAAAAGAAAGAAGTTCCCTTTTACCTTCTTCTCCTCCAGTCTAGTTGATGGAAGCAAAACAGAGTATGGTCTAGCTGGGCTCTGTAGATTTTTCCCAGATGGCATTACAGTCTTGTCACAGGTGCAAGGTCTTCTAAACATTCTTAACTCACGGAAAGCCATGGCACAAAGAGCAGGAGATAGGTGTTTTGTAGAATTAACTAAATCTCCAAGCCACAGATTGGTTACTTGAACATATTCTTACAGGCAACATGAATGTGACCACCTCTGAGTCCAGCAGTGTGAGTCAGGTGCTCACAAGAGAACAAACAGGGATGAGAGTCCATCCCATGGACTATGAGAGTGGGAAGGTCCACTAGTCTACCAGAGTGAATATGATGGACCGAAACCTACCCCTGCCATGGTCCTCTCTGAGCTAGCCCCCACTTGTGAGATCCATCACTCCAGTCAGGAGAAAAGTGACTCTTGCTCCCAAAATGAGCTCTGTAGCCCCAGTTTAGAAAGAACTGAAGTTTTACTCAGCTAATTACAATGCCATGCAATACCTTCTCTGCTTCAGGTATCAGACGAATAGCAACTTGAGATTAAAATCTCCAACAAATTGCTTTTCCCTATGTCTTATGGAGGCACAGGAAGGCCTGTGGAAAAACAGAAAAACTCTGACATCACAGAGAAGCTGGGTCCTGAATCAAGAGCTCTGGTTATGTGGCCTGGATGGTCTGGAAAGCCAAAGTCCCTCTCTTGGTGGGCATGAAACTTCCGTGAAGGTTGAATTAGACTGTTGTACTGACAGACCGTCTGCCTTCTGCTTACAAGTTTCCACTGCCACCCCTACCATGATTCACTGACCCAAGTCTGGAAAGCCCAGGTATAGAACCAAATCTCACAGAAAACCATGAATGTTTTTTCCAGGCAAAGCTAGTGCTTTCTGTTGGTTAGAACAGATGCCAATGAAGCCAAAGCTTGGGCAATACATGAGCCAGTTTCTCACAGGAGAAAATTCTACCCTGTAGTCAGAGACTAAACCTTTAAGCCTAGCCAGACATGCTGCAACTACGAACATAATGAAGTCAATTTTGTGTTCAATTATCTACTGTGTTAGAAAAGATACTGTCCCTTTAAATTCTGTGTCAGAACCAATCTCTAAAGAAGTCAGTTGCTGGAACAAAGTAGCCAGAGGCTATCTATGAAGCATAAGATAGAAAAAGATTTCTTCTAAGAAGGCAAAAAAAAAAAAAAATTAAAAGTAACAAAAGCTGAAAAGCCTCCTATGGTTAGAGCAAGCCAGACATTGGTGTATTCAAGTCTCTCTGTTCTACAGATGCAAAGGAAGATTGAGGTGCTTCTGGGTAGCTTCTAAATTCAGGGATGAGAAACTGAATTACACAAATATCAAAGGCAATTGCTGGAGGTGATGCTAAAGATGGTAAGTGAAACTACATCTCTTCTCACTGAAAACCATCTCCCTCAAAACAAGCTCGTGACGTCCTCACATTCACAAAGGAAGTGGATACCTGAGAGAAACTACCAGGAAGCTGAGACCAAGATATGAAGGGGGAATTTAAGAAGAGAAAATTACCTCATTCACTGTGATGAGTGTAAATTGGTACATTTCTGGAAAGCAATTTGGCAACATATCTTTCAAAGCCCTTCAAAATAAGTATTACCTTTGACTTAGTAACCCTACTTCCAAGTATCTACCCTAAGAAAATAGTTAGAAGGTGGAGAAATATGCATGCCACAGAATTATCTATAATGGTGAATAATCAGACATCTGAATATACAATGGAACAATCCATACTATAGAAAATTATGCAGTTACTTAAATTGTACCTTTAAGATTAGTCACTAATATGAAAACACACTCATAATACATTAAGTGAAAAGAAAGGATGTAAAATATAAGCAGAATTACTTCAGTTTATATATATTTTTTTTAGAAGGAAATACAACATAGCTAGTGATTATCATTCCATTGTGGAATCAAAGTTTGTGTTACAGATTTTCTGCACTGAATCAGTATTATTTTTACAATCACCAAAAAGTTATTTTTTTAAGAAAATTTAGAAGTTTTTATGCCATGGTGTTAGGGAGAGAGAGGAACGGATTACAAAATTGTACAGGGGAAAAAAGACCTCAAAGGAAATACTTAAAATATAAAAATATTAATTTTTGTCATTTTAGGATTATACGTCACTGTGTAATTTTTTGCTTTCTACTTTTTGGTATTTTCCTATTTTTCTTTAAAGAAAACATATCTCTTCCACACAGGAAGAGATATTTTTAAAGAAAAAAGAATGGAAGAAATAAGAGCATGCTAAAAATGCTCATTAATAATAACAAAACCACCTAGGAAATGAACCAGGGACTTCCTTCTATTTGGTCCTTTATTGGAAGATGTAATAAAATGAGGGCAACTTTTTATGTTGCTCCTAAAATGGGTTACCAAACCCAAAGCAAGTGAACCATAAAGATACCACATCATAAAGAAAGACAAAAAGTGAGGGGAGAAGGCAACCTCGTATGAAAGAAGGCTGACCTGGCCCAGCCAGCCCTGTCCTATAGCCTTTCTCCAGTGTATACGTGCAGACAACTGGGGAATGCAGAGGACCGAAGGAGAATCTTCCTAATCATGAATCACTGGTCTGGCCCTAAGGAAGAGCGCTAGAGTTGGCAGTTGCTGAAGCCATGAAAATGCACCGCTGAGATTTTCTAATGTAGGAAGCATAACCAATGGCCCCAGCTGCTGCATAATGGAATCTACCATCACATTTGAGCCAAGATCAAGCTTTCCATTGGCTGCTCCCAGACCAATGGCTGAGTGCATCAGGGATACTAAGGCAGACCCATTCTTGAGAACCTTGATGGCACTTGCTTAGAACTGCACTGAAGTCTAAGACCTTCTTCCTTTCTGCCCTAGCTCCTCCACAGAGATCAGACCAGCATGACAGTCTGGTAGCTCTCACAGCCTTCTCCAGCTCCCACCCCTTCCCTCTTACAAGCATTTCCCCCCACATAAAGCCCTTGAACATCTCATCCCAACTTGGCATCTGTTTCTCTGGACCTGGACTAACACAGGGGCACTCCTCCATCCATTCACCCACCTATAGAATCCAATAACAGACCCATTCACAGAGATTGGGGGTGCTAGCTATAAAAGAGTGGATTGGCATCTCATATCCCAGTAGGAAATCTGTTTATGCAGCAGTCTTACTGATCTAGGCTTCAATACCCATTTTAGCATTAGGAGAAAACTGCAAAGATTTGGGAAACCCAAAAAAAAATGGGTACCCTTTGAACCATCTACTCTCCCACCACTTGGCATGAGTTTCTCATGGGTCAAGTGAATATTGCTGCATGTAGATGGATTTGAATGGTGTCACTTGTACCCATCCAATAGATTTAAACTCAGATTTATTCATATTTGAAGGTGATGAGAATTCACAGTAAGGGATCCTGCCACCAGCTTCAAAGTTGTGTAAAGGCCTGCAGAAAGCCTGGGAGAAGGCCCCTGGAAAGGAACTGAGAGCAGCCTCCAGAAGATGAGAGCAGTCCCGAGCTGATAGCCATGGAGCTGGGACCTCAGGCCTACAACCACAGGGTTGTCCTGCCAACAGCCTGAATGAGCATGAAAGTAGGCTCTTCCAAGACCCTCTAGATAAGTGCCCAGGAATCCCATTCCTTAAGCACAAGACCCAAAGCAGAGAACCCAGTTGGGCCATGCCTGACTTCTGACCTAAAGAAACAATGATAAAATAAATGAATGTTGTCTTAAGCCAATAAGTTTGTGGTTATTTGTAACACGGCAACAGAAAACTAATATAAGGAGATTCAGCAGCACATATTTGATAGCAGTAATTGGGAAGAGTAAACCATTTTGTTCGTGCTTCTACCAAGTTCAGAATGTTCAATAAAGTAATTACAAAAGCTCTATTATCAAGTTTGCCTTGACATTACTAAACGAATATGTTCAAGTGTTTTATTAGCAAATTATATCAATTACTGTACAATGTAGTGGCTAAAAATTCATAGTAATCTCGTACCTCAATATAACTAGTTAGGGGTGCCTGGATGGCTCAGTCAGTTGAGCATCTGACTCTTGATTTCACCTCAGGTCATGACCTCGGGGTCATGAGATCGAGCCCCATGTCAGACTCCAAGCCAGGCATGGAGCCTGCTAGGGATGCTCTCTGCCCCTCGCCCACCTCACTCTTGCTTTAAAAAAAAAAAAATGTAATTATTTATACCAAACTGATCATTCCCTATGGTGTTCTATTTAAACTACAATATAAATGTCTCACACCTAAATTAATGGCACAATATTTAAAATAATCAATAATCTCTGTAATTCCTGAAAGGAGGCAAGAAAGGAAGAAAAACAAATATAAGGTAGTTTATTACTGAGCTGGCCATAGCCTCACAAGAAAATAAAGCTGGTTTCTTCTTCATGCAGGACCTCTCCAGAAAGACCACATGGAACCCTACAGCTCAACATAGTCCTGTGGCAGAGAGAGGGAGCAGAAGTTATCTGCCAGTTCCTTTTTATCTTCTGTACCTCACTAGTCAAAGAACCCCTCTACACTTCTGGGGGTCAGCCCCTGGGATAGTCAGGTCCCATGTCACTTTCCAACGATTCTTCCAAGCGTGGACATGGTAGAAAGCCAAGAGGGTGGGGTTCCTGCAATTCCTGCTCAGTAAGCATAGTGAAGCCCAACACAAGCAGGGCCCTTACCCTGGGAAGGCTGGGACAGCTGACAGTGTTAAGAGATAGGGAAATGTGGTGGCCAATGGTTTCCACTGAGCAAGTGGCATGGGCCCAGAGGGTGGAGCCAGGCACATCTGGAGAGGTGCATTATCCTGGACCTCACAGCCCCAAATGTGATGTCTGCATGGCCCCACCCTTCCTCCCACACTATTATCTTGACAACTAGGTAATAGTGAATTGACCCATTCCCCCCACTGCTTCTAAGAAACAGCTACTTCTTGCCTTTGATCATCACCCTTAACTTGGGGTTCCTCCATCTGGTTTATATTTCTTCCCAGAAAGCACTTGGTGCCCTTATTTCCAAACCCCTCTCTGTACATGAAGCTATTTCTTTCCCACCAATTTTTGTAATCCATTCTGGAAAACACACCCAGAGGCCCTGGGCTTCTGCCCATTCTGCTTTTCATTATTGCAATTGCAGTGTGGTTAAACCAGTAATGTCAAAACCATGTGTGTGTGTTTGCAATGTACTCTACTCCAAAGCTTGATGAGAGTGGGCTTAAACACACACACAGGCACGCATGGACACACACTTCTCTTCTGGATAGTGCGGTGTTTGGGCAGAAGGACGATGACATCTCTTGGAAAGGAGAAACAGAAAGGAAAACCTGCGTCTGAACTATAAGCCTTCGAATTTCAGAATGGGAAATCTTTCAAAACCGATTGCATTAAACCCTTTTGTGCAGGGGGCAAAAACCTTATGAGGAGCAGGAAAAATTTAAAAAATAGGCCACTAATAAATAAAAATATTTTTTCCACAGATAAATCAGGCTTTGAGTGCTTTATCCAAAGCCTTCTTTTGACATTTCCGGGATTCTTACATTTATATTCAAACTCATCAAAAATTATCCCCAAGCGACCACGCAATCACTTCTTGTGGTTTTTCTTCTTTCCTCTTGATTAGTTTTTTTCTCTTCAGACCTTTGGCTGACTGTTTTGCTACTATTAGCAGGACTGAAGTTCCTAGTGGGGTTAAAAGAAAGAACCATGAGTAGCAATGCTGTGTTCTTAAGTTTTTTTCACCCTGAGCAGGAAAGGACCATTTATGGATTGATCTCCCCATCAGAGAACCATGTCACCCAATCTCACTGTTCTGCAACTTCCCACAAGATTGATGGTAAATATAATATGTATGAAAATGAAGGAGGAAAATGTATGCAAAGCTTCAGTGGTAGTGCAGGGGGCTGGAAACGATGTTGTGCAGTACATCATTTCATCTGAATTTCTCATTTTCAGGACATTGACTAAAATTACTGCAGTCGTAGTGTTTAATGTTCCTGTATTGGGATTCCAGGGTTTAAAAAAAATGATTTGAAGCCAGAAAAGCAAGACTGACTTATTTGGACCTATGCTGTGGTGTGACCAAAAAAAAAAACTGCAAGAAAATAAGAAATGCTATAAACATACACATATTCTCTCCCTCCCTCCCTCCCTCTCTCTCTCTCTCTCTCTCTCACACACACACACACACACACACACTTACAGTGAGTTTAATACTATATCCAGTAGAATACCAAGCAGGTTGTCAATAAAAGAGGGAATA
This sequence comes from Ursus arctos, assembly GCF_023065955.2. Classification (NCBI taxonomy): domain Eukaryota; kingdom Metazoa; phylum Chordata; class Mammalia; order Carnivora; family Ursidae; genus Ursus; species Ursus arctos. The sequence goes on from NW_026623067.1 coordinate 55,776,747, forward strand.
TAACATAAAAGTAAACTAATGAAGCTTAAGTTCCAAGACCCTAGAAGGTCAGAGGGTTTTCTTTAAAATTTGTAAAACATCTATTTTAACCAAAATGGTTAAGATTGCTGTCTGTCTTCACTCCAAGTTTCCTTTCTGCATTGGAAGGCATTAAATCAGTCATAAGCATGTGGGGGAGCCAGCTAAGAGAAAGCCGAGTTGAGGATATGTTTCATCTGTGTTTAGGACAAGGGTAAAATGTATTTAGATGGTTCTCAGTCACTCCTGTGTCGGTTATGTGATTGCTAGTGTCCTGGTAAAGCAAAAGCTTCCAGGAGCACTCAGCTAGCCCCTGAGTGACATAGAGGTACAGGGTAAGAGATTTCACCTCAATATAAACATGTATTTCAGGCCCAAGAGTGCATTGGGTAGTTCAGAAGAAGGCAGGTTTGAAATGTACCATACCCAAAGCTAATCTCCGCACAACTCTTCTCACCATCGGATCTACTAAGAGAAAAGTAGAGGACTCCGATATCACCGATCCTCATCGAAACATAAGTTTTCTCCTTGACAGAGATTTTTCCAAATTGGGTAACAATTCTAAAAAAATTATGTGATATGAACCTAGTAAATTGTGACACTGGAAAAAAAAATACTTTCTAAACCTATCGATAAATTTTTTAAAATTTCAACCTTGCTACAAAAAAAAAAAAGTTACCTTTCTATTCCCTCTGTGAAAAAGATTTTACTAAATTGGTGTCATATGAAGAGGCCAAGATTATGAGCCAGGAATGTATTTTTGCTGTTCGTGCTATTTGTCAGCTTTTTCAAATATGTAATTGGTTACGATTCTTTTCTTGTTCTAAATAAATGTTCTTTTATACCTAATTTAGTATTCATGATTCCCATTCTCTTGAAGAATGGCATCAGCTTCAGGTCTCTTCAAATTTGCCCTCAATCTGACTCTCAGCGCTGGCTCACATCAGGCTTGCACCCATGCAACTCCTAACCTCCACGCAGATGGTAAGGATCGGTGCCTTTCTTCACCTCCTGGCATCCACGGGCTTCCACTTCTGCATCCCTTTAGTGACCCTGGACCGTGGCCACATCTTGTTCCTTGTCCTCATGTGGAACCTACTCCATCTCCAAAGCCTGAAATTCCAAAGTGCCTGGCTGCAAGTCAGTTCATGCAGCTCAAACTCTATGGCTTTTCTGATTCCCCTTACATGCATACCTATGCACACAGCCCATGGACGGTCTCGTGCATGGTATTCTCCTTCCTTGCCTGCCTCTTCTCTTCCTCACCTTCCATCCTCATCCCCACTGCTCGTTCCAAATTCTCCATGTTAGTCAAACCTCTCTGAATTTTGTTCTTCCTACTCTATACTCCATAGCTATCCCTCCCAAAATCAACCTGGTTAGCTCTAATTATGTTTAATAGCTGTGTAATATTTCACATTGGAAATATATCGGTATAAATTCAACATTTCCCCTTTGATGTCCTTTCCGTTTGTTTTCTGTTTTCTTTTGTTTGCAGCAATATGAATGATACTGCAATCAACATTCTTTTACCTATATCTCAATGCTATTATATCCCTAAGATTCCCAGTACTCGGACTGGGGGTTGAAAAGGTACACTTATATACATATGTATTTTTTAAATTTTCATAGATGCTGCCAGGATGCTTCCAGAAAGACAGTAACAATTCACATTTCCATCAGCAGAGTTTGAGAACCCCTTCTCCTTGCCTACTTTGCAGCAATATTGCAGATGTTATTGCTCTTTTTTAACTTCTGCCAGTCTGAAGTGTAATATACTTAAGCTTACACTCAACCTCAATTTTCTTTTCTGCTACCGCTAGTAAATTTGAACATTTTTCATTGATTAATTAACTAGACTTAGATTTTGCTCTTCTGTGAGTTGCCTATTCATATTCTTGAACAAATGTTTATTTTTCTTCTCATTGATTCTCAACCCTACTTGTACATCATAAATAATTACCCTTCGCTGTGCTTTTTGCAAATATTTCTTCCAAATCTACCATACTTCTCCTGACTGTGTTTGTAGTTTTTATGTATCCAATCATCTACGGTGGTATATAACATGGTTTCAGAGTTTCTGGAACTGGCTATAGAGGTCTCTTTTATTCCTTGGTTGCATATAGTCTCTTAGATTATCTTCTAAAATTTTGACATTTTATTGTTTATTGAAATCTTCAGGCTATCTGAAATTTATATTTGTATACTTTGTGTTATAGGGTCTAACTTTATTTTTTTCTAGAAAGATAGCAGCTATATCAGCACTCTCTGTTAAATGAATAATTCATTTTCCACTGAATTGAAGTACCACCTTTATGATATGGTAATTCTTCACATATGCTAGAATATATTCCTGATTATCTATTCTAGTCTGCTGATTAATTTATTCTTTGCCAATACCATATTGCTTTTTAACATAGTAGTTTTGTCAAATATACTGATAACTAAAAAGAAGAGTATCCCAACTGTTCTTTTCATACTTTTCTTACCATTTCTTGTGCGTTTACTTTTCTATATGAAATTTGACATGTTTTTATTCAGTTAAAAATGGTTTGAGAGTCTACTGAAATTATACTAAATTCATATAATGATTTGGGGTGATTTGACATATTAGGATATAATTTCTCCCCACCCAAGAATGTGGTATACACTTCTATTTGTTCAGATTTATTTCATGTTTCTTCATATAGGTCCTTTACTTTTCATGCCAAATGTATTTCTAAAGTGTTTGTAATTTTTTTTACATATTTTGTAAGTTATGTCACTATTTTGAGTGAAATATTTTCCCCACTTCCATTCCTAGGTGTTATTATTAGTGCAGAGGGGGAAAAAAGTTTCTTTATTTTCAACTATTATTGGATCCAGTCACTTACAAAAACTGTATTAATTCTTATGAGTTTTTACTAGAGCCTACTGGGTTTTCTGAGTATACTATTACATCAGCAAAAGGGAAGAAAAAAAAAAGGTAGCATTAGTCATCTCAATGTTTGAAGCACTAAGTAGTGTCTGGTACTTGGCAAGCACTTCATAAATGTTTTAAGAATGAATGAACAAATGAATGAATCAATGAACAAATGAAGTGGGTCAGAGCTTATTCACATGGAGCACTTAAGGTTCTTTCTATTGTAGCACCATTCCAATGAAGTGCTGATCTTCCTTTGGAAGGCCACACCCAGTTCTTTGCTAGAAACCACATAAGTTTCCAAAATAGTCAAAAAGAAGATGAATAAGTCTGATAGCCATAGGAAATATATTCCGATTAGCGAAAGATCTTCCTGAGTGAGTTTCGTAGAGTTCCTTTGAAAGTTCTTGAGTTCCTCTTTTCATTTGAGCTAAGAGAAGAGACAGCATGGGGAGGCTTTGTTATTGGACCAGGAAAGAAGCCACAAGATGTCTTTGCACCTTACAGTCAATTACAAGGCTTAACTAACGCCTTTGTTGGCTGAGGGCAGGCAGCTAGCCAAAGGTTCACTTGCAGAAACATTTCAGTGAAGGGTCTAGAAACACAGACAATAATAATAATAATAATGGCACCCTGAGAAGCTTTCTATATCTAGGAAGACAGTCAAAAACAAAGTCCGCAGTGGTAACTGATGGAAAACCAAAGAGACACCAATTTATATATAGTGATAATGTTCAATTTAGTCTTGATCTACATACTACCTCTGTAGTTAGGCCTCACAAATATTGCGTAATGGAACTAAAAGCATGCGCTCTCCTATCTAACCTATGTAAGTCAACCATACTTAAGAAGAGCCAAGCCACTAGGCTTTATAATCTCAACCACAGTGATTCACCTTATGGCAGTTATTAGAATTCTAGGCATAATTTATTGCTGAGGTAATTAACCATTATCTATGTTGCATACTTGAAATCCCAACTCAACTAAGTGTCAATCTGAGTCATATAAATAATAAATAGGCCCCAAATGGTAAAAGCTTCTGACTTGATAAGAACATCACTTAATCCTAGAAGAGATTTTCCAACAAACCACAATAGCTTCCTGGTCTTTCACAAAATTCAAATACACATATACAAATTTATGAATGCACATGAAGGATTGTCCACTGTAAGAAACAACTCTGTTTTTCAAAAACACAGAAATGATGACCACCAGGCTGGGAAGCATGATGCAAAGTGCTCTCCATAAATTACCAGCAAGAACAGCAAGTACTAAGACAATGAGAAGAAAAGGGTATGTTCAAGCTGTGGAAATAAACACAAAACCTGGCACAGATTATACGGGATGGTTACCCAAAGGGTGACCAAACTGTTCTTATAGGGAAAACAAAATGTTTCTATTAGAGAGTCTAAAGGGAAATCCCTTGAGAGGCAGACAGAGAACCAGTGTAGTAATTGGCTAGATAATCCCAAATACTGCATCCGAGCTAACAGCACAAAGCCAAATGAGGAGCATCAGCTTGCACGCACACACCAGGCTACTGGGGAAGTCTGATGCTTTGAAGCGTCTCTTCACATTTTTAGTTGATGAAAGGTTTATAAAGAAAATGTAGCCCTCTAAATAAGCCTACCCCTGCAAACACACGGGTGCATTGGTGATATGGCTCAGGTCTTTAATTTGCTTTGTGTAGCAGCTGGCACCCTGATGTTTAGCCTTTGCTTACAAGGCTACTCCTGATTGAAGTGCTCTTGCCCTTCTCTCTGAGGATCTGCATCCTTCTCATCTATTGTGGGTCTGCCAGACTTAGAATCATTTTCTTGCCTGCCAGACCATGCTTCAATTCTTTTGATCACAATGACACAGAATTTGAAGACACCGAGAGACAGACCTCTCAAAAAGTGTCACATGACCTTAATTCCCTATCAAAGGCAATGCTAGGAAGAGCTCAGATATTACCCATACTGCCACCTGGCCTCTGCCCAGCAGTGAGAATCTTCAATCATCCAAATGGTCCTGAGTCCCCAAGCTGGCCTCTTCACTCAACAACCAGGATAAACAACAAAGGGCTCTTCCCTGCAGGCCAGAATAGGGCCCCTGAAGATGACCAAAAGGTCATTCTAGCAAACAGAAGGGGTGCTCTTTATTTTTTCTGGGGCAGAATTGTGATTTCAGATTAAGGAAAGCCAATTACAACATCCCTTTATCTGTAGAATGACCATTCAGTCATGTTTGCCTCCAACGATCCTGGTTTACAACTATTGTCCCTGAGTAGTTATTGAGAACATACCTTTGTACTCTCAAAAGTGTTCTACTTTGGAAAATAAATTATGTGGTCGACCTACTTATTTAAGATACCAAGGACAACTTCCTCCTTAATTCATCCAAGGTAGCACCTGCATCACCAAGGACAAACACAGTGCCTAAGCCCAGAGATTTGAAGCAGCAGGTTAGGGATTTAGAAAAGGTACTCCTTTTCCTTTGGTGCAGATAGCGAGCTTATCTTTCTGTAAGGTTGCATATTGCTGAAGAAAAACAGCCATAATCTGGAGGTCTCATCTGTCCCCATTAAAAGGAAAATTTGTTATCTGACTGTATCGGTCAGGATCCCACCAGGAAAGAGATGACCCACCTGAACTAGAATAATTCAGAGAGTGTATTTATGGCCGTGCGAATGAAGCAGGACCACAAGGAATAGGACAAGAACCAAGCTGTTATCACCACTGACTACGGAGAGGAGGAGGGAGAGATCTTGTAGAGCTACTCCTTGAAAGGAGGAGACTCCTCCTGACATAGTTCAAATCTACCCTTTCTTATGAACCAATCCCCACCAACAGTCTGGCCCAAAGACTGCCACCCTACAGCCCTAGGACAAACTGCACCACACATCTGGCACATGTCCATACTAACTCGCTTTCTTAGGTACCTTTTGACAGTACAAATACGCCCTGTCTTCTCATCTAGACCATAAAATCTGTGAAAGCAGAGACCTTTCTTAGCTCTATATCACAAGCACCGCAACTCCAGTGGTTCTGAAACTTCTGTTTTTCCACTACAACACATCCAATCAGTGACGTTCACAAAGGAGACATTCTCCCAAAGGCATGCCCTGGATTACACACAATTCCCAGCATGCTCCACCATTTCTCCATCACTTGAGAAAGCAGAGCAGAATATAGATGAGCGAGGTCGGATTATTTTACAGAACGTCTTGAGTCCACTCTGATTCTTTGATGTAAATTACCTGTACACTTCAATGACCTGTTACAATTAACTGGTGTCTGGCACGTCTCACAATGGCTCTTGTACGCTCTGTGTCATAACGGCACCAGTGCAAAATCTGCGTCATGGTGAAAAGGAGAACAGACTTAGAAAGTGGATAGAAATTATGGAAGAACAGGCTGTTGTCATCATTTCAGACACAAGTGTAGGATCACAGAAGAAACCCCAATCCCAATATGCTATTGTTGGATCTTGAGAGAGACCACACATGTACAAAACTTACTACCTAAACGTAGCTAAACTCATCTAACATACAACCTAGCCCAATCGGGAATTTTGCAGACAAAGAAATCAGGATGTGTGATCTTCCCATGGTCACATAAGATACTAATCACGGGGGCGCCTGGGTGTTTCAGTCGTTAAGTGTCTGCCTTCGGCTCAGGGTGTGATCCCGGAGTCCTGGGATCAAGCCCCACATCGGGCTCCCTGCTCCTCTGGAGCCTGCTTCTTCCTCTCCCTCTGCCCTTGCTTGTGTTCCCTCTCTCACTGTCTCTCTGTCAAATAAATAAATAAAATCTTCACAAAAAAAAAATGATACTAATCACGGTCATATTGGAACCTCAAACTAAATCAAAGACACACAAGGAAAAGCCACAAAATTCTTGTCTTGCCTAGGAACTAATAAAGTTATTTGTACTTGCTAAATGCAGGTATTTACTGAGTGTCTACCTTGTGGCAGGTAATGGGGATACATAGTAAACAAAACAAACAAACAAACAAACTTAAAACCCTGTAGTCAGACAAGGGAGCATCTTATCTAGGACAGGGAAGACTTTCTTATAAGATAATGTTTCAGCAGGGACATAAAAGGAAGAAGGAATCACATGGGTCTCTACAGCAAGTGTTCCAGGCGGATTCAGGAAGCAGAGCAGCATGTCCTTGGCACATTCCAGGGGAGAAGGCCGTCGTGAGTGCCCTGGAGGGGGACAAGGGTCAAGAGGCTGGCAATGAGATGAGAGATTTGGGGGTTGGGAGGGACTTCATGCAGTGTTTTAAAATGGAAAATTACTGAAAGGCTTCAACAGAAGAGGACTATATGTTTTTAAACTATCGGTCCAGCTAGTATGTGGAGAAGAGATTTGGCAGAGCAAGGGAAGAAGCAAGGAGGGAGCCAATAGAATCAGTTAGGAAACAGAGGGGGGCAGTTTGGACTAGGGTGATAGACATGAGGCACTGAAAAGTGGTCAGATCCCAAACATATTGTGACAGTACCGCTGACAGGATTTGAGCATTGATTGGATGTGAAATGTGAGAGAAAGAAGGAACTGACAGTTGAGGCCCTGGTTTTTGGCTTGAGTAACTGAAAGATTGACGTAGACATTTACCAAGAAAGAAGAAGGAGAGAAGAACAGCTCTGGAGAGGAAGGTCAAGAGTCTTTTTGAACATGCCAGTAGAGATGTGCCTCTAACAAATAGGAGTGGGATGTCCTGCAGGCAGCTGGACTCAGAGGTGTGGAGTTCAGAAGAGAGATTGGGGGTCATCTGCAAAGAGGTGGCATTTTGAGTCATAGGACAAGATGGGAGGCAGACAGTAAAAAGTGCCCAGGACCGAGTCCAAGTTCAAATATTGCACTGCCCTTTCCAAACAGCACATTTGCACTTTCACTTAGACTTTCCACAGATAGTGTCTCTTATTCTCCTTCAACAACTGAAGGACAATTCACTGGTAGAATGTCAATGAGTTCTCCTTCCTGCTTAGGGAAGCAGCAGCCTGTTCACCCACCTCAGCAAGCAGCCAGAGGCCTTCTAAAGAAGCCACTCCAGCAAGAAGAATGGTAAAGGGGTCAAAGAAAGCACCCCAGAGAACAAGGAGCACTGACACTGTGTGATGGTTGAGTAGGAGAGGCGGGACATCTCACAGGCCTTTCCCAGACATCGTTCACTAGGCCGTGCCATCATGGAGTGTGTACAAGGAGAGAGGCAGAGGCAAACCAAGTCAGGAGTTGAGCGAACTTCTTCATTAGGGGCACATCCTGAAGAGGGACAGAGTCTACTCATGCCCCAAGTCGTGATGACTCTGCCCTTCATGCTATAAAGGGCAATGACTGGCTAGAGAGGAATGCAGGGCTGAGAGCTACAGATATTACAAATTGAACCATTTTTGTTGCCAGGGACAGAATGGCAGCAGCAGGCCTTGACACACAGTTGAAGACTTTCTGGGAAAGCCCTTACAGATTATTTCATTTCTCAGAGACCTCCACTTCACTATGAATCAGAAATGGTTAAATGGACCTCCTTTATGGAGAAAAAAAATTCAGAAATAACTTAGGAAGAATTATTTCCTGAGTAAAAATAGCACCACCACATTAAGTTTTAAACAGTTAAAAATAGGTACACTCCCATTGTGATGAACTCAAGGAACTTGCCAATTATTTTAATTAACTAAATTGGTGCTAAAATTAACACATTGCTAGAAACCAGGTTCCAGGTTGAGGGATGGGGAGAAGAAAGAATGCCAACATCCAGCTTCTGCTTCACAAATCCACAAGCAAAGGGAATTAAACCCAGCAGGGGAAAGAAATATCATGAATACACAAACACATATATACCCCCTTTTCACTCATTAGATTGCTGGGCTTTTGTCATATGTGGTTTTTTGTAATTAATTATTTGGAATATGGGTGATGGGACCCAATTAGACAGCTAGTTCTTCCAGGCAAAGACTATGAATTACCGAAGAAAAACCACTTCTACTGGAAGTTGGTTTGTTTAACCAACTAGGAAGAGCTCAGCTAAATTTTCACATTCACAAAGCAGGAAGCACACAATCAGGGGCGCCTGGGTGGCACAGCAGTTAAGCGTCTGCCTTCGGCTCAGGGCGTGATCCCGGCGTTATGGGATCGAGCCCCACATCAGGCTCCTCCGCTGGGAGCCTGCTTCTTCCTCTCCCACTCCCCCTGCTTGTGTTCCCTCTCTCACTGGCTGTCTCTATCTCTGTCGAATAAATAAATAAAATCTTAAAAAAAAAAAAAAAAGGAAGCACACAATCAATTTCTCTTATTATTCAAGTGACTGTAATCTGGACAGTCACTCTATCAAATTATTATTGCACATAATTGACTAAAGCCAGAACAACAAAGCCCAGTATGCAGAGTATAACACAACAACCATAAGTAATCATTTTGAAGTTAGACAGAGATACGGGTCCACATCCTAGCTCTACAAATTCCCAGCTGCGTGACCTTGGGCAAGTTGCTTTGTTTCTCTGTGTCTTAGTCTCCTCTGCTAGAAAATAAAGATATAACACCTATCTGATAGGATTATAAGAATTGAATGTGATGATAAATGTACAGTACTTAGCACATGCTAAAAAGTAGCTATTAACCGTTCATATAATGAAGCATCCAAAACATGGATTTAATTTTGTCTACAAAGCTTTCTTACAATGGTATTTATTGTAATGATATTTAAATGAAAAAGACAAGCAAAGATATCTAAGATGCCAGTGCAGCTATCCAGGGGGTTCTCTGATAAGCTCAGATCTCTCTCTAATGGGCATTTAAGAGAAGGCAAGGATACAGAATCAGAACAAACTGTTTTTAGCAGCATTAACCAAGTTCTTGGCAAGAAAACATGCAAAATGAACTGAGGTTTGCAAAGAAAAAGCTACAAAGACAACAGAATTAATTTTTAAAGTTATCTCATTGAGGAAAAAGCATATGATATTAAATACTCCAAGACACCTTTGATATTCTGATTAAAAGTTGCAACTTAAAATTGCAAAGATGGGATGATACTTAAGAACAAAAACCAAAAAATGGAAAAATCCGTTCAATGGCAGAATTTGGATGAATTTGTTTTCAATGTCCTGGGGGAGAGTGAGGCCCTTTTGTCCTAAAAACACTGATGACACCTGTTCCCTTATCTATATTTCAGCAAGGAAAAACTTCTGGCTGCTGGGAAAGCTGTGCATGGCAGGCCAAAGGAATAATGTATTATGATGTATGTAGCCAAGACATAAGAATTTTTTGGTCAACGTTTAAGAAAATCATTAGGTTGGATCCATTCACTATTTTATAATGACGGATGCATTGGTTATGACTGCCAGATTTAGAAAACAAAAACACAAGTATTCAATTAAATTTACATTTCAAGTAAAGAGCGAATAATTTTTAGCGTAAGTATGTCCCATGCAATATTTGGCAACCTTAACATTGGGTTATCAATAACTTATCACTTTAGCAGAACTTCCTATGAGGAAGGGAATGACTCCCTTTAATTTTGGCAAAGAGCACATGTTTTGGGGTGCCTAGGTGGCTCAGTTGGTTAAGCGCCTGCCTTCAGCTCAAGTTATGATCCCAGGGTCATGGGATGGAGCCCTGCATTGGGCTCTCTGCTCAGCAGGGAGTCTGCTTCTCTTTCTCCTTCTACAATCTCCCCCACTTGTGCTCTCTGGCTCTATCTCTCTGTCAAATAAATAAATAAAATCTAAAAAAAAAAAAAAGCACACATTTTCTGTGGCATTTTTCTCTTTATTTCTGAGGAAGGCATTCATTCATCATTGATCACTGTCACTGATCTAGTTTACTCCAGTAGTTTTCAGACACACATACACACACACGTCTTTAGGAAGCAACTTCTGATGTGAATCGTAATACATAATACAGACTTTTTTTCTAAAAGGAAAAGAATGTCCTTTGGTAGGATGGGGAAGATGGAGGGTCTACATCATTGTCCACTTGGCTTACCCATCCTCTTTGCCCTTACAGTGTCCCCAAAGAATCTGGCACAAAGGGACTCTAAAAAACAGATATAGAACATCAGTCATTTGATCAGTCCCACCAAGTCTTATTTAAAACTGAATGCCCAGATCAATTCGATGTAGGCCTTATCTGTACATCTCCTTTCCAATGCCAGGGTTACTTCCCCCGGCAGACAGTATCATCAAACTCCCACAGAAGATACACTTGAGTTCTAGTTGACTCATTTCAATCCTCCTTTTGCCAGAACCAATCTACAAGCTGTTTTTTATTTTACAACAACTGTGCCTGTGACATAAAATAAGCACCTAAAAGCAGACAATCTCACCTCCACCATTTATCTAATCCACCCGATAGCAATAATGCAGGAATGGAAATAAACTTCCAAATGCTAAAATATCCAGTTATCACCTAGATATTTGCTATCATGTAGACATAGCCAACACTCTTTCCACTTCAGCCCTTTTCCTCGGGGTTGGTTCAGAAAAATGTTCTCATCATGGGGGACAAGAAACACTGCTGTCATGTGGAAGTCTTTTCCCTCGTTCATTCCTATGACCATTTGCAAGGGTGGCATGCCATCTCCTGCAGACCTACCTCCATCTGGTATGTGAGGAATGTCTTTGGACATCCTTTTAATGTCTATTCAAATCCTCATTATTCTCATATTCCACAGAGTACCTTTAATGTACTTCTCCTGACCCCTGTCTGGGAATAATCACTCATTATGATTTTACCCCACCCCATTCTCTACAAAAGACTGTATGTTTTGGAAGAAGCACCACAGAGCCATTCCCAGAGCACATGGAGAGCATCCATAACCATCCTAAAAAGCCAACTTCAGGACCACCTGGCTGGCTCAGTCAGAGCATGTGACTCTTGATCTCAGGGCTGTAAGTTCAAGCCCCCTGCCGGGTGTAAAGATTACTTAAAAATAAAGTCGTAAAAAAAAAAGCCAACTTCAGACCAATTCTGTAGGTTATTTTTCACCTACAGACATGTACCTGTTCATTTTGCTCATTAAAAGTTACTCACATTGACAGGAATCCATCAAAATTCTAGAGGAGAACATAGGCAGCAACCTCTACGACATCGGCCAAAGCAACCTATTTCATGACACATATCCAAAGGCAAGAGAAACAAAAGATAAAATGAACTTATGGGACTTCATCAAGATAAAAAGCTTCTGCACAGCCAAGGAAACAGTCAAAAAACCTAAGAGGCAGCCCACGGAATGGGAGAAGATATTTGCAAATGACACTACAGATAAAGGACTGGTATCCAAGATCTACAAAGAACTTCTCAAACTCAATACACGAGAAACAAATAAACAAATCAAAAAATGGGCAGAGGATATGAACAGACACTTTTCCAATGAAGACATACAAATGGCTAACAGACATGAAAAAATGTTTAAAATCATTAGCCATCAGGGAAATTCAAATCAAAACCACACTGAGATACCACCTTAAGCCAGTTAGAATGGCAAAAATAGACAAGGCAAGAAACAACAATTGTTGGGGAGGATGTGGAGAAAGGGGATCCCTCCTACATTGTTGGTGGGAATGCAAGTTGGTACAGCCACTCTGGAAAACAGTGTGGAGGTCCCTTAAAAAGTTAAAAATTGAGCTACCCTATGATCCAGCCATTGCACTACTGGGTGTTTACCCCAAAGATACAGACATAGTGAAGAGAAGGGCCATATGCACCCCAATGTTCATAGCAGCAATGTCCACAATAGCTACATTGTGGAAGGAACCGAGATGCCCTTCAACAGATGACTGGATTAAGAAGTTGTGGTCAATATATACAATGGAATATTACTCAGCTATCAGAAAGAACGAATTCTCAACATTTGCTGCAACATGGATGGCACTGGAGGAGATAATGCTAAGTGAAATAAGTCAAGCAGAGAAAGACAACTATCATATGATTTCTCTCATCTATGGAACATAAGAACTAGGATGATCGGTAGGGGAAGAAAGGGATAAAGAAAGGGGGGGGTAATCAGAAGAGGGAATGAATCATGAGTGACTATGGACTATGAGAAACAAACTGAGGGCCTCAGAGGGGAGGGGGGTGGGGGAATGGGATAGACCGGTGATGGGTAGTAAGAAGGGCACGTATTGCATGGTGCACTGGGTGTTTTACGCAACTAATGAATCATCGAGCTTTACATTGGAGACTGGGGATGTACTGTATGGTGACTAACATAATATAATAAAAAATCTTTAAAAAAGAAAAAGAAAAGAAAAAAGTTGGGATAGACTCCCTGGCTTATAAGTATTTCTTCTTTCTCAGGGATGGGTGGGCTCCCAAAGATTCTGTCTCTGCCACAGCTTGTTGATCTGAATTTTTCAGAATTTTTGTATTTTGTATTTATTGCTTCTGTTATAATCACATTTTTAAAACTCCATCTCTGGTGGATGGTATATAATGAAAAGAATATTATACGCTTCTGAGGCCACAATGTCAAATCTGAACGCCAGAAATAATTTTTAAATACAATGTTTTATAAAGTTCATGTAATATTTTTAGAATATAATTTTATAACAAATAAGATGGCAGGGAAAAGTTATAGTTCTTATAATATAAAAGTAATACCATTCATTTAAGAACTATTTTCAGGGAAAGAATCTTAAAGAAGACCTGAGCTAATTAAAATTTTTTTTTCTTTTTTAAAGATTTTATTTATTTGACAGAGAGACAGCCAGCGAGAGAGGGAACACAAGCAGGGGGAGTGGGAGAGGAAGAAGCAGGCTTCCAGCAGAGGAGCCCGATGTGGGGCTCAATCCCAGTTCGCCAGGATCACGCCCTGAGCCGAAGGCAGAGGCTTAACGACTGCGCTACCCAGGCACCCCTAATTAAAAATTTTTAAATTGTTTTTATAGAAGATATTTTTTGTTTGGCTTGATAATAACCCTTAGACTTTAATTCATGGATACATAGACATGAGAGACATATTTGATATAACATTTGGCTAACATTGATTGACATAACATTTGAATAAATCTTCAAAAATCTGTCATGACCACAAGAACACTGAACATAAACTCCTTGACACATGTGACCCACTTTGTGGGTTAATTGTTTGAATGTCTCTTTAGTCCCAGCCCAACCCTTCCTAATGGAGTTGTCTTTACGACTTCTCAAATTCATTCTTCTGGATGTTTATATCTAATGACATACATGATTATTTACTTGTTTCAGTTAAAGTTATTTTTATACATTTTTAACGTTTAAAAAAAGCAAATATTCATTTTATTTCCAAGTCAGATTGTGGGGTAAGGAATGCCTGTTTTATTTCAAGACATGAATTATGTTCACAAAAATAAAATACCAATAAAGATAAAAAAAAAAAAAAAAAGGTACTCACATTAGGGGCGCCTGGGCGGCTCAGTCCTTAAGCATCTGCCTTCAGCTCAGGGCGTGATCCTGGCGTTCTGGGATCGAGCCCCACATCAGGCTCCTCCGCTGGGAGCCTGCTTCTTCCTCTCCCACTCCCCCTGCTTGTGTTCCCTCTCTCGCTGGCTGTCTCTCTCTGTCAAGTAAATAAATAAAATCTTTTAAAAAATAAAAATAAATAAATAAATAAAAGTTACTCATGTTAAAAAAAAAAAAAAGCTCCTAAATGTAATGTGATAGATTGACAGAACATTGCTGAGACCAATTTCAAAAGACCTAATTAAAACCATATTCAAGAGGTGGAAGACTCAGTATTGTTAGGATGCTAATTCTCTCCTAATTGATCTACAGAGCCAATGCAACTCCAATCAAAAACCAAAAAATTAGAAATGATTTTAAAATTCATATGAAAATACAAAGGACAGAAGAGCCAAAAGAAGCATGACCACCCCCCCCCCAAAAAAAAAAAAATAAAGTTGGAGGAATAACCACACCTCATGTCAGAACTTATTATAAAGCCACAGTAATTAAGATGCTATGATATTGGTGTAAGTGTAAAGATAGACAAATAGATCAATGGAACAGAATAAAGATTCCAGGAATGGACATATAGATATATGGATTTCTGAAAAAGGTGAAAAGGTAACTCAGAGGAAAGGGAATAATCTTTGCAACATATGGTGCTGACCCAATTGTACAGCCATATACAAAGAAGGAGAAGGAGAAGGGGCAGAATTTTAATCCATGCTTCATGCTTATACAATAATTATACAATAGGTAACTCAGAATGGTTCATAGACCTAAAATGATATGAAACTAAACCTAAAACTATAAAACTTCCAGAAGAAAACGCCTGATAAAATCTTTGCTTGGGTGAGGTAGATATTTCTTAGATACAATGGCACAATCCCCAGAAGAAAAAAATCGATAAATGGAACTTCCTCAAAATTAAAGACACTGCTCTTTGAAATACACTCTTAAGGTAATTAAAAGGTGGGCCACAGACTGAAAGAAAATATTTATGAATCGAATATCTGATAAAGAACTTAAATCCAGAATACATAAAGAACTCTTAAAATCAATAGGAATTAAAACAACTCAGTATAAAATGGTCAAAAGATTTGAGCAAATCTTTCACCAAAGAAGATATATGGATGGCAAATAAGCACCTGAAAAGATTTTCAATATCATTAATCATCAAGGAAATTAAAAATTAAACCATAATGGGATGCTACTGCATACCTATTTCAATAGCTAAAATTAAGAAGACTGAGCATATCCAGTGGTAATGAAGATGTGGAGAAACTGGACTATTCATACCTTTCTGGTGGGAATGTAAAATGGTACAAGTGCTTTGGAAAACATTTTAGCAGTTTCTTAAATAAACATATACCTACTGTGCGATCTAGCCATTACATTTCTAAGTACTTGCCCAATAGAATTAAAAACATGTCCATACAAAGACATGAACACGAATGTTTATAGCAGCTTCACTGCAATAGCTGAAAACTGGAAACAATTCAAATACTCATCAACAGGTAAGTAAACGCTCTGTGGCATAGCCATATAAATGGAGTACTATTCAGCAGTGAAAAAAAAAAGAATGAACATTAGTACATGCAAAAACAAGAATATATTTCAAAATAATTAATCTGAGGGAAAGTAAACAGAACTTTCCTCCTCCAAAAAAGAGTAGACACTGTATGATTCCATTTACATAAAATTCTAGAAAATGCTAACTAATCCATAATGACAGAAGGCAGATGAGTGGTTGCCTGCAGACAGTGGAATGGGAAGGGTTACGAAAGGATTTGAGAAAACTTTTGGGAGAGATGATATGTTCACCATCTTGATCATGGTGATGGCTTCACAGGTATATACCTGTCAAAACACACAAAATTGACCACTTCATGTACAGTTTATCGTACATCAATCATACTTTGATAAAGCTGTGTGAATGAAACTAAAAAGTTTAAAAAGCATTATTTAGGAAGAAGGATTAATTTTATTTGATCTAGTGTCTGCACAGTGACATATTTAAAAACTGTTTGGCAGCCAAGAATTAAGTGGCAACAGTCTTTAACCTTTTCACACTGTGGAAAAACATCAGATGGAACCCATTTTAGAACTGATAGCACACCTTCAATTCATCATCCCCACCATTTTATTTACCTTCTACAGCTGCCCAGAGCAGCCCCAAAGACTCTTTCCATTTCTCTCTAAACTCCCCAAATCTTCTCGTCCTCAACCCTGCCCAAGAAACTGTCTATGATCTTTTCCCAGTCCTTCCCCTACCCGCCCAGATACATTCTCCAGTCACTCCACCACCCCACCCCACCCCCAGTATATTTACTTCTTCTCAACTCTGACCTCCTATTCCTTCTAGTTCAGCATTTTTCTGTCTATTATCCTAAGTGGCATAACTCAAATCCCAGAGGCCAAAAAGTAAAAATAATCCTATGTGGAAGGAGAAAAAGTAGGGACAGAGAGGCATGCTCATACATTAATAATTTCTTAATTCTAACAACTGGGGGTGGAGGAGAACATCTTATTTCAAAAAGAAAAGATTGGTCCCAAGATCTGGACCCCTCTCTGTGCAGAGCTCCTCTCCTAGTTCCACATCCCAACTCATTCACTCTCTCAGGCAAAGAGACTCAGGTTGGCTTCATTCAGTCTTCCATTCTGACCCTAAATTGCATCTCTAGACCTGACACTCGCCCCCCCTCCTAACCCAGCCTTCCCATTCCCTGTGGTTAGCTTGCCTCTTTTCTGAACGCCTCCCCCAGGCCCATCAAAAAGAAATGACCAATTTCATCCTCTCTAAACCTGTTACTGCCACAGCTCCTTCTAACATGTCTTTTGGCTTGTATAGAAGGCAAATTCTTTATGAATTTAAAATCTCTATTTATTAAATACTTGCCCAATTTTCTGCATATATTTACACAGTTAACCTGACCACCTATATCACTGCTCTCTGTAGAGCCTGTAAAATCCTAGAGGACCAGGTATCCATCTGTGTAATCACTTCTTCCAGCCTTCTTCTCATGGTCAGTTATGACACTGCTCTGCAGAACATGCGAGTATCGAGTATCATTCACCACTCTACTCCATCCTCCCACCCCTCCACACTCCTCCTGCTTCGTGTCCCAATGTCATCAAACCACTCACAATGCTCAATGGCACATCCCCAGCACACCACCAACCTCCTTCATTGCCCGGACCATTACCCACTGCCTAAAGCAGAGGCTGGCAAGCTTTTTCTGTAAAGGGCCTAATAGTAAATATTTTAGGCTTTGGGGGGGCCATATGGTCTCTATCCTTGTATGATTGTGCCATTATACCACAAATGCATAGACAACACCCAAAGAATAGGTGTGGCTGTGTTCCAATAATAAATCCTTATTTCGAAAAACAGGCCACAGACCAGATTTGTTCACAGGCCAAAGCCTGATCTAAAACATCCTCCCTTCCAACCTCCATCTTGCTAGCTCCTGGTTTTCCTACAAGACTCAGCCCAAGTTATCTTCCTCAGAGTGCCTTCTCCCATTCCTAATTAGGTGCACCCTTTCTTGGTACTCCCATAGCATATATATCAAATGTATTTTGTAGGGACAGGAAAAACTTCTTCCCCAAGTCTGATGCTTCCTTCTGTGTAAAGGAGTTCTGCTACCATGACAGAGCTGGCTTCTCTGTACTCCCACTTCCTCCTCCCGTGGGAGATGGCAGCTCAGAGTGGGAGCAGGGCGCACACTGTCCACAAAGAACATGTAATTCCCCCAGCCTTCCTGACATCGTATGGGCCACACTGTCAGTACTGGAAAGACCTGTCTATCCAGGGCCACCTGGGCCCAGAGGCGTAAATCTGTCTCATTCCAGAGTTCTCCATGATCAGTTTAATCAGTAACAACAGTGATATTTTTATCCCTATCTTACTTCTTGATTATCTCTTAATTGCCTCAGAAGTCTAGAGGGAAACAGGGGAGCTATTTATTAGACCCCACTGAAGCCTAACATCTACCACTAGCCATCGCACTCAGCATGTTGCGTAGAAATGTTCTTTGTGTACTTTCTTTCGCTTTGGTCAGTGATTCTCAGAGTAGACCTCGGTCCTCTAGAGAACGCTTCCAATTGCCATCAACACACCCAGAAATGCAAATCTTTCTTTCAGACTGAGAGCAGGCAACACACTTCCCATTACCTTTTACTTTTACCTACAACCGAATGTTACTTACTAATAACCTCCGAAGTGAATTAGCAGTAGTTTCTAAGTTGAATGTATGAATAGAGTTTACTGAATCTTTAATTCAATATTCTGTTAAGCCTGGCAGCCACTCTTTTGGAAATACTGCAAAACTGATTGGGCATGAGCCTACGAGACAGAATTTCAATAGTCTTCAGGAAAGACAATTTGTGAATAATGTATCAGTGATGAGATCTCCAATCGGTCATGGTTTTCAATCACTGCTATTCGAGTTTTGCTTTTACCTTCTAAATTACCATTAGTGTAATATCTTTATCAGTGTAGTTTATTACAGCTCGTTGGGTAAGCTTACTGGGTTAGTCATGCATATTTGGCCATGCAGAGGACAAGGATAGGGTAGAGCAGGCACTGAGAGTATGGGCTCTCAAGTCAGACTGCCTGGTTTGTGTCTCAATATCACCACATACTAGCTGTGTCACTTGGTGTAAGTTTTGCAACCTCTTGGCTCAGTTTCTTTACCATTAAAATGTGGAATAGTACCTACGTCATTGTGAAATGGGAAGATTAAATGAGGTAATCCATGTAAAGAACTTAAACCATATAATTAGCTATCATTATTTTATTATTACTAGGCACATGAATAGGACTTGTGGTCTCTAGTTTTCCAATAACCAGGCTTTAAGCTATGTATAAATGCAGTTCAAATACAAATCATCCATAAAGTTGTTGCTAATGAAGACATTATTGGTAATCCTCCCCCAAATTTTTCACACTGTATGTTTCACTGTGATGTTTGATAGCTCATATTTATTGGTTTGGTATCTATTGCCTATCTTCTCCACTGGAACTTAAAATCCTAAGGCCAGAGACCTCTACTTATTTATGAGTTTTCAACTATAGCCTCAATAGGTAGAAACTGCTTGGCATACAATGGGCTGTCAACAATTTTTTTTTAAGGAACCAATATGCTAACTATGAATTTATACTATATAGCCTGCAGTATAAAAGTGAGTTTGGTATAATAAAATTACTAGATTACCAAATTTTTTGGCATTGTTTTATACCTTAAAACCATGTTTAAGTTCATATCATCACTATATTGAGTAAATAATGAGGGATTTATATATATTCTAATTTAATTCTTTGCTATTGCTGAATTATTTTTCACTCAGAACACATGGGATAAGTGACCATGGCTCTTTTGCAAGTCCTGAGTGGGCCACAGCCACATAAAGAACTGTATTTTTCCATTCAACAACTCAAAAATATTTTAAATGACCCAGCAGTTCCAGTTCTATGTATATGCCTAAAAGAAAAGTCAATCAAAAGACATGTACAAGAACGTTCACATTGGCTTTGTTTATAATAGCGAAAAATTGGAAACAATGCAAACATCCATCATTGGGGAATAAATAGATGGTGGAATAGTTATGCAATAGAGTATTGCACCGCAATAAAAAAAGAACAATCTACTTTTATATACTCTTACCTGCAGCAACATGGATGAATCTCACAGACATAGAGATGAGCAAAAGCAGCCAGAAAAAGATAACAGAGTGTATGATTTCATTTATAGGAAGATTCAACTTAAATGAACTTCTATGAAGTCTATTAGTTACAGACAAAACTAATCTGTGGATATAGAAGTCAAAATAGTGGTTATCTCTGTTGGGAGAACATGGGAGGGCAAAAGATACCCTTCTAGCCTATGGGAAATGTTCTATATCTTAATTTGGGTCATGTCCACAGCTAAGAGTGCCCATGTGTATGTGTACAAATTCAGTGAGTTGTACAGTTAAATCTATGCACTTCACAGTATGTACATTACACAGTATATACAGTTGGTTTGTTTCAGGAGAGAATAATTTCTGCATATCTGACATTTAGCTGGGCCCCGGAGATAAACCAATGAACAAAACAGGCATGTCTTTCCCCTTAGTATGGTGGATCTCCACTGCTAGCTCAGTGTCTATGCTCAGTAAATTGTTGGTGACCCGAACTGAGCACTCTTTTTGCATGCTAACCATTTAAATTTCTTAAAAATACTAGTGCTGATGCTAACGGCAACAGCGGTACTTCATATTTCTTTGACAAACATGTCTTGTCTCATTTTAGGCTTTTTCAGTCCGAGGTCATCATGATGCCTCATTATGGAAAAATCCCAGAACATTCTCCTCCTTCCAGCAAAAGAGCTACGTGCACTTTCATCCTGCAGATTTCAGAATTGATTCTCCATGCTGCTAGCATTCTCCATATCCCACAGAGTTGTGCGCTAAAATCCAGAGCAATGAACACACCTATGAAAAATGATGCTTTCGAGCCTGCCCCATGGTGCAGTAAATTTGAAAGTACTCTTAATAATAATAAGGATCAACATTGACTTTAATGGTCCTCAAATCCATCACGTAATTTCATTAGCCACCCAGCACAGATGCAAGCAGGGGTGATGTCATACTTTTTCCCCTTGCTCTGAAACCTGAGTCAGGCGCCAGAGATGGAAACCAGTTTTACAGACTCTAATCGGATTAAAGCTCCTGGCAGCCACTGATCAATATATGGTAGCTGGAGGAATCCCAAAATGTGCAAAGCCCTCGTACGCCCCTTCAGAGCCATGGCCTCCCTCAAGCAGAAGGGAGGTTCAGGTGGTCGCTTGGTGCAAGAGGGGAAAGTCAAGCTGGTGTGTCCTAAGGCACTGGGTGATTTTCAGTTTCCCTACAATGTCGGTCCCCACAGGAGAAAGGGGTCATCACTTTTGCAGCAGCCTCCACTACTGCTCTCTGATCTTACCCAAAGGGAATCTCTAACTACTCACACTCCCTTCATATAGAAAACCAGCACTTAAAATCATGGGCTTTGGCATGAGATGCAGCTTGATCTAAAACCTGGCTCTTCTGTTGACTAGTTCACCCGGAGGGAGCAACCCTACGTGCCTGACTCTCAGCTTCCTCGTCTGTCTACAAAGTGGACATAAAAACACCTTCCTCATGGAAGCGCAGTCAGGCTACAAGGCTCATGCTTATGACAGTCTCTGGGCCTATGTACTTACATACTCGATAAATGAGAGCTAATAATGAAAAGAAATGATCATCTATGATTAATAGCTACCAAGTATCATTATAAAACTCTGAAATACCCCCTCATAATCAGAGGGGAGAATCTTTTTGCCTTCATCATTTTACTTACCTCAACTTTCCCATCTCTCAAAGTTAGCACAAGCAAGGAGCCAGTGGCTAGATGCACTTATAACCTCCAGGTTGCTTTAACAAGAACTTCAATAACGTGGCAAAATACAATGACCTCATCATCTCAGTGTTGCAGCAGTAAAAAATCAATGCTACTTAAAAAGCCTGACAATCAATCAAGGTCCAGCCAGATATCTTTGGAAGTCAAACAGGCTCGTATAAAAAACGGATTCACCTAGGGATCTCATTAAAGCTCTACAGCAGTATTTCCCTGATGTAAGCTGGGAGTTTTCATTTGGGTTGCCTTTTTTTTTTTCAGCTCTGGAATCCCTGTGAGATCAGGGCTATATGCCTCCCTAGCAGCTGGCTCAGGAGCACTCTTATTAGTTGGATGTCTTCACTTGCATCACCAATGCAAACAGTCATCCATATGTCAATGTCATTCCACCCTCCAGTGGTAACTCAGACCTTCTCCTACTGGAAGCACACACTGCTTTTGTCCAGAGTAAGCTCTTGAAAGACTTATAAACGCACTTTATTCTTATTGCATTATACACAGTAGTGTAGAAATTATAGAAGGCATAATCTGAAGAGAATACATTTGTACCCTATGGGCCTTTCTTCCAAAACCTCATAATTCAAATGTTAATATAAAATAACTTTCCTTCTTCTCAGGTCATTTTAAGAAATAGCACCTACTATGGACCAGGCATTCTTGTAGACACTGAAGATACAAAGATGAATAAAACATGAGCCTTCTCTTTTCCAGGACCTTGTGAGACCAGCAAGCACAGAACCCACTAACTTCAGACCCAGTTCCCGAAAAAAGACAAACACGATGTGGCACGTAGCACTTTTTTTTCCCTCTAGCAGGGAAAAAAAGAGTAGTCTCTGGATTATCCAGTCCAGAACAATCAATTGAGAGTGGACACTTAAACTAGTATGAAAACTGGGTGAAGTGGATGGAGCAAGAAGCCTCACCGTTGCCAGCACCATTGGCAGCCTGTTCTTTTAGCAACTCAATAGATGCCAGTTCAGGACCTGTTGTTAGCCTCTCCATAGCCCATGCACAGATAGTGAGAAAGGGAATAAGTTTTCACTGTAAATCATTTATTCCTTAATTGCTCAGGAGCACTCCCTAATTTCTTTAATTGGTCTCCCTCTCAGTAAATAAAATAATACATCATGGGGTTGTAGTGAGTGTTAAGTGAAGAGATACAGACAGAGATAAGAGACAGAGACAGAGATAGAGAAATGTTGCCATATCTATAAAAGCATCTGGCTTCTATGACATACTCACTAAATGATCCCTATAAGAAAACTCAAATCTGAGCTACCATACTAAAAGGAGTGTGACCACAGATACTATGTCCCCTGACTCCCTTCTGGTTTTTCCTGCTTTGAAGCAGGAGAAGCAGACATTTTTCTAGACACACCAGCCTAGAAAGATCTAAACTTAGCTACTAGCACTAGAAGGCCCCTGGGACAACAATCCAAACTTGACAAGAAATCTAGAAACATACCCAACAATAAACATAAAGATGACAGGAATACCAATAATATCAGTAATCCCAACAACTGTTATTAGGTTAAGTTCCATGATTAAAAATAAAAGCAAGCTCCAACTATATGCTGTTTACAAGAGATATATCGAACATGAATAATACTACAAAGTAATAGAAAGGTTGAAAATATGCAGATGCCCAAAGACAGACCAGACAAACACAAACAAAAAGAAAGCACTATAATAATATTAACATTAGCTCATAGAGAATTCAAGACAAAAAGCTCTGTATGGGACAAAGAAAGCCGTTTCACATCAATAAATAATAGATACATCAAAATATATAGCAACCGTGAAACTTTTCATTCTCAATATCATGGCAGCAGATACATTAAAGAGTAACAGAGCACTCACAATATGTCAGGCACAGTTCTAAGCTCTTTACACACAGTAATTCATATAATCTCTCCAAGAGCCCAATAAAGCAGGTGATGTGATTTTACAGTTGAGGCAACCTGTCAAGGTCTGTCAGCTTGTGAGGGTGGAGCTGACATTCAAACCAGGCAAATGAACCGGCATCAGGGGTCTCAACTTTTTTACTATACTTTCTCCAAAAAGAAAAAGAAGTGTTAGAAATGGGGGGGGGGGAGTCAGACCCATAGTTATAGTGGGAAAAGTTAACAAACCATACCCAAAATTTGTCATGTAGAGATAACAAAAAATAAATATACAAAGATGTGAATAATACGTATCACAAGCCTGACTTCATAGAAAATTACGATCTCTCTAAAAAGGGGAGAGGTCACTTTCCTTTCAAATGCCCATGGAACATTCATCTAAAGTATATAGAAAGGCCATTTAATAAGCCATAAAAAATTTCTCAATAAGTTTCTAAAAGAAGAACTCTCATAGGACCCA
This sequence comes from Ursus arctos, assembly GCF_023065955.2. Classification (NCBI taxonomy): domain Eukaryota; kingdom Metazoa; phylum Chordata; class Mammalia; order Carnivora; family Ursidae; genus Ursus; species Ursus arctos. The sequence goes on from NW_026623067.1 coordinate 55,800,856, forward strand.
CTCACTGATTAAAACGTAATTAAATCTAAAACCTCACTCTCCTAAATAACTCTTGTGTCAAAGAGTAAATAAAAACTTAATTTATAAATTACTTGGAAACTAACATATGTTGAAACACTACATGGAAAATTCTATGGGATGTAGCCAAACCTTACTCAGGAAAAAATTATATCCTTAAATAAGTTTTTTCCTAAAACAAGAAATGTCTAGAATAAATATTTTTGGAACATTAGACTCAGAAGCTAGAAAAAGAACAACAAAATAAACAAAGGAAACCAATGAATTAGAAAGTTTAGAACAACTAGAATTGTCAAGTAAAACTAAGACCAGTTCCTTTTAAGCGCTTTAAGAGATGTTTGACAAATCTAATAAAAGGAAAAAAGTTTTGAGAACACATATACAACACCAGCAATGAAAAATTAAAAATAACTGTAGATAGAGAAGAGACTCTTTTTATTAAAATAAAGCTACTTATAACCATACACCAACAATGTGGAAGCCAAAAAAAGGTAAACAATTTTGCTAAGAAACTATTTGAATTATTTTTAAAAGAACAGAAATTGAAAGAATTAGCCAACTCAAATTACCAAAAAGTTCCAAATGCTGGCTTTATAAGAAAGTTTTATAAAGCTTTCAAGAACCCATTTCACAAGGCTAATACAATTCTGATATCAAAAATGACCAAGATAATGGGAAGAAAGTAAACTATAAGTCAAATTTGCTTACGAAAATATATATACAGGCACATATATACATACCTACACAGACACGCACACACATACACATCTAAAATACTATTAACAAATAGAACCAACAACACATTAAAAGAACATAGAATCTCTAACTAGGATTTATTTCCGGAATTCAAGGATGGATCAACATTAGAAAATCTCTCAGTCTCATTCATTAGATTAATAAACTAAAATGAAAGACCAAATTATCATTTTTAATAAATGCAGAAAATGCAGTTGAAAAAATTCTATATTTATTTCAGGTTAAATCCCTTGGTAAACTAAGGTTAGAAGGAAACTTATGTAATATGATACAGAACATTTAAAAAAAAACATCAATAACAGTCTTTCAAAAAGTGAGTATTATCTGGAAACAAATTTTGAGTGACTGTTCTCTATTAAAAAGAAACCAAAGGTACCTAACAGCTAAATACAATGAGTGAACTTTTATTACATTCTTAGTTTAAAAAAACAATTATAAATAAAAGCAGCAATAAAATATATTTTATGGAGAAAATACATTACATGTAGAGCAGTAAAAATGTTGTATCTCTATTTTCTAAAGACTTCTTACTTATCAGTTAAAAACAAGACAAGTTTTGTCACCTTCTCCCAAAATAAGTAAAGACTCATGAACAGGGCAATTTCAAAAGAAGAAACACAAATTGCTAAGAAACATATGAAAAGGTATTCAAACTGCTTAGTAGTCAAAGAAACATAAATTAAAATAACAATGATCTGTCATGTTCCTCCTTAAGATTAGCAAAGATTAAATAGACATAATATTCAAAGTTGGTGAAAGCATAATACTCCACTGGTGAAGTAGAAATCTGTTCAAGTTTAGGGAGGAACTGAATGAGACAATATATACCAGTAAGCATTGCTGCTGACCTAGCTGTTAAGCTTGTAGAATCTGCCGAAAAGAAATAAACAAATGGACGAAAACTAATGTACACGATTTCTATTTGCAGCATGACTTATAAAACATTTTTAATTACATTTAAATGACCAATCAAATAAATTGTACTTATAGCCATATAACTGCATGCTCTTAAGCATTGGAAAAGAACCAGAAAATCTATATGTATTCGCATAAAAAGATATCCGTGAAATATTTTGTTAAAAAATTTTATAGAGGGGCGCCTGGGTGGCGCAGTCGTTAAGCGTCTGCCTTAGGCTCAGGGTGTGATCCCGGCATTCTGGGATCGAGCCCCACATCAGGCTCCTCTGCTATGAGCCTGCTTCTTCTTCTCCCACTCCCCCTGCTTGTGTTCCCTCTCTCGCTGGCTGTCTCTATCTCTGTCAAATAAATAAATAAAATCTTTTAAAAAAATTTTTTTTATAGAAAAATACATTTGATATTATTTTATTTACCTAGAAGACATATATGTGCTGACACATGTGCTTATATAGAAAGGTATACAACAAATTGTAACAATAGTGATTCTATGGTGTTGAATTAAGGAGACTTTTGCTTTCTATTTCATTTATGTCTAAAAGTTTCAGCATTTTACAGTCAGCACATATTATGTTTACAATCGGAAAAATAATAATAATTATAATAACAGTACAGCTGGGGGAGAGAGAGAGACCCTGTGTTCCCTCCACCCCTGCAAAGGTAAAGTCCATGCCCCCTCTCAATGGGCTCCTCGAGAAGCACCCCAAGCCAGGCGACTGGGATTGGGCCAAAATTCTATCAGCACCATGAAAATCTTGCTTTGGAAATCTCCACAAGCCTGAGCCTTGAGTCACGTCAGAAACTGGCCCCTCTTTAAGGTCACCCTTATTGCTACTGAAATAACTATTGCACATCTGGGAACACAAAATAATTTCCCCAAGGAAACCTCTGTTTCCAAATCTCCACCCAGGTTTACCATCAGTTTAGGCTCCTGGCCTCTGATGGACCATCTGCTCAGCATGTCTCTTTCTCCAGTTAACAGCCCTCGTTATTTTTAAACTGCCTTTAAGCACAGATTCAGAGGCAAGGGCAACAAGAATGTCCCCTAAGTCTCCGAAATAAATCAGTCCCTGTAATCTGCTTCCCATGTCCCTTCCGTGAACACGAGCGTGATTGGGAGTGTCATGATCATCCTAACACCTTTGCCCTGAGAATCAATACTTCAAAGCAGGCACTTAGCACATGATATCTGCCAGGTCAGTCCAAGCAGAGGCTGAGGGGACTGCCAAAATGATTCCAAGGAGCACAGAGTATGTCTGGGGCTCTACATGCCCAAGGGTGACTCGGGAAACAAGTCAAGATACTGGGTGAGTGAGGAGAGACAGGCTCTGGGTAATTAAATTCATAGCTTGAATACCGTGTGTGGGTAATTAATAATCTATAAATGTCCCGAATGAGTGCACATATTGAGTTATCCCATCATTACAAAGGGTGCCAGTGTTAATGTGGTTCCTCTGTAGGGTTCATTAACTGGACAGAGTGTCAAGGCAGGGTGGATTTATTTTTTCATTTCTTCCATTTACTCTTTATTTTGTTCCTTTCCATTGTTCATAAATAGAAGTGGTAATTATTAGAACGGGGAAAAAAAGCATTTCTCAATTCTTTTGCTGGATATTACAGGGAAAGGTAGGAATTATTTACCTACAATCATCTTGCCAAGTCTACAGAGAACTAAGTGGAAATAAGCAATTAGCTAGAAGATTTTGGATTTCAAAGTACTTCGAAAAGTACAGTGTTCTAAATATTAGTAAGCGGTTGTTTTTTATCTTGCACCGTGTCTATCTGACCTCAAAGTGATCTTCAGGCTAGAGAAACCATTGTACAGGGTAATTCAAAACCCCTCGCTTGCCATGGAGGGCTGCACATACCTTAAAAAAGTTCTCTACACCCTAGTTTCACCTCAGAATGCCACAGGATCTCCCGCATCAATGGGGACAAGCCGTCAGAAGGACCAAGAAAATTAGGCTGGGTTCTAAGAAAAACAGAATATTCAACAGATAAATACATGGGTGGAAAGATGGATAGATGGATGAACAAATGGATGGATGAGGAGGCAGATAGAAAGATAAATGATAAAGATAAATAAACAGGTAGGTAGGTAGCTTCCTCCCTCCTCACTCTACACCTGTGTTCCCAAGCCAGGATCAGTGATGCCCCGTATCTCAAAGAAGAGATAAGGTTACTTCTTCCCAGGACGGGGTCACCTCCCATTCTTTCAGTCCCACCTCTTCCTGCCCTCTCCCAAATCCGCTCCAACATCTATCCCCTCTCTACTGAATCTTTAGTCTCTTTCTCCACTCGACATTACAGACATCTTCAATCCTCCCTTAGCCAACATACACACACTTCCCCAGCCAGCTTCCCCTCAGGCTGAATTCCATGCAGTACACTCACAAACTTCTCCCAGACAGTCTCTGTCACCACCACCGCACCCCTCACCCTTCTTCAACTTGCCTGGCAACCCTACCCCACCACACTTCCAATGCCTCAGTCCCTCCCCATCCCAAATTCCATCACTTCTTCTCCCTTGAATATTTGGCCATTTTAATTTGCCTTGTAACTTTCTCCTCCTCAAACTTCTGTGAGAGTTGACTCCTCCATTTCTTTTTTTCCACCCCTCCAACAATCTCCCTTGATTCAGTCATTCTTTAATTTATTCAATAAATACTTATTGAGAACTTATCCTCTGCCAGGCACTAAGCTAGATCTGCAGAGAACAAAATGACTAAAACCTCGACCTTTCTCTCAAGAGCCTAAAGAGAGAGAGAGTTGTGTGAACACATGAATTACAATAAAACATGGTAAGTGTAATCAATCATTCATTCATTATTTCAAAAATATTATGAAACACCTACTACATGCCAAGCACTGTTCTGTGTGCTACGGATACGACTGGGAACAAACTGATAAAAATCCTGCCTTTGTTGTTTATAGTAAAGGAAGACAAAAGTATATATAAGTAAAACATATAGTTAGTCAAAAAAAATTGTTATGAAGAAAAATAAAGCCCAGGAGGAATTAGAAGGGTGCTCGGGAGAAGGAGGGTTTGCAGTTTTCAATGAGACGATCAGTGAAATGCTTACTAAGAAAGAAACATATGCACAATGATTTTAAGGAGATGAGAGAGTAAGCTATGTGGGTATCTGAGGGAAAGCATCATGGGTAAAGGGAACAGCAAATGCAAAGGCCCTGAAGTAGAATCACAGAATCGCATCTGCAATGTTCTGGAAAAGTGAGGAGACTGGTGGAAGATGAGGTCCAAAAAGTACAGTTGGGGAAGGGTAGACCACATAGTATATCAAAGGCCTTTGAATGAGATAGAAACCACAGGATGGTTTGAACAAACGAATAACATAATATGAACGATATGTTAAAGGATCCCTCTCGCTACTATATGTAAGAAACACACAGGCAGAAACAGGAAAACCAGCTAAGAGAAGGCCACTGCAAAAATCCAGGAGCGAACTGGTGGTGGCTTGGAGCACGGGGCGCAGTGGACGAGAGACAAAATGGTTAGATGTGACCTGTTTTTTTGAAGACAGAACTAACAGATTTGGTGATGGATTGCAAGTGACAGCTCCACAGAAGTAAGGATACTCAGATAACCCACTAACATGGCCCACAATTGAGTTAGCCCGCCTGTGGAGTCAGCTGCCATGTGATGACAGCAGTAGGAAAGGTGACAGCTTTCCTGGCTGCATCCCTCTCTCCCCAGCCCCTCCTACCTTCTACCATGAAGGTGATCTGAAATAGTGGCTTTTCGCTCAAAATGAGGGAAGGGGGAGGGGAGTATGATGCATATTGAGGGAAAAGAAAAGAAGCTGACCAGATCTCCTTTTGCCCAGTGCTTATGGCCAGCCTCAGTAGGCCTGAGCTGGGGGAGGAGGAAAAGCACTAACCTTTAATGAAATATATTCCTTCTAGTATCACACTGGCCTGGACATACTAACAGGATGACCTACTGTTAAGTGAGTGGCCAGATAGCTGCTATAGTGGGCTGTAAATTTTATCTTTCATCCGGGGGCAGGGAAGAACCAGCTCCACACAATAAATGCAAAGGGACAGGGGAAGAAAATAATAATACTGAAGTTATTTTATGGTTATAAAGTCATGCTTGTTCAATGAAACATTTACTTTAGGAAGTCAAGACTAAAACGTTCAACAAACGCTCTTGATGGCAAAGGCCAGTTAAAGAAGCAAACTTCTATCCAGTTGATGATATACATCTCCCACCCCAAGCAGAGCTGCCAGGAGCCCCCCTTTTAGTGTTAAATCTGCAATTAAAGACACAATCCACGGAAAAGCTTGTCTCTTAGACACAAAAATCTTAGGCACTTGTAGGAAAATAAAGGGTTTATTGTTGCTGGTGCTGGGGCTGCTGTTAGTCAGTAGAAGCCCTTAAGGCTTGGGGAAGCAGAAATCCTGCTCTGGACCTGTAATATAAATAGATTTTTCACAAGTAAAGATAATCCTTCATCTGACATTTCTCCACTTAGTTGTTTTTTCCGTATTATTCACAATTGAGCCTTGCCAGTTGATTTATCCTTACCATAATGCATTTGTACATTTGCTGTTGTGATTATTATCTCCCATTTCGAGCTGACTTGGCACTTTCTTCCTGGGCCTTTATTTGCAGCAGCTTATAAATTTTATGAACAAATTACTTTTTATTTATCAACCTCTTCCTCTGCCCAGCAGTGAATTTTTTGGAAGGTTGGCAAAAGAAGCACAAATACTACTTTTTAATTAGGCATCCTAATGAAGAAAGCTATCGTCTTTGGGGGCAAATATAGGCCAAGGTGGTGCTTTCTTTTAAATTATCACATTACTTAAAAATAAATAAATAAATACATTTTAGGAAATACAACACAAAGCAAAATATACGTGGTAGTCCTCCAAAAACAGAATTATTCTTTGGAGGAGGTGTTTTGCCAGAATTTTATTTCTTCTGGTATATAGCTTCTATGTTGGAATGTTTCCAAAAAGCCATGATTTCCTAACCCCATCAAGTGATGCAGAAAAAACAAAGTTCATTGTGATTCCAGGAGTGACATTGGACTTACATAGGAGTGAGAGGCTGTCAAACTCTGGACTGACACTATCTTCTATCAGCAATACTGTAAACAGATATTAAAGTCATCACAAGGAGGGATAGGGTCAGCATACATGAATAAACTCCAGAGAAGGGATCCAACATTTACCGAATACTTTCTCTATTAATTGGCAACTTACCTATTTACCTCATTTAATCTTCAAAGGCTACACAAATCAAGCATTATCTCACTTAATCTTCAAAGACAATACAAAACAAGCATTGTCCCACTTTGCAGAGAAAGACACTGGAAGTCAGAGAGGTTGATTATAATGTGCCCAAGTTCACACAGACTCTGGATCTGAACCAAATCTATTTCTTTAAAATATAGCATTATAATTTTAGATAGTGCTTTTGAACATTCTCTTCCTTCCCATCAATATCTACTACCAGTACTTCTAAAAATCATAAAAATAGAGTGCCTGGGTTGCTCAGTCGGTTAAGCATCTGCCTTCAGCTCAGGTCATGATCCCAGGTTCCTGGGATCGAGCCCTGTGTCCGGTTTTCTGCTCAGTGGGGGCCTGCTTCTCCCTCTCCCTCTGCCCCTGCCCATGTGCTCACGCTCTCTCTCTCTCTCTCTCTCTCTCAAAAAAATAAAATTTTAAAATAAATTTAAATAAATTTGAAAAAATAAAAATTATAAAAATGGCTGATGGGCAGGTGCAATAAATACTGACAATGCTTGAAGGTCAAAAGCATCGGTAGTCAGATCTCTGGATGATAATTTTGGAGGTAAGAAACATGGCCACAGTGCCAGCACCCTGGAGTCAGGATTCCTTCCCCATTTCTGCCTTTCCTCTTTATCTACTATCTCTCCCTCTCTCCCAGTACATATGCAAAGAAGTCAGGGCCAGGAATTGGCCCAGAATATTATATATTTAACCTAAAGGGGGCATCTGACATTCATCTTGGCTTCACTATATGAACCCCTTTCTTTGTTGGGGGACTTCCACACTTTATGAGTTTGGGTTGGGGGAAGACAGTCTTCCCTCATAGGAGCTGAAAATGTTAGCTATCCCCTCACCACAAGGGCGCATCCATGAAACCAAGTTTTGTAACATCACACTGGTCTTGGTACAGAAAGTACACGGACACCGAATGCTCTAGAATTCTCTCTCTCTCTCTCTGTCCTTCTCCTTTCCTTCTCCCTCTCTCATACTAGTGGCCACAGCAGGAGCTGTAAGGTAACATTTCTGGCAGAAAAGTTGCATTTAAAACTCAGTTTCCAAGTAGTCAGTGGCTGGCTGCAGTGATGGTACTTTCCTTACAGAACCAGGTCTTTGGCCTATATTTGGGCATTATTTCTAGAAGCTTAGCCCCAAAACTGAACGTCTCTGATTTGAGTGCCCTCTGTCTTTAATAAACCAAAGTCTATTAACTGTTGCTTGCAACCAAGAATTCTGACTGAATCAAAACCCAGCTCTGAAAGCATTTGCCTATACAACCCATTAACATTCTTTAATGGATGACCTACATCATCAAGAAAAGGTTTAGTTATATTTTATATTCCAATTACTAGGATACAGAGTATAGACTTTATCTTAGAAATTTTCCATTTCAAACAAAAAAGTTCGTTACTCAAATCAAGTTATCCAAAACAACAATCATCCAAACACTTTATGCCAAACCATGCCAGCCTCCTGAGGTATTACTGTGATGTGATATATAATACAGTGTATAACACATATGCCACATGAAAGAAGTGCTTAGAAATGCCAAGAAAATATATATGTGGCATGCAGTTTGCGTATCTGTGTCTCTGCATGGGAAGCAAGAAGCGGGGGTGGGAGAGGGAAGCTGTAAGAAGCAGAAGCAAAAAAACAGCCATGAACACTTCCATCACTGATCTGAGGTCATGTGAAGGATTGCCAAAATTTCCAAATTCAGAACTCTGTGAAGAACCACAATGTGACTCATAATTACTGATAACTAATATAAAGCCCGGAGTAGGATGGGGGTTGGGGAAAAGATTATGGGATGTCTCATTACCATTTATACCCAGTTTTTAAAAAAAAAAAAGTGAGAGAAAAAATTTACCAACAGCAAACTATGTAAGACTAACTGGACCATTGACCCAAACTTGATTATATCAAAACACATGGAGTTCAAGGATACAAAAAAAAAAAAAAAAAAAAAAGCCTTAAGTTTTATGGACTTCCATGTATACAGCATATACTAATAAACACACACTTCCTTTTGTTTTACCACATTCTACTAGACAGAGGTCTAGAAACAAGGAAACCCTTCCTGTTCCCTCAAGCAATAAGAACCAATAAGAGCCTATAATGCAATCTAGGGCAAATAAGCTGCTCCGGTATTCAAAAAAAAGCCTACACCTCAAAAGGAACTCTGAGATTATTTTAAAACTAACAGAAAGAGAAGGCATTAAATAAAAAGAAAATGAAGGTTGGAAAAAAAAGGTAAATCTTTTTGAGACAGACAGCGAGTCACCACTGATGGCTGTTGAAACTATTTGGACTGAGCTCATTCATCAAATTGATCAAATAGTTCAATGTTGTCAAAAAAAAAAAAAAGGATTTAATGTTTTTGACGGAGGTGACCTGGTAATTAATTAAATAGATGGTCCAGTCACACAAAATAGTCCAAACACATGTGTGTAGATGCAGCAAGAAAGCTCAAGGGAAAAGATCCAGAGTAGTAGAAAAACCAAATGAATTCAGAGTGAAAAACAATGCAGAGAAAAAGGAAGAAGGCAAGTGATGGAGCAATCACCCCTCACAGGCTGTGAATTGTGTCAGGCAAATGAAACTTCTGATTAGCTCCTGGCTGTGCTGTTAATAAGGTAGAATTCTTTGGATTACCTTTGATCGCAGCAATTTTCAAAGCATTAGAACATCCATAAGACAAGTGAGTGATAGTTCAAGGGGATGAATGAAGAAAAAGAGTCTGTAATATATTTTTAGTGAAAAATGAAGGGGAAACCAGCCATGAAATAGTGTCACTAAATAAAAAATGGGGTGGCAGAAGGGGCACCTTGCAGCCCCAAAAGGAAATAGTCCAGGTCTGGCTCATAAAAAAGAAAAGCACTCCCCCTTCCTTCCCCAGTTGTGGTTCAAAACAAAATGCTTTGGAATATTTAATTCTATTGGTTTTAATGAAACGTGTCACACAAAGATATTTTCTGTGGCAATGACTAATTACGTGAAGAGGGAGAGATGGTGGTGTGACTGCTACTGCTCTTCTCTACCTTTCTTTTGCTACATCCCTAATAGGTTGCTCACTGCCCTGTGTGGATTCACACAGAAGTCACCAGTCAGCAGACAGTCAACGAATAGGTACTGATACGTACTGTGTGTCAGGCACTCTTACAGGTGCTGTGATGATAGCAGTAAATGAAACCAACAAAACTCTCTGCCCCAATGGACCAAATATCCTAGGTGAAGGGAGAGAGAGACAGGCAAATAAATGAGTAACATTTGCAGGAGGTCAGGACTATTGGAAGAAGGAGTAGCTTTGCGGTCATACACATGAATGGGGATGAACCACTAGGGGCTGAAAGATGAGCTTGGGTCCTACACTTCTTTATTTTTTTAATTGTGGCAAACACACATAACATAAAATCTACCATTTTTAAGTGTACAGATCAGTAGTGTTGCGGACATTCATGTTGTTGTTCAACCAATCGCCAAAATTCTTCTCATCTTGCGAAACAGAAACTCTCCATCAAACAACTGCCATACCTCCATCCTCCCAGTCCCTGGTGACCACCCTTCTACTTTTCACTTCTATGAATCTGACTGCTCTAGGTACCTCAGAGAAGTGGAATCAGACAATATTTGTCCAGTTCTGGGCTTCTCACAGTGACTAATAGAAATTGCCATGAAGTACACAATGAGACCAGTCCTGAGGGTCTCAAGGTAAAAAGTGGTGAAGCTCTGAGTGTTGAGTGGAGAGCAGAGTGAGGGGGTTTACCAGGAGTCCAGAGAATTCTAGGAGCCCTATCACTCCTGCCCCTGTGGTATAACCTAGAGGACTCACACCTCCTAGTCTCTCTCACAGCTCCTGCAGATGGAAGTGCAGAAGACAACAGATCATCTTATCAGATGGACTCCTTCTTTACCACCCAGAAATGCAGCTACAGAAGGACAAACACCCCCATAGGGCCCAGCACTGGGAGCGCCTCCTCCAGAATGCTATATAGAGCACTTGGTTTGGTGTGCTGGGAAATAATGCTGTCCTAGAAGGCACATCAGGTTCAAGACCTGGTTCCTAGATTCTTTACGTCCTTAGGCACACCCCTTCATTTCTCACAGCCTAATTTTCCTCATCTTTAAAATGAGTTGTGTTTTCATTGTCCATCTTCTCCACTAAAATGCAAGCTTCTGGCTATGACACCCTCTGTTTTGTTGATTGCTCTATCTCCAGAACGTAGAATAGTACCTGGTGCATAATACTGTCCTCAGTAAATGTTCATTATGTGAATTAAATGATCTCCTGTTATCTGCTTAGCGATGTGCTAATTGCTGTGGTAAAAATATCTGGCACACGTGAAACACTTAGAAAACAATGCTGTTCCAAACTAAATGGTACTAACCACAGGCCTTACTTGTGACCATGCTGGGTTGCTATTATAAACAATTCGCAATTTTGATAAGGGAGAGAGAAATGTGGCAATTTCATTAAGGCAATGCCAAAGAAAAATGAGATTTGAGCCGGTCTCTACAAGGCAGATAGATTTTGAGGAATAAAGAGAAGGAAGGAAGTCTTCTCAGGTTGTCAAAAATATAATTAAGCATAGCATGAAAAAATGGCAGTGAGAAAGCCCTCCCAAAGGTCTTGTTTTTAATCTCTCTACACTTTCTTCTCAGGAGTTCGACGTGGGACATGTTGGATTTGAGGTGCCTGCGGGAGATGTCCAGCTTGTGTTTGGAAATTTCAGTTTGGAGCTTGGCCTAGAGATCTAGAATTGGAAGTCATCCACTAAAAGGTAATAACTGCCATGGCTGCCATCCAAGAAATCACAGCTCTCCTTAAAACTTATCCTAATACCCAACAGCTTTACTTTCAAACAGAAGATGGTATTCATGTTGAAAACAATCCACATATTCAATCTCACATTCAGCCATGTAGCCGTATTGCAAAACCAAGCAGATCCAGACTGTTCCTCGGGTTTGTGCATGCCCAACCTTACTCAAACACAGGCACCAGAGACCAGTTTGGACCAGGAGGCAGGGACGCATGATGACCCTATATCTCAGTTTGCCCAGGACAATTCTAATTTATACCTACTCTCCCAGCATGATTATTAATAGTAGCCCTTTCACTCTGAAAAGCAACCTAGTTTAGGTGATAAATCATACAATCTACTAATCCCCCAAATAGCAATTACTTGAATGACCTGTTCCCCAAATGATCAGTTTGCCTAAGATAATGATGTCTTTACATTTCTAGTTTCATTGATTCATTTTCATTTTGCTTTCATGATATCATCTTAAGAAATGTTTTCTCTCTTCCCAGGTCCCCAGCACTTGAGCTAGAAACATGTTCCTTTCCATCTGTGCCTCAGTTTCCCCCCCGCCTCAAATTCTCTCAGTCTTCAGTAGCAATAGCAAGGAGGTGGACCAGAAAAAAGTTGAACGTATTCTTATGAATATATTCTCCTCATAAATACATTGTTTTCTGAATATATTCAAAGAAAATGTTCTTTTTGAATATATTCCTTATAAATAGTGCCTTCTTGCATATATTCTTAAATGTGAAGAGTTCATTTAAATGTATCATCCTTATGAATAAAGATAACTTAATGAAAAATATATTTAATGAAAAATATATTTATAACAATTCTTCGCATTCAAGAATATACCCTTGCGAATATATTTTTTATGGTCCTCTGTACTCCCCAAGCTCTTGAGACTGACTAGGGAAAAAAACAGTTGAAAAGTCCTTAAAATGTTAGTAGAAAATCAAAATGAAAACCAAAACTAAATAGTATACTTGACATAAATAAGCTTAGTGAGTTAGTCCTTCGATGAATTTGGCCATGCAATGACTTAGCATTCAGCAAACTGGTTTTCAATTAATTAACTTTTAGCAACCTGACATATGGCCTTCCTGACCAGCCCATCTAAACCAAGTCTGCCATTACCCTACCCGTGATCTCAACTTCACCAAATTTCTCTCTCAGATGACTTCTTTCATTTCTTCATAGTTCTGGCAAAACCAAACATAATTACATTTTCTGTTAGCCCACTTAGAATATCCTCATGTGGGACAGGGCCTCTTCAATTCTGTTCACCAGTGATTCCACGGTCCTATCACAATCTCTGGCACATAAGTAGATGCCCAATAAATATTTGTTAAAAAAAAACCAACAATGAGTGAATGAGTGAATGAATGCACAAGGGATTCCCAAGAGAATCTCTAGACTCATGATAGAAGCAAGAAGAAGTAGAAATTGTATACTAATCCCTATCCAGTTCTGATAACCACCATCCCAAACACCCTCCTTTTCCCTTGAAAAATAACAGAAGTTATTAGGCAAAACTTTTTAAAACTGGGTATAAGAACAAGGCAGGGAAGGCAAGGGTTTGAAAAAATGAACAAGCTTTAAACCATCGTTTAATCAGACAGAACCTGTTTGACCATCTGAAATCAGAATGCACTGAAGAAAATCTCTACCCCAGATGTTACAACATTGCCCATTTAGGACAGCGGGACTTGAGAGCAGATGGCGGTGAGTCAGGACTTAACAAAGACCTTAATGGCTCTCCTGCCAGCCCCTGGGCCATCATTTGCATAGGAAGCAGATTTGGCTTGGCTGCTGATGGTGATCGCCTCTCACCCACTTGGACATGACCTCATTTTCATGTCTCCATTTTCCATCTCTGCCATATGTAGTCATAACCTTCTGGGAAATACTGTGCCACAAAATATAAAATAAATGCAAGTCCTGATCATTTGAAGCACTATTTTAATTGTGATTTTACTGATATACCTCCTCATTAGAAATTCATTTTAAATCATCCCAACACATCTGAGTTAGTGTGACATAGTTTCCTTTATACCCATTTACTACCTCAAGTCAAAAGTTTATAGCATTGCATCAAGGCAATTATAAGACGAGAGGCCATTTTTAAAGATGAATATAATTTTATTGTGGATTCGCACTTCACCTCGACTCTAGATGCACTTTTCGTCATCAGAAGGAGAGAAGAAAGATATTTCACAAATGAAAGCATAACCTCTTTCCCACTTGGAAACAAATCACCCAACCCTAACAAACACAAAGGCATTTATTTGCACTTAGATGATTTACCTGGGGTGGGCGGGGGGACAGGAACAAGGTCTTCATTTATCTGCTATTTCAACTTACTGAGGTCCAGCCAACAACGTATTTCCTCAGGAAAGGACAGGAGACAGAGGGGCTGGAGAGTGATATTATTAACTGTACTTTCTGAGAGCATGAGTTCAAGGGACACAGCAGGAATCTTGGAAAGTCTCAACTTTCTTCCTCTCCACTCAAGTCCGTCAGAATTACCCAATTCAAAGTTCCAATAACCAAGGCCCATCATTTTCCAGCTCTCAGATACCCAAAGTTCCAAGCCAAGTCCTTAAGCCTTAGTCTACCTCCTCCTTTGATTCTAGAAATCTTGAGAGTGAACTAATTTATCGAAGGAGGAAAAGTAAATCATATTATAAACATTTGAACCAAGTCCCCTATTTCGTAGTACTGATGAGAGATGCTCACAGCTGTCCGTAAGACACTGTGGCTAAAAGTGTAATTCCAACCCTATTAGAGATGGTGAATTATATGTTTTAAATAAAGTAGAATAGTATAAAATAGAAAACATCAAAGTATATTACACTAATCAATTTCTGCTTCAGATATTATGTGTGTGGAAGTATATGTGTACTGGGTCAAATACAAAGTTATTATTAGCAAACACTCATATAATACTCCATGGGCCAGGCACCGTGCCAGGGGCATTTACATGCATTGCCTCATTTAATCTTCAAGACCATCAGATTAGATGGGACTATTCCTTACCCCAGTTTTATAGTTGAATAACTAAGGCTCAGAGAATTTAAGTAACACACCCATGATGGTCCAGCTAGCAAGTGGCAGAGACAGGATTCGGACCTGGGCAATCTGGCCCTAGAGTCTATGGTCTTAACACTATACAAGTCTGCCTCTTCTAAATTTGTTTCTTGCTACAGGTCTTAGTTGGGTTTTTTTTTAAGTTTTATAAATACCAACTTCAGGAGGTTATATATGATCTCTATCCCTAGGTTAGTTCCAATTTCAAATATTCTATGCAACTGCCCTCATACCATCAAGTCATATGATCTAATGTTCTGCCCAGGAAATGTGGTCCCTGTGTAATATATTCCAGTGTCACTAACGACCCCACCCTTGCCACGGGTTATAAACCAGAGATCTTCTGCCTTGGTCACCCAGTCCATGGGATAGTGCTGGTTCTTATGTCCAACGGTCCCAAACCACATGGTGCCAGAGTTAATAAAAAAATTTTTTAAAAAACAGCTGTTTATATTCTAGCAAAACTATTACACCATAAACAGTGAAACCTAAAGCTTTTGAGAGACTACTTAGTCCTGGGCGGGTAGGGGAAAGGAGGTAGGAGGAGGTATAGGGTCAAATCATAAAATAACCACTACAACGTTTGTTTTCCTTATCCTAGTTTACAAAGAACTGGGCTAACTACAAGGAGATCATATAAGCCAAGGAAAACATCCTTAAACTTACAGCCACAAACTCTGACCTCTGCTCTGCCAAAATTATGTAATTAAGGCAAATCACTTATTCACGATAGCTTACATTAGTTAGGATTTTATACTCTCCAGAGCAGGGTAACAACCAGTCTCTGAGGAAAGTAGATATGGCTATTGGAGAAGGGGCTCTTCCATTCCCCTTCCTCATGCTTCTACCCTCTGCCTACCTTCCTTCTTTCCCTCCCCTCCGTGGAGGTCAGAGCTCAGAGCAGTCACTGGGGACGTTTCACTAGTAGGCAGTGGAAAGTCAGGGCCATATCACCTTTCACTTCCTGTGAAAGTCACATGGGGAGCCCAGCTAAGGCATCCTCTTTTCTGTTGTTCTCTGAGGAGGGGCTATGAGACCTCCTCCACACCCCCCGTCCCAATCGTCTAGGTTCCCTCCTACCACGTCTGTGTACCATCCTCCAGCTTGTGTGTGCTGCTTCGCTTCTAATGGCGGAATCTGCCACCTTCTTCAAAGAATTAACCAGGAGCCACTTCACCTGGACATACTTAGAGCCATAGGTGCTCAGGAGTTCGTTTACCATTCCCACACCACTCTGGGCCAGCTCCTACCCAGTGATGGTATGTGCAGGAGTGTGAAACCCAGCTCCCTCACCTCAGGTGAAACTAATTCTGAGGTGTCAGTTATACTCAGAACCCCCACAACATCTGGCATCTGGCAGTTCTCCTGGAACGGAACCCATGCTCAGCTTCACCTTACCTGTTCTCTCTCCCCACTCCCTTGCAGTACCCCCACCCCACCCCCCATCCCACCAAAGGCACTTCCAGAAGCAATCACCTGACCTGTATCCTAGCCTCAGGGTCTGCTTCTGGGACCATGACCTTAGCTCTCTCCCTCTCACAGGTCTAGGCCTACCTGAAGAGATTTTCTGTATTTGGCCCCCTCTTCACCAGCAAGTACATTAGGTCAGGGCCTGCTCCCCGGAGGTGATGGCCACCTTAAATTCAAAGCGGAAGTAGAAGCCTCATGTGAGTCTTCAGGCCATAGCTGGATCCTCCAACTCAGCTGCTACCAGAACCACGTTTTGGAGATGACGATTCATTGGT
The DNA here is from genome assembly GCF_023065955.2 of Ursus arctos. Taxonomy (NCBI): domain Eukaryota; kingdom Metazoa; phylum Chordata; class Mammalia; order Carnivora; family Ursidae; genus Ursus; species Ursus arctos. The sequence continues at coordinate 55,817,441 of NW_026623067.1, forward strand.
CAGCTATTGAGACGGCAGGGCTTTGAGATCCATTTAGCTACTGTTCTTAAACAGAAACCTCGGCTAGACAATTGAGGGGAAAAGTAACAAGTGATTAAGGTATTCCTGGTTTCTTAGCCCTAAAACTGTCACAATAGCAACAGCAACCTCACCTCCAGCTTCCTACTGTGTTAGCAACCTTTTAGACAGTAAAAGTCATCCCATTTGCCTAAAAGCTGGAAGAGACATTTAAGATCCATCTCTTAGTACAGAGATAAAGGAACTTAAGGTAAGACCAGGTGTTTTGCCATGGTCACATCATTGACAGCAAAGCTTTTCAATGAATCTGAGTCTTTAGACTCCAAGAAGGGCAGTGAGTGCTGGCCACCCAACTAGGCTACAGAACCAGAGAAGGGAGGGTAAGTGAGTTGACTGCTGTCCTCCCAAATCCTGCCCCCTGAAAGCATCTCTGGGTATCTGTAAACACAGTCATGACCATTGATTGGTTTGAACTGCTTGATCTTCCCCCATTTAGATAAACAGCATAAAACGTAGATTAACTCCCATGTGCTTGATGGGAAAGCATAATCAATATCATCAGTTTGTTAAGGAGATTCTTAGTCACTGCACACTGCATATATCCAGATCTAGCACAGTGTCTGCCATATAGTAAGCACTAAGATCACTTTTTTAGGAAATCCACTGGACAAAAATTCATATTGAGCACTTGACTATGATTGCAATAATCCTCTAATTTATTCATGGGGGAACCTGTAATAGAGTTATGGCAAAATACCACAAAATGTTGATACATTTAATTCCACCACACAAATTATAAACAATTTTATTAGCAGTAAAATATGGCTATAAATATATTTTAGATTTTATATTTCTGCATTCAAGATATAACACACTTAAATTTTAAGGAGTTACTTTTCAGGTATGTGTTTTCTACTCTACTTATTCATAGTCTGCTCCCTCACTGCTAGTAAAGAATATAATCAAATCCAAGAAGTTTTTTAACTGAGAAAATATTCCATTCATTAATTTACTTTTCCTTAAAAGTAGAAAAACAATCACTATTATTTGACTTCTCCATGAACCAATGGTCCAGTTTATTAACAGCTCTGGTCCTTGAGAACGTCAACTTGGAAACACTACACTAATGCAGTTTTCACATGAACGAACTCTAGCACGGGCTAGTATTAGGCACTCTTAAGACAGACAATCAGTGTCTGGCCCACACATACTTAACTGCTATTGATTTCAAAGCAGGAAAAACTTACAGTCATAAACACATAGAAAGGCTGAAATAAGAGTTCAGGTATAAATCTAAAGACCTAAGCAAAACACTAAAGACCTGAGCAATGTTTACAAATTGGGAAATTGGCGATTAAATTTAGGTCTTCCTTGCAGACAATAAATTTGTCAGATTTCTAAAAAGGGACTTATGCAGTATAATCGTGAATAAGGTGAGTGATTACTCTTTAAATGTCTTCCAATTTTAGATGTAAATCCATAAAAATATGTCAGAACGGGAGCAAAGTGTCTAATAGCTTAAGTAAAGGGTAGAGAGGGAAGAGACCATGGTGTCTAGAGCTCTCCCTTTATTGAGATGGTGCCCAAGATCGGACCTAGGAGGTTAGGAAGGGGAGAAGAAATCCAAACTATGATGTAACTGAAGGCAACCCAGCCCTGACGGTGAGCTGTGAGGGGCCACTGACAGCCAAACCCATTGAGTTCAATAGGCAATCACCGAAGCCCGCGTGTCAAGTTCTATGCTATGTGCTGAGGATGAAAAGATGAATATAACACCACTCCTGCCCTGACATGAAACCAAATTGAATAATCACTATGAGGACACTTAGAGGAGAGAAGGAATAATGAAAGAGTAACTGAGAGGCCTTTGGGAATTCAGATGGAAATCCCCGCTCTTTGTCTTGATGTTGGGTAGGAGAGGAAGATGATCTCCTTGTGCTTCGCTGAAAGATTAGCCTCATTTGCACTAGCTGACAGAGTCACTGCCTTCCATTAGTTGCTACCCTGAGTCTTTAACTAGCAGCCATATTCCCTGGAGTAGCATGAGGAGCAAGACCATGGACAAAATCACAGGCTATAAGAAATTATTGTAAATTCATTGCAAGCATTATTACCCCCACTGACAAAAGACAAAATTGGAGCTTAAGAAAAGTTAATACCTTGAGCACTTTTCAAAGCTATCAAGTAAAAGAATTAGCATTCAAATCATTGCCCACCTAACATCAAATTCTAATCTCTACCCTACTCCCCACCACCTCCTTATGTAGTAGTGTGTCTGACTATGTAATACTTTTGCCCCAGGACCCCCCAGAGGACAACGGGGAGACTAAGTTCATTTATGGTCAACATCTAAGAATGAGGTAAGAGGCCATGACATCCTACACATGACTTAAGTACCTCTGGCCAGAGGATTGAGATCCCCAAACACTATCACAACAGATGCCCCTCAAAGGAATGAACATCAAAGCCAGAGGCTCCCCACATCAGGGCAAATTGCAGGTGCCGTCAGCTGCTGGACTTGGAGATTCCAGAGAGCCAAGGGTGAAATGGGCTGTGGGCTGTAACCATGCTCTAGAATTAGGGCTGGCATCTGTGAAGGTGTTCCATATGTTCCAGTGTTTCACCTCATTTTATGAAATTAGTCTTTCCATTTTTACTCACAGATTTCTCTCTGCCTAGGATATACACTAATGTCCATGAGGTTGCATTGGGGAAGAATCGGAGACAGCTACTTCACTGTATGATATCCCTTCTCTCATTGCACACCTACGCTGTGGTAGGCCCTCTTCCAGACACAGGGGCTAGGGTAGAAATAAAAAAGGAAAAATCGCTGGTATCATGAAACTTCCTTCCTCTTCAACGAGGAGAAAGATGATAAATAAGCAAACACAGCAATGAGAAAGATCATTTTAGATGGTAATAAACACCATAATGAAAAACCTAAAAGACTGGAGGAATACAAGAGAAACAGGGGATGGGTAGTACCAGTTGCAACAGGATGATCTGAGAAACCCTAGGGAGGGAACATTTCATTTGAGGCACAAACCATCATCTTCTTTTGAGATCGAAGATTGGAGAGTAAGCCAAACTTATGGTGTCTTGCTCCTGCTTCCTTCCTGAAGAATTCCTTTTCCAAAGAATCCTAATCCTCATATGCACACTCTTTTGGCCATCTGCCTTAGCTGTTTATCAGACAAGCCCAGACATGTGCGGATCCCCCTTAGACAAGAGCTGGAGTCTCTGTCACATCAGCGACAGCATCAATACTGTTACTTCTGCTATTACTGCGGGACTACACGTCTTCTCACCAGCTGCAACTAAGAAAAGAAACAGAGCTCAGGAAAGAGCAGGTGGGTGGGCTTCCAAAATCAAAGTAAATAAAAGCAGATTTGATCAAGTATCTCAAGGGCAACAAGAAGATGCCTTTTTCTTCCCCCCCCCCCTTTTCCTCTTTTTTTCTAACAACCAAGATCTATGCTGGCAGGTGATAAGACTCTTTAAGTAGATCCAATGAGAAAAATCAACTTTCACTGTGTGAAATTTGTTTTTTGTTTTTTTTTAAAGATATCTAAAGGCAATATAAAAGAAAAGCATAAAAGGGAAGTAAAAATGGTAAGCTGCCCCTGAAGTCATGACCACCCATCATCCTTTCTCTCTCCCTCACCCCCAGGTCTTGGCGCTTCTACCTTCCCCTCCCCAGATAAAGAAAGCCCAGGGAAAGACTAGCTGGGACTCCTGTCTATGATAAAGGAATAAGGTGTTTGAGGCATAAGAGGAGGGAGGACAAGGAGAGATGGAGAGTTCTGGAAGAAAGGAGGAAAGAGAGGGGTCTGGCCTGAAAGCTCTATCAGCCAAGGGAATACCCACATGGGAGCATCCCGAAGGTCTGCTCAGGGAGGCCCTTGCAGGCCTACGGAGCACGAAGATGAGTCATCCAAGCCCTGGCTGCAACCCCTCACACTGTACCCTCATCCCCACTACACCTTCACATGCTGTATATTCTATCATCGTGGACTCAGAATAAGGAATTGAAAGAAATTTCTTCGGGGTTCCTGTGCTTGTGTTAACTCACCAGAGAAGGAAGTGGACCACTCCCCACTACAGCCCACAGCCCCCAATCCCCATTGGCATCTGAGATATCCTCAGTGGCAGAGAGAACCCTTTACAGCCGTCACTGGCCAGGGTCAAGCTGGTTTCCACGACCTTCCTCTTCCACCTCAGAAAAGACCCACAGATGACTACCTCTCCCTCCCCATTCAACTCCACCCCTTGCCTCGCCCTCTCCCAGCCCAAAATAGACTACTGAGTGACAGGTAACATCATTTTCATCATCGTAATCATCAGTGTCAAAATCTTTTTTTTCCCGTTCTCTTCCCATTTTACAGATTCAGTGTGATTACGGGATTTTCATTCTGTTTTGTTTCTTTTTCCCGGGAATCAGTCCACATTTTATTTATTTACATTCATGTAAGTTCCTGCATTTCCAAGGTAACCAGATCACATTCCATTTAGCATGCCCTATAACAAAATTAAACAACTACCCCGGCTTCAAAAGCAAGGTAGAATGATACACATCAACTCTTCTTTCCCTTTGTTGTTGTTCTTTTTAAAGATTTTAAGTAATCATTAAACCCAACGTGGGGCTCGAACGAACTTACAATCCTGAGACCAAGGGTCACATGCTCTACCAGCTGGGCCAGCCAGGTGCCCCTCTTCTTTCCCTTTACTACTGCAGAAGACAATACAGCACAAAATAGAATCACACGCCTTTTACAATTCAGGGTGTAAGACATATTATTTTTGTTAAAATCAAATTTGGGCCACAGGGAGAATAAGAAGAGTTTCAAAACTTAAGATATCTAAAATGTCCCAATGCCATCTTTGACTTCTAACCAACCGCCAGTTGGCTCATTCAACATTATGCCTTGGAAAAAAGAACAGAGAAAAGCAAGGGATCATCTTAACTCTGAAACTCATGGCTTCTTAGTCTACGTCTGTAAAAACTACTTAAATAACCTAAAATCATAAAAAGAGTTCATATTAACAGGGGATGAGCGTATAGGAAGCACCTAGAGAAAATTCCTTCACTTGGCGAGGGGAAATGTAAGCTGCAGACAATTCCCGGTGCTGGCACACAGCAGAGCTGAAACACAAACTTTGAACCTCTAAAATTCAAATCCTGTTCGTCTTCCACCACCCCACAAGGGCAGACCTGACTCCCGTGCAAGAGCTCGGAGGTGGTGTCAAGAAATGGTGGCCCTGAGTCCCACGACCACGTATAGCAACAGCTCGCCAGACAGCTGAGGAAAAATCCTCCACTCTCCCACATCTTCCCCTCCACCAGCCATCAGATCTTAAATGTGGTTAAAAGCCAGTTCTCCCCCAGCATTAAATCATAAAATCCAGAGATTAAGAGAAGAGCTGTTCCCCTCCCACACCCACACCAATCTCCCCACCAATCTAAATTTTGTTCTTTCTTCAACATCCCTCTCTCACCACCCCTGATTTTTATCACTTCAACCTTAATATGATTTCTAATTGTACCTGGATAGGATATTCCAATCCTGACTGAAACCTAGTTCTTGCCTGAAAAAAAAGTGAAAGCATGTGGCCAAGCCACAGTTGGTCCTGACTCCCAGAAATGCCTCCACCACCACCACCACCACCACCACCACCACCAAAAAAATGCCAGCTTCCCAGCCTTGGGCTTCCATAGCCTCTGAGGGCCTGCATAACATCCGGGGGTGCACAGAGTGAGGCAGCAGGAGGGAGCACCTCAAAGTCCTGCAGTAAGGTCATCCCTGGGCTTTGGGACAGTTACCACAACCTCGCCCCCGAAATAGCCTCTAAATTCGTAGATTGAATTTCACTCTTAGAGATTTTTCCCCTCCCTCACAAAACAGCAACCACTTTCTGAACAGAAGTCCCCACGTTCTGATTAGCTCTAAAAAGCCAGATTTATGGAGTTAAAAGACAGTCTATCAGCCACGTAGAGATCTTCTTGGGAGATCTGCCAGTGTAAAGGTTCTTTCTGAGTGAAGATTATTCAAATGTCCCCTCACTCCAGGCCTGCAAAGTTTAAAAGGCAAGACATAACACTACAGACAAGGCTGAGCAACGCGGCTCAGCTGTCTCCAGCCTCAGGTCTGGTTCAAGCCTGCTCACCTGCTGTCTGAGTCGCACAGGACAGGACCCCAGCGCTGCCCGAGAGGCTGGGACACAACTGAAAAACACACACACCACTATGCCAGGGGCTGCAGGGGAGCCCGCTTCCTCACTCACCCCTGCGGCTCAGGTACAGCTACCATGCCGTGCCAGTGCCCTTGGGGGAAGCTGATGTCGAGAGGGCTTTTGGAAGAGGGGCTCCACCTTCTTCCCTGCGAGGTGCCGGCTCCCTTCGCCTCCACCAGCAGGGTGCTGCTGTTCTCTGCCTTCTTCTCTGTCTCCCACCTCATCACCACAGGTGCAGCAGGAATGAAAGTTTGTTTCCAATCTTTTCTCTAGGATAATGTCCCAAAATTGGAGTTGCTAAGCTCAGAGATATGTATATTTTGAAGACTTGGGGTACCTACTGCCACGTTGCCCTGGGTATAAACACACATTTGCCTTCTTACCTCTCCTGCCTTTGGAGAACACCTGCCCGTTCCATCGTAACCCTACCCAAAACAAGTAGCTCAGACGGAGAAAACCCAGCTCCCTGGTTCCAGAGCTCAGGTGGTGATCTGGCTTGGCCGTAAGAGGACTCCATCCTCTGACCCAGTAAATGGTTCGGGGATGGACACGTAACCCAAGCCAGGCTAACTGGAGGTTCCTCAGGACTTGTGCTGGAGATACTTTAAAAGATGCTCACTCACCCACAAATCTACAGACAGAAAGTAGACTAGCATAGCAGCTGCCTAGGACTAAGGTGTTGGCTCAGGAAGGAGAGGGGATTGAAGAGTACTAATTGGTATGAGGTTTCTTTCGCAGGGATGTAAATGTTCTAAACTTGATTGTGGCAATGGTTGCACAACTCTGTGAATATATTAAAAATCATTTAGTTGTATGCTTGAAATGGGTGAATCGGGATGGTATATGAATATCTCCATAAAGCTGTGATTTTAAAAAAAGAGATGCTGACTCTCACTCTCTCCCTTTCTCTAGAACAGCAAGTAGTAAGACATTGTAAATTTGGGTCTACAGCAGCTATCTCTTCACCGTGTAGAGAGAGCCTGCCTGAGAACAGAGCCATGCAGACGCAAGCAAACGAATGAGACAGACACAAGATAGAGGCACAGAATGAATCATCTGAACTACTGGATCCAACTTTGCATAAAGCTGTTCCCCTTCCTTGAACTTCTCAATGCATAAGCCAAACAAATTTCCTCTTTTGTTTAAACTAGTTTACAATTAGTTTTTGTCACAACCAACTAAGTCCTGCTGCAGCTTTCTCAAAAGGATGTCCAAATGCATTCCTCACCAGCTGCGAATGAGAGTGTCCAGCCCCCCGGGCCTCCTACACAGAGAATTATCTTTAATAACAGCTTTGTTCATAGGCAAAAAAAAAATTACAAATCTTAGATTTCTAGCAAGGTCGAACATTAGCATCAACCCTTCTTTTTTCCTTCATTAAATTGTCTATTTTTGCATGAACTATGTATAGGATAATGTTAGCAAATCTTTTGTCTAAGAATATGTTTCCTAGTACCACTTGCCTTTTGATTTTTATGTTATTTTTTGCATGCGAAGTAGTTTATGCATAATCCTAACAAATTTTTCTTTGTAATGCTATTGTTTCTGTTTTTAGAAAGTCTTTCCCCAGCCTAAGATTAAACAAACATTCTCATGGTTTCATTTTTGAATTGAACACCTTGATCCACCTGGTATTTTAGATTATACTGAGAGCTTAGCATGTATTTTTACTCGAAATAGTTCTCTAATTGTCCCAGCATTAAGTAATTCTCTTTTTTTCCAACTTATGTATGATGGCTATTTATATCAGATATTAAATTCATTAACATAGTAGAGTTTCTTTCTCGACTCTCTGTGTGGTTATGTTGAACTGAGTACCAATCTTGAGCAATTACTCTGCTACTTTACCTACTATAACCCACTATGTTATAGTTTTGAGTATTTTGTTATTGTGGTAAAATATATATAACATCACCAAATTTACCATTTTAACAATTTTTAAGTGTAGAGTTAAGTACATTCACATAGTTGTACAACCATCACCACCATCCATCTTCAGAACTTTTACCTCTTCCTAAACTGAAATCTGTACTCATGAAACACTAACCCCCCACTCTGTCTCCCTCCAGCCCCTGGCAACCACTATTCATTCTACTTTCTGCCTCTATGAATTTGAGTATTCTAGATACCTCGTATAAGTGGAATCATACAAAATTTGTCCTTTGACGTTTGGCTTATTTCACTTAGCAGAATGTCTTCAAGGTTCATCCAGATTGCGTCATGTATCAGAATTTCATTCTTTTTTAAGGCAGAATGATATGCTATTGGATGTACATATCACACTTTGGTTATCCATTCGTCTGCTGATGGACATGTGGGTTGTTTCCCCTTTTTGGTTCTTGTGAATCATGTTGCTTGAACACTGGTGTGCAAATACCTGTTTGAATCCCTACTTTCACTTATTTTGTGGCTATACCCAGAAGTGGAATTGCTGGATCAAATGTTAATTCTATGTTTAATTTCTGAGGACCTGTCAGACTGTTTTCCACAGTAGCTGCACCATTTGACATTTTCACTAGCAAAGCACTATGGTTCTAATTCCTCCATATCCCCACCAACACTTGTTTTCTTTTTTGATAATAGCCATCCTAATGGGCATGAAGTGGTGTAATACATTTTAATACCTGATAGTACAAGTGTTCTCTCATTATGATTCTTTGTCAAAAAAATTTTTGGCCATTCTCTATTTTCTCTCCCAGAACAATTATTTTTAAGTCCCTCAAAGATCTTATATGAAAAATAATTAGAATTCTATTAAACTTACTTTGAAAAAAGTCACAGAATTCATATCTTTAAGACATTGAGCCCCACCCCCTCCCAAAGAAATAGAAATCTTCTTTTATTTCCCTTAGGAATGTTTTAGCTTTCTTCATGTTAGACCTGAGCATTTCTTGTTTAAATTATCGCTAGGTACTTCATATTTTTATGCTATTGTGAATGGAATAATCAGCTTCCTTTTAGAAAACAATTTTTAAAAGAAGCAGCCCCATAATCAACAATAACACTCATTATGAAACACCTGCTATTTTAAGATCAGTGATAAAGGTCAACAGTGCCTGTCTTCTCCATGGAAATTTACCATAACAACAACAACAAAAAAGAAAGCATTGGCTAAAACTTCATTGGATTGCCTCTTTTAAAGGCCCAGAGCATCACTTCTGAGGAGGCAAGTAAATCACTCCTAAGGAAGCAAATAAAATTGCGGGTCATTTAAGTTTTAATCAATGTGTGTTACAGCTGTCATTAATTTTAGGTCAAATTCATGATGCACGAGTCTTCTCGTGTGCCACATGTACCTTACATTACACTGGCCTTTCCTTGTGGATTTATACCCATTTTATTACTTCATTAACTTACCATTTATATTATTACCAAAGTTTACACTTGCATTTCTCTTCTACAATATATTTATATACTTATGATTTTTTTTTACTATCAACTCTTCAGTCAGAAAAAAACTATCTTTAATTTTACTATAGCTCCTAGGAGGAAATATGATTCACTTTGTAACTATTTACTTTAAGACATTCCACTCCACTATGCAGTTTCCTGGCTCATTGCATAGGAAAGCTTTAACTGATAAAATTCCTCCCTTGTTGGGGGAAAAAATGTCAACTCTATTCTAGGTGCTGAGTACAGAGTGGCTATATAATAACACACATCAAGAATACATGGTTTATTTATGACAACTATATGCCAACAAATTGGACAACCTGGAAGAAATGGATAAATTCCTAGAAGTTAATATAAACTACCAAAACTGAAACAGGAAGAAAGAGAAAACTTGAACAGACGGATAACCAGCAAAGAAATTGAATCAGTAATAAAAAAAAAAAAATCTTCCAACAAACAAAAGAAATAAAAAAAACACGGTTTATGAAATTGAATATACACAGTGTAGTCCTCTGGAAATGAATGAAAAGTTTTCCTGTCCTCTTCCAAAGATGGCCTAAGAACATCAAGACAGAACAAAGATACCACCTAACGCAACTTCCTCCTGACATTGTTTCCCTCAACAAGGGAAGAATGTTGTCCCTAGAGGCAAACTGTTGACAGCAGTTTGAGTCCCGTGGAGGTTACACTTCAGCCCTCTGCACCTCCATCTCCCCCTTACCACCACCACATTAAGGTCCGTGAAAAGCACACGAGTTGTGGCTTCTCTGTTTCTCAAGATTCATACTTTCGGCCCAGAAAGAGCAACAAAGGGTATTTTTGTACTAGAGGAAACAAAAAAAGGAAACAGAAACCCATCCAGGTGAACAGTGGGCCTCAATCGAGTCATTAAAAACCCCCTGGCTGATGCCGCCTATTTTAATAAACTTGTTGTCCTCCTCCACTAGTAACTCCACTCTCTTTCCAACCCTTCATTTATGCACACAAATAGGTCAAGCAGCAATAATGTAAACTACTCAAAATTGGATCCAAAAATGACCTAACTACTGTAGGCGATTTATAGCAATTTTTTTCCACGCTGCTACTGGGTCTTTTCTGATTATTAAAGTCTCTATCTTCAGAAGAGGGCTGATTACATTGGGGATATACATTCCAATTTTGGAGGTTGGAATACGATGTATTTTGTTTTTCAGATATAATAGTACCATTATTTATTGCTCTGAGGGAACAGATAGTATCACTTATTACTGATTAGGAAAAGGAGAAAAAGATCCAAGCCAACCATTAACTTGCTTTTAGTGCTCAACCCTTTATAAAAATAGCTACCAAATTGTATCTATTTTTTGGCTCTGGGGTTGGAAGGGCAATTTCAAACTAATGACTACTGAGTGGAATAAACCAGGGAGGAAAGTCATATGAAAGATTCAAACCCATCTCTTCAATTTCCAACAATTCCAGTTAACAGGAGAATCTTGTGTCTCCACTAAATTGTTTCCATGCTCTGTTCTCACAACCCAATCCAATCAGAGAGTATTTTCATGAAATAATCTTGGTACTGTATAATTTGACTTGCCTAAGAGCATAAACTAAATACTAAAAAGAACCTCAACTTGAAATATTAAAGAGAATGGCTATTGTATAAAGACAAGCAAACAACATAAATAAAGCTTAAGTCTTAGGATCACCCATGAGCTATAACCTTTTTTTTTTTTAAGAGAAGTTCGGGGTGGGGGGTAGCAGAGGGAGGAGAGGAGAAAAAGTCCTAAGCAGGCTCCATGCTTAGCATGGAGCCGACACAGGGCTCCATCTCACAACCCTGAGATCATGACTGCAGCCAAAATCAAGAGTCAGACACTTAGCCAACTGCTATAGCTTAGGCGCCCCAAGCTATAACCATTTTTAAGGCAACGTCTCTTTTAATAAAAGTTTTATACAACCAAGACCTCTAAGTAACTCGCACCATCTCTGTATCAGTCAGTATAGACTAAATTCTGCTAGTAATAAATCATCCCAAAATCTCAATGACTGACAAAAATATGTTAATTTCTTGCCTATACTATATAACCATCATGGGTCAGCTGCACCCCTGCTCTACACCGCCTTCATTCTGGGATCTGGGTTGATGGAATAACCATCTGAAATATTACTTGTTGTTGGGGAAGAGGTTATCACAAAGAGAGAAGAAAGTATCATGAAACAGAAACTGACTTTTGAAGTTTCTGCCCCAAAGTGACATGTGTCACTTTGGCTCACATTTCATTGGCCAAAGCAGGTCACAAAAGTCCCCTGAGTTAAAGAGGGCAAGGATATGTCATGGTCCTCCCACAGCCTTTTAGCTGGTCTCCTTACCTCTAATCTACTTCCTGTCAAAGCCATGCCCTCCACATTGCTCCCTGCAGTACCTCTCCAAATCTGACCATGTTCCTCCACCACCCAGAAATTTCTACAACTGGATTTTCCCCTTTGTATGTGTATCACTACTGGAGTGTGTGCCAATGGGCCAGGAGAGTCCCAGAATAAACATGGTGACTTTTCCAGCATGCTGATTTTACTTGAAGATTTAGGAATACATATACTTTTTTAAAATAAAATACACCAGAATCTCTTTAGCAAGAATCTCGAAAGAAAGCTGGTGTTTAAATTGGGTCTCAGTGGGCTATCCACATCTCCTGGTGCCATGGTCACAGGCTCGTCTACTCTCAAGGGTGCTTTAATGAAAGAGGCTGAGAAACACAGGGCTTTCATTATCTGGCTCTTCCTACCTCTCTAGAGCACCACTGTCCATTATAATAAACAATAACCGCATGTGGCTACTGAGCACTTGAATTGTGGCTAATGTGACTGAGGAACTGCATGTTTAATTGTATTTATTTTCATTAAATTTAAATACCCACATGCGGCTAATGGCTATTATTAGCACGGATAGAAAACATCTCCATCTTTGGTAGGCAGAATAATGGCCCTGCAAAGATGCCCATGTCCTAATCCCCAGATTCCATGAATATGTTATGTTATGTGACAAAGGGGAACTAAGGAAACAGACAGAAATGAGTATGCTAATCAGCTGACCTTAAAATAGGAATATTATCCCGAATTATCGGTTACAGGTGCAATGTCATCACAGAGGTCCTTAAATGTGGAAGAGGGAGAAAGAAGAGTCAGTGTCAGCATGATGTGATGTGAGAAAAATTCAACTAGTTATTGTTGGCTTTGAAGATGGAGGAAAAGACCACAAGCCAAGGAAGGTAGGCAGCCTTTTGAGGCTGGAAAAGGCAAGAACATCGATTTTCCTCTACAGCCTCCAAAAGGAACAGAGTCCTGCCGGCTCATTTATTCTAGCCCCGGACAGATCCACTCCAGACTTCTGACCACCAGAACCGTAAGATAATAAGCCCATGTTGTTTTAAGACAGTAAGTTTGTGTTAATTTGTTACCGCAGCAGTAGAAAACCGGTACACCATTGTTGCAGGAATATCTTTTAGATAGTGCCATTCTGGAATCATCTCTCACTACCCTTGAAGCAGTTCATTACACTGCAGCAACTCTAAATAACCTGTTGTTCTCCATACCCAGCACACAGTCTCACGATAGTCCCTCTACCTAGAACCCTTTCTTCTACCCCCTCTTCATGGATAACTCCTTTTCATGTTTTAAGACTAATTTCAGGTGCCAGTTTTTAAGGAAATCTCTTATTATCCCCGTGGTGCAGATTGGATATGCCATTTCTGTAGTCTCTTGAAAGCCACGCACAGCTCTGTAACAGGTGTGAATTTCAGTCAAAATCAGGTATTAACAATATCTATATCTTCACGTTACCTGTATCAAATTAAACGTAACCCTGAGCGCGCATGCTAAGTGGCAAAAAAACTCAGACTGTTATTTCCATGGTTTGCCCTCTGGTCTGCTCTTGTCATGCACACCTGTGCACACAGGTGAGCGACTGGTGAGATGCCACTGCACAGTCAGCATGATCTCTCTTCCATGCTATGTTTGGCATCCAGACTGGGTGGACACCCCAGTCCTGGATCCAAGGTCCAAGTATCTCTGTGGACGTGCCACTGAGCCCAGCCTTGGGCACAGACTGGCCTCCCCAGGGAGCTGCCTCCAGGCTGTGCTGCCTGCCGCTCCAGGACCCACCAAGCTCCTCCTGTTCCCATCTTCCTCTTAGGCTTCTGTATCCCACCACTCCTGCTCCAGGACTCCTAATTTAGAGTTTTATGAAAACGCAGGAAGGAGAAGGAGTGACTTGAAAACCTTCCTTGAAAAAAAATAAGAAAGGAGACAAAAAGGGCGTAGCCTCCTGTTTGAAATTGAGGGCTCAGGGGGAAAACAGAAAGAAGACATTTAGATATCAATACATACTTTGCCATATCTCCATTATAAATAGCATTTAAGGGGCGCCTGGGTGGCACAGCGGTTAAGCGTCTGCCTTCGGCTCAGGGCGTGATCCCGGCATTATGGGATGGAGCCCCACATCAGGCTCCTCTGCTATGAGCCTGTTTCTTCCTCTCCCACTCCCCCTGCTTGTGTTCCCTCTCTCGCTGGCTGTCTCTATCTCTGTCGAATAAATAAATAAATAAATAAATAAATAAATAAATAAATAAATAAATAAATAAATAGCATTTAAAGCATTAACTTGAAAATACATCCAAACAAGAATCACACAGCCCAAGTCAGCACCAACATATCAACAGCCCCGCATGAGAACTCACTCCATTGTGTCATTTCATTGTAACACTAGCTTCGAGCTTTGGGAGGCAAGGTTTATTAGCCCCTTTCTATAAATGAGAAAACTGACGTGCTGCGAGTTTTGGTAAATTTGCCCAAAGGGTATAAAATGACAGTGTAGGGCTTTAAACCCAGACCAGAAGCCTTGCACTAGCCCCCTGCCCTGAGTCTCCAAACACAGAGTTGTGCTGGATCAATTGGACCAGGCATGTAGACACCCCCCATCTAAGGTCCCCAGGGACTCCTGCTGCCATTTTTCTCTGGGTCCAAGTACAGAACCAACACCCTGTCTTTGTTTTCCCTTAGTAGAGCTGAGGGAAGAAGCTGGGTTCAAGCTGCATTTACTAAAAAACCTAGAGTTGGGGAAAAGGAATAAAGAAAACATCAACAAGATCAGGCAGAGACGTAAAGAAATGTGACCCCAAGAATCTCAGTGAAAACATGGAAGTGCTTTGTGGACCTCCAGTCTTTCCTCCGTAACTGCTCTTGAACCCCAGAGCACTTGGGGCAATACACACCCATAGCACCATTTATCCAGGGTTCTTCTCCATGGACTTCCCAGCCTCTGGATCAAAATGACAGCTTATTTTTACTCCTTAAAATGTGAAGGCTATGAAAGTACTTCACCAAGTCTGCCCTCCCAATTACAATTAAAGGAGCAAATTCAGTTCCCAGTTTCTCCCCCAGGATTCAGGGGGACCCCAAGGAGGGATTCTTCCCATGATGGCCAGGTATTCCCTCCACCCACTCACTCAGCAGGCTTGTGACTCACCCCTCAGGTCCTTACCCTCTCCTTCCCCACATGGCCCGCCCTTCAGGGAAGTGGTCTTTTATAATTAGAGTTTTAATATTTAAAATTAGCTTATACATACGATGACCATAACACAAATAGAGTACAGCAGGTTGTTCTCTCACACGGCCTTTCCTGAGTATTTATACAATCTTCCTAATATAGCAGCCTGTTTAATAAGGGTGGTCTGAAGCTATCTTAACTCTTTAGGACCTAGAAGTGTGCCTGGTACAAAAACGAACACACACTCTTACCTGATATTTATCTATGGAGATCCCCATCTGGCATGACTCCAAATGGGAAAAAAAAAAAACTTTACCAAAAGCCAATAGCAAAATATCATTAAGTACTATTCTTATTTTTGCATATAAAAATATGTTTGTTTAGTCTTTTTTTGCATTCCAATTAATTTTCCTCTGTAATTAAAAACAGCAGACTATTAGATCATACAGATCCAACATTACTGGATTTAGAAAACCATATAATTTCTAAAGGAGCTGATAATATACACTAACCCTTAATGTCAAAGACAAAGATTGAAATTCCATATGAATGCATGAATCCATTAAGCAGCAGTCATTTTCAATTATTAAGAAGCAAAGATCTGTATTCTTTATAGAAATTAGAAATGGCAGAAAATAACATCAACATTCATAACTGCTACAATTAGAACCAATAAAATTTTTAAATCAAATTAAAATCAGAGTGATGATAATACGAGTAATGAAATTTATGTACCACCATGTGGCTCTATTTCCTCAGAGAAACCCCTGAGTCCATTATTTTGCAGGGTGAAGAAATCAGTAGGCACTGCTTGCATTTTCCAGGACACTGGCCTGAGGATTCACCTGCCCCAACAGGAAAATGGATACAATGCCATCACATGCCCATGGGTACTGCCTCTCCAATTTCAACACCACATCCAGCCCTTCATTTTCACCCCAATTGTTGAGTTTAGCTGGGGGTAAGGGCAGGTCAAGCTCAGGAAATGTCTGCCTTCTTATTGGTGCCATGTTTCCCCCGCATTCCTTTGGCTGTGGTGGGTCCCTATTCTGGGTACCTGACATCCACGGGAACAAGAGTCAGAGAGGGTTGTAGAAATGAGGAGTCAGATTTCTATTCTTGAGCACATCTCTGGTGGCTACAAGTATTTGTTTGATAAGGCTTATCCTAAAGATCTCACCCTATCTATATAAAGCACATTTCTCATAATCCGAAAATCCAAAATCTGTAATGGTTATTAACCTATTTAAGGCCACAAATCACCTTGAGACTCTGGTAGATGTCTCAAAACTTTCATCTTAAAAATGCACACAAAATTCACTGAAATGTTTTCGCTCACTTTCAGGAGGTTCAAAAACCTATCAAAGCCCAGGCAGACTTTTAGGGGACCCATGAACTAATCCCAGGCTCAGAAACCTGCTGCAGGGTCTTTTTGCTTCTCCTTGATACACAGAATTAAAAGTAACTGGCTTCCCAGACACAGAAAGACAAATACCGTGCGACCTCACATATTTGTGGAATCTGAAATTGTCAAACTCATAGAAGCATGGAGTGGAATGGTGGTTGCCAGGGGCTGGGGAGGAGGAAATAGGAAGGTGATGGTCAAAGGGTACAAAGTTTCAGTAATGCAAGATACATAAGTTCTGGGGACCTACTAATCAGCACAGTGTCTGCAGTTAACAATTCCATATTGTATACTCAAATTTGCTAACAGGGTAGTTCTTATGTCAAATGTCCTTACCGCCACCAAATAATAATAATAATAATAATAATGAATATAAGGGTTGAAAGAAACGTTGGGAGGAAATGGACAGGTTTATGTCCTTTACAGCAGTAACGTTTTCACAGATCTATACTTACCCCCAAACTCATCGAGTTGCCTTCATTAAATATGTACAGCTTTTTACACTTCAAACATACCTCAACAAAGTGGTTTTTAAAAAACTTAAAGTTAGGGCGCCTGGGTGGCTGAGTCAGTTAAGCATCTGCCTTCAGCTCAGGTCGTGATCCCAGAGTCCTGGGATTGAGTCCTGCATCAGGCTCCCTGCTCAACAGGGAGTCTGCTTCTCCCTCTGCCCCTCCTCCCACTCATTCCCTCAATCTCTCTCTATTGCTTCTCTCTCTCTCTTTCTCTCAAATAAATAAATAAATAAAATCTTTTAAAAATTTTAAAATAAATAAATACTTAAAGTTAAACTAACTGGCCTCCCTCCTAGAAGTTAAAGTACTAAGTTAATAGGGTATTGCTTACTAATGTTATTGTGCTTATTGGGCTATGTCCAGATAGTTGGACACATGGACCCCAATGTAGGTATCTCTCTTGGCCAAATACAAGCTTGAAGAGAACCAACAGAGCTCCATGGAATTATCCTTGGACCAGGCATCAAAGCCTTATTCCGATGAACGAGGCTGTCCCGATGCCTTTCCCTGAAGCTGACACAGCTCATCTTTACCACCTCTGGTGGGACTAGGAGACACTGCACAGGGAACACCTGCTTTGGGGTGCCCCTCCCCCAAGAACAGTAGCACAGTAACAGTACCTTCCAAAAAAGAGATGTCATAGGCACTAAGAAATAAATATAATAAGCCATATCTAATCTTTTTTATGTACCTGGGTCCTATGGAGCCAATTCATACCTGCCATACAAGTTGGGACTTCATACCTGGAGCCCCTTTCAGAACCAAGAAACAGAAGAATCTGTAACAGGTTCCCCCCTCTTTGTGGGCCTCTGTTTCAGACACATCTTTCAGCCATCCATTCTAGGATGCCTCCTCTCTTCCTGACATAGATTTAAGGCACTGATGAAGAAATCATGAGTGATGGAGTCACGAAGGGGTAGAATAAAAAGATACGACTGTGGAGCCCCTTCACTACAGGATTTTTCTCAGCCCAGGCTAAAACCATGACCAGAGAAGAATGAGAGGTCCCTCAGGAAAAGCTAGCTACCAGGAAAAGCATAGCTATCACCAACAAGATTCCCGAATACCTTATCCATGGTAATGCGTCCCCGCCACTTCTCTTATAAACTGTCGGCTTTCTCTAAATGACTCTGGTGATTCCTATTTCCTTTTTTACCGTGTTTCAAGCTGTTTGCAAGGAAGTGTTAAACATACAGGCAAGAAATAAGATCTAAGCAGAAAATAAGATCAAAGGGGCGACATGGGAGTTCAAAGGGGAAAGCAGGTGAAACCCGACAGGTGTGTGGGTTGCACCCTGTCCTGTAGGTCCATAAGCGTCAGAAACCCCTGCTGTGAATGTCACTTTGAGGGTGAAATTTAAAGTGAGAACATAAGGAATAGCATGGAGGACATTAGGAGAAGGAAGGGAAAAATGAAGAGAGGGAAATCAGAGGGGGAGACGAACCATGAGAGGCTATGGACTACAGGAAACAAACTGAGTGTTTCAGAGGGGAGAGAGGTGAGGGGATGGGTCAGCCTGGTGACGGGTATTAAGGAGGGCACGTGTTGTAATGAGCACTGGGTGTTACACACAAACAATGAATCATGGAACACTACATCAAAAACTAACATAACAAAAAATAAATAAAAAATAAAAATAAATAAAATGTAGCTCTGATCACAAAAAAATTTTTAATAAAATAAAAATAAAGTAAAACCACTTGTGGGAAAATGGGTTGTTGTCCTTATTTTTTATTTATTTATTTATTTTTGCTATGCTTGAGAAACTCAGGTCTGAAAGCTTTTTACAAAAGCGTAATTCAATACTAATGTGGGGATTGTTTTAATTTCCCAAAAACCATTCCCACGTTCCTTTTGCTCTCGATTTCTCACTTAGGGTTTCCACATCATAGAGTGCCGGGTGTGAGAACAGGAATGAGAAGGGGGACCTCTCCTGTAGGCACAGCATTTCCCAGAGTGGTGGGCAGGGGATAGCACTGAGGGCAAGGGTGAGACACTCAATTTGGTCCTTCCCCCACCCCACATCCCTGCCCACACCTGCCCATAGTCTCAAAAACACGATGTGATGACCGAAACTCATTTACATCTCCATTACTGCTGCATTATCATTGTTTTTAAATGCCATTTTTCTTTAATTACCCCTGCCTACAGAGAAATGAAGACAAGAGAAGACAAAAAAGCTCATGCAACATTCCAAGAGAATCACAAATGCAGGGCATGGGACTGTCTTATTAACTTCATTGTGGTGATGTGTTATAAAATGCAAATTGCAGAAAGGGGGCAGTAATCTGTTAATAAATATGTTAATTAGGCAGAGTAAATGCCATACTGCATGGTGGGGGAAAAAAATTCACTGATTGTAAACTCCGTGCACAGCAGATTTCAGAGGGCAAAATGTAGTTAATAAAACTACCTTTATGTTTTATATTGCTGCTCTTTAGCATAAACAGCTAATAACCAATTTACATTAATGGTGTGGGCACAAATGTAAATTAGCCCCTTTTTGGTTTATATTACTGCAATGCAATCTTAATGTTAAGGCGTTGCATTGGCGATTTCATTAAGGAAAAGATCTGAGAACCCGATACAGTCCTAGGGCCCGCTTCAAGGAATTTTAATATGAAACCAAAATGACACTGCACATCCTTGTTCACCACGTGGGAATTTCCAGAAAGGGCTCTGCTATCAAATATTTTTCCTATCCATGGCTACGTCCACAACCCCAAGCTCCTGTGGGTGTTCAAAATGTCCCGCTTGCCAAAAAAATGCCTCCCCAGCCCGAGGCTGCAACAATACGGTCTTGTACAAGTGCAGTCTGGACTCCTACTTGACTTTCTTTGCTCGCCGATGGGTAGCAGCCCCGACTTGACAACAGACAAAGAGACCCTTGTATCAGATGGACTTTCCCGGGTCCAGGTGGCTGGAGGAGGAAGAGAGGAGGACCTTCAGGGCCTTCTGGGTCTGTGCTCCCAGTAGCCACAGAGATCGAATGCAAATGCAAACAACACGCATTTGTGCTCCCTGCACCAGTGGAAGTTTTCCATTTCTGGCCTCATTCATCTGCGACCTCTCCTCCTCACAGGCTCTTTCTTTAGTCATGCTGTGCAAGCAGCTACTGTATATACCAAAAGTTAATTTTACTACACACTTCAGTGTGTCGCCAGAGGTGCAATAAATCACGAACCAATTTCCAATTTTGTTATGCCCTACTTGATAAGGATGTGAAGCATTCTTTTCCCCGATATACATGTTTTTAAACATGAGGTTGAGAAGCAGGGACACGTCTCTGGTTGCACAGTGAAATTTTAACCTTCCTTTTCAAGAGAAGTTGACCCCTGCAGGTCCTATTAGAATAAAACATCAACTTACGCTCTCTTTAGTTTGGATCTTGGGTCCAGAAGCTGTCTACAGGCCTTTATGTTGCAGAACACTTCTGAAGAAATTTGCGAGGTGGTTTTTTTTTTTTTTTTCTTTTTGCAACGTCAGCAAATAAATTTTTCAGATGAAGTACAAAGTGTTGGGACAGTTTTATTCTGAATTGTGCTGCATGCTTTTAAAGGTACAGAATAAGACTTGTATGCATTTAAATTTTCATACAATCTTTCATATATTCTTAGAGATGGATAAAGAGACTTTAGTATTCCCTCTACAACTTTAAATTTGAATACTTCAGCATTAGTCCATTGCAATTGTGAATTAAACTAATTCTAATGTGGGGCGCCTGGGCGGCTCAGTCAGTTAAACGTCTGCCTTCGGCTCAGGGCATGATCTCAGGGGCCTGGGATAGAGCCTAATTCCCGCCCTGCCCCATCCCAGTCAGGCTCCATGCACAGTGGGGAGTCTGCTTCATGCACTTGTGCACTCTCTCTCTCTCAAATAAATAAAATCTTTTTTAAAAATAAAAAAAAATAAACTCATTCTAATGGGTTTTTTGGGGCTTGAGGGGGAGAGGGCTGGGAGCTATTGTATAGTGAGTGAGAATTCAGAAGTTAAAGGATAACAGTAGCCTTTCAGGCTAATTCCTTTGCTGCTTTGTCTATACTCACAGTAATAACAGAATATATTTCTTGAACTTATTTTGAGGTTTGAATAAGATTATACATCACCAACTGGCAACCACCACAGTATAAAAGTTTCAGGCAGTAATCATTGCTGGATGCTAACACTAGTAGTAGGCAAAAGTTGGATGAGAAATAGAGGACAGTTGACCCTTCAACAACGTGGTTTTGAGATACGTGGGTCCGCTTACACACAGGGTTTTTTCATAAACACAGTATGGTACTGTAAATATATTTTCTCTTCCTTATGATTTTCTTAATAACATTTTCTTTTCACTAGCTTTATTATAAGAATGCAGTATACAACTGTATATATATAACAAATACATAACATAATACAGTATACAACTGTATATACATAACATATAAAATATTTGTTAATTAGCTATTTATGTTATGGGTAGTTTCTGGTCAATGGTAGGTTATTAGTAATTACGTTTTGGGGGAGTCAAAAGTTATATGTGGATTTTCGACCATGCAAGGGTCAGCACCCCTGACCCCCATGTTATTCAAGGGTCAACTATACTATGTAGTCTTAAAGAATGTCCCCACTAGAAACTAGAATGATACTCACCCCAAAACTGGTACTGGTTAGTCTGACAAGCACTGAAGAGTGGAGTAGGAAGATTTTAATGGGCAACATGTTATTACTTGAGTCTCAAAAAAAAAAAAAAACAAAAAACGGCGTTAAGTTTTAGAAAAAAGAGGGGAATAAGGAGAAAAAAGAGAAGAAATGCTCCAGTGCAGCCAAGATCAAAGAAAGTCAAACAACAAGGTTCTCCTCTATGATCACACAAAGTACAACCCACCTACACGTGAACTTGTATTTTCATTTAAGCTCAAATTTTTGGCATTGAAAGATGCACATATGCAAGGAGGTCAGATGTCTTCAGGTAAAAAGGAGACAGACTATGAAGCAACAGAAAGTGCACAGGGTTCAAAGCAGAAATCCTAGTTTCAAATCTCAGACCTGCCTCTTGCCAGAATCACATCTTTTGAAAGAAATGGGTGTTGATAAGTAAATCAATAGAATTCCAAAACCTACAGATTGCCTGTTATACACATATATTATCCTAGGACAAGTCCTTCTATTATTTAAAAATAAATATTAAAAGAATACATTTACAATCACCTTGGAGAACAATTTAACAATATGTAGAAAAGTTTAAAATGTGCATATCCCATGACTGAGCACTATCATTCCTAGGTATATACTTCACAGAAACTCACATACTTACATAAGGAGGCACACACAAGATTTCTCATTATACTACTGTTTGTGGCAGCAAAAACTAAAAACAATCTAAATCACCCATCAAAAAGTGGATTGATGTACACATTGCATATGTTCATGTAATGGGATACCATACAGCTATGAAAATAAACTATAGCTATACATATCCGTATGATTTGTATAATACTGAGTGAAAAATCATGTCACATAAGAATACCTACACTATGGGGGCACCCGGGTGGCTCAGTCAGTTAAGCACCCAACTCTTGGTTTCAGCTCAGGTGGTGATCTCAGGATTGTGAGATCAAGCCCTGGGTTGGACTCTGCTCTCAGTGCAGAGTCTGCTTGAGATTCTCTCTCCCTCTCCCTCTGCCCCCTCTTCCTGCTCATGCTCTCTCTGTCTCTGTCTCTCTCTCTCTCTCAAATAAAATCTTAAAAAAAAAAAAATATGTACACTGTGATTTCATAGACAAATTGTTTAAAAGCATTATTATATATTGCTTAGGATATATAAATGTATCATAAAAGTATAAGAAGTGGGCATGAAAACCAAATTCAGAAGGGCAGTTACCTCTTGGAAGAAGATGGAACCAGGAAGGGACATTTAAATGCTCAAGTGACAGGGGTAGTAAGGGTAAAGATGTATAGATACAAAGGGCATTTATATTTATTGGCTTTATTTATTAAATTGGAGGGTGGAAGCATACATGTTTGTATCATCATTCTTCATACTTTTTTGTGTGTCTTAAACATTTCCTAAATGCTAATTACTTAATTTTCAAACAAAACTATCTACATACATACACATACATGCATAGAAAATTTCTGGAAGGAATCAAAAGAAATTATTGGCTGTGTTTGCCCTTGGAGAATGGAACTGACACCTGGGGTAGTGGCAAGATTCACCTTTACTATTACAAATGATTCTCTATTGTACAGTTTGAATTGTACTATTTGAAGGTATTACCATGTGAAAGTGATATTCTCATAATGATAATTTATCTAACAATTTAGCAAACATGGGTTTACTTGTAATATCTACTTTTGTGTTAATGATGGTCTAAATCATGACCATGTGTATTTAAGCAGTTGAGGAGCTCAACTCCCCTTCTCAAGAAACATGATGTGAACTCTGCAGACTGACATGGGCCACAGACTTCATGAACTCAAGGCACAGCACTGCTGCATTTCCCTCTATGGGTCATATTTCGTAATGCCTCCATAAAATCCCATGGGTGTGATCTTACAAACCTTCACAGTAGTGGAAGACACATTCCCAGTACATTACTTTGTAATAATGACCATTAATATTTTGGGCCATAGAATAGAACCTAGTGCCATTTCAAATTCAGGGCAATGCAACACATGTTTATTGAATTTCTACCATGGTACAGGTTAAGGTAGAAACATGAATAAGACAAGCTCCTCTCCTCTGAGATAGAAACTTGTATTCTAAAATGAGCACAACTCATTTTACTTTATCTTTGAAACTAATCATCTAGGTTTATTGGGTTTGGGAGCAGATATTAATCACTGCGTACTTTCTTTCTTCCTTCAACCCATCAGTGAAAATAGCAAGTGCCTTCCAATGTTACCTCCATTGTTCTCCAGGTGTGAAAAAATGTTCTATGTGAGCAACTCATAAAGACTAAGCAGATGTGCACAAAGATTAGTATTGCAATCAAATAAATCTTACAACCAAGTTGATCTGGCACACATTTGATGATATGCATAATCGTTATCATGCAACCTGGTAATTAAGGATAATTGGTAAATAATTCATGTAAATTACTGTAATTGATACAGTTCTGCAGCTAAGCCAAGATTTCTGGGGTCAGCTAAGCGGAGTTTAAAGAGGTTAGTTGACCCAACTGAAAACCCCCCCATCAGCTAACTCAGGGGAACCTGTTCATGCCCTATCAGGGCCTCCCACTGTCTTGTGTTTCCCAGGAGCCCCACACTGACAGCTGAGCCCACTCTCCCAGGAATTCCCAGCTCTGACACTTCTAAGGCTTACAGTTGCACTTGGCTTCCTTCAGGGAGTGGGGTTTTCTTCCATTTTAGAAGGAAAAAAGATCAACAATATTAGTTCAGATCTCAGGCTTCAGACCAAAAGCCTATGAAAGAAGGAGTAGGACTAACTCTGCCCTCCAGCATTGAAGGGGCCAGAAGTGGGTTTTCTGAGGGCTGTGACAGTAACTTTCTTTTACCACTCCCTTTCTTTTTAAAGATGTATTTATTTGAGATGGGGAGAGGGGCAGAGAGAGAGAGATGGAGAGAATCCCAAGCAGACTCCATGCTGAGCGCGGAGCCCAATGCAGGGCTCAACGTGGCGCTCGATCCCAGGACCGTAAGATCACCACCTGAGCCAAAACTAAGAGTCAGACGCTTAACCAACCTGAGCCACCCTGGTGCTCCCCCACTCCCTTCTGAAGGCCAGGCCCACATTGGGGGAAACCAGTAAGGAACATGATTTATTAAAAAAAAAAAAAAAAAAAAAAAAAGCCTCCTGCCTAAAGTTTCTCTTAGAGAGGCAGGCAGACTAGCACCCTGGGAATGCAAAGGGGGCCCTCAGTCAGTCACATCTCCATGGTTTTGTTTACTCAGCTCGGTTTCCCTTCCCCAACTAAGGGCAAAGGAGCAGTGGGAGCTCCAATGGGGGTGGGAATCATAAGTGAGCAATCATTCCAGAGCAATGGAACGTGATGGAGAACAGGAGCCAGGACAAGGCAAAGTGGTCACTAGGTGCCTTCGTAGCAGAGAACCAAAGAGCCCAAATGGTAGAAAAGTAACTAAAATACACAAACCCACTTTAAGAGAATGTATTAGAACACATAGTGAGGGGGCGCCTGGGTGGCACAGCGGTTAAGAGTCTGCCTTCGGCTCAGGGCATGATCCTGGCATTATGGGATCGAGCCCCACATCAGGCTCTTCCGCTATGAGCCTGCTTCTTCCTCTCCCACTCCCCCTGCTTATGTTCCCTCTCTCGCTGGCTGTCTCTATCTCTGTCAAATAAATAAATAAAATCTTTAAAAAAAAAAAAACAAACACATAGTGAAGAATAGAGTGATTTTTGTCTTGATCCTCTAGCCCAGGCTTACCTCCCTTCTCAGCTAAGGGTGTAATGAAAAGCCCTACAAGTACCGTTTGCTGAACTAAGAAAAAGCCTTGGCTGACCTTGTGTCCCAGCGGTGCTGAGGCCAGTGCCGGCCTTGTAACTATCCTAATGCTTGTCTGCTAGTCTTGGTTATTATCCCACACTTGGTTAATCTTTCCACATGGGTACAACATCCACATGTGTGCACAGAATGTATCTTCTAGGAATACACATTATACTTCAAGTGCCTAGTGCCTCTGGGCTCATTGCACTGATGATGCCAAGTCATTTGCCTGTGTTTTTGGTGTCTAATGGAATAACGACGGTGACCTAGAAGTCCATGGGAAGCCCCAAGGAAAGGAAAACCATTGTAGTAATGTTGGAAGGCATAGGACTAGAACACTGGAAAGGCATTAGGGAGTGGGTACAGTGGCAGGTTCAGAAGAGATGAGCTCCATTAGACAGACACGTGTGTTGTCCCTATATGAGAAAACACCAGAACCTGTTCCGATAGTCTCCGAATCATGGACAGTAATGGGGTCACACAGAGCTACTAAAGATTTCCTAAGAGCATTTCCAGAACAGTAGCTCTGCGGGATGTTAAGAGATTCAGCAATAAAGTAAATCCTGAAGTCTCTAGTTCAAATATATATAAATACATTCTCATATTACAGGACTTCTCAGAGTCTTTGATAGGTTAAGATACACTATGGAAACCCACAAAAGGAATGGGATATGCTGTATTTCCCAATCTCACATGATAAAATTATTTTGTGGTATACAAGTTCACATTTTTTCCTCATCCTGCCCTTTTCCCCTTCCCGCATTAGAAGAGAAAGGTTCTACTCTCTCTTGCTTCAGAGGACAGACATGGCAGAGCTCCTTGACTTTTGTTTCCAATTCAAACAGGGGTAGAGGAAAGAGAGGTTTGGGGGAGGGTGTGGGTTCCAAAGGCAGGGGCACGTGCTCCCTATCCCTCCCCAGTTCCTGAAGTCAGAGCTTTCCCTGGAGTTTCCAACCTCACCAAAGACCGAGGGCCCCAAGCACAGCAGCAGCAGGGAACCCAGGTGAAAGGACTATGCAGATAGCGAGCACCTCCACAGAAAGCAGTGTGGGTAGATATCACACCAATGCCTAAGCATTCTGTAAGACCACAGAATCCTGGCACAACCCCGTGGAGGGAGAGGAGGAAGGAACTCCAAGTATGTCCAAGTATGTCCCATCAATCTGGAGGGACAGCAGATACGAGTTAAAATCAGGTTGATTCACAGAAAATAAGGAAATGCAATATTTCCCTGTACGACTGTTGGTGCACTGAGATTCACACCTGCAATATGTATTTGCCTATGGAGCTTCTTTTTGGTGAAGGGTCTCCCAAGACTAGTTTCTTGCAGAACACAAGTAAGAAGATGCTGAAGTAGATTACCCCACTTACAAGAGACAACCCCTGATCAATATTCTTGATTCAAGGATTGTTGCCTTTATTGAAAAGCTGTGGTGTCTGAATAAGTCAGGAAGAGAACTCCAGAATCTTTTTTGTTAACACCCCAATGCCCAGACAGAGCTGTAAGCCCTTCAAGGAAACATGTTTATAGGAATTGTGATGCTTAAAACCCCATTCTTTGAAAAAAAAAAATGTGAATGCTTAGCAAACAGCTAGAATGCTTAACAAAAATCCTGGGAAATACCAAAAAGATACACAGTGGAAAGAAGGAAATATTCAAGGACAAAAGGTGTCCTCTCTAACAGCTCACTGAGTCAGCTCCCCTCAAGTCTGCAAACCCTGACACAAGGAACAGAACCCACTCTGTGTTGATGGGGGCCTTTGGCTTTGGCTGCTCCGTCATTCATGAGC
Source organism: Ursus arctos (assembly GCF_023065955.2). NCBI lineage: Eukaryota > Metazoa > Chordata > Mammalia > Carnivora > Ursidae > Ursus > Ursus arctos. The sequence continues at coordinate 55,844,768 of NW_026623067.1, forward strand.
AAGGGGAGATTAAATGAGATTATTCTCATAAGGAGTTTGGCAGAGGACCGGACGTAAGGCAAACACACCTGTGGTGGTTGTAGTGGCTAACAGTGGAACCATGGATAACTGAAAGGTAAGTGGATTTTCTCTTGCAGCAAATTTTCGAGGGATGGGGCGGTTATAGTTTAGGTATGTTGAAATTGGAGTGTTGTTATAATTATAGGAAGAGAGGCAAGGTATGTGAGCTGGCAGCCCACCAGCCCAATTCAGACCCTAACTTTAGAAAAGACAGCTTCTAATTAAATTTCTACCTTCCAAGAAGTATTTCAGGGTATGAGACTATCACTACTAATGACTTCAGATATTATCACTCGTTTGTCAGAAATAAATCTTCCTTTGGGCACCTAGAAGCTGCAAATGGAGAAAGGGTTCTAATAAGATAAATTTGGATTTTTTGGATGACATCCCAAGCCTGTATGAGATGTGACAGCATAAACACCTCTGACCCAGATAGAGCTGATACTTTTAAAAAATTAATTTCTTGGGGTACCTGCATGGCTCAGCCAGTTAAGCATCTGACTCTTGGTTTTAGCTCAGGTCACGACCTGAGGGTTGTGAGATCGAGCCCCATATCAGGCTCTCAGCTCAGCGTGGAGTCTGCTTGAGACTCTCCCTCTGCCCCTTCCCTGCACTTGATCGATCTCTCTCTCTCAGATAAAATAAATAAATCTTAAAAAAAATTAATTTCTTGGTCTTTGGAATCTCTCAAAACTAGAGCATTGTCTTCCCCTTTTCCAGATTCAAATAACTCCCAGAAAATAATCCTTCTATAACTGTAGAACCAGTGAGTATTAATACTATTTTTAATAGGCATGTTCCCGTATTTTCCCACCTTCTCTCATGTCCCCCAGCAGTTTTTCCTGCTCTAACAAGCCCCATTACCTGCTCATTTCCATACAGGGCAGCCGTCTAGAATGAAGTGGTAAAGAGAGACATTGCTCTCTCAGAAATCTCCCTCCCACACGAGGTGTGTGAAAGGCAGAATGGATATTTTTAGCTTTTAAGTCTCTTTATCAGAAGTCTCTCATTATCTAACTCATCTTTTCTGAGGAACATGCACCCACATCCATAATTTTATGGCTTCCTTTGGAAGCCAAAGTAAGTTTAAAACATCTTAATTTTCTTCTGTGACCATCTATCCTCTAAGTTGGCAGCCTCAGAGCCCTGCACACATTGTCTACAAAGCAGTTCAACCACTGGCTCTTTCTTTGTACAGAATCTCAGCTAAAATACTGGGTTTGATTTCATCTTATCTACTATTTTTTCCCTTGAACAGCAGCTACTTCATTGAAAATCAGACAGAGAAGTTGGTATCAGATGATCCTTTATGAAAAGGCAGTAGAGCATCTTGGCCAAGACATCAGACCAGCTCTGGGCACATCCTCGTTCCACCACCTATAAACTGAAGATCTGAGCACATCACCTCACCTCTTGTGCTGCACTGCCCACATCTCTCAAGTGCGAATCCGAAAGGACCCACCGCAAAGAACTGCTGTGGGGATTAAACATGTGCTAGTAACTGCTAAGTAAAATACTCAGAATAGTGTCCGGCACAGAGTAAGCCCTCGAGTTTCAGCTGTAGTAATATTAATACCAATAATAGTGATTGTACTTATAATAATAGGAATAATAATAATAGCAACAATTAAAAATATTCCTGAATGCATGCAACCACCATCTATGGGTGTTTGTATAAATCGCTCAGTTTTTTATACAGTTACTAACTTTCATTACATGGACTGTTGCTACACCACTCAATTGATTCTGCCTGAGAAATGCCAATACTTCAAATCTCCCCACCTCTACCCATTTGCTCCTTGGTTTCCATGACAAGAACACGCACATGTAAACAGCAAATGCCAAAAGCATACACCTCATAATGAGAACGTAGCTTTCCAACATTCAGCGCAGGCCTTGAAGAGAGGATTCTACTTCTCGTTCGCTGACTTTAGGACTTACTTCCTGAGCATGCATTGCCCCTCATAGTAGGGTTACCTGTGCTAATTACTGATGCAATTGAGCAAACCATGCATTGTATACATCTCCGTAACAATTCTTTTGTGAGGAGGCCATCCAGCGGATTGCTAAGCATAACACAAAGGAGGCCAAGTTCTGTAGACTCAATCTACTAATCCTCTTTCCGTGAATAAGGAATTAATTCAAAAGAAGGGGGAAATTTTATATGTGTAGAAATTTTAAATTCTCAATATAATTAATAATATATTGATAATAATATATAAACATTTGTTGCCTGTGTAACCAGCACTAGGGAGACAAATAAATGATGCATCAACCTGACAGACCATGATGGCGCAATTTTAAAATAATGATGACTCTGGAGCAACATAGAGTTGAGCGGAAAAAAGGACAACACAATTTTTATCTAGTTTATTCTTTATGAAAGAAAAAATGGGAAACCTAAATATCATCAATAAGGAAATAGTTAAGTACATTGTACACATACATGCTAGCAAAATGAGGCAGCCCCATTGAAAAGAATGTCTATGCACTGACTTGAGAAGGTCTCCAAGATATTGTCTCCACCTTGTTGGGTGGAAAATGAAAGATCCAGGTCGATATGTGAAATAAGAGTCCATTAAAACCAGCTGGGGTGTATGTTTACAAGTGTGTGTGCAAGTGTATATGTAAACACACAGAAGGTCTATAAGGATACACACTCAGTAGAGATTACATCTGGGGAGCAAACTTAAGATGAAATGGTTAAGGAAGACTAATGTCTACTCTATATCCTTCTGTATTGTTAGAACTTTTCACTATGAGTATTATTATATTTTTAATAATTTTAAAGCCTTGTATTATTATTACACCTAGGTTAAAAAATAGATGTGGATTGGGGTGTCTGGGTGGCTCAGTTGGTTAAGCATCTGTCTTCAGCTTGGGTCATGATCTCAGGGTTCTGGGATTGAGCCCCGCATCGGGCTCCCTGCTCAGCAGGGAGTCTGCTTCTCCCTCTCCCTCTGCCTCACTGCCTCCCTGCCCCCCCTTTCTCACTCACACTCTCTCAAATAAATAAATAAAATCTTTTAAAAAAAATAGATGTGGATTGGAGGAAAATGATGTTTGTGTGCAAGACTGTTGATACTTTTTTCTGTATTCTGGTTTATTTCCTTTACAGTTGGCCTATTATTGGATAGGAAAATAAATTAAATCATGAGAAATAGTAAAGGATACTAGTTATTAATTGCTTACAGTACCCCATTCAGATCTTCTTTACCAGCTGGTATTCCCATTCCTGGGTTGCAGGGAGTTATCAGCAGATAACTCACATCTGGCCCCATCTCCAAGGAGCTACCACACAACCCCTACTCCACCCTCAGAGAGGACTTCATGAAATGACTAACTCCAGAATACTAAGAACAGCCCCTGGCCTCAAAGTGGAATCTATTCTGTGATATAGTTTATGCTCCAGAGCTCCCTATGGGATCAGGCAAAAGCTGATATCCACTGAGACCACATCCTGGCTTAGTTTTTTTCCCCTGCTGTATTAGGGTTCTCCAGGGAAACAGAACTGCGAGAGAAAGGGAGGGAGAGATTTTTTTATTATAAGGAATTGGCTTATGCAATTATGGAGGCTAAGAAGTCCCAAGATGTGCAGTTAGTAAGCTGGAGACCCAGGAGACCAATGGTCTCAGTTCCTTCCAAGTAAGTCTGAGTCTGAAGGAAGAAAAAGGCGGATGCCCAGCTCAAAGACTGTCAGGCAGAGAGAGCAAATTCATCGTCCTATCGCCTTTTCATTCTATCCAGGGCTGCAACAGATCAGATGAGGCTCTCCCCCATTGAGGAAGGCAATCTGCCTTACTCAGTTACCAATTCAAATGTTAATCTCATCCAGAAGCACTCTCCCAGACACACCCAAAATAATGTTTAACCAAATACCTGGTCACCCTGTGGCCTATTCAAGCGGACACATAAAATTCATTATGACATCTTGCCCTGTTCTTTCTACTCTCACATCCTTCTCCTTAGAATACTCCCGCAGTAAACCTCTTAAACAAAAATCCCTCACAGGCTCTGCTTCTAGGCAATGTGACTTAAATCACCTACAATGTGTCAGGAACTTAAACATCAATCTTCATTAGTCAATCCTTCTGGCATTAGACAGTACAGAACAGTGAGACACAAGCTATCATAACAATTAAAAACACAGACTTTGTAATGAATACACCTTTTCTCAAGATCCAGGTTTAACATATATATTTTAGCTGAATAACCTTAGGCCAGCTACATAACCTATCTCAAGTTCAGTTTCTTCATCTATAAAATGGGGCTATTTATTTAAGTATTAAGTCAGTACTTAGTTGACTTGTAAGGATTAAACTGGTTTTGTTGAGTGAATAGGAGACAATGCACACAATACTTATATATTGGCATCTGATACGGCGTGAAACTTCAATAAATACTGTCTAATGATGCTCAGATATCGCCAAAACCTATGAAAATCCATAGTTCTCACCTGCTTTCTGCAAATTCCCAAACGCTTCCATGCTCATGGTCTCTTTTTCCTGGGCATCTGTGTCATCTCACTGATCCAGACATAAAATCCAACACTCTCCTCCACTTGTGTAACACACACACAACTTAACTGCCATGAAACACCAGTGAGCCTAGCAGACTTAATCAAAAATTAGGCCAGGAACAAGGAAAGGCAGGTAGACCAGGCAAGTTCATGGAAAATGGAGACCGTCAGAGCAATACACACACAGGGAGCATCAGAGTCTTTAAATGTCCTCTGGCCCACCACCATGCCTTCCTGCTTCCTTCTTTCTTGCTGGCTCCTCTTCTCCTTGCCCCATTCTTTTCCCTCTTCTACAAACTGTGGAGTTTGGGGCACCTGGGTGGCTCAGTCGGTACAACTCTTGATTTCAGCTCAGGTCATGATCTCAGGGTTGTAAGATCAAGCCCCATGACAGGCTCAGCATTGGTCATGGGGCCTGCTTAAGATTCTCTCTCTCTCGGGGCGCCTGGGTGGCACAGTTGTTAAGCGTCTGCCTTCGGCTCAGGGCGTGATCCCGGCATTCTGGGATCGAGCCCCACATCGGGCTTCTCTGCTAGGAGCCTGCTTCTTCCTCTCCCACTCCCCCTGCTTGTGTTCCCTCTCTCGCTGGCTGTCTCTCTCTGTTAAATAAATAAAATCTTTAAAAAAAAAAAAAAGATTCTCTCTCTCTCCCTCCCCCACTGCCCCTACTCCTGTCTCTCTCTCAAATAATAATAATAACAACAACAGTGGAGTTCTCCCAGTACCCCCCTACCCACCAACTCCTGTTTCCAGACTTTCACAGCAAAATTGAAAGCACTAGGCAGGAAAGAAGCCTTGCCTTTAGCCAGACTCACACTCCTTAGAAAAGAATGTTCATTTAAAAAATGAAATTTTAGTTCCTCATGAGTAAATCACAATAAGGATGAATTTTTAACCTTCATTTTACAAATGAGAAAATTGAGACTAATAGAGGTTAGATCCCTTGCCCAAGTCAAAGGATAGAACTAGGATTTGAACCCAGGTCTGGGGCAACTAATATTTGATAAAGCAGGAAAAAACATCCGGTGGGAAAAAGACAGTCTCTTCAATAAATGGTGCTGGGAAAATTGGACAGCTACATGCAAAAGAATGAAACTTGACCACTATCTCACACCATACACAAAAATAAACTCCAAATGGATGAAAGACCTCGATGTGAGACAGGAATCCATCAAAATTCTAGAGGAGAACATAGGCAGCAACCTCTACGACATCGGCCAAAGCAACCTTTTTCATGATACATCCCCAAAGGCAAGAGAAACAAAAGATAAAATGAATTTATGGGACTTCATCAAGATTAAAAGTTTCTGCACAGCCAAGGAAACAGTCAGAAAAACTAAGAGGCAGCCCACGGAATGGGAGAAGATATTTGCAAATGACACTACAGATAAAGGACTGGTATCCAAGATCTACAAAGAACTTCTCAAACTCAATACACGAGAAACAAATAAACAAATCAAAAAATGGACAGAAGATATGAACAGACACTTTTCCAATGAAGACATACAAATGGCTAACAGACACATGAAAAAATGTTCAAAATCATTAGCCATCAAGGAAATTCAAATCAAAACGACACTGAGATACCACCTTACGCCAGTTAGAATGGCAAAAATAGACAAGGCAAGAAACAACAATTGTTGGAGAGGATGCGGAGAAAGGGGATCCCTCCTACATTGTTGGTGGGAATGCAAGTTGGTATAGCCACTCTGGAAAACTGTGTGGAGGTCCCTTAAAAAGTTAAAAATTGAGCTACCCTATGATCCAGCCATTGCACTACTGGGTGTTTACCCCAAAGATACAGACGTAGTGAAGAGAAGGGCCATATGCACCCCAATGTTCATAGCAGCAATGCCCACAATAGCTAAATTGTGGAAGGAGCCGAGATGCCCTTCAACAGATGACTGGATTAAGAAGTTGTGGTCCATATATACAATGGAATATTACTCAGCAATCAGAAAGAATGAGTTCTCAACATTTGCTACAACATGGACGGCACTGGAGGAGATAATGCTTAGTGAAATAAGTCAAGCAGAGAAAGACAACTATCATATGATTTCTCTCATCTATGGAACATAAGAACTAGAATGATCAGTAGGGGAAGAAAGGGATAAAGAAAGGGGGGGTAATCAGAAGGGGGAATGAAACATGAGAGACTATGGACTATGAGAAACAAACTGAGGGCTACAGAGGGGAGGGGGGTGGGGGAATGGGATAGACCGGTGATGGGTAGTAAGGAGGGCACATATTGCATGGTGCACTGGGTGTTATACACAACTAATGAATCATCGAGCCTTACATCGAAAACCGGGGATGTACTGTATGGTGACTAACATAATATAATAAAAAATTATTATTAAAAAAAAAAAATGAACCCAGGTCTGCTTAATTCCGCAGCCAGTACTCTCAAACACTGCACTAACAAAAATAAAATACCAAGAAGCCATTTGGCAATGTGCAAGTCTGTGGTAATAGTTCATACCTTAACTTCAGCCAGCTGTCCCTTAGAGATATGCCAGTGCTTTCAAGGGACTTGGGCAAAATAGCATGAATTATTCAGCACAAACCATCAGCCCCATTACAGAAACAATGCAACAAACATAATCCACCATCTTCTATGAAGGCTGATTTTCATATTCATTTGAGATATCATATTCTTTTGATTTTATTTCTTCAGACAAGTTGTTTGTGCATACAAGCTCTTTAAAATCTCTTCCACATGGAATTACAGAATCTATAGGTCAGTGCATAATGAAATAAGTGCTCAATGAGTATTGATGATTAACCAAATGAATGACAATGTTTCGGTAGTTTGCAGCAGATGCTGGGTAGTAGGAAGTGCCATTGTTGAAGGGATTTTAATCCCAATTTCACTTGAATGCGTTCTTTTGCACGATGGTCCCACCAACCAAAATTCATGTTTATCTCATCACTCTTCTATGAAGATTAATTTATTTCAAAGGAGGGGCACCTGGGTGGCTCAGTCGGTTAAGTATCTGCCTTCGGCTCAGGTCATGGTCCCAAGGTCCTGGGATCGAGCCCCAAGTCAGGCTCCCTGCTCAGTGGGGAGTCTGTTTCTCCCTCTCCCTATGCCTCTCTTCCCAGCTTGTGCTCTCACTCTCTCCCAAATAAATAAATAAAATCTTTTTTAAAAAATGTATTCCAAAGGATAAAACATTTCTTTCTTTTTCAATGAAATTTCTTAGTCTTTGAGTTATTTCAGGCCCTAACAAAAAAAGAAGGAATGTTCAAATGACGAGCTGAAGCCTTCAATAGTATTAATCTAAGATCACTGGCTTTGAAAACATCAGGAAAGAAGCATGTCTATCTTGACAAAATAAAATCTGAGAGTCAACCCCAACCCTTACCACACACTGTATTGTGCTGTGTTTAGAAGCAATCACCACAATCTGGAGGATTTGCAATAAGAGAAACATTCAAAGGCAAAAATTTAAATTTTGAGGGCCCAAGGTGAAATTTCACAAAGGGACCTCCCCTTAAGGCCACTGCTCCCTAAAATATCCTCAGTGAGCATCACACCCTTTGGTGAATTTCCTGAGAATTACAAGAACCTTTCAGACAGTTACTGGCTTAAAAGAATTTTCCAATGACATTCAGCCTGTTTTCATCTCAAATGTGCCACAAATCAGCAGTGTGGCTTTGAATAAGTCATTAAAGGGCTGGAAGCCTCAGTCTCCTCCTGGGAAAAATGAGAGGCTGGCACTTGCGCTCTCTGGGGCTTCTACTGATGATATTTCATGATCCAATCAAACTCAAAAAGAAAATGACCAACTGTAACACGTCGGCTTGACATTAGGTCTAAAGGCACATTTCTCTGAAGTTGGAACTGGCGGGGGGAAAGGGGGGAAAAGGTCGGCATATCTCCATCTCTAGACTCAGGTTCCTTCCTAAACCGCACAGGGTGGGTCCTGCAGTGGGAGCAAGGGCAGAGGCTGCCACCCAGGCCATGTGTGTGCACAGGCAGGGCAGCCTGCATCCAGAGGCCTCTTCTTAACTCACTCTCGAGAACTGTCTGGGCTCCTTTGAAAGGAAAAGCAACAGTTGCATGAAAATGTTCCTCGGGGTACTAGCCTATCTGGTGAGAGAAGGGAAAGCACAGATCCCCCTGTGACTTTCTCACTCATTCCTCTCATCTAAACAACAGGAAAGCCATCTGAAGAGCTGAAAGAACTGCCCCCTTACAAGGATCTGTGAGAGAAAACAACATGGGACTTTAAGGACGTTTATTGGTAAACAGGCCTCAGAAGATACTGAGCTGGATTCAGATAATATGTTCGTGATTTCAAAGGTTTTTCTGAGGTGTGTCAGACAGACTTTCTGAAACCTCAGCTTCCACAATCTCTCCCAGTGGTCCTGCCATCACTCTTTCTTCCTGTTAGGAGCCTCTTTCTTGACCTGGGTGCCACAGATAGACTGGGGCCCACCCAGAAGTCCAAACTGCACGGTGGACCAGCCCAGCCTGCATCGCCTAGACTAGGATGTGGAGAAGTCAGGAGACCAGACGGGAGCGAGGGAGAGGTCACATCCACCCCTCATGCTGCTTTTCACCTCACACCCTGTGGGGCCAAAGCAAGGCGAGCCAGATACCCAGCATCTGCTGACCTTATCTACCCTTTCAGCCACCCCTTCCTAAAGACCCCTTCCCTTTCATTGCCCAAAGATGCTTGATCCTCTCACCTTTGACCATTCAGATTCAGGCTCTTTCAGAAAGACACATTGCCCCAGCTTCTTCCTCAGCTAACTGACCCACGATTTACCATTTACAAGAGGATGAAGTGCCACATCGCCTCACAGCAGCACTCAACATCCGCCATCAAGTGGAGGACAGGAGGAAAGGATGACATTTTCAAAAAGCACTCAAAGCTATATGAAGCCAGACGGTCTGGGTTCAGCTCCTGGATCTCCCACTTCCTTCCCATGTGAACTGTAACAAATTACTTAACTTCACTGAGTCTTTAAGATGGGGATAAAATTTCTTCCACAGAGAGTTGTGAGAAATAAGTGAGATATGATAGGCTCAAGTATCTGGTACATAGTAAGTGGTCAATAAATAAGTGTTCATTACTATCATTATTAATGTACAATGAATATTCAAAAGTGCCCTTACCAGAGTCACATTTTGGGGTCAGAAAGAAAATAAAGCTGAAACACACACACACACACACACACACACACACACACACACACACTCCCCTTTGTTTATTCTGATGATCTGTCTGGTTTGGAGTAATACAGGCCGAGGTTTTCACCCATTACTCTGAAAAATTACACATTGGCTGTATTCACTCTTCCCCGAACATCTAAGAAATCATTTGACTTATTGCCTGGGCACTTCAGAATATCAGCACAAAGAACGCCAAGCAAAATTAAAGGAATACTAAGCAAATATCTGATATCACCTGATACTCCTAGTGTCAAGGCAAAATAGGAGCTCTCCGTTCTTATTTTAAAGCTATTTTATAGGGATAAAATAATGATTGGGTCTGGAAATTCAAGAGTTATGGGCAAAAACTACTAATATGATGCAGAGGATTGGATCCCACCCGCTCTTCCCCATTTATGTGAACAGCATGACTTTGGCAGCAATTAAAAGCTAATGGCTTGCCAATGATGAGCTCTTCCGTCAAAAAGATAAATTAGAGACAATTTGGAACTTGTTTGGTTTTGACATCCACCCATTCCCTAGTGCCCACAATTAAAAATGGACCAATCAAATCTCACATTCCTCACTTATTTAAACAAAAGTGGAAAATTACTATACTGATCCACATACAGATTGACCTTTTTAACAGGTATAATATCTGAAAAATTAGAGAGAGAGAAGAGCTTCTAACTCCACAACACCCCTTTTCCACTCTACACCCACGATTACTAAGCTCACAGACAGTATGGAGACGCTTCCATTGAGTATTTTAAAGAGCATGGAACTTGGAGCCAGGAAACTCCATCTCTGGACCTCCATTTTGTCATCTGTAAAATGAGTGTTGAATGACAGAGTGGTATAAAGTCCTTGGATTTAAATATCTATGCTGTCAGGTGCTGCTAAGGCAACTCAACCAATGTTTCCCTGCCCAAAAAGAAGGGGAGGGGCTTCTAAAATTTTCCAGAAAGGAACAATGGTGATGGAGAAGGAGCAGGGTCAGGGCACAGACAAGAAGGGCCCAGTAGCCATTCTTGCTAAAAAGCACTCTGGAAACCACTGTGAAGAGTGACATGGAAGAAATGAAGAGTAAGTGAGGTGACACATCTCCTACCCCCTATTGGAGAGATGAAGAGAAAAGCTGATGCTCTCCACAACTCTAAAATATCCAAGCTTTATATCACAAACTCAACTTTCAAAGGACAGATGATCCTTGAACCACACAGGTTTAAACCTGTACAGGTCTATTTACATGCAGATTTTTTCGATAAATACAGCACAGTTCTATAAGAGTGTTTTCTCTTCCTTATGATGTTTTTGGTAACATTTTCTTTTCTTTGCTTACGTTATCATAAAACAGAATAAAATACATATAATATACAAAATATGTGTTAGTCAACTGTTTATGTTATCAGTAAACCTTCTGGTTAACTGTGGGATATTAGCAGGAAATTTTTAAAGAGTCAAAAGCTATACATGGATTTTTGACTGTGCGGGGGGGGTGGCGGCACCCCTAACACCACATTTTTCAAGGGTCAAATGTATTTTCAAAATCGTTTCAAATTTGTCAAGGCTCTAAGCATCCTTCTGAATATCTAATAAATTTTAGCATCTCCTCTTAGAGTTTGTATGTCAGAGCACAATACCTCCCCTGGTGTTTTATTTCAGTGAGTGTTCTGCCTCTGCACACCCCAACATTACAAGGACCGTGGGGTTTGGGGGTTGTATTTAACCATTTCTTCTACCAGCTTCATGCTCATGCAAACCCACTACAGTCTTTTGTCAATTCCATACCCCACTCCAGAAAAAAAAGCAGAATGTCTTAAAAGTTTGGAGGGACGGTCAACTTTAGCAAATTCCGTCTTCTCCTCTCTCAACAAATTCATGAAGACAGGACACATATAGAGGTGTCACCAGTAGATGACTGAGCAGTGCTGTCAGCCACACTGCGACACGATTAAGCCAGCTGTCACCATAGGTGTTTTGTTCCTGCCATAATGAAGTAAATACAGGACAGAGATTGTCATACGTGAGAGTACATAGAACCCCCAGGAAGATGTTAAACCACAGACTGCTGCTGTCCCCTGTGTCTGATTCAGTCCAGGATAGGCCCTGAGAACCTCCATTCCTCACAGGTTCCTAGGTGCCTCTGATGTTGGCAGTCCAGAAACCACACTCTGAGTACCACAGGTGTGGGGAAATCTCTGAGCGTCCAGTATGGTGGATCCTATGCATCTCTGGGATCAAAAGAAGTCAGAGAGGGAAATCTGGGCTCATTTTATCTCTTCCTTAAATTCAGATCCAATTAACATTCACTGAGTTATGCGAGGTGGTGGATTAAATGCTTTCACACACTTGTGATTCTCACAACCACCACTGCTATCACTGTTGTCATCCTCATTTTAAAGAGAAGCAAACTGAGACCACAGAGAGATGAAGAAACTTGCCCAAGACCACAGAGCCAGCAAGAGGAGGAGTCAGAGTTCAAGTTCAGATCCACAGACTCCAAGCCTGTCCGGTGACTTCAGTGATGCCGGAGCTTCCCACTCTGGGGGAGCTGCCAATGGCCTCTGAGCAGAGGTTGTGAATGGCGTTGACAGAGGACAGGGGAGCTACTGCAGAGGGAGGAGCCTTGAAGGAACTCTCTTCACATGCACATCTGGCTAAGTGGGCTGATAGACCAATTCCCTTCCCTGTACCTCAGCTCTGCCAACTGTGAAATGAAAGACCAAAATAGTTGCCACCTACCCCTCAGCTTGTTCCCAAGAATGAGATAAGAGCTCTCAGCTATTATATAAGAAGCACTTTGCTTTCCAACCCCTCAGCTTGCGGAATAGTCTGAAAGGCTCCAAATCTTATAAAAGATGGGGTTCACCTTTACTCTCTTGAACTTGTTGCAATGGTCACCCTGTTCTCCCATCCTCTGATCGCCGCCCCCTCCTCTGGCCCTGATACCAACAAGCTGGGAACTCGAAGTTCAAAGCATGTTCTTCAGATGACGCCGGCATTTCAGAAACTCCATTTGTTAACTGCAGAGTGACTGACTGGAGAATTTTTCTGATAGCTCAGTTGGACACGTTTGGAGGTGTTTCTCGGTTTCCACCCTCACGCTGTACCTCACAGGCCCTGGAGGCATATGCTGTAGGCGCTGCCTGCTGAGGAACCGGCAGGAAGCCTGTCACACCTATTTTGTAAGCTTAGAAGGGCTGTGTCAAGAGCCTCGTCTTCTTAGAATTAAGACTCTTGTGGAGTTGAGTTGGTCTCATCTCATGAACAAAGAGAAATGCTCAGGTTCCGCATTAGTCACCAACCAAACATTACAGAGAATACAGAAGTGTTCCAGAGTCAAAGTGAGCAAATAAAAGATTGATTTCCTTTTGTTTCCTTTTCTTGACTTTGTGTCTCGAAAATCAGGCCAACTGCCCTTCTCCCCAATCTCTCCTTGTGGGTGTCTGTTTATTAATGCAATGGAGTGAGACCCAGAGAGCCCTACCCTTGCTCTGAAGTTCTGATTGTAATGGAAACAGTAGCCGGGGGTGAAGTGTCATTGTGGTTATCTAATGATCAAGGACAGCATGCCTGAATGAGAGAGCAGCCTGGTCTCCGGCTGTCACCACATGGATCCTTCTGCCTTTACTCTCACTGCCCTGCCAGTGACTAATTGATCTGTGAAAGCCCTTGGAGGTACTTTGAGTAAGAAAGGCACTTTATATCTGCTTACAACGAATCCTCAGAGGAACAAAAACAAAAACAAAAACCAGAAAAAAAAAAAAAAACCATTTCATGCACAAATCTCCCTGCTTGACTCTTTCTCCATTCACTTCCCAATTAGCTAAGTCTTCAGCACCCAAAGAATTAACTAGACCCAAAAAAAAAAAAAAAAAAAAACTCTTCTGATGGCCCATTCCTGCCAAACAAAGAGATTGGCACATGAAGAAAAGAAACCAGAATCAATGGTAAAAATGAGGAAAAGAAAAGTCGGCAGTAAGGAAGGAAAGAGGATCTGTGGCCTTTAAGCCACTAATTTAAGACAATTACCAGATCCCCAAGTCAACATGTTCTGTTTCTACCACTGACCCGTCATGAGGATAACTCACGAAAAGACAGAAGCCTGTAGTGCAGCCTCCTGGCAACTTCACTTAACACACAGAATTCTAATAGACTGATTTTTTCTACCTCCAGCAACCAATCTAATGTCTCTATACATAGACTCAAAAGCGCTGTCAGTCTCCTCTAAACCCATCCCCCAAACGCACCAAAGGGTTGATCTGGGTGTTATATGCAAATAATGAATCATGGAACACTACATCAAAAACTAAGGAAATACTGTATGGTGACTAACATAACATGATAAAAAATTATTATTAAAAAAGAGAGAGAGAGTGATTTGAGATGTCTTGCTGCCCAACCAGGGATGAGACTTGCATTTTGGCTTTATAATTCGGCTTCTGCTTACAGTGCATTTGCTTTTCAAAAAGGAGTTTGCCGGGGATTCAGAAAGAGGTGAAGGACTATTGATAAGAACACTGAGCTTTTATCAAAAGCTGCTTCTTGGAAGTGAACTTGGCCCAAACTCTGAGTTCTTTCCCTGTTGCTGATTGATCCCAGGGTCCCGTTGGGTAAAAGCCAGTTGGGCCTTTTTCACATGCACATGTGAAGCACTTTGGACAGCTGGGATAAGGAGGCTACACTCACTCCTTTATTCACTCAGTCAGTATTTATTAGGTATCTGAAATGTGCCAGACTAACAAGTAGAACTTTTATTTTTTCATCACTAGTTGTCATGTACGTTCATGTAGAAATAACTGGTTCATTTTTCTTGAAGCAAGATGCCACAAGATAGTGGATGGAAGATCTACACTTCTCCCTTCTTCACAGTCTCTGAGGTAAGGCCCATGGGGGAAGAGCTCTGGAGCACTGAGCCAACTGCTAACTTTATTGAATTACTTTGGTAACTCCTATTCCATTGGCTTAAACCTGATACAACACAGGATAACACACAGCTTGCCGGAACTGCCCACATCCGGAACCCGTGTAAGTGCAACCTCACTTAGGACATTTTCTAGAATACCTACCTATGTAGCAGAGAATTATTTAAGTGACTTTTAAAGACACTTGAAGGTTATCCTCCCACCCATTTCTGGGAATTCTCAATCACCACAGGTAACCAAACAGGCCCAACATCAGAAACCCATCAAAATAATATGGCTGATCTTTTTAAAACGTTTGAAAATTCAGTCAGATTGCCATCATTCCTGTTCCATAATGTGTGTATTTCTTGTCCAGCTTCACAGGATTCAAATCTATCCTTTATTGCTATACAGACAAGACAACACAAGTATAATAAAAAGAAGTTGTATTTGAATAGTCCTTACTAGTTTATAAAACATCATGTAGTTAACAAAAGCATTTTCTCATTTAATCAAAGCACTTTAACATTCACTGAGCAAACACTTATTTACCCCCAAAGAGATTTCCCTGGTGCCTAGCACAATACTTGGTGGATGAAAAATAAGACATTGTCTCTGCCCTCAAGAAATCCAGAGGCTAGTGGGTAAGAAAGTTCACAATAACTACAGTACGACATAAGCTCAATAGAGAAATATAAAGGTGCAGTCATAGGAGAAAGATAACAGGCATTAAGTGCTCAAAATTAAAAATTGTATTTGGGGTTCTGCTTACTTATAAATTCCTAGATATCAGGAATACCTAGGTATATGTGCATAGATAGAAACATAAGGGGCGCCTGCGTGGCCAGTCGGTTAAGCAGCTGCCTTCAGCTCAGGTCATGATCCCAGGGTCCTAGGACTGAGACCTACATTGGGCTCCCTGCCCAGCGGGGGAGTCTGCTTCTCCCTTACCTTCTGCCCCTACTCCCCCCACTTGTGCTCTCTCTCTCTCAAATAAATAAAATATTTAAAAAAATAAAAGGAAACATAATAAAATATTTTTGATGGTAGCGCACAACAAGGGGCAGCAACTATTACAGAGAAGAACTTTTCGTGGCAGAGGTGGTGGATGATGGTGGGTTTTGGAAGACTCGGGCATTTCTTGATTGGTCAGAATTGATGTCCTTTCCTACTATGGTACCAATTCCCAGCCATCCCTGAAACATCTCTCTTCACAGCCCAACAGTCCAGTGGTTGACCATAGAACCAATATACACCCAACCATAACAACAACCACCACAAAATATTAGCAGTGGCTGATTATTTGCTAACAAGTCATGTGCTGAAGAACTGACAGCCAGTGGCCATTCAGAAATGTATCTGAATGTCAAGAAAGCAAAAAAAAAGAAGCCCTCTACTCAAGCCTGCTTTTGATTAGTTGAGCACCATTTGCGTGAACAGGACAGGCAACAGTAATTTTGAGGAGGGTGAGAAAGGCAGGCAGGGAGGAAGAAACCAAACACGAATTGAAAGCAGATGACACAAAGCCCCTGGCTCATGTAGCTCCACAGGCACGAGCATTAAGTTTCTTGCAGAAGGGCGACTATCAGAAAGAAAAAAAACGGTTGTAATAAATCCTGACAAGAGCCAACAAAAGAAAAAGTTGGACAATTTGTTGGACAAATACTCAGTAAGGCTGATCCACCTCACTGCGTTGTTGTAAAGAACAGCTAATTAAAAAAAATTGTCAAGGACACTACAAACAGAGAAGAACTAACCAATAATAAGAACATTAATAATAAGGGAGGGCCTAGGAATGAAACCAGTTCCATCAAGACCAAAGATGTTGAGCAACCCGCACAGAAATAAAGAAAACAGATATGACCGCCTGGAGGTGATCCAAACAAACAAAACCAAAATATTTTCTGCTCTTAATTTTTAAAAAGAAGACAAGTTTACAGGGTATAAGACTATAAATAAACATTGGCCAATGGGCTCTTGCTTTTCCCCGGAGGCAGCTCCCTTTGAAATGACTTCCTGGACAGAGGGCATGAGGGAGTTGAAGGCTCCTACTCTCCTCCCTAGAGCTCATGGTCCAGGACAGGAAGGCTTCCCTCCCTAGTCTCGACGATTTGGGACTGGAAAAAACACTGGAAGGAATCCAAAGCTGTGGTTCATTTCATTCTTTCATTTCCTGCCTTTGCCAAATGCTAACAATTACAAACAAATGTTGTCTTCACAAATACTTTCTTCTAGATGAACATTCTGCTCATTTTGGTTGCTTATGTGTATGTGACTTGAGAAACACTTTCTAAATCCCCAAGGTGACAGGATTTCCACGTAACGATAATGATTATTTAATGTCATCATCACAATGGGCTGCCTGGGCAAATGAAATGCTTGCTGGGTCTAAGGCATGCACTCAAGTGAGGTAAATGAACACTTTCCAGGGTACCAGATTTCCCATCGGGACCCTAAAGAAGGTAATTCATTACCCAGGCATTCTCCACCCTCAACACAAGTTCTTCATTTGCTTAACTGTCAGACTTCTCAGCCAGTGTGGGGAAGTCCAAGAGAGATAAGAATATGCTGAGAAGGTCCAGGCTGGGTGGATATTTTTAGTCATCTGAAGATGGTCCAGGGTGATAATAATCCTCATAATATAACCCACATGAATGTGGCCCATCTTACCTTTCAAATCACTTTGATGGCATAAATCATCCTCTTCGATCCTCACAATAATCCCTGAGGTATGCCAAGCAGATATTATTTTAGTTAGCACCTGGCTATGACAGCAATAAGGGCATAGACAAATGGCATAGAGGAAGCCTAAAAGACACAGGGAAGCATGAAAGGGTATACCGGGAAGACGGGCTAAACCCAAAAACCAAAACCTCAAAAGCACTGAGTGTCTGCGACCAGGGGCCATGTGGAGTGAGGACACACGATGGCACCTGGATGGAGAAATGTGAAGAGGCTCAGGTGTCCAATTGGACGGACTAGGTTTAAAAGATTACTGTTTCTAAGACCAAAATCAAGAAAGATGGTAACTAAAAGGAACCAAGGGTCTGCTATTTGCCAGGTGATTTTCTGTAAGATATTAACAGATTTAATCCTCACAACTAATCTATGCAACATAGATATTATGAACCCGTTCTTTCCAGATGAGAAAACTGAAGCTCAAAAAAGTGATGTTATTTGCCCAAAGTGCCATATCTGCTAACTGGAGAAGGTGAGATTCAGGGTCCAGGAGAACGACAAAGCAACAGAGGGCTGGGGGCTCTGGCCAGGAATGGCCAGCAACATGTTTAGACAAGCAACAATATGAGTATCAAGAGTTGAAGAACAAGGAACAAAGACTTCCGGAGCCCTGGATTCTGTGTGTCCTTGCTGCCCTGGAGGTTTATCAGAGGCTGGGCTCACCGTGCTTTCTGAAGAGGCACGTCTGACTGAGGTGGGAGAGCTGGGTAATAAGCAAGATGACTCCCGGCAATTATCCCCCTTTTGCAGATGAGAAAACTAAGTCCCAGAGAGGAAAGGTCACAAAGAAGCTGGGGAGAAGTTGCTGCAGGACCAAGAGAAAGGGACAATGTCTGAAAACACAGAAATCTGGGAAGAAAGCTGGCAAGAAGTCTGCTGCTGGTGAAAGCCCGGGACAACGGAAGGAAGTAAAACAGGCAGAGCCCAAGGAACAAAAAGGACTTGGGGTAGTGGTAAGGAACACTCTCGTGCTTCTTTGCTGCAGCACGTTGGGCAAGACACTTCTCTGACTTTCACCTGTCAAATGGAGTGATTCTGAGAGGATTAAACACTTATAAAAGTCTGAATGCCATTTTTAAGCATTTGAAAGAAGTTTTGATGTTGAGAGAGATAGGATAGTCTGTGGGGACAGTAATGCAACAGACAAGAATAGCATTTGGATTGGGAATGATCCCCTTCTTTGCATTTCATAAGATATTTTTATTCAAAACCTACATTCTCCAATCCTCATGAACTCACCCTATGTCATAAGCAAGACTTTCGATTCTAGGAAGCACACAGAAAGCCATTTCAGTGACCTTTTACTTCTGCAAGACTTACATAACATGTTCCTTCTGACAAACCATGAACCATTCTGCTTTAAACAAAGAAGATTCCTCCTGGAGGGAGAATTAATCAAGGGCAATAACATTCTCCCTGAACCTTATTACCACATAAGGGTCACATTCAGTAATAGTGCATGAAGACTTCAACCAAACTGCCTACAGCTTCTCTAAAATTGATTTGCCCAAGAGAGCCCATATACACTCATGTCTGCAGTGACTCCAGGCAGCCAAGAGAGCCATTTCCAAGAAGGGGTTGTGCCGACTGTGAGCAGTATCCCTGGGAGAATGACCTGCACAGGCGCTTAGAAATTTTCACCTGACTAGTCTGGAATAATTCAGAGAATCTTCCAGTTAGCAAGAACCTTGTCAGCCCCTGGTCTAACTCCCAACTCTAACCCCCCCTGGTCAGTGTCCTCCCAGGTCTTCTTTATACAGATCTGGGTTTGGGTAAATTATTTCTAGGAAGTGCCCACAGGACTCTTGGATATAAATTCAATAGTACCAGGAGCCACTAAATGATTCATTCAAAACGTCTTCAACTTCTCTAATCCTCCTATTCTATTATTATTTTTGAAAGTCCATATTTTATAATAATGCATTCTTACACACGCCACCTGCCAGCATCACCACAAGCCACTTAGCCTCCTGATTAGTCACTGGGCTGCACATCCTCTTCCCCATCTTCCTCCTCACTGGGCCTGCTCCACAGGCCACAGCACTAGCTCACCTTCCAGACACCAACCCAGTGTGGGCTGAGGACACTGGCCACAGAGATGACCTCTTCTCCCAGTCCTCCCCATTTGCCAAGTGAAGACAGGTCAGGGCTGAAGTCTAAAATCAGACCAGCTAGCCCTGCACTTAGCCCTGGCCCTGCCTGTCAGCCTCAACCCCATCTGGCAGCATTGTTCCATCACAGGGCATCACAAGTGGACATTGGTTTACTTTAGATTGGCAACAGAAGGCCTCCTGGCTGCCACCAGCTGGGGACAAGAGGAAGACCCCAACGTCATAACCAGGCTGCAGCAAAGCCCAAGAACCTGAAAGGGGCTACGAAATGAAACTTCTGACCTCCCCACTTTGCAGCTGCATGTGTGATGCGTGGTGCTTCCGTCATGGAGTTAGATGGGTCTCTGTGCTGCTGCTAAAGTGGGAAGCAGACTCTCTGCTCTGACTCGATCTCATAGGTTGGCCAGGAAAAGTCACTAAAGACATACAGATTTGTTTTAACATTCCAGGTCGGGGGCGCCTGGGTGGCTCAGTCGGTTAAGCATCTGACTCTTGATTTCTGCTCAGGCCATGATCTCAGGGTCATGGGATCATCAAGCCCCACATCAGGCTCCGCACTCAGCAGGGAGTCTGCTTGGGAATCTCTCTCTCTCCCTCTTCCTCTGCTCCTCTCCCCCTCAACCCTGTTCACTCTTGCTGTCTCTCAAATAAATGAACAAATCTTTAAAAAAAAGATTCCAGGTCATCACAAGCTATTAAAATGAAACCAAGCCAGAGCTTGCTCCTCAGTGAGTTTTAGCTTTCTGTATCTCAGAATTAGGATAAGCCTTGGTTAACATTTGCTTCAGGTGACTTAAATGCCATCAAAGTGGAGAAGGGGGGGAACACAAGGGGTTACCTCTGCCTAAATGCCTCAAAGCAGCCATCATTTGGCTGGGCTTAACTGACAACTGGAACAGTGTTTTTCTTCCTTTCAGAAGGAGTGGCTCTCCACGTGGGAAACAGGGATAAGGGCCCAGAGACGCTGGGGCCATGGAGGCCGAGAAAGCCCAGCAGCAGAAACCGTCCTCCTCAGTTTAACCACCGACAGGAGGCAGTTTTCACAACACAACCTTAGAATAAGCTGTATAGGAGCTGAAGTTTGCAGGGAACTGGAAGGCCTGGCTGGAACTCTCCCCCGCAGAATGAGCAGCTGGCTAACTTGGTAACCGGCAGTTCTCTCCTGCCCCCCAGTGCCCTTGGCTGCCCAAAGTCCCCACTGTGCCCCACACTCCAGATCTTTCCTCCAAGTCACCTTCTTCTGCGTCCTATTCCCTTAGGGCAAAGCACTGTATTTTTCGAAGGTAACACCTAGCTAATCTAATATAATCTAATCTGAAAGAGTTAGTGAGTATTATTGGATTAATGTGCTATTACTCCTAGAAAATACAATTTGCATTCTGGAGACACACAGCCTTAAACTGAAGGAGTGGGAATTCCCATTAGCCTGGCAGGCTAGGAAGGGAAGCAATTTTGCAAGGGCCTGAGAATTTGAACACCAAATTTTTAAAACGTGAAACAGCTTTGCCTATGCCTACAGCTGGGAAGGTTTTGCGTTCCATTGTTTGAAAGCTACCAACCGTTGGCTCCACATACTCTTTTTCTAACTTTTCCCCACCTCCTCAGTATTGATGTGTTCGGTGGCCCCAGGCTTTCTTTTGACCTCAGATCATAACAGTGTTTGGTAATGCCTAGGCTGTACTTCATTAGCGGGGTTTTTAGTACTTCTTTAAAAGAAGAAAAAATACTACCTCCCCAGTTATTCAAAGTAATCAAGCCTCATATTTGATTCTTTTTATTTGGGTCTATTTTTGGTCAAAATAAGCCTCTTCAGAGATATGCAAGAACTCTTAGAAAAAAGAGCTGTATATATACTACATGTCTGTATAATATATGTTCCACACATCTGTGTATATATGCTACGTGCATATGTATGTTCTAAACCAGTTAGACACATTGTCTCACTCCTCATCACAACCCTATGAATTACAGGCTATTATCCCCATTTTTTTCAAATGAGAAAACTGAGGCATTAAGTCCAATAAATTAGCCAAGATAACATAGAAAGTATTGGAGGAAGAATCCAAACACAATTCCAGGCCAAAGCTCTCCGTCTTAATCACTACCTTCTCCTACCAGAGGAAGGGGGTAGGGGAGAAGCAACAATATTTCTACCATCTTGAGCTCTCCCACCTTGCAGGGCAGAGTCGTTAATTCTCCAAGTATGCTCCCCAGACCAGCAGCATCAGCATCCCCCAAGAAACTTGTTAAAAATTGTCAAATCTTGGGGCGCCTGGGTGGCTCAGTTGTTAAGTGTCTGCCTTCGGCTCAGGGCGTGATCCCAGCATTCTGGGATCGAGCCCCACATCGGGCTTCTCTGCTAGGAGCCTGCTTCTTCCTCTCCCACTCCCCCTGCTTGTGTTCCCTCTCTCACTGCCTCTCTCTCTCTCTCTCTGTCAAATAAATAAATAAAATCTTAAAAAAAAAAAATGTCAAATCTGGAGCCTACTCCAGACTTAAAGAATCAGAAACTCGGGGTGCCAGGGTGGATCAGTTGGTTGAGTGTTTATTCTTGATCTCAGCTCAAGTCTCAATCTCAGGGTTATGAATTCAAGGCCCAGGTTGGGCTCCACACTGGGTGTGGAGCCTACATTAAATAAAAAAAATCAGAAACTCTGGGGGCAGGGCCCAGCAATTTAACAAGCACTTGCACAACTTGCACATCATTCAGACACATATTCAAGTTTGAGTTGAGAACCACTGGACTAAGCCTTCACTGCAGAATCTTGAAGTTTGAGGAATGGGTGAGCAGTAACTGCTTTTTAATATATAATCCTTGAATCATTCCTTTTCAGCTAGAAATTTGCACATAATTTTATTGTAACTCTAGAGAGATATGAACAAATGAACATTATTGGCCCGTGCTTGATGGGTGTGTAATACCATGAACAGAAATGAGGTAATCAACGCAAAAAAAATAGTTTCTCAAAATCCTGTAAGGTGGTCTAATAAGACGGAGTTTAAAAGCAGTGCAAAGAGTACTCTTACGTTTAGAAAGGGGGGAAAGTTTTCTCTAAATTGGCTACACCGAATTGACTCCCATTAATCTGCTCCCTGCTTGTACAAAATTATAAGCAACACCAAAAAAACTACAACCACCTCTAGAGTTCATTTAACTAACATCTATACACAGCTTGCCTCACCCTTTCTTTTCATTCTGCACTGATTTTTTTTTAAGATTTTATTTATTTGTCAGAGAGAGAGACAGCACAAGCAGGGGGAGTAGTAGGCAGAGCAGCCACTGAGCAGGGAGCCTGATGCAGGGCTCAATCCCAGGACCCCGGGATCATGACCTGAGCCGAAGGCAGACGGTTAACCAACTGAGCCACCCAGGCATCCCTGTGCTGCTGATTTCTTAACCAAAATAAGACTGAGAGGCCAGCTTTTGCCTGGGAACAGCCCACCAGTCTGAGGCCTGCCCACAGTCTGTAGCTGGAAACCCTCTAACAGGACAGGAACACCTGTACACCTGTGCTTCATGACTCCGGGCTCAGAAGAGGCCATTCTCGGGGAAGCAAGTTCTAGACTCAGTTTCTCAGACCCCATGAGTCTTCTGTTTCCTTGAGCTTATGCAGTATTAGCCTAGGTGTGCCCCAGATAAACTAGGAAATGCAGGGATATCAGGATATCAGTATATCTGAACAAGACAAATTATTGGATCCATTCTCAAACTGGGCCAGAAGTCAGCAGGAGAGGGGAAATTTCCTCACTGGGGCTGACTCTGTGACCTCAACCTTCTCAGACTGGGGTTAAACCATTCACACCCTGCAGGGACGGAGCTGTGCTGGTAGAAAACAAAGTGTAGAGTCTGTCGTGACACTGGCTGCCAGTACAATTCCAGCTGGGGAGCCTGTTAGCTCCTAAGCAGCCGTTCCTACCCGTGTGACTTTGGCCCTGCACTTCACCTTCTGGAGTCTCCGTTTCCTGAACTGTTTTTTTGTTTTGTTTTGCTTTTTGTCTTTTGTTTTTTGTTTTTTGGGGTTTTTTTGGCAGGGGCTGGGGGGATTATACGGCAAACAGGAATAATTTCTACCAGACAAGAATGAAGAGAAATAGGGTATAGTGGCCTCTACTGCCAGGCCTACCTCAGGAGATGCTAATGTCGGCTCTTTGCCTCTTCCCCTTCAAAGGGCTGAGGTGGATTTTCACCTGACTCCGTGGGAGCATTAGCCTCAAAGAGCAGTCACCAGGGGTCATATAAACAGGGCTTTAGTGCCCTGTTAACAGGTCTCACAAGCCTATCCCAGGGAACCTGGTATAGGAGTGAGTGGTTTCTTGTCTAGAAACAGAGAACAAGGCTGGGATGCCTCACATCTTAGAGGGGAAAGCTATAATCCCCTAGTCTGGATCAGATCATAGACCTTCCCCTAAAACCCCTGGGGAACCCACTTCCTCTCTACAACTCCTCACAATTAAACACACCCAAAAAACTGATAAAGGCAGCACTGAGTTAATCCCTAAATATTCAGGGAAATGACATACCAACCAACTACACAGAAGGGCAACACCAAGCTCAGTGTCTGGGTATTAACTTGAAAACCTTTCCCAGAGACCTTTTATTTTTCCCGACAGGAGGGAGCCCTCTACTGGCAAGTTAACACTCTGCTAGGAAAGGGTCTGATTCTGAGAGTCGGAGGCAGTCAGTCCTTAGACAGGGTTTCTTCCCTTTAGAGCAGCAAATACATGTTATTACCAAATAGCTAAGTTTGCATCCGTGGTATCAACAGATGAAGGTATGAATTAATGAAGGTTGACAGTATAAAACCCAAATCCCATACATAAAACTCTGTCAGCCGACTTGATTATGGTTTACCATAGAAAAAGAAGGGCTAGAGAGGTCGAAGAACCTTCTTTCCTCTCCTCCCTGGTACATGGACACTCTTCTAGAAGTGGTACATGGCTCTGTCCAGTATTTGGGCTGTAAAGACATCAGACAGTTTGGAAGAGACTGCAAACAATCTAAATGGTCAACAAGAGCAGATGAGAAAACAAGTTATTATCCATTAAAATAATAGTATATTACGCAGCTTTAAAAAAAAGTGAGGAAGCTCATTCTATATCCCTACAGAAAAATTTCTGTATCTTAATTTTTTTCCCACATCTTTAAGTTTAAAAAGAAAAATCAAAGCACAGAAACAATATATATAACATGCTATCATCTGTGCAAAAAGGGTATCTATTTGTATTGGCTTCTACATGCATAAAGTAAAACATTTCTAGAAGTTTGAACAAGAAACTAAACAACAGTGGTTACATTTTGCAAGGATGTGAGAGCTATAGGAATGGTGGGCAAGAGTGAAGAGAAAGTTTCACTTTGTAACATATTTTGACCTTTGATGTGAAAGTAGTTTTTCAAACGACAACCTGGGCAGGCATAAGGTTTTCCCTTACTCAACACTTTTGTAACAGTTAACTTTGAGTTAGCACTTACGTTGTGCCAGGTGCTGTGCTAAGCCTTACATGTATTCATTCACTCATTCATTTAACCTTCCCAACCACTCCTTGAGATCGGAAGTGTTCTTGGGACCCACATTCTAGAGACAAGAAAACTAAGGGGCAGAGCAGCTAAGTTACTTGCCCAAGTTATCACCGACATGGCTTCCAGGCAAGCCGATTGCCTAGTTCCTGCACTCAACACCAGCTGTGCGGCTGCCCCAGGGAAAGTTCCTCCAACACAGTCAAGCTGGTAGCAGGGAGCATTGTTAGTGAAAAATCCAGGAAGCCTCATTAAAGGTCTGGATAAGGCCTTTACTCATGGTTTCAAATACGCAATTTCCTTTGACTGGACAAACACACACACCGTTACTCATATAGTCTCACACTCACACATACACCCACAAGCACAGCCTCATATCCCCACAGTCACACATACACATTCACCCATTCTCACACACAGGCTTTCTCACACACTCACGTACACTCTTACATTCTCAAATGCACTCACACACATACATTCTCACACACTCATATACTCATACGTTTTCTCACACACTTGCACACTCACTCACACTGACGCACATACAGTAATGGCCTTCCCTGGCTCCAGCCTAATCTCCTCAGTTGCCTGGTGCAGCCCCAGAACACTGGTATGTTCCAGTCCAGGCTTTCACGGACCTCTCCCTTGCCAATTCTCAGGACTCTTCTCTCTGCAGAAGCCTTTCCCAAATAAAATATAGGGACCCCTCGTTCTATCTAACCCAACCCATTTATAGTCCTGAATATGCTCCATGCTGTCCAATTCGATCTTTCACTTAGTCCCCCTCACAAGGAGGATTTCCTCTTCCTCAGGACCTTAAGAAAGATGGTTTTTCCATTCTACTTAGGCTTCCAGCTCCTCTGCTTGCACAGTGAGTGAAGAATTTCAGGCAATTTGGTTTTTGACAAGAAAGCGGTACGACCCTCCATCTATCTAGGAGAGCATGCGTCCTCCTAGGACAAGTGTAAGCACATTTCTTCACCAGCCCTAGAGGACACACAACCACTGCGAGACCAACATTTTGTGCTGCCAACAAGCCATTTAGTGTCCCTGGAGCACTGACCTGCAAATGTTCTCGATGGAAAACCATTTCAAAAGGAGAATGAGATACAGCATTTGACATGTACTTTTTTAATTCCTTTTTGGGTTTGCTCCCACTTTAAAGCAGAACAGTTCTTAAACATTTTACTGCTGCCCCAAAACTCCTTGTTACTCTGCTGTTCCAAATATTGGAGGGCAAGATACTTTCTATGAGGTACATCATCTTACTATACAGTGACTAAAATGATATCCCAATTCCAGACATCCTTCTGAAATCGTCCCCTTTATAATAATTAATAACGTTAGAAAGTCTTTCACAGTCATTATTTCACTTAATCCTCTGTGACAGTGATATTATTATTATTCCCATTCTACAGATAAGAAAGCGGAGATTGCAAGTGGGAAAGTAAGTGGTCCAAGTTCATATTGCTGGTAATTACTAAAATGAACTAGGAGCTGAAGCCAGATCTGTCTCAGTATAAATCCACACCACACTAAACTGTCCTTTGGGGCCCATCTCAAGTTCTCCATTCTCAGTGGTTTAAGCTCTCAGCTCTTGCAAACCAAAACAAAGCAAGCAACATTTTGGAGTATCAATTCTCTGCACAGCATGTGCTGCTGTTCATTTCATGCCTTTGGGATTTATTATTGCCTTGTGTTATTACTCACGTATACTCCAAGTATTAATCAAATGGTTAACTCTTTACGTTCAGAGAGTATGTCTTTGCCATCTCCAGGCCCCCATATTGAGAAGAGTCTTTTGCAAATTTCAGGTGATTTCTAGATGCTTATTGATGGTGACTTGTTATCTCTCTAGGATTTCCAGACAATCTCTGCATGAATCCGGCCTCTTTGCCTCTAAAGTCGTGTGGACAAACATGTTTCTCACAGCATCCCTTACAAGAGCAGATAGGAAGCAACCCAAATATTTCAGAAGGGAAGAGTGGTTAAATTATCTGCTTGAGGAAAAGTGACACAACCACTTAAAATCATGTTTTAAGAAACTATTGAATAACATAATAAAACATTTACCAAAATTTATATTTTTCACCAAGAGCAAAGAAAAAAAACCTTAGAGGAAATACATCAAAAATGTCAGCTTTTGTGGTGATCCTTGGGACCACTCATTTCAATCCTGTGAGCTTCATTTTTCTTTATTAAATAGGAGCAACATTGGTTTTCCTCACAACGCTCTTGTAAACAGTTTAAACTTTTCCAATAAGAAATGCTCTGTAAATTAATAACAATGGTACTAAATTATGCAATAAGTGCTTATGTGATCTTTATGCAGTTTTTATAACAAAGACTTTAGAGGGAATAATGCCTTGTCAACTAATAGTGGAAATTTTAGGGGGATTTGTATCTGCTAAAACTCTACTTTCTTTTAAAGACTAAGCCTCTGCTTATCTTATATTCAGTGAATTATTATGAAATGATTCTCTATAGATGACTCAAGGAAAAAAGAAACCCATCTACATCAATAACCTAAATAATTCAGTTTTTTTCTTTTTCTTTTATTTTTAGTGAATAGGAACTAGACTTATCAGAATAATAATCTCAGGGCTCCTCTTACTATGCTATTCACCCAGTCGCTGTGGCCCAGAAGGAGAGGCATGGCAAGGAGGTGCCACTGCAGGCTTAGGACAAGGCGGGGGTAGGCCATACAGGCATGGCAACAAGGTCAGCCCATCTTCTTACCTGGTGGGAGCACCTCCAGGAACAAAATGCCACACAAAACAACCCTTACACACACGGCATGGCTACCACAAGCAGGTTCCATTTCAGGAACCCTTAACTTGGAATCTAGTCCTGCCCAAGCTCCCCAGGCTGACGTGTCCTTCTCCTCCATCAACCATCCTCCATCATGTTCAGCTCCAGGTGTAACCACCAAAGCACTAGGCGAGAGTCAGTCTTGAAAAAAGAGCCTTTCAATTGTACACACCTGCAATTCAGCACCATTGTGCCCAGCATCATCTGTTCCCATCATCGCCACACTTTCCCTCAAACTCAGGTCATTTTTACAACGGCTTTCCCTCTTCCTCACTTCATCTCCTTTCCACCCAAGCCAGTCATATAGATGACTTCATTGGTAAGTGACCAATATCCACATTTTTCACCAAACATTTAGGTGTTCAAG
This sequence comes from Ursus arctos, assembly GCF_023065955.2. Taxonomy (NCBI): domain Eukaryota; kingdom Metazoa; phylum Chordata; class Mammalia; order Carnivora; family Ursidae; genus Ursus; species Ursus arctos. The sequence goes on from NW_026623067.1 coordinate 55,872,961, forward strand.
CTTTATAAATCAGGAGGAAAAGAGCCAATCTCAGTCACCTGGTAACACATTAGCCACGCAGAAACCTTTGGGAAAAGCCAAACTTCCCAGATGACTACAAGTCCTATTCCTTAAAGAATCAAAACTTTCATGACACACAGTTTTCAGTGGAAATCCTTCTCCCTCATAGCCTACGAACTCTGCTCTCTTAAACAGGTTACACTGCATTTTTACCATCGTACTGATGGCTCATCCTCACGCACATCAGTGACCGCCTCCACGGCGGCTGATCTTTGGGTAAGACTCTTTACCCCTAAGTTTGTAAGCCCCACACTGCTGTCTTCTGAGGTTTTAGTTTTTCTGTTCCTTTCCTTTGGAAGGCTCAGTTCCTGCTTCTCTCCAGCCTTCCTGGCTCCCTCTCCTAACCTACAGCTAATAATCTGTTACGTGTTCAGAATCTACTAATCAAAACTTGTTGGTTTCGGGGCATAACAAGAGTTGGGTCTGGGGGCCTCTCCCACACCTCAGTTCATCAACTTGATGCTGCCTGTTTGGGCTGCTCTGAGCCCTTCGGCCACTAGCTCGTTCTTACCACGTTCTAGGTAAATGATTCAAGACAGACATTTCGTAAAGTTGAAGTTTTCACTGCATTGCGGTCCACACGTAGGACCCAGACTTGAAGTAATAACTCCGCCACGACCCCTTGAGGAATGAGAGCGTGACTTGAGAGGTTAAGGCTAGAAATTTTAAACACACACACAAAAAAAAAAACAGAGCAAGAGGAAGATTTTTATATGTACTTTTCTTTCCTAGGTGACCGGTTGCTCCAATTTTTGAAATATTTACCTCCTCCCTTCAACCCTGGTCCATAACCTCAATCGGAGGGTAAAAAAAGACCTCCAGAGTACAGGATGGAAAATGGAAAAGTTCATTTAGAGCTAATGTAATAAAGGGAGATAAAGAGGACTCCAGACGTAAGAGTGGGCATAATGTATTCTGAACTCATTCAATCATAAAAATAAAATTTTATTTTGTTTCAGGACTAAACCGGCTGAAAGGGCAAGACGTGTTGCTAGGAAACATACCTCCAGGTTTTCAGGCTTCACGAAAACCCTTCTTGGGGAACTCAGAGTTGTGGTTCTCGGTTGTCCCCTCAGACTCTTCAGAGCTATTTGCGTTTTCATCCTGGCTTCCAAAACGCATGGCGCCACCCCTGACGCCTTGTTCATTTGAGAGCATTTCTCCCCGCCCCCCGGGTATGGTCACAGCAGTCCGACGCCGGCTTCCTGTTTGCCCCCGGTAAAGATAACCAAAGGGTCTCTAGAACTCTGTTGTTACAATGTTTCCAAACTGCATGTTCGCAAACCTGGCCCTCGGACCCGGGGGTTGAGGGGGAGATGGAAGAGAGCGGCGGCCACCCCAGGGCGGTAGCTGACAGGCGTCACGTGCGCGGAGCTCACCTATTTACACAGCTGGTCCCAAGCAGCCTCAAAACCAGGAGCTCTCCGCACCTGCGCACCGGAAGCTCTCAGGTTTATACAGCCGACTTCACTGGGTTGGTCACTTCATATCATCCAAATGGCCTCAACAACGCCTACTCTCTCAAGGCCCCGTCCTTGAAAACGGCTCCCACTGTGGCAACGCTGGGGAGCATACATTCCAAGGACAGGGGAGCGGGTGAGGAGCCTCCCATTGCGCGGATCCAGCTCTCGGGTCAACCCACGGTCACGTCCTCTCCATGACCTCCTCTGACACTAACAAATGAACAAAAAATACATGTATAAGCTTCTTCACTTCAGTATTGTTTAAAATAGCAGGACGCTGGAAAGAATCTAAACGGTTTAAAAGAGAATATTGATACAAATGAATACGGTGTGGATTCCACAGTTACTGACCCAGGAGTATATTTACTTTATATTAATAAATGAGAAAAACACATTTTTTAACAGACCAGTAACTATAGCACAATCACTTTTATAGTAGGATATTATTTATAAACATATAAATGCATTTTCAGGCCTATGAGAATATACACCAAAACAGGTGATAGAATTGTGAATGACTTTTCTTTCATTTTTGCTCATCTCTGAACAAAAGAAATAACTGTCTTGTCAGTCACTACAAACCTTCCTAAAGTTGGAAAGAGCCTCTTCCTAAAACCAACCACATTAAATCCAAGAAACAGAGACAGAGGTCCCAATAAACCAAGCGGTCTGTCCCTTTAACCACTATGCATACTGCCATATAAAACATGAATTGTTGAAGTGTCATGCTACCCAGACTGAAACAATGGAAGGGCTTTTGGAGTATAATTGCAAATGCTACTAGAGAGCAGATTATGATTAGTGTACCCTTGGGAGACTTGGCCATAAATTTCCAGCTGCAGAACAATGGGACCTCAAAAGCCCAGAACCTCTCAGAGAAGAAGCACTAACTAAAAAGGACCTACATTATTTAGAAACCTCTGAAATGCTAAGCTAGAAAGTAAAGCACAGATAACCAACTGAATGTAATTGACATCTATCAGCTGGATTTTCCCGTATTATGTCTTATAGAAGTATTATAAGTCTTATATAAGGATATAAGTTAAGAAAAAAACTTAAAAAGACATTAGAATGGGGGCGCCTGGCTGGCTCAGTCGGTTAAGTGACTGACTCTTGATTTAGCTTGGGTCATAATCTCAGGATTGTGAAATCGAGCCCCCTTCCAAGTTCTGCGCTCAGCACAGTCTGGTTGGGATTCTCTCCCTTTCCCTCTGCCCCTCCCCCTCGGTTTACACACGCACACGTGCTCTCTTTCTGTTGCTCTGGGGGGAAAAAAGACATTAGAATGGTTGGTAAATAAAATAATAAATACTGACTTCCAGTCAAGATGGTACAACAAGTTCACGCTCTGATAACCCCCTTTATGCTCCAAATATATAGTAATATGTGGTTAAATATGAAAAGCGAAAACATTTCTAGATTTGAAAACAAGATAAACATCTCCATGGAACAGAAATACAAAACTGAGAGGCAGGCTGAAGCTATGACTATGCTGGCCAGAAATTCAGCTCTTGAGGAGTCAAAGAGTTTTAAAAGCTCCCCAGATGATGGGGAAGAAGGCTCACTACTTAAGGAAGTAGCCTGAACAAAACATAGCTGACTTCTGCCTGGAGCTACAGTAATGTTTTTCCATTTTTTTTTCATTATTATCTCCCTAAGAAGCAAAATTTAACTTTTCCCTAAAGAGAGAAATTAAATGCTGAGGAATGAGATTTTTAGGGATAGGGTTGAGCTTTGAAGGGCCACTATAATATCTAAGATTTTTAGCCTTCCAAGAATCAATTTTTACCTTATTGGGGTCAATACTGTCCCTGTTAAAAATACATAAGCTATCACTTTAAAACCCACAGCCTTGATAAGAACTGAGCCAAAACTCCCGACTGCCCATTTGACTGGTTCTTGGGTACTCCTCCATCACTCTAGGACAGAAACCTCGAACAGCAATTAAAAGCCTAGTTACAGATTAGGGACCTGGAGAATGGTTGGTGGGAAGGGTACCACAAAAATGCTGGACAGAGAGGCAGATGGGGTGAGTGGGAGAAAGAAAGAGAAATGAGAAACAAAAAAAGTTCTTATCTAAAATTACTGGTAAACCCAAATTCCAAAAACAATAATTGGTTGCTAAGAAAGAAAACCAACAAAATTAACAATCATGCATCCACTCTGGAAAATTAATTTTATAAAACAGCTTAACAAAGACTTTAAATTAGAAACATGGAATATTTGCAAAAAAAAGAGTGCAGCATAACCTCCACTTAAAAAAGATACAAAATTTTTCAACAAAGACAGGCAAAAAATGAAACAAGAATAGGTGGATGTTTAATGGAAACAAGTAGAAATTAAGAAAGGAAATATAGACTGATTGAATTTAAAAATACAATAAACAGGACTGGATTGTTCTCTCTTCTAGACAGAGATAGATGATTGATAGATAGATAGATGATAGATGATAGATAGATAGATAGATAGATAGATAGATAGACAGATGTATTTAAATGAGCTATTAAGAAACATAGAAGTAGAAGGGCACCTATGTGGCTCAGTCAGTTAAGCATCTGACTTGGCTCAGGTCATAATCTCAGGGTCCTGGAATCAAGCCCCACAAAAGGCTTTGCCTTCAGTGCAGAATCTGCTTGTCCTTCTGCCCCACCCCTGCTTGTGCTTGCTCTCTCTCAAATAAATAAATAAAATCTTAAAAAAAGAAACAATAGAAGTAGATTGAGAGATTCCAACATTTTAATAAATAGGAATTCCAGAAGAATAAACTGAAATAAATGATAAGGAAACAATATTTGAAGAAATTATTGCTGATAATTTTCCAGGATTAAAAGAAAGAAAATCTGGTGAATCATCAGCTCAGTATAATCCAAGTACTAAGCAGAATAAATACAAATAAAACCAAACTTGGACACACTAAAATGAAACTATAGAAATTAAAAGTAAAGAGACAGTCTTTAAATCTAGCAGAGAGAAAAGACTAACATAATATAATTTTAAAAAAATTAATTAATTTTTTTAAAAAAATAAATAAAAAATAAAATAGAGGGACAACTGCGACAGCAGGTCTCTTGTTAGCTAATGTAGATATCGAGAAACTTAGTGAAATAATATCCTAGAAGTGCAGAGAGTTGGTCATCTAGAATGTCAACATAAGGGAGAAAATCAGTGAAGTGTGTAGGAAAATTGTTTTATCCTTGCAAATTTTCTGTAAATCTAAAATAATTCCCCCAAAAAAGTTTACTTAAAAAAAATGCAGAGAGGGGAAAAAAAAAAACTTTAGCTAGAATTTTATAGCCAGTTAATCCATCTGCCAAAAACATTAAAAAATCATTAAAGGATACACAAAAGCAAGAAGTACATTGAACAGAGAAATTTGTAAGAATACAAAAAAAAGATGAGCCTAGAAATTGATTGATTTCCTCGTTTGCTTGCTTTCTTCCTTCTTTCCTTCCTTCCTTCTTTCTTCCCTCTCTACTTCCTTCATGAATAATTCAGTCCACAATCTATTAGGTGGGGCCAAGCAAGGTAGGCATCTGGGACTGTAAGGAAGAAAGTGGCAGCAGCTAAGAATGGGTTGTTGAAGTTTAGCAAAATGAGATTATCTGTGCAGCCTAGTATGGGTTGTCCAAAGGGAAGAGGGTGCCCACTCAGGAGAAAGTAGCAATAGCCCAGCACAGAGCGTCAAAGTCCAAGTAGAGTGAGGAGAGCATCTGTGCAGGGGGAGGAGTGGTGGTGGAGAGAGACTGGTCATAATAAGTAAATATATTGAGAAGCCATGTTCTTCACTGTCAGAGAAGAGAGTTACATATAAAGGGAGAAAACCAGAGTGAACTCTGTGATGGTTTGGAAGTGCAAGTACTGATATTAGCTCATGGTTTTCAACATGTGTGGGGGGTGTATGTGTACATAGCTCTGTCCCCTGAGAGGGCCTAGGAATAGGAACATCAACACCCTAAAATTAATAAAAAAAACCTTCCACTAAAAGGAACCATGACTTCAAGGAGATATGGCTACTTTCAGGGCTAGGGCAAGGAAAACCTAGAATAAATACTATGTTAGTCTAGATGTTAAGTATTCATATTGGTGGGAATGAAAACTAGCATAGTCACCATGGAAAACAGTATGGAGATTCCTCAAAAAATTAACAAGAGAATTACCACCTGACTCTGCAATCCCACTTCTGGGTATATGTCCAAAGGAAATGAAATTAGTATCTCAAACAGATATTTACACCCTCATGTTCACTGCAATATTATTTCCAATAGCCAAAAAAGAAAGAACCTAAATGGCCATCTATAGTGGAATATTTTTCAGCCATTAAATGGAAGAAAATCCTGCCATTTGAAACAACATGGACGAACATGGAGGCATTACACTAAGTGAAATAAGCCAGACAGAAAAATACAAATAGTATGGTCTCACCTATAAGTGTGGAATCTAAAAACATCAAACTCATAGGAACAGAGAGTAGAATGGTATTTGCCAGGGAGGGAAAGGGTACACTGGGCAGGGGGGCGTGGTGGAAGAAATGCGGATATCTAGGTCAAAGTGTACAACCTTTCAGTTTAAGAGGATAAGTTCTGGAAATCTAATGTACAACATGATGACTATAAAGTACTGTGTTCTATACTTATAATTTGCTAAGAGTAAACCTTAAGTGTTCTCCACAAAAAAAAAAAGAAAAGGTAGCTATGTGAAGTGATGGATGTTTTAATTAACTTGATTGTCATAATCTTTCACAATGTACGGAAATATCAAGTCATAATGTTGGACACCTTATATACAATTTCAGTTGTCAGTTATACCTCAAAAAAGCTAGAAAAAATAATAAAATAAAGGCAAAACTACCAACAAAGAAATCTTAAATTTTATATATTTTACTAAAAAGTATAGGTAGGTATTTTGGAAACAAATATATCAATATAAAAGGCTTTCTATGTAAGAAAAAAAATAAATGCAACTATAACATCCAACAATTTAAATAAAACCCTAAAACCTAAAAGAAAGCACTAAAAAATGATATAAGGGAAAGGAGAACAGTCTCTTCAACAAATGGTGCTAAGAGACCTGGATATCTGCATGCCAAAGAATGACAATGAACCCCTACATCATACTATACATAAAAAATTAACTTGAAATGTATCAATGACCTAAATTTGAGAGCTGAAACTATAAAACTCTAAGAAGAAAACAAAGGAGTAAATTTTCATGACAGTGGCAATGGTTTTTTAGATAAACACCAAAAATACAGCAATAAAAGAAAAAACAGATAAATTGGACTTGATGAAAATTTAAAACATTTTGGGCATCAAAGAGAGTATCTATCAAGACTAAAAATACAACTTGCAGAATGACAAGATAGTTGCAAGTCATATATCTGATAAGGGTCTAGTATCTAGAATATATAAAGAACTCCTACAATTCAACAATAAAAAGCAAATGACCCAGTTTTTAAAATGGGTTTAACAAACATTTCTCCAAAGAAGATATATAAAGGACCAAACAAGCACATGAAAAGATATTCAACATCGTTAGTCATTAGGGAAATGCAAATCGAAACCACAATTAGATACTATTTCACACTTAACTAGGATGGCTATAATTGAAAAAGGAAAACGAGTGTTGGCAAAGATGTGAAGAAAACTTAACCCTCATGTATTGCTGGTAGAAATGTAAAATGGTGCAGCCACTGTGGAAAACAGTTTGGAGGTTGCTCAACATGTTAAACGTAAAATTACCATATGATCCAGCACTTCTACTGGGAGGTTTATACCTAAAATAATGGAAAATAAGTGTTCAAACACAAACTTGCATATGCATTTTTAAAGCAGCACTATTCATAAGAGACAAAAGGTGAACACAACCTGAATGTTCATCAACAGATGGATGAATAAACAAAATGTGGTATATCCATAAAACACAACCACTAAAAAATGAAGCACTGATACATCCACAGCATGGAGGAATCTTGAAGACCTAGTGCTAAGAGAAAGCAGCCAGACATAAAAGACCACGTATTGTATGATTCCATTTCTATGAAATTTCCAGAATAGATAGATTTGGATCTATTGAGATAGAGAGCAGATTTGTGGTTACCAAGCCTGGAAAGACAGGGGAATGGGGAATGAATGTCTAACGGGTGTGGGGTTTCCATGTGAGGTGATAAAAAAATTTCTGGAACTAGGTAGTGGCGGCAGTTGCACGACATCGTGAATGTACTTAATGCCATTGAATGGCACACTTTAAAAACGGTTAAAATGGTAAATTCTATGCTTTCTGTCCTTTGCCACAATTTAAAAATTAAATGAGAAAACATTTGCAACAACATGGATGGATCTAGAGAGTATAATGCGAAGTGAAATAAGTCGGTCAGAGAAAGACAGATACCGTATGACTTCATTCATATGCGGAATTGAAGAAACAAAACAAATGAACAAAGGAGAAGAAGGAGAGACGGAGACTCTTAACTATGAGAGCCAAGGGTTACCAGAGGGGAGCTAAGTAGGGAGATGGGTGAAACAGGTGAAGGGGATTAAGAGTACACTTAGGATGAGCCCTGAGTAATGTATAGAACTGTCGAATCACTATGTTGTACACCTGAAACTACTATAATACTGTATGCTAACTGCACTGGAATTTTTTTAAAATTAAATGAGAAAAATAAAATGATGGAAATGCATCTAAAGGGCACAGAAACCGGCTTCAAGCACCTCCCACTGGGACAAATTGAACATCAAAATAAGTAGTAATAGAAACAGATTATTCACTTTGAATAAAAAGGAAATCCATGAGGCCAAACCAATATGTGAGCCCAAATGGGAAAAAAAAACAAATCAGCTGGCATTTCGTTTCCATACAGCGAAATGCCAACTAATCTTTGCAAAAGGAATTACAGAATTAGAAAAATCACCATGTTGGGGCGCCTGGGTGGCACAGCAGTTAAGCGTCTGCCTTTGGCTCAGGGCGTGATCCCGGCGTTATGGGATCGAGCCCCACATCAGGCTCCTCCGCTATGAGCCTGCTTCTTCCTCTCCCACTCCCCCTGCTTGTGTTCCCTCTCTCGCTGGCTGTCTCTATCTCTGTCAAATAAATAAATAAAATCTTTAAAAAAAAAAAAATCACCATGTGGTAAACACCATAGTAATAATTAATTCAGACAAGAAACATCAACAGGTAATAGCCAGTAAAATTTGATGAGGAAGGAGATATACACAAAGTCTTAAAGTATTTCCCCACAAAACACTCACTAATTACAAAAGGGAAATGAATAACTTTATAGTGGAAAAACCTGACACCACATTTATCAAATGATCAAAGTTATGGGACAAAAAAAATCACGTGCCACCGGATAGGACACAGTGAGAACACAGCACCTCTGTCATCTGCTAGGTGTATAAAGTTGGCCCAATGACTCACCTCTTTAGACCTCTGCTCCTTCACCTGAAACAAAGGAAGTAGACTAGATAGTATCTAACTTCATTCCAGTTCTAAATTCCTACTATTCTAATACTTATTGCACTAACCTAAATATATGTCCTCATGTTCGGAACTTGGGGAGGTAGAAAGTCTTTTCTCAGTTTAAGTGGCTGATGTTCTTATATAAGCAAATCAGCCAAAATGTGCACAAAATGACATACACAGTAAAACTTACGACCTTGGGCTACTTTCATAGGCAGGACTGGAAAAGTCCAAATTAGAGAGTTTTTAAAACCATACTATTCATTCCTTTTAAGGACATACCTGAGTTCAAACTAAGGTAGGAAAATGATTGTATCTGAGTGCTTTTATAAATAAATGCTTGAAAAGATTTTTTTTTCCCCTTAAGAAAGTCGAACATGCCTCCTGGCACCTTGTGAACACCATGCAGGATCGTAGCAAAACGCGTGAGGTACAGAAAATGCTGCAGGTCTTTCAGGCATTGCCCTCACACATTCCAATCATTGAGCTTCTTCAGTAGAGGACAGAAATCTCTACTTGGCCACAAGGCACTGCTTTCAGAGGGGTAAGATTAATGTCATTTAGTTAAGCAGGGGAGAATGGTTCTGTAAAATAACTCAGGCCCTCACAGGGCAATTCAAATTACCAGCAACCTCATAAATAAATGCAATCATATCAATATACAACTGGCAAACCATCAAGAAGTGAAGTCTGAACTGATCTTATTAGACCATTTGGCTTCAGCTGTCAGCTTTTATGCAAACGGAAACACATTAATTGGTTAATTCATAATCTTTTAGGTTGGAAGAGCCAATTTGCTATAATTATTTTTACTATCCCTTCAATATACAGAACCAACTATATAAATTCAAGCTACCAGAATTACTAAAGGTCCTGGTAAAGAATGAGTTACTAACTCATGTTGGGCTGGGCTTTTTTAAATAATATTATTAATCATTCCCACACTAAAAACATTAAAACAGTACCCTTGAGTCCCTTGGGCCTCTTTTCTCTCGTTCATCACCTATATCTAGTCAGTCACAAAATCCTGCCAATTCTTTCTTTTCAAATGTCTCTAGAGTCCAATCCTCCCAGGACCACCAGTGCAGGTCAGGCCCTCATTCACCCCACACTTGGTTTAGCACAATAGACATGGAGCGTCTACTATGGCTCCCCATGTTTTTCAAAACCTGCTAATCAATCTCCTTCCTTGTATCACTGCATACCTGACCCAAATTCTTTCTACTCAAGAGGCTTTTTTAAGCAGGTTCATGAGACAGGGGCAAGACCTGAGGTACCATCCTACAGCTCTTCAAGTTCCCACTAATCAGTCTTTGACACTATTTGGGTGCACACAGTCCTATCCCACCTACCTGTACTGCTATCCAGCCCACACTATTCCATATTCCATTCGTCCCTTACAAATGATTCTGTTAAATTACTTGCAGAAAATCCAGGAACCCATATCTTCAGACTGTCCCCCAGGAATAACTCCGAGGTCTCACTTTGCTGTCATCCTTTCCTCTGCTGGCCTTCTAAAAACATGGACACTCTGAACTCAGTCCTCAGCATCCTTCTCCTTTCTATTTTCATTCCATCTTGAGATGATCTCATCCAGTCTCATAAATATCATTATACCAACAACTCCCGAATTTGTGCCTTCAGCCTTGCTCCTTCTTGAGCTCCCGATTCAAATATCCAACTGTACACTCAGAATTTTCCCAGAGAAATCAAATAAAGCATGCCCAAAAGGATTACCCCATCTCAGTTATCACCCTCCATCTAATTACTCAAGTCAGGAACTTTGAATTCACTTGCCTCCCAACATCCAGTTCAACAACATATCTCTCTATCTCTCTGAAATATATCTCAAATCCAACCTCTAGAACCACTCTATGGCTGCAACCCTAGTCTGAGTCATTAACATTTCTCACCTGGATTATTGCCGGAGACTGCCAGCTGGTGATGAGGTCCTATAACTTACTCCAATATTCATTCAGAGTCTCAGACCTCATGGAAAAATAAAGAAGGTTATGGGGCACCTGGGTGGTTCAGTCAGTTAAGCATCCAACTCTTGGTTTCAGCTCAGGTCATGATCTCAGGGTCATGAGATCGAGCCCTGTGTCAAGCCGCGTGCTCAGCACAGAGTCTGCTTGAGATTCTCTCCCTTTTCCTCTCCCTCCGCATCTGTCCCTCTCCCTGCTCACACGCGCTCTCTCTCCCTTTCTTTCTCCCAAAAATAAATAAATAAAATCCATAATAAGAAAAAGTAAAGAACATGAACTTGACATGATATATATTCATTTTTTTCTTAAGATTTTATTTATTTCTATATTCAACAGAGAGAGAGAGAGAGACAGAGAGAGTGTACAAGAAGGGGAAGCAGTAGAGGGAGAGGGAGAAGCAGGCTCCCTGCTTAGCAGAGAACCCAATGCACGGCTCGATCCTAGGACCCTGTGATCGTGACCTGAGCTGAAAGCAGACGCTTAACCGACTGAGCCACCCAGGTGCCCTAACATGATGTACATTTAATGAAATTCTATTGCTGTTAGAAATGACCACCTTGTTTCTTATTTTCTTGTTCTTTCTCTGTTCTTTCCTCTTTCTACAAGTATCTCCCTCCCTCTTTCAGACTCCTTTCTCTTTCCTTCTTCTTAATTTCCTTTTTCTCTTCCTCTCCCTGTTATTTTACTGAACAACTAGGCACATGGTATAGCAGGAAAATGCTAGGAGTTGGAAGTAAAGGTTTTATTCCTGTGGTCTGTCATGGTGAAGGAAAGTACTCATGACGAAGTCAGCTTATATTTCTGGCCCTCAGCTGTCTCATCTATTAAATAAAGAGATTATAGTAGATGGTCTCTGAGGTCCCTTAAAATTCTAGAAATCTATTCAAGGTATTTATTGAGTAAAGTGCTATGTTCCTTGTTCTTTAAAGTAGGTAAATTCAATATTTTATATTTCCCTGAGGGGAAAAAAGCAAATTAGTTTTTTTTACAAGGTCTTCAATTGATCCTTCTCTACCAGGGGTCAGTGGCTCTCAATAGAAAAAATGCACCTCTCCCTGGGTATAGTCTAAATGTTCAATATTTCTGTAGTTATTTCTGTCTTTGGGCCCTCCTTGGGACAAGCAGTTTCCAAGAAGAGGCCAATAGGCCACTTAATATGAAGACTATTAAGTTGTGTTTCAGGCTCTGTGTTAAGCCTTTTTTTTAATCCTTTAAACAAGTCTACCTAAGGTAGATATTATATTATCATTCCACTTTTACAGAAGAGGAAACTAAAGTGCAAAGAGGTTAAGAAATTTGTCTAAGGGCACACTGCTCACGGATAGCGGAGCCTAAATTTGGACCTATATCTATCTGACTTGAAAGCCCATGCTCTGAAAGATTACCTATTCTACTTCCTTCCAGAAATACTATTGGAAGTCTATCCTTGCAGGTGTCTGTCTCCTCTTGGACTGACAAAACATGTGGCCTCTGTTGTCCTGGAGGCCACACCCTACCCTCTACCTGACTCAATAGAATCAACCACACTGCAGGAGTTTTGAGACTTCCAAAGACTTGTAATTTCTTATGGTACTAGTATCAGGCCTGTGGGCACTCAATAAATGCTGTTGACTGAGAAGCCATGGTAAGAAGCAACTTACCATCTAGGACCGCCTAATGCAAATTCTAGCAATGTAAAGGAAAATGTTAGGATGAGGGAGAGATTGTACAAGGACTGGAGATATGGTCAGACTTCCCAGAAAGTCTCATTTCTATGACCTCATTATCATTTGCAGAAAAATAGAGCAAATGATATCCCTAGAGAATTACTTTAGAAAATGATTGAAAAATTGTTTTAATTAAGACTCTAGGTATTTAAGTGAAATACCAGGTCAGCACATTTGTGGAAGAAGTTCCCTCTTTAAAAGGCTTCAAACAGTCTTCAGAAGTAGGATTTAATTTGCATGACCATCTCCTGAGCAACTTCAGAGCAGAATCAACACTCAGAGAGTCTTTCGTACCTAAGGAATGTATGGGTTTTCTGGCCAAGAAGACCGAATTGGCAGTCTCTGAAACTCTGCTCATCCCCTGTCACTAAGAGAACTGTGTTTGGGAAGACAGAAGACCCTTGCGAAGTAGGAGGCTAGTGAAGCACCAAGATATCTTCCTGGAGCACTGGTTTTGTGTGGATACAAAGGCAAAATGTGTAGCATTGCGTGTTGCCATTCAAAAGCCCACAACCCATCCTTGGGATTGGTTGTCTAAATCTTCTTAAAACCAAGAGTTTTAGATGGACAGAGAGATTCAGACTACCCTTTGGGATGTTCTTCACTTAGAGAGCTGTAACACTGGTGAGACAAGAGACTGAGAGGCATCAGTACACAGGAATAGCAGGAACTCCCACTGGAGGTCAACCAGCCCCAAAACAAAGATCAGCCCTGGCAATAGCAGAACAGATGTTTGAGAGGTTGAGAGTCTCAATGGAGAACATGTACATCAACCAGGACCAGGCCAAAAAAAGGGAGAGAGCTTGAGGTTAAGTGGGAAAGGTAGGGAAAAGTTCGCCTCCCATTGGTTTTGCCTGGTAAGTTCTCAAGATCAAAATTTCTTATGACCATCACCCTCAGCTTAATTTTGTAAGCAGGTCCCCTCAGAGTGTCATGATTCAGAAAAATAGAGTAAGAAATAAGTAGTAGTCCTATATCTGCAAATGAAATACTGATTCTGGATATTTCTTCCCTTCCTTATGCTTCCTTGATAAGAACATTTTCCCAATTGTCTAAGAGATGACACCAATCCAGCCTTTTCTAATTTATAGATATACTTTGTTTTATGGTGCTTCACTTTATTGCATTTCACAAATACTGTGTTTTTTACAAATTGAAGATTTGTGGCAACACTGCATCAACAAGACTATCAGCACCATTTCTCCAACAGCATTTGCTCACTTTGTGTTTCTGTGTCACATTTTTGTCATTCTCACAACATTTCAAATGTTTTTATTGTTATTATATTTGGCATGGTGATCTGTGATCAGTGATCTTTGATGTTACTATCGTAATTGTTTTAAGGTGCCACAAACCACACCCATATACAACAGAGAACTTAATCGATGCATGTTGCATGCGTTCTGACTGCTCTATTCACCCGCCAATCCCCCATCTCTCTCCTTCTCCTCAGGCTTCCCTATTCCCAGAGAAACAACAATATTGAAAGTAAGCCAGTTAATTACCCTACAATGGCCTCTACGTGTTCAAGGGAAAGGAAGGTCGCATGTCCCTCACTTTAAGTCAAAAGCTGGAAAATATTAAGCTTAGTGAGGAAAGCATGTCAAAAGCCAAGAAAGGTTGAAAGCTAGGCCTAGGCCTTTTGCGTGAAACAGTTAGCCAAGCTGTGAATGCAAAGGAAAAGTTCCTGAAGGAAATTAAGTGCTACTGCAATGAACACATGAATGATAAGAAAGCTAAACAGCTTTACTGCTGATATGAAGAAACTTTTTAATAGCTTGGACAAAAGATCAAACCAGCCACAACATTCCCTTTAGCCAAAGCCTAGTTCAGAGGAAGGCCTAACTCTCTTCAATTCTATAAAGGCTGAGAGAGGCGAAGAAGCTTTTACAAAAGAAAAGCTTGAAGCTAGCAGAATTTGGTTCATGAGTTTTATGGAAGGACACCACCTTCATAAAATAAAAGTCAAAGGTGAAGCAGCAAGTGTTGTACACCACACCAAGTTATCCAGAAGATCTAGCTAAGATAATTAATGAATGTGGCTACCCTAAACAGCAGATTTTCAATGTAGACAAAACAGCCTTCTATTGGAAGAAGATGCCATCTAGGACTTTCATAGCTAGAGAGGAGAAGTCAATGCCCAGCTTCAAAGATTCAAAGGGCAGGCTGACTCTCCTGTTAGGGGCTTATATAGCTGGTGACTTGAACTTGAAGCCATTGCTCAACCATTCCAAAACTCCTAGCACCCTTAAGAACTATGTTAAATCTACTCTGCCGGTGCTCTATACGTGGAACAACAGAACCTGGATGGTAGCACATCTGTTTACTAGTTTACAGGTCTACCGAATTTCTTTAAAGACAGATTTATTTATTCATTTATTTATTTATTTATTTGAGCAGGGAGGGGCAGCGAGAGAGAATATCCAAGCAGACTCCTGCTGAGCTAGAGCCCGATGCAGGGCTTGATCTCATGACCCATGAGACCATAACCTGAGCCAAAACCAAGAGTCGGACACTTCACTGACTAGCCACCCAGGCACCCTAGTTTACTGAGTATTTTAAGCCCACTATTGAGACCTATTGCTCAGAAGACGAGATTCCTTTCAAAATATGGCTGCTCATTGACCATATACCTCGTCACCCAAGAACTCTGATGGAAATGTACAATGGGATGAATGTTGTTTTATGCCTGCTAACACAGCATCCACTCTGCAGCCCATGGATCAAGAAGTCTCTTTTACTTTCAAGTCTTATTATTTAAGAAATACATTTTGTAAGGCTATAGCTGCCATGGACAGTGATTCCTGTGATGGATCTAGGCAGTCAGCTGAAAACCTTCTGGAAGGATTCACCATTCTAGATGCCATTACGAACATTCGTGATTCATGGGAAGAGGTCAAAATATCAACATTAACAAGAGTTTGAAAGAAGTTGATTCCAGCCCTCATGGATGACTTGGAGGGATTCAAGACTTCAGTGGAATAAGTAACTGCCAACATGGTGGAAACAGCAAAAGAAGTAGAATGAGAAGTGAGCCTGAAGATGGGACTGAATTGCTGCAATCTCATGGTCAAATTTGAATAGATGAGAAATTGTTTCATATGGATGAGCAAAGAAAGTGGTTTCATGAGATGGAAACTACTCCAGATAAAGATGCTGTGAAGACTGTTGAAATGACAACAGAGGATTTAGAATATCATATAAATTTAATTGATTAAGCCTCAAGTTTGAGAGGATTGACTCAAATTTTGAAAGAAGTTCTACTGTGGGTTAAGTGCTACCAAACAGCATCTCATGCTACAGATTAATTGTTCATGAAAGGAACAGACCATCCATGCGCAAACTCCATTGTTGTCTCATTTTAAGAGATTGCCATAGCCTTCAGTGACCACGACCCTGATCAGGCAGCAGCTATCGACATCGAGGCAAGACCTTCCACCAGCAAAAAGATTATGACTCACAGGGGTACCTGGGTGACTCAGTCAGTTAAGTGTCTGCCTTCAGCTTAGGTCATGATCTCAGAGTCCTGGGATCAAGCCACACATCTGGCTGTCTGCTCAGCAAGGAGTCTGCTTCTCCCTCTTCCTCCCACTGGTTCTCTCTCTCGCTCTTTCTCAAATAAATAAATCAGATCTTTAAAAAAAAAAAAAAAAGATGATGACTCACTGAAAGCTCAGAGAATTTTTTTTTAATTTAAATTCAAGTTAGTTAACATATAGTATATTATTACTTTCAGGGTAGAATTTAGTGATTCATCAGTTGCATATAACACTCAGTGCTCATTACATCAAGTGGCTTCCTTAGTGCCCATCACCCAGTTACCCCATCCTCCCACTCACTTCCCCTCCAGCAACCCTCAGTTTGTTCCCAAGAGTTAAGAATCTCTTATGGTTTGCCTCTCTCTCTATTTTTAATTCTATTTTATTTCCCCTATGTTCATCTGTTTTGTTTCTTAAATTCCACATATGAATGAAATCATATGGTATTTGTCTTTCTCTGACTGACTTATTTCACTTAGCATAATACACTCTAGTTCCATCCACATCATTGCAAATGGCAACATTCCATTCTTTTTTATGGCTGAGTAATATTCCAGCATATTCCTAATATGCTGAAGTTCCATTGTGTATGTATGTGTGTATATGTATATACCGCATCAGATGATTTTTTTAAGATTTTATTTATCTATATGAGAGAGGGAGAACAAAGCTGGAGAAGGGGCAGAAGGAGAGGGAGAAGCAGAACCCATTGTGGGGCTCAATCCCAGGACCCTGAGATCATGACTTGAGCCAAAGTCAGATGCACTTAACCAACTGAGCCATCCCAGTGCCCCAAAGGATGGTTTTTTAATTAAGGTATGTACATTGTGTTTTCAGACATAATGCTATTGCATAGTTTATAGACTACAGCATAGTGTAAACATAACTTTCACATGTACTGGGAAACCAAAAAATTCATTTGACTCAGTTTATTGCCATATTTGCTCTATTGCGGTGGTCTGGAACACAACCCACAATATCTCCAAGGTATGCCTGTATGTTCTCTAGTCAATTCTAACACACAGCTAAAAGAGAACTCAACCAAAAATAATAATAATGACAACAGACAAGAAATTCAAGTAAACAAACATAGTCTTTCTTTCTCTTAACTCAAGAAAGGTAACATTATTGACTCTACCCACCAAAAGAACATTAAGCACTTTATCCATCCCACAAAACTCTCATTTTTTTCTGCCTTCTTTTCAAAACTAACTTTTAAATTCCAATTTTCTTGAAAGTATATCGAGACGTGACATTCTAAGCAATCACTGAGAAGTGTAAAAGAGAGTATAATAGCTGCAATTAACTCTGTTTATATACCAGACAGACTTACATTTCACTATAAATATTCCACATGAAAATCTTTGAAAGAGGGCCAATTATGCTGAGAGGTTTATCTGTATGGCGTTTGTCAAAAGAAAAAAAAAAGTATGCTGCAATTCCTATTTGAAAAAATTATTTCCTGGCATAATGCAAGATTGTACACTTACCAAAGGGAAAAATGAGGAGGAGTCTTGAGCTGGAATGATAACATGCATCTACTTTTAGCTGTAGGCCTCTGCCCCTGCACCACCACCACCCCCATCCTGTCATAAAAACGCAGAGCTCGTGCAAAAGAGTCCTAGTTCCTATCGTCTTAATTCCAACCCTAGCACTGGTCACTGAGGGAACATCAGTGGAAACAGAAAATTTCCTTATCATATGTGCTCTGCTATTAAAAAAATCCATTCTGTTTCTAACCCTATAGCTCAAAATGAAATAGCCTTTTGAAACTAAAGACTTTTTGCCCTTTTCATTCTTACTTAGAATGTGTTAACATTCATTTTGTGCTTCCTCCCCAATTGGTCACATACTGTTTGGCTTATTTTTTAGGGGGAGGAAAATAAAACTTTTTGGTGTTCCTGTTTGCTTTTCTGTCCTTTTTGTCTTGATTACAAATGTGGCCTCCAATCAAATTTAGCAGAAGAGTTTGTATACATTTTATAATACTCACTACAACTTTTTTTATTATATATTTTTAAGTAGACTCCACACCCAATGTGGGGTTTGAACTCACAAGCCGAGATCCAGAGTTACGTGCCCCACCAGCGGAACCAGCCAGGCATGCCACTAGTTATAACTTCTATGATATGGTCCTTTTAGAGCCTTACAAATTCCACTAATCTAATCTAGAAAATCAGCCCCTTTGATCAAAGTATTTCTGAGAAAGACATCCATACATATAGCCAGATAGTCCTTAGCAATAGGAAACAGGACTATTATTCATTGGCCGGGCCCTACCAGTTGTTTCCAGGTAGCATCTGTTCTGAGAGGTTATAGCTTCCATTCTGGTTGGTCAGTGACCAAGCCATCTCAGCTGCTAAATATTAACACCCTGAATAGGAGTCAAAGAAAATCTTTATCAAATTTGGCTTTGAAATCTTTCAAGAATAAAACATACCTACCAGATAACTGAATTCATTATCTCCAGGGTTAATTTCAGTGGAGCTTCCTTAATAGCCTCACAACCTAACTACTCTCCTTAAGAAATGAATGGCGATTTTCCCACCAAACCTTCACAGCAAAGCTTTGGGCAAGATTTGTCTAGAGGTACTATCTTTACCACCTCACCTTCCATTCTGTCTTCCAACACCATCCCTCACCACGGCATCTTGTCTCCCTCTCAGGGAGGCCGCCAATGAGCTCCACATTGCTCACTCACTGGGCCTTTTCTGTCTTGATCTCAGTTGATTTCCCTACAGTATTTCCCCTGTTGACTCCGTCCTCCTTCCTGAAAGTCTCTCCTCCCATGTCTGCTACAAAATTTGCTCTTGATCTTTCTCATATCTCTGTTTCTCGGCCTTATAACCTTCCCCTTTCTCCACAAACCCATAAAGCACTGACATTCCCCAGATCTTTGCTCTGTCTACACTCTCACTTAAGGTGATCACATTCATTTCTGCCTCTGTATCAATGTGTATTATCATAAATGTATAAGACCGAACTCAACCTTTCCTTTAAATCTGGTACTTGGCCTACACCTCCTAGTTCAGCAAGGACTTCCCCCACCAACCAGTCACCCAAACCAAAAACCTGGCAATTATTCCTGAATCCTAATTCCCCTCTAATCCCCATATTCAATAACTCAGTCAATATTCCAGTCTATGTTCCCTTCGTAGTATATCCTGAACCTTGCACACTCATTCTCTCTTCACTAACACAACTTCGGTTCAACCCCTCATACTTCTCCCATTTCTCCATCATAGAAACATAGATTGGTTTCCTAACTAGTCCCTTTGTTTCCTCTTTAGCCTCCAAACTGATGCCAGAATCTCTTTCGGAAATGACTATACACACACACACACACGCACACACGGACTTGCTTTCATTTATAAACTTTTGTAGCTCTCTGTACATAGTATTATGCTAACACTATCATACTATACCCTAATGTGTTGAGAGTTATTTGTCTGTCTTCCCAACTAGACTACCAGCCAGTTGAAGTCAGCTTCTAAATCTTAGTGAGCTTTGCTGATACCATACCTAATATAGTAGGAGCTCACTTAATGGTTGTTGAAAGAACGAACTGGAAAACCCTACTGATATTACATAAGGAGAATTTAAGAAATGAAAGAGTTAAGTTTGGAAAGGGATATGAAGAAAAGTCTGCCTCTCTGGGACTTCCCAATGGAAGGGAAAAGAGAGAATATAACTAACATAGGGCTTCCTAACCTTTGCTGGACCACACATCCTTTTGAAAATCTGATGAAAATTAAGGGCTCTCTCTAGAGGAAAAAAAAATATGGCTATACACATCACACAAAATTCTGCTTACAACTTCAGGGATTCTCTTTACAGTTGTCCTAAGGACACATAAATCCAAGGTGTTATAGGAAAACATGTGGCATAGTTCAGGTGGGTGTGAATGGAATGAGAATTTGTTCCAGGAAGTAAGAACATTTTCCCAACTTCACACATTGCACAAAACTATATATCACATTCATTAAAAGGACAAATAGTTTTTTTAACTAAAAGATATCAGGGAAAATATTTTTATAATCCCAAAGCAGGTACAAAATTATTAAGCCATAGAGGAAAGGACTGACAGATTTGACTACATAAACTTCTGAACAAAATAAGGCACCATGGCTGAAGAAAAAAGGCAAACGTCAAAATATATAAAGTATGTGAAATATACAAAATAAGTATATATAAGTACATCCAGAAAATACGTAAGGAGTGACTACGTGGCAATAAAATAACAAATACCACGATAGAAAAAAATGGACAATGGGCAAAAATAGACATTTCACAGAAGAACAAATGTAAATTACGAACTTTTGGAAATGCTCAACTTTTATCAATCAACAGAATACAAATTAAAACAACTAAATCATACTTCTTTATCCACCATTTTGGCAAAAATTAACAAGACTGATGATATCCAGAATTGTCGAGGATAGGGGAAAAAATGGGTACTATCACATACACCGATGGTGGGAATGAAAATGAGTATTCTTTTAGAAAGACAATTTGGCAACATCTGTCAATATTGTAAATACCCATACAGTTTTACCCAGAAATTCCACCAGTAAAGCCTCTATTCTAGAGAAATATTTGCACCTGTGCACAAAGAAGCATAAATAAGGATATTCACTGCAGTGTTGTTTAAAGTAGAGAAAGCTAAATGTCCACTTAGAGGAGAGCCAAACTACAAGTTAAAAGAATGCAGTTGACCTATTTATACTCTCTAAGACATTGTTAAATGACAAGAAAATGTGTATGTGTACAATGCCATCCCATTTGCATTTTTAAAAACCTGCACACTTGAATATACATATAGTTGGGTGTGAAAGGTCTGCCCATAAAGAAAACACCAAACAGTTATTACCTCTGGGGAAGGGAGTGAAATTCAGAAGAGATGAAAAGACAGTACCCTTACTCCTTATTCTGTATTCTCAGATTGTTTGACCATTTTGCAACCAGGACCAAAGGGAAATGGGACAAATTTTTTAGAGAAACATTCTGTCATATTGCCCAAGTCCTTTGTTCTTTCTGGCCTCTGGAACATATCACAATTTTGCCTCCTTTCTGCTGTTCACTGACATTTCATTTAATCCACAAATTGTATGCTCCCTCTTAATACACACCAGAACCTGGTTCCTGTGGGTGGCTGTCACCAGCCTTTCCCCGTGGGGGCGGGGAGCCGCATTACTCACCAACTGCAAAGTCATGACAACATCATATAGAAACTGGAGATGTTGACCTTGTGTTCTGTTTATGCCATTTATTCTGTTCTCTTTGAGAATTTTGCGGACGGAACCACGATTCTGTATAAATGGGCCGTGTTCAATGACAGGTCTATATTTGGTTGTAAGTTAAATGACATTGCTTTCAGAATTTAGCATGTGGGCTGTGAAATATGTAAGTTTATGAAAATGTTCTCATAACCAAATGGGGAAGAGAAAAGAGAAACCAAATTACTTCTAGTAGAGATCACTGTGGTAATCTGCT
Source organism: Ursus arctos (assembly GCF_023065955.2). Lineage (NCBI taxonomy): Eukaryota > Metazoa > Chordata > Mammalia > Carnivora > Ursidae > Ursus > Ursus arctos. Next base: position 55,894,665 of record NW_026623067.1, read on the forward strand.
ATTAATCCCTCTTCATCCCAGGAATTAAGTATTCATTTCCCCTCTGGATTTCCTCAGGATAATCATGTTCTAATCCATAAGAGTTCTTTCCCTCTCACCTCCAATTGCCAGGTTGAGTTTGTGACTCTTGAGATAGATTTTACCTACACCCCCACACTGGTCCACCCCACCACTATTCTATTAAAACTATGGTTTCTTAATACATTTAAATATATACAGGTAAGTGCTCCAAAGCTACTTTTCAATCACATTTCCCCAAATATTATATTCTCTCACTAAGGAAATCTGATTTAAATCTTTATTATTTTCAAAAACTAGATATATTTCATGTAAACAAGAAGTATTACAATAATATATGTGGGGGTTACATCTCAGCATTAAGGGGAATGTCAGTATTAGCGTTTCCATTTATGAAGAGAGGACAGAGACATGGAAAATCTTAAGTTCCTGGAATTCACAGCAAAATCTGAACCTGGAAATATTACCAGGTTCATTTTTTCCTTTCTTATGTACAAAACTAATGCCCACACATGGCTCTAGCATATTCCCATAGTAATCACCCCCAGAGAGCCCACAGGCTCAAGGCAGTCCCTGCACTGAGGCCCAGGTGCTCATCGAAATAGCCTCTACGTTCTGACAAAGCACAGCTGACAGCCCTGGGAAAGATGACCATGGAACTCGAGGCCTTTCACCTTGGATTCTCCTCCCGGACCCGAGCCTTTTCAGGACGGGACGCTGGAGGCAGTGCGTTAACATAAAGGCAAACAGAAATATTTCTTTCTCCATATCTAATGCCAATTGGGTGATTCATTTCCCTAGTCTACCCCACAAACATAGCTAAAATGTGCCCTGCCAAGAGCTCTCTCTGCGTCATCTCACCCTATCTCATGTTCATCCACGGTGCTCAGACTCCAGAGCGATTTCTATGAATTGGGATCCATTTTGCAGAGTGCGGCTTTAAGCAAGCCTCATTTAAATAGGCCACTCTGTACATGTTATTATAAGGAATGCTCCCACACACCACGGATTTTAATGCGTCCTAGAAAGCAAATCACTGTCCAGGATAAGTTATATGACATTCCTGACCAAATTAGTTGGTTATTCATCTGAAGACCAACAAACTCAGCCTCCATTGAACTGTGAAGGAAGGGGGTAAAGCATCAAATGATTATATAGACATTTTATAATTAGGGGTTGGGACATGACTCCATTGGAATCCTTGCCTGAGCGTGGTTAATCGGCAACAGGTCTGGAGAGGTCAATTAGCGCAGCTCCGGCCTCAGCCTGCTGCAGACTCCAGGGATCCATTAGCATAGTCCAACAGAAAGGAAAAGACATAGACCAAGAAAATGAGTGTCTTGTTGCAGATTTGACAGCTACATTTTTCCTAGGGCTACTCCACTGGAAGTAGAACAAGATGTCAAGAATAACTTAGGAGAAGTTAAAAAAGAAAAAAATAGAAAAAGAAAAAGTCCTAGGGATATGTGAGAAAGTTGCTTACGACAGGAATAAATGAAGCAGGAAAAAGACAGAAGGGCAGCATTCAATGAGCTTAGATCACCCCTCACCTGGTGGACACAGGCTACTCACCAGCTGATTCCAATACACACACTGGCAGACGAACGAGAAAACAGGGTTTGGGAGCCATATATATATATATATATATATATATATATATATATATATATACATCTCCATGCTTCGAATTGTTCTTAATCCACACTCCCTAGATGGCTTAAGCATTAACAGGCTGAAGCTATGCTCTAGCATAACCCTGGGTTAATTATCCTCTTTGGGTTGCAAAGGACAGAAATAATTTCACTTAGGCTACCTCAGGTAACGAGGGTTCACCGTTGAGTTATATGGGGTAATTAATGTGTGTGGCTTCTCCTTTCTCTCCCTGTTCGTGCCTACTGTCACCATTTTCTCAGCCTCACCCCCCACCCCATCCAGCTGTCTGATCCTCTCCGTATTTCTCAGTTCCAATTCCAGAGATTGTCTGTTCACCAATGTAATTACTCTCACTGGTCAGAGCTTTCCCTGTTAGGCCATGTTAAAAGCTGCCTACCAGCCTGTGAGCTGGCTGCCCCTGGAGTCAGGTGTCTACTTCCAGTCCAATCAGATGCCCACTGAACAAGGTACAGTTTAGGGCAGCTTCTTTAGCAAGAGGTTGGAAACAAACATAGCTTTCCTTAGAAAAGATGCTGAGTGTGTCAAGTGCATGTCTATGTCAAACTGCCACCAAATACTTACATAGAAATAAACCATTCATTTGGAGGCAAGAATCTTCATAGGAGTGGGACTGGCTTCATGAGCTTATGACCCGTGCAATTGCACAGGATCCCTGGGCTTAGACAGGCTCACACTTGGCCTAATGCTCCACTGTGGCCATCTCGACATTCTTCACAATTTTTTAACAAGGGGCCTACGTTTTCGTCTTGCATGGGGTCTTGCAAATTCTCTAGCTCTTCCCATATAGGAGTTTTTATTATAAAAAGTGAAAGGAGTTTCATAGAATCAAATAATTTTGGATCCAAGGGTTCTTCTGAGATCATTAACTCCAAATATTCATTTGACAGATAAGAAAACCGAGGTCAAAGAAAGGATAATTGGCTTAATCAAGATCCCACAGTGAGTACTGGCAATGTCAGACTGGAAACAGATTCTTATCACTCTGTGTCCAACCTTCTCATTCCTCCATGTGGCAGGCTTCCCAGCAGAGAGGACTGCCTGACACTTAGTCTATTTTGCCAAAATATTTGGTAAGCTACTTAGAATTCTCATAAAATGAGGCTGATGTAAAAACACAAATGTCGATCTTTCCTTGTTCCGTCTTATAGTTTATTTCTTCACCTATGACCTCAGAACAAATTCCACTGACAATCCCCAAAATCCAAAATAAAACCTGGGCAGACTAATAGAAACTCTATGGAGGATCATTTGGTAATAGATATCAAAATTACACTGTTCATACCCTTCAACCCAGCAATTCCATTTCTACTCATAGTCCCACATATGTACAAGGACTACTGCATGCCAAGACTACTCATTGCAGTGTTGATGATAATAGCAAAAGATTGGAAACAACCTAAATATCCATCAACAGGAGACTGGTTGGAAGAAAAAAAAAAAAAAGATGATACTACATTCAGGCAACAGGATATTATGTAGCTCCTCGGAAAGAACCTAATCTGTACCTACTAATACAGAACAAGACCAAAATATTGTTTCGTGAAAAAGCAAGGGACAAAAGACTCTACAACATGCTCCTGTTTGTGAGGGGAAAGTTATCGCATTATATATGCTATAATTACACACAGACACGTGTTGGAGGGATTTGTATATGCGTGGAGTTTGTCTGGAAGTATATACAAAAAAAGAGAGAGAGACTGCCCCTGACCAAGGGACACAGGGGACTCAGGGATAGGAATGCGGGGGAGATTTTTATTCTATGCCCTTTGTTCCCTTAAAATTTGTACTATGTGCACACACTATGTTTTCAAAAACTAATTAAATTAAATGAGTGTCTGAAGAGGGACCCCATGCCACCACCAGTATTGTATCACACCTACAACAATGAAAAACATACTATGGCTATCATTTTTACTAAGGCTTTTTCTGGGATCTTGTATTGAAGTTGCAGACAAAGGAAATCATACGTAGTTAAATTAGTCTGAAAAACAATTCTCTCTCCTTCACCTCCTCTACTCCGCATAAAAAGAAAAATCTGAAACGTTCTCAAAACCTGTATAATACATTGCCTGTTTAGTCATTGGCACGACTGTGTGACACAGTAGAGAAAATGAGGAATGCTCCCAATCTTCCTTTGGAAACTGGCCAATATCATCTCAAAAGGGTCCTTCAGACGTTATCCACTTACATTTTCTCAGTTCACCCACCATCAGGACTCCACCACACTTTAACAAGAGTTTTATTTTGAACCAAAAACACAAAGGGGGACTAAAACCTCAGCACTTGCATGGTTTAGCAAAAGTACATTCTCCTCAGGTGAGAGCAGAAGAGATGAGCTTAGTCCTCTTGCTAAACCCACTTCCCTTCAGAAAACTGGGGTTCTTAGTTAGCAAGCAAACACAAGGGCATGTCTTTCCCCCTCAAAATTCTCTTTGCTGGTCCACTTCCACACAGCCTACATTTATACACCCACGTGTGGTGCATCAAAGACGGCCATGAATTCTTTGACACTCCTCTCCTTGGAAAGTGAGGTCTGTTTCATTCTCCTTGGTTCTGGGCTGCCCTGTGACTGCTTTGACCAGTGGAGTATGGCAGAATTGGTGCAATGCCAATTCCAAGAGCAGTCTTTAAGAGAACTGGCAGCTTCCTCCTTGTTTTCTTAGAGTCCTAAGCAAGGCACTGTGTAAAAGTCCAATTGCTCTCCTAGAAAGAGCATGTGGAGATGTCCTAGGATGACATGGAGATGGAAAGGGGCCTAAAGTCACTCCTATCAGGACATCAGACTGTGGGTGAAACCATCTTGGACACTTCAGCCCATACCAGCCATGAGTGGAAGAGCACCAAGTGACCCAGTCAATGCCATGTGAAGCAGAAGAATCACCCAGCCAAGCACAGCCCAAATTCCTGACCCACAAAATTGTGGGATATAATTAAATGTTGTTTTAAGACATTAAGTTTTGTGGTAGTATGTTATACAGAAATAGATACCCAGGATACCTCCCTGTCACTATGAAACACTGACTTTTCATGCTCAGAATTCAGTCTTTCCTGATTTGCTTTAGAATCATGATAGAAGGATCTCATGCCAGGCAGCCATAGCTACAGGAAAAAGGGGCCAGGTCCAAGCTGAAACAACAAAAGAATCTCCTTCCCCCACCACAGTGCAGGAGAGGAGTCCACCTGGCCAAGTTGAAGCACCATCCCCGGCCACTAAGGACTCCAGAGTTCATGGGCCACAGAACTTAAAGTTTGCCAGTTCATATAGGACCCCCATTCCCGAGGATGTCCTTTGACCAGCCCCAACCACTCCAATCCTCCACTTAACCCATGTCCACCAACCCCATATCTACCACCTCATGGGGGTCACGTGTGTTTATTCTTGGATATAAAGTGAGAACCAGACCCTCTTACTCCAGCTTTTGCCCTTTCAGCTGGGCTGAGAGAAGAAAAGCTGAGACTTGGAAGGAGAGATTTCTGGATCAACTTCCCTGGCCCATGACGACTGGCAGTTGCCACCCACTCCAGCCCATGTGCCTGTTCTCACCCACCCACAGGGTTACCAAGGCCTCAGAGAGGTGGCACTGTCAGAAACCATAATTAGGGATTTCATCATATACTTTAGCTCCCTGAAAACACATTCTTCCTTACAGCATGCAAATCTATTGTTCAACTTTCAAACATCCCACTAACTTTCAAACACATTTTTAGGAACTCACTAAGTATAAAAGTAAGCCATTGCCTCTTCTGAATTGTAGACGTAGCCTTGAAATTCAGAGAAGGGCTTTTCCAGGGTTGAGACGAAAATGGAAGATTTAGAAATCACACAATAAAGGACAATGAGACTGGCAAACAGAGCTTAGCAAGGCCCAGGTTGTACGGAGGTGGCGCATGAGCAAAGAAGCTGCGGGAAGACAAAGGGGAGGAGCAAAGCTGGTCTCTCCCCTCCTGCTTCCTGGCTTCCAAGGAGTGAAGTCCCATTCAGTAGTACTGAGGGCCTTTCACCGTGGTCTATACAGACAAATTTGAGAGGTGGGTTGACCGTCCGATCTATTTTGATAGATCGGAGAGTCTGGATATTATCAGGGGAGAAAGGTGTTGGTTTGAGAGAACGCTTTTTCTCACAAGTCAAAGGAAGAAATTTTGGGATTTTCCCGAATTAACTCAACAATTTTCTCAATCTCTCACTTCAGACAAAATATTTAAGGAAAAACTATTTCCAGAGCATTCTTGGGTCACGTCTTACAGAAGCAGATAAGAGAAGAGGGAAGGGTAGAGCCACCCAGATTACCTGTCTGGTTGCTTAGACTGGTCCAATTTCACTAAGAATCACACAAACCTCTTCATTCCTTCTGCCGTGTTCACCTGACCTTTTTCAATTTCTTTTTCTTTTTTCCATTACCTTAAGGGAGTAATCTAGACACTCTGGCTTTCTTTGCATGCAAAATGTAACAGTTCTTTCTTTCTTCTTTCAGATAAAGGCAGTCTTGGAGAAAGGAAAAGAAAAGCGCCTGGCTTCTTCAAATTAGCTGTGAAATAAAAGTCACTGCCAGATGTTATATAAAAGGTGACGTAATCCTAAAGTACTTCATTACATATGCAGCTCTGCTCTTCAGCCCAGGAGGAGTTTATTACATTTTGTCGATCCCATTTTCTATACCCACATCATTTTTACATAATTTTTCCTGCCTGACAGACATCTTCACATTTTCACAGCAACCCATCAAGAAAGCATTACCACAGCACAGGGAACCAGGTTAGCAGTTTACAAATAACGGTGCTAATAAGCCAGATTTGTCCCTGAGATACAAATCAGGGGTCAGCGGTCCATCCATGCATGTGAGAAGCACATCTATTTTAGCATAATAGGGAAGAAATCAGAGCTCCATTCCAGCTGACACCATGCTCTTCCTGAACGTGTACCGAATCTATTCCATAAGTAGGAAAATGGGGAAGTGCCAATCTAAACTTATTCCTGCGATTCTCTTTGTTTTCCTAATAAATTCCTAGCTCATGGTGAAAGAGATAGCCATGACAAATGCATTAAGATCAAACTTCCTGCCTTTTGGGATTGGCACAAAATTTAGAAGAAAACGCACCGTTTGTACCAATGCAATGTCTAAGCTCCTGAGATTCTTTCAGCGCAAACACCGCGAGACGCTTCCTCCCACTCCCCAGGTGCTAAGCAGCTTTCCCCCTCGTTCCCAGGCGCTTGCGGCCCCACTGCCCTCTGATGGTGAAAAGCAGCAGTGCAGGCTGGAAGTTTATTTCCTCCTGAAGGATTGAGACTGGCTGGAGGGAATGGCTGGGAGAGCATCTGCCTTAAGGTTAGTGTAAGGGGCCAGGTACACTCAGCAATTAGCTACTTATCAGAACCTACCTGACTTAGAATTCCAGTGGGAATTCTAAGAAAGTACCCTGTAACTACCACCCCAAGGAAACATGCACGCCATTCATCTTGAGAACCTCTTGGAGTTTTAAAGAACGACCCCTGTTAAAATGAACTTTATGGTTTTAAAGTATAATAACAAACTTAGGGTAATAGAGGCCCTCCTTCTTCCATAAGAGCAGGATGTGAATGTGGGACAAAGGGAGATGTGAAGGCGGTATGGCACTCTGACCCTCCCCAGCACCCTCCTCCCCAACTACCAAGGAAATAGATACAGATCTGTGGATAACTAGCCCCCCAAATGAATTTATTCTATTTCCTCTTTGTGTCCAAGGGCAGCACATTCCTTAGTTCTACAAGTAATTTCCTTCATAGGTTCAAAAATTCTTTTCCTTTTTTAAGTAGTTTTTCTTTATATGAAAGTTATTCATGCACATAGTGTAAAGAGCCGAATAATTCTACAAGTCTCATTCCAAAAACAAGGCCGTCCCAGGCATCCTCACCTTCTGTTTTTAGCTCTTTTTAACTGAATCCCTTGCTGTGTATGTCCATATTTCTAAATAATCTGCTTCTAGATATTTGAGTTTAGGCCCCTTATATTGCCTTTACACTATGGAAGATGATTTCATACACACACACACACACACACACACACACACCTCCACCACACGTACATACTTTGCAGTATATATAATTTGGGTAAGGTTAATACTCAATATCATAATACTGTGAGTACTAAAGTCTTGACAACTAAGTCATGCATTATACCTTACTTACCCTTTCTTGTCTGAACAAGTTTTTACTTTTCCTTGGAGTTAAAAAATAAAGTCCTTTTGGGATGCCTGGGTGGCTCAGTCAGTTAAGCGTCAGACTCTTGATCTCAGCTCAGGTCTTGATCTCAGGGTCATGAGTTGAAACCCCACATTGGGCTCCATGCTGGGCAGCCTACTAAAAAATAAATAAATAAATAAATAAATAAATAAATAAATAAATAAAGTCTTTTTTTCATATGCTAAGTTTTTTAGATACTCATTGTACTAGTCTTATAGGGCTGCCATAACAACCTGCTATGGCTTTGAACAACACAATTTTATTATCTCACAGTTCTGGAAATCAAGGTGTCCACAAAACCATGCTCTCTCTGAAGTCTATAGGGGAGGATCCTTCTTTGCCCCTTTCTAGCTCCTGGGAAGATCTCTGCTCTGATAGTCACATGGCCCTTTGCTCTGTGTATATCTGTGTCTTTGTGTGGCATTCTTCTCACTTGGTGTGTCTCTCTCTGTATCTCTTCTCCTCTTGTTATCACGACATCAGTCGTCTGAAATTAAGGGCCTGCCCTACTCCTGTATGGCCTCCCCTTAACTTACATCTTAATTACATCTGCAAAGACCTTATTTCTGAATAAGGTTCTCAGGTTCCAGGAGTTAGGACTTCAACATATATTTTGGGTCTCCTATTCTACCCAGAACATTTATCTTCACTAATTTATCTCAAACTCTGTCCAATTGTCTAAGTCTCCTCTGAGTATACCGAAACATTTTCTGTTTCCTATCAGGTTTCAGCTCCTATTTTGGTTTACATCGAGATGGGCTTTTCCTTTATGACTGGCTGCAGCTACAGCCCATGTACCTTCAGGTTCAAATGCAGACACAGTGAATGTTTCTCTCTCAACAGTCCCATTGGCTGTCCGGGGTCACAGGCCAATCTCAACCCAACAGTTCCAAGCAGGAGAATACTGTGAGGACACTGGCTTAGGCCTGGTTCATACGCTCCATCCTGGAGCTGGGAGTGGGGCAGCTTCATTTAACTACCTGATGGGAGCATGGGGAATAGGAGATTACACAAAGGGTAAATAGATGCTGAGCACCAAAAATAACTCGATGTCCACTGTAGCTTGTTAACAATCACTGTAACAGTGGTCATTTTCCCCCAAGGCCAGGACACAGACTTTGGTCAGCTAGAGAATTTTATGATAATCTACTCTTGGAAGGTTAAGAAAACAGAAAAGAAATTGAACAAAAATACATTTAGATCTACACTTTATCCTTTTTCTGGTACTATAAGGATTCGTTTGGTAATATCTAAGGGAAAAATACTTGTCACTTTAATACATTTTTACGTCCTAAAATGTTTGGGGAGAAGGTATTATCCCACATACAAAATGTCCTACAAATGGAAGGAAATATCCTGTGGTCAAATCCCTATGATTTCAAATAGAATGATGCAGAAAATAAAAAATTCCAACCAGGCAGGCAATAACTATCCTGTTGATAAAAATGTTCTCCTGCTGAGATGCCACAGAAGTTTTCTTCAAATGAGTTTTCACACCACACTCCAGTTCTCCAACATCGTCTCTTCCCATTTACGAGGAAGAGCACAACAGCCTCATTTCCCTCCCCCCTCACAGCATCTGTCTCTGTGAAGGAGCAGAAAATATTTAACTTTAGGTTTCCTTTTCATTGGTTCCCCTATTAATTTTTTTCTACTTTTGACTGGATTTTTTATAGTTTTGAACCACAGATCACAAACTTAAACAGTCACTTTAGTCACTGAAACTGAATGGTGGAGCCTAAGAATTAACAATCTTCCACCATGAGCAGCTCGGTCAAGGCAAACAAAATCTTAAAGACATAAGACCTAAGACAACAAAATCATAAAGAAAAAGGAGGGATATAGAAGATGGTGTGATCGTTAACTTGATGTGTCAACTTGACTGGGCCATGGGATGCCCGGATATCTGGTTAGGCATTGCTGGGTGTGTCTGTGAAGATGCTTCAAAAAAAGGATAAGCATTTGAATTGGTGGACTGAATAAAGCAGATTGCCCTCCCCAGTGTAGGTGGGCCTCATCCAATCCTTTGAGGGCATAAATAGAACAAAATGGCAGAGAAAGTTGACTCCTCTCTGCCTGACTACTTGAAGTGAGACATTGATCTTCTCCCTCGGCACTCCTGGTTCTCAGGCCTTCAGGCCCAGACTGAAATCTCCAGTTCTCAGAGCTTCAAACTACATCCTTGGCTCTCCTGTGCCTCCGGCTTGCAGATGGCAGGATCATGGGACTTCTCAGCCTCCATGTCACATGACCCAATACCTTATAGTAAACCTCTTTATATATATGTATGCATATACTATGGGTTCTATTCCCTGGAGAACCCTGATACAGATGGAGTCAGAGGGGAGCTAGAAAAAAAAGGAAGAGAGAGAGAAATAGAGGTAAACAGTGAAAAAAAACGTTAAGACTAATATAAGATAAGAAAAGCCCTAACCTCAGTATGGGGACATGCTCCCTAGACTCAGCTACTTCCTAACTCACTGCCTACCCTGTCACCTCTCTAGGTTTACCTCTCTGGGCCTCAACTTACCCCCCTGAGTGGAGTGACCCAACCCATCTCTTGAGTCTCTCCAGTTCTAGCACACTGTCATCATGGTTCTTCCCCTGGGACCACCGCGCAGTCAACACTCGAGTGATGGGTGCCTACCTGGCAGGGTCCTCCCCTGTGAGGGCAGGCCAGGCAAGGAGCTCACTGCAGGAACTAGATTTAAATGTTGCCTCTGCCAATATAGTCGTTTCAGAATTCTGAGATCGGAGGGAGGATCCCAGTGGGACGGGCAGCTAAGTGCTGGATATAAAGCTGCCAAACCATCAGGCCCGAGGGAGGGGCTCTAAGAAGAACATTTCCTAAAAATTCATTGTTTACAATGACACATCTTGACGTGCCATTCCCAGAACCATCATCTCACCTCCTATGGGGTTTTAATGGTTGAAAAAACAATGAGCTCTCTATTCCAGGTGATATTAGCCGAAGACCTATTTCCCAGATCAATGCCCTCAACCAAATCCACCAAAGCAAATATAGACTCTTTAATGTTTTATTCACCCTCGACCTGCTGCTGCCCTACCTGTAAGGATACGAGATTTTATAGTGTGATTAGTATTGAGAAATTTGGGCCAGCAGTGATCTTCAACCCTGGGACATTAAATTACCTAGAGAATTTTTTTTTTTTTTTAATATGGATGTATTGGCCTCTTTCCTAAAAATTTTCATCTAATTGGTCTGGTGAGGAGACCCAAGCATCAGTCTCTTTTTAACCACTCCCCAGGTGATTCTACTGTGAGGCCAGGATGAGTACCACTGGGCTGAGAGACTGCAGTGTTTCCGGACGGCTCAGAGCAGCCATGAACACCTCTGACACACGTGCTTTACGTTCCCAATGTTTTTGGCCAAGAATTCTTCACAGAAGAGAAGTTCTGCCCACAACAGCACTAGATGCTATGTATTTTGGTCTAGCTTTTCTCTTTCCCCCATAGAGCTTGCAGCTGGTATAGACATTCCCCCAAGCAAGCAAAGGTCCTGCCAAGGGTGAGAAAACCACCAAATTTTCTGCCAAGCTTTTAAACTTTGGGCTTACGCTGCCATTTCAGAACTCGCACTAATAACGTAGTATCTCCATCTAAGGGAACGTGTTCCAATGCCAAGTTCTTGTAGTTCTGTGATATACGCATCAACAAAGCCATGTCTTGGGTGGTGGAGAAGGTAGAGTCAATGCCCATATGTTCCTGAATATTAAACTTTCTCCAGCATTCTGAAAAGTCTGTCTCTCCATGGAGTTTAAAAGAGCTATATCTATTTCTCCTGGGCACTATCACACAGTTTGTTGTGGACTTTAAAAGAGAATTACCTGGTTTCCGTGGACTTTTTTCACATTTGGAAATTCCACGATAATAATCCTCCCTATAATCTGCCATATATTCAGTCCTTAAAATATCAGTTACCATATCAGGCACTAAAATACAGTATCTCTAATCCACAGGACAGCCATGCAAAACACGCACTATTTTTCCGAGTTTACAGATGAGAGGCTTCATAGCTGGTGACTGTTCAAGCTGGGATTCAGATTCAGGTCTGTCTGGCTCCAAAAATAACCATCTTTTCACAATGCTCTACTACCCACAGAAAATCTGTTGGAAGGTCAGTAACTGTAACAAAACAATAAAAGTAGATATTTGTATAGCAAATGTTTTCTCCTAACTCCCTGAGCCATGGAAAGGCATTCCTAGGTCATAGCTTCCCCATCCTCGATTGCAGTAAAGAAAAGTCTTTAGAGCCTCCAGTCCTTTGAGAATGGAAATACTTTCTGATTAACTTGTGTGATGTGTTATAAAGTCACTTCTAAACTATATACAATCAGGTCCCATAGATGATTAATCAGTATGGCTAGCAGAGTAGGAACCAGAAAGTCCAAGAGACAGACAGAGTCAACAAGGAAAAACAATTCCCTAACAAAGCATCCAAGTTCTTACACTAGTGCGGCTTCTTTGTGTAGATGCCAGAGACATTGATTCAACCACATTCAGAGCCCAATGGTGAAGAAAAAGCCCACATGCACTCAGTCCCTACCCTCACGAAGCTTTCAGTCTAATGGTGGGGAGACAGGTATTAATCAAATAATCCCACCAGCATGATCGTGTGTAAAGTACGATGAAGGAAAAGCATGGAGTTCTTTGACAGCATATAGATCAGGGGCCCTGATCTATTTGGGGACAGGAAGGAGCCATGTAGAGTAAGAAAGACTTTCCTGAGGAATTTCTATTTTCCCAGTGAGAGTTCACTGTTCCCAACTTAGCTGATGACATGTTCAGTTTTATGTAACTATGACAGCTAGGTATGGTCTACTCTCCAACCTCCATTTCAAAGCCACCAACTCAACCCATGAAATGATGGATATTGGCACCTGCCAGTTTTCTTCAGCCCCTGCTCTTCCAGGGTTTGAATTTCTAGGTTTTAGGTTTGCCAGCATAGACCCAATTGTCTTCCTTTTTCTGACGCTTCTGTTCTTTTCTTTCCCCACTCTTTACTCCCAACCTAACAGTTGTACCCATGGGTTGATGGTCATTCTCCCGTATCTTCAAAGACAAGGAAATTAGGATTGTTGCCAGGCTTTTCAGAACCAAGAAAGATTCCCCCGGCACCCTACAAGCCAACTGAATTGACTGAGAACCTATAATATTTGGCCAGCTACATTCACCCAGGGCTGTCTTGAGGAAGCCGGGAAGAGCAGGGCCCTGATAGACAAGCCCCTACCTCACTCGGTAGGTCATGCAAAAGTTGGAAGAATGTTATGGTTTGAATATTTGGATCCACACAGAGTTGGCCCTTCTCACGGAGAGGATCTAGTCTTAAAGAAGACTGTCCCCACTTCTCTATTAGTAGGCAGGGGCCGCCTCACCATCCCCTCCAGAGTCAGGAAAGGCTATTATCCATCTCTTGGATTTAGTGAACCAAACAGAAGTTTGATTTCTTTTCAGATAAAAGAGATGATGCAAATGAGAATTTTATCTTGCATGGAGGAGTGACAAAGTAGGAGAATGAATCCTACTTGATTACAATCTTCCATCATTCTGATTTTATAATTACTGAATGGAATCAATCAGCTTTCAATTGTTACCTTGGTGAAAGATTAAAACATCATTACTTGTCTTACATATTTCACACTTTAGCAAATTTTAATAAACTGAATGCATGAGAAATGGTTATATTATCTTTCATGATATTGGGATGCTAATGACATTTCTATTGATTTTAATTCACATTTGTTGGTCAAAAAGAGTCAGATTCCAACGAGGCATGGCATCCTATAATCAACACTAACAATGAAGACCACTGAACACTGAAATAGCCCAAATGAAATCATTAATCAGAAATATCATAAAGTAATTACCAAAAAACTAGGGAGGTCTTATCTTCTTAATGAACATCTTTTATGGTATATTGATTCATTTGTAACTCTTACACATTGGTGATTTCTCTATTAAAATATTTTTCAGTAAGTATAGAAAAAGCACTCTGAAAAGGCAAAATCAGAAAAGCACCAATTAATCAGTAAAGAGAATCATAGACACCTCCCCCTAAAAAATTGAAAACGACTCCTGAAGATCACACAGTATATACAACTCCTCCTTAAAACCATTCACATCTGAAAAATTCTTAGCCCAGTACCAGGAAAGATTATGTAAAGTTATCAATAGCATAGAACAGAATAATAGTTGAAGGTGAAGTTTCTGCAGTTAAACATCATGCCTTCAGATAACTTTGTCTACTTCACTTCTTTGTGCCTCAGTCCCCTCATCTATAAAATGGGGGCATAATAATAGTACTCGTGTCATTGTCCTGGTCACGGGATGAAATGAGATACTGTGTATAAAGCATATTTCAGCATACTCCAGTCAGACTGCCTTTCCATGGTTAAAAATAGCATTAAACTTCATATATGTGAAGATGTTGTTTTGATTCTCTCCAACGCTTTCTCAGTTTAAATTTTTTCCATTACTTATTCTCTCTAACTGGTCAATTGGACTCTGCCTCCTGGGGGTCTAATCAAGTCTGGGAGGGTCTGGTATCTGGAGTTCAGTCTTGCAAGACGTAAAGAGTGAGGGATAAAGAGGAGGCAAGAGAGAACAGGCTCTTAAATGCTCTACCATGTGAACCTTTCCCCCCACAGCCTCAGTCTTTAATAGACCTATAAAAATCATGATAAATATCCTCTGTGGGATTCAAATTCTCGTAAGAGCTGGAAAAGGCAATGCTTTTCTCCAAGAGAATGTAGAAGGTAAAACATAGATGGCCCTGGAAAGACATACAAGTGAAGACGAGGGAGCCCAGCCTTATAAGAAGGACAAACAATTACAGGAAGGGTGCTGGACGGGCCTGAGCCTAGTTGACTTGAATCTCCAAGAGGTGGGAGGTGAAGGAATGGAAATGGGTGTCCCAGGTGACACCGCTGGGGATTTCAATATAAAATCAACTCTTTGAAGGCCCCATTTCCTCAATTTAAGATTCAATGGACTCCCTTTCCATTTGGGTTTTTCAAGAACCTCAGGACACCAATTCAACATATTGTTCTTCAAGTTCCAGTTAAATTCATTCTGCTACCTTTTTTAATCAGCTTTTTATTATCTCACATCTTCCTTTAAGGTTGTTTGAAATTTTACAACAATGTGAAACCAAGATATTTTTTTTTCATCAAAACGCCCCTTGTAGCTGCTGTGGAAAAAAATTATATAAGCCATCCGTACCTGGACCACAGTAATGGCAGCAATAACAGTTATTGTTTGGTTGCGGAGCGCTCACTATAAACCAAACCAGGTATCGTACTAATTGCTTCACTGGCATTAACGTATTTAACCCTTACAACCGCCCAGTGAAGTAGGTTCAATTTTTACAGATGAGGAACCTGAAGTCGAGAGAGGCCACTTATCAGAGGGGAGGTTGGAGAGGAGGATGGGTGAAACATGTGAAGGGGATTAAGTGTAGACTTAACTTGATGAGCACTAGGTAATATAGATAGAAGTGCTGAATCACTGCGTTGTACCCCTGAAACTGATAGAATACTGTATGCTAACTCTACTGGAATTTTTAAAAAGAGGGAAAGAGAAAGGTCACTTGTCGGTGGGGAAATCAGGATTAGTTCATTCTTTCAGCAATTATTCATTAGGGGTAAAATATATCAAATAAGCCACACTTTGTCAATCTAGATTGAAGAAAAGAGAGGCGCCATTATTTTTTAAATATATTTATTCACAAAAGCTGTAAAAGCAAACACAAATCACATATAGAGAGTTTTACTTCAAGGACTTTGTCGCAGGTGTCATTTTTCAAAACTAGCCACAGCAATAACGCCCATCCTACATGTCCTCAATGTGATTTTAACTTTCCTCACATCGAGATAGGAAACCGAGCTTCCCTCCTTGAACGCCGGAGTGTTTATGACTAACGGTGGAAGTGACACTATGTTCTTCCAAAACTAGTTCATAGGAAGTTCACAGCTGCTGCCCGGTTCTGTTGGAATGCTTGCTTTTGGAACCCAGCTGCCATGCTAGGGGAAGGTCCAAGCACAAAAAAGAAAGCTCTTGATGTTCCAGCCGAGTATCCAGCCGAGGCCTCGGCCAATAGTGAACATCACCCTGTAGACACGCGAGTGAAAAAGCCTTTGGATGATTTCAGACCATCATCAAATTGGCCCCTATTCCCCAAGTGTTCCCAGCTGAGGCCCCAGACATCATGGAGCAGAATAAGCCATGGCCATGGTGATGATTATATGCTTTCTGAACTCCGGACCCACAGTGTCCGTGAGCATAATAAAATGGCCTCTGCTTTCTTGGGATGATCGATTATGCAGTGATAGCAACTGAACAGCTTTCAGCAAACATCAGTAGTTTTTGCTAATTTAGCACCAAAGCACAGACATAAAATTGCAGGTAATCTGTTCAAATCCCATGTTGACCTTTTCTTCAACTTTAGTTGGGTTATTCTTCAATTCTTCCAAAAACAAGAGCCTCTATAGCTTAACAGAGAATTTCTGAAGTATTCTTTAAAAGGATTGTACAAACGGGGAACCTGGGGAGTTCAGTCAGTTAAGCATCTGACCGGCTCAGGTCATGATCTTAGGGTCCTGGAATGAAGCCACGTGCTCAGCAGGGAGTCTGCTTTTCCCTCTCCTTCTGTCCCCTCTCCCCTTCTCCCACTTGTGCTCACACTCGTGCTCTTTCTCTCAAATAAATAAATAAAATCTCAAAAATTTTTTTTAAAAATGATCACAGCAGAGGCACCTGACTGGCTCAATTGGAAGAGCATTTGACTCTTAATCTCGGGGTGGTGAGTTCGAACCCCATGTTGGGGGTGGAGATAAGTAAATATATAAAAACTTAAAAAATAAAATTAAAATAATCACAGCAGATACATACTGCATTAAAACCAGGAAAAGGCTGCTAGTATGACATTAAATGGAAAGAAAGCAGACTACCAATTTTTTACATGTTATGATTACCCTATGTAAAGATTCTTCATACAAATGGAAAAAAGTCTGGAAGGCATTCTGGAAATATTAAAATAATTGACCCGGTATTTTGATAAAGTCTCTTGAATTTTTTTTTCAGAATTGATATACGATGTATATATGATATATGATATGATACATGATTGAGATATGACATATAGATAAAAATATATTAAATTAAAATCATCAGCTCCCCTCCTAGGAGCTCATTCTCATGAATGGCAACATTTCCTTCATTACATAATCTCTCCATGTCTCACTTTTCTTTCCTACGAAATGGGAATGATAACACTTATTTCATAGGGTTGTTATGAGAAGTAAATGAGTGACTTAATTTGGTAAGGCCTGGGATGCCTGGGTGGCTCAGTCGGTTAAGCGTCTGCCTTTAGCTCAGGTCATGATCCCAGGGTCCTGGGATCGAGTCCTACATTGGGTTCCTTGCTGGTGGAGAACCTGCTTCTCCCTCTGCCTGCTTGTGCTCGCGCTCTCTCTCTCTCTCTCTCTCTGACAAATAAGTAATTTTTTTTAAAAATTTGGTAAGGCCTTAGACAGTGCCTGACACATAGAGAGTAACATATGCTATTATCTCATCCAACTCCTAGTACTGTGGATGAAGATCATCTCTGTTAATCCAGCCTCTGATTCCCAAACTCTGCCCCTGACAAGCACCAGAGGACTGAACTAGGAATGAGGCCATCTGTGTCCCAGCGTCAGCCAAGGAAATGAGCTCTGTGATCTTGGCCAAGCCGCTCAGCCTTCATTTCCTCGTGGGGACGATGAAGAGGATGCCTACCCTTCTGGGTTTTCTGTTGAAAATCAACTGACATAATGCACTGAAAGGATTTGGTCAAAGTCCAAAACAAATGCCATTTGTCTATCTTCTTATCGTACCAATGTTATTAGTTTGCTAGGGATGTTATAACCAAGTACCACATACTGAGTGACTTAAACTACAGAAGTTTACCATCACCCAGTTCTGGATGCTAGAAGTCTGAGGTCTGGGTGTCAGCAGGGTTGGCTCCTTCTGCCAACTGTGAAGAAGACTCTGTTCCAGTCTTTTCTCCTGGCTTCTGGTAGTTTGCAGTCAATCTTTGGCATTCCTTGGCTGATAGACACATCAGCCTGACCTCTGCCTTGATGCTCACAGATGTTCTCCTCATGTGCAAACTCCCCCTTTTCATAAGGACACCAGTCATACTGGCTTAAGACCCACCCTAAAGACCTCATTTTAACTTGATTACCTGTATAAAACCCTATCTCTAAATGAGGTCACATTCTGAGGTCCTGGGGGTCAGGACTTTCCCATGTAAGCAGAGGGGGACGGTGACACAATTCAACCCATAAGATTGATGAAGAAACGAAGACCTAAAATGGGTAGTCCCATATGAAGCAAGAGCAGGACATAAATCCGGCGGACACTGAAAACTTGTTTGATGTGTATTGAAAGAAATGTGCAGAACACTTCTTTTGAAATTCCAGACTAAAACAACTCTGGCTAAATCCTTTTATGAACCTCAAATTCAGCCCAGATTCATAAATCCTTGAAGAAAACCCAAGCCAGTTTTAGAGTTTCCGACAAGATTCAGAGGCTGAATGGATCAGACAGAATTTCATTTGGTATTTAGGATTATTGAATCTAACCTGAAACTTAATGCAAATTCATGGAACACAAACTCCTTACAAATTGAATAGAAGCAAATACTAAGGGCTCATGAGCCATCTGGAATGCACATGCTGAATGTTGAGGTTTTCCCATCGCAATGACAAGTGGGGAGGGGAAGGCCCGGCTGGCAAGTTCTCACCATCACCAACTCTATAATCTAGTGTATTTGTATCTCATGTGAATTTGAATGATTTCAAACTGTGCAACATACAGATAATAATGAAGTCTCACTTTGTGAGCGAGAATTTTAAATAATATGAACCCTCCTTAGATGTAAAAATTTGTCAAAGCTTGCCAAATTTCGAGATGGGCAGGCTGAGTGACTTGCAAACTATGTATCGGTTAATGCCGTAGGAAGGTGTCGCTTTGGCCGGTTAACACCTGCAATCTTTGATCAGCAGGACTGTTACTCGTGTACATCCAAGTGTCCAGCAGCGGTTTCAGTAGCCATTGTGCTCCCACTCTTAATGTGACAGTTGTTAAGAATTAAAACCTTGTGAGGCTTCTTGGGGGGGGTTCGTTGGTTAAGCATCCTACTCTTGACTTCAGCTCAGGTCTTGATCTCAGGGTCCTGAGATGGAGCCCCAAGTTGGGTTCTGCACTCAGCGGGAAGTCTGCTTGAGATTTCTCTCTCTCTCCCTCTCCCTCTGCCCCTCCTCCTGCTTGCATGCTTTCTCCCTCCCTCTCTCTCTCTCAAAATAAATAAATAAATCTTTTTTTAAAAGAATTAAAATCTTTTGAATAGTCTTTAACAGTGTCGTGCAGGTGTTTACTTAAGTGAAGGCCCTAGGACTGAAAAATTCACTGGAAAATCAGTCGCTTTGGACTGGAAGTTAGTCCAGCCCAAAATACTAGGGACGAAGTCCAGATGCCAACCTCCATACACCCTATTGTTAAATTAGCAGAGAGTATTAACGTGAACGATGTAAGGCTAAGAAAACAAAAGCACTTCAAGCAAAAACAGCCAAAATAGGCGTGGGGTTTTACACTTGGCGAATACACCCCCTCCACTTTACACATATTCACATGGGAAAACTACCCTTCAACTGTGATAATTTTAATTATGCAAAGCCTCCAGGAACATGTCTCTTGAATTAAAGACCACCCTTCTGCATTTTCTTAACAACTTCATTGACTTATAATTTATATACCATGAGATTCACTCCTCCTAATTGTACAATTCAGTGATTTTCAGTAAATTTCCTCAATTATGTAGCCATCACCGTAATCTAGTTTCAGAGCATTTTTATCACCCCAGTAAGATTTCTCATGCCATTTACAATTAATCCCCATTCCTACCCCCAGGAACCTACTAATCTACTTTTTGTGTCCTTAGAGCTGCCTTTTCTGGACATTTCATACAATACATGGGCTTTTGTGTCTGGTTTCTTCTACTTAGTATGATGTTTTTGAGTAGATTCATGTTGTAGCATGTATCAGTATTTCATTCCTCTTTATTTCTGAATGGTATTGCATTGCATGGATCCCATAGTTGTTTTTAGGCTTAAGTTTAGAAGGCCCAAACGCATCACCACTTCTTACTGTGTGTGCCAGATGTGATTATAAATAACTATGGCAGAAAGTACTCAACTATGGCCACCAGCAATTCTTCCCCTCCCTCTGCACACTCCTGACACTGAGATGTGGAGTCTACTTTCCTTCCTTCACTCTAGAATCTGGACTGGCCCTATCCCTTGGCTTGTCCAAGAGACATAGCCACAGTGATGCCCTGACACTTCCGAGCCCACTTAAGAGAACTGGCAGCTTCTGCTTCCTCCTCTTGGAAGCCAGTGATCATCCTGCAAAGAAGTGAGGGCCAGACTACTGGACGATGAGATATCACAAGGAGAGAAACTTTCAACCATGAGGCCTTCTCAGGTGTTGCAGCCCCCGTCGAGCTCCCAGCTGAATGCAGCTCCGTGAGTGACTGCAGTTACACCAAGTGGAGCTGAGAAACCAGCCAGCTTAGCCCAGGCAACCCATATAAGAAATAATAATAATAAATATTATAATATTTTATATTATAATTAATATAATAATAAATATTATAATATTATAATAATAAATAAATGGCTGTTGTTTTAATCTACTCTGCTTATGTAGTAATAGGCAACCAAAACATCACAATTTAACCAGTCTTTTTCTTCCATCTTAATTCTTGCTGGTTTTGTTCTTTTTGAGTTTTTACAGTTGTATATCTTCTCTTACAAGAGATTTCTAATGGGTGTTGACTTCAACATCACTTCCTTGGCTGTTTGTGATACACTGAAGAGTTAATGTCAGTCAACCGGCTTTCTGATATTTGTATGCTGAAATCTTAAAGCAAATTTTTTAAATGCTCTGAAGAGAATCACCTGGAACGCTTTATAAAAATAGATTCTCCATCCTCCCCTCTCCTCTTTCACCATGATGGGTAAGGAATCGGTGTGCAGCTGTTCCCACAGCAGTGTACAAGTTACTTTAATAATCTCACCAGGAAAACTATTTCAATAACTCAATTGAGTATCTCCTGAATTTTGATTAAAGGAAAATGAGCATGCTAAACACTGTGCACAAAGACACAAAAACTATCAAAATATAACCCTTACCCTCAAAAAGTTTAGAATCCAGTTGCCAAATATATATATATATTTATATTTATACTTATATTTATATTTCATGTCTATCAGATTATCATTCAATCAGCCTACACTGGAGATACAAAATTAGGTAATTTTCACTTACACAATGTTATCTATCAATTATATCTCAAGAGGACAGACAACATCCTTCTGGCCACAGTGATAGGTTTGGGGATGAACATGTGACCCAATCATAGCCAATGAGACACAGTCATTAGACTTTTGCTGGGACTGTGAGAAAGAGGTGCTCTTTTTTTACTCTTTTTTTTTTTTTTAATTTAGCGCTATTAACAACCATCTTGCCACCTCAGGAGGAAAGTCTGTCTTAGAAGAAAGCTATATTTTAGGAAAACAGATCTGGGAGCTGTCTAGAGAAATTGGTCCCTGATGGTATCACTGAACCACTGAAAGCTGGTTCCTGCTCAGGACTTTTCAGTTCTGTGAGCACACACACACACACACACACACACACACACACACATGCGGGAAGACATATACCTCTTATTGCTTAGGCCAGTTTGAGTTGAATTTTCTGTCACTTGTAAAACAACTACCTTAGAAGCATGTTTCTCATCAGTAAATTGAGGATACTACTTACTTGCTACCAGGCTTTGGCGGGGTCTGAGTATTTGGGAAAGTATACAGCCTATTCAAATATCAAGTATTTTCCCACTTACTTCCTCTTTTCTGCTTCTGCCTATTCCTAGCATAATAACACTTTTAAAGCATAAACGTAATGCTAGACCAAAAGAACATTTTCATTACCAGATATGCCTGTTCCTTGTTCAGGGACTCCTGAACGCTTGCGTTCCACAGAATTCTTCATATCATAGAATTCTTTGAAACCAAATCAGCAAAGTTCTGTTTCAATGAGCTGTTTCTTCCTTAGGTCACAAAAATAGCTTCTGCAAATAAAATCCTATGTTAAAAATGGTGTTTGTGGAAAACATTTTACCTGTCATACATGCGAATGTGCTTTGGAAAGGAAATTGCCTAGGAAATTCGTTGTTGATGTTTGGTACATTTTCATTACTACTAATCAGTTCGAGTCTAAGTTCCTTCTGCTTTCTTGATCTTGCAACTTGCTGCTCAAAAAAGACACAGACATGTGGGGAGCCAACAATGAAAGCTCTTTAGTCTTTATTCAAATAGCAGAAGATTTTCTTTTCCATAACCAACTGCTCATTTTACTTCCAGAATTCTCTCTGTCCTTCATTTCTGCTTCTCGCTCCTTTTCATGACTCCTTTATCCAGCCTTGAAATCTGATTCTTTGATTTCATCTATCTGTAGTATTTATTCCTCATAACCACTATCAATGCCTTTGCAGAAATTCATCATCCAAAGCCTGCGGACATTAGAGGACAGGAATATAAAAAATTAGCAAACAGGAGCACGATTTCAGTATGTGAATTCTATCTCAATAAAGCTGTTGCTTAAAAAGAAATAAAAGGCAATGAGTAAAAACTGGTCCAGCCCTCCAAGAACCAACAGAGAGTCATATACAGCTCCTCCCCAGAAACAAACTGGGGTTTGTCTGGGGTTCATCAGCATGAAGGATGGTGATATTCTTCTCTCGATACCCAAATAAAACCCAGCAAACCCTCCTTCAAGTGTTGCCAGTGAGGCATGTAGAATCACAGTGAGTGGATTGAACTGATAAAGGCATTTTCTCTGCCAGCATTTAAATGTGCCCTTTAAAGACTAAAATCAATTCCAACGTCCTTATTTATACTCTGGTGGTACCCATGTGTATATATAGCAAAACATCCATTAGGAAAGAAGCTTTGCATCTTTCCACATAATCCGAAACGATGGCAAATTATGACGTGGTAATTAAATCAGAACCGTACATAAGAAAAAATATATTGTGGACTGGATCTATTCAACACCACCTTCCTTTTAAATTTAATTTTCCATTCCATTTTTTATGTGTCATCCCACCTTGCCCATGTAATCTCTCTGTAATTCATTCTCTAGCTCAGCTGGACTTATTGCTACTTAGACTGGCAGATACAACAGTGAAAAGATGATGTCACCCCTTAGCCAAATTGCACTATTATTATAGAACCGCATGTACTCTCATTCATTTATCTCTGCTGACATCGCTCCACGGGAAGATTTTCCAGGGCAGATGTGAGCTCCCTTGGCAACAAAAGTGGTGGAGAGTGCACATTCATTTTAAAATCCTGAGAGGCAGAATTTAGTAAATCTTGACTCTTTGGAAGTATATTGTGAATAAAGGAGACATCTAATGTCCTCAAATGTGTTCTGATTAAAAACCTCCATCTTGAGCATGAGACAACCCCCCCAAATTTATTCTCATCACGGAAATCCGTTCTCCATTTAAAGGCATGCTTTTGACCCACAAAAATCGTGCAGACTAAAGTGGTCTATTTGGCAAGTATAGGTATACATGCTAAGAAATGACTTTATACTTTAGTTTCATTTGATTAGGAATTGGGCAAAAATTAATAAAAGGTAATTATGCAAGTTCCATCCAAGTGTGCAAAAACAGCTTCAAAATCGCATATAAGCATTAGAGAGACAGATAAGACTTTTTGAAGAGGAAAGCAAGCAATTGGAGAAGTGGTATAAAACAGAAAAGACACCCCAGAAAATGAGAGTGAAAAGAAAACCCAGGGACTCCTGGGTGGCTCAGTTGGTTAAGCGTCTGCCTTCAGCTCAGGTCATGATCCCAGGGTCCTGGTATCAAGTCCTGCATCGGGCTCCCTGCTCAGCGGGGAGTCTGCTTCTCCCTCTGCCTTCCGCTCCCCCTGCTTGCGCTCTCTCTCTCTCTGACAAATAAATAAATAAAATCTTTTTTAAAAAATACATAGCCTGGAAGCCCAAAATATTTACTACCTGGCCTTTAAAAAAAAAAAAGGATTTTATTTATTTATTTGAGAAAAAAAGCGAGCACAGGCGCACAAGCCACAGCCCTCCATCTAAGGACCCTGAGATCATGACCTGAACCGAAGGCAGACGCTTGACTAACTGAGCCACCCAGGCACCCCACTACCTGGCCCTTTAAAGAAAAGGTTCGCTGGATTCCGATCTATAGGGTAAATACCTATTAGTGAAATTGCTGGGTTAGGAGTTTCGCATTTCACACTTGGCAGGTCATGGCCCCGTTCTCCTCATAGGGGTTGGACTTGTTTATTCTCCCAGCAGCAGCGGGTTTTTCCATGTTCACATCCATGTAGTTCATTGGACATTTTCACCTTTGCCCGTCTGATAGGTAGGAAAAAATACATTTCTCTGGATTTGTTTTGCATTGGTCTGACTTGGAGTGAAATCAAGCATGTTTTTCTGGTTGGAAAAGCTGTGATGGCTGTGAGGGAAAGAGAAACAAATGAGAAGTGAATTATCGATTTCAGTTATTTGATGTAACTGAACTCACATCACTAAACAAACCCAGCAGAGCCCCTACCGCCACTCCAGACCCCGCCGCCCCTCTCTTCCCTCCTGGCCAGGAAACGGGTTCTGAGCAGCACCTGCTTCCTCGTGCGGCTCTGCTCTCGGCTTAATCACCGTGCACGCTGTGAGCAGCTGCTAGGCGGGAAAAGTGAGTTCTGGTTTCAACCTTGGGAAAGTGGAACTGAGGCTGTGGGAAATTCCTGCACCCGGGGAGGCTCTTCAGAAGGTGCGGTTCCGCCTCAAAGAAATGTCACAACAACAGCTCCCCGGGCTGGGAGTGAGGAAGCAAATGCACCTTTTTTTTTTTTTTTTAAATAGGCGCCATGCCCACCGTGGGGCTTGAACTCGCGATGCCGGGATTATGAGTCATGTACTCTACTGACCGAGGCACCCAGGTGCCCAGACCCCCCTTTCAATCGGGGATGCAGAGAGGATAGTGCTTCGCGCCCCCTTGTGGGTTTAGACTGTGCTGCTGCGGATGGGTGCTTGCTGTCGGGGGTCCCGTATGAGACACAGCAAGGGGCCCGGGGGTTCCTACCAGACTCAAGAGGCATCTGCCCCTCTCGCCGGCAGGGAGGAAAGCGGTGAGGCCCGGTGTTTGAGGGTCCAAGTTCGTTTGGACGTTTGTTCATTAGGCGAGGGTGTGCAGCTCGTACTTTTTCTGCTGTTCGGAATGGAGAAGGCTCCTGGAGAGGGGGCTACGATGCTCTGCCTGTGGGGCCTGACAGATGCAAGGGCCGGGGGCCTGCTGAGTCTTTATAGCTCGGCAAATTCCGAGATAAGTTGCTTGGAGAATAAAGCTTTGTTCCAAAAAGATAGCAAAGGACTAAAGTTTTATAGGTGGTGAAGCTGAGGAAAAGGCTCCTCAGCAACTAACTAGATCCTTAAAATATGGCAAGGCCATAATCACATTCAAATAGGTAAAAATTAGATTTGGGGGAATGCCTGTGCTGGAAATGTGCTAAATTAATGATGGTAAATCCATTTAGTGGAATAGTATGTGGCTGTTAACGCGGCGGATCCGTATGTACAGATACGGAATCTTTTCCAAGAAATCAAGAAATGGAAACGTCAAGGTAAGGGGCGGTAACTAAGTGTCCGGCATCGGGACTTCTAGAAGCCAAGAGCGAGACAGGGATTCTTGTGTTTTAGGAGGGGTTGCTCCCCGGAGAAGGGGAGCGGGGGAGTGGGGCGGGGCAAGGGGAAAAGCTAAGCAAGGCCTTGGTGAACATCGGCTTTCGCCTGATCCCACAGGGAGCACAGGGGCGTGAACTGGACCACGGGGTGGTCCAACCTTTTACCCCCGAGTTGGCTGCAGTGTGTCCCAGGCTGGTGGGAGGAGGGTTCTCCGCGGAAGAGGGTGAGTGTGAGCCCTTATGAGTAGCCCTCGCCCACAGCAGCCAGGAGGTGGGTGCGCTGGCTCTCGAGGACATCTGGGCGGAGCTCCGGCCGTACCTGCGACAGGAGAGGTGCTGCCATTTGGGGGACAGGGTAGGAGTGCATACAAATAGGCTTGGACGGGTGGGGACTAAGAGCGGAGGCCCTTATCCTGGAGCGCATGCAACCCCAAGTGCTTCAGAGATAGAACCATATTTCAATATAATTGGCTTTTTTTAATCCTCTGTGTTTTATTTTACGTATTTTCAAACGTTATGCTGAGGGGCACCCCTGGCTTCATCAGACAGCTAATGAGCGCGTGGTGCGCGCCCCAGAATAAAGAGATGCGGGAAGGCTGAGGGAGATGCTGGGCGAGGCAGAGTGGATACTTAGGGGGCGGGGCTCAGGAGTGGGAGAGACGCTTTTCATTCTCTGTATACCCTTTTGTACTAATGGAATTTTCGTTCTGTGCCTTAGTTATATTTTTAAAAGATAAGAGAAAAAAGAAAGAAAATGTATTTTAAAAAGTTACCTACTTCTCCAAAGAACGAGGAGGAAAGGAGGAGGAAGAACAGATATGGGGGAAAGTATCCCTCCAATGAACCTGATTGTTCCTGGGTTTTCTTTTCTTTTTCTTTTTCTTTTTTTTTTAACTGTTTGGGGTTTTTTTAATTATTCATTTATTTGTCAGAGAGAGAGCACAAGCAGGGAGAGCAGCAAGGCAGAGGGTGAAAGAGGCAGAGGCATTTTTTTCCAGGCTATGTATTTCTGTTGCAACTACTCATCTCCGCGGTTGTAGCATGAAAGCAGCCAGACAATATGTAAATGAACAGGCGTGGCTACCGCCCAATAAAACTTTGTTTACAAAAACAAATGGCAGCTTGAAATCGACCCACAGTCTGTAGACTGCCAACCTCTGCTAGGTATTCTAGCAAACGTATACAAAAACATGTATAGTATATTCTTCATAACAACAGCCTAAGAATGGAAACCACCTTGATGTCCATCGAGAGTGGACTGGATAAGCAAATAATAGTACCTCCTTTCAGTGGCGTACTTGGCACTCGGTAAAGAGGAAGCAGCTCAATCTGCACTGGTAAGGGTGAAACCCAAAATACATCAGATTTTTTTAAATGCAAGGTGGAGAACAGGGTACAGTGTGCTTCCATTTTTTATTAAAAATGTATAAATACATATGTATGTATTTGCTTATCCAAGCATAACACATATCAGAAAGGACACCCAAGAAGTTGGGGAGGGAAACCAGATGGGGGACAGGAGCATGAGGGAGACTTTTTTTCACTGTCTGCCCCTTTGTGCCCTTTGAATTGCATACCATGTGCTTCACCAATGAAGAACAAATAAATACAATTGAATTTTTTAATTGCCCGTGCACTTCCGGTACTGTTCTGGATCACCAAGTATAGGCAAAAGAGTAAAGTGGGGCTCTGGGCAGTAGACCTCGCTATTTCCAAAGTTCCCTCCCACACCCAGAGGCTATGGTGTCTGTCAAAGAGCATCACGGTAGGGGGCGCCTGGGTGACTCAGTCGTTAAGCGGCTGCCTTCGACTGGGGTCCTGGGATCGAGCCCGGGTCAGGCTCCCTGCTCAGTGGGAAGACTGCTTCTCCCTCTCCCACTCCCCCTGCTTGTGTTCCCTCTCTTGCTGTGTCTCTGTCAAATACATAAAATCTTAAAAAAAAAAAAAAAAAAAAAGCATCATAGTGGGAATCAGGGGACCTGGTTTCAAGTCCAGCCTCCATTACTGACTCTGTGCTGCCCTGGGCCGGGCAACCTCATCACTCTGATCGTCCCTTTCCTCTTCTGTACAACGCAGGCAATAGTGCTTTTGAGTTATGTCATTTAAACAATGTTACTGTTATTGGGGATATCTTTTAACATCTCTGGGCCGCTTTCCTCAACTGCAAAATCAGAAAGTTGGACAAAATGAGGCTTTTCACTCTCAAATGCATGATTCCATTAATAAACAAAGTTGTCATTTACAAGAATTCAGGCAGAATCACCAAGTTGACAAGCTAGGATGGATCACTTCTTGCTTATCTCAAGAGATGACTTCCAAATCCAAAACAGAAAATAAGATATCTGTTTGCACTTAGAGATTCAGTCCAACTCGGAGGTGGGAAAGGTCTGCCTTCTTCCAAGAACACCACCTCTCTTTCCTTGGCCTGGTCAAGCCAGCGGTTGTCACAGCCTGGCAACTTTTTGATTTATTTATTTTTTTTAAGCGGCTACTGGGTATAGAACACGGCCTGCTGGAAAAAAATTTAGGAAATGTCAGTCACAAAGAGAAATACACTAATAGTGTCAAGTAATAGGCTCATGAGTCCTGGCAGGACAAAGAAATGGGGGAACCCCATTCAGCAGGGCCATGTAGGGAAGGCCTTGCCTTGTCCTGACTTCTGGCCTCTGCTAAGAGCTCACCATTGGTATTGTTTCAGGAACTCCAGGGAGATAACAGGATGGTGATGAGGAAGACCAGGTTGCACTATCCTCCTGTTTCTGAGAATTTCTGGCTATTGTTAAGCAAAAGTTTGGAGAAGTTAAACTGACAGGAAATAACATGCTTGTTGAGTTATAAGGTGGGAAATGTTGTGAAATCCTTTTTCAGAAAAGGCCAGCTAAGGGAGCGTGTGCTGATGTGATAAGGAGCAGAACTCTTAAGATCATCTCAGCTGGTGGAAGTCTCGCTCTTTTCCTTCCTCATTTCCACGAGCTCAGGAGTATACACCCAGATGCTTTGAGAAGCATGTTGCAAAGATTCTTCAGGTCCCTGACTTCAAAGAAACTTTTATTCTTGAATAAACTATTTTGGCCTCTCAATTTTAGAACCAAAGTAGCCAGTCAAATCTAAGAGATTTTAACAAATCACAGACTCAACCTGAAAATGCAGAGTACAGTAGGGACACGTCCCCAGAAATGATGAACTGGGAGAGGGCAGAGGGAATGGGGGGCCTTAAGGTAGCAGAAGAAAAGGAAGGGGAGATTTCAAATGTGAATTACAGAATTGCGCTTTCTCTTTGAGAGATGGGAGGAAATAGTCTTTAAATATAAGTCACAGGACATCAGGGTTTGGTAAAAAAATTTGGTGGATTATGGGGTAACTTGAAAGAAGATAGAAAAGAGAAAAGAACGAAAAGAAAGAAAAAGAAAGTGAATTCAGTACAAGAATTTGCTATGAGAAAGACAAAACCATATGATTGCATTTATTTGTGGAATCTAAAAAACAAAACCAGACTCACAAACAAACAAACCAGACTCACAAATACAGGAAAACAACCTGTTGGTGGGATTAGTGAAAGGGATTAAGAGGTACAACTTCCAGGTATGGGGGCGACTGGGTGGCTCAGTCGGTTAAGTGTCTGCTTTCAGCTCAGGTCATGATCTCAAGGTCCTGGGATCCAGCCCCGGATTGGGTTTCCTGCTCAGCAGTGAGTCTGTTTGTCCTTCTCCCTCTGTCCCTTCCCCACCCTGCTTCTGCTCTTGCACTCTCTCTCTCTCATATAAATAAATAAATAAAACCTTTAAAAAATAAATTTCAATAATAATAAAAATAAAACAAAAATAAAACAAAAAAACTCCAGCTATGAAAAAGTCATGGGGATGAAAATAACTTTGTGTGGTGAGAGATGGGGACTACACTTATTGTGGTGAACATTATGTATTATATAGAACTGTTGAATCACTATGTCGTACGCCTGGAACTCATAAAACATTGTATGTCGACTATATTTTAAAAGTGAAAAATTTTTAAAAAGTAGCATTTGCTGTGTACTCTCTTTGGGGGTTGCCTAATAAGGAGAAAGCTCCTGATGGGGGGCTTTGTGCTAGAGAGGCAAACCCCGATGGGGTAGGGGGCTGAGAGAGAACATTCGGAAGGACCAGAACCCAAGGGTGTCCAACAATTTAACTCAATTATGACACTACCTACCTGAAAATTGCTTCAAATCCCACAGGTGAAGGGCTCGGTCCCACAAGCACGATCAATTATTAACTCCACTTCTAGGAATCCACCCAGGATCCATCCGGGAGCCTCATTAGAGCAAAAGACAGTTCTATCACCCAGGAAATTCCAAGGGATTTAGTACCCTGTTTCAGGAACCAGGGTCAAAGACAAATACTAGGATAAGAGATGCTGCTAACAGTCTTATCATTTAGGAAATTACGAGGGTTTTAGGAGCTCTGGTCCAGGAACGAGGGGCAGAGACCAATATATGTTTTCTATTACCTCACAGTACCTTATTTCCACTTTTACTATTTTGCAAAAGTCTGCAATACACATCCTTATACATGTCTCGGTGTAAATATGCAAAAAGTTTCTTTCAACTAATGTATATGTACAAATAGAACTGTTGATCTCATAGTATGCTTCCTTTAAAATTTACAGAATAGTTAGTGCTAAATTATTTCTAAAGTGGTTGTACCAACTCTCATTCAAACCCAGTTTCCAGAGGACATTATATGACTTTTTTTTGCTTTTGACGTTCTAACGCATGGGAAGTGCTTTTTTGTTTCAGTTTACGTTTTCCAGATTACTATGAGGTTGAGCATCTTTTCATATGCATTTCCAATCTGTAACTTAGATCATTTTTCTATAATTCTGTCTGTTTCATATCAATTTGTAGGAGTTTCTTATACATTCTGGAAACCACTAATTTGATATATCTGGGCTGATTTAAATTTTATCTAGCAGATTGGAAACAAAAATATCAGTAATCCATTCTGCAGTATAAAATTCAAGTTATACAGGTATTCTTACAAGAAAAAAAATCTCAGTTGATTTTCTTTTTTTTTTTTTTTAAGATTTTATTTAATTATTTGACAGAGAGAGACATAGCCAGCGAGAGAGGGAACAAAGCAGGAGGAGTGGGAGAGGAAGAAGCAGGCTCCCAGTGGAGCAGGGAGCCCAATGCGGGGCTCAATCCCAAGACCCTGGGATCACACTCTGGGCCAAAGCTTAATGACTGAGCCACCCAGGAGCCCCCTCAGTTGATTTTCTGACCTAAAAAATTCCTGGGGCACCTGGGTGGCTCAGTCAATTAAGTGTTCGACTCTTGATTTCAGCTCAGGTCATGGTCTCAGGGTTTTGAAATCAAACCCCTTGTCAGGCTCCATGCTGGGCGTGCAGTCTGCTTATTATTCTTTCTCTCCCTCTTCCTCTTCCCTCCCCTCTCCCTCCCTCTTTAAAAATAAATAAGCAAACAAATAAATAAATAATTCCTATAATATTTCTCTTTGACTCTGATGTACTAAAACTTCGACAAATGGCCAGTTCCTAGAGTGCCCAAGAATATTACAATACATAGTCCAGTAAAACTTAACACAATGGAAGCACCTTCTCTCAGACTTGTTTTAAACTTTCTGTATCAGTCAAGGTCCTCCTGTCCCCCCAAAACAGAAACAGATGATATACTCAAATTAGGAAAATTTGAAGAGGTTTTAGCAACAGAGGAATTAATTCCAAAAGGGTGAGTGGGTATAGGGGAACCATGAGAGATCGTGGTAGCAGAGCTGTCACCACCCCCAAAGGGAAAAGGAGAAGGGGAGCTTGCCATAACCGAGAAAGAAAGAAAGAGAGGGGTATGGAGGGGGCCGTCTAGACAAGAGCAGGGACCTTCTGCTGAGGGACACAGCAGCCTGTGGCAACATCACAGGAAGGAACCAGGGAAATAAATGCCCTGACCTCATATTCCTCTCTCCCTCCCTTTCACCTCCTGCAGAAAGCCAGAGAACATGAGTACCTTTAATGTAATCTGCGCAAGCCAGCCTGGCAGGTTGGAGACTGGTATGGGGAAAGGCAGAGAATGAATCTAGAGAGGCATACTGAAGAAATTCAACACCCTTGTGTAGCCAAATCGCTTCAGATTCTAGCCCATGTGTAGGAAGAGCAGATAACTTAATGAAGTTATAAAGAATCTTGAAACATTTTTCTTTCTTTCTGAATCTGGGTTAAATCACGAGTTGCTAAGCCAAGAGCTTCACTCTGAACCCTACAAAACATAGATTACTCCACACCAGCCCCATTTAAAGCAATTTACCGAAGATCACAAATGCTGAATAACTCGCAATTCCTTGTAAACCTGAGGGGTCTACTTTAAACTTTTAAATGTTAAGGATGACTTTTTATGAAGTTAAATAGGAGTAATTAGAACAAGGCAAGTGACAGATCAACTGTAGGGCCAGATACATAGTTTGTGGAACGCTTCGTCTCCTGTTTTTCATCTTTCATCTCCAACAAGGAGAAGGGTTATCAGACAGGAAATAGTAGAACAAGAATTCGGACAAGAGACCTAAAAATCCAAACTGGTGTAGGGATTATAAGACAGCACCGGGGTTCACAACATCAGTACAAACCTCTTGGCCCCAACGAACTACATCCCAGCCTACTACTGGAAGAACGTGGTGATAAAAGGAGCTGCTATTCGTTATCTCTGAAGACTCTTGGGAAATGGGGCAGGGATGGACAGGTTATCAAACATCACTTTGAACACAAAGAGAAGGATGGGAAGCACTTAAACATGTCTAGGAGTCAGGAAGGACAAGTCGTAATTTAATGAATTAATAGCACTTCCCTTCCTTTTTTTTTTAACTCTGCCAGACTGGTAAACGAAAGAAGGGGGTCAACACTGCGCTTTGGCATTTTAGCTCGGTGTTTGACAGAGATGTGCACCTTGTGAGCAAGATGGAGGACTTGGGGGGGCGCCTGGGTGGCCCAGTCGTTGAGCATCTGCCTTAGACTCAGGGCGCGATCCCAGAGTCCTGGGATCGAGCCCCACATCAGGCTCCTCTGCTGGAAGCCTGCTTCTTCCTCTCCCACTTCCCCTGCTAGCGTTCCCTCTCTCTCTGGCTGTCTCTCTGTCAAATAAATAAATAAAATCTTAAAAAAAAAAAAAAGATAGAGGACTTGGTCCAGATAATCACAAAGACAGAGGCTAGTTATGAATCCATGTCAACCCAGAGTCTCTAGTGCCCTGGGATTCTGTCTTCAGCCTTGTCCTGTTCACCGAGTAGACAGCTGAGTGCACAGCCAGTTTGCTTTTCCTCTTCCTGGAGGACTGGGAGAGGTAGCCAATATATTGAATGACAGAGTGAAGATTCAAAGGCCATAACAACACGCTAGATTTCACAATAAAAATTCTAATTGGAATAAACATAAAACACTACACTTACATTCTTTAATGCATAAGAACAGAGTCCGAAAAACATGACTCTGCTTCAAACTAAACATGAAGGGTTTTACTCTTATTTTTATTTTTTCCTTCTTCCAAAACCGACCAACACTACAGTAGATGACCGTTTCCTAATAAAAGCATAAATCCACAGGAACAAAGAGAAGGAGAGAGGAGGAAAACAGGACAGGAGATGTAGGCGATAATTTGAAAGATGGAAAGCAGTAGTGACTGAATTGGCAGAACCCACCACTGAAGTGTCTGCAAAGAGGGTTACTAGGGAGAATGAAGCAAATTCACCTTGAAGAACCCTGGAAAGGCCTAGAACTAGGAGGCCGAGCTACTGCAGAAGGGAGTGATGGAGCACAGACTCAAAAGTAGAAGCACCTGAAAATATGAATAGAATGAGCTGCTTAGGGACGCCTGGGTGTCTCAGTCAGTTCAGCAGCTGCCTTCAGCGCACGTCATGATCCCGAGGTCCTGGGATGGAGTCCCACATCGGGCTCCTTACTCAGTGGAGAGTCTGCTTCTCCCTCTGCCTGCTGCTCCCCCTGCGTGTGCTCACGCTCTCTCTCATCCCTCCCTCTCTCTCTCTCTTTGTCAAACACATAAATAAAATCTTTAACAACAACAACAAAAGAATGAGCTGCTTAGTGAGAGCGTGTTTCCATTCACTGAGGAGGTTTAAGCAGAAGTTGGACAAGCACTAATCAAATATGCTATAAAAGTGATTCAAGCTCTTGGTAGGAATTTGGCTCCAATGACCTTTAAAGTCCCATCACCTTTGAAATCCTGTGATTCTAATCATTCCGTAGACAGGCCTCTGATAACGTTTTCATAACTTCTGCGTGTAGTTCCTACACGCTCCTATAGGTGGCACTGCGGTACAAGATAAGACAGCAAACGGCAGCTCCTACGGGATTCTCCCAGGCTATGGTAGAGCTTATATGGTAATACATGATACCCACGTATATGGTAATACATGATACCCAGAATGCTTCTCAATTTTACAAAATCAGAAACCTGAACCCATAGATTCAGAACACCTAGACACAAAAGTTCTAGTGATTCATGAGCCTTTGTGTGCATTAGTTTGTCATCCTTCTCAGCTCTGGACATCTGCCTTATTTCATATCTCAGCTGTGACATTTTTCTTTGATCTATTTGTCGCTCTTGGACAGCAAAACAAGTGATAATGTAAAGCAACTGTTCCTTTACATCCCAGGTGTCCTGCTTCACTAAGTGCACCTTTCACCTCAGAGCTCCTGGGAGTGTGGGGCCCTACAAGCTTTATCCCCCTTGTTTAAATAATAATAATGATGTAGGAAAGATGCTGGGGCTCTGAACCTAAGGCCAAGAAAGAATTCTTGACATGCCTTTGGTGCAAAAGGTGGTTTTATTAAAGCACAGGGACAGGATCTGTAGGCAGAAGGAGCTGCACTGGGGTCAAGAGGAGTGGCCCATTATATACTTTCAAGTTGGGAGGGGGTTAGGGATAGGGAAAGTCTCCAAGGAATTTTGGAAACAAGGTTTCCAGCAGCTTGAGGGGACTAGCCATTGTTAGGAAAAGGTCATTCATTACCATCTAATAACACCTTAGTCCTGAGACCCTTCAGATGTTGATTGGTGGGCCCTTTGCTTGCCGGATGATTGCCAACGTGTATCTTGGGGTTAGAGATAAAGGAAATTCCCAAAGGAATTTTTACACATTCAAATAGACTTACAGGATCCTGGGAGTTGGGCTAAGATTGCCCTTTGCTCTTAGCAAAGAATTAACATTGAGGCAGCTGAGTTCCTAGAGGAACGTCACTCTGCCTGTTTCAAGGACTTGACAGTGGCCTGTAGGTAGTAAGGAAATTTAATTTTTCTTTTGTCTTTGTTTCCTACATCAGTAATAATAAATAACAACAAAACAAAAAACTATTTTTCCAGCACAAGTTCAGACCAGTGCCCCAAATATGATTGTCTCTGGTTCTCTTCCTTTTCCCCAGCTAAAGGAGATTTATGCTTTGTGTCTTACAAACTAAACACTTAATATCTAGCTCTTCCTGACAAGTTTGCTATTCATCAAAGCTGTAAATTTGGTTTCTTTATTTCTCTTATCTGTTTTAGATTTACAAGGTCCGTGGGGAATATCTGTTCCTCATCAAGGAATGTCTCCATCAATTCCATAGATTCAGGTTACTCTGTTCCTACACTCGGGTCTCAATTCCATGAAAACTTCCTAACACTAGAAATCTTTTTTCTAAAGAGAGTGTGTGCGCACCTTTGTGTCAAGATGTCAAGAGCAGGGGGAGGGGCAGTGAGAGAATCCCAAGCAGACTCCACGCTGAGCGTGAAGCCTGACTTGGGGCTCAATCCCACAGCTCCAAGGTCATGACCCTAGCCAAAACCAAGAATCAGCAGTTTAACCATCTGAGCCACGCAGGCACCCCACATTAGGAATCTATAAAACTGTCAAACAC
This sequence comes from Ursus arctos, assembly GCF_023065955.2. NCBI lineage: Eukaryota > Metazoa > Chordata > Mammalia > Carnivora > Ursidae > Ursus > Ursus arctos. The sequence continues at coordinate 55,930,305 of NW_026623067.1, forward strand.
AATCATTTTTGGCATAACTTACCTCTGGGCTTTTTTTAAACCACGGATTTTTTTTTTTTAAGTGCCATTGGTAAACCCCAAAACCCAAACTGCCTTTAATACAAAAAATTAAGAGTTGAGTAGTAAAAAAATTCCACATTCATTCTTTCAGTAATTAGATTTTCAATAGAAATGGTCATTTGGGGTGCCTGGCTGGCTCAGTAGAGGGAGGTTGTAAGTTCGGGCCCCATGTTGGGTGTAGACATCACTTAAAAAAAGAACGAAAGAGAAGAATTCTCACCCTTGCACCTTATTTCAAGTATGTGTCCTAACTGCCTTGGTCAGCTATAGGCACAGGCCTACTAATATCGGATTGAGTCTGGTTGTTTTCTTTGTGTTTTTTCAGCAGTGTCCTCTTTATTAGCTCGATCTGAAGAATACGTTGTCATAGCTCACAACATTTGCCATCTGTCCTAATTTGTATACCAACTTTCTAGACTTGGTCTTTCTGTCTTTCTCTGGAGAGAACAGAAACAATTTATTTTATGTTTAGAGCAGTTAATAGGTATTTACAGAAACACCTTTGAATCGTCTCCCAGAAAGAAGGGTAGCACCTGGTTAGGTAGTCCTCCAACTTAATTATCTCTGTGGTTTCAAAAATGTTCGCAGCAATTCCAACACTATCTGTGTAAGTGAACACTCCTTCCACCGTCATATCACAAAATGGAAAACTTTCTAAGGAATCCTATGCATTTGGACATACACATCCTGATAGGTTTATTTTGTTTCTTATCATCTTCATAGCATGTACTTAAGTCCTTACGCAGCTTATAAAACAGGAGACTGCTCTAGTGAACCTTGGGATCTTCTGCTATCAAGCAAATTGCAGAGCTTGTCAAAAATGGAAGAATTTAAACTTTGTGGATTCAGATTCAAATTTAGCATTCGAGCCCCCAAACAAGCCAAATTCACTGCTGCTGTGATGGAACTATGTGCTGGGTGACCCTAAGGATGAAACAAACCAGGGTCTCTCTCTGCATTTCATGCATTTTGAATATAGATGTGGCTGGTATAGGGACCAAGGCAGGACACCCCAAGATGGGACACTCTGGCATGAAGTTGATTCTGAGCTGAAAGCAATTGAGACCCTACAGGTTCAAGACAAACTTTTGCCTCTCCCTTAACTACATAGAAGAATCTAAATGATTCCCAGAATAAGGGTTATTAACAGAGATACATTTCATCTGAGTGACCCATCTGTCTGGCAGGGCAAGCCTCTAATTACCAAACATCTGCTATTCTTTTTATTGTCCTGCGAATTGCATTCCTTCCCTCTGAAGTCCCAGACCCCTATCTATCCCCTTCTCCTCAGTTCAGGATGACATATAGACCTCATTTTGCCTGACTGGCAGTGGAATTCCAGTGTCTGCGTGGATTCCCCGTATGTACACCATTAAATTTTATTTCTTCCTGTCTTGTGTCAATTTGATTCTTAGTCCAACTAGAAGGACCTAGAAGAGGACAGGGATTCTTGCTCCCAGACACTGGCATCAGACCGGAATGAGGGAGAAGCTTCAATAGCTGATGAAAGAGCTTCTCAAGAAAGAATAAAAGTTTTTGTTTTCAAGGCCACCCTCCAACCAAAAAAAAAAAAAAAAAAAATCAACACGAGCCTACACTGACTTCAAGAAAATTTGCAATGAGATTTAAAACAAACATTAAGCAAAACACAACAGATGCTCCAGAAATTGTGTCTCATTAGGGCACATTGAGGGGTGCTAGGTCTCTGCAAATGTCCACTTAAAAGGCCTCTAAAGATTTCCCCAATTTGTGAACATTATGTTCACCCTGTGGTGTTTTTAGTAAAACTAAGACCAGAATTACACAGATCACGTTGAGGAGAAAAAATTTCTCTTTTTCCCTTCTAGGTTCTTTGGTTGGCCTAATAATTAAATGGACATAAAAGAGATTCATAGGAGAAAAACAAATTTCATTACATCTATACGGGAGCCCCACAATGATGCAAGACTAGAAGGCCGTCAGACAGTTGAGGCTTAGACACCATTGTGAGCTGAGGAGAAGGGGGTGCGGGCCTGGGACTTCAAAGGGACGAAGACAAGTAACAGGAATACAGAAGAACAAATGTTTGGTCAACAAATGTTTGCCAGGCCATGCAGATAAGTCTTTCTGATGTAAAAAGTTATCTCTGGTTATAGCTCTCTTCCTGGTACCAGCTCCCGGCCTAAATTCCTCTAGGCAGATAAGGGAGACGTAAAAAGCTTTTCCTGAGTCTGTTGGGTCGTGACCACCTTCAGCTCAAAATAATCCACATGCCAGCGGGGTATTTTGGGGTGGCATATTCGGCTCTCCTCCAATAACAACTTGACTAGGCTCCTGTACAATTACAGCATATGAAGCGTAATTTTATACGGTATTTTATTGTGGTCTGCTTGGCCAACATAAACAATTTGGAAAGCTTAATGCTGTACAAATATAGTTTGGGAGGATGACTTCTTTAAAATGAAATCAAGCCCCTAATGAGCACAGGGCATTATACGCCACCGATGGACCACTAAACTCCACCCGGAAACTCGTAATACACTACATGTTAACTCATTTGAATTTAAATTTTAAAAAAAAGGAAAAGGAAAAGAAATCAAGCCCTAAACAAGGATAACACCTCCCTTCATTACTTTGTTTCCATGAGAAACCAAGATTCAGCATGATGTACACCGACTTAAAGAAACTTTTCCCAGCGCACACCCAGCACAAGGATTTAACTTCACATTGCACGTGAACTCAAAACGCAATGCAAAGTATACAAACATCTCCGCGTGTGTCAGGTGGTTTGGTGTCGAGGCAACTTCAAGTTACCTCAGGGACTTGGGGATTTACTGTACATTACATACGGAATTAAGAAAAATGGGGGGGGTGCCTGGCTGGCTCAGTCAGTGGAGCATGTGACTCTTGCTCTCAGAGTCGTGAGTTCAAGCCCCATGTTGGGTGTGGAACCTACTTAAAAAAAAAAAAAAAAAAAAAGGAATCTCAGCTCCATAGCCAGGCATCATGGGGCCCAGCTGGACAGCAGGCATGACAGAGCCTGGGCGGCAGTTCTCCCAGCTGGAAGGCACCGATGCAGCAGCAGCCAGAAGGGACCCCAAATTGCCTCGGCAGCTGTGTTCACTGAATCTCCATCATTATGGCGACTCAGCAGCTCTCTTCGTTGCTCCAGCTCAACTCCTATCAACCAACCACCTCACTCTGAATATCTTTTCTCTACATCATGGCTTGCTTTACTCATAGCTTCTGCTCTGAGTTTAAGGGTTCTACATTCTCTTGGCACCCCCGCCCTGCCCTCCATCTGGGGAGGGAGCCCAGATCTGCTTCCATTATCAATTGCCTGTTTCTTTCCCTCCATCACCAGTACAAATTCTTTTTTTTTTTTTTTAATTTAAATTCCAGTTAGTTGGGGCACCTGGGTGGCTTAATCAGTTAAGCGTCTGCCTTCAGCTCGGGTCATGATCTGCAGGTCCTGGGATCAAGCCCCGCATCAGGCTCCCTGCTCAAGGGAGAGTCTGCTTCTCCTTCTCCCTCTGCTGCTCTCCCTGCTTGTGTGCTCTTTCTCTCTCTCTCTCTGTCAAATAAATAAATAAAATAATTTTTGAAAAATAAAAATAAAAAAATAAATTCCAGTTAGTTAACAAAAAGTGTAATATTGCTTTCTTTTTTTTTTTTTAAGTAAGTTCTACACCCAATGTGGGGTTTCTACTCAACACCCCGAGACCAGGAGTCGCAGGCTGACTGAGCCAGCCCCAGTACAATTCTTGAGAGAGAAAACTCCATCGATTTAGCTGGTAGCTCAGGCTGCCTCACAGGCCCCAGCCCGAAGCTCTCATATTTGGGTCTGCAATCACTGGTAAGGTTTATTAAAACACAGACTCCTGCACGCCGCCCCCAGAGTTTCTGATTCAGTAGATCTCCAGGGGAGTCCAATAATTGCCTTTCTGACAAATCTCCAGGTGACGCCGATGCTTCTGACCTTGAGGCCACACTTGGAAAACCACTGCTGAGCTACAGGTTGATGGGCCTCGGATAAGAGGTCCATCAGCGGCTGGCAGGGGCATACATTGCATGGTTTTGAATGTCACCAGCTATGACTAAGGAGCTGACAAGTGCCGCTTCCCGCAGCAAGAGGCCCTGGACATGAAACTTTGAGTATGGACTGTGAACAGGCAAGCCGCAGCCGGACACTGTCCCCGTGCACTCTCTCAGCGAGGCCCAGCATCATTCGTTGAGCGCTACCATGTGCCAAGCCTTCAATACACTAAGTTAGTGCAAGTACACCACCAGGTAACTTGAACTTGCAATTACGAAGGGCGCAGCTAAATCATGCCGGTAAGCTCAAGAAGTCAAGATGAATGCTTTGGTTCCCTTGTGAGTATAAAGACACATCAAAAGAAAACTGCAGAAATTCTCAAATCGTATTGCAACGTAAACAGAAGGGTGAGAGGTGCATAAGCAGGAAAAGCACATTCCAAAAAAAACAACGAAGATAAAATCATTAGTTATGCAGTATGCAGAAGTTCTCACTCTGAATAAACCGAAGTATATTATGATGAAAACAAGGCAGACTCTGAGCTCTCAAAACCCAGATGCATGCAAAGGAACAAGCACCTCTGAAAAGGAGGAGGTGTCCAGCAGATGTGCTAGAGGCAGGAAAAAGCCGAATATATACTGGTTTTAGGAAAGGTCCTACATGACCAGCCTGAGAAATGCATTCCAGGCAGAGGAGTATGCACAATTGTTTTTCTGGACCATGTAGAATCCCGACAGTAGATCAGGCTACAGCCCTGCTTCCTTCCCTAGTCATTCCGGGTTGCTTCGCTCCTCTTTCCCGATTCTGGCTTTCCGCGGCAAGCACTCCCGAACATCACGGAGGATTCTCTTGTATTACACTGTCCTCTAGTGGCTTCAAATAGTTTTCGGCTCCCCCCCTTTTCTTTTTCTTTTGAGAGAGAGAAAGAGAGGAGGACAGAAGGAGAGGGAGAGAGAGAATCTCAAGCAGGCTTCACACCCAGCGCAGAGCCCACTGAGGGGCTCGATCTCACAACCCTGAGATCATGGCCTGGGCTGAAATCAAGAGTCAGACACTTAACCGACTGAGCCACCGGGGCGCCCCAGCTCATCTCCCTTTTTTAAGGCAGCGTTTTTCACAGGGCCACCCAGACATATGGTGTTTAACAAATGTCTGTTAAATGGACTGGAATGACTGGCAGAGACCCTACGACGACCATGACTAGAAAACCTATTTCAGCCACCATGAGAGAATGGGTACTCAGGTATTTTAGGCTCAGGTTCCTTACGCCCTCTTCAGCTTTCCTTGAAAGTGAACAATGCGGTGTGGTTTGCCTTTCAGCTCTCCTACAGGCTCAAGGAAGTCCAGGGTAAACTTTTAGGTAGGATAGCCTGGGAAAGCAAATATTCCAAAAACGATCACTGCAAGTTCTCTATGAATAAGAACAAATACAGAGAGTTGAAGTGTTGACGTTGGTCTCTGTTCCAGAACATTGTGACTGCGAAGCATTTCAAGTGAGCCTTCACATCTCAGTCATGTCTGAAAGGTGAGCAGCTCACTTACTAAATAAGGAAACTAGGGGCGCCTGGGTGGCACAGTCGTTAAGCGTCTGCCTTCGGCTCAGGGCATGATCCCAGCGTTCTGGGATCGAGCCCCACATCAGGCTCCTCCGCTGGGAGCCTGCTTCTTCCTCTCCCACTCTCCCTGCTTGTGTTCCCTCTCTCGCTGGCTGTCTCTCTCTGTCAAATAAATAAATAAAATTAAATTAAAAAAAAAAAGGAAACTACGTAAGCTTATGGCTCATTAATCTTTCTTTCGTCTCAGCTTGGTATATTGTGCGTTTGGGTTCTGATTTTTTGTTTTCCTTTATGTAGCCATTGAACAAGTGTTTATTGCTTCTGCTAATTGTAAGGCACCCTGATGATCATTCTGGGGGCGTGGGAGGGGGGTGGGAGTGCCGATGGCACATGTCCTTGCCTTCAAAGTGCTTACGGTGTGGAAAGAAACCAGAATTTACATAGATTCTATACAAGCAGTGTTTCAAAGTGCCCCAAGAGAGGGGCGCCTGGCTGGTTCAGTCGGTAGAGCATGTGACTCTTGATCTTGGGGTTGTGAGTTTGGGCCCCACATTGGGTGTAGAGATTACTTAAAAATAAATGAAATGGTTTTTCTTTTAAATGTTTCCCAGAGAGTAAAAGAAAGGTAGTTATAAGGAGTTCAAAGAAGGAAGAGGTCCCCTCTGAAATCATCTTTGAATGTATGGCACCTGTCATTCCTGACTGAAGACCGTTCAGGAGCAAACAAACCACAGAGAATTAACATGACTGCGAGCTGATATCATCTGTCTACAACAAGACTGTAACTGAGGACAAATGCCCCACTCCTGTTTTCCATATAATAGAAATACTACTGGATTCCAACTCAGAAAAAAATTTTCACTCAGGAAATATTGGCTTTAAGATACCTCACTAGTTATAGGAAAGAAAAAAAGAAGATAGTGACCCTGACCAGAAAGAATGTATTATATAGTGGGGGAAAGTTGTGAACAACCCTCCAATTTAAGCTGAGCTATTTTTTGAAGTTTTATTTTTTAAAGATTTTATTTATTTATCTCAGAGAGAGGGAGAGAGAGAGCACAAGTGGATTGAAGGGCAGAGGGAGAAGCAGACGCCCCACTGAGCAGGGAGCCCGATGAGGGGCTCCATCCCAGGACTCCGGTATCATGACCTGAGCCAAAGGCAGACACTTCACTGACTGAGCCACCCAGGCACCCTTGAAGTTTTATTAAAATAATTTATAAATACCTAGGTGTTAGTACTGGTTTTATGAGATTTTTTTTAAGTTTTATCTTTTTTTGCCAGAAGAAAATATTGCAAAACATTTGTTGACAAAGCAGTAGTATTTGGAGAATATGAAGAACTCTATAACCCAGTTTAAAAACACAAATTAGGGGGTCGCCTGGGTGGCACAGCGGTTAAGCATCTGCCTTCGGCTCAGGGCGTTATCCCGGCGTTATGGGATCGAGCCCCACATCAGGCTCCTCTGCTATGAGCCTGCTTCTTCCTCTCCCACTGCCCCTGCTTGTGTTCCCTCTCTCGCTGGCTGTCTCTATCTCTGTCAAATAAATAAATAAAATCTTTAAAAAAAAACACACACACAAATTGGGGCGCCTGGGTGGCACAGCGGTTAAGCGTCTGCCTTTGGCTCAGGGCGTGATCCCGGCGTTATGGGATCGAGCCCCACGTCAGGCTCCTCCGCTATGAGCCTGCTTCTTCCTCTCCCACTCCCCCTGCTTGTGTTCCTTCTCTCGCTGGCTGTCTCTATCTCTGTCGAATAAATAAATAAAATCTTAAAAAAATAAAAAAATAAATAAAATAAAAACACAAATTACCCAATCAAAAATCGGGTGAAATACTCAGACACTCCTCAAAAGAAGACAGAGAAGAGCCTATAAGCATGTGAAAAAAAGCGTTCAACTTTTATTAGTCAACGGGGAAATGTGAATTAAGTGAAATATCACCAAACACCTATCAGAATGGCCCAGCACCAAATGTGGTGTGGGGAGGAGCAATCAAAACTCTCATTCAAGTTGGAAGGCTTGTAAAATAAAATAACTACTTTGGAACAAAGTTTGGCATGTTTTTATAAACTTAAAACATATACCTGCTCCTAGATATTTACCTGGGAAAAAGGAAACACCTGTCTACACAAAGACTTGCCCAAAAATATTTATAGCAGTTTAATTCATAATACCCCAAACGGGAACAACCCAGGTGTCCATCGGTAAGGAAATGAATAAAGTGTGTTATTTCTTACACCGAACACACAGTAACAAAACACACAGCCACAAAAAGTAATAAACTGATACATACAGTAACACGGATGAATCTCGAAAATATTCTGTTGAGCAGACGTCTCACTCAAAGAACTCATTGTAGGATTCCATTTATCTGAAGGTCCAGAACAGGCAGATCTAATCCAGATCTAATCTATGGTGGAAGAAAAAAATAGATGTTTCCTCTGTTGGGTGGAGGTGTAGATAGAGAAGAATATGAAGGAATTTTGTGGAGTAATGGTAATGTTCCACAACTTGACAGGGGTTTGGGTGACAAAAATTGATGTATTTGTTAAAACTTGGCAAATGTATACTTAAAATGTGTGCATTTCATTGTACGTACATTTTAAATCAAAGAAAAAATCTGTAAACAAATACTCAACTACAATATAGTGTTCAGTATTGTAAACAAATATTGAACTATAATATAATAATAATATACATGCTGAAGTATATTTAGGGGAAATGTGTTAATGTCCACAGATGACTTTGAAATGCATCAAAAAATATAATGGAACGGAGCACCTGGGTCGCACAGTCAGTTGAGTTGGACCCTCTCCCTCTACCCCTCCCCCACTCGAGCTTGCTTTAAAAACATATATATTATGTTATATTGTATTATATATATGTATCAGTGATGTTGCCAGGTGATCTGGGGACACCCTGGGCCCTGGGACCTCGATCCAGCGAGACCCAAAGGAGTCCCCAAAGGTTCTTGGTCTTGTCACAAGAATGAATTTAAGGACAGACATGCGACAGAGCAGATAAGCAACACTTGCGGGTAAGTGAAGAGTACGCTCCGGAGATAGGAAAGTGAAGGAGGTCCGGAGAGACAACTGAGTGCCCTGGGGGTTGGATTTCTTTTTTCTCTTTTTTTTTTTTTAAGATTTTATTTATTCATTTGACAGACGGCCAGTGAGAAAGGGAACACAAGCAGTGGGAGTGGGAGAGGAAGAAGCAAGCTCCCAGCGGAGGAGCCCGATGCGGGGCTCGATTCCAAAACACCGGGATCACGCCCTGAGCCGAAGGCAGACGCTCAAAGACTGATCCACCCAGGCGCCCCTCTTTTTTTTTTTTTTTTTTTTTAAGATTTTATTTATTTATTTGACAGAGAGAAAGCACAAGCAGGGGGAGCAGCAGTCAGAGGGAGAGGGAGAAGCAGGCTCCCCGCGGAGCAGAGAGCCCCACTCTGGGCTCCATACCACGACCCGACCCGGGATCACAACCTGAGCTGAAAGCAGACGTCCAACCGGGCCACCCAGGCACCCCTGGATTTCTTTTATTGACAGTTGCTAACTAGGAGTTGGAATGTTCATTACTTGGGGTGGAAAGCAGGGTTTTGGGCTTTTCCTTCCGAACTTGGTCAGAGGGCCCCAGTCATGGCATGGGCTATAGGAGCCTGACTGGTTTGAGCCGGCTTCTTGCCCTGGCAGGCTCTGACTTTGCGGAGAGCAAGCCAGGACTTCCTCATTCCTGACCTCCAGGTATCCTGTTAGAATTAAACTGCTTACTTGAACGGTAAGAGAAAAGATAATTCCTTTAGAAGAAAAAACTAAAAGATCAGAAAACAATTCCCATATTCTTGAAAATGAGAGAGAAAAACCAAGAAACATGTCAGCAGATGTTAAAACTTAATGGTTTAAAAAGAAGTTTTAATTAAAATGGCAACGATCTACAATTTTTTCACCCATAAAATTGCCCAAATATTTGTCCATTTATTTTTTTAATTTGAGGTAACCAAACATACATTCCTATTTTTTAAATAATATCTTTATAAAGATGTAATTCACATACCATCCAATTCTCATATTGAAAGCATACAATAAAATGGTCTCTAGTATATTCACTGAGTTGTACAACCATCACCTATTTTTTAAATAATATCTTTATAAAGATGTAATTCACATACCATCCAATTCTCATATTGAAAGCATACAATAAAATGGTCTCTAGTATATTCACTGAGTTGTACAACCATCACCACCAAAATTTTAGAACATTTTTATTGGACCCAAAAGAAACACTACCCATCGGCCATCACTCCCCAGCCTTAGGCAATCATTAACCTACCTATATATAGATTTGCCTATTATGGACATTACATATAAATGGAATCCTACAATATGTGCTCTTCTGTGATTGACTTCTTTCACTTAACACGTTTCAAGTTTCATCCATGTTGTAGCATCTACACAAGACTCTTACCAGAAACATGGTTGCAAATATTTTCTCTTCCTATTCTGTGAATTATCTTTTCACTTTGTTTTTTTTTTTTCTTTTTTTTTTTTTAAGATTTTATTTATTTGACAGAGAGAGAGACAGTGAGAGAGGGAACATAGCAGGAGTGTGAGAGGGAGAGGCAGGCTTCCCGCTGAGCAAGGAGCCCAATGCTGGGCTGGATCCCCTGACCCTGGGATCAAGACCTGAGTCGAAGGCAGATGCTTAATGGCTGAGCCACCCAGGCGCCCCATATTTTCACTTTCTTGATGGTGTCCTTTGAAGCGCAATGTTTTTAATTTTGATGAAATCTAATTTGTCTTTTTCTTTTGTGAGTTGTGCTTTTGATGTTATAGCTAAGAAATCATTACAAGGTCACAAAGGTCACAAACATACACACCTATATTTTATTCTGACTTTATAGTTTTAGCTCTTGAATTTAGATCTTGAAATATTTGGAGTTAATTTCTGCCTGTGGTGTGAGGTGGGGATTCAAATTCTTTTGTATATGAACGTCTAGTTGTCCCAACACCATTTGTTGTATAGATTATTCATTCTCCACTGAATTATCTTGGCACCCTTGTTGAAAATCAATTGAGTGTAAGCATGAGGGTTTCCTCCTAGACTCTCAATTCTATTCATTGATTTATATATCTATTCTTATGCCAGTGCCACACAATTTTGATTACTGTACCTTTGTACTAAGTTTGGAAATTGGGAATTGTGAGTACCTCAACATTATTCTTTTTCAATATTATTTTGGCTATTTGAGGTCCCTTGAATTTCCATGTAAATTTTAAGATCAGCTTGTCAATTTCTGCAAAAATCCAGCTAGGATTTTCCAGGACAGATATGGGATTATTGAACATTATTGAACTGCATTGAACCTATAAATCAATTTGGGGAACAGGGCATAATATTCAACTTCAATAATATTAAATATGAACACGGGCACCTTCCCATTCATTTAGGTTTTCTGTAATTGCTTTCAACATGTTTCACAGTTTTCAAAACATTGTCTTTTACACCCCCTTTGGTCAAATTTATTCCTAAGTATTTTATTCTTTAGGTGCTATTGAAAATGGAATTGTTTTCCTAACTTCATTTTTGGATTGCTCATTACAAATGTATAGAAATGAAATTTATTTTTGTATATTGATCTAGTATCCTGTAGCCTTGCTCAACTTGTTTATTTCTACCAATTTTTTTTTTTTTAAAGATTTTATTTATTTATCCGACAGAGATAGAGACAGCCAGCGAGAGAGGGAACACAAGCAGGGGGAGTGGGAGAGGAAGAAGCAGGCTCACAGCGGAGGAGCCTGATGTGGGGCTCGATCCCACAACGCCGGGATCACGCCCTGAGCCGAAGGCAGACGCCCAACCGCTGTGCCACCCAGGCGCCCCTATTTCTACCAATTTTTTTAAGTAGATTCCTCGTATTTTCTGTGTGTAAGGTCATGTCATCTGCAAATAGAAGTAGTTTTACTTCTTTCTTTCCAATCTGAATACTTATTTTCCCATACCCTTGATGATAGTGTGCTATTAAATTAGCTAATTTTTCTAAATAACTGATAAATAATATTTTCTTTTTTTTGGTAAGGAATTATTTTCAGTTTGTTTTCCCCAAAGGGTGTTGCTACCAGTTCAGTCTCTAATCAGTTTCAGAAGAAGGAGAATACTATGTTTTCCTCCACTCTGGAATATAATTGGTACTGGCACTTAAAAGCCCTTCAGTAAACACTTTCTTTTTGACTACTGAGTGGATGAATGGATAAATGGAAGGATCAATTCCTGAAACACCTGGGGCATAATTACAATGAAACTTCAAGATCCACAATAAAATTCTGATCTGCTAGTTGAAAATGTATAAATGTGAACTGTATCTCTTCATCTCTTCATCTGTATCCCCCTCATCGTTCTTGTACATGATGTTTTTCATTTTTAACTGCTCACATTTAATGTCTGCTAAAAACATTACGCAGAGTCCCTACCTGCAAAGAACTCAAATCCTTTAAACTACCCACTGCTTCCCTGTAGAGCTTTGCAGGTGTCGTAGGAAGCCCAAGATCTCTGAGAATTCCAGAGCACTCAAACCCCCAATCTTCTTCCTGCCTGGTCAGGACAGATATGGAATTATTGAACATTGTCTCGCTTTCCTTTTCTGATTTCAAATAGAAGATAAGAATATGTTTGGCATCAGATGAGGTCATCTTACGAGTCTGGGGCTGCTTTCTCCACTAAGGTGCAACATATTAGGTGATGGTTTTGAAAAGCATTGTTCTGCTCCTTGGTCTGAAATAAAATGCACTTACAAAATCTATATGCAGCTTATTGATAGTTGGGGTTTGGTACCATATCACCTGTACCATTCAGTGTTCTTAATTGCAAAGAACCACCTCTACTCTGACTAGTTCCTGCAGGGATTTGTTAAGGAATATTGGGTAATTCACAGAACCTCTCGGAAGACCAGAGAGCCAGGCTCTGCCACCAAGGCAACAGAAGCAAGGCCCAACCACACCAGGAAGGCCACTCTGCCAACCACGCCACTGCCACTGTCACTTGGAATGGACACCAGAAGCTCTGCCATTGCTACTTCCAAAGTACTGGATGTCTCCTCCAGCGAAGAAAAGGAGTGTCTCCACTTGCTGCTTTCTCAGCTGAAGTCAAGTCACACCTGGAGGTGTCTGACTGGCAAAACCCAGGTCCTATGCCAGAAGCCTAGGGGCAAGGAAGTCTAGGAATGTGAGTTTTCTGGTTTCAACCTTAGGAAGGTAGAACACACAGCATGTGGAAAATGACCAAAATATACGTAGCCTTGTAGTGGATACTGTCGGTAAGGCCTTTGCTCATATGCCCTTGGATCCCTTCCCCATTTTCAGACATTCCAGCAGCACTCATAATACCCAGCACCTTCCTCTCTTTGGTCAGAGAACTGTTTCCAATATATCCCAATTCCCTGTGCTATGGCCCGAATGTTTGTGCTCCTCAAGATTCATAGATTGAAATGCTAACCCCCAAGGTGATGATCTTAAGAGGTGGGTCTTAGGGGGTTATTAGGTTACCAGGCTCTGCCCTCATGATTCAGATTAGTGCCTTTACAAAAAAGACCACACAGAGCTAGCTCACCTCTCCCACCATATGAGGACACAGCAAAAAGGTGACACGAGGAAGTGGATCTTCACTAGGTACTAACTCTATCAACACCTTGATCTTGGACTTCTTCGCCTCCAGAAATGGGGGAAATAAATGTGTGTTGTTTATAAGCCGCCCATGTTATGTAATTTTTGTTATAACAGCCCAGATGTGCTAAGACCGCTCACCCCCAGTCAGGACCCTCTGAGCTGTGATCCTCACAGTATCCGAGCTCCCTAGTGGGACTTTGTCGGATATCACACCCTTGCTTCTCTTTCTTTCCTGTCCTACTTCCCACTCTCCTGTTTTTCCTGGGAACATTTGCTAATAAATCACTTTCATTCAAATTCTTACCTCAGAATTTGCTTCTGGGAAACCCAACAAGTACCTGACAGTGGACCTTGCATATGGTAAGCACTCAACAAATATTCATCGGAAGAAAAGAAGCTGGTGCTAAGTTGCCACTTAGGACAATGTCCACCATATTCTCTAATCAAGATTCCTAGAAGTGGTTTATGAAATAGGCACTCCCCATCTGGTTCTCTTATAACACTGGAGTCATTTGTCACGCATGCAATCAGGAAGAAAGTGGCAAAACAGCTGACAATGGCATGCACTTTGCCCGTTATTATGTAATGGACAATTTACTTAGCCTTTTTTGGGTTAAACTCTGTCACATAAAATAATGCCAACCTTGAAAGGTCTTCTAAAAATTAAATGAAATAAGAGATGTCCTCGTACTTAATAGAGCCTCTCCAAAAAGGTATTTCCCTTTCTTGCTCCTTCCAGCTGACTGAAAGTTAAATGAGAGAAAATGTTTCATTTCCATATTTGTCACTCCGTGCAAATGAGTCAAATCCAGATTAAAAAATAAAAGCTGCGGGGCGCCTGGGTAGCGCAGTCGTTAAGCGTCTGCCTTCGGCTCAGGGCGTGATCCCGACGTTATGGGATCGAGCCCCACATCAGGCTCCTCCGCTGGAAGCCTGATTCTTCCTCTCCCACTCCCCCTGCTTGTGTTCCCTCTCTCGCTGGCTGTCTCTGTCAAATACATAAATAAAGTATTAAAAAATAAAATAAAAGCTGGGATGGAGGGGCACCTGGGTGGCTCAGTCAGTTGAGTGTCCCAACTCTTGATTTTGGCTCAGGTCCTGATCTCAAGGTCATGGGATCGAGCCCCACGTCAGACTCTGTGCTCAGCGTAGAGTCTGCTTGAATTCTCTCTCACTCTCCCTCTGCCCCTCCCCACTGCTTGCACTCACTCTCTCTCTAAATAAAGAAATAAAATGTTAAAAAAAAAAAAACACTAGGATGGAGGAGAAGTTGCAGCCAGCCCAGGCCAGCATGAGCCTTCCTGCTGAAGAAGAGATGACCCACATGGTTAGTATTTCGTTACATACAAAAAATTTAAAAATAAGTCAATATATTGAGAATAATGGGAGCCATGTTTCTCATTCCCAGGAAAGAGAGGTACAAATATAGAAGGGGAAAGTCTAGAATAAAACATCTAAGGTTGAATTGTAATTGGAGGTATCAATGTGGATTCCTGGTTGATTCAAGTTTGTCTTAAGAGTAATGGAAAGCCACTGGGAGACTGCAGGGTACAGTACAGTGGGGTAAGCAGTTCATTATAAGATGTGCATTTGGAGGGGCACCTAGGTGGCTCATTTGGTGAAGCTCCGACTCTTGATCTCAGCTTAGGTCTTGACCTCAGGGTCGTAAGCTCAAGCCCTGCATTGGGCTCCATGCTGGGCAGGGAGCCTACTTAAAAAAAAAAAAAAGATTTGCATTTCAAAAATATAACTATTACTGTGGCAAAATGTGGAAAACAGACTGGAGAAGGGAAAGAGAGAACTTGGAAAACTAGTATGGGTTTACTAAAGTGGCTAAAGAAAAAGCAGATGGTAGCCTAGACTTGATGGTGGTGATAGGGATGGAAAAATTTGGATTGACTGAAGAAATACTGAGAAGGTAAAAAATGGTATGACTTGGTGATGGAGACGTGTACAAGATGATAGCTAAGTTTTGGGTTTGCTAAACCGAACAAATGGTGCCATCCAATGAGGTAGGAAACATTAGAAGAGAATAAGGTTTTAGGGAAAGATCATGCATTGACTTTTAAACATAAAGACTTGAGCTTCCTTTGAGACAAAAAAATGTGGAGTTCTGGAAACCAAGGAAAGGGAATGTTTCAAGGAGCGAGAGGGGCTCCTGGGTGGTTCAGTCGGGGTTAAGTGTCCAACTCTTGATTTCTGCTCAGGTCATGATCTCAGGTCGTGGGATGGAGCCCTGAGGTGGGCAACGCACTGAGCGGGGAGTCTGCTTGAGATTCTCCCTCTCCCTCTGCCGTCCCTGCACTCTCTCTCTTAAAAGTAGAAGAAGGAGGAGGAGAGGAAGAAAAAAAGAGAGATCAACTATGCTGAAAGCTTTAGAGAGGTGAGGTAGTATACGGCTGAAAAATATTCATGAGAGATCTGCTTCAGAAGACTGATAGATGCAGAAGCCAAGGCTGGAATGGGTTGAGAAGTGAGTAGGCAGAAAGAAAATAGAGGCTCTTGCCCTTTCACTACAAAAAGCAGTTGTAGAAAATGTACTTATATTGGCCTAAAAGAAAAGTGCCATAATTCCAGCCAAATCAGAAACATCGAGTGAGTTCAAGCTCCACTTGAAATGAAGTTAATTTCAATTTATATGTGTCATGCTACCTAGTCTTCTGGGCTCCACAAGAATGGAACTTGCTCTAGAAAACACAATACATAATACTCATTAATGCTGCTATTATGATTGGAAAATAAGAATTCTACCAAAAAAATTACTACAATAAAGTCACTTGGAGTCACTTTGGCCTTCAAAGGTCATGTCTTCCTCTGTGTTCTAAACATAGGATGTGTTGTCCCACAATGCTTTTGTCCCATATCCAAAACCTTATCCAAATTTCAGATCAGGTTCTGTCTATCAGTGAGTCATATCACACCTTATTTGGAAAACCTTAGCATTTGTGCCTTTAACCAGTAATGTTGCCAACCAGGCCTTGCTCGCAAATTAATAAATATTTACACAGTACATTATGAAGCTCCAGCAGGCACAGTGAGTTCTCAATATTTTGTATGTTGCTAAGACTTTTTATGTATATTCAAATTAAGTAGAGTATTGTAAACTGCTCCAAACCCCATTTCCATCTCTCAGTCCTCAATTTCCCTATGAGTCATAATAGTTAACATTCATTGATTACTGTGCTCCATTCACTATTCTAGACATTTTTCACATAACACAAATAATCCTCCCAACAACACTGTAATATAGATATTACTATTACTATTCTACAAATTAAGAAGTTGAGATACAGAAAGGCCAAGTGACACAATTATTAATGATGGAGTTACCACCTAATTCACATAAACGATTCACACAAATACAGATAAGAGAGCCTACGTTCCTAAATTTTTAGCAGCAGAAAGATAACCCTGATAAGGCCTGGTCCTACCTGGCCAAGTTTTACTGATGTACCAGGATTAAGTAGCATAGTTTAGCAGCCGGATTTTTAAAAGATACTCCACTCCATTGAATCACACGTTGTCCACTTTCTAGGCCCTCTTTCGCGGTGCTACAAGAACCCGCTGTATTCCTGACGGCCCAGAGGTGGCGCTGCAGGGACAAGTAAGGAACTTGGGCAGCGTCACTGGGAGGGGCTGATCCCGAACAAGGAAACGATCCGCCACCCCGCGGTAGGCGGAACCTAAGGAAGGCCAAAAGAAAGCGAGTGTTCTGTTGTGCGCAGGCGCAGGGCTGGGCACTCCCCCGGGAGTGAGGGCTGCTGGGCTCGATGACGTGGCCTGGCAACGTCCGCTCCGGTGCGCCTCCGGGGAACCCGGCGCCGCCGGAACTGCCTGCGGCCTAGTCCCGAAGCGCGTGTGCTAGTGAGCCGGAGCCGGGGACGGCGGCGGCGGCGGCAGCCGGGCCTGCGGGGACACGACGGGGCCGCTGCCATGGGGGAGTGACGTGTCTGTGCCCGCTGTTCCGCGACAGCGGCGAGACATGAAGAAACCCCGCGGCGGCGGCTCCTGAGCCCCGGCATGGAGGAGAAATACGGCGGGGACGTGCTAGCCGGCCCCAGCGGCGGCGGCGGCGGCGGCCTCGGGCCGGTGGACGTGCCCAGCGCTCGGTAAGTGACGGACGCGGCTCGCACCTCCGGAGCGCCTCTTTCCCGCGCCTGCGCTCGCCGGCTCGCTCACTCGCGCACCCAGACGGCAGCTGCCCCCCGGACGCGCGCGGGCACCGGCGTCCCTCCCGTCCCGCTGACAGCCCGGAACGCCCTCAGCCCAGCACGCGTCCCACAGCGGTCCGTCCTGTCCCTGTGCCTCCTGCGCCTGTGGCTTTCATTGGCTCCCCCGTTGTCCGCTGCAGAATGAATGCTCTAAAGCCGAGGGCGGTACTGCTTGAGTTTCTGGTTTTCGAGGCATACCGTTAACCTTCCCTCAACCAGCCGGTTCACGGGAGGGGTGTTTCTGGTCTGTGACAACCTTTTCTGCTGGCTCTTTCTCCCTGAAATAGTAGTTTAGTGACTACTTAACCTTTCTGACGTCTCCCTGCGTAAGTTAGGGGAAGGTGTCACCATCTTCAGGCGAAGAAACCAAAGTACAAACGGATGAACTTCGACATTCAGGTTAACCCCACACATCAAAAATTCAGCCCATCATCTAGCTTTCTTTATTTTCCTTGGCTTATTTATTTTATTATTAAATGAGAAATGTGTACTCATTGTTTAAAAAAAAAAAACCTCAAGCACTACAAAAATTCGTAGAATAAAAGGCGAAAATTCCTCTTTACCCGCCCCCCCATGTTCCCACGAACCTCCAAGAGGTAAGTACAGTAACCAGTTAGAGTGTGTCCTTGATCTGTCTTAAGTTCTGAGGTAGTGTCAAGGATGCATAAAATATGGCCCAACAATTTTGTTGGAATTTGGTATTCACTGTCTTCATTTTTAATGAGGTTCAGTTTTTCCGTTCTTGAAGACTTTTTTTTTTTTTGAGGTTTAAAGATTTTGATAAATTCTTTGGAACTGTAGAAATAGCATTGCCAATATAATTTTTTTTCAGTGAAGAGGAAAGGACATTTAAAATGCTGAAACAGAACTTAGTCAACTGCATTTTTGTAGTGTAAGTTAAATTTTCTAATCTCTTACAAATAACAGCATATCAGATATTATTTAGTGAGTTCTGACAGGTAAATGCAATAGGTGACTCGGGTCTAGATTTTGGTAGTAGAGGGGAAAAAATGCGGTAAAGGACAGTAATAGATCCATTAACAAAACCGGACTATGGGTGATAAAGTATAACCATGTTAAATTTTCTGAAGTTGATAACTTTCCTGATTAAAAGAAAATGTACATATTCTTAGGAAATCAAGTATTTAGAAGTGTGATGTAAATAACTTACTCTTAGCTGAGAAAAAGAGGCCTGTGTTTAGAGAGATGATAACGCAAATGGGACATTTAACAGTGAGGGAATCCAGATAAAGGGTATACTATTCTTGCCACTTTTCTGTAAACTGGAAATTATTTTTAAACAAATAGTTTAAAATTACCATTTATTCAAGAGATTACTGTCTTATCTGTGGCAAACAGTCTTTTGCTCTACTGTTGTATTATTTGCTTAGCAGAACTGCCCTATTGTAACTCATTGCAAAGTCAAATTCAACTCAGGAGTGGTTGAATTCTTAATAGATTCCAAGTTGCAAGAATTTTCCTTTGCATAGGCTAACGATCAAATACTCGTTATGATCTGCAATAAAAACTAGTTCAAAAATCCTTTAATTGTGGGTATTTTTGTGCCTGAATTAACAAAAAAAGAATTGCTTTAAATGTTTCTATCTGGCTTCTGTAAGGCCTCTTTGCAGAAAAGAAGATGATAGTCAATATTTGTTGAACACCAGTGTTCGATGTGCTTTGAGTATAGCATCTCAATTAATCCGTACAACAGTGCTATAGACTACATAGCACGTCCCTGTTTCACAGATAAAGAAACTGAGACATAGAAAAAAGTTTATTTTCCCAACTAATAACTGACCTGAGAGTCAGTTATCCTAAACCCCATGCATTTCACACTGATTGTGGTTTTTGTTTACTGGAGAACCATGAACTGCCTACTGCAGTGGGCAAAGCTAAGAAGCACATTTAAACCCAAACCAAAATTTTGGTAATTCTAGGTCTAGAGAACCAGAGATTTTTTATAATGTTTGATGAAACTGTTTGGTGGCAAATAATGATTTATCAGTTGGGTAGGTGGAATATATCCCTCTGAGTCCCCCAGAGCCATTGAGTGACTCAAGGCCACTGCCCCTGTTGAAGAGCCTTTCTCTTCTAACCCCCTCATCTTTCCCTTTTAGTAAATGAAGCTGTTCACTCTTTCCCTGCACAATATAAACTACAAATTATCTACTTATTAGTATATGGTTATTTAGCCTTAGCTAGTGTTTCATCTGTAGCCCAAGAGGAAGACTTCATTATGCGGCTTTAAAAATCAGAGACTCCAGGGATGCCTGGGTGGCTCAGTCGATTAAGCGAGTCTGCCTTCTGCTCAGGTCATGATCTCAGGGCCCTGGGATTGAGCCCCACATCAGGCTCCCTGCTCAGCGGAGAGCCTGCTTCTCCCTCTCCCACTGCTGCTCCCCATGCTTGTGCTCTCTCTCTCTCTGTGTCTCTCTCTCAAATAAATAAATAAAATCTTAAAAAAAAAAAAAAGATTGGGGGCGCCCAGATGGCTCAGTCGTTAAGTGTCTTTCTTCAGCTCAGGTCATCAAGCCTGCATTGGGCTCCCTGCTCAGCGGGGAAGTCTGCTTCTCCCTCTCCCTCTGCCGGCTGCACTCCCTGCTTGCACTCTCTCACTCTCTCTCTGTCAAATAAATAAATAAAATCTTTAAAAAAAAAAGATTAATGTTTTATAAATAATAAAAATCAGAGAGTCCAACTTAAAATGTTAAAATAATTTTCCTGATTTAATAGTGTTAGCAAAAATCTTGAACATACATGAAAAGTCATGTAACTATCAAAATATGTGTATAATTGTAAGTATATGAAATATGTATGTGTCCATACATGAAGATGCAAAGGAAAAGATTTGGAAGGATGACCACTTGGTTGTCTGTGAGGAGGAAATGGGAATGATTTTATCTAAAACTTTAATAACAAGCAGCTAGTCAGGAATTACTTTTATAATCTCTGTATTTTAAAAATTAAAAAAGGGATAAAGAAAATTAGTGTCGGAAAGATCATAATAGTAATATGTTTACCAAGAAGCATTTTACTTGGGGGGGCCTGGGTGGCGAAGTCAGTTGAGCATCCAGCTCTTAGTTTCAGCTCAGGTGGTGATCTCAGGGTCTTGAGATCAGCATGTCTGGCTCCAGGCTCAGTATGGTGTCTGAGAGTTTCTCTCCCTCTGCCTCTCCCGCTCGTGCTCCCTCTTTCTCTCTAAAGTAAATAGATCTTTTTTTTTTTTTAAGTATTTTACTGAAGTTAATGTTCCTTATGACTAAATCTTGGCTTTGAAATGACAAAATTTTAAAGGTTTATTAATACTTTAAACGGAAATTACTTAGAAACTGGGCACCTGGGTGGCTCAGTCAGTTAAGTGTCTGCCTTCGGCTCTGGTCATGATCCTAGGGTCCTGGGATCAAGCCCTACATTGGGCTCCCGGCTCAGCGGGGAGCCTGTTTCTCCTCCTGCTTGTGTGTGCACGCTCTCTCTCTGTCAAATAAATAAATAAAATCTTAAAAAAAAAAAAAGAATTTCATATATTGTCCCATCTTGTTAAAACACGTGTATTAAATATAATCTACCTTTTCCTTGATAACCTCTGGTCATTCTGTCATCTGGCTAACCTAGCTTAAATACAGTCATCTATTTAAGGCGTTTTCCTAGTACTAGTATTTTGCATATGCTGCTCTCTACTTTGAAATACTCTTTCCATTTTCTTGCTTTGTAATTCCTGCTTATTCTTTATTTTTATTTTTTTGAAGTACGCTCCATGCCCAGCATAGAGCCCAATGCATGACTTGAACTCATGACCCTGTGGTCGAGACCTGAACTGAGATCAAGTGTGAATGTTTAACTGACTTAGCCACCCAGGCACCCCAAATTCCTACTTAATCTTTAATACACACTTAGATATCTTGAATTCTAAAGATGGACCTTTGCTTACCAAGTTACAGTTAGTTGCTTCCACTATTCTTTTAAAACTCTAATACTTACTTGGGGGTCACATAAATACTTGTTTGCTTGCCTGTCTTCCTTAGGCCTCAGACTCCTTGCGGACAGGTCTCTATTACACATTAAGTGTCGCAGATAGCACCTAGAAATATGTTTAGTTCCAAGTAACATAACAAAGAGAACTTTAAACAAATAAGAAGATGTTCTTCTCACATAAAAGAAACCAGGTAGGTATTTGCTCAGCACCTCAGTGAGACCACCCAGATTCCTTGTCTTTGCTCTCTGCCATCCCAAGTGTATTGGCCTTGATAGTCAGGCTTGTTATAAGATGGATAACACTTTTAGATAATGTTAACATTTTGATAACATTTTTTAGATAAAGTTCCTTCCTTGAAGGCAGAAAGAAGACAGAAGTATTTCCAGCTGCATCTTCCCTTTTGATCAGGAAGGGAGAAGGCTGTGCTTGAAGCCACCTTGTCAGTCTTCCCTTAGGTCTCATTGGCCGTTTATAGCATCTGGCACATAGTAAGTGTGCAAAGAATATTTGAAGGCTAACTATCCCTATACAGGATATACAAGACTCTTTGCTGACATTGAGAATCCCCAGACTGCTGTCATTGTTTTTCCTGGTCTTTGTTTTTTCCCTCCCTATCTTGACATTATTGTTCTTTATGTCCTTACTTCTATCCTGCTGCCTTATTATTACACTTGATTAAGAGCTTAAGGAGTAAAGCCCGTGCAGTTTCCAGTGTCGCTCTCTACTTAATTTCATTCTTTTTTTTTTTTTTTCATTCTGAGTCCATGGCTGGGTTGCTGATAGTCCAAGCCAGAAGCTTGACTGCCACTTAATGTACTGTATTATTGCATTATGTATGTTACTGTATGAGATATCACTGTATTACACAAGTATAGTTGTAGAGTTAACATTCTTTCTTTTGGTAAACGTTTGCTGGGTACATATAATGCCCTTGACTGTGTTAGGAACTAATAAACAGCAGATTTCTAGCTCAACTTTTATTTTCCTTGACTAATTTTGAATTGCTATGCTGACCAGAATATTTAATTAACATTAATATAGTTGATATACTCAGCGTACTAAAGTCTGCGTGACTTTTTTCTCTGGTTTAAATGGGCGAAAATATAAAAAAATCTTAGGTTTTAATATGGTTTTTGTCTTTCATATTTAAAGATGATTTGATGGTTGTGTGTGCCACCGTGAATGTATAATTGAGAACAATTTAGAATGTAGGAACCCTCAAAGCCTTTAGATGAACTTTGATTTTCTCTGTGACATATTACATGATCTCAGGATTGTGAGAACTAGCCCCGTGTGTCTTGCTGCATGCTCAGTAGGGAGACTGCTTAAGATTCTCTCTCTCCTCTCCCTCTACCCTGGCTTGCATTCTCTCTCTTAAAACAAAAACAAACAAACAAACAACAACAAAAAAAAACAGCATATTTGGGCACCTGGCTGGCTCATTCTGTAGAACATGTGACTCTTGATCTCCAGGTGGTGAGTTCAAGCCCCCCCTTGGACATGGAGCCTACTTAAAATTTAAAAAAAAAGCATACTTAAGAGCCGTGGGTTTGACCCTAGCTAATGTTGTGGACTTTAATTTCCCAATCTGTGACATGAGAGGAACTGGGCTAGAGAATCTCTAAGGTGTTTCTCAGCTCTTAAATCTTAGTGTTCAGTTTACTCAAGCACGTGTACATTTACTTTCATACCTGGACAGTTGCTAGAGATTTGGTAGATTTCCCTTGTTGTATTCTTTGTTTTTAGCCAATCTGCAGAGAGTCCAAAAACAAAATACACTTGATTTTGTGTTGCTGTTATAGCCATAACTTTAAGTTTATTATTTTTCCAATGCTCCTTTTTTTGTTGAGATAAAATTTACCTATAATAAAATGCATGGATTTTAAAGGTACAAGTTTGCATTTTTCACAGATGTGTATACCTATGTAACTTTCAGCATAATCAAGCTATAGAACTTTTTTTTTTAAGATTTATGTATTTAGAGAGAGACCGCTCAAGCATGTGTGGGGGGAAGGGGCAGAGAGGGAGAGAGAGAATCTTGAGCAGACTGCCTGCTGAGCACAGAGCCTGATCCCCAACTCGGGGCTTGATCCGTGACCCTAAGATCATGATTGCAGCCAAAAATCAATGGTCAGGTACTTAACCGACTGAGCCACCTAGGAGCCCCAAGCTATGGAACATTTTTGTCGTCCCAGAAAATATGTTTGATCTTTGAAACGGAAATTTTAATGAAGTTTATACTGTTCAACAAGTGGGTTAAATAGGAACTTCTTTAGGGTGCTTTAGGATGTGACTTACATTATCCCGCAATAACATTTTTATTAGCTTTTGGGTGATTAATTATCACAAAGTTGAAATCCCCAGGGGGGAAGAAATCACCAGACTGCACTATAAAAGGCCCCCCAGATGGTGTTCATGATAAGGAAAAGCACTTTTGTCACATCTTTTTTTTAATTTAGTATAATATCTGGACTAAAACAGAAAATGAGCAATCTTGGATGGTGAAGATGCTGAGATTCATTCTTTCAGGGACTGAAACTTATTTTAATAATTGCATCAAAATCTTCCGAAAATATATTTTTTCATGACTTCTTAATCAGATTACTGTTTGTTTAATATAGTTTAGCTCTTGTTAATTCAGCGCCATCGCACTGGGTTATTCATACTCATCAGTTTTTGTGTTATGCGTTGATATCCCCATTGTATGTCAGATTGTCTTAACTCTATTTGAATGACTTGGGCTTCTTTTAAACTTACGGGTTTGCTTTTTGTATTTTTTCTCCCATTGAGAGAGACTTCTTATCCCTGTCAGTATGCTGGCTGTGGACGTTCCTCACACATCGTTTTTGGTTTTGGTTTTGGGTTTTTTCCTTCCAGCTCCTTTTTAATGTAGTAACACCTGTTTGGTGTAAACTTAAAAAGTCATCTACTAAGTGGCTTGCACAAGATGTCCTATTAGGGTGAGGGAAAAAGTACTAAGAAGTCCACAACTTTCTATCTCATTCTTTTTAATTTCTTTTTTTTTTTTTAAGATTTTATTTATTTATTTGACAGAGAGAGACAGCGATAGAGGAAACACAAGCAAGGGGGGTGGGAGAGGGAGAAGCAGGCTTCCCCGCCAAGCAGGGAGCCCGATGCAGGGCTCGATCCCAGGACCCTGGGATCATGTCCTGAGCTGAAGGCAGACACTTAACGACTGAGCCACCCAGGAGCCCTCATTCTTTTTAATTTCTAATTTGTGTATGTTTCATAACATATATAACACCAGTACAGTAATTCACTTTTACAACATACGGATAAATAGTGGGTTTCATGTGCAAAAAAAATTTTTTTTTACTGCTAGAGAGTATATGATCAAAGAAGACTAGTAGGCTAGAAAACTAAGTAATTTCTTCCCTAATTCAGTTTCTTTTTCAGGAGCTCCTTTTTTCTTTCTTTTTATGGCACCCTAATTTTTTCACGCATGCAGTATTCTTTCTTTTGTCTCAGAGATTGTTATTTATAGTTCTTTGTTGTTTGCTGCTGCTGTTACCTATGGTCCCTTTATCTTTTAGATTTGTTGTTTTTGTTTGGTCTCTCCTAAGCTTATCTTAAGGATTGATTATCCATGTTTGCCATTCATATTTGAGTGAGCCCTATAAAGCTAATTAGAACACCTGTGTGGGGCTTGTCCCTAGTGGATCCCTATAAGGGTTCTGCTGAGAGATTGCAGCCTGGCTGTTAGGATACTGGAGGTAAAAGAGGAAAAGGAGGTAACTTTCTTTTAATTTCCATGATTTTATTCTAGCACCGCACCCCTCTTCTCTACTTTGCCTTATGTCTAGACCTCTCCAGAGACTAAGCCTCGTGTGTCCTATCATGATTGAGGAGAGATAGTTGCCTGGCTGGGTGGGAATGTGCGGATCTAATTACCTGGAGGACTTGTTGATGCTGATCCTCTTTTCAGCTCCGCGGCCCCATCTGAGGTGCTTCAGATTCCTGAGCCTGTACGGGACTCTGTAGGGCAGGCTGCTTGACTTTTCAACCGATACTCTCACCGCAGTCACATAGCAAAGCAGAGGAGGGGCAGACCTAAGGCATTTACCATTCCTCTGTTCCTTCTTACGTTGTGGTCTTCTAGTTTCATCACAGGTAGAGTTTGGGGTCTGTTTTTATTCTCTTTGTTTGAAGCAACTGTCAAGTTTAAAAAGCAGATTACGAAATGATCTGGCAACTCAGTTAAACAAGAACATATTTTTAGTTTGGCCTCTTTTTTTTTTTTTTTTAAGATTTTATTTATTTATTTGACAGAGATAGAGACAGCCAGCGAGAGAGGGAACACAAGCAGGGGCAGTGGGAGACGAAGAAGCAGGCTCGTAGCAGAGGAGCCTGATGTGGGGCTCGATCCCACAATGCCAGGATCACGCCCTGAGCCGAAGGCAGACGCTTAACCGCTGTGCCACCCAGGCGCCCCACTTTTTTTTTTTTTTTAGCAGACTCTGTCTATATACATATATTTTTTTCTATACATTAAAAAGAACCTGGATGTTGTATACCAAGATATTAATAATAGTTATGTGGATGGTGAGTTGTTCGGTTTTTTGTGTGTTTCATTTTTTTAATGAGTATCTGTGGTTTTTATGATGATCCCTATTGTATAATAAGAAAAAAACATATTACAAAGTTCCTGTGATTTTAATGATACTGAAATTTGTTTCTGCTTTTATTTTTCAGATTAACAAAATATATTGTGTTACTATGTTTCACTAAATTTTTGAAGGCTGTGGGACTTTTTGAATCATATGATCTCCTAAAAGCAGTTCACATTGTTCAGTTCATTTTTGTATTAAAACTTGGGTGAGTGTCTGTGGTTCTTTTTTCCTTAATGTTTTATTTATTTGAAACTCCTGTTTTAACTGATTATCTTTAGGAAATGTTAGGTAAAATATTTTGTGCTCTTTATTCCTCCTTACACATGTATGATAAATTTTCCAAAAAATAAAATACCTAAAGTTAGAGGTACAAAGAGAATGACTTTTTTTTTAAAAGACTGTTATACTATAATAGCTTGCCAAAACTAAACTTGTACTATCGTTTGTGTTAAAGAGAGTTTTGCACATTTCTTTTAATGTTCAGCTTAATAGAGAATTGCTGAATTTTCGTGTCTGTTTCAGCATTCAGTCTGCAGGATCTCATATCACTTAGCCTCTGAAGACCTGCACTGTATGCCCCTGAGAGAATAAGAGTGAAAACGGCAGATAATCTCTTAGTATTTTCATAAAAATAGTTTTGTCCCCACAGTCTCCCTAAAAGAGTCTCTAGGCCCTAGGGATTCCCAGACCATACCACTGGTGTAGTTCAGCCTTCCAGCAGGCATAGAATGTAACCTGAGACTTGTTTTGGCACAGATGTTCCTTATTTTCTAAGTTAAACTGTGCTAGGCTTTGTTCACAATATGCTCCCTTCACAGTACAGGATCCTCATATGAAATAAATTTTACATTATTCTGCACATAGGAAGAAATTCTCTCTGAATAAAGTTTCTTTAGACCTTGAGATTGATAGTGACCACTCTCACTTTTTTTTAAATAAAAATCTGTTAAGGCTCTGGGGAGTTAATTTTAGTGATTATGGAAAGTGATTCTTGACTAGAAAATTTTAAGTAAGCAGTTGTATACATTTTTATATAACCATTTTGGGAATGTGAAGGTAAGGACATTCTTCATTTCTGTTATTTCAAGATTTGTTATTAAGTTTTGGAGAAAATAGGAATTTTTTTTATTTTTTATTTATTTATTTTTTTTGTATTTCAAAGGATGACAAAATATTGAGACTCCTTTCTTTTGTGGCTTGTGAACTGGTTCTGAAGGCAGTTACAAAATAAGAGTTCCCCAGATGTTGCAGTAGAAGCCTTAGTAGCATAAATACTATTCTCCAGTATAATTTTTTTAGAGGGTAATGTACCTTTCGAGTTGTAGTATGTTTGTTTAAAGTGAGTATCTTTACTTAACATCACACTTTGTGTGTAAGATAGATTAATATTAACATATCAATGTTTCCTTATTCACAGGACTGCCTTTTTTATGGTTTTGTTTCAAAAGCCATTTTCTTCTGGGAAAAGTATTACCAAACACCAGGTGAGTTTTTTCCACAATCCTTTTTTCCTAGCAGCTTCCTAGTCATTAGGCCACGAGAAGTGCTCTTTTGTTGATCAGAGTGATTTAAATAATTTAAGTACACAGCAGAACATTTCCAGTTAAGTCACTCTTGACTTGCCTTTCAGTATCAAGGCTTCAAGAGTAAACTGTAAAGTATTAAGATAACAGAATGTTTAAAAATGGAGAAGAGAGTAAAAAATTTTAAGGTATACCATAATTTTTTTTTAATGCAGGACTCTATTCTAAAAATTTCTAAATAAGACATGGAGACATGCCCAAAGCCTAGGACAAATGTCATTAGGAGGCAGATAAAGCATAGAGGTTAAGAAATGAGGCCTCTGGAGTCAGACAAATTCATATTCTGTTTGTTCTCCTTACGAACTCTTACTTTGAGCAAGTTACTTAATTTTTCTATCTCAATTTTCTCACCTGTAAAATGGAGTTAATAATACCTTTGTAATGAGCTGTGAATAATGAATTAATACATATAAAGTTCTTGAAATAATGCCTGACATATAGTCAGCAGACAGTACATGTTGTTTACTGACATACATATGTACTCATCATCAACATCATTTTCTTTAAGCACCTGAGGTTCAGGATGCATACCAGAAATGTCCTGTGTTCTATATGGTCACCTCACATTATTACCTCTTTGGACAGTAGTTAGAGTTTGCTTTGTGCAACAACTTAGAAACCCGTGCCATGACTTTTTATTAGAATGACAAATTTATGTACTGCTGTTTTAGAGACGATGCATGTTTTAAAAATAGGATTATTTTAATCCCCTTCATAACTTTTTTTCTCTCTTTTCAAGTAATTGAAGGTCCATCTGGTGGAAAAGAATTTAAAGATTAAAACATTACGTGTTCTAGCAAATTACTGAGAAACTAATGAAAAAAACATAAATTTGTATTTTATAGAAAAATATTTCAGTATCTAACAGCAAACAAGAATATAGAAAATGGAAAACAGCATATTGTCTTACAAATCTAGGTTTATTCAAGGAATGTTAACATTTTCTATTTAAGTTCAAAATATGTGATTATTTTTAAAAATGTAAAAATGTAATTATTTAGCCTTTAAAATATCTAAATGCTACCATTATTTTCTTTCCCTATATATTTTTTTTAAGATTTCGAGATACTAGGAAAACATATATGACTAAAATTTTTAACTTTTTGTTTCCATTCATAGTGGATCAAAATATTTAAACATGCAGTTGCTGGTTGTATCATTTCACTCTTGTGGTTCTTTGGCCTCACTCTTTGTGGACCACTAAGGTAAATAAAAATGTGTATTTTGAGTGTTTACTTATATGTTTAATTTTGAATATTTTATTCCATTATATTTTATGTTAACTAGTTACGTTAAGTTATATACAAATGCTTCTCTCACTCCTATAGCACTGGGTACATCTCAGTATTTATTTATATGGGGGGGCTGACAGAATCTGTTTAATTTGTGGACTGTCTTTGGTAAACACTGTAAATGTATTTTTCATGATTTGTTGTGATACTTTACTAGTTAAGAGTCCAAACGGTTTATAATTTTTAGCATAGGTGGTTTTTTATCATCCATTGGTGATCCCTTTTAGCAACTGATTTTCAAAACTAAAAGGTCTGAAATGGTAAATAAAATGAACCAGTAGGAAAGCTAAATCTTTGGAGCACCTGGGTGGTTCAGTCGGTTAAGCATCTACCTTAGGCTCAGATCATGATCCCAGGGTTCTGGGATCAAGCCCTGAGTCAGGCTCTCTGCTTACTGGGTAGCCTGCTTCTTCATTTCCCTCTGCCTGCCACTCCTCCTGCTTGTGCTCACGCTCTCTTTCTCTCTCTCTCAAATAAATAAATAAAATCTTAAAAAAAAAAAAATCTTCAGACACCTTGGTGGCTCAGTTGGCTAAGCATCTGCCTTCAGCTCAGGTCATGATCTCAGGGTCCTGGGATCAAGTCCCACATCTGGCTCCTGGCTCAGCGGGAAGTCTGCTTCTCCCTCTACCCTTCCCCCCTGCTCGTGATCTCACTCTCTCTCTCTCTTTCTCTCTCTCTCTCTCACACACTCAAATAAATAAAATCTTGAAAAAAATTTCTTTTCCGTGAAATTGTATTTTGTTTTCTGTTATTAAATCACTGTCCCTGTGTGTTAGGCAAGAAAGGCAGAAAATTGTTAAATTCTTACTTGACTCCTTATTTAGTCTTATATTTCCTGTCTTACAACCCATCACTACCACCAGCTCCTCTGTCAACACTGCCCCCTCATTCTTTAATTAAAACCATCAGGGGCCCCTAGGTGGCTCAGTCGGTTAAGCCTCCGACTCTTGATTTTGGCTCAGGCCATGATCTCAGGCTCCTGAGATCAAGCCCTGCATTGGGCTCCATATTCAGCATGGAGTCTGCTTGTCCCTCTCCCACTGCTCCTTCCCCTGCTTGTGCACTCTGTCTTTCTTACACAAATTAATTAAATTTAATTTAAGAAACAAAAACAGCCGTCATGCAGGGGTGGCTCAGTCTGTTAAGCATCCAACTCTTTATTTTGGCTCAGGTCACAATGTCAGGGTCATGAGATCGAGCCTCATCAGGCTCTCTGCTGGGTGTAGAGTCCGCTTGGGATTGTCTCTGTGTCCTTCTCCCTCTACCCCCCCATCCCCATTTGCACAAGTGTGCGCATGTGCGCTCTCTCTCTCTCTCTCTCTCTAAAAAAAGAGAAAAGGAATTACATGTTTTTTGTTCTTTGTTTTTAGGGAGGGAGAGGGAGGGGCAGAGGGAGAGACAGAATTTTAAGCAGGCTCCCTACCCAATGTGGACCCCCATGCTGGGCTCCATCTGACAACCCAGGGTCCAAGACCTGAGCCCAAATCAAGAGTCAGACACCTAACCAACTGAGCCACCCAGGCACCCCATGTAATTTCTTGATTAAAAAGACTCCTTCAGTGTTCCATAGCCTGCTGATATATTTATTTGTTTTTAGGGAGGGAGAGGGAGGGGCAGAGGGAGAGACAGAATTTTAAGCAGGCTCCCTACCCAGTGTGGACCCCCCATGCTGGGCTCCATCTGACAACCCACGGTCCAAGACCTGAGCCCAAATCAAGAGTCAGACACCTAACCAACTGAGCCACCCAGGCACCCCATGTAATTTCTTGATCAAAAAGACTCCTTCAGTGTTCCATAGCCTGCTGATATATTTATTTTCTTAAATTGTATCTTGCAATTATTAATAGAATTAAAGTTAGGACTGCTGTGTTCTGTGTTACAGATTTTTGAGTAAAGAGGAAAAATGAAAAATTTTTAAA
The DNA here is from genome assembly GCF_023065955.2 of Ursus arctos. NCBI lineage: Eukaryota > Metazoa > Chordata > Mammalia > Carnivora > Ursidae > Ursus > Ursus arctos. The sequence goes on from NW_026623067.1 coordinate 55,961,208, forward strand.
AGAGCAGCTGAAAATCTTAATATTTAGATCCCATAAGCCCTGTTTTGGCTAGTAATAATGTTTTTCAGGTTTTTTGTGGGTTTTTTTTTTTTTAGATTTTATTTATTTGTCACAGAGATATATATTTATTTATTTGTCACAGAGAGATATAGAGAAACCACAAGCAGGGAAGGCAGCAGGCAGAGGGAGAAGGAGGCTCCCCACTGAGCAGGGAGCCTGATGCAGGACTTGATCCAGGACCCTGGGATCATGACCCAAGCCAAAGGCAGACATTTAACCTACTGAGCCACCCAGGTGTCCCAGTTTTTTTATTATTATTATTATTATTATTATTATTATTATTATTTCATACATATAAAAGAGTAAATATGAATAAGAATGTTTAAATAATAATGGCCACAGTATGGCCACCTGTATCCCCGTCTCCCCCTACCCTTGGGTGCAATCAGCATCTTAAGTTTTGTTTTTCATTTTCCTCGTTTTCTTTATAGTTTTTTCACATATGTATCTGTGTCTTTTTTTATGTTTAATTATTTTTTTAATGTTTAACTTTGCAAGTTTTTTACTTTGTATGAATAGAATTACATTGCATGCGTATTCTATAGCCTCCTTTTTCCATTTAATGTTACGTTTGAGACTTGCCCTTATTGGTGCATATAATATATATATTGGTGCATATTATATATATATGCATATATATAGTTCATTCATTTTGATGGCAGTTTTTCAAAATACAATTCATAAAACATTCATCCTTTTTTAGTCCATTGGGGCTTCTGTAACGGAAATACTGTATCTACTGGGTGGCGCTTTTTTTTCTTCTTCTTTAAAAGATTTATTTATTTATTTTTAGAGAGAGCGTGCATGAGCTGGGGGAGGGACAGAACGGGGGAGAGAGAGAGAAGCAGATTCCCCACTGAGTGTAGAACCCAACATGGGGCTCAATCCCATGACCCTGAGATCATGACCTGAGCCAAAATCAAGAATTGGAAGTTTAACCAGCTGAGCCACCCAGGTGCCCCATAGACTGGGTGGCTTTTAAACAACACAAATTTACTTCTCAGTTCTGGAGACTGGGAAGTCTTAATATCAGGGTGAGGCAGAGTGACTGTGTTTTGAGGTACTGCTTCCTGGTTCATAGCTATCTTTTCTCAATAACCTCACATGGCAGAATGGGCAAAGAGAATACTCTTGTGGTCTTTTTTTATGAGAACTCTAATCTCATTCATGAGGGAGGGTTCCACCCTCATGACCTGTCCACTGCAAATGCCCCACTTCGAAGCACCATCACACTAGGGATTGGGTTTAACATGTGAATTTAGGGGGGACTCTGACATGCGGTCTATACCACATTTAAAGTGTGCAGTTCAGGGGTGCGTGGGCGGCTCAGTCAGTTAAGGCTTTGCCTTCGGCTCAGGTCATATCCCAGGGTCTTGGGATCAAGCCCCACATAGGGCTCCTTGCTCAGTGGGAAGCCTGCTTCTCCCGCTCCCTCTGCCTGCTGCTCCTCCTGCTTGTGCTTTCTCTCTCTGCCAAATAAATAAATAAAATCTTTAAAATAAATAAAAAAAGCTACTCTCTTAAAAAATAAAAAACATAAAGTGTACAATTCAGCATTTCTTAATATATTCATAGACTTTCATTCATTTTTACTGCTGTACAATAGTCTATTGAATGAATGTATTCTATTTTATTTATTCTTTTACCAATGACATTTAGGTTGGGGCTACTGCAAACAGAACTGATAGGAGCAGCCTCTAAGTGTTTCCTGGTACACATACACAAGAAATTGATGTGATATAAGCCTACAAGTTTTACCATTTCAGCTTCTTTTTTTCCTCCTCTTTTTTTTTTTTAATTAAGTAGGCTCCACACCCAGCATGGGGCTTGAACTCACCACCGAGATCAGGAGTGGGGTGCTCTACTGACTGAGCCAGCCAGGTGCCCCTAGTTTCAGGCCTTCTGGGATAGATAAGGCCAAAAGATAGATTATTCCGAAAGCAGTTGTCCCTATTTATTTTTCTCAGTGTTTTATGAAATCAAGGGGAAATATTTATTTTCTCTTACTGTAGTTGAACTCATGCTTCTTGGTGAAGATCAGATGTATTTTATGAATGATAATGTTGTATTTTTATAGGACTTTGCTGCTATTTGAACACAGTGATATTGTTGTCATCTCACTACTCAGTGTTTTGTTCACTAGTTCTGGAGGAGGACCAGCAAAGGTACAATTTTCTGTTATTAATTCCTTGAAAATTGAAAGTTATACACGTAAAATATTATCTAAACCAATTAAATAAACTCCCTTACCATTTAAAAGAATGCAGGGGCTTTCTCTGCTAATTTTAACTTTTTCTTACAGACTTTTTTTTTTACTTTTTATTCTGAAATCATCATATATTCATAAGAGGATGCAAAAATAGCACCAAGAGTGCCCTTCACTCAATTTCAGTGGTAATTTCTTACCCAACTCAAGTACACTATCAAAACCAAGAAATTGACATTGGTATAATCCATAGACCGTATCAAGACACAGAACAGATTAGGGGCGCCTGGGTGGCGCAGTCGTTAAGCGTCTGCCTTCGGCTCAGGGCGTGATCCCGGCATTATGGGATCGAGCCCCACATCAGGCTCCTCCACTGGGAGCCTGCTTCTTCCTCTCCCACTCCCCCTACTTGTGTTCCCTCTCTTGCTGGCTGTCTCTATCTCTGTCAAATAAATAAAATAAAATCTTAAAAAAAAAAAATTAAAAAAGACACAGAACAGATTAATCACCACAAAGATCTCTATCATACTGTACCCAAGCCTCTTCCCCACCTCATTCTTTACCCTTATTCATCATTTTTGGAAAATACCTAAGAACTTGTTATAAAGTCTGATGAATATTTATCCAACATTTTGCCAACTAGGCCTTATTTATCTTAAGTAACTTAAGTATTATCCTTTTTTGGTAAATGAGTCAAGAATCTACAATTCCAAATTTTTATACCTACAGTATTTCTTTTTTATCAGATTGTTTGCTGTGCATGGTACATTGTCCCAATTATAGAGGAAAGGAAAAATAAAAAGACAAATAAGATGTAGTAGTCCCTGTTCTAAAAGAAGCTGTTGCAGGCTAATGGAGGCAGATGAATAAAATTAAGTGAACAAAGTAACATGCCAGGTAGAGCGGAGAGACTACCCAACCCATAGATTTCAAACGTGATAATTAATATTAAAGCACATGCCACTGTTTCTTTCATCTCACTAATAGAGTACTCCAAAATAAATGTGAATAAAAATTAATACATAATATAAAACTATCTTAATATAGTATAATGGTATGTAAATATATGTAAATGTTGTAAATGTATGTAAATATGTAATGTGTAATAGAAAATACAAATATATGTATAAAGTAATATATGATATAATGTGTAAAATAATATAAATATCTATAAATGTAATATGTAAAATAATATAAAGCTATAAAATAATATAGTTATACATATATATAAAGTAATATATATAAATATGATATACTGTAATATGTAAAATAATATAAATAGAGCTATATAGAGCTATATGGAAAATATAAATACATATAAAGTAATATATATGATATACTGTAATATGTAAAATAATATAAATAGAGCTATAAAACATCAATATATATAATATAAAATATAGATGGATAATTAACTACAAGCAAAGAATTTTCTGAGCATAAAAGCAGTGGGAGATGGGGCGCCTGGGTAGCGCAGTCGTTAGGCGTCTGCCTTCGGCTCAGGGCGTGATCCCGGCATTCCGGGATCGAGTCCCCACATCGGGCTCCTCCGCTGGGAGCCTGCTTCTTCCTCTCCCACTCCCTGCTGTGTTCCCTCTCTCGCTGGCTGTCTCTCTGTCACATAAATAAAGAAAATATTTAAAAAAAAAAAAAAAAAAAAGCAGTGGGAGAAAATCACAATGAGAAAACTCAGTACATTTTTAAAAAATTTTTTATTATGTTAGTCACCCTGCAGTACATCCTTAGTTTTTGATGTAGTGTTCCATGATTCATTGTTTGCATATAACACCCAGTGCCCCGTGCAATATGTCCCTCCTTAATACCCATCACCATCCTATCCCAATCCCCCACCCCCATCCCCTCTGAAGCCCTCAGTTTGTTTCCCAGAGTCCATAGTCTCTCATGGTTCATTCCCCCTTCTGCTTACCCCCCCTTCATTCTTCCCTTCCTTCTACCAATCTCCCTGCTATTTCTTATGTTCCATAAATGAGTGAAACCATATCATAATTGTCTTTCTCTGCTTGACTTATTTCACTTAGCATAATCTCCTCCAGTCCCGTCCATGTTGCTGCAAATGTTGGGTAATCATTCTTTCTGATGGCTGAGTAATATTCCATTGTATATATGGACCACATCTTCTTTATCCATTCGTCTGTTGAAGGGCATCTAGGCTCCTTCAACGATTTAGCTATTGTGGACAATGCTGCTATGAACATTGGGGTGCATATGGCCCTTCTCTTCACTACGTCCATATCTTTGGGGTAAATATCCAGTAGTGCAATTGCTGGGTCATAAGGTAAGCTCTATTTTTTTAACTTTTCAAGGGACCTCCACACTGTTTTCCAAAGTGGCTGTACCAACTTGTATTCCCACCAACAGTGTAAGAGGGTTCCCCTTTCTCCACATTCTCTCCAACATTTTTTGTTTCTTGCCTTGTCAATTTTTGCCATTCTAACTGGTGTAAGGTGGTATCTCAAGGTGGTTTTGATTTGTCCCTGATGGCTAATGATTTTGAACATTTTTTCATGTGTCTGTTAGCCATTTGTATGTCTTCATTGGAAAAGTGTCTGTTCATCTCTTCTGCCCATTTTTTGATTTGATTATTTGTTTCTCATGTATTGAGTTTGAGAAGTTCTTTGTAGATCTTGGATACCAGTCTTTTATCTGTAATGTCATTTGCAAATATCTTCTCCCATTCTCTGGGCTGCCTCTTTGTTTTGATGACTGTTTCCTTTGCTATGCAGAAGGCATGATGAAGTCCCACAAGTTCGTTTTTTCCTTTGTTTCTCTTGCCTAAAACTCAGTACATTTGACCTTATAATGATTATAAGTTTCAGTGTAACAGAAATCATTGTGCAGACAACAAACAACAACAGAAAATTACCACAAGTAAAAGTTTTACATTTCTTTCAAAATATAAATTGGTAAAATCAGTTAAGAAAAATGCATAAGATTCTCAATAAAAAAGAGCCGAGGGCAGGGAAAGACAACTCACAAAAGAAATACAAATGATTTTAAAACATTAAAAGCAACAACAACAACAACAACAAAAATTTGGGAGCCCCTTGGTGGTGGCACAGTTGTTTACGTATCTAATCTTGGTTTCAGCTCAGGTCATGATCTCAGGGTTGTGAGATTGAGGCCCATGTCATCCCCTTGTTCAATGTGGAGTCTGCTTGAGCCTCTTTCCCTCTCCCTCTGCCCCTACCCCCTTTCTCTCGAATAAATGAATCTTTTAAAAATATAATAAGAAATAAAAATTTTGCCACGCTAATGTTCAGAAATTAGAATATAAGTTGTACATATCATATTATTAGTGTCTGTAATGAATCTGGGCATCTGTCTAGGACACAGCATGGTTTTTTTCCTTAGTTATGACTGAGGCACTACAAAATTCTCAGTTGCTCTCTTTAACAAAAGATTAAATTATATCCTCCATATCTGGGTATTGTTGATACTGTCATATTCTAATTTAATGAAATTTAAAATTGTGTGGCTGACTTTTGTCAAGATATCCATCTACCACACTAATAGAGAATTTATCATGTGTACTGGTAAGCACGTTAATGAATAGAATAGGATTCTCACTTTAATTTTAACTTTTATTTAATGAGAGTATGTGGCAGTATACCTGTAAATTTATAAATACAGAATGTATAATAATGCTATTTAAAATAGCATTTTTTTACACCCAAAATTCTGAAATATTTGCATAAACTAGACAGTACATTCTTCCTGGTTTTTCTTTTGTCAAAATCCTTTCCTGGATGAAAACATAAACTTATAAAAAACTTATCAGCTTTTAAATGTGCTACATTTTTACTGGATATGAGAAATGACTTTGCTAATTTTCCTAATGTGCCCTCTTACTCTTTTTCCCTAGAGTGGTAACTAGAATATTGATAATATTGTAAATTAACTGTCTTCTCTATCACTTACATGTTGTAGAATAAAATAAGTTCCTACTAATTATTCTGTAGTTGCTTGGGCTTTTCAACCAGAAGCAAAGTAACATTTAGGAAAATTAATTCTGCAAGCACTAATAGTGCATAGTAACATGCCTAGCCCTGTTAGCAAGAAGACAGTTCAAGTTGTCATTACTGTGTGCCTTAAATGCCTTCAAAATATCCTGCAGAATTTGTTGGAGCTCTTTACTTTTTTATGTTACTGTTAATACTGCAAATTTAGGGGTGCCTGGGTGGCTCAGTCGGTTAAGCATCTGCCTTCAGCTCAGGTCATGATCCCGGGGTCCTGGGATCAAGCTCCACATCGGGCCCCCTGCTCAGTGGAGAACCTGCCTCTCTCTCTCTTCCTCTGCCTCTCCCCTCAGTTGTGTGCTCGCTCTCTCTCTCTCTGTGAAATAGATAAATAAAAGCTTTTTTAAAAAATACTGCATATTTATATTTTATAGTAGAAAGACTTTAAGGTATTTTTTTCTGTAAATATTTATTTGAAAAAAATTCTTCTTTAGCATTTGTATAGTTATAGTCTTAAAAATCAGCTCTTAAAACAGCCATTCTTGGTAATATTTTCTTCATTTTCAGACAAGAGGGGCTGCTTTTTTCATTATTGCTGTGATCTGCCTATTGCTTTTCGACAATGATGATCTCATGGCTAAAATGGCTGAACACCGTATCCTTTTGCAGTAGATTGGAGTGATTTAGTCTTGGAGAAAAATAGAAGACTGGCAGAAAGGGTAAAGAAGGAGGATTGAATTAAACTGATCAGTCATGAATGAAACTTCCATGAATTAATGTAGGTATTCAAATAATGAGTAAATTTATTCTAAAGTAAGTATTTTATAGCATCTCCATCAATATCTTCTACAGGGACAGTGAAAGAATATTTTAGAATGCCCTGGTGCTTAAAAAAAAAAGAAAAATTTAATTTGCCAGTCAACAAAATCACTGTGTTGGCTCCCTTGTAACAAATTTAATGATTTAAATGCTCGATTTAGAGGTCAGTTGGAATTATTAAATATAAACTTTATTTAATGAAAAATCTTTAGCATCTTCTTGCCTGAAAGAAAAAGCTAAAGTTCCTTCACCTGATAATCACTCTCTTGCTCTAAACTGTTATTTCTAATTGAGCTTCCACTATTCTATAACCCCAGCTTTCCAGTCAAATATGTATACTCATTTTCCTCTGCAAACAGACATACCTTGTTCTTTCCTGTCCATACACCTTTGTCCACTACATTTAGCTGACCTTAGAACACTAGTTTTGATTCTTCTGGTTACAGATACTGTCCTAAAGCCTGTCAATTAACTAATAACAGTTTACTTTGTTACAATGAAAGAGAGTGGTGTGACTTTGCAGAACTCCAGGATGCTTGTGATACGCCACCTCTGCCCCTTTCTGCTCGCTGCTTGCTTTACTGAGGCTTACGTGGTCAGTGATTTAGAAAGAGATTTAGGACTAATTTGACATGTTCTGAAAGAGCAACCTTAATTCCATGACAGTAGTGGTCCAAGAAGATCCTTGCTCTTATCCCTTTGTCCTACTTACAGTATGCATGCATATACTTTTGGAGGTTGACTACTAAAATTTAACAACTATATCTCAAGCACTATTGTAATTGTTTGGAGACAACAAAAGAAATACAGGCCATTCCAGTTTGTAAATCATGTCCCAAAATTAGATTTTTAATTGTTTTGTTTTTAAGGGCAATAAACTGTTGCAAGTAGTCCGGTTTGGGGCCCCCAAACTAGTCTATAGTCAGCCTAAAATAATGTAGCTAAAATTTTAGGACTTCAGGATTTAAAGAGTTAATATTTGGGATTTTTTTTTTCCTTTACTGCAACTCACTTAGCTGAAGGACATCATGACAGTGCTCTAACTCACATGCTTTACACAGCCATTGCCTTCTTAGGTGTGGCAGATCACAAGGTATGTTCTTTTCTTTGTTCCTAACATGATCCAGAGACTGTGAAAAGTTATAGCAACTATAAAAGTGCACTTAAAATAAGTTACCAGTAATTTACAGTATTGCCTGACATTTATGCAGTCCAGTAATTTGGGATGTGGAAGAAATATAATAGCTCCATTTCTTCAAATATTATGTATTTAAGGATTGGGTTTTGGACCGTGTGTTTCTAATGAAACTTATCTAATTTTACTCATAGGGTGGAGTATTGTTGCTAGTACTGGCTTTGTGTTGTAAAGTTGGTTTTCATACAGCTTCCAGAAAACTCTCTATAGATGTTGGTGGAGCCAAACGTCTTCAAGCTTTATCTCATCTTGTTTCTGTGCTTCTCTTGTGCCCATGGGTCATTGTTCTTTCTGTGACAACTGAGGTAAGAGTAGGAATTTATTGGTAATAAGTAAAATGAATTGCTCTTACTTAAAAATTTTAGTTCAGTACATTGTATTTTATTTCACTTTGAGCTTGCAAGTATCTTAAATTACCATTGCTTTTTTTATAATTTTTGAAAAATTTTTGGAGTAAATTTTGTTCATAGAAAATACAAATCAGGTACTATTACATTTGTATATTCATCCCATTCCTGTGGCCCAAAGGAATCAATTAAAGAATATTTGCTTATTTTAGAGCGAGAGAATGAGCGAGCTTGGGGGAAAAACAGAGGGAAAGGGACAAGCATACTCTGCGCTGAGCCTTTACAGGGCTTGATCCCACAACCCTGAGATCATGACCTGGGTGGAAATCGCGAGTTGGACGCCTAACCAACTGAGCCACCCAAACCCTCCTAAAGATTAACCCATTTAATAGTTACTGTGTGTTACAGACAAGGATTGTGGGTCACCTAGTATTTATATAATTATTAAACCATAGTGTTCTTGTTTTTAATACTTTGGGGTTACTGAGAAATGTACTAATATTTTACAGCTCTTATATCTTGGCATTTTATGAATCGTATTGAGTTAGAATATTTGTTTAAATATGAAGAGATTAAATAAAACATAAGATGTGAACTTTATTCCAGTGCAGTGCTAACAATTTCTTTTTTTTCTTCTTTTTTTTTAATTTCTAGAGTAAAGTCGAGTCTTGGTTTTCTCTCATAATGCCTTTCACAACAGTTATCTTTTTTGTCATGATCCTGGATTTTTATGTCGATTCTGTTTGTTCAATCAAAATGGAAGTTTCCAAATGTGCCCGCTATGGATCCTTTCCCATTTTTATGAGTGCTCTACTTTTTGGAAATTTTTGGACACATCCAATAACAGACCAGCTTCGAGCTATGAACAAAGCAGCACACCAGGAAAGCACTGAACATGTCCTGTCTGGAGGAGTGGTAGTGAGCGCTATATTCTTCATTTTGTGTGAGCATTTTTCCCCTTGGGAAATTTCATCTCATGGATTCTGATGTTGAAATCATTTACTTAATTTGGGAATTTGTTCAGTGCTTGCATTTCGTGCTGACAGATTCTGTGTTGGTTTTGGTAGCTTAATATTTTAAAACTTTTGTCATGTTGTTGTTTTCTCTTTTTTTTTTTTTTAAAAGCTGCCAACATCTTATCATCTCCTTCCAAGAGAGGACAGAAAGGCACCCTAATTGGATATTCTCCTGAAGGAACACCTCTTTATAACTTCATGGGTGATGCTTTCCAACATAGTTCCCAATCGATCCCCAGGTTTATTAAGGAATCACTAAAGCAAATTCTTGAGGAGAATGACTCTAGGCAGATCTTTTACTTCTTGTGCTTGAATCTGGTAAGATTTTTATATATTTGTGACATATCTTAAAAACGTAATCTTTTAATTTTGACAGTTCTGGTATAATTTTAGTAATTCCCAGATTTCTGATAATTAGAGAGGGGCTAAAATTATATTTTCTCTCAGTCATAGGAAGATTACAGGATCATATTCAGACTTAAGCAAACAATTTTTTTAAAGATTATTTATTTATTTATTTGACAGAGAGGCAGCGAGAGAGGGAACACAAGCAGGGGGAGTGGGAGAGGGAGAAGCAGGCTTCCCGCTGAGCAGGGAGCCCGATGTGAGGCTCGATCCCAGAACGCCGGGATCACGACCCGAGCTGGAGGCAGAGGCTTAACAACTGAGCCACCCAGGCGCCCCATTAAGCAAACAATTTTTGAGGCATTTTAGATGCATTAGTTTAGTGTGCTATTTTAAATCAGGAAATACAGTAGCCTGAAAGGTTTTTATCTACTTCTTATAGGATCTCACCATAGACCAGATTGCTAACATTTTATACCCTAGTTTACTGAGTTCTACAGACCTAAATGAATCTTTTTTTTTAAGATTTTATTTATTTATTTGACAGAGAGAGAGACAGCCAGAGAGAGAGGGAACACAAGCAGGGGGAGTGGGAGAGGAAGAAGCAGGCTCCCAGCGGAGGAGCCTGATGTGGGGCTCGATCCCATAACGCCGGGATCACGCCCTGAGCCGAAGGCAGACGCTTAACAACTGAGCCACCCAGGCACCCCAGATGAATCTCCTTTTAAATAATTTATAAGATGAACATACCTGATTTAATGTAGTATCTTACAGTTGTGTTTTTTTTTTTTAAAGATTTATTCATTTGTCAGAGAGCGCAAGCTGGGGGAGTAGCAGGCAGGGGAGAAGCAGGCTCCCGGCTGAGCAAGGAGCCCAATATGGGACTTGATCCCAGGACTCTGGGATCATGACCTGAGCCAAAGGCAGATGCTTAACCCAACTGAGCCACCCAGGTGTCCCTATCTTACAGTTTATATGAAATGAAATAAAGTGGCAGTTATATCTTCAAGTAAAGTTTGCATAATAAAAGGTTAAGGGGGCGCCTGCTGGCTCCGTGGGTTAAGTGCCTGCCTTCGGCTCAGGTCATGATCTCAGGGTGCTGGGATCGAAGCCCTGCTTCAGGCTCCCTGCTTGGTGGGGAGCCTGCTTCTCCCTCTCCCTCTGCCTGTCGCTCCCCTCCTCGTATTCAATTGCTCCCCCCCTCTCTCTGTCAAATAAATAAAAAAATCTTTAAAAAAAAAGGTTTTTTTTAACTTAAAGGTTTAAATTCTCATGATTAAGTTCTAATAAATCTCTTGAAATGGTATTTCCTAACATATTTCTCCCCTATTTTTCTTTAAATTTATTGTAGCTTTTTACCTTTGTGGAATTATTCTATGGCGTGTTGACCAATAGTCTGGGTCTGATCTCAGATGGATTTCACATGCTCTTTGACTGCTCTGCTTTGGTCATGGGGCTTTTTGCAGCCCTGATGAGTAGATGGAAAGCAACTCGCATTTTCTCTTATGGGTAGGTACACTGACCATCAGGGTGATATAACACAACGAAAAAATCTTAAGGGCAAATTCCATCTTACGGAATAAAATTTTATTACTTTTTTTTTTAAGATTTTATTTATTTATTTGACAGAGAGAGAGAGACAGCCAGCAAGAGAGGGAACAGGGGGGAGTGGGAGATGAAGAAGCAGGCCCCCAGTGGAGCAGGGAGCCTGGTGCGGGCTCAATCCCAGGACGCTGGGATCATGACCTGAGCCGAAGGCAGACACTTAATGACTGAGCCACCAGGCGCCCCAAAATTTTGTTACTTTTAATACAAATAATTTTTCAGAGCTTTAGTTTTCTTTAAATTGAAGTAGATACGAGGAAATAAATCAAGCATATGGTAAATAGTAAATGGCAGTAAGCTCAAGATTATATTCCCTGACTAATTCCTCTTGTAAGGAGAGAGCAAAAATCAGATTTTGGGGGGCGCCTGGGAGGCTCAGTCGTTAAGTGTCTGCCTTCGGCCCAGGGTGTGATCCCAGCATTCTGGAATCGAGCCCTGCATGAGGCTCCTCTGCTGGGAGCCTGCTTCTTCCTCTCCCACTCCCCCTGCTTGTGTTCCCTCTCTCGCTGGCTGTGTCTCTCTCTCTCTGTCAAATAAATAAAATCTTTAAAAAAAAAAAAAATCAGATTTTGAGCTCTTTGCCTAACAGTTTATTGGAGACAATGGAATGTGCATGGTCATTTGCATCTTTGCTGTTAGAAATAGTATTCAAAATTTGAAGAGGCTATGCATGAAATATCCTTTCATCAACTGAATAATTCAGTTCAAAAATATTAGAATCCTTGATTTGTACAAAGAATTGTGATAAGACCTACCTTGAACAGATTGATAAATTCAGCTCTTTTCAACTGTTAATATTTTGAAAGATAGGTGAGCCAAAAATACAAATAATTTTGGTACAAAGCAGAATCTGTGTGCTGTGACAGAGGTACAGAGCCCATCGAGAGAGCCCATTAAAGGGAGAGAAGGATCTTGTTAAGAAAGTCTTTGTGTAAGGGGAAACATTGAAGAAGGACTTTGATAAACATTTATAATTACAACAAACTTAAGTGCAGAAGGACTCTTCCAGCATTAGTATGGTGTTTAAAATCTTGGTAATTTTCTGATTGTATTATTTATGTACATAGTTGAAAATCTGAACTTACATCCTCTTTTGTAACGTAACATTTATACTTTGAAAATATTTGTCATTTTCCTTTTTTAAAAATATATTCTACACTTTTAGGTATGGCCGAATAGAAATTCTCTCTGGATTTATTAATGGACTTTTTCTAATGGTAATAGCTTTTTTTGTGTTTATGGAGTCAGTGGCTAGATTAATTGATCCTCCGGAATTAGACACACACATGTTAACAGTAAGTTTTTATTTTCCTGTTTGAATTTCTATTCATACCCCCTACCCTACAGCCTTTTCCATGCTAAAGTTTAACTATTGTAGTTATTGATCTAGGAAGGTTCTATTTTATTTTTTAATTTAAATTAACATAATTTCTTATCTTGTGTTTATTACACTGCTGACTCTTAGAAATTAATCCTTTTCTCTAATATTTTAGTCAGAATATTAGATGACAGTCTAAGACATACAATTTCTTTCTGACTTATTAAATGTTTTTGTGTGAAGATGTGGTTTTTAAATACCTGAGGAAATTTGCAAAATGTTAGAGATAGAATCAGAAAAATATTATCATTTTAAAGGCTTTACTTTGTTGATTGTACTACTGCTGTAGTAGTTTATAATGTTCTCCCTGTACCTCCAGACCTTTGCATGTGCTGTTTCTTGTAGTTGGCATGCCCTTTCCTCACATCTGCTTTTCAGCCTTTGTCAGGACTTTGCTTATATGTCTCTTCCAGTGAGATACTTTCCCTTAATCTCCCTCTCTTCCCTCCTTGAAGTTTGATAGCTTTCCCTTTCTCAGTATTGCTGTTATGTCTTGCTTTCTTTTTTCTTTTTTTTTTTTTTAAGCAACATTGAGTTATAACTCCTTTGTCTTTCTTCCACAATTAAAGATGTGAGTGAAGTATCTTCAGGACCTGAATTGTCAGTCATTAACTCTTAAACTCTAGCACCTGGCTTGTAGTAGGAAATCAGCAATTAATTGTCAAATGATTGTAAGCAGTTATGAATCTGGTTGCTGGAAGCATATATTAGTAAAATGCTTTGGATTACAGTTTGGAAATATATTTTGAATTTTAAATACTTATATCTTTTGACCTTTAATATTTACTACAGAAATATTTGCAAAAAATATTTGCACAGATGTGTAAAGGTGCATGATTCCTTGTGCCATTGCTCACAATGGTAAAAAAAAAAAAAAAATGTCCACCAAGGAAAAGACTAGTTAAAGAAAGAAAGCTGTCATTCTTAGGATACTATACAGCCAATAAAAAGAATGAGGCATATCTATATACACTGGCATGAACAATACTTATAAACTGTACTAAGTTAAAAAAAATTCCAAAGCAGCATTATAATATGCTATTATTGGTTGAAAAAGGTGTTTATGTATGTGTTTTAGTATGTGCGTAGAAAGTACACCATTCTCTTAGTGACTAATTTTGGGGGGTTAGATAACAGGGGGCTTGCACTTTCTACATTATTTTTTCTGATGAAGTCTATACAAATAAAGTATTTATCATTAGAGGAGAACTATTTGAGATAATGGGGTCTCTGTATGCAATATTTGATTTAATTCAAAATTCAATAACCATTTTCAAGTTCATAAAGTTAACTAAAATTTTAAAATCTGACAGATAAATGGTCTGAGCCTCAGTAAGAAGTGTATAATTTCCATACATGTTTACTAAAGTAAATCTCGTGTCTTACAATCTTTGGAAATTAATTAGAATTATCTGTCCCCATTATTGTTATATATTCTTTTTATAAATCAAGTGGATTTCTCTAAAGGAGAAATTGTAATGAATGTAAATTAAATAACACCCTGAACTATCCAAAATCATTTTATAAGAGAGGATAATCAAGGGTAAGTGACTTTGTTTATCCTTTGGGTTGTTATATGGCATTATTAAATCAGGATCATTCAGTTTGTTTAAAAAAAAAAAGGTGAAAGATTACTATTACATGTCTGTTTTTCCATTATACTTTTTGTTACTTTGGGAAATTTTACTGTATTTTAAGAAACATAGTAAGATTGTATGTATTTGGAATCCACTAGTTATAAATTATAATCATTGCCTTACGAAATGAAATTTATCTGGTAATATAAACGAGATTTCGGCTACAGTGCATACTTGCTCTAGTAAGCAGTACTTTCAAGCTCTATTCAAATAAAACAAAGTTCTAGAATAACTTATTCATAAACCATGAACCAAGTACATGTTCTTCACTTGATTAAAGCAAGTCCAAATTCCTCTACTTGTCAAAACTTTGCTGTTTGAAAGTTGAAATGTTTCTTCTAAAATAGTCTAAAATCTGCTTTTTAAAAATTTTGGTTTTCCTTATTGAACTTAGGTTTTACCAAAAATACTTTGAAAACTGTAAACAGAAAAACATATTTAGATATATAGTAACTTTAAATAACAAATATATTTTTAAAATTACAAATTTAAAGGTTTTCTTTTCTCCTTTACTAGCCAGTCTCAGTTGGAGGGCTGATAGTAAACCTTATTGGTATCTGTGCCTTTAGCCATGCCCATAACCATAACCATGGAGCTTCTCAGGGAAGCTGTCATTCATCTGATCACAGTCATTCCCACCATATGCATGGACACAGTGACCATGGGCATGGTCACAGCCACGGATCTGCAGGCAGAGGCATGAATGCTAACATGAGGGGTGAGTCCTTGACAAATACTGTCCTACTTTCCAACTGTTATCAATTGACGTTGACACTGTCTTATTTGTATTAAATGTTAGGCTTCTGGTACAGTTTTATTTTTGAAAAACAGTCTGTGGCTAAAAAAATGAAGTCATCTGCTGTAGAAAATGCTTACATTCGTTCATAAATGTCAATTTTTAAACAGATTATTAGAGTCCTTTTCATAGTGACATTTACATAAATATTATTTGGAAGGGAAATACTGTGTCATTATGAACTTTTACTACAGAAGAACCAGGAAATTTTTATTGTACTGTAAAATATATAGGGGAAGTATTTATCACTTACTGTATTGAATTATTTATTGTGATTGTTTAATTTGGGTAATGTCAAAACATGGCTCTTGTGTGATTTCTAGGAAAACCAAACCATCATAAAACTCACTACTCTGTGCTATAGTTGCCTGTATCTTTCCCTTTTGACCATTGTGCCATGAATTCTTTGAGAGCGGTGACCATGTTTTTTTTGTTTTGTTTTTTTAAGTACTATCCCCTAGCAGAATCAGGAGCATAGTAGGTGCCCAGTAATACTTATGAAATGGATAAAGGAACTAAATTAGATGTGCTTTAATTTTTAATGTTTTCATATTTTACTTCTAGGTGTATTTCTACATGTTTTGGCAGATACACTTGGCAGTATTGGTGTGATCGTATCCACAGTTCTTATAGAGCAGTTTGGATGGTTCATTGCTGATCCCCTCTGTTCTCTCTTTATTGCTATATTAATATTTCTCAGTGTTGTTCCACTGATTAAAGATGCCTGTCAAGTCCTACTTTTGAGACTGCCACCGGAATATGAAAAAGAACTACATGTTGCTTTAGAAAAGGTATTGTGTGTAATTTCTTCACTATATTTTTTCCTTTTAAAATAGCATTTAAAAATGATTAATTAATTAATTAAATAGCATTTGAAATTGAGTAAGTTGACCCGACTACAAATGTGCAAAATATGAATTAAAAAATACAGTTTCATTTAAAGGACATAAAAAGGGGCACCTAGGTGGCTCAGTTGGTTAAGCAACTGACTTTTGATTTCAGCTCAAGTCATGGTCTTAGGGTCATGAGATAGAGCCCTGCGTCAGGCTCTGCATGGAGCCTGCTTAACATTCTCAGTCCTTCTCCCTCTGCGCCCCCCCAACTTGTTTGTGCATGCACACTCTCACTCTCTCTTTCAAAAATAAATAAATAACATATAAAAGAGGGAGTGAACAAATGGAGAAATTTTTCGTGGATGGGAAACTGTATTGTGAAGTTGTTGTATTTCTTTCATTTAAATCTCAGTACAGTTGCCTCTCCTGGGCAGTACACGATAAAACTCTTGTAGTAACTTTTGAACATAAATGGGGGAAAAATTTTGAATACAAGAACAAAAATAGAACTCAAGAGAAAAAAAGGCAGACAAGGGGAAAATATTTGCAGCACATATAAACAGGCAGAGACTTACTATCCATAATTTTTTAAATCAAGAAAAAGTCTTGTAGGAAAATGGACTAAGAATATAAACCGGCAGGGGCGCCTGGGTGGCTCAGTCGTTAAGCAACTGCCTTTGGCTCAGGGCGTGATCCCAGCGTTCTGGGATCGAGCCCCATGTCAGGCTCATCCTCTGGGAGCCTGCTTCTTCCTCTCCCACTCCCCCTGCTTGTGTTCCCCCTCTCACTGGCTGTCTCTCTGTCAAATAAATAAATAAAATCTTAAAAATATATATATATAAACTGGCAATTCATAAAAAAAACAAATACAAAATAAATGTTTTTCAGCTTGTGGTCTGCCGTATCTTTTTTTTTTTTTTTTTTTTTTTTAAGATTTTATATTTAAGCGGTACCTGGGTGGCTCAGTTGGTTAAATGTCTGCCTTCAGTTCAGGTATGTCCTGGGGTCGAGTCCCACATCGGCTCCTTGCTCAGCAGGGAGTCTGCTTCTCCCTCTCCTCCCTGCTTGTGCTCTCTCTCACTTGCTCTCTCAAATAAATAAATAATTTTTTCTTCTTCTTCTTCTTTTTTTTTTTTTTAAGATTTTCTATTTAAGGGGCACCTGGGTGGCTCAGTTGGTTAAGCCTTCGACTCTTGATTTTGGCTCAGGTCATGATCTCAGGGTCCTGGGATTGAGCACCACATCAGTCTCTGCATTCAGCAGGGAATCTGCTTGAGGTTCTCTCTTCCTGTCCCTCAGCCCTTGCCCCCACTAATGCATGTGCTCTCTTGCTCTCTAAAATAAATTTTTAAAAATAATTTTATTTTTAAGTAGTCTGTACACCGAGCGTGGGGCTCAAACCCACAACCCTGAGATCAAGAGTCACAGGTTCTACTGACTGAGCCAGGCAGGCACCCCTCATTTTTTTTTAAGTAATCTCTACACTCAACATGGGCCTCAAACTCACAACCCCAAGATCAAGAGTCATGTGGGTTTTGTTTTTGTTTTTTTTTTAAAGATATTTTTAAAATTTATTTGAAGAGAGTACAAGCAGGGGGAGCAGCAGGCAGAGGGAGAAGCAGGCTCCCGCTGAGCAAGGAGCCCCACACGGGTCTCAATCCCAGGACCCCGGGATCATGACCTGAGCCAAAGGCAGATGCTACCGACTGAGTCACCCAGGTGCCCCAAGAGTCACATGTTCAGGCGCCCTTGCCATATCGTATTAAATTAGGATCTACTGATGAAAAGTTGTTATCTTGAATATTTAAGGAATAATATCTTAACCCACTGTTTTCATAAATAAAATTAGTAGTTTTCTCACCTTCTTGTTAGTGAATACTACATCCAACTAAAAGGAAAAAAGTTTTATTTCAAAAATAATTTATGCCCATTATGGAAAACTTCAAAATATATATATATTTTTATTTAAGTAATCTCTGCCACTAGTGTGGAGCTTGAACTCACATGTTCTACCAGCTGAGCCAACCAGGCGCCCCTGGAAAGAAACACTTTTAAAATGTGCTTTTCTATATTAAGATATTTTGAAAATACGGATACCTGAGTGGCTCAGTTAGTTAAACGTCTGCCTTCTGCTCAGGTCATGATCCCAGGGCCCTGGGATCCAGCCCTGTCTCAGGGCTCCCTGCTCAGAGGAGAGTCTGATTCTATCTCTCAAATAAATAATAAATAAAATCTTTTTTTAAAGATATTTTGAAAATAAAAATGATGAAAACTATGTTGTACTACTTTGTAAATTTCCCCCATTTAGTTATGTCATGTTGATAGATACTCCCATACTGATTGTAGTGTTACGTTGTATGCAATGTCTGTTACTTATTTAATCAGTTCATTGTTAAACATAGAAGATATCTTTTGAATGTGTTTATATAACCATTAAATATGTGAATGTGTAAGGAAACCAAGTAGTCCATTGAAAGTATCTAATGTTTAGAAAAGGCAAAGTACCTTTTAAAGAGGTGAAAATGGGTATGCAGCTATTGAGTGTGAAGACATCTGTAACCCCCATTCATTTCCTATCCAAAGCTGTCTTCCCTGACATCACTCCCAGTTCAAAATATTTTAGGCACCTTTACTTCAAACAAGTTGTCCCTTTCTTTTCTCACTTCTTTTCCTTCCGTATTATCTTTTTTAAAATCAGCTTAATAGTGGTTTCTGGACCAAAAAGATTGCTTTGTGTTAAGTGAATTAGCCTCTTAAGTCCATTTATATCACCTGTCCTTTTATTTGACAGATACAGAAAATTGAAGGATTAATATCATACCGAGACCCTCATTTTTGGCGTCATTCAGCTAGTGTTGTGGCAGGAACGATTCATATACAGGTGACATCCGATGTGCTGGAACAAAGAATAGTACAGCAGGTGATAATCTTTTGTTTTTAAAGTAATTTCATTTGAGTTAATTCATGCATAAACTGGGACGCATTATAAATTATACTTTGAGTAATCATGTAACTGTTCAAAAACATCAATCTTTTAGCTGTCCAAGGATAATCTAACTTATTTTTTATATCTAGATTTGTTTTCTACCCCAAAAATGGTTAAAATAAAATTAAGTTTCAGTATTTAGATGACAAGCTTAAGTGAATGTAAAAAAATTTACTTATGATCCACCTTGGCTCCCAATTGATTGTTCAGAAATAAATTATTATAATTAATAATAATCACAGTCAAGTTGGCGAGGTTAGGATCAAAGTAGTTCCTATATTCCTATTCTAAACCTACCATGTTGGAAACAAAAGCTGTTTCTCTTTTCAACTTTGAATGTCAGGTCAGTAATTTACTGGCCATCTAAAGGATATAGCTAACATTTGACCAAGTGAATAATAAACATTACTTTGAGGATTATCTTTGGCTATCTGTGGCTATGAAAAAAAATGTAATACCAGTTATTTAAGATATGCACTATATTAATATAAATGCTTTAAAATGTATGGGTTTTGATAACAGGTTACAGGAATACTTAAAGATGCTGGAGTAAACAATTTAACAATTCAAGTGGAAAAAGAGGCATACTTTCAACATATGTCCGGCCTAAGTACTGGATTTCATGATGTTCTAGCTATGACAAAACAAATGGAGTCCATGAAATACTACAAAGATGGTACTTACATCATGTGAGATAACTCGAGAAATACCTCTGGGGTATGAACAATGAAGACTAAATTACTCGGTATTTATAATATTGCCAGAAGGAAGAAAATTGCACATAATTGTACAGAAACATATTGCTGTATTTGAAAAAAATTCTAGAGTTCCCTACTATTGGATCAAGGAGTCTTTCTTAAAGGAAATTTAAATACAGAATGAAGCATTAATTGTACAAGTAAAATAGTTACTTGAATTATGTGTATAACAGGAATCTTAAAATTTGAGTGAACATGATGTATCACGTCATCTTCAAAAATGAACATATAATGATGGATTCTAGTGAAGACCAAAATTACTTCTGTGTGTTTACTTTCTGTGAGAAAGCATCTCCATTGTAAATAATGTACTTACATGTTTATTACAAAGACCCAAATGAAAAATTTTTAGTCAATTTTTTGCATAGCCCTAGGATAAAATAGGAATAAAAGTTCTATATTTATGGATTTTCTGTATATAAAACTGGTTTCTAATTATAACTTAAATCCAGTAAGTAAAAGCTGTATTGCCACTTTAAATGTAAACTAAATTATTTGGGAGAAACCAACCACTGAAATGAGACAAGCAGTGAGAATAGGGAAGTATAACATTATTGATGTATTACAAAAACCAACCACTCTGTAAAATAAATTTTTTTACTTTTGGTAATATTTGCAAATGAATAATTACTTTATTAGGGTAAAGAACTTATACTAAGTTGTGTGCATTATTCGATCACTTGTCTTCTTCCTCTGAAGTAGAATATTCCATTTCTTGTTATGCATCTGCCATTCCAAGTTGCTTGTCAAGCTGGTATCCAAGCAATGAAAGGGTTCTCATCTTTTTGTTTAGCTCCATATTTTGTGGAACAACCAGTTGAGAGAATCATAAATAATGTCAATTCACATTTGAATTTTCTGCCTTTTTAAACGTAATTTTTAAAAAAATTTCTGGAACATGTAGATCTATAAGAAGTATCAAAGAATAGGTAGTTATTTTAAAGTTTAGTAAGTAAATCTTGTCCGTAAGTACTTAGACACCATGAAATCAAAATACCTACCCTGTAACTATTTTCTATAGCAATATCAAATTTATATTTTTTCATTTCCAATTTAAACTGAATCTATAGTCTGAAAAAAACTGTATGATAGGTAGATCTATAATAATATATGCAGTTTTATGAACACCAAAGAATGTTGTTCAAAAGAAACTTTTGAATACCTATTTATAAGCATTTGAATATTTTCATTCTTAGAATAGGAATTTTGATAAGTAGGATGAATTAATTTTAGTATGGGTACTATTTTTTTAACTATACCATAACAGCAAACATGTATTGTAAATCATATTTTTATCTTAACAATTTTAATATGTGAGAGGTTTTAGAAATTTGTTATAAGTTATTTTGATATTCTTTGTCTTATCTTTACACATTTTCTGGTCCAGAATCTTCAATACATAATTAAAATTTTTGAGTGGTGGGAAAATAATTGCATATTGATGTTTTAATGCAATTTTGGTATGTTAAAAAAATGTTTAAGTAAATAGGTATAATAAATATTGCACCGTTACTAAAATTGCCATTTCCTAGGAAACATATAACAGCAGAAAAATTAAATTACTGTGATGAGAGATAAGGTGAGACATAGGGCGGGGGCTTGAAGGGGATCCAGATGGGAAGTAGGGAAACCAGTATTAAGAGCACCAGGGTACGGGTACTAACTCATACAAACATTTTTTTAGGCAAATCATCTTCTCTGGATATCTTTTTTTTTTCTCTTGTACATGAAACCAGAATAAAATTTGCTCAAGTTCATAGGGTTATGAGGAGCAAAAGAAATAATGTATGTGAAATGAATTGAAAAAAATTTTTCGTAATGAGTTGAAAGTTGAAAAGGGCTCAATAAAGTTGAGGAATTGTTATTATTCTAAACCTGCCTGCAAAGGTAGCTTTCATTAATTTGTCTGGGTTTTTTCCTATTACAATCAGCATCCCAAGAGATAAACTGTATTTTAATTGTATAAATAAGTTCAAAATAATACCCAAAACAGGCCTGTATAACAGTTCATTTGCTCCAAGAAGGGTGGTAGTGGTTGTTTACCACAACTATTAATTTCTCTCCTCTTCCTTTTCTCTGCAGCCGTTGTTTTTCCTGTATTACCAATTTGGGAGTTTGTGATTTCCACTTAGAATTAACTTTAGGGGCACCTGGGTGATTCAGTCATTTAAGCGGCTGCCTTTGGCTCAGGTCATGATCTCAGGGTCCTAGAATTGAGCCCTGCTTTGGGCTCTCCGCTCAGCAGCAAGTCTGCTTCTCCCTCTCCCTCTGTGATCTCTCTCACTTTCACTCTCTCTCAAATAAATAAAATCTTAAAAAAAGAATTAACTTTGCATCTGTTATAATGTAGATTTATTATTCCTTTACATAATAATTGATCAGACTTTAAACTTTCTAATTTTAATAGAATAATGAAGTTAGTTATAATTAGATATCTCTACCTAAGGGTTCTGGTTTTACTTTAAATTTAGATTATGATTCTCCCCTAAAATATATAGTATATTAATGCAGAGATATTTGTTTTTGCTAGTTAATGGTCACATGGTTCAGAATTTAAGAATAAATGGCAAAGGGGCGCCTGGGTGGCTCAGTCGTTAGGCATCTGCCTTCGGTTCAGGGCGTGATCCCTGCGCTCTGGGATGGAGCCCCACATCAGGCTCCTCCACTGGGAAGCCTGCTTCTTCCTCTCCCACTCCCCCTGCTTGTGTTCCCTCTCTCGCTGGCTGTCTCTATCTCTGTCAAATAAATAAATAAAATCTTTAAAAAAAAAAAGAATAAATGGCAAAAAGCCTCACACCCCTGTCACTCAGATACACAGCTCTCCTCTCTAGAAATTACCACACTTGTCAGTTTATCCTTACAGATATCTTATGAATATACATGTTTTTTTTCCTCTTAGAAATTATTCCAAACATTAAAAAGTAGCCCATTTTTTTTCCTTAGCTACATAGTATCCCTATTCATGCAGTTCTTAAGTTGGTTCCAATGTTTTGCTATTACAGACTGCTGATACAAACAGCTTTGCACAAATACTATTTTGCATATGTGCAAATAAATATGTAGAATATATTTCAGCATGCAGGATTTCAGAGTCAAGGGGTTTAGGACAGTTATAAATTTGAAAAATAAATTGTACTCCAAAGAGATTGTAACAGTTTACCTCCTCAGCAATGTTAGATGTCTTAAAATATTTTAAGACCGAGTGCTTGACTGACTCATTCAGTAGGGCATGTAACTCTTGATATGGTGGTGAATTCGAGACGCATGTTGGGCATAAAGATTACTTAGAAAAATAGATAAATAAAGCTCACATAATAAAAATTGGGTTTTTTTGAAGATTTTATTTATTTATTCGACTGAGAGAGTACAAGCAGGGAGAGCGGCAGGCAGAGGAAGAGGGAGAAGCAGCTCCCCCCCCCATTGAGTAGAGAGCCCAATGTGTGGCTTGATTCTAGGACCCTGGGATCGTGACCTGAGCCAAAGGCAGAGCCACCCATGCACCCCTCACATAATAAAAATTCTTTCAGAATTTTTTTATTTTTAAGACAAATTCTTAAAATTTAAGAATTTCAAGGCAAACATTTCTTTATAGCCTTAATTCATATGCAAGTTAAATATGCAGAGATTATACATAGATGCTAAACTGAGTTCAGATATAAAACCACTAATGTTCATTACATTTTTAGAGTGATTTTCAGAAGGAAAAATTTCTAGTAAATAGTGTGTAATACAATTAAAATGGTAAAATTGGATTTTTTAATCAAAAATTTTTCTATGCTTTGTTTGTTCCTTCTGTCCACAGTTCAGTTTCTGAGACAGATGATCAGTACTTTCTGCATATACAAATACGGTATTCTGTTACATTTTTTTTCTTCTCTGCTATTTTTGTTGAGGTACATTTAGGTGCACAATGAAATGAATTTTAAGCGCTCAGTTCAGTGAAGTGAGGATATGGAGCTACTGGAACTCAGTGCAAGTGGGAGAATGAAATGATACAACCACTTCGGAGAACTGTTTGCGTTTCTTTGAAAGTTTTAAACATACATCTACCCTGTGACCCAGCAATTCTCCTCCTAGGTATTTACCCAGGTTTACCCAAGAAATGGAAAGGTGTGTCCACAGGAAGACTTGTACAAGAATGTACATAATCATGATAACCAAAAACCAGAAACAACCCAAATATCCATTAAAAGAAGTAGTGCATTTATAATGGAACACTACTCAGCAGTTTAAAAAAAATTACTGTTTCAAAAATACAGGTAAATCTCAAAAACAGTATGTCAAGTGAAAGCAGCCCGACTCAAAAGAGTTCATACGTTATGATTACATGTACATGAAATCCAAGAACAAAGACCATACTGATAAAACACAGAAAATGGTTGGTATTTTCTATTGCTGTCGTAACAAATTACCACAAACTTAGGTGCTTAACACTAATTGTCTCACAGTCTGTGCGTCAGCAGTCTAATATGGGTGTCACTGGGCTAAAATCAAGGTGCTGCAGGACTGTGTTTATTACTTTTTTTTTTTTTTTTTAAGATTTTATTTATTTACTTGACAGAGAGACAGCCAGCGAGAGAGGGAACACAAGCAGGGGGAGTGGCTGAGGAAGAAGCAGGCTCCCAGCGGAGGAGCCCGATATAGGGCTTGATCCCAGAACTCTGGGATCACACCCTGAGCTGAAGGCAGATGCTTATCGACTGCGCTACCCGGGCACCCCAGAACTGTGTTTATTCCTGGAAGCTCTAGGGAAGAATCAATTTCCTTGCTCATTCAGGTGGTTGGCCCAATTCGGTGTTTGTGGTTGTAGGACTGAAGTCCCTGTTTCTTTGTTCATGTTCCCAGCTTCTAGAGGCCACCTATATTCCTTGGCTTCCTCCATCTTCACAGCCAGCAACAGTGGGTCATGTGCTCCTCACTCCTCAGATCTCTCCTGTTTCTTTCCCCACTGTTGCATCTTCTCCTGACCTACCTTTCTGACCTCCTCTTCTACTTTTAAGGATGCATGGAGTTACACCAGGCCCATCCAGGTAATCCAAAATAATCTCCTATCTCAAGGTCTTCAAAGTCCCTTTGCCGTGTAACATATTCAAAGGTATGTTCATATGCTCAGGTTGTAGGCATTCTGGCAAGGACATCTTGAGGGGGAGTAGCTCATTATTCTGCCTACTAATGGGGAGACAGTTCCCCAAGGGACATCTTTTTGAAGTGATGGGAATGTTCTTTATCTACATCCAGCATAGGTGTATATAATTGTCAAAATCTTGTAGCTTATAATTTACTTCTATATTATTGCATTTTCTTTTTTAAGTGTTCTTATCATTTGTTAGTGATTATTTAGAAGCTACTATATGCTAGGCACCATATAAGCAGATTACATGATCATCTCATGCATTTTTTTCTCCTAGTACTCTGGCATTACAATGTACTAAGCTTGCACTAACTGCTGTAGTTCAATAATGCAGTATGATGGAGCAGATTTTTTCAGGTACATATTGTTCCACTTTATTGCTATTTTCCATTTGAATTTAAAGACCAAGGAGGTTTTTCCCTGCAACAAAGTATAATACATAGATCTGTCAATATTAATATTCACATATTTAGGGAAAACCTAATAAAGAAAATAATAAAATACAATTGTTTATGGTTTTTTAAGCATTCAATAAGTTCATTCATACTCAACAAGAATTTACTGAAATCCTTTATACCAAGACACTCCTATAGGGCTAAAGTCATCAATGAAACAAAGTCCTGCCCTAATGGAGGAGACAGACTAATATGTGAAAAACAGTTTGTGATAAATACTGAAGAAAAGCAAATTATTAACCCCTTACCATGTATCAGATGGGCAACGTCCCAAGCAATAAATATGTAATTATTCCATTTTATTAATGAGGAAACTAAGGCGGAAAAAGGTTAATTAGGGGTACCTAGGAGGTTCAGTCGGTTAAGCCTTCTGCTCGGGTCATGATCCTGGAATCCTGGGATCGAGTCCCGAGTCGGGCTCCCTGCTCAGTAGGCAGCCTGCTTCTCCCTCTACCCTTCCCCGCCCCACCTCCATTTGTGTCCTTTCTCACTTGCTCACTCAAGTAAATAAATAAAAATCTTAAAAAAAAAAAAAAAGGAAAAGAAAAAATTAATTTGCCCCAAATCTTACGCCTGCTAAGTGGTCAATTTAACTTTCCAAACCAGGTACTCTGTTTTCAAGACTGACGCTCAACTGAAACAGAATACAAGGAGAGAGAGTAACAGGATGCTAGAGATTGGCCAGAGAGGATCTCTATGGAAGAAGACTTAAGAACCTGTTTTAAGTAAGGAGGTAAACAGTATCTAGTGTCCTAGACCGTCTTCTACCAGTATCCACTCTTATAGACAGAGCATCAAATGCAAAGGCATCTGAAGCAGGAGGTGCTTAACATGCTAGAAGAATAGCAAGAAAACCAGGGTGAGGGCAAAATCAGGCGGTGGTGTGAGGACATGGAAAACCTGGGGAGGGCTTTGAGGAAGGGACTGGAGCTGATAGCTTTCAAAAGGATCAAGGTAGCGGAGTGACAGTGCAATCTAGGTGAGAGTTAAAAGGCTTTTGCCAAAGTCCAAGTGAGTGAGAGAGGATGGTGACTTGGATGATGTAACGTGTTCATTGCTTCTTATTTATAAGTTTGCTGTTTAAGGGGAAAAAAATCAGACACAAACCCTTTCTTCAATACACTTATTACAGTGGAGAAGATAGGATGAAAAAAACTATCATTCAAGATTTGGAGAGATGTGGTGCCCTGAGGGAGTGGCAAGTTTCAGATTACAGAAGTTTCTTCTAGCTGAAGGGAAAAGGGTGTAGCTTCACGGAGGAGGTGGCATTGGACAGACTGATAGGACTGGTGGAAATAAGATGGCAAGGGCCTTAATTCCACCAGAGTGAACTGGGTAAACCCATTAGTAGTTTAGTTTTACATAATCGTGGCTTTTGAATATGGAATTAATTAAGAGCAGGGCGCTCGGGGTACTTGAATACCAGGTTACCATAGACCTATTATAGATCATCGTCTGGGGGTTAATTGTCCAGCCCTGTGAAAAACATTGGCTAAATTGCCCTGGCATACTTTTCAAGTGGGGTGTTCCATTTTGAAGTTGCTTAGATTTTCCATAGGAGCAAGATAGGAATGCCTAATCTGGAAGACTGCAGGTTGATACGGGGGCTAGACACTGGCCCAGGAACCAGGCTTTCTGCCATAGCTGTGATCTAAGGGCCAGGCACTTGTTCTCTGACATAAAATGACCGTGTTTGGATGCAGTGAATAGAAGATGATCCCTTTCAGTCCTGTGAAATCAAGGCAGTAGTCCTAAATTAATGTATGGAAACTGTTCTGTTAAAGGCACCTACCTATTTAGACGAGAGGCCTTGATGGCCTAGTATGTAAAGCAGGGTGGATGACACAAGAAGGTCTGATACGGCCTCTGTCTTTACAGGAAAGCAATAGTCACTGAGCATATAAAAATATGTAAAAGAGAATGAGGAGATACGTACCGGGAGAAATGAATGAAATAATACTGTGGGTTCAGAAGAGGAAGAACACTCTCCCAGGAACATTAGGGAAACCGTTACAGAGGAGAGGGCACACATTGTTAATAATCAGGAGAAATCAGTGGAATTAGCTATGATTTTGAGCTTGACCTGTCCTCATCCCGACCACGTGACAAATAGGCTTACACTGAGCTTTAGCTTCCTCGGGAGCATCACAGAGTTTTTGGAGGACCCGTGACCTTTCACCTACTCCCGCTTCTGACTCCACCAAACGGCTGATTGTCAGGTACAGCTGGGCACCATGCCAAGACAAATTGTGCTGTAAAGCTTCTGCTCCGTACCCCATGTTACTCAGGCTGCGCAGCCTTCTAGACAACTCACTCGGCAAAGACTGACTACTGTGTACCGTATGTCCGATACACAGGGAGTGGACTCCCGAAGAGAATCCTTACTTCACTTTCCAGGACGAGCAAGAGCCCTCTCACTCTCCATCGCCCCTCTTTTGCCCTTCCTCCTCTTCATTCCCTTTTATCTGCTTCGGTGTTCTTGTCATCACTTAGCACACAGGCTGTGTGTTATTACAATCCTTGTTACCACGATCCTTGTTACTACAAGGATTAAAGTTAGGCTTTCGGGCATCTGGCTGGCTCAGAGAAGGGAGTGACTCTCACCTCAGGGTCACAAGTTCGAGCCCCACAGTGGGTGTAGAGTTTACTAAAAAAATAATAATAAACCAAAAATAAAAGCTAGGGGTGCCTGGGTGGCTCAGTCAGTTAAGCGTCTGCTTTCGGCTCAGGTCATGATCTCAGGGTCCTGGGATCGAGCCCCGCATCCGGCTCCCTGCTCAGCAGAGAGCCTGCTTCTTCCTCTCCCACTCCCCCTGCTTGTGCTCTCTCTCTCTGTTAAATAAATAATTTTTTTTAATTAAAAATAAAAATTAACTAATAAAAAATAAATTAGGGTTTGTAACTGAAGATTTCTCAATGAGTGGAATAATTGTGAAATATTTCACCTCAGGGCATAGCTTATTCCCAGAGCAGCAGCTGAAACAAAACAAAAACCACCACCACTACAACAACAACCAAGTTCCCTTGAGGCGTCTGGGTGGCTCAGGAGGTTAAACATCTGCTTTTGGCTCAGGTCCTGATTCCAGGGTCCTGGGATCAAGACCCACATTGGGCTCCCAGCTCAGCAGTGAGTCTGTTTCTCCCTCTTACTCTGCCCCTCTGCTTGTTCTCTCACTCTCTCAAATAAGTAAAACCTTAAAAAAAACAAAAACAAAGTTCCCTTGGTGGACCACTACGGTTGATCTCTACAAAAAGAGCCTCAGTGCTGAGAAGTGTTTTACAAGAGAACCAGTTCAAGAAAAATTTAAATACGTTATAGCCACATTCTAAATACAACAAAAACAATTTATCACTACCTTCTCATGTACCAATTCTTTAATACTCTTACCTCTGTAAACAAATTCGCATGTTCCCCACACCCATCCACATACACACAGTAGGGTGGGAGCAGAAGCAGAGATATCTTGAAGCTTCTTGCTCTCACAATACAGCATTCTGTTATTTTTTTTTTCTGTAAAGATTGAAAGATTCTTAAACTTCAAAGAGAGAAAAGCACAAGATATAGATAGGCATCCTCCTTTGCTTGAGACCTGAAATCAGCCATGCCTGAAGCTAGGTACTCCCTGGATTTTCCACTTTAGAGAGCCAATAGCTTCCCTTTGTTATATAAGCCAGTTGTGGTTGGGTTCTTATCACCTGCAACAAAAAGTCCTTGTAATAGAATTTTGATGCAAATGCACTCTTGGTCTTTTAAACCAAAGTCCCCCTTCCCTCCCCCCCCACCCCCTGCCCATGACAGATGAAAAAGGGAAGAAAAGAGGCTAAAGAGAGAAAGAAATCTTATCCAGTACAATCATATTGTAATATTTTATCTTCATATCTGCAAGAACGTGTACCTTAACAGCAGATATCCCTAGAATCTAGCTCAGTGTATAAAACACAGTTAAAGCTAAAAAAAAAAAAAAAAAAAAGTATTTTTGGTTGAACAAACTCGATTTATTCATATTTTGAAAAAAAAGATTTAAAGATTCTTTTAAAATCCTTGTCCTCTTGGGGTGCCTGGGTGGCTCAATCAGTTAAGTGTCTGATTCTTGGTTTCACGTCAGGTCATGCTCAGCAGACAGTATGCTTCCCTCTCTTCCCCTGCTTGTGCTTGCTCTCTCGCTCTCTCTCGCTCTCTCAAATAAATAAATCTTTTTTTTTTAAATAATAAAACTTTTTAAAAGTCTTTGTAGGGGCGCCTGGATGGCTCAGTCAGTTAAGCATCTGACTTTGGCTCAGGTCATGATCTCAGGGTCCTGGGATGGAGCCTGACATGGGGCTCCCTGCTCAGCGGGGAGCCTGCTTCTCCCTCTCCCTCTGTCCCTCCTCCCACTCCTGCTTTCTCTCTCTTTCTGTCTCTCAAATAAATAAACAGAATCTTAAAAAAAAAAATCTTTGTACTCTTATATATGCACACCATATTCTTAAAGGATACCCAAGAACCTTTTAATACATTCTCCTCCGTGGAGTAGTACTTACTCTACTGTATAACCTCCTTAACTGTTGTCACATGTAGCATCTAAAACCTTAAAAAAAAAAAAAACTTAAAAAAAACAAAGGCAAAACTGCTATCAACAATTCAAGGGACAGTGGTGAAGTGTTAACATATACACCAGCTCTAGGGCATCTGGCTGCCTCAGTCGGTGAAGCGTGGACTCTCCATCTCAGGGTGGTGAGTTCAAACCCCATGTTAGGCATGGAGCCTACTTTAAAAAAAAAAAAAAAAAAAGAGTATACCGTAGCTCAACCACTGGAACAATGTCCCACTGAAGAAGTTACTTCATGATGTTTCTACGTATCCTCAGTGTCTTTTTCACTCCTATTTCCAGCTCTATCTTAGTGTGAAGATCCCCCATTTTCAGTCAACACAACCACTCCTTGTCTTTAATTTAATCTTTCAGTTAGAAGTGTGCATGTTTTTATTTATTTTTAAAGGAGATAGACTTTATTGAATACATCCCAAGGGAGCAGTGGGCAGGACCGCAGAGGAGAGGCTGTCTGCTATGCATGGTGGGTTTTTTTTATTCTAAAATTATAATATTTAAAATTTCAGGGGCACCTGGGTGGCTCAGTCGGTTAAGTGTCTGCCTTCGGCTCACGTCATGATCTCGGGGTCCTAGGATCGAGCCTCACATCAGGTTCCCTGCTCATCGGGGAGTCTGCTTCTCCCTTTGCTCCTCCTCCCCCTACTCATGGTTGCTCTCTCTCTCTCAGATAGATAGAGAGATAGATCTTAAAAAAAAAAATTTCAAACACACACAAAATGGAAAGAACAGTATAATCATCTCTATATCCTCTGTGCATTATCTAGATCTAACCATTATTAAAGCAAATATGGCAAATTTTAGCTGCATTTGTATATATATAAACACCCTAGAGTAAGCTTACATTTATAATCATATTACTATGATAGTAAATTTATTAATATTTATTATACCTGGGTAAATTAACAAGAATTCATTAATATCATTTTTATTTAATCAAGTTTCAAATTTTCCCAATCATCCCAAAATTCATCCCCAAATTTCTCTTTTATACTCTTTTGTCCCAATTAAGATTTAATCAAGATGTACGTTCTGTTATACATGGTTTTAAAAAGCTAACTTGTTCTTTAAAATTTAAAACAGGGGTGCCTGGGTGGCTCAGTCGTTAAGAGTCTGCCTTCGGCTCAGGTCATGATCCCAGGGTCCTGGGATCGAGCCCCGCATCGGGCTCCCTGCTCAGTGGAAAGGCTGCTTCTCTCTCTCCCACTCCCCCTGCTGATGTTCCCTCTCTTGCTGTGTCTCTCTCTGTCCAATAAATAAATAAAATCTTCAAAAAATAAAATAAAATAAAATAAAATTTAAAACAAAATCAGCACACCCTTGTCCCCCATTCCTACTCTCTAAAAGGAACCATGTTCTATTATTAACTGTGCAATTTTTCATTGACAATCATAATTTTGATAATGTCCTTATAATACCATTTTTGGGATATACAGTTTTGTTTTTTAAAGATTTATTTGAGAGAGAGAGAGAGAGAGCACAATGTGGGGGTGGGGCGAGCAGAGGGAAAGGCAGAGTCCCTGCTTAGCGGGGAACCTGAATCGGTTGGGCTCTATCTCAGGACCCCGAGATCATGACCTGAGCAGAAGACAGCTGGTTAGGGGGCGCCTGGGTGGCACAGCGGTTAAGCGCCTGCCTTCGGCTCAGGGCGTGATCCCGGCGTTACGGGATCGAGCCCCACATCAGGCTCCTCCACTATGAGCCTGCTTCTTCCTCTCCCACTCCCCCTGCTGTGTTCCCTCTCTCGCTGGCTGTCTCTGTTAAATAAATAAATAAATAAATCTTCAAAAAAAAAAAAAATTCCTTAAAAAAAAAAAAAAAAAAAAAAAGAAGGCAGCTGGTTAAGCCACCCAGGTGCCCCTGAGATATAGTTTTAAAAATTGCCCACTAGCCCCTTGCAATGGAGGATGTGGGTTTAATACCACCACCGGCACACACGTGCGCTCATAGACATCCCTCTCTCTCTTTCCCCACCTTTCCAATATAGTTGAATCATAGTTTCCGATTAAGTCAATATTCAGTGTTCCCATTCTTATGACTATGATTTACCACAGTGCCCTATGTACCGTATTATGACTACATTTCCATCTTTTAACAACTTCTAGCTTGCTCCAGAGTTAATATTACCTTGTTTATTTTTCATTTGCCTAGTTTTTTTCTGTACCTATCACTAATTTATCTCCTATCAGAAGTGTAAATCTCTGCTCAGTACATTCAAAAACATCAGGTAATATATCAGTTTCATTTTTTTGCTTGGAGATGTCCAAGTTAGAGCCCACTGTTCTTGTTGTTCAACTCCACCATGCCCTGATTGCTCTCTAGGCCTAATGGAAGATTTTGTTTATTTATTTTTTTTGAGAGAGAGAGAGAAAGAGACAGTGCACCTGCACTCAAGCAGGGGGAGGAGCAGAGGGGGAGAGAGAGAGGATCCTAAGCAGACTCCCAACTGAGCTCGGAGCCTGATGGGGGGCTCCATCCCACAGCCCCCAGATCATGACCTGAGTAGAAATAAAAAATCCAATGCTGAAGCGACAGAGCCATCCAGGCACCCCTAGGCCTACTGGGAAGAGCCAGCCTGGGATCCTATAAGTCTTGGGAATTTCTTTTTGCCTTTCTGCTGTGTTGGAACTACTGTATTTTAGATCCCACATCTAACTCTTTTTTTTTTTTTTTAAGATTTTATTTATTTATTTGACAGAGATAGAGCCAGCCAGCGAGAGAGGGAACACAAGCAGGGGCAGTGGGAGAGAAAGAAGCAGGCTCATAGCGGAGGAGCCTGATGTGGGACTCGATCCCATAACGCCGGGATCACGCCCTGAGCAGAAGGCAGACGCTTAACGACTGCACCACCCAGGCGCCCCACATCTAACTCTTTTTATTTTCATCCTTGTTTTGGAAGACTACACACCAATAATTTCTTAAAATATTGAATAGAAGTTCAGGGTCAGGGAATGCCTGGTTAGCTCAGTCCTTTAAGCGTCTCTCTCCCGCTCAGGTCATGATCCCAGGGTCCTGGGCTCCTTGCTCAGCAGGGAGCCTGCTTCTCCCTCAGCCTGCTGCTCCCCCTGCTTGTGTTCTCTCTCTCACAGATAAATAAATAAAACCTTAAAAAAATAGAAGTTTGGGGTCAGTGTGCAAGCATGTCAAGTAGTGAGCGTTGCTTTCCGGTGAACCAAACATTTCTTTGGATACCCTAACCATCAGTATTTTTGAGACTTTTCTCTGGGGCTGGTCCGTTCCCAGAGAAGCATGCCCTTATCTTATTTTGGAGGGTGTAAGTTAAGCTACCTGATTTCAGGGGACCGCACTAGTGGAAGAAAGGAACTGAAGGACTCACCATTTGGTATCGAAGAATTTTACTTCCTCCTCTCTCAGCTTCCCTGGTGTCTGAATCCAGAGTTCCTTTGGTTCAGCATCCCTGAACAGAAACCTCCAGTCATCAGCTGGGACCAGAAAAAGGCTACACCCTCACTACACTCAGATGTGCAGGAGAGAAGAACAAATTCTGTTTTCAGCTCCACCTACACCACCAATTTTATAAGCTCCTGGCACCTCCAATTCCTAAAACGTGCTGGAGTCTAAAGCCAGAATCAGTTTGCTTCTTGGTTTTCCATTGCCAGTCTAGATTTCAACTTTCTTGGGCTGTCTGCTTGTTCTATCACCACTTTTTGATTGACTTTCCTGCTTCCAAAATGTTGTCTTTAGTGTCTCCTCACCTATCCTTGAGAGTTACGAATTTTTAAAAAATTCCTTTACTGTCTTTAGGGAGAAACAGAGACAATATGTATATTTAGTCTGTCATGGTAAACCACTGCTCCCTCAGTGAAACATCTCTTTTCTGAGACACCACTCTTTGATCTCCTACCTCTCTGATCTTATTGCCCAATTTTCTTAACTGGCTTCTCCCATTTAAATATGGAGAGCCCCAGGGCTTGCTCCTGGCATGTAGGCTTCTTTACATTCCTTCTCTAGATGATCTCCTCTGTGTCTGGATTTAAATACCATCAACAGCCATCTAGCTCCCACCCTAAGCCTGCCTCCCGGACCTCTCCTCCTGCCTATCTCTGAGCATTCCCAATATAGCAGAATTCTTAATCTCCTGCCCATAACCTGCTACCCACTAAAAGCTGCTCATCTCTAAGTCTTTCTGTTTCAGCTACTCAGGCCAAAGCCTGAGAGTTATCCTTGATTCCATTTTCTCTCGTTCCCAAGTATGCAAGCCATCAAGACCCAGTAAATCTACGTCCAGAATTTATCCAGAAGACTTTCCTTTCTGTCAAGCGCTACTAGTACCATCCAAGCCATCTTCTTTTGCCTAGCCAGCTATGATGGCCTCCTCACGGCTCCTCTTGCTGTTCTCCTTCCTCCTTATTCCTCCTCCTCCTCCCCACCTTTGCACATTCTCTCCACAGTAACCAAGGTCATCTTTTTGAAAGATGGATAATGCCACGTCTTGGCTTGAAACCCTCCAAAGGCTTCCAACGCACTTACATAACCCAGACTCAAATCCCTTGAGTCCTTCATAAGGGCTTGTATAATTTTATTCTTTCCAATTTCTTCAATCTCACTTCTACTCTGTCCCCTAAACTCTAGCCATACTGGCTTTTCTGAACATGACAAACTCATTCTTATCACGGGGTTTTCACAGGCTATTTCCTCTATCGGGAATGTTCTCTTTCTTGTCATTTAAGCCTCAGCTTAACCTAGGAGTTACATCACCTTCTCAGACTGCTCCTAACCACCAAGTCTATGGTAGCTACCAAGTTATTCTCTACATCACTTCTTTTCATTCTCTGCCTAGACCTGAGTAGTAGCTGGCTTTTTTTTTTTTTTTTTTTAACTTTACTTGTTTACCTGTTTTGTTTCTCTTTTCTCTTACTGCAGTGTAAGATTTGTGAAAGTGGGGATCTTCTCTGTTTTGTTCAGAACTATATTCCTAGCACTTAGAACATAGCCCGGTATCGAGTTAGCCCTATTAACTTGGCCAGAGGAGAGAACATTGAGTTCATTGACTTCACATTGAGTAGTTCACTGAGGAGAGAGTCACACAAGTTTTTGCTCTGTTTTGTTTTTTTAAGATTTTTAATGTATTTATTTGACAGAGAGTGAGAACAAGCAGGGGGAGCAGCAGTGGGAGAGGGAAAAGCAGGCTCACCACTGAGCAGAGAGCCTAACGCGGGTCCTGGGATCATGACCCGAGCCAAAGGCAGATGCTTCACCAACTGGGCCACCCAGGCGCCCCAAGTTTTTAAGTATCATAAAGAAAGGAGGTGATCTGTGAAATGCTAATTAAGGGTCAAAAACTAGGATACTGAATAGAAACAAATTTATAGGTATGTACATAGTTGGCAAGATTTCTCAAGTTTGGCACATCCAGATTATTGACATTTTGGGCTGGATAACTAGTTGTGTGTACTTGGGAGGGTGGGAGCTATCCTACGCATTGTAGGAAAAGCTGTGGGAACTATTCCAGATTAAAGAAAGCTAAACGTAACATCTGGTCCTAGACTGCATCCCGTCCTGAAGGAGGGAAAATACTATAAGGAACCTTATTAGATCAACTGACAAAACTGGAATAGAAACTAGACTGCATGAAATATTGTAATAATGTAAACTTAAGAAGTTAATAACTATTGCAGTTATGTAGGGGAATAGACCTTTTTCTTAGGAAATATGCACCAAAGAATTAAGGGATCAAGGGCCATAAATATATATAACTTACCCTCCAATGTTTCAGGAAGAAAATTTTTACATACAGTTAGACATAGATCTATTTACAGAAAGAGAGAAGTAAATGATAAAGCAAATAAGGTAATATGTTAAGGATACTTGAATCTGGGCAAAAGGTATACATGTGTTCCTTGTAATATTTTTGTTTGCAATTTCCCTAAGTTTGAAATTATTTTCAAATAAAAAGCTAAAATAAAAGATTGGCTTTGGGAAGCAATTCGATTAAAGTACTCTGGCGGATTAAGAAGGAGACAGTATTCTTTTTTTTTTTTTTTAAAGATTTTATTTTTATTTATTTGAAGAGAGAGAGACAGCCAGCAAGAGAGGGAACACAAGCAGGGGGAGTGGGAGAGGAAGAAGCAGGCTCCCAGCAGAAGAGCCTGATGTGGGGCTCGATCCCATAACGCCGGGATCACGCCCTGAGCAGAAGGCAGACGCTTAACGACTGCGCCACCTAGGCGCCCCAGGAGAGAATATTCTTAAGAGACAATTAGTGGAAACATCAGGGATCCAAAAAATAACCGAAGTTTATTTCCCATGTTACTCATTTGTGACTCTGGGAAAGTCACTCAAAGCCTCTCTGAGCTTCGGTTCCTTCACCCAGAGGGCTGCGGGAATAATCAAATGAAAGAATGTATATTCAAGCCTTTCCTGCTACATGCCACAGCAAAGAGGAAAGTGTGTAACAATAAGCGGGGCTAGAGCCATAACTGCTTCTCAGGTTCCCAAACTCAGGCTGCTGCACTGTCACTCTTCGTTGGGACACCCGCCGTCCCCCAGGCTAGCTCCCGCGGCGCACAAGCTCTCCCCCGCAGGTGGGCCGCGCACCGCCGGCTCGCCTCTGCAGGTGGCAGCACAGCTGCCGCAGAGCCAAGGGCTGGCCCCGCCCGCTCTCGAAAGTCTCCGCGGGGTCGCCCAGGAAACGCATTCTCGGAGGAACGGGCAGCAGCCAATGGGAAGGGAGCGAGTGCCACGAACAGACCAATAAGAAGGGAGCAGTGCGGGGTTTAAACCTGAGGCCGGGCCCGGCTCTTCCCGGCGTGCTGCGGAGGAACGGAGGAACGGAGGAACGGCTGTTGATCTGCGGTGGGTCCAGGTCCCCGGCTCGTTGGTGGCTCCCGTGCTCCGCTTCTCCGCACTGAGCTGCTGCCTGGTGAAGAGGAAGCCATGGCGCTCCGGGTCACCAGGGTGAGCTGCTGCGGACGGTGAACAAACGCGGCCTTCCTCGCTCGCTGCGTGTCCTCTCGTCCTCTGTCCCCTGCCGGAGGCCCCCCCCACCCCCGTGGACTAGGGCAGCGATGTGGGGAGGAAGATGGGGGGGGGCGGGAATCGGTGGGCCTCTGGCACGGTGGGGGCGTTTGGGGGCCCGACGGAGAAAGGAAGAGAACCGGGCCGTCCTTGGATGAATGTTTGGCGCGAGGGGGGAGGGCGGTGGAGGGTCGACAGGAAACCTCTTTTACAGTGGGGTGGAGGGCGCCTGAGTGCGCTCGCACCAAGTGCGGAACCCCCTTCCCGGAGAGAAGGTGCCTGCCCTTGGAGGCTTTTCCGATTTCCTTTCAAATGTAAATTAGGAATAGTTCAGAGGCGCCGGGGACGAAACGGGCAGGCCCTCGATAGGTGAGTGAAGAGGTTCTGGGAAGAAATGGACTTGTCACAGCCGAAGCGTAGATCCTGGAACCCCGGTGTCCCTTGGGAACCCATTTTTTACAGCCGGCTTTTCTTCGGAGAGCCTCTCTCTTGCCCCACTTTCACTGACCCTGGACTGACTCTAACCTGGGTGGGCCGGCTCTCAAAGTGGTCTTGTTTCCTTCAGAACACAAAAGTCAATGTGGAGAATAAGGCGAAGATCAGTATGGCAGGCGCGAAGCGCGTGCCTCTGGCCACTGCCACGGCCTCCAAGCCCGGGCTGAGGCCAAGAACAGCTCTCGGGGACATTGGTAACAAAGTCAGCGAACAACCACAGGCCAAACTGCCTCAGAAAAAGGTAACTACCTTCCTCACCCAACTGCTCTGTCTATAAGAGTGCACCCTACAGCTGTGACCCCCGACGCAGAAACCTCTCATTTTCGTCCTTTTCATCCACAGGAAGCAAAACCTTTGGTTCCTGGAAAAGTTCTTGCCAAAAAAATACCTAAACCTCTGGAAAAGGCACCCGAGCCTGTGCCTGAGCCAGAACCAGAGCCAGAACCTGAGCCCGTGAAAGAAGAAAAACTTTCGCCTGAGCCTATTTTGGTAAACTTACTGTGCCTTTCTCCATCCAGTCCCTTGGATGTTTCTTTCCCTCATTTTATAATACATGGAATAGCACTTGAACAAGTAGTGATACTAGTAACATTTATAGAGTACTTAGCAGGAGGTAGTCTCCGCTCCGCACTTTTAAGTGCTTTTAACTGGCATAATCCTCACATGGACTCTCTTACCTGTGTTATTACCTCTACCTTTTATACTTCTCTAATGGCTTAGTGAAGTATTAAGTAATTTTTCTAGAGTCACACATCTAATCAGTAGCACCTGTGGATGTAAACCCAGGCTTCAGAACCTGGGCTCTTCATCATTTTGTTACAGAATTTATTGACTGAAACAGATTATCTTGAATCCTTTTACTCCCTAGTGTGGCCACTGAATAATTAATAAGCCTGTAACATTGGAATAGATAACGGTGTAAAGCAGAAAGAAAATGTAGCTTTTCAGAGAGTAGATGAGTTAACAGCCTCAAAAACTAAAACTAAGAACTTATTAAATATCAGTTATGTAAATGTATCCACTTCTGTGAAGGAGAAACAGGGCGCCTAGAAGGGGCTCCTTTGCTGAAATTAAAATGAACTGCATTTAATGAAGCTCTAAGTTTTAAATGACCTGCCTTCAGCTCAGGTCATGATCTCAGGGTCCTGGGATTGAGTCCTGAGTCTCGCTCCCTGCTCAGCGAGGAGCCTGCTCCTTTCCCTCTGCTGCTCTCCCTCTGTGTGTGCTCTCTCACTCTTGCTCTTTCTCTCAAATAAATAAATAAGGTCTTAAAAAAAATAGAGTAAAACGTAGTTAAGGAGCATCTCTACTTGCTAGATAGGATGATGCCCACTTCATTAATCACTTAAGGAAGACAATTACATCTTTAAATTAAGAAACAAATAAGAGTTAAAACCAGTTGAGAAAATGATCTGTAAAGTCATTCGGCCCAGCTCCTTCTACCTAAGGGTAGGAGATTTGAGGCTATTGCTTAAGTATTGACATTCTGGACAGAACACATGAAACCTGGAGCATGCACCATCTCTTAATTGGCCATACTGAACTACATGAGTTTTCCTTGAAAGTCCCATACTAATTCTTGACTTTGCTCTCCTTCCTACTAAGAAAAGGCCTTTCCTACTCTCTTGTTCTTTTAGATAGTAACCTTTTCTTTCTTTCTTTTTTTTTTTTTTTTTAAGATTTTATTTATTTATTTGACAGAGAGAGACAGCCAGCGAGAGAGGGAACACAAGCAGGGGGAGTGGGAGAGGAAGAATCAGGCTCCTAGTAGAGGAGCCTGATGTGGGGCTCGATCCCAGAACGCTGGGATCACGCCCTGAGCCAAAGGCAGACGCTTAACGACTAAGCCACCCAGGCGCCCCTAGATAGTAAACTTTCATCCTTCAAAGCAGCTCAAGTATCAACTCCTGAAACTTTGCCTAACTTACCCATACCCTTGTTCATAGCATCAGTCTCATTTCATTTACTTCTCTCTTCTAAATTCGAAGCCCTTTGAGGACACTATAAAGGCAGTGTCTAGCACAGAGCTTGACTAGAAGAAAATGCCAATAAATGTTTGAACAAAGGGATAACTGGAGCTTGAAGGAAATGGCTAATAATAATAATGAACTAGGGATGCCTGGGTGGTTAAGTGTATGCTTTCAGCTCAGTAATGATCCCGGGGTCCTGGGATCGAGCCCGACGTCGGGCTCCTTGCTCAGCGGGAAGCCTGCTTCTCCCTCTGCCTGCCGCTACCCCTGCCTGTGCTCTCTTTCTCTCTCTCTCTGACAAATAAAAATATCTTTAAAAATAATAATAACGAACTTTGTTAATCCTTAGTAGTCAGGACAGAACTTGTGTTTTCTGGGGCAGTGAGAAGCAGTCTATGGTTTGATATAAAGACTAAAGACTGTCATTCGTTTGGATTGACTTCACATGACTTGATAAACAGATTGTTTACTCATTTCCTTTGGAGGAAAGTCTAGAATGTGATTTTGTTTGCATTTTCTGTGTTTTACCCATTGGTGCTTAGATTCTGCTAACTTAAAATCTGCTCAGTCTGTTTTGGCTTTTCACTTTTTGTATTAATCATGTCCTAAGGAGAAATTGAATAAATTTGAAAAGAAGATACTTTTCCTTTAAGGAAATGAATTATGAATTATATGTCTATTTAGCAGCTGGTTTATTGAGTTAGTACCAATTATTGGCCCTTCATTCCCAGATTGTATGCTCCTCGTTGCTATTATTTCAAAAGGTCTTTCTGTTTCAAGGTTGATACTCCCTCTCCAAGCCCAATGGAAACATCTGGATGTGCCCCTGCAGAAGAATATCTGTGTCAGGCATTCTCTGATGTAATTCTTGCAGTGAATGATGTGGATGCAGAAGATGGAGCTGATCCAAACCTTTGTAGTGAATATGTGAAAGATATTTATGCTTATCTGAGACAACTTGAGGTCTGTATACCTTTTAGAATCTTTGCTTTTTTTAAACTGCATTTAGCTTTATTAAAGACATTTTCCATTGACAGTTTACAATAATTCAAGCAGGATGTGAGCAGTATTTGTTAGCAGTAGATTGCACTTTCAAATTCTCATTCACGGAGTACTGAAGGTCAAAAGTCACTAACCAAACCAAGGACATCTGCAGTTGCCATTTTGAACAGGTAAAGTTCAAAGTGACAGTGATGATACCATAACTCTAACGAATGTCCATAGGTTGTCCATCACAGTTAGGAGTTGGTAAGTCCCAGACTCTGAGTTTGAGGCTTGGAGGCAGGAGATAGATGGTAATGGAGAATATGCTGTAAAATTATAACCACCAGCAGCACAAGGCATTTGGGGTCATTGTGGCTGACGTGCATGTGATACCAGGGAGATTGGTCTTTGTGTCCAAGAGGAGTACACTCAAAAAAAAGGTTTTGGTTTTCTTTCATTTCATATCACTTCTGAAACTTTCTATTTAGTGGCATTTGTCCTTCCCCCCCCCCCAAAACAAGGAAGCGTTCTTTCTGCTAATAAGCTGTACACTACCAAATTTGCCCAATTGTTTGTTAATAAAGCATTCTCTTCTTTCGGGATCTTCTTTGGGCATCCATTTTCTATAGGATTGTCCTAGAGGAACTCCCTTGCCAGGACTAGCCTTCCACTTCAGGTTTTTTCTCCCTTCTTTTTAATAAAATTATAGCTTTGGCCGAGTGGGTTTAGCAAGCGTATGTGCTGGTCCTTGATGGTTCGTTCTTTTTCTCTATGGTATTTTGGGGGTTTAAATCCTAGAACAGGAGAGTGGGTAGCACACAGGTTCCAAATGATCTGGAAAGTGGCTGCTGCTAGTTTTCTCTACTTCATACAGCTTAGGTTCTGGGTTTAGAGTCTTAAGTGAAAAGATCTGAGATGATGGCATTTGTCTGGGATGAGGTAGGTACAGAGTGTGGGCCAGTAGCAGTGATGGTAGGTTAAACATAATGAGATCTGTGCATAATGAAAAACCTGTCAAACTGTCCTATTGAATGTTTGCTTTCTTTCTCAGACAGAGCTATATGTAGTGACTGTATGAGTTATTAAGTTGAAGTCTGTTAGAGATTCTGAACTCTCCGTTACTATTCTGTGGTGACTAATACTTGTGGACAGAAATGTCACATGGAGTCTTGCTTCTAAAGGATAATCAGCATTCTTTTGCAGGAAGAGCAAGCAGTCAGACCAAAATACCTACTGGGTCGTGAAGTCACTGGAAACATGAGAGCCATCCTTATTGACTGGCTAGTACAGGTTCAAATGAAATTCAGGTTACTGCAGGAGACCATGTACATGACTGTTTCCATTATTGATCGGTTCATGCAGGTGAGCATAATTCAGTAATTGAGGGTTCTCGCTTCCAGGGTGCTAGCAGAGTCATAAGAAACAGACTTTTTCAGGGGCACCTGGGTGGCTCAGTCTATAAGGCATCTGCCTTTGGCTCAGGTCATGATCTCAGGGTTTTGGGATCAAGCCCCGCATCGGCTCCCTGCTCAGTGGGCAGTCTGCTTCTCCTTCTCCCTCTAACCCTCCCCCCTGCTCGTGCTTTCTCTTTCTTCTCTCAAATAAATAAAATCTTAAAACAAACGAAAAAAAGAAACAGACTTTTTCAGCTAACATCTGTCTTGGAGTAGTGTCATTAACTTAAGCTTTAGCTGTGAGAGTGTTTTTCCCATGTCCCCGTCATAGCTCTGTTGTCTCCTTTTTCAAGTACGTATTAGTTGTTCATCACGTTGAAATTCCCATTGCAGAACAACTGTGTGCCCAAGAAGATGCTGCAGCTGGTTGGTGTCACTGCCATGTTTATTGCAAGCAAATATGAAGAAATGTACCCTCCAGAAATTGGTGACTTTGCCTTTGTGACTGACAACACTTACACTAAGCACCAAATCAGACAGATGGAAATGAAGATTCTAAGATCTTTAAATTTTGGTCTGGGCCGCCCTCTACCCCTGCATTTCCTTCGGAGAGCATCTAAGATTGGAGAGGTACAGATCTCTTTGGTCACTTTTAGTATGGTACATGATGAAATACTGCTATAGTCAAGCAGATTTAATTCAGCTGACATAAATCCACATGAGGAAGACATAAAGATGTTCTTTATTTCCAATCAGACTGTATATTAATATTGTCATTAAGGCCTTCCATAGGCAGTTGCATTTGAGAGTTAATAGACAAACATTTGTAATTATAGTTACGGGCATACTGCTTATTGCCAATACAGAATTCTCTGACAGACGTTGAGAGACCTGTGGGTTTTGTTTCAGGTTGATGTAGAGCAACATACTTTGGCCAAATACCTGATGGAACTAACTATGTTGGACTATGATATGGTGCACTTTCCTCCTTCTCAGATTGCAGCAGGAGCTTTTTGCTTAGCACTGAAAATTCTCGATAATGGTGAATGGGTAAGCTCTGTCCCATAGACTTAGGTTACCCTAAGCTTTTAAATTGTAGGTGATGTTTGCATGAATACTGGACTTTTTACATTAAAGGACAATTCTAATGGTTTCTAAAAATATAGCGTCTGCTGAGAGAATGATTAAAAATGAGGTGTTTGCTATGTGTTCATAGGATAACTCCCACTTCATTCCCTGATTTTGTCTTCTGTGTAGATGAAGCCACTCAGATCAAGTGACATGCTAGAAGTTCATTCATACTCATTGATTCACCCAATATTTCTCCTATGTGCCATGTCCTAGCCTAGGCCCTAGGAGTAAAACTATGTGTGAGAATGTTGGTGTCAAAGAATTTGAGCACACGTGTATAATAGATTTAAGTACAGGATCCTAGAGAAGCATGAAAAAAGTGTCTGGGGAAGAGGGCATTTTAAGTCTGTCTTAAATTTTAGTTATAATCAGTCCTATGGAATCTCTCCCTACTCTACTCTTGGCTAACATACAAAAATGTTACGAAAACCATTGTTGGTGAACATTTCTAACATTAACTTTTGTTGCCACAGACACCAACTCTACAGCATTATCTCTCATACACTGAAGAATCCCTTCTAAATGTTATGCAACACCTGGCTAAGAATATAGTCATGGTGAATCGTGGGCTTACAAAACACATGGTAAGTCATGGGTACTGTAAGATGTTGCTGGGGACATTGGGGGGTGGTGCAGAGTGAAAATAGTTAAGATTTCATGTCTGCAAATGCATGGCTTATTTTTCCTTTTTAAAAAAAATTTTTTTTTTAAGAGAGAGATGGGAGGAGGTGCGTACAGAAGGAGAGAAAAGTTGGGGTGCCTGGGTGGCTCAGTTGTTAAGTGTCTGCCTTCCACTCAGGTCATGATCTCGGGGTCCTGGGATCGAGCCCCTCATCGGGCTCCCTGCTAGGCGGGAAGCCTGCTTCTCCCTCTCCCGCTCCCCCTGCTTGCGTTCCCTTTCTTGCTGTCTCTATCAAATAAATAAAATCTTTTTAAAAAAAATTTTTTAAAAATTTAAAAAGGAGAGAAAAGTTTTTTGTTTCTTTATTTAAATTCAATTAACATATATTGTATTATTAGTTTCAGAGTTCAGTGATTCATCAGTTGCATATAACACCCAGGGCTCATTACATCACGTGCCCTTCTTAATACCCACCTCCCCTCCAACAACCGTCAGTTTGTTTCCTAGAATTCAGAGTCTCTTAGAGTTTGTCTCCTTCTCTGATTTCGTCTATTTTATGTGGGAGAGAGAATCTTATGCAGGCTCCACGCCCAGTGTGTATCCTGGTACAGGGCTTGATCTCACTATCCTGAGATCATAACCTGAACTGAGATCAAGAGTTACATGCTTAACCAACAGAGCCACCTAGGTACCCCAATGCATAGCTTATTTTTTAAGTATTTGATGTTTTAAGTGAATATCTGTACCGTTGGATCTTATAATGTTTTCCTCTTTGCCTCATTAACTCCCATGCTTTTCTCTTCCAGACTATCAAGAACAAGTATGCCACATCTAAGCATGCTAAGATCAGCACTCTGGCACAGCTAAATTCTGCACTAGTTCAAGATTTAGCCAAGGCTGTGGCAAAGGTGTGACTTGTAAACATGAGTTGGAGTACTATAATAACTGCAAATAACATTGGCACCATGTGCCATCTGTACATATTATATGTTACCTTTACTTACTTTTAATAAAGTTTGTGGTCCTTTTTACTTCTTATACCTTAACTCATTTGAATGTCGCTATTTTCCTACTGGGGATAACCTAAAAGTTGTGTTAAGGGTATGATGGGGAGTATAAAAA
Source organism: Ursus arctos (assembly GCF_023065955.2). Lineage (NCBI taxonomy): Eukaryota > Metazoa > Chordata > Mammalia > Carnivora > Ursidae > Ursus > Ursus arctos. The sequence goes on from NW_026623067.1 coordinate 56,006,034, forward strand.
GTGTTTTCAGTTTATTGGGACCCATCTTACATATATAATCGTTACTTGCGTGGTTCTTGTTTTATGTATTTGGCTTTCGCTTTCTTAATATGGATTACTGTGGTCATGAAAGCAGTTAAAGCCCTCCTGTAGGGCATACTTCAGGTAAGCCCAATCGCCTTGGAGAATATGCAGCCTCTGCTTAGAAGTCTGCCACTTCACCCTTAGGACCACGCCCCTCCCCCCATTTTTGTTTCTGTTTCTTCTGGTGGTTGCTGCCATAACCATAATTCTAAGTAGTTTTTAATTCTACCACTATTTCTTAAATTATCGACTTTAGCTAGTATCATTTTTTTCGCTAGCAAAAATAAGAACTTTATATTTTAAACCTACTCTTTCATTGTTTATTGATCAAATAAAATTGGATCCTCAAACATACAAAAGTATCTAAAAATTTACTCATCCCCTTTCGTACAGCTCAATCCCATCCATCTGAAGGTACCAACAGTTTGGGATAGATCCTTTGATGTCTCTTCTATAAACAGACATGCATATAAATTGTTATAGGGATTTCTAAGAAATGGGATCATTCTGTAGATAAGCAATTCCTTTTAACATGTATAGGCCTTGCCTGTGTTTGGACATTGCATTTCATATTACGGATATACTAGAGTGTATTCAACCATTTTGCTATTGACCTTCACATTGCTTTTCCTCTTTGCTCCTACAGACAAATGTCTTTATTATCATTAAATAACATGCTTTCCTTTCTGTACACTGGGTTCTCCAGATTATGTATGTACTAAGTTTTGGCAGGTACTGCCAGATGACTTTCTCAGTGTCATCAGCAGTATACAAAAGTACTGGATTTCTCTGTGTCCTTGCCAGAACTGAAGGTATGATTCTCCAATTCCTGTGAATTTGGCAAAAAATAGTCTTGTTTGCTGTTGTAATTTATAAGTTTGATGGCTAGTTGAATAAATTTTTGTTGACTACTTCTCAATATGTAAGGTTTACCCATTTTGTCATTTGCCTTTTGACCGTTTATGCTCTTTTGCATGCAGACACTGCTAAGTTTTTGTATTGTTGAATCTACTTTTTTTTTTCCTGTAGTTGCTTTTGGATTTTCAGTCCTAAGGTCAACTCCATCCCCAAACCATAAACATCTTCTAAAATTCTAAAATTTACCCATTATATTTATAGTCCCTCAAACTTTTTGTATATGGGATAAAGTAGGACTCTGACAGATGGGTGCCCATTAATGCCCATACCACATGATCAAAATTATCCTTGTCAACCAGAATTGAAACATTAATGCCCATCTATCATTTCCTGATCTACTTATTTCTACTTGTTTTTTTCCTGTGATAAATACTATAACACCATTACATTATCTAATAAGATGAAGCTAGACTACTTTTAAGATATTTGGGGGCAATTTCAAACATAACTTTTATAAAGTTATGTCCAGTTACAGAAAAGCTTCTTTGAGGTTTTGAGTAGACCTGTCTTCCCATCCAGAAGCATTTTTCTCCAAGACTTGTTGCATGCCCTCCAATAAAAAGAATCCTAATGAATAATGAATTTTAATTATATAATTGCTGCACTTTTCTTGTCAAGCTTATTGCTGAGTTTGTGGCTTTTTGTCACTATTGAGAATGGGATCGATTTCCCACCTATCTTTTTATTTTCTAGTTGTAGTTTTCTTATCCAGCTTACTAAATTTTTTTTACTCAGTTTGTTTTTAATGCCATAGAAAACCTTAAACCTAGGCCTTAAATCTAAAAATTTTATTTTTCAATGTTTATGGAATTTATTGTATTAGAATTTCAAACATAATCATAATAGACTAATCCCTGTCTTGTCTTTGGATTAGACATCTCAAGTATTTTTATCGTTTAATGTTTTTGTTGTTAGGCTTTAAGTAGTCTTTATATTTTAGGTATTTTTCTGTTTCTGTTTCGAGTTGTTAATTGACAAGGCTGTGGAAATTCATTTATATTTTCAGCTTATGATGTTATTATGGTTATTAATGTGGCATAATATTCCACATTAGAGGTTTATTAAAGTGGAATGAATTCTTGCTCATGTTACACAGATTTGTTTCTCCTAGAAAATTTAGATCTCATTTGGAAAATTGGCCCAGTTTTGTTGTTGGTGTGGTTTTCTAGTTTTTCTTGTATTTTACCAGCTTTAAGAGGGATTAAAGAGGTTTTCATTTTTATATCACATACTTTGAAATCCTTATTCATTTAAAACTAGCTTAATTAAATTTACAATCATTTGGCCTGGATCTGCTTAAAATGGTATGTTTTCCATTGTCGTTTGTGGTGTTTTTGAGGAATTATCCACCCCCTCTCTTAATAGGAAATAATCTATTCTCGGGGTGCCTGGGTGACTCGGTTAAGCATCTGCCTTCGGCTCAGGTCATGATCTCAGGGACCTGGGATCAAGCCCCATATTAGGCTCCCTGTTAAGCTGGGAGCCTGCTTCTCCCTCTCCCTCTGCCCCTCCCCTGCTTTGCTATCAAATAAAATCTTAAAAAAAAAAAAGGAAATAATCTATTCTAGATTTTTAAAATTATAGCTGTGTATATAGATATATCTTGTTTCTTGTTCCTGATATTAAATATTTTTATTTTCTAACCAGGCTTGTGTGGAGGGTTTTTTTTTTTTTTTTTTTAAGATTTTATATTTATTTGACAGAGATAGCCAGCAAGAGAGGGAACACAAGCAGGGGGAGTGGGAGAGGAAGAAGCAGGCTCCCAGCGGAGGAGCCCGATGTGGGACTCGATCCTACAAAGCCGGGATCATGCCCTGAGCCAAAGGCAGACGCCTAACGACTGTGCTACCCAGGCGCCCCTGTTTTTTGTTTTTGGTTGTTTTTTTGTTGTTGTTTTCTGGTATTTTGAAAGAATCCGTTTTGGTGTTACATTTCTACCACATTTATTTTGTAGTTTTAGCTTTTACATTATTCTCACCATCTTTTTCTTTTGTTATTTTCTAGTTTAAATTAAATACTCAATGTATTTTGGTGATAAAAGCATTTATACATTTTCTTTGAGATAGCTTGTTTCTGAAGCCCTCCTTTATATCTATTTCTGGTTGTTATAATTTCATTTGTGGTTCTTCTTGATCTGGAGATTATTTAACTGCTTATTTTCTAAGTAGTCGGTTTCTTTTTAAGTTTTTTGTCAAACATCTTCAAGTTGGTGATTTTTAATTTTGTTGAAAATGGGGGTCTTTAAAAAAGCCTTTTGGAAACTTAATGTTTTCTCTGTAGATAAGTATTTGAATGACTTCTTTAAATATTCCAAAGATATAAAAAAGGATTTTTTTCCTGTAGGGGACAAAGTTCTAGGTACTTTTGTAGGCAAATATTAAGTTACAGGTGTAAAGAAAGAAAAGTATGTGTGTCGGGAACGTATATACATGTGTATGCATCTATTTTTCTTTTTCAGTCATTTCAAAGTAAATTTTAGATTTCAAGATAATGTCACCTTAAATATTTCATCACGCATCTCCTAAGAATTCATTTTCCTAAATAACCATAATCTTTATCACGTTAAGACAATTAACAACTCTGTATGTAATATGCGGTGCATATTCAAATTTCCTCAATTGCTTCAAAGATGTTTTACAAATTTTTTCCAATCCAGGTTCCAATAAAAATTAATTTGTTTCCCATATACAATAGTTGTCCTGCATCATTACCTCACTGGGAGTCACATGATGGTAGTTACCCAACTGTATTATCCCTTCTATATTATTGGACATTCTCTAAAGAATAGCTCCACATGTACATATTCCCTTTTTGTTTTACTCTGGAATTTTTTTTTTTAATCAGTTATAATCCATTACCACAGTGGTTCTCAAAGTGTCATCCCCATCCAGCATCATGAACATCACCTGGGCATTTGTTAGAAATGAAAATCAGAATCAAAACTTGGGAGAGGCTCCTGGCAATTTAAAAAAATATATTTTAAATTCCAATAAAATTAACATACAGTGTTACATTAGTTTCGGGTGTACAACATAGTGATCCAACGGTTCTCTACATTATTCTGTGCTCATTATATTAAGTGTGTTCTTAATCCCCTTCACCAATTTCACCCATCCTCCCACCCACCTAGCAGTCGGTTTTAATTAGTCCTTCCCATGATTCTGATTCCTGCTGAGATGAACTGCTGTATTGTCTTTGTCCCAGATTTGGTCTGGAACACCAAATAGGCAACTGCTTAAAAGGATGAGATTGATGTGAGATATTGGAAGACATCCAGGGTAAACTTAACAGTTAACATTGCGCTTTTGTGTAAAATAAAAAATAAAGGAAACCATGAGAGTATGAGGGTAGGAGTGGCGAACATCCGTGCGTTTTGAATCGAAATTATACCGGGAGCTGTTACGTTGATAATGAAGAAGAAAGGAGAGCGCGAACTGTGTGACCAAGTATAACTCAAGGGAAACGTTATTGTAGGGGAATGCTCTGCTCTCTTGTTCAAAGAGGTCTGCATTCCTGTGCTCTTGCTACAGAGCTGGAGCGACAGCCCTTAACGAAAGACTACAATCAGGGATTTATTTACATGTCCTGCAATTTCTCCATTACCCGCTCACGGCCCAACTGAAAAGCTTAACTGTAACCTAATAGGTCGACAAGCTAACACTTCGGGGCACAGAACTCTGTTATGAGTGCGAATCTTACTGATAGTGAAATTTCACGCTGCCAAGTCTGGACTTGCCTCGTAGGGGCTTCAGGTATCCCTGAACTTCGTCAAACGAGGGGTGTCTGGACGTTATAAGCTCTGACCCAAAGTCTACTTAAACAAAACAACGCTCCATTGTATTCCTTTCTTAGCCTGCCGGGCACACCCATTTTCCAAAGCTGCGAAGGTTAACGGAGTGCCGAGATGGGCCAAAAACACCGCTGTCCCAAAGATTCCCCGGTCCCAGTGCCAAGGATGAATGACCACATGTGTCGGGGTTTTCCCTTCCAGGGTTCCAGGCTGTTCCCGGGAACCGGTGTGTGTCCGAAACGGCTGTAGCCGAACCCCTAACCCAGCACTCGACTAAGCTGACTCTTAAAGTTCAACTGTCTCCTACCAGCGGTCTCATACTCATCGCCAGGATAGGAGGGACCAGGAGTAACCACGGCAACCAGAGAACGGGACGGAAGGGGTGGGGCTGTAGGGCGGAAGGGGCGGGACGAAGCGCGGCCGTTCTCTGGCCCTTTCCCGGCGTCAGTTTAGTGGCGGGAAAGTCGGGTCCTGAGGCTGCATCTTTCGGTCACGGGAGATTCTTCTTCGCGGCAGTCTGAATGGAGAAGCAACCCGGAAAGCAAGCGGCCACCGAGCCTGCGGACTCCGGAGCGGGAGGCGGGGAAGGCGGGCCATCACAGGTCGCTGGCGCCCAGGAAGCGCCTCCAGAGGACCGCTTGACCCTGCTGCTCAGGTTGTTCCCTCCGGCCGGCGTAGCCGGATCCAAGCGGGCGTTGTGGCCGAGAGCCCCGCCCTTCGCTGTCAGGGTCCCGAAGCCTTCGAATTCTGGTTTGGTCGCTTAATGGCTGCGTAACTGCGTCATTCAGTTAAGCTTCTTAAGCCTCTTGCTTCATCTTCGAAAAAGAGGAGGGTTACACCCTAGTAGAGTTGCAGTGGGGGTTAAATGTGATACTTGGAGGCAGGTGTTCATAGCACAGTGCTTCGGGCCCTTCGGGCCTTCCGAGCTGTAATTTACCCCCCTTTTCTCATCCACTCATGCCCTGCGGCCCCGGTATTCAAACGGGTTGTGAGGTGCATCTACATAAAAAAAAGTCCTGCCTCTTTGTGTTATGGTTACGACCCTTTCAATCCAGAAGCTTCATTTGTTATATTTCCTACCAAGCGGGTGATGTTTATACTTTTCCACTGAGCCTGGTGTGGCTTTTGATATGGCCCCTCAGGCTAAGAATAGTTTTTCTGTCTTTAAGTGGTTGGGACAAAGCTAATTCGTGGAGGAATATTTAATAACACGTGAAAATTATACGAAGTTCAAATTTCAGGCCGTTAAGGAAAGGTTTATTGGAACACACTTTCCCGCTATCGGGTCTGAGTTGAGTAGCTACACTAGAGACCGTATGACTCAGAAAGCCTAAAATACTTGTTTGGTCCCTTTATAGGAGAAAAAATAACAACAAAAACTATCCTATAGGGGATTTTTTTCTCCCTCCCCAAAGAATTCTAACTATTGTAGCTTTACCATTACTTTGAAAGGTCTTGGCTAATAAGCCGCACAGTGTCACTTTAAAAATTCCCTCCTACCTACAACATAAACTTCTAAAATATTAAAGATATAGGATTACCTTTTTTATCTCAGCTAAAAGGGAACTGTTCTTACAGTGTGTGTGTGTGTTTTAAATATTTTATTTATTTATTTATTTGACAGAGAGACAGCCAGCGAGAGAGGGAATACAAGCAGGGGGAGTGGGAGAGGAAGAAGCAGGCTCCCAGCAGAGGAGCCTGATGTGGCGCTTGATCCCAGAATGCTGGGATCAAGCCCGGAGCCGAAGGCAGACGCTTAACGACTGCGTCACCTAGGCGATCCCTTACAGTGTGTTTTAAAACGCTAGCCCAACTTCTTAACCTGTAAGAAATTCTTTTCTTTTGGAATTTCAAGGAATTTTAAGAAACTTAAACCATGGAGGTTTAAAAATCTTTCTAATGTCACTTTAGCTACTGATATAGGTCTCAAAATCTCAGAGCAGTTTCAGAATTATGAAACTACCATGTAAATGTACAACATCTTGTAAGAATAACTTAATAATTAGGGGCACCTGGGTGGCACAGCGGTTAAGTGTCTGCCTTTGGCTCAGGGCGTGATCCCGGCGTTATGGGATGGAGCCCCACATCAGGCTCCTCCGCTATGAGCCTGCTTCTTCCTCTCCCACTTCCCCTGCTTGTGTTCCCTCTCTCGCTGGCTGTCTCTATCTCTGTCAAATAAATAAATAAAATCTTAAAAAAAAAAAAAAGAATAACTTAATAATTAGTGTTTTACCCATAGCTTTTCTACTTACGTATGATTTTCAGTTAAGTACAATCCTAGGACAACTAAGAAACTATGTGAATTATCTATCCAAGAATTAGTATATTTGTTATTTTTCTATCTATCCTAGGAATGTTACAAACTGTTGTTAAATTTGTTAACAATGTTTGCAGTTTTCACCATTTTGATGTGTTTCTTCTTTGTGTAGCCCATATTTCTTGAGTGTGGCATATTAAATTTAGAAATCAGAATTTTAACTTTTCCTCATAGTTGCTATTTTTCCACTGGAGTACATTTTGCATCTTCCTCTGAAGCTTCCCTTTATTTAAAAAGATTTTATTTTTAAGCAATTTCTACACCCAATGTGAGGCTCCAACTCAGAACCGGAACTGAGCTAGTCAGGGAACTGAGCTAGCCAGGCGCCCCATAAGATTTGAGCATAGTTGACACAATGTTACATTAGTTTCAGGTGTACAACTTAAAAAGTTTGGGGGCACCTGCGTGGCTCAGTCAGTTAAGCATCTGTCTTCGTCTGAGGTCATGATCCCAGGGTCCTGGTTTCGAACCCCACATCAGGCTCCCTGCTCAGTGAGGAGCCTGCTTTTTCCTCTCCCTCTGCTGCTCCTCCTGCTTGTGCACTCTCTCTCTCTCAAATAAGTAAATAAAAAATTTTTAATAAAATCCATATGTCTCTTTTTGTGCCAGTACCATACTGTTTTGATCTCTACAGCTTTGTAGTATATCTTGAAATATGGAAACGTGATAGTTCCAGGTTCATTCTTCATTCTCAGGATTGCTTTGGCTATTTGGGATCTTCTGTGGTTCCATAAAAATTTATTTTATTTTATTTTATTTTATTTTATTTTATTTTATAAAATTGTATTTATTTATTAGAGCATGAGAGAGTACAAGTGAGGAGGGAGGTGGGAGACAGGGAGAGGGAGAAGCAGACTCTCCACTGAGTAGGGAGCCCAATGCAGGGCTCCATGCCAGGACCCTGGGATCATGATCTGAGCCAAAGGCAGATGCTTAACTAACTGAGCCACCCAGGCACCCACCCCCCCAATTCAAATATTAGTATGATTGTTGTAGTTTAGTGGAAAATAGTGTTGGTATTTTGGTAGGAATTGTTTTGAAACTGTAAATTGCTTCGGGTAATATGGACATTTTGGCAATACTTTTTTAATACATGAACATGGAATATCTTTCCATTTGTTTGTGTCATCTTCAGTTTCTTTCATCAGTGTCTTACAGTTTTCAGAGTACAGATTTTTCAACTCTTTGGTCAAGTTTATTCCTAGGTATTTTATTCTTTTTGGTGCAGTTGTAAATGGTGTTGTTTTCAAAATTTCTCTTTCTGTGACTTTTTTGTTAGTATATGGAAATGTTACTGACTTCTGTGTATTAATTTTGTATACTGACACTTTGGTGAATTCAATTATTCCAGTACGTTTTTTGATTGAGTCTTCAGGATTTTCTCTGTATAGTATCATGCTGTCTGCAGATAGTGACAGTTTAACTTCCCTACCAATATGGATGCCTCTTATTTCTTTTTCTTGTCTGATTGCTGTGGAAAGGACTTTCAGTACTATATTGAATAAAAGTGGTGAGGGTGGGGGTGCTTGGGTGGCTCAGTTGGTTAAGCATCAAGCTCTTGCTTTAAGGCTCAGGTCATGATGTCAGGGTCATGATTTTGAGCCTTCTGTCAGGCTCCACACTGAGTGCCGAGTCGGCTTGAGATTCTCTCTCCCTCCATCTGCCCCTCCAGCTCGTGCTTGTTCTTTCTCTCTCTCTCTCTTTTTTTTTTTTTTTTAAGATTTTATTTATTTATTTGACAGAGAGACAGCCAGCGAGAGAGGAACACAGGCAGGGAAGTGGGAGAGGAAGAAGCAGGTTCCCAGCAGAGGAGCCTGATGTGGGGCTCGATCCCAGGACCCTGGGATCACGTTCTGAGCCGAAGGCAGACACTTAATGAATGAGCCACCCAGGAGCCCCTCTCTTTCTCTCTCTCAATTAATTAAGAGAGTTTTTATTGTGAATGAATGTTGAATCTTGTTAAATGCTTTTTTTGCTGCTGTTGAGATGATTGCATGATTTTCGTCCTTTGTTTTACAGATGTGATGTATGATGTTGATTGATTAGCGAATATTGAACTACCCTTGCAGCCCCAGAATAAATCCCGTCCGATCATGGTGAATGATTTTTTTAATGTGTTGTTGTATGTGGTTTGCTGATATTTTGTTGAGGATTTTTGCATCTATGTTCACAGGGTATATATTGGCCTGTAATTTTCTTTTTTTGTTGTGTCTTTGTCTGGTTTTGGTATCTGGGTAATGCTGGCCTCATAGAATATTTGGAAGTTTTCCTTTTTCTTCTGTTTTTTTTTTTTTTTTTTAATTGGAATACTTTGAGAGTAGGTATTAACTTTTCTTTAAATGTTTGGCAGAATTCATCTGTGAATCCAGTTAGTCCTGGCATTTTTGAGATTTATTTATTTATTTTTAAAGATTTATTTATTTGAGAACAAGAGAGAGCATGAGTGGGAGGGGCAGATGCACAGCGAGAGGGAGAGAGAATCTCATGCTGGCTCCACACTGAGCGCAGAGCCTGACATCGGGGTTGACCTCACAACCCTGAGATCCAAAATGTCCAGCTCCACTGGAGCTGGAACCAAGAGTTGGACACTTAACCGACTCACAACCCAGGCAGCTCTTTTTGGTAGTTTTTGGATCACCAATTCAATTTTCTTATCGTAATTGGTTTATTAAGACTTTTTTCTTTCTGGTTCAGTTTTGTAAGATTGTGTGTTTCAAGGAATTAGCTATTTCTTTTAGGCTGTCCAGTTTGTTGGCATATAATTTTTCATAGCATGCGCCTATAATCCTTTGTATTTCTGTGGTGTCAGTTGTTACTCCTCTCACTTCTGATTTTATTTATTTGGGTCCTTTCTCTTTTTTTCTTGATGAGTCTGGCTCAGGGTTTATCAATTTTGTGTATCTTCTCAAAGAACCAGTTCTTGGTTTCATTGATATTTTTTCCTTTTTTTTCTTTCTTTTTTCAGTCCATATGTTATTTATTTCTACTCTGATCTGTATTATTTCCTTTCTTCTATTCACCTTGCATTTTGTTCTTCTTTTTGTAGTTCCTTTTAGGTGTAAGGTTAGATCTATTATGGAGTATGTTCCACGTGCGCTTGAAAATGGATGTTTATTCTATTGTTTTTGGTTGGAATGTTCTGTGTATGTTGTTATGTCCATCTAGTCCAATGTGTCATTCAAAAACATTGTTTCCTTGTTGATTATCTGTGTGGATGATCTATCCATCGATGTAAGTGTATTGTTAAAGTCCCCCTACTATTATTATATTGCCATCAGTTTCTCTTGTTTCGTCTGTTAACAGTGGCTTTATGTACTTAAGTGCTCCAGTATTGGGTGTGTAGATATTTACAATTGTTATATTCTCTTGTTGGATTGATTACTTTCTCATTATGTAATGCCCTTCTTTGTCTCTTGTTATGGTCTTTAAAGTCTCTTTTGTCTGATAAAATTATTGCTACCTAGGCTTTTTTTGGGTGGGTGGGGGCTTCCATTTTCATGGTGGGACGTTTTTCCATCCCTTCACTTTCAGTCTGTGTGGGTCTTTATGTCTGAAATGAGTCTCTCATAGGCAGCATATAGATGGGTCTTGTTTTTTATCCATTCTGCTATTCTGTGTCTTTTGATAGGAGCATTTAGGCCATTTACATTTAAAGTAATTATTGATAAGTGTGTACTTACTGCCATTTTTAAAATTTATTTTCTGGTTGTGTTTGTAGTTCTTCTACAAAACACCTTTCTTGCTCTCTTCTTCTCTTGCTCTCTTTGTGATCGGTGAATATAGTGTTTTCTTTGACTTCGTTCTCTCTATTTTTTGCATATTTCTCATAGGTTTTCCGTTTGTGGTTACCATGAGGTTCATATATAACATCCAGATAAATAGCAGTCCATATTACTTCTTTGGTCACCTAAGTTCAAACACATTCTAAAAAAAGCAAAACAAAAACAGTAAAAGAAAAAAGTCTCTCTTTTTCCCCTTCTCTTCCCTTTTTACTGACTTCTCCATAGTTTATTTTTATGTTGTTATATTTTACAACTTTTTATTCATCATTTTCTTATGTCTTATTTGGTCATTTCTTTTCCACTTAAAGAAGTCCCTTTAGCATTTTTTATAACACTGGTTTAGTGGTGATAACTTCTTTATCTTTTGTTTGTCTAAGAAATTATCTCTCCTCAAATCTGAATACCTTGCAGGTACTTGGTTGTAGTTTTTTCCTTTCAGCACTTTGAATATATCATGCCACTTCTTTCTGGCCTGCAAATTTTCTCCTGAAAAATGAGCTGGTAGCTTCATGTTTTCCCTTGTAGGTACTTTTTGTTTTTCTCTTGCTGCTTTCAAAATTTATCTTTATTTTATTTTTAACATTTGACATTTTAATTTTTATGTGCCATGGCCCGGAACTCCTTGGGTTCATCTGGTTTGGAACTCTCTGTGATTCTTGGACTTGGATATCTGTTTTCTTCCCTAGTTTAGGAAAGTTTTCAGTTATTTCTTCACATAACTTTTCTACACTTTTCTGTTCTTCTCCTGGAATCCCAATAATGTAAATGTTTTCTTGATATTGTCCAAAAGATTTCTTAATCTATTTGTATTTTTGAACCATTTTTCTCTTTGTGCTCTTCTGCTTGTATGCTTTCCATTACCCTCTCTTCCAGATCACTGATATATTCTTCTGATCCTTTAATACACTCTTGGTTTCCTGCAGTATGGTTTTTTTTTTTTTTTTTTTCAGTTATTGCATTCTTCAACTCTGATTGGTTTCTTTTAATATTTTCTGTCTTGTTATTGAAGGTCTCACTGAGTTCTTCCGCTCTTTTCTCCAGCCCAGTGAGTATCTTTACGAGCATTACTTTAAATTCCTTTTCAGGCTTATTATTTATTTCTATTTCATTTAGTTCTTTTTCTTTTTTTTTTTTTTCCTTGTTCTTTCTTTTGGAGCATATTCCTCTGTCTCGCCCATTTTGCTTGAGTTTTTGTTTGTTTCTATAGAAGGTAAACATTGAGCTTCTCCTAAACTTGAAGGGGTGATCTTGGTATGGTGTCCCCTGTGCAGACTGTGTGTGGTTGGTGACTTTAGCTGGCTGACTGGAGCTGTGGCTGTAAATGCCAGTTAATCTTTTAAACTGTGGCATGTCTCCTCCCATCTCTCTTCCTGTTCTCTTTTTCTTCTATCTTTGTTTATTCAGTAGCTGTTCAGTCAGCCCTTAGTTTTTTAGGAGGAATTGTTCAATCAATAGATGTAATTTCGTGTGTTTGGTGGAGGAGGACATAGTTTTTCCTACAACCCCATCTTCAACTGGAAGTCTCTTTACACACACTTTAAATCATTCAGGCCAAACTAGAAGACTTATTGCTGAGTTTACTTACACTCGTTTTATTGCATAAACTTCTGAAAAATGTGAGTTGGTTTATAATGTAGTAATGAGTAAAACCTCTATAAATATATGACTTTCTGGGATACCTGGCTGGCTCAGTCAGTAGAGCATGCAACTCTTGATCTCAGGGTTTTGAGTTTGGGCCCCATGTTGTGGGTAGAGTTTACTTAATTTAAAAAAAAAGTATATTTGTGTGTGTGTGTGTGTGTGTGTGTATATATATATACATATATATATGACTTTCTCTTCTCTTTATGCTTTCAGGCTGAGAGCACAGACAAAACAACAACTCTTGGAATATAAATCAATGGTTGATGCAAGTAAGTATTTTTATTTTCAAATAAGATTTTGTGAGCTTGGTGATGAACAATATTCTAGAGAAAAGAAAATAGGGAATGGGAGTGTCAGCATAATGTGGTACTATACTATATAAAAAGGCAAAAAACACGATTGCCCTGTCCCTCAGGAACTTGTTAGGAATTCAGGAAATAGATTAAAACAAAACAAAACAAAAAAACAAACTAAGAATGCAAGACAGTTAAGTTCTGTTGATCAGAGAATTGGGAAATTTCTGTGGGAAGGAATCATAGGACTTGATCATAAACAGCTTGGAGATTAAATTAGTGGATCAGATGATTGTTAAGCAAGTGACCTAAAATCTATACTTCAAGAAACACTGGAAGATAGGAAGGAGAGGCAGAAGGGAGATTAGCTTACAGATATGAATGATAATTTCGATTTTAAACACTGAAAAAATTTACATTTTCTTAAAAGATTTTATTTTTTTGAGGGTCACCTGGGTGACTCAGTTGGTTAAAGGTCTGCCTTCGGCTCACGTCATGATCCCAGAATGCTGGGATTGAGCCCTGCATCAGGCTCCCTGATCAGTGGGAGTCTCCTTCTCCCTCTCCTCCCCACTTGTGCTATCTCTCACTATCTCTGTCTCTCTCTCTCAAATAAATAAATAAAATCTTAAAAAAAAAAAAAAAAGATTTGGGATGGCTGGGTGCCTCAGTCGGTTAAGCATCTGCCTTAAGCTTGGGTCATGATCCCAGACCTGGAATTGAGCCCCAAGTCGGGCTCCTTGCTCAGTGGGGAGTGTGCCTCTGCCTCTCCCTTTGCCACTCCCCCAGCTCATGCTCTCTCTCACTCCCTCTCTCTCTCAGATAAGTAAATAAAAAATCTTCAAAAAAAATTATTTGAGAGAGAGAGAGAGACAGAGAAAGCACAAGCAGGGGGAGGTGGAGGGATAGAGGGAGAGGGACAAGCAGACACCCCACTGATCAAGGAGCCCGATGCAGGGCTCAGTCCAGGACCCCGGGATCATAACCTGAGCCGAAAGCAGACGCTTAACAGACTTAGCCACCCAGTCTCCCCTGAAAAACTGTAAATATCTTTTTTTTTTTTTTAAGATTTTATTTATTTATTTGAGAGAGAGAGCATGAGAGGGGAGAGGGTCAGAGGGAGAAGCAGACTCCCCACGGAGTGGGGAGCCCGATGTGGGACTCAATCCTGGGACTCCAGGATCATGACCTGAGCCAAAGGCAGTTGCTTAACTAACTGAGCCACCCGGGCACCCCTGTAAATTTATCTTTTAAAATCTAGAAGTCTTCAGGAGCAAGAGAGTACTAAAATAATGGTTTAGCTCTCCTAAAGTAATAACCATTATTGCAACCTAATTTGTAAGTCTTTGGGTCTCAAAGATAGGTTTTGGTGAGTCTTTCTTTCTCTGTGAAATAGGCTTAAAGAATAAAACCAAGGAGCGCCTGGGTGGCTCAGTCTTTAAGCATCTGCCTTTGGCCCAGGGCGTGATCCCAGGGTCCTGGGATCGAGCCCCGCATCAGGCTCCCTGCTCCACTGGAAGCCTGCTTCTTCCTCTCCCACTCCCCCTGCTTATGTTCCCTCTCTCGCTGGCTGTCTCTCTCTCTCTGTCGAATAAATAAATAAAATCTTTAAAAAAAAAAAAAAAGAATAAAACTAAACAATACTTCACGTTGAATCAAGAATTGTGGAAAACCTGAGGGGCCACATAGATGACTTAGTCACTTCACCTGAATACATGTTTAACTTAGGAACTTTTCAGACTCTGCTCAGATTCTTTTATAAGGCTGTAGATCCAAAGGCAGTTCCCATGTGTTGCCCATCTGATATTCCAGGCTTTCTAAAGTCTTACGCAAAACAAGAACAACAAAAAAATAGGACTATGATATGAGCCGCCTGGCCTCTTTTCTGCTTAGTATAACTAGTAATTTGTGAAACTGGGATATGAACCAGGTCTTCTTGCCTCCAAAGCCATGACCGTCCATTATATCAATAACGCTTCCATCAAAAATGATCAGTATAGGGGCACCTGGGTGGCTCAGTCGGTTGAGCCTCTGCCTTCGGCTCAGGTCATGATCCCAGGTTGCTAGGATCGAGCCCCACATCAGGCTCTCTGCTCAGCGGGGAGCCTGCTTCTCCTTCTCCCTTTGCCCCTCCTCCTGGTTGTGTTCTCTCTCTCTTCTCTCAAATAAATAAATTAAAATTTAAAAAAATGAATGGCAGGTCACCGTCCTTCTCCTGGTGGAATAAATGATCTCTTTGTTTCAAGCCCATGCTCCTTATATTAAACTAGTGATGTTTACCTCATAGATGGGACGTAGGATATGGCTAAATTCTTTTGCTGGCATGAGAGCCTACATAATAAAAAAGGATAATGTATCTTCTTAGAGGACAGGATGTTGGGGGAAAGCTATTCAGAATTTGGACCTTTGAGAAATTACCTCTACATTTTCCTGCATTCATTCAAATCATTTTTAAGTATTCAGTATGTCCCCACTAGGGACATGTAACTAGGCATGGAGACATAGTGTTGAAGGAGGTGGAATTTGTCCTGGTGGAGCTTAATTTCTATGTAGCAAAACGGGTAAGGAAAGAAGCATTGCAAGATAACTGTGAAGTACGGGAAGTGTGATGAAGGAAATAATGGTGTGATAAGGAGGGGCTACTTCAGATACTGTGATCAAAGATGGTGTCTTTGAGAAGGTGACATGAGAGTAAAATCCAAGTGTTATGAAATAGTCCACCTTATAGAGTCCTTGTTTTCCGACTATATATAATTCCTCTTTTAAGGGATTGTGACATCTGAAAACTTGAGTAGGCTTAATAGTGCACGCTGTAGAGTTTCTACAACTAAAGGAGATTACTGCTTTAGGGCATGAAATGAGGTTGTAGTCTTTGAAAAAAGATATTTATCTAAAATCAATTATTTTACCATTAAAAGAATATGTTACTTTATTGCTTGATGGATTTTTTTTTAAATAGTAAGTGCATCCCTTTTCAGAGTACAATTTGTTGAGTTTTGACAAATGTATGTATCAGTGTAACAACCACCACAATCAAGACATAGAATACGTCTGTTATACCTCCCCTATTCTACTTCACAGTCCCTGCACTTACCCCAGCACGCACCATTGTAATCTGTTTTTACAGATTTGCCTTCTAGAGTTGGGCTGTCCAGTGTCGTAGCCATTAGCTACATGTGGCCTTAAAGTTAAATTAATTAAAATTAAATTTAAAATTCAGTTCTTTAGTTGCACTAGTTACATATCAAATGCTCAGTAGCCACATGTGTCTAGTGACTAGCCATTTGGACAGCAGAGATATTGAAAATTTCTACCAAATTTCTCTTGGACAGCACTGTTCTAGAATTTGATGTAAACAGCATTATATATGTATTTGTGTGTATCTGACAACTTTCTTTTAATGGAGATTTAATTCATATAAAATTCATTTTAAAATGTACAGTTAAGTAGGTTTTAGTATATTCACAGTATTGTGTAATCATCACCAATTTCCAATTCCAGAACATTTCCATCACCCTAAAGAGAAACCTAGTACCTGTTAGTAGTCACTCCCAGTATGTCTGGCTGCTTTTGCACAGCATAATTTTATGATTCATCCATGTTGTTTGTTTGAGTAATTTTTTCTCTTTTATTGTAGAGTATATTTCACGATGGCTATACCACATTTTGTTTATCCATTCACCTGTTGATGGCCATTTGAATTGTTTGCAGTTTTTGCCCATTATGAATAAAGCTGCAGTGGACATTTGTCATTTCTTTGTGTCTTTTTCTGTACACTTCTTTTCATTTCTCTTGGTTAAATACCTAAAAGTGAGATTGTGTGCTCATGTGGTAATGATACGTTTAACATTTTTTCTTTTTAATATGCCCAGTGTGGAGCCCAGAACAGGACTTGAACTCACGACCCTGAGATCAAGACCTGAGTTGAAATCAACAGTCGGACGCCCAACCGACTGAGCCATCCAGGTACCCCTATATGTTTAACTTTTTAAGAAACTGCCCAGACATCTAAAATGTTTACACTGGGGCGCCTGGGTGGCTCAGTTGGTTAAGCGTCTACCTTGGGCTCAGGTCATGATCTCAAAGTCCTGGGATCGAGGCCCACGTCGGGCTCCCTGCTCAGCAGGGCATCTGCTTCTGCCTCTCCCTCTGCTCCTCCCCCCTGTTTGTGCACATTCTTTCTCTGTCTCTCCCTCTCTCTCTCAAATAAATAAATGAATAAATAATCTTAAAAAAAAAGTAAAATGGTTACACCATTATGGTACGTTCTTCCTAGAAGCATGAGATTTCCATTTACTCGCCATGTTCTTTAAAATTTGATACTGTCACCCTTATTAAATTTTAGCTATTCTAGTAAGTATGTAGTGGTATCTCATGTGGTTTTTAGTTTACATTTCCCTGGTAACTAATGATGTTGAGTATCTTTTCATGTGCTTATTGGCAATTAATATATCTACATTTATGAAGGAGATCTGTAAATATACTTTAATGAAGTGTTAAAATCTTTGCCTATTTTTTAATTGGATTGTTAGTCTTAGAGAATTTGAGTTCTTTGTTTATATATATAGTTATTTTTTTCAGATATCTATATGTAGTTACAGATATAGATAGATAGATAGATAGATAGATAGATAGATAGATAGATAGATGTAGGTATCTATCTATGTATAGATATGTAGGTATCTGTGTATCTACTTATATGTTCAGCAGGTATTTTCTCCCAGTTTTTTGCTTGCCTTTTTTTTTTTTTTTTAAGATCTTTCTATTTTTAAGTAATCTCTACATGCAGCATGGGGCTCGAAGTCACCACCCTGATATCAAGAATCTCATGCTGCACTGACTGGGCCAGCCAGGTGCCTAACTTGCCTTTGTTTTTTAACTGTCTTTTGAGGAACCGAAGGCATTCATTTGATGAACTGATTTTTATCAATTTTTTTTTTCTTTTGTGGTATGTGATTTTAAGTCCTCTCTAAGAAATCTGTGACCGCTCCAAGGTCACAAAGATTTTCTCCTTTGTTTTGTTCTACAAGGTTTAGGGTTTTAGGTTTAACATTCATTTCTGTGATCCTTTTTGAGTTAGTTTTTGTGTATGGTGTGAGCTAAGGATCAAGGTTCATTTTTCCCCCTATGGAAATCTAATTTTTCTTGCACTCTGTATTTGTAACTTTCCTTTCTCCATTGTATATGTGTGGGTCTATTTCTGGGCTTTTTGCTCTCTTCCCTTGAGGTATTTGTCTATGCTTATAATAGTGCCACACTATCTTGATTACTGTAGCTTTATAGTAAATCTTCATATCAACTCCTGTAAGTCTTGCAGTTTTGTACTTTATCAGAATTGTTTTGACTGTTCTAGGTCCTTTGGGCTTTTATATGCATTTTAAAATCAGCCTGTTAATTTCTACAGAAAAAAAAAAGGGTCTGAGAATTTTGATTGGGATTCAGTTGGGATCTATAGATCAATATGGGGGAAATTGTTGTAATAGCCATATTGATTCTTGTAATACCTATACATGATAGATCTTTTCAGTATTTGAATGTATTCAGTGTAGAGGTCATATGCATATCTTGTTAAATTTATCCTGAAATATTTCATGTTTTTGAAAGAAATTGTATTTTGTAATTTTACTTTTTAATTTCCAATTGTTTTTTTCTTTTTTTTTTTTTTTAATTTATTTTTGCGAGAGAGAGAGAGCTCGAGCGCATGAGTGGGGGAGCCCAGAGGGAGAAACAGACTCCTCACTGAGCAGGGAGCCCTATGTGGAACTTGATCCCAGGACCCTGGGATCATGATCTGAGCTGAAGACAGACGCTTAATGGACTGAGCCCCCGAGACACCCCTGATTGTTTTTTTCTAACATATAGGCATATGGGTGATCTTTTTGACATTGCTCTTGTTAATATTTTAATCCTTTTTTATTTTCCATTATTCTCAAGCTGTTCTGTCCAGTATGGTAGCAACTAGCTCCATATGACAATTGAACACTTGAAATGTGGTTAGTCCTTGAGAGGGACTATAAATGCAAAATACAGAAGAAAAGATTATAAAATATTTATTTAGTAATTTTAGATTAATTATATGTTGAAATGATAATATTTTAGACCTATTGGGTTAAAATAAGTTACACTGAAATATTTTCACTTGCTTTATAATATGAAAACTAAAAATTAAAAATTAAATTTTTGGTTTACATTTATTGCTTACATTATATTTCTGTTGGACTGCACTCTTCTTTTTTTTTTTATCTTTTTTTTTTTTAATGATTTTTTTATTATATTATGTTAGTCACCATACAGTACATCCCCGGTTTCTGATGTAAGGCTCGATGATTCATTAGTTGTGTATAACACCCAGTGCAATACGTGCCCTCCTTACTACCCATCACCGGTCTATCCCATTCCCCCACCCCCCTCCCCTCTGAGGCCCTCAGTTTGTTTCTCATAGTCCATAGTCTCTCATGTTTCATTCCCCCTTCTGATTACCCCCCCTTTCTTTATCCCTTTCTTCCCCTACCGATCATCCTAGTTCTTATGTTCCATAGATGAGAGAAATCATATAATTGTCTTTCTCTGCTTGACTTATTTCACTTAGCATTATCTCCTCCAGTGCCGTCCATGGTGTAGCAAATGTTGAGACCTCGTTCTTTCTGATAGCTGAGTAATATTCCATTGTATATATGGACCACAACTTCTTAATCCAGTCATCTGTTGAAGGGCATCTCGGCTCCTTCCACGATTTAGCTATTGTGGACATTGCTGCTATGAACATTGGGGTGCATATGGCCCTTCTCTTCACTACGTCTGTATCTTTGGGGTAAACACCCAGTAGTGCAATGGCTGGATCATAGGGTAGCTCAATTTTTAACTTTTTAAGGGACCTCCAAGGACCGCACTCTTCTAAACTGTTACTAACTTCAAAAAATTTTTTATTTGCAGATGAAGAAAAAACTCCAGAACAAATCATGCAAGATAAGCAAATTGAAGCGTATGTCATATTTTTAAATTTTGCGTTTTTTACTAAGATTTGATATTATTACACATCTTACACCACTATCTTGCTTTTTCCTTTTCTTTATTTTTCCAAGTAATTTTTCATGCGTGTACTAAGAATATTTGATATGGGAGATGGACTTAACATGTACCTGAGTGGTCACATTAGCACTTTTGGCATTCCCGTTCACGAGATAATTAGTTGAGTCTCTCAGAGGCATCTGTTTACCAAGTCTACAAATGCATCAGTGTGGGGAACCTGTAGAATAATTTTATCTACATAGGATCATTTTACTTTTTTCAAAGGTTTACTTTATATATTTTTTGATGTTCAATGAGTTTTTTTGATATAGCTGAAATTTTTTTGTTTATACTTCTTTGATAGTAAAATTGAAGACCTGGAAAATGAAATTGAAGAGGTGAAAATTGCTTTTGAAATGAAAAAGCTTGCATTAGACAGGTAATTATTACATTCTTTGTGAACTGAATGCAAAATGGGTGTGATTTGTGGTGGAGGGAATACTTTAATTAGTCTAATTGATTAATCACGTGATACCATTAGATAACGGTTACACAAATTTTGAGCCCTGAGAGAAAAGTTACATCATTCATTAATACCTTCATTTGAAGTAGTTACGTAAGATTGACTTAATAAGCAAATATCAAAGAAATAGAAGGGTGAGCTTAAATCCAGTGTTTCAAAGGATTACATGGATTCGATTACGACAGTAACTATTAATCAAGTAAAAGAATTGTCATCAAGTTTAAATATATATAGATATATTTTTTAAAGATTTTATTTTTAAGTAAAACACCAACATGGGGCTTGAACTCACAATCCCAAGATCAGGAGTTTCATGCTCTATTGACTGAGCCAGCCAGGTGCCCCTAAATATATTTTTAATATAGGTTTTATATCTGTATTTTAAAATTCACTGAACAAATATTTGAATGGTTACTATGTCTTAAGCTTTGTAGGTGTTGGTATACAGTTGTTAATAAGACAAACGTGATCTCTTATAGACCTGTGATCTGAATTAGTAATCTCAATTAAGTGAATGACTTTTAAAATTATTTCCTTGTGTTTCTGGCCTTCCCAGATGAATTTCTTATACATTTAATTGAAAAGTAGTTAAAATCCTCTTAATTGCTTCTAATAGTAAACATTTTTCCATATTCTCATAAGCTGGCTTGGTACATAGATTATATGTACTTTTTATTAATTCATTTTAAGTAAGCTCTTTGCCCTACATGGGGTTTGAACTCATGACTCTGAGATCAATGTTGCATGCTACACGGACTGAGCCAGCCAAGTGCCCTAAATAATAGATATGTATATTTTTTAGATTTTATTTATTTATTCGACAGAGATAGAGACAGCCAGCGAGAGAGGGAACACAAGCAGGGGGAGTGGGAGAGGAAGAAGCAGGCTCATAGCGGAGGAGTCTGATGCGGGGCTCGATCCCATAACGCGGGGATCGATCCCATAACGTGGGGATCACGCCCTGAGCCGAAGGCAGACGCTTAACTGCTGTGCCACCCAGGCGCCCCCTTAAATATTTTTTAAGATGACTTGAGAGCTATTAAAATATCTCATTTTAATGAATTGAATTTTTTTGTGTGATGGAAAGGAAGAAATGACTTTAATATTGCTAAATTGATTGCCTTTTCATTATTACTTATTAGCTACTTGGATTTAAAAGTAATTTATGCAGTTTGTTTATATGTACGCGTATTTTAAGTGTACGTTCAGGTATGGCTTTGTATTCCCCAGCTCCATGTCAGGCCTTTGCTGATCTCTGTAGTGCCTTAATGCTTCATCCTGGCCCTGCACCAGAGTGGATGGCTTGGAGAGCAAAGCCCAGGCTGATTTCAGGTCTCATCGGTCCTTCAGCTGCAACCACGTGGAGCAGCCCTTTCTATCTTTTTATTTTCCATTTCTGTGACTTATTTATCAAAGTATTTCCCATACAATAGTGTTTATAAACCTACTTATGGTTTAGGTTACATTTAAAGAAAAATCAATCTTTAAGTTGTATATATACGTTTTTTCTTTTAAATGTGCCACAAATGTTATCCATGTTTTATAATGCCAGCTTTTTTCCTTGCGCCGTAGGATGCAACTTTCAACTGCACTGAAAAAAAACCTAGAGAAAACTAACCCCAAGACTAGGTATGTTTGTTTTTTTTCTATTTTCTTTTTTTCTGAATTCGTTAAGGCTGAGAGTAAGAAGGGAGATCTGCATAATGACTTTAGTTTTCTGAATTTTTGTTAATTAGCTGTCAGTGCCAAACCACCTTTATCTGGGAAATAAGGAAAGTGACAGAATTTTTGTGGGCATTATAATTTTTACAGTCCTACTGACATTTTGTCTGGATTGCAACAATGGAGATTTTTTAGCCAGACAGCCTGAAAACTTTGAAGGAGATTTTTAGCCAGACAGCCTGAAAACTTTGAAGGAAGATTTCGAAAGTTTACTTTTGTTCTGTATTTACTGAAAAACAGAGATAGAGCTATCTCATTTATCCAGTAACCCGGGAATTGGTTATTGAGATAGGAATGAGACAGGAAGTTTATGCCTCATTTTTCACCGGCAGAAATGAGCTTGTATATGTTAAGCTCTTTGCCAAGGAATATAAAATTAAAACTTTGGCGGTCAAGGTTTTCTATAATCTGGTCCTTTGTGTCTGGCCTCAGGGAACTTACCTATGCTCATATCTCTCAAAGCTCTAAAAAATCCTGTGATAAAATATCCCCTACCATTAGCACCAGAAATGTGTTAAGATGTATCTGGGCACTTCCCCTCTCTGGGTGTCTTAGTTCAGACTGATCATGTACTCTCCCCATATTCCATTTAACTCCAGGATTATATAAATCCTAAAGTACGAATTTGGGCCCTCTAACGATTGCTCCTCCATAAAAGGTGAGCCTTAAACATTCTTGAGTTAGAGAAGTACAGGACAAATTGACCCCCAGAGAGGACAGAAAGACCAAATGGGCTGAGGTAGTGCCTTTAGCAAGTTCTAAAGTTTACAAACCAGTATAGCTGTAACTAGTAGAAAATGAGTTTAGCTTTCCCAGATCTATGCAAAGATTCACATTTTCAGCCTCCTCAGCAAACTCCTTCTGCATGCAGTGTTTCTCATGCCTGGTTGATATCAGAATAATTAGTATTATCACAGTGATCACATTGTTGGTCCCTTCCCAAACCTATTGACTCAATCTCTGAGTCCAAATGGGCATGTAGGGGGTCATGTGATGATCCACATTAAACATCCTCCCAAAGGATTGTGGCACTTGGAAGTATAAGAACCAGGCTTATTTTATACTCTTTGGCTCTAGCTATTGCAAACTAGATAATCTAGGTAATTACTTCATGTCCTTTAAGATTCAAGAGTTTCCCTTGTTCTACTCTGTGCACAACTCTTTCATAACTGGTTGTAATGAAACCATACTATAGTTGTGGTTTCATTTTTCTCTTTCAGCAGATTCTTTCCTCTTGGTGTTTTACTTTGCTTTATATTCCTGGTGCCTGAACAGGTCTTAGCATGTAGTAGGTACTCAGAAATATTTGTTGAAGACATGAAGGTAAGAAGCAGCTTGAATATTCATTGAAACTATTCTCTATGATGCTATATAATGGTGAATACATGTCTATACATTTGTCAAACCCATAGAATGTACACCACCAGGAGTGAACCCTAATGTAAATTATGGGCTTTGGATGATAATGATATGTTAAATGTAGATTCATCATTTTGATGAATGGACCTTTCTGATGGGGGATGTTGATAGTTGAGGAGGCCATGTGTGTGGGTTTACCTTCCATTCAATTTTGCTATGAACCTAAAACTGGTCTCAAAAATAAAGTTTATTTTTTTAAAAAGCAACTTATTAGCATGTTATTAGGGCTTTTTCTCCAAAATAGATTTTTAGAAATGTTCCTACATGCTTAAATTTCATATTTTTTATTGTCTATGATTACAAATTTTTCTAGGGAAATGCATCTCTAATTTTTTAAATTTATATTTTGCATCTAATTTAAAAATTTTTTTATTTATTTGAGAGAGAGAGAGCACAAGTGCAGTGGGGAGGCACAGAGGGAGAGAGAATCTTAAGCAGACTGTGCTGAGTGCAGAGCACGGCATAGGGCTCAATCTCCCGACCCTGAGATCATACCTGAGCTGAAACCAAGTACAACACTTAACTGACTGCTCCACCCAGGTGCCCCTGCATCTCTAATTTTAAACAGAAATTTAGTTTACATCAAACGTTTCCAGTTTTATTTTGTTAAAAGATAACTTTCTATTGAAGTATAAGTAAATTTCATAAAAGGAAATACATAGTAATTGATTTATTCATTAATGATATTTATTATTTTTAATTCAAGGTTAATGAATCATTTTTTTATTCCTTTTCAGTGTCCTCATGGATAACATGAAACATGTATTAAAGCTAAACAAATTAATAATGAAATCACACCAGGTAACTGCACATTGGGCTGCTTATATATACTCATGATTTCAGTAACTTTTTACTGGCAACTGTATTGTGTATGGTTATATGGGATTATCCAAAGGTTACTGGTATGATTGGAATTCACTGTTCTTAAGTTTTCTTTTTCTCATAACTCAGTTGTTTCTGACTATTGTGACTAATTATTTACTTAAAATTTAAGCTACTATCCTTTTTCTTTTTTGGTATGGAAATAAAGGGATTGAAAACTGGAGGTTTGGAAAACATGGGCTAATAGATAAAATTCAGTGGAGTAAGTGTTATTGGTTTGTTCTGAGGTAATATGCCTTAATCTTTTTATTTTTAATAACAGGAATCTTGGGATTTGGAGGAAAAACTGCTTGATGTTAGAAAGAAGAGGTTACGTACGTGGAACAGTTATTTTGTTTTTGTTTTTTGTAGAAAACATTTTCACTTACTGTGGATATTTATAAGACCAGTTATCTCAGCCATTGAGAAATTTATTAATTTTCAGATTTTCTTAAAATTTTGCACTTGGCATTTTTAAAAGTAGTATGTAAAATGTATTTCACTTGATTAATTTTTGTTGTTTTAGAACTTTAAATCACTAAATTAATACATTCTCAGGGAGAAAAAAATCAACTGACACAGAAAAGTACAATGTGAAAGCCATACCTCCTTCCTGTGTGACCACAGTTAGGCATATATCATTCAAGTAATTATTCCATATCCCTATAAACATATTTATATATACATGATTTTAAGTTATCATTTGATACATATTCTATAGCTTTTTAACTTAATGAACATGAAGTAGCTTTTTGCATTGAAATTATTGATTTTTTTTAAAGTAATACACATTTTTGGTAGAATTTGGAAACAGAAAAGTATACTTAGGGAAAGTAAAATTTTTAAATTTACTATTGCGATAATCACTCTTTGGTGCTTTTATTCTTTTAAGATTTTTGTTTTATTTATTTGAGAGAGAGTGCACGCGAGAGAGAGTACAAGGGTGTGAGGGGCAGAGGGAGAAACAGGCTCTTCACTGAGCAGGGAGCCCAATGTGGGGTTCGATCCCGGGACTCCAGGTTCATAACCTGAGCCAAAGGCAACTGTCTAACCGACTGAGCCACCCAGGCGCCTCCTTTTTTTTTTTTTTTAAAGATTTTATTTTATTTATTTGAGGGGAAGAAGGAGACAGCACAAGCAGGGGAAGGGGCAGAGGAAGAGGGTGGGAGAGAATCTCAAGCAGACTCCATGCTGAGTCCAGAGCCACGCATAGGGTTTGATCTCAGGACCCTGAGAAATTGAGTCAGAGCCTTACCTGACTGAGCCTCCCAGGGGCCCCTTCAGTGCTTATTTCTTATCTAATAAAATTGGCTTCATTTTATTCTATGTTGTAAACTGCCTTTTTCATTTAATAGTATAGGCATGATTTATTATTTTAACATACTACACAGATTTGCCTGTTTGTAAGTAATCTCAGGGTCAGAAGTAGTTCTGGTCATCTGATCTAATCACCCTTCGGATGTTTAATGTTTTTCCATCGCATTCCAACCTATTTTTGATCCATTAATATCAAGGAACCAAGCTCCTGGGACACACCATTTATGTTTTCAAAGAGTTTAATTCTTAAAACATTTCAGGAACTATAGGAAATGGTTGATGATGTGTTTATCCCTGGAGAAGAGAATCTCTTCATTGAAAATTTATCTTGTTGATATGTCATTTTTGTAAATAAAGGAGGAAAAGGTATTTCCTTACATATATCTTCTACTTTTCTTTTAGCAACTCTGACTAAGTCCTCTTTAACATGATGTCACTTCAAACATAAGTAGACAACTGTCATTATCATATGTACATACCCTGAACATTTCATGAAGATTGCTAAGGATAAAGTTAAAATACTGGTATTTTTCACAAAGAAAGTCATTTTCAGATCAAAATAGAACTGCAACTTAAAATGATGCTTATGAAATATTTTCTCTTAACTGATAGTCAGGAACTGTTCTGCTTCACAGTTTTTCCAGATTCTTGTTTGTAGGAGTTATTAAATATAGTATTTTTTTTTGTAACCTAATAGAATTAAAACAAGCTTCAGAGAGTAAGCTTTTAGAAATACAGACTGAAAAGAACAAACAGAAAGATGATTTGGTCGATATGGAGAATTCAGACAAGATAAAGTCCATACAACAAAACCTGCAGATGGAGATACAAATTACTACAGTTATTCAACATGTGTTCCAGGTAACATTTATATAAGGAAAGTATAGGTAAAGAACTTTTTAAAAAATGATTGGTTCTGTTACTTTCAGATTTGCTTTGTTAGTCTTTGATCCTGAAAAAAATCATGAATTCAATACTAAATATTAGTCTGTTTACATATATTTGGAATTTATGTCTGTTTAATGTTTAAGGCTTTGACTCTTCATTATGGTTAGATCTTAGGCATTTATAAGTGGACTGATTTTAGCAGCCTTGTGAAGACAGACAAGTATAATGGTGGAAAGCATTAGAACTTAAACTTGGGAGGTGGGGAAGAACATGGATGGGGGTGATGGGGATGTAGAATTACTATCCATACTGCAACTTAATACTTGCAAACCTTGAGGAAATTATTTAAGTTTTCTAAACGTCAATTTCCTTGTTTAGAAAGAGAGGTTATAAAACCTAAAGAAGAT
This sequence comes from Ursus arctos, assembly GCF_023065955.2. Classification (NCBI taxonomy): domain Eukaryota; kingdom Metazoa; phylum Chordata; class Mammalia; order Carnivora; family Ursidae; genus Ursus; species Ursus arctos. The sequence continues at coordinate 56,032,986 of NW_026623067.1, forward strand.
AATTCCTGTTAATCTGTTTAGCATAATGTCTGGTCCAAGTAGATTCTCAATAAATGTTGGTAGTTATTAGCATATTATCTCTTAAATTTTATATGTTCCTTTATTCTGGAGGGTTTTCATTACTCTTTTTTTTTTTTTTTCCTTTTTTTTTTTTCTTTACTCTTTTGAATTATAAAATGTCTCCAACTGTTGAGATGAAATACTTAAATTACCAGATTTCAATTAGGAAGATACACAGTTAAAACTGCCCACTATATGTAAAGCAAATATTTATTATATGTAAAGCTTATCCTTGTAGAATATGAGTTCTTATATCTGACCATAAGAAATTATTCCTCGGGTCTCTTTTTAAGATTGATTGATTGATTGATTGATTGAAGAGACAGAGAATGCAGGCAGCCGGGAGGGAGAAGTAGGGGGAAAGAATCTCAAGCAGACTCCACACTGAGCACAGAGCCATCATGGGCTCAATCTCATGATGCTGAGATCATGACCTGAGACAAAACCAAGAATCAGACGCTCAACCACCCAGGCGCCCCTCTTCATCAGGTCTTAATCCTACCTTTTAGTAGCAGCGGTTGTTACTCTGTTAGCAGTAAGGAAGTCCCTTAGACTAACCTCCAGTGGAGGATTGCATCATAAGTACAGGATCCTACTAATTTTCTTTGGCACACGTTCCTTCCTACTGCTTTGAGACTTCTATTATTTTGTCTTTCTTAGCTTTTATTCATATCCTCTTAGTGTTAATTTTGATTTAATGAAATCATTGCTTTGTTAAGCAGAACATAGCTTTGGCTGCATTAGAAGTTCCTGCCCCTAATGGGTTCAGTCATGTTTGAATGCTTACTTCCCTTTGCCTTTGTAAATTTTTAATTGGATTTATATGCACCAGCCCTATAGCAAGAATGTACCCTGTGTAGGCCAAATTTTTAAATATTTTTATACATAACAATATAACGCTTAAATTCTAAAATCTCTTTGAACAGAATTTGAATTAGTAACTTGGTATCATTGAGCCATAGTTTTTCTTTTTAAAAAAATAAGGGATCACAGTTTATGCTTAAACTGTTTTTCACTGTAGAAGTGCAAAATGACTGAACCACAGCTACAGTCTTTTTCCTTTAATCTAGAATACCATTGCAAACATCCCTAATAGGTAAAAGGTGTCTCCAAAAACTGATGAAGCCAAAAAAATTGTTGTAAACATTGTAAATATTCCATAGCATTATGGGGATCAAAGCTGAACCCTAACTGAAAGTGGAAATGAGGATACAAGAATGTATTTTTTCTTTTTTGGGGGTAGATTTTATTTATTTATTTATTTATTCATTCATTCATTCATTTAAGAGAGAGAGAGTGAATGAGCATGCATAAGTAGGAGGAGGGGTAGAGGGGGAGGGGGAGAGAAGCAGCAAACTCTTCCTTGAGAAGGTGGAGCAGGGGAGGGCTTGATCTCAATACTGTGAGATCAGGACCTGAGCCAAAACGAAGAGTCCGACCCCTAACTGGCTGAGCCACCCAGGCATCCAAAGAATGTATTTTTTATAGAGTAGATGCCCATACCTAGTTTGGTAAATATTTGATAAGATTAGTGAAAGAGGGGGGCACCTGGGTGGCTCAGTCAGTTAAGCGTCTGCCTTTAGCTCAGGTCATGATCCTGGGGTCCTGGGATTGAGTCCACCCTACACAGGACTCCCTGCTCAGTGGGGAGCCTGCATCTCCCTCTCCCTCTGTTCCTCCCCCTTACTTGTACTTGCCCTCTCTCTCTCTCTCTTGCTTTCTTTCTCAAATAAATAAATAAAATCTTTTTTAAAAAAGCATTAATGAAAGGATTTTTAAAAATCTTGTTAAATTTTTAAACGTACTGTAACTTTAATGTAAAAATTTTTTCCTTTTTTTATTACAGAACCTCATTTTAGGAAGTAAAGCCAATTGGGCAGAGGATTCCGCCTTTAAGGAAACTGTTCTACAGCTTGAGAAGAATCTCGCCATGATCTAATAAGAATTCTGTTTCGTTATTTTTTGTTTAAATCTATGATATATCAAGTAAAATTTTTATTTAGTGTTTTTGGAACTAATATTGCAACGTTTTTGTAGCTTAACACTGTAACATGGAATTTGTTCTTTCAAATATGTTAATTAAAGTGGCATTCTCTAAAAGAATCTGAAAGTCTTAACCTTGCAAGTGTCCCAAAAGACATCTAATCTCGATTTCCACTGAATGTGGACATTTTTTCTACAACATTCCTGGCAGTCCCAACTCTCATTTGGAATACCTCTTTTTTTCTTTTTCTTTTTCTCTTTTCTTTCTTTTTTCTTTTCTTTCTTTTGTCGCCTTTTTTTTCTTTTTTTTGGTAGTTTCAAGTTTTTATTTAAATTCCAGCTAGTTAACATACAGTGTAGTATTAATTTCAGGAGTAGAATTTAGTGATTCATCACTTACATTTGACACCCCAGTGCTAATCACAAGTGTCCTCCTTAATAACAGTCAACCATTTAACCCATCCCTCCACGCCCCATTATTTGGAATACTTTTGTACATTTGTCAGTCAACTAAAATATTAGAAAAATAGAAAAGGGTATCCACATATTGATGTTTTTTCAACCAGCAGTTGTATTTTATTGAAATAAATCTCATTTTAATTTTATCTCACCACAGATTTTTTTTTTTGCCTTTTTTTTTTTTTATAATACAGAGATATAATTGACATGGTATTGTATAAGTTGAAGTTCTACAATGGGTTGATTTGACCACCATGGCATTAGCTCACATCTCCATCATGTCACATAATTATTTCTTTTTTGTGGTGAGAGCCTTTAAGATCTTAGCAACTTTGAAGTATATAAAAGAGTATTGTTTTTTTTTTTTTATTTTTTGTTTTAAAGACTTTATTTATTTATTTGACAGAGAGAGAGAGAGAACAAGCAGAGGGAATGGCAAACAGAGGGAGAGGGAGAAGGAGAAGCAGGCTCCCTGCTGAGCAAGGAGCCCAATTTGGGGCTTGATCCCAGGACCCTGGGATCATGACCTGGGTTGAAGGCAGTCGATTAACCGACTGAGCCACCCAGGCACCCCTATAATAGAGTATTGTTAACTATAGTCGCAATGCTATGCATTCGATCTCCAAAAACTTACTCATCTTCTAACTGCATTTTTATTCTCTGTGACCAACATCTCCCCAAGTCCCGCACACCCCATCCGCATCTTTATTTATTTATTTTCCCATCCATATCCTTATTTTTTCTAAAACATTTTATTTATTTATTTGACAGAGCACAAGGAGGGGGAGTGGCAGGCAGAGGGAGAGGCAGGCTCCCTGTCGAGCAAGGACCCCAGTGTGGGACTCCATCCCACGACCCCAGGATCATGACCTAAGCCAAAAGCAGAAGCTTAACCGACTGAGCTACCCAAGCATCCCCCATCCACATCTTTAAACAGAAACCCAAATAATGCACCTCAACCTTGAAAACCAAAAAAGAGAAAGCATATCCGAAATGTTAATGCTTGTGGTTATTGTAGAGTAATTGTGACTTTTTTTATTTTGTATTTCTATATCACATATTACTTTTATAAGTTAAAACATAAAAAGAGTAAATGTTACTGTCTTATTAAAAAATAGAACTTGCTGGGGTGCCTGGCTGGCTCAGTTGGTAGAGCATAGGACTCTTGATCTCGGGATTGTGAGTTCAAGCCCTGTGGTGGATATACAGATTACTAAAAATATATAAACTTAAAAACCAGAACTATCTTTTATAGTGTCCCATCCCCTTTTAGAGAAAGCGCTAATTTGAGTTATTAGTTTGGAGCTATTGATCATTTTTATAGACGATGTGTTTTCAACATTCTTTTTCTAAAGATTTTATTGATTTATTTGAGAGAGAATGAGTGGGGGGAGGGGCAATGGGACAAGCAGACTCAGCAGGAGCTTGACAGGGGCTTGATCTCAGGACCCTGAGATCATAACCCAAGCTTAACTGACTGAGCCACCCAGGTGCCCCTCAACATTTTTTTAAGAAGGACTTTAAACTTGAAAAGATGCACTGCTGTGGGTAATAGCATTTGAAATCTGTTCTTTATTTTATTTATTTATTTATTTATTTATTTTTAAAAGATTTTATTTATTCATTTGACAGAGAGACAGCCAAGCGAGAGAGGGAACACAAGCAGGGGGAGTGAGAAAGGAAGAGCAGGCTCCCAGCAAAGCATGGAGTGCGATGCGGAGCTCGATCCCTAGACCCTGGGATCACACCCTGAGCTGAAGGCAGATGGTTAATGACTGAGCCACCCAGGCGCCCCTGAAATCTGTTCTTTAGATCAGTAACAGAAATACAGAGATTAGTCTAAATTTGAATCCTAAATACTTTTCTTCGAAATATTTATAGTCTTCATTAGCTTTGATAAATTCTTTTGTGTAGTTTTATTCTTTGCCATAGTGTATTCTTAGAAATTATCTATACAAATTATTGTAAAACAAGTTATATATATATATATATATATATATAGTTTTTTAAAAATATTTGTTCTATAGAGAGAGTGTGCGTGCAAGCAGGGGGAGGGGCAGAGGGAGAGAATCCCTCAAGCGGACTCCCTGCTGGGTACAGAGCTCAAAGCAAGACTCTATGCCCCCCGCACCCATGGGATCATGACCAGAGCCGAAACAGAGCTGGAAGTTCAGCTGAGCCACCCAGGCACCCCAACAAGTTATATTTTTCTCATAGAAAAGCATTATTCTAGAAAATACCTTGCTGATGTAAAGATTCAGCATCATCTAAAAATCTTTTTGCATTTTCCTGGGATTTTCTTATCCTTTCTATTTCCTTCTAAAGCCCAAATCTGAGACAGAAATTTCATTAGTTTTTCCTCCTGAATAACAACTCCCTGGCTTATAACATTTATATCTCTCTTGGATCCATAGTTTGGCTGATCATTGGAGGACCTGAGGAGCATCCACTGTCTGAAACATTCTCATGGTTTATGTGGTGAAGTCAAATTACACAAGCACATTTAAAGTTTCTACTTGGAAAAGGTGTACATTATTTCCACCAAGGCTCCATTCACCAAGCCAAACATCACTGGGACAGGAAAGTATACTTCTCCCACAGTACGGGAGTACTAGGTCTCAGAATGGGGGAAAGAAAATGGGTATCTACTGAATCGAATATCCCCTACAGTATGCAGTGTTGGTCTTAAATATTAACTTCCCTTTTATACATAAAAGATACACCCTTCCCCAAGGAAAGTAAGTTAACTGTCATCCAATCATTACAGTTCCAAAGTTCAGGATCTCATGGTAGTCTTTCACATCAGGTCCAGATGTGGCTCTTCATGATCGGGAGCTTAACGAGCTGAGAAGATGAAATTCTGTTGCTTCACATAGCCAGCATTCAATAGTGGACAAGGTTAGCAATTCTGAAATACTGCTTGGCAAATGACAGGAGGTGCCCCCCTTCCGAGGGAGAGGGAACACCTTTTGCTTATGTTCTTGTGCTGCTCACTGGAAGAGGTTCCTCAGTGATTAAGTTCCCTCTTTACATTAATAACCTTGGCCATATCTGAAGAGTATGTCCTGAGCAGCTTTCTCAACTGGGGTCACAAATACCACTTTGTATCTCAGTTGGTCTTAAATTCTGGGCTGTGGTGCTTTTGTTAGTATATATTTTAAATGCGGTTGGTGGTGGTGATCACAGTTGCTTTGGTTGGTTGGTTCATCTATATCAGAAGTCAGCAAACTATGGCTTATCAGCTGGCTGTTTTTGTAAAAGTTTTATGGGAACAAAGCCAATGCCCATAAATTTACGCATTATCTATGGCTGCTTTCCCTCTACACTAGCATATTTGAGTTGAACTGAGTAGCTGTAAGAGATTATATGCACTGGCACCCTATTTTTCTTACAGTCACTGACTTAAACCAGTTGACTTGTAGAAAGTTTTCTGTTATGATTTGTCTGATTGCTTCCTAGTAGCTTATATAGCTTGTTTCATGTCTGTATTCCTTTAAACTAGAAGTTAGATCTGCTTTAACTGTTTCAATTATTTTTGTAGTTTCAAATTAAAAAAAATTTTTTTTAAAGATTTTATTTATTTGACAGAGAGAGCAGAAGTGAGAGGAGTGGCAGGCAGAGTGAGAGGGAGAAGCAGGCTTCCCGCTGTGCAAGGAGCATGATGCAGAGCTCGAGTCCGTGGCCCTGAGATCATGACCTGAGCCGAAGACCACTGCATAACTGAGCCACCCAGGTGCCCCAGGAGTTTCAAATTTTTTATCAAGAAAATTCACAGGTTGTACTAGGTACTTTATTATTTATTTATTATTTATTTTTAAAGGTTTTATTTATTTATTTGTCAGAGAGAGAAAGCACAAGCAAGAGGAGTGGCAGGCACAGCGAGAGGCAGAAGCAGGCTCCCTGCTGAGCAAGGAGCCTGATGTGGGACTCGATCCCAGTACTCCAGGATCATAACCTGAACCAAAGGCAGATGCTTAACTGACTGAGCTGCCCGGGTGCCCCTTTCCTCGGTACTTTATATTGTATCACATCAGGAGGCTGTCATGAATGGGGAGTTTTGCCTAAAGGTCTACAGCCAATGTCAGAACAGGGAACATGGAACAAGAAAGGAGTCAAAGGCCAGGTAGATAGAGACATCTAAGAATATAGAATACAAGAAGTAGAATCACATGGTGTGCTCCAGGTCCATGAAAATTTAGCCAAATAATAGTATTGAGGATGTAGACAAAAATCACAGGACCTGAGTGGGGTCGGTAATCAAATGATCTGATGACATATCTGATGGTGACTGATAGAAACTGAGAGACAGTGGGAAAAGGATATGATTTGGCGGTTGAGACAATTTGCTGCTTCCCTATTAACTACTTTTATCATCTTCATCTTAGATAGAATTAATTTATAAGAGAGCTGGATGAGAATTCTGTGGAGTATGAATATCAGCACTTAGAAATGAATCCACAAGTAAAGAAAAGTCATATTTTCCTGGCTGACTCCCCCAAATAATCCATACCAATATGACCAGTAATTTGCACTGCATTTGACATTTTCTGAAATTTATCATCAGGTATTCCCAAGAAACTTTGTATTTGAGGACTTGGAAAGTTTGGTTTTTTTCTTTTCTTTTTTTTTTAAGATTTTACTTATTTTAGAGAGGGAGACCGTGCAAGCGGGAGTTGGTGGGGAGGGAGAGGGACAAGCAGACTCTGCACTGAGCATGGAGCCAGATGTGGGGCTTGATCTCACAATGCCAAGATCATGACCTGAGTGAAATCAAAAGTCCAAAGGTTAACTGAGTGAACTACCCAGGTTCCCCTAGAAAGTTTATTTTTTAATAAAAATCTCTAAATCATGGGACTTCTTTATCCATACTCACTTCTTAAATATAGTCATAAAGGAAAATGAAAAACATCTATTTAGAAAAGTAACCAAGAAACTCTATGTCTTTTAAATGACCTTAGAATGAGAATCTAGGGCATACCTGGGTGGCTCAGTCGGTTAGGCATCTGCCTTCAGCTCAGGTCCTGATCTGGGCTGAGCCCCACATAGGGCTCCCTGCTGATCAGGGAGCCTGCATCTCCCTCTTGCTCTTCCTGCCACTCCCTCTGCTTGTGCTCTCTCTCTGTCAAAGAAAAAAAAAATCTTTTTAAAAAATAGAATGACAATCTAATATTGTAGATATTCACATAGAAACTTGCTGTTTCTCTGTGTGTAAATGAAAAATTTTTGTACTAGAAATCTAAGGTTCTGCTGCTTTTGAGCTTTTTTTTCCTAGCTGTATTGAGGTCATTGACAAATAAAATTGTAAGATATTTAAAGTGTACAACTTCATTTGGTGTAAGTATACATTGTGAAGAGATTCCCATGCTTGAGTTAACATATCACCTCACATATTTGCCTTTTGTGTGTGTGTGAGAATATTTAATTTCTCAGCCAATTTCAGTTATATGATACAGCGTTATCAACCATAGTCACCACTTTTGAGCTTTAAGAATACATTATCTGGTTTCAGCAATGGTGACTTAAAACAAATTTTTTTTTTTAAATTTCTTTCTTTCTTTCTTTTTTTTTTTTAAGATTTTATTTATTTATTTGACAGAGAGAGAGACAGCCAGTGAGAGAGGGAACACAGGCAGAGGGAGCAGGAGAGGAAGAAGCAGGCTCCCAGCGGATGAGCCTGATGTGGGGTTCGATCCCAGGACTCCGGGATCACGCCCTGAGCCAAAGGCAGACGCTTAACGGTTGAGCCACCAAGGCGCCCCTAAAACAATTTTTTTAATAGACTTTTTTTTTAGAGCAGTTTTAGGTTCACAGCAAAATTGCAGAAAATACAGAGTTCCCATATATTTACTGCTTCTACACATTCACAGCCTCCCCCACTAACACCATTCCCTCCTAACATGGTATATTTGTTACAATTGAACCTATATTAATATGTCATTATTACCCAAAGGTGGTACATTCTATGGATTTTGACATGTATAATGACACATATCTAACATTATAGTATCATATAGAATAGTTGCACTGTCCTAAAAACCATTACGCTCTGTCTTTTTGTCCTGGCAATCACTGATCTTGTTACTGTCTCCGTAATTTTGCCTTTTCCATAATGTTATATAGTTGGAGTCATTCAGTATGCAAGTTTTTCAAATACCATCCTTTACTCCTACCAATGATATGTTTGAGTGCCTCTGTCCCTACAACCTCCCCAGGATGTGTTATGCAAATTAGGTATGTTGACCAGTTGGGTGGGTGAAAATAGTGTTTCAGTGTAATTTAAATTTTATTAGAAGGGCCCATTTGGGGGCACTGTAACATATTTCTAAGAAACTTCCCAGATTTAGAAGCCACCGATCTAGATCATCAAAATAAGTGTATCACTGAAAACAACTTATGGTTACATTACTTACAAAATTATGTTAAGCGGCTGCAACATATCGTGTATTAAAAATTATAACATAAACAATATTTGCCACAGAATTTAATATAATTTGGGGGGAAATGGAAGCGTTATGGAAGCGTTATGTTTCAAAAAGAAAAACAAACTTGAGTTCTCTCATACTTGAAGCAGACAGCAGTTTAATATCAGGACTAATGGTAGACCCTATCAAGTGATGACAATAAGTGAGAGAATAAAAGGGACAATAAGACTGGAATTGACCACTCCGTGAGCCTGCCACTAACTCTCGTTTTAACGAGATCGTTCGTTTTAGGAAGCCACATGACTTTGTATTACTTACTTGGTTTCAGGTTGAATTTTGGACTCTACTTAAATTAGAAACTGGCTATGTGGAGAGGAAATGGCCCTAATCTACTCGTAGGCTGATGTACAAAACAAACCCAACACCACATACCTTCGTCTGCAAAACTGAACAATGGGAAGCACGTGGGGCAGTTCCTAGGCGGGAAGTGGGGCGGGGCGGGGCGGGGTGGGGTCAGGCACAGAGGGTGGGTTAGCTCCGCAGTGGAGGAGTATCCGCCGGATCGCCCGCTCGTCCCTCCTCCGTGACGCTACAGGGAGAGCCCGCCCCCAGCTGCCCAGGAGTCCAGTTATCTCTGCGCCTAGCGAGCGCCCCGGAAGCTGCCCCAGCCAGGGGTCATGATGGGCAGCAAGATGGCGTCTGCCAGCAGGGTCGTTCAGGTAAGGAAATTCGGTCGTTTTTTCGGACCGGGGGCGGTAGGGATGTTGCTGATTATAGCAAAGGCGCTGGGGAGACAAGGCGGTGGCGGAGGCTGCGCGGTCACCGCGCCCTTGGATAGCGCCAGCGACGCGGCCCGGGGGTATGTGTGAGAATTGGACCTCGAGCCTATTGGGTCGGGCAGTGAGCCGGGATTATAGCTGAGGGTTCAAGCCAGCCTGCAGGACTGCACGTAGGCAGCTGCGCGGTCCCCGGACGGTACTCTGCCAGGATCTCCGTAGCCCTCTTAGGAGTCGGCGGGCTAGGCTGCCCTGGCAATAGTCTGGCCAATCGACGTTTAGCATTGTCTGTGGTGTCCTGGATCAGCCAATCGTAAGGAAGGCGGTAACGGTGAGTGGAAGGAAGCGAACCTTGTATCTGACCCAGTGTCCCTTCAAGGTCTTGGGAATGGCCGTAGAACTGGCCCTGCGAGCTGCGTCCTCACCCCGGGCCTGTTCTCCCCCACCAGTCCAAGCGTCTAGTTACTGGCTGGATGGGGGGAATTGAAGGGGGAAAAAGATACTATTTAAGTTTATCTGTAATGTCTTATATTACAGATGTTCGTTTCCCAAGCCTTTTGTTGTTGGTTTCCCAAGCTTTTTTTCCTTTGAGTTTAGATTGGTAGCTAGAGGAACTTTGTTAATCCATTACACATCAATTACGAACTTCCGATAGCTTTTGTATTTGCTTCTCCAGCTGTGATCATTAAATAGGAGAGGTAAAGTTGGTATATAAAGGGACACAACCTCCACATTTGTGGTTGTTTTACACAATCTGTTTTCAACTCTCAAAGTATATTATTGTATGAATTTCGACTCTGGTATGAGAAGTGCATTTACCTTTACACAAATACACCTCTTGAAAAGACTTCCTAAGGTTGTTTCAGTTTGAAAGATAATCCTAGATCCCAGCCTTCGGTGCCATTGCAAGGAATGATCCCACTATTCATTCAGTGGGTACATATTGAGCATTAACTAATTAAAGATTCTGTGAGGACAAGGAGAACCTCTAACAAAGGACTGGTGTCCATATGTATAACCATACATATCCATAATATATAGCTCATCTTAATAATGGCTTAACAAGTTGAAACTGCACAGAAGAACATACAGAAATGAGCGATAAGCATGTAAAAAGATGTTCTACTTCATTACTTGCCAGGAAAATACAAATTAAAGCCAGAAAGTACTACTGCATCTACCAAAGTTATAAAAATTTTAAAAACTGGCAATACTGAGAGATGACAGTGTGAAGCCCCTGAAACCCTCATTCGTTGCTGGTAGGAGTATAATTCGTATATCTACTTTGCAAATCTGTTTTGTCAGTCTCTACTAGTTAAACATACCTACCCTGTGACCTAGCAATTTTACTCATAGGTTTATGCCCAAGAGAAATGGGTGCACATTTCTACAAAAAGACATTTAAAAATGTCCAAATGCCAAGCATATATATATTGGATATATTTGGGCTGATGTAAGCAAAAAGATGATAATTTATCATTTACAAAATTATTTTGACTGCATGAGACATGGAAAGAAGGTGGGTAGTTGTATTAATTCAGGGTTTGAGATTTACAAGTGAGGTGAAGATACACCTCCAAGAAGGAGGTTGAGAGTGTTGGTAGTAGAATATTGAATGGTCCCTGGATTCTAGGCTAAATAAGAAAAGAGGTAAAGTCAGGGTGGAACCAGTTGACTGGAAAAGGGAACAATCAAGGAAATGAATGGTTTGGTGAAGCTTATAGTGGGAAGTAACAGAGAAGAGTTATACGTTAAAAGGTGTAGTTGAGGTTAGATTTTAGGTTAACATTTTAGGGACAATACAGCTTTGAACTCAGTGAAGAATTAAAAACTCTTCAGAAGTAAATACTGAAGTAGAAGGAATATCAACGTAAATAGGCAACTCAGAAGTTTTGTTAAAGGAAATAGTGCATGAAAAGAGGAAAATTTTTAAAAATCACAGAATAATGAAGGAAAAGATTAGAAGGATTCAGATAAAGTCATAGAAATAGATAAAAACAGGAAGATACAACTTTTATATAATATAATAAGTAGTCTCTGAAAAAGTAAAAGCAAATAGAACAAGTCTCAAAACCTGTAAGTTAATAAAACTTGCCTGATGTAAAAGAAGATTTAAACCTATACTTGAGAGAATTAACCAACTGTGGTTGACTAATGGGTATATTCTAGTAGAATCTTGATATTCCTTTTTTAAGATTTATTTATTTGAGAGAGAGAGTGCGCATGCATGCAAGTATTCAGATGGAGGGAGGGGGGCAGAGAGAGAGGGAGACAAGCAGACTCACCACCGAGTGGGGAGCCTGTCGCAGGCAGGGCTGAATCCCAGGATCCTGAGGTCATGACTTGAGATGAAACCAAGAGTCAGATGCCCAACTGACAGCCACCCAGAGGCCCCTAGAATCTTTAGATTTTAAAGGAGAAAAAAAAATTTGGGTGATCCAGGCTACAAGACCAAGCACTTAAAAGAGAACGAAAGTTACCAGAGTTTCAACAATAATAGTTCATAACGGAGGACATATGGATAACATATTTAAGGTAGTTAAGGATGGAAAATGTGAACCAGAGATGTATCTAGCTACATTGACCTTCGAGTTTTAAAGTCCACAAATTCTTCTACACCTTCAATAACTCGGAATATGGTTCCCTGGAGCCCTTCCTACTAGATCTCTCAGAGAATGAAAGACAACTAAGGAATACTTAGTTGCACTTGGAGTTGTTTCCACATAGGAAATGGATATGAACATTGAATGTATGTGACTGTAAGAACTAAGACTAAATAATGGAGATACGGGTGAAAGACTTGTTGGTAATACTATTGTTCTGACAGTATAGCTCTAATTCAACTTTTAAAATGGAGAAATAAGGGGAAGAGTATACAAAAGGTAGAATACACTTGCTACTGCCCCTGGTTATTAACTGGTAGTAAAAGATGGGAAGAAAAGCAGAGAAGAGATCACTGTCACCTGCTTTCACTCTTTCTCATAATAATGAACCAATGGGTAATATCTCAGAAAGTGGCCATTAAAGGTATTATGTAAAGGTATAATGTAAATATAAATACAGAAAAGTATAATTTACAAATCTTTCCAAATTAAAAAAAAAATCCCACAAATGAAAGCAAAGAAAAGGTAATATGACAAAGGAATTTATATTTAAATAATCACAAAATGATACAACAAAACATACCAAACTTGTGAGTTTTATCTGTAAATGTAAATGGTCTAAATCACGTTTAGAAAATCATTCTCAAATTGGCTAACAAATGCCTGTCCGGTGTTGTGCTATATATGAGGCATACCTAAAGCTAAGAGACTTAGAAAGGTAAAAATTAAAATTAAAAATTAAAAGCTATTTAATTGATATGTGACAAAGGAGCAAACACAATAAATGGAGAAAAGATAGTCTTTTCACTAAATGTTGTGGAACAACTGGATATCCACTTGGAAAAAAATGAATCTAGACACAGATCTTATACGCTTCACAAAAATTGACTCAAAATGGATCATAGAATTGTATGTAAAATGCAAAACTATAAAATTCCTAGAAAATAACATAAAAAATCTAGATGAGCTTGGGTTTGGCTGTGACTTTATTTTTTATTTATTTTTTCTGAAGATTTTATTTATTTATTTTGACAGAGAGGGAGAATGTGAGCACAAACAGGGAGGGGCAGAGCCAGAGGGAGAAGCAGGTTCCCTCTGAGCAGGGATCCCGATGCAGGACTCGATCCCAGGACCCTGAGATCATGACCTGAGCCGAAGGCAGACGCCCAACCAGCTGAGCCACCCAGGCATCCCTGGCTGTGACTTAGATACAACACCAAAGCCATGATACGTGAAAGAAATAATTGATAAGCTGGATGTCATTCAAATTAAAATCTTCTTGTCTGCAAAAGACAGTTAAGAGAATGAGATGACAGGCCACAGACTGGGAGAAAATATTTGCAAAAAACATCTAATAAAGGACCGTTATCCAAATTATACAAAGAACTCTTAAAACTTAGCAATAAGAAATCAACCTGATTTAAAAATGGGCAGAGTGCCTGGGTGGCTCATTCCCTTAAGTGTCTGGCTCTTGATCTCAGCTCAGTACTTGGATAGGGTCCTGAGTTTGAGTTTGGGGCCTGCGCTGGGCTGTGGAGCCTACTTAAAAACAACAACAACAACAAAATAGCTAAGACCTGAACAGACTCGTCATCAAAAAAGACAGATCACAGGCATATGAAAAGATGTTCAACATCTTATGTCATCATGGATTTGCAAATTAAGACTACAATGAAATACCACTTCATACCTATTAGAGTGGCCGAAATCCAGAAGAACATTGATACCACCAAATGCTGGCAAAGACGTGGAGCATTAGGCACTCTCATTCACTCCTGGTGAGAATGCAATATGGTACAGCCACTTTGAAAGGCAGTTTGGCAGTTTCTTTAAAAACTTGATATACTTTTACTTTATGATCGAACAGTTGCCCTTTGCTATTTACCCAAATGAGTTGAAAACTTACATCTACATAGAAACCTGCACATGGATATTTATAGAGGCTTTATTCATAATTGTCAAAATTTGGAAGCAACCAAGATATCCTTTAGTAGTAGGTGAATAGATATATAAACTGTGGTACATCTCGACAATGGAATATTATCCAACACTAGAAAGGAATTTGCTATCAAGCCATGAAAAGACATGGAGAAAACTTATATGCATGTTACTAAGTGAAAGAAACCGAACTGAAAAGACTACTTATTGTATGATTCCAAATATGTGACATTCTGGAAAAGACAGAACTGTGGAGACAGTAAAAAGATCAGTGGTTTCCAGGGGTTAGTGGGGGAGGAAGTGATAAATTGTAAATGGATCTGATATCTTAATGTAAAAAATGAAGCCAAAATTGCAAAGAATTATACATGCACAAATGAGTGCATATAAAACTGATAAAATCTAAATAAGCTATATGGACTGTATCAATGTCAGCTTCTGGTTTTCATATTGTGCTATAGTTACATAAGATATTACTATAGTAGGAAACTGAATGAAAGTACCTGGAATTTCCGTGTACATTTTTTACAACTTCCTATGACTTCATAATTATTTCAAAATTGAAAATTAGGGGCGCCTGGGTGGCTCAGCTGTTAAGCATCAGCCTTCAGCTCAGGTCCTGGGATCGAGCCCTGCATCAGGCTCCCTGCTTGGTGGGAGGCCTGCTTCTCTCTCTCACACTCCCCTTGCTTGTGTTCCCTCTCTCGCTGTCTTTCTCTGTCAAATAAATAAATAAAATCTTTAAAAAAAATTGAAAATTAAAAGAAACAAAGCCATGCAATACCAAATGAAAATAAGGCTTTCTTTATAACCTGGGAACAGTGAAAACTTTCCCAACTATGCTTTAAAATTAAAATACAGTAAGGGGAAAAAACTGATAATTTGGGCTGTACTAGAAAGAAAAACACCTTTACTCACCCAAAAAAGTAAAAAGCATTCGACTAAAAGCACTAGGTGAAAAATTTGCAAAGGGTTAATAACCATACTATATAAAGAACTTGTAAGCATAGAAAAATAGGCAAGAACTGTGAACATACTCTTCACAGGTGAAGAAATGAAAATGGCTCTTAACCATATGAAAAGTTGGACAGCCTCACAATAAGTGAAAATTAAAACTACATGGAGATAACATTTTTCCTCATTTAAATTTTATTTAAAATGTACAAGTTAGATAACATAAGTCTGTTGGGAAGGCTGTGTGTAAGCAGGTATTTATCGGTCGCTCTAGGAACCAATATGGGAATGTTAAACAGTATAACCTCTGTGAAAGAAAATCTAGCAATATCTCTCAAAATTAGTTTTTTATCTTTTGACCCAGCAATCCCTTTCCTAGGAATCTATCCCACAGATATACTGGCACAGATAAGAATAGTATGAGAATATTTACTGTATGCATTATTTATAATAAAGACGGGAAACAACCCGAATGTCCATTAATGGGACAGGCTGAATAAACTCATGGCATTTATCATGAATTTATCCTGACCCCTTAGGTTCCAGTCTGAACACCACAGCATTCTTCCTTCTCTTCCCCCCATCCCACACTTGTATTTTCTTTCTCTCACAGGCAAATCCCTGGGTCCCCCAAACATCAGTATAAATGTATGTACTCATTTGCTCAGTCCTACAGTAGATACAAAATGGTGTCAAAATTGCTGTATTTATACAACTACAAACACCAAACTACTAAGTAAGAAGTTTGAAATTTCTTTGTATTTCTTATTATTGCCTTTAGACTGAAGTATAGTCTAAGCACTATGAAAGTTATTTGGATCAGCTCTTTTTTATTCCCTTAGTTATGTTACCCAACTAATATACAGTTAGAGTTGATTCTTTGTGTTTACATTTTGTTTAAAAAATTTTTTTTGAGAGAGGAAAATTTGAGCATAAGCTAAGTATTAGATGATATTAAAGAATTATTTTTTGCTTGTTAGTTGTGGTAAAACGTATCGGGATTGTGGTTTCACAAAAATCTTTTTCTGTTAGAGATACATATGGAAGGTATTAACAGGTAAGAGGAGATGGTTGGGATTTGTTTAATGGGGGAAGGGGTGATGAAATAAGATTATATTACTGTTGAAATTGTATAATGTGTTTGTCAGGGTTTATTTTATTTTTTGCTTATTAGGGTTTATTATAGTACTCTCTTTACTCTTATGTATTTAGAAAAATTTGTTTTAAGGGGACATCAGGGGCACGTGGGTGGCTCAGTCAATTAAGCATCTGACTTTAGCTTAGGTCGTGATCTCAGGGTCCTGGATCAAGCCCTGCATCTGGCTCCCTGTTCAGCAGGGAGTCTGCTTGTCTCTCTCCCTCTCCCCCTGTTCATTCTCTTTCTCTCTCCCTCTCTCAAATAAATAAAATCTTTTAAAAGGGGGGTGGACATGAAACTGGAAATTTAATCTATAAGAGCATATTACATCATGTTTTTAAGTGTGCAAAAGTAATGTTGAAATGGATTCTGTGTACGTATGGTTGTCTAAGTGTGTGTATACATATTCACATGCCCGTATAGATAGTCCTAACTTAAAAATGGTCTCTATTCACTCACTTGGCAAATGTTTCCTGTGCATTTACTACGTACCAGGCACTACTGCAGCAGTGCTAATTCTCTGACACTGCCTTTTCAGGAGCTTAGCTGTCATATAATCATTGGCACATTGATCTGTCCTCTGCACAATATTCTTAAAATGTTCAGGATGCTGTGGAAACACAAAGGACGAGTTTTAGAATCAGACTTTGAAATCCAGAAAGCTTTTTAGAGGGGAGTGATACATGATTGTTTTAAAAGATAAACTGGGTAGCTCAGTCTGTTAGGTGTCTGCTTCCAGCTCAGGTCATGATACGAGGCTCTTGGGATCTAGCCCTGCTACGGGCATCTTGCTCAGTGGGGAGTCTGCTGCTTCCTCTCCCTCTGCCCCTCTCCATGCTCGTGGTCTCTCTCTCGCCCCCCTTTGCTCTCTGTCAAATAAATAAAATTAAAAAAAAAAAAAAGAAGAAGATAAACAGTTGAAAGCAGAGGCATGGAAATGGGACGGGACTGAGGATAGATTTCCTGGCAGAGAACACAAGCTCTAGATGGAAAGGCATGAAAATGGCATGATGAATAGGGAGCAGGAAAGTACTTGAGAATACCTGGAATAATAGGTGTCTAAGGCAGTGGTGGAGAATGAGGCTTGAGAGGTAAGGAGATGCCAGGTCAGGATGGGCCTTGTGAATGACAAATGTGAGTTTGAAGTTTATCTTGAAAGCTGTTGAACATTTTTAAAACTTTTAAATGGGGTATTGAGAGTGGATGGATAGAACATTCTTTCAAGAAGCTTGGCTATGAAAAGGGAAAAACAATCACTAGAGGGAGAATTGGCTTTTTAAAAATCTTTATTTAAGTATAGTTGACACACAATGTTTAATTATTAGAGTTTTGTTTTTTAACATAAAGACGTGTGTGCCCTTATGCTGAGGGAGGCAACTCTATTCCAGCATTTTCTCACAGTAGCACAATTATTGTGGTGTTTTCAGGCCAGTCCCATCAAGCCTATTTACTTCTGTAACCCTATAAAATATATAATATATAGTACATATATACAAATATTTTGCCGATCAACACACATCTCAATATCATTAGTTACAGAGCAACTCAGAGATTACTTTAGATGCAAATAGTACTGTTCATTAGAGCTTTGCATTGTGTATTCAGAAAATTCATATTGAAAGGTCCATTTAAGTTCCTCTATAGCATTATCTGGAATTTTAGGGATAAAACATTAATACTCTGCAAATACCTGTTATAAAAACAATATCATAAAAGTAAATATTTCTGTGGGTATATCCCTCAGACCAAAAGTGCAAACAAATGTTTTAATCTGTTTTATGTGGGTTTGGGGATTATAGATGGTGTTTTCTTATTTGTGCTTTTTTCCATTTCTTCCAAATTTTTTACACAGAACATGTATTACTTTTATAGTCAGAAAAAATATTCTTTTTTTTTCTTTTAAAAATTTTTTTTATTTGTCAGAGAGAGAGAGCCCACACAAGTATGGGGAGCAGGGGGCAGAGGAAGCAGCAGGCAAGGAACTGAGCAAGGATTCCGATTCAGAGCTTGATTCCTGGACCCTGGGACCATGACCTGAAGGCAGACACTTAACTGACTGAGCCACCTAGGTGTCCCAGAAAAAGTATTTTTTTTTTTTAAGATTTTATTTATTTGACAGAGATAGAGACAGCCAGCGAGAGAGGGAACACAAGCAGTGGGAGTGGGAGAGGAAGAAGCAGGCTCATAGCGGAGGAGCCCAATGTGGGGCTCGATCCCAGAACACCGGGATCACGCCCTGAGCCGAAGGCAGACGCCTAACGACTGCGCCACCCAGGCGCCCCAAGAAAAAGTATTTTCTTAATGACCTAATTTTCAGTATGCTTTTTACCCTGTTTTACACTGCTAGATATTGACCTAGTAGGAAAACAACACTCAATATAAGTCAGGAAACTTCGAATTCTTGCCAGGCAGCAGGGCAATATATGTCATGCAACATAAAATCTGTGTCATGTTTTTCATAGGGTTGTTTTTGAGGTCAGTTGGTAGTATACTAAAATGTCTTATAATGTGTAAAGTCCAAAGTTATTTTGAAGAGCAGAAAAGATAAACAAATTAATAATTCATAGACCAGCTTTCCTGGTTGGGGAATAGGAAAACAGTAAGATTTAAAGTTGCTGTCAAATACTAAGCTAGTTTATTTTAACAAAGGTATCTATGAAGCTCAGTAGGTTGTTTCTTTTATAGTTAATTTTAGTGCTTCATCTTTTTTTCCATGTTATTTTATTTTTCCTATAGGTAGTCAAGCCACATACTCCATTAATAAGGTTCCCTGACAGAAGAGACAATCCTAAACCTAATGGTAAGTTGTACTTCAGATTTTTTTAAAAGATTATATGTACAGGCATATTTATATAGGAATACTCTATTATAGGCATTGTTTCTCATTTTAAAATCAGCAGAACCATTGTAGCTCAGATCACAATGCTCTGCTAGGTTTCGTGCAAGTAGAAATTAACCTCTTATTACCTCCATTTAAGACGGTGGTGACTCAACAGCACATGTCTCTGAATTCTTAATGGTATTGAGTTTATATAGGGAAATTTTTGTTCTTTCCTTTCCTCTGTCCTTTAGAAGACTCTCCCATGCTTACATTGGAGAGATTATGAGGTACAGTAGCCATTCCTGTATTTTTCTTCCAGTTGACCTTCTTTTCTTTCATTCACTTATTCATATTCACTCAATAGTTAAAGACTGCCTTAGCCCTGGGCAATCATTGCCTATAAAGTAACTGAAGATTCTGAACAAGTCCTGTTTTCCTCTTGCCCCTCCTTTTTACCAGATCCTTTGTCCCTGGTTTTTTTTTTTTTTTTTAATTCCAGTATAGTTAACTTACAGTGTCTAATACAGTGATTCAATATTTTTATATATCACTCAGTGATCATTATGATTGTCCCTGTTTTTATTATAAGATCTTTGATCTTTAATTTAGGGAGAAGTTTAACAAGTTTTATAGGGATATATATATATATATATATATATATATATATATATATATAAGGTTTTATTTATTTATTTGACAGAGAGAGACAGCACAAGCAGGGGGGTGGGAGAGGGAGAAACAGACTCCCCACTGAGCAGAGAGCCCAATGCAGGGCTCCTTCCCAGGACCCTGGGATCATGACCTGAGCCAAAGGCAATTGCTTAACTGACAGCCATCCAGGTGCCCCTTATAGGGATATTTTTAACTTTCATTGCCACCATTTGACAAAACTTACGTCATGTAGATGATCCATATGGTTTGAACTCCACTATCTAGAAATTTTATTTTTTTAACTTTTTTTTTTTTAAGATTTTATTTATTTATTTGAGAGAGTAAGGGGGGGGGGAGGGCGAGGGAGAAGCAGAATCCCCACCGAGCAGGAAGACTGATGTGGGGCTCAATCCCAGGACCCTGAGATCATGACCTGATCTTAAGGTCCATGCTTAACCCACTGAGCCACCCAGGCGCCCTGAAATTTTATTATTTTACAAACTTGTTTGATTTAGTAAGTCATTCACTTAAAGCTACAATTAAAAAGAACCTTATGAAATTAACTATAGGTACCAAACTATGTTACTCAGTAACACTTCTTAGAATTATACTTAGCATTTGAATAATGACTTGCTTACTCGATAATAGATAACTCAAAGTAGGATTTTAAGATACCTGAACAATTTATTTCTCTAATTACATTTTTTTTTCAGTATCAGAAGTTTTGAGATCAGCAGGACTACCGTCTCACTCTTCAGTTTCACAGCATTCTAAGGGAAGTAAATCACCAGATTTGCTGATGCATCAGGGTCCACCAGACACTGCAGACATAATAAAAACATTACCTCAGAAATACAGAAGGAAACTTGTATCTCAAGAAGAAATTGAATTTATCCAAGTATGTCACTGTTCTTTATCTTAGCTCTGTGTAAAACACATGAACATTTTTGGCTTTTGGAATTTCATAGGCCGATATACTTGCTCTTTTCATCATCTTGTCATGGTGGGTCAATAGCTAAGACCAAGATAGTCAGGTAGGCCAGGACTATTAGAAATAAACCATATACAAGCCCTCAGTAAAAGTACATGAAGGAATATATGTGTGGAAGTATAAAATGGGAAGTAGCAATAGCTATAACTGCATGAAAAAAGCTCGGTAGAGTCCTTGGTAATTTTTCAGTGTGAAGGGCTGCTGAAACCAAGACATTTGAGGACCACCAATCAGGGTCAACCTTGAGTCCTTTCCAGATCAGAAATTGTTTATAACAATGATAGGAGTGCCTAAGAGGAATGAAAAACTGAGATAGTTTTTTTAAACAGCTAAGGATCATTTGCTTAAAATGGGGTAAGTTTGTATAGTGGCCATGAAAACATTTCTTCTGTAAATTTAACACCTAATCTTTTTGCTTTGTTTTTTCCTTTTCAGCGTGGAGGTCCGGAATAAACACTGACAGTGTGACTGCTGTTTGTCATCAGAAAAAGAATAGTCTTTACAATAAAGGACTTCCAAAATGGCACATGAGAAATTATATAGTAAACAACTTGAATAAATACTCTGCAAAAAAAAAAAAAAAAAAAAAGAAAAAAGAAAATTTAGATGGACAATTATATCTCCTAATATATGTATCTTGGTCAGCTTCTCCACAAGCTTACCTAATTGTTTATATGCTTATTAAAGTATAAATTTTTAAATGTTAGCCTATTAATTTACTCTCAATTATCAAGTATTACGAGTGTTGAGCTATTAAAAGTACACAATATCTAGTAAACTGTCCCAGGTTTCCCATTATATCACTTTTGTTTCAGTTTCTTTTTAGACATGGAAAGATTCATCAGACAGAACTGCTGCTTTTGAGAAGTGATTTTCCTGAAATTGGATGAGGATCAGTGAAAGAGTGACTCCATTATTTTTCTTAGTTTTCTTAACACTTCTTCATTCACAAAGTTACTGGAGTATAACTAGTTTAAAAAGCATATCCTACACTAAATGATAAAAATATAGTCAAGGTAAAACAGGTGACTTTGTGGTATTAAAACTGGGAGTTAGTACAAAAGATAATTTGTAACCTATATTCAGAAGCAAATGCCAGAGTTTAAAATGGAAAATAAGAGATCAAAATGAATATAACCTAGGAATAGATGTTTGATTAGAAATTGCAAGTTACTGTGTTATTAGGGGTATTAAGAAAGTCTTATTCTTTGATTTATTTTACTGTTTTGAGTGTCATCATGTGTGCAAATTCTGAAAACCACTAACTTTCTCAAACTTAATGTCTGAGGGTCTCATAAAATCAACCTAAATATTTACCTTATTAAGGCAATTTATGAAACTTTAATAGGGTCTTACAGTGCCAAGGGTATGTATTATTGTGAAAGGAAAGCCTCACAAATCTAAATAAATCATCTTCCATACCTTGAATGATTTCTAGAATATGCTTTAAAGAAGTCATCCCTAATAGTAAGAATAGCTCTTGGGCATTAGACAGAGTCAAATTGTTGTTAAGGATTGCTCATTGCCTGTGGACTAAGCTTTGCCTTTGTTGTTGTTGTTGTTGTTGTTGTTGTTGTTGTTGTTGCTATTCCATAGTTGATTTGCTTCTCTTATAAATTCTCTGTTGTGGCCTAGTATAAATGTTGCCCAAGTAGGATATGAGATAGGTGTTTGGTACTAGCAATAAGCTGTTCTGGTGACTCAAAAACAATGTGATTCATGATTTTTGTTATCATTTTAAAAACTTACTTGGAAAATATTCTTAAAAGTTAGCACTAGTCTCTTTTTTTCTAATTTTTTCATTTCAGTAAAAGAAAGCCAAGGTCAATTTTTTTCTTTCCAAAACAGAGTGAGTTCAGGTAATGAAGGGTGACTTATGTGATACTGTGGGCCAGCAGTCAGAAGCCCCGTACTAGAATCGTCTGAAGGCCATCTTTACTACAGGTCCTACCATGAATGTCACAATGAAAAAATTGATCACTTTTACAGAATTTGTGAGCACAAGTATGGCAAAAAGGCATGTTCACTGGGAATTGGTGTCATAGGATAAGCTCCCAAAGAGGATGGTATAGAAGGAATTCTGGCTTAGTTCTATATAAACAGCCTGTATTTTCATGTAGGAGATAAGCACTTAAATATATATATAGCCATCCACAAATTGCTGAATATGTTCAAGTTTCAGTTTTCCTCCCTAATACTATGCAATATGATAAGCAGGATCCATTCGTGTATTGTGTATTACTTTGTAGCAAATCAAAACGTAATGACTGAAAACCCAAAATGTAGCTAAAAACAACAGTAACCACTTGATAGCTCATTGTTTCTCTGGATCTGGAATTCTGGAGCAGCTTGGCTGGGCAGTTCTGTTCCCTGTCTTTCAGGAGGTTGTAATCAGATGCCAGCTGGGGCTGCCATTAGTGAAGGCTTGCCTGGAGCTAGATGTGGCTCACTCCTGTGACTGGCAAGTTGATGCTGGCTGTCGGCAGGAGTCCCCATTTCCTTCCCCCAAGGCCTCTTCACAGGGCTACCTGATTGAATTCTTGACATGATGGCTGACTTCCCCCAGAGCAAATGATGTAAGCATACAAGGCAGAAGGAGCAATGCCTTTTATGATCTACTTAGAAGCTACAGGTACTCAATTCTGCCATATTCTACAGGTCACCCAGAACAGTCTGTTTCACTGTGGGAATAGATTACACAAGTGCATTGATAATAGAAGGAAAGATTCATTGGGGTCATCTTGAAAGCTGGCTATTGCTAATATGTGCAAGTGCTTTGTAAACTGGACAGTGCAATACAGATGCTGAATGGCATTTTATACATACAGTGACCTAATGAACCCACGATATCACCTACATAACTGCCTTTTTTTTTTTTACCATGCTTAAAATGTCCCCAAATAGGAATTTACGTCGCAGCATAGCATAATGCAGTGATTATCAATTCATATGCCATGATACACTTTGGAACCTCCAGCCTCACAAGTGCACCATCACATCTAGCTCACTACTTAGCTTATTTCTACTACAAGTGAGGTTAGATTACTGTTAAAGTGATGACTTTCAGAAAACTTTGACTTAAGTTCTATGGTGCCATGTATCATTAGGTATATTTTGATACAAGAGATAAATGGTAAAGATGGTGTTTTGGGTAATGTATGAGAATTTTATCTGTGAATGTATCAGAACTCAATAAAACCCTAAGTGATAGGGGCACCTGGGTGGCTCAGTCGTTAAGCATCTGCCTTCGGCTCAGGGCGTGATCCCAGAGTCCTGGGATGGAGCCCCACATCAGGCTCCTCCGCTGGGAGCCTGCTTCTTCCTCTCCCACTTCCCCTGCCTGTGTTCCCTCTGTTGCTGGCTGTCTCTCTCTCTGTCAAATAAATAAATAAAAATCTTTAAAAAATAAAAATAAAGTTTTAAGTAAGAAAAGAAAAAAACAACCCCAAGTGACAAAGAGCTGGAAGGTGACCAGTAATAGTTACGTGATAGCTAACTGAACACTGTCAGACACTTTTCTAAGGGTTTTGGAAATGCAAAACATTTAAGCCTTGCAGTAACCCAATGAGTAGTCCTATTACAAATGAGGTAACTAGGAACAAAAAGGTTAAATATTCTGCCCAAGTAATAAATATAGTGACTGAGCACTTGTGAGGCCAGTATTCAAATGCAAGTAGTCTAGACCCAGAGCAAGAGCTCAACCCTAACTCTGTATTACCTTGACTAAATTATGAACCTTAGTATTTTTTTTAAATTTTATTTATTTATTTGACAGAGACAGCCAGCGAAGAGAGGGAACACAAGCAGGGGGAGTGGGAGAGGAAGAAGCAGGCTCCCAGCAGAGGAGCCTGACATGGGGCTCGATCCCAGATCCCAGAACGTCGGGATCATGCCCTGAGCCAAAGGCAGACGCTTAACAACTGAGCCACTCAGGCGCCCCGAACCTTAGTATTTTGCTTCCTTCTTCAACACCTCTGAAAATGAATATTCTCAACTCTTAAAACATCAAATGCTTCAGCTCAAAACCTTGGAATTACCAGTTTTTTCCTCCACAACCCACATTCAGTCTGTCAGCAAATCCAATGGCTAAAAGCCAAATTGATAAAATCTTAGCCATCTTAACTGCAATAATTCTTTCACCGGCCTTGCTTTTTTTTGTTGTTGTTGTTCTTTAAGCTCATATTGTGGTTTCTCAAAACAGCCATAGTGAACTTTCTGAAACATTAAGTCAGATCATACCACTTGCAGAAAATTGCAGTGGCTTTTTTTTTTTTTCAGTGCCTTTTCACTGACGTCTTTTAACACCCTGTTTTAAACTGCAAGCCCTGCTATGTCCCTCTCCCTGCTTTATTATTTCTGTAGCACTTAACAGTATGAATCATATTTTATCTCCTTCCATTGGAAAGCATGGATCTTTGTTTCCCTGCTGATTTCTCAGCAAAAGAGCTTGTCACATAGTAAGCGCTCAATACACATTCGGTGAATAAGTGAATTAATGTGTTTAACGTGTTGATTTGCATGAAAACTTAGAATCAAGATTGAGTACTGCTCACAATGAACACTTAATTGAGCACTTACTATGTGTAAACTTTCTGGGTGTTTCATTTAGTCTTAACAACCAGTTATGATGTAGCCTATTATTACCATTTTACAGAATAGAAAACTGATGACCAGAAGTCTGTTACACGGCCCGAAATTCTTCAGCTGACTTGGATTTTGTTTCCCCTGAGTACTTCACAAAGGACTGAATTCAGAAATTAGCCTCTCGACCAGCCCTTAAGAACTGGGCTCTCTTCTAAGTAACCTGAGCTTGCGACTCTAAGCGTCCATAGCAACCGTGGCGACGTACGCCCTTGAGCAAGAACCAGAAAGCGGGATCAGGGATAAGGTCAAGCCTTCCACACTCATACACACCTATTAAATCCAGAACTCAGAACATCATATCAGAACGCTGATCTGTCCCCGGTAGTGAAGGGAATATCTAAGTTAAAACGGTAACAGGGCGACACAGTCACCTGCGAAAACACTCCGCTACCGGCACCAACAGGCTGCGGCGTGACAGGGCGGGGACCGCGCAGAAAAGGAACCAACCCTGTCTCGCGCAGCTTCCGTAGGGCGGGCTCTAGCCGGACTTATTTAGCAGCACCCCTGCCCAAACCGGAAGTGTGGGCGGAGCCAATAAAGCGTCGGCTCCCACTCAACGGAAGTGGCTGTTGGAGGCTTTAAGGTAGCTTTAAATTCCTGGTGTCTCGGAAGCCTGCCCCTTTCAGTTGGAGTCGAGTTTCGTGCGACGGATGGCGGTGGACGTGAAGTCGCGAGCAAAGCGTTATGAAAAACTGGACTTCCTCGGGGAGGGACAGGTGAGGCTCTCGGGCGGGATTCGGAGGGCTCTGAGAAGGAGAACGCCCAGCCCCCTCACACCCTCACAGATTTTCTGGTGGAATTCAGAGGGCTGACCTGGCGACTCCTTTTTGGGCGAGGCTGCCCAAAAGCACCTGCTAACCCCTGTGTGTACCCCCGAGGGGAGCCTCTAAGCGGCCCTGTCCTTGAAGGATAGACTGGAACGGGAAGTGGCCTGCCTCACCACGTTCCACGCCGCCCCGAATCCGCTCCAAGAACCCCGGGGTCTTTGCTTCTCCAAATCTAAAAAAGTAAAAAGGCAAACACAAACAAAAAAGTTCCCACGAACTTAGGTTATTTCTGTTTTCCTCTCTAGTTTGCCACGGTTTACAAGGCTAGAGACAAGAACACCAACCAAATTGTCGCCATTAAGAAAGTGAGTTACCGTCTGTTATTTTTCCTTGAGTCTCTGAAGATGTCTGTATGTATGAGCTGATGCGTGGGCTTTTTTACGACTCTTGACCGTGCTCTGCTAATGAGATGTTTCTGTCATTTTCGGAGAGAACAGATTTTATTAGTGTCTTGTGTTCCAGGATGGAACTCAGGTTGAGCTAGTTTTGTCGTTGTTGTTCCATTAATTGGAATTGAAATGAAGAGGAAGCTATGTGTTACGTTTACTTTATAAACTCAGACGTAGGCAAGGGGAACAAGTACCCATCTGTTGGGTCCTCAGAACTATTTAATGCGTGATCTTACCAGGTCACGGTTTCTGCCACATCTGCATCCGTCGTGTGTATCTCTATTTTCTGTGTACAGATTGTCCTTGAAAGGCCTTCGTGAGCATTAACATTGATGTGCGTTTTTAAAAAATGATTTTAGTAGCTTTTTTCCTTGGCATTCATTCAAGAAACTTGGGTCATATGTAGCTAATTTTCTACATGTCGGGCACTTTCACTTACATTCTTTTCATTTAGCCCTCAAAATAGCCATGTG
The DNA here is from genome assembly GCF_023065955.2 of Ursus arctos. Classification (NCBI taxonomy): domain Eukaryota; kingdom Metazoa; phylum Chordata; class Mammalia; order Carnivora; family Ursidae; genus Ursus; species Ursus arctos. The sequence goes on from NW_026623067.1 coordinate 56,060,115, forward strand.
AAGTAGGGAGAGTATCCCTATTTTATACTTGAGATGCCTAAGACTAAGAGAGATTGAGTAACTTGTCAAAATGACACGGATACTAGTTGCTAGCACTAGGATTTAAATCCAGGTGTTTTGCCGCCGGGTTGCTTGTTCTTTGCTATGCTACTGAAATGAGTAATCCTCTCAAAAAGAGGTTTTTGTCACATCTCAAGGTCTGATGGTGGGGTAGGTGACTTCCACCTCCTTATTTTATTTATGTATTTATTTATTACAGATTTTATTTATTTATCAGAAAGAGAGAGTAGGGGGAGTGGCAGGCAGAGGGAGAAGCAAGCTCCCCGCTGAGCAGGGAGGCCCACGTGGGGCTGGATCCCAGGACCCTGGGGTCATGACCTGAGCTGAAGGCAGATGCTTAACCAAGTGAGCCACCCAGGCGTCTTCACCTCCTTATTGTTCCTGTTGTTATTTGAATCTATTTCTCCTTCAAAATTCCTAACTCCTTTGAAGCCTAGTCCCCTGATTGACTTACTCCCGACTCCCTGTCACCCTCGCCACAATTATTCCTGCTGTTATCTTTTTACTTTTTCTGATTTCTCTCATTTCCGACTTAAATTCTGTAATCCAGCACTGTAGCTACTCCTGTGTAAAAAGCCTTATCTCTTCTGACCCTTTCTAAAGTTATCTTTCTGATTCTACCCGTGGTTCAGTATATTCTAGCCGCACTGACTTTTCTGTCCCTTGAACACATTAAATTCAGTGCATTCCCAGGATCATTGAATTTGCCTGCTAGTATATTTTTCCTCTAAAACTTGTCAAGTTTTAGATCTCACTCGAATGTCTCCCCCACATAGAGGCCTTCACTGGTCACTCTAGTTAAAATAGGTGTTCCTCCCTATCTCCCTAGTGTTCCTTGCCATATTTCTCTTATTCAAATGTTATGAAGATAACATTTATCAAAATCTGAAATCCTTTTATCGATGAGCTTATTGTCCATTTACTTCCACTCAAATTATACTTAGGATGGTGTCCAGTACATTTGTAGACATTCATTAAAAATGTATTAACCTAAAAAAAGAAGTATTAACCTGATAACAATCGTTCATTGTTGGCATACTGAGTTATGTAGTTGTTTGAAAGTCCTAGTGGGGTTTGTTTTGTTTGGGGGTGGTTTTGCTTATTTTTAACATAAGTTAGGATTTAGAATCCATCCTCTTTCTCTCTCTCTCTCTCTCTCTCTCTCTCTTTTTTTCCTTTTTAAGATTTTTATTTATTTATTTGAGAGTGGGGAGAGGGGTGAGGAAGCAGCAGATTCCTCGCTGATTAGGAAGCCCTACTCTGGCCCATTCCCACTACCCAGAGATCTTGACCTGAGCCCAAGGCTGACCCTTAACCGACTGAGCCACGCAGGTGTCCCTCCTGTTTCTCTTCGATAGACTTTTATCCCTTGAAGGTTACTCACAATGGAATCTTCTTTTACATTTAATTTTTATTTCAAATAATGCATCTTTGTGGTTTTAAAAATCAGTTAAAAGGCCCAGGCTTTTTAAGGTGCTTGGTTCCTCTAGCCCTGTTTTTCACTCCTTAGAGCAATCGCTTACAACTCTTATAGTTTTCCTCTGGCATTTACTTCTATTTCATTAAATAATGTGCTTGCTCCTACCTCGTTTTAGACATTATCTAGTCTTTCTGCTATAAAGTTTTACGCTCGTTCATTTACTAACATTTATGTTTAATTTTACAAAAAATGAATATTCTGTGTTCTTTCACCTATTGTATCTTGGACTTTTAAAGTATGTTTAGAGGTAAGTGGAATATTTCATTTCTTTTGAAATTTATAAAAAAAATTAAATATCATTGATCTCTACCTCATCTTTTTAAAAAGATCATACTCAATTTATGTTTCTTCCATTTATTTAACCAATCCTCTATTGGGCCTTTTAGATTATTTCTCTTGCTGGCTGGCTGGCTGGCTGGCTGACTGCCCACCCGCCTGCCAGCCCATCCCCCAGCCCACTCCCCCACCCCTCCATATGTAAATATTCTTTTTCAGTTTTTCAGAATCAACATTATTTCTGAAATCTTCTACATGGATACATGTAGATGTGGTTTATTTATGGTTATTGGTGATTAGATTCCATCATATAACTACGCTAAAATTTGCACACTTAGTCTATTTTGTTATTTTTTATGTTTTCCTTTAATTTAGCCCTACAGCCATGACTATTCATGTGAGTTTCTTTAGAGAATATATCCATTTTTGAAACCAACTGTGAATTGTTGTTTTAGGAAATATACAGCATCAGCCTCACCACATATTGTCAGATTGCTCTTCAAAGTGGTTGGACTAATTTAACCTCCATCCACATTCTTACCATGTTTGTATTGTCAGATTTTACAACATTTGTCCCTTACCTGGATCAAAGTTGGTTTCTGATTGTTTCAACTAATAGTTCTCTGAATACCAGTTAGATTGATCATCTTTTCTTAGATTTATTGGCTTTTAAGACTTTCTCCTACCAGTTTTTCTGTTAGGGTGCTTAAATTTTTTTCTTCCTATTGGTTAGTGGAATTCTTTATTATATTCTGGACATTGATCCTTTGTCAGAACTTTGCACGGCAGGTATCCTCTCCCCGTCTTTGGCTAGACTTTTAGTTTATATATGGTATCTTCTGGGGTGTAGAAATTTATAATTCTGTTCTGGTTTGGTTTATCCATTTTTTTCCTTTATGGGTTTCCTTTTTGTCTGCTTGCCTACCTCCAGTTTATTAAGGATTCTGTTTTCTAAAAATTTTGAATTATTGCTGTTCACATTTAGGTCTTTATTCCATCTGGAATTAATTTTTCTATTTTGTGTAATATGGAGATCCAGTATTTTTTTCCTTGCTGTCCCAGCATTATTGTTAGTCTGTCCTTTTCCTGGTGAGTTGTAATGCCAAGTTCTGCGTTTAGTTGTAATGCCAAGTTCCAGTATACACTTGGATCCATCGCTGGGCACACTGTTTTTGTCCATTGATTGATTTTTTTTTTCCATCTCTGCTCAGATACTATAGTGTATTTAATTACTACTGTCTTTCAAAAGCCTTGAAATCTGATAAGTTAAACATACCTGTTTTTCTTCAAAATTATCTCAGCTACTTTATCTGCCAGTTGGGAAATTTCAAACAATCAGGGGAATTTGGTATGAACTAAGTTTTACATACTGCTATGGCATGATTATTAATTTTATTAAGTATGAAAATGGCATTTTGAATATGTAAGAAAATGTTCTTTTAGAGATGCCTACTTAAGTACATGGGGATGAAATGACATGAAATCTGAGGTTTGTTATAAAACATTTTAGCCAGCAGAAAAGGGAGGATGAATAATGAAGTTAAGTGTGGCAAAATATTGATAGTTGTTTAATCTGGGTGATGAAGTAGATGGCTTCGTGAAACTAATGTATTTTTATTGTGTTTACAAAATGTAAAAATTTTAAAAATTGTTCTTAGCACCTTACTTTTCCATGTGAAGTTTAGAATTGATTTGTCACTGTTCTTTAAAAAATGCTGTTGAGCTTTAGATTTGGTTGCATTGAACTTAAAGAAAATCGACATATTTATGATTACTGAGTCTTGCTATCCATGAATGTGTTGTTTATTTTGTTCTCATTTTTAAGGATGTTTTAATATTGTTTTATTATTTAGTTTTGGAAAGCTTTGCACATCTTTTGTTAGATTTATTGCTGAATGCCTTATATTTTTTGGTGCTATACTAGTTTACCTTTAAGTAAAAAGTTGTGTTTATAGTATGTAGCTGGGGGATATGTATGTATTATATCTTTTAATCTATTTTTTTTATTTTACCTTTTATTTTACCTTTAAGTAAAAAGTTGTATTTATAGTATGTAGCTGGGGGATATGTATGTATTGTATCTTTTAATCTATTTTTTTTATTTTAATTCCAGCATAAAGTGTTACATCAATTTCAGGTGTACAGTACATTGATTCAGCAATTCTATACATTAGTCAGTGCTCATCATGATGTGTAGTCTTAATCCCCTTCACCTGTTTTCCCCATCCCCCCACCCACCTCCCCTCTGATAGCCATCTCTTCTCTATAGTTAACCGTTTCTTGGTTTGTCTCTTTTTTCTGTTAGTTTTGTTTCTTAAATTCCACATATGAATGAAATCATATGGTATTTGTCTTTATCTTCACTTAGTGTTATACCCTCTAGATCCATCCATGTTGCAAATGTAAAGATTTTGTTCTTTTTTGTGGCTGAATAATATTCCTGTGTGTGTGTGTGTGTGTGTGTGTGTGTACACACATACACCACATCTTTATCCATTTATCTACTGATGGACATTTGGTTGATTTCATAGTTTGGCTATTGTAAATAATGCTGCAATAAACATAGGTTGTATATATCTTTTTGAATTACTGTTTTTGTATTCTTTGGGTATATACCCAGTAGGGGAATTACTGGATCATATGGAAATTTTATTTTTAATTTTTTGAGGAACCTCCATACTGTTTCCCCCCTGGCTGCACCAGTTTGCATTTAGCTGGGAGATTTTATTTTTATTTATTTATTTTTTTAGAATTTATTTATTTATTTGACAGAGAGACAGCCAGTGAGAGAGGGAACACAAGCAGGGGGAGTGGGAGAGGAAGAAGCAGGCTTCCAGCGGAGCAGGGAGCCCGATGTGGGGCTCGATCCCAGGACCCTGGGATCATGCCCTGTGCCAAAGGCAGACACCTAATGACTGAGCTACCCAGGCGCCCAGAGCTGGGCGATATTTTTAAAGGTAGACTAGCTGTGTTTTTCCAGAAGTAATTGGTTTTTTGTTTTTTGGGGTTTTGTTTTGTTTTGTTTTTTGTATTTTTTATTACATGTAGTCATTGTATAAAGCAGTGAGTAAGAGACTGGTGTAAGCCTGAACCTATTAATGCAATTTGCTGGGCTTTTTTTGTTTTGTTTTGTTATGTGTATTAATAGTAACAACAGTTTAACCATATTTTGTACCCATCATAATCTGTAATTTTGCTTTTTGGATAATGTGTTCCCTAAGAACGTGTCATTGGGTATATTAAACATGTTATTTTATGTTTATGTCATATATTTCCTCCCAAGTAGGCTAACTTGAAGTGATTTTTTTTGTTGTTTATTAGTCAGTATGCCCTCAGTTACTTTTCCACATTTAGTCTTGAAAAGGTAAAGAAGACATTTATTTTCTAAATTCCATTACTTGAATGTAATTCAAAAACTTAGGGGGCAAGGAATGATAGGTGCTTAGTCCTTTCTTATATTGTTAATTTTGTCTTTCAAATTCATGATTTCCACTCCCTTTTTGTTTACTGGCTACATATAAGTTGCTACGTGTTTTTGCTGTGTCTAAGTTTCTGAAGTGTTTATATGTTATGCAAAAAGTCTAAATAATTTAACACATTTTTAATGTGTTTGGGTTTTTTTCCCCCCTACCAGATAAAACTTGGACATAGATCAGAAGCTAAGGATGGTGAGTATTCAATATAATCTGACAGAACAGGAAAAGCTTTTATTCTCATTAAGGGAGTTAGCAAAGTATTAGAGTTATTGCAGGGTGCTAGAAAAGTAAACTCAGGATAGAGACAGGATATTTGTAGATTCACCATTCGGATGTTAAGAGTCCTATAATTCATCTAAGTCATCTGAGTAAATGTAAGGCAACAAGGTCATTAGTGGCTTGTCTTGCTGTCTTCATTACCCTTTAAGGTATTGTTGCAAACAGTTGTTTATTCTTTTTCTAAGATTCTAATTACTTTGAAAATTCAGGATACAACTTCATGGAAGTACAGAAAGCTCATACTGAAATAGATGAATGGAAGAAAACACGTTTTTACCCTTCCTCCATAGGTTTGTGCGTTAGTATCCTAAGTCTTGTTTAGTCATCAAGAACTAGTTTTTATAAAAAGGACCCATCTTCTATTTAACAGATAGTACCAGATCTTAATTTTAATTTTGAGTTCTATCCTTTGTATTGGGAAAGACATTGTATTAGCACTATTTTGCAATTAGCATCAAGAATCTGTTCCTAATATTCATAATGCAAGAAAGAGGAGGCTATTGACTTACTGCTTTAATGTTACACACTATTACATTGTTATTCCAGCAGTCTTCTCAAGTGATACAGTACGAAGTGAATACTTTTTTTCACCATTTATTATAGTCATTGTTAAGCTGTTTTAAAAATAAGGTAATATAAAAGAAAACCAGATGTCAAAAAAAATTGTCAAAATAACCCTTATTTTTCTGTAGAATATTCACTGCTATTTCTTGAAAGATTAACCTATGGCAAAAAATATGTTTGTAAGATTTGAGATGTCAGAATTTTCACATTTTGCTTTGCCTTTTCATATAGGTATAAATAGAACAGCCTTAAGAGAGATAAAATTATTACAGGAGCTAAGTCATCCAAATATAATTGGTGTGAGTATGATCTAAGTTGTTTTTGGGATTTGGGACCCTGTCATTTCTGAATGTGGTAGATGTTGATTGAAGGCTCAGCAAGATGAATTGTTTTAGGTGAACCTTGCAAAAAAGCTTTAAAGTTTATCAGGCTAATATGTATTTTCTATTCTAATTGATTCTTTAGGCAGTGTCTTTATTTTTGTTTTTATTATTTTTTATGATTTTGTTTATTTATTTTGACAGAGAGGGAGAGAGTACACACAAGCAGGGGGAGGGGCAGAGGCAGAGGGAGAAGCAGAGTCACCGCTGAGCAGAAGGCCTGATGTGGGCCTCCATCCCGGGATCCTGCGGTCATGACCTGAGCCGAAGGCAGACGCTTAACCAACTGAGCCACCAAGATGTCCCTAGGCAGTGTCTTTAAAACTATTACAACTGATGAAATAAATTCAGTATTGGCATATGGCCTCATTTTGTCAAAAATCATTTTGAAGCCCAGAGAGCCCTAGCATGCATAAGACCTTGAGTAAGCTCCCCTACAACTTGGTACCATAATTCCACTTCAAAGGGTTGTGGTAAGACTGCTTAATTGATTGAATGCATGTAAAGTACCTGGAAATAGAGCCTGGCACAGAGGGTGCATACAATGAATGATAGCTGCTACTGCTGTTTATAGGATTTTCTTAAATACAGAGCCTGGAATTGGAGACTGAGGTGAGGTTTTCATTAATTTATTTCTTATTTATAACTCTCAGATTTTTGGAGGTGAGCTTAAGTATTTAGTGACTTTTTATTTTTTTTATTTTTATTTTTTTAAAGATTTATTACAATTTGACAGAGAGAGACAGCCAGCGAGAGAGGGAGCACAAGCAGGGGGAGTGGGAGAGGAAGAAGCAGGCTCCCAGCGGAGGAGCCCGATGTGGGGCTCGATCCCATAACGCCGGGATCACGCCCTGAGCCAAAGGCAGACACTTAACCGCTGTGCCACCCAGGCGCCCCTATTTAGTGACTTTTTAAATATAGTAAAGTTTAGGTGCACCTAGGTGGCTCAGTGCGTTAGGTGTCTGACTTTGGCTCAGGTCATGATCTTTTGAATCCTGGGATTGAGACCGCATTGGGCTCTCCGCTCAGCAGGGAGTCAGTTTCTCCCTCTCCCTCTGCCCCTCCCCCTGCTTGTGCCATTGTGTTCTCTGTCTGTCTCTCTCAAATAAATAAAATCTTTAAAAAAATAAAGTTTAGTATTTTAGGGCCTCAAATTACTAATTCCTAGCAAGAAAAAGGATAAATGTCAAATTTAATAAGATAATTCAAATTTAGCAGGGAATTATCGGCAGTCCACGTGCCTGTTTAAATTTTTAAAAATTACTTTAGTTGGTATAATATTTTCCAGTATTTTACAGAAAATCATATTTTTATTTATTTTTTAATTTTTTTGCAGCTCCTTGATGCTTTTGGACATAAATCTAATATTAGTCTTGTCTTTGATTTTATGGAAACTGATCTGGAGGTAAGATTAAGATTGCTAGAGGACTTTCTTTTCTCTTTTTATCAAAAGAGAACCCAAATCTTTATTTCCTACTTTTGAAGATGCTGTTAGTCAAAGGAATGTTTAATTTTGTTGAAATGTGAATGTACTCCTATGTGAAGGAGCTTCTGAATCATTTAGCCATATTCCCAGTGTTAGATACAGAGATTTGGATTTCAGAGCATTTCTATCTATCAAATTCCCTATACCTTATTGACATTATTTTTAGAGAAATTAGTATCAGGCCTTTGAGAATTTAGAGTTCGTTTTCCATGTTATCATAGAATATCCTCCATTTGAAAGCCAAGTTTTTAATTTTATTTTTGAGAAAATAAGATCTAATGCTTTTCCTTAATGTTAATCGAATCTCAGAAACTGACAATCCAAGGATATTGAACAATTGAAATTCTCAAACACTGCTGGTGAGAATACAAAATGGTGTAGCTAGTTTGGAAAATAGTTTGGCAGTTTCTTAAACAGTTAAATTCACAGCTAAAGAATGATCTGGCAATACCACTGCTAGGTATTTATCTAATAGAAACCAAAATATGTCTACACAGAAATCAGTTGGTAAACAGATATTCAGCTTTATTCATTATTACCTAAACTGGAAACAATCCAAATACCTTTCATTTACTGAATATATAAATAAACTGTGGTATAGCTGTAAAATGGAATACTGTTTGGGGATAAAAAGAAATGAACTGCTCATACATAAAACAGTATAGAGGAATCTCCAGTATATTGTGCTGAATGAAAGAACTCAGGCTCAAAAGGCTATATATTGTAAGATTCCATTTACATTATGTTCTGGAAAAGGCAAAACTAAAGAAACAGATCAGGTCAGTGGTGGCCAGGAGTGGGAGTGGAATGAAGTATTGTGTATAGAGGGGCCTGAGGCGATTGGGGTGGGGGTGGGAGTTAAAGAACTCTGTCTTGATTATGGTAGTGGTTACACAACTGGATGTCTTTGTTAAAACTCATGGTACTGTGCACTGAAAAGGGCATATTTTCCCTAAATCTGATTTCTTTCTTTCTTTCTTTCTTTCTTTCTTTCTTTCTTTCTTTCTTTCTTTCTTTCTTTCTTTCTTTCTTTCTTTTCTTCCTTCCTTCCTTCCTTCCTTCCTTCCTTCCTTCCTTCTCTTTCTTTCTTTCTTTCTTTCTTTCTTTCTTTCTTTCTGTAAATGGGATTGTTCTCTTAATTTCTCTTACTGTTACTTCATTATTAGTATATAGAAATACAACAGATTTCTGTATATTGAGTTTGTATCTTGCATCCTTACTGAATTCATTGATCAGTTCTAGTAGTTTTTTGGTGGAGTCTTTAGGGTTTTCTATATATAATACCGCATTGTCCGCAGATAGTGAAAGTTCTTGCCAATTTGGATACCTCTTATCTAAATCTGATTTCTTAAAAAAAGAAAATGGGAACTTTTAGCTAATGTAACTTACAAGTTTAGGAATAAACTGGCTTTAAACACAGCTCTCAAATAATGCCATGAGAACTCAGTCTTGCACTTTAACTCAGCTCTAATTTCTTCTTTGTTGCCTTCGTTCATGGGCATAATTTCTCAGTATAGTGGCTCAGGCACCTCAGGTTATATCCTTTTAAGAGTATAATAATCTGTAAGGAAAGAAGGTGCTTTGTTCCCTTTGATTCTAGGAGAAGTACTTGCCTGTTTGATTAGCTTGGCTTGGATCACATGTCCATCCCTAAACCAATCTTCTGGACGGCAGGCTTCAGTGTGGTAGTTGGCTTGGCTATGCGTGGGTCATGTGTCTACCTCTAGAGCCCACAAGTAGTGGTCAGTCCTGTTTTAACCAGGTGGTTTCCCAAAGGAATGCTGAATGCTATTAACAGAAGGGGTTGTACATCCTGGGCAAGCAAAACAACAGATGTTCACTATGTTAATGCCTTTTAAACAAAGAAGTAGGAGAGAAAGCACGAGCAGAGATACTTTCCCTAACCACATAACTGGAAATTCTGACAGTGCTTCCTAAGGAGAGTTAGGCAGTGTTTCTTGAGATTTTCCTGTATGATGGATAAATTCATTTCATGTCCGTCTGTGATTTTATATGGTGTGATTTATTTGGAATAATTGTATATTATGTACTGGATTTACAGGTTATAATAAAGGATAATAGTCTTGTGCTGACACCATCACATATCAAAGCCTACATGTTGATGACTCTTCAAGGGTTAGAATATTTACATCAACATTGGATTCTACATAGGGTAAGGTTTTTAACCAAGTATGATTGAGTCTTTAAGTTTTAGTCAAGTTTTATATTGTCAGTTATTACATAAATGGTCTAAATATGTATATTGTTAAATTAAAAATAGAGCCGGGCCATTTTTTCCCACCTTCCTCTGGGTGTTCCCTTCAGTTGTTCCACCAGGTGGTGACATGAAGACTCTAAAATACTATGTGAAATTTAGAAATGGAAGAGACCCAGTTCTTCATTTTTTTCATAGGTGAAGAGCTAAGTTGTTACATCACCTGACCAAGGTTGTATATATTTTTTCAAGGTCAGTAGCTGGTAACTGACAGAGTATTAGAATCTATGTCTTTTAGCTTGAAGAATACTAAAATATTTTTAGAAAAACTATATTTCTAGTAACTCTAAAATTCTATGAAGTAATGAAATAAAGTTTTTCAAATGGTCGAGTCAGTGTTAGAAACATTCAACTATTGAAACAAGGCTGATAATCTCAATAGGTAGATGTTCTCTGTTTGGCACTCTATTTAGATAAATAGCTAAGAATATATAATTTATAGTCAGTAATTCTCATACCTTAAACTTGGAATCCCTTTTAGGTTATTGCTAATATCTTTTTAGTATAGATTTTGAGGAATATGTTCCTCATCCTCTCTAAATGCATAGTATTTTTATTTACTGAAGTTCATATGTATTACTGTTATTAAATAAATAGTGACTCTTTATTGAGTTCCTAATAATTACAGTAGGCTCTTTACAGAAGATGCTAAATTTAATCCTCACAGCAACCCTATGAAGTAGTAAATTGAAGCTCAGTGACCCAAGGTCCTAATCCAAGGTCTCACTAATTAATAAACCAATCTTATTTTGCTTTGGTAAGATTTTACATCAATGAAAAAAGTACTGATTATTGTTCAAATTTAGGGTTTTATCCTGTTTTTTACGAAGTTTAAAGTTAAGCCAACTGAATGTATCACTATGGTATTCTCTCCTACCTGCTTACTTGTTTATTTTTAAAACCTCCATGATACAGGATCTAAAACCAAACAACTTGTTGCTAGATGAAAATGGAGTTCTAAAATTGGCAGATTTTGGCCTGGCCAAATCATTTGGGAGCCCCAATAGAGCTTATACACATCAGGTTGTAACCAGGTAAGAATCACTTTAAAAACTGAAAGTTTATATTGTGCAGGTTTAGTTGGTTTTTAAATTTTTTTTAAGATTTTATTTGTTAGAGAGAGAGAGAGAGACAGAGCATGAGCAGGGGGGAGGAGGCAGAGGGAGAGGGAGATGCAGACTCCCTGCTGAGCAGGGAGCTCAATGTGGGGCTCGATCCCAAGACCTTGAGATCATGACCTGAGCTGAAGGCAGCCATTTAACTGATTGAGCCACCCAGGTATCCCTGTTTGTTTTTTTTAAAGTAAGCTCTATGTAGCCTAATGGGGGGCTTTAACTTAGGACCCTGAGATCAAGAGTCACATGCTGTACCAACTGAGCCAGCCAGACACCCCCTGAAAGGATTTAAAAGGAAGAAAATAGGAATTGGAGACAGTAAGAACAGACAGATTTCAAGATAACCGAGAATGTGCAGGTAGCTGTAAGAGGAAGTTGGGCCTGAAGAAGTTTTTCTTTTTTGTTACTTTGTTTTTTAGCTTATTTTTTAAGGCTGAAGAAATTATGGTATGTTTGAATGTTAGTGGGAAAAATCTAGTGAAGAAGAAAACATTGATGTAGGAGAAAGAAAATTTCAGTATCTTTGAAAATAGGCAAGAGAGCATGGTACTTGGTGCCCCAAGTTGACATATTGGCATTAAAACAGTCCAGAACAGTTCATCTGTAGTTACAGATTGGAAAGGCAGATTGTGTGAATACAAATAACTATAGGTGAGTCCATGGAAATTTTTTTTCTTTTTCCTTTCTTTCTTTCTTTCTTTCTTTTTTTTTCTTTCATTACTTCAATTTTTTTCAGTGAAGTTGGAAGTACGGTCATTGGCTTAGAGGAAGGATGGTGTTGAGAGTTTCAGGAGAGAGAAGATGTTAGTCGTCTAACACTGGGAGAGTAAATAGACCAAGCACGTGTATAATTTCCAGTATGGAACTGCTTGTTTTTTTAAGATTATTTATTTATTTAATCGTGAGAGAGAGAAGCAGAGGGGAAAGCAGGCTCCCCACTCAGCAGGGAGCCCGAAGCTGAACTCAATCCTAGGACCCTGGGATCATTACCCAAGCCAAAGGCAGATGCTTAACTGACTGAGCCACCCAGGCGTCCTGGAACTGCTTGGTTTTATAGCCAGTTTTTCTTGAGTTAATATATCTGTAAAAGTTAATTTCATCAGTGGGATGATGTTTGCTAAGGAGTTTTCTCCAAGAAATACTTCAGTAATTCCATTTTAAAATTTCATTATTTCTTTTTGTTTTTCAGGTGGTATCGGGCCCCCGAGTTACTCTTTGGAGCTAGAATGTATGGCGTAGGTGTGGACATGTGGGCTGTTGGCTGTATATTAGCAGAGCTGCTTCTAAGGGTAAGTCTAGGATTGATGTATACGCTGCAATATTGTAATAGCTGTTTGTTTGTATAACTTGTATAAGAATTATCTTCCCATAGATAATTCTCAGAGAGGAGCACCATTCTTCCAAAAAAAGCCAACAAACAGACCATTTAAAAAAAAAAAAGCCACCTCATACAGTGCAACCTTTTTGTTAATGTTGATGTGAGATGAGAAGACTTCTCATTGAGGACAATAAAGATTTTATTACAGATCATTTCTATAATCTGAAATATAACTATAATAAAACTCATCAAGCTGTAATATTGTAACATCTCTGCTGCAACTAAAAGTGTTAGGATGCACTTTTGTAGTCCTGGGACTTTTTTTCTTTGGGGCTATTAAAAATTACACTTTAGGAGATGTGTAAAATGGGCCACTACAGCTGCACTCTCAGCAGAGTGTGTGTAAGATTGTTTTAGTTCTGTTCAAACTAAGCAGATGTGGTGGTCCTGTAGCATTTCTCTGGACTCAAACTATTTTAAAATAAAACATCGTCTTGCTACCCTCACTGGAGAGAAAGATGGTGCCTTAGAAACTTTTCTTGAGCTATAAAGTTTAGTTTAGCCTTTCTTTTTTTTTTTTTTTTTTTTTAAGATTTTTTATTTATTTATTCGACAGAGATAGAGACAGCCTGCGAGAGAGGGAACACAGGGGGAGTGGGAGAGGAAGAAGCAGTCTCATGGCGGAGGAGCCTGATGTGAGGCTCGATCCCAGAACACTGGGATCACGCCCTGAGCCGAAGGCAGACGCTTAACCGCTGTGCCACCCAGGCGCCCCTAGTTTAGCCTTTCTGAATGATGAAGGCAAAGGAATATTGGGGAATCCTTCTGAAGCTGAGAGTTTTTTCCTCCCTACTTTCTGGTTTCCAACCCCTACTCTTTTCCTCATGTGATATGTATTTGAAGAAATGTGAACCCTAGACACAAAAATACAGCTTTTTAGTTCTTGAACCCAGAAACTAGCTTCTGTATGCCACAAAGAAAAATTACCTTCTCAAACACTTTTTTTAGTTTGGTGTGAGTTCTATGCATCATTTGGAGAAGCTCGCTCCTCTGGGTGCTTGCAAAAGAGACATTCACACATTTTAGATTTGAAGATGAATAGTAATCTGTGTGCTAGTGATGGGTCCTGTGGATCGGCTGGCATGACAGTTCCGCTACTCACAAAAACAGAGTTCGCATTTGAGAATCTGTCAGCTCCCCAAAACACAGTTCATTCATTACCAAGGTAAAACCATAGCCCCTAATGTTAAGATTTATCATTCCATAGATAAAGTAAGTGGAGAGAGACAGAAATTAAGAATGAGCAGGTTAGAGGGGCACCTTAGTGTCTCAGTCAGTTAAGTGTCTTGATTTTGGCTCAGGTCATTATCTCAAGGTTGTGTGGAGCTGCTTGGGATTCTCTCTCTCCCTCTACCCCTCCCCACCCTTACCCCACTGGTCGGTTGGTCTTTCTTTCTTTCTATGTTTTATTTGAGAGAGAGAGAGTACTCAAAGAGTACGAGCAGGGGTGAGGGGCAGAGGGAGAGGGAGATGCAGACTCCCTGCTGAGCAGGAAGCCTGATGTGGGACTTGATCCCAGGACTCTAGGATCATGACCTGAGTTGAAGGCAGATGCTTAACCGACTGACCCATCCAGGCACCCAAGTAGTAATTAAAGATTTTTGAAATGGCAGGGCAAAAACTCCCCCCCCCACGCTTATAAATTATCTCAAAAAAGATGTATAAATGCCATCTTTGAAACTAGGAGTTGTCCATAATACTATGCCAGAAAATATAAAACCAGAAATGAAGGCAGCTTAAATTTTACAGAAAAAGATGCCAACTAGAGGCAGTTTTGGGTTGGCAGACAGAATCCTAAAGTTGCTTAGTTATTGAGAAGCACCTGTGGTCATTGATGACAATGTTGAGGTATAGGACTAAAAACTGGGGTTGATTAAAAAAAAATTATATATGTGCGATTAATTCCAGGGTCCCTCTACACAGCCAGCACTTCCCTTTGTCCGACTATACTTCCACCTAATTTATACCTCCACTAGAGACAGGTTCTGTAAAGAAATTGAAACATAAATTTCCAGACAGCCATCCTTAGACACAGGGGAGGATGTGGGTGAGTTGCTAGGGTGAAAACATGTAAGTTACATCAAAGTCCGTATACTGAAAGTAAAACCTTCAATTTAGTTCCCTGCTCACTTCCCAGAACCCTGGTAGCTTTTGTAATAAGCTGTAGTAACTCTTTAACCCAGGCAAAAGATTAGAGGACCCTTTACTGGAAGAACTGAATGACCCCAGAGAAGGGACCCACAGATAACTGGCATTAAACTCCCCACCCAATCTTTCTAGAGAAAGCCGATGAGTTCTAATCATTGTTTTTAGTACCTTACCCTTGAATATGAATGGTTAGTCAGTGATTACCATATAGTTATCACAGATTTCCAGATATTTAATGAAGGCTTGCAGCATGTGGGAATTATCAGGTAATTGGTAGGATCATTAGGTATTGGACACCTGGGTGGCTCAGTTGGTTAAGCGTCTGCCTTCGACTCAGGTCGTGATCCCAGGGTCCTGGGATCAATTTCTTCATGGGTTCCTTGTCATTTGGGAGCTTGCTTTTCCCTCTGCCTGCTGCTCCCCCTGCTTGTGCCCTCTCTCTCTCTCTTCCTCTCTCTGAAATAAATAAATCTTAAAAAAAAAAAAAAGATATTTGATGAAAGCATTCATAGGAAAGACTGACTAAAAAAGAAACTTGGGGGGGGGGCCTGGGTGGGTCAGTTGATTAAGTGTCTGCCTTTGACTCAGGTTGTGATCCCAGGGTCCTGGGATCAAGTCCCGCTTGGGCTCCCTACTCAGCGGGCCATCTGCTTCTTCTCCCTCTGCCCCTCTCCCTGCTTATGCTCTCTCTCTCACTTGCTCACTCTCAAATAAATAAAATCCTTTAAAAAATAATTAAGAAAAATAAAAAAGAAACGGGAAAAAGACAGGTAGCAGAAGAAGATTAACCCTCCACCTCCACCACACCTTCAGAGAACTAAGAGTGTACTGCATCTGTAAAGCAAGAATGTGATGCTCCATTACTAAAGGAACAGTCAAAGAATAAGGGGTACTTGAAAATTTTCACATAGGGCAACTGAAAGCAAATAGAAACAGTGGAAGGATTGGAAAAGTAAGATAAAGAATTCTTTCATCAAGTAAGACCAAAAAATAAAACTAGCACATTGATCCAGGATCGATCCTAGAATGTAACAAAAAAGAAAAAAGAAAATGTAGGATAGGAAATTCACAAGAAAATAGCCTAACATTGGTGGATGTGAATTGACTTAAAGTGCCAAAAAGACTGCACAGTGGAATGAAAAAAGACCATGCCAAGGCATATTGTGAAATTTCAGAGTATCAGAGTATAAGAAAAATACTTTATGGGGCCCCTGGGTGGCACAGCGGTTAAGCGTCTGCCTTCGGCTCAGGGCTTGATCCCAGTGTTGTGGGATCGAGCCCCGCATCAGGCTCCTCCGCTATGAGCCTGCTTCTTCCTCTCCCACTCCCCCTGCTTGTGTTCCCTCTCTCACTGGCTGTCTCTATCTCTGTCAAATGAATAAATAAAATCTTAAAAAAAAAAGAAAGAAAGAAAGAAAAATACTTTATTTTCACAGAGAGGAAAAACAGAGAGCGCTTACATAGGAGCCATAATGAAGGATTAGGGAAAAGAATGGCATCAGACTTCTCAACAGCAGCACTGAAATCTGGAATACAATAGAAAACATTGTGAGGGAAAATAATTTCCAACCTAGAGTTTTGTGCCCATTTGTTGTTTTTTTTTTTAAAGATTTTATTTATGAAGATGAAAACATCTTCTGGCAGATGCCCCTTTAGTTGTACTACCAGCATTCCCCACATCCACCCTAGGGGAGAGCAAGAACTGTCTTGTTCACTTCTTTTTTTTTTTTTTTTTTTTTAAATATGCTCCTCGCCCAGTGTGGAGCCCAATGGGTGCTTGAACTCTCAACCCTGAGATCAAGACCTGAGCTGAGATCAAGAGTTGGACACTCAGCTGACTGAGCCACCCAAGTATTCTTGTCCTGTTCCCTTCTTTAAATGCCTAGGGTTTAATTAATTAATGCAGTACCTATCACATGGTGTTTATTAAAGATCTGTGGAGTGAATTAAGTGGGAAGCATGGTGCTCTTTATTTGGTTAGCACTGATAGGGTCTAGTGCCACATCTAGTATACCTCAGACTATGTTTTGATTTTTGTTACAGTTCAGTTTTTTTAGTAAATTTATAGTATTGTATGTATAACTATTATGAACCACCTTGAAATATCCGCATCTCACTCTCTTTCAGGTTCCTTTTTTGCCAGGAGATTCAGACCTTGATCAACTAACAAGAATATTTGAAACTTTGGGCACACCAACTGAGGAACAGTGGCCTGTAAGCCTTCATACATGTTCTTTGAAATTTGATTAGGATTCTTTATGTTGCTGTAATGTAGGTATTACTTTAAGAAATGTATTCATTGTCTTAATTTACTAGTAGTATATACTCTGAAAAATTTATATGAAATAGAAAGTTAAAATTGTGGTATACTGTCCAGCCTCATTTGTACATGTTGCCCTTTCTCCATCCCAGTAATTCCCATCCCAGGGTTAATCACTGTCAGTTTGGTGGAAAGTCTTGCTATGAGGATATATAAACAAGCGCATAAACGTAGCGTTGCATTTTCTGTCTTTTCTTTAATAGAAATGGTATCATACCATGTAATTTTTTTGCAGCTAACTTGCTCTTTTTATTTAATATTTATTACTGATCTTTTTAACAGCTGCATGATACTTCATTCGATGGGTATTTCATGTTTATCAGCATCTTGGTGGATTTAGGGTGTACTTATAGAATTTTCACCAACAGTTAAGCTGTCTCAGTACCATGAATATTTTTAACCTGTGACATTGTCTGAAAAAAAGAAATTTTAAATCTTGGGTAAAATTTACACCAATTTAAGTTGCTAAATTTTATGTATTATAGTCAGTAAGATGAACTCACTTGTTTGTTCTTAAAGATTTTATTTATTTGAGAGACAGAGCACAAGCAGGGGGTAGAGGGCTGGGGGTAGGGACAGAGAGAGAGGGAGAAGCAGATTCCTTGCTGTGCAGAGAGCCCTATGCGGGACTCAATCCCAGGATCCTGAGATCATGACCTGAGCCAAAGGCAGACACTTAACTGAGCCACCCACGCACACCTCACTTGTTTATTCTTAAATTAAAATAGTAAACTTTAGATTTTCCTTCCTAATACAACCCCATCTCCTGAGAATAAATACTGGAAAAGAGAAATTTTAATCAGACTCTACCTTCTGATTGAAACTGTGGTAAAATTATCTGAAGCTGAAATTAAGTGTAAGAAGTTTCTTTTGTGCTATTACTTCAACTTTCTAATTGAAAGTTTGCTATATATGCGAATTGTAAAACATGCCTTCATGGCTATCATTTATTAAATGCATTCTGTGCCATTAATGAGAGGCTTTTCATAAATCATATTTTATTCTCCCAGCAATCCTTTGAAGTAAATACTGTTAGTCCCAGTTTATACATGAGACAACTGAGATTTAGTGAGGTTAAGTAACTTACTTAAGGCCACACAGCATCAGAGCTAGGACTGCAGTGTGGATCTGCTGACTCCATAGGCATGTTTATGATATTATTCTGTACTTTTCTCTTGGACATGATTTTCTTTCTTTTTTTTTTTTTAAGATTTTATTTATTTATGTGACAGAGAGACAGCCAGCGAGAGAGGGAACACAGCAGGGGAGTGGGAGAGGAAGAAGCAGGCTCCCAGCGGAGGAGCCCGATGTGGGGCTCGATCCCAGGACCCTGGGATCACGCCCCGAGCGGAAGGCAGATGCTCAACAACTGCGCTACCCAGGCGCCCCGGACATGATTTTCTGAATAGCAATTGCTTAGTGATGTTTTCATGGATTTTTTAAAATTAAACTTCTTTTGAGATTATTGTAGGTTTATGTGCAGTTTTAAGAAATAATTGAGATATTCCTTGAAACTTTTACCCAGCTTCCTGCAAAGTTAGTACAGTATCACAACCAGCGTGCTAACGTTGACAGGATTAATACAGAGAGGGGCGCCTGTGTGGTTCAGTCGGTTAAGTGTCTGCCTTTGGCTCAGGTCATGACCCCAGGGTCCTGGGACCAAGTCAAGTGTCGGGCCCCCTCCTCTGTAGGGAGTCTGCTTCTCCCTCTGCAGCTCTCCCTGCTTGTGTGCTCACTCGCTCTCTTTCTCTCTGTCAAGTAAGTAAATAAAAATATATATATAAAAAAAGGATTAGTACACAGGACATCACCAGAAAGATCTCTTATGTTGCCCTTGCCCTTTTATAGCCACACCTACTTTCCTTCCACTTCCTCTCCTTTCTGAATCCCTGGCAATTACGAATCTGTTCATTTCTGTAACTTTGTCATTTCAAGAATATTATAAATAGAATCACATACTATCTAACCTTGTGGGATTGACTTTTTCACACTCAGCATAATTCTCTGAAGATTCATCCAGGTTGTATATATCACTAATTTGTTCCTTTTTATTGCTGGGTGGTATGATTTACCAGAGTGTGTTTAGCCATTCACTGATTGAAGGACATCTTCGTTGTTTCCATTTTGGGGCTTTTACAAATAAAGCTCCTATAAACTTTCATGTATAGTTTTTTTTGGGGAAAGAATAAGCCTTTATTTCGGTGGGAAAATGCCCAGAACAGTCCTGAGTCCTTTGGTAGTTGTGTAGTTAATTTAAGACACTGCCGGTCTGTTTTCCAGCTGGCTGTACCATTTTATATTCTTACCACCCATATATGAGTAATCCATTTTCTCTGCATCATCTCTAGCATTTTGTGTTGTCACTTTTTTATTTTTAAGCATTGTGATGGTTGTGTAGTGACAGTTCATTGTTAATTTTAATTTTCACTTCCCTAATAACTGATGGTATTGAATGCCTTTTCTTGTGCTTACTGGCCATCTATATATCTTTAGTTAAAATCTCTTCATGTCTTTTTCCCATTTTTTATAAATGCATTTTATTTTATTGTTTTTTTTTAAGTAATCTCTATACCCAACATGGGGCTCGGACTTATCACCCTGAGATCAAGAGTCACATTGTCTACTGACTGAGCCAGCCAGGTGCCCTCCTCATTTTGTAATTGGATTTTTTGGATTTTAATTTTGATAAAGTCTATTTTATCAGCTTTTCCATAGGTCAGTTTTTCCAGGGTCTTTTTTTTTCTTTTTCTTTTTTTTTTTTTTTTTGGCCTATGTCCAATTACTTTAGCACCATTTGTTGAAAAGACTGTCTTTCCATTGAACTGCTTTGCACTATTGTCAGATCATTTGGTCAGATTCAGTGGCCATCCAGGGCACTGGACTTTCCATCTTGAAACCATGGCCCGGTTTGTTCGTAATCTTGTGGAGAAGGCCTGGTACTGTGAACCCTGCTGTGACTCACTTCAAAACCTTGATTGGCCACATTTTGGCACTATGGCAAGGTTGAGCTGGTTCCTCTAACCCCTGCTGAGATTCTTATACCTATTCAGAGCTTGAAAAAAATAGTCAAGACTGCTCAAACTGGTAGTGTCAAATACCTCACAGTTAAGGAAGCTCTGCTGAATGTTTTAGTGGCCACTTAGGTGTGGATGTGGTTTTATGTCCATGAGATCATAGACAAGTGAAGCATCATTGGCTATAATGTTTGGAGACCAATCTCCCTCCCCCCCCAGACTTATTTATTTATTTATTTATTTATTTATTTATTTATTTAAGAGAGAGAGATAAAAAGGGAACGGGGAGGGACAGAGGGAGGAGGAGAAAAGTAGGCTCCCTGCTGAGTGCGGAGCCCAACGAAGTAGGGCTTTGTCTCATGATCCTGAGATCATGACCTGAGTGGAAATCAAGAGTCAGATGCTTAACCTACTGAGCCATCCAGGCGCCCCACCGGTACCACAGTCTTAATTAAAGTAGCTACATATGAAGTCTTGAAATCAGGTAGACTGATTCTTCCACTTTTGTTGCTTTTCAAAGTTGTTTTAGCTGATGTAATTCCTTTGCCTTTCAGTATACATTTTAGAATAATCTGTATAATAATTTTGTCAGAATTTTGGTAAGAATTGCATTACAGAGTTGAATCTTCAAATCCTTGAACAAGACAGGTTTCACCCTTTATTTAGAGCTTTGATTTATTTCACATAGTTGTGTAGAATTTTTTTTAAGATTTTATTTTTAAGTAATCTCTACACCCAATGTGGGGCTCACACTTAGAACCCTGAGATCAAGAGTTGCACACTCCACTGACTAAACCAGCCACGTGCCCTAGCTGTGTAGCTTTTAGGGTATGTGTCCTACACGTTTTATTAGATTTTCACTTTTTTTTTTTTTTTTTTTTTAGAGAGAGGGAAGGAGAGAAAGAGCGTGTGTGTGTAGGGGAAGGGGCAGGGGGAGAGAGAGAAAGAGAGAATCGTAAATGGGCTCTACTCCCAGTGAGGAACCTGATGCAGGGCTTGAGCTCATGACCCTGAGATCATGACCTGAGCCAAAATAAATAGTTGGATGCTTAACCAACTGGACTACCCAGGTGCCCCTATTTTTTTTTCTTTTGAGTTATTCTGAATGGCATTTTTAATTTCAGTATCCACATGTTTGTTATAGTATATAGAACCACAGTTGATTTTTGTGTGTTTTTCCTATACCATGTAACC
This sequence comes from Ursus arctos, assembly GCF_023065955.2. Lineage (NCBI taxonomy): Eukaryota > Metazoa > Chordata > Mammalia > Carnivora > Ursidae > Ursus > Ursus arctos. The sequence continues at coordinate 56,081,560 of NW_026623067.1, forward strand.
TTGTTCTGCTCAGTAGTTGTAGGAGTTTTAAAATAGATTTCTTGGAATTTTCTATATAGATCATTACATCCTCCATTTGACAATTTTAGTTCTTCATTCTTTCAATCCTTAAGTTTGAATTATAAATATTTTTACAGGACATGTGTAGTCTTCCGGATTTCGTGACATTTAAGAGTTTTCCTGGAATCCCGTTACAACACATCTTCATTGCAGCAGGAGACGACTTGCTAGATCTCATACAAGGCTTATTCTTATTTAACCCATGCACTCGAATTACAGCAACACAGGTATTTTAGCATATCTTTCTTATATTAGGAAATATGAGGATAATCTTAATTCCGGCATAGATAAAATAAAAGTAGAATTTCTTAAGATTTTCTGCCATTCTTTAACTACCGTAAAGATGTGTTTTTGTTTTAAGGAATAACAAATTTTATCTTGTCCCTAAGCTACAAGCTGTTCAGACTTGTATTAAATTACATCATGCACATAGAACAATAGGAGAATTTACTTTTGTTAACATATAAATACATATTTATTAGTTTACCTAGAGAAGAAAAAATAAGGGTTCTGTACATGTTAAGATAATGATATTTCAATTAGGTTTGTGCTAAGCCTAATGCCAAAAGTGTTTTGGTTTTTTCCCCATGATATACTGCCCCAGTATGCATGCTGATCGTTGTCATAGTCAGTGATGAAGAAAATAATATAGTTCTTCTTTTCTTTTTTAAAGATTTTATTTTTAAGTAATCTCTACACCCAACATGGGGCTTGAACTCAAAACCCCAAGATCAGGGGCGCCTGGGTAGTGCAGTCGTTAGGCGGCTGCCTTTGGCTCAGGGCGTGATCCTGGCGTTCCGGGATCGAGTCCCACATCGGGCGCCTCCGCTGGGAGCCTGCTTCTTCCTCTCCCACTCCCCTGCTGTGTTCCCTCTCTCGCTGGCTGTCTCTCTGTCACATAAATAAATAAAATTAAAAAAAAAAAAAAAAAAACAAAAAAACCCAAGATCAAGAGCTGCATACTCTTCTGACTGAATGAGCCAGGCACCCCAAAAATAGTATAGTTTTGTTTTGTTTTTTTGTTTTAAGATTTTATTTATTTATTTGACAGAGAGAGGGCACAAGCAGGCAGAACCGTAGACAGAGGGAGAGGGAGAAGCAGGCTCCCTGCTGAGCAGAGAGCCCAACGTGCAGCCCGATCCCAGGACCTGAGCTGAAGGCAGACGTTCAACCAGACTGAGCAACCTAGCCGCCCCATGTAGTTCTTAATACAACTTATGCTTACAAGGGATTGAAAGATACTCTAAATAGAACAAACATTGATACTGACCCTTGTTTAAGGGAAATAAGAATCAAACAAAAAAACTAGGAAGACCAAGAACATCTGCTCTTAGAAGGGAGAAATGTTACCAAACAAAAAAATAAAATCCCTGTAGACTGGGGGGGAAAGTTTATTTTCTTTGTTTTAAAAGCAAGCACAAAACAAAGAGTGGCACAAACAGGGAAATGCAGGAATGTATCACAGTACAATGATTTGGCTTCATAAAGTAAGACCCTGATTAAAATGAAATGTCACAAGTCTTCATATCTAACAAACCGTGTTAATGTACAATATACCAAGGATACAAAGTGGATTTTTTTCACTTATTACAGACTACCAAGTCATTGTCTGATGCATTTATTTCTATAGGCCATATCTTTTTAGCAGTACATGATGCTACATTAATACATACATGCTAGATTACTTTACCATTAGAATTACTTTTCTAATTCAAACAAGTACCTCAGTGTTACCTTTCCACCCATACACATATACTTACTACCTCCATTATAAGAAGCTTGAGATGTCAGATTATCTAGAAAGTTGTTTTCATTTTTTTTTTCATTTTTTCATTTTTTTCATTTTTTTTCATTAATAGTGAAACTCAAAATTTGTAGAAAAATACTAGTTGTGACAACTTATGTGGGTTGTATTTTGATAGAATGCATTTTCTTAAAATGTGTTCTAGCTCATGGATATCTGTCTTAAAGTTGGAATGAGATCATCTTTCTTAGATCTCTGATGGCTCAGAATTAGCTTAATTTACTTATGGAACTGCTTTATTCAGAAGAAATACTGTAAAAATTCAACTCTTTTGAAGTGAGGAATCTCTAAATCATTACTGCAAATAATAGAATGTGGGAGGAAATGCTTGAAAAGTTTATATGGACTTCTTTATATTCCTGAAAGCATTATCCAAAAGGAATATTGTGGCTATTGAACAGTACTGTGATGCAAATAAATTATGAATTTGACAAGTTTGTCATTTTTTGGCGTTTGGAACCAAAGTAAAGGAAATATCATATCATAGAACATTGAGCAGGTAGTATATAGAAATAACCTTGTGCAATTCCTTCCAAGTAAAATTTTTAATAATTTGCAGTGGATTGTTGGATTTTAACACATTGTTTCCAACCATTTGCATCTTTTAAAAAACTCTAAAGAATTTATATTTACATAGTTTGGAATTTGAATACGTACAGATGTCGTGACAAACTTTGAAGTTCTTTTTAAGCATGTTTCTCTCTTTACGGGTTGAACTATAGAGTCCCTAACGTATAGAGAGCCAAATTATACAGTATCTTAATAAGGATATTTCATATTTAGTATAGACTGTTTAACTGTAGAAAAGTTAGAAGGTAGTGTCTTTTTCTTATGGTAGTGGAATTATCAGCCAATATTAAGCTGTTAACATATTTATTTGTAGTAATTTGCTCATCTAAGTTTTTGAAATTAATTTCATTTTGGAAGTGGGGTATTCACATAGTGTGTTTAATATTCCCAACAATTCTGGAGATTAGATTTTCTTAAACACAGTTCAGATACTCACTTAAAACTCTACTTTCCTTGGTATCTTTCCTTTTTCAAGGCTTTGAAAACTAAGTATTTCAGTAATCGGCCAGGGCCAACACCTGGATGTCAGCTGCCAAGACCAAACTGTCCATTGGAAACTTTAAAGGAGCAGTCAAATCCAGCTGTAGCAACAAAACGGAAGAGAACACAGGCCTTGGAACAAGGTAAAACTTTCATTTTCATAAAAAATGAAATGAATTCAGAAAACTCCAAGTACTTAATATATAGCTAGTGACTGAGGGGCAGCTAAGAAATACTTATTGTGAGCTGTTCCGGAACTGTGGTAGAGAATGTGGTATTTTAGCAATCTTTATTTCCATTGAAAATAATTAAATGAAGCTTTTTAAAAGGATATGGGCACTTTTGAGTATACTTCAGAGTTGCGAGAACTTACCAATAAGTACCTTATGTGCTTCATAAATTTTTACTGCTAGACTGTATGCTGAATGTTTAATAAGTTTTATTAGCAAATCAAAGCAAGTGAAATGAATGTAGTTGGAATGCAATGACTGGTTAGAATTGCCATAAGATTAAATGTGAACAACCTCATTTTTTTTTCACCTAGGAGGATTACCCAAGAAGCTAATTTTTTAGTTACAGAGATCACTGGACAGTATTTTACTACTGAAGGAAATAGTCAAAAAGGCAAATAATGGAAAAATAGTAAACGTTAAGTAAATGCTGTAGAAGGAATTTGTAAATATTCCACACATGTAAAATATGTAAAACTGGATTATTTTTATTAAATGTGTTTTAAAACAAACTTAATTCTGATTTTTCTGATGAGAGTGCAAAAGTAAGATTAAGTTCAATTCTCTGAAATGTAGAATTGAAAATGCATTAAGGAAACCTTAATAAAAATAATCATCAGTTACTTGAGTGATCTGGCCCACATAGCATCACAGATTTGTAGTAGCAGGGATAGTATTCAAAAATAGAAGCAGTAGTAGTAATGTAGCACATACCTACTACCTAGAGTTAACAAATGTTAATATACTAAATAGGAAAAGAAAAAGAAAAAATTACAAATGATATTGAGGTCCCTTTAATATGCCATTCCATTCTTTTCCTTTTCACTTTCCTGAAAGGAGAGTGACTCTCAGGAAATGAGTATGTCCTTCCATGATTTTATACTGCTATTTTATAAAAATACATGCAGTAAAACACTGTATTATTTTGGGTCTCAGTATTTTATGAGTGATAGACAGTACATCTCATATTATAATTCTTTATACTCAAAACTTTTAAAATTCTTTCCATGTTAATACATATAAATCTAGTTTATTTAACATCCATTTAATATATAAAAATATATATTATGTATATAACACTACATACTCATGCTTTATGGACTATTTTTCTTGTGCTGCATAAAAATTACCATAAATATAGAAGCTTAAAGTAATACACATTTATTAGCTCACAGTTCTGTAAGCCAGATGTCTGACCTGGCCCAGCTGTGGTTTTTGCACAGGTCAGAATCAAGGTGTCAGTTGAACTGGGCTCTTATCTGAGTTTCTAGGGAAGAATTGGCTTCTAAGCTCACTTATTTCATGTAATTTTAATGCACATGCTTCCTGTCCTTGTTAGCTGTCAGCCAGGGGCCTTTCCCAGCTTCTTAAGACAGTCCACATGCCTTGTCACATGGTATTCTCTACCTATAAGCCAACAGCTGTGCTTAGAATCTGTTTGGTTTCCTTGTCTGCTACCAAGAGAGAAAACTCTGCTTTCTTTAAAAAGACAAAATAGACTATATCAAGATTCAAAACTTGCATGTATCAAGGAATGATAAGCACAGAGTGAAAAGAATGGGAGAAATTATTTGCAACAATAAAAAAATTCTGTTAAACAATGGGCAAAGGACTTGAATAGACATTTCACCAAAGATGATGTAGAAACGGCCAATAAGCACATTTGAAAAGATGTTCCGTCACTTATCATTAGGGAAGTGCAAGTCAAAACCACAATGGGATATCACTTCATACCTGTTAGGATTTCTGCTATAAAAAACAAAAACAAAAATAAAACAAAACAAAAAACCAGAAAATAACAAGTGTTGGTGAGGATGTGGAGAAATTGGGACCCTTATTATTGGTTGGAATGTAAAATGGTGTCACTGCTATGGAAAACTGTGGACTTTCCTTAAAAATTTCAAAAGAGCATTTCCATATGATCTAGCAGTTTCACTTCTGAGTATATACTCCCCAGGATTGAATGCAGGGTCTCAGATATACACAGTCATCAACACTGTATGAAAGGATCTATTTCATGTCATCATTTCTAGCACTCACATAATCTTTGTGATCTTGGCTAATTTGACATCTCATTCTAATTACATTTTTAAAATTTCTACTGTGGTTGAATAGTTCCTCACATTTACTAACCATATATAATCCCTCTTGCCTACTGTTGATTTAGATTGTCAGTTGGAGTGTTTCAGATTTTATCAATTTATATGAATTTGCGTTTTATATATATACACATGTATTATACACACACACATTGAAAAGAACCTTTTTTATTTTTTTTTTCACTTCCAGTTTTGGTATTGTTGAACATTACCAAATCTTTCCCTTTCTTACCTTTTATTTCATATTAAATCATTACATGTATTAAATCTGTGTATGGTCTTTATCCTGTTCCATTGACCTACTGGTACCACATTGTTTTAAATAATGTAGCTTTATGTTACTATCATGATAATGCATTTTTAATATCTGGTAACAGAAGTTCCTCATCGTTACTCCTTTTTTCAAAATTTGCCAAGTTTCCATCTTTTATTAATATTTATTAATTCCAACTAAATGGTGTTGCTTTAACACAACAATAAATGGTTTATACTTTTTGTTGTTACCTCATCTGTTTAAGTAGTATTTAACATAGTCAAGCCATGTATGTATCTTTTTTACTAGAGATCATAACTAGGTAAAAGTTTTACTAAAATTTCTGATAATTCATTTCCTTTGACATAACTGTGATATAAGTAATATAGCAACATTCCCAGAAGGTATTAAAGATCTTTACTATGTAACATCTATAGAAAGAAAGAAAAAATTAAATTGCTTAAAATTCAGCATCAAAACCAGGAAGTTAAATCAGAATGGTGTGAGTGCTAGAATTCTGTGTAGGTCTGGCTACAAAGTGTCACCACACCACCAACAAAAGAAGCTATAAAGGTAACTAACTGTTTTGAATATACTTCTGCCAAAATCCCACCATAATAACTTTCTAATTGAAGTTAAGGAAATTATTAAACTTTCTGTGGCAAATGAAAAATCCTGAAAAATACAATAAAACAAGATATATGTATTCAAAAAATTCAGTCACTCTGAGACATTGTTACTTCTTAGAGCGTTAATATAAATTGTTACTTAAGCCAGTTAAAGATCCTTTTAGTCAATCTAGTAGTTAAATAACTTTTTTTTTCCTCAAAAAACACTTTTTTGTTGTTTTAAAGATGTTGGCAAATACTGAAAATTTCACAAGGCATTATAATGTAATTTATGAAATATGTCAACACAATACTAACACATTTCTTATAGAAAATGTTTGAGTATTTAAGCTGCTTTCTAAAACTTAGACCCAGAAAATATACAACTTCTGAAGATGCAGCAACATTTGTAGAGTCCTTTTTTAAAGTCTCTTGATAGAAACAGCTCTTGGTTCTGATTTCAGCTGGTTTATTTTCAAAACATGGTATTTGATGGCAAAGAACAGGATCTTCTGAGAGCTCTTGTGCAGCTTTGATCTCTGTGAAGGTGCTGGATTGAACAAACGCAGCCCGCAGAATTTAAAATTTGAACACTTGAATATACAGAATCATGCAGTTCAGGGAATTCTGAAGATTTCCCCCAGAGATTTTTTGATGGAAAATTGTCTTTCATGGGACTTTTTTCCTTGTTCTCATTTGAGGTGGTGTCTTTCTCTTCCAGTGCCCGAGCAAGCATGTAACTAACTTTTCTTTGATGAGCCAGAGCTTCTTCCTTATCATTCAACTGGACATATAAAAATTAAAATTATACCAGTTAGTGGTACCTGGGTGGCTCATTTAAGCATCTGAGTCTTGGTTTCAGCTTGGGTCCTGATCTCAGGGTCATGAGATCAAGCCAAGCCCACACTCAGGGTTCATCAGGGAGTCTGCTGGAGATTCTCTTTCCCTCTGCCCCTCCCCCAACTTGTGCATGTGCTCTCTGTCTCAAATAAATAAATACTTTTTTTTAAGATTAAATAGAAATTCAAGATTAAATAGAAATTTAAGATTAAATAGAAATATACCAGTTAGTCAATAAATCACAGACTATAGAGCTATAGTCAGAAGAATTTTTCTCAAAATGTTCTATCTTCAGTCTGGCAAGTCAGTCAATGTAAATAATTAGGTTACCAGTGATTCCCAAATAATACGCTACACATTACTGAGGATTTTTTTTTAAAAGGACGAACAGATAGCATTCCTTCTGCTGAAACTCTTGTAGGTCATTTGAAGAAAGAAAGGGGAAAAACATATACATGGTGTGTGTGTATATATGTGTATATATTAACATGTACTTACCTCTGCAAGAGAATGTTGAAGTTACTTCTATGTGAAATTGTTTTTATATATTTATATGAGAATAAATAACTTGAACACTTCTATAGATAAGTGTATTCATATAGCATGAGTCTTTTAGTTGTATATGAAATGGAGATAATAGGACTGATTTTCAGGGTTGTAGCGATGATTAAAGGATATAATTTGTGAGAAAGTTGCCTTGTACACCTTAAAAATTCCTGAATGGCATGGAATTGTATGCATACGTGCAGATAACAGAGGTGCCTGCAGTTAATTACAGGGGAGCCCCCTCTTTTCAGAGGTGAAGCTTTAAACTTGTACAGGAAGAACATGGATGGGAGAAGTGGGAAGAGCATGCAGGGAATTTAAGGAGATGAAGATCAAAACTGGAGGATGGTACCACAGCTGGGAAAAGGGCATAAAAAGGCAAGTATAGAGTGCTAAAGAATTAAATTAAAAAAGAAAAAAAGAGTTGAATTAATAGGAAGCAGAAAGATTAACTTAACCACAACCTCTAACAAAAGGAAAGCAAAGATACTAACCAACTCTGTTAGCATCTTAAAGACTTCCTGAGGGTTATTCTGGTCATCAGTCTTCTTAGAACTGTTTTCTGAAGGGAGCATCCCCAGCAGTTTCTGCCCTAAGGTCTTCTTATTTCCGTGTGATGGTAATCCTAAAATTGAACATGCAAATCCACCTGAGACATAAAAAGACACTCACTAATGGAGTTCCAGGAATAGAGGTAAGTATGAGCCAGGATAATTCATTCATAAGTCAGTCAGAAGGTGGTTCTCTTCAGGAGACCTCTAGTGAGTCAGGCACCACAGTGTAGTGGGAGGAGAACACAGACTGTAGAGCCAGGATGGCAAACGGAGGTTGAGAGGGCCACAGTGTAAGGACCCGGAGCAATGCCCTGCCTGCCGCTCTATCTCATTGTACAGCTGCTGCTCAGGACAGCATGCAGTCCACATTATCAGCAGCCTTCCAGAGGAGGCAGCAATGCAGTTTTGTATGTGAAATCTCCCAGTGTTAAATGTCAGCCACTTACCCCTGTTATTTGAGGATACTGTACACACCCAACAAAACATGGCTTCTGTTTTAGAGCAGAAGGACCTGGACTTGAATCCTCCTTTAACCACTTACTAAATGACCTTGGACAAGGTCTCTGAGTTTTATTTCCTTACCTCTAGAATAAGAATAATAGTACTTGTGCCTCAGGATTGCTGTGCCATTAAATAATAGAGCAGAGGGGGATGCTGGGAGAAGGGAGTGGGCAGTTAGTGTTTGATGGGTAAAATTTCTGTTGGGGAAGATGAAAAAGTCGTAGAGATGAGTGGTTGTGATCGTTAAAAAGCAATGTGAATGTAGTTAGTTAATATTTAAAAATGGTTAAAGTGGTAAATTTTATGTATATGTTTTATCACAATTAAAAAATAACATAGCATAGTTGTGAAAACTAGCCCAGGTACTGACATAATGTTTAAGAGTCCACATCCTGAAATGTGTACACTGATGATGTTCTTCATAGAAAGAATGCAGTTTTATAGCAGAAGGTACAAAAATTGCGGATTTATACAAAGAAAACATCAAGAATGCCTTTGGAATGCTCTGCAAATGGTCTAATGGAAAACAGAACATATAAGAGACATTTTCCTTTACACACTCAATCCTGATAAACCACAGTGACTGGAGCTCACTCATGACCTCTTCCTCCAGCAACTGTGGCAAAAGGAGAAAGCCAGACAAGTTGATGTGCTCATCAGCTGTGATGAGTGGATGAATGTCTATTTGCAGTCTAAAAAAAAGAAATATGCTTATAACCTATCTCAGAACTCGTCTAAGCTGCATATCAATGACAAAAGTTGATGCCTTCTTAACGTGTTAACCACATATAAGAAAATGACGTGTGACAGTCATCCTGTACCTCTTCAGATTATTGAAATACATGAGTAAAATCAATCAGTCTCATCACTAAAAAACACAAAAAGCTTCTGACACTTGCATGGACTTGTAAAGACCTTTCCGAGATGAATCAGTTATTTTAAATTCTGCTTCCAGTCTTAATGGAAAACAGATCAGGAGCTATGCCTATCAAATCATATTTTTTATGGAAAAATTCTTGAGATTCCTCATTAGCCAAGAAAGGCAGGAGTTCTGGAATATGAAGTGAATACATACTCAAGTGCTGCATGTATATGAATCTACCTCTTAGGGAAAACCCAGCTTTTTCTACTTACCACTACCCTTGTGGCCAACTTCCATGCATACTCGGGGGGTCTTCTATGCCAGGTGACAGAATGTGGCAGGCTTTCATAAGATGAACCATGCCTTTCCCTTCCTTTTCTTTCTCCCCTAACTCTTCTCCTTACCTTCCATCAAAACAAGCAGTTAAGATCAGATTTCCAAAGGGATCTGCCTTCAGTTTACATCACAGAACACCAAGGCTGTCCTCAAATACAGTATCTTTGAAAATTCAGCAATCCAGCTCCTATCAGGGACTAATTTAGAAGAGGTGCCTGAAGATCACCTACACATTTGCTGTCCTTGGTAGATACTCTTAAGATTTTTCATCGATGCCTAAAAGCCGAAGTATATGGACTGTGTTTGCTTATTTCCCTGGCAGATTCATCTACCTTGAGCTGGACATTAAGGTTATACCTTCAGGTTTTACCAAGGGATTATTACAAATAATAGCCATATAAATATTGATTTTGCATTTATCATAAATGATTGTTAAGGACATATTAGTCAGCTCAGTGATTTCTTTTGTAAGTCTCATGTCCGAAAACTCTTTTAGAAATTAATTTCAGGACAGTGTGGAATGCCTCTTTAAGAATGAATGTTGAGAAATAGGTTTTTCTGTGTTGCCCTTACTTCTCCCTGATGAAAAGTCTAAATACGTAACTCTTATGATCTGCTTCTGTTTACTTTCATACTTCTTGTTTACTGCTTCTATTTTTATTTCTGTAAGCTTAGCACTTTTTACCATTTCAGCAAAGAGATAGGTAAAGTTTAATGAAGCTAAAATTTCACAACGCTTAACCTGTATGCTATTAGGAATATGTACTATTGAAAAAAAATATTTAAAACAAAATAGGTATCTATTATTAAAAGTTTCCTTTTTAATATAAGATTCTTATTACCCAAATTCATCTGAAAATGAGAGATACTGGAATTAGGATTATGGATTTTGACATATTAAAAATATTTAGAAATAGAGTCATCTCAGAATTATAATATAAAAACATTTAACCTTATAAACTTCACTGTAATCTTTCTTGACTAATAAAAGATGTCAGATTGGAGTTTACGTGGAATTTTAAATTGAAGCACTAGGAGCTGCACTGAATAATACTGCTAAATAAAAACTGATACCATTTAGAGAAACTAACATTTCTAAAAAATACCAGCTACTTTGACTATATTGGATTATCTACTTCAACTATAATTTTATTCTTTGATGCCATTTTTATATATTTTGTTTTCACTAGTACAACAGTACTAAAAAATGGCGATGAACTTTGATAGGTTTGTGAACCAAAACCTAAACCTTAACTTGTTTCATTTTTATGAGTATTAATATTTCCAACTTAAGATTTTTCCTCTAGCCCTCAATATGTCTTCAGAATCACACATTTCAACAAAGTTTAATTAGATACATTTAATGTTGGGTTTCACTATTTTCATTACTACTTCCCAGGCAGTTTCCCTTTAATCATCTGGCAGTCTTACAAAGTTTTCCCATGAAACATGGTCTTGTTTAAATGAGGTAGATGAGGAGTAAAAAAGAGATTCTGTTATTTTAAGGTTTTGGTGATCCTGTTACCTCATCTGCATAGGTAACATCCAGTGACCCCATTCTTCCACACAGTTACTAAATTCTGTAATAAATCACAACTATCTTGCGATATTTCACTTATATTCTCCATTGCATTAACTGCTTAATCAACTTTGACTATAACCAAAAACAACTAAAATTATACCTGATTATTGCCATTATAATTCATATTTACCATCCTCTTTAAGGTGCTTCCAATTTATCCATTTTGTTGCTTTTTTATACATTTTATCCATTTGTGTCAATCTTAGTGCCTGGTCATTTTTCCTCATTAATTGTTGCTCAAATGCAATTCTGAATGCATCTGCCATTATGTAAGCTTCTTCTTTACTCTTCTGCAAAAGTCCCAACTAGTTTTGAAAGAAAGTTTGAGAGGTGTCAGAGGCAAAACATAACAATTCTTGCTTGAATGCTGAATTAGATTAGCAGATGTAGTCTCCCTGCCTGCATGGGTCTAGTGTCCTTCTGATCTATTCCATCTGCTTAAACTAATTAGTACTTGTAATTCCCCTCTATAGTAGCTGCCTGCTCTGAACTAAATTACCAAAAGTTTCCCCCGAGGGGCCTGACCATTCCTTGTTAATCTATTTCTTGGACCTCACCACATTACCCTAGACAGGCCCTGGTGTGTCCTGCCCAAAGAGTAAGAAAGGAGGATGCCAGAGGCTGCATTTCAGTTCTGCCTTGGTCCGTTCCAGACAATATCACTGAAAATAATTACGAGTATCATCTTTTACATACCCACCATAGCTGACCCTGACTCTGATCTGTGTAATCTTATGCTTTTCTTAATGAATTGCTAATGTTTAACTGTTATTTTTCCTATATCTGAAGGTTTAAAATTCCATATTTCAATAAAGGTAAAATATTTTAAAAATTATGGTCCATGTTCTGTATTTGTTATTAAAACTAGTGATAATGGCAAAAGTCGTTTGATTAAATGCTAGGCACCTGCATGGCACTGTGCTAAACATTAAATGTCTGCTTCCTCTATATCGTCGCAACAACCCAATAACTAGTTCTTACTCTCTGATATATGTGTCTAAACCCACACAGCTAGAAAATAATAGAGCTAAAATCAAACTTAGGTCTGGCTGGTACAAAGGATTCTTCTACTGTACCTTGCTGTTTTTCTAATAAGCTTCATGTTTATCTCCCCATTTATCAGAGTTGTGGAACCTATTGATTTTAAGCATGAGTGTGTAATATAGTAATTTTTAGGGCCATTTATAGAGAAAAGAAATACAAATTTAGGAAATATTAACTACAGACTTGGGCAAACAACTGCATGTTGCCACCATATCGTGCCAAGTACTATTTATATTTTGGAACCATGTAAATAAAATCCAGTTTATAAGTTAATTCTGTCACATAAAACTAAGAATAAGTTCCATAGCCAGTGACTACTAGAATGAAGCTAATTATTGCAGATATTTTCCTTTATTCTATCACTAGAGAAACCAAACCAAAGCTTTAGTGTTTCGATAATACAATACCTCCTGTTTGAGCTTAAGAAGCATTTTGCGAGCAGATGCCGCCATTTTGGCACAGGCACAGGGACTCCCTCCAGGGCCATGGCAAAGGCAAGCTCCAAGGACAGCAAGCTTTAAATCCAAAAGTATTATTCCCATTACTAAGTGTCATACTGCCTAACTGCACACAAACATACACATTTCTATTCAAGCATCTAATTCAAAGAAACTGGAAAGGAAAACAAAAACAGTAGAAAGCTGAGACGATTTCAGGATCCAAGTGGAAATTACAAATGAAGAAACAATGTTATTACTTGGAACAAAACCTTAAAGGAATTCTACCTTACTTCTTTTCCTTCTCCAAAACCTGTAAGTGGGCACCCCTGGCAACACCTTGACCTAATGAAGTAAATATTAACACCCATCGTGTGTTATTTCTTGTGACTGAGCTTGGTCCTGCTGCCCAGCATTTACTCCTACCACTTCCCACCAGGGAGGGGTGCGTGCTCAGAGATGATGAATGACTTACACTATGTCAGGAGAATAATCATCCTTCCACTTCTAAAAAATACCTGTCATGTAACGTGAGGCACAGCTAACACAGCTTCTGCTAAAACTGTAAAATTAAGAAAGAAAAGGGGCAGGAGGTAGCCAGCGCATCTTCTAGTGTCCAAGAATGTAACGCATGGAATGGTATGGTGCCAGTAAGGCTGAAGAACTGCCCTGCGGAAACCGATGGGCCTCTCTTACCCTCTCTCTCAAACTGCTAAATACAGTGCTATTCTAGAACATGGAACAGATGGTGATGGGGAAAAGGAAAGTAGAAAATATCCTCTTGTTCAACTTCCATACTTGCTTACCTACCTCAAGACCTGAAACCTCTGTAAAACCACTTTTATCGTGGCGCACGTTTTCCAGAGCCACCATCTGCTGTTTGACATCAAGCATGGCAAGGGCCTCCAAATACTGTTGATTTAAAACTAGGAAGGGCCAAAGAAGAGAATGTTAGTTATGAAATTTAACTCTGGCCTCACCTAATCGAGTTACACCAACATCATACACTCACTTCTTATAAGCAATGCATATACACAGACATTGCCTACTACATCTGGCCGCATCCAGAAAATCTGATAGAAGGGTAGGTATCAAGTGAGATAATTCATATGTAACACTAGATTAAATATTACTATTTTTAACGTTGAAGTATCTTAATTTTGCAACCAAAGTCTGGTCTTCACTTGCTCAAGGAAAATTTCCAGGATTTTCAAAGAACATACAACTGCAAATTATTTGCACTTGCTGGATAGTAAGACAAACAGATGATGAGATCTCATATATTAACGTCAAATGTACCAGTTCTACAAACTCAGACTCATGTAAAGAGTTTTCACAAGAGGCTCTCAACCAAACGTTTAGAACAAGAAGGGTCCTGCTATCTACCGAGCAGAAAATAGTAACTTACCCTCTCGTTGCAGGGTGAGGTGGTAGAGGGGTAGGAGATGTGGCTATAGGTAGCTTCTGTCCTGAACTAACCTAACACAGGAGAAATCTCCCATCTGCTTGAATCACTGGTATTGAGAAACACCATTTTCTGTGTGTACTTCTCACCCAGGGACTCTGCCACAGTTCACCTACTAAACTCAAGAAGATGCCCCTCTCACGCCCATGACCTGATTTAGAACTTTGTCCCCTTCAAGCCACTACTTTAAAACAGTTTATGCTAAGAAGGAAGAACAACATCTCTTAAAATTTTATAAAAAGTTGATGCCATTTTAATATTCTTAAAACACCTTACCATTTTATTAAATTTTGTCATAAGGTGGCTCATTACTTATGGGTATATGTATACATATATGTAAATTTCAAGTTTTTAATGAGTCATTGTCTTGAAAAATTAAGAATATTAATCCTAGCAACAAAGTCACAGAAGATATTTTTGAGAGAAAATAATGCTGAATAATTACACAGTTACATACTTTTCCTACTAGTGTTCCAATAAAACATATACCTACTAAGGTTCCTCAACACCAGGTGCTCTACAATTTTGTTTTACACTGAGTATAAAAACTAAAGGATAAAGGGAGAATGGGGAGAGATACTTTATGGGTATAGGGTTTTATTTTGGAGTGATGAAAATCTTTTGGAACTAGATAGTTGCACACATTGTGGGTGTTAATGAATTATTTACTTGTGAATGGTTAGGTTAATTTTGTTAATTGAATTTCACCTAAAATTTTTTTAAATTGCAAAAACCTTAAAAGATGCAAATCTTCTATTATCCTTAAAGTATATTACTTCGAAATTATAGCACTTTGTCTATCAATATGTATGTTCTTAACGTAGGACACTTTAAAAATGATCTTGTAACATAATATTTTTAAAGAATTGTCAAAATACCACTTTTCACTTACGTGCATTTTCCGACTTGAGCATTTTAATTTCTTCTGTTTTTACATTCAAAGTTTCTTGGAGGACTGCATTTTCACAGTTTAGCCTGGAAAAAAGTACCCTCCAAATAACTAAAACATTAACACTTCATGGTTGAATGAGAATATTTTTATCCCATAATTAGAACACAAAATGCCAAATAAAATATTTCCTACTTCAAAACAGTCTAGAACATGTATGTGACACAAAACAAAAACAATTTAAAAGAATGTGGTAAGGTTTTGAACATACTCAATTCTTCTGCATATTTAGCTGAGAAAGGAGAAGTATCTCAAATTAAAAAATAAAACATAAAATAATAAAAAGTAGGAGGGGGTGCCTGGCTGGCTCAGTGGGTACAGCATGTGACTCTTGATCTCAGGGTCATGAGTTCAAGCCCAATATTGGTGTGGAGCCTACTTAAAACAAATAATAGAGGTGCCTAGGTGGTTCAGTGGGTTAAGCATCCGTCTGGCTCTTCATTTCAGCTCAGGTCAGGATCCTCAGGGTTGTGAGATCAAACCCCATGTCAGGCTCCACACTGGGTATGGAGCCTGCTTAAGATTCTCTGTCTCTCTCTCCCTTTAATTCATTAATTAAAATTAAAATATAAAAGAATCAGGGGCACCTGGGTGGCTCAGTCAGTTAAGCATCTGACTTCATTCAGGTCGTGATCTCAGGGTCCTGGGACCGAGCCCTGAGTTGGGCTCTGCACTTAGTGGGGACTCTGCTTTTCCCTCTATCCCTCCCCCTGCTTGTGCACACACACACACACTCTCTCTCTCTCAAATCAAATCTTAAAAAAATAATAAAATATGGGGCACCTGGGTGGCTCAGTCGGTTGAGTGCCTGCCTTTGGCTCAGGTCATGATCTTAGAGTCCTGGGATTGAGCCCTGCATCGGGCTCCCTGCTCAGCGGGGAGCCTGCTTCTCCCTCTCCCTCTGCCCCTGCTCATCATGCTCTCTCTTGGTCTCAAATAAATGTTTTTAAAAAATAAAAATTAAAAAAAAAATGAGAATGAGAAATATCTTGAAGGCATCCAAATATTCATTCTCCTTACTAAAGTTTTAATCATCTTAAACACCACCTATAAGCTTAAGCCACCTTCAAAAACTTGCATAAAAAGATACATAGTTTATAATTGCAAAATACTGGAAACAATCTGAGTGCCTATCTAGGAGAACGGTTGAGTACACTATGGCACATCCACACAACCAGTGGGTTCCAGGATATATTGTTAATAGAAAAACAGTTCAAAAGACTGTCTACAGTCAACTGTTCTTTGGTGTAAGAAAGAAGGAGAAATAAGAGAACAGACATATATGCCCATTTGTGCAAAAGGAAACAAAGGATAAATCAGAAAATAGACTGGTTATGGGGTAGGTACACGGGGAGAATGACATTTCTGAGTATACCTCTCAGAATAGGTCTGACTTTTGGAAGCATGTCAATGTTTTACAAAGTCAAAAATAAACAAGATGAGTAAGTAAATCAACAAGGATAGTGGAAAAAACCTAAGGTAGACTATAGATAGACACAGATGAACTTAAATGAACAGTATAACCATACTGAAAAGAAAAACAAGTTTTAATTTTTTAAAAAGATTTATTTATTTGAAAGAGAGCAAGTAAGCACAGGGGTGGATCGGGGCAGAGGGAGAGGGAGAGAAAAACTCAAGCAGACTCCTTGGTGAGCACGGAGCCTGATGCAGGGCTTGCTCTCAGCACCCTGAGATCGTGACCTGAGCCGAAACCAAGAGTCAGATGCTCAACTGACTGTGTCACCCAGGCGCCCCAAGAAACTAAACAAGTTTTGAACACAGTGTATTGACTGGATCCCCTCAGGCTAGAAACAAAACTATAAACAAATATTGAACTCTAGTTTAGTGGGTTTGATTTTGCAGTGGTGTATATTAGCAATTCTAAAGCTACTTTCTGCATATTGTATGGCAGAATGAATAAGTAAACACTGGGTAAAAGGAGCCAGGTTTCTCCCTGTGGAAGTTACAGATGTGGAAAGGGGCAAGGCTAAAATTAACCCTGTGGTAATGGTCTGCAACTGGAGACGGGTATGAACTCAAGAGTTTTGAAAAGAGAGAAAGAGGTTTATGTATGTGTCAGTGTGTGTGTGTGTATTTCCAGCTCTGTCCTCAGAGAAGACCTTGTAGCAATGACTTCCAGTAGCACTGGGCACACCTAGCACTAAGATCTTGATTTCTAAACACCATTCCCCACTAAAAGGAACCAGGGATCCCTGAAGAAATGCTTAATATTTTAAGCATAATGGCCTAGAGTACCTTGTACCAGAAAGCAAGAAGTGCTCAAACAATAATAGGGAGGTGTCAGAAAGCCACAGGAGCCAGCTTAAAGGGGCTCCCATTGACCAAAGTTGGAAATTTTTTAAAAAGATTTATTTATTTTTCTTTTAGAGGGAGAGTGAGCGAAAGCACATGCACACCCTGGGGAGGAGGAAGGGGCAGAAGGAGAGGGAGAGAGAGAATCTCAAGCAGACTGGCCACTGAGTGCAGAGCCTGATGCAGGACTCAATCTGACAACCCTGAGATCATGACCTGAGCCGAAACCAAGAGTCAGACGCTCAACCAACTGTACCACCCAGGTACGCCACCCTTTTCTGAGGGAGAGTCTTTTTTTTTTTTTTTTAAGATTTTATTTATTTATTTGACAGAGAGAGTAGAAGCAGGGGGAGCGGCAGAGGGATAGGGAGGAGTAGACTTCACACCGAGCAGAGAGCCTGGCGCAAGGCTTGACCTCAGGACCCAGGGATCATGACCTGAGCCAAAGGCAGACACTTAACTGAGCCACCCAGGCACCCCGAGGGAGAGAGTCTTAAGCCCACTCTGCACTGAGCACGGAGCTGGACACGGCTCAATCTCATGATCCTGAGATCATGACCTGAGCCAAAACTAAATGAGTCAGATGTTTAAACCACCAGGCGCTCCCAAAATTGGAAAATTTTAAGCAACAGAAGAAATTATGATAGTAATGGCTTTTAACCAGTTGAATAATGCAAGAATTCATGAATCCATTTTGGTATAAACAAGGTAGAAAAAAACCTCTTTATTACAGTAAAATGCCAGCAAATAAATGCAGAAGGAGTAACAGAATTAGCAAATTACCATTTGGCAACCATCACAGTAATGACTGCTTAAGGCAGATAATCTATGGATGTAAAAACTAGTGGGTGAAAATCGGATAAATCACATAATCTCAAAACATCTCCCCAGAAGATGCTTATTAATCACAAGGGGAAAAAATAGTGACTATGTTGACTTTATAGTGGAGAGTGAGGGCACACACCCCACCTTAACCAAGTCGTCAAGCTTCACAGGCTAGTAATGGGACAAATCAATATAGGCCTCCTCATATGAGGCGCTAAGAACACAACATTGCTTCAGTGGTAATACTGCCAAATTGCATAACCCGAATTAAATTCAGAAACATGAGACGTGGCCAATGTGGGATACTACACGACTGGCCTGTCCTCAAAAAATGTTAAGGACGAAAAAACACTGAATAACTGTTTCAGATTTTTTTCCCCCTGCCCCTCACTTCAGCCTCCTTCCCTCCTAAGTGTTTTGGATTAAAGGACTAAAGTTTAGATGGGACAAGCAAACTCAATGCATGATTCTGAACTGGCTCCCAAAACACAGGAATTTTTTTCTTCTCTTTTGCTAAAGGGATATTATTACTAGAATAATTAGCAAATCTAAATAAAAGAGTATTAGATTAATGTCTTAATTTTGATAATTTTACTATGGTTATAAAAGTCCCTTTTTATAAACACAGAGTGAAATATTTAGAGTAATGAGGCCTTATATGCAATTTAGTCTTAAATGGCTCAGATATCTATATATATTTAACTACAAAGAAAGAGACAGAATGATAAAGCAAATGTGGTAAAGAGTTCTACTTTGGAGAATCTTGGAGAAAGATATACAGGAATTCTTTGTATTCTCACAAGTTTTCTATATGTGTTCAGTTATATTAAAAGTTGGTAATAAATTAGAAGTTAAGTACTAAAGCCATCTATAACACCCGATATCAAATCTGTTCTCGATTGACTTTATAATGTGTGTTATAATTTAAAGTTACTAAGTAAATTCACATTAGTAAAAATTGCCCAAAAGATTTTGTTTGAAAAACGAATGCCAGTGGTAAAATAACTTGGAAAACATGGCTCTTACACTACTTTTTGTTTAAAAAAAATTTTTTTTTTTTTTTTAGGGATGCCTGGGTGGCTCAGTCGGTTAAGCATCTGCTTTTGGCTCAGGTCATGATACCGGGGTCCTAGGATCAAACCCCACATCAGGCTCCTTGCTCAGCAGGGAGCTTGCTTCTCCCTCTGCCTGCCACTCCCCCTGCTTGTGCGCTCTCTCTCTTTCTGACAAATAAATAAATAAAATATTCTTAAAAAAATTATTTGACAGAGAGCACAAGCAGGGGGAGCGGGAGAAGGAGAAGCAGGCTCCCCATTGAGCAGGAGATAAGGACCCCGGCATCATGACCTGAGCTGAAGGCAGATGATTAACTGACAGAGCCACCCAGGCACCCTCTTACGCTGCTTTTAAAATATAGTTTATAGGGGCTCCTGGCTGGCTCATTTGGTAATGCATGCGACTCTTGATCTTGGGGTTGTGCATTCAAACCCCATTGTGGGCATAAAGCCTACTTAAAAAATAAATAAAATATGAAACTGGTGTAAGTGGATAAGCAGTAAGAATTTCATAATATTCACAGCCCACAGAACGCCTAAGCTATATTTGAATTATATACACTTATGGGGCACCTGGCTGGCTCAGTTGGAAGAGCATCTGACTCTTGATCTCAGGGTCATGAGTTCAAATCCCATGTTGGGAGTAGAGATTACTCAAATAAATATTAAAAATAATAAAAATACAGATAAATTATACACACATTAAAGATTTCCAAAGAAAAACCATAGAATAAGAATATACAAACCTGTCATATTTTTGGGTCCATGATTCCTCTATATTTTTAAATCTATTCTGATCAAACTCTATTTCCCACTGCAAGGCATTTATTTCCTATAGAAAGAAAATAGCACTTTTCATGGAAAATTACTACAAATAAATCACTTCAAGACATTGTGGGTAGCTGAAATAAATTTTTAATCACTTAAAAGGAATAGGTTAAAGAGAAACTAATTATTATTCAAAAAGAGTCTGTGACACTTGTAAACACATATAACATGCCTTTTTAGCACTCAAAAGCTTTCCCACAGCTTCCTTACTATAAGAAACAGCATCACATTTTGCTGCTCAGAACCTAGATTTCTCATTGCCCCCACCCCCAAACCATACAGACCCACAAGCCTGGGAGTTTGAGGCCAGGACACTGCCACCAAGGAATGCTACAACAGGCACAGGAACAAGACCTTCCGAGGTGATTCCTAACTACCGTTTTAGTGATGAAGAGATGGCCAGAAAGAGGCAGGCTCTGCCAGGCAAGCAGAGAAAGAAAAAGGAAAAAGAAGAAAACTAGAAAGTGTCAACTTGGCAAGTGTCAACTTTACTACCTTAAAATGAGGAAATAAAGGAAATCTTAATTCTTTGCCTGTGTAACAATATGTTTTGGATTGTAAGTTCCAAAAGGGAAGAGTCTGTATTAAATAGAAGCACAACTAAAAGAGGGTGTGCACAAATGACATACCCATCAGTATGGTGACTCTTAAAGGAAATTCTATTTGAAAGCTTAGTGGACTGAACAAGTCTACACTAAAAAGTGGCAAATACCTTCTCCAAGGATCTCTTTTGTTCCATAGTCTTTTGAAGCATCATTTGGGTGTGACTTGTGGCTTTGCCAAATATTGCCTAAGAAAAACAAGAATCATAGGAGTATAAATTAAATTTCTCATTACTCCTATATGCATAGTAAGGTTCACATTTTTATTTTAAGACAACAGAAAACCAGAGAATTTCCATAGAGACTGCCTTTTATGGAGAATTTGATAGTTCACATGTCAAAAGATCTTGGTTTGACTCTCCTGGTGAATATGAGAATGAAGGAATGAACTTTCCACACAAAGACTGGTACATGAACAAATAAAGCATTCATAAGAGCCCAAAAGAGGAAACAGTGTAAGTGCCCATCAAATGGTGAATGGATAAACAAAATATGGTATATCCATACAGTAGAAGATTAGGCAATAAAAAGGAAGAAAGTACTGACACATGCCACACCATGCATGAGCCTTAAAAACATGTTAATTAAAGGAATCCAGACACATATTATATCTTTCCATTTACATGAAATAGAAAAGACAAATCCAAAAGACAGTAAGGAAATTAATGGTTGTCCAGGGTTGGGGATGGGAATGAGGAATGACTGCTGATGGGTTAGAGCTTCATTTTGGGGAATATTGAGAATATTCTAAAATTAGATCGTGGTCATGGTGATGCAACTCTAATGTTAGCAAAAATAAATTATGTACTGAAAACAAGTGAAAGCCATGGCATATAAGTTTTACCTCAATAAAACTGTTCTAAAAATCTGCACCTCAAAAAAAAAAAAACTATATTAAGCACTGATGCTTTTGTTTTAAAAGATAAAACCATACTACCAGAGATTGGAATGTGTAAGTGACCATAGTTTAAAAATAACTTCTTACCATGCTTTGAAGAATTTTCAGTGCTTCCTCTTTACCTTCAAGTTGTCTTTGAGATGCCTCCAGTTCAGTTTTTAAAATTTCTACCTCCTGAGGGGAGAAGTAACATTAGTCTACATATCTGTAAGATATGCAGCCCCCAAAATGATCAGCTTCCTAAGTGGCCCAGGCGGCCTTTAGATTGAAACTCTCACTGTCAGGTACCCATTGTTACTAAAAGCCCAGATCTTTTTGCTTTTACCCTTCTAGACCACACAGCTAATAATCTGAAAATAATCTTTAGGGTACCTAAAATAAGCACGTGATCATCCACAGAGCTACAGCAGCTATCATCAGTTGAATTATGTCCTTCCCACCAAGTAAAGATATGTCCAAATCCTAACTCCTGGTAGTAAGAATGTGACCTTACTTGGAGACAGGGTCTTTGCAGATGATAATCAGATTAAGATGACGTCATACTGGATTAGGGTAGGCCTCAATTCAGTGACCACTGTCCTAAGACAAGGGAAATGTGGGCACAGACACAAAGGGGAGAAGGCCATGTGACAACAGAGGCAGAGACTAGAGTGATGCCGCTGTAAGCCAAGGAAAGCCAAGACTGTCAGGGGCAAACTCCAGAAGCTAGGAAGAGGCAAAGAAGGATTCTCCTCGACCTTCCAGAGGGAACATGGCCAACTGACATCTTGATTTCAGATTTCTAGCCTCCAGAACTGGGAGAGAATAAATCTCTATAGTTTTAAGCCACCTGTTAGTGGTGCTTGGCGACAGCAGCCCTAGAAAACGAATACGGTAGCTTGGTGGCTTTTACCAAAAGAGTTAGAAATACACATTATGATGGGCTTCCTGTTTCCCAAAAGGTAGGGACCCTGCATGGATACTCCTACTCCCAGCAGGCTGGACTCAGAGCACCTGGGAAACCTGCTGGTCTTCTGACTTCAAAGATGTTAAATTAAGTCAGTTTATTTCAAGCCACACACAGGAAAGACAGATGGAGGGAAGTTTGTAACTCTTTTCTCCAGGAGCAGATCAGAGAAGTTGTGAAAGATTCTGGGTGAAAGGCGAGCTGGAGGGCGTGTTTGCATACATAGCTTTCTTGAGAGATGAGAAAGATAAGAAACAGAGGAGGCCAGTTGAAAGTTATGAGCTTTACACTGTGGCTCACTGAGAGTATCTGGAAAGCCAGTATTGCCTTCCACACAATTTTAGTATTACTTAAAATACCAGTGGGCTGTGTTCACATGAGAATTTTTATATTAGCCAGAGTACTTACCTCTAAAGTATCATGAAGACGTTGCTTTAATTCTACATTTGACAATTCTGAATTAGAATCTATTAGGGGAAAAAAAACAAAACAAATATGTTTTTTTTTAACTAGTTGAATTTAGGACATCTATTTACAAAATATCAAATACAATTTTTTGTCAAGAGGAAAGAACTGTAATAAACCAAAAAATGATAAAAATAAGTAGCTTAAAGCATTGCACAAATGAAAAGACACATACTTTTGAATAAAAAATACTCTTTACAAAAGGACTCTCTAATAAAACTGTTAATGAATTGGTTAATTACTACATGCAAAACAGTATTTAAAAACATGAATGTTGGTGAGTGAAATAAATTTTGGTGTTTGGCTTAAGTTTGATCAATATAGTATATGAATACCTAAGAAATAACCTGAATTTAATTTCTTTCCAAGGAGAATGACTAGAAGTCTCCTGTAACTTCAATTATTCTCTCCTTAATGTGATCATTTGAGACATTAAACTGAGCTTCCCAGGAGCTTCATTTTCATTGTGGTCTCACTGGCAATAGAAAAACATGAAAGTGGTAAATCACAAGCAAGAAGATTAAGAAGAAGTAAAAGGAAGAAAAGATTTTTAGAAAGAGTATTTTGAGGGACATTAAAAAACTTCTCAAAGCAATTTTTTCGTTGCTGTTCTGAACTTTCAGTATGACAGTATCCAAGGCAAAAACTCAATCTTGTTTTTACTCTGATGGCATAAGGCTCCAAGGAGAGACAAGTGACATTGGGTTGGCAATGACGAGTTCTGTTGTAGTAATACTTGTGGTAGGCAGAATAATGGCCCTAAAGATGATCCCATCTTAATCCCCAGAACCTGTGAATATATGGCAAAAGGGACTCTGTTGGTGTGATGAAATTAAGGACTAGGAGATTATCCTAGATTATCCAGGTGACCTCATTGTACTCACAAAGGGTCCTTATAAATGAAAAAGGGAGGCAGGAAAGTCAGAGTCAGGGTGAAACAGCATGAGAAAGACTTGACCAGCCATTGCTGGCTTTGAAGATGGAGGAAGGTGGCCATGAGCCAAGGACTGCAGGTGGGCTCTAGAAGCTGGAAAAGGCACAGGAATGGATTCTCCTAGGGTCTCCAAAGGAACACAGCCCTGCCGACACCTTGATTTTAGCCCAGTAAAACCTGTTTTGGATTTCTGACCTGCAGAACTGTAAGATAATAAATTTGTGTTATCTTAAGGTATTAAATTTGTGGTAATTTGGAAATTATCTATTAGTGACAAGAGACCAAGACAATATCCTTATGTAGGATCAGGCTAACTTGAGATGAAAGTCCATAACCCAACAAGACAGGAGCTCATACTTTTCCTGTTACATCTTGTTAATATCTCAGTGGTTTCCTCATGTTCTTATAAAGGCGTTTTAGCATCATGTGCGGTTTTCAACATCTTGCTTGCAAAACAGAACCCAACCTCTATGTGTGATAAGGAACTGAAAGAAAAATATATAAATAATCCCATCCTAATTTCAAGAAGGATTTTGAAAGATGGGGGATAAGATCCTCATCTGCAGCATGTTTTTTGTAAATCTAAAAACCATGTTTCTTAAATTATTCTCATGTTGTTCTAATTTGTGTTAGTTCCATGTGGGTGGGGAAGTTTTACCACATAGATTATAAAAGATTCAGCCAGACAAAAGCTGTGCCACTGAGTAGGCATGGAGTCACCCCTGGGTTTGCAACCATTTTGGAGTTGTAACATTCTATCACAACGTGATTCTGAATTTTATTCTTTCCTTAATATATGGCATAATTTATGTTTTTGTTCTGATAAGATGAATTTTTTGAGGGGCACCTGGTTGGCTCAGTCGGTGGAGCGTGCAACTGTTGATCTCCAGGTTGCGCTACCCACGTCGGGTGAATTTTTAGGGGGAAGATTTCATGACCGGAAATCTTAGAGTAACCGGAAGCATACATGTTTTGTGTGGAACACACCTTCCCTAGATAAGTCCCAGGCTTGGACGTCGTTTCATTCTGGTGCTCAAAAGCCACCTCCTTAGATGGGTACCCCGACCCTTGCCCAAAAGCGCATGCGCCAACCCCTCCAAATACTCACTGTCACTGCACTTACTACTGCCTGATGTTACACAGCTGTTGGCTGGTCGATTAATTTTTTCTCTCCTCTACTAGAATGTGAACTGCATGACATGGAGACTATTTTGTTCACTAATGTTCCCAGAGCCTAAAACAGCCCCTGGCACCTAATAGGTACCCAATAAATACTTGAATTAAAAAAAAAAAAAAAAAAAAGATGAAGCATACTGCTAAGTCACACACACACAAAAGCGAGGTAGGTAGTCACTGATATCACTAACATATCTGCATTAATGCAGAATAACTACTACATTCCACCATTTGTACAATACCTGGAAATAGAAACACGGGTTACTTCTGTTCTGTCACCAATCCCTAGAGCTGAATAAAGATGAATTTCCAAAATCGACTCTTGTGACCTGTTGTCTGGTGTTGGAAGAGTGAAAACATTGATGAAATTCATAGGAGAGAAGGAGAGAGCCCTCGGCATTCTTACCACTGCTACTTTGTCGTCCATAGTGGGAAGTTCTGGACTCTTCAGGGTGGGTATCTTGCAAGCTCTTATGCCTGGAGTACTGACAAATGGCAGCACTTCTTTCTTCCCCCTTTCCTGGAAATGGGGGAGGGCTAAAGTTCTTGCCATCAGATCTTTTCCTCGACGTCGATAGGTGTGAAACTTGCGCTTCATAAATACTGCCGGGCCTTCTTCCGAGGCCATACCCTAAGTCTCCTTCTGCCATGTCATCGTCCTCCGTTTCCCAGGTCTGCACCTCTGCCTCACTCGGCGGCCTCACCACCCTGCTCATCAGCCAGATGCTTATTTAACATAAGGAAAAACAGGTTATCTGTGATTAAGAGAAACAGGAGTTTAAAAACCATCAGTATAATAAAGTTGGGTTTTGCGGGGAGAAAAGTTTCTTTCTCTATTATACAGGCGCGACTATGCCAGCAAGGCCTCAGCACACAAACAGCCCTTGCAATCCAATTCAAGTTATTTAGCATTTAAGGACTTTAGGTAGGAAAAGATCCAACCTCATTTCAAAGATTGCAGTGAACTGTAAGGAAGCAGGAAAACCTTTTTACTGAATCTAATCTCCTCATGAGGATAAAGCAGATCAGCTTTTTCTAGGGAAAAGAGAAGAAAGGGTATGGTTTTCACAAGCCGAGGAGCTATACAGAATTCAGGAAGTCTCTGAAAACCGGGACTCGCAGTCACCGCGGACACCACCCTGCATCGTGGCCCTTCACGCACTTCGGGGGCTCGGCGCTCTTACAGCCTGTCCTCCAGCTCTACTTGGTTCATCTTCTGTTTCTACGGAGACACAGTTCGCCTGGGATGCTCTTCCCCAGACAGTTGCTCAACTGGTTCTTCACCTCCTTTGGGTCTTTCCTTCAGTGGCACCTCCGTGATTGACACCGGGTCTAAAATTATTGCCAACTCCTCCTCCTCCCACTTCCCTGCTTTATTTTTGCCCCTTCGCACTTAGGACCTTCTAACATACCCCCCCCCCCCCCGATTTTACTGATTTTCCAATCACGTCCCTGAAAGGGGGAGGGCAGTACAAGAGTGGGAGCCTAGGAAGGTAGGAGTTGGCTCTGACCTGCCTGTGATGCCTCTCACAAGTAGGGCAACCTGAAACTTTCCCTCTGCTGGAGCCCAGACCTGCTCCCGATGGCCCTAAGTGGAAAGTCAGCTCTGTAAGAATAGAGAAGTCCGTCTGTTCGGATCATCGCTGCATTCCCAAGGCCTAAGACAGTATCTGGGACATCACCGGTGCCCAAGAAATACTCCTTAAATAAGTGCATGGAGGAAGGAATGAACAAACAAATTGAAATACTCGCTTGTCCGGCAGAAAAAGTCACCTCAGCAAGGCTCCACCCTGCATACTGTGGAGCTACGTGCCTGCCCTTCTTCCCAGAAGAAAGCATTCCAGATAGAAACGCCTGACAGTGCCCATCGCTGAGTCCTCCCCGCGGGGAGACCACTGAGCACGGCAGGCACCTACCTGGTGGCTGGAGAGCACTTTCACTGCTCGGCCTTGTTCCCCTTGCACACAGTACAGCAGAGAGGACTTGCACCACTACGCATTTCAAAACCGCTGTCGGGATGTAGTTGTGTAGAAACATCTCATCCTTTTCTCAAGACTCAGTTAAAAAAAATAAATACATCTGACACCTTTTCTAAATATCCTGTTTAAATAATGGCTTACCAGGACTTTAAAAAATAATTAAATCTAAGTCTTGCATTTCTTCGTGAGATGTTTCTCTTATTCTTCCACTACTAAAACCACACATGAGGCGCCTGAGTGGCTCTGTCGGTTAAGCGTCTGCCTTGTGGTCATGGTCCCGGGGTCCTGGGACTGAGCCCCGCATTGGGCTCCCTGCTTAGTGGGGAGTCTGCTTCTCCCTCTCTCTCTGTGTTCTCTCTCAAATAAATAAAATCTTTAAAAAAGAAAAAAAGAAACCCACACATAAATGCCAGATAAATCTGATCATGTTTGAAGGGGTTTCTGTTGTTTTTAGGATCAAAGTACTATATATTTTCTTTTTTTTTTTTTTAAGATTTTATTTTATTTGAGAGACAGAGAGTGAGCTCACAAGCAGGGGGAGCAGCAGGCAGAGGGAAAAGCAGACTCCCCACCGAGCAGGGAGCCCGACCCAGGACCCCAAGATCATGACCTGAGCCAAAGGCAGACGCCTAGGGGACTGAGCCACCCAGGCGCCCCAGTACCATATATTTTCAATATTTGAAAGCAAAGGCCCTTAAAGATTTGAAAAGATAACATCATAAGAGAAGGTACATGGATGGAAAGACGCTCAACATCATTAGTTGTCAGGGAATTGTAGATTTAAACTACAATGAGATTCTGTTACATACCACTGTCAATTCTCAGTGTTGCTGCACGTGTAGACATACACAGTTGGTAGGGGTATGAAATGGTACAAACACTGTGGAAAAGTTTGACAGTTTCTTTTAAGCAGATGACCAGCAATTGCATTTTTGATATTTACCCAAGGGAAATGAAAACATACGTTCATACAAAGATGTGTGCATGAATGGTCATAGCATTTACTCAGATTGGCCCCAAACTGGAAACAACCCAGATGTCCATCAGCAGAAAAACAAACTGTGGTAAGTCCATATGACAGAATATATTCAGCAATAAATAATGTATTTCTAATATATGTAACAATGTGGATGAATCTTAGAGACATTAGGCAAACAGAGGAAGCACATACTATGTGAAATCCTGGCCAAACTAAGACACGTGACAGACAAGCAATCTGGTTGCCTAGGGTGAAGGCTGCCTTCAGAGAGCATGAAGGAACTGTCTGGTGGGGACAGAAAAGTCTTCTATCTTGACACACAAAATCTAGAGTGACTAGATTTTGACAAAACTCATCATCCTTACAATGGTGCATTTTATTGTATGTAAAATATCTTAAACATGTCCAAAAAAAATTTTTTTAACAAACAAAAAAGGGACCTTTAACTGGATTAGGAGACAAGAGGAGAAATGTGTTAATCAGCTGTGCCCTCCTACATAAGCATATTAAACTAGAAGCTTTAAATCAGCACCAGTTCTTTTTCAATGATGTAGCTGCTTATCTTCTGTGGGCTAGGCACTATTTAAGTGTTTACTTAGATTAGTCTATTTAATCCTCACTTTGCAAGACAATACTGTTATTGTTTAAGACTAGACAACTGGACTTAATTAAGCGCAGAGAGGTTAAGTAACATAGCTAAGGAGATAGAACCGGATTCTGAAATCTGATCCCTAATGTCAGAGACACTGTGACACTCTTAGCCACCGCTTTCTGTCATTTGAAGAATGTGAATGAAATTAACATCAGAATAAACCACGTGTCTGTTATTTATAACATCAAGCAGAACTGAAAGTAAGTCATTTTTTACCCAAATTTTTACAAAATCATCTTGGCTCCTTTACAAGTTGATTTCCGAAATAAGTAAGTTTGTCTATTTTTACTTGTCAAGATAGACAGGAAATTATTTACTGAATCAAAGAATAATCCCTAAGAAGCTCTTTTACCTCTACCACAAATTCCTGCCTATAAATGCAGTCTCACACCTCTGTTAAGGAGGGTGTGATCAAGACTAGGCAGCCGGCAGTGGAGAAAATGGAATTGGTCAACACAAAAGAAAAAAGTAGCAAGAGGAAAGAGTAAGCAATCGCGGAATTAGCTAAGACTATTTTTTTAATGTGCGACATAAATGCAGGTATCATGGTTCTGTCTTTCCGGTGTTCACAGTTGAACATAATAAACTTTCCCATGATCCAGTACTCTACCGTTTTTAAAAATGTAACTTTGGGAACTGCTGGTTGTGTACTGTCCCACTTCTCATATACTAATATTCATGTATAATACAGTCAAACGAAACGACTTTTAGAACACATGCCTTCTAAGAAAGGGAAAATGTTTGAAGTTACTAATGTTCCAGTCAGACAGTTTTAAATGTATTCAGTGTTGAAAACCAGGGAGGCAGCAGGATGTGTGACAGAGAAGGCCCTGACTCAGGAGGTCTGAGTTCAAATTTCACTCCACCACTTGCTGCTCTGTGATCTTGGGCAAGTCCTTTAACTTCTCAGAGCATGTTTTCCAATCTCCAAAATGGGTTTAAGCATTACTACTTTATAGGGTTATTTTGGGTACCATCTATGTATTTGAAATCAATGTTTATTGAATTACAATTTGAGTATCAGTTTCTTTGTTAAATGGAGGATTGGAGAAGATGATTTTTTGATTTTCTTTTGTTGTTTTTTTCCCTAAGATTATTTATTTGACAGAGAGAGAGAGAGAGAGAGACAGCGAGAGAGGGAACACAAGCAGGGGGAGTGGGAGAGGGAAAAGCAGGCTTCCCGCTGAGCAGGGAGCCCGATGCGGGACTCGATCCCAGGACCGTGGGACCATGACCTGAGCTGAAGGCAGAAACTTAATGACTGAGCCACCCAGGCGCTCCAGATTTTTTGGTTCTTTAAGGCTCTAAAATTCTGGTTCTATATCAGTGTTTCCCAAAGTGTGCCCCGTGGAACACTAGTTCTATGGACCATTAGGTATTACTGGGAATAAAAGCGTCCTTCCCTTCTTTATTTTTCTATGCTAGTACAAGCTATACATGACTTCCCCCAAATTACACAGGTAGTAGCAGAACCAGAAGCCATATCTCTGGCTCCTGGCCCAGTGTTCTGGTCACTTGAGAAAGGCCATAGGATGAGCAGATTACAATGAGCAATCTTCCTACCTCTGCACTAAAGCAACTCTCTGAAAAGTGACCACTGGTTTCCTAATTGCTAAATCCAAGATCTGTCTTGCTCCTCAGCCTCTTCCACCTGTGCAGAAGCTGTGACACTACTGTTTTGCCATGCGCAAGCCCCCAGTTGACCTTAGCCCCTCAAGCCCACAGGAATGACTGACTGCCTCACGTCTGCCTGCTCAGGCTCCTTTTCCTCTTTCCGTCCCTGCTGCGTACATTTGGCTTCCACTGTTAAACACAATTACATACACACTTCCAGCTGGATATCCTGCCAGCAATTCAGACACAGCTGTTTAAAAAAGAAATCAACGCCGTCCCGCCCTACCCTAGATCTATCTCATCCTGAGCCCTCTATTTCTGCATATGTATCATTCATGCTCCAAAACACCCAGATCCAAAACTTTGGAAGTTCTCTTTTCCTCGATCCCTTCAGTTACCAGGTCCTCTAGGCCCATAAAATCTCCCCAAACCGTATCCTTCTTTGAATATTAACTTTGCAGCCCTGGCTGAATTTATTACCTCTCCTGGGCTAAACCACTAGTTCCCTAGTTGTTCTAGTCCAAGCCATCCTATACACTGCTGCTCCAAGCACAGATCCAGTGATGACCCTCTCTTACCCTAAGATGTTCTATGGCTCCCACGGCATGTATAATTAAAGGAAGTGTCACCCTGTTATCTACAATGAGACTCCAGTTTTTACTTCCCATTTCGGCTGTCACTGCTTCCTGGACAGGCTCTGTGCTTCCATTAAGAAGGGCTGCACCTGTACCCAGGCCTCCTCTGTGCAGTCACCTTCAAGCCTCTGCTGCTGCTCTTCTCCAGTCCAGGAATGCTCTCTTCCCTCAAGTCCCCATCAGCTCGTGACAGCCACTCCCTCCAGTAGCCCTCCTGACAATCCTGAGTCAGACGGGATTTCTCCTGTCTCTGAGCTTCCTAGCTCTGTACTGTACATTTTTATTTTATTTAAGATTTATTTAGAGAGCGAGCGACTGGGAGGAGGGGCAGAAGGAGAGAATCTTCAAGCAGACTCCCGCTGAGTGTGGAGCCCAATGCAGGGCTCGATCTCATGATCCATGAGATCATGACCTGAACAGAAACCAAGAGTCTGATGCTTAGCCGACTGAGCCACCAGGCACCCCATTTAAAAAAAAAAATTTTTTTAAGTTTTTATTTAAGTAAACTCTGTACCCAACCTGGGGCTTGAACTCACGACCCCAAGATGCAGAGTCTCATGTTCTGACCGAGCGAGCCAGGCATCGCTGCGCCTTTTTAATGGTCCTTCCTGACATTTTTACTGCACATGCCCCTTATGCAAGCAGTATCCAAAGACGTGTGATAGAACTGAAAGAAAAAAGACTCCTGCCCAGAAAACTTGGACTAGAAGCATCCACACCCACTAGCCTGACAACTCTTGCCGTAGCAAACAGGTTGGTCAAACAGACACCTAATTCCTGTCAGGCTCGGCGAAGAGGAACTAACGTGGGCCCTCCCTGGTGAACAGTGGCCTGCTGACACCACGCTCTGGCATTGTTTTTCAACTTTTTGTGAAAATAATTTTAGGTTTACATTATGTTGCAAAGATCGTGCAGAGAGTTCCCGTATACCCTTTGATGAGACTCCTCTGTTAATTTAGGGTACATTTATCAAAATTAAGTTAATATTGATACATGCCATTAACTAAATCACAAACTTTATTAGGATTTCCCAGTTTTTCTACCGATGTCCTTTTTCTGTTGCAGGACACTACACCGCATTTAATGCGCCGTAGTTTTAAGGCTCAACACTAACAGGAAAATAAAGGGGGAGGGAGGAAGCAGAAACAGAATCTTTCAATCTATTCCTCATTATTTCAACATGAGAAGGCCATTAAACTAGCATTTAGGGGGAAAGCAGCCGGTGTCCCGGCTTGTCCACAACCTGCCGAGTTTCCACGAATCCGCGCAGCCCCGGCCCGGGGTCCTCCCCCCTGGCCGTTCCTACCAGCCGGGACTGGCCCCGCACCCCCGGGGCGTCTGTTCCGGGGACCGGATCCCAGACTCCGATCCGGCGCGCAGGACCCCCACCGCCCTCGCGTCCCACCCAGCGCGCTCACCTGGCGCCGAGCCTCCGCACCGCGCGCGCCGCCGCCCTCCAACCACGTGACCATGCGCACCGCCCAGACCGGAAGGAGGGGAGAGGCCGCCCTCGCCCCCAGCGCCGCCTGGGACGCCTCTGCCGCCGGTCCGATCCCGCCCGCCAGCTCTGTCCAGCTGTAGAGCCCACGATTTGCCCACTACGAGTGACCGAATTAGACATGGTAGCGCGAGGCTTAGAAACAGAACAAGGCCGTGTTTGCATCAATAAAGGTAAAATGAGATGGTTGAAGCATGAAGTGTCTAGGGGTCCCGTGAGGGGAGGCTGGATCCGAGGTGCAGGTCCGTGATGCCGGTGGAGCGGGAAAGCAGGCTTTCCGTGCTAAGAGATGAGGAGGGCTTTGCAGGCGAGACGAACTGCCGGGGCAAAGGCTTGGGAAGGAGCAGGAGGGGGCAGAGCGCTGCTGCTGGGAGTTATTGCCGTGGATTTCCGGAGACGGGCCCTAGCTCCCTGTAGCCCCACCAGGACGTGCCAAGTCAGTAGCGTCATTGCCTGGCTGAAATGGTTTTGATAGTATTTCTTAATATCCGACGTCCTTGAAGTAACTGAAGGGACTTCATGGTGGTCCAGCAACTTGGCGGGATCTGAAGATTACTCTGGATTAGAAACAAGCTAATGAACCCTTTCTTCACAGTAACAGACTTCTTTTATTCTTCCTCTTCTCCAGATCCAGCCCACATTTCCCTTAACCACCCAGTTCCCCAAGGAAACATAACCTGTACATATGGAAAACCAGACTTAGAACAAGATCAATTATAGAACAAGATCAATGCTGTCTGCATGTTAAATGCTCAGGGGATTTAAGATTATCATAAGAGATTAATATTTTATAACTTTAAAGTCCGTTTGCCTACTATCTAGCATATTCAATGGCTTTGCAAACCCAAAATAGTTTTTCTTGAAACTTTGACCTATTTAAAATAGCCTTCTTTACCCTAAAAGTATTTCAAAACTTTACCCTTAGAAAAACTTTACCTTTGTTTTCTTT
This sequence comes from Ursus arctos, assembly GCF_023065955.2. Lineage (NCBI taxonomy): Eukaryota > Metazoa > Chordata > Mammalia > Carnivora > Ursidae > Ursus > Ursus arctos. Next base: position 56,115,128 of record NW_026623067.1, read on the forward strand.
GTAGACTTCTCCAGAAAGCAGAACTTTGAATGCATGCATATAAAACTTTTACTTAAAAAAGACAGGAGTCCGGATGCCTGGGTGGCTCAGTCGGTTAAGAATCTGCCTTCAGCTCAGGTCAGGATCCCAGGGTCCTGGGATGGAGCCCCACCTCAGGCTCCCTGCGCAGTGGGGAGCCTTCTTCTCCCTCTCCCGCTCCCACTGCTTGTGCTCACTCTTTCTCTGTCAAATAAATAAAATCTTTAAAATAACTAAATAAAAAGACATGAGTCTAAAGTTGGTTTTCATCACTGTGTGCAATCCTGCTAAACTATTGCATAACAAATGTGTGCTGAATGCCTTTAAAAACTTGTATCTACCAATTTGAGTACATTTCAGATCTGATGTGTATTATTTAACAGCTTTATTTAGCTGTTATCCACATAGCCTACAATTTAAAGTATACAACTCAATGATTTTTAGTAATTTAGAGTTGTGTAATCATCAGCACAACCAATTATTTTTATTTTTATTTTTTTTAAGATTTAATTTATTTATTTGTCAGAGAGAGCACAAGCCGGGGGAGCATCAGGCAGAGGGAGAATCAGGCTGAGCAAGGAGCCCGATGTGGGGCTCAATCCTAGGACCCCGGGACCATGACCAGAGCTGGAGGCAGATACTTCACTGACTGAGCCACCCGGGCGTCCCAATTTATTTTATTTCTTTATTTAAGATTTTGTGTATTTGAGAGAGCTCCAGCAGGGAAGAGGGAGGAGGGACAAGCAGACTCCCCGCTGAGCAGGAAGCCTGTCTGGGGCCTTGATCTCATAACCCTGAGATCATGACCCAAGCTGAAGTCAGATGCTTAACTGATAGCCACCCAGGTACAACCAATTTTAGAATATTTTCAACACTCCAGAAAGAAACCCCTTATCCATTAGTAATCACTTGTCATTTTCCTTCAACTGCCCTAGCCCTGGAAAAACCACTATTCTACTATCTGTCTCTAAGTATTTGCCTGTTCTGGACATTTCTTATAAATGGAATCATACAATATAGTCTTTTGTGACTGGCTTCTTTCACTTAGCATTACGTTTTCAAGGTTAACCTTGAAACTGTAGCATGTATCAGTACTTCATTTTTTTTATGGCCAAATGATACTCAGTTTTATGGATGTTTTACTTTTATTTACCTAGTCATCTGTTGATGGACATTGGGTTTTTTCCAGTTTAGGGCTATTATGAATCATGCTGCTGTGAACATTCATCAGTAAGTTTTTGTGTGGACAGATGGGTGTTTTTATTTCCCTTGGGTATATTCCTAGGAGTGGAATTGCTGGGCTATGTAATACTTTATGATGAACATTTTGAGGAACTACCAAAAGGTTTTTGAAGGCAGTTGCACCATTTCACGTGAACACTAGCTATTTGTGAGGGTTCCAATTTCTCCACATCCTCACCCACACCCGGGCGCCCCCACACTTGTTATTTTCTGGGGGTTTTTTGTTTGTTTTTAATAATTGCTATCTTAATGGGTGTGAAGTGGTATCTCATGGTGGTTTTAATTTGCATTTCCCTAATGACTAATGATGTTGTGCCTCTATTCATGTGTTTACTGGCCATTTATATATTTTCTTTGAAGAAATGTTTAAATCCGTCCATGTTTCAGTTGGGTTATATATCTTTTTAAGATTGAATTGTGAGAACTATTTATATGTTTTGGATGCTGGACCCTTATCAGATTTATGATTTTGCAAGTATTTTCTACCATTCTGTGAAATATCTTTTCACTTTCTTGATGGTGTCTTTTTTTTTTTTAAACATAAACTTTATGCCCAACATGGGGCTTGAACTCATGACTCTGAGATCAGGAGTCACATGCTCTACGGACTAAGCCAGCCAGATGTCCCTGATGGTGTAATTTTTTTTTTTAAAGACTTTATTTTTTAGGGGCGCCTGGGTGGCACAGTGGTTAAGCGTCTGCCTTCGGCTCAGGGCGTGATCCCGGCGTTCTGGGATCGAGCCCCACATCAGGCTCTTCCGCTATGAGCCTGCTTCTTCCTCTCCCACTCCCCCTGCTTGTGTTCCCTCTCTCACTGGCTGTCTCTATCTCTGTCGAATAACTAAATAAAATCTTTAAAAAAAAAAAAAAAGACTTTATTTTTTAGAGCAGTTTTTCATTCACAGTACAATAGAGGAAGGTACAAAGATTCCCTATATGCTTCCTGCACACACATGGACAGCCTCCCCCATTATCAACATCTCTTACAAAAGTGGTAAGTTAGTTGTAATTGATGAAGCTACACAGAGATTTGAGGGTGCCTTTTGAAGCACACAATTTAAAAAATTTTGATGAAGTCCCATTTGTTTTTTCTTTTGTTACTTCTTCTTTCATTATTTTATCCAATTGTATAGCCCAAGGTCAAAGGTTTACTCCTGTTTTCTTTTATATTGTTTTAGCTGTTACATTTAGGTCTATGATTCTTAAGAGTTAATTTTCATGTATGTGGAAGAAAGGGATCCATCTTCATTCTTTTGTGTGTAGTTTTCCAGGTGTGCCAGCACCATTTGTGAAGAGGATTGTTCTTTCCGCCTTCAGTTGTCTTAGCAACCATGTAGAAGAAAATCAACTGGCCATAAATGTGAGGATTTATTTCTGGTCTTTCAGTTATACTCTATTGATCCTTCAGATCTCTTCTTAGGCTACACTGTGTGGCGTGTATATATACGTTGCAGATCTTGATTAGACTCTCTTGATTACTGTCACTTTGTAGTAAGTTTGAAAATCAGCAAATGTCACTCCTCCAACTTTGTTTTGACAGTTCTGAGTCCCTTGAATTTCTGTACGATTTTGAGGATCAGCTTATCAATTTCTGCAAAGAAACCAGCAAGGATTGTGATATAGATTGGGTTAAATCTGTAGGTCAATGGGAAAGTATTACTATCTTAACAGTAAGTCTTCTGATCCGTGAACATGGGCTGTCTTTCCATTTACTTATGTCTTCTTAATTTCTTAATTTTTGTTTTTTTAAGATTTTATTTATTTATTTTTAAAGATTTTATTTATTTATTTGACAGAGAGCACAAGCAGTGGGGAGTGGTAGGCAGAGGGAGAGGGTGAAGTAGGCTTCCTGAGGAACAGAGAGCCCCATGCAGGGCTCAATCACAGGACCCTGGGATCATGACCTGAGTGAAGGCAGACACTTAACCAACTGAGCCATCCAGATGCCCCTGTCATTTCTCTTAAATAGATATAGTTAGTTTTTATGTATTAATCTTGAATCTTGCTGATTTGTTTAGTACTGTAATAGTTTTTTAAAATGTAGATTCCAGGGGTGCCTGGGTGGCACAATCAGTTAAGTGTCCACCTCTTGATTTCAGCTCAGGTCATGATCTCAGGGTCATGAGATGGAGCCCTGAGTTGAGCGCTGTGCTCAGTGTGGGGTCTGCTTGAGAGTCTCTCTACCTCTCCCTCTGCCCTTCCCACTCTTGCTCGTGTGCTCTCTCTCTCTCTAAAATAAAGAAATAAATCTTTTAAAATAAATAAATAATAAAAAGTCGTTTTCTTGGTATTTTCTATATATAAGATTACATCATCTGCAAATAAAGATAGTTTACCTTCTTTCCCAATTCACATGCTATTTATTTCATTTTCTTGCCTAATTTATTTGGCTAGAATCTCCATTACAATGCTTAATTTTAATGGAAGTGGCAAGAGTGGACATCCTTGTCTTATTCCTGATCTTAGAAGGAACACATTCAGTCTTTCACCATTTAGTAGGGTGTTAGCTGTGGGTTTTTTATAGATTTCCTTCATCAAGTTAAAAAAGTTCCCTTCAGTTTAGCTGTTATATCAAGAAAGGATGTTGGATATTTTTTCTGTCCAAGTTTTTTATTTAAATTCCAGTTAACATTCAGTGTAATACTAGTTTCAGGGATGTTGGATTTTATGAAATCCTTTTTTTGCATCTACTTTTGTGATCATGTAGTTTTGTCCTTTATTCTGTTGACATGTGTTATATTAATAGGATTTTTTGCATCTGCTTTTATGAAAAGTATTGGTCAGTAGTTTTCTATGCTTGTGATTCTTTTTTTTTTTAATTTTTTATTATGTTATGTTAGTCACCATACAGTACGTCATTAGTTTTTGATGTAATGTTCCATGATTCATTGTTTGCATATAACACCCAGTGCTCCATGCAATATGTGCCCTCCCTAATACCCATTACCGTATGCTTGTGATTCTTTGGTTGTGTATCAGGGTAATACTGGCCTCATACCCTCCTCTTCTACTTATTAAAAAAGTCTGTGAAGAATTGCTATTAACTCTTGTTTAAATATTTAATAAAATTCACCAATGAGGCCTTTCTGGGCCTGGGCTTTTGTATGGGGAAAATTAGAAAACTACTAATTCATTTTCTTTACTTGTTAAAGGTCTGTTCATATTTTCTGTTTCTTCTTGAGTAAGTTTCAATACTTGCAAAGTTCTAGGAATTTGCTCATTTCATCCGATTTATTTTGTTGGCATATAGCTGTTCATAGTAGTCTTTTATAATCTGATTTGTTAGATCAGTAGTAATATTGCCTCTTTCATTCTTGATTGTAGTAATTTGAGTCTTCTCTTTTTTTCTTGGTCAATCTAGATAAAGGTATGCTAATTTTGTTGATATTTTATATCAAGTTTTTTGTTTTCTTACTGTTTTGAGAGTACCTTGTATATTTTTGAAACACATCTGTTTCATATATTTGTTTTACATTTCTCCCAATCTGTGGCTTCTGCTTTTCTTAACAGTGTCTTTTTTTTAAGTAGGCTCCACACCTAGTGTGGGGCTCGAACTCATGCCCCTGAAATCAAGAGTCGCATGCTCTACCAACTGAGCCAACCATGCGTCCCTTAATAGTGTCTTTGAAGAGAGGAAGAGCTTTAAATTTTGATGAAGTCAAATTTATTGATTCTTTTTTCTTTGGCTTATATTTTTTTGTGTTCTGTCAGAGAAATCTTTGCCTAATCAAAGAGCACTAAAATTTTCTACTTCGTTTTCATCTAGAAGTTTTATATATTTTAGGTTTTACACTTAGGTCTCTGAAACATTTTACATTAATATGGTATGTGGTTAAGTTTGAGGTTCACTTTTTTTTAAAATTTATTTTTTAAGACTTTATTTATGTGTGTGTGAGAGAGAGAGAGAGAGAGGAAGGGAGATCACGAGTGAGGGGGAAGGGGCAGGGGGAGAGGAAGAAGCAGACTCCCACTGATCAGGGAGCCTGATGTGGGGCTCGATGCAGGCGACTATCCCATGGCCCCAGGATCATAACCTGAGCCAAAGAGAGACACTTAACCAACTGAGCTGCCCAGGTGCCCCTTAAAGTTTATTTTAAGTAATCTCTACATCCAGTGTGGGGCTGGAACTCACAACCTCAAGATCAAGAGTCTCATGCTCCATCAACTGAGCCAGCCATTGCTCTGAGGTTCACTTTTTTTTTTTTAAGATTTTATTTATATGAGAGAGAGAGAGAATGAGCAATAGGGAGGGGCAGAGGGAGAGAGAGAGAGAGAGAAGCAGGCTCCCCGCTGATCAGGAAACCTGATGCTGGACTCGATCCCGGATCCCAGACCTGGAGATCATGACCTGAGCCGAAGGCAGATGCTTAACCGACTGACCCACCCAGGCTCCCCTGAGGTTTACTTTTTGATATGTGTGTCCATCATTTGTTAAAAAATTATTTTCCCCATTGATTTGCCTTTTGCACCTCCATAAAAATTGCCTGTATTGGCATGGGTTTCTTTCTCGACTCTTTGTTCTGTGCCATTGATCTGTGTCCATCCTTTCAGTATGCCACATTGTCTTTAGTCTTTAATAGCAAATCTTGAAATCAGGTACAGTAGGGTTTTTTTTACTTTGTTCTTCTGTTTCAGCATTGTTTGGCTACTCCAGTTCCTGTATGTCTCCATATACATTCTAGAATCAGCTTTTGTGTGGATTCTCTTTGGAATTTCTACATAATCTTGCTAACTGAGAATAATTTATTTTTTTCTTTCAGCTCAGTATGTCTTTATTTTCTTGCTTAATGCACTGGTGAGGACCCCCAGATGACCAAAGGACCAATTGGCTTTTTATTCACTAACCTTGTAATTTTATGAATCCTCCCTTCCATAAAAATAAACCCCTTAGACAGTAAACCTCTGAATGGATTTCAGGGGTCTGTGAGTCTTTGAAAAACATAAAAAACATTTTATAGTAATATATATATCTGTCTTCCTTGGAGGAAGTGTGTTCATAGCTTATATCAGACTGTCAAAGGGATTTATGTCATCAAAAGGGTTGAGGAACTAAATTTTAAATAAAAGCCTAGGTATATATAAATAATTTTCACGACATCGTTTTTCACACATATAGCATTTGAAGTTACTAAGAACCGTAATTTATTTATTTATTTATTTGTTTATTTTTCCCTTGAACTCTCCCCACTCCATAGGAAATGATAAATGCTTCTTGGCAATTTTGACCCCTATCACTTTTTGTTAAAAACCAATAAATTTAAATGTTGGTCAGGGATTGGTGGTAAGACATGCAGAAGAAATATAGATGAAGTATAGATAAAGCCAAACCCCTTTCTCAAAGCCCGCACAGGAATATGTATACCAATGAGGGCGGGCAAAAGGGAAACAGTCAGTGGTCATGCATACATCTAAGCTTATTAAGGCACTCATAAGGAACTGAATAAATCTTATTAACAAGTCTCATTTATAGAAATACAAAATGATTAAACATTTGGTACACTTTTTATCTCCTTAGGTTTTGTTTTTTTTTTTAAGTTTTTATTTATTTATCTCTGAGAGAGGGATTGAGGGCACATAAGTGGAAGGGAGGGGCAGAGGCAGAGGGAGAAGCAGACTCGCCACTGGGCAGGGAGCCTGATGTGGGCCTCCATCACAGGACCCTGAGATCATGACCTGAGCTGAAGGTAGGAACTTAACTGACTGAGCCACCCAGGCGCCCCTCTCCTTAAGTTTTTCTTAAATTAGTCTATTTAATCAAAAAGTTAATTAGGTTTGAACAAAACCAAAACAGTAAATGGGGCTATTTCTAAGACCTTCTTCAAATAACTGTAAGATGTTAAAGAATTGTCAGTAGTTTCACATGAAAACCTAGGACTGAAATTAGTGAGTATATTTACAAAAATTCCCAAAAGGTGTATAGCTCCATATTAGACTCCCTATTAGATCACAGTCTCCCTTCTGTTGAAGGAAAACCTTTATGATGAGTAAATTTTAGTGTTAAGATAGTTAGCAATCATTTGATAATTTAGTGAATCCCAGTAATGAAAAGAATACTTTTTTTTTTTTTAAGATTTTATTTATTCGTCGGAGAGAGAGAGCACAAGCAGCTGCAGGTAGAGGGAGAAGCAGGCTCCCTGCTGAGCAAGGAGTCCAATGTCGGACTGGATCCCAGGACCCTGGGATCACGGACCTGAGCTGAAGGCAGACTCTCAACGGACTGAGCCAGCCAGGCTTCTGGATACTGTCTTTTCAAAACAGCCAATCGTATTATTAAAAATAGTAACAAACACATATATGGTGCCTAGTATGTGTCAAACACCATTCAATCCTTACAATAGCCCTATGAATTATCCTCATTTTATATGATTTGACCCCAGGTAATACTGGATAGCACCTTTGTAATATTATCTTAGTCTAAGTAATCTTCTCTGCCTCCATACCCATTCTTCAAACCCCTGCATCCTACATCATTTTCTGATATTCGTCCTTTTCTGCTATTCTGTCCTTTAATGATATTCATAGTAGGAAAAGAGTTTTCTCTTTTATTCTCTGATTATGTTAGGATTTCCAGTAGGGCACCTGCCACAATCTACCTGATGTGTCTAAAGGGTCCATTTGTGTGTTTATCTTCCTTGTATAGTAGGTTACAATCGTCTGGAGGTCAAGAACTTACCTTGGGGGGGGCGCCTGGGTGGCTCAGACAGTTAAGCGTCTGCCTTCGGCTCAGACATGATCCCAGGGTCCTGGGACCAAGCCCCACATTGGGCTCCCTACACGGTGGGGAGCCTGCTTCTCCCTCGCCTGTGCCCCCCCTTTCTCTCTGACAATAAATAAATCTTTTTAAAAAAAGAACTTAACTTGGGAGGCATTCCCCACCAGTTATTTTGTGGAGTCTTGCACATATATAATAATCTATGGTTATTAAAATGAATCTACTAAATGTTATGGTTGCATACAGTTTATCCAAGAATTTACTTTACAGGTAAACTTGCTCATGTGCAAAGTTCCACCTACGTTAAGCAGCATAACTTAATGGGTTAGAGCTTGCTAAATAGAATCCTGACTCTTGATACTTCCTAGCTGTGATCTTCGCTAAGTCACTTAATTCTGTGCCCTGGTTCCATCACCTGTAACGGAAATAATTATAATACCTACCTCCGATGGTATCATGTGGATTGAGAAAGTTCATTTTTGAAATATGTTTAAAAGAGTGCTTGGCACTGGGGCGCCTGGGTGGCGCAGTCGTTAAAAGCGTCTGCCTTCGGCTCAGGGCGTGATCCTGGCGATCCAGGATCGAGTCCCACATCAGGCTCTTCCGCTGGGAGCCTGCTTCTTCCTCTCCCACTCCCCCTGCTGTGTTCCCTCTCTCGCTGGCTGTCTCTCTGTCACATAAATAAATAAAATCTTTAAAAAAAAAAAAAAAAGAGTGCTTGGCATATAGTAATATACATGTTATTCTTTCTTACCATTCTTGGCAACATTGTAATAGTAAAAAGCTGGAAACCACCTAAATGTCCATCAGTAAGAGGCTGATTAAATCAATCACAGCACATCCTAAATGGACTTCTGTTCAAATGTTAAAAACATAGGGATCCAGGGGCGCCTGGCTGGCTCAGTTGGAAGAGCGTGGGACTCTTAATCTCAGGGTCGTGAGTCTGGGCCCTACACTGGGTGTAGAGATTACTTAAATAAATAAAACTTAAAAAAAAAATTAGAGACCCAAAGAAGATGTAGGAATGACTAACAGGCATATGAGAAGCCCAGGGTACGTGGGTGGTTCAGTCAGTTAAGCTTCTAACTTTTCAGATTTTGCCTCAGGTCATGATCTCAGGGTTTTGAGATCCAGCTCAGCATTGGGCTTTGCTGGGCATGGAGCCTGCTTGGGATTCTCTCTCCCCCTCTCCCTCTGCCCTTGCACCCCCCCATACCCCAAAATGAACCAAAATGAAGACTACTGAAGACCAAAATGAAATATAACTATTTCATCCACAGGATGGCTATTAGATAAACAGTAGCCAGTGTTGGCAAGGATGTGGAGAAATTAGATCCCTATTACATAGATGGTGGGAATGTAAAGTAACGCAACCACTTTGCAAAAAGAGTTTGGTATTTCCTCAAAAAGTTAAACTCAGTGCAAAATGACCCAGCAATTTCCCTGTATACCCAAGAGAATTGAAAACCTACATTCACAGAAAAACCTGTACACAAATGTTCATGGCATAATTCATAATACCTAGAATGGATACAACCCAATTGTGCAACTGATGGAATGCATAAACAAAACACGGTACCTACAGCGGAATATTATTTGATTTTAAAAAGGAGTGAGGTGCTGGTACCGGCTACAACATGGATAACCTTTAAAATAAGAGAAGCCGGACAAAAAAGACCATATATTATATGATTCCGTTTATATGAAATGCCCAGAATATGCAAATCCATATGGACAAAGTAAATGAGTGATTCCAAGGAGCTGGGAGAAGGGAAAAATGAGAAGTGACTGCTAATAGTACAGGACTTCTTTTGGGTGGGGTGATACAAATGTTACATGTGGAATTAGTGACAGTTGATGTGTGATGGTTGCACATTCTTGTATAAGAAAAGCCAGTCAATTGTGCACTTTTAAATGGTGAATTTTATCTTTTTTTATAATAATTTTCTATTATGTTATGTTAGTCACCATACAGTATATCCTTAGTTTTTGATGTAGTGTTCCATGATTCATTATTTGTGTGTAACACCCAGTGTAAATGGTGAATTTTATCTTAATTTGAAAGAATAGGGAGGTCTGTATGTTCTGAGATGATACACTCTCCAAAATATATTAAATGAAAAAAAAAATACAGAATAGCATACATGGCATGCTACCACATGCTTAAAGAAACTAACGTACACACACACTTCGAAGGCATAAAATCTCTTGAAAAGAGAAAGAGGAAGACAGTAACATTACTTCTTAAAGGGAGGGATCTGGGTGGCTGAAGAATGGGGGCAGCCTGGAAGGGAAACCTACCTTTCCAGGATACTACTCTTTTGTACCTTTTGATTTTTATACAGAGTATAAGTATTACCACTTAGTTGTGTGTTTTTTTTAATTTAAGGAAAGAAATAAAAATGAAAAACTCTGATGTTTTATCCTTAGTCTTAAGTTTTATTTTCAGGGATCATCTTCATTTTCTTTTGTAATCAGCTTAGAAGATAGCCACCCATTTGGTCAGATTTATTCTTTAGCAGTTGAAGCATTTAAGATGACAATTTTTACTCTAAATTCTTCATGATTTTATATACACTATACTTGAGAATGTTTTGCTTTCTCATGGAGAAAAAAAGCCCAAACATAAACCTTTAGCCTATCCATCTACTAGTCCTGCAGCACAATCTTAATAAAACAAGTTTTACTGATAACTGGACAATTTATCATTATGGCAGGGATATAACGAGTGGTTGTAAAGTGGCCAGTCTTGTAAGTCAGGAGCTATGATCCTTGATCCACTGCTCAATCCACTTCAGTATCTGATTGATATTATCCTCTAGATCTTCTGGTTTATTGCTGGGCAGTTGATGTACTATTTCTTCCTTGTAGGATGCTAATGCTTCTTCATAAAGAACTTGAAAAATTTCACACTGAATATTGTCTTTTAGTTTCTTTTCATTATAACCCCTGGAAGGCAATGAAAAGATAAGAAAACAAAAAGCAAACTGAATGACAGTAACTGGAATTTTAGAAACATACTAGAAACTGGACACTTTTAAATACGTGAAAAATCACGCAAAAATACTTCTTGTAGTCTGTTTACCTCGAGAAAATAATCCTGGCACCTGTAAATATGAGAGACTTTTTTGACAAGAGGGTTAAACTAAGGTCCAGTGTTTAGGTTTATCTTAACTCCCCACAATTTGTCACCCGCTCAATTAGCAAACATAGCTACCGACCTCAAGCCAGATATTGAGCTATGAGATAAATAAGTCTATAGCTGTGGTCCTAGATTTCAAAAGAATTAGAGGAACTAAGATATAGATAAAATAACTAGGTGGCATATAAAAATGAAATACTCATGGGGGGTGCCTGCCTGGCTCAGTCGGGGGAGTACGTGACTCTTGATCTTGGGGTTGTAAATTCGAGCCCCACATTGGATGCAGCAATTACTTAAAAGCAAGATCTTTTAAAAAAAAAATGGAATACTTACGATAGGAATACTATATACTAATTGGGTACTTGATCATACAGATCTATCTATGCTTTCCCAATTCCAAAGACATTTAAACAAATTAACATAATCTTTAGGCAGATATGTAAATTAACCAACTAATTAGCTAATGAAAAAGATAAAGAAAATATTCAAATTCAAATTAGTTCAACCTTGTAACAAGATTAAATTGAACTACTTAAAGGTGATTAGCTTTATTAAAACATAACCAACAAAATGGGAGAAAATTTTTGCACAGCATGTATCGGATAAGAGATATCCATCTGAAATACACAACTCCTATAACTTAATTAAAAAGAAAGAACCCAATAAAAAATTGGGCAAAGGATCTGAAGAGCTCTTTCTCCCAAGAAGACATACAAATGGACAGTAAGCACATGAAAAAATACTAAACGTCATTAGTGATCAAGGAAATGCAAATCAAAATGAGATACTATTTCATATCCACTGGGATGGCTACGATCAAAAAGACAGATAAACCACTGTCTGCAAGGATGTGGAAATACTAGAGCCTTCGTACTTTGCTCTTGGGAAAGTAAATTGGTGCAACCACTTTTGGAAAACAGTCCAAGTTCCTCAAAAGGCTAAACATGTGTTACCATATCACCCAGCAGTCCCATTCTTAAATTCCATATCCGAGATAAATGAACACATCATGTCCACACAAAACCACAGGCACGGATGTTCACAGCAGTATTATTTACAATTGTCCAAAATGGAAACAACCCAAACATCTATAATCTGATAAATGGATAAATATGGTATATCCACAACACAGACGAACCCTGAAACGTTATGCTAAATAAAAGGAGCCGCAAAAGACCCTATACTGTAAGATTTCATTTATATAAAACATCCAGAATAGCCAGATCCACAGAGACAGAAGGTAAATTACCAGTTGCTGGGGACTGGGGGACTGGGGGTGTATGGGGAGTGCTGCTAATGGGTATGGGTTTTTTGGGAGGAGGGGGACAATAAGAATTTTCTAAAATTGCTTTTAGTAATGGATGTGTAATTCTGTGAATATACTAAAAACCATTGAATTGTATACTTTAAATGGATGAACTATATATATATGAACTTATCTCAATAAAGCTGTTTTTTAAAACAAAAAAAAGACTAGCTGTCTCATAGTTTTTCAGACCTTAGTCAGTCTTTGGCTATTTACATAAAACAGTAATTTTTTTTAAGATTTTATTTTTAAGTAATCTCTACACCCAAACTGGGTGCTTGAACTTACAACCCCAAGATCAAGAGTCACATGCTCTACTGACTGAGCCAGCCAGGTGCCCCAAAACAGTAATTTTTAATAAAAATTTTAAATTGCCTTGTTTGAGAAAAGGAATGTGTACCATTATGGTCTCTCTTACTTCTCATTTAAAATACTTTTAATGGTTTTTCACTGCCAAAAGAAAGATAATTAAAGTTTTAGGTCCAGCTCCAACTTTCCCTGTATGTTTGCTACTATACTCGGTGTAAGGATTTTGCAAGTATCCCATGCAGTGATGGTTAGGCAGCTGACTACTGACAGACCTTCAAATTCTAAACCTGAACTTAGGGACAAACTTTTGGAGCTTTCCTTCTGAGATTGCCTTGTATATCCCTCTAGAACTTCCATCTTTCCCAACTTGAACCAAAAGACAGTGGAAAAATGTTTCCCATAAAAATTTCTCTTTTTTGATCATTCTGGATTAAGTCTGATACTCTCTTGGAGGGACCAACTCAGATATATTTTAAAGGTGGTGAAATGTTGATTTATCATGTCCGTTTTTCATAAACTCTCCCATTCATGTTGTGGGGATAATGTGAGAGGGTATGTTCATTCAGTAGTCAGAGGATGTTACTGGCTTGACTGTTTCCCGGCAAGGTTTTACATTAAGGAAAGAGCATGACTAAACAGGGTTGCTGTATAGTATATTTTACTCAGTTATAAACTACTGTCTGTGTTTTACACATGCGTCTTTTTCTCTTGGATTCAGAACGTTGGTACCATACAGACTTGGTGTATAACGAGAGACCAAGATCACATTTTCAAACAGAATCCTTATCATGGTAGTACTGGCCAATTTCAAGAATCTGAATAAAGGTTTATATCATACCTTAAGAACTCAGTGTTTTTCCTTTCTTACCTTGTTTCAAGTCTTTTGTACAATATACTGTTATCTGCTTGCAGCACAAAAACTATATGAAACCAGCGTTCAGGGAAGAAATCACAACCATGGTAATCAACAATAACTCCGCCTTCACTCATTTGGTTTTCTAATTCATCAACTACCTGTGAGAAAGGGAAAAAAAGAATGCTCCTTAAAAAAAAAATGAGGTCAACTTTCCTACTAAATTTTAAGAAGTATACTTTATAAGGGCACATGGGTGTCTCGGTTAAGTGTCCAATTTTTGATTTTGGCTCAGGTCGTGATCTCAGGGTTGTGAGATCAAGCCCCGTTGTCAGGATCCATGCTGGACATGGATTCTCTCTCCCTCTCCCTCCGCTTGTGGTCTCTCTCTCTCTCTCTTTAAAAACAAACAAAGTATACTTTATAAAAAAAAATTGTACTTACTCTGTCTTCATCTAAAATGGGGCAGTCATACTCTTCATCATAGCCATCATATAACTGCCCTAAAAGAGATTTACGTTGGCTTATTAAAGTAGTATTTTCTAGGTAACTTTCAGTAGTCTTCAATTAATTTTAGACTTTAGGAAAGGAAATATATCATCAATTACTCTTAGAGATCAAAGAGGGCACTAACAGTGAATGTCACATGGACACCAAATGTAAAGAGCAATACCGATAAATTAGAATTTTATCTAGGGGGAAACTTGGATAGCAATCTATCTGATACCAATTTTAGCGATCGAAATTGAAACCAGCTAAAAAGAATGAATAATTTCAGAATTTGTGGGGCTGTTAGAAAAGGGCTGTTACTTTATTTTTGTTGAGCTACTGCTTGGTGAGAAGAGGGGACACACGGATACAAACACACACATTAACAGCAGATTAAGTATCACATTTATAAGGCGAAGGAGGTGGAACTTAGTAAAGGCAACAACAGATTCTCTTTTCTAAAAACGAGCCCTCGGTCACAGAGGTGACATCTTCATGGGCACTGGGGAAGAAGAGTCAGAACCCAAGTGTTCCTGAACAGTATTGTTACTTCTAGATTTCCAGTATCCCCCAAAACCCACAGGTTAAATAAACATCTTACTTCAGGAAGCAAAACAAGAACGATGGGCAGTAGAAGGCAGATTTAAACCACACATTAGAATTTTCCAACAAATCAAAACTGGCTTTCAAAGGAATTCTTGCTTTAGAAGGTGAGACACAGGAGCACCTGGGTGACTTGGTCAGTTAAGCATCTGCCTTCAGCTCAGGTCATGATCCCAGGGTCCTGGGATCCACCCTGCCTCAAGCTCCCTGAGCTCCCAGGCTCCCTGTTCGTTCCTCTCCTTCTGTCCCTCCCCTCCACCCCTACGCATGCTCATGCTCTCTCTCCCAAATAAATTAATTAAAGAAAAAAAAAGGTGAGACATAATACCACCCTCCCTTGAATCTCTAAGAGATATGTAATAAGGCAGGATTAGACCGTCCTTCTAGCCATCTCTAAGAGCATGCTATAGTCTTCCCACATCTTTCCCTTGGATATTTTGGCAGAGGTTAGGGACTCCTGGGTGGCTCAGTTGGTTAAGTGTCCGACTTTTGATCTCTGCTCAGGTCATGATCTCAGCGTTGTGAGCCCCAAGACGATGGGCTCCATGCTCAGCAGGGAGTCAGCTCGAGAGTCTCTCCTCTTTGCTCCTACCCCCTGCTCACACATGCATGCAGGCTTTCTCTAAAATAAATAAAATCTTAAATATTTTGGCAAAGATTGAAATTAGGTTAAAATGATCATGAGTTCTGGGGCGCCTGGGTGGCACAGCTGTTAAGCGTCTGCCTTTGGCTCAGGGCGTGATCCCGGCGTTCTGGGATCGAGCCCCACATCAGGCTCTTCTGCTATGAGCCTGCTTCTTCCTCTCCCACTCCCCCTGCTTGTGTTCACTCTCGCTGGCTGTCTCTATCTCTATCAAATAAATAAATAAAATCTTTAAAAAAAAAATGAGCATGAGTTCTTAAGTAACAAAAGGTTAGTCGATGAGGGAGGCACAGAGCAGTTGCAACTCTGTCCTGTCTGGAGGTATATGGCCTGATGCTGGGCACAAGAGCCACCTCTCAAGCACCTTAGTGTGGCCTTTGCTTCTCTGGATTACTGCTCAACCAGCAGAAACTCTAGCTAAAAAAATTAAACTGTCTTGATAGTGGGAAAACTGGTTAACAATTTAGAAAATAATCTAAATCCTTTATACCACAAACTAGGTAGATTAAAGAGCTAATTTTTTAATTCTAAAGAAAACTAGTGGAAGATTTAATCTATAAAGGAATGATTCATTTGAGTTTGTGAAGGAATACAATGACTAAAACACATAAAATGTTAAATCTCAAAAAAAAAGTTAAATCTCTGTTCAATGAAAAATAATGTACCCAGAAAAATAACAGACTGGGAGAAATTCTTGTAGTAGGACAGAGGACTGAAATGTAGATTATATAATGACCTTCAAAATCAAGATAAAAATAAGTAGCTTAACAAATAAGAGTTCAGACAAGATGGAAAGATAGTAAACATACCATGAACAAATGGACTTTCCCAGCTATTAAAGAGATGCAAAGTAAAATGAGCCTTTTTATGCCTGATGCATTAATTATATACACATAGTACATTGAAAATTATCTAAAAAATAATTTTAAAAAGAAAATGTGCCAATTCACAGATTTCCTCTACCATTTACTTCTAACCTGAAAAAATTTGAAGTGAAAATGATTTAAAAAATTTAACAATAGGGAAATACTTAAATCTCAGTCTCCTAATTTGATGAAATATAATTAAAGGAAATATTAAGGTAGTATTATGTAGTGTAGACTAGGTTGCACATGATAACTGCTTACAAAACACAAAGGGTAAAACATAAAAAGCAGAATTCAAAGTTGTCTGCAACAGGGCTGAAGATTTAGGAGAAAAACAAAACATGGAAATAGGATTTGGAGTACTTTTTCTGTGTGTTATTTTTACAATGCAACAAAATCTAATACCTACTGCTGATTCTGTACTGTGTTGGAATCTGAAGTAGATACATACTGATGTTCCTTCATATTTTAAACCCTTGACTCTTGAGACTAGTGAAATCATTAAAAATATATGCTGTCAAAAATAAAGACAACTACTGTAATATTAACTTAGAATTAAAGTATACTGCAATGCTGAAATGCAGGATTTCTTAAATCATGTTAATGTGGTTGAATAGTGTAATCCAAGCTTTCAAACGTTCATTTAAAAAAAAATTTATCAAATACCATGTACAGGTGTCTGTAGGAATAATAAGGATTTAATAGTGAGAAAAATGACCGGGAAGGCAAACATAGTCTTTCCCTCAAAGAGTTTACAATAAAATGAGAGAGGACGGACAAGTAACCTGGAAATTATACTAAGACTTTGTTATGATTCATGGTGTTATAAGAACAAAAGTATGGACACCGTTTATGTTAGGGACATAAACGTGGGATATTAGGGGAGGCTTCCTGGAGGAAGTGACTTTTAAGGGGAGATTTAAAGCAGTAACTGGAGGGAAAAAGGTAGGGAAGCCTATTTTCAACAGAGAAAAAAGATATTCAAAGACAGAATTAGGAGGGGAGGACTCAAGGGAGGGAAAGTCTCTTAGACTAGTTGGAAAATAGATGATAAAGGGTCAGGTAAATTGAGGCCAGATCAAAAAGGGCCTTAAAGGTTGCAGAATCAGACTTTATCCCAAGGCAAAGTAAAATCATGAAAGCATTTTAATCATGAAATGACATGATTACAAATATTTAAAAATAATTTTGGTTTCTCTGTAGAGAATGAGTTGAAAGGAAGCAAATCTAGAAACAAGGACACCAGATCAAGGTTACTGCAGAATTTTAGATCACTATTATAACCTGTACCATAGGGAATGGAGAAATGGATTCTAAACTTCATTTCAAATTTCCCAAAAAAGGGAGAAACGTATGCTACTTTAGAAAGTTTCAGTTGTAAGTCAAATTTAGAGTTGTATACGTATAGGGTCCTAATCCAGAAGAGAAGAAAAGGCTTGAATAAACTACGAAACCCTTAGAAAATTAATTTTCTCAACAAAATTTTATGATTTAAAGATAGGTTAGTTGGAGAAGAAAAATTGATTGTGGGGCCAGTTTAATGCTAAGTTCTTACCTCAAAAGATCTTTCCAGCTGTTAACTACAAAATCATTACGTTTTCTTTAACTGCCATCCTAGAATTTATACACTCACATGAAAGCTGTTATTTAATAATATTGGGATGCTATCTATTTTGATGCTGTTGCCAATACTTAAAACATTTCAGATTTCTTACTTTATAAAAATTTTTAAAAGATTTTATTTTTTTGAGAGAGAGCAAGAGTGAGAGCCCATGAGCGGGGAGGGGAGAGGGGCAGGAGAGGGAGAAGCAGACTCTCCGCTGAGCAGGGAGCCCAATGTGGGGCTCAATCCCAGGACCCTCAGCTGGAACTGTGATCCTGGCTTCTCCCTCTGCCCCTCCTCTCCCCATGCACTCTCCCTCTTAAATAAATAAATAAAATCTTTTAAAAAAGTATATGGTGGGAGGGAGAGAATCACAGGCAGACTGTGACAGCAGTGCTGGAGGGGCCAATGGAGAGGTTAGTTTCAAAGCCTTCCAGTGGAGGGAACAAACGGGATCAAGAGGTTAGAGCCAGGATTGCAAACTTTTTCTGTAAAAGGCCAGACAGTAAATACTTCAGGCTTTGTGGGCTAGTCTTAAGCTGGAGTGGTTCCTATAAAAAACAGCAGCAGCTTGCCAACTCCTAGGTTAGAAAAAGATCAAGATTTTAAGTGTTGAGGGCTCAGCTGTGCTTTACAAGTTTCCAATGGATCCTATGTTAATATAATACTTTGTCTAGACCTGTGGGAATCCTGGGGTTTATGAACAGAGGCTGAAGACTGATAAACTTGTGGCAGGAAAATTAAGGGTGCTGGTAAGTGTAAGGAAGTGACTGCATATGGGAAAGGGTATCAAGTGAGGAAGAATCGGGGGACTGGAAATAAGAGTAAGAAAAGCATTCTTAGCCACACCATATTTAGGACTCCCAATAATTTTATTAAACTTAATTCCCCACCTAATTTTTCCTGCCTTGGTTCCAAATGGCCTAAGAATGATCTCTTACATTCAACAGGATTACCAGAATAGCAATAAACTCCATTTAGACATATTTATTTAAAACCAGGGTGGCTTTTTTTGTTGTTTCTTTATACCAGGGTTTCTCTATCTCAAATACTACTGACATTTTGAGCTTGGTAATTCTTTTATAGGAGTGGAGGGCTATTCTGTGATTTGTGGGATGTTCAATAGAATCCCTGGCCTCCACCCCACTCTTGACTATCAAGTCTCCAGAAATTCCCAAATGTCCCCTGAAGGGCAAAATCACACTTGAGAACCACTGCTTTATAGATGGTTACATGGTTTCCCTTAAAATATATCACTATTCAAGAAAAATTAGGACAGGTGTCTCAGTTTATCTTCTAGTTAAGATTTTCAGATATATTCAAATGGCATCTGGGAAAAAAAACCAATCTGGTACAGTATGAAAAACCTTATAAAGAACCTCATCTGGGGCCCCCGAGTGGCTCAGTCGGTTAAGCATCTGCCTTTGGCTCAGGTGACAAGCCCAGGGTCCTGCAATCTAGCCCCGCCCCATCCAGCTCCCTGCTCAGCAGGGGGCCTGCTTCTCCCAGTCCCTCTGCCCCTCCCCCAGCTTTGTGTGTGCACTCACTCTCAAATGGATAAAATCTTTAAAAAAAATACAGAGGATGTTTGGGAGTATACACGGTGAGGTGTACATACGCTGGCTAAGATAATTGAGTACAAGTATGAAAGGAACCAAATGTCTAGTGTTACTGTTCCTCACAGTACTCTCCATGATAGATTATATAGCAACTGCATTAAGTTTAGAAATGTTAAATTCAGTGGGTAAGATAAAATGGAAGATTGAAATTGACAACTGTATGTGACTCTGAAATCACTCATCAGAGACTGTAAAGTTCAACAGGAAAAATAAGAAAATCAGATTTTATATAGGTGTAAAATGGGAGACTGACAAGCCGTGTAAAACAGCAACAAATACCTAAGTTTTATTAACTATATTTAAATACCAGACCTGGATTAAAAATATGAGCATGATACTGACTTATAGTATCAAAAATATGACAAGGCTAAGATGTGCAAAATTGACCTGCAAAAAGGGATAATGGAAAAAAAATTTTTTTTTAAGTTTTATGTGGGGACATACTGGGAGACACACCAAGGGTCCTTAAACATAACCAAAGAGATAGAAAAATAGGACCCAGGAAGAAGCTGAGTAACTGAAGAAGAGAAATCCAAACAGTTGAAGTGGACTCTCCAAAAGAGACATGGTTATACTTGAACAATCTTAGAAAATGGGACCGTAAGAGTGACTTATACACCACAGATCATACTGTGACCTAAACATCGAAGACACTAGAAGTACTACTCTAGTGTTTATGAACAGACCACAACTTCAAGTTGTCATCACTGCTATTCCTGTTGGTGAGAAAACTGCTTCTAAAAACATAACTGCCAAAGTACCAACGATCAAATCGATGAACAACAATTTTATTTTTTACACTTAAAGGCTGATGAATAAAACCATTACTAACCCTATGAAAGAAAACCCAACATCTCAATCGGAAAGGATAACCATATTTACTTATTAAATACCATTTAAGTTTTCTACAACACAACTTGAAAATACCCAGCATGCATGTTTAATCTCAGTACAATGGATTCAAGACCAAGTATACATGTTACAAGCATCAAGGCTAGGTTACAAATTATCATAGTCATCATCGTCATCATCATCGTCATCATCATCATCTTCTCGTTTTCTTTTCAACGCATTTGATGATTCATTGGCAGTATTTTGTGATGACACCATGTTAGTGGTAATAAGAATGTTTTTGGACCCAATTAATGATGGATTAATCAGAACATTCTGAACTGTGGATGTTGCAGGAATTGATGCTTTTACAGTTGGGGACTGTGAAGTGGGCATCTGTACTGTAAACCTTTGCCCTGTGAGAGACATTGGAGTCCCTACTTTAGTTGACACAGACATGGTTTGTGGGGTTGGTGTACCAAGTGTGGGAGTACTTGGTCTGCTAGTAACTGAACCAACACTTAACCGTGGAACTGTTATTCTTCCCGCAGAAGTAGATGCCTTTTTTTGTAAAGACTTAAGTCTATAGTTTGGAGCAGTCAAGCAGTATCTATCAGGTGGCAACCTGGGGCCTGAATATGGCTTGATTAATGGCAAAGGCGTTTGATTTCTTTGCCTTGCAATATCTAATAAAAAATCTCTTGGGGGAGGAGAGGTAAAAGACTGATCAGCACGACACTGGATGGCCAATCGCACATCATCTGCATCAACAGTAGCTTTCTTAGCATGGCTGGAATAAATTTTTGCATCATCTAGAATTGTGGTCACATATCGGAAGGCAAACTCCAACATCTGATTTATAACTCTTGGTTCATATTCTGTAATCCCCATATCCTTCAGGATTTGTGCCATCATCTGTGCATCTTTCGGCATGCTCTTGGGAGAAGCCATCTTGCCAGACTCCATGATATCCGATGATCAGACTTTAGATCATTTGAAAAAAATACGTACATTAGATCAAATCTGAAATAGTTACTTTAGTAGCAACTGTCAGGAACTTCAAAAGTTTTAAATACTGTTAAATTTTTGAAAATATATTTAGAACTCTTAAATGTTAAATCTTTTTAATTTTAGTGAGGCACACTTAAAAGTTCCCTTTAAATTTATTCAATTTCTATCCTGTACAAATCATTATAGAATATAAAAAAATGAAGACACAAATAAGGGAGTGATAAAAGACTGGGAGAGAACAAGGTAAAATAAAAACATCACTTTAGAATAACGTGCAGTTGTGAGCAGGCATGCAACTATCAAACGAAGCTAAGAAGAAACCATAGAACAGTCATGTCCTACTGACTGAGATCAAAATAATCTGTCCTTCCAATGAGATCTATACTCACCATCTCCACAGATATGCTTAGTACCATCCAAACCTTTGTGTTGGCCCATCTCAAAAATATTCTCCCTAAGTCCCATCTCTTCATGGAAGCCTTCCCAATTATTACCAACTGGTAATAGAAAAACTGGCCAACAAAGTGGGGCAGGATGGAGTAGACTGGTCAAAACAACCAAGACATCGTACTACACCCGTATTACTTTCTCTTTCTACGGGTTACCAACAGAGCATAAATTCCTTAATAGCACTCTGTCTCTCCTTTTTGTACCCTCTCACAAGTATAGTACTAACATTCCATTATCTATTCTTTTTTTTTTAAACCAACGCCAATGTATCCCTTACCTTCTCGAGCTAAATCACCCACATTAATGTATTTCAGTCCTGATCTTGATGCAAGTTCTTTGCCTAGCGTGGTTTTTCCAACCCCTGGTGTACCTGTAAGACAAGCCACAGATACTTGTTAAGACTTTAGCCACCTATCTACCCCCCTAAAGTTTTTAACAACTGAAATGAAATATGTCCTAATTAGCAATTCTCTGTGAATTCATATACACTATAACCTGATCAAAACTACTCAAAGCCTGTTGCATAACAGAATCTCAGCAAGTGTATCTAATCCATCAGGAGTGGGGCTTGGGGGATTCTGATACCAATTCGCAGACTGCCTGCCACCATAAAAGATACTCCCAGAATAACACTAGCTATCTCAAATTGCCATCATTTATTTCTTTAATTTTTAAAAAATTAAGAAATTATTTGTGGAAAAAATTTAACCAGTGTGAAAGACCGCTATCACCCCGGGAACTGTACTATACAATAAAAAAGCTTCTGATGCTAATTCAACAAACGTACACAGCAAGTTAATCACCCTAAGCCATAAATATTCGAACCCTTTTACCCAAATGTGATCGTCAGATACAAAGGAAAATGAAATACGGCTCAGGAAGGCCTAAGGACAAGACGTCCAGCATTAAAAGATTACTAAGGGTCAGATAGTGACTCAC
This sequence comes from Ursus arctos, assembly GCF_023065955.2. Taxonomy (NCBI): domain Eukaryota; kingdom Metazoa; phylum Chordata; class Mammalia; order Carnivora; family Ursidae; genus Ursus; species Ursus arctos. The sequence continues at coordinate 56,137,764 of NW_026623067.1, forward strand.
ATTATCTGGCCAAAACTCCAAAGACTACCCTGCCAAATAAAACATCAACAGAATTTTACAAACAAAAACCAGACTCCAAAAGATTAGGCAGTTTGCCAGAAAGGGGATTTGAACCGATGTCATTCTCTCCACCTCACCGAGCAGCCTCGGGCCAACAGAATCAACATTCCCCGCCCCCCACCCCGCCTCCCGCAACGGTCGGAGGAACCGATCTCGAGGCCCCGACAACTGCCACTTCGCAGGGCCCTCCACTAGCCTCGAAACAGAACACCGAACGGCACCCCTTCGGGTGCCCGACGCCCCACGGCACTCGACGGCCTTGGCCTGCCCCGCCGCCCAGAGCCTCCCCGCCGCGCGCCTGACCGGTGAGCAGGATGTTCGGAAGCAACATGGTCCTCAGCGCGCTGGCTCCGCGTTTAGGCCCACGCGCTGCACGCACAACAGGGAGGAGCCGGAAGGGGCGAGCTGCGGCTAGCGCCAGTGGCCCCGGGGGCTTGGAGGCCTTGCGCGGCGCTCGCGGCCCGTCTCCACCGGTAGTCACCGAGCACGGGTTACCTGACCTTCTATGGCACGCTTTCAGGCCGAGTCGAAAGCAGGGGCATAGGTCGGGTCGCGCTTCGGGTCAGGCAATGCGGTAGATGCCTAAGCCACTGGCGCCGTTGGCGGTCGCCCTTCTGCCTGTGTCGCGGAAGCGCCGACCGGTCTAGAAGGTCCCCGAGAGGCGGGACCTCCGAGAGGCTCGGCGCTGAGCCCGGGTCGGGCCGGTTGCTTGCCCTTCTGCTGGAGCAGAGCTTGGCTCCTCCGCTCCTCTCCGCCCACGAGGGGATGCAGCTCCCGGAAAGTAAGGCCGCCGCGGCTGCGGCTTTGCTCTGTGTATGTTCTAGAGACGCGAACCCATCTTTGCCTTCACGTCTCCCCAAGCTCTCTTCGCTCCTCCTCCCGACCTGCCCATCCCATTTGGGGATGGAGGGTGGGGGTGCAAAATTCTGGCCTGGAGTCGGGACGTGAGAGCTTCTCTCGGCCCTCCGCTGATGAGTAGCATTACGTTGGACGAATGTCTGGGCTTGCGATCCCCAGTGCAGTGTGTGAGGGCGGGTGGTGGGTAGGCTAGAAATATTCTTGAAAGTCTGTTTTACCTCTGACGTCTCATTTCAGGAACGGGACATCATCTGGGACAGTTACCTTTTTTAAAGTAGGTGATTGTCAGTCTCGTTTTTAAAGAGCGACTCGAGTCCCGACCTTAAAAACAGTCTGCGTCTTTTATTTCGACCTGCCAACTGTATTTACTCAATAAGTGCTTTTTCCACTCATGTATCTCTTTGAATCTCCAAAGCAAAAACCTCCTTAATCGTGAACAATTTGTGTGTGTGTGTATGTACAATTTATTTTTTCGCGTATGGAAGCGTTTACACGTTGTATGCCGTAGGTGCGTCCAAACCTTAAAGTCCATTACACCTTCCAATTTATAAGTTTGCAGACCTTAAAAAACTTTGCTTCGAGCTCACTTCAAACTGGTGAATTCACTAGATTATGTAAACATTGAAGAATTATTAAAGTCGGAAAACTGTTGCCCCCAAATTTCCTAATATGTTCAGGTACAGAAAACAGTTGCAAAGAATACATACAGTTAGATTTAAAGTGTTTTCCCAAAGTAAGTGAAAGTCTGAATTTGTTACATGGTGAGTTTTTTTGAAATTTTGTGGGGGAAAAAAAAACCCTGGAACTGTGATTTAAAATGAGGGAAATTTTAACTTTCAGCATAAAAGCTGCACAAATAGAATTGTCTGATTTTCTTACTGACAAAATGTCGAATATGTGTTTTTTTCCTGTTTTCTCTAATACGTTATTGAGTTCATATGAAAGACTGTTTATACCACCATGTGGATTATTTGACACAGTTATAGTAAAAGTAAACTTTATTTTAGCATTTTGACTTCACCTATGTTTACTATGTCCTCTCATTAGTTCTTGAGCCTTTATCATACTGTGGATTATATCGGTTTATATTACTATACTTACATTTTATAGTTTCTCCTAATTTGAGATTTTTTCCTTTTGTTTCCTTAGGTGAATTATACTTTAATGTACTACAGGTTGTATACTACGGATGGGAACTATTAAAGTTTATAATGTCAAAAACTTCTCTTAGACCAAAGGTATCTTCCACAAAGGTATGATACACTAAAATGGCCATGTAATAATTGCCCAAAAAAGAAAGATTATTTTTTGTTTGTTCTTAATGACTTGTTATTGCCATCAAAGTAACAATGTCCAGGATCTGTTGTAATTGGTGGTCTAAAAACTGTAAAGATTTGAGTGAAATGACTAAAAGCACAACCTTAATTTTTAAAAAAATGTTTGCAATTCCAGTCAGAAAGAAAGGCTGAAAACTCTTGAATGAAAGATCAATGGAAGAGGGGCGCCTGGGTGGCACAGTGGTTAAGCGTCTGCCTTCGGCTCAGGGCGTGATCCCCGCGATCTGGGATCGAGCCCCACATCAGGCTCTTCTGCTATGAGCCTGCTTCTTCCTCTCCCACTCCCCCTGCTTGTGTTCCCTCTCTCGCTGGCTGTCTCTATCTCTGTCGAATAAATTAAAAAAAAAAAAAAGAAAGATCAATGGAAGAAAGAGACATATATGAATCGTAGTTAGTGTTAACGCATAACAACAAGGGACACCAGTCGTTCAGTTGGTTGAGCATCTGACTCTTGGTTTCGGCTCAGGTCATGATCTCAGGGTTATGGGATCAGCTCCGTGGCAGACTCCGCACTCAGTGCGGGGTCTCTTTGGGATTCTCTCCCTTTCTCTCCCTCCTCCTCTGCCCCTCTCCTTGCTATGTCTCTCTCTCTCAAACCAATAAATAAAAGCTTAAAAAAACAGATAAATAAAAATAAAGCTTAACCACAAGCGCTGCCTCTTAAAAATCATACGTTTTCGTGTGCCGCTTCTCAGCAAGGCTAGTGGTAGAGTAGGATGGGGGTCAGTCAGTATCATGCTCATTCACTGGGTAGTTATTTTCTTACTGGTGGGTCTTACTTTTCTCTGATCTTAAGTAAATTATTAAACTTTGCTGTTTCTCTCTTTTTTTCTTAGTAAATCGGAGTCCACATTTATGTAAGAAATAAAATTATAGAATGTGTAAGTAACTTGCAGATCAGAATTGCAAGATCAGATTTGCTATCAAAAGTTTACTATAACATGATATTTTTACATACTCTTTTTTTTAAGATTTATTTATTTATTTTGAGAGAGAGAGCCTGTGTGAGCCGGGGGGAGGGGCAGAAGGAGAGGGAGTCTTTTTTTTTTTTTTTTTTTTAAGATTTTATTTATTTATTTGACAGAGATAGCGACAGCCAGCGAGAGAGGGAACATAAGCAGGAGGAGTGGGAGAGGAAGAAGCAGGCTTATAGCAGAGGAGCCCGATGTGGGGCTCGATCCCACAATGCCAGGATCACACCCTGAGCCGAAGGCAGACGCTTCACCGCTGTGCCACCCAGGCGCCCCCAGGAGAGGGAGTCTTAAACAGACTCTGTGCTGAGTGTGGAGCCCAACTCGGGGCTCAGTCTCATGACCCTGAGATCACAACCTGAGCCGAAACCGAGAGTCAGAGCTCAACTGACAGAGGCACCCAGGTGCCCCTACATACTCTTGTTTGTTTTTTAGATTTTATTTATTTAGTTGAGAGAGACGATGAGTGAGGGGAGAGGCAGACTTCCCTGCTGAGCAGGGAGCCTTATGCGGGGCTCAATCCCAGGACCCTGGGATCATGACCTGAGCCTAAGGCAGATGTTTAACTGACTGAGCCACCCAGGTGCCCCTAAACTCTTAAAAAAAGAAGAGAAGAGCCAAAATTGTAATAACTATTGACAGTCTTTTGAAGAAAGGGAAATGAATTTTTTGGCTATGACAAATTTTTTCCTATAGGTCTTCATTTCTTTACTCATTGAAGATAATATTCCTAACCTTCTGTCCTGAAAGGGGGAGCGAAGGGTGGCTTTCATTCCTGAAATAGTTCTTTTTTTTTTTTTTTAAAGATTTTATTTATTTATTTGACAGAGATAGAGACATCCAGCGAGAGAGGGAACACAAGCAGGGGGAGTGGGAGAGGAAGAAGCAGGCTCACAGCGGAGGAGCCTGATGTGGGGCTCGATCCCATAACGCCGGGATCACGCCCTGAGCCGAAGGCAGATGCTTAACCGCTGTGCCACCCAGGCGCCCCCCTGAAATAGTTCTAAATCCCAACTTGCTTTTCCTTAGCATTGTCTAATAAATGGTTCACAACTATGGCTGAGTATATTTTTCAAGGAAAATACAATCTTGGTTCCCCCGAATTAGCCAGCCAAGGAATTTCAAAAGCCACATACTAAGTTTGGTTTTTCTAGATTTATACTGTAGGAATGTTAAGAAAATTCATCTTAAAAATTTTAGTTACTAAAAAAACCTTTTTAATACTCATAAGTATTTTTGGATTTAAATTGCTTAATTCATCATCTTTATCTGTGTATACTTACAAAGTATTCTAAAGAAAGGGTAATGATGGAGGGAAATGTAAAGAGATCAGCAGTTTCTATAGACCAGAAGAACATGAAGTAGAACTCACTGATTTTGCTGCTCTATTATCCCAGTTCTGTTTTCTTAGACAAATCTGAGAAACAGATCATCCTCCCTGGAAAGCCTGCCTCCCTTTTATGAAAATACTATTTGCTTTATGGGATGAAGAGAAATAAAATCGAGCCATAATTACAAATTATTCATAGCATCAGGATTCTTAGGCTGTATCATCTCAAAGTCTTAAAGCTGATAGGGATTATGTGGATGCTTGCAATGGTTCTTAGTTGTGAATGAATTCAAGGCAGAAGTTTTACTCTTTTTATGGTTATATATGGTTAAAATAATATTTTATTTCTTTGTTTTGCTTTTTTGGTACATAATTTTAATATTCGTGTTTCAGTCCTACAAATGAGCTTAAGAAAAATCAGACTGTTCTGTACTAGGAAGATTTTAATTAGTGAAAAGAATTAAATTTGTATTCTATATTCCTTTATATGGCATTTGTCATTACCCTGGTCAAGTGGACAAGTATGCATATGTACCTACCATGAAGTAAAAAAGTAACTAATACGTACAGTGCCAGTTTTATTTAAAGAACTAATTTGTGAGGTTTTGATTTAAAATGTTGCAGATAGGGACGCCTGGGTGGCTCAGTCGGTTTAGCATCTGCCTTCGGCTCAGGTCATGATCTCAGGGTCCTGGGATGGAGTCCCACATCCGGCTCCTTGCTCGCCAGGGAGCCTGCTTCTCTCTCTGCCTGCCGCTTCCCCTGCTTGTGCTCTCTCTCTCTCTAAAAAATAAATAAAATTTTTAAAAAGATAAAAATAAAATGTTAAAGATAGGTGAATATTTTGTAGAATAGTGCACTTATATAGGGTATAGATGTAGATAATGTAATATTTGTATGATTTCCTTTTTTTTCAGGTAACAGACTGGGTAGACCCATCGTTTGATGATTTTTCAGAGAATACAGGCATCTCTGTTACTGCCACATCATTAGGTGTGAATAACTCAAGTCACAGAAGGAAAAATGTGCCTTCCAGATTAGAAAGTAGCAGATTTCCAGCTAGAAAAAGAGAAAAGCCATCTTCCTTAGAAAAGATTTATGGTCTAGAAAATTCAAAAGAGTATCTGTCTGAAAATGAACCATGGGTGGATAAATACAAGCCAGAAACTCAGGTACTAAAAAGGATGCAAACAAGTGTACATAATTTAATTTAAGGAAGGAGTGGAATGTATATTTTCAGATTATTACTCATATGAATCTTTCTGAATGAATTAGAAAAAAACAGTAATTCCTAGTTTTTTTATGTTCATGGCTCAGCATTTCTCATGTTATTCTGAAATTGTACCATTGGTTATTTGTCATAGATTTAATTTAATCCCAACATAGAATTGCTCTGTTTTATTTTTTTCTTAAATGTAATATCCCTTCCCAAAATGTATTTCAGGATTTAAAAAAATTATGTAATTATGTAATCCCAAATTCTCATACAGTGGTGTCAGCGTTAAGAACAGAATTTTTCAATACAAGAAATGAAGTGTAATAGCAATTTTTAATTCTCATATCATGTTGTTTGCTAGTTTTTTCATTAAAAATGCTTAATTTAGATTAATGTGTGCTGCTGTACCAAAAATCCTTGAGTTAAAATGTTTTATTTTAAACTTGAAATTTTTAGCATGAACTTGCTGTGCATAAAAAGAAAATTGAAGAAGTCGAAACCTGGTTAAAAGCTAAAATCTTAGAAAGGCAACCAAAACAGGTAATTCAATTAGAAATGTGTTTTAAAATATATAACATCTAATGTTTCTCTGATTTATAGTTGATTGTAAGAAGTTAAACTTTTTTTTAAGATTATATATTTATTTGACAGAGAGAGAGAGCAAGCCCTCACACAAGCAGGGAGAGCAGCAGACAGAGGGAGGGGGGAGAGGGAGAAGCAGGCTCCCCACGGAGCAGGCAGCCTGATGCGGGGCTAGATCCCAGGACCCTGGGGTCATGACCTGAGCCAAAGGCAGACATTTAACCAACTGAGCCACCCAGGCTCCCAGAAGTTAAACTTTTATGATGATTTTGTTAAGTCCAGATCACCTACAATAAAAAAGTCTCTGATTTACTACTACAGACTTCAATAAAAGATTCAGAGATTTTGAGTTTTCTCCTTTACTTGTACTTCTTTCCCCACTTACATCTTATCATTGTCATAAAGTATAATAAATCAGTTAGGGTGCTAGTATATTTAGCACATCAGATTATCTCCTGCTGAAGCAAGCAGGCAAATTACATATTAGTTTTTGTACTAAATAAAGCCTAAAACAGTCATCATTCATTTTAAGGCTGATGTTTTTTGTTTCACTTCCTACTTCTGTAATTACTTTTAGCCTCCAAACTAGAATATTCTTTCTCTCTCTTTTTAAACTTTATTTTGAGATTCTTCAAACATAAAGGAAAGTAGAATAATAAATGAATACTCTTATGTCTATTATATACCCATCATTTTCCCTCTTAAGTATTTTAAAGTATATGAAGTATTTTCAATTATGAATATGTGACATTTCGATCAGACTTCTGGAAATATCAGTATCCCTCTTTTTTTTTTTTTAATAAAGCACTTTCCTAATTAACTATATATACCATTATGCTATATAACAAAATTAATTCCATAATGTTATCTAATGCTCGTTTCATATTCACATTTCTCTATTTGTCTACAAAGTGTTATTTATAGTGGATTTGTTATATCCAGGATCTAATCAAGGACTACACATTGCATTTGATTGTTACACCTCTTAGGTCTTTTAAAATCTAGAACGGTCCTCTTTTACCCTCTCTTTTTCTCTAAGACATTGACTTACTGAAGAGGCCAGGCCAGGTGACTTGTAGAACTCTCACATTGTAGATTTGTCAGGTTGTTTCCTCGTCATGATGACTAACTTATTCTTCTATCTTGCATTTCCTATGGCCTGGAAGTGTGAGTCAGGGGTTTGATAGATTCAAGTTGAACATTTTTGAAGAATACTTTTTAGGTCATGGTATATGTTTTATATTGCACCATATCAGAAAATGTTTGATTCTCCTGCTGTCTTTCATGTTAAGTTTGATCACTTCATGAAGGAAATAATAGTCAAAAATCTTTTTTTTTAAATTTTATTCATTTATTTGAGAGAGAGTTAATGAGAGAGAGCCTGAGCCGGGCGGGAAGAGGGAGAAACAAACTCCTTGCTGAAAAGGGAGCCCGACTAGGGGCTCAATCCCAGGACCCTGGAATCATGACCTCAGCCAAAGGCAGACACTTAACCGATTGAATAGATTTAATAGAAATCTTCATTATGAAGTAGATTTCCCTTGCAACTGCCACATAATCTCTGGGGAGATAATTTCACAATGTTAAATGTCTAGTTCCCCAGCAGTCTTTCACGTAAGTGCTTTAGTGTCCATTTTCAGTCTTTGTCTGAATCAGTTATTATGTTAAGATTTTGAAATGGTGATTTTTTTTTTTCAAGATTTTATTTATTGGGACACCTGGGTGGCTCAGTTGGTTAGGGGTCTTGGGATCGAGTCCTGCATCGGGCTCCTTGCTCAGCGGGGAGTCTCCTTCTCCCTCTGCCTGCCTCTCCCCCTGCTTGTGTGCTCTCTCTCTCTCCGTCTGACAAATAAATAAAATCTTTTAAAAAATAAAAATAAAAGCTTCTTCCAAGAAGTTGGACTCTCACCAATCATATACTCTTTATTATATAAAAGTTCAGTGATGTTAGTAATTATAAGACATTTTTATTCAAAACAATTTTTGATAACTTGTAGATTTTTCTGTGGGCAAGCCAAAATTATTTTTTCTCAAATTTACTGTAAGTACTTAAAATACATGCTGAATTTAATTTTTCACGGCAATATCTTCAAAATATGGTAAAACTGTTACAGTATGATAGAAATGTAATGTACAGCATAGGAGATATAGTCAATAATATTGCAGTAACTTTATATGGTGACAGATGAGATAGCTAGACTTATAATCATTTTGTAAGATAAAAATATTAAATCACTATGATGTACATTTGAAACTATTAGGATGCTATATGCCATTTATACTTCAATTCAAAAAAACTATTATAATGTAGACAATGGGAACATTAACAAAAGTCTTCATGTTTTAGTGTTCTGATAGACTATCTCCCACTTCTCTTATGGGAAGCAAAACTTTTGCTATGTGGCTCTACTCACTGTGTCCAAAAACAAGACACTTAACTCATATTAGAACTGTACGTGGGTGCCCATGCTTCATCTTCCTCTTCTTTTTTTTTTAAAGTAATCTGCTTGGAAGTAGTCAGTTCTTGTTATTTACATTAGGTATGTCCTGTAAAGTTACTGGAAACAATAAGCAAATAGTGAAATCATAGTTCCTAAGAGAAATAAGGAGTTAGGTTGCTACAAAACAGTCTTCCCCTGGTCATATTTACATCACCTCATCAATATACAACCTTGTTTTCTATTTGTTTTTGTTCAGAGATACCATATTTAATATATATTATTGAATCATTAAATTCATGGCTGATATCACCATAACTCATATACTCGTACATTTTAAAAAGTAGGACTGCTTATCTTCTGGAGCCACGTACAAGGGCCCTTATTTATATTAGTTAATAAAGATAAAATAGTTGAGCAGGATTATAGCCCACCAGGGAATGTAGGAAATCATCTTCCCCTGATATTTTTTTTTTAGCTTTAACTTCTTTTTTTTTTTTTTTTTAAGATTTTATTTATTTATGTGACAGAGAGACAGCCAGCGAGAGAGGGAACACAGCAGGGGGAGAGGGAGAGGAAGAAGCAGGCTCCTAGCCGAGGAGCCCGATGTGGGACTCGATTCCGGAACGCCAGGATCACGCCCTGAGCCGAAGGCAGACGCTTAACGACTGCGCTACCCAGGCGCCCCTAGCTTTAACTTCTTTATCAGATTTATTATATAAGGAGATATTATTGTGACCTACAACCTATCGTCTCTCTTTGAAGTTCTGTCTCTGGAAAATATGTTTCTTAATATACATTTCTTAAAGATTCTGATATCCTAACTAACATCTTCTCATGAGAATATTATACTTGTTTATTACTAAAGCATTTTTGAATTCAGGTAACCTCTAAAAATACTTGTTTCAGACATTACCTCCTTAATCTAGCTGAAGTTTAGTTGTTTTAAGTTGGCTACTGAGTATGGGCGCCTGGGTGGCTCAGTTGGTTAAGCGTCTGCCTTCGGCTCAGGTCATGATCCTGGGGTCCAGGGATTGAGCCCGGCACTGGGCTTCCTGCTCAGCGGGGAGCCTGCTTCTCCCTCTCCTCCCCTGCTTGTGCTCTCTCTCTCTTTCTATGTCAGGTGAATAAAATCTTAAAAAAAAAAAAAAATTTGGCTACTAAGTCCTTAAGAGGGACATAATGCAAGAATTGAAGAACTATCAGAAGTTATGCTAAAGTTTAGGAAATATGATTATCCTCTTTTATCTAAAGCTGGTATAATCCAGCTAACATCAGTATAAAATTTGGTCAGCTTTACTAGATATTTAGTAAATATTTATAGAAGTAATTACTATTTGAAAGAAAATTCAAACATAATATTCTAGCAATCCGGTGATTTTGATTTTTGATTAATGTTTGTGTTTGGTTTTAGGGTGGATCTATTTTATTAATAACAGGTCCTCCTGGATGTGGGAAAACAACAACTATAAAAATACTATCAAAGGAGCATGGTATTCAAGTACAAGAGTGGATTAATCCAATTTTACCAGATTTCCAAAAAGATGATTTCAAGGAGATACTTAATCCTGGTAAGGTTTGCTATGAAGGTAGTGGAAATAGTGGGAAAAGTCTATGTTTAAAGGAGGTTTAAAATGAACTCCCCATCTATATTCTTGAGATTCCTAAGATTCTTTTGGGTGTATGTTTTTGTGAGAAAATCTATGTTGTGACTCCTATGCTAGATTGGTATCTGCCCACTATCAGTAGCTTCACAAAATGAGAGTAGCAATCAGAGGAAACCATCTGAGACCATTTTCTTTCATACTTCCCAGTTTCAGACAGAAGTACTTTCAGGAGAAGAGGGGATGCTTGCTTCTAGTAGAGGAGAATGAGATTCTTTGAGGATTAAGTCTGACTAATTGATTCATCGTCAACATACTCATTTGGCGTATTTTCACTGTATAGGGAAAGATACAAATGTTTTTACCAGTTGTGTGGCTATTATATTGACAGCTGTGTTCTACAGTCAGTTCATTCCATATTACATTCGTTGTTATAGAAAATCCATTGTGGCCCATGAGGACTCTTGTCTTGAATATTGTATTTTAAATTTGTACAGTTTTGCCTAAGTAGAAAAAAATCTACAATGTCGTAAGCTCCTTCATGTATGTGCGAATGTATTCAGTAATGTATATGTGTGTGTTACATACATATGTGTAATTTCGATGTATACATAATTTGTTTAAAGTAAAAATGTTAAATGTTTTCTTTCAGAAGCCAGCTTCCATGTATTTCCCTACCAGTCTCAGATAGCAGTTTTTAAAGAGTTTCTACTAAGAGCAACGAAGTATAACAAACTACAAATGCTTGGAGATGATCTAAGAACTGATAAGAGGATAATTCTGGTTGAAGTACGGACAAATTTTGAGATCCTGCTGTAACTATTCAGTAAATAATTGCAAGATATATCTTATTAATAGCGGCATTAACTCTCTGCATAGTATTAATAGTGATAAAATGTAACGTAAAAGCTCGGTGATAGCTGAAGTCTCAGGTCTTTTTCAGTAAACTTGAATAGAGTAGCTATAGGTTAATGAACTTTAAAATTTTAATGGCTTTGGTATAGAAAAGCAAAAGAAATAATTTGGAAAATGATGTCTTAGTGAAAATACTGTAACTAGTAGCGATCCTAAGAAATTTGATTGAAAATTGGGTTTCCCATTGATGCATTTATTGTTTAGGACGTCCGCTTTTTCATGTTTTCCTTAATTTCTGTGAAAGTTTTAGTTACAACACATTGAATAGGTAACATTTTTTCCCAAATTTGGTTAATATGAATCTTGTATAAATTTACACATTAATGAAACTGAGTAATATTTATCATTTTTCAATAGGATTTACCTAACCAGTTTTATCGAGATTCTCATACTTTACATGAAATTCTCAGGTGAGTTTCAGTGAAGTTTTCTCAAACTTTGAATCAAATGACAATACCTTATATTTCAACATTGCTATACTTTATTCTAGGAAATATGTGCACAGTGGTCGATGTCCTCTAATCTTTATAATTTCTGACAGTCTCAGTGGAGATAATAATCAAAGGTTACTGTTTCCCAAAGAAATTCAGGAAGAGTGTGCTATAGCAAACATTAGGTAAGAATGAAATTTCTGCTTGTAATGCTCACATACATGTTATATTTTTAAATTGATCATCTAACCAGTATCTTTTTTTTATAAAACTTTTTAAACAGTTTTAACCCTGTGGCACCAACAATTATGATGAAATTTCTTAATCGAATAGTGACAATGGAAGCTAACAAGGTACGTCTCTTAAGAACTGATTATTTTGAATCTTACATTGTAGTTTTAGAAAGCCATACTTGTGTTGTTATAAACACATATTATTTCTCTTTTTAGAATTAAAATATTTGTTTACATTCGTCAGGCCTCTCATTCTAGAAAAGGCAGGAAATACTGATTTTAAAAATCCCTAACCTTTCGCTATTATTAAACCTAGCTTTCTCTTTCACATTGAGGTAAATTTCCCTTTGCTTGGCTTAGTGCTATAAATTGTGTCTCCTATCAAGAAACTGTTTCCTGGCATCTAGGTACATTAGTCATCAACAGTCCAACTCTACTTTTGTCCTGTTGTCACAATTTTTTTTTAATTTAATAGTGTGTTTATTGTGGTAAAAATCATAAAATTTACCATCTTAACCATTTATTTTCTGACGTTATGGAGATACACTTGACACATAATATTGTACCAGTTTAAGGTGTACAGCACATTGATTTGATACACTTACGTACTGCAGAATGATTACCGCTGTGGCATTACCCACAACACCTCCATCACTTCGTGTAGTTACCATTTCTTTTTTGTGGTGAGAACATTTAAGATCTACTCACTTAGCAGCTTTCAAGTAGTTATACAGTATTATCAGCAATACCATCTTAACCATTTTTAAATGGACAGTTCAGTAGTGTTATATATATTAACATTGTAAAACAGCTGTTGTCATTTTTAATAGATCACTTTTTTCTATCTTTCAAATCAACATGATGTTAAAATAAACTGATGGAACTTCTCCCAGCAGCATGGTTCTAGGGGACCCTACTGCTACAGATCAACCAAATCTTACATGAAACCTAAGGTTTTTTTGCAGCACTCGGATCATAGTAACTGATGGCAATCTCCAAGGGAGAGTTTGCTTTGAGGATTAAACAAAATAATGTATGTATGTAGAGCACTTAGTGGAATAAATAAAAACTGTTAATAGTGAAAAATCAGAAACAAACGGAGTCCAGTAATAGAGGGAGCAGTTATTATGGTGAGGTATCATGTGATTGATGGGTGTTTTGAGAATATTTAGTGACATGAGAAAATACGGTTTAATGTCAAGTTAAAAATAACAACATGCAGGGGCGCCTGGCTGGCTTATTCGGAAGGGCATGCAACTCTTGACCACGGGGTCGTGAGCTGGAGCCACCTTGTTGGCTGTAGAGATTATAAATAAATAAATAAGTGAGTGAGTGAGTGAAGTTACAGTGCTAACAATAGAAATTGTATCTTCAACCCTTGCTATGTGTCAGGCACTACGCAAAGTATTTTCACATACCTGATCTTATTAAATCTCACCACAACCATACAAAATTGGTACATAATCCCTATTTTACAGATAAGGAAACAGCTTTTGGGGAGAAATAACTTGCATAATATCCCACAACTATTAAGTATCAGATAGGGGGCCCCTGGGTGGCGCAGTTGTTAAGCGTCTGCCTTCGGCTCAGGGAGTGATCCCGGTGTTCTGGGATCGAGCCCCACATCAAGCTCCACGGTTGGGAGCCTCCTTCTTCCTCTCCCACTCCCCCTGCTTGTGTTCCCTCTCTCGCTGGCTGTCTCTCTCTGTTAAATAAATAAAATCTTAAAAAAAAAAAAAAGTATCAGATAGGTTTGAAGTTTCGTTCTGACTCCATTTCACTGTGCTGAAACAAAACAGTTTTCAATAACAGCAGAATGCACATATATACTTGGACCTGTACATATTAGAAAACAGTACATAAAAATGCTGAGAGTGATTAGATCTGGATGGTAGGATTATTTGTGATTTTTTAAAAAATATCTTTGTGATTTTTTATAAAGATTAAAAATTCAGTACCAGGGATTAAGAAGTTGTGGTCCATATATACAATGGAATATTACTCAGCTATCAGAAAGAACGAGTTCTCAACATTTGCTACAACATGGATGGCACTGGAGGAGATAATGCTAAGTGAAATAAGTCAAGCAGAGAAAGACAACTATCATATGATTTCTCTCATCTATGGAACATAAGAACTAGAATGATCAGTAGGGGAAGAAAGGGATAAAGAAAGGGGGGGTAATCAGAAGGGGGAATGAAACATGAGAGACTATGGACTATGAGAAACAAACTGAGGGCTACAGAGGGGAGAGGGGTGGGGGAATGGGATAGGCCGGTGATGGGTAGTAAGGAGGGCACATATTGCATGGTGCACTGGGTGTTATACACAACTAATGAATCATCGAGCCTTACATCGAAAACCGGGGATGTACTGTATGGTGACTAACATAATATAATAAAAAATCATTATAAAAAAAAATTCAGTACCAGGAGCATAACTACAAATTACAGCTTTTAAATATTTATTAAACAAACATTGAGAATTAATAAAAATAATCAACATCATAGCACCTTATCACATTAACTCAAATTTTTTTTAAGACTAAGTTGTTAAATTGCAAGCGACATTCACTTCAGCAAGTTGCGTTGAAATAGTAAAGAGATACCATGACTTTTTTGTTATGTAGTTAACATGCTGTACCTTAAATAGTGGACCTGCAAGAATGTTAGAACTAGTATACCTTTTTTTTTTAGGATTTTTAAATTTTTAAGTAACCTCAACACCCACTGTGGGGCTCAACCTTAAAACCCCAAGATCAAGAGTCGCATGCTCTACTGACTGAGCCAGTCACGTGCCCCTAGAACTAGTATACTTTTGATATTATTGTTGATACTGTTACATCACAGGAGCAACAACCAGCACACTATTCAAGTCTTTCAAGCTTTTATAAAATCAAATGTTAAGATACTGTCTGGGGTCTCCAAGGATGATCAAGAGAACATTTTAGAAGATCAAAAGAACATTTTAATCTCTGGCATTCTGTAGCTCAGTTAATTATATTAAAAAAGAGTATTGACTTTTTTAAAGATTTTATTTATTTATTTATTGGCAGGGAGCGGGGGAGAGAGAGAGCACAAGCAGAGGGGAGCAGCAGGCAGAGGAAGAAGCAAGCTGCCTGCTGAGCAAGGAGCCTGATGCGGGACTTGATCCCAGGACCCTGAGATCATGACCTGAGCTGAAGGCAGACACTGAACCGACTGAGCCACCCAGGTGTCCCAGGAAATGTAACTTGAAATCGTGATCCTTGGTAGCTGAAGGAAATACCATGGATCTTAATCACTTTGAACACACAGATGTGGTCGAAATGTGTGATCACACTTTACATAATGATATCAAAAAGACTAAAGAGAAACAGAGAAACATAGGGGCGCCTGGATGGCGCAGTCGTTAAGTGCCTGCCTTCGGCTCAGGGCGTGATGCTGGAGTCCTGGGATCGAGCCACACATCAGGCTCCTCTGCTGGGAGCCTGCTTCTTCCTCTCCCACTCCCCCTGCTGTGTTCCCTCTCTTGCTGGCTGTCTCTCTCTGTCAAATAAATAAAATCTTTAAAAAAATAAAAACAGAGAAACATCTATTTAAACTAAATGCCAATTTACCTTAAGCTATGATAAGTCATTGACTTTCCTAAGCAGACTGGCATTTAACATGGAAGCTTTTTAGCATCTAACTTTAAAAGATTCTAATGTACTTTTTCATTTAGTTTTGAGAATGGGGCGGTGTTTTTTTGGTTTTAGAAACTAGTTTTAAACTTTAATTTTTTTCATTTTAGGATGGAGGAAATATTATTGTCCCTGATAAAAGTTCTCTAGAGTTGCTCTGTCAAGGATGTTCTGGTGATATCAGAAGTGCAATAAACAGCCTCCAGTTTTCTTCTTCAAAAGGTAACTGTGAAAGATAAACTCCTACTGCGTTGTATAGGTGACTAACTTTCTCTTAATGGTTCATGAATCTAAATCAAACAGAATGGATTTTAACTTAGAGTTGATATATATCTCCATCTACAGTTTTTTTTTGAGACTGTTCTATAAAATCACGTGTGTACATGTGCATACACACACCCCTGTAAACATGTCATTGTATGTATCTGTAAACCTGAGACAAAACCCGATTCATTTATGTGGTTTGGTACTTTACTTTTTAAACTTAATTTGGATGAGACTTCCTGGGTGAAAATCCTGGCTCTGCCATTTACCAGTGAATAATCTTGCAAATGACAGTCATTTTGTGCCTGCATAGTCTCACCTTTTATATGAGAAGCTCTCTTACAGAGTTGCCTGAAAAGTAAGTGAGTTAATACTTGTAGGGTGTTTATTCCAGTGCTTGATATATATTAAGGAGTCAGTAAATGGTCAACTGTTAATGGGCTGAGGGGCACCTGGATGGCTCAGTCGGTTTAGTGTTTGACTCTTGATTTCAGCTCAGGTCATGATCTCAGGGTCATAAGATCGATCCCCTCCTGGGGGGTCCATACTGGGCACGGAGCCTGCTTGAGGTTCTCTCTCTCCCTCTCCCCTGAGTGCATGTGGGTGTGCTCTCTCCAAAATAAATAAATCTTTAAAAAATATATAGTATTGTGCTTACGTAGTTTTACTTTTGTATTTATTTTTTATATATGATACATTTAATAAATTGATTTACTTTTATTGTAAAAAAGGTGCAGTGTCATGCTATATTAAACAGGAGGGGGGGCGCCTGGGTGGCGCAGTCGTTAAGCGTCTGCCTTCGGCTCAGGGCGTGATCCTGGCGTTCCAGGATCGAGCCCCACATCAGGCTCCTCCACTAGAAGCCTGCTTCTTCCTCTCCCACTCCCCCTGCTTGTGTTCCCTCTCTCGCTGGCTGTCTCTATCAAATAAATAAATAAAATCTTTAAAAAAAAATAAAAAAATAAACAAAAAAAAAATAAACAGGAGGGGCACCTTAGTGGTTCAGTCGGTTAAGCATCTGACTCTTGATATCAGCTCAGGTCTTAGTCTCAGGGTCCTGAGTTCAAGCCCTATGTTGGGCTTCACGTTGGGCATGGAGCCTACTTAAAAGAAAAACAAAGGGGGAGGTGGTGCCTGGGTGGCTCAGTAGGTTGAGCAACTGACTCCTGATTTTGGGTCAGGTCATGATCTCCTGTGTCATGGATGGAGCCCCAAGTGGGGCTTGGCGCTCAGCAGAGAGTTTGCTTGAAGGTTCTGTCCCTCTGCCCCTCCCCCTATTCATGTGCTCACGTGGTCTCTCTCTTTCTCTCAAATAAATAAATAAATCTTTAAAAAAATAGAGAGAGAGAGATAGCACATGGTTTCTTGTACATGGTCCTCGTCAGAAAACATTTAACAAGCACCCTACTTGATGTTTCACATTGAGGAATTGACCTTGAAAAATTAAAAACCATCTTTGGAGCTCTCAAAATCCACCTGAAATCCTGGTGTCTACCTACAAGTATAACCTGTTCGTTTAGTTTACATCTTTGTTTTTCAAAATAACTAGAGAAAAGTAAATAGCAGCGTAATTCAACTGAAACCAGAATTCTGTTTTTCCTGTAGAAACATAAATGTAAACGGTGCTTAGGTTCACTGCTGGAATTATGGGTTGGGAAGGCTGAAGTAGGCCAGTTTGCAATCCTGTCATTTATAACATTATTACTCTGACCTCAGAAATTTTAAAAGGGAAGAAAATAATATTTTTTGAGTGGGTCAGGAACTGTATTTGCAATCATACATTGTTTCATTTAATTCTTTTTTTTTTTTAAAGATTTTACTTATTTATTTGACAGAGAGAGACAGCCAGCGGGAGAGGGAACACAAGCGGGGGGAGTGGGAGAGGAAGAAGCAGGCTCCGAGCAGAGAATCCTGATGTGGGGCTCGATCCCAAAACACCGGGATCACGCCCTGAGCCAAAGGCAGGCGCTCAACGACTGCGCCACCCAGGAGCCCCTATTTTATTTAATTCTTGACCAGCTTAATGAGATAGACAATAATAAGAATCAAACCCAGATCCTATGTTCTTTCTGTCTTCCAGGCTACTTTTCTTAAGTGATGCATTCTGAGTTTTGAACAGTAGATTTACCAATGAAATTTCAACACGGGCATATTCATAAATTGAAGACTGCCCAAATCAGTAGAGAGGTGATACGGAATAGTTGTTGAACATGCACCACTACAGAACTGTCCTGCCTGGATTCAGGTCACTTAGTAGCTGATGACTTTGAGGCAGTTACTTAATCTCTTTCTATCTCCTATCTTTAATGTATATAATAATAGTTCTCCGCTAATCAAGTTATTTTGAGGATTTAATTGGCTAATACCTATCATGCACCAAGAACAGTACCTTGCACAAGCAGTACTGTGAGAAATCAAAATGATAGGCCTATATTAGGAGAATGTGTCATTTCTATGGGTGAAAATTTGAATTCTGCATCATGAGGTACTTTTAGGTGACATTGTATTCCATTTTAATAGCGTAGCAACCCGAAGACGACTGTTAACTCAGTTCACATATTTTATAATTACAGTTATAAATAAAAAATATATTTTGATTAGATTATTTAGTGTAACTATATAAAATGTCTGTCTTATTTTTCGTATTTTAATTTTATTTTCAATATCGTTTCTCGGGTGTATATTATTTAGGAGGAAACCGTTTATGGCCAAGGAAGAAAGGAATGTCTTCAATAAAATCAGATGCCGCGCTGTCAAAATCAAAACAAAGGAAAAAAACTGATAAGATTTTTGAAAACCAAGAGGTCCAAGCTATTGGTGGCAAAGATGTTTCTCTTTTTCTCTTCAGAGCTCTGGGGAAAATTCTGTATTGTAAAAGTAAGAAAATCTTATATATGTATTTTTTTAATCTGTTAGGTATTAGTCTTAGAACTGAAATTAAATACCAGTTTTTTAAAATGTCACGTATCTGGCAGCTAGAGCTAGGTCTGATAGTCTTTGGCAAGGCCTAAGACATAGCAGATAAGTGTATTTAGATAGAGTATTTTTGGACTATGGACAGGACTAAATGTAAAAACTACTATAGACTATATCCATGTCTGTAAATCTTTTAAAGTATAGCTTGCTGCAGGTAAGACATCAGTTTCTCTAGAATTTTAGTGGCAGGTGTTGGTATCCCAAAGCCCTCTTAGGCCTGAACTCTGGACACCAGGACCCTAGACAAATTGCCGGGTAGCTTCAGGCTTCTTTGGATCTCCTTGCATTTCTCCTCACTGCCTGCTCTCTCCCCAACCAGAGATGTTCTGTTTCCCTCTTCCTTCTTTAATGCCTGCTTCCCTGCAGTCCCTCCACTCGGATCACTGATCTCTAAGCTCCCTGATTGTTTTTCCTTTCAGTAAAATCCCAAACTGCTTTTCGTTTAGAAAATATCAGTTCTCAGTCCGCTGATCCTGAAGGAAGAGAATTAGGATTGGGGCTGGGGGGGTGGAATCTAGCATGCCTTTATATAGATTGAAACAATTCAAGCAAAATTTTGAAGGAAACTGTTGCCGTAGTTTAGAATCCTTTTATCTGTTATAGCACAAAGTAAATAATCAAAATGGACCATTGAGAAATCGTGTCCTCAATTTTCTCTCAGATAGTTTTTCAAACTTCTTGTAAAATAGCAGCTTTGGTGGGTCACAAATAGTATGTGAACAGACATTCATTGAAGTTTCATGCGTAATCACACCTTTTATTATCTGAGACTATTTTCTGATTGCCAAAAACCCAACTGTTTTAAACAACTGTTTTTATCCTCCTATGAAACTCTTGAGTGCCTCCTGTACCTGTTTTCCATCTTCTTATCTTCCTTGTCTCTTTGCCTTCTGTTGTCCCTCTGTGTTTCTTCTTTGCAGATGGTCAAAAATTTGGGGTTTCTAAATGGAAACCTTCATGCCACCCGCAGAAAATGAAACAGGCACACTTAGTGGAAGTGAAGACGCCACTCTGTCCTTGGGTCTCTTACCTCTGAACCTCAGTGACTATTCCCACTGATTCTTTTCCTTCCACTCTTTGGTTTCCTTCTCAACATTCATTTATAACTTCCTGCATCAGGAAACAGGATTCCTGTTCTCATGCAGAAAGCAGCCTCATCCTAAGTGGTAAAGAAAACAGTAAAGATCTTTTATTGAGAATGAGGATCAAAAGAAGAAAGCAACACAGAGCTGAAAAGGTGAAATGCTGCAGAGTGCTTTGAGAGTTGGAATATTTTATTTCTAGAAAAGCCATAATCCAGGCATCAGAATTCTTTTTTTTTTTTTTTTAAGATTTTATTTATTTATGTGACAGAGAGACAGCCAGCGAGAGAAGGGAACACAGCAGGGGAGAGGGAGAGGAAGAAGCAGGCTCCCAGCTGAGGAATCCTATGTGGGACTCAATCCCGGGACGCTGGGATCACGCCCTGAGCCGAAGGCAGACGCTTAACGACTGCACCACCCAGGCGCCCCAGGCATCAGAATTCTA
This sequence comes from Ursus arctos, assembly GCF_023065955.2. NCBI lineage: Eukaryota > Metazoa > Chordata > Mammalia > Carnivora > Ursidae > Ursus > Ursus arctos. Next base: position 56,158,167 of record NW_026623067.1, read on the forward strand.
ATTTGAGTTCTTAAGAATAGTGATAATGAGACAACTCACTATATATATAGCAGGAAGGTACTGGAACAGTGAGGCAACTCACATAAGCCTCCAGTTACTTTGTTTTTTTATTTTTAACATCTTGCTTAGTATGTTTGGTATTATGTGCCTAAAGTGCTGAAAAAGCTTCGAATGAGTGGTTCTTCAACTGTAGATGGTGGTACTTTTAATAATTCCAGAAATTTTTTTATAGGAGCATCTTTATCAGAAGTAGATTCCCCTCGGTTGCCTTTGCATTTATCAGAGTATGATCGGGATACCTTACTTGTTCATCCTGAGGTAAAGTCTTTAATAACATTTAGTGCTTTTTACAGGTTATATATTATTTACATTTATGCATATGTGCATTTAACCACTGCATTTTTACCTAAATTATATGTGTATGCTTCTTTTTATAGGAAGTAGTAGAAATGTCACACATGCCAGGAGAGTTATTTAATTTATATCTTCACCAAAACTACATAGATTTCTTCGTGGAAGTAGATGATCTTGTGAGAGCCAGTGACTTTCTGAGTTTTGCAGATATCCTCAGTGGTGACTGGAATGTAAGACCATTTGACTTAACTGTTTTTGTTTATGCATGTTTCCTCAGAATTGGGAAAGTTTACTTTTATTCCTCATTATTTGACATGTAACTTCTTTTTTTTTTTTTTTTTAAGATTTTATTTATTTTTGAGAGAGAGCGTGGGCAGGGGAGAGGGGCAAGGGGAGAAGCAGACTCCCTGCTGAGTGGAAAACCCAATGCAGGACTCAATCCTAGGACCCTGGGATCATGACCTGAGCCGAAGGTAGACGCTTAACCGACTGAGCCACCCAAGGGCCCCTTATGTGACTTTTTAAAAAATTATTAACATATAATGTATTATTTGTTTCAGGGGTACAGGTCTGTGATTCACCAGTCTTACACAATACACATGTGCTCTCTGTAGCACATATCCTCCCCAATGTCCACCACTCAATTACCCCATTCCTCCCACCCCCTTCACTCCAGCAATCCTCAGTTTGTTTCCTGAGATTAAGAGTCTCTTATGGTTTGTCTCCCTCTCTGGTTTCATCTTGTTTCATTTTTTCCTCTCTTCCCCTATGATCCTCTGCCTTGTTTCTTAAATTCCACATATCAGTGAGAGCATATGATAATTGTCTTTCTCTGATGGACTTATTTCACTTAGCATAATACCCTCTGGTTCCATCCACGTCGTTGAAAATGGCAAGATTTCATTTTTTTGATGGCTTCATAATATTCCATTGTATATACACATCTTTATCCATTCATCTGTCAGTGGACATCTGGACTCTTTCCATAGTTCGGCTATTGTGGGCATTGCTGCATTAAACATTGGGGTGTAGGTGCCCCTTTGGATCACTACATTTGTATCTCTGGGGTAAATACCCAGTAGTGCAATTGCTGGTTTGTAGGGTAGCTCTATTTTCAACTTCTTGAGGACCCTCCATACTGTTTTCCAGAGTGGCTGCACCAGCTTGCATTCCCACCAACAGTGTAGGAGGGTTCCCCTTTCTCCTCATCCTTGCCAACATCTTCCGTTTCCTAACTTGCTAATTTTAGCTATTCTGACTGGTGTGAGGTGGTATCTCATTGTGGTTTTGATTTGTATTTTCCTAACGCCGAGTGATAATTGATAACTTTTTCATGTGTCTTTTGGCCATTTGGATGTCTTCTTTGCAGAAATGTCTGTTCGTGTCTTCTGCCTGTTTCTTGATTAGATTATTTGTTCTGTCGGGTGTTGCGTTTGATAAGTTCTTTATAGATTTTGGATACTAGCCCTTTATCTGATATGTCATTTGCAAATATCTTCTCCCATGTTGTATTTTGGTTTTGTTGACTGTTTCCTTTGCTGTGCAAAAGCTTTTTATCTTGTTGAAGTCCCAGTAGTTCGTTTTTCCCCTTGCTTCCCTTGCCTTTGGTGATGTGTCCAGGAAGAAGTTGCTGCGGCTGAGGTTGAAGAGGTTGCGGCCTGTGTTCTCCTCAAGGATTTTGATGGATTCCTGTCTCATATTTAGGTCTTTCATCCATTTGGAGTCTATTTTTGTGTATAGTGTAAGGAAATGGTCCAGTTTCATTCTTCTGCGTGTGGCTGTCCATTTTTTCCCAACACCATTTGTTGAAGAGTCTGTCTTTTTTCCATTGGAAATTCTTTCCTGCTGTGTCGAAGATTAGTTGACCATAGAGTAAGGGTCCATTTCTGAGTTTTTTTTTTTTTTTTTTTTAAAGATTTTATTTATTTATGTGACAGAGAGACAGCCAGCGAGAGAGGGAACACAGCAGGGGGAGTGGGAGAGGAAGAAGCAGGCTCCCAGCGGAGGAGCCTGACGTGGGACTTGATCCCGGAACGCCAGGATCACGCCCTGAGCCGAAGGCAGACACTTTAACGACTGCGCTACCCAGGCGCCCCTCTTCTTTTTTTTTTTTTAAGATTTTATTTATTTATTTGACAGAGATAGAGACAGCCAGCGAGAGAGGGAACACTAGCAGGGGGAGTGGGAGAGGAAGAAGCAGGCTCATAGCGGAGGAGCCTGATGTGGGGCTCGATCCCATAACGGCAGGATCACGCCCTGAGCTGAAGGCAGACCCTTAACGACTGTGCCACCCAGGCGCCGCATGAGTTCTCTGTTCTGTTCCATTGATCTGTGTATCTGGTTTTGTGCCAGTACCATACCGTCTTGATGATGATAGCTATGTAATACAGCTTAAAGTCCGGGATTGTGATGCCACCAGCTTTGGTTTTCTTTTTCAGCATTCCTTTGGCTATTTGGGGTCTTTTCTGGTTCCATACAAATTTTAGGATTATTCCATTTCTGTGAAAAAAGTTGATGGTATTTTGATAGGGATTGCATTAAATGTCTAGATTGCTCTAGGTAGCATAGACATTTTAACAAGATTTGTTCTTCCAGTTCCAGAGCATGGAACGGTTTTCCATTTCTTTGTGTGTTCCTCAATTTCTTTCATGAGCGTTCTATAGTTTTCTGAGTAAGGTTCTTTGCTTCGTTGGTTAGATTTATTCCTAGGTATCATATGGTTTTGGGTGCAGTTGTAAATGGGATCGATTCCTTAATTTCTCTTCCTTCTGTCTTGTTAGTGTATAGAAATGCAGCTGATTTCTCTGCATTGATTTTATATCCTGCCACTTTACTGAATTCCTGTATCAGTTCTGGCAGTTTTAGTGTGGAGTCTTTAAGGTTTCCACGTGAAGTATCATGTCATCTGTGAAGAGTGAGAGTTTGATGACTTCTTTGCCGATTCTGATGCCTTTTACATTTTTTTGTTGTCTGATTGCTGAGGCTGGGACTTCCAGGACTATGTTGAACAGCAGTAGGACTGTGTTGAGGAGCAGTGGTGATAGTGGACATCCCTGCCATGTTCCTGACCTTAGGGAAAAAGCTCTCAGTTTTTCCCCATTGAGAATGATAGTCTCTCTGGGTTTTTCCTAGATGGCTTTTATGATACTGAGGTATGTTCTCTCTATCCCTACACTGTGAAGAGTTTTAATCAAGAAAAGATGCTATACTTTGTCAAATGTTTTTTCTGCATCTGTTGAGAGGATCATATAGTTCTTGTTCTTTTTTTTATTAATATAGTGTATCACATTGATTTGTGGATATTGAACCAAACTTACAGCCCAGGAATAAATCCCACTTGGTCATGGTGAATAATCCTTTTAATGTACTGTTGGATCCTATTGGCTAGTATTTTGGTGAAATCTTATGTAACATCTTAATAACAATAATAAAACTAATTCATCCAATCCAGTGTTTGTAATGATAGTGGTTAATCTGACTTTTTTGATGATAACACTAATTTTTTCTTAAGTCATTTTCTGATTATAAAACTAATATATATATTCAGAAGTTTTGACAATCATTGAAAAGTAGATAGAAGGGGAAGAAATGTGCTTTTTATACTTTCTTTTACTTTTTAAATAAAAATTTTTTTATAAATTTGAAATTATTCACTATTAAATTTGTATTTTTCCATAACATTTTAACACTGCTCTGATCAATGTAATAGCAACTAGCCACATGACTAGATTATATTAGATTACATTAAATTAAACTTAATTTAATTTAAAATTCAGTTCCTCAGTCACACTAGCCACATTTCCAGCATTTGATAGCTACCCGTGGCTAGTAACTACTCTGTTGAACAGCTACCGTGTTGAACAATTTGTTAAATAACAGAATATTTCTGTTACAGAAAGTTCTTTTGCACAACACTGTTTTGATATGTTAATGTTTCTGTATTACAAATATTGAAATAGCATTAATAATTAAAATTAGGAAAGCTACAATAAAAAACATATATGATATGGTTTCTGTGTTATATTTAAAATTTCACTATTCAGCAGTTGCGTTTGCTTAATTTTTTTATATTCCTTTTTATTTTGAAATTTTCTAACCTATAGACAAATTGAAAGAATAGTATGATGAATGCCTATATACCCTTAGCTTTCATTCACCAGTTTTTCACATTTTCCCACGTTTGCTTAACCTCTGTGTTTACACACTTGTTTTGGCCCAATAATTGGAAAGTAATTGCAGGTATCATGTCACTTAATACTTAAGCACGTGTAAAGACATTGCCCTATTACAACCACATATCACTTAAGGAATCTAGCATTAATTTACTAACATCCTTATTCTGATTTCCTCAGTTGTCTCAAAATGTATTTTAAGGGGAACCTGGCTGGCTCAGTCAGTAAAGCATGCATCTCTTGGTCTAGGGGTTGTAAGTTTGAGCCCCACATTGGGTGTAGAGATTACTTAAACATAAAATCTTAACTTGATCTTAGCCAAAAGGCTAAGAAGCAATAAAAAATAAAATCTTAAAAAAAAAATGTATTTTAAGTTGTTTTCATGACCTGCTTCCAAGATCCATTCAGAGTTCATGCATACTGGTTGATTGTTGTGTCTCATTGGAATTTGATTTAGGTAATTTTGTAACATATTATTTTCAGGGCTTGGTTTCAGCTCGGGGTGTGATCTCATGGTTCATGGGATAGAGCCCTGTGTCCACCCCGCACTTGGCGGAGTGTCTGCTTGAAGATTCTCTCCCTCTGCCCCTCCCCACACTCACATATGTGCATGCCCTCTCTCTCTCTAAAATAAATCAGTAAACCTTAAAAAAAAAAGTGAACATACATTAAGTATATAGGATTAATGGTTTTTTGGCATCAGCAGTACCAATAGCTCTGCGTTGTAAATTTCTTACTTTATTTTACATTTTGTCTCCTTTTTAGACGCGCTCTTTACTCAGGCAATATAGTACATCCATAGCTACGAGAGGTGTGATACATTCCAACAAAGCCCGAGGATTTGCTCATTGCCAAGGAGGAGGATCGAGTTTTCGACCCTTGCACAAACCCCAGTGGTTTCTCATAAATAAAAAGGTAAAAAAAAGAATTGTATATTTTTAAAGGTAAACTTTATGGTATGTGAATTATATCTCAATAAAGCTGGTTTTTTTTTTGTAAGTTTTAAAAAAGTATTTTATTAGTAGTAAGAAATAGTTGCTAACACCCACAATTTTTTTAGAATTATAGTAAGACATAAAAAAGACGCTCTTCTTAAATCCCTCATTATTTTTTAGGAAAAAAACTCAAAATTTGAAAGCACATATTTTATTTATTAGTTGACTATTACTGAATTCACAGTATCGTTATAATGATCTTTTAGTTTTAATTAAAATAGGGGCGGGCACCTGGCTGGCTCAGTCGGAAGAGCATGTGACTCTTGATCTCAGGGTTGTGAGTTCAAGCCCCGCAGTGGGTGTGGAGATTACTTAAAAAAAAAGGAAAAAAATCCTTGCTTTGCCTCTAACCATCTGGATGGGTTATTTTACCTAATGTGCACTTACTTTCCACAGATTTAAATGTGGAGGATTGGATTAGAAATCAAAAATAAGTGGCCCCCTACATTGAATACTGCACTCAAAAAGATTTTATTCATGAATTTCTAGTCTTTTAAAAAAAAAAAAAGAGTATAATAATTAAAATTTATATATGGATTTCTGGCTCAGAATTCCTGGACTCTCCTGAAAAGAATGCAAAGTAAGGCAGCACTGGCCTATATTTTTACATGGCAGCAGTCTGATCACACCAAGTAGCATCTGCCCCTTGAAGATGGGAGTGGTGGGTCCCGCTTTCCCCAGCTGTCTCACTGCACTGATTTACGTACCTGCCTATCTCCTACGGCGTCTGGACTACGTCATCTCTAAGATGTCTTCTAGTTCCTAAGTCATATGGCTAAATATGAGCCTGTAATTCATGACCTAAGGCATTTTTCAAACAGATTTCTTGGAGAATTTCATGACTTTTAACCAATTGATGTCCCTTATTGACTTGTTTTGCTCTTTACAGCATGAATATTAATTTTGTCTTATAGTTACATACAGATTATCTCTGTAAAAGTGTAAGCTCCTCAAAGGCAGATTGTGCTCTCCTCCTCAGCCTAGCATTGTACCCATGTTAACTGAAGAAAATTAATTTTTTTACTGAGAAATAGTATCCTCACATAATTTGTGATGCTCATAAACCAAATTCCTTTCATTTTTTAAGGTTTTTTTTTCTTTCTACCTTAAGTCTCTTAAAAAATTCTTACTGCTGTTTTGTCAAATATGAAATAGTTCTATAGGTAAAATGCTTTATTAGGTAAGGCTAGGACAGTTATAAACTAATTAGATAAACTCTTAAAAGTATGTGGCATATAAACAATTTTTGTGATATAGTAAACTCAATTTGTCTAAGGATACATCTCCATATTTTTTTATTTTACTCTTCATTTCATCTTTTTTTTTTCCATACAGTATCGGGAAAATTGCTTGGCAGCAAAAGCACTTTTTTCTGACTTCTCCTTACCAGCTTTATGCCTCCAAACTCAGCTGTTGCCATACCTTGCCTTGCTAACCATTCCAATGAGAAATCCAGGTAATAACATGGGTTTTTATTTGTCCCAAGAAGTAGTGTTTTATAACTTTATCTTTCTGTAGGTCAGCTCATTGCTATATTCTAGTGAGCAAAGTTTTTTCTTGGTCCAGAATTAATACATGCTTTTGATTTAAAAAGGAAGAAAGCAATACCGAAGTATATAAAGTAAAAATTAAAAGTTCCCTATAACCACAGGTAATTCCTTTTGAAAGATTGGTATAAATTCTTCCAGACTTTTTTCTGTGTATATACAAATAATAGGCATATGCTTTAATTAGCATATGACACTTGTCATGGATAGCACTCCATATTTTATAAATATGTACTGAATCAGCTCCAGAGGTTGGGAAGTCCAAAATCAAGATACAAGCATATTCAGTATTTGGTGAAGGCCTTCTTCCTACCTTGTAGATGGCTGCCATCTTATATTCTCACATGGCAAAGAGCAGAGCAAAGAAAGAGCCCTCTCTGATGTCTCTTTTATAAATATCAGAAATCCAGGATCATTTTATACTTCTCTGTCCTAGTACTGGAATCAGGAATTTCAGGAGCCCTGGTTCCTTATAGTGGAAATGGTATTTAGAATTAGGATCTGGGGGCACCTAGCTGGTTCAGTCAATAGAACATGTGACTCTGGATCTAGGGGTTGTGAGTTCACTCTCCATTTTGGGCCTAGAGGTTACTTAAAAAAAAAAAAGAAATTAGGATCTGGACACTAGGTATGGTCCTTGCTACTGGCGTATCATTGTGTCTAGGTTGTTTCAGTGGAACAAACCTAGGTAGTGTGTGTGTGTGTGTGTGTGTGTGTGTGTGTGTGTGTAAACCATGAGTTCACACCAATACATTGTTTCAGCCTAACACCACAGAGTTTATTCTAACCTTTCCCAGTTTAGTATCTAGTAGTGGTTTAGACTACATACATTGGAATTATCTAGAGAATCATTTATCTACTAGTTAGAAATTCAGATTATAGGATCACAAACTCAGTTTTCCATATCAAAAAGCTGTTTCTTAAAAAAAAATCCTAATTCTCTTCTATTCCCCTTTCATTTGCTTGTTGTCCATTTGTTTATCTTCAGAGAATTGTCTGTTTAAAGCTTTTTAAAAATCTGTTTCAGCTCAAATTTCTTTTATCCAAGATATCGGAAGACTTCCTCTAAAACGACACTTTGGAAGGTAAACTCATTGTTTTAACTTTCAAAACCTGTTTCAAGACCTGTTATTGAAATCTTCACTGAGTGTTATCTCTTTATTCAGTATATAGCCAGTAAAATTAATCTGTAAAATCCAAGAAATACATATTATTCCCAGTGATTAATGACCATATGATTGCATTGTAGATCCATCATTTTATTACATAAAGCAGTGTATTTTCACTGGCTCACATGTGGAATCCTAAAAGCAAGGGCATTTTTTTTTTTTAAGATTTTATTTATTTATTTGACAGAGACAGCGAGAAGGGGAGCGGGAGAGGGAGAAGCAGGCTTCCTGCTGAGCAGGGAGCCCGATGTGGGGCTTGATCCCAGGACCCTGGGATCATGACCTGAGCCAAAGGCAGATGCTTAATGGCTGAGTCCCCCAGGTGCCCCGAGCAAGGGGATTTTTAAAATCCTCCATTTAACAAATCTTGCATATGTGGAAACCCCTTTTCACCTTTCCTGCCCAGAGGTGTACTTAGCCTGTGTTTAAAGCCTGCAGCGACCAGGAACTATCACAAAAGCACTGTCTTTTTTAAATTAATTAATTAATTAAATTTATTTATTTGTTTATTTCTCTTAGAAGATTCAGACAAATTTTTTAAAAACATAGATATAGAGAGGTAAATCTTTATCTGTGCTGTTCTTTTTATTGAAAAATCACTTCTGGGCAAATATCGGTGATTAACAACACCTAGATTTCATTTCTACTTAGCTTATTTGTAAGGTCAAGTTATGTACTCAGGGATTTTAAAAAGGTTTAAAAGGGCTTTTTAACTATTATTGGTTCAACTACTTGATCCAGCTTGGGAGACAGGATTTGTCAGTGCTACTTATCGCAGTCATTCGTGATGACCATATTTAGGGACACCTGGCCGGCACAGTTGAGATAGAGCATGAGACTCTTGATCTCCAGGTCTTGAGTTTGAGCCCCACGTGGGTGTAGAGATTACTTAAATGAAAAAATAAACAATCATGATGACCATTTTTCACATTTTCGTTGATTCATGTTGACAATATTAAATATTAATATTTAGCTTTATAGTTAATATTTAATAGTTCTCTAGTTTCCTGTAATACAACCTACACCTTATTTTTGTACATTTAGCTTATTTCTAACTTTATCACAGTTTTCCTTGTAGCTTTAATCATTGTGGACATCAAATGCTATTTACATAGGATATATTCCTAAAAATAAACTTGCTGGATCAATGGATGTACACTTTTCTGAAGCCTTTGCTCTATATTGCCAGATTATTTCCAGGAATTTTTTGCCAGTTTTATGTCCACTTATAGTATATCAATATATTCGTTTCTCCTAGCTCTTGGCAGCTCTGGGTTTTATTACAATCTTTTAAAAGGTCTTGGGGCACCTGACTCAGTCAGAAGAGCATGAGACTCTTGATCTCGGGGTTGTGTGTTTGAGCCCCACATTGGGTGTAGAGTTTATTTAAATAAATAAAACTTTAATAACTAAGTAAATAAATAAAAGGTCTTTGCCAATCTTAAAGATGATGGTAGTTGTTCATTATTTTAATTTCAGTTTTTAAAGTTACTAGTTAAGTTTTAAAGTTACTAGTTACCATTTGTATTTTTTATGTAAATGGTCCCATGTTTTATACCCATTTTTCTTTTCCTTTTTTTTAAGAGAGAGAGAGTGCGTGCATGTGCCCTCACAAAGTGGGGGAGGGTCAGGGGGATAGAGAGAGAGAAAATATTAAGCAGGTTCCACTCTCAGTTTGGAGCCTGATCTCACGACCCTGAGATCATGACCTGACCCAAAATCAGGAATCTGATGCTTAACCAGCTGAGCCACCCAGGTGCCCCTACCCATTTTTCTATTCTATTTATTTTTTTCTTTTTAATTTATAAGAACTCTTTAGCAAAGACATTAATGAAGTCATTTGTATTGTAAGTTGTAATGATTTTTCACATTGTCATTTACCTTCTTGTACTTTTGTTTATATCGTTAAATAAACTAAAGGGGTTGGCTAAACGGCGAGCATAGTCAAGGTAAATGAGACTAAAGATGGCTTCATAATTCTCACCCACATGGTATAATTTAAAAAGATCCTCTTTTTTGGTTATTATTGCTGCCTGCATTATGAATCTGGCAGGTTGAAAATGGAAGCCCTAACAGACAGAGAACCTGGCTTGATAGACCCGGACAGTGGCGATGAAGCCCAGCTTAATGGAGGGCAGCCTGCAGAGGAAGCTCTGGGAGAACCCACTCAAACTGCTGAACCTGAAACGTGCTGTCTACCTTTGAGTCAAAATAGTGGGAGTGAACTGCCTGCCAGCCAGCCTCAGCCCTTTTCTGCGCAAGGGGACGTGGAAGAAGAAGAAGAGCTGATAATAGAAGACTATGAGAGTGATGGGACATAGAAACGCCCTCGCCGGTCATGTTGCTACTTGGCGGACTCGTGTGCATTTTATTCAGTGGTATCTTAGTAGAGAGAATATACTTTTCAAGTGAATGACAGTTTAATTCTTCACTCTTGTAGTATTTCAGCACAAGAAACTGACTTCTCTGTCATTTTGAAGTAAACAGAAGATCAAGCTTCAAATAATATCTTAATTTTTTTTCTCTAGTATTTATTTCGTCTTGTGAGTGATGTTGGGAGAGGTCAGTGTGAATGAAGTGTGTTTGAACATTATGCCAAATATCAAAGAATGTGAAGGAATAATTCAGAATACTAAAACTTTATGGGGTTGTAAATACGAATTATGAAACAGTTTAGTATGCAATTATGAGTGTAAATAAACTTTGTGCCTTATCCACAGTTTCTTTATGGTCTCTAACTTCTCGAATACCATTTTCATATGCTGTACAGTGGACTATTTTAGATGCTTTTTGAAAAAGTATTTACTTAATTTATATCAAAATTAAAATGTTGAATTTCTTTTCGTTTCTTCTTTTACTATTTCCAAACATTTATTGTCGGCCAGGTATCATTGCGCGTGGTACATGAATCTCCCTTTATCCGCTGTTAACTTTTCAAAAATAGGGAAGAGAATGACAATCTTGCCCTGACAACTCTCTGGCGGGACTAATCACCTTTTACTACCTTTCCAAGCTGTGCGCGAGCGCCGTGGCGCGGGCGGAGCTGGGCTTGTAACCGCCGCTCGGAGGTGCGGGGCGGGCCCCGACCCTCCCGGGCCCCAGAGCGGGAGTCCGGCCTGACAAAGCCGGGCGGGGCAAACTTGGCCCGGCCCCGCCCCGGGAGCAGAGCCGGGTTTCAGTCCCGTGGGCGGCGTGCGCGCTCTCCCCGGCGGCCGCGCAGGTGAGTGGGTCCCGGGGGGTGGGGCCCACGTGAGGCGGCGGCGGACGGGGAGGGGCCCGGCAGCCCCCCGGCAGGTGCGCGGGGTGGGGCAGCAGAGGCCCTGGGCCACTGAGCGCGCGGCCGGGCCCGCGGCGCTGGCCGCTCAGCCCCGCCATAACCTGCGGCCGAGGCCGGACCGAGGCGCGGAATGAGGTGAGGGCCCCGGGGAGAGCGGGGCCTGCGCGTCAGGAGGGCCCCTCAGCAGCCCGCTTTCATTCAGGAGACAGGTGCGCGGCGAGGCGCGCCCGGCCCGCCGCGAAGGCGCCGCCCTTCCCGGGCGCGGGGATCCTCGGATCCCGACCTGCGCACGGACTTAGTTCCGGCCGCTTTGGGGCGTCATCTCGACGGACCGAGAATGGGTTTTCTGTCAGACGCGCAGTCCGAGCGCTGCCTGGGGTCGGCAGACCCGAAAACAGATTGGTGGGAGCGGACGCCGAGCGGTGTCCCTTGTCACTCACGCGTGGGTTAGGTTAAAACCCTCGGGGTTTTCCCGACTCCAGGAAGCCCCGAAACGTCTCGTGGGCCCAGCAAAACTTTAAAGCTCGCTAAAGCGATGCCTCTGGTTTTGTAAAGACGACCAAGTTCGGTTCCGGTGTCACTTTCTTGGGGAAACCATTTGTCCTCCCAGCGCTGTGGCTTTCGGAGCTGTGTGTTCCAACAGCATGGAGCCCGAGTCCCGGGGCTCGTCCAGAACAAAGACTGGATCTGCGGGGGCTCTCAGTGACCCCCTGAAAGATTCGTGAGGGGTAGCCAGGTAACCACCGTGTGGTCGAGGACCGCGGACCATTGCCTTCCAAAATCACGTATTTTGTTATTCCGTGATTCTCCGCATTTACTTTTTGCTTTTTATTTAAAAATTATTTTTATGAGGTAAACATTGATAAGGTGTTCTAATAATTCAAATGAGCCACTTTACACAGGTGAAGATGAAGTAAATCCGCTACAGTGAAGCACACTTTTTCACCTGGGTGTTAAATTAAGCAATGGGATAGCCTTTAAATGCATATATATCAAAGATACAGAGTTATGTAAAACTTGCTGAAGTTATTTCTGTGCTTTTGCTTCTACTTTTCTTAGGAAAATGTATTTCAGAACTCTAGTAGTACCGTGCATTTCTAGAATTTAAATGTTTTTAGACACAGGAGCGCCTGCGTGACTGTCGGTTAAGCGTCTGCCTTCGGTTCGGGTCATGATCCCAGGGTCCTGGGATTGAGGGAACCTGCTTCTGCCTCTCCCTCTGCCTTCGTCTTCCCCTGTGTGTGTGCTGTGTGTGTCTCTCCCTGGCAAGTAAATAAATAAAATCTCTTTTAAAATGAGATAAATGTTTTTAGACACATGAGATAAATGGCAGAGACAAAAATAACTGCGAATTGCTGTCATTTATAGAGCTCCTGCTTTGCATTGGGCACCATGCTGGAACTAGCACAGTTAATTCTCTAAAATTGGAGTACCCCATTAGAAGACCCAGAAATTTAGAACTCTTTCCATTTTCACCCATTCCGTGGGTGACAGGATCTAGTCTATGGTAGTACTTACCCTTCTGTGTGTACACTGCCTACTGGACATCTCCACCGGGATTTCTGATGGGTATCTCAAACTCTTCAGGCTGCTTGTCCCCAGGGCTGTCTCCAGTTTGGAGGGGTGGAGAAATGTTGCATATGAAATGATCTGATGTCTGAGATTTGCTTCATAGTAATCTGTTGGCTGAAGGAATAAACAGGAGGGATAGATGAAACAGGGTTGGTCATAAAATGATCATTATTGAGTTGATTGATGGATACATAGGGTTCATGATACTATTTTCACTTTTTATTATGTTTGAAATTTTCTGTAATACAAAAATTTTAATGCCCTGTATTAAAAAATCTGACTTCTTTGTATCTCCATTGCTACCAACATGGTCCATTGGATTCAGTCACTGGCCTCTTAGCCATTCTCCCTGTTTTCTCCCTTGTCTCCTGGAGTGTACTCTGGACAAACCATCCAGAGTGATCCTATTAAAGCACATCAGATCCAGTCACTGCTCTACTCAGAATGCTCCCTTGTCTTCCCATCTCACTCCCAGTAAAAGCCCAAATCCTTTCCAATAGTTCCCAAGGCCCTAGCGATTCAGACAGACTTAATTCTGCTGCTTACCCTCTCACTCACTCTGCTGCTGCCCCACTGGCCTCCACGACTTAATAGTTCTTGAATTTGCCAGGCACTCCTGCCTCAAGGCTTTTTGCACTAGCTGTTCCATCTGCCTGGACCTCTTCCCCTGATACCTGTCTGGCTTCCTCCTTCACCTCCTTCATTTCTATATTCAGATGTCACATTCTCAATGAAAACTTCCCAGCTCATTCTATTTAAAATTGTAACACCTTGCCGGCAAAGTGCTCCTTATCACCATTCTTAACTTTGTTCTTTAGCATCTGATATATTTTACTTCCCTTATCTATCATCTGTAATCGCCCCCCGTGGAGACTTAAGTTCCATGAATGCAGGGATTTCAGTTGGTTTTGTTCACTGATACACTTTTAGCATGCCTGGTGCATAGCAGATGTTTGGTGAGTATTTGTTGAACAATAGGTCTCCATTTTACAAAATGAAATAAAACATAGCCTTCGGGGGGCACCTGGGTGGTTCAGTCAGTTACGCATCTGACTCAGGTCATGATCTCAGGGTCAGAAGATCGAGCCCCACATCAGGCTCTGCACTGGGCATGGATCCTGCTCAAGATTCTCTCTCTCCCTCTGTTCTCTCTCTCAATTCAAAACAAAACAAAAACCAAAGCCTGAGGAATTTCTAAGTGGTTCAACACCACAAAGGTGAGATTCTCCCTTCATAGTGCCAAGTACAGTGCTCTATGCCCAGTGAGTTTTCGGTAAGTACTTGCTCATGAGCAGTGTTGAGGGAGAAATTCATTGTGCCTCAAACCTAGTAGTTACATTAGCAAATAGTGTCCTTCTTAGTGTATACAAGTCCAGGTCACTGATTTCATGGAGGAGATCAGTTCTAGTAAAAGTGCTTTTTCTCTGCTTCATTTTTTAGGTGGATCAAACACCCTCTGCAATACTGTCTGAGTGTTGTTATGGCAACAGCAGATCGCCTTTAGGTGGCCGCCCTGGAAAGAGTGCTACACATGATATTCGTTGTGGTTCTGTGTTGTACTTTTGGGGGAATCTTAACCTTCAGTGATTTTTTTTTCTCTGAGAATTCAATTTTTAAATCGAGTATCAAGTATTAATATTTTAGAGTGGAAGAAGCAACTCCCCTAAACTGACTTCCCTGATTTGAGAAAAAAAGGGGCTCCTTAGTCCCTGTATTTAACAGACCGCTTCTCCCGGGCCATTCCAAAGCGGATTTGAGGTAATGAAAATGAGGAGTATTTGCTGACGCATCAAACTTTGGTATGCTCAGCTATTAAATATCTTGACTTAGGTGTTGGAGGAAAGGATTCTACTTGAGATGTGTTAGTATCCTGTACTATTAAAATTTAGCTTTGTTGTTTATCGGGCTCATAAATAAATTAGACTTACAAGTGTTTTAATTCAGAACTAAGATTTTAACCTTAATTGCCCTTAAAATCATATAGAATGATGATGCTATCCCTGGCTAATATGCTGTATATGTTTAAAATATTTATATTATCATTTTTACATACCATGATAATTAGGCACGATCATATTGGTTTCCTAAATATGATTATCTGCCATTAAGTGAATAAGATCGGCATTAGTGAAAGAATCAATAACTAGGCATAAGCAATAACTTTGATCTTGGCCACAGGTGTAAAAGTCACAAATGTCGTCAAATGATGGAAGATCCAGGAATCGGGACAGGCACTATGATGAAGTCCCAAGGGACTCACCCTATCAAGATGGCACCATAGGAACCCTCCAGACTCTTCGCAGCAGTGAGCTGGCTGTGAGTGCTGATCCCTTGCCACCACCCCCTCTCCCGTTACAGCCACCATTCGGCCCAGACTTCTACTCAAGTGACACAGAGGAACCGGCCATAGCACCAGATCTCAAACCCATAAGGCGCTTTGTTCCTGAGTCCTGGAAGAACTTCTTCAGAGGGAAGAAAAAGGACCCGGAATGGGATAAGCCGGTGTCTGACATCAGATACATCTCGGATGGAGTGGAATGTTCACCTCCAGCCTCTCCAGCAAGACCAAACCACCATTCGCCCCCCAACTCTTACAAAGATCCTTGCGGAGGGTCCGAAGGAACGTTTAATTCCCCGAAAGAGTCTGAGGCAATGTTTCCCCAGGATCCCTATGGTTCAGTAGGCCGACACACGCAGACAGCCCGAACGTATAGCGAGAAGGTGGAAGAGTATAACCTGAGGTATTCCTACATGAAGTCGTGGGCAGGCCTGCTGCGGATTCTGGGCGTGGTGGAGCTGCTTTTGGGAGCTGGCGTCTTTGCTTGTGTCACAGCTTACATTTACAAGGACAGCGAGTGGTACAACCTGTTTGGATATTCACAGCCCTATGGCATGGGGGGCATCGGTGGCCTGGGCAGCACGTATGGGGGCTATTACTACAGTGGCCCCAAAACCCCTTTCATACTCGTGGTTGCTGGATTAGCTTGGATCGCCACCGTCATTATTCTGGTTCTCGGCATGTCCATGTATTATCGGACCATTCTCTTGGATTCTAATTGGTGGCCTCTAACTGAATTTGGAATTAACGTTGCCTTGTTTATTTTGTACATGGCTGCCGCCATAGTCTACGTGAATGATACCAACCGAGGTGGACTCTGCTACTACCCGTTATTTAATACACCGATGAATGCACTGTTCTGCCGCGTGGAAGGAGGACAGATAGCGGCAATGATCTTCCTGTTTGTCACCATGATTGTTTATCTCATTAGTGCCTTGGTGTGCCTAAAGCTGTGGAGGCACGAGGCAGCTCGGAGACATAGGGAGTACATGGAACAACAGGAGGTAAGGAATTTCACTGTCCTTCATTCATTCTTTAATTTTTCCTCCTGTTATTTTCTCCCTTGTTAAATATGTATGTTTGTCAAAACAAAGATTTTTATAAAAGCCATTTTTTTTTTTAATGATCTGAAACTCGAAAGTCCGAGCTCAGTATCCGACCTGCTTTTGGTGGCATAACCCACTGTGGTGTGTCACCGACGTGTAACACAGTGTGTAGTTCGTTGGCTGCACTATGTCTGTGATGCTTAAGGCGAAAACACAGCTACTAAATTTTTGCAATTTTTGCAACAAAGAATAATGCCATTTTCAGTACAATAAATGTCTCCTCATTAAAGTAAGTTTGAGAATGGGGTTGATTCTTTAGTGTGGTAAAGCTTAATAAAAAACATTTGTTGGCTATAGGAGGAAAGTGCTCATTTATATGTTACGATCAGTGGCGCTTTCTTCCAGTAACTTAAATAAAATCAAATAAGAGCACAGTGAACCACGTTTGGTTTTTTTTTTTAAGTATTGAGGAGCTGAGTTGTAATGAACATACTCTGAAAACTTGCCCAGGCATTTTGATGTTTCATTCTTATTTTGGGGAGATGAATGTTCCCAAATTAGAATAGGAGCCTGGCACTTGTTCTTATTTCTAGGATTTAACTAACTAAATATAAGAAGAAGGAGAAGAAGGAAAATTATTAATAATAATAATGATACCTGGAGGATAAGATTATATAAAAGCCATATTTAAAATTATTTTACTTGAACAGTAGCAAAAATGTTAGACTATGTTCCTTTATCTTCATTATACCCTGAAATAAGTTAATGTTTTGTTTTCTTCTAAGGAGGAGTGTGTAGTAGAATTTCCTATGCTGCCAACGTCTTAATTTTTTCTTAATTTTGAGTCAACTTATTATGCATTTTTCTTTTCCCACTTTCCAAAGGTTTCCTAGATACTATATAATTGCAAATACTATGTATGTGGGCAAAACTGTAGATAAAAATGAAATCCTGCCCTATTTACTCAGTAACCTATTTACTCACCTGTATATTTCGTGTTTAATCTTTCGCAGGAATCTTATACATAACAAAAAAAAAAAACCCACTAATTTTGTAACAGGTACCGTATGTGTTATACAAAGGACTTTAACATGTTTCACTGTGATCCATACTCTCTCATCACAAAATACATTAATCTTACTAGAGCTCCACATAGATTCAAGTTATTTCTAAAAATCTATCTCAGCACATTAAGCATATGTCTCCAATTTAAGCATCTGTGTGTACAAAATAATTTCAAATTCTAATCAGTGTGAAGTACAGAGAGTGAAACACACACTTCATCATGATTTTATGTAAGTCTAGTAACAACAGACTTCTTAATGTCATTTCAAAATTCTACATGAGAATGACTATCATTATCAACATAATACATTAATTTCTTTCTCCTTTCTCAGAACTTGTTCCTTTAAGACTTTTCCCCCTAAAGGTTTTATTTATTTATTTATTTGAGAGAGAGAGAGTGCATGAGCGGGGAGGATAGGGAGAAGCAGTCTCCCCATGAGCGGGGAGCCTGACTCAGGGATCCCAGGACCCTGGGATCATGACCTGAGCCGAAGACAGATGCTTAACAGACTGAGCCACTCGCGCGCCCTCCATAAGACTTTTTATAATGCTTGATTAGGCTTGAATTAGCTCTCATGTCGGAGGTTGTGCCCGTTTTTTATGTCACTGTAACTTCTTAAACGTTAGAGGCTATGATGGCCTTTGGTTTTTTTTCTATTTCTTTTACAACTATAACTGTTCTAAATTACTTAATTGCAAAGGTAATGGGAGCCAAGAATAAATAAAATCTCTAGGTAATTCAAAGCCATCTACCTAATAGTCTCTCTCATGTCTGTACCTCCAACTCTGCTGTGTGCTCCTGACTGACAGGAGTTAGGGTTAACCCAGCTCCTCCGCCAGCCCACGGAAAGTCCCCAGATGAGAAGGAGGGACATCTGTCAAGTAGAGAATCAACATCTGTGAAACCAGATTGGGCTATAAATGCATATGGATGAAAATATTCACAAAGTAGCCTCGTACCCCTCTGAAAAATCATTTTAACTCTTTTTCGTTCTAGATAAGTGAGCCATCATTGCCATCCAAAAGGAAAATGGTGAGAATAAAATTCACATTGTATTTTATGTCTAGATTGTTACTTTCTCTTCTCTCTGTTTACCTACAGAGTAGATCATCTGTCTGTGAAAGTGTATCTATTACATTGAGTTCCTAACTGAACATCCAGTTCAACTTTCAGCTTTTTTCTCATAATGAAAAGATCAAATTAGACGTGCACATGGTGTATGTTGGGCAAAACTATAAGTTCTGTAGTTTATAGCTTCTTTTCATTTTGTTAGTTAAAAGATTATGCAAGTGAACAGCTGGTTCTCCTTATGTTTAAAATTAAATTTAAAAATTTAATTTAACTAAAAAAATAAAAATGTTTTAAGTCAAGGGGATTCTCTCAAACTTTCCTTAGTCTTTTTAAAGTTCTTTGCTGTTCTTTTCTGTCCTTCTGACCTTGCTTTCAGATGCTAAATTTTGTTGTGGCAGGAAGAAAATTCCTATTCCAGAATTGATTAACATCATGGCAGTAGTCAAGGTATTTACCTTTCCATGCCTTGATTTCTTTGTCTGTAAAATTGGACTGATAATAATTGATTCCTAAAAAAAATAAAAATGAAAATAAATTTTAAAAAATCTTAAAAATAATTGATTCCTACCTCATGTATTTGACAAGAGGATTAAATGAGATGCTGTTATTATAATTATTTACATATATGTAAAAACCTAATATATTTTAATAATCATAATTTTACCACATTGAAAAGTCCTTTTTTAAAGATATTGGTCGTTATTTCTAAGCAAGAAGTTGAGAATCCAACTTTTGGATTTGTTTCTTTGAAAAGGGGGTGTATTTATTTGGTTCAAAATTCAAAGGGTCTCTAATACAAAGTTTTCTCTCACACCTCATGCCTCAGCTTCCTAGCTCTCCCACTTGGAAGGAACCATTGTTATCAGTACCTTGTGTTTCCTTTCAGACGTGTGTTTATATTATCAGTATATGTAATGTATATGTATACCTACACACACACACACCCCCTTTCACACAAATGCTGGCATACCATGCACACCGTTACGTCCCTTATTTTTTTCTCTTAACAATACATTTCTAAGGTATTTACTTATTAGTACGTAAAGAACTTCTGCGTTCTCTTTTTATAGCTATATAGTATTGCATTGTATGAATGTACGTGTTTATTTTGATTGCCAAATTGCTGGATAGGAGTTTTACCAACTTCCACTGCCAGGAGCACCATAGGCTTCCTCACACCTTGACCAACACAGTGTTAGGAAAATTGTTGACATCTGTCAATCTGATAGGTGAAAAATGATATCTAAGGTAGTTATAATTTGCATTTTTCTTATAAAGAGTGAAATTGAGCATTTTCACGGATTATGTTTGCTTTTCCTTCCCTTTTAACTGTTTGTATCCTGTCTACTTTTTAATTGAGTTGCTAATTTATACAAGTCCTTTAAGTGCATGCATTTTGAAAATACCTTTTATAGGTTTTTTTTCTGAACTTTATTCTCTATAACACAAATACAATATGAAAATTTTTTGTTCACGGTAAAGTAAGGGATTTATGAAGTGGACAAATGACACTTTGTCCAAGGGATTATGATTAATACATCAGTGTCTTCATTCATTCATTGAACAAACATGTCCCAGTAAGATTGTGGGCTAGTGATAGGACTACTACGAGGTACACCATCTCCATTTCCCAGGGGCTTACAAATCCAGTGAAAAAGAAAACACCAAAATGTTAATAGAGTGTGTGTATGTGTGAAAGAGAGAGTAAGCAAGAACTATAAAACTGAACTTGCTTAAAGATTTGTGTTTCTCAAAAAAAAAAAGAGAGAGAGGGAGAGTGAGATTTGTGTTCTCTGCTATCTCCTGGGGAAATCAATTTATTTACGATAATGTCTCAAATTCAGCATTGTTAATTGGTCAAAGCAATTGAGATCTGTAATTAGCCACAGTTTTTAATGGGTCAGTTGCCTTAAATTACTTCTGACATGTCTGTTAAGTCATCTGAATTGCGGTTTGCAGTTGAGCCTTGCCAGGATCCATAAATCTTTAGAAATCATGAGATACTTGAGCAGCCCTGACCAACCAGGCATGGGATAAATGAGGCTGGGATCGTTGGTCTACAGATTATCGAAGTTCCTCGCTCACAAGGCAGCACGGACCTAGTGCTACAAACCTATGCACTTGAAACGTTGTTCATAGAACTAGCGTGGTATGACTGTGTGCCTGTGGCTTTTTATTTGCTTTTATTGTACTTTGTTTTAACTTCCTAATTCCCTTGTGCTTTGGTTTTAAATATTTATTTATTATTGCTTTCAGGATGTGCATTTCAGTTAGACTTGTTAACTCAGTGGTACTTAACGTCAGAGTGAGTGAAATGAACGTTCCCTTTTAAACTGTTCTATAGATAGATGGAGAGATAGATAGTAGTTGCCTTCAGGAGGGCCACTGCCTAACTGTGGGAAGACAGGGGTAGAGGGAGACTTACTTGTTATCATATACCCTATTAGACTTTTGAATCATGTGTATATATTACCTATTCAAAATTTTTAAAGTTTTTAACAAATTAAATTAATAAATAATTACTTCGAATAAATTTGACATAAGCAATGTAGAGCTGATATTTAAATAATTAATAACACTGGCCCTTTGTCTGAGATTTAAGTGCAGCTTCCCTAACTTAACCTATGGTCTGCCTTTCAGTGTTAGTGACCTTGACCAGATAAAGGGAGTACTCTTCCCAGTTAGGAGTCATGAGAGTGGTTTGGCCAGATCATTGTTAATACTCTCATTCCAGATTGCCAGTACTGCCTTAACCCTTTCGTAAATCCTACTCCCTCAGAGGGACTGACTGGGAAGCTCGTGAACCCCACCCTGGCCAGGGATGACCATCATGAGTGCATTGCAGCCCGGTGAGAGTCCTAAAATAACGCTCACTGCGTGGAAAATACCAAGTTTAAAAGGATTTTAGGAGATGGATCAGGATTACACAGCCTATGTATAATGGAAAAGGGGTCTAGAAATTATATTATATATATTACATTTAAGGAAATTCACTTTCTAAAAGTTGACAGTCTTGTGAACAAGTGATAGCATAATCTGATTTCAGGGTTAGCAAGTCAGAGTGCTAGCATTAGGAAGTATGTTTCAGATCATCCTCAGGGCCTTAAGAATCTATTTGCTTTGTGGGGGTTAATGGTGGTGTGCACTTTGCAGATGTTGATTGTTCAGCAACAAGCTGGACAGGACTATCTCTCAGGCCTGTAGTGTGGCAGTGAAGTGGCAATGGTGGTCATTCTTTTCCACTGTGCAATTTATGGGTTTCCTCATCAGTCCCTTTGAAGTAATGGGATTTGCCAATGGGGTTAAGTGCAGAGTAGAGTCAACCCAAAAGGCCTGGCTGAATTGGGGAAGTTGTCCCAAATGCTAGGGTGGTCAGCGTCATTGGTGAGAATGTGGCTGAAGCAGACTCCACAGATAGGACAGGATTTGGGAAATCAGCCAGCAAGTGCTAGGGTACCTCTTTCAGGCTGCCCTGGAAGGCTGGTACAGGCATGTCCAGGGTGTGTTGCAGGGTCCTGGCTCCTGAGAGGTCCTGGAATAGTCAGGAATAATCTTAGTGGAGTTAGAACCCCATTCCTAGGGCTCCTTTGAAAATCATACCAGTCCTGTTAACTTAACACTCTTTGAAGATACAGGACCTGAATGCAAAGGGAACCCTTTCACAGGGCTCTTTCCCTGGGAAGTGAATCACAGTGGATCAACATTTAGGTATATTCTAGAGGCAGACCTCTGGGAGGGGATCTCGTGACTTAATTGGGGAATTTCTATTGGACTTACCTACTAGGAACCTTGTAGAAAAGATTGGATCTCCAATTTCTCATGGATTTTTCACCTGCTTCCTTCCTGGTTCTTAGTAGGGAAGAACTGGCAGGCTACACAGGAGAGGCAGTGTAGTATGATGAAGACAAAGTAAAATTTGGAATCAGGCAGATCTGAATTTGATTACTACTAGCTCTGTGATTCTGAGGAAGTTACTTACCCTCTCTGAACTAAAGTTCTTGTCCCTCGTTTGGAACTGTTTACTGGCCTGTAACTTATTTTGTATCTTAACAAATACACTTTTTGAAGAGCAAATAAGATCATTTTTAAAAAGAAATATACAGACATAAAGTAAGATCAAACAGAGACAGAAACAAATTCTAATTAATCCCTAAGTGCTGGACATATTTTTTTCCAAGTAGAAAAGTCAGCATCTAATCTGAGCATTGAAGGTGGTGGTGTGGGTTTGGGATCGGGGCCCCTGCATTAGTGCATGGTGTGCTCAGAGGGAGAGAGACTCAGCATTTGGACAAATGCACACTGTTTCTAACTTGGCAACATATTCAGTCCCTTTTCATCTAGGGCATTTTCTTAATTGAAATTAGTTGGCACACAGTGTTACATTAGTTTCAGGTGTACAACATAGTGATTCGACTTCTTTATATGTCATGTTGTGCTCACCACAAGTGTAGATGCCATCTGTCACCAAACAACACTATTACATTGACTGTATTCCTTATGCTGTGCCTTTCATCCCCTTAATTTGAATAAGTTAACTGGAAGGGGCCTCCCATTCCCCTTCACCCAATATGTCTATCCTCCACCCTCCTCATCAGTGCATTGTTTAATTTGAAAAGCTTAGTAATTATAACCATAGCATTACTTACCCCCGTTGCTTAATTACTTTCTCTTGCCTTGCAGTAAAGCTTTTCTGATATTTGCTGATGGGACTCGTTTTTTGCTAGAAGGAAAGAAAGTTCCTATGAAATCTGGGGCCGTGTGTTTGTAGTCAGGAATACTGTTTGAGAGTGGTGTGTCCCAGGGCTGGAGCCCTACGCATCCTTCAAATAAGAGCCTAAAGAGGTTTTGATTCTTTGTCTTATGCGTACTTTCAGGTTTGTTTTTTTTTTTCTCAATAAGGTTTTCTGAATTGATGATCAGTGAGGTTCACCCAAGTACAGCGGAAGAAAATGTTAAGAGCATAAAAACAGAAAAATTTAAAGCAGATGAAATAGGCTCTGTGAAAATATTCTGACTTCTTAAAGCTCCTTTTTAAATTAAAAAGTGAATCTTGGAATGAGGGATGGGCAAGTAAGGGAAATGAACAGTTCCTGCTTGAAAAACTGTACCTAGGGAAACAAATTCTCCCTGGGCAGAATTTATGATTATGACCCGGAAACCTGAACTGGACACCATGGGCTGCTGCTAAGCTCTGAAGGGTCAGCATACTCCATCGCAGGTCCCCAGCCAGCTGCGTGGCAAATAGATTGTTAAATATTTAGAAGCTAAGGAGGGATGCCATGAAATAGAAAGCCTTTTATCAAGGCCAAAAAAGGTTTCCCTCATTTTATTTTATTTTAAGATTTTATTTATTTATTTGAAGAGAGAGAGCATGAGCGGGGGTGGGGGGGGTTGAGGTGGGGGGCAGGGGAGAGAGAAGCAGGCTCCCCACTGAGCGGCGATCTATACCAGGACCCAGAGACCATGACCTGAGCCAAAGGCAGACACTTAACTGACTGACCCGCCCAGGCGTCCCTGTTCCCCTCTTTTTAATCCCGTAATTCATTATCAAGATCAAACAGGTAAGAATTCATTAGTTTGAAGAAATGGCATCTTAAAAAGTAGAGACAAAGAAGAAGAATACTGGGGCGCCTGGGTGGCACTGCGGTTAAGCGTCTGCCTTCGGCTCAGGGCGTGATCCCGGCGTTCTGGGATCGAGCCCCACATCAGGCTCCTCCGCTATGAGCCTGCTTCTTCCTCTCCCACTCCCCCTGCTTGTGTTCCCTCTCTCGCTGGCTGTCTCTATCTCTGTTGAATAAATAAATAAAATCTTTAAAAAAAAAAAGAAGAAGAAGAATACTAACCTTGGAAGGTGTTCCCTGAAGTACTCCTGTGTAATCTCCTTTCCTCGGGATTTCCTGCACCTCACTTGCATTCTTGCTGTCTGGGACCCAGTGGCCTGGTGTGCCTCCTGCACTGAGTCTATCTGGTTCCCCCGTGGGCGCGCGTCTCCTCTGCATAACCCTGTCCCAGGGCTGGTTAGCTGACCTCGCCGCCGTCTAATGTGTGGGCTGTGCTGTTTGGGGAGTTAAAAGCTGGTGGTTTTTAGGATGAGCTCATCTTAAGCCAAACGTCAGAGGCAGCCTCGGAGGTAGGGAAATCAGGAAACAAAAGGATTTTAAAGCCATGCCTGGCAAGGTAGAGAGCAAAGTTTTAAAATGTGTTGTAGTTTGTTTTCAGCCAAGTGGGAACCCTCCCAAGCTGCTCTCTGTTTAGTTCAGGAAGTTTAATTCAACAAGCGAGTGCTGAAGTCCCAAGGGGCCAGTGGAGGGGGGCTTACTGCTAGGGAGCTCCCAGAATTGCAGGGCACTTTAGGATTGAACAGTATGCATTTAAGTAAACCTTCCTCATGTTATTCATTTAAAGCATCGATAAGCTGAAAAATTCTGTTGTTTTTTGGTTTGTTTGTTTTTTGAGAGAGAGCACAAGCAGGGGAGATGGGCAGAGGCAGAGGGAGAAGCAGACTCTCCGCTGAGCAGGGAGCCTGATGTGGGGCTTGATCCCAGGACCCTGGGATCATGACCTGAGCCAAAGACAGATGCTTAACCGACTGAGCCACACAGGCACCCCCTATTTGTTTAAGTAGGCTCCATGCCCAGCGTGGAGCCCAAGCCAGGACTCAAACTCATAACCCCTGAGATCAAGACCTGAGCTGTGATCAGGAGTCAGACATTTAATGGACTGAGCCACCCAGATGCCCCCAAAAGTTCCGGGTTTTAATTGTGGCTTTTCCACTTCCCAGCTGTGAGGCCCTAGAAAATTTACTTAACCTCTCTGAACCTTGCTGCCGTGTAAAACAGAAACCCCTCTCCTGGCATCCGCCAGCCTCACCAGTGTGGTCGGTGTTCTGGACACTGCCTGTTGGGGCTCCTGAACGGTCTTCCCCCAAAGCTGCACATCCATGTGAGCCTGCCCATTCCAGAGTGGGTTCCTCTGGGCATTGACACTCCTGCTTCCTGTGTGTCAGTATTTTAGAGCTTAGAGGCCTGTGCCCCACTACTGCCCCTCTGGGCCATTTCATCTTGTGGTACTTCTCCTCTTTTGAATGTACCGTTTTTTGCTGAAAAGACCTCTAAGAACTTTCCAGTTGAGAAACCAGGGTGACTTAAACAAGGAAACCACAGGTTCAGGACTCTTGGACAATGGAAAGGCCTCCACCGCCTTTCCTCTGGGTTTGCTTGCTTTCCTTTTCAGGTAATGAAAACAATGTAACTTGTCTCCTTTTCTGACCTACTCCCTACTTGGGGTTGATTCATCTCAAGGTCCCTGTGACATTTTTTTCTCTTTCCATTTAAGTAGCCTTGTTCCGAGGGTGCCTGGGTGGCTCCGTTGTTAAGCATCTGCCTTCAGCCCAGGGCCTGATCCCAGGGTCCTGGGATCGAGCCCCACATCAGGCTCCTCCGCTGGGAGCCTGCTTCTCCCTCCCCCACTCCCCCTGCTTGTGTTCCCTCTCTCGCTGGATGTCTTTCTCTCTGTCAAATAAATAAATAAAATCTTAAAAAATAAATAAATAAGTAGCCTTGTTCCATTTTTTCCCCGAATTTCTTATTTTGAACTACATTTTATGTTCTTTTTTTTTTTTTTTAAGATTTTATTTATTTATTTATTTATTTGAGAGAGAGAGCGATCACAGCTGGGGAAGGGGCAGAGGGAGAAGATATGGGACTCGATTCCAGGACCCTGGGATCATGACCTGAGCCTAAGGCAGATGCTTAACTGACTGAGCCACCAGGTGCCCTACATCTTGTATTCTTTTATAGCTAGTTAGGGTATATAAATCCTAAATAAAGTACTCGAGACCCCACATTTAACATTTCGTCATCCACGCTTGACGTACACATGATTGTGTTACCTGGCATGTAGTCCTGTACCTCAGTGTGGTTCCCCTTAGCTATTACAAAGTCATTCAGAACAACTTTGTGAGTATTAAACCCGTAATTCTCAAGTGAAATGTTAATGGCTGCTCTACTTTTCTTCCTCCTGCTTCTCCCCGT
Organism: Ursus arctos; assembly: GCF_023065955.2. NCBI lineage: Eukaryota > Metazoa > Chordata > Mammalia > Carnivora > Ursidae > Ursus > Ursus arctos. Next base: position 56,184,807 of record NW_026623067.1, read on the forward strand.
TTTCTTCTAAGATAAATTCATGGGTTTTTTTCCCCCTCTGCCTCTGTTTACAAACAAATCCTCTTTTTCTCCCAAACTGTAGTGTGATGTGGCCACCGGTGGTGACAGACTGAGAGAACAAGAAGTTAATTTCAAAGAATTGAGGCCAACAAAAATGAAACCTGAACTTCTGAGTGGACACATCCCCGCAGGCCACATCCCTAAGCCTATCGTGATGCCCGACTATGTAGCGTGAGTGTCAGTTTAAATCCTTCTTCGAAGTAGAAACGGAGAGATCCCGTTTGGGCATTTCATTTTCCTATTTGTCTCCAAGTTCATGCTCTCTGCTTAAAAAATTTATATTTAAACAGTTGTTTGTTCTCAGAGAGGTAGTACATTAAATTGAAGATATGGCATGGTCAGTGAGGAATAAGCTAAGCTGATTTCCCATTCAGCCTGTTTACCTTTCTTTTCTTTTTTTTAAGATTTTTTTAATTTATCTGACAGGGAGAGAGAGAGAACACAAGTAGGCAGAGCAGAAGACAGAGGGAGAGGGAGAAGCAGACTCCCCACTGAGTAGGGAGCTTGACGTGGGGCTCGATCCCACGAGCTGAAGGCAGACACTTAACCGATTGAGCCACCCAGGCGCCCCCCATTCAGCCTGTTTTCATTGAAAAAGTTACAACGTTGGTTAATTTTTCCCTCAGAAAATACCCTGTGATTCAGACAGAAGATGAACGAGAGCGCTATAAAGCTGTGTTCCAAGACCAGTTTTCAGAGTACAAAGAGCTCTCTGCAGAAGTCCAGGCCGTCTTGCGGAAGTTTGATGAGCTGGATGCAGTGATGAGCAGATTGCCACGTTGTTCGGAAAACCAACAGGTCAGTGCCTGCAGCTGCCCAGGAGGAGCCCCGAGAAAGGGAGGATGAAATCCGACCTTCACGTACGTGCGGGCAAGCCGTAATCACCATGTGCATTTGCTGTCTGTGTCTGAGAAAGTCATTTGAGGTCTGCAAGGGCACTAGTCAGGATTACAGTTCACATTATACAGTTTAGTGTGTTTTGCCATCAATTATGAAACCATTATTAACAGTTATAAAACAATCATTTTATTTTCTTATTTAAGTAAAAAACAAATTTGCCTAAGATACATATTGAGTCCCTCAAGGTCCCAAAGGAGACTGATGTCACACTCAAACTAAGATGATCTGAAAAAGATTTATTCACAAAGGGTGGGCAGGGTGTAGGGGAGCAACTGGGGGTCATGCATTCTCCAGATTCTCCAGGGGTAAGTAACGGGCAAGCGGTTAGCACCCCAGGTCCAAAGAGCACAGTGTGTAAGGACAGAGAGTAGATCTGAGCTTCTGGGCACACAGCAGATAGATAACTGTGATGGTGACGGAGGGAGCTTACAGCAGTCACCTGGGACTCAGTCACTTTCTGTAATGTTCTGGAGTTTGTAGTGGTTATCGCATTTTAATATTTCTGAAATCAGGTTGCCTTGATAATCCGTGGCATTTTTAATCAGATGTACATTTTTTATTGAGACACAATTCACATACCATAAAATTCACCTTTTTAAATTGAACAATTCACAGGGTTTTAGTACATTCACAAAGGTGTATAACCATTACTACCCCCTAATTCCAGAACATTTCCATCACTCCAGAAAGAAACCCCATACCCATCAGCACGTATTCCCCATCCCTGCCCCTCCAACCACTGACAACTACTAATGTACTTTTGTCTCTGGATTTGCTTATTTTGAACATTTTACATAAATGGAATGATATAACACGTGGCCTTTCGTGTCTGGCTTTTCATAACATTTTTAAGGTTCCTTTATATTGTAGGTAGATTCAGTATTTCATTTCTTTTTGTGGTATTTATTCCTTTGTATGTATATACCACATCTTGTTTATCCATTCATCAACTGATGGACATTTCAGTTGTTTCCACTTTTTGGCTGTTATGAATAATGGGATGAACATTTGTCTGTGATATGCTAATGTTTTAAAAGACGATATATTCATCTAAGCTATTGTTTGTATAATTCAAATTTTTTTTAATAAAAATTTTTATTTATTTGACACACACACAGAGCACAAGCAGGGAGAACAGCAGGCAGAGGGAGAGGGAGAAGCAGGCTTTCCGCCAAGCGGGGTGCCTGATGCGGGGCTCAATTTCATGACCCTTGGATCATGACCTGAGCCAAAGGCAGATGCTTAACCAACTGAGCCACCCAGGCACCCCTGTAATTCAAATTTTTAAAACTCACGGCATTTTTAACAAATGTCAAGCAAGTTAATGTATGTATATAACATATATATATATTTATATGTGTATGTTACATATATGTATTCTTCTGAGAGCCATATTGACTGAGCATCTTTGTTTTGACTGCAGACTTATAAGTGTACATTTAAATCAGTTATAATTTTGAGCTCTCTAAGCCAAAATATCTAGAGTAGTATCATTTTCACACTCCTGGAGCAAAGGAATGGTGTTTTCTATGAGATGCCAGTACCAGGAAGCAGGAAAAATCCAGCAAATATTGCAGGTCAAGGGTCACTTAGTACCATTTGAAAGACAAACAGGGTCCACGGGTCCAAGAAGGATGCCCAAATTTATAGGCCCTTGAAGGAGTGCAGGAAGGATTGAGCAGGCCCCAGGAGACTGCGTTGGCACAGGCTGGGAAGAGCAAGCTGGTTCCAATCGTGCTGTGTAGTCTTTGAGCCTGGACCCAGAGGGCTTGGTTTATGGGCTTTGTGTGAATGGACAAGGGCTCGGCCATGTGGGTCTGCAGTTGAGGGTTGGGAGGGGCCTGTTATATAGGGCTGAGACTGGGTCCTCCCGTGATATTTCTGTACAGTATCAACAATAGTCATTTCCTGTGGTTTGTACACAGCATGGTAAGGAAGTAGCCAGGTGACAAGGCCACAGTTAGTCTCGGTGTCTCCTCAAGTCCCTCTCTAAAGTAAAAATATTCATTGTATCACAAAAGTGAACCTCTCATCGGCCACTGCTGAGCTTTGCTGTGGGCGGGAGCCTGAGGGAAGCCCATTCATTCCCTCACAGGTCCCCAGGGAGGTTTCCAAAGCCCAGTGGGCTGGTTTGGAGGGAGAGGTTCTCTCGCAGACCTGATTGTGTGCCCTTGAAAAATTAATCGCATGACTTTTTCTAAGTCTATAAAATAAGAATATTGCTCGAAATAATCTGTCCGGTCCTCACAGTCTTAAATTCCATTTCTCTGGCAGCCCCTAGGATAGTTTTTGCCGTTCTTATCTCTGCCCACATCTCCGTCACAGCACTGCTGGCCGCGGGCAGCTGGTTGACTCCCAGCCCAGGACCTCTTCAGACAGGTGACAACTGAATTAGCAGCGTCACCTCGATGCTGGCAAACAATCAAAGCACAGATGAAACTCATGCAAAAGGCACAAAAGAATTAAAATATGTTGCAAAAAGAATGTGGGTGGGTGATGAGAAATGTTCTCAGGGGAGGCTTTTAGAACTACAAACATTATTATCTTTTCTATTTTATTTATTAGGTCTTCAGTGTCTGACCACTCTAAAGCACAGGTTTTACATGGGTAAATTGCCCTGGTAATCCGTTCCCTTCGGATAGACTGTTGAGTCCATTAACAAATTTCATATTTATTGTAAATGTGTCTTAGAAGAAACCTCTTTAGTTATTTTTTGAAAGTCGAATAGTCTCAACCCCTTAATCCCAGTGTGTAATGTAGTTATTACATACCAAGCCCTTTACAAGGATCATTTCAAATACGTGAAACTTCTCACGACTTTATGAGGTACCTGGGGTTACTGGTAAGAGAATGGAGTCCTGGGATAAACGGTTTGCCCAGGGCCAGACAGCTGGCATGCAGTGGCCCTGGGACTTGGTGATGGTTTCATGCAGGTGAGGGTGAGGGGGGGGCTTTCTCTCTTGTTCACCCCTAGATCCCAATGTGGCAGATAGTAAGCCCTCTAATCTTTGTCCAGTGAATCAAATTTTAGTGTGTGAATACTTTCATTATAGTCTTAGATAAAAATTATTTTCTGTTCTGATTCCCAGTGTACTTAGATATTCTTGAGATATGATTTGAGTAAATGCGGGTGTTTTAATTCAAGTATACAATATATTATTTTTAGGAACATGAGAGAATTGCAAGAATCCATGAAGAGTTTAAGAAAAAAAAGAATGTGAGTAAACCATTTTCTTCTTCAAAGTATATTCTTATGCAGGTACAGTGGTGACAGCTGACAGACCTTAGATTCTTTCAGCTAAAGTAGTTCTTTTTTAATATTTCTTCAGATGCTACTTACTAGAGAACAGGAGTGGCTCCTGAATGCCTTTTCTTCTCCTCTTTGTCCTGAACACATTCTGTTACATCCTGGTTTTTAGCAACCTAGAGAAATGAGCACCAATATAGAATTTTTCAATGACATTTCCTTCAAAAAAGTTATTTTACATTTTTCACTCCATCCTTCATTGCACAGATCAGTAGAGGCTGGAGAGAGCTTTTATTAATCTTTTCTGTCCTTACTATTTGCTCTTTGATATATTTTAAACTACCAAAGTTAAAGTTGTCTCAGTTCTCTGTATTTCCCACTCAATTTTGCTGTGAAACTGAAAGTATTCTAAAAAATAAAATCTACTTTAAAAGTGTAAAGAGCTGTTATTCTTTTTAGAAAGATTTTAAAATCTGTTGCAGGAGATCTGCTATGCAGCGTCACTTTCTGGGTGATAATACGTTTCTGTGTTCTTCACTGAGGAAACTAGAGGTTAAAATATTGGTTGTGTTTCTTTTCCAGGATCCCACATTTCTGGAAAAAAAAGAACGCTGTGATTATCTGAAGAATAAACTTTCTCACATAAAGCAAAGAATTCAAGAATATGATAAAGTAATGAGTTGGAATGTACAAGGTCATTCTTAAACCTTATTTGAAACTACTTTTTTTATATTAAACTTAATATTTATTTACTGCCTTTTCCATGCTAGTCTGTGATAGAGAAGCACCTGCTTTCTGGATCGGCCTCTAGGTGGTTTAGCTGGTATGCCATGCTACGATAGTATGATTTCACTTCAAACATTTCAAGACAAATTGAAATTTACCAAGGACCTTTACTCAGAATGGAAGAAATGCTGTGTTCATCTGCGTACATTTTACATGTATCCTGCTAGAGGTGGAAGTAGTGTAGAATCGTATCCTCAGTGTGATGAGCACACAGGGTATCATTCTGGTGCTGCTTTTTCCTTTTTAACTCAGGCCGGCTCCTGGGGTTTCTCTAGGACACATTTCTCTTCCTAGCCGAGGTGTCCTGCCTTCTCGTGAAAGGGCTTTGACTCCAAAATCAACATTTTCAAGTCTTATGATCTCAGGCAAGTTGCTCAATCTCTCTGTGCCTGTTTTCTCATCCGTAAAAATGGAGCTAGCGATAGTGCCTGCCTCGTAGGGTTGTTATGAAGATGAAGTGACTGATGTTGGTGAAGCACTTGGAAGAGACCCTGGCACGTTATACGCAGTCCGTTAGCACATGCAATCCGTAGACGTGGTTATGACATGAACAAACTGCGAAGGAAAGGTTCTTAATGAGCACGCTCAACCAGTTGACCAGAAGGCCCACGTGTCTCATGGATTTCTTTTTTTGCGGTTAATAACTCTTACCACATGTAGCTTTAAGCAGATACTTCCCTGTGGTTCTGTGCCCGTTGGGGTCCACCGCACCCCTCCTATCGTGAATCGCTGTCACTGTGCACAGAGGTCCACCCCCCACAGCCCAGCCCTTCCCATACACATCCAGTGCAAGGATTGTGTGACCACTGTTGCCTCTTCTGCCCTCTTGGGTAAGGCCCCACGATCCTACATTTACTTAGAATCTCCTTTTGATTTATTGTGATGCTTCATCTTCCCAACCATTATCTTGGCTGTGGGGCCTTACCCAAGGAGATGTGATTTATTTTTATTAGTATGAGCAATGGGCCACCTAAAAGAATGTCTTTAAAAAATCATTGCTCTTGGATGCCATTCAGCAGCGTCTATCTTGTGGCAATTTTCCTAGGTGCGGAAGTACACCAGAGCTGCCATTCGAACAATTAATGTTGAGAGAATTTTCTAAAGCAATGAAACCAAAGAAAAGCATGTCGAAAAGCAGAGGCTAAAAAAGCACTGGATACTGAACAGACTTCCTAGTTTTTCTTTATCTTCGAAATCTTATTTAGTGTTTATTGTTAATATTTTAATGTTGTGGCTCCCAGAGTATGCTTAACACCCTAAGTGTCTTAAGAGGTGACACCTAGGGAAATCTGAGGCTCCTCTCGAAGTCCCCTTAACTGGAATAGCTTCACTTTCTGTTTTACATATTAGGGCCCCATGTTAACATTTTACTTAAGAAGCATACCAATGCTTTAAAAAAAAAGAGGAAAAAAAAACCATGAAATAATGCCATTTTGATAGATTGTAAGGAGTTAGATTCATAGTGAAATGCAGTGTTAAATTTAACTTTGTGAAACTTAATTTTCCTATAATTGTAAATGTTAATCTTTGAAAAGCAATGTTGTAACGCTAACTTTTTAAATTTTTTATGTCAATACCTAGGCATATTAAAATTTCAACTACTTGTTTTTTTTTCTGTGTGCCCTTCGTTGTTTGTTTTTCCAGCATTCCTGTGTGGACTGGGCATGTTCTTGAAAATATTTTCCATTATCAGAAAACAAACTGGAAAGTCATTGAAAACCTGTAGGTCATGATGTTCAGGTGACAGTTTCCTCCTCCCCCGTTATTTGCAAAAATTCAAAGCCAAGGCCACTGTGTACCACAAGCCAAGTGGCTTACTACAACAGAAATCTATTGTTTCACCGTTCTGCAGGCAGAAGTCCGAAACCAAGGTGTCAGCAGAGCCAAGCTCTCTCTGAAACCAGTGGGGAATCCTTCCTAGCTTTTGGTGGTTTGCTGGCAACCTTTGACGTTCCTTGGCTTGTGTGTTTATCACCCCAAACCTCTCCTTCACATTGCCTTCTCCCTGTGTCTCAGGCTTCACTTGGCTGTCCTCTTATGACACCAGTCATATTGGATTATGGACCCACCCTCTCATCTATGACCTCATCTTAACTAATCACCCCTGCAAAGGCCCTATTTCCAAATTACATCACATTCTTGATGTACCAGAGGTTAGATCTTTTTTTTGTCGGGGGGGGATACAATTCAACCCGTAACAGTCACTTCTAGCAAGTTGAGAGATCCAGAAGCAAAGATATTTCCCTGTACATGTTCCTTCTTCCAGATGACTTTAACATGTATCCTAATTCGAAACTTAATAGAATATGTCAATATATTTAAAACTTAGAAAGAAGAAAGTACATATTCTTCAGGCATGCATTTGCCCGTTATGTGCCGAATGCTTTCGTTAGCCAGATCCTGTTCTGGCATTGATACGGTAGTCCATGAAGCAGAGAACCTGAGGCTATTGTCCAAGGGGAGATCTGAGTAACAAGGCCAGGGTGTGGTGATGAAGTACACGTTTTGTTGTGTGCATTTCTAGAAATGGTTTGTGTATGGAACTTGATACTGAGATGCGTCAATGTTCAAAAGATAGGCAATATAGGAAAAATCTATAATTTTTTTCTGATTCTCATCTTTAAAAAATAAGAACTATTGTAGAAACATTTTTAAGAAAAAAAAAAAAACTAGTGAATATAAAAGCTTAGAAAATAAAAGTCCCACCCAACTGGCTCAGTCCGTAGAGCATGTGACTCTTCATCTTGGGATCGTGAGTTCAAGTCCCTCCCATGTTGGAGGTGGAGTACTTTAAAAATAAGTAAATAAGTAAATAAAAGTCCCACCACTATCAATTCCACTCCCTGGTGATATATAGTGTTTGGAACATATCCTTCCAATCTTTCTATGATACATATAATCATTTTTAAATTGTCTACTTTAATACTTTAAATGTGTTTTTAAAGAAGAGGATCTGAGAGGCCACACGAGCCTGTGACAGAGCAACTCTCCCGTACTAGAGAAGCTGGGAGTGGTCAGAAGGCAGGACGGATGGTGCAGCCCAGCAGACGGAGAAGGTGGACTTTTGAGCTCGCCACAACCAAGACTCCATTATTGGGTGATCTTGACCATTGAACCTCTCTGTAAGCATCAGCCTCCTTATCTGTGACATGATACTGCTACTCCCAGATGATCTGTTGTAAAATTTACAATGGAATGATGTGTGTAACATACCAGGGAGACGCTTGCTCAGTAAGTGGTGACTGGATATTCCAACTACACTTTTCGTTGAGTTAGATAATGAGTTGGCTATTTTAAAGGTACAATATCAAAATGACTATTTAGTAATAACAGTAGTAAAAGGCTTTTTCAGAAAGTATATAGGTGGTGCATTTATTGTAGAAAATTTAGAAAATGAAGGTAAGCTCATGCTTTTCCTCCCAAACACACACAAATAAAATTGCCCATAATTCTACCCCCCCCCCAACCCCAGAGATAGTCCCTGGAAGCATTTTGGAGCATATCCCTCCGTCCTCATCTTACTCAGGCATGTACTTCTAATACATAGATAAAGAAGAGCTTTGGTATTCACAAAATGTTTTTTTATTATATATATGTTGTGTTGGGTTTTTTTTAAGATTTTATTTATTTGACACAGAGGGAGAGAACACAAGCAGGGGGAAGGGCAGAGGGAGAGGGAGAAGCAGGCTCCCCGCTGAGCAGGGAGCTGGAATGGGGCTCCATCTCAGGACCCTGGGATCATGACCCGAGCCGAAGGCAGATGCTCAACCAACTGAGCCCCAGGTGTCCCTAGTTGTTCTAACTAAAACTAGATCATTTAATTTTTCTGAATTTAGAGTTTTTATGTTCTCTGTTTCATTTTAATGCAATTCAGTTACATAATTGTTTTAAAGTTATTTCCTTTTAAAGATTTTATTTATTTATTTGAGAGAGAGAGAATGCGCACAGCAGGGGGCTGGAGGGCTGGGGAGGAAATGCAGAGGGAGAGGGAGAAGCAGGCTCCCCACTGAGCAGGGAGCCTGACAAGGGACTCTCAATCCCAGGACCCCCGGATCATGACCTGAGCTTAAGGCAGATGCTTAACTGACTGAGCCACCCAGGCGCCCCTGTTTTAAAGTTATTGGTGTTCACATTATAAAAAGCAAGGAATGGGAGTTAAATCTAGGTCCAAGATATGTGGTCTTAGGCAAGTCTCTTAAATCTTCTGAGCAATGAGAGCATATGAGATTTAGAAAAATACCTGAAATCATATTGTAAACAAATTCTATATGAAAATGCTTACATTTAATTTTACATTTTTGGGGTGCCTGGATGGCTCAGTTGGTTGAGTGTCTGTCTTTGGCTCAGGTCATGATCTTGGGATCTGGGATCAAGCCCCATGTTGGGCTCCCTGTTCAATGGGGAGTCTACTCCTTCTCCCTCTGCTCCTCCCCCCACTTGTGCTCTGTCTCTCAAATAAATAAAATCTTTAAAAAAATAATAGAATAATTTTACATTATTGGTTCTGATAATGTAATCAATAAGAACTTTTCGTTAGCGGAAGTACAGTTCATTATTAATAACTTGACCTATTAATGAGTACATTTATCATATAATCAGGGTTTCTTTGAAAGTCTGTGTATTCTGGTGCAGCCTACTGTCTCCGCAATGGCTTTTGACACAGTCAAATAACATTTTCATTTCAACCGATGGACTTGACAAAGCCACAAGGTCAGCTGCAATGCAAAAGGAGGAAAGAGAAGAGAAGGCTGGAGAACAGGAGAGACTGTTTCCAACTAACAAGATGCAGATTTGGCACCTTATCTTTCTTCTTTATAAGGAGGAGGGGAAAGGCCACCAGACGGGAGAAGGTTATCATGCACCTCACCTCCAGGTATGTATTTAAAGACGTAATTCTGTTTGCCCTGTAATTTGTTTCATGGGTCCCTACCATTTAATTGCTTTGAAGAACCTATAGTTATTGCAAGATGTTGTACCCCTCCTAGGCATTCGCCAGGACAGTTTGAATTATAAGTAGCATACAAGGTTTCTCTTTTTACACCAAAGACCATTTTGTGCTACCAGTTAAAATTTTATATATATATATACACACACACACACACATAATATAATTATATGTAGTTATTTATTTATTTATTTATTTATTTTAATATTTAAACATATAACGATGTTACATTAGTTTCAGGTATACAACATAGTGATTCAACAATTATAAACATTGTGGAAAGCTCTCCATGATCAGTGTAGTCACCACACAAAGTTATTACAATATTATTGACCACATTCCCTATGCTGTACTCTTAATCCCGGTGACTTATTTGTTTTATAATGAAGTGTGCATCTCTTAATCCCCTTCACTTACTTTGCCTATCTCCTCACCCCCCTCCCCTCAGGCAACCATGAGTTTATTTTCTATATTTATTAGTTTTTGTTGTTTGTTTGTTTTGTTTTTAGATTCCACATATGAGTGAAATTGTATGGTATTTGTCTTTTTCTCACCTAGTACACTTAACATCATACATTCTAGGTCCATCCAGGTTGTTGCAAGTAGCAAGATTTCATTCTCCTTTTTTATGGCTGAGTTCTATTTCATTGTCTATGTACCCCACATCTTATTTATCCATTCATCTATCCAAGGAGCCAGGTTGCTTCCATATCTTGACTGTTTTAAATGATGTTGGCAATACACGTAGGGGTGCGTATACATTTTCAAATTAGGGTGTTCGCTTTCTTTGGATAAATACCCAGAAATAGAATTCCTAGATCATATGGTACTTTTAGATTTTTTGAGGAACCTCCATACTGTTTTCCATGGTGGCTGCACCAATTTACATTCCCACCAACAGTGCACGAGGGCTCCCTTTTCTCCGCAACCTCACCAGTGCTTGTTATTTCTTGTCTTTTTGAGTCTAGCCCTTCTGACAGGTGTAACGTGATATCTCATTGTGGTTTTGATTTGCATTTCCCTAATGAATAGTGATATTAAGCATCTTTTCATGTGTCTCTTGGCCATCTGTGTGTCTTCTTTGGAAAATGTCTGTTCTTGGAGCAACTGGGTGGCTCAGTCGTTAAGCGTCTGCCTTCGGCTCAGGGCGTGATCCCAGAGTCCTGGGATCGAGCCCCATATTGGGCTCCTCCTCTGGGAGCCTGCTTCTTCCTCTCCCACTCCCCCTTCTTGTGTTCCCTCTCTCACTGGCTGTCTCTCTCTCTGTCAAATAAATAAATAAAATCTTTCAAAAAAAAAAAAAAAAAAGGAAAATGTCTATTCAGGGGCTCCTGGCTGGCTCAGTCACTAGAGCACGCGACACTTGGTCTCAGCATTGTGAGTTTGAACTTACTTAAAAATAAAAAAATCTTTAAAAAAATCTCTGTTCAGGTTCTCTGCCCATTTTTCATCAGGTGATTTGTAGTTTTGGTGTTGTATGAGTTCTTTATGTATTTCGGATATTCGCTCCTTATCAGATATATCATTAATAAGTATCTTCTCCCATTCGGTGAGTTGCCTTCTCATTTTGTTTACAGTTTCCTTCACTGTGCAAAAGTTTGTTAGTTCAGTATAGCCCCAATTATTTGTTTTTGCTTTTGTGTCCCTTGCCTGGGAAACATTTCCTGAGACATATCCAGGAAAATATTGCTAAGGTTAATGTCCGTGAGTATACTGCCTATGTTTTCTTTGAGGAGTTTTATGGTTTCTGGTCTCACATTTAAGCCTTTAACCCATTTTGTGTTTATTTTTATGTATGGTGTAAGGCAATGGTCCAGTGTCATTCTTTGCATGTAAACTTCCAGTTTTTCCGGCACCACTTGTGAAGAGACTGTCTTTACTCCCATTGTATATTCTTGCCTCTTTTGTTGTAGATTAATTGACCATATAAGGGTGGGTTTATTTCTGGGCTCTGCATCCTGTTCCATTGATCTATGTGTCTGTGTTTTTGTGGCAGTTTTGATCATTATAACTTCGTAGTATGGCTTGAAATCTGGTATTGTGATAACTCCAGTTTGGTGGTTCTTTTTTTTTAAGATTTTATTTATTTATTTGGAAGAGAAAGAGAGAGAAAGTGAGAGAGAGAACACAAGCAGGGGACGGCAGAGGCAGAGGGAGAAGCAGACTCCCTGCTGAGCAGGGAGCCTGATGTGGGGCTCGATCCCAGCACCCTGGGATCATGACCTGAGCTGAAGGCGGACGCTTAACCGACTGAGCCACTGAGGCGCCCCCAGCTTGGTGGTTCTTTCTCAAGATTGCTTTGGCTATTCAAAGTCTTTTGTGGCTTCATATAATCTTCAGGGGCTTTTTGTTTTAGGTCTGTAAAAACAATAAATATTTGTAATCATCATTTATGGGAGAATTTGATCAGGAGGATTTAGCAGTAGGGGTTCTTAGTTATAAGCCACAGAAACCAAAGCTGGTTGATTTAAGGACAAGAGGAATGTATTAGCATCTACTGTCTAGCTTACAGGATGGCTGGGGTGGCTGAGGAACTGAGCTGGAGGCTATGTGACAGGAGCAATGTCCAGAATGACCGTTACAGTTCCATCTCTGGGAACTGCCCTCTGTGTGCCAAATGCTCCGCCAACTCTGCCATCCTTGGAGGCTGGAAGCACTCATGACTCAGACTCTGGTGATTCAGAGTGGCAGGTGGATTTGTGCAAGCAGGTCACTTGCCTTGCTCTGGTTACAAAGGAGGCTGGGATAGCAAGGGCCTTTTAAGCTTCAGTACGTGGGCTGGGCCTTCCAACAGAGTCATCACTTGGGGAATTCCCCAAGGGTACGAAGGGATTTGTATGCTGACAGCAAAAGGAAAACAAATATCACCTACAGAACAGTAGTTGTCCTAAGCGTGAGTGTAGTCAGGGATTTATCTTACTCATTTGTGAATAGTCCAGATATATAAGTGACAGCCGGTGCCAAAACATCTTTAAACTTAGCACTTCCAGAACAGAGAGAAAAGGCAGGAAGGGTCCCCAGCTAAGTTCCACATGGGACATGTGTTCCTGACCTCCAGGTTTGAGATTCAGAAAACATTATCACCCAAAAAGCATTTTAGTGCAGTAATTTCCTGGCTTTACCAGAATAGGTTCAGTTTTCCTATTATATGCTGTAATACACCTGTACCTCTTATTGAAATGAGTATAAATGTTTACCAAAAGACATGTACAAGAATGTTCTTAGCAGCGTTACACGAAATAGCCCAAAATAGGCAATAACCCAGATGTCCATCAACAGTAGAATTGTAGAGGGGCACCTGGGTGGCTCAGTCAGTTAAACGTCCAACTCTTGCTTGCTTTCTTTTTTTTTTTTTTTTGATTTTATTTATTTATTTGACAGAGAGAGAGGGAACACAGGCAGGGGGAGTGGGAGAGGAAGAAGCAGGCTCCCAGCAGAGGAGCCTGATGCGGGGCTGGATCCCAGAATGCCGGGATCACGCCCTGAGCCGAGGGCAGACGCTTATCGACTGCGCCACCCAGGCGCCGCCCAACTCTTGCTTTCAACTCAGGGTCGTGAGATGGAGCCCTACCTTGGGCTCCTGGCTCGTCGGGGAGTCTGCTTGGGATCCTCTCCCTTTGCTGCTTCCCCTGCTTGCACTCGCTTTCTCTATTTCTCCCTAAAATAAATAAATAAATAAAATCTTTATTAAAAAAAAAGTGGAGTGAAAAAAAAAGTAGATTAGTAGAAATAAGAATAAATTATGATATAGTCATAGAATATAACAAAGCAATAAAAAAAAGGACAAATTGCTGTTATATGTAAATCATGACATAGTGTTGAACAAAAGCCAGACAAGAATGCATACTGCACGATTTGATTTATCTAAAGCCCCCAAACATGCAAAATTAAACGAGGGTGACCTACAAATAGGGATAACTTCAGGAGAGCCAGTTATTTTATTTATTTATTTATTTATTTATTTATTTATTTATTTATTTATTTTTAAGTAGGCCCCACACCCAACATGGGGCTTGAATTCATAACCATGAGATCAAGAGTCGCATGCTCTCCTCCTAAAGCCAGTGGGGAGCCCCTTGGGCTTTCTGAATGGGACAGTACCATCATCAGAAGGTTAAGTATGCAATGGTATAAGCTACCCAGAGAGAGATTTTTGGGGGGATAGAAATGAGAGTCAAGAAAGTCAGGACCATCCTTTCCTGATCTGCCTTTTCTGATTTGCTGCCTCCTTAAGAACTTCTTTAGGCAGGGGCACCTGGGTGGCTCAGTCGTTAGGCGTCTGCCTTCGGCTCAGGGCATGATCCCAGAGTCCTGGGATAGAGCCCCGCATTGGGCTCCCTGCTCCGCTGGGAAGCCTGCTTCTTCCTCTCCCACTCCCTCTGCTTGTGTTCCCTCTCTCACTGGCTGTCTCTCTCTGTTAAATAAATAAATAAAATCTAAAACAAAACAAAACAAAAAAGAGTCACATGCTCTACTGACTGAGCCAGCCAGGCTCCCGTTATTTATTTATTTATTTATTTATTTATTTATTTATTTATTTATTCATTCATTCATTCATTCATTCATTCATTCAGGAGAGCCAGTTATTAAGTAGGAAGGGGTATGAGGGAGCATCCTGGCGTATGAGAATGTTCTGTTACTGTTCTTGATGGTAGTCCCACGGGCATATATATATTTAAATATTTGTTTCACTCTACCCTTGAGATTCACTCACTTTTTGCACCTAACATACGTCTGTTCTATATCAACAAAAATAATTGTTTAAATAATTTAATCTCTGCTGGTGGAATTCAGAATAGAGGTTACCTCTAAGAGATAGTTGTGGCTGGGAAGGTGCATGAAGGAGTCTCCTGGCTTCTGGGGGTTATACCGTGACCCTGGTTGGTTAACCTGGGTATATACAGAGAAAACAATTCATCAAGCTGAACACTTAAAACAAGTTCTTTTTAACTGTACATTTGTGATCCCTCAATTTTTAGCAATCATATATGTTTGCAGAAAAGTATGTTCCCAGTATAAAGCATCAGTATAAGTTTAGGAACACGGTCCTTCCATAAATTGAAAACTGCTTAGTGTTCTAGCAGTCTGTGGAGAATATTTATAGCTACAGCAACACAAGAGTCCTAAAACCGTTGGCTTAGTGAGTCCTGCTTGAAATCCAAGATTGTGTTTGTGACTTTGAACCAGATCTCAAATCTGAGATGGCAGATTCTAACCATTTTCTTCACCTCTTCCTCTGTGAGCAGCTCAAAAACAGAAAGTTTGTGAATGAATGAACCTGAAAATTATTTTTACCTGTTGACATGCTTTCCCTCTAACATTGTTGTATCTGTGCCTATGAACCGTCCTTGTGCATAGGGCAAGAGGCTGCAGCATGTATGACTGGTGAGGAAAATACTGTTTTTTAGTAATGTGTGAAAAGCAGCAGCCCTTCCCTATTTAACTCTCGTTCGTGACCAGGAAGCCTGCCAGTGTTGTTAATATTCAAGCGTGCTCTGAGGATTGTTCTTGCCGAAGGGCAGGCCCAAGTTAAGCAGTGGGACAAAGCTATGCAGAACTGCTTTCAAAAGTGTTTGGAAGGTGCCCGCCGTGGGATTCAGCCACCCAGATGCAACAGTGTGGGGGAAACGGTCTGCGGCTGTTCGTACAATTAATGATGATATCTAGGATTTTCTTAGAAACGCTGGGAATTAAGGGTTTGAAAGCAGAGAGTATGAGGAGATCACATACTGCAAGAGGGTTCTTGGTGTCTGCGGTCGACATGCCAGTGTGAGTGAGTAATTCTGCAGGAGTCACTTGCATAGCACCATGATTTCCCTACAGGGCGCTCCTTGATTTTCCCCTCTTCTCATGATGAGAAATTGGTACTGCACGATTGGACCGTAGAAAATCCTCTTCATCTTTGCTACACTCACATCCTCATCCGCTCACATCTAGACTGGAATAGTTTCACCTTTGCCAAGTGACTTCACCTCTCCATGCCTCAGGTTTCTTATGGTATAATGAGAATAATATCATTTGCCTCCTAAGGCCTTTGTAAAGATTAATTGAACCAAAACATGGAAAGTACACTTAGGACGGTGTCTTAGCACACAGTAGCAGAGCAAACATTTGCAAATTATTAGCAGATTTTCACAAAATACGTTTTTTTCTAACACTGTTGTATTTATGCCAGTGAATTCTCTTTGTGATAGGGTATTTGCTTATTCATTCATCTGTTGATGGATATGGATTGTTTCCATCTTTTGGCTATTGTAAATAATGCTGCTATGAATACCGGTATGTTTGAATCCCCACTTTCAGTTTGGTTTATATACATAGGAGTGAAATTGCTGGTTCGTGTGGCAATTCTCTGTTTAATTTCTTTTTTTTTTTTTTAAGATTTTATTTATTCATTCAACACAGAGAGAGAGACAGTCAGTGAGAGAGGGAACACAAGCAGGGGGAGTGGGAGAGGAAGAAGCAGGCTCCCAGCAGAACAGCCTGACGTGAGGCTCCATCCCAGAACGCCGGGATCACGCCCTGAGCCGAAGCAGACACTTAACGAGGGAGCCACCCAGGCGCCCCCTCTGTTTAATTTCTTAAGGGACCACTAAGCTATTTTCCACGTGGTTGCCCATTTTATATTCCCACCAGCATCCAATGAGAGTTCCAATTTCTCTACATTCTCACCAACACTTGTTACTTTCTCTCTCTCTTCTTAAAATGGCCATCCTAGGGGGTGTGAAGCAATATCTCATTATGGTTTTAATGTATATTTCCCTAAGATTAGTCACAAGGACCATCTTTTCATGTGCTTGTTGGCCACATGTATATTTTCTGTGGAGAAATGTCTACGTTAGGCCTTTGCTCCCTTTTTTATTGGGTTTTTTCACTGATGAGTTGTTAAAGTTCTTTATATATTCTGGACTTGATATAGTTTTGAATTTGACTAAATCCATGTTTGTTCATCAGAAAATCTGTAAGTATAGACTCCAGAAAATAATCTTAGCTAGATTATCTTCAGAAGCATAATATAAAATAATAGAATCTGATAGGAACTTAATGTTGGGGGTGTGTGTGTACTTCAGGCAACAGGCATGACAGACTGCTGGCTGCCCTGGCCAGATTAGGTAAGGACACAGGTCACATACACAAAAATGGCAAGCAGCAAAAGTCAAGGCTTTTCAGACCTGTGTTTTTTGGGTACCGTGGTACCCAAGCCTGCTGCTGGCCTCTGTACTCTAAGCGTGAGTGTCCATGAACCGGTGGGAAACGAAGGGAGGAATTTCAGTGTTGTAGTGGGGGAAGGAGTGTTCCAGTGTATCAGTCAAGGATCTTCTGGGTCAAATGAGTCTGAGGCAGGTAGAGAATACACTTGGTGAGCGTACTGTAAGACGTAAGAATGAAATTAGTAGTACACTGTGGTGGAGCACTTTCAGAGACATTGAGGAATGGACGTTAAGATGTATAAATATGGACTCAGAGAATATGAAAGTAATTGTTCAGAAGTATGGGGCGCCTGGGTGGCACAGCGGTTAAGCGTCTGCCTTCGGCTCAGGGCGTGATCCTGGCGCTGCGGGATCGAGCCCCACGTCAGGCTCCTCCGCTGTGAGCCTGCTTCTTCCTCTCCCACTCCCCCTGCTTGTGTTCCTCTCTCACTGGCCGTCTCTATCTCTGTTGAATAAATAAAATCTTTAAAAAAAAAAAAAAAGAAGTAAACATTTGGGGATAGAATCTAGAAAATTTAAAAAATACCCAGTTATGCTTTTCACCCTTGGAGCTGGTTTCAGAAACACTGTTTTATGGGAATATTGCAGTCGGCAGAATTATTTTCAGAGGCAATGCAGTGTTTACTTTCATGCTGTAACCTTTGCCTTGTTTGTAGTCTAGTTTAACCCTTTAGACTGAAGACAAGATGCAAGCATTTAAGTGTTGAGACAGTTGCGTGAATGTTACAAATAACCGAAGAACCATGCTGACAAAAATGGACCTTTTCTTTTGTTTTCTTTTTTTTTAAGATTTATTTATTTATTTGACACAGAGAGAGACAGCCAGCGAGAGAGGGAACACAAGCAGGGGGAGTGGGAGAGGAAGAAGCAGGCTCCCAGTGGAGCAGGGAGCCCGATATGGGGCTCGATCCCAGGACCCTGGGATCATACCCTGAGCTGAAGGCAGATGCTTAACGACTGAGCCACCCAGGCGCCCCCCCAGAAATGGACCTTTTCAAAATAGCAACACAAAAATTGGTTATATCTAATTTTTATAGAAAACAATTTTTATCTAGCCATTTCATTATAATTATTCAACATATGTTCCAAACAAGAGGAGGGAAAATTCTACCAAGGGACACCCGGGTGGCTCTCAGTCAGTTAAGCATCTGCCTTCGGCTCAGGTTGTGATCCCAGGGTCCTGGGATCGAGCCCCACATTGGGCTCCTTGCTCAGTGGGGAGTCTGCTTCCCCCTCTCCTGCTGCTCCGCCTGCTTGTGTTCTCTCTCTCTCTCTCTTTCAAAAAAAAAAAATCTACTAAAATCACTTAATAAAACCTTTACATAACATGAATAAATAAATAATTTTTAAATTTCTGGGCTTTACTAATCTATAAAATAACTATTAAGAAGGGACTGAAATCATATATATTTGAATATCACATATGCACTTAATTTAACATATTAAATTATAAAGAGAAAAATGGTGTGGGTTTTTTTGAGAGGACAGAAGGCAAATATTTACTTATTAAGCCTTTGCCTGGAGGAGGCTGAGAAGTGGAAAAAGGTTTGTCAATGTTTGTTTTTGTTTCCATTTAAAACACCAAACTTTGTTATTTTGCCAGCTTTGAAAGTCTGCCTTTTCTTCTCTGAGGGGCTGGGGTGCTGGAAATCAGAAGGTACAGCCTGCCGGTTCAAAAGCCCCGGAGGGGTGTTATTTCCTTTGCTTCACAAGTTTTAAAATCTGTGGACAGCTCACACCAGTTCCCAAGGCTGAAGAGAGGATGTGGCGTCACTACTTGAATCTCCCCAACATCCAGTTCAGTACCAGCTTTTACATTCTAAATATTTCTCAAAACCCCCGCCTCCAGAGGCCTTCTATTCACTTACTCAGTAAATTTATTGACCACCTACTATGTGTCAGGCCACAGTAGCCACGGGGCACACAACAGTAAATCAGAGTCTGATGGGGAACCCAGTCTGGTTGATTGTTCCCCAATGAAACCAAACCAAAAAAACACTACCACTCCCCATAATACCCACCATTCCCCCCAACCTGCAGCATGGACCCTTCTCCCCATTTTACAGATGAAGACACAGAGAGCTGGAACAGCTCCAGAACATGCTTTAGGTCACAGAGTCGGTGATGGGCTAGAATTCTTTACGATTTTTATTCATTCATTGTCCAGAGAGTATTGATTATCCACCTTCTTTTCTTTTTTATTTAAAGATTTTATTTCTTTATTTGACAGAGAGAGAGACAGCCAGCGAGAGAGGGAACACAAGCAGGGGGAGTGGGAGAGGAAGAAGTAGGCTCCCAGTGGAGCAGGGAGCCCAATGCGGGGCTCGATCCCAGGACCCTGGGATCACACCCTGAGCTGAAGGCAGACGCTTAATGACTGAGCCACCCAGGCCCCCCTGATTATCTACCCTCTATTAGGCATCTTCTCGGGACATAGTGGTGAACGGAAAGGAAAAGTCTCCTGCTGTCATGCAGTTTGGATTCTAGTGAAGCAGACAAAGATAAATAAGAATAGTTTCAGAGAGGAATTGTGATGTCAAAGAGAGGAGCTGCATGGCTCCTTAAAACTGGGGGGTTAGGGGAGGCCACTTTAAAAAACTTTTATTTACTTTTTTAGTTGCAGTATAATTGACATACAATGTTATATTCGTTTCAGGTGTTCGATATGGTGATTCAACAATTCTATACATTGCTCAGAGCTCATCACGTGATAAGTATACGTCTAAGCAAGGCCACTTGGAACCTCTGGAGCCTCTGTAAATGTACCTTGTGCTTTATACGTCCGTGCATTTTCCCAGAGTGATCGAGAGCAAAACCTTTCGTAGGATCAGACTAGTTGTGCGAACGGCCGGAGAGGAAGCTGGGTCTCTTAGTTTCCTAGGGCTACCGTCACAAAGTACCACAAGCCGGGTGCCTTCGAGCAGCAGAAATGTACTGTGGCACAGTTCTGGTGACAGCAGGGCGGTGTTCCCTCTGCAGCCGGAGGGGAGAGTCTGTCTTTGTCTCTCTCCTAACTTCTGGTGGTTTGTGACACCCCTTGGCAGTCTGGGCTTCCTGCCACAGCACATGGATCTCTGTCTCTGTTGTCAAGTGGTGTCTTCCCCGCGTCTCTATCTCTGAGTCTCTTCTCTTCTCATAAGGACACCAGTCTTGGTGGCTTCAGGACCCACCTTACTCCAGTACAACATCATTTTATCGTAACTATATCTGCATGGTCTCTGTTCCCAAATAAGGTTACATTCTAAGCTACTGGGTGTTAGTCCGTCAGATGTTGCCATGAAGATGTATTTTATTCATAGTCAAATTTATTGGTCTTTGGGGAGTTTTCATTCATTCTTAGAAAGGCCCTCCCTACTTTGAGACTAAAAGAAAGTTCTTCCATGGCGTCCTGTTTATGTTGGCATTCTTTTACGAGGAATTCTGTGATCCATCTGAAATTTATTTGAGTGTACAGTATCTCAACATATGTTTTCATGGCAATGCCCCATGCCCCCCACAAAACAAACACCAAAAAGCAAAAGAAAAGTGACAAATGACACACTGGGGAAAAAATCGGTTACTCGTCATGCAAAGGGCTAATTTCATTAATAAATAGAGTCCCTATACATCAATAAAGATGATGATTGATATAGTGATGAATAATACAATAGAAAATTTGCCAAGGACTGGGATAGTTCCTGAAAAATAATACAAATGGCTCCTAATCACATGCAACGATGCTCAGCTCACCTCACTGGTATTAGATAATGCAAATTAAAATTAAGCCAAAATGCTATTTTGTCATTTATCAGAGCGCTGAAGATTTGATAACCAGAGTTGACCAGAGTCTGGGTCATTTACATTTTTAGCAAAAGGAGTGTGAATTTTGCATCCTCTTATAGGTGGCAATTTGGCAATATCTGTGAAAATTAAAAATGCCCATATTCTCTGGGTGAGTACTCTCACTTCTAGAAGATGCCCTTTCAGTACCAGGAAGGAGAGCAAGCACATTCTCATCGGTGAAGATAGGAAGTTGACGCCGATGAGTCTGCAGCAGCAAATCTTACGGTAATCACCCTTATCTTCCCTATTTCGAAACCCCATGTAGTTCCTAGGTACTATCCCACAATTTACCACCCCTAGAACCCCAAACCCCTTTCTTTCGTCTAGTCACTACTCTACAATTTATCACCCTTTTAAAAAATTATATAATAAGCCCCCGATTCCAACCACTTCTTTGGGGTTTTCACTTCTTTTCTGGGAAGTGCCCCCACGCCCCTCACCATGTAAAGTATTAACGTCAGATAAAATTTGTATGCTTTTCTCCTGTTGATCTGTCTCTTGTGAGTGTAATTCACAGACGCCAGGAACAGGATAGAGGAAAACCTCCGCGACACAGGATCATATGGTAATTCTATGTTTACTTTTTTTCGGAATCGTTATACTCTTCTCCACAGTGGCTGCACCTTTTACATTCCCACCAACAGTGCACGAGGGTCCGGTTACCACATCCTCACCCACACCTTGAATGTTCTGGGTTTTTCTGACAGTGGCCATGCTAACGGGTATCTCGCTGTCGGTTTGACTTGCATTTCCCCAAGGATGAGTGATACTGAGCATCTTTTCATGTGCTTATCAGCCATTTGTGTATCCTCTTTGGAGAAATGTCCAGTTAACTCCTTTGCCCATTTTTTATTTGGGTTGTTTGTTTTTCTGTTGTTGAGTTTTAGGACTTGTTTCTATATTCTGGCTATCAATCCCTTATCAGATGTACAATTTGCAGATATTTTCTCCCATTCCGTGGGCTGCCTTTTTACCCTATTGCTCGTGACTTTTGACTAACAAAAGGTTTTAATTTTGATCAAGTCCAACTTACCTGTTTTTTCTTTTGTTGCCTATGCCTCTGGTGTCATATCTAAAAAACCATTGCCATATCCAATGTTGTGAAACTTTTCTTCTGTTTTCTTCTAAATGTTTTATAGTTTTAGCTCTTATTTTAAGTCTTTGATCCATTTTGAGTTAATTTTTTTTAAATTTTATTTATTTATTTGACAGAAAGAGAGCACATGCAGGGGGAGCAGGAGAGGGAGAAACAGACTCCCCACTGAGCAGGGAGCCCGATGTGGGGCTCAATCCCAGGACCCTGGGATCATGACCTGAGCCAAAGGCAGTCACTTAACCGAGTCAGCCACCCAGGTGCCCTGAGTTAATTTTTTTATGTAGTCTAAAGTAGGCATACAACTTCATTTCCTTGCCTATGGATATCCGGTTCTCCCAACAATTGTTGAAAAGACTGTCCTTTCCCCACTGAATAGTCTTGGCACCCTTGTCTAAAATAGCATTATATTTTAAACAAAACAATAAATGTCAATATTACATCACAACATGATACCACACTATAGACTAGGGATATCATGAATATGCTTTTCCTTATACACAAATTAAGGTAGATGTTTGCTGGGTACATAACATAAAATCACTTAGCATTTACTTAAAAAACTATATGGTTAGCAAAGCAACACACCAAAGGACAATGATAAAGCTAGACTAACAATAATTGACATTTCAAGGAAAGACTAAGCCAAACTAATACTTAAAGACCAACCTGAGTCAACATTGATAATGCACCTTAGCAAAGCCTTGTAGCTGGAAAACTAAGGAATTCCAACTATCCGGGTAATTGCATAGTGGGAGCTTTGCAAAGTTGCCGGCCACTCAACTTCTCAGCACAATGCTGAATCCAATTCTGTGTAAACTTGAGTGAAGGGCCAATACTCTGGTTTATGAATAGTAAAGACAAGTTACCTTTAATAACTTTAATGACTTGGTGTTCTACAAAAATTTACTCTAAAAAGAAAAAAGGAACTCCTGCATTTTTGAGCACAGGAACCAAGGAAAGGACTTCCAACTTGGGATTAGTGGACAGCCCCGTAGGAGGTGACTTGGAGAGGAAAAGCTAACTCTGAAAGGGTGTGTAATGTGGGGAGAGGGGGAGGGAGTGGAGAACAGAAGAAAAGGGTTGACTCTAGAGACCCTTCAAGAAGGATGAAGTGGCCTAGATGTTCTCAGTAATAACAGAGCTTGGTTGAGGCAAGCTTGAAAGAATGTGAAGGCTAGACAGGGTTTGAGAAGGATGAAGTGCGCTGGTATTAGCAAGTGGAGTACTCATTGGAATTTAAAGCAGTTTGAAGGCATTTTTAGTTCTACTGAGCTGAGAATGAGGGAGTACGTTTAAAATTCAACAGATACCATTTTTACTTTTACTTTACTTTTACAAGAGATACTTTTATGTAATCCTTCTTCTTTCTTAAGCACTTTTATAGAGCTTATTTCGGGATTAACAGACCCCAGTCATCCAGGAATTCTGGGGAGGGGGAGGGGAATTCTAGAGAGGCTACAGTAGGCTGGAAGGGCTGGAGCGTATTTGGATAAAGAGGTAAGGTTGGAGTTGAGCCCTGAGCTGCGTTTATAAAGCAGGTGAGAAGGTGAGACTGACTGAATGTACTGACTTAGAGAACGGAACAGTCCAGAAATTGACTTGGCTTCAGCGCTCCCTGTCAGCCCATCCTTCTGTCTTCTCTGCTTCCCACAGCATATTAGTCTCATCTTCCTCTATTTATCCTTCTGTGTAACTGAGGAAGATGGCTGAGCGCCCATAGGCACCATGGTTCCGTTCAGGGATTACAGGAGATTCTCTTCCAGCAATCCTCTACCACGTCTCTGGGAAGCCTCTGATAGGCCTTGATTGTCTTATGTCCATCTTTGAACCAATCGCCACATTTCATTAGCATACCCACCACCGTGGGGACACAGCATCGGGACTGACAGCTCTGTCAGACCTCCTGAAGTGGGGCGAAGGGACAAGTCTTCAAAGGAAGAGCTGTGTGTGCTTTTTTGTGTGTGTGTTTTTTAAAGATTTTATTATTTGAGAGAGAGAGTGAGTGAGAGAGAGAGAGAGAGAACACGAGTGGGAGGGAGAGGAAGAAGCAGACTCTCTGCTGAGTAGGGAGCCCCATGTGATGCGGGGGTCTATCCCGATTCTGGGACTCCAGAATCATGACCTGAGCCGAAGGCACCCCAGAGCTGTGTGTTCGTAACAGAAGCTAGACATGCAAGAATAACAGATGCCGGTGGCCTAGATCATGCCTTAATTATTCTGGTATTCCCCCAAGGCCAAGCACAAAGAGCAGCTTAGTATTAAATACTGAATGATTAACTACTTATAGCACTTTATAATTTCAAAACCTTTTACAATAATAATAGATGTAATTATAAATATATAATGTATAATAAAAATAATATATAATCAAACATTTTAAAATGATAGACATTATTTTATTGTCACTGTTAAAGACAGATTAAATGACTGGCTTAAAGTTATATAGCTGGTTTCTGGGGTGTCTGGGTGACTCAGTTGGTTAAGCAACTGTTTCGGCTCAGGTCATGATCTCAGGGTGCTGGGATAGAGTCCACCCCCCACTACTGCTTTCAGGCTCTGCACTCAGCGGGGAATCTTCTTCTCTCCTTCTCCCACTCCCTTTGCCCCTCCCCCAGCCCTCGTGCTCTTTCTCTCAAATAAATAAATAAATAAATAAAACTTTTAAAAAATTACATAGTTGGCTTCTGACAGAACTGAGTATAACTGGGTCTCCTGGCTTCTAGTCCAGTTCCCTTAGGAAGTCTTCTTCTCTCTTGCTGCCATGAATGATGTCACAGGGGAAGGAAAGAGGGGAGGGACATTTTGGTCATTCTTTCACTACTTCTTAGAAGGCTTGCTATGGTTTTGTCCCTAGAAGGCCATGATGGTGGTAGGTAACTAGGCTGCCTCTATCTTTCAGCCTAACCATATGTGTGTATAGTGGATGACTCTTACCGTGTGTACTATTAATTTATTGAGTTGTGGAATCTGCCAAAGGAAACCTCACATATTGTCTTGTTTCTAAGACTAGTATTTGTCCCCGTGTTTGACGACACTTTGATGCGCTCACACCGTCTCATGGAGATGGCTCCCTGAAGATAGTGTAGTGCACTGGAAGTAACATGGCATGGAGAGTCCAACTCTTGATTCTCAGCTCCGGTACTTATAACCTCGGGCAAACTGGGAAACCTCCAGGAGCCTCGGTGTGCTATAAAATTGGCTGGTACTCACATTTACCTACTCTGCCTACTCCACAGGGTTGTGGTGAAGATAAAACGAGGTCTTGTTAGTAAAAGTACCTTGGTAGAGTGTTTTGAAGGGCTCTGAGAAATTTGTAAGCTCTACATTTTACATCATCTTGTCTTATTTTAAGAGCAAACATTAGCACAGGCATCAGTATAACCAGTCGTGTGGTCATTACTGCTGTTCACCATTTAGATTCCCAGTTTTCTTCTCCTTCCAGGCACACGGAGGACTGGGGCTGGGTGGAGCCATAGGTCTAGTTCTGGCAGTATATGGTTAATGAAAGTGACTTGCATCACTTCTGAGTTAAAGCATTTAACTGTCAGTGTGAGAGCCTCCAGAGCTCTCTTTTCCTTTACGATGTTTGGGAACATTTGGAACGGTGGCTTCTCTGACAGCCTGGGTCCTAGAGTGAGAGAACTGCAGTGGCGCCCCTCACAAACTCTCTTCAGACATGGAGCATGAGCGAAAATAAACCTTCGTTGTTTTTAGACGCCAAGATTTTGGGAGGTTGTTGTTTTTTCTTTTTTCTTTTTTTAAAGATTTTATTTATTTATTAGACAGAGATAGAGACAGCCAGCGAGAGAGGGAACACAAGCAGGGGAGTGGGAGAGGAAGAAGCAGGCTCACAGCGGAGGAGCCTGACGTGGGGCTCGATCCCAGAGATCCCAGAACGCCGGGACCACAACCTGAGCCGAAGGCAGATGCTTAACCGCTGTGCCACCCAGGCGCCCCGTGGGAGGTTGTTGTTAATTCAGCACAACCTAGGCTATGTTGATTGAATCACCATAATTTCTTGGCCATTTTGGACATGGATGTTTTGGTCAATGTCAATGAAAGTTCGTGGAAATGTCTGTTTAGTAAAAGAGGCAGAAAAATCAATCTTGTCACGGAATGATTTTATCACTTCCTGTGAGTTCTTCCTTAAGCAAAAGGGTGTCACAGAGTGAGGACCTTCACCCTCTTCATTTGTGTGGCAGGTAAGGGACCCACAGAATCAAAGGATCCTAGTTTGAGTTCTGAATTCATTTTTCACCTCACCAGTTCTTTGACCTTAAGCAAATCACTTAACCTGCTGAGGCTTAATTCCCTTATCTAGAAAAGGAGGGTGATGATACCCACCTTGGAAAGGTTATTCTTGGCACAAAATGAATATTCATCAATGACATTTATTAAGTGTGTATATTGTCTCTATCAGGACCATTTCAACTCAACGCAACGACAAACATTTTTGAAGTAGTTTAAAGAATAAGGCGATGTGTTATCTCACATAAGTGGAAATGCAGAGTGGGCTCAAGGCTTTGGTTTTTCTTGGTTCTTTTGTCTCTGCCTCGTCTGGTGTGGACTTGATCTCTGTGTTGATTCCCCTTGTGGTTGTAAGGTGGCTGCCAACAGCAGTGGAACAGGGGGTCCAGCTTCGTGCTGATGGCTTGAGGTGTGAGTTCCCGAGATTATCTTTAGCTGGGGTGGAGTCAGCTTCTCCCGAAGCCTCTGGTCGCATGGGGAGGATGAATATAAGACTGAAATTGACGTTAGGTGAGGCAGAGGAAAGGGGAAATGGAAACTGGGGAATACTCGATTATATTCAGTATTCAGGCTCCAGCCATTACAATAGGTATTGTGGAACCCGCAGGACCTCACAGTTTGGTATAGGGGGCAGGCATCTAAAAAGCACAGTCCTGGGGCACCTGGGTGGCTCAGTCAGTTAAGTGCTGCCTTGGGCTGGGGTCATGATCCCTTCTCCCTCTCCCTCTGCTCCTCCCCCAACTCATGCTCTCTCTCTCTCTCTCTCTCTCTCTCTCGGTCTCTCTCTCAAATAAGTTTAAAAAAAATCTTTTAGAAGCACAGTCCTATGATGATGGCATGGATTTGGGTCCGAAAGACATGTATTTTTGAATCCGGGATTTATCCTTTTCTAGTTGTGTAATTTGAAGCAAAGTTTTATCGTCTACGAAACTGAGTTTTCTTATCTACAAGACCGAGTTAATATTTAACTTGTGATGTTGTCGTGACACAGGAGGTTACTTGGTAGTACCTGCTCTTTCTTTTCTGACAATGCCCGAGATGTATGGGAGCACGGAAAGAAGGGAGGTCACCAGCCGGCAGCCTCAGACCGAGCTCCTGAATCACAAGTTTGATACCAACACCTCAGGACACTTGAGGACACTTGGAGTAATATCTACATATTTCTTTAAAAGGCTGTGTTTTAACTTGACCTCGTTTCGGTAAAAACAGCCAGATTGCTCTACTGAAAATTCTTTTTAAAGCTCAAAGCAACTTTGCTTGTTCCCAGTGGTACTGTGATGACCTGATGTTGTGCCTAACTCCTCGTGCGCGGAAAGGAACAAATACTTGATATTCATCTTCATTGTTTGCTGTGGGTCGGTTTCCTGTTATTTTTTTCCCCTCTGTCTAGAGGAAGGGAGTAAAGGAAACTTCCTGGTTAACTTACTACGGTAAGGATCATGTCTGGAAAAAAAATAAGCACAAAGGGCACGCGTAGAGTTTCTCATCAAGATTATTACCCACGTAATACAACCTCAATAAATGTAGGGGCAGTTTATGGAAGCATTGACTGTTGTCCGTTTACTCCAAGTCATACAAGTGTGAAGTACCAGAAAGAGGGGCCCACTGGAGCCCAGGCAAGGCCGAAGGGGAGCTCAGCCTCGGTCAGCGTACGGTCTGGAAGGAGGAGACACACAGTCATGTAGTCCAAGTTAGAAAGTGGTATAACACTGAACAGCCAAAAGATTTAGATAAATCGATTCTGGAATTTGTGCAGAATTGGGAGAAGCCACTTTTTAAAGAGCAGGAGAAGTTAAAGAAGGGTTTTTGTTTCTTTTTTTAATGGAAGAGGGGGTAGCTCAGTCTTGAAGCAGTGGCAATATCTTAATACATGAGCCTGCAGATGCAAAGGTGGAAGGAGAACATTCCAGGTAGAGGAATTAGTGTGAGCAAAGGGCAAGGCGCAGAGACACAAGTGGGAAGAGCATACGGGCAGCCAGATAAGCAGGTGCACTTAGTCAGAAAAAAGAGTGCTCTTATCTTTACCACTCACACAGCACTTATCTGTCCTTTTGTTTTATTATTTTTTATTTTTATGAGTGTGCACCTCATCTCCTAGGCTGTGTGAGGGAAAAGTGCTATACAAAAGTATGCTTTGCATTCTCCCCACATCACCGCCCTCCTTTGTAAATAAACACTCAGTACATATATTATGCAGGTAAGGGAATTGGTTGACTTTTTTTTTTTTTAAAGATTTTATTTACTTATTTGAGAAAGGACACAAGCAGGGGGGAGAGGGAGAAGCAGGCTCCCCACTGAGCAAGGAGCCCAAGGTGGGGCTCGATCCCAGGACCCTGAGATCATGACCTGAGCCGCAGGCCGACGCTTAACTGACTGAGCCACCCAGGTGTCCCAGGAATTCATTGACTTTTTAAAGGCAACACAGAAAAAAATTGTATCACAAAAAGGAAACTTCTCTCATGTGAGGTCAATATGTTAATCACTTAGAATGTGTTCCACCTTCTTTTTCTCACATTTGGAAATTCTCTGTGTGTTTTTTTTTCTGGGTGGCACTCCGTGGTGTTGATGCTAACACTTGATAGTACCAGCAGATAACATGCACCAATGATGCAATACTTGAGTCGGGCAGGAATCAGCAATGGACCCTGAAAGCTTTCATTGGATGAAAGGTTGCTGGAAAGTAAGAGAGCCGAAGTATGACCCCGTGGAGTACTTACTGATTATAAAGGGAAGGCACCACCTGATTCAAAGTGAGCGTCACTCCTCCTGGGACAGCTTCATGGTGTCAGCCTCCCGATGTGACAAGGTACGAAGTCCACAACACCACCTATACAGTGTTCTTGCCAGTGGTGTTTGTTTTAAATCTCACATTTGGCAGGGGGGAGGGGGTGTACAAATCCAAATGGCGAGACATTCAACAGGACAACTGACCAGATTCTTTTTAAAAATGACAATGTCATGAAAGACAAAAATGGTAATGGGACTGTTCAGGAATTAAGGAGACTAAAGAGACAAAAGAGACATGACAATAAAATGCAAAGAATGATCCTGGACTGGCTCCTGGATTTTTTTTTTTAATTTATTTTTTTAAGATTTTATTTGTTTATTTTTGTGTGAGAGAGAGAGTGCAAGCAGGAGCAGAGGGTGGGGCAGAGGGAGAAGCAGACGGTCCATTAAGCAGGGAGCCAGATGCAGGGTTCCAGGACCCTGGGATCATGACCTGAGCCGGAGGCAGACGCTTAACCAACTGAGCCACCCAGGCACCCTGGCTCCTCAGTTTAAAACAACAACAACAACAAGGGTGCCTGGGGGGCTCAGTCATTTGAGCATCTGAGTCTTGGTTTAGTTTCAGGTTGTGATATTGGAGTCGTGAGATCAAGCCCGGCCTCCGCGGGCACTTTGCCAGAGTCTGCTTGAGTTTTCTCTCCCTCTCCCTTCGCCCCTCCCCTGGCTGGTATACATTCTCTCTCTCTGAAATAAATACATAAAATCTTTAAACAATAACAACACACCATAAAAGACATTTTTGGAACAACTGTAGCTGTGTGAGTATGTCCTACATATTAGATACAGTCATGTATTAATGTTCATTTTCAGGGGTCTGCTAATGCTATGGTGGTTGTTATGATCTGAATGTTTGTATCCCCCCCCCCCCAAATTCCTATGTTAAAATCCCAACCAACCTGATGGTATTAGGAGGTGGGGCCTTTTTGGAGATGATTAGGTCATGAGGGTGGACCCCTTGCGAATAGGAATAGTGCCCTCACAAAAGACCCCCGAGAGAGATCTTGCCCCCTTCACCACATAAAGAGGAAAAAACTGCTGTCTGCATCCTGGGAAGGGCTTCTCACCAGAACCTGACCGAGCTGGCAGCCTGATCTCCGACTCCCATGCTCCGAACCGTGAGAAATAAATTTCTATTGTTTATAACCCCCCAGGCTACGGTATTCTGTTAGAGCAGCCCAAACTGACCGTGGCTGTGTAGGAGAATGTCTCGGTTCTTAGGAATTCATGCTGAAGTATGTGGGGTGAAGTGTGACCCCCCATCTGCAGGTAAGTGTTAAATGGCTGAACCAAGAAAGATATCAATGAGTATAAATGATTGAGAAAAAAATTACTGTGTACATTAGTGTGTGTGCGCACACGTGCGTGCAAGTGCAAATGTCAGCAGTCTTAACAACTGGGGAATTTAGGTGAAAGATATAGCTCATTGTGCTAGCTTCTCGACTCTTCTGTAAGTTTGAATCTTCCAGCACAATAACTTAGGAAAAAATGAAAACCTATCTTTTTCCCAACTGTCAAAAAGAATACATGCTCGGGGCCCCTGGGTGACTCAGTTGGTTAAGCATCTGCCTTTGGCTCTGGTCATGTCCCAGGGTCCTGGGATTGAGCCCCACTTCATCAGGCTCCTTACTCAGTGGGGAGCCTGCTTCTCCTTTTCCCGCTGCTCCTCCACCCTGGCTCATTCTCTCTTTTTCTCCCTCTCTCAGATAAATCAGTAAAATCTTTAAAAAAAAGAATACATGCTCATTCACTGAGAAATTTTAGAAAACATAGAAAAAGCATAAAAATACTCATATGATTATTGCAGAGATCCCCTTACCATTTCCCTTTCTAGCCCCTCCAGCAGCTTGTACCTCGAAGGCACAGAGGCCAACCTTTCTAATTAAGATGCATGTAGGAAGATCAATAGGAGTCAGTTTGCATTTCTCAAGATCCTATCAGTTGGTTTCAGATCACCCTGGCTCTCTTGCTCAGGTTTAGTCCTTTCTGTTCAGAAGCTACAAATTTCAAAGAGAAGTCCTCAAGTGTTACCAAAAATTATTTTAAAAAACAGGAACATGCTTAGGTGGAGAGTTAAAATTCCACAAAATGCTTAAACAAATTCATTGCTATGACATGCCTAAAACCCCCCAAAGCCTTCCCGTTCGGTTAGATGAGAACACACATACTCAGGCTGTACGGCACCCGAGCCCTGACCTCCGCCTTCTGCAGACTTCATCTCCCACACGCGTCAACTCCCCTTCTCCTGGCGGTCTGTTCTTCGAATGCCTAAAGTGGCCCTCGATTTTGCTCTAGGATGTTTGGCTCAGATCTCAGAATGACTGGCTCCTTCTCATCATTAAAGTCTCAGCTCAAATGTCACCACTTCGGGGCAACCACAGGTGTCACCCTACCGCACGTAGCTTCTGTCCATGGGCTCTCCCTCCCGCTCTGTCCCTTTAGCCTGTTTCACTTTTTTTTTAAGTTAGTTAGTTAGTTAGTTTATTTATTCTCTACCCCCCAAACAGAACTCGAACTCGCAACCCTGAGATCAAGAGTCACATGCTCTTCAAACCAAGCCGGCCAGGAGCCCCAGCCTGTTTCATTTCTTTAAGTCATTCATCACTATTTGAAATTATCTTGTTCATTTTCTGTTTAATTATCTTTGTTGTAAGTCTTCTCCCAACTAAAGTAAAAGCGACCGTGAGGGACCCTGTCTGTCTTGAGTCCATTGTATCTCCAGGGCTCAGAACAGGGTCTGGTGTATAGCCGGTACGGAGTAAATATTTTCGGAGTGACTAAATATTCCCTTTCAGGTACAGTTCCCTAACGTGCCACTGAGACCACACCCTGTGTGGGTTAGCGTCAACATTTCAGGAGCTGAAGTAAGTTTCCCTTTGTAGGCTCCTAAAATTTCTCCTAAATAATCTCCAGATGAAGCCAGAAAAGCTGCCAAGCAGAAACCCCTGTAACGTGTAACAGGAGAATTGTAACTCACAACCAACAAAATGCCAAGAGAAGGTTGTCTGCTAGGAGTATATGAGTTTCATACCATCCCAGTTCAAGTGATTTTTCTAGGGTCAGCATTCCTTGTGATAAGTTAAGGATTATTAGTAGTACTTTTTTTTTTTAAAGATTTATTTATTTATCTTAGAGAGAGAGAGAGAGCGAGAGAGCGCATGAGTGGCTTGAGGGACAGAGTGAGAGGGAAAGAGAGAATCCTCAAGCAGATTCCCCGTTGGGCACAGAACCGACATGGGGCTCATTCCCAGGACCCTGAGATCATGACCTGAGCCAAAAGCAAGAGTCAGATGCCCAACTCAATGAGCCACCAAGGTGCCCCTATGATTAGTACTTTTTAAAGTTTGGGGACACAGGAAGTAAAGAGCCCCATGAAGTTAAAATTAGATATAAGAACACAGTATTTGCAGTATTTGGTTAATGTTTACTTTTTCCTCCTTTTTTTTTTTTTTTTTGAGCTTAAAAGATTCAGGAAGTTCAGTTCCTAAAAAAACCTGCAAGGCTAATTTTCCACTGCAAGGATGACTGATACAATTAAAACAAAAATAAGCTCCAAATTTCTTTCTCTGCATCATCTACATAATTGTGGCTGCATTCTGTCCCAGATTGAAACCCTCCCATCCCCTCTTCAGATGATGGTCTCAACTTATTCTGACCCTAGAAAGTTCTTTCTCCTTGTATTAGCGGATCATTATTCACAAAACAAAAGAATCTAAATGTAGGTCTCCAACCAACTTTTAAGAATGTCCCTAACTCTGTTCTTTAGAATGTTTATTATAAAAGATAAAATCCTCATAGAAAGTGCATCAAACATACATGTACAGTTTAATAAATTGTTATAAAGCTAATAGCCATGTAATCTGTACCTAAGTAAAAAAAATAAAATACTGCCAGTCCCCCAAGTACAGCTTGCTCTTCTCTTCCACTCTTACCTTATTTTCTTAAGAAAGATAATAATTTCTTTGCTTTTCTTTGTAGTTTTACCACTTACATATAGAGTCCCGAAATGATGAAGCTTAGTTTTGCCTATTTTTGAACTTTACATAAATGGAATCCAGACTGTATGTTTTTGAGTTGGGGGGGTGGGCTTGTTTATTTTCTTCAATATGTTTGAAAAATTCAACACGTTGCTGGGGGAATCTCTAATTGGCTCATTCTCATCCGTAATACTCCATGATAGAATTTTTTTAGGCTTTTTTTTTTTTTTTAATAGCTGCACTCTGAAATCTTTCTCTGGGTAGGTAGTTTTAAGGAGTTTGGGTATTTTTTAGAGAGAAAAAAGGCAGTCCTAGAGTATAGTAACACTGTTATGACGTTAGTTCTGGAATTAGATTACTTGGGTCGAATCCACACTCTACAACTTAGCAGATGTTTTGAGTAAACAAAGAAAACTTTCTGAGCTTTAGTTATCCCCAAATGGGGGAATTAATGGTACCTCATAAGATTGTTGTAAGGACCAAAAAAAAAAAAAAGTCCATAAAACAGCGAGGAGCCCAGCACAGGATAATGATGGCGTTCGCAGCTACTCTCATTCCAGTTGTTGAAGTTTCCATCCAGGTGCTCACTCTTTTGAACCTTGGATCCCTCCAGGAAGATCTTGCCCAATACCTAGCAATTGAGGCGATAAAGGTTTACTCACCATGTGTCACCATCCTCTCAGAATTTGCCTTCCCAGTGACTTCCCCAAGACTCTCCATAAATCTGTACCAGGAAATTGCCCTCCAGGGCCTGGGAGCCTCCCCACTCATGACTGGGTGGGGAACCCAGAGGCACTTCAGGCCAGGCCCTCCCCAACTCCAAACTGAGTTGCCCTTAACAAATGCCAATCACTGAATTCATTCACTAAGCAGGTGGAGCAGAGGGGAAATACTCTAATCTCTCATCTTCCCTCCTCTGAAAACTCCTCCTAGGGATGTAAGCCTTGAAATGCTGTGAAGGAATGTGCTGTTTTCGATGGGCAGGCTCTGCAGGTGTGTTGGAATGGGGAATCAGGTTGTGTTCATTTGCTCATCCAACAAATATTTATGGAATACCCATGTGACAGGGACTGTTTCGGGCAGACGGGACAG
This sequence comes from Ursus arctos, assembly GCF_023065955.2. Lineage (NCBI taxonomy): Eukaryota > Metazoa > Chordata > Mammalia > Carnivora > Ursidae > Ursus > Ursus arctos. Next base: position 56,218,975 of record NW_026623067.1, read on the forward strand.
AGACTTGTTAAACTTACTGAGACTTGTCATGTGGCCAAGTATATGGTCTGTCTGGTGAACGGCCCATGTACTGCTGAACAATCCTAGGAAGAGAGTACTGTTTACCATCATCCTGTATTTACAGTGGAGAAAAAAAAGAGGCTTATGCAGTTTTAATTTCCCTGAAGGATTAATCTTATCCAGCTAAGTGGCTACATTGAGATCTGAACCCAAATTTCTTTTTTTTTTTTTAAAGATTTTATTTCTTTATTTGACAGAGAGAGAGACAGCCAGCGAGAGAGGGAACACAAGCAGGGGGAGTGGGAGAGGAAGAAACAGGCTTCCAGCAGAGAAGCCCGACATGGGGCTCGAACCCAGGACCCTGGGATCACGCCCTGAGCCGAAGGCGGACGCTTAACAACTAAGCCACCCAGGTGCCCCTGAACCCAAATTTCTGACACCATATTCTGAGCTCTGAACTTTCTCCTTTAGATAAGAAAAAAAAAAAAAGAAGAAGAAGAAGGAAGAAAAACTGGTTTTTAAAATCTTATCATTCATTTGGCTGCATGAAAAATCAACAAATTTCTAATCATAGGTCTTCTGAGAATAATATTTACTTTGTTTCTGAGTCATGAGCATTTTCATCAAATAATGTTCAATAGTGTATGATAGTCAAAAATACTACTGAGTTGCTGGGAAGGAGTATTTGATTAAAAATAATTAAAACTTTCCTACAATTTATGATTATAGAACATGATTACATTGAGCATGTCATCACATAGCATTCAACAAACTTTATCTTACTATTGAAGAATGATGTCTTTAGGTTTGGCTTTTCTTTCTGAACATTTTCAACTACTACCTAATATGCACACCATTAGGAAACAGTTAAAAGAACAAAGTTTTTAGATTTTTCAATGTTGTGAGCATTGTCTGGGAAATTAACCTCAATGGAACAAAAACACTACATAATATTCCAATAGAAATTTAGCTCGGTATTAAATTGACCCATATGAAATTGCCATTTTGTAGTTAAAAATGTAGATAAATCTTACCAATTCATATAGTTCAACTTAATAAAACTGATTATACCATCTTCATGAATTTGGCAGTACCTAGAATGTATGCTTCACAAAGACAGGAATTTCTGGATTTTGTTCACTACTGTTCATGTGATAGGCCCTCAGAAAATGGTGGTTGAATGAATGAATTTGGGAAGCAAATAAAATATGGCAACTCATCTTCCATCTTTTTTTTTTTTTTAAAGATTTTATTTATTTATGTGACAGAGAGACAGCCAGTGAGAGAGGGAACACAGCAGGGGAGTGAGAGAGGAAGAAGCAGGCTCCCAGCGGAGGAGCCCGATGTGGGACTTGATCCCGGAATGCCAGGATCACGCCCTGAGCCGAAGGCAGACGCTTTAACGACTGCGCTACCCAGGCGCCCTTCATCTTCCATCTTAACACATGCCTTTGGGTTTAGGGTTAGTGTGAGAATAAGAAAAATAACATTCTATGTATAAGTTGGTCTCTTAAAATGATAAAAAGTTTAATTAAAAAACCTAATTCACCCAAGAAAATTGAAAACATACGTCCACACAAATGCTAGAACATGCATGTTCATAGTGGCATTATGGATAATAGCCAAAAAATAGAAATAACCCAAATGTCCACCAACTGATGAAAGTTTAAACAAAATATGGTGTATCCATGCAATGGAACATTATTCAGCCATAAAAAGGAACAGAGTGGGGTGCCTGGGTGGCTCAGTCGGTAAGTGTCTGCCTTTGGTTCAGGTAATGATCTCAGGGTCCTGGGATCTAGCCCAGGTGGGCTCCTTGCTCAGCGAGGAGCCTGCTTCTCCCTCTCCCTGCTGCTCCCCCTGCTTGCGCTTGCTTGTTCTCTGTCAAATAAATAAAATCTAAAAAAAAAAAAAAAAAAAGGAATGGCGTACTGGCAGGTACCACAACATGAATGAACCTTGGAAACACTATGCTATTCTTAGACAATAAAGGCCACATATTGTATTATCCATTCATATAAAATGTCCAGAATGGGCAAATCAATAGAGACAGAAAGTAGGGTAGTGGTTGCCAGGGTCTGGAGGCAAGAAGCAATGGGGAGTGATTGCTGATGGATACAAGACTTCTGGAGTTAGACAGTGGTGGTAATTGTACAACCTTGAGAATAGAGGAAAAACCACTGACTTGTATGCATGCTTTAAAATTCAGGGTGAATTTTATGGTATGTGAAATATATTTCAATTTTTAAAAAGTGGACGAAAACTCTAAGTTCTCTTCAGAACATATCAAAGTATGCTATAAAATAATAGACTGTGTTTATAAGTCTGAGAGTATTAGGAAATGTTCCCTTGTTTAATTATAAACTGAATGGAATGTTTGGAGATTTCAGTAATCTGACAGCGAACATTAAGAGGATTAACCTGACTTCCCCAGTGTTAAGAACACCAATTTAAACTGCATCATTCAAAAACTACGTGGTCATGCTAAAATAATTATAGCAATGATTTCCACACACACACACACACACACACACACACACGATTAAATTAACTACCCATTAAGGCTGTCCTCATTTCAAATACCTTATATTTATATAATGCTTTTACTTCCTTAAGTATTGAATTGTACCTAAAGATCTAATGTATGGGAGAGTCACATCTCTAACCATGTAATTAAAGGCAGAGAAATGGGTGGGATTGGACAAAAACTAATTAGCAATGCTGACATTCCAGATTGGAATACTAAGTACAGCAGGAATTTAAGAAACTGAAATTCTAGCCTTCAATTCAGATAGTTTAATTGCAACAACTAAAATTGCAATATTCTGGCGTACAATTTTTTTGGGTATTTTTTTAAATTTAAATTTTAGGTAGTAACATACAGTGCAATATTGGTTTCTGGAGGGGTGTCTGCGTGGCTCAGTCGTTAAGCGTCTGCCTTTGGCTCAGGGCATGATCCCGGGGTTCTGGGATCAAGCCCCACATCGGGCTCCTGCTCTGGGAGCCTGCTTCTTCCTCTCCCACTCCCCCTGCCTGTGTTCCCTCTCTCACTGGCTGTCTCTCTCTGTCAAATAAATAAATAAAATCTTTAAAAAAAAATATTGGTTTCTGGAGTAGAATTCAGTGATTCATCACTTACATACAATACCCAGTGCTCATCACAAGTGCCCTCCTATTAATACCCATCACCCATCTAGCCCATCCCCCACCCACCTCCCTCCATCAACCCCCAGTTTGTTCTCTATCATTTAGAGTCTCTTATGGTTTATTTCCCTGTCTTCTTTTTTTTTTCTTTTTGTCCTTCCCATATGTTCATCTATTTTCTTTCTTATATTCCACAGATGAGTGAGATCATATGGTATTTGTCTTTCTCTGAATGACTTATTTCACTTAGCATAATACACTCCAGCCCCATCCATGGCATTGCAATGGCAAGAGTTCATTCTTTTTGATGGCTGAGTAATATTCCATTATGTATGTATTTATATATACCACATCTTCTTTATCCATTCATCAGTCGATGGACATTTGGGCTTTCTCATAGTTTGGCTATTGTCGATAATGCTACTATAACATGGGGGGGGGGGCATATATGCCTTTGAATCTGTATTTTTATATCCGGTGGGTAAATACCCAGTAGTGTAATTGCTAGATAATAGGGTAGTTCTATTTTTAACATTTTGAGGAATTTGGAGTACAGGTTTAAAAAATATATTGATATACTATATACATATATAAAAGGATACACAATGCTACGTGTTAGACTACGAATTTTCCTAAGTGAGCACTCCTATGGAATCAGCCTCCAGATCAAGAGAATATTTCCTAAGCCAAGAGAATATTAAAATAGTTTAAATCCCTTGGGGGGGGGGCAAAGGACCTTGAGTTCGTAATAATGTATACTGCAGTATGAACTTCATTTTCATGGCAAATTTACCAACAACTGTATCTATCATCCTTCACCTTCATTTAACCACTCTGAGTAATGGTCTTTTTGGCTCCAGAGATTCAGAAACAGTTCCCCCCCCCCTTTTTTTTTTTAAGATTTTATTTATTTATTTATTTATTTATTTGACAGCGAGAGAGGGAACACAAGCAAGGGGAGTGGGAGAGGAAGAAGCAGGCTCCCAGCGGAGGAGCCTGATGTGGCGCTTGATCCCAGCACTCTGGGATCACGCCCTGAGCCGAAGGCAGACGCTTAAGAACTGAGCCACCCAGGCGCCCCCCAGAAACAGTGCCTTAATTTACGAATGACTTTTGAGATCTCCCACTTCTGGCTTCTTGTTTCCAACAAAATCTTAACCAAATTCTCGGAGCAGAAAAGTGTTGAGTAAGGACGGGCATTTCGTGTCAGAGGGCTGAGCGCCCCTGGACCCCCTTCAAACACTCCCCTCCAGACCTCCCTTGGCCTCGCGTCGCCAAATACTCCTCTCTTCTACGCGAAGCCCGCGGAGCTCGCAGCGTGCCACAGCGAGGTCCAGGGCCACCCGCACCTTGGGGGAGCGGGGGCCGCTCCTCTACGCTCGGTCCCCAAAGCTGCGCTGTTCCTTTAACTGGGATCGCTGCGAGGGTGTGCGGAGAAGGGCTGGTTCCTCCCGCCTCCAGCTCCACCGCTCCCTTCCCCCTCCCATCCGAGTTTCAGGTGAATGGGTCACTGAGGGAGGAGACGGCCACAACACGCTTCCTCGCGGGCGTGCACCTCCCCCCTTCTCCTTCCCCTGCAGGAGGCGGCGGGACTGCAGGGAGAGCTAGCCAGAGCACCCGGGGACCCGCGCTCTGTGCAACAGGTGAGCTAGTCTTGCGCGGGCCGCAGACCTCCAGCACCAGTCGGGCGTTGCTGCGCATGCCCGGGGGCAGGACGGCCGGGGTGTGGGGAAGGAGAAGGAGGTGGTGGAGGAGGAGTGGAAGAGGACTGAATTCCTGGTCTAGTCCCTGGCTGCGTGCGGGCGGCTCTCTCGGCGTCAGGTGCGCTCGCCAAGTAAGCGCTTTCTTTGGCTCCCGCTGTCCTTGGTGGGTCGGGCGGGGCTGCGGGGGGTAGGTGAGAGTTGGGCGCGGCGCTGGGGGCGCACGGTAGCCTCGGAGTCCCCGCGCGGGATCGTGGCTCGGGTCCTGTAGGGGAGGCGCGGGGGGGAGGACGCCCGGCGCTAGTTTCGGTGGTGGTTTCGCTCTGGGCTGGGACTGGCGGGAGTCTGAAGGGAGCGGGTCCGCCGGGGGAGCAGAGTTGTTCTAATTTAGAGGCTGCCTCGGCGAAGGGCCGTTTGGAGCTGCCGATCAGCTCTTTCGACGGAAAGGCTTAGAGCTCCCTCTGTCCAGGCGGCGCGGGCACCTTTTCGCTTTGATGGGGGGCGGGCGGGCGGTTCCCGAACCGAGCGAGCCCAGCGCTCAGCTCTTCGGACTGTAATGCTGAGAGGTCCTCAGGAAGAGGGGCGCACGCCCGGCTCCTCCGGGGTTCTGAGCCTGAGCGCTGGAGCCGGGGAGCGGGGGGCGCTCGCTGGCCGGGGCGGCTGGGATCCCGGGGCTCCGGGAGGACCTCATCGATTCCGCCCCACCCACCCCGCCGGTATCGCGGGCAGAGAGGGGGACCGGTTTAATCCGTGAAATATTGCTAGAGCCCTGGGGTGGGCCGGCCGGCTCTTGGCATCCAGTTAGTGGGAGTTGTGCGAGCCCGCGTCGTTTTAAGCCTGGGGGCGGGGATTTAATTTCGAGTGAGACTGTACTTCGAGGGAAGCTGCTCACGCCGCGGATTCTCACCCGTGACCCAAAGGCCGCCGCCAGGTGGGCGGACCTCCCTCCGGGCGGTCCCAGCTGGGCGCGCGCTGGCGCGCACCGGCCGGGGCGCAAGGACGCGGACCTGCCGCGGGGCTTGGACACCTACGGGGAAGCGCCGGCCTGCGCGCGGCCAGCCGACATGTTGCTGCGCCGGAGGAAGTGTGCGGGGAGAGCGGGGTTGAGGGGCCAAAATGGCCTCTGCTCGTTGGGGGTAGAAGAGCCATCCCGAGCCCCTGTGTCCCAGGTGAAGCGGGAACCCCGAGAAGCCACGGCATCCTCGGGCCGGCCCTGGGGCTGGCTGGGCACACTGCCCACCTGGAAAATGAGCCGGGGCGGGTAAGAGGCAGCCTTCCAGATTAGTGTGTGGCCCTCACGCACAATAGGTGTATTATTGGGATCCCTGGAAAAGAGAAGCCTTCCCATCAAGGCACTTCTGGTGATTCTTGGTGTAGCTGAAACCTCGTCCTTTCTAGACGGAGGTAGTTTTCTCAAGCTACCCCTTCCCAATAGAGTAGTGTTGCTCTTGCACGGTGCAGATGAATCTTTATTTTCTCTTTTGGGTATTTTAAAATACACATTGTAAATGGCGAAGCCACAGTAATAGCTATCTCCACAAAGCAACACTTCTGAGTAGTTTTTTGCATTTATTTAGTTATTAGGTGCCGCCTTGATTAAATGATGGAGAGGAGGATGGCGAGATTTGTGCAGCTTCCGGGCTGGTTAGGGAAACGATGGCAGTGCCTCCTAAGAGCCAGACACTGTGCTAAGAGAGTTTTGTACTTTGTATCCTTTAATGGTACTGACAATTCTAAAGGGTAGATCTTAATAGAACTCCGTTTTAAAGGTAAAACACCTGTAGGGGAAACATTACAAATGGCGTGGCTTGAAAACTACATCGACTAATCGGGGAGGGTATACTAGAAAAGCAGCCGTCCTTGGTATTCCGGCACCAGAAGGATTTGGTGTTTTTCTGGAACTCTACTTTTGACTAGTCGCGCTGGTCTCATAGAATATTGCCACATCTTGTTTGATGTGAAGGTAAACTTTGTTTTTTTTTTTAAAGATAATGTTGGAATTATTGCCCTTTCAAAATTACAAGAGATTACTTAGGACCACACAAATTGACTGATATAAAATCTTTCACCTGCCCAGGAAGCTGCCAGAAGGGACGTTTTCTTCAGTTGCATTTTAAGGCTTACTTGATTAGAGTCGTGAGCGGGCTTTTTTCATCCAGGTTATTATTTATGGAAATACTGGGGTAAAAAGACCCTGAGGATTTTTGTTACAGCTTTTGTTTTAGCCTCTAGGCTTGCAGCTGTCCCCTAGTGCTGCCTTGGTTCCTAACCTTGACTGTGGTATGAATCACCTGTGGATCTTAAAATAGATTCCGATTCGTTGGTCAGATGTGGGGCCTGAAATTCTGCTTTTCAACAAGCTATCAAATGATGTCCATATGGTTGTGTGTTTCACTCTTTTCTCTCCTTTAGATTCTAAGCACTTAACTCATTTGGTTGAACGTAAAGGATTATGTTTAGTGCTAGCATTGTGAGGAACTTGAAGGCATTCACAGCTGTATTGAAATCCCATCTGTAATATGGGCTGTTGGTTTTATAAATCAAAATGTTGTTTGATCATCACTTTGTATCAGGGACTTTAGGGATCAGTCAGAAGAGTGATGGTCAAGAAAGACATCTAGGTGCTTGTAAACTTGGTATTTCAGTTGGGGTGGAGATGGTGGCAGTTTAAAAAATTAAAAAAAGAGAAAAGAAAAAATAATAATTAGTAGGGGGAATTTGCTCTGAAAATACAACAGGTTTGGTGGATGGAGTGGGTGACCGGAAGGGCACCTCTGAGGAGGGGATATTTGAGGTGAGACCTGAACAGCTGGTTCCTGCCCATTATGGACAGGAAATGCCACGATCAAGTCCCTCCTGGGACTGACACCTTTCATCTCGGTTGAGGTGCTGAAAATATATGGCTGCTTAAGAATCATCTGGAGAGCTTATTTAAAATGCAGTTTCCAATACAGAGCTCATCTATTGTAAAATCTGCCTAATTTAAAAATTTTAGACAACTCACTAATTATGTGCCAATATATAAATAGAAACATTTAGTACCAGCCACAACTTTTAAAAACTTCTTAAAGGCAAATTAACTATTGCTGCATGTGATTGAAAAGGGGCATAATATTTTCAGGCTTTTCTTCTTTGTCTTAGCTTAGCTTTCTATTAGGACAGCTTTGGCCAGTAAACATTTTTAAGGGGAGAACTTTTTTTTATATATATATTTTAACAAGCTTACATGTTTAGTAAAAGTCTGCTGTTTCCCGTATGCTCCTGACTCTAATTCAACTGTTTGACTTAACATCCATCTTTCACTTGATACAGGTTCTGCGACCGTGGCCATTGAGCCCCTTAGGCCGGATCCTGTATCCTCTTCATTCATTTTAGTTTGTCCTTCACTCAACATACATTTATGGAGCAGATAATGTTAATATTGTCCTGCTGGGGATTGGGTAACAGTCTGTTCTTCCTCCCTTTTTTCCTTGGCTGTGACCTGAAAACACAGTCCCATACTGCCTTGAAGGAGACATTAGCATTCCTTCCGTCCAGTCTCCCCAAAAGATCAAACAACTTAAGCTTTGCATAGATGGCTTGAGATAAAAATTGTTGTTTGTTATTTTTGAAGGGTGTGTGGAGTCAGGGTAAGGGAGAGGCTTCCTCACATTGACATGAAATGTGATCCTGTGGTATCTTTTCTTCAAAGAATGGTTTCTGGGACTACAAAGACAGTTCTGCAGATATTTGAAGGCTGCTGCAGTGGTCCTTCTGATATTGATATGACCGGGCCAAACATTTCCCGTTTCTTCAGTCATTTGTCTTAAGACATGGTTTTTCTAGTTCTTGAACAGTCAGTCACCTCCAGGAGAGGCACCTAGTTTGAGCATGGTGTATGAATTTCATGGTTATGCAGAAGTTTATTTTTAAAGTGTATCATTCCTAGATGGAAGCACTGTCTGTGAATACTGTGAAAGTTTGGGATAGCTTGTTAACTTTGTTGAAATTCTCACCAAGGAAATGCACTTTTAAAAATTGAGTCTCCCTTTGTAAAATGATTTGTGCATGTCACCAGTATTTGAAAATGGATACAATGTACCTAAGTGCCTAAGCACTGGAATGTCTCACTTTCAAGATAACCACCTTGCTGTGAATGCTTTTGCTCATCTTCCTTAATACAGTATCTTAATTACTCCAGCCTGGAGGTCAGCTTATCCCCTGCCCTTTGGCACAGTGGGGTAGTGAAGTTCAAGGAAGAGAAATAGAATGAGTGAGCTTTTAAAACCACAGGTTTGTTTTAGCTCATGAGTCTGGCCCTACAGGGAATTTGATACACTGGAAGCTAGTGGGTTGGTTATCCTTTCCAGTGTTTTGTCAGCTGCAAATCTGGATAAGCTTACCCACCTTGTCTGTGGTCACCAAAACGACCTCCCTCTAGGTGGACATAAGTGGTCCGTTCTTTTTTTATTTTTTTTTAAGGTTTTATTTATTTATTTGTCAGAGTGAGAGAGAGTGCGAGTGCAGGCACAAGCAGGGGGAGCAGCAGGCAGAGGGAGAAGCAGGCTCCCCACATGGAGCAAGCAAGGAGCTCCATGCGCCACTTGGTCCCAGGACCCTGGTGTCATGAATGGTCCCGTTGTTTTTTTTTTTTTTTTTTTTTTTGATCCTGTTTAGATTCCATTTTTCAGTCCCAGAGGAATCTGCCTAACCACACTGTCTGTGCATGGGGATGTGCTGAAGATTCTCGGGCTTCATCTACCAGTTTGGTAGCCTTGTCAAAAAAGGAAATGAAGCTGATATGGCATGGCCTGTTCTTGATAAACTTCCTAAAATTACTTGATCCACAATATAAAATCTCTGGTATTAGAGGAGATATGATAACTAAATTCTGAATCACAAAATAGCAGTTTGGAAAGGGATTTTGGTGTCTGGATTTTTGACAAAATTTAAACTTCAGCCTGAGTCTGGATTAATTTAGAATTTCCAAAAACTACCATGGAGGGGTGCCTGGCTGGCTCTGTCAGTAGAGCATGTGACTCTTGATCTCAGGGTCGTGAGGTCAAGCCCCATGTTGGGCGTAGAGGTTATTTAAAAAACTACCACGGAGCCTGGAATTTTCGGCATAGTCTTGAATGAGTGAGCCCTAGCTGTAAAAGGGCTAAGATTCGTTTGTCAGTATTGGACATTCCGCTTCAGAACTGGAGTCCTACATTTAATAGTGTTTAAATTCAGTTTCTCTTTTTTCTTGTTTAAGATTTATATATTGCGGCGCCTGGCGGGCTCAGTCAGTTAAGCATCTGCCTTCGGCTCAGGTCGTGATCCCAGGGTCCTGGGATCGATTCCTGCATCAGGCTTCCTGCTCAGCTGGGAGCCTGCTTCTCCCTCTGCCCTGTGTCTGCTGCTCTGCCTACTTGTGCTCGCTCTCTCTCTCTGTCAAATGAATAAAATCTTTAAAAAATAATAAAGATTTATTTATTAATTAGAGAGCGAGTGCGTGCCCTCGTGCTCATGAGTGGGGGGAGGGGCAGAGGGAGAAGGGGAATCTCAAGCAGACCCTGTGCTGAGAGCGGAGGCTCTCTGGGGGCTCCATCTCACGACCTTGAGATCACCACCTGAGCCATGGAAATCAAGAGTCAGTTGCTTATACAGCTGAGCCACCCAGGTTCCCCAAGTAGTGTTTAAATTCAGTTTTCTTAAAATGTTCTTTTTTTGAACATCGGTTAGGAAGCCAGCCTGGACTTCTCTTCCGCAGCACTGTAATGTGCTAATGGCCTGAGTTGCCCATTTGTGCATTTGGGTGCTAGTTCCAGGGCTCTACACACTTAGGATTTGTGCATTTTTTGGTATGTTAATACTTCAGTAAAACTTTTTTTTTTTTTTTAATAACGTAAAGAAGTTGTCTTCTCTCACTGTGTTTGGAAAATCATGCTAATTGTCTTGGTGTTCCTAACATTCAGTATATTTCCATCTTTGAGGTTTTACCTAATATGCGTTTGGGCAACGTTTTATTCTGAGAAATTTGGAATTGACTATCCTTAAGGATGTGGAGGATAGTTGCCATTGATTCTAAAGAACACAGTGTAGAGAGTTAAAATTTATTTCCCTTTCCTAACATAATACCTTTTTCGTACATACCTTATCTGAAAAGGAAAAAATATTACACACTTTAATATACTCAGATTGTAGATCTTGCTCAAGTGATCTCGCCCCGCCCCACCTTCTTCCTCTTCTTCTTTAAGTCTTGGTCTTTGTCCTCTGCTTATCCCTGTCCTGCACTCGATCGTATAGTCAGCCCTAATAACCAAATAACTGCCTGTTGTCGTTGCTTTTTCTTTGTGTGTGACCTGCTGTAGTACTTCTGTAGACTTCCGTGGTCTAGTGTAGGCCCTTAATAAGTACATGTGGATGGGGGCGCCTGGGTGGCTCAGTCAGTGGTTAAGCATCCAACTCTTGATTTCCTCTCAGGTCATGATCTCAGGGTCATGATCTCAGGGTAGTGAGATCGAGCCCCACATCAGGCTCTGCACTCGATAGGGAATAGTTTGAGGCTCTCCCTCTTCCTCTCCCCCTGCGCCTTCCACCACTCGCGCACGTGCTCGCTTGCTCTCAAAATATAAAAATTTGAAAAAATTGTGTTACCAAAACTTAAAAAATAAACACATTTAAAGAAATTTTCTTACTTTTTGCATTTCTTGTTCTTTGAAGGAACGATTTTGAAGAATACCATTTTTTACCTGTGCTGTTAGTGAAATTTTTATTACTACAGCTTAGTCATTGAAGTTAGTATTTGTATGGCAGTGGTGTGCAGAGCGTGGTGCTTGGTGCGGTGAGGACACCAGGCTGAATGGTTCCTATGCTTAGTGATTTCCTCTACTCAAGGAATCGATGGTCTGATGTGTAAGAATGGCAGCAAGAAGGACAAAAGGAATAATCATGGTGTGAGAAAATACTTGAGATTGGTATCATTAGTTTTCATAGCGATGCAAGGAGACTCTGAGCTCAGTAGTAATGCCATTACCCTCCTTACGTTGCTTAGATTGGCGCTTTGGGGAGCTACGGGCCGGACTCATCCTGAAGATCCAGGTGATCATTGCCATCAGCCATGTCATCGAGGCCTTTCGAAAGTCCACCTCCGTATAGACCTGATGAATTGTAAGTAACTCTTTAGTTTTTCTTTTTTTTTTGTTAAGCCTGTCGCATGTAAAAATAAGTATAGTTGAAACTTTCATCTTTTAAGTGTTTGCTGTTAAAAATAACGAAGTAACGTGTGTTTGTAAATTTAGATGGAAACAAAGGGTATAAGGTGGAAGTGAGTTTCCCTCTGAAGCTTAACTCGCAGGATGTGGGGTTCCTCTGTGGAGGCGGCCACTGGCGCCTCTTCCTAGGGTTTGCTTCTGTGTAATCTAGGCTGATACTTTTGCGTCTATGTATTCCCTTCTGCTTTTCCACAAATGGTATGAAGCTTCTGTATTAATGCTTTGTTTGGGTGAGGTGACTGAGCCTAACTTTGACTCATTGTTAATTTTTTAAGTAATACTTTCCAATTTTAGAACATTTTCATCACCCCCTCCCCAAAGAAACCGCTACCAATCAGCACTCACTCTTCGTCCCCCCCCCCACCCCTCAGTACTAGGCCGTCACCAATCTACTTTCTGTTTCTAGATTTGTCCATTTTGCACACTTCCTATACATGTAATCATGCAACATGTGGTCCTCTGTGGCTGAGTCTTTGACTTGGCATAATGTTTTCCACATTGTCAGTTTTAAGAGTGATTCCTGCCATTGTATAAAACAAGAAGCAAAGTTGAGGGTTCTTGGCATCCCTAGTCATTTGGAAATTTAACAATGAAAAATTTTAAGGGGCGCCTGGGTGGCTCAGTCATTAAGCGTCTGCCTTCGGCTCAGGGTGTGATTCCGGAGTCCTGGGATCGAGCCCCACATCGGGCTCCTCTGCTGGGAGCCTGCTTCTTCCTCTCCCACTCCCCCTGCTTGTGTTCCCTCTCTCGCTGGCTGTCTTTCTGTCAAATAAATAAATAAAATCTTAAAAAGAAAAGAAAGAAAGAAAGAAAAAATTTAAATTTGTTACAGAGATTTTTTCCTTTAAGTAGTTAGTAGCCTCAACTCTTTCATAACTGTCGTAGGAGTTGTGCTCCTGTTACATTGCCTCTCCTAATACCTGAACATTGTAGGGACACAGTTGTTCGTGATGATGTGGTCCTTAAATTATGCTAGAGAATATAGTAATTGAGTAGTGCTCCATGAACCTGAGACTTATTTTGTGTTGCTTCTGTAAGCATTGGTGAAATACAACGCACACATGGAAAACGGCGCAGAACCCGTGTATGAGATGATTAATAAAGACAAAACAAAATCATCAAATAGGTCAAGAAGTAGGACACCTCCAAGTCATTCTGTGTGTCCCCACCTTTCCCTGGAAAGCACTGTTCTTACATATGGTTATCACTTGCTTTTTTTTTTTTTTAAACCATTTTATATATCCTAAACAGTACATTGCAGTTTTACTTTGTTATTAAACTTTTTTTTTGCTTCAGAGGCGTGCTGTAGAAATAAAATGTGAGGGATGCCTGGGTGGCTTGGTTGGTGAAGCATCTCCCTTTGGCTCAGGTCATGGTCCCGGGGTCCTGGGATTGAGTCCTGCTTTGGGCTTCCTGCTCAGCAGGGAGTCTGCTTCTCCCTCTGCCTCTACTGCCCCCGCCCCCCTGCCACCCGGTCTCTCTCTAAAATAAATAAATAAAATTTTTTTCAAAAGGAAATAAAATGTGAACCATAAGTGTAATTTTGTTTTCTTCTAACCAATTCAAATTTATTTTAGTAATTATAGTATTAACTTTATATAATATATAATTATAATATTTGATTTTTCACTTAACCTAATGTATTTAAAGTATCATTTCAACATGTGGTATAAACACTGACTCATGAGGCAATTTACATTCCTTTTTTTTAATAGTCATTATTTTTTAGAGCAGTTTTACATTCACAGCAAAACTATGAGAGGACGGTACAAAGATTTCCCATACACCCCCGCCCTCACACATGTGTTGCCTACCGCATTATCAGTACCCCCCCCCCAGAGTGGTACGTGTGTTAAAATTGATGAACCTTCACTGACAAATCATTGTCACCCAAAATACATAGTTAATATTAGGGTCCTCTCTAGGTGGTGGTAAATTTCTTTTTTCTTTTTTTAGTCAGGGAGAGAGGGAGGGAGCATGAGTGGCAGGGAGAGGGGCAGAGGCAGGATAGAGAATCTTAAGCAGCCTCCCTGCTCAGTGCAGAGCCTGACATGGGGCTTGATCTCATGACCCTGAGATCATGACCTGAGCTGAAACCAAGAGTCTGATGCTTAACTGACAGAGCCACCTGGGTGCCCCTACATTTCTTTTTTTACATTATGGTAACTAAATATTTTATACTTAATAGCACATCTTAGTTTGGACTAGCTATATTTCAGGTGTTCAGTAAACCATGTGGCTAGTGGCTGCCTGTTAGCTCATCTCTGTAGCATTCCATCCTATGGATATGTTACAGTTACCTGTTCCCCTCTAGGTAAGCATTTGGACTGTTTCCAGTTTCAGGTTATCATAAACAATGCTTCTGTGAATGTTACAATGTCAGTGGGATTTTAAATGATAGATTCATTTTTAAAAAGTGATATAATCATTTTGGAAAATACTTCAACATTGTCTTATAGAGCTGAAGGTAAAAAACATTTGACTCAAAAATGCTCCTGGATATATACCTTAGAAAAAGACGTGCTTGTGTGTGTGAGGACCCATGTTCAAGATGCCCAGATCTACATTGTTGATGACAGCTCCAGATGGAGACATCCCAAATATCCAAGTAGAATGAGTTACGGAATTTTCAGACGTGACATTTTCAAAGACCAGCTTGTCAGGGTTCTTTCCAGTTTCTCCATTTCCTTGCATTCTTGAAAGAGTGAAGTGGACCAAGGAAATAATGGCAAAAACGAAAGGGGGGTGAGGTCAGTTTAGGACTTGAATTTTGCTCTACCAGGACCCACATTTCTTAGATTCTGCGTGTCACACATCAGTGTGTCTGTCTCCAGTGATGTTTATGATTGCATCACTGGAGTTGGCAAGCTGTTTTTATAAAGATCCGGTTAGGCGTCACCCTGATGAGCCCTCATTGAACATCTGATTTATCTTGTAGCTCTTACCATAACTAACTAGAGATACTAACCTGTGTGTTGGAGGGGAGCCTGGCTTGAGACACTTGTGTCGGTCGTTGTATCCTCAGTACTTAGCACACTGTCCCATGCACATCGCTAATTAGCTGTCACATGAGTAAATGAATGAATGTGCTTTCTCAGGTAGGAGAGTGAGGCTGCCAGAATTTGGACGTGACACTGGATGGGCCACTGTAGGTGTCGTATCTGAATGCACTGGTCTCACATCACACAAGCAAAGGGTTGACATCATCGTTCTAAACGGCTTGGGTCCCCTCCCCAGGGATTACAATTTAACTGGTGTGGAGTGCTCCATCTGGGGATTTTACACATTCCCCAGGTGATTCTCATAGGCAGAAAATTCGAGAACCTCTACTCCGTAGAAATTAGAGCAGTCATTCTCAATGTATGGCTCCCAGACTGGCAGCAGCAGCAGCATCTGGAAACTTGTCCTACCCTAGACTTGCAGAATCAGCAGCTTGGGGTTGGAGACCAGCAGTCTATTTTAACAAGCCCTCCGGGTGATTCCGATACACAGAAACTTCACGCGTCAGTGGGTGTCCCAGTACCCTCAGGGTGTTGTAACAAATACCACCCACTGGGTAGCCTATAAACAACACAGATTTATTTCTCACATTTCTGAAGGCTGGAAGTCCACGATAAGGTGCCAGTGTGGTCAGGCTCTAGGGAAAGTTCTCTTCTGGGTTGCAGACCACCGGCTTCTTGTTGTATCCTCACATGGTAGAAGGGGCAAGACAGTCCTCTGGGGTCGCCTTTGTGAAGACACTGTTCGCATTCATGAAGGCTCCAGCCTGGAACCTAGTTAGGCCCCACTTCCTAATACCATCACTTAGGATGTCAACATTTGAATTCGGGGGGACATAAAGTGTCCCATTGTAGTAGGGAGTTACTAATAGGTTTTTTTTTTGACCAGTGGATGGTTTAAATTATTCCACGTACATTGTATGTTCTTTCTGCTTACCTCCAAACAGTATTAACTTGAAAGTATTTTCATGTGCATTTCAGCAAACCCAATCACTATGCACCAAGCAATGACGTCTATGGTGGAGACATGCACGTTCGACCCATGCTCTCTCAGCCGGCGTATTCTTTCTACCCAGAAGATGAAATTCTTCACTTCTACAAATGGACCTCTCCTCCAGGAGTCATTCGGATTCTCTCTATGCTCATTATTGTCATGTGCATTGCCATATTTGCCTGTGTCGCCTCCACACTTGCCTGGGATCGAAGCTATGGAACTGGCTTACTGGGTGGTGGTCTAGGCTACCCTTATAGCAGTGGCTTTGGTAGCTACGGAAGTGGCTATGCCTATGGTTATGGCTATGGTTATGGCTATGGAGGCTATACAGATCCAAGAGCAGCAAAAGGCTTCCTCCTGGCCATGGTGGCCTTTTGTTTCATTGCTGCATTGGTGATATTTGTTACCAGCGTTATACGATCTGACATATCTAGAACAAGAAGATACTACTTGACTGTCATAATACTGAGTGCTATCCTGGGCATCATGATGTTTATCGCCACAATTGTCTATATAATGGGAGTCAACCCAACTGCTCAGGCTTCCGGGTCTATATACAGTTCACAGATATATGCCATCTGCAACCAGTTTTATACATCTGCAACTACAGGACTCTACATGGATCAGTATTTGTATCACTACTGTGTGGTGGATCCCCAAGAGGTATGGGTGGTTTTTGTCCTTGCCCCTGCTTTGGGTAGAGGCTCTCGGGATGCTTAATAGAATCACTTTGGGAACTTCTAAAAAATACTGATGATAAGGCCTCACTTGTATTTATTTATTTATTTATTTATTTAAAGATTTTATTTATTTGACAGAGATAGAGACAGCCAGCGAGAGAGGGAACACAAGCAGGGGGAGTGGGAGAGGAAGAAGCAGGCTCCCATCGGAGGAGCCTGATGTGGGGCTCGATCCCAGGGATCACGCCTTGAGCCGAAGGCAGACGCTTAACCACTGTGCCACCCAGGCGCCCCCCTCACTTGTATTTAAATCAGAATCTGGAGAGGGACTGGGTGTCATTATTAAGATATTATTAACATACCATATAATTCATCCACTTAAAGTTTGGTTCAGTAATTTAAGTATATTCAGAGTTGTGCAGCCATCACCATAATCAGTTTTAGAACATTTTTTACTATCCTCAAAGAAACCCCATATGTAGTAGTAGTAACTTCTCCTTTCTCTAGCCCTTCTCAGATCTAGGGGACCACTAATCTTATTCTATAGATTTGCCTATTCTGGATATTTTATATATTTATATATATAATATATATATATATATATTTATATATTTATATATATTTTATATATACAGAATCACACAATATGTGGGCTTTTATGATTGGCTTCTTTCTTTCTTTCTTCTTCTTTTTTTTAAAAGTTTTATTTAAGTAATCTCTGCACCCATTGTGGGCCTCGAGCTCACAACCTGCAGATCAAGAGTCACATGCCCCTGCCCAAGCCATCCAGGTGCCCCTATGATTGGCTTCTTTCATTTCACATTAATGTTTTCAAGGTGCATGCATGTTATGGCATGTTACATCCGTTCCCTTTTATTGTGGCTGTACCACATTTTACTCAGTCATCAAATTGATGGACATTGGGCTATGTCCCTGTGAGTACTGCTCTGAACATTTGTGTACAAGTTCTTGCTTGAACCCGTGTTTTAATTTCTCTTGAGTATATACCTAGGGATAGAATTTCTGGGTCTTATGGTATCTCTGTGTTGAAGCTTTTGGGGAACTGCCAGACTGTTCTCCAAACTGGTTGCACCGTTTTCCAGAAATGTGTGAGGATTCCATTTTCCACACATCCTCACCAGCCTAGTTTTGTCTTTTTGATTCTATCCATGCTAATAGGTATGAAGTTGCTAATCCTTTTCCTGATGGATTTCTAATCTTTTTTCCCCTATTTATTTTTTTTCCCCTCTCCTTACACTGACTCAGGAATTCTTACTCTTTTACCTGAATGAGTCACTCTTTGGGGTTAGAGCGTCTCCAGTAACTACCATTATTTTGAAGATTGAAATGTTTTCCCTCCGAATGTCAGAATATTTGTTGTTGGCACTCAGATGTGTCTCTGGTAAACAGGGCAGAGGGTGGGTACTCCTATCTTACCACACCCCCATCTCTCTCAGTCCTCTGAGTGCCCAAAACCTGTATTCACTGAAAAAAGGTATCACTGTTCGACGGCTACACAGAGACCCTCCTGTTATGATGAGAAGACTCCAGGCCAGGGTGCTGGTACCTGCCTCACTTTCAAGGGTCTCAGGCCAGCGGGCCACTTACCATACTTACCAGACACTGGGAGAACTGTTGGGGTGAGGGTTTCCTTGTCACAGGGCCTTTCTTGTAAGTACACAAAGGACTCCTCCAGAAACCACCTGCCAGACTAAATGAATCACTCATCCATTTTCTCTCATTTCCAGCTTGGTTAGATCACGTCTGCGTAATTTATGGTATGGCAGATCGTCTATAGACTGGAATTTACATTCAGTGTAAAAACATTCGCCAAGTGTGTGTTATGAACAAGATTATAAATATGGTTATGTATTTAAAGCTATTTCGGAGAATCATATTTTTCAAGCCCTTTAGGAGGATACTGATGATTGAGTTAATTTACTGGCCATTTTCATCTGTTTATAAAAATAAGGCCATTTGGCGCTCAAGCTTTGGAACAAGATTTCTATAATTTAAAACGGAGCGATGATAGTACCTAACGTTAACCCTGTTCTGAGTATTGAATCAGGCTGTGTATGTGTTACTAGCCTCAGCCCACCTGGGGTGGGCTACATTTTATGTTTCTAAAATGTAACTACTTATATCAGTTTTATATCTGTGAAACCACAGATGTGTAGTGGAGGGCCTTAGGTTTTTACTAAGGGTGGAATAGAATAAACTACAGAATTAAAATCTGTGTCAATATCTTTCATCTCTTTTTAGGCAATTGCCATTGTACTGGGGTTCATGGTTATCGTGGCTTTTGCTTTAATAATTTTCTTTGCTGTGAAAACTCGAAGGAAGATGGACCGGTATGACAAGTCGAATATTATGTGGGACAAGGAACATGTTTATGATGAACAACCCCCCAATGTCGAAGAGTGGGTAAGTATTAAAAAAAAAAGAGCAAATGTCCAGTATTTTATTAAAACCCTAGGTTTCTGTCTCTAAACTTGACTTTTAGTGCTTTGTGAGACTATGTTCTTAGAATTACTTTAAGTTGTGCCCTCATGTTTTACTCAGAACTTTAAGAAGGTGCTATGATAAGTGGAAGTTGTTTTACTGCAAAATGAAAAACGGAAATTTTTAAAAGATTTTATTTATTTATTTTGGGGGGGTGCATGCACAAGCAGGGGGAGGGGCAGAGGGAGAGGGAGAATCTCAAGCAGACTCTGCACTGAGCCCGACATGGGGCTTGATCTCACGACCCTGAGATCATGACCTGAGTCAAATCAAGAGTCAGGCCCTGGGGCACCTGGGTGGCTCAGTTGGTTAAGTGTCGGACTCTTGATATAGGCTCGGGTCATGATCTCAGGGGAATGGGATCCAGTTTTGCATCCAGCTCCAGGCTCAGCGTGGAGTCTGCTTGTCGTTCTCCCTCTGCTCCTCCCCTCACTTGTGCTTTCTCTCTCTGTCTCTCAAAGAAGAAAAATCTTAAAAAAAAAAAAAAAGTAAGACACTTAGCTGACTGAGCCACCCAGGCGCCCCTCAGATTTTATTTTTAAGAAGTTTGTCTAGGCATTTAAAAGAAATGGCTTCTAAAGGAATCATGCAGAAAGAACTTGGTCTTTGCAAAGCAGAACAACTTCTCCCCCTCCCCATTTATTTTCCTGGTTATCATTTTGGAGGGGAACACTGTTACTTAGGGTGCTTGCTGTCTTGCGTTAAGAGAGGTGTTTTTGGAGTGGTTACAGGTGCCATATGTCTAGAGTTTTAACATGGATAACAGCCTAGCAAATTACAGTGACTAATTCTGCATGGATACTTACGAAATACTTCAATGAGGCAGAGACAAATTAGAGCAATTCCCTTTTTATATATACTGTACTGTTATTTCTACCAGTATGTGTAGATGTGATTTGCTGAAAGCTTAGCGAGTTTCATTCTCCAAAAATATCTCAGAAATATGTATTGCTGATACCTAACATGTCTTCAGAGATGTCTGGAATGAGACTTTATTTCTCAGAAACGCTGTGAGGTGAGGAAGCAGTTGGAAGCATCCTCAGAAACTGCCATCATAGGATTCTTTGAGCAGACTGACTTCTTGCCATGAGGATTAGTTGAGAAGCCTGGACACGGCCTCCAGGGGAAGTTGGTTCTGGCTAGTGGGAAAGGAGGAAAGAGCCCTAAGTGTGGGGACTGCTGGTCAGGTCAGGGATGAAGACGTTGCTCATCGTGAAGGTTTCTTTAGCTCTGGCATTCTGTATGTCTGATTTTTTTTTCTTTAAGATTTATTTCTTTATTTGTGAGAGAGTACAAGCAGGGTGAGTGGCATGCAGAGGGAGAAGCAGACTCCCCGCTTAGCAGGGAGCCTGATGCGGTACTTGATCCCAGGACCCTGGGATCATGACCTGAGCTGAAGACAGACGCCCAACCAACTGAGCCACCCAGGTGCCCCTGTGTATGTCTGATTTTAAGAAATCTAGAACTGTAGATGAGATTCTCTTCTAGTGAGTTAAGGAGCCAAAATGAAACAGTCTTAGGAACATCAGAAGGTGTGGTATGTATACGCCACTGAGAGGAGAGTTCCTATGCTCCTGACCTTGCCTTGAGGCCTACTTGGTTTCTTTCTTCCTCCTCCCCCCCCCCCCCCATAAAGTGTGGAGGTGTGGGGGAGTGTTTTCTTCTGACCTTTAGCTCCAGGCAAGGCCACCTGTAGATGGAATAGGGCAGTCTATTGTGAACTATGAAGTAAATGTTTCGCCGAGAGTTTCTGGGTGTGTCAGTTTTCACTGGCTGTTGGATTTGTTTACTCAAGGTTTGGAGAGCCTAAAAAACAACTCACTCGAGAGACTAATGGTGGTAGAATTGGGAGTTCCAGTGAACTTTGGCCTCTCGGCTGATTTTACTGTCCTGAGGTTTTAATCAGTTCTAGGTGCTTTTGATAATTGGACAGAGCATAGCCTTAACAGTTTATGGACGTGATAACGACAATGAAGCAGAAGCACTTTACATACATACATACATTTTTTTATTTATTTAATCATTTTGGGTTTTTTTAGGGATTTTATTTTTAAGTAATCTCTACACCTGTTGTGGGGCTTGAACCCACAAATGTGAGATAAAGAGTGGCGTGCTCCACTGACTGAGCCAGCCGGGTGCCCCGGCGCTGGCTGGTTTCTCATCTCTCTTCCCCTTCCCTTAGTTCCCCAAATGAAATGCCTAAGAAATGTTATGGGAAATAAGCTGTTTGGAGGTGATTTTAGCCACAGGTATTTTGCTTTTCCATCCATTCTCTCCTCCCCTGCCCAAGATTGCTTTGCTGAATTCAGTCCCTCTTTCTTGTTTCTTCCGTTTCCTTCCACAACTCTCTGTGCTGTTTTGCTCCGTTCTGCTCAATACCTCTGTCCCTTTGATAACATAGTGTTACAGGATTTGTGTCCCTTTAATGCCCGTGGTTCTTGGTCACGCTGCTTCCAGGAAGGAAGAGGTAGACCACACGAATAGTGGTGGGCAGCAAACCGAAGTTTATTTAGCAAGAGTATAAAGCTCTCAGAGAGGGAGGGGGCCCGAGTGGATTGCCCTTGGAGTTTCTAAGTTTAGGAGTTTTTATGAGCTCTTTCGCAGAACTATCTTAAGCAGTCAGGGTGTCCTGAGTCGTGCCAGTTAGGGCTTTGGTCACGTATTTCTCTACCTATTAGGTTAATGTTTCTGTGCTGATGGTCTTTTTTTCTTACTGGCATCTAGAGGCTTATGTCTTAACTGCCCCTTGCCTGTGATACTGACAAATGCTTTGTGGTTAATTGTCTTATTTCAGGTTGCAGAAATCATTTCTGCAAAGGCTGCAAAACAGAATATTAGTGCAGTCCTGTCTAAGCTGCAGAACAGGGTGTTAGTGCTATTTTATTTAGCTGTCCTGACTCCGTATCTTCTTGTTGCGGACCCTGACCCTCACCGTGTAACTGTCCGACTAACTCCTAACAATAGCTGCCCCAGTGAAAATGTTTGATGCGGCATATAAAGTGCTTGACAGTGGATTAGTGATTTTTCTTTCTTTTGGTTTTTAGGATTAATACCATAAAAATAATCGTCACTTAAAATAATGGAAAGAAAACCTAGCATTGATTACATGTACTGAGTGAGGATTAAAATTTGACTTCTAGGGGCTCCTGGGTGGCTCAGTTGGTTAAGCTTCCGACTCTTGATTTTCGGCTTCAGTAATGATCTCAGGGTTGTGAGATCGAGCCCCACATGGGGCTCTGCACTGAATGTGGAGCCTGCTTAAGATTCTCTCCCTCCCTCTCCCTCTGCTCCTCCCTCCCTCCCTCTCTCTCAGAAAATTAAATAAATAAATAAAAATAGAAAATTTGAATTTAATTGTAGGGAACTGAGATTAGATATTCCCCATATAGCTAATAATGGTTTTTTCGTTGAGGGGGGAGGAAAAACTTATTAAAGGAACAGTTAATTAGCTACTGAAAATTAGTTTCCTTTTCCCCGTGTATTAGGGTAGATCTAAACATTCATCATTTTATTAGATCTTACTGGCCTTCCTGGGTTTTTTTAAATCTTTAGGATCAGAACCTCCAGAGCAAAGGCACCTCAAAAGTTGTGTCTTAAGAGTTTCAAGCAGGTTTCAGCCCTTAGGTATTATGTGTGGGAAAATGTACAACTCTGTAATTTCCTGTCTCTGAATCTCCAGCACAATGGTTTCTTTGCCTTCCTAGGGAGTCTTAGGGTTGTTGTGGTTTTTTTTCCCCTTCCCCTTTCTGGATATCTTGTACTTTATAAAATAAGCAGGTCATGTTTTCACACTGTTGTGGGTGTTAACCGGGTCCTTTGTAGTTAGTCACTTAAGTCTGTACCAACATTGTTGTATGTTAGATGCTTCAGGGTTCTTTTAATAAATTTGCAGATGCTTTATTTTTTTGTTATGTCCTCAAACTCCAGATATAATTCGTACTTTCTCTGAATTAAAAAATATATATATTGGGACGCCTGGGCGGCTCAGTTGGTTAAGCATCTGCCTTCAGCTCAGGTCGTGATCCCGGGGCCCTAGGGATCCCATTGGGCCCTGCTTTGGGCTCCCTGCTCAGCGGGGAGTCTGCTGCTTCCTCTACACCTCCCTCACCATCCCATGCACTCTCTGACACTCTCTCTTCCTGTCAAATAAATAAAATCTTTAAAATACCTATATCTATATATCTATATAGTAACTGGGTGATGAGCATTAAGGAGGGCACATAATGTGATAAGTACTGGATGTTATATGCAACTAACGAATCATTGAACACTATGTCAAAAACTAATGATGTAGTGTATGGTGACTAACATATAAAGAAAATTTTTTTAAATAAAAAAAAGAAAAGAAAATTCTTCCACCCTGAGTTACCGTTCTAGTGTATTTTCTTTAACCCCTCCCCCACCTTCTTATTCTAAATCAGAAGAAGTACGATTGTGTTCCCTCAGTGTGAAATTTTACTTTTTGATTTAACATTATATTATAGGCCTTTTATCACATCATTAAATATTCCTCAAATATTTTTTGATACTTTTAATTTTATTGAAGCACAATGTATATCTGTATATACAGAGTAAAGTATAGTAGGTATACCAGTTGCTTAGCCTGGTGAGTTTTTACACATACACATAACTCACCCAGAACAAGATATAGTTCATTCCAGTGTCCATGGTTTCCTCATGCTCCTTCTTAGTATCCCCGAGAGGATGGTAACCCCTCGAATTTCTGTCAGATCAGCTGGTTCTGCTTGTTCTTAAAATTCAAATGAAGTTTACTATAATGTGTGCTTTTGTGTCTACTTAACATAGTGTCTGTGAGATTCAGTTATGTTGTTGCAGCTCTCAGTCTGATAACTGTTTTAATTTTTGGGTTTTTTTGGCAAGGTAGAAACTTTCCTAATTACCGCTTTTAAAAAGCCAATGGATGGGGTGCCTGGGTGGCTCAGTTTGTTAAGGGGCCAACTCTTGATCTTGGCTTAGGTCTTGATCTCAGGACTGTGAGTTCGAGCCCTGCGTTGGGCTTGGAGCCTACTTAAAAAACAAAACAAAAAACCAAAACAAAACAAGAAAACTGTGGTCAGAATTATAATGAAAAAAAACAACAAACCGGTTTTCCCAAAGAGGTGAAAAACCTGTACTCCGAAATAGAAAACACTGATGAAAGAAATTGAAGTTGACACAAAGAAATGGAAAGACATTCCATGCTCATGGGTTGGAAGAAGAAATATTGTTAGAATGTCTATATTACCCAAAACAGTCTATACTACCCAAAACAGTCTATACGTTTGATGCAGTCCTTACCAAAATACCAACAGCATTTTTCACAGAACAAACAATCCTAAAATTGGTATGGAACCACAAAAGACCCCAAGTAGCCAAAACAATCTGGAAGAAGAAAAAACTGGAGGCATCACAATTCCAGACTTCAATTTATATTACGAAACTGTTGTAGTCAAAACCGCATGATACTGGCCGGAAAATAGACGTATTGATCAATGGAACAGACTGGAGATAATACAGAAGTAAGTCCATGATTATCTGATTAATTCATCTTCAAAGGAGGAAAGAATATGCAATGGGAAAAAGATAGTCTCTTCAACAGGTGGTGCTGGGGAAACTGGACAGCTACATGCAGAAGAATGAAACTGGACCACTTTCTTACACCATACACAAAAATAAACTCAAAATGGATTAAAGACCTAAATGTGAGACCTGAAACTATAAAAATCCTGGAAGAGAGCAAAGGCAGTAATGTCTCTGACATCGGCTCTAGGAACATTTTTCTAGATAAGTCTTCTGAGGCAAGGGAAACAAAAGCAAAAATAATTAATGGGACTAAATTAAAATAAAAAGCTCTGTACAGTGAAGGAAACAAAACTAAAAGGCAACCTACAGGGGGTGGGGGATGGAGTAACTGGGTGATGGACATTAAGGAGGGCACATGATGTAATGAGCACTGGTTTGTTTTGTTTTGTTTTTTGTTTTTTAGATTTTATTTATTTGTCAAAGAGAACACAAGGTGGGGGGGGCAGGCAGAAGGAGAAGCAGGCTCCCCACTGAGCAGGGAGGCTTGTACAGTATTTGATCCCAGGACTCCTGGATCATGACCTGAGCTGAAGGCAGATGCTTAACCATTAAGACTGAGCCACTCAGCCCCCCACTTTTTTTTTTTCGTGAAGTAGGCTCTGTGCCCAGAGTGGAGCCCAACACAGGGCTTGAACTCATGATCCTGAGATCATGAGTCGGAAGCTTAACGAGTTGAGCTACCTCGGTGCTCCCAATCCCTTTTTTCCCCCCATGGAAATTCAGATAAGTTTTATTCTTACATTTTTAAATGCTCTCTGAAGAATTTTCTCAAATGAACTTTTGAATTGTTCCATATCAGAAAGGTCAGTGTCTTCCTAATCCTTTTCCTTTTCTCGATTATTGATTTCATACTTTTTTTTTTTTAGAGAGGGAAAGAGAGAGCAGGGGTGGGGAGTGGTGAAGGAGCAGAGGGTGAGGGAGAGCAAGAATCTTAAGCAGGCTCGATCTCACACCCTGAGATCTTGACCTGAGCTGAAATCAAGAGTGGGCCTTTTAACTGACTGAGCCACCCAGACATTCCTGATTTCATATATGCTAAGACTCTCTTTTGCTCACTCCAATTTAATTTTTTGAGATTAGGTACTTCTTATTGTAGTGTGGGTATTTCTCCTTCCCCAGCTCCCCAGCTTAGACTCCGTCCCTGTGTACAGTCACAGACACAAAAATCAGTCCAGTGTAGCAGAGTGTGTGTAAAGTGTAGACGTGGGCCAAATTCCCTGGGTCATAATCCAGCCCTGCCAGTTGATTCTGTGAGACCTGGCAAGGTCCTTCATGTGTCTACGTGAGCTTCCCCATCTCTAAAATGGGGGTGATCATTGCACCTACTGCATGGGTTTGTTACAATGAGTGCACTTTGTAAAATACTTAGAATAATTACGTCTGTCAGTACATAACCCTTTACCTAGTTGCTTTTAGCAGCTGCGTGGTATTACAGAGTATGACGATACCATGATTCATTCCCCTATTTATGGACATTTTGATTGCTTCCACTTGTTTGCTGTTAGAGATAACGGTGCAGTGAACATTTCTACACGTCTTTCTGCACTCTTGCTAGTATTTATATAAGATAGGTTTTTAGAAGTGTTCGAGTGTGCAAATTTTAAATTGTCAGGTGCTGCCACAGTGCCTTGTTTTTAAAGGCTGTTTAGTTCTTTTTTTTTTTTTTTTTTTAAGATTTTATTTATTTATTTGACAGAGACAGCCAGCGAGAGAGGGAACACAAGCAGGGGGAGTGGGAGAGGAAGAAGCAGGCTCCCAGCGGAGGAGCCTGATGTGGGGCTCGATCCCAGAACGCTGGGATCACGCCCTGAGCCGAAGGCAGACGCTTAACCGCTGTGCCACCCAGGCGCCCCTAAAGGCTGTTTAGTTCTACTGACAATATATGAGAGCGCTCTTTTCTCCACATCTTCATCCTGCTCTGGACATTACCAGTCTAATTTTTATTAATTTGATAAGTGAAGATTGAGTTTTATTTTAACTTAAAAAATTTTTGTGATTGGGGTACCTGGGTGACTCAGTTGGTTAAGCATCTGCCTTCGGCTCAGGTCGTGATCCCAGGGTCCTGGGATGGAGCCCTGCGTTGGGCTCCCTGCTCAGCCGGGAGCCTTCTTTTCCCTCTCCCTCTGCCTGCCGCTCCCTCTGCTTGTGCTCTCTCTGTCTCTCTCTATCAAATAAATAAATAAAATCTTAAAAGAAATTTTTTTTGTGTGATCCAGCATATCTCCATCTGCTGATTTGTATTCTTAAATTACTTGATTTATAGCGTGGCTTAGTTTTCTTTTGGTTTGTGTACTCTTACTGGCTTTTTTCATATTGTGAATATTAACATTTTGTCTTATACGTTGCTAATATTTCTTCCCAGATTGTTGTTGGTCTTTCACCTTTTTTTTCCCCCAATGTTTTTATTTATTTATTTATTTATTTATTTTTAAAGATTTTATTTATTTATTCAACAGAGATAGAGACAGCCAGCGAGAGAGGGAACACAAGCAGGGGGAGCGGGGGAGGGAGAAGCAGGCTCCCAGCGGAGGAGCCTGATGTGGGGCTCGATCCCGTAACGCCGGGATCACGCCCTGAGCCGAAGGCAGATGCTTTAACCGCTGTGCCACCCAGGCGCCCCCCAATGTTTTTATTTTTTAAGTGCTTACGTTTTTCCATTTGTATATTTATGGCTTCTGTATTTTTTTGTGTTGTTCCTGGAGAGTTTTCCAAAAATCTTCTAGGTGTGAATAATAGTCTTTTGCAGTTTCAGGGCCCCTGGGTGGCACTATTGGTTAAGTGTCCAACTCTTGGTTTCAGCTCCGGTTGTGATCTCAGGGTGATGAGATGGAGCCCCGCATCAGGCTCCACACTGAGTGGGGAGCCCGCTTGAGACTCCCTCTGCCCCTGCCCCTGTGTACACTCTTTAAAATAAATAAATAAAATCTTTATTATTATTTTTAAAGATTTTATTTATTTGACAGACAGTGAGAGAGGGAACACAAGCAGGGGGAGTGGGAGAAACAGGCTTCCCACTGAGTAGGGAGCCCATTGCAGGGCTCAATCCCAGGACTCTGGGATCATGACCTGAGCTGAAGGCAGATGCTTAATAACTGAGCCACCCAGGCGCTCTAAATAAAATCTTTTTAAAAAATAGTCTTCTATAGTTTCTTCAGTATTTAAAGTTTTATTTTTTTACCCTGTTGTGGACTGAATGTGTGCAGAGGGTTACCTGTCAGTTCATGATGTTTTCTCATCCTTGATTGGTGTAAAGTTCCTCTCTTGTGTTCCTTGATTTAATAATTTTTTCATTTTAAACCTTTAGACCTAGGAACTTTTAAAAATAGCTTTAGTGAGGTACAATTTGTATTCACACATTATAAGTGTACAATTGACTGATTTTTAGTAAGCTTGTACATTGTGCAGGCATCACCCCAATCCCAGTTTTTATGTTAGAATACTTTTCTTTCTTTCTTTCTTTCTTTATTTTTTTTAAGATTTTATTTTATTTATTTGACAGAGAGAGACAGCCAGTGAGAGAGGAAACATAAGCAGGGGGAGTGAGAGAGGAAGAAGCAGGCTCCTAGTGGAGAAGCCTGATGTGGGGCTCGATCCCAGCACGCTGGGATCATGCCCTGAGCTGAAGGCAGACGCTTAACGACTGCGCCACCCAGGCGTCCCTATTTCTTTATTTTTAAAGATTTTATTTATTTATTTGCCGGAGAGAGAGCGTGGGAGAAAGAGAGAGTGAGAGCACAAGCAGGGGGAGCAGCAGGCAGAGGGAGAAGCAGACTCCCCTGCTGAGCAAGGAGCCAGATGTGGGACTCGATCCCAGGACCCTGGGATCATGACCTGAGGGGAAGGCAGACATTTAATCAACTGAGCCACCCAGACATCCCTAGTTTCAGATTTATTGAAAAGTTGCAAAGATGAAAGAAAGAGTTCCCTATACACTTCACTCAGTTTTCACTGCAAAGTCTTACTTTAGTAAATACTGATTCATAATTACTAACTAAAGGCAATTCATTCAGATTGGCCAAGTTACTTCTTAGTGTGATATGAGAGAAGATCTAATTTAATTTTGTTCCCAAATGGCCAGCCAGTCATCCTGAATTTTTATTCTCTGAAATTTTACATTTGGGGGGAAAGTCAATTCTTTGGGTTATTATTCCTCTTGTTTTTGTTTTTTTGTTTTTTTTTTTTTTATTCTTCCTTTTGTGAACTCATTTTGACCAGAATAATTACGTAAAAAGTTATTAGGTCGGGGCATCTGGGTGGCTCAGTCAGTTAAGCATCTGCCTTCAACTCAGGTCCTGATCTCAGGGCCCTGGGATGGAGCCCCACATCAGGCTGTCTGCCCAGTGGGGAGTCTGCTTCTCCCTCTCTCTCTCTCTCTCTTTCAAATAAATAAATAAAATCTTTTTTAAAAAAGTTACTAGGTCATTTTCTTTAAGTATATGGTAATTTTTTTGAAAATGGAGAAAATTGATGTTGAAGTTAACTTTGCTGTTATATAAGTGAAGAGCATTTTTTTATTTAATTTACATATATAGGGGTCACATAGTAGGTGATAAAGCCAGGACTAGAACCCTAATTGAGCATTTCAATACCAGCATGTTCTTAGGGCAACCTTAATGATTACTTCTCTCTCTCTCTTTCTCTTTCTTTTTTAATTGGACTTCAGGTTCACAGAAACAAATCAATCCTAAATCGTGGTTCATGACATTGTCACCTCTGGTCCATGCATAGCTTTCTTGTTGTATTTATTTATTTGTTTCATAATGGACACTTACAGATCACCAGCCCACCCAAGAATTATTAAGTCTGAGTTACATTACCCTTTGTGGGTTTTACTCTCCCATTCATCTGCCCCCAGAGGTGAACTAGCTCCAAGGTGCCTTCCCTGCTTCAGTTAGATAAGATGGTGATGTGTTCTTTCCCTTTTCATTGTCTTAGGTATCAACTAATGGTTGCAGTGGGATCAGAGTAGATCCCCTCAGATGTTCTCATGTGGAGCAGACCTCCTCGTTGACGGTCTGAGTCATGTGCACAGGCAGGAAAACCAGGCACTGCTGGGTCTGTGTGTTGCTATAGTCAGAGGAGACCCTTCCTTCATTTGTGGTTTGTTGTAGATAAACGGCCTGAGAGGATTGTTACTCCTCCCCTTTCTTCTACTCTTCATGGCTTTTCTACCTTTGGTAGAAGCCGTATATTAACTCAACGCCATTCAGATAAAACGTTGTGGTTTTTTTTGTTTTTTGTTTTTTGTTTACATAGAGTTTAGATACACTTTTCATGTGTTCCAAACAAAAGAGTTAATAAAATACGTGACCTAGGAAAAAGAAGTGGCAGCAGCTTTGTGCTAGGGGCTTGAAATACCAGGATTTGGAGTCTAGCTTCACTGCTTTTGTTGTGACTTTAAACAGATCGTTGCTGTTCTTTTTAACCAATATGTATATCAAGGAAGCCTGGTTTGGAGATGGATGCCTGGTATTGGGACAGCAGCACAGGACTTTCAAGTTCTGGGTTTGAGTCCTGCTTCCAGCGGTCTTTGGCAAACAGATTAGTGCCTCTGGACCCTTGGTTCCTTATCTATAAAACTGGGCCATATTATCTCGTCTGCTTCTCAAGACTGATGTGAGATGTATCTGAGAAAATGCAGACCAGTGAAAGTATAGTCGTGTGCCTCCCGGGGATATTGAAAACAATTGAATGTACAGAAAAGAAAGACTTTTGATGTTGAACGAATTAGTAGTTCCCTAGTTACAGGTGACAGAACTAGAACTTAAATTAGTATAGGTAAAAAGAGGGATTTATTTGCAAGATTTTGGGTGGTAACTCATGATAACTTAGAACTTAAACAGCTTAGCCACAGAGGACAGGGATATGGCTGGATATCAGGAATAATTAAAATCAGGGATTTAAACATCATTATGATTTGTTTTCTCATTTTCCTTCTACTTGGCTAGGCTTCATTTTTCTGTCGGAGAAGAGGGGCAGAAAGCAGCCACCTAGAGCTCTTGAATTTTTCATACTCGTGCTTCATCTAAGACTGGCCTGGGGAAGGGTCCCTGATGAGGTTGGGGTCGGGTGACCATCTGTATGCTAACCCTTGGTGCTCATGGGAGGACCCTCGTCACATAGTATGGCAGATGGCACTTCCCAGTTACTGTGTGGAACAGGGAGGTGGTGTCTACAGAAACAGTGCTCTGTAGAGGATATGTAGTACACGAATTAGTTGTAATTGCCCTCTGATTTTTGATGGCTCTGGTCATCTGGCCAGGTTTAATATCAGAGTGCCTTTTGAATAGCTGAGGATGGGTGTCTGAGCAGCTTTGAATGTGCCTGCTTCCCCCAGTGACCCTCTGAACTCTGCCAGCCTCTCTCAGGGGGTGTCAACGCTGCTCAGATGCTTTCTGGCCACCGCTTGAGTTGGGCTTCTCACCAGGGCAGGGGGCGTGGTCTAAGGAGCCGGGTCTTGCCAGAACACTGGGAATGCAGGGGGGGCGCTCTTCAGCCCTGGGTGCCAGAGCTGCGTTGGGAAGGACTACTATTCAGGAGCCCATGAAGGTGAGTGTTTCATGTTGATCTTTGTGTTCAGATCTCTCTTCCCCCACCCGCACTTTCAGAAGGTCATGAACACAAGTATCAAGACGTACATACTCATTTTCTCTCGAGTAAATACTTATCAGCGGGGGGCGGGGGGGACGCCTGTGGTAAATATCAAAGTGCTGACTGTGAGACGCGTGCGCTGGAGGTTAGTTTTTATTGATACCTTCAGTGTTCGGGCGCAAAAATGACTAAAAGTTCCGCACCTCGGTTTCAGGTGCTCCTGTGAATAAATTTTGGTTTGGCTTTGGTAAAGTGAAACAATCTGAGCGAGGTCTGGGACCTTAGGGTGGGTCCTCCCGTCTACCTGGTGACCTTCCGTGCAGGCAGCTGTGGGTCCGCCCGTGGACACACTACCAAGATGGCGGCTCGGCGGTGACCTGGTGGGTCGGGCGGAGGCTGCTCCTGCTGAGACTGCTTTCTCAGTGCCCTGGCCAGTGACTTGGGTTTGAGCTTCACATCTGAGTTTTGGCAACAAAGCTCAAGAAAAAAATCACAGTAAAAGACAGAAAGGAACCAGCATTTCCTAAGTATTCATTTTGGGCTAGCCACTTTATACGTTAGTATTATCCCAGCTGCAGTCCTGACAGGATGGGCACCTTTCTTGTAGAAGGAGAAACTGAGGTTTGCAGAGGGCTTCAGCGGTTTGCCTCAAACCTGCCCTCATAACCAGCAGGACAAGTGTTGTATTTGCCTTATAACTTGTAGATTTTGGTCTGTTGCTTTTCCTCTGAAAACCTCTGAGCCTCAGTTTTCTTTGCCAATAGATTGGGGAAAGCAGTATTTAGATAATATAACTAACAGATTAAAATGAGATTTATGTCTGTGTGAAGTACTTATCTTCTACAAACCAGCATATCAGTTCTCAGCTAGTCTTTTCTGCATGTCTCCTAATTTGCACCTCTTCTTGTTAACGCTGCTTGATTTATATCAGAAGCAAGAATAGACTAAGTTTGGAGAGAACATGCCATCAACTCATTTCTCCATTGTTACCAAGTAGTAAATGAAATTTATTACATTAGATCCTGTAAGTAAGAAATACTTAAATCCAAAGACTAACTTGGCTAGCTAGTCTAATTTCTAGAAGTTTTTAAGGCTTTGACATGGTGGTGCAACATTTATGTAGCATTGTTTCCAGCATTTACCTGTCAGGACAGGAACTGGTGAGGATGATCTGGCTGGGCTTAGAGAAAGGGACGGGGTCCCTAACGAGGATCTTGGACTCTGTCCTTTGTGATCAGCATTGAGTGACTTTTGGCTTTCTTGGACTCTGATGAAGGTAATCACCTTGCCCTAGGTGGCTTTGTCTTTTCATTTGATAGATTCTTCATATGTAAATGAAATAAAGGCTTTATCTACAGATAAGCTGATGCCTTAATGATTAAAGGGCTTAGGTCAGGACCAGCACATAATTTATTAACACACAGTCAATTTTAGCTAGAGTGATAATTGTCCATGTTTGCAAATGATGAGCTTGAATAAGGAAGCTTGGATAAGAGTACCCAACATATAAATGCATTTAATGTTGGTTCCATTTAACTTAATCTTCCCCTTATTTGTAAGGCTGCCAGAAGAGAGAAAATAGCAAATGCTTTCCTGAAGGTTGCGGCAGGCTCTGTGTGTTATCTCCCTGCACATGGGATTGGGGAGGCAGGTGGGTGTGGGGCAGGTGACTGGGACAGGGTGGCGCTGGTAATCAGCCTTAGACATCTGGAGAAACTGGAACAGCTTTTTAATTTTCAACCAGGGCCAGGATTCTTTAATGTACAGGGAGTCCTGTGGGCTGCTGACTATCAGGATCCTAGGTTCTCACCCCAGGAAAGATTTTGCTGTTATCTCTGGCCTCACAGGGGACAAAATGGAACAAAAGTAGGAGTGCCCTATCCGTCTACTGCCGTAGCACCCAACAGCGTGGAGTACAGAAAGCCCTGTTTGTCCCAACACCACAGGCCAGGGCGTCCTGGAGAGCCAGTTTAGGGAGTTGTGATGAATGGTGAGGTGGGAGGTAGAAGGTACTCGAGCTGGTGGGTGTCTTTGTGGCTGTCTGAAAGCAGAGATGCCTACGTCTTCCAGCACTGCAGTGAGTGTTATCTGTAGCTATCATGGCCTAAGTGGGGCAGTTGTCTGTGACATGGAGAAAGCGTGTGCTCCCTCAGCGGTTTTCAAACCTTGGCAAGAGTCAGGATCACATGGAAGGCGAGTTAAAACAGCTTGCTGGCCCACCCCCATGGTTTCTCAGTGTCAGGAATGGCGCATGAGAATGTGCAGTTCTAGCAAGTTCTCAGGTCCTGTTGATGTTACGGGTGTGGGGACCACACTTTGAGAACCACTGTTCTGTAGAACCAAGCTGCAGCTGTAACACTGCAACCCCAGAGAGCTTTTGAGAGAAGGCTGGGCCTTTTCCACACCATGGCATACTTAGAACATGGTATTGTTGTACAGAGTAGCAAACTTAAAGGGGATTTGGATCCCCAGATGGTGACTGATCAAGGGCTCTGAGGACTGACGTGTTCTGTGCCTTATCGCATACCTGTTGATACATGAGTCTGCACCAGGATTTCCATTTCTAGAACAAGGGGACCTTGAATGAGTTCGTAGACCGAACATGAGGTTTCTACACTGCACCCCCTCTCCAGGTTTGAACAACTCGTTGAAACTTAGGGAGCTGCAGAATTCATCTTTGCTGGTGTATGTTAGTAATTCCCTGTGGGCAACATGCACTGCATTCGGGTAGGGGACCTTGTGTTTGCTAAATCCTCAGTGCATCCGATTAAGATAAATTAATCAGATTTGCTCAAGCCTGGTCCACCATCTCTTCATTTGTGGGATTAGTTCATTGGAGAGCATCTGCCTTCAGCCAACCCAGGGTAGAGAAACATCTGACGGTACTTTCCGGAGGCAGTTTTGAGGTTCTTGTGGAGGGAGCGTCTATGAGTGTAAAGCAACCAAAAACAGGAAAAACGAGTTGGACCACGTACTGTTCTGAGAACTGGTAGTGCCAGAGAAGGTGGACCTCAGGTTGTAAAACTGGAGATGGTACTTTGAGATTAGGGTGCTCTTCCCTCTGATGTCTGATGTATTTCTCCACTTAACTTACCAAGCAGGAAAAGGCTTTCTGTTTCCCTTTCGAGGGTGGTGTTCCTACGCTCGGATCTAAACAGAGGCACCTAGTGACAAAGCACGTATTCATTTCAGTTTTCAAGTCCGTTTAATCCATAGTAATTTTGTGTCAGAAGCGGCTCTAACAACCTTAGTGTCATAAGCAAGGAAAATTCTTCAAAATAGATTCACGTCATATCCGGTGAGGGTGTGGTGAGGAGTGAGGGCAATGAGAATGCTTCTTTTGTTTCAGGGAATGGTCAGTACCTAGACAATAGGAGCACCTCAAGCCATATATAAGTGACTGAGGTGGCACTTAGTTGTGCCAGAAAGAGTTTGTCTTTGGAGTCAGGTGGACCAGGGTTCAAATCCTCCCTCTACCATGTGCCCTCGGGCAGAATAATTTAACCTTAAAGGCTCAATTTCCTCATCTGAAAATGGAGATAATCCTCTCTCTTCAGGCAGTGGTGAGGAACCAACAAGGTCAGGTTTTATGGGCACATGATCGATACTCAAACAGGTGAACTTTCCCTTTCGTTCTTAGAGGTGGATGACTTTTGTCACATCGCTGGCATCCCTTGGGTGCAGGTGTTGCCCTATTTGTTTCCTGTGTTGTGTGAACCAGGAATGAAGAGGGGGCGAAGAGAAAAGTGGGGGGTGGCTGTCATTGCTCTCTTTTTGTTGTGCTAATTCCAAATGACCTTGATTTGCATGGAGAGAAGTGTTCTCCCCACACTTGGTTTTGGGAGAGAGAAGGTTCTCTTTCAAAGTGACCTATGACCTTTTTGTGCCCTCTCTGACTTGAAGAAGTCGGGGTGGGGAGGCTGCTCATAAGCCCACAGCATAGGCACACACGCTGAGGAGGGACAGTGAGGACAGGCATTGGGAGGACAGCTGCTGTGGAGCCACCCCTTTTTCTTGCCTTTTGGGACCCTGGGGATTTAGGATGTTTTTATTAACTCTCCAAGGAGTGTTAGATGTTATTTGTTACCGAGACTTTTTTCACAAGTGCATAATCAGAACACTTTTAATAAGTATAATTAAATTGGAGGGGGGTTTTTTTGAAGATTTTATTTATTTATTTGAGAGAGAGAGAGCGCGCGCGCGCCCGCGCACAAGCAGGGGGAGGGGCAGAGGGAGTGGGAGAAGCAGACTCCCAGCTGAGCAGGGAGTCCAATGCAGGGCTCGATCCCAGGACCCTGGGATCTTGACCTGAGCTGAAGACAGACGCTTAACTGACTGAGCTACCCAGGCGCCCCAGGTATAATTAAATTTTAAATAAAAATTTGTCCTCATTGTAATTACCTCTTGCGAAAATCTTTTGAAATTATTTTATTCGAACGTATTTCATTTTGACATTTCGGAAACAAGAATCTTGGTGAAACTCCTCCTGTGTATCACACTAAATTAATTATTTGTATTCTTTAAACATGGTCTGTGTGAGTACGTGTTCTTTTTGAAGTTAGTCTCAAGAGTGAGTCCGAGTCATTTTTTAGTTGGTTAGGTGTACTTTCTCTCCTCAGCCTCTTAGCATGTCCGTCCCTCCTTTTTTTTTCTTTTTTTTTTTTAAAGATTTTATTTATTTGTCAGAGAGAGAGCCAGTGTGTGGACAAGCAGGGGGAGTAGCAGGCTCCCTGCTGAGTAAAGAGCCTGACTGGGGCTCGATCCCAGATTGAAGGCAGAAGCTTGACCAACTGAGCCACCCAGCCATCCCCTTCCTTCTGCTGTCTTGTTTTTCCCTTTCACAAACACTGGGTGTGGAATGGGGTGCTGTCCCCAAACAGAACACAGTTAAGGGAAGCCATTTGGGCCCGCTGTGTGGGTTTCTGCTGCCTGCCGCGTCCTCCCCCCTTCCCCTGCTTCGCTTGGG
Organism: Ursus arctos; assembly: GCF_023065955.2. Taxonomy (NCBI): domain Eukaryota; kingdom Metazoa; phylum Chordata; class Mammalia; order Carnivora; family Ursidae; genus Ursus; species Ursus arctos. The sequence continues at coordinate 56,255,372 of NW_026623067.1, forward strand.
TCTCCTCCCCACCGGAAGGCCCTGGGTTGGCAGGACGGGATCAGCCGTGCAGCCTGGCCCTGAGGCTCCACCATGCTTCAGAGCAGCCGCCCTGGCAACACTGGCTCTCACTTTTCTTTCCCCTCAGTACTTAAAAGACCGACTTTTTTTACTGCATGTTTTCACTCTGCTTTCTTTTGACCCTAATCCCTTAGAGCTTTTCTCAAGTTACTTGAGGAAAATGGTTCACCCTTTGCTGTTGAGTATTAAGGCTCGTTTTTCTCAGGTTCTAAAGCTTTAAAAATTTACTACAGTTATTAGAATGGTGGGTTTTGTTTGCTTATTGTCAAGAATTTGAGCTACATCATCAAGTTTTGTGGGCTGGCTGGGGACCCAGTAATACCCAGTAATACCAGTGACCTCAGAAGTCTCTCTGCTCACAGCAGGAAACACAGCCTGAGGACGCCTTGTGTAAATGACTAATACCTGCTCAGTCCCCACCGGGGCAGCTGCCCTTTGAAAGCAGCAGGCTCCTTACGCAGTCTGCAGTGGTACTGTGAGAACAGTAATAAGGTAGCTTCTTGCAGGAAAAGTGCAGCATAGGAAGGAAAAAAGTGCCTTAGTCCTTGTTTTACAAACATGTTTTGCCTCTGCCTTAAGATGGTTAAGCTCCTTTTAACAAAGACTGCTTCTTACTCATCTTTGAGCCTGGCTGGGGTTGTTTTTTTTTTTTTTTTTTTTTTTTTAATCTGCAATGCATCCTAAATTTGCATATCATTCTTGCACAGGGGCCATGTTAATAATTAATCTTCCCTGCATTGTTTCAACTTCAGTATACGTTCTGCCAAAGCAAGCACTGCCTCGGAATTTTCTGTGCATATGCATAAAAAGGGTTTAAGAGACTGGAGCCCTGTGCTGCAGGGTGAAGTTAGGGGGCAAGCTATCCAGTTCTGCTGACTTGAAGAGCTGAAGGTCAGCTCAGAGCGGCTCATTTAAGATGTTTGGATATACACAGCATAGAAGTACAGCAGTAATAAATGAGGTAACCTTTCTGCAGTGAGTCCTACGCTCCTGATTTGTGCCTGGTACTGTGCTGGGCTTCGGAGACCCAAAGAGAAAGGCAGGAGACAGCCCAAGGAGAGGTGGCGGATCGTAGCAGAGGCTTTTGAGTGAGCCGTACAGTTCAATGCCACATTAACCTTTTCCTAAGTGTAGGTACTTGGAAAAGTTGTCTAGCTGCCTGAGTCATGGCTTCCTCATTTCTAAAAAGGGAATAATAGTGTTTACCTGTAAGGTTGTGCCTACTGAGCGATCTGTCATTTCATTGTGTGGCCCATTGTCAGCAGGCAGAAAGTCGTGGCTTTAAGAATAGTCCACTGCCCCCTGAAGTCAGAGCGACGGGAGCAAGCCATTATTCTGGATGGGAACGATTGTTCGGCAGTGCGTAAGGGCTCCGGTGGGAGGCTTGTGTGCACAGGGGCTGAGCAAGATAGGAGGACAGGCGGGTGCCTCACTCAGCAGAGACGTGTGTGGAAGGCCTCCTTGGGGTATTCGCACGGCCACTACTTGGTAGTGAGTCAAGACTCAAAGCCCAATTAAGGATTACCTGGCAAAGAAGGGGGAAGGACATTCCCTTCCAGGCAGTAAGAAGTCTGTGAGGCCACCCAGGCGCCTTTTTCGTAAGGTTTTGATTTTGGATTTGCCAGAATCAGAAGAGCTTTGCAGCCTCTATTCAAGTTGGGAAGAGGAAAAATGTGGAAAAGTGTTAAATGGGTTTTTAAGATGAAGTATCCAGAATAAGAACGGACCTTTGACTTGGCTGAGCGTTTGCCTGTGAGGCTTGGCAGTGGTGTTGAGTCCCAGGGAATCCAGTGGGAGCCAAGAATGGTTCCCACCCGTCTGTGTGCCCGCTGTGGTGACATCTAAGCACACTCCCTTGCAACCCACCCACTGGTTTCCCAGTTGCAGCCAGACTCCACTTTCAGAAGGAAATGATCCCATTCCTTTCTGGCTTGAAGGGACTATTAAACAATCAAGAATACCTTATGTACTCCAAGTGGTGGGTAAATAAATATCTTGGTATGTGTTATTGCAGTGATAGGAAAGGAGCAGGTCTGGTTTTAATGCTATGGGTAATGGAAAACAAGGCGTAAAGTCTGTGTGTTGCAGGGAAATGCACTGTATTGATGCTGAACCTAATTGTAAGGCTTTAATAGCAAAATAATCCAATTAAAAGTCTGCTTTCACCTTCAAATACTTATAAAAATTCTTTGTTTAGATCCACTGGCTTTAATTACAGAATCCAACATCTTCCGAGTTTTTACTGTGCTAATATGATACCTTGTCATCTCGGACTGTAGAAAGAACTTTATGAAGTAGGTAGTTTCCCCCATTGACCCCGCCACTATTTTTTTTTTAGTTGTGGTATAATTAACATACATTGTTATATTAGTTTCAGGTGTACGACGTAATGATTCCACAACTCTATCCATTATTCATTGCTAATATGATAAGTATAGTCACCATTTGTCACCAAACTTTATTTCAGTCTTATTAACTACATTTTCTGTGCTGAACTTTTCATCTTTGTGACTTGTTTCGTAACTGGAAGTTTGCACCTCTTAATCCCCTTTATTTTACCTATCCCCCCATTCACGTCCTCTCTAGCAACTACAAGGTTGTTCTCTGTATCTAGAAGTCCGATTTTTGTCTCCTTTTTTCTTTGTTTATTCATTTGTTTTATTTCTTAAATTCCGTATGAGTGAAATCATGTGGTATTTGTCTTTCTCTGTCTGACTTATCTGACTTGGCTGGACTAATATGACTAGCATAATGCCTTCTAGGTCCATTCATGTTGTTGCACATGGCCAGACCTCATTCTGTTTTGTGGCTGGGTAATATTACTCCATATGTATCACATCTTCTTTACCCATTCATCTATCGTTGGACACTTTGGTTGCTTCCATATCTTGGCTACTGTAAATAATGCTGCAGTGAACATAGGGATATATACATCTTCTCGAATTAGTGTTTTTGTTTTCTTTGGGCACATAGCCAGTAGTGGGATGACTGGATCATATGGCCTATTTTTAATTTTTGGAGGAGCCTCCATGGTGTTTTCCACAGTGGTTGCACCAGTTCGCATTTTATCCAGTAGTGCCCGAGAGTCCCTTTTTCTCCATGTCTTTACCAATTTCTTGTCTTTTGGGGGGGTTTTTGTTATCGTCGTTATTTTGTCTTTTTATTATTTTTTTTTAATATTTTTGTTTATTTATTGGACAGAGAGAGACAGCCAGCGAGAGAGGGAACACAAGCAGGGGGAGTGGGAGAGGAAGAAGCAGGCTCCCAGCAGAGGAGCCCGATGTAGGGCTCGATCCCAGGACCCTGGGATCGAGCCCTGAGCTGAAGGCAGACGCCCAACGACTGAGCCACCCAGGCGCCCCTGTCTTTTTATTATTTTTGATTTTCATCATTCTGGCAGGTGTAAGGTGATATCTCATTGTGGTTTTGATTTGCATTTCCCTGATGATTGATAATTTTTTTCCTTCTTTGTAATTCTGGACTTGTTAAGCTAGCAACGGCGTCATTTGCGTGTTGGTAGGAATACTGATTTGATTGTTAACACTAACAATAACAAGGCAGGTTAATAGTATTTAATGAGCCCAATAAGTATTAGGTAATTTTATATGCGATATTTTTCTTTCATTTCTTTCCCCTTTAAATTACAGGCTCAGTAATAACTTTGTCTCCTGGGGCTGTTTCTTTAGGTGAAAAACGTTTCTGCAGGCACACAAGACATGCCTCCGCCCCCTTCTGACTACGTGGAGAGAGTAGACAGCCCGATGGCCTACTCTTCCAATGGTAAAGTGAATGACAAGCGGTTGTATTCAGAGTCTTCCTACAAATCAACACCGTAAGTAGCATCTTCCTCCTTCAGACGGAATGAGTTTTAAAAAATGAGTATTGTATATGTTGATAAATCAGTTCCTGTTGTACCATTTGCTTTAAAAAGTAAATTTCACAGTTTCCTAAAGCCTGGAGACAGATCTCCTGCATTGTTGGTGGAGACTTGGAAGATGAGAAGGGTGGGACTGTGAGCTGGTGGGATCTTCTCCCCCTTCGAAGCTGAAAGTGCTTCTTTTCTCTTGCTGGTTTAATAGAGAAAGGTCAGATAGCGTTTTTTCACTCTAAAAAAGTAGTTCTCTTCCCTGTTGCTGGTTTTGAAGTTGAGGTGAGAGTGAAGGACGTTATTGATACAAAGCAGAGCTGTGAGGGGTTCTGTCTGTCCTTGCCTGTAACTACTAAATCTCATTACTGGAAGGGGAAGATGGCTGGTTGATGATCCCCTAGCCACATACATTTTTATTTAACGAGAAGACTTTGTTTGAATTCAGGAATTCTGAGATCTCACTTGCTGTGCTAGATCCTTCATGTTGCTGGGGGATGTGAAACTGATAAAGCCTGTAGGTGTAGCTTTACAAGTAGTGTAAGTAACCTCACAGTGAGCTTCTGGCTAAAGTAGGTGCCATTATGGTTATTGGAATGGTATCCCCGTTGTGGTTTTTGTTTACCCTAAAGCCTAATTCTAATTCAACCTAATGACTAGTGAGGGAAGGGTATTAGAAACACTGTTGTTACGGACTGGATATAATTTTTGCCTAAGGATGATAAATTACTCTTCTTCTTTTTTTTTTTTTTTTAAGATTTTATTTTTGGGGCGCCTGGGTGGCTCAGTGGGTTAGGCACCTGCCTTTGGCTCAGGTCATGATCCCAGCGTTCTGGGATCGACCCCACATCGGGCTCCCTGCTCAGTGGGGGGGCCTGCTTCTCCCTCTCCCTCTCTGCCTGCCACTCCACCTACTTGGCTTGTACTCACTCTCTCTGTCAAATAAATAAATAAAATCTTTAAAAAAAAAAAGATTTTATTTTTAAGTAATCTCTACACCCACCATGGGGCTGAAACTCACAACCTTGAGATTGAGAGTCGCAGGTTCCAGCGACTAAGCCAAGCAGCCAGCCCATCTTCTTATATATAATTCTAGAACTCTAAATTCCTTTGTAGACTAAAAAATAAAAAACATTCCCTTTAACTACTTTGATTGTTTTCAGTTAAAGGTGTATCTGCTGGAAAACTTTGTGTTGCTTCAGTTTAATCTCCAAATCCGACCCACCCCCCACCCCTCCCATTTAGTGGTCCAGTTTATATAGAAATCACCTCGAGTGCATGGTAGTTTGGTCACCTGGAACCCCTTAAGATGACACCAGCAGCTAAGCTAATTATGGAATCAGTTTGAGACAATAGGTTCCATTGTTACCCCGGAATAGAATTTGGAAACAGACAGCAGTTTGCCTTACCGTCAACATATATATTGTTTTGGTCTTCAGAATTGACTTGGCCTTTGGTTTCAGTTGTGAGTGATTTGGAGGAAGAGTATTTTCTGTGTTCTCCTTCTGTTTGGATTTTGACAAAAATCCAAAACACTTGAGACTGTTAGGGGCAAAGGTGTACAAAGTAGAGGCACAGTCCTTGTAAAAGTTCAAAGCTATGATTTGCATGACTTCCATGCATTCATAATAAATATTTATAATGCATCTTGTGACCAGCTGTGCCTCTAAATTAATTATTAAAGCCTGAATGGTTGCATAACATTCCACATGCTGTCTCTTTTCATGAAAACCAAGATATCTTCACAAATTCATTTGGAACAATTTAAAAATCGTACTTATTCTTGAATAAGCAGGTACATTTGTAATGTAAAATTTAAAAGGGACAAAGGGATAGCTTTTTTCCCCCAGCTACCTAGTTCCTATTCCTAGAGGCAGCTACTCCTAGAGGCAGCTAGTGTTACCACTTTTTTTTTTTTTAAGTAGGCTCCATGCTGGTGCAGGGCTTGAACTGACAACCCTGAGATCAAAACCTGAGCTGAGATCAAGAGTCAGATGCTTAGCCACCTGAGCCACCCAGGCACCCCACCAATTTCTCTTATATAACCTTCCAGAAATTATTTTTAAATAAATATGCTGGCCAAAATGTACATTAGTTAGATCTTCCTTTAAAAAATACTGGCATTTTGGGGGGTGCCGGGGTGGCACAGCGGTTGAGCGTCTGCCTTCGGCTCAGGGCGTGATCCCGGCGTTATGGGATCGAGCCCCACATCAGGCTCCTCCGCTGTGAGCCTGCTTCTTCCTCTCCCACTCCCCCTGCTTGTGTTCCCTCTCTCGCTGGCTGTCTCTCTCTCTGTCAAATAAATAAATACATACATACATACATACATAAATACATACATACATACATACATAAATACATACATACTGACATATTAGTGGGTACCTGGGTGGCTCCATCAATTAAGTGTCTAACTTCGGCTCACTCATGATCCTGGGGTCCTGGGATCCAGCCCCATGTTGGGCTCCCTGCTCAGCGGGGAGCCTGCTTCTCCCTCTCTCTCTGCCCCCCCACTCGTGCTCCCTCACTCTCCTCTATCTCAAATAAATAAAAATAAAATCTTAAAAAAAATCCTAGCATATTAAATGCATTATTAGCAGTGTGTCTTGGAGAGTGTGCATATCGGTATACAAAGAGCTTATGTATCTGTTTTATAGCTGCATAATATTCCACCAGATGGATATACTATAATTTGTTAATTCCATATTGGCGCTTACTTTTCCCCTGTGTTCCATTATTACTAACCGCTGCAGGGTGTATAAACTTGTATGTATATCACTTTTCACGTCTGTGAATGTAGCTGGAGGAAAAATACTAAAAGCAGAAGTGCTGAGTTGAAAGAAATTTCCTATTTCACTTTGATGGGTATACTCAAATTGTAATCCCTAGGGGGTGTACCAATTCATATTCCCAGCCTGTACCCTAAAACTTTTTTTTTTAAGATTTTATTTATTTATTTGACAAAGAGAGAGAGACAGCCAGCAAGAGAGGGAACACAAGTAGGGGGAATGGGAGAGGAAGAAGCAGGCTCCCAGCGGAGCAGGGAGCCCGATATAGGGCTCGATCCCAGGACTCTGGGATCACGCCCTGAGCTGAAGGCAGATGCTTAACAACTGAGCCACCCAGGCGCCCCAACACCCTAGAACTTTTTTGAAGGTCTAGAAAATGCGAAAGTAATGCTTAGTTTCAAAATCTAGAAGAAGGGGAGGATGGGGACGGTGCTAAGGGATGTGATAGGACGTTATCTCCTTATTTGTATGCACTAATGTTGGAAGGAACTTGGAGCCTCTAAGGAATAATAGAAATTGCCAGGTGTTGCCCATGGCAGAGTACTGTATGCTCTGGAAGATTCAGAGCACATCCCCTTGGATGGGGTAGGTAGGGATGCACGTTAGTCAGGCTTTCATGAAAGTGCTTAGTAGCCCACGAGCTCCTCTCCTTGCTATCTAGTGGATAGGCAAGGAATTAGAACAGGAACATTGTGTCTGAGGTCCATGGTAAGGATGAGGTACCTCAACACTAAGATTTTTCCCCCCAAAGCATAACACACATTCAGTAAAGAGTACTAATCTTGAGCATACAGTCTGATGATTTTTCACATGTGTGAACACTGAAGTAACCACCACCACACCAACAGAGAGACGTATCAAGCACTCTAAAAGGCCCACGTGTACCCTTTCTTCATTGATATCCCCAACCCCCCACCACAATTTTGATGCCTATAACTAGGCATTTTATTATTGGAGTTCTTATAAAGTGGAATTATATGGTAATTACATCTGGCACCTTGTACTTGTCATAATGTCCTATATCTTAGAATTTCAAGGCAATCAGAATTCATACTGGGTTAGGAGATAGGAGAATTTAATTGAAAGTGGTTGCTTCTCCACCTTTTCTAATTAAATTTAGGAGATACCCCCTATTAGTTACATTCCTTACTATCCTGTCCAAATCCAGGGTGAATTCATCTTTACAAGTCAAAGTTGAGTGTTGACATGTCACAGAGCTTTCAAGGCAGACTGACACCCTAGAGTGCCAATGAAACCTTGTATGGTAGCAGTAAAGAGGCTAGTAGGATAATCTGTTAGGACTATATATGAATTGTAGGAATTCACTGGTTCACATGAGACCAAGGGATGGTCTTACTTCAGGAATGGCATGGGCCAGGAACTCAGAAGAAAGGTTACCAGGGCCCCTGTTGCTATGTGGGCTTTATTCTCATTACAGCTTCTATTAAAGCAGGACAGTCATCCACATTTTCCAGGCTACATTGACCTTCCAGCACAGGATTTGGAAAATGGAATGTCCTTTCCCAAAGCTGACATATAAAATATATTGAAAGATTCCTGATTGGTCCTTTTTGGATCATTGTCATTCCCAAGGCTAGGGAGATGGGGGTTCTCTGATTGACAAGGCTCAGATAGTCCCTCCAATAATAGTGATAGTTCTAAAATACCTTGTACGGGCACCTGGATAGCTCAGTCGGTTAAGCATCTGCCTTCGGCTCAGGTCATGATCCCAGGGTCCTGGGATAGAGCCCCACATTGGGCTCCCTGCTCAGGGGGGAGTCTGCTTTTCTCTCTCCCTCTGCCTCTCCTCCTTGTTCCCTTTGTCTCTCAAATAAATAAATTCTTTGAGAAAAAAATTAAAAAATACCATGTACATTGGGGCGCCTGGGTGGCTCAGTCGTTAAGCGTCTGCCTTTGGCTCAGGGCGTGATCCCAGCGTTCTGGGATCGAGCCCCACATCAGGCTCCTCTGCTGGAAGCCTGCTTCTTCCTCTCCCACTCCCCCTGCTTGTGTTCCCTCTCTCGCTGTCTGTCAGATAAATAAATAAAATCTTTTAAAATAAAAAATACCATGTACATAGGACACTGATGTTGATCATGCCTCGTTACTCTTCTCTCACTGATACTGGTGTCATCAGAAAAGAGGATTCTTGTGAATGTGTTTTCAATTCAGGAATTCTCTTGAACACCTGCCATGTACACAGTAGTTGGCTAGGTGCCCTGGGAATACCATGTCCTTGTTCACATGGAGGTGGCAGTCTACCATGGCAGAAGACCGCACACGGTAGCTACTCTGAGAGTCAGGGCAAGGTAGGAGCACCAAAGGCATGTGAGGGAGGGTGTGTGAAGAAAACAAATGAATAGAAAAGAAAGAAAACACAAGGGTGAACTTCTGGACCTGGAGACTGAGTTGGAAACCAAGGAAAGCATACAGCTGCTTGCCTCTTCAGGGTCATGCCGATTATGACCTACTGGCATTTGTATCTAAAAGTGGGTTCAAAGATTATTGATGGTATACATATTACCTAACTCTTTAATTTGTAAATACTTGTAAGCATTTTGTGTTTAGGTTTTATGCTGTATCAAGTATGTTACCCTTTAGTGTTTCAAAGTATGTAGGAGAGTGGGAGGTGGAAAACTTCCAAAATAAAGATTATTAATTTTTTAAAAAGATTTTATTTATGTATTTGAGGGAGAGGGGGAGAGAGAGCTCAAGCAGGGGGAAGGGGCAGAGGGAGAGGGAGAAGCAGACTCCCCCTGAGCAGGGAGCCCGACAAAGTAAAGATCTATACTGTCAATGTCAAATGTAATTATGAGAGGAGGCCTGTTTTAATGTTTTAGGTTTTGTTCTTTTCTGATTTCTTTTGCTGTTTGGCTTCCTTCTTCTCTAGCCCCTACTCCCTCCAAGACACCTACTGCATTCCCAAAGCAGGAAGCATAATACCCGGCAATTTTGGCAGAGTGTCTAGGAACTTGTTACTCATTAACTCATGGAGAAAGTCACATTTTCCCTCCTTTAGATGCAGCAATAACGTAGCACGCAAAGCCACCGTACCGCGAATACATTCAGAAAGAAGGCGTAAATCCCACTACCACCCCCAGCTATGCACACACATCCCAAGGCTTTAGGCTTCGACAAGACATTAGTAAGTGTGATAGAAATCTGAAGACTTGGACAACAGTTAGAAGCAAGCAGTTCTGGATCACCTGGAAAATAGAGAACGCCTCATAGACAAAGCTCAGGATTTTAGTTTCTCTTAAGTTGAAAGCAATGAGAAAACAACAATGTTCGGACATTTTTAATAGTCGATTCGAATAACAAGGCTGAGGTTGGAAAGTCTCTGGTGTGTCCTTTGCCTCCTTTTCCTTCAGCTCCGCTACAAGGGAAAGTTAAGTTCTGCATGGCGGTTACTCAGAAGTGCTTAACAGTTGCCACAGCTCTTGCTATTCTGTTGTGTGTTTGACTTCATTTTCATGCTCGTGGCAGAAACACATGCAATTAAACATCTGATGCAGTATTAACTAATTGCGTTAGGAAAATACGTCTAACGAGAATCCTTCCCTGCTGTTCAGTCTCCATGGCTATAGGATTAACATAGCAATTTAAATTTTTAGTATTTTAGTTTTCCAAGATTGTATCTTGAAAAGAAAATTGACGTGTAAGAGTCTAAAATTAATACTAAAAATGCTTACGTCTGAGAGCAGCTTCCCAAGGTAGCCAGGTACGTGCATTTCTCTTCTGCACCCAGCATCCCATGAAGCTGGAAGAACCTGTAGAAAAGAATACTGAGCATTATTTTCCTGACCAGCTTTTGTGGAGTGAGTCCCTGGCCCCGGTCCGGTGAACACCCCTTCCACATCAGCCCGGGCTTCCTGCAGTGGTCTCAGATCCGTCTTACTCAGGAGGTTTTACAAGTGGGCTCTCCTTGCGGTGGAACCCTCAAGCCACTTGGTGTGCTCCAGGGGGTCTGAGCTTGCGTGAACCTCCACGCAGGAGCCCAGGGGTCTGCCTTGTGTTGAGTACGTGAACTGCCTGCGTGCGTGCACCTGGGCGTGGAGATGCGTCCCAGCGCGTACTCTCGCTGCTCTTTGTGGTTACACTGGCCAAGGGCTGTAGTGTCCCTGGCGATCCCTGAAAGCTGATTGCTGTTTTGTTAGGGTGCCCGAAGTGGTGCAGGAGCTGCCGGTGACCTCGCCTGTGGATGACGGCCGGCAGCCTCGCTACAGCAGCGGCAACTTGGAGACGCCTTCCAAGAGGGCCCCCACGAAAGGAAGAGCGGGCAGGTCCAAGCGGCCCGAGCAGGACCACTATGAAACAGACTACACGACCGGGGGCGAGTCGTGCGACGAGCTGGAGGAGGACTGGATCAGGTAGTGGGTGGCCTCGTGCTGGAACCGCTTGCACGGGATCGGGGTGTGAGCCTGGGCCAGCCGGCCTGGGGAGTGCTTGGGGAGTGCTTGCTCAGCTGGGGTTGGCTGGTATGGTTTCATTCTCCAACAGCCCAGAATGGTTGTTAGGTTTTCCCCCTTAGTACTCTTTGGTAATGAAGATTGACGGGGAGGGGACATGCTTGGCTGTGACTGTGTCCTAAAAAAGAAAAACACAGTCTTCCACAAAGTGACTGTTGAACTCGCACCAGTAGTCACCCAAGAAAGGTCTTCCAAACAAATAAAACACCAGTATAGAGGAACTTCGGTTACTGATTATAAAATTCCCGGACTGGTGCTATGGCTTTGTCTTGGCATTCACTTTTACGTTAAGGTTTCAGCATGAGACCGGAGATTCTTTTAAAAGTTTAATCCAGAGGACTTTGGCAAACAGTTATGTAAACAATTAAGTTAACAATTCAGTGTTCTGCCCAAGGCTGTGGTTAAGTTCCTATGTGTGCTGGTGGTTGAGTTACAGGTCATCATTACCAGCTATATTCATGTGCAATGCGTAGCCCTTTGATGCCCAAGTGTTCTGAGAAGTGGGACGCAAATCAGAAACATTTGCGGTGTGAATGGTGGTTCATCAAAACATTGCTTCTCAGGGTGTAGTCTCCTGGTGGTTCTCATACCTCACCTTCCCCTCTCTCCACAAGAGTTCTTGGTCAGGGACGCCTGAGTAGCTCAGTAGTTAAGCCTCCCAACCCTTGTTTCGGCTCAGGTCATGAGATCGAGCCACGTGTGGGGCTCCCCACTCAGTGGGGAGTCCGCTTGAGACTCTCTCTCTCTCCCTCATATATTCGCTTGCTTGCGCTCTCAAATAAATAAATCTTCGAAAAAAGAAGTTCTTGGCCAAGTTCAGCCATCTAGGTATAAAATATTTTTTTTAACTTGAATCATGGAAGATTTAAATGAAAACTTGTAAGAAACCTGAATTCTTATTTTACTTTTGAGCAAATCATTTAATTTCTCCCCTTCGTAAAATGAAGATGTTAGGTCAATTTAGATGTCAAAATTGAAATTCCATGTTGCTATGAAGTTCCTTAGTCCTCTGCAACAATTCAGAGTTATTTCCTCGGTGGATTATTCGTTAATACCATCACGGTGATATGTAAAGAGTAGCTAGTATATTGAGAGATACAAGTGATACAGAATTTCAGGGCTTTTTTCACTGTAGTGCCTTTGTCACATTATTTATACGATGAGCATGTATTTTTGTACATGTACATTTTAAAGTCTACTTGTATAATTAAAGGACTTAAAATAAGCTATTTCTGCTTAGGAAAACAAGATCAATTAAAAAAACAATCTGAAGACTGTAGTTGGTAGCAGAAAACAGCCAGCTGCCAGTCAGCTGCTCTGCCACAGTGATGATGAAAACATAACTTTGGGGGCGCCTGGGTGGCACAGCGGTTAAAGCGTCTGCCTTCGGCTCAGGGCGTGATCCTGGCGTTCTGGGATCGAGCCCCACATCAGGCTCCTCTGCTATGAGCCTGCTTCTTCCTCTCCCACTCCCCCTGCTTGTGTTCCCTCTCTCGCTGGCTGTCTCTATCTCTGTCAAATAAATAAATAAAATCTTTTAAAAAAATAAATAAATAAATAAAATAAAATAAAAAAATAAAAAAACAATCTGAAGACTGTAGTTGGTAGCAGAAAACAGCCAGCTGCCAGTCAGCTGCTCTGCCACAGTGATGATGAAAACATAACTTTGGGGGCGCCTGGGTGGCACAGCGGTTAAGTGTCTGCCTTCAGCTCAGGGCGTGATCCCGGCGTTCTGGGATCGAGCCCCACGTCAGGCTCTCCCGCTATGAGCCTGCTTCTTCCTCTCCCACTCCCCCTGCTTGTGTTCCCTCTCTCACTGGCTGTCTCTATCTCTGTCAAATAAATAAATAAAATCTTTAAAAAAAAAAAAAAGAAAAAGAAAACATAACTTTGTATTCCCGAATTCTAGTTTTGAGACTTCAAACATAAATATTCTATTATCACGTGGTGTTAAAATAAATGAGTTCCTATGACTTGAACCTTCAATTTCATAAATGATTTTTAATTTTATTTCTAAAAATTATATAAGCATAGTATTTTGTTTTTAAAGATGTGTTTATTTGAGAGAGCATGCACGAACTGGGGGAGAGGTGGAGTGAGAGGGAGACAGGGAATCTCAAGCAGACTCCCCACTGAGCGTGGAGCTAGACGCAGGACTTGAACCCAGGACCCTGAGGTCGTGACCTGAGCAGAGACCAAGAGTCAGTCACTCTGCTGACTGAACCACCCAGGCACTGCACTCCCCCCACCAAGCATAGTATTTTTAAAGCCAAAGGCAGTGATGTATAGAGTATAATCATTCTTTTTTTTTTTTTTTTTTTGAGAGAGAGAGAGAGAGAGAGAGGGAGTGGGAAAGAATCTTAAGCAGATGCTGTGCTGAGCACAGAGCCCAAAGGGGCTCGATCTCACTACCCCAAGATCATGACTTATGCCGAAATCAAGAGTCAGATGTTCAACTGACTGATCATTCTTAAGAGAACTTACTTGCATCCCACCTTCCTCTCTCCATAAGCAACAAAAAGAAAACAGGAGATTGTCATTCTCTACATCCCACCAGCTGCATTATCTTTGATGAAGAAGACTGGATTTTATGTCTGCTAGAGTCATAAGTAGTCATTTTCTCTATTTTTAGGGAATATCCACCTATCACTTCGGATCAACAAAGACAACTCTACAAGAGAAATTTTGACACTGGCCTGCAGGAATACAAGAGCTTACAAGCAGAACTTGATGAGGTCAATAAAGAACTTTCTCGCCTAGATAAAGAATTGGATGATTATAGAGAAGAAAGTGAAGAGTACATGGTAAATTCAAACCTGATAATTGTATATTATATATGATGTTATTCTAATCTATGGAGATATAGTATCTTTTCTGTTAAGGCTGATTCAAATTTTGCTAGCAATTCTCAAATTGATTTCCTTGAAAAATAACTGAAGTCCAGTCTTGGATGAAGTCTTTCCAAATTGAAGAGTGTACTAATGTAGTTAAGAAGTACAAAACAATAGGCTATGTACGTATATCCCTTCCTATTAAAAAAAAAAAGCTATATTTTTCTATTCATAAACACAGTTCATTCTTCTGTAAAATATTAACATTACAGAATTGGGTACAGAAAAATAAACTGCCTTAAATTCTATCACCTGGTTGTCACCCAAATATTAGTTGTTAAAATATCCCCTTCATGCAAAAGTGCACCTAGACACACACCATCTTTGATGAGAAGTTATCTTATGTTTTATGTCAGTATTGATTCATGGATATCTGTTTTATACTTTGGGTTATAATCCAATACTAGTTTAGTTTATTGCTCAAATTATTTTAGATATGTATAATATGTAATAGGTTAACTTAAATATATACATAACTAAGAATACATCACAAATACATATATATTATTGTGAGTGTATATATATATTTACGTGTATACATATACATATGCATATATATTGAAGTTAGTTACTGGGGAACTCAGACCAGTTTCATAAAGGGCTGTAACCAGATGAGAGCTATGCTTTACAGAAGATCTCTCTGGTGTTAGCATGGCACCTGGACCAACATGGAGAGAGATGAGAGGCAGCAAAACAAATAGTTACCTGTCTATGTGAATGGAACGTGAGGAATAAGTCACAGATTTCTCTTTACTGGCTTCCCTCAGACCCTCTTGCTGACTATAATAGTTGTAAGAACCTAAAGACTTCATTATTTTAATTTCCTGCATTTTTGGCATTGTTGTCAGTTTTAGCTCTAATAGAACATCAGGAATGTTATTTTTGAAAGAGAAAATGCCCCGCTAAACATACTCTGTTGTGTTTCTCATTAATAGGCGGCTGCTGATGAGTACAATAGACTGAAGCAAGTGAAGGGAGTAAGTATCCCAGATTGTAAGGTGCTTTCAGGAAGAATTTTCTATTATGTGTTTTTTCTTGAACCTTTGAAATGACCATGAACACCTTGTCACACAAGCACTGATGATGACAAAAGACCCTAAAACCGCAAGGTGAAAACTGTAACAGAAGTTAGAACCTTAATTTCGTTGTTTGCAGCTACAACCAGCTCTTACAAGCTTTTTTTAAAAGTTGAAGTGTAGGGGCGCCTGGGTGGCACAGCGGTTAAGCGTCTGCCTTCGGCTCAGGGCGTGATCCCAGCGTTCTGGGATCTAGCCCCACATCGGGCTTCTCCGCTGGGAGCCTGCTTCTTCCTCTCCCACTCCCCCTGCTTGTGTTCCCTTTCTCGCTGGCTGTCTCTATCTCCGTCAAATAAATAAATAAAATCTTTAAAAAAAAAATAAAAGTTGAAGTGTAGGGGCACCTGGGTGGCTCTGTTGGTGAAGCGTCTGCCTTCGGCTCGGGTCATGATCTCAGGGTCCTGGGATCGAGCCCCGCTTCTAGCTCTCTGCTGAGCGGGGAGCCTGCTTCTCCCTCTCCTTCTGCCTGCCACTCCCCCTGCTTGTACTCTCTCTGTCAAATAAATAAATAAAATCTTTAAAAAAATGAATAAATAAATAATAAAAAATCTTTAAAAGCGACCATATACCTTTGTACCTGGCACCCAGATGAAGAAATATATTTCCTAGTGTCCCTGGCAAACCCCTCTTGTGCTCTCCTCCAATTTTTCCTCTCCCCACAGATAACTACCATCCTAACTTTTAACGTCATAGAGAGTTTAGCCTATTTTGAACTTTATGTACATGGAATCATATAGTATGTATTTTTTATATGTGATTTTTTTTAAGAGTTTATTTATTTATGTGTTTGTGTATGTATTTGCGAGAGAGTGAAAGCACAAGCAGTGGAGGATTAGAGGGAGAGGGATAAGCAGGCTCCGCACTGAGCATGGAACCCAGTGTGGGGGCTTGGTTGGGGCTTGGGTTGTTCCCAAGTTATGGCTTTTATAACTAATGCAGCTTCAAAAATTTTTGTAAGTGTCTGTGCACATGTGCACACATTTCTTAGATGTACACTTGGGAGTGAAATTTCAGGGTCATTGGGCAAGTGTCTGTCTGACCTTGGGCCAATGGTGTCAGACAGCTTTCCTGGTTTGCCGGTTTATATTCCCAATGAGCTGTGTAGATTCCTTTTGCATCGTATCCTGGTCAGCACTTGGTGTTATCAGTGTTTCTTGGTTTAAAACTTTGTTTTTAAAAGATTTTATATTAATTTTTTTTTAAATCACAAACACCATAATTTTAAATGCACCTGGCTGGCTCAGTTGGTAGAACATGTGAATTTTGATCTCGGGGTTTTGAGTTCAAGCCCCATGTTGGTTGTAGAGATTACTTAAAAAAGAAAAAAAAAAGAAGAGTATGAAGTAAAATCCCTGTCTTGTTCCCCATTTACCTATTTCTCCTTTCCCAAGTCAACCAATATCACCAGTTTTTGTTTTACTAATTTTTTTAAAAAGATTTTATTTTGGGGGGGCACCTAGGTGGCTCAGTTGGTCAAGTGTCTGCCTTCAGCTCAGGCTCAGTGGGGAGTCTGCTTCTCCTTTCCCTCTCCCTGTAGGTGGCTCCCTGTTACTCTCTCTCTCTGTCAAATCAGTCAGTCAGTCAATCAATCTTTAAAAAAAGGATCTTAGTTTTGGGTGCCTGGGTGGCTTGGTCAGTTAAGCATCTGCCTTGCTCAGGTCATGATCCCAGGGTCCTGGGATCGAGCCCTGCATCAGGCTCCTTGCTCAGCATGGAGCGTGCTTCTCCCTCTGCCTGTTGCTCACCCTGCTTGTGCTCTCTTTCTCTCTCTCTGTCAAATAAATCAAAATACAATCTTACCAAAAAATCTGAAAGAAAAAAAGATTTTATTTTGGGGGTGCCTGTGTGGCTCAGATGGTTAATCGTCCACCTTCCGCTCAGGTCATGACCTCTAGGTCCTGGGATGGAGCTCCGCTCTGCCCCTCCCCCGCTGGTGTGCGCGTATGCACGCTCTCTCTCTCAAATAAATAAAATCTTACAAAAAAAGAAAAAGATTGTATTTTTAAATGTCTACACTCAATACTCAACATGGTACTTGACCCCCACAACCTTGAGACCAAGAGTCACATGCTCTACCAACTGAGCCAGCCACGCACCCCTGTTTTACTGATTTTTTAGGTGATGTGTTAACAAAAAGGCCAGTAAGTTTTTTGGGTCACTTTACAAATCACTAGAAATTAGCGCATGCTTTGTAAAACCCAGGTTAGAAGGTATGATTGAGCAAAAAGAATAAACTGCCTATGTGGTCAGAGAAACTGCCGATGCCTGTATTTATTACTCCGTTCATCACCCCCAGCAATTTTATTTGACTATTCCGTGATTTTTTTTTATTCACCTCTGCCTTCCTAGCAGCTAACACAACTTGTTTTTATTTTGTTAAACTTACCTGGTTTATTTATTTTTCTTTTTAGTCTGCAGATTACAAAAATAAGAGGCATTATTGCAAGCAGTTGAAGAGCAAATTGTCACACATCAAGAAGATGGTTGGAGATTACGACAGACAGAAAACCTAGGAGGCAGATGCCCATGGTTTGAGAGATCAAGAAGTGTTTAACATCTCTGCAACGTTGTCAGAAGGCAAAATGACTTTGGATTCTAACCCAGGAGCCCAAATCTTTGTGATCATGACAAAGTTTTGGTAGCTTTAATATCATCAGTATTGAAGCATTTTAGAAATCGCTTTTGCTAATCGACTGGGCTGAACACTCCAATAAGGATTCTGTGCTTTAAACTTCGGCTGTTAAGGACTGACTGACTGCAGGTTGAGGTCTTTAAACCTTGAAGGAAGGTCCCACGGTGACCTGTGCTGTGAATGCGCATACGTGGGGCAGTCTTCTCTTAATACGTAAGTGCGCTCATTAGTTCCCATAGGTGATCTCGTCCATTCCTCCCAGAAGTCTGCCTTCAGAACTGTTATTTATAAGCATTCCTTCTCAGGTCAGGAAGCTGGGTGCCTGCGGTGAAGTCTCTGCGAGTGCCTGCTTCCTGGCTTGCAGTTTTGGTTAAGTCTGTTTTGTGACTTGAGTCCATGAATAAAGTCCCTGGCCTTTAGTATGTTAGCTACTATGGCTAGTGCATTTTACCAATCTCCCTATTGATTTTTTTCTGTGTATAAATGGTATTAAAAGAGCTCTTTATTGTTTTATGTTATCTGGGTAATAAAGATCATGTAAAAATAACAAATTGTGAAACTTAAAGATTGTAAATAATATATTCACCTTTTAAGAATACAAATTTAAACCTCCTGGTTAGAATTCTGTTGTGTATTTTAAAATACTTTGTAATCTTTTATGGTTTACATGCATTTTGTTTGTTTGTTTTAAACCAACTAGGCTTTTTCATCGTATCAGAGTATCTGATGACGTTGCTAATTCAGTTGTGACTTGAATTGTATCTTACAACAATATTCAAGTTCTGTACATACTTTATAAGGTATTAAACCTGGTGGTGTCTTTCTTTCATATACTTGTTTGACATCATTAGTGCGATTAATATTAAGTTTTGGAAATGAGAATCAGTTTTATCTGTTAATGTTTTAAACCATTTTGGGTGCTGTGCTGGTTGCTAAATGTCCCAGTCATTTGACCATCAGCAGGCTGATTTGTCTGGAAATAGAGGGCAACCCCACAAAACATCAGATTATTTCAGATGGTGCCCTTGGTTCACCACTTTTTTTTGTAAACTTAAATTCTTATTAGTAAAGTAAAATTAGCTGATAGTAGTGGGCATATAGCTAGCCCAGTTGATTGCGATGCTCTCCTTAGTTTAGAACTGTTTTTGTGAATATTTTTGAAGAATAATCTTTAATCATTAGTATACAATTCAGACATTTAAGTATGTAATTCTTTATATACAAGTCTGAATCATTTTCCAAAGATACATCTTAAAATAATGTTTCTATTATAACATTGATTCATTTCTTCAAATTGAAGAAATTCTTAATTTTCCATGTGCTGTACATACTTACTATAAAAGGTAATAGTTGATAGTTTACCATTTGGTGTGAAACCAAAAGGTATGAAAAGACTCTCTTGAGCAACTTCACTCATTTTTATGTGTGCTAAAATTTCTATGTTCTTGGAAGTCCGTGTACTAAGATTATAAAGATGGCAAGGTTACCAGGGTTCTCTCTATACAGCTGAATGAACAAAATCAAATACCGTGAATTTCCATTGTAAAATTGTGTCAGAAAATTGGACTTAGAAATAAAACACAAGAAAATCATTTCTCAAATGTGGTGCTTAAAGACCACTTGGGATTAACCAGCTGGATGTAACTTTGAAGAACCACTTAGGCCAATTTCTAGTTTGGAAAATAAAGAGGTTTGGGTTAGATGTCGGAAGTCTTGGACATCTCTGACCTGAGATTCTCACGTCTGCAGTCTGCCTTCTATAAACGATTGTTCCAGAAATTCTGTTATGAAAGCATGTGGTCCTGCTGATAAAGGTTAACTGCACACAGGGATTCCTTTACATAGGTGATTCCGTATTAAAAGTAGGTAAGATTAGTATTTTAATTTCTCTTTTGAAAAATTTAAAGAAATATAGAAAATTATAAACATGCATATATCCATGTGCCAGGAAGAACAGGTGTTAGTTTTGTCATATATGCCTTGTATTTTTGAAATAAATTGAAGTCTATTAGTATTTATAGTAAAAGTTACATTGTATGCACACACATATATGAAATTATCATTTAATCTTTATAACGTTCCATTGACATGTAATCATTTCTCATTCTTATTTAACAGGTAAGAAAACCGATGATGTGGTAGATTAACTGGCCCACTGTCACACAGTGGCAAGTGATTAAGTAGGATTGGAATCTTGGTCTGTTGGAATATTGGGTTCTGTACTCCCATTCTAGTTGACTGTCACTAAATTCATGGGTTGGGTAAGATGGGATTGCTGTGTCTGATGTTAATAAATTTTATAAGTGCATTTTAAGTACTTTTAATTGATGTAAAATGTTTCATATGAAATTATCGAAAGTATCTGTCATGACCCGAATGGGTGTGTATGTGTAAAGAAGGGTATGAGCAGAAGAAGAGTTGCCTAGTTGTGGCTCTGGGGACCCTCAGTGGAGGCTGTAAGAGTTCCTCACACACAGACGTCCTCACTCTTTCATCACTGTGGTAGGAAGTGTCTCATCTGGACATCTCTGAAGCCTTAGCTGGAGGAATCGGGATTCGGACCCAGTCTCCTGGCAGCCTGTGGTTCTATACTAACTGTGTAACTTCTGTGAAAGGACAAATGACCTAGATGGAGGGCTGTGCCATCCCTCCTCTCACATTTCATCTTGTTCACATGTCTTTTAATGGGAACAGTTTTCATAAAGAAAAATGCCCAAGTTACTTGGGTAGTTTTTAGAAAGCACTGTTAAGCTAAAATAATGCCACTTTGCAGTTAAGAGAAAAGCATGGAACCATAACAGTGATTTTGTTGGGGGGACCACAACTCAGTGTAGGTGCCCCCCTCCCAAGATTTCTGCCACAGGAGGACCTGCTCGCTCTTCCCTGCTTGTGTCGTCCTATTCTTGCTTTGCCCTGCAGCAATGACTTGCTGTGTGACCTTGGACAAATTACTTAGCCTTCCTGTCCCTCAGTTTGCTTCTTGGTGTGAGAACTCTTTGTACCAGATCTCATAGGTATCATGAAGGTAGTTAATGTAGGACTTAGAACAACAGTCCTTGTCAGAAAGTAATAAATATGTCCAGTTACACCTACTTTCCAAAGCTGGAAGGTGAGACTTGAAACAAGCTTTTAAAAAGCAAATTGTGTTTTAAGAGTATGTATCATCCCAGGGGCGCCTGGGTGGCACAGCGGTTAAGCGTCTGCCTTCAGCTCAGGGCGTGATCCCGGCATTATGGGATCGAGCCCCACATCAGGCTCCTCTGCTATGAGCCTGCTTCTTCCTCTCCCACTCCCCCTGCTTGTGTTCCCTCTCTCGCTGGCTGTCTCTATCTCTGTCAAATAAATAAATAAATAAAATCTTTAAAAAAAAAAAAAAGAGTATGTATCATCCCAATCCTTATTGGTCTGTGCTGGGTGCAGCGTTAGGGTATAAATTCTTTTGAATTTTAGTTAGGGAACTGCTTTAGGCTTGGCACTGTGACTTCATAGATGATGAACAAGGGCTATCACGTGTCAAAATAAGGGTGATTCTATTCTGTTAAAACCAGTTGTGGAGGTTTTTAATGAGTGTCTCTGCATTGCTTGAGGTTTCTTCTAAAGGTACGGGAATAGGCAAGTTCGCCTCTCCCACTCTCCGAAGTTGTGCACGCTGAATTTCAGCATAATAACACTGGCTGAGCTCTTCATAAATTTATTACCCTGGGGACTGTGTCTGGCTACCTATAGGCAAAGAACAGACTGTTCCAGTCTTCACAGCTGTCCCTTTTACTAGTTGAAACATTAGGCTAGGTTAGATCCATTTCTTCTACCAGTTTGTATACAATTAGAATATTGTGTTATGCCAAGGGATTACCGTGGATTTATGTGTGTTTTGTTTTGCTTTGGTCCAACTCCTAGTTAAGATCTATGACCAAAATTTATACAGAGGAGAGAAAACGTCACAGTTGTGAGTTTGAGTGATTCAGCCTCCTCTCCACAAGTACACTTTATTGGGGACTCCTGTCCTTTTCCTATTTTTTCATTTAAAAGAAAAGGCCTTCCCTAGGGGCGCTTGGCTGGCTTGGTTGGTAAAACATGGGACTCATGATCTCAGGGTAATGAGTTCAAGGCCCACGTTGGGTGTGGAGCCCACATAAAATAAAAACTAAAAATTTTTTAATTAAAAAAAAGTCCTTCCCAGACTGATGGATAGTGAACATATGCAAGATAGATACTTGGGGCTTGGGGTTGTGGCCAGTCGTCCCGAAGGAATGCATCCTGTCTTGGACCATGATGGCCAAGCAGAATGGAGGAAAAGAAAAAGGGAAAAGTGGAGTTTGTGAAGGGAAGGGATAGAGGGAAAGTGGAAAGGGTCAGGAAAAAGTGTGAGTCCTGTGAAGAGTGAAAGATGTGAGGGAGGCAAAAAGAAAAGGTAACTGGCACTGGGAAAGAATCAGCAATGCCAATTTCTCCTCTCCTTTTTAAAGACAACACTGAAAATAATAAGGCCTTCGTGTTCTGGGGGGAAATAAAAAAGTACCTGGTAATGGAGTTGTCACTATGTGATGTGTGAGCTCCGTAAGGTAGGTGAAGTTATCCCCGTTTTATACGTCACACTTAGTTTGTGACTTGCTTGTGGCCACCCAGCTAGTATGGCAGAACCTGATTTTATTTTTTTAGATTTTATGAGACAGTGAGAGAGCGTGCACAAGTGGGGGGGGGGTAGGGACAGACTCCCCGCTGAGCATGGACCCCCCCCCCCCGCAATGTGGGGCTCTATCCCAGGACCCTGAGATCATGACCTGACCGGAAGGCAGACGCTTAACCAACTGAGGCACCCAGGTGCCCCAGAGCCTGATTTTAAATCCAGGTCTTGTCTTTCCAGTATTATGTAGCATGGCTTGTGTTTATGTTTTTGAGGGGGCAGAACACAAGGGAAGATGTTGACACCAACAAAGCAATATAGGCGGCGGGGCGGGGGGGATGTGCTGATGGGGAAGTAAGGAAGCGTCAGTTTCTGCAGTTCCTTCCCACTGTTCCTCTCCTAGATGTAAGTTTTTTCTGATGCTCTGGATGGGCCTTGCCTCTTAATTTCTCAAGTGTGGGAAATGCTAGTGTCATAAAAAGAGAAAAAAAAGAAAAAAAAAAAAGCTAACCTCCAAGTAGGTCAGTAAATGCATTATTTGTTGTCTTACCGAGGATTATAGCCCGGGAAACAGTATTTCAGATTGCTCAGAACTGCTCTGAAACTTTTAGCTTCACAGGGGGTTATATACACAAAAGCGGGAAGGGGCAGACGTGCTTGCAAGCAGTTCTCCAATGTATAATTATGTGTCACAAGGTGTAATCAATTCGGTTGTAAAACTTCAGCTCCACTGATTTCCGCATAGACCCGTGAAAAACCCTTAGGTCATCTTAATACATTGTGTTTCTATCATATTTGTTAAAAAATACTGCCTGCAGGCCTCTGCTCAACTGGTTTTCCACTTCTTGTTTTTGGGTTCTGCTTGAGGTCACCTCAGACACAGAAGGCTGACATCTTACACCTATTTTATGGCACTGCAGTTTTCAGGCACACTGCTGATTCCATATATATTAGCAGGCATCTTGAGCATCTCAAACTTGTCCAAAACTGAACTGATCTTATCACCCCCCTCCAACCTCTCAGAAATTGCACCCCTAAGCTTTCAGTTGCTCAACTGAAAACTTTTGGGGCACTGGATCTTTTTTCCTAACACACATCTGGTCTATGGACAAGCTCTAGAATCCAACCCTTCTCACTAGCTGCACTGCCACACTATCCTCGTCCAAACCACTACCATCCCTCCGAAGTTATTAAAATGTTCAGACCCCCAGCCGATTTCAGCAGCCGTCACTCAACCCATTTTCTCATGCAGTCGTTTCCATCTCAGGGCCTTAGCGTTGGTGTTTCCCTCTGTCTCCGAGGTCTTGCCCTAGAGAAGTATGGTTAACTCCCTTCCTTATTTCGGTCATGGCTCAACTGTCTTCTCAGTGAGGACTCCTCTGACTACACTGTGGTAAGCTGGTTCCATTTTCCCTTCCATGCTTAATTTTTCTCTATTTGCAATATCACCATTTGATACAGTATGTTTTTCTTGGTAAATGTCTTCATAGTAGAATTCCACAGGCGGCAGGGACTGGTTTTTAATTGCTATTTACTCAGTGCTTAGAACTGTATCAGGCCCAGGGCAGGTACCCAATAATACTTGCTGCACGAACAGGAGCAGCAGAGCAGTCCCAGAAAACCGTTACACGGCAAGGTTCTGGCTCAGTTGCTGATGCTGCGATCAGTCCACGCCAACCTTTTAGAAATAATATACAAAAATCAAGCTGCTAAGATCCCGGGTCGACGGCTACCCGGCTGAATGGAGATCACTTTTCCCGCCTTTCTGTGAATAACCACTGAAAGTGGAGCAAGAAGCTCCATCTCGCACCCTAAGTCAGCTCTTACGACGCCCGGCCCCCGAGCGCTCCGCTCCTTCGACCGACGCTCACAGCAACCGGAACTTTTGTGCGCCGCCGCGGCGCGCGGGGGAGGGACTTCCGCAGAATCCTTGGAGCAAACTGGGCGGAGCTTCCGGGCAGAGCGGCGTCCTGAGAGACCGGTGAGTCCGCGGATAGAGCTTTTCGCCGAGCCAAGGTAGGGATCGACCGCCTGGGGAGCAGTACAGCGAGGAGGGGACTTCGCGGCGGGGCGGGGGGTGGGGGGGCGGAGGCTGAAGGGCTCCGAGCAGCCTCTTGTGGATTGTGGATTGAGAGTGGGAGGGAGCGAGTGGAGGGGGATGGCAACTTCCGTCTCGTAGTTGCCTAGAAGCATCTAGGGCTACAGTCCAGTGAATGGCTCTCTTTCCCTAAAGCAGAACGCGAGTTTTGGGAATTGTGGTCTTGGGTTCGGGTTTGACTTGCCTCCAACTATGTGACCTCAAGAAAGTTACCAGCCTTTTGAGCCTCGAGTTCCATGTATGAAAATAGGACAGTGATCACCCATGCCTAGTAGCGCTTGGCAGGGTAAAGTGTGAATAAAACTTAATAATTGCGGTATTTGGTGCAGATCCCATTTGTTTGCAATAGCATTCTGAGCTCTTGTGACAGGAATCACACCAACAGGCTTAGGCTAGGCAAAGTGGCTTTTCTGGTGTTGGATTCCCAGGAAACGGCTCAGCTTTTGGAGATAGGGACCTAAGAGGTCACTGAGTACATCTTTCTCCATGGTGCGTAACTTCCTTGTCTCTTAATAACATGCGTTATAAACTTCCAGCTTCCCATGGAACATCAGTAGTTATGGGAGCTTAATACCTCTGTCCTATCCGTATAATTATCCATTGCAGACAGTTCTAATTAAGAAGTCCTTGGATGTAGTGAGCCAGAAGTGTTCCTCTTTGCAGTTTCTGCTCATCAGTTCTTACTGTGTTTCTGAACTTTCAGAAAATTAAAAGTAATAAACCAAGAATAAAATAGCAGTTAAAATATTGATGTGATGGATGGCAGTAGGGACTTCATAAGAATTTGAATTTAAAAACATCAAGAACGCTATGTAAGCTTTGATTTTTGTAATTCACAGTAAATACGAAAACTTTCATGGAGGACCAAAGTGTTCATTTAATCATATACCGTGCCTGCGCTCATCATTAAACTTAACAAGCACCAGCACAGTGTGTTGAAATATCACAGATGTTAGAATTAAGTCACTTCTCATTACTTCAGGCAGTCTACCAAAGTATATACTAAAGTAAATACCAGATTTCCTGAAACAAATAGATCTCTTCCAATGCGGGGGAATGGTTTGTTAATTCAGTGAGAGACATACACAACTTTAGCAAATTATAGCAGGTGCCACAGAAAGCAGTGATGCCATAAAAGCAGTCTCCAACGTGTCAGTAGATTTTCATTCCCAAAGTTCATTTATAGGTCAGTTTGCTAAACAGATTTTAAAATACATTTTTCTATAGAAACCATGATATAAATGGAGCGTAAGGTCTTGCTTATGTTCCTTATTACAGAAATTAATTTTTGCTCCTGTCAGTGATGGGATTTGTTTTGTCCTTAATGTCTTCTTGGCCCTTACAATTCCTTTGATCCTTCATTTATGGAAGAAAGAAGCTGAAGGAAGTGAGAGCAAAGGGTGGGGAGGGAGATTCTGTTTGGGAGGACGGAAGTGTGGATGTGACTGGGATGTTTATTACTTGGCTTTGGTTGATAGATTATCCCCACCACCAGTTTTATCCCTAATTATTAAGGAAATACATGTTCATATGAAAAATACGAAAATACAGAAAGTAATCAGGAAGCAAAAAACCAATCACCCTTCATCTAGATGAACCCGTGTCCTGTGTATTGAATTACTAAACATTTCCTTTTTTTTTTAATAGTTGAGATCATAATACACTTTTTTTTTTTTAAGATTTTATTTATTTATTTGACAGAGGGAGACAGCCAGCGAGAGGGAGCACAAGCAGGGGGAGTGGGAGAGGAAGAAGCAGGCTCCCAGCGGAGGAGCCCGATGTGGAGCTTGATCCCAGTATGCTGGGGTCGCGCCGTGAGCCGAAGGCAGATGTTTAACGACTGAGCCACCCAGATGCCCCATAATGCACGTTTAATATGATGTCCTTGTTTGAATTATGAGGTATAACCATTTACCATTTATAAATA
The DNA here is from genome assembly GCF_023065955.2 of Ursus arctos. Lineage (NCBI taxonomy): Eukaryota > Metazoa > Chordata > Mammalia > Carnivora > Ursidae > Ursus > Ursus arctos. Next base: position 56,281,803 of record NW_026623067.1, read on the forward strand.
ATAAATTTCATTTTAAAATTCATGATTATGATGGGGCATCTAGGTGGCCCAGTCAGTAGAGCATGTGAGTCTTGGTCTCTGGATTGTGAGTGTGAGCCCCACTTTGGGCATAGAGCTTACTTAAAAATTTTTTTTGATTGTAAGAAAATTCACACATATACAAAGGTGGACAGGTAGTACAATGAATAACCATGATCCATCACTCAGCTCTAATAATCATCATTTGTAGCTAATCTTGTTTCATCTATACCTTTACACACTTCGTATAGTTCTGTGGTCTTGTCCTACGACTATGATGCATTTTTGTTTTTAAAAATTGTAAAAAGATGCTTATCTCTCTTGGTCCCAAACTTGTGCGTAAACCTTTGTATTTTTTCTTACGGATGGGAAAAAGAGTTCCTTGAGGATTTTGTGAAATATTTTCATTCAACAACAATTATTAAATAAATTGCAAAGAATGAGATGACCTTGCATTCTCTGTTTTTTTACTTTGTATGTTTGCTCCCCTCTCTTTACTTTTCACATTTAAATAGTATAAATTTGGTGACAAATATCTTTAGAAAATTCACACTCTAATGATTTTTTCAGGATATTGAATAATACATTTAAGAAAAAAATGGATGAAGAACCTGAAAGAACTAAGCGATGGGAGGGAGGCTATGAAAGGACATGGTGAGTAGGGCATTATTACTCTCTTCTCTTTTACACATTGTTTCTTACTGTTCTTCTACACCTTTATCTCTCTTCTCTTCCAGTGATTGGTTTTTAAAGTAAATTTATTAAAGTATATTTAACGCATGTTAAAATTCACCTGTTTCCAATGTATAATTCGTTGATTTTTAGAAAATTTACTGAGTTGTGCAGTCATCACCGTAAATCAGTTTTAGAGAATTCTCACCACCCCATGAAGAGCCTTCATGTCCATTTGCCATTAATTTCATTCCTACTTCCAGCTGTAGGCAACTGCTAATCTACTTTTTGTCTCTAGGCATTTGCCTTTTTGGATGTTTCATGTACGTGTAATCCTATGATATGTGGTCAGTATTATCTGGCTTCCTTCACGTAACAGTATTTTCAAGGTTCGTGTTGTACCAGGGATCAGTAATTCGTTCCTTTTTATTACTGAATATCATATTGTATACCATGTTTTCATTGATCCATTTACCAGTTGATGGACATTTAGATTAATTACAGTTTTTGGCTTTTATGAATAATGCAGTTGTGAACATTCATGTGCAAATCTCTGTGTGGACATATGTTTTCATTTCTTTTGGGTTAATACATTTTTAGCTTTTCAAACAAGTACATATTGCTTATAGGGAGATTCTTAAAGAAGATGAATCAGGATCTCTTAAAGCTACGATAGAAGACATTCTCTTCAAAGCAAAGAGAAAAAGGTACGTCAACTTTTTGTAAGTGTGTTACAAAAGGTAAAATGGATTCCTTTAAGCTTTTCTGTCCACCTCTGTCCACTTCTCAGTACTTCATTTCAGCTGTATTCCGGGGAACCTGACCTTTAAACTCTTGAATGGGGGAAGGAACCAGCAACCTAACAGCTCAGAAGGGAAATGGGTCTTCAGGGACTATCCAAAATGCCTGTAATTATGTGGACCCCATAAGTTAATAATTTACTTCACTAAAAAATGCAGGTTAGTTGAAAAGTTATATTGATTTTTTGGGTAATAGGGGACATTCCATTAAAACGTTTGCATAATTTTAACAGAGTATTTGAGCACCACGGACAAGTTCGACTTGGAATGGTATGTTGACTTTTTCTTTCTTTACCAGTACAGAACTTGTTGGGTTAGAGAAACATTCTGTCTTGACAGAATTAGCAAGAGGGAGACAGCAAATGTTTTAGAAGAATATATTAGAAATATATGTGTCGAATATGTAAATACTAAATGCCATTTTTACTTCTTGGTCAAAAATGTATTTGAAAATTGTCACATTTGTGGTTTATTTTCGGCAGATGCGTCATCTTTATGTGGTAGTAGATGGCTCAAGAACGATGGAAGACCAAGATTTAAAGCCAAATAGACTGACTTGTACTTTAAAGGTATAGTAGAATCATTTTAATTTATGCTAAATGTGAGAAAAGACATGGAATTCTTTTTTTTTTTTTTTTTTTAAGATTTTATTTATTTATTTGACAGAGATAGAGACAGCCAGTGAGAGAGGGAACACAAGCAGGGGGAGTGGGAGAGGAAGAAGCAGGCTCATAGCGGAGGAGCCTGATGTGGGGCTCGATCCCGGAACGCTGGGATCACGCCCTGAGCCGAAGGCAGGCGCTTAACCGCTGTGCCACCCAGGCGCCCCAAGACATGGAATTCTTAAAATTTTTTTTACTATAACATCTTTATTAAGATACAATTCATACACCATAAAATTAACTTACTGAAAATATACTGTTAAATTTTTTTGCCTGTTACAGAGTTGTGCAACATTCTTACCACGGTCAATTTTAGAGCATTTTTATCATTACAAAAGGAAAACCCAGGGACGCCTGACTGGCTCAGTCAGAGGAGTATGCGACCCTTGATCTCAGGGTCTCAGGGTTGTGAATTCAAGCCCCACATTGGGTGTAGAGATTACTTAAATAAAGAAAACTTAAAAACGGAAGGTAGGGAGGGAGAGAGGGAGGGAGGGAGGGAGGGGGGAAGGGAGGAAGGCAAAAACAAATTTTCTGTAGTTTTGCCAAACATTATTCCATTGTATGTAACTTTGGGTTGTTTCCGCTTTGGGGGGCCGTTATGAATATGCTGCTGGGAACATCTGTGAACAGGTTTTTATGTGGATCATGTTTTCCCTTCTAAAGCTTGATTTTAGCCTGGGTAGTTCCTGTTTTATCCACTTTTTCTGTGGCCTAAGAATAGCAGCTGGGATGAAATGGTGCACACCAAAAGGGTGAAGCTCAGCTTGGGTGGGGTGCAGACTCTGTTTGATTTACAGGGCTTCATTTTACCTTCTGAGATTATATTGACTGTCCTGTATCTTGTTTAACTAATTGGGCAGGGGAGGGAGGATACAGTGCATTTCCATGAGGAGTTATTCCCAGCCTTGGAATTCTTTGCCTCAATTAAGTGTGAAGCTTGGATTCTTCTCTTCTGACAAGGAAGTCAGTTCTTGATTTCTTTCCCTTTTCATTCATAACTTCTGGCAGAAGAGGAAAAAGATAAGAATACTCTCTCTCTTCACTTCTTTCCAAAAGCAAGAGTATTAGCGAAATTTCTCAGGACTTTTTTCAGTCATGAATGGCCCTTCAGAGAAGTAGAATGAGGTAGAAGCTGAGTCATACTGCTGGACTCCATTTTGCTCCAGTGTACTCTCCTCCTTTTCTTGTACACAAGTTTTTAAAAATTTACTAGATTAGATTTGTCCTTGATCTTCTCCATTGGTGAATGTGTGAGTATTTATTGCCATATTGATCAACTCCCCACAGTTGAGTGTCCACAGCATTCTCTCTCTAAAACATTCCAGTTGGCAAGTTATCTTCACAACTACATTTTCAAGGTCCACCGTAACCTCCAGGATGTGAAATTCAACTCCTTTTTATCTTTAGCAGCATCTGAAATAGTTGACCACTTCTTCCTTCCTGAAAGACATTCTTCTTTTGTTTTTTGTTTGTTTGTTTTTGTTTGTGTGGTTTTTTTTTTTAAGTAATCTCTGTCCCTCATGTGGGGCTCAAACTCACAACCCCGTGATCATGATTCACATGCTCTGAGGACTGAGCTAGCCAGGCGCCCCACACATCCTTCTTTTGACTTTGGTCACATATAGTCTCTTTATTTTCTTAGGCTCCTCTCTCCCACATTAGAATGCTGGAACGCCCTAGGACTTAGTCATAGTTCTTGTTTTCTGTCCACCCTCTTCCCTTGAGTAAATATCATACATTTCCATGAAAAAATTTTTTTGAAGAGTGTATTTTTTTGAGTCAATACAAACTATAGCTAAGTAGAAGTTTAACCACATTATTTAGGAAAATGATACAACAAAGTGGCTAATTATTTATGCTTTTAATTTCTGTCCTCCCACCCCAGTCACAGTCTTGCTTTGTCAGTCAGTTATCCTTTTTCATTGTCTTTGGATTTACTCAGATCATTCCCCCCAGTTTATAAACACCTTCAGATTGTTCTTAATTTATCAAAACCCATTCTCGGTTCTGCTCATTCTCTTGTTTCTGGCTTCATTGGATCTTTCCATGTTTATATTATTTCTGTCTCAGAAGTCCAAATGGTTCCGTCTTTTATTTATCTATCTTTTTTTTAAGATCTATTTATTAGAGCACACGAATGGGGGTGGCGGGGGGAGGCAGAATCTCCATCACACTCCCCACTGAGCACGGAACCTGACCTGGGGCTCAATCTCATGACCCTGAGATCACCACCTGAGCCGAAATCAAGAGTCGGCAGCTTAAGCAACTGAGCCACCCAGTGCCCTGGTTCCATCTGTTAAACCCGTTTCATCACTTACCATTTTAAATTCAGGCTTATTTAATATTGTGATTTTTATTTATTTGAATATTTTTAAATTTTTGTTTGTTTAATATTTTTACTAAACATATTTGAAAATCTATGAGCCTGAAAATCATGAGAAGTGATGCTTGATAAATAGGTTTCACAAAACATGTTCTATGTGGTTATTATTTTGCCCTTATCTAGTATTTTTGTTTTCTTTAAACAGCTGTTGGAATACTTCGTAGAAGAATATTTTGATCAAAATCCTATTAGTCAGGTATGTAGATAAGTGATGGAATTCAGAATTAGATTCCTTATGTTACTGCCAATTCTGATTTATTTTTAAAGCATTGGGTATACATTCTATGATTATTAAGTGGTCCAGATTGTGTACCAGTTTCTGGTATCCTCATCAGTGAAAAGGAAGGCAACTCTAAAAGTTAAGTATTGTACAGTGAACTCATAGCTAAGTTTCTGTCAAAAGCATCGTGAGAAAAAGTTTCTCGTATGTTACTTA